>NC_068546.1:5407049-8267049 GCF_026212275.2 Microplitis demolitor
TATTATATAAACGCCGTAGCGATTTACCACATAAAGAGTCATTCAGTCATAGACATCGACCCGTGGTACTGATGCGTTGATGTTGTATATCTCGCCGTAGTCAGTATCCGCCAGTGCTTTCTCGAACCGCTTCAACTGACTACCTCTTTCATACTAGTACGAGCCGGAGACTAAAAGAGTTAGAGTTGCGCGCTTACTGCCAGCCGCGTCAACGGCGGCGGATACAACGGTAGCTCCCTGTATCTAAATTACTTGTTGCTACTTGAACAATTTTTTCAATATAAAATTATTTATTTTAATACACAAAGTATTATTATTTTTTTTTTTTTTATATAATTTAATTGTTTCGATAAAAATTTTAAATTATTTTTGTCTTTTTTTTTTTTTTTTTTTTTTTTTTTAATTGAATATAAAATAATTTTATAATAATATTAAAATAGTTTAATATATTATGATAATAATAAAAAAATTATCGGCTATATAAAATAACTAATTCTTATCATTTATTATATGAAAATCATAAATAAATTTAATAAATTATTTTCTTTTTTTTTTTTTAATTTATTATAAGTATAGTATACATTTGATATATTGATAGCATTCCATTTACATATGAACCATTACAAAAACATCTTTTGGAAAATATTAAAATAATAATATTATTTTCTTTTTACATTTAGCAGTCAACTTTTTATGTTGAAATTTAGTTACTCTATTATCACAGCTACAACACATTTTTGTTTTCAATATGAATAAATATAATTAATATAACGGTATAAATTATATTATAATAAAACTATAAACATTGTAAAAAAAAAAATTGTTCGCAATTAAAATTAAATTACAAATTTATCTGCCACTTTTTTATTCATTTGACATATATTTATTTGATCTCTTATCATTAATAAATAATCAAATAATAAATAAAAAACCGTATTATTATTTTCACAAAACTTTAAATGACTTGGTAAACTGTGGTAGTACTAAAACTACGATTGAGCGTAATTATAGCGACCACAATTTCTTCATTTTCAATAAAGCAAACTGATATATATTGTACACTATTATCAATAAACTAATAATTTCTATTCCAAATAAAATCCTTTGACTTTAATAAATTTTTAACTATATTATGCACAAAATTTTTTTTTTTTAAATAAATAATCAAAGACGATCATATTTCAATTTTTATTATTATTGAAATGAGCACTACTTCAACATTGCTCTAATCTCTTTTTTTTTTTATTTTTTATTTTTTTTTATTTTTTTAAATCAACATACTAAATAATTATAATGCGCATGACATTCAACTGCACTGAATTACAAATTTTCTTAAAGTTCTATTTTATATTAAACATCTTCTATACTCACGAGTCAAAGGCGGGAGTGTGTCTACTTTACTTGATGCCCACTACTATCAACAATTTGCCTCAACCAAGTAATAACCATTATCCAACATAGTTTCATTTCTTATCATTATTTTTATTATTTTAACTTATTACATATAAATTAACGAATAATATTTTTTATAATGTCCATTTTATTTTTTTAAATAACTTATCATCAGTACATCTATTTTTATCAATTATTTTTACGGTATATTCATTATGCACAAGTTTAATATTTTAATCTTTTTACTAATGGTTTGCCTTGGTCTTTTGGCTATTATTTATATTTTCCCCTAAATTATTAAAATATTACAATGTTTTCACAATTTTCATTCATTATGCACAATTTTTTCAATATAAAATTTTTTATTTTACTACACATAGTATTATTATTATTATTATTATTATTATCATTATTATTATTATTATTATTATTATTATTATTATTATTATTATTATTATTATTATTATTATTATTTTTTTTTTTTTTTTTTTTTTTTTTACTTGAATATAAAATAATTTTATAATAATTTTAAAATAGTTTAATATATTATAATAATAATAAAAAAATTATCGGCTATATAAAATAACTAATTCATATCATTTATTATATGAAAATCATAAATAAATTTAATAAATTATTTCCTTTTTTTTTTTTTTTTTAATTTATTATAAGTATAGTATACATTTGATATATTGATAGCATTCCATTTACATATAAACCATTACAAAAACATCTTTTGGAAAATATTAAAATAAATAATATTATATTTATTTGCTATTCTCTAAACAAAAAAAGTTAGTTTAAATAAATACTTTTTTTTTAACATATTTATTTTTATTATTACTATAAAGATAAGCGTAATGAAAAAAATTTTGTACATATTTTAGAATTAAATATTTTACTAAATAATTTTATAAAGAAAAAAATACTTTCATTGGAATATAAAAAGAAGATAATAATAATATTTTTCCTATACCCAATTTTAGATTACTATAAATCCTCCAAGTAATAAAATCATGACTATCTTGATTCACTTTCATATTATTGAAACATAATTTCACTTAAGATATGTATATTTCTTAATTGACAAGATATTCCTATTACTATTAAATTACAATAACATGAATATTATTTATTATTATTATTATTATTATTATTATTTTTATAATAACATGAATATTATTTATTATTATTATTATTATTATTATTATTATTATTATTATTATTATTATTATTATTATTTTTTTTTTTCGATAAAAAAAAATGCCATAATCTAATTGTATGTACACGTAAATTTGCAAATTCAATAGTAATCATGTAAATATATTTTAAAATTTCATATTATTTCATTTAACATTCAGCAGTCGATTCCTTATGATTACTTTTGGATACTCTACTATAACAGCTAAAACACATATTCGTTCCCAACAATATCATCTTATAAATATATATTTTAACTATTTTTATTTATTTTACTTTCATATATTATCAATTGATAAAAATTTATAATAAACATTCGAATTTTAATAAAAATTTAATTAAGAATATATATATTTATTATTTTTTTTATCTAGCCTTTATTAAGTTTATTTTCATTTATATTAATCAATTATTATTTTTTCTACATATGTTAACTATATTTGAATAACATGACAGTATAAATTACATTACAATAAAAACATAAAAAATTTTGTTGATATTAATTATTAATAACTAATCATATGAAACAGTCGCAATTAAAATGAAATTACAAATTTACCTGCCACTTTTATTAATTTTTAATATTTATTTAATTTCTTATAAAACTTGAAATGACTTGGTAAACTGCGGTAGTACTTGAGTTACGCTTTGACCGCAGTTAGCGACGGCAACTGCTTCATGTTCAATAAAGCGAACTGAAATATATTGTACACTATTATCAATAAACTAATATAATAATCTTTATACCAAATAAAATCTTTCGACTTTAATAAATTGTCAACTATGTTATACACAACATATCCCCTTTTTTTTTTTTTTTTTTTTTTTCCAAATGGCAAAATTCAACTGCTCTGAATAATCAAACTATATTTAGATATCAACATCGTTCAAAGTATTCATTCTATTTTACTTTTAATATTAAATTATTAATTCAATATGGAATGTTGAATTAGTATTCTATTATGATTATTTTTGTAAAATCAAAATATTAACGAATTACCTCAACCAAGTAATAACCATAACACAACATAGTATTATTTCTCAACAATATATCTATTTTTATTAAATATCTCTCTGTTTATAATATTTTTTAATATCATGTATTTATTAAAAAATTTTCTTTAATATTAAAGTATTATTTTAACGATATATCCATTATGCATGAATTAAGTATTTTAATCTTTTTACTAATGGTTTTTTGCCTTGGTCTTGCCAATTATTATAAAACGAATTGGAAATTATTCTTTAATTACTACGAAACTTAAGTTTAAATATAAATCTATTTTTTGTACATAATATCGAACTAAAGACCCAATAGTTCTCTTATAAGTTTCACTGTGTTTTTCCAATTTTTTTTAAATTTACGAACATTTTTTTTTTTTTTTAAATTCAAAAACATGAATAAAATTTTATTCTAAAATTTATTGCTCTGTAAACTAATTCTACAATATATACCTTATTAATAATTATATATATTCCAATGTATTTTTATTTATTACACATTTTATTTCTATTCTTATTCTTCATATTAATATAATACGAATTCGTAATCATTCAATTAATTTATTTTTTAATGATACCATTTTTATTATAATCATTCCTTTATTGCTCATATTTTTTTAATAAAGTGTGTGTGCTAAGAAAATTTTCTTGAATATAAATATTTTATCTTATATTAAAAAGTTTTTCACTAACTTGGTAGAATGCCATAACACTTGTTTTGTGTTTCGATTGTAGTTATAACTTTGGCTAAAAATCAATAACTTAAATTAATTTATAAAAAATCTCCATTATCGATAGACTACTAACCTATGTCTCAAAAAATTTGTCTTTTAACTTTAATAAATTTATATATTTATATTCATTTTTTTTTTAACGATAAATTTATTAAACTTTTTTTCAGATACAAATCAACTTTACATAGACCTTATAATATTCATTAATTTCGTTATATTTAATAATAAATTTTAAAGAGCTATGAAATGTACTTTCAATAGTTAAATTTTTATTATTTTTTATATATATACATATTTTTTTTTTTATTAAAATTACATATAATAACCATAAAGTTTTTTTTTTTTTTTTGTAATTTATTGATTATGTCCAAATAATATAGCAATATCTATTAAATACTGACTAAACTTTATTTCCCTCTGTACAACTTTTCAGTCTTTCACATTTTTTACATTCCTTAGAACTATAGATCAATATATATATTATTTAATATTATATTATATTTTTTTTTTTTTTCTTTAATATTTCTATCCTTTTTTTAAACTTATTTGGTTTTTATATATTTGACTTAGAATTTATGAACTGTCTTCGTGATGACACCTGATGTCTGTTTCTGACTTGCTTCTATGTGCATTTTGATATTATCTGACTATCACAATTCTCATTCTCATTAAATATAGTATCTATTATATTATAATAAACATAACTATTGTAAATAGAAATTAATTTTATTTTTGTCTTGATTATTTAAGAAATAGTTATTTTTTTAATTATGTATTATATTTCTTTTCATTACATCATTTATGTCAAGTTGATTTAAGACTAATTGATCGTATTTTATTTATCCTCAAATCTTATTTTTAAAACTATTTATTTGTTTCATCGATCATAGGGTAGTTTTAATTTTTAACATTATCTAAAAAAATTAGTTGACAAAATATCCCTATTACTATTATCAAACTATAATAACATAAAAATTAATTTTTTTTTTTTAAATGCCTTAATCTAATTACAAGTACACGTTAATTCACAAATTCAATAGTAATCATACAAATATATTATAAAATTCCATATTATTTCCTTTTTACATTCAGCAATCGACTCCTTATGTTTACTTTTGGTTACTCTACTATAACAGCTACAACACATATTGGTTTTAATCATAAATGTTTTATCTTATAAATTAATATTTTAACTATTCATGTTCATTTGACTTTTATATATTATCAATCAATTAAAGTTTTTACTAAACATTCAACTTTTTAAAAAAATTAAATTAAAATAATACATATTTATTATTATTTTTTTTTTTTTATCTAATTTCCATTAAATTTATATTACCCAAATATCTGTTTTTTCTACATACATCAACTGTATTTATGTAACATATCAGGATAAATTATATTATAATAAAAAAAAACAAACATTGTAAAAAAAAAATCAATAATAAAATATTTAAAGCTAATTTATTTTTATTATTTTTTGTGTTTATCTTTATAAATTTTTTTGATATTATTTGTCCGCAATGAAAATTAAATTACAAAGTTATCTGCAACTTTTATTAATTTTACATATTTATTTGAACGCTTATAATTAATTAATAATCAAATAAAACCCAGTATTATCACATTTATAAAACTTCAAATGACTTGGTAAACTGTGGTAGTACTTGAGCTACGCTTTTATCAATAAACTATATTGTACACTATTATTAATAAACTAATAATTTCTATACCAAACAAAATTTTTTGACTTTAATAAATTTTTTATTATATCATGTATATTTTTTTTTTATTTTTTTTATTTTAACTAAATAAAAATTTTTTTTTTGTACTAAAAATCTTTATTCAATCTAACTCTGTCATATTCAAATTTCTATTATTATTGAAATGAGTACTACTTCAATATTACTTTAAACTCTTTTTTTTTTTTTCTTGAATTTCACAAATTTTAAATACTCAAAACCTAACTATATTTTGATATCAACAGCGTCAACTACTTCATAGTATTCATTCTCTTATACTTTTAATATTAAATTATTATTGAACATGAAATATTGACCTAGTATTATACTATAATTATTATTTTTATAAAATCAACATCCTAAATAATTATAATGCGCATAACATTCAACTGCAATGAATTACAAATTTTCTTAAAGTTTTATGTTACATTAAACATCTTCTATACTCACGAGTCAAAGGCGGGAGTATATGTCTACCTTACTTGATGCCCACTGCTTTCAACGATTTGCCTCAACCAAATAATAACCATTATCCAACATAGTTTCATTTCTTATCGTTATTTTCATTACTCTAACTTATTACATACAAATTAACAAACAATATTTATAGTGTATTCATCATTTTTTCTCATATTTTACAATTTAATTTGATTTTTTTTTCGTTTTATTATTCAAATAACATATTAACAATACATCAATTTTTATCAATTATTCCTCCGTTGATTTTAGTTTTTAATATCATGTGTTTGTTAAAAAATTGTTGTTGTTGTTATTGTTTTTTTTTTTTTTTAAACCAAATAATTAAAATACTCAATTGTACAACTCCAGTTTCTTACATGTATCAAACCAAAGACCCACAAGTTTTTCTTATAAGTTTCACAACAAATATACAACAAATTTGTATTCTTTTATTATTAATTAATTTCGTAAATGATACTGCTGAACGAGGAATTTAATTAATAGAATCATATAATCGCAGCTTAACTAATATAAAGAAGAACAAAAATATTTCTTATAACGAATTATCGCAATGCATAGAAAGTAATTTTCGAATACTAAAATAAACAAATATTAATGTTACCACCAACTCAGAAATGAAAGAAAAAAAAATTATCTTTTAGTAATTCTACTGATTTATACATCGAAATTAATATTTATTTACTAAATACAAAATATTGTGTTTCTAAAATTAACAATTCTATAGCGTCTATTGTAAATAATACTTGCTGTAAGATTAAAAAATTCAAATTCAAACAAAATTTATTATCAATTATTATTAACATTTACCTTTCCAGCTCTACAACTCAAAAACTGTTGGTCGGATAGTATTTGCTCAAAGAATTTTTTCTGTAGCAAATTTAATTCTCTACAGAAGCTGTATATTTATTTTTTCTAAAAAAAATTTTTTAATACCGAAAAATCGAGTTGAAACGAAAAAAAATTTTCCCTTTGTTATATACATGGAAAATCAAATTTTTCAAAGAGCGAAGCCTCTAATTAACTCAAAATTTTAATACCGACCGCAATATTTTTTTCTTTTTTATTTTTATAAATTATCGGATTTTCAGGTAGGATCGAAAAAAATATGTTGCCTTAAAATGAAAAACCTTAATGTATTCCCATAAAAATTCTTATTTAATCATATTCGATTATTTTCAACTTTAATTAGTCATTTTTAAATATTTAAAATAAAGAAATCACTCATTATTGTGAATTTTCATTACCAACTTTATGCTATTTCATATACATTAGGGTGCGTCATTTCGGAGCAACATTTTATTTTTTTAAGTGCATGTAAGGAAAATCATAATTCAACACAAAAAAACAATTTTCGCCCAAAAAAAAAAAAAAAAAAATTTCTATATCGATTACAAACCTAGGTCATTAAAAAATTCGATTTTCCATTCAAATAACACGGAATTTTTTTTTTTTTTTTTCACTTCGAGTGTTTTTAATTTGTTAACAAATCAATAGATAGAATAGACCAATACATATTTTTATAGAAAATTGAACGCTCTAAAAAAAAAGGTCTCTTATCATTTTTTGATAAATCCATCTGTTCAAAAGTTATTGAAGCTCGAAGTCAGATTATACTAAATTTCGTGATTTTTCTACTTTTGTAGCGAATCTATCAGACTTATCACAAAAGTCATAAAATCTTTTTTGTTGAAAATTTTATTTCTTACAAATTATTTTGGATAAAATTTTGTCGAATTCTGCATCATTTTCTAGTTATTTTAATTTTAATATCAAGCTCCTAAAAAAGTATTGTTCTAATCGATTTCAAGAGCTCGAGATTGAACTGAAAACAACTGTATCTATATTACATAATTTAAATGATTAAACAACTGAATTCAACCGAATTCAAATCTTTAATTCTGTTATATTCTGTCGAATTCTGCAAAACAGAATTCAACTGAATTGAAAATTTGAATTTGAATTAAACAGAATAAAACCGACTCAAAAATTTCAAAGTCGTTTTAATTTGGATTCAGAACCAGAAATTGAAGAATCATTTTTGAATTAATTAGAACTAAACCGAATAGGATTATTTAAATTCATTTTAATTCGGACAAATTCTGTTTTCCTGCCGAATTAGACAGTATTCATTTTTAAATTAGGTACCGAATTAACAGAATTTATCTGAGTTAAATAGAATTAAAAATTTAATTCTGTTTAATTCGATCATATTCAGTTGTTTAATCAGGATTATGTAAAATTGATCTAAAACTTATTCATAACATTCAATTTAGCCTCAAATCTTGTTCTTCAAATTATTTATTTGCTTTATTGATTGTAGGGCGGTTTTCATTCTTGAAAAAATTAATTGTCATACAAGGATTATGGTTGAAATAAATAATTATCTTACTAAATAAGATATGATTTGTTTATTTTATTTTAATTCAAGGAACGACAAATAAACATCGTGATGTTAATTCTGCTAGTCGTTGATATTAACACTTCTAGAGTTAAAAAGTTTCTAAAATTATATATCCAATTATTATCGAACCATATCATAGCCCAATGATCGACCGATCATCATTCTTTGTATGAGTAGGCCTCACAACCTGTTATTAAGGTGTAATGCACAAATCGTATTACTTTGCTATGGCAGTTAAAATACATTGGCTTTTAAAATTTTTGTAATCAGAACCCTATCAAAAAATTCCATAGTTTTTTTTTTTTATAAAATTTGAATTAAAATTGTATTTACATTCGTAATACTTTAAAAGTTTTCCAATTAGATTGCTATTACTATTAATATTTTTTTTTTTTATATTTTTTAACCGTATACTATGATTATAACAACATTGATTAACTTGAAGCACCTCAAATTCATGTTGTTTTAAGCAACGTATTTTGACGAATATAATTTTGCTTTTTCATACGGGGAGGTACAATGACAGCTAATTTGTCATATGTTGATAATAAACCCGGTATTGATGTATAATATACTCTGTAGGTATCTCTCTACTCTCCCAGTTTTTTGTGTTGTATTGTTGTTGTATTGTAGTGTTATATTATGTTGTTATTTTTTGATGAGCGAGTTGTAATCTTATATTTAAAAAATATCTTTCAAGAACAGGAATGTTTATAAACATTTAAATATAATTTTTCATTCTTTTTTAAATTATAATAAAATTAAAACAATAGTTTAAAATAAAAAAATCCCAGATATTCTAGGGTAAATACGTATTTACTAAAATGATAGTTGAGACTATTGATTAACCAGCTGATGTTTGCAAGGTTTAGCAAGCAGTAATCTAACAAAAAAAAAAAAAAAAAACATTGTAAACTCATGGATATCGAATACGTATTTACAGTCTAAACTTTGTTTTACTTAATAAAAATATTTAAATCAGGTCATTGATAAATATAAAACAAATGTTTAATCAATAAACATTTGATTTAAAACCAAGAATTATCGAGTATTATATCAAAGGTAAGAAGAATTATTTATTAAAAATAATTTATAGAATAAATACACTAACTTTTGGTTCTTATGCGAAAAAAAAGAAGTAAACTGATTGTTTACATAAATTTATTTATAGTAAAATGGAGAAATCGACTGCTTCGGATATTGTGATTGTATCGGGAAACTCACATCCTGAGCTTGCTGAATTAATTGCCAAGTAAAATAAATATCTTTATTATTTTATAATCGTTTATTGTAATTTATTTGTAGTACTTTTTAAAAAAGAAATTTAAATGATTTTTTTTCTTAGCCGACTTGGTGTGAAAAATGGCGGGTGTTTTGTTTACTACAAAACAAATCGAGAAACAATGGTCGAAATTGCTGATTCTGTACGGGGAAAAGATATTTATATAATTCAAACAGGCACTAAAGATGTTAATAACAACATAATGGAATTATTAATAATGGCATACGCTTGTAAAACATCGTCAGCTAAAAACATTATCGGTGTAATTCCTTATTTACCTTATTCAAAACAATGCAAAATGCGTAAACGTGGTTGCATTGTTTCTAAATTACTTGCAAAAATGATGTGTAAAAGTGGTCTTACACATATCATAACAATGGACCTTCATCAAAAAGAAATTCAAGGATTTTTTGATTGTCCTGTCGATAACTTGCGTGCTAGTCCATTCCTTCTGCAGTATATTCAAGAAAGTGTATGTTTTTTTTTGTTTCCACTTGATATTCTTGTTTAGGTCCATACCCAGTATAACTCCACTTACAATTTACGGGAAATAAGGACACTTAGATATGTGCGATTATTTTTTATTTTTGACCAACGTTTTGTGATTACACTAAAGGGAAAAAAATCTTTTTGAATAGTATATTCTTACCACCAGAAATTATGCTATTAAAAACTTTCATTCTAATTGATTTTTTGCGCAAAAATTGGAAGATTTCATTCAAAATAATTTTCTTAATCGAAGAAACTCAAGATTATTTCAAGATATTCTGATCTTTATTTTACAGTAGTACAATTAAATTTTCATTTTTTTCTGTCATGAAAGCAATTTTTCGTGCTAGATATTCCTGTTGAAAAATATCGATTGAAAAGAATTAAAAAAATGATGAAATTCGATTTTTTTTCAATAATTTTTATTCTTTTGTTTGAATATATGGATATACAGTTTGCATGGAATGACCGCTTCTCAATTCTTTTCAATCAGTATTTTTAACCAGGGATTTCCTCAAGGCTCTACAATATTAAGACACAAAATTTAAAAAAAAAAAAATTATTTTAATAAGTCATAAACATTAGAGTAGTCTGTTTGGAACGACTATTTATTTTTTCACTCCGACTTCAAAATATTGTTGTAGACATTCAAAAAACAAATCCCTGAAAGTTTCAGCTCTTAGTTTTAGTTTAAAGTACTTTACATTTGATTTTGAAGTTTTCCTATTTAAAATACATACACGGAGAAAAATGTTGGCTCGAAACCTATTAATTTTTATTATGCTGTTGGCCAAACTTGAAACAGGAGGTGAAACATCTAAAAAATTATTGTGCTCATACGAAAAATTACTGTGCTGTATCACAATACTTAGTACGCCCCAGAAACTTATCGATAAGCATTAATAACACTTTCATACATTATAATAATTGTGATGTGGCATAATCATTTTTTATAAGAGCATAATAACTTTTTGCATACTTCACTTCTTGTTTCAAGTTTAGTCGACAGTATGGTAAAAATTGGTAGGTTTCGAGCCAACATTTCTCTCCGTTTAGGAAAGTTAAAATTTTTTTTTAAATTCGTTATAGCTCAGCCGCATTTCAAGTTATTGCATCATCGTTTATGGCATTTTGTAAGTATTGTAATACTCATTAAAAAACTCTTCAGTAATGTTGCTGAAATTCTAATTGTTTTTCGTGTATTGATTCTGAAAATCATTTTATTAATAATAATAATTTGAGTTTTTAGTTGACATTGACTAAATAACTAAATTTACAGTAAAAATGCAGGTGACGATTTTTTAGGAAATTTGTTTTTTTACAAAAATGTCTCCTTAGTTTAGTAGCTCAAGCTCTTCGTTTACGTGATATAGGGATTTTATCAATTTTGTAAATAAAATATTTGTCAAAAATTTTTTCGAAGCTCATGAATTTTAATCCTTTTTATTTTCATGAATGAATTGAATTAATAGAAAGAAAATTATTGATTGATTTAAAATTGAAGTTAAAAAGCATTTGGTCGAATTATTTAAAAAATATTTTATTTAAAAAATTAATAAAATCCCTATACCACGTGAACGTAAATTTCGTTATTAAGTCAATATCAACTAAAAACTCAAATTATTATTTAAGAAATGATTTTCAGAACCAATATAGAAAAAACGATTGAAATCTTCGTAAAATTACTTCGGAGACTTATGATGAGTATTAAATTACCTACAAAATACCGTAAAAGGTGACCCAATAACTTGAAATGCAGCTGAGCTATAGAGAATTGAAAAGAAAAATCCGAACTTTCCTACACGCCAAAAAATAAATGATAAATTTTATTCGGATTTTCAATTTATTTTTATTGTTTGAACAAGAAACCCGCATCGAAGAAGGTAATTCATAAAAAATATAATATTGAAAGCAAAAAAGTATAAGAATGATTCTTTAAAATATATTGAAATGAAAAAAAAATAGTCACTCTTGGTCTTTAAATTTTATTGTTTGAAATGATGAAATACGTCATCTTGCCATATAAATACAGCCGCGCATCAGTAATAATTTACGTTAATTCTTTCACATACATTAAAAGCTTACAAACACAAGTAAAATTTTATTGTTTCAAACTATAAAAACTGATGCGCTTGAAATATAATTTTTGACAATTTGAAAAAAGTAATAATTATATACCGTTCTACATAAAATCAATTGTTCGACATTGAAAATTTTATTTGTCATATTGAATAATTTTTTACTTTTTTACTATAAACTTAAATGTTCCAAACATCGAATGTTGAAGCTGAAACGTTAAATTATTATAATTTCATTTTTTTATTTACCAAACAGTAATTCCTATTACTTGTAACATGATTTATTTACATATATACTTAAAATTTCAATATTTAAATTAAGATTATTATAATATCTTCAATAAAACCATGAAATTATTGTTTGAAATAATATTAAATTATGACCACATTCTAAATTATTAGTTATCAATTACTAATATCTATAATTCATTTTTTCGCGTGTATATATTTTAAATAGAAAAACTTCAAAATCAAATATCAAGTACTTAAAATTAAAATTAGAGGCTGAAACTCACAGGGATTTTTTTTTTCAATGTTTACAACATTTTGAAGTGGGAGTTAAAAAAAAATAATTCCAAACGGACCACCCTAACGAACAACTAATCTGTAAAAGTCATATAGTTACCAAATATCAAAAATTTCACATTCTTCAACGATTTATTTTTCTTGATAATTAACAATTACTAGTCACATAACTACAACCTTACTGTTACTAAGGTAAAATTTCGATTGCAAAATTGACTTCATATAATTAACGTTAATTTTATTTCCCGTTAATTTTAAATGGAATTTTCACCTAATTATTATTGTATAATTTTCGTAAATTATAATTTGAATTATCATTAAATAGGTACCAGATTACCGTAATTCTGTAATAGTTGCAAAAAATCCAGGAAGTGCGAAAAAAGCCACCAGTTATGCCGAAAGACTTCGAGTTGGAATAGCTGTTATTCATGGTGAACAACGAGAATCTGAGTCTGATATGAATGACGGACGTAATTCGCCACCACCAACTGTACTGTTATCGTCAAGAACTATGGAAGTTGGTGTTGGTGTACCATCTCATCCAGCTAAAGAAAAACCACCAATAAATGTTGTTGGTGATGTGAATGGTCGTATTGCCATAATGGTCGTACGTTTCATTTATTTTATAATACCAGTAATTAAATAATAACGTAACAATTTCAATTTTTATTAATTACTATTTATATCAGGATGATATGGTAGATGATGTTCAATCATTCGTTGCTGCAGCCGAAGTTTTAAAAGAACAAGGAGCTAATAAAATTTATGTTCTTGCTACACATGGACTCCTTAGTTCAGATGCTCCAAGACTCATTGACGAATCACCTATTGATGAGGTTATTATTTTTTATTATTTTTTTATTAAAAAAACATAAGGCTTTTAATAATAAATTTTGTTTATTTACAGGTTGTCGTTACTAATACTATTCCACATGAAATTCAAAAGAGCCAATGCTCAAAAATTAAAACCGTCGATATAAGTATTCTAGTAGCCGAAGCTATTCGTCGTATTCATAACAAAGAATCAATGTCTTATCTGTTCAAAAATGTCACTACTGAAGACTAAATATTTTATTTGATATAAAATATTAAGTATAAAGTCAAGAAAAGGATCGTCGCCTTAAATAATGGAGAATAAAAAAAAATAAATAAATAACTTTATTTGACATAAAGTAATGAAAGTTTTATAAATCTAAAAAAATAATAATCAATACAAAATGGAAATATATATTAAAACATACAACAGTTCCGTGTTAGGGACCAGATCAGGGTTATGTATATTCCTCAATTTTTATATGATATTTTTATATATTTTTTCGATAAACAATCACAAACAAGAAGAAAGAATGAATTTTTGAAACGAACTACTATTAGACTTTTTTTTTTTTTTTATTAATTTATATTGCTAAGTATACTATTTTTTTTTCTTTTTTCGCTGTTTTACGATAATTGAAATATCATATTTCTTTATATTTAAGGGTATTCTCAGATAGTGCCCCCTACTTTTCAAAAATGTTAAATGTCTCAGTTTTCATTACCGTATTAAAATTTTATCAATGAATTAAAACAAAATTAATACTTTAATTGAAAAAAAGACAACGTAGTAACAATTTTGCTGAGATGTAGAATTTAAAACAAATTACTTACAGCTGTTATCGATTAGGAGTTAAACAAAATTTGTTTAATAAATTTTAACTTACAAAATTTGAAAATTTAATTATAAAATTGACATCAACATTTTACTGAAATTTATTTTCCAAATTTCGTTTAACTCCCCATTGATATCAATTGTAAGTAATTTTTTTTTAAATCTGTACTTCGGCGAAATTATACGTTGTCCTTTTTTCCATTTAGGGTTTAATTTTTTTTAAACAATCGATAAAATTTTGATACGCTTGACAATTGAGTCATTGAAAATTTTTTAAAAGTTGAGGCACTGTCTGAGAATATCCTGAATCTTCGTTTTTTTTCTATAGTTTTTTTTTTTTTCTATAATATTTATTTATTTTTTTTCGAAAATCATGTAAACTTTCTTTGTAAACTGAAGGTATTAGATATTAATAATTCAACTAGTATTTAAGTGTAGAAATCTATTGATTTCTTCCATTTTTACCTTTAAATAATAATTGATATCATTATATCTTTTATGTTATGAGTATTAAAACAAAAAAAAAAAAAAGAGAATAACTATTAAGAATATATTTAAATAAGAATAATCATGGCATATATCACATAATATTTCTAGATGTATATCAATAATGTAGTTGAAGTTATTGTGAAAAGTCCAAATAAATTGTGTGTCAACAGAAAAAATAAATTTTTCGACTGGAATAAGTCTTATTTTTTAAAAAAATTTTTTAGTAAACATAAGAGTAATTTAGAAAAAATAAATATATACGTTTCTATAGTAATAAATACTGTAACTAAGCAACGAATATCTGTTATTAATGCAACGTAATTATATATTTATTTGAAAGATTGATTTTGAAATAAATTTAAAAAAATGTCACGAATAGAAAACTTGAAATTAAGTGAAATTTGTGTATCTCTACAGTCTGATGATAAGAAAAAACGATTACAAGTTTTAGAGAAACTACGTGACATCGTTAGTGATGATGCTGAGCAATGGAGTGAACGTGAAATTTTAGAAATTTGGCAAATAATGAATAAGCATATGGTAAAAATATTAACTGACCCGGCAGAATCTTGTCGTGATTTAGCCATTGAAATAATTAAAATATTTATTAATTCATTACCAATTATTGAAAAAAATATTATGTACATTATTCCTATTTTTGTTCGTCGTTTGGGTTCTCAAGAACTTTTAGAACCTTCAGAAGAAGTTCGTCTCAATTGTATTAATCTTCTTCGTTTAATAATAAGTTTTTATAAAGATCATTTATCTGTTTATATTGATGATTTTGTAACAATTTTATCTAAAACTGTTACTGATAACTATCCAAAAGTTAAGAGAGAAAGTTGTGAGGCTATTTCAGAACTTGCTAAAACTATTCCCGTTCAATTTTATTCTAAAAGTGAAATTTTGATAAAACCAATACTTAGTAATTTTACTCATCAACATTATCGAGTAAGAGTGAGTAGTGTTAAAGCTATTGGCGATGTTGTTCAGTATGGGAATAATAAATCTATTGAAGAAGTTTCAACACCATTAGCTGAAAGACTTTTTGATCAAAGTGGAGCCGTCAGAACAGGTATTAGAATTTTTTTATTCATTAACGCTGCTCGGCAATTATACAAGTTTTTACACGTATGTGTAATACAGAACACAAAATTTAATCGACTTAACACTTTTGGAATATCTAAATAGCCTTATTACACTCGTCCTATAACAAAGTGTCAGATACTTCCTTCTGTCAACCAGCCCCTTACAGCCCACATAATCATAAGTCTGTCCCCGATCCATGAAAATTCCTCTTTGTCTAAGACGGTATCTGATGTGCCTAATAAATTTGGCCTGCACTGCTTCAAGCTCGTCAATCCGATATCTGTGAATCGGAAACCAAATGATACACCCATATTTCATAACTGGTCTTACTAGAGTAGCACATAATTTAAACAGGGTTTTGCCCCTAGTAAAATCATTACTAGACCTCAGAATGTTTCCCAGGATCTTGCTTGTCTTGAGTGTAACATTGTTCAGGTGCTTGTTGAAAGCTAGTTTTGTATCAACGTATACTCAAATCTCTGATTCCATCCGCCTGTGAGATCAAGTTGTTACCAATGTAGTATTGGTAATTACTGATCTCTAACCGCCGAGAAAATTTTAACATTTAGACTCAATCTATTTAGTTCACACCAGTTATTTAACTTGTTGATGTCATTCTGCACTTTATGAATAATTAATAACATTAATAATTAAATTAATTAATTATTTATTCATTTATTTTTTTTAGCTGTTATTGAAGTTGCTGGTTACTGGCTTTTAAATTTACGAGATAGATATAGTTGGTGGTACAGATTAATTCCACTTCTGGTCACTGGTCTCCATGATGAAATTATGGAAATACGATTAAAAGCTCATGAGCTCTGGGATGCAACTGGATGCCTTTTTTTACAAGAAAATGATTCCGATGAAAAAATTAAAGACAAAATGGATTTCTTGACAGAAAATCTTGATCATTATCCACCCAACAGTTTGTTGATGAAAACTATTCTATTTTATAATTAAAAAAAAAAGAATTGTATATGAGCTGAAATAATTTACTTTTTTTTAGTTAAAAGACCAAACTTGGGATGCAGATTAATTGTTCAGCGAAATATTGGTAAACTTGTCGGTGGAATAGTGAGAGAACTTGGAGACTGGAAGCCTGATATTCGCGTTAGATCTGCTCAATTGTTAGCAGTACTGACATTAAATGCTGAAGAAGATATTACACAACACATTGAAAAATTACTCCCAGGAATGTATAGGTAATTTATAGATTTAAATTAAATTATTATAATATTGTTAACACTACCCTGTCAAAAAAATCCATGTGGATTTACATTGGAATCCATAGGAATCCATATAGGAAAGTATGAATTTATATAAGAATCATAGAAATAAATATAGAAGTGTATAGATTTACATAAGAATCCATGTAAGAAATCATGGATATCTGGCTTCCAATATGGAAAATCCATATAGGAAATTTGGGGCTCTTGGATTCCCATTTAGGAACTTGGATATATGGATTATTTTGTAGAAAATTCATACAGGAATCTGGGTTTCTATGTCTATCGTCTATTGATACGCATATATGAATAAAAGAACAGATTAATATTCTATTGGCAAAATACTTTTTAACAAAAAATTAATTTATTGATACTCTTTATATCAGTATTTGTAATAAGTTATTGATTTATTAATTAACTCAAGAAGTAATAGATCTTTATAGAAATTACGAATAATTTTAATAAAACACTAAATTAGGAACCGTATAAAGGTATTGTACTCCAGGAAAGTTTATTTATTTATTTATTTAACATCAATCGGCAATGTAAAATAATAATTTACATACGATATGAAAGGAGAATAACAGATATACAAAAATAATGAAGACAAAAAGATTGCACGTGGAGGGGTTCGTGGTTAGTCGTTGTATTCCAGTACCAGCTTTTTGACAGACGTTCGAAAGGATGAATAAGGACGACCAAAGAAGTTCACATCCGAGCAGATAGCATTGACCGAATTAGATATTCTGTTGATAGGCCTAAAACGGGCATAGTTTTTGGAGGATTTTGTAGTATTTAGCAGCCGGCTATGTCGTAGGCCCATTTTGGGGCAGATAAATTCAAAACGTTCAAGTATTTCTAGAGAGTCAATGTACCCGTTGATTACGGGTTAATTAATATTCCTAATTTCTAATCCATATAAAATTCCCATATGGATTTTGAAATGGTGCAGATTCCCATAGGAAATTATCGTAAAAATCCACATGGGAATCCATACTAGATTCCTGTATGGATTTGGCATCGTGCGGATTCCCATAGGAACCCATGTAAAAATCTATATCTATATCTGGATCTATGCTGGATTCTTATGGAAAACCATATGGGAATCTTTCCGAAAACGCCATGTGAGATCTCACATAGGAATCTAGGCTGGATTTCCATGTGGATTTTTTTGATAAAGTAAATATATTTTTAGAGCTTGTAACGATCAAGATTTGAGGGTAGTAGATAATGTAATAATAGCTGCAGAATATATGGGTTACTTTGTTCCACCTGAAACCTATTGTCGATTAGTACTTCCAACTTTAGAAGATAGTAATATTTCTGCTGGTCATTTAGCAGTTTTTGCTGCTTTTCTACGTTGTACTGAACGTCAATCTCTTGTCAATAAACTCGAAGATATTGGAAGTTTTCTTAAATTATCACACATTTGTCGCAACAAAAAAGCTGATTATCAACAAAAAATTTTACGATGTTGTCAAGCCATCATGAGTGTTTCTAAAGAAGTAACTTTTTTCTAAACAATTTTAATTTTAAATATTTATTGCAAAAATTAAAAATGTTTTATATTTTAGGACTGTAATGTAATATCGAATTATTTGTTTACAATCATTTTTACCGTTTGGTCAATGTCACAGCAAGAAGATAATAAAATTTTTGCCAAGCAACTAATGGAAAGCTTGATTGTTATTACAATGAGTGAAAATTTTGACGATTTATTTGAAAATAATTTACGCGAAATTTTAATAGATATTAAAAATACATCAAAAAGTTGGACTATGTATAGTCCAGAAGTTTATATATTTAAATTATGTTTAACAGAAGCAAAGTCAGCAACTGCACAGAATATGGATATTGTTTTACCAATTTTAAAAGACATAATGAACAATGATTCTGATGCTGAATTACGTCTTAAACTTTTTATCATACTATCAGATTTTCTTAAAAACCGACATAAAACATTGAAACTAATAAAAAACTCAACGGAATTTATTATAGATTTTTTTGATAATATTTTGATGCCGAAATTAATTTGGTCGGCTGGTAAGGTTTCTGAAACTTTAAGAACTGCAGCTGTTGGTTGTTTATGTGCTCTTTTTGATGATTCAACTTCAATTGATAGCAATAAATTAAAATCACGATTCAGTGACATAGAAAATGATTCCAGTGACATTTTCAATGATAAAAAATTGATACCTATTTTTGAAAAACTTTTACCAATTTTAATGTCATTGATTGAAGACAATGCCAAAAAAACAAGACTGTATGGATTACGAGCAATATATCTAACGTTAAAAATTGGTTTGAAATTATCTTGTATATCAGACGATGATGTTATTAAAATTTATCCAGCAGTTATTAAAAGATTGGATGATGGTTGTGATGATATAAGACGTGGAGCGGTGGAAGCTCTTGTATTTGTTTGGCGAGCATTATCTAAAAATTATGATTTAGATTTTGGAAAAAGTCATATTGATTATTTATATACAACTATGATTGTTCATCTAGATGATCCAGAAATTGAATTTCAAAATTTGATGCTCTGTAAGTAACAAAAATTTTATTAATTTATTTTAGTCGTTACATTTTCTTTATATTATTTTTAATAATTTTAGCCGCCATGATGGAACTCGCAAAAATTCATCCAGAATTATTAGCAGATAAGATAATAAAATGTAAAAATAATTTTAAAAATCAAACAGGTCTTGATAAATTATTAAAACATTGTCATGAATTATTAAAAAATAAATAAGTTAATTTTATATGATACTGAAGTTAACTGATGGCTAATTATTATTATTATTATTATTATTATTATTATTATTATTATTATTATTATTATTATTATTAATTTATTGCTTCTAGGGAGAAAATATTCCCATAGCAAGGGGATAATCACAAATATAATTTACATTCACAAAATATATATAAAAAAAAAAAGAAAAAAAAGACAGTCTACAACATAAATTTACATTAGAGGTTTTAATAATTTTCATTAAAATATTTAATTTTTTATAGCTGTGGTCTATTCAAATAAAATAAACGCCCTTATTTTTGCACATACTGATAGATGGCCTTCAAAAATTTACATTTAGGATTAAGAATGTCTTGGATTGACGAGGCTGGTCCAAAGTTGACGGTAATATAGTGTTAGCGGTAATAAAGAACTGAGGGCTAATGAGTTTTGGAATTTTTTCAAAATGATAAATTATAAACAAAAAAATTGCACTTGTAGTTTTTTAATTTCCTATATGTGCATATTTTTAGTTTTATTTTTTTTTTATAATTTATCGTTTTGAAAAAATTCAAAAAATTATCAATTGCCTGTTAACTTCAGGATCTAAATTTTATGATACTGAGTTAGTCAACGTCTAATAATTTTTGAAATTTTTTCAAATTGATAAATTATAAAAAAAAAGCATTTTAAAAAAATTGCACTTGTAGTTTTTTTAAGTTTCTACATGTGCATATTTTTTTTTTGTAATTTATTTGTTAAAAAAAAATTCAAAAATTGTTCATTGCCTGTTAACTTCAGGATCCAAATTTATGATTCCGAAGTTAGTAGACGTTTAATAATTTTTGGATTTTTTTAATAACGATCATTTATAAAAAAAAAAAATATTTTAAAAAATTGCAGCTTTAGATTTTTTAATTTTCTACATGTGCATTTTTTTGGTTTTTTTTTCTTTGCAATTGATTTCTTGAAAAAAAAATCCAAATATTTTTAATTGTCTCCTAACTTTAGAATCATTCAAAATTTTATGATACTGAGTTAGTTGACGTCTAATAATTTTTGGAATTTTTTAAAAATGATAAATTACAAAAAAAAAAATACTTTAAGAAATTACACTTGTAGTTTTTTTTAGTTTTCTACATGTGCATATTTTTTTTTTTTTGTAATTTATTTGTTGAAAAAAAAATTCAAAAAATTTAATTATCTATTAACTCCAGAATCAATATTTTATAAACTATTTATTAAAATTTTATGATTCTATGCTTTTAAATTTACCGCGCTTAGTATGTAAATAAATATATGTAAAATAACCGATACATTATCATCAAATATAAATATATAACATTTAGATTAATTCATTACTATACTTGCTGATTTAATTATTGATTATTCTCCCCTCCCCCTTCTTTTCTGTTGAAATATTTATAAATTTCTCAAATATACGATTTAATAATTGATGTATTAAAATAACAATAAATATGAAAATGTTGTGTAAAATATTGTTGTATATTAATAAAAATAAATAGTGAGAGTTAAAATGAAATGAATACGAAAGCAGGAAGTAACCCGCCCTTGATATTATGACTCCGCCATGTTGTTGCTTTTCCGTATGTCTGAGCCGACGACGATTTGCGGCCGAGTGAGACCGTGACAACAGAGGAGTGTCGTGTGTGTGATCGTGGTAAGTAAAAATAATACTTTATTATTATTCTACAATAATATTTACAATAAATATCTTATCAATATAATCATACTCTTAATTTTTATTCAAAAAATTTATAATTACTTGAATAATTAAATATCAATTTTTAAAAGTCATTGAATTGTCAATTAAATTAGTATATTCATACTTGCTTATGACAGGATTCACTATTTAATTTTAATGTATTTTTCTTTTACTTAAACTAATGTTATTAAGAATCGTTACTTAATTTTTTTTTTTTTAATATTTTTATAAGATTATTAAATCACGATTAATTTTACAGTCCAGGAGGTCTCTATTTGACATTGACAATAAATTGTGTATATATATATTTTTTTTATTTCGAATATTTTTTAGAATACTGAGATTAAGTATGGCAGACGCAACTGGAGATCATGCTGACAATCAGAGAGAAGAAGAATTAGAAGTTGAGTCTAATTACAAACCACCACCGGAGAAAACGATAGAACAAATTTTGGAGGCTGATAAAGATGACGAGAGTCTACGAAAATATAAAGAGACGTTATTGGGGGAAGCTAAATCTGGCGGAATTGTCGTTGGTATGTTTTTATTTTCTAGTTTAGTTTTTCATTTTATGTAAAATGATTTAATTATAATTTATTTTATTAATAAATTGTAGATTCAAATGATCCACGTAAAGTAATCGTTAAAAAATTAGCCCTTTGTGTGGCTGGAAGACCTGATATGGAATTAGATTTAACTAAAGATCTAACTCAGTTAAAAAAACAAACGTTTGTGATTAAGGAAGGTGTCAGTTATCGAATTCGTATTGATTTTATTGTACAGAGGGAAATTGTTCATGGGTTAAAATACATTCAAAAAACCTACAGGCTTGGAGTACCCGGTAAGATTATTTATTTATTTATTTTTATTTAAATAATATTGATTATGTTAAGTCATAATTTAATTACTATTTACTAATACTTGTACTGTAAAAAATAAATTACGCTTAACTGGATCCTTTAAAGGAGTGACAGGTAACAAGTTAACGTATATTAACAAATATGGTCTTAGATGTATCTTCGTTAGATAAAAATTATCATAATTAAATAATTTATTTTTATTTTTTAGTGGACAAAATGACACATATGGTTGGCTCTTATCCACCTAAAACTGAAATACAATCTTATACAACACCAGCAGAAGATGCACCAGCTGGAGTAATGGCTCGTGGATCGTATACCGTCAGTTCTTTATTTACAGATGATGATAAACATGAACATCTGAAATGGGAATGGTCGTTTGATATTAAAAAAGATTGGAAAGAGTAGATTTTATGAAATTATTATTTTTTTTTTTTGTTTCTTTTTTTTTTTTTTTTTTTTTTCTCCAAGTATTGCATTACGCAATCACGTCAAGTCACCATAGCCTTAAACTCTGATAAAGAAATTAAATAATTGCATTTATAATATATATATATGTATACCTATATAAATATTGACGAAGAGAATTGCCAAAATGATTTTTTCCAATTGATAAATTCATCTTTTTTTTTTTTTTTGTTAGAATTAATTTTTACAAATAGTAAGAATGAATGCCATGTAATTTACTATCATTAGAATTAAAAAAAAAAAAAAAAAAAAAAAAAAACAAGTGTATTATTGATATCGATAAGATATCATTACTATCTGATGTACTTTAAAATTAATTGGATATTTCATATAATGAAAAAAAAAAAAAAAAAAAACAAATTAAGTGTATTATTTTGTAGTTATAGATACTATAATTCAAAAATTTTGCACTTTCATATACATAAATAAAGTCATTGTCTATTTAATTATTGCTGAGAATTCTCGGTGCTATATTTGGACGTAAAATAAATTAAATGTGTAAAAATACAGCCATTATTTAAATTAAATTTAGTGAATGAAAAATAAATAAATTTATAATAATTTGATGTTGCAAATGAAATTAAATCAGTGACAAAATAAGAGTGCCTCATCTTTGTCATCGATAATTATATTATGGATATACGTCAGTTCTTTTTAAAATGCTTTTAATAAAAAGAATAAACAAATGGAATAGATACAAGAAATTTAAATAAGTCCATAAGCTGTAGAGACCGCACACATAATAATAATAATAATAATGATAATAATAATAATAGTAATAAAAAAATTCCATGTATGTTTAGAAAATATGTCAATTTATAAATCATGCCGTTGTAACCGTCGAACAGTTATGAAATTAAATATAAATTTTACATATTATATTATTTTATAATTTTTTTTTTTTATAATAACTCCTGCTATTTAAGTGTCATAATGATATTATTAAGTGACGTTAAGATTTATGTTAAATTGTATTAATTTTAACATAGAAATAGTAACGTATCGAGTATTTAGACTAGAAGTAATATAGTGGCTAGCCAGTCGTCAGAGTAAACGCAATTCGGTCACGGTCACGGCCACAGTTACGGTCTGTTCACTATACTCTGGCTCCATAAAATATAAAACCTTTCGTATTCGCGCCGTCGTCATCGTCTCGGTCAGCGAACTTTCATTTAGCTTGTACTCTGCTGATGCAGATGCATTCAAGAACGTCCCAAATTATATATATCTTACTATTTTCTTTCACACTTATATACCATACACTCAAGCATCAGGCACGTACGTCATGTATTTTTTATAAGCACAAATTTTAACTTTAACAAATTTATTATTTTTAAAATATGATAAATTTTTGGTTTTATTTTTGGACCATTTATTAAAAGATTAAAACTTTCATGTTCTCAATGTATTTAATAAAGTTATTATCGGTCAGCAGTCTCCTGTTTTGTGCCAGAAATCGTAAATTAACACTCATTTTTTTTATTGATTAATTATTTAAAATTTTTTTAAAAGTGTTAATTAAGTTATAAGCGTATTATTAAGAAATTAAAATTAAACTAGTTTTCATATGAGTCTAAAGTCTTGTAATTAATTAACTTAAAAAGTTGTTGAATTAAAACGAATTCTTTAAGACAAGAAATCCTTTTCAGTGTCAGGAGAAATCAATGTCAATATCATTAACGTTCTATTTATCATCTGTTAAAATTATTTTTATTTTATCTGAGATTTCTAATGTAAAAAAATAATGTTTGAATAGATAATCGTTAACTAATGAGCAATTGAAAATTTTAATTATTGAAAATGATAGAAAAAAAATTTTCAAGTCAAGTAGAAAGTATTAAAAAATAATCGGTATAATATATAAGACTTAACTGCAATAAAAACAAATAAAAAAGAAATATATGTAATCTATGAAATATAAATGATCAAAAGATTATAATTATAAACTTTAAATAAAAAAACATATCGCAATAACTCTAGAAATTATGGTTGTATTACGTGTTAATTTTTAAAAAATAAATTATCTGATTGTTTACTTGAATTACTTAATCTTAATAAGTTCAATTTAAAATAACAAAACTATGAAATCTATTGTTGTAAGAATTAAGTTTTTATAACGATAACAGTGACAGTAAATATTTTTACTGAAATTAAACATTTTATATTTTAGATATTTTTTTTTTTTAATGAGCGAAAAAAAAATTACTTTCAATAAAATTGATTTTTGTATCAATTAATTATTATTATAAACGGACTTCGTTATAAGACTATTAGTTTCTATTTCAAACTATCGCGATACCTGGTTTATAAAAAAGACAGAATGATAGTCTTATAACGAGGTCCGAATGTATTATAAAAATTTAGTAATTAATTTATTAGTAATTAGTATAAATGAATCGTTTATTTGAGAAACCTCATAAGTCGAGAAAACAAAATTTTTCAAGAAACACAAAAATCATTTTGTGGAAAAACTTGCTATTGAAATAATAAATAAATAATTGAAGAGAATAATGTTAGCGTCGAAAAAATATTCAAAAATTAAAAATTCAATTTTTTAATTGAAACTACTTAAAAAAATTATTTAAAGTTGATTGACTTATGGAGTTTCTCAACCAAACGGAAGAAAAAGTTATAAAATCATTGTTTTTTTATTTTTTTCCACTCAAATAATTTATTAGACTGATAAAATGAAGTATATAATATATATTTAAACTCTGAAACTCAGAAATTACAAACAGTAATAATTAATTTATTTTAATTAGTCATACTATTTTCTTTTTTAAAAAGCGTGAATTTTAAATACAGAAGGAAAAATTATTTCTATAAAACTAAAACTGCATATGTTTATTTGAAAAACCCCATGTCATTGACTTATGGGATTTCTAAATGAAATGAAATTTCTGTCACCCCGTTAATTGTTTTTTAAACACTGATTTGATGGATATTTTTATTAATTTCTATGGGAAGACATCCAAAGAACCCAAAAATACAAAAAACCAAATTTCGAAAAAACATGACTTATGGGGTTTCTCAAATAAACGATTCAAATAAGTATGTAATTTCTTTTAATAAGAAATTAATTTTTAAAAGTAAATTATCTAGTTAAAATAATTATCGAGTCAAAGAATGATATAGTTTTTTAATGGCAATATTTCTTGCTCAGTGAACACGTAAAAATTATAAATTTAAATTTAAAAAAAAAAAAACTTTTTTAAGCACGTACAATATTGATTTATTAAAGTACTTTGTACAAAATAATTAAGACGAGTTTCTCGGTCTATTTACATGCAAGTTAGTACATTTTTATACCATCTATTCACTCAAATGTAATTTAATTTATTAGTAACATTTCAAAAGAATAAAATAACAAAGGCAAGACTTTTATTTCCATCTCAACGTCATCGTTACTTTGAAATATTTAATATAAGTGCAAACTAAAGGTTCATATCAAAACAATAGAAAAAAAATGTTTCTTCAAGACATGACGAATCATAAAAAGAAGAACTTTATAAATAAAAATAAAAAAGAATCATTTTGATGAATAATTTCGAACAACGATTACAAGCATTTCTGTTTTCAAGTATTAAAAAAAAAAAATAAATAAATTCAATAAAATTATATAAGGATCGTAAAAATAAAGATTTCTTAATTATTAATAACAGCTGGAATTCACAGAGATTCGACTCATGACATTAATCCCGTTAATTGCAAACGTCGACGGTCTCGATTCGTTAAATCGTCTTTAACAATACGTAGTAAAGTTTCACAGTTACCCACAACAGTTAGTAATTGTTGAATAAATTGTTTCATTCAATTTTATTACTTTCTATCATCATATGATAGTGATTCTATCATAGAAATATACTTATTTAGGTCAATAAACTAATATTTTTACATTAAAAAAAAAAAAAGTGCCCATCTGTCAAGTGTGAAATTGAAAATAATTCAAGAAAGAAATCTAAATTTTTAGTCTTGTATTCTTATATTATTCACTTTCTAATTTATGATAAATTAATTAAAAAATTTGGATTTATTTTTATATACAAATTAGAATAAAATTTATTTCATTACATGCCAAATAGTGGGTACACAAAAAAAAAGATTTCTTAGCGCAAAAAAGTTTCACTAGCCCCAAGAAAATTTTTACTTAACCCAAGAAATTATTTTGCATTATAAATTGAAAACAAAAAATTTTTTGAGGCGATAAAAAATTTCTTGCTCCAAGAAAATTTTTCCCGCCTCAAAAAATTTTTGTTTTTAATTCATAATGAAAAATTTTTCTTGCGTTAAGAAATTTTTTTTTTTTGTGTATTTGCAATTTCTTGACATATCATCTTGCTTTATAATATATTATATATATATATATATATATATATATTTTTTTTTTTTTCTTTTTATTGGGCACACATACACAAATTTTGATTTATCTTTACTATTTGCTATTTTCAAATTGATGTATGATATAAAAAAATTTTAATTTGTATTTTCATAAAAAGTAAACATCACTTTTTCTCTTAATTATATGTAATAATATTACGAGATATAATTTATCTTCATCACTAGAAATTATTTTTATACATTTAATTATTGTTATTATTATTTCATTTCCATTATTTCATTGATATCATAAACTATGTAATAAGTATATTAAACTATTAAATATTTAAGTATCATTTTAACACTCATAAACACGCAAGATTTTAATTGAGAAATCTTATTAGATACGGTCCATGCTATTTTAGATCATCAAATTAATTTTTGTTTAACGTAAAAGTAATTAGCAACTTGTTAATTATACAATTAAATAAAAAAAAAAAAAAAAAAAAAAAAAAAAAAAAAAATTATTTATGTGTATTATATTTTATTTAAAATGATTTTCTATAACATGTAATGCTACATTTTATTACATATTACATTTATTTTATTAGATTATTTAGATATAATAATGAAATTTAATCCCGATACTGAAACTTAATCTAGATCTTGTTTTTCTAGTTCCGTAATAATAAAGTCAATTGACGTATCATTTGATCGATGAAGTTTATATATGAAAATCGATATTGATGATTTAACAATGAAATACTGTAATTTATACCCTATTTTTACTTTATAAATTGAATCCTTTGATTCTTACACTGTAAAAAATAAGCGGAGTGAACCCGGAGTAAATCTGGAGCGGATGATTGTTTATTTATTTAATTCCCTTGGAGTGAAATTTACTCCTTAGAAGTGTTTATTTTAATATTAACACTCTGAATTGGTGAATACAAATTGAAATAAAATTCAGATCACTCCGAAATGACTCCTCTGAAAAAACACTCCCCATTTACTCCATATACAGAGTGACTTTTTTTTAAACTCCGAGTGACGGAGTAAATTCGGATTGAATTCAATTCCGTAATCACTTTGAATTCACTCCCAATTTTTCACAGTGTATTAATTAATAGCAACAAAATACTTTCCGATTTACAAAAAGACAATGATTATGGAAATTGAACAAAACTCATTTTTTTTTCACAAAAAAAAGAATTTCGTGGCGTAAGAAATATTTTGTATTATGATTTAAAAACAAAAATTTTTGTTTTTACTTTATAATAAAAAAAATTTCTTGGATCAAGTAAAAATTTTCTTAGAACAATAAAAAATTTTCTGCGCCAAGAAATTCTTTTTAAACTCAGATATTGTTGAATTTAAATTCAAAACATTTTCAAAATTACATTGCTAACTTTTTTTTCAAAAGTTTCAATTAGTTTTCGATAATTGTGAGTTTATTAAAGTCTTGCTGTGAAATTTCTCGTAAAAACTAATTATCCATGGCGAAAAATAATTTTCAAATAAAATAATAGTTTTTCAAATAACTACCGGCTTTAAAATTAATATCATTTAAAATAAATTGACTTTTGGACAATAAAAAAACAATTATTAAAATGAAATGAAATAAAATACTTTGTGATTTCAATTTTTATGACATTTATGACTTGGAAATTTAAAGTAATGTAAAAATAAAATATGTAAATAAGTTAATTTATAATCATATCTATATTATATAATATTTTTGTCTGCTTAAACTCGTTTATAACTTAAAGTAATTTGCTTTAAATTTAAAAGAACTTTTTTTAACAGAACCATTGAAAAAAAATGAATTATTCTTTTTTACTATTTGTCTGATTCAAAAAATTCAAAGAATAAAAACTTTATTTATTTAACAAAATATTTAAATCCCAATGTAATTAAAAATTCGTAATCGTCGATGAGTCATAAAAAGAATCCGTGAAAAGTAGCAAATATCAAATTACAAATACAAAAAGAACTCAATAAACGTCTTAATTAACAATGATTGACGTAATGATATTTTTATCTTCCGTCAATTTAAAGTCAATTATTTAGCGGCTGTGTTACAAGAATCAGCACGCGTTCTATTATATTTTAAGTGTGGCTGCGTAAGAGTTTAGGTCTAGGTCTAGACTTGATCTAAAGTACGTACAGTATACATATACATATTTACATATGTATGTATATATAAGTATACATATGTGAGTTCACCGGCCTATGGGAGTTAACCTCCCGCAGTTCGATGTGCATGTTCCCCTTCTACTGATCTCGTTCATTCTCTCGCGCCCCTCGAGCACCCTGTTCTGTTCTGTTCAGTTCTGTTCTGTTTTCTCTCGCCCCCGCGCAGCCTTTACGTTACTTGGTACTATTCCCCATAGCCCACAGTCCCACTCGCCGGTTGTGGTCGTGCCAGTCCTTGTTCGCACTCGGCGCTCGCCAGTATACCCGGTGTTGTATACCTTTACATTAAATATAAATTTATAAAACTTGTTTACGCTATAATTATATACATTTTAAATATTATTAAATTACTTACAAGTTATTCTTAAATTTAATTCACTTGATCATTGATAATAAATATAACTGTGAGTGATTTTTTTTAAGTGAAAAAAATAATCACATCGATTTTATATTAATTATTGTTTTATTCTTATTTAAGGTATGTATTTTTTTTTAAATTATTTATAGAATTATGTATAATAGATAATACGGATTATGGCGGACATTTTTTACAAGGAATTAGCTGAAGGGCCGAGAGGGTGTTTGAAGGTTCGTCCTCAGGGTCACTGAGTCGGCAAGGTAGAAGTAGAGATTAAAGGTAGAAAAAAAATAAAAGAAAACAAAAAAGGAGTTGGTTTGTGACAGTAAATGAATTCTCTGTTCCCAAGTTTATGTTTCAATGTGTATTTTACTCTTTGTCTATCATTCTTCGGCCTTATCTGTGGATTCGCTTCAGTGCGGAAGACGCTATTTTTAAAATATGGATAAAAAAATAAAATGAGTAAGGAGGGATGTGATGCGCTACAGTTTTAAATGTACTTGAAGAGTAGGAGGGTGGTGGATACAACACATACAATTTTTAGTCATCAGTTTTACCGGTTTTACTTTGTATTTGGACTTGTATTTAGTTTCTATACTTATATTACTTTGGTAGCTTGGCATGCGTGCGCTGACTCACATCAGCCCGCTCCACGATTGTACCCCTCGATAAAATGCCTGGGTGGAGTCTCTCAATATTATCTGGGGGTTGTATAGGATATTGCTAACTTAGTTTTTTAATTTATTCAAAAGTATATTATTTATGATACTAAAGTTAACCGACGTCTAATAATTTTTGAATTTTTTTATAAACGATAAATTATAAAAAAAAAAAATATTTTGAAAAATTGCACCTATAGCCTTTTTAGTTTTCTACATGTGCATATTTTTAGTTTTTCTTATTTTTGTAATTAAATTCGAAAAAAAAAATCCAAAAATTGTTAATTGCCTGCTAACTTCAGGATCATTTATTATTTTATGATACTGAAAACAATAGTTCTAAAGTTAGCTGCCGTCTAATAATTTTTCGATTTTTAAAAAAATTGCGCTTATAGATTTTGCAATTTTCTACATGTGCATTTTTTAGTTTATTTTTTTTTGTAATTTATTTGTAAAAAAAAAAAAATTCGAAAATTTTCAATTGTCTGCTAACTTATGATACTGAAGTTAACAGACGTCTAATAATTTTTGGATTTTTTTTTGTAGGTGATAAACTATAAAAAAAAAAATATTTGAAAAAATTGTACTTGAAGTTTTTAAAATTTTCTACATGTGCATATTTTCAGTTTTTGTTTTTTTTAATCGATTTGGTGAAAAAATAAAATCCGAAAATTACTAATTGTCTGCTAACTTTAGGATCATTGCAAATTTCAGAATTATTAAAAGTAGCTGACGTTTAATAACTTTTTGATTTTTTTTAAAACCATAAATATAAAAAAAAAATATTTAAAAAAATTGCACCTATAGTTTTTTTAATTCTCTAAATGTGCATATTTTTAATCTTTCTTTATTTTTTTAATTAAGTTTCAAAAAATTCGAAAATTGTTAATCATCTGCTAATTTTAGAATCATATTATTTTGCGCCAATTTACATATAAAAATAATTTAAAACAGTATCTATAATATCATTTTTTATTTCTTTGTCTCAAACATTACTTGGGCTATCCTTTGTCATATTCAAAATGTCAAAGAATACATACTCTGATTGTTATTTACGAAAGCTTTTTTCTTTTCAGTTCTTTAGATCTTAATCTTTTTTTTTTATTTTTATTTTCCAATTCTTTTCCGTTCCTTCCCACTTCCGCCAAGTTAAGTATCATTTCAAAGTCACTGGGATTTAATCATGGTTATATTATTCATTTTTAAACACGTACGACGATGATAAATGAAAATAAAAGTTGTGTTACAGTAGAAAAAAAAAATAACAAGCAATTACGATACGCACATAATAAATAAACGTAGTATAAAATAGTAGGCCACATAAAATATAAATGACAATAATTATCATGACGTAAATCAAAGAGAAAATAAAAATGATGTAAAAAACACTAATTTATAGAAACTATAACCCACTGACCCAGAGGGAAATTCATGTAATTATTAATTGGCTGAAAAATTACACGCAAATGTTTAAGACTTTCGTGCGAATTACCATGAGAAGCAACTTTTATTGTTTGTAATATGTTTTAAATGATGTATACTATTTAATAATATATATATATATATATAAATAGTAGAAACTTTAATAACTTGACTCCGAATTCGGTGGATTAATATTTTATTTTTGATAGGAATAATTATATATTTGAAATTATTATTAGAAAGAAAAAACAATTACACCTGTAAGTTTTATGATTATTGAGTAAATCAGTATGTTAATCAAGTAAATGAGTTTTGGTTTAATCGAAACAGGCCCAACGAACGAAATTAAATCTCAGAAGAGTATAGAATTGAAGGCAAATGAAGTACCCGTGACCGTTACGGGTACATGGTATCCTTGAGAGAGGTTTGCACGACCGACTTCCTCATCGTATATTATATATACAACATAAATACATATAACACTCGAATTTATACTATTGTTTCTTTTACTCATAACATCAAAATCCAAAAAAATTAATGATCTTTAATTTTTTCCAGTTTATAAAAAATAATTTTGTTAATTGATAAAAAAGACGAAAAAAAAAAAAATTGGTTTGAAAATTTTAAGATGAGAAATAATTATAAAATAGACATTTAAATTGCGTCGAGTTTAGTGAGAGAGTGGAGTGAAAATTCCGAAATCAATACCTGACGCAGCCAATACGCACGCGAATAGTCTAGACGCTACATCACACGAGATGTGTTAGGGCACTGTGCCTACTGTTGTTTTCTCCCTTTTTTCAATGCTGATTGGTTTATTCAGCTACATACCATTTTAAAATAACAAAAAAAGAATTAAAGACTTTTAGAATGTGCCAAGTAGTGGCACACGTTCGAGCAATATAAAAGGGAATGACAAGCAGCAAAAAGCATCGTAATGACACATGCTTTCATGAGACGTTTAAGCCGTCTTTTTTTATAAATACTATATACGGAATTTTTATTTTACGTGATAGATTATAAGATAGAACACATGATTATCATGCCAAAGAGTTTCTTTAAGACATACAAATGTAATGAGTATATTTATTAATACCGTACGAAATTCGACAAAAGATTCTAGTGATTTGTTTTTCCTTACAATCGTAAGTTGATCTATTATTGAAGTAACTTTAACATGGCAAAAGATTCCTTGTTAAGGAAACGTGTCTTTATAAACTTACTTGTACATGTTTTCTATGTCTGATTCTCAAGTGTCGTTACCTTCTTGGGAATGGAATGTTTTTTTAAGATTATTGCCTCTTCTAGCTCATTCTTATGATAAAATAATCTATCTTTAAAACGTACACAGAAAAAAACATTCTTGACTGAAAATAAATATTCTTTATTCAATAAAATATTTTTGAAAACCTCTATTTTTTTGGATAAAGTAGAAATCTCTGACCAAGACTCTCTTGGCTCAAGAAAATCTTAACTTGTTTCCCAAAAATGTTTGTCTTTAAAAATATTTTTTTTGACTCAAAGTAACGTTTTTTCGAGACGAGAAAAAATTTTTTCGCTCAAGAATTTTTTTCGTGTCTCAAAAAATTTTTGCTTTCAATTTATACCACAAAAAATTTCTTGGGTCAAGTAAAAATTTTTTGCGCCAAAAAATCCTTTTTTTCTGCGTACATTTATAATTTTAAATACGTCTTTTTTAAAAATTATAATTAGCTTTTAAAAGCTTAAAGTTATTGATCAATTATTTATTTTAGATATAGAGAATAGAGGGAAGAGTTGAAAAGAAGTACCGACAGCATTTGAGGCGAGCGTCGAGATCATAAGAAGGACAGGAGTAAGTGCTGAGGAAAGCATTAGTGTTCGTTTAATACATAAAGTAAAGAGAGAAGCTTATTTTTCATCGTAAGATATACAAGTAACAGATCAAGACAATGCAGAGCAACGGCGCGGAAAGCGGAAGTGAGAATGGAGTCGACAGAACCGGCTGGACTGTAAGTTATTTATTATCATTATAACTTGGTTAATTGTTAATTAGAATGTCTAGTAATTAATTAACTAATACTGAAGTAAAAAATTTAATGAAAGCTAAATAATTGGATGCTTGTTGAAAATATTTGAATAAAAAAAATATTATAAACTTATTAAATTTAAATTTATTTCAGGTTGGTCTTATCAACGGTAAATTTAAATATTTAACTGCTGAGACATTTGGTTTTAAAATAAACGCAAACGGTTCAAGTCTAAAGAAAAAACAGTTATGGACACTTGAGGGAAGTGAGCATCAGGTTTTCCTTCGTTCTCACTTAGACCGTTATATGGCTGTTGATCAATTTGGTAACGTCACTTGTGAGGCTGAGGACTCATCTGATCCTGGATGTGCTTTTCAAATTCAACTTGCTTCGGACGGTAATTTAAATTCCATATAATTAATATACAGATAAGATTATATTATAGTTCAAGTGGTACTTAACTGAAATCATTATACTTAACTTGATATTTTTAAACTAATAAAAATGTCAATAGCTTTTTAAAGTTTTTTTATTAATAAAATTAATTAAGTATTTGATCCTATAGTATAGCTTTTTAATTCTTGAATATCTATTTTATTTAATATGTCTTGTATAGTATATTATATAGCCTGGATGTAAGTTAGTTTATGATCATTATCAGATAAAAATAAATAAAGTTATTAAGTTATTAGTTATTATCAATTACAGGGAGTGGCAGATGGGCCTTGAAGAATATACAGCGCGGATATTTCTTAGGATCAAGTCAAGATGAGCTTAAATGTCAAGCCAAAGCTCCCGGTGAAGCTGAATATTGGCTTGTCCATCTTGCGGCAAGACCTCAAGTAATTAATTAATTATTTTTTTTTGTATAAATATTAGAGTGTAAAGAAAAAAAAATATTTCCTATGGTTTCAAAAGCTGGTTTTAAGTATAAAAAAAATCCTCCCAAAAGAGCAGCTCGAAATATTCATTTTTACATTCAAATTTCATGTCAAATTTTTTTTTGTTTTTTATAAATAAAAGTATTAAAAAAATTTTTAAAAAATCGAAGTACATAGTCTTGTAAAAATTAAATTCTCTACAAAAAAATTCGTGTATGTTTTCTTCGTACGACGAACAAAAAAAACTTATGAAGCTTTAAACTATAAAAAATAGTATAACTTCATGTTTTTATGATATTAAATTTTTTTTTGACAAATTCAAGTTTTTTTATTTAAGCCAATGCCATCCGTGAATTTATTTTCGAACATTTGAAAAAAATTTCCTTACTTTTAAAATAGATTTTTTTTTTTTTATTTAAAAAACAGGAAGATAAAAAATTTTAATTTTTGAAAAGAAAATATTTTACTTTAGAAATTTATACGGAAAATAAGTAGGATCTCAGAAATCTTTTTAAAACACCTAGCTGATTATACATAATATATAGATTCACCGTTTAAATGTATATATGCAATAAAACCCGGAAATCGGCTTCAAACTGCCTACATATACGTTTTTCAATTCACTATTGTTTCAAGCTGCATAACTTTTTTCTGTTAGTTGTACGAAGAAAGCATTCAAGACCTTTTTCGTAGAGAATTTAATCTTCTACAAGACAGTGTACTTGAATTTAAAAAAAGATTTTTTTTTCAATACTTTTATTTATAAAAAACAAAAAAAAAATTTCCCATGCAATTCAAATGGGAAAATGAATATTTGTTGAGCTCTTAGCAGGATTGAGTTTTTTTTTTACACCTGTTACTAACTTTTAAAGACCATATGACTTAAAGAAAAAAAAAAATATTTTTTCTTAAACACCCTAATAAATATAATTTATTTGTATAAATGTTATATTTTATTTTTACAATTATCATTACTTAGGTGAATCTTCGATCTGCTAGTCGTAAACGTTTCGCTCACTTGAGCGCGTCCCAAGATGAAATCCATGTAGACGCTCCAGTACCCTGGGGTGAAGATACTCTTTTCACTTTAGAGTTCCGGGCAGCTGCAAATCCTGATAATGATGTAGTTGGCCGTGGTAAATCTGAAGGTGGTCACTATGCGCTCCATACTTGCAACAATAAATATCTCGCTCGTGATGGAAAGTTACTTGATTCTTGTACGCGTGACTGTCTTTATGCTGCTGAATTTCATGCTGGTTTACTTGCTTTGAGGTATATTATTTTACCTTTTGTTTATCTGTCAAATATTTAAATAAATATTTAAACATTTAAAATAACCATAGGGATATTAATGGAGCGTATTTAGCACCGATTGGAAGCAAAGCTGTTTTAAAGTCACGTTCAACAACCGCAACACGTGATGAATTATTTTCTCTCGAAGAATCGTTGCCTCAAGCTTCTTTTGTTGCGGCATTAAATCAACGCTATGTATCTGTTAAACAAGGTACAGCTATCGAGTCATATACTCTGTAAACTTTTTTTTTTATATTTGTTTGTCTCTGTTTTACACCGGAAATATTGTTTCTCCTACTCACGTTACTTTTAACATTAGACATTCATGAGAATCAATGTGCTTTACTCAATGCTACACCTATCACATATTAATTATCATTCACGTCTACTCTGAAAAGTTATTTTTTTTTCTTTATTCATCAGTCATTGTGTCGTCAATATTTATCATATTACTAACTTTTAATATCCAGGTGTGGATGTTACGGCAAATCAAGATGAAATATTAGGTCATGAAACTTTCCAACTAGAATTTGATCGTGTAACAAAACGATGGTATGTACGAACAATGCAAGATCGTTATTGGACTCTCGAAGCTGGTGGCGGCATTCAAGCTTCCGATCACAAACGCTCATCAAATGCATTATTTGATTTGGTCTGGCAAGACGACGGTACAGTGGCATTGCGCGCAAACAATGGGAAATTCCTTGCAACTAAACGATCAGGGCATCTTTATGCAAATTCTGACTCACCCGACGGAAGTGATTCCGATGCATCAAAATACTACTTTTATCTGATGAACAGGCCAATTCTTGTATTGCGATGTGAACAAGGTTTTGTTGGGCCTAAAAGTGCAGCTAGCCCGAAATTGGAGTGTAATAAAGCTGGATATGAAGCTATTCGTGTTGAACGTTGTGAACGCGGCATTGTTCGATTTAAAGGTAATTTTTTTTTTAATTGTTATTTTAGGCTCTTCCTCATTTTATCTCACAAATAACGTCTCAGCCAGAAACATAGTCAAATATATCAGGTGAAATATCTCAATTTTACATTTGAAAGTGTGCGGAAGTTGATATTTTCCCTATCAAAAAAATCCATATGGAAATCCAGCCTAGATTCCAATGTGGGTTTCCACATGATGTTTTCGGATGGATTTTCGTAATTTTCCTATAGAAAGATTGATCTGTTCTTTTATTCATATATGCATATCAATAGACGATAGACATAGATATCCAGATTCCCAGGATCTTGTAGAAATCACTAATATAGGAACCCAGATTCCTATATTAATTTCCTACGAAGAAATCTATTAGGGTGTGTCATTTTGGGGCAACTTTTTTTTAACGCACTAACAGCTTCTATACTTGCAGGAAAGTAAAATAAGATGCCTGTTAAAATTAGAGTTTTTCATATTAATATTAACAGCTCAACTCAGGATCTATTTTATTAGGGAATGAAATGATCTATACAAAAAGTCTCTTATCATTTTTTAATAAATTCATCTGTTTAAAAGTTATTGGAGCTTGAAGACAAATTTATAGTAAATTTCGAGATTTTTTCTACTTTTTCGGAGAAACTATTAGACTTATCACAAAATGTCATAACATCTTTTTTGTCGACAATTTCATTCCCTACAAATCATTTCTGATAAGGTTTTTTCAAATTCCGCATTGTTTTCTAGTTATTTTCATTTGAATGTCAAGCTCTTAAAATCGATCAGAACACTATTTTTTTAAGAACTTGATATTAAAGTGAAAATAACTAGAAAGTTATGCGAAAATTCAGAAAAATTTATCAGAGATAATTTTTAGGGAATAAATTTGTCTACAAAAAAGATCTGAGGACATTTTGTGATAAGTCTAATAGTTTCGTTGGAAAAATAAAAAGATCTCGGAATTTACTATAAATTTGTCTTCAAACTCCAATATTTTTTGTACAGATGAATTTATCAAAAAATAAAAAACTTTTTTTGTAGAGTGTTCAATCCCCTACGAAATCATATCCTGAGTTTATCTTTATAATGAGCCATTGCGGAAGTATAAAATTTCAAATTTTTTTTTTCTCGTGACATTTAAATGGGAAGTAGAAAATCGCGATGAGACGCCTATTAATATTAATATTAAGGGCTCTAATTTTAACAGGCATGTTATTTTACCTTCCTGTAAGTATAGAAGCTGTTAGTGCGTTGAAAAAAAAAATTGCCCTAAAATGACACATCTTGAAATCTATATGTCCAAGTTCCTATATGAAAATCCAAGTATTCACAGCTTCCTATGTGGGTTTCCTACGTGGGAATGCAGAAACCCAGTTTCCTATGTGAAGTCCCTACATGGGGAATCCAGGTATCTATGGTTTCCTACGTGGATTTTTACATAAATCCATACTTTTCTATATGGGTTCCCTTGCAATCCCACTTGGATTTTTTTGATAGAATTTATATTGAGATATTTCACCTGATATATTTAGACTGAGATGTAAAGAGGAATCACCGTTATTTAATACTGCAATCACAGAAATTGTATAATTGTTTGTGCCCTGCTTAAAAAATCCGATAGATTCTTATAGCTACATGAATAAGGCTCTTTACTTAACTATAGCACTTCTCATAGAACTCATTCATTCTTATAAAATCTCTGTAGGAATGTATGAGAATCTATTGGATTCTATGAGATTTTCTAAACAGGGTAGGATGCAAGTTATGGAAATTACTTTGAAATTTTTTTTTATAGGTCAAAATGGTAAATATTGGCATGCAGACAGTGAAGGTGTTACTGTAGATGCTGATCAACCGTCCGAAGGTTTTTATTTGGAATTACGTGAACCGTCTCGTCTCTGTATTAAATGTACAGATGGTCGATACTTAGCTGCTGGTAAAAATGGAGCATTACGTCTTGGCGAAACTGATTATAAATCCGCCACAAAATGGGAGTTTTAAAATATTTATATTATATAATTATTGATTAGAGATTAGAATGAAAAAAAAACGAATAATTAATAATTCAATAATCTCTTATCGAATTTTTAAATTACAAAACCAAAATAAGATTGCGGCTTGTGCCCATGGAATTTTTAAAACTCATTTATATTTTAATAATTATATAATCCGAGTATAATTATCTCCATCGGCGCTTAATAATTTATATATATATATATATATATATATATATATATATATATATATATATATATATATATATATATATATATATATATATCAACAATGGTGAAATAATGTTATCAAGACACTCAATATCACCAAATTCATTCCAATTTCGGCGTATTGATCGTTCTCGTTTTATAACACTTTGTCTACTTTTATACCAAATAATAATGTTTTTTATACAATAAAAACAAGAAAAAAATTAGACTGACAAAAAAGATATTTTTTATCGGCATATGCTTAGCACTAAATTTTTTGATAATTTTTTTCTATAAAAAAAGAGGATTTTTGTAGACAATTAAACAATAAAACAATAATTAAATATTTATTTAATAAAATATTTCTTTAATTTTAAGTAAGATTTTCATATTGTCTAGATACTGTTTTTTATACATCAATAAGGAACATTTACTTTCTGTGTAAATATATTAAAACTGATTAAAAAAAAAAATTGTGTAACGTCATACACTACCGCTATTGCTGTCTCTTAACGCCAATATAAAAATATTTTATAAATCAATATACTTATTAACGCATAAGTTATTAATAATATTGTTTATTTGTTTTTTGTATTAATTATAAAAAAGTAATCAGCACAAAAACTCAATTGTACGTAAGAGTTATAAATATTCACTATCATATTTATTAATATAATATAATATTTTACTTTATGTGTATTTTTTATTTTTAAGTTACTATTTAATGGTAAGGGATTATTACATTCGATTTAATTCATTATTATTTTTTTTTAAGTTACTGCACATTTTATGTTTATTAAAATTTTATGAGATTTATTTTACAATTTATATCAGAAAAAAAAATTAATAAATTCTTACATATGAATAATTGTATACAAACATAAAACAAAAATTATTCTTCAAAAAAAAAAAAAAAAAAAAAAAACATTTTTTTAAAAGTTTTTCTTACACTGAATGTTATCATTCTAGTTTGCTTTCATTTCTTCTGTAGCCCGCTTTTCGTCTTCTTTTAATTTTCTTCTATGTGCTTTTAATTCAAGTAGATTACAAAATTCACTAAACATTAATCGTAATGCTGGATAAAATAATGGCAGTAATGAAAGTTGAGAAAGACTGAACTGCATATTATCAAAAGCAATACCAATATTATTGGCATTAAATTGTTCACTATTTTCTGGTAATCTTGGCATTTTGGAGTAACGTTGACTAAAGTGTGTTAGAAGTGTAAATTTAGCATTCATTTGTTCACCAATACTTATTGCTTGTGATATTGTTGAATGCATTTTTTTAGTAGCTTCCCATTCAAGTCCATCTTCCATGGTTGCCTCATGAATTAATAAGTCACAATTTTCACCAAGAGTCACTAACCCAAGACAAGGTTTTGTATCACCGCTGAAAATGAAAAAAATTTACTTTCAATAAATTATTTTTTAATAAATATATTTGTCTAAGGTAAATGTCCCAAGATCGGAACAAGACCCAATACCGGAACGATTTGATAATCATTATATTATATTTCAACTCGTACGCGATGAAACTAAATAAAACTTTCTTTATTTGAAACCTTAATCTTTCAGTTAAAAAATAAGATATAAAATAGATTTTAGAAAATATTTAAAATATGAAAAAAAAAATGTTAATTAGAGCAATAGTCTCAGATTCATGACTTTTTCATGTCTCTTAATGGTTTTGCTAAGAAATCAGTCAATGGTCTTAAACTTATAGAAAATGCATAGAATTACTTTTCAATAATTTTTTTTTTGTATGCATCTTGAATGATATGAAATTCAAGAAAACATATAAAAAATATGAAAAAAATAGTATTATTATATCAATTTTACTGTTCGTCTATTGGTACACCAAAATGAACCCGTGCCTAGTACCGGAACAGCCAATCATATTAATGTTATCGATAGACATTAACGGTGAATTTTATTGACTGGCTAAATCAAGTACAATATTAATTATTACTGGAGCCCTAATATTTAATGCAGTATGTATGATTGTTCTAAAAAATAGATTAAGTATAGATAAACTCTAATTTAAATCATAAAAAATAAATTTTTATTTTTAGTTTTTTTTTTTAACATTTTTCTAGTATAACCTCAAATGATTTATTATGTTTCTATTTTTTAGTTCAAAATATTTATTTTCATTGAATATTCAATCATTTTAAAATTTTAAATACATTTTACATTATGGGTGTGATATAGCAGACATCAAACAAATTTAAAATTATTAATAAATTGAGTAAATAATTAATAATATAAAATTAAAAAAAATGCAAATCCAAAAAATTTTGAAACTAATAGTGCTTTTTTTGTAAATATTATTTTTTTAATTATTTATCTTATTTATTTATAATTTTAAAGTTCTCTGATGTCTGCTACATTCATACTCATTTTATATTAATATCATTTAATAATTATTAATATTTTCACCATGAATAAATGCAAAAAATAACTTATTTTATTTACTGTTCCGGTATTAGGACAGCCGAATTCCCATATTGGGACAAGGCTATTTCAGCGTTCCGGTATTGGGTCTTTTGGGTGTCATAGAAAAAATTTTTTTTTTTATATCAAATTTAAGAAAAATGAATCAATTTGATTATTTTTAAATTGGTAAATGTCTATTTTATATGATGGAATAAATTATTTTGGGTTATAATTTATTTGAATATTTTTAAAACGATAAAAATCAGTCATATACCCCTCGTCGTTCCGGTATTGGGACATTTACCTTATATCTATAAAAAAATAGATGCTTTTTCGAACGCCCATCATACAAAAACTACTGAATATTTTGATTAGGGGTGTGCGAAAAGTTCGAACTTACGAATGATTCGTAAATTTTCGAATTATTCCAAAATTTATTTTTTGAACGACTGAAAATTGTAATATGTTTTTTGAATAACTGAAATTTTCGTCAGAGATAAATAGAGCTCAGATACGAATTTACGAAATAAGTATTTTTGGTTACTTTAAAAACTAAGCGTTTCATGAAATAAAAATTGAATATTTGAAAGCTGACTAAAATTTTATTGATTTGAATCGTGTAAATTGAAAAGTTACAAATAATTCTACAATTAACAAATGACTTGAAATATTTCGAATTATTCGATTCGAAACTTGAATCGAATATATATATTCGATTCGAAACTTGAATCGAATATATATATTCGATTCGAAACCCGATTTGCACAGCCCTAAATTGGACACGAAATTCGACCATAAACTTCTGTGTATTTCAAAGAAGGTTTTTAACTATATATTAAATTATTATTTCGATTATAAAAAAAACTATATTTTTTAAATTTTATTTTAATAAATTTTGTCGATTATTGATCTTTTTTTTTTATTTTCAAATAAAACGTAAGAACATTATATATGAGGCATTCCACACCAAATCGACCACTTTGGACCCAACCCTTTTCGATTTGGTTGAAAATTTATTCTCTTCTTTTACTCTATCAAAAAGATTTCTCAGAATTTTCTAAAATTTTTTTACCCGACCAAAAAGAAAATTATGAATTGAAAAAACTTTTTTTTTTTTTCAATAAGCTATAACTTTTTCAAAAATTGACTTATCAGGACGGTTTTTAACCTCCTGCAACGAAAATTGAAAATTTTCAAAGAAAAGAGAAGATATTGGTTTCGGTTAGATTTTTGGAAATCGAGTTTTCATCAGATCTCGATTTTTTGAAGTCCTAGGAAGCTATTCTGATTATTTCCGGGTGGACGTCCGGCCGCGCGCGCGCGCGCGTGTGTGTGTGTGTGTGTGTGTGTGTGTGTGTACGAGTGCGTGATGTGTGCACGCCTGTGTGTGTGTGTGAAAGGGCTCATCAAGCCTTGGAACTGAGTAGATTTTGAAGTCGATCGGTCGAGTAGTTTTCAAGTTATACGAAAAATAAGAATTGAAAAATTTTTTTTTGTTTTTGTTGCATAACTCGTAAATCGCTTGACCGATTTATTTTGAAGTTTGATCAAATCTGAGTCTCAATAAACTCTTTGGATTGTCACAAAACACGTGCAAATCGGTTGATTTGTTTACGAAAATTACTTTTTTTCAGCGAAATGTGTATATGTTTCGTCCAGCCATTTTTTGAGGTCGAAAAGCTCAAAAGTTTATGAATAATGTCGTTTTCGAGCTTGAAAAGATCCGGAAATATAGAGGTTGGCTCCCAGGATCAACCGTTTTTTAGATTTTTTATATTTTATTATTTTTTTTTTTTTCAAAATTATCGTTTTTTAATTTAGAAAGAAATTATTCAATTTTAAAAAAACAATTTTTCCATTAATATAAAGTCCATATTTTATATTACTAATAATTAATAAATTTACCTGTAAACTATTTTTTTTCCATTTTCAAGAGTCAAAGCAATTCCAAATGAATGTAAACAATGTAATACGCCAACAGTATTAATACATTTTAATTTAAGTTTTCTATTTAATTCTTCAATAGCTTCAAGTGAAGGCCTCTCCAAATTTAATAAAAGACCTTGATTTGGTACAAAAATTATTGTGTCTTCAAAACGTTCAAATTTTTTATGATAAAGTCGTATCCACGACTCAATTTGTTTTGGCGCGAGAAGAAAAATGGGTTCATCAGTTACAACTTTTCGTTTTTGAATAATTCCAAGCAGTCCAAGATGGTGGTCTGCGTGCAAATGTGATATATAAATAGCCTTTATACTTTTAAGAATTTTTTCACAATCCTTTCCAAAAAATCTTGCTATTTGTCCAAAAGTGTCTTCACCACAATCCATTAAAATACTTGTGTCCTCATCAATTCTCAATAAAATTCCACTAGTATTTCTTATTTTATTGGGAATACACGAGCCAGTACCCAGCATAACAATTTTTGGATACTTTGGCATATCATTAAGATATCTACTACGTGCATTTATTTCTGTTTGAAGTTCTGCTAGAACATCGAGAAAGCCATCAACATTCAGAACTTCTTTAACATCTGCTTCTCGATTTAAATTAATTTCTATATTGTCGAAACCGTCTAATGGTCTTAAGTGAAAAACATTACAAGTTTTCGCGCGATAAATTTTCAAAGCCTTAAATTGTTCCTATAAGAAACAAAGTATTTGTAAAATTTATTTGATAAAGATATTAAAATTATCATCATATCACTTACATTTATTTCGCCGAATGGGGTTTCTAATTTACTATCATCTTTCTCATGTAGCATTGGAAATATTTCAGGATGTAACAAATGTAATTTATGCTGTATTCGATGTATGGCTTCATGATTCAAGCAATTATTAGTCTCATTAATAATAATATGCTGAGTTTCTGATGAAAATTTACACATCCAATCAACATAACGTGAATTCCTTAAAACATTTTCCGGTGTAAAATGAACAATATATTGAGGAATATTATTTTTATCAGCGTTGTTTTGATACTCGTTAAAAACTTTATTGTCAACTAATGAGTCTAAATAATCTTCGTCAGGACATTCGAGAACTGAATAAATAAAAAAATTTTTTTATTAATGATCATGAAGCTAGTAGACAATTAACAATTTCTGGATTTTTTTTTTCAACAAATCAATTACAAGAAAAATAAAAATATGCATACTAGGGTGGTCCATTTGGAACGACTTTTTTTTCTCTTAGTTCGAAATATTGTTGTAAACATTGAAAAAAAATTCCCTAAGTTACAGCTCGTAGTTTTAATTTTAAGTACTTGACATTTGATTTGAAGTTTTCTCATTGAAAATACATAGGAAAGTTAGGATTTTTTTAAATTCCCTGTAGCTTAGCCACATTTCAAGTTATTGGGTCGCCGTTTGCGGCTTTTTGTAGGTAATTTAATGCTCTTCAAAAGTCTCATTAGTAATTTTACTGAGATTTCAATTGTTTCTCCTGTATTGGTTCTGAAAATCATTTTTTAAATAATAATTTTAGTTTTTAGTTGATATTGACTAAATAACGAAATTTACACTAAAAATACAGGTAACGATTTTTTAGGAAATTTTAACCTCTACAACAAACATCTCTTTAGTTAAGTAGTTAAAGTTTTTCGTCCACGTGATATAGGGATTTTATTCATTTTGTAAATAAAATATTTGTCAAAAAGTTTTCTGAAGCTAATCAATTTCAACCCTTCTTATTATCATGAATGAATTGAATTAATGAAAAATAAATTATTGACTGATTTAAAATTGAAATTAAAAGGCATTTGGCCGAATTTTACTAAAAAGGGGGCATCCATTAATTACGTGAGCTATTTTTCGATCAGTTTAGACTCCCCCCCCCCCCTACCCTTACGTGAGATTAACGCTAAAAATATTTTAAACTAGATTTATTTTTACTATTCGAGAAAATAATAAACCGTTCAGGTAGGGGTGGAGAGGGGGCAAAAGGGGGTAGGGTAGGCAAACCGGGGTACCCTCAAAATTTTATAAAATTAAAAATTTTTTCTTTTCGTCTAATTACTATAGATCCGATATATTTGCGCATTTTTACCTCACGCATGACGCCTGGAGCAAAATGAACCAGCCGAAAATTATGAAAAAATGATCCTTTCAAATTTTTACGTCAAATTAAAAAAAATTTAATATATTTCCGCATTTTTAGCCTTACCCATAACACCTGGGGCAAAATAGACCAGCCGAAAATTATGAAAAAATTTAATTTAATGAAATTTGATCAACTTTCAGAATTTTTTTTTTTTTTTTCAACTTTTTTTAAGGGTACCCCATTTTGCCCGCCAAAAGTAAAAATTTTATTTCTTAACGGCGGCTAACAATTTTGTCTATTTACTTTGAATATCATTACAAACTAAAAGATTTAGCATATTTTAGTCCTCAAAAACTTAGTATTTCCTTAGGTACCCCCCCCCCTCATCCAACCCCTATACTATAGTTATTTTATTTAAATTATATAAAATTCAAAGCAAAAAAAAAAAAAAAACAGATAAAAACAACACTTTTATAAAATTTTCACTCAATCCATGGAGACTCGTGTAGTTCTTCGATTGAAATAATTTATAATTAATAGCCATGAGATTTAATTTTATATAATAATATTAGTAAATAATAATTAATAGCCATGAGATTTATTTGAGCGAGCAAAATAAACACTCAAAATAACTTTTTCTTAATATCTGTAATATTTTATACTTTTTGAAGTTAAGGTGAGATTTGCGATTATCCCCCCCTCGGTTTAAATGAGATTTGGTGAGATTTCATTGGACCCCCCCCCCCCCTATTATGAGCTCACGTAATTAATGGATGTCCCCTAAAATATTTTATCTAAAAAATTAATTAAATTCCTGTACCAAATGAAGATTTTTAAGTTTATTTGCTGTTTTAATTTATTCTACAATACTATTCCAGTGTCTAAAAGTACCCACGATGATGTATAAAAGCATCCTATGCGTGAGGAACATTCAAACGAATTCCAGATTTACTTCAAATTATTATTAAATGATAAGTATAAAATACGAGCAACCTACAGTCACTACGTGACTGCCACAGTATTATTTCCAAATTTATTAATATATTTAATACGATTATAGTATACGATTTGAATTTAATGTTTATTAAAATCTCTACGCTAAAACTTACTCCAGAATCTTTTGTTTATTTTTACTATCATTGAAATTTAATAAGACAAATCTCATCATCAGCTCACAAACCTGTTGATTTTGATGATTGTATAATCACGGGATCCAAAAAAAAAATCTACACGATCAAATTTTTTTTTATTAATCGTTATATTTTTTTTTTCACTGCCACCCAATTAGATTTGTTTAATTTTTATTGTCATAGAAGACATGGCGTGGACTAAATTTTTCTTATTCTCTCTTAATTATATACATAATAGTTATATATGTTCAGTCATATTCTGTGACAGAATAATTAAAATATTAATTTATTTAAAGAAAATAAATACGACCATCTTTTTTTCCTGCGTAATATAAATGTAATTCGAATGATATAGATAAATTTATTTGACTTTATAATTGGCAATAAAAAAGAGTTTAAACCATGAAAAGGAACAAATTCAAGTCAAGACCTTTCTAACGATACCAAATTTAATAACATTAACCAATTCTATCATATTGATATGGCAGGAACAAAATTGTCCTTATTCTCTTAATAATATAGATAACCAACTGATAATTTTTTTACATTAATTATAAATACATATATGATTGATAAATACAATCATTTAAATTCTTGAGAAAATGATCGATAGAAAAAAAATGTAAAAACTGTACGAAAAGTCTCTACTTTCCCTTAAGTACAATTTTTTAAATCATATTTTTTTTAATAGTTTAAAAAAATCCAAAAATTATTAGACTTCGGCTAATTCCAATATCATTTTTGTTAGATTAAATAAATAAATAAATAATTACCTATAAAAGTAGGTCCCGATGATGCAGGATGACATACGTCAGAACTTTTTACAACAGTTCCATTATCTAATGTAACATCTTGACCAGACTTTAATTGGCCCAAAAGAGGACCGGGTGGAATACCAAAGTCAACACACTTTGCAAAATCTAATTTTCCCGATACTTCTGTTAATTTACAAATATAACTAATGCAGCCAGTAACTCTTTTAAAAAGTTTTTTATTTTGTTTTGGAACTTTGTAATTTGGTTGATTTCTATTTTGAAGTTTAGAATTACGTTTTCCATTTTTATTGAATTCATGTGCGTAATAGTCTGTGTCATCATCATCATAACTATCTAAATCTAATAACTTATCACTATCAGAATCTTCTTCCGGGTTTGATTTTTCTAAATGAACGTAACGAACACTCATACATGTGTCTTGAAAAGTATCACTTTCTTCACAACTGACTTCGGTAACATTCAAGTCAGTAAGCATAACAAATCGTTTAACGGCGTCATAAATACCGAATATACCTTTAGGTCCATGAAGATTTAGGTCAGGTACACCAGAGTCTTGAATAGTCAATGATAAACCAGGTAACCCTCCTATATTTTTCCACGTTGGTGTCGTGAAAAAAATGTGATTTAATTTTGATAATTTTAAATGATGTTCATGCGCTAATCTCTGAGTACCTTCACCACAATTGAACATATACGTTCTATGATCTGATGAAACATAGAGACAGTGCGGTGCACCAGGTGCTCCACTTCCTAGTATCTAGAATAAAATAATAATAAAATTAATGCTTAAAAAAAATAGTAAAATATAAGTAATTTTTTTACCTGGAGGTAAACATTTGCTGGACTATATTTTTCATTTTTCATTCGTTTCAACTGTTTCAATTTTTGAAAAGATCTATTCAAATCTTTTTCAGCCATTTTAATAAAATGAGCTCTCCTGAATATTAATGATTTTAAGAAATAACTATTATGGTTGTAATTATAAATATAATTTGTTGATAAATTAGTAACCTTGAAAAAACTATTAATTTTTTTAAAATACATTCGGAGTATTTTTTTTTTTTTTACTTAAAATGAAATAAGAAATTATAAATTTTCATTACCAATGATACAAACAAGGATAAATATACAGTGATAAGGTTACATATTTTTTAACCTAAAAGCACGACGTTGGTTGCCTAACAGCTTACTAGTCAATGAGTAATTTTAAGAGCATGTGACATCAGAAACCAATTTCGTTTATAACTATAAGGGCTGTTTAAAGATGGCGTTGTAGGTATACTACCCAAGCAGCATTCAATAAAATTGTTGACCTTTTGTTGAATTTAAAAATGGCCATACGGCATCCAAATGGAAGTAGATTTTTCATTATTTATTGATTTCGAAGTTTTATGATAAAATTAATTTAAAAATCAATTTTTTTTTGACGTACACGGAGAAAAAAATGTAGTATACTTTACTAAAAAATATGAGAATTATTACCAAATTTAGATAGTAATCTTGAAACGCTTATGATTTAAATGGAAAATTCGTAAACAGATAAGTATATTTTACAACTCGTTTAGTATTTTCTTATAACTGAGACATTTTTATTACATAGTAATACTGAATTTTTATTTAGTAACACACGTATTATGGTCATGCACAAATAAAAAAATTACTTAATTCGAATAAAAATTTTATTAAAATCCCGTTTCAAATTTTATTAGTATTTAATACCTGTTTATTTATATGCTAAATGAATTAATATTGTGAATAATTAATAAATAAATATGTGAAACCTAAAATTCGTAGTATTTCATTGATGAATTGAAATTGAAAAATGTTTTTACAGATAAATTTATTTATTAGCAGTAAATAATATCAAAATATCAAAAGTTATCCTTAGATTTGAAGTAAAAAGTGTTAACTAGGTTAGAATCCTAAATTTTAAACTTCGGGCGATTTTTGACACGTGCATATTTTTTTTAAATCACATAAATTATAGAATAATTTGACTTTTTTTATAAATAATTTAGTTTTTATAAGTTTATAAATTAATCCCAGTATATCCAAACAGCATTCAGGTCGGAATGACTGCTTTACGACGTCTTTTTGAAGGAGTCATCAAGAAGTCTTATGATGACTTCTTAAAAGTGCCATTTTTAAAAACTCTTAATTAAGAGTTCTTAAAGACTCAATAAATAAAACGTCAGTTTTAAAGCGTCTAAATGTATTCATTTTCAAACTTCTTTATGAAGTCAAAGTTAAGAGCTCCTTAAAGACGTCATCCCTGATTAAAAATACTCATTGAGAGGGATTGAAAATTTTTTCAATCCTTTTCAATCCCAACAGAGGTTTTGAAAAGTATTGAATGGGATTGAAATTTCGATCATTTGAATACTTTGTAATTCTTAAAATGGAATTCAAAAGTATTGAAAAGAATTCAATCTCTCATCATTTCAATACCTTTTAATTCCAAAGTGGAATTCGAAAGTATTGAAAAAAATTCAATCTTTTATCATTCCAATACCTTTCAATTCCAAAGTGGAATTCGAAAGTATTGAAGGGAATTAAATTTTTTATCGTTTGAATACCTTTTAATTCTAGAGTGGAATTCAAATATATTCATCAGGATTCATTCTTGTATATTTTGAATACTCTTTGATTCTTACCCTGATTGAAAATACTCACTGAAAAGGATTGAAAAAGATGAGAATTTAATACTTCTGAATACTTTCTACACCACCAGATTTTCATCTGGGCATAAAATTAATACTTTTCAATTCTATTGAATCCAAAAATATGAGAATTTCTGAACTTCCGAGGAATTGAAAAAGATTCAAAAGAATTAATATTTTTAATCTTTCTGAATACTTTTCAATACCAAAATAATATATCACATTTCGGGTCATATGTGCGATTAAAAAGAATTAAAACGAAGTAATGTTTTTAATCTTTCTGAATACTTTTCAATACCAAAATAATATCCCATTTCGGGTCATGTGTGCGATTGAAAAGAATTCAAACGAATTGAAATTTTTGAATCTTTTTGAATCCTTCTCAATACACGGAGAAAAAATTATAGTAACAGTTACAATATATTATGGGAATGGTTCCCATACTGCATGGTAACTGGTTTTTTTGAAATGTTGATTATAGGAACTGCACCCATATATATTATGGTAACCATTCCTATAATTATGGATATAATTCCCATACGGTATCGGAATAGTTCCTATGGAATTATGGTAATCGTTACTATGTACCTATGGTAATGGTTACTATAATATTATGGTAATCGTTACCATAATATTATGGGAATGGTTACCATAATATTATCGGAATGGTTACCACAATATTATGGAAATGGTTACCATAATATTATGGGAATAGTTACCATAATATTATGGGGATGGTTACCATAATATTATGGGAATGGTTACCATAATATTGTGGGAATTGTTACCATAATATTATGGGTATGGTTACCATAACATTTAGAAATTATAATAATTTTTTTTTGTAATAAGAATTTTTTTGTATATTTAATCTTTTTGTGAAACTATATTACAATAAAATGGTAACCATTCCCATAATATTATGGTAATAATTCCCATAATATTATGGTAATAATTCCCATAATATTATGGTAATAATTCCCATAATATTATGGTAACCATTCCCATAATATTATGGTAACCATTTCCATAATATTATGGTAACCATTCCCATATACGCTTAGGAACTGTTACAATGTGGTTATAGGATTGGTTCCTATTTGCTTATGGGAACTATTCCTATGAGTATGGTAATCATTACCATGATTCTTTCATATGCGATATGAGAACTGTTACCATAATGATAGGAATTGTTACCATATTTATGGAAACCTTTCCAAAAAGTATGGGTCTATATCCCATAATCCCAAGTAATCATTACCATAACGGTATGGGATGATATTTCATAAACGTACTAGGAACAGTTCCTTTAATTTTTTCTCCGTGTACCAAAAAAGTTCAATATTTCAGATCGAGTGTAGGATTGAAAAGAATTCAAATGAATTGAAATTTTTGAATCTTTTTGAATCTTTCTCAATACCAAAATAGTTCGATATTTCGGATCGAGTGTAGGATTGAAAAAAATTCAAATGAATTGAAATTTATGCTTTTGGCTGGATTATGGTACACATCAACTGAACCTAAACCACAGTTTATGAACCTTTACCTAAGCACATTCATCAAACAAATGCAAAATTTAACAAAAAAAGGTTTGAAAGTAGTAAATATTGATAATACGTTAACAACTTACTTTGTAAAAATTTTCTGTTTTCCTGTTGATTCTGTGGCACGACCTGTTTTGCAAAACCGATTGCAATTTAATGGGTTTCATGGTTGCAGTTGGTGTTACCAACGAGGGATACTGTTACGTTCCCGTAATACTTTATTGATTAAATTAAATTAATTATTTTTAATTAAATAATTTTATACAATGAAACGGAAATCGGTTATGATAAGAGAGTCGCCGTGGCTCGCGGGTAGGCAAAACAGATGACGATGCATGAGACCCGGGCTACGACGATTCTCTCACAGGGAACCTGAGATGCAGTGTCAACATTTTGTCAACTCTGTTGGCTTTATTATATTTTTATAATGACGAAATAGTCAGTCCTTCGAGAGAGCTCATGGAGCTCGAACCTCTGCTCTCTAGCCTTAATAAATTACAATTAATCCTAAATTAATCCAACCTTATTTTGGGCTGCCATTAGGCAGCCCAATACCCTACGACTCCATGGTTATTTTGGGCGCTGCTACCGGCAGCCCAATAATCCAAAAATCATCAATTAAATATTGGGCGCTGATACCGGCTGCCGAATAATGCCCGATTTCCGTTTCATTGTATAAAATTATTTAATTAAAAATAATTAATTTAATTTAATCAATAAAATATTACGGGAACGTAACAATACACAGCTCCGGAAGCATGAAATATCCAGTAACACCGGAAATTCCGCAACAACGAGACCATCATAATTACCTCAAAGACGTCGAAAAGCATAAGAAAGATATCCAAAAAATCCCTAAAATTAAAAAAAATGAGAAATATACAGTTAATGGTATAAAGGGACCTAGTATTTTGTCGTCACTTCCAAATTTCGATTGCATGAGGGGTTTTCCTCATGACTACATGCATGCAGTGTTATTAGGAGTAACTCGTCAGCTTTGGAACAGATGGAGTAAAAATTTTCTGACAGCAGACCAAAAGAAATTGATAAATGCACGTCTAACTAATAAACACCCAACTAATGAAATTCATCGAACTCCACAAATGCTGTTAAAGAAGAGAACGTGGAAAGCGACGGAGTGGCGTACTTGGCTATTATTCTACAGCATCCCAGTTTTAAGTGGAATACTGCGAGAAGATTTGTTAGATTCATACAAACTATTGGTAAAAAGTATTTATAAACTCCTTTCAGTGAATTTATGTGAGGATCAACTTTTGACTTGTGAAATAGATCTTTTGAACTTCGTATGTGACTGTAAAAAATTTTATCAAGTTTCTTTTATTACTTTTAATGTCCATTCTTTACTTCATACAGTCGAAAATGTACGTAAAAATGGTCCATCGTGGGCAACGTCTGCTTATGCATTTGAAAATTATATATATAATTTGAAACAGAAAGTATCTGGTCCTAATAGAATTCTCAATCAGATGGCTAATCGTACGCTTCGCTATAACAACTTCCAGCGAATGATTTATGATGAGACTAACACTTCCTATCGACAATTTTATAACAAAATAATAGATAAAAGACAAAACAAGGCATGTAACTTTGTAAAAAGTAAAGACGGCGCATTAATGATGGATATTGTAAATCAGTCATCAACAGGGTCTATTTCATATTACAGTCGTTGTTTAATTAACAGTAAAATGTATCACAGTCAAATGTATACTCAAGCTAAGAAGACTAATAATTTATTTATGAAATTGATGGATGGTAGAATGGCCTAAATCATGCGATTTTTGATGAAAGATAATTCTGCTTTCGTAGAAGCTTGCATTCTGGATGTTGAAATGATGGAACAATGTAATCATTTGTGGAAAATTATGGACCGTGGAAAAGAAACGATAATATTGCCAGTAACTATGATTAAAACCAAAATGATTTATATGTCAATAAAAGCATTGATAAGTAATGAAAGAAATCAGAACTACTTAACACAACAGCCAAATGACTTTGAAGTTCAGTAGTGCAGTACTGAAATTGGAGATGTAACTTTGTAAATAAACAATAGTTCTAAAAATGTAACTTCATCTCAAAATAACGTCGTTTTGATTAAATTTTATGTAAACCCAGAAAAATTTGTAAGAATATGACAATAAAATTGAGTTTTTTATAAGAATCCATATTTCTTTTACCTAAAAGAATTATTCGATAAGGTAATTCGCTATTAAGCTAATTTATGAAGATTTCTATTCGATATCAAGAAATTGAGATTTCACACTTCTTACACAAAAAAAATTCTTATAATCATAATTGAAATAAAATTTATGATGGGCATTATAACAATTATATTGTTCTAATTACTTAGATTTTTATTCGTGCAAGTCATTATAATTTTCTTTATAACGAAAGAACTGTAAAACATAGAAAGCGGAATTGATTTGAATATTTTTTAATTCTTTGCTGGTTCCTGAATTTAATATTATTTTGTTGAAAGAACTTTAGAAAGATTCAAAAATTTCAATTCATTTTAATTCTTCTCAATCCTACACTCGATTCGAAATATCGAACTATTTTGGTATTGAGAAGGATTCAGAAAGATTGAAAAATTTCAATTCATTTGAATTCTTCTCAATCCTACACTCGATTCGAAATGTCGTACTATTTTGGTATTCAGAAGGATTCAGAAAGATTGAAAAATTTCAATTCATTTGAATTCTTCTCAATCCTACACTCGATTCGAAATGTCGTACTATTTTGGTATTCAGAAGGATTCAGAAAGATTCAAAAATTTCAATTCATTTTAATTCTTTTCAATCCTACCCTCGATCCGAAATATCGAACTATTTTGGTATTGAGAAGGATTGAAAAAGATTCAAAAATTTCAATTCATTTGAATTCTTTTTAATCCTACACGTGCCCCGAAATGTGATATATTATTTTGGTATTGAGAAGTATTCAGAAAGATTAAAAATATCAATTCTTTTGAATCTTTTTCAATTCCTCGCAAGTTTAGAAATTCTCATATTATTTTTGGATTGAAAAGGATTAATTTTATGTCCAAATGAAAATGTTGGGGTATAGAAAGTGTTCAAAAGTATTCAATTCTCATCTTTTTCAATCCTTTTCAATGAGTATTTTTAATCAGGGATGGTAAATTCATATCGAAGTCTTATTTGCGGAGTCAGGAAAAAGAAGTCTTTGAGAACTCTTTTTAAAGACGTCTTATTTGAGTTTGCTAGGTGGTTCATTCGACATCTTGAGAACTTCTTAAAGACTTCTTTAAGATGTTGATGAGACGTCCAAATCTTAAATGGGAACTCATTCAAAACTCATCAAGACGTCATTTCGTTATCTGGGAAGCTTGAGGTGATTTTAGTAAATAAACATTTATATCTAATGAAATTATATTAAATATGAATAAAATTTCATTGAATACTAATAAAATTTTATTAAATGCTAATGATATTTTCATTTTGATATAACTCTCATTTATCTCTCTGCAATTAAATTTATTATTATAAAATAAAATCCATACTTATATGTAATTAAAATTTATTAATATGCAGTAATGTTTTAGAAAAATCGGTCTATCAGTTGACCCTGCGGGCCAGCGCTGGCGCCTCAAAACTTCCCGCAATTTTCGAGCTTCTTGAGCTCGAAAACATTGTTGTGAATACATTTTCGAGCTCTTCGAGCTCGAAAATACTGTTGCATACTCTTGTTTTAGGAAAAATCGCTTTTTAACATTTGTTTCTCCCACGATATCTTACGAAAGAATTAACCGATTGAGATAGTTGAGGCGGCAATCGACGCGTTTTATTGAATTCTAGAGCTGATTAGATTATGGAATTGATCGATCGAGCCATTTCTGACAAATTTGAAAAAAACTGAAAAATAATTTTTTTTTTGTTTTTCTTCCATATCTTAAAGTCTATTTGATCGATCGATCTGGAATTCTTAGAAAAGTTGATGGCCAATAAACTCTTTTGATTGCCACCTCGAGCATGTTAACCGGTCAGTTCATCAAAAAGATATTAAAAGTTTACATCCACACACACACACACACACACACACACACACACACACACACACACACACACACACACACACACACACGCGCGCGCGCGCGCGCGCACGCGCACGCGCGCACACGGGCATCTTTCTAAAAATAATCAGAATAGCTTCCTAGGACCTCAAAACGTCGACATCTGATGAAAAGTCGATTTTTGAAAATCGGCGTGAAACCAATAACTTCTCGAATTTTTGAAAATTAATAATTTTCTTAGCGGGAAGTTAAAAAATTCTAGTATGTGTTTTTATTCCTGACGATTAAATTTGTCTCTCAGTGTACTTTTGACTTGCTGAACCAAGTCGAAGAAGAGTTATTTATTCGCCTTACTTCTGCCTTTATATATTGAAATTTTTTCACCTTAGTCTTGACTTTTTCGTCTTAAAATTTAAGTTGAATAAGTCTATAAATCAAGTTTTATTTTTGACTCGGATAGGCTCCTATTTTTACGAGATTGAAATTTCGCTGGATGGAGAACTTACAAGACGTCTTTATTCTTATCAATTAAATAATTGTATGAATATATATATATATATATATATATATATATATATATATATATATATATATAAATTAATTGGAATAAAAAATTTTAGAGTTCAGATGTTTCACTTTTATTCAACATAATAAGTAATTTTGAAGTGAACATTAAAATTAAAAAATTATATTTTTATTTCACTATTCGAATTTTGCTTATTTTTTTATGAATTTTTATAATTCTATGAAGCTTTGCAAAATGTACCTGTTGCACCTTGGAAGCAAAACGCGTTTCCACAACACTCATTATTGCCGAAACACTGTAATTATAGCATAATTTCCAATTAGTTTTACTTTCAACTAAAAATAATTAAATAATTAAATGTTATACAATCATAACTTACAGCTTCACCCAATCCCTTACATCCTTGGACGGAAATAACAATTGATAATATTGCAAATAATACTATTAGGAAAGTCAACTTGCAGTTCATTTTGAAATGAATTATTGATTAATTAACTGACACTAAAAAAAAAAAGTTTTCAATCGTAAAGCTTACTCTGATGCTTCGCATAATGAGTCGTGCAAAAAATGATGAAATAATAAAATAATTGATAATTATTGGAATTTATAATTTATGAAGAGCAATTGAACGATTATTTTGGGAAGTTCCTAACTATTTAACTTATTGAAGTTAAGGAAGGGAGTAAGGCTCAAATAGAAAGTTACATTACTATAGAAACAATCTTCATTTTTGGTTGACCAAATTTCGATACACTGTTATCGAGATATCGATTCATATAGATAAAGGAACTAATTGAGATTAAAAAACGGAATTAGGCTCAACTTAAAGATCAAGCTTAAAAGAATAATTTTCATTTTTTGATTGTTTTAATCGATAGTTTTCCAAATATCGATTTATATAGATAGAAATAGGTTTTTGAAAAAATTTTAATTGTCCTTAGTAGAGAAGCATTAAAAATTGACAACTTAGCAAGTTATTGGGATTAGGGGTGAAAAGGAGTTTAATTCAAACTTTAGGCTCCAAATAACATTGTTTCCATTTTAGCAGTATTGATAGTTTCGATTGATAGTTTTCAATCTATCGATCCATATAAATAGTGATAGATGTTCTTAAATTTGAATTATATTAGAAATACAATTTGGATTTCTGTTTAATCAAGTTTTGAGTCATAGTTTTTATGGTCGTCCCGATGAAAGCTTGGGATTTTTTTCTACCAGTTTCTTCCCTCACCACCATAATATGAGAATGGGCGCACGCATCATTAAATGTGCGCATGTGCCAAACCAAAATTTAAAGGGTGGGGAAAGAAACCGTAGTGCAAAAAAGTCCCAAGCTTTTATCGAGACGACTATAAGATGTTGATCAATGCAGATATTTATTAAAAAATAACAAATGTTATTGAGCTCAATTTTCAGATGAAACCTTTGGCTACAGTTTCAATTTGTCTGAACATTTATTTTTGCTGTACGATCGTTTTTACTGTAGATATCAAATTTTATAGGTAAGGATTGAAATTAGAAAAAAAAAATAATAATTAGATATTTACCGAAGTGTAATTGAAATGTTGATGGTTCCAACTTCTTCTGAGGTATATCGATTACTACAAAACTCACATATTTATACCTATTTTCGTCAGAAGTTTTCTCAAAAAGAAATAAATACAAATATTAGGTCAATAAATGTGTTTGTTTTCTTTTCTTTCTACAATTAGGGAAACTTGGGAAATAACAAAAATAAAATGTCTCCTTTGTTTTTATTTTTAAAGTTATTGATTCAGTTTTATTTTTTCAAGTCTAATTATGTCTTTAAAATATACTGTATATACAATTAATTTTCAAAAACACACGTGTCAATAAATTTACGTAAGAACAATTGTCGTCACAATACTTATTTACGGATATTACGGAAATATTCATATTTTTCAACTTTTCGAGACCTAAAACAACATAATTTTCACAATATTGTTTTACACCATCCGATCTTTGATGGCTTAAAATTTTTTACTGTATAAGTATAATTCTGACTGATTAATCTCAACCTTATTAAAAAAAAATTCATGAGGAAATCTATATAATTGATAACTTCAAAAGAAAATAAGGTGAAGCAAGCCTGGATCAAGTTTTATTTTTGACCCGGGTAACAATCTAGTAAGATGAATTTGTTCTCATTTCCTCGTTATGTGTTCATATTATACGACTTTGGAAGTTATTTAAACTCAGTGAAGGTTATTGGTATTCTATTTGAAGGAAATTTGACCAGTGACATGAATTTAACCCCTGACAAGCACACTGTGTACAAAGTACTTACCCCACAATTTTATTTCGTTATAATTCTTTGTGTATATTTAACATAGGGTTCTTTTGTTAAATATAGATAGATAAATAGATACAAATAACATTGTATCTATATTATAGAGAATTTTCTCAGCTTTAATTTAAAAAAAAAATAAAATTCTCTCTTTATTAGGGACCAAGATATTTGAAAATAAAATATGTTGAGTACTTTTCACCTTCAATGCCTGAAGAGGTATATCATTTAGATGTGTGCTTGTCAGGGGTTGATGTCGAAATGTTTTTAATTTTTAGTAAAAAAACATTTTATTTAAATCAGTTATGCATTTAACAAGCAGAAAAGCAAGAAATGGTGAAAAACGGGTTTTTCCATCTCCGAAACGGCTGAATCGATTGATTCTAAATTTTAATCAGCTTTAGAATTCAATGAAACGGGCCAATTGCCACCTCAAACGTCAAAATCGTTTAATCAAAAGATATCGGCGTTCAAAAGTTAAGAAAATAACATTTTATGTTATTTTTTCCGGATAAATCATAATATAATGTACTAAAATGTGTCTAAAATCATACTAACTCTTCCTCTTTATGGTCTCTTTCGATCATCATATAATGTCATGTGACTTGTTCTTTAGTTCAAATCTCATTATCAATAAGTAAATTGAAAAAAAAAAAAAACAGTTTTTAATCATTTTCTCGGATATTTAATATATTATTGCTCTGACATGAGTCAAAACTTATTTAAATCTTGATTTTTATCACTGATATTGATTTCTGCCTCAATAAATTTATTTTATTGAACATAATCGGGAATGAAAATCTAAAAGCCGCTTCTTCATTAATGATTTTCAATTCTTAAATTTTCAAACTTCAGCATAAAACGTAAATTGTTAGAGCTTGAAAAGCTCATAAAAAGACAATTGCATGTAATAGCATTTTCGAGCTCGAAGTGCTCGAAAATATATTCACACTAATGTTTTCGATGTTCTACGTACTTATATAATGATTCTTTAGGTGTGAAAAATACAAACATGATTGTGCAATAAATTGCATGAAACGGAAGGTCGAAATAAATTTACGAATCTATGTTTGGTATTCCAATTTGGGCTGTTATGATAGTTGATATTAATCAGAGGTACTTATTCAATAATACGTTTAAATTCAATAAAGACCGAACGGTAAAATAAATGTTTTAATAATTATGCTATTTCAGCCTTCGGAAAGATTAAAAATATTAGTACATCCATAAATAAGTAGTGACGACAATTGTTCTTATACAAGCTTATTGGCATGTGTGGCCTTGAATATTAAATGATTGGATATGGAGTATGTATTAATAAATCATAAATAGACTTGCGAAAATAAAGCTGAATAAATATAATCTTGAACATGTGAATAAAAAGACGATTTTAGTTTGTGTTGTTTTCCAATACAACCATACACTGTAAAAAATAACCGGAGTAAGTCCAAGTGGTGTAGATGTTAAAATCGGCGGTGTTAAATTTCAACACCGAATGTGGTGTGAAAATAACGCCGCCGCCGATGTAGATATTCTTTACCGGTATTTATATACTGTACTTTGTAAATATTTTTACTTACTCGATCACTATACTTCTTAATAAATGATATTTTTTATTAATTTTCATAAAGAACTGACATTTTTTGTACTTTATAACTGGGTCAAAAATAAAACTTGATTCAGGCTCGCTTCATCTTATTTTCTTTTGAAATTATTGATTTGTCGACAATTTTTCGATAAGATCTCGACTTTTTCGACTTAAATTAAATTTTTTTTGAACTTTTTGAACTTTTTTCATCTTTTCATCTTAAAGAAAAAGACATGACTCAAATTGAGAGTGGGGATTCCAGGCCGAAAATTAAAGGGTTAAGAATTTTTTTTCAATATTTGACTAGGGTCATATAATAAATGGTACACCATATTTAATAAATTTAGGTATGTTTTAATTAATAAAATTAATTATTGAGTCAATCAGTCACCGGACCGAGGTCCGGTGACTTAGATGTTTGTCGGCTGACTGCCTGTTCTATCTCCGCAGATGCAGTACAAAAAATTATAAAATTATAAATCGTCCAACGTCGCAACTCAGGTTACCCTAGAAAACGTCGTCGAGGCCTGGATCTCATGCTTTGTCATGAGTTTAGACTACGGGCCACCACGGTGTTCGCAGAAATCGCTTATCTGCTGTAGTTGCTTGGTTGAAGAATTTTTCTTCATCAGAGCAACCAAAGTTTTATTATATATCAGCAAAAGAAATTAAAAAATTTTTTTTTAAATATAATTAAAGCCAGAACGTATAACATCAGTTTTCACTAAAATAATTAAGATCATTAAATTAGAAAAAATTTTGTTTATAGGAAATTTTATATTATTTGGATTTTCCGGGCTGATCAACCTGCCCAATTTTTTCTACAAATCGTTCAAATTTTTTTGTTCCAAAATAGTATCTAATTTTATCCCAGGTTTTGGCGCTCGGGCACCAATCTCCACACCTCGCGTCTTAAACACGATCGCACTCGATAGATAAACTACTATTATAAAAACAACTAGTTACCCGCCCGCTTCGCTGGGCATTTTTTAATGTTACATGCAGAGAAGTTTTGCGTAAAAATTACACTTCAAGTTTGGTGCTGTAAAAACACCTAGCCAGTAACTAAATTTTTATTATGTTGTTAGTAAATATTATACTTTATTTTATTGCTATCGAGTAGAATATTTTACAATGTGCATGAGAGAAATTTAAATATTGACCACATGTCCTCACAGTATCAAACTTTTTGGGTAATTTTTACTGAAAATTTCTCTGCGTGTAGATGACTGTATATTTTGTTTTGATTATCGTTATTACCGTTAGTACCCACTTCTGCGCGGCAAGAAAACATATATCACTGAACACGTAGTGCTTATATAAATCGTTGCTTTTCAAATTTTTAATAACTATATATTCAATGAATATATCGCTATAATTTTTTTTTAGATCAGAGCCAGGTGTCTAAGAAATATAACTTAGAAAACGGAATTGAAATCTATCCAGTAGTTTTTCCGTGATGGGCGCATAACTGCAGACCTCTATCATTTTATTTATATAGATTAAGTATTAATTTAAAAATTAATAAAATAAAATAAAAGACCAAAACAAAAAGTTATGACGTCTTCTGTTTTTATTGTCGTGAAATAAATATTTATATAAGTAAATCAAGAAAAAAGTGACTAAACGTTGATGACTTTTAGATAATGAGTAGCCATAAACCTTCTCCAACCGATTTTGCATGGTAAAAGTTTTTATAAATTTTAAGTTATTTAACTTCCAAAAAAATCGTCTTCATTATATGTAAGGTTTACATTTAGTATCACTTATTTTTCTTTCCTCTAGTTTTACTTTGTGAACTTGTATTTTTGATTTTTCGTATATTCAAAAGTTTTAATAATAATTTACAAAGCATTTGAATAATATAAATAATAAACAAAATACAAATCGTACAAAACACATAGATATCAAAAAAATAATTCTGCCACCATGATAACTCTGATCCTGGAGATTTTAAAACATTTCCATGTCTCGCAGCATATTCAATCCAATAAACAGCCGTATCCATTGGACTCATTGGACGATCGAGAAAGAGTGAAGACATTTTTTTAACATTCTCTCTGAAAATAAAAAAATGAAATCATAAATTTCCATTTAAATCTTATTATTTATTCTTTTCTATTAATTCGATAAAATGTATCGTACGTATACGTTGGGTCATGAAGAATAATATTTACTGCGTTGGTAAGAGAATCTGCAGTTAACTCATCAAGCTTTACAACAATAGCGATTTTACGTTGTTCAAAAGCGTGGAGGTTTATAAACTGATCCCGAAAAATCGGAATACCGACCATAGGCACACCATAGGTTATTGCTTCTTGAGTTCCCATTAAACCCCCATGAGTTATAAATACTTTGATATTTTTATGCTCTTGAGACATAAAAATAAATAAATAAAACAGTCAAGAGTTACACGGAAAAAATCAATTAGATAATGCAACATGAACCATGAAAAATCATGTTGGCAACATTTCCATGTTGTAGTAACATGAATATCATGTTACCCCAACATGAAAAATAATGTTGCCTCAACATGGCGACCCACCTAGACTGGTTCATGTTGCACTACCTAGTTATTTTTTTCCGTGTATGATTTTTATATTATTATTATGTAAATAAATGTACTTAGTATAGCAATTTGTGGTAACCAAGTTGAAAGTTTAACATTTTTCGGAATTCCAGCTGGCATATTATCAATATCAGCCACCTTTAATAATACTCTAACTGGTGCTATTCTGTCAAACATCTTGTAAAAAGCATCAAGAATATTGTGTGGAAACGTTTCCAGTTTGACCATTGAACCAAATGAAAAATATACAAAACCATCATGACTATTATCAAGCCATAGTTTGATATCTGAAGATATTTCTTGACCGCTATCATGTACATGAAGACCGGCGACTTCAACAATACCCGGTGGGGATGGCAAAATATCGAGACTGTGATGCCAGTTTATTAGAAGTAACGATACATCTTTGTAAAGATCACTGATACTATTAAGCTTACGGCCAAAATATTTTTGTACATGTTCTGTTTCTGCTTCCATGTAATATTTTATCTTAGAAGTGGTAAATACATACAAAAAAAAATTTTCTAATCTTTCGAAAAATGTTTTCTGTTTAGTTAAACCGGAATGTGAACTACGCGTAAAAGAAGGGTTGTAAGGAATACCAAATGGTTCGATTAACCATTCATCAATTTTTCCTGTCAATACGCCGACTACTGGAGTATTTAAATGTTGTCCAAATGCAAGATAACAGTCAGCGAAATTGACCTATTAGATTAAAAAAATAAAATAAAATCACTATTAAATATTATACAATAGTATGAAAATAATGTAAATCACCTCTATTATAAGAATGTCGTATGACTGAGGATTTTTAATAAGTTTTTGGAATACATCATGAGATAAAAGATCACAAACACCCGTTCCTAATATTTCAACAACCGAATTTAAGGCCAAACTATTAAGCTCAACTGTTGTTTCATACGTAAGATTATTTACTAATAAAAATCTTGAGCCTTGTATAGTCAAATCTCTATAATTTTCCACCGGTTTATTTAATGGAAAGTGCCCAATCACGTCAACTTGATGTCCTCGATGAGCCAATTCTTTCATTAACGCACCAATCATGACAAAATGACTTTTCCCAGGATACGGAAATATTCCAAGGATTTTTAGCGCATGAGTTTGATAATTTGAAATTGACAAAATAATCGTAAAAACGAATAAAACACGTAGGAAAGCCATTTATAAACCAGTCTAACTATTTTAAGGCTTCAATAAGACAAAATAATAGAAATATTTCTTTTGTAAGTTGCCCACTATATATGTATTGTTATTTTTTTTTTTTTATCAAGCAAATAATTCGAAACAGTTAGTCTAATATATAAAAAATTAACGCACAGAAAAATATATTCCAACTTCTTTCTTAATATCTCGTATCAGTACAGTTGAATTTAAACTTATGTGTCGGCATAAATTTGACGTATATGATCAGGTCATAGAGCAATTTATCGATAGCAAACTCCCTCTGCAGTTTAATGATAAAATGTATAAGTCAGCTCATTGAGAGGAATTTATAATAAGAAATGATGATAATATAAATGATAACATAAATTTATATACTTGTTGATGGTGTTAAAATTTTAAAGACAGACATCAATTAAACGTCAATTCTTATATTTTAATCAATTAAATAAATTTACGGAAAAATCTATGTTACTAACATTAACATGATAAATATAAAAGTAATAAATAACAATATCACGATTTGATAGTCTGCATCATCATATATTTTTCGTCTTCACAGTATTTGCACTCTTTAGGAAATTAAGTAGGACGTTTTACCCTGTGTACCTGATGAAAAAATATTTTACATAACTGAATATAGTTATATATGAATTATATACAATTGGATAGAGGTGATGCATAATTATATAAAATTTTTATATGATTATATACGATTGTATACAATCGTATATAATTCCATATGAAAATGCAAAAAAGAATAATAAAGTTATATACAAGTGTATACATTTGTATACAATTATATATAATTACATTATTATATATAATCTATACGAAAACATTATATGATTATATATAAACTATATGCAAATTATATACAAATAAGATATAATTATATACGACTATATACAAAAGGATCGGACCATATTTTCTATCCAACTTTTATATAATTTTATACAATTGTATAAAATCTTTTTTCATCGGGTATTTAAGTGCCTATGACGAGAGTCGCAAATATGTGAATTAAAATATCATAATAATTATTTTTTTAGATGTTCAACATATTTTAAATAGTAATTCAGTAATTTAGCAGTTATAATGTAAAAATATGAAAATTGAGTTGAAGTATACTGTAACAAATAGTTTGTGTGTAAATATCGTTTCTGAGAATTTTACTCGGTCACCTCGGTGTGAATTAACGCTGTGAAATTTTTTAGATATGAAATATCAAGCAATAACACCATTTTGTATTATAAACTAATTTATTGCTTAATAATATAATCTTTAGTTAATTAATTTCATTTAATTATAAAGTATATAGAGCAACTGTAATAATAATTTTATAAATTTTAAGTATTTTGAATTGAAAATTTTAATAATTTCTCCGTGTACTGACTTACGCACATGTGTGTACGTATAAGTACTTCTTAGCAGATATCAATTCATTTCTTCGAGTGAATAATGTATAATATTATACATTAGGAATTACGACCATAAATTATGGGAGCAGTTCCTATAATTATAGGGATGTTTTTCACAATCATAGGAATAGTTCTTATAATTATGGGAATAATACCCATAACATTATAGGAATGGTTCCTTTAATTATAGAAATGGGAATCATTCCCATAATATTATAGGAATAGTTCCTATACCTTTATGGGAATCATTCCTATAATATTATGGGAATGGTTCCCATGCTATTATGAAAATATTAATTTAAAGAAAAGTGTGGAAATCACTTCTACAATACACAGAAATATTATTAAACATAAATACAAGTCTATGTCTATATCAATATCTATTCGTACATGAAAGTTATTCCTGTATAGTAAGGGTCATTTTAAGCTTAATTTAGTGTTTCAATACAAATTTAGCGTCGAAGAAGCTTCATTTAAATCTCTTCATATGATGAGGGAAATTTCTACATTACTTTGCAAAAAAAAAATAGTATATTTTACACCTCGGGCAGGAAAGTAAGAAATGTCTCAGATCTCATGTAATTGTTGGCCGAGGCGAAGCCGAGGTCAACAAACATGTGATCTGAGGCTTTCTTATTTACTGCCCAAGGTGTCAATACTATTTTTCTCCTCGACGGAAGCGGAAAGCGTCAACTTCGTTTCACACAGCGGGAAAAAAGTTGACGCTTTTCGCCCGGAGGGGAGAAAAAAATTTATGGTATTATAAGAATAGTTCCCATAATAATATAGGAATAGTTCTGGACTATTATGGAAATAATTCCCACAAGAATATGGGAATAGCTCTTATACCATTATGGAAATGGTTCTCGTAACGATATGGCAATAGTTCCCATAATATTATGGGAATGGTTCCAATACTGGTATAGGAACTATTCCCATACTATTATGGGAATGGTTCTCATAATGCACTGTAAAAATTCGCGGAGTGAATGCGGAATAAATCCGGAGTGAATGCGGAGTGAATAAATTTTTAATTATTCACTCCGCACGGAGTGAAATTCACTTAAAAGGGGAGTTTTTGTGGAGTACATCATTTTTTATTAATTTAATTCCTCCAAAGTGAAATTCAATATAATTAATAAAATATAACTCCACTAAATATAATCGATGTAAAAACTCGTGTATTACATTACTAATCAGCTGATACGCACACACACACGCACTCACACATTTGCACACACGCACGCGCAATTCGCACAAGCGCACACACAAGCGCACAAACCTGAACACACGCACGCACACGCGACACACATATCCGAGCGCACACATTTGTACACGTGCACACACGCATGTACAAATGCGAACATACGCACACACACATGCACACAAATTCGCACACGCACATACTCGCACACACACACTGTTTAACAGTTTAATATTAATTAATATAAATTCATTTTAATGTTAAAACTCTGGACCGGAATGAATTAGAAGTGGAATAAAATCCGCGTCACTTTGCAATCATTCCGCTAAAAAAAAACTCCCAATTTACTCGCACGCGGAATGATTTTTTGTAAAACTCCGGAATTACGAATGGCGGAGTCAATCCGGAATGAATCCGGATTTAATTTCACTACAAATTTACTCCGGATTTTTGACAGTGTATATAGGAACCATGCCTATAATGCCTTGCTATGCATTATGGAAACTATTTCCATAATGTATAACAAAACTTCCCAAAATTTTCATTTCTGGTTGAGATATTCATGCTTGAGATATTCTAAACTCGGGACAAACGGTAGCCCTAGTTTATAAATTGGATGTTCTCTAAAAATGAATTAGTGAAATTCGCTGTGAATTAGTGAATATGCACTGTGATTCCAATTATCTAGAATGATTAATAACAATTAACCCTAGTTATCATACACGATTGTTATAATTATCATAAATATAGGGAATATTACAATCTAGATGATTTATACAATCATCTAGATAATATTCACTACTGTCGGATTGATTGTAGAAATTTTTACCATAACTAGATAGTAACTCCTATTATTTAATTTTCTGAGTGTAGCTCTTATGCGTGGTGATATATTTACAGCTAGAAAAATAGTGAATATCAATATGCAGTAATTCGAAATGAATTTCACTCATTCATTTTTTGAGAGCACTTAGTAGAAAAACTTTGAGCAATGGTGCGTACTCTTACGAATAAAATATACGATTATGCAAGAAACTACGATAGTTACTTTTTATTTATGTCATATCTTTTTTCTAAACTAAATTGTTTTGTTATGACTAAAATCTTTAAACTAAAATAAAGAGAACAATTTATTGATCTTAATTGCCTGATATAATAGATACACAAGAAATATATAATATATTTAAATATAGCCATTTATGGATGATCATGTCCACCTATAAATGATTATATATGTTTGTGAATGATCATGTTTAAATTTATGCATCATACATGTTTATATTTGAGTAATTTTTCCCGGGTATAATGATTAAGAATAACAATCAATTGTTTGAAAGAAAATTTCTTAAATAATTCATTTCTAATTAGTAGTAGTAGAGGGGTATATATATATATATATATATATATATATATATATATATGTTTAAATGCATGTGACTGTATATGATAGATTCAAAGACGACTTCAAAACTTTTTAATGGTAAATTCAATAGCTTTTTCAATGTTGAACAACAATAATGAACAGATGCTATGATTCACGTCTTGATTAAAATTTATTCTAATTGGTAATAAGAACTAGGAGTAATAATACTGATAACAATTATTTAAGTAACCAGCAAGCCATTCTTTATAATGAATAACGCATAATAATTTACAGTACATACATAATGTCCGCAAAACAGATGATAAGACTAAGTATAACTCACCAGAGAGTTATTTTTGTAGTTTGAAGTTTATGAGTTTGAAAATTTCGACTTGGAGAACATTACTGGTACATGTTTAATAGTAAGTCAATAAAATCTCATACAAGCTTCCCGTGAGTCAGACCAGGAAAGGTTGTCTAATCGAAAAATTCAATAACAAACTATCTGGGAAAAAATAACTTAGATCTATGTAGATTTACATCGTTTTCTATTAAACATCAGGAGATATCAAAAATTAGATCTAATGTAAACATAATAATACTTTTCATTTTATTAGATGAAAAATTTCAATAATATGATTGGAATTGATGGGCTATTTTTATAGGAATAGTAAATAAATTTTAAGCATTTGTGGTTTATAAAATTCTAAATTAATTTACCCAAAATAAAAAAGTAATTTGATGAAAATTTGGTAAAGTTATAATTTACGGAATTGAAGCTTGTGCAACAGCTATACGAGTCTACCGAACGTGTTAAATATGTAGAATACTGTGAACAATTTTGCTTATTATTTATAAAAAATTATTTTGGTTATTACTTATAGAAAATTAAGTGTAAAGTGTCAGTTAGGACCAGTGCACAGGGAAGAAAATATAGTAATATTTGTTACCGGGTAAATATTTTGTCAAATATTTCTGTGTGACCCGAATATTAGGTGCTAAATAGAAACTTACCAAGTACTCTCAAGTTCTCAAGTACTAATTAACATCTAACAAGTTTTTGCTTGTTAAAAAATTAGAATCCAAACAGAACCTGGAAGTCCTAACATGTTCTATTTAGATACATTTATGTACCTTACAATTGTGATAGAATCTTTTTAACTTCTTTTAGATACTACTGATATCATTGTAAAATCTTGAATAAGATTTTTCATTTTTCTTTCTAAAGTCTTCCGAAAATTTTGAGGTCATAATATGCTCTATGTAGATTCTTTTAAGTTCTTAAAGACTTTGTTAAAAAACATAAATGACCTCGAATAGTAAGTCCGTGGATGGGCTGAATAGCACAGACTTTAGCTAATACGCAGAAGGATCCAGATTCGAACTCGAATAGCATTCAATAATTTTTCATTGATAGAGTAATTAATTATCCATTAACAGTTCCCATGCGGGAATCCCCAGAGTTAGACAGGGGGACCATACCTGGCTCAACGTTGGGGAACCCAGCTTGTCTTACTTATATTGGCCCATACTTGGGCAATAACTGGGAACCCAGCCTTAGCTATTCCTATGATTAGCCAACTTTGGGCCAGAACTAAATATATCAGGCCTGGCCACTCCTACGGCTTGCCAACTTTAGGTCAAGACAGGTTAATTTTTATCTATGCTGTTTTGACCTAAATTTCGACTCAAGTTTATAGTACATGTTCTTTGTTCATTACTTATTCATAAACGAACCAATAGTGTATTGGATCCAAATAGCATAGATAAAAATTATGAAGTCATGGTAAAATTTTAAGAGTTAATAAATTAAAATGATTTCATGACAGCAGAATTTTCATTTTCAAAATATCTTATTGGATTAAGAATAAATCAAGGAATATAATTTATTGTCTAGAGTTCACCGTAGCCAAAAAATTTAAATAAAAATTTTTTATGTACTGTCAACTATAACTGACAAATTAATATTGAATAGTTTATTGACATTTAATAAATTTGATACAGAAGCCAAGTTTAATCGAAAGTTCAGTGTTGTCAATATACTATTTGGCCATCGAAATATGATTGAATTTTATTGACAATTGAGTTAATTGGGATAAAAAAAAAGTTTTAGCCATTTATGTTTTATAAAATATATATTTTTACTCAACAGAATTATGCATAATATAATCTCTCAGGTTTAATTATTGAGCATGCGTCTATACTAATTCGCATTAATAGAAGACTATGTTTATTTTAATTGAAATTATAAAACATATTGAGCCTACAAAGATGTTAAGAAAGATTAAATGAGTCTCTATGAAATTTATAAAAATATAAATAAAGTCTGATATAACATTGGAATGTAAAAATCCAAAATCAATCTAATAGATCTCTTCTCTTTCAAGATCTCTTTTTAGACTTGCAACAGAGAATCATATCTTATATGTCTGCAAAAACATTGATATAAAGTTCAAATCAATGTGATGTTGGCGGTTTAATTACAAGACAGTAATTTTTCATTTTTCGAAGCATTTTTTTTTCCAGATTAAAATGATACCACATTGTAAACAAAATTACCCACAACCGTTTGAAAGACGCTGACTGGGACTCTTAAATGGTTGTAGATAATTTTTTACAATCTAGTGCTACTTTTATTAATAAAAAAAACTATTATCACAAGTGAAAATAAATTGTCTCTTAATTTAATCATTATTACTACGTTAATTTAGACTTCATAGACGGAGAAATTGTTTTTTTAATTAGTTCCCATTTAACGGAAATTAAAATAAACATGTATTAAAAATTACTATGGCCATAATAAAATTGACAATCACTACATTACCAATTGTTGTAACCATTGTAAATTTTACTATGGCGGTGGTAATTTTTGAAATATGTGCGTATTTCAATTTCCGTTAAGTGGCCAAGATAGTCCGGATCTACTTTGATACAAGAGTATTTCAAACAAGAATAATATTTCAGTGTACCAATATTTATGTATAGCTTGACATTTGGGTGTTGCGTTACAAGTCCATAGATAGATATTTCGAGAGATAAGCTATTATCAGATTAGTTTTTAGATATTTTGTGTTTTCACAGTCCGAAATAACTTGAGACTTCACTTCAGTCTCTATTAGTTTCATTAGAGTCTCAATTAGACACTTTTAACACCTTTATAAGCTTAACATTTTTTAAAAATTTAAATTATTTAGCAAAACAACATTCACTTGATAAAGATTAAAATTGATCTAGGCTCAATATTTCAACCTGGGACCTATATTTAAGACAACAAGAATTTAATTCAATAGAGAGAAAAAAAACAAAAAAGAGAGAAAAAATAAATTGCTTCACGCTTTCAATGTAGTTTTACATGTTTCTGTGACGAGACATATTTCTGAAACAAAAAAAAGTTGTTGTAGAAAAATACAGGTAGTAAGCGAATTTTTCAAAAGATCTTTTAACTCGAGTTAATGAAAGCATAAAAAAAACTGGGAAACGATTCTACGGACTAGTTCCAAAGCTCCTTGAGCTGGAATACATTCTAATAAATACATTTTATTTTTTTCGTATTTCTTAATTATCTCAGAGTTTATTCGATCGAATGTTCTGAAATTCACAGGAAAGTTAATGCCTGATAAGCTCTTTCAATTACCACAAAAACCATTCAAATCGGTTGATTAGTTAAAAAGTTATATAGAGAATTCACACCCACACATTCGGATATCTTTCTTAAATTAGTCAGTAGCTTCCTAGGATCACAAAACATTGACATCTAATGAAAACTCGATTTTAGAAAATCGGGGCAAATACAATGACTTTCCAAATTTTCCGAAAATCATTGACTTTTATAGCGGGAAATTAAAAATTTTACTTACCGCTCAGAACAGAAAATGCACGGTACATAAACCGGGAAATATTCTTTGGGATGTGGTTTAATTTTTAAGTCGTCCGATTTACACATCCACCCATGATTATCATGAATTTTCATTATAGCTGTTACACCTTCAGCACGAAGTGTCAAACCTTCTATACGATTGAAATTATAATAATGAAACGCCATTTCTTGATTCAGCACTTTTTCTAAATAATCTGTTGAAATTGCGCCCCATGGTCTTGGTACAAGGCACACTGTTTTATGAGTCATTCTATTAATTTGCCCAAAAATACAAAAAAACTTTTAGGAAAATCTTTTTAACTGATTTTAAAATCGCAACAACTATACGAGTCTGTAGAACTTGTAAAATAGAATGGTCTCAACGATTTTTCTTATTATTTATAGGGGGTTGAAGTGGCTCTTGAATAAATTGTCTGTCTTATTGAGTCTAACTAATACTAGGGTTCTTCAAGAAAGACTTGATTTTCTTAGAAACTTTGCAAAATACATCTTCGAAAATTATTTCTATTCAAAATACCGTAATTTATTGAAAGGTGTTTTACTTTTCAGTAAAGTTTATTTCATGCGGTCATTTAGACTTTAATAGCCCCATACAGGAGCTGCCAGAGTTGAACGAAGGGGCCAATCAAGCCTGGGCCCGTCGTACTTTCTTGTCTGGGAGGATGATGGAAATATTGAAGCTTATACAGAACCACACATTCTTTTGTTTTAGAATGCTTACGTCAAATCAACAAAGAGGGTACTTGACTAAATTGTAGTGGTTCAATATTGGAGATCTATCAAGACGGTCCGTGAACGAATTGTTACAAAAAAGTGTCAAGTGTTAATCAGCGTTAACAAGCATTGTTTCAGTATATCATGTAACCTTGCGTAGCTTCAGTATAATATTTTCAGTTTTTTATTATTTGAGTATGCCAATAAATATAAACTGCATTAGGAAACTTGACTACAGTTTAGTAAAATTTACTAATCCAATTTCTATATTAGAATAGAATTAAATAAAATTAAAATTTTATTACTTTTTCAACTTTATAATGTTACTATTATTAATATTATGATTACATTTATCATTTATAGCATGTGTAGTAGTATTGGTATAAATTTTTATATATTTAAAAATCACTTGACTTGACCATGATTCGAACCCTCATCTCCCGCGTGCGAATCCTGTCCTCAGTCTGTTGGTTTGATATCCCTTTTGAAGGACATCTCTGAACTTGTCGTACATGAACGTACACGCTGTCTCTACTAACTGTTAATTTTATCGATCTATTTTCAAAAATTACCCGGATTAAAAAAAAAGATGATTCAAAACAATTAAATTTTAATATTATATAGATATACATTCATATCTTTGAGTAAATCATTTTCATTAATCAGGGTACAAACCGTTCCGTACTTTTTAGTTGCTGTATAATACTTGATCACGCTATCGATCTGATTTACAGCAGTTACTATACAGATAGGAACTTTTTCATACTGTATAGTATTTGATATAGACTTTTAGATAATTTTTATATTTTTACAAAATTAAAATCGTTTTATCGTACAATAAAATATATTACTCAACGTTTCATAATAATTGCATATTCTCGTTATATAAACTGATATTTGGTAAATAAAATATTTTATTTACTTTTTAAACATGAATAAGTGAAATAAGTGAATATTCACTAATTCATGTTTAGAGAGTAAAGCTTGCAAAATACATGGTAAATTTAAAACAGAATTGCCATACTTCGGTTATTCGACCATTATAAAAATATTTCGTATTTTGGACCATGCAGATCCAGATACATGAAGGAAGGTTACACTTTTGGCTACACAGCTCTGTAACACTTTTTTTCGGTATTTTCGTTCTGGCTTTATTAATAAAAAATTAACTAAGTTATATACTAAAGTACATCAAAGTAATGGATTAAAAGGATTATCTTCAGGCTTTTTCGACCGGAAATCAAGTAATGAAAGTCAGCTTCTTCAAAAATTACGCCGCATTTTTCATGATAGTTTTAAGTCACGGAAAGATTATGGACTCGTGAAAAATATTAATAATACCTGTGAATTTAATTAATATTTTGTGAAATAGATGTTTAAATACAAAGCTTGGAAACTGAACAAATGTAACGTTTTTACAATCATATAATATTTGTACCAATAGAACTCATTGCGCATCAAAAGATATCAGGTAAAAAACCTGTAAATTCTTAGTTGAAATTATGAATTCTACTAAATAAAAATGCATAACATCTAAAACAATTGTAATGCACAACTTGATTAAAGCAAGGGTTGACATTAGTGATATATGGCCCCAATCTACAGGTACGACGTAAGCTATTAAGCTTATATTAACAGCCAGTTTCAGTAATGTTATATACAGTTATATTAATATATAAGTTTCTGGAGTCTACAAACCACTGTAAGCAGTATGGATATGATCATGATGCTTAATTTAAGTTTATTTAGTATTTTTTACATGTGAAATGGACAGTTAAATTTGATAGTTTAAAAATTATAATTTAACTAACGTCATTACTCGATGGTAAATAGACTGCTTCAATATTTTAGCGGAGGTGAAAAATATAATTTGTTTATCGAATTATAATAGAGTTTTAAAGATGAACGAAAAACGTACCATGCGTTAACAAATTTATACTTAATTTCAAAATCTAATAGCTTCTTTAATTTCGACTCTAGCAAATAAATGGATTCTTAGTTAAAATTCACGCATGCATGTTAACGTTTGAGTCTAAGTCTAATGGGATTATGTAATAAGTAGAATTAATGAGAGCAGAAAATCATTGTTTAGTAAGCGTGGTCTACATAGCGAAATCATTCTTGTTTGAAATACTATGGTGTAATAGTTAAATCGGATTATATATGTTGGCCACCTGACAAAAATTCAAATAAACACATGAGAAAATTACTATGGCCATCTTAAAATTTACAACGGTTACAGTAATTTGTGATATAATCGTTGTCAATTTTACTACAGCTACAGTAATTTTTATGTGTTTATTTCAATTTCTGGCAGGTGGCCAACATGAACCAGCATTACTATAACATCATAGTATTTCAAACAAGAAAAATTTCCCCGTGTATCTTTTAAAGATCAGACGATTAATCATTACGGAAAATAAAACTGATCCTGATCAGGGAAAGAAAATTAAAAGCTACTACATGGAAAGAAAATTATGGGAAGTTTTGCTATGCATTGTGGGAATAGTTCCCATAATGGTATAGGAATAGTTCCTATATCAATATGGGAACCATTCCCATAATATTCCGGGAACTATGCCCACATTATTATAGGAACCTTCTTCATTTTAATGTTTTTTGCCAAATACGAATTTTGTTTTCAATGTTTGAATTTTCGTTTTCATGTTCAATAATATTTCTGTGTATTGTAGAAGTGATTTCTGTACTTTTTTTTAAATTGATATTTTCATGATAGTATGGGAATTATTCCCATAGTAGTAAAGGAAGTATTCTTATAAAATTATAGGAACTATCCCCATAATGGTATAAGAACTATTCCAATTGCATTAAGGGAACCATTCCTATAATATTATGAGAATAGTTCTCATACTATTATAGGAACCTTTTCTATAATGTTATGGGAATGATTTCTATAATTTATAGGAATCGTCCCTATATATTATGGGAATAATTCCCATAATATTATAGGAAGTATTCCTCTAAATTATAGGAACCATTCCCATAATGTTACGGATATCATTCCCATAATTATATGAACTGCTCCCATAATTTATGTTCGTAATTCTTATGATAGTGTAGGAAAAAATTCCACAAAATTATGAGAACCGTTTCCATACTCTTATTTCCGTGTACTAATGGAGGTTGATGAAAGCTTTCAGAAGATGGGAACGTTCAAAATAGACGTCTCAGCCATGGTTAAGCCTATTATAGTAACAGCAAACACATCACTGGACTACAAAATCGGCCGATTAATTCCCTGATACCTTCGTCTAAGTTATAACCAAACTGGTTTGACTGCTGGTCTTGGGCTACCGCATTTACGATCTGATTTTCTTAACTGGTACACGAAAAAAAAATAACCGGCAGCAGCTAATAACTATTTGTCTGTTACTTATCTGACTTATATCATAAAGATTATTTCGGTAGCCGAAATACTGAAATAATTGACGATGGTTTCCGAAATAGTAATTAGTTGCCGCCGAAATAATCGACTCTACTGACCGAATTCAGTAATTCCAAAAAAAAAAATTTTTTTTCAGGGATTTTCTAGGAAGTTTAATTCTGAATTGTCAAGTATATTTTAAAACAGTATAACATATATGAGTTTCACAACATATATGCGATATAAACTTTAATAGTATAAAAATGACGGAACTTAGCAAATATAACATTATAAAGTCATTAATCAATTATTAAGAATTTTATGTAAATATAGATTAGTACGAATCCATTGATATATTACAATGTTATCTTATACATGACTTTCATATCAACTTACACAATGTACTTATGAACCAAACATATCTATTGTTTATTATGATAATTCAACGTAAAAGTCACCATTGTTTATAATAAAAGTTTTTGAAAAAATTATTGTTAACTATTAGCAATAATTAAAGCACAATTTTTTAAAAACTTTCATCAAAACAGATTGATAATTTATATTAGGTACCGAGCGATACATATATATGTATGAATGTATAATCCATAGTATTTTTGAGAATTATTTTATAATTGAATAGAGCTGCCATAATTTTGAAAATTAGACCAAAATTTAATTTAAAATAATTTATTAAATTGTCATTATGTACCGAAAACTTACAATTTCACCATTTGAAATATTTAATTAAAGCTTTGTTTCTGGTAATATTGCAATGTATTTTACTTCAAGTCAACTTAACGTACATCTCGGACTAACGAGTTTACTGTATCCGAGAATGTAATAGACCATTTTGAAAAACAGCGCTAAGTTGGTGTTTTTATCTATATTGAAATTAGAGCTAATGTAGACAACTGTGATAACTGTTTGAACCGTGCTATCTTGTAATTATAACCCGAATTATTCAACAATTTGAATAGAAACAATATAACTGCTTCAGGTGATAACTTATATAGACAATGCACTATTAGTGCATACTAGGCATTATATCAGATAAGATGGTAGCCTCGTTTGTTCAATATCTTGGGCACATATTTAGAATTCTTGACATTGTTATAAAGAATTGTGTAAAAATCAAAGATGTATGATATTGGAAAGAGAAAAAAACCATAAAAGAGATCTAATTCTAGAATGGATATATATTAAACTTGGTTAATAAAAAAAAGGACATTGAGATTGTAAATGCCGCTAATAGATATTTAATTTATCATTGTTAGTATTCAAATTAAACCGCGCTTTGGCATAGCTACATCTTCTCTTTTATACCGACGGTCACAACCATTTATACAAGCAATGATCGTGTTTGACCGAACTAAGTCGGCTCTCTTAAATTACCAGGGGTAAATTTATTTTTTTAAGTTTTTTTTGCTAATTCGTTTGTTCGTCGTTTGTTCTTGATTGTTTGATCAAAATTAACTTTTGTTCAATAATTGTTTTTTTATAAATAATATTTAAAAATTTTACTTGAACTTGACTCCTGAGTAAAATTTGGTATAGTAAAAGCATATTTGCTATATTAAATCTTACTGCTTACTCAGGACTTAATTTGGTCAAACACACACAATATCTCTGATTGCAAGACTTTCTGGTCAGAAAGTTGATTTCAATTAGTTGCGATCAGAATGACAACAACTTTGAGCTTTTGTAACTGTTGACTACAAGTTGTTACTAACTCTCTTAGAAAGTTGTCGACAATGTACTATCACAACTTGTCATTAACTTTCTAAGAAAATTAAAGGAAACTTATCGTCAACTAATGGAATGCCAACTATTGCCACAAGCTTTCTCAGAAAGTTGTCGACTAGTTGCCGTCAACTTATGGAAATGCTAATTTTTTCGGCCAACTTAGTGACAAGTTGCTACAGTAGGTGGTCGCTAGCTTGCTGCCAGCTTGGCTATAATCAAGAGTATGTCTCATAATGTAGATTCATATAGCTTTTACATTTAATTATGAGACGCCTTTTGAGAAGTAATGTTAATCAAATCAATAATAATTGAAACGCATATTTCTAAAAAATGTTCAATCAAAAGTCCGTTACTAGAATAACATAAGATTTACCTCTGAAAATGGAATAAATAGGGAAGAATTACTGTTCTTTTTTAACTAGGATAACCTGAAAATGAATCTTTTTTGATGATGCATCTCATTATAACTTTTATTTCCACGTGGCATATGATAATAATATATGGAGTTGTTAGTTACTGTTGTAAAATAAATATATTTAAAAAAAAACAATTTTAAATTCTACTAGAAGACCGAGAACTAATAATTATTAAGATATAACATAGGTTGATAACTGTGAGCTTGTTTAAACTAATTTTTGCAAATCTAGCACTTAATATTCAGTCCAAATTGAAGGTTAAATGTATGTTTGATATTTGATATCGTAATGGGTAGATCATATCATTATATGAAAATCAATACTTTGGTCTAATAAAAATATTAACGTTAGACAGATTGGATGGATGACCATTTACTTTTGTTTAATAGATAATATTATTAATATTTTAATACTGTGAATAAAACTTGAATTATTTTTTACGTATAAAAAATTTAGTGGCCCTGAAAAGGGCCGTTTTGTTTAATATTTGCTGAGTTGAATGATCCAATTAACCTCCAAATCCGTAAAGGGTACGGCCTTGACGTTTCAGAGCGTAGACAACGTCCATGGCGGTGACAGTCTTACGTTTAGCGTGCTCGGTGTAGGTGACTGCGTCACGGATGACGTTTTCAAGGAAGACCTTGAGAACTCCGCGGGTCTCTTCGTAGATCAGACCGGAGATACGTTTGACTCCACCACGACGAGCTAGACGACGGATAGCTGGTTTAGTAATACCTTGGATGTTATCACGAAGAACCTTACGATGCCGCTTGGCTCCTCCTTTTCCCAATCCTTTTCCTCCCTTACCACGGCCAGTCATGATTGCAAGTTAAAAACTTTTGATGAAATAAACACCGACAAAGTTAGGCTGAGAATGCTCCAGGACCGATTTTGAGCCTGGTTATAAACACTTTCTAAGATTTACTCCTACTGCTCAAATTGGACGAATCAGAGCGGCGGTGCATTTTTCTCCCACTCTCAGAAATAAACCAATCGAAGTGACGCTAAATTACCCCTTCCACTGAGAAAAAAACGAATCACGCGCCATCTGCTCTGCGAGTTGACAAAAAGGCGATTTTCGGCTCCTCAACCTCATTCTGCTTGAAGTTTCTGAACGTATTACTACGTTTATTCGGAGATTAACTAGCTTACTATGGCTCGTACTAAGCAAACTGCTCGTAAGTCAACTGGTGGAAAGGCTCCACGTAAACAACTGGCTACTAAGGCCGCCCGTAAGAGCGCGCCAGCCACTGGTGGAGTCAAGAAGCCACATCGTTACCGTCCCGGAACAGTCGCTCTTCGTGAGATTCGTCGTTACCAAAAAAGCACTGAACTCCTCATCCGTAAATTACCATTCCAACGTCTGGTTCGTGAAATCGCTCAGGACTTTAAGACTGACCTGAGATTCCAAAGCTCTGCTGTGATGGCTCTCCAGGAAGCCAGCGAAGCCTACCTCGTTGGTCTTTTCGAAGACACCAACCTTTGTGCCATCCACGCCAAACGTGTCACCATCATGCCCAAAGATATTCAGTTGGCTCGTCGTATCCGAGGAGAACGTGCTTAAGTTATCTTGACATCTAAAACTTACAAACCAAACGGCCCTTTTCAGGGCCATCAAATTTTTTATACTAAGAAAATTCAACTCGTTTCTCATTGATTGTATTTAATACAATTAAAAATAATAATGTCATATTTATCCTAATTTCCCAACAACCATACATACTCTCCTTTCAACTAAACACTGCCTAATCATACTCATGCATTTCACTGAAGAATTCTATAATTGTTCGACCATTCAAAATAATCGGGATTCAGTACTGGTATGCATACGGTGGATTTTTTATGATTAATAAAATTATTCATTGCTAATAATATAGTTGATTAAAAAAAATTTATTAATCTCTGACATTCAATGCTAAAATGAAACCAATAATTTGGTCTTTTATACTTTATCTACTTGAAAACTTCTATGAATTTATAACTTCAGGTGCTACATGTTCATTTTACGGAGATTGTTTCATAAAATATAAGTGCCTGTTGTCTTGTAAGCTTTACTTAATAATTCGTTATATTATCCTAAAAAAGAATAATGTAAATAATTAGATGCATTTCAAATCTAAATATACATAGGAAATGGCCAGATATAATCACATCTCAATATATATGATAGTTATTTATGTATAATCATAAATTAAATATAATTGAATGTGTGGTTAGGAATTATCTATTTGTACATAATCTGTCATTTTACATGATCGAGCAATAAAATGGATGCTTTCTGAAAGGCAGAAAGTTATTAAGGGGACCCGGTGATCTATAATTTTTGAAAAATCGATTTTTTTTTTTTATGATTCGAAAGTGTAGGATTTCTAAATTATACTATTAAATATAGTGAAGGTATTCCCAGTATTTCATGTTCTAAAAGCTATTTAACTGGCCGGCCGAGTGAGTAATTTTTATTCTATTGTTTGGCGGAAAACATCTGCTTTGGTTTCTATACCTAAGTTATAATAATGATAAACAAATGAACATATAATGAAAAACAAGAAAAACCGAAGAAATGTACAAGAAAAAAATATGGTGTTGGAATAGCTGATTAATCGTAAGTATATGTTCAAATCTATTTTCCTTCAGAATTTCTTTGACTAAAACTTTAAACGCGTTTATCTCGAAACTACTTTTTTCTACCTAGCATAGGGGAAAAAAAACTATTCGGTCGATTGGTTTCAAATTTAAATATGTTATTTAATACACTAACAGCTATCGCAGGAACTAGAATAAAATTTTTGCGATGAATATTTCTATTTTTTAACATGCAAAATGTTAAGAAAAAAAATTGCAATTTTTGGACTACAAATTTCAACAAAGTGCCACTTCTTCAAAAAAATTTTTATTCTAGTTATTGCGATAGATATGTTTATACTGATTCAAAATCCATTAAATTTTTTTGTTTCAGACCCATAGAAGAGCTGAATTGTCCTACGCCACTCGGGTCCCTTTTTTTAAGGAGCTGGTTTCAACGCCATCTTTAAAATATCAAGAATAATTTTTTTTCTTAGTTGTAATGATTTTTGTATATTTAAATAACAAAATAATCCCTTAAAATTTCAGAAGGTTTGATTTTTATTAAAATATAAGAAAAATTTTTTTTAAATCATGAAATTTTCAGCTTCTAGACCACCGGGTCCCCTTAAAAAAATTATTGATACAAGAGGATATGCCGCCTATATTCTCTTGCTCACACATGTGAACAAACGAATGGTTCTTGTTGCACTCACATTAACAAATGGAAATTTTAAATTAGGCGTTCTTCGATAAAAACTGAAATTTCCGCATGCGAAAGATTTCATTCGATAAATAATAACTTATGCATCGGAAGAAATATTTTATTTAATGATTTGGGTCTTTATCTATGAATAAGGATCATATAAAAATCACCTATCGTACGCTTTGAGTGCGAAAGCGCCGAGGGTGTCCTACTGTCTTTACATTTTGTCCTTTGAAAGGATACTTCAATAACGTAAATAAAATATGAAATTGTTTGAATGCTAATTGAAAACTTGAATGAAATATACGTTTTAAAAAATTTGGTGGCCCTGAAAAGGGCCGTTTGGTTTATCGAGGGATTAGTAAGTTTATTTAGAACTGGTGTACTTGGTGACGGCTTTGGTTCCTTCACTGACGGCGTGCTTAGCCAATTCACCGGGTAATAACAGACGCACTGCAGTTTGAATTTCCCGGGAAGTGATGGTGGAACGTTTGTTGTAATGCGCAAGTCTGGACGCCTCAGCTGCGATACGTTCAAAGATGTCGTTGACGAAACTGTTCATGATGCTCATGGCTTTACTGGAAACACCAGTATCAGGATGAACTTGTTTCAACACTTTGTAGATGTAGATGGCGTAACTTTCCTTACGCTTCTTCTTGCGTCCTTTTTTGTCGGACTTAGTAATGTTCTTCTGGGCCTTGCCCGACTTTTTCACAGCTTTACCGCTCGTTTTAGGAGGCATGATGATAACTGATTCAACACTAGTACAAGACTGGAGTCAAATTATGAATTCGCCAACTTTTCGTTTCTTTTTTAACAGCTGACACATTGTTATGACCGAACCAATGATATTGCGTACTATCGGGTGGAGGGGATACGCGTAATCCGATTGGATCGCAGGTACCGAAACAAAATAATAACAATATTAATTGCGTCGGAACCTGCGATCGAATCAAAAAAAAGTATCAATAGAGGGGATAATTTCTTCACTGTGAGTGGCTCGCAGTAACCAACGTAAAGTTGGGAAATACAGTGACTTTTGCTGCGAAAAGCATAATTCGTCTCTGACGCTGTTGAGTAAATTACGTGTTCCTTTCACTCCAATTTATAAACATGTCTGGTCGCGGTAAAGGTGGTAAAGTAAAGGGAAAGTCAAAGACCCGTTCAAGTCGTGCTGGTCTTCAATTCCCAGTCGGTCGTATTCATCGTATGTTACGTAAAGGTAATTACGCTGAACGTGTTGGTGCTGGAGCTCCAGTGTATTTAGCAGCTGTTATGGAATACCTCGCTGCCGAAGTACTCGAGTTAGCAGGTAACGCTGCTCGTGATAACAAGAAGACTCGTATCATCCCACGTCATCTTCAATTGGCCATCCGTAACGACGAAGAATTAAACAAACTTTTGTCAGGAGTCACCATTGCTCAAGGTGGAGTTCTGCCCAACATCCAAGCTGTTTTGTTGCCCAAAAAAACCGAAAAAAGCAGCTCATAAATTACTTCAATTCAAAATAAACAAACCGGCCCTTTTCAGGGCCACCAAATTTTTTAAAACGAAAGTTAACTTATCCAAAGTTGTCATTTCTAATTTAATGGTCTACCTTTTACATTCAGCTGTTCAATTAATGTTTTTGCCAAGTGAGCCACAAGTAGTCCTTGACTTGAAGTTTGATAAAATGCACTATAAATTTATTTTAATCAATTATCAGTTTACTTGACCCAAGTTAAAAGTACTGTTTTCAATCACTTTAATCTTTCTTTCCACTCGAACTATCGACATCATACGATAATTCTTAACAACAAAATATATCTTGACATAAATTCCTTAACTCTCATTCTCCAGACCAATTCCTAATCAAAAAATTCGATTAACGGTGTAAAGAAATTAATCTTCAGCGGTAATAAATCCAACAAATTTTACATACTAGTATTTCTTAGGAATTATACACGTTATGAACTATTTATAATTATATTTTAACCAACAATTATAATTTTCACTGAAGTCGATAGAGGGCGGAGGGTACTATTGCAATTATAGAGATCTGCAATACCGCCGCGGATAAGTGAAGGTGAAGTATCTTCCTTATCGATAGTAAAAAAATGGCGCTAGTTCTGTTGTCTGCGGTTGTCACTCATTTTACGGGTCTTTAAATCTATAATATATCTACAGTATTGTAGTATCGTATCTATCTATCTAACTATCAATTTTTTGATTTATATATTTTAAAAGAAATTAAACGTAATTTGGAACGCGGTGAAAGAAAATTATAATCGATTTTAGAGGGTCGAGATATTGACACCTGGTCCCCGAACTATCTAATAAAACGAAAAGAAATTACCAAAGTGACGGAGCAATTAGAAGGAAAATTTTATATCTTTTAATTTTTTTCTATCACGAGTTAGCTTAATTGTCAAAAAAAAAATCACCGAAGTTTGAAGTAACAAGTCATGACGAGTCTGATGAAAACGCAGAGAGTAATGACAATCTTTCCGTTGAATAGGACACCGAAGACTGTTCTGGTAAACTTTCGATTAAAAGGAATTTCTACCAATTTTTCTTTAACGACTTCGGATGATCCGAAGTAAGTTTATGTACGACATTCAGTAAGAAGACGCGTAATCATAGTTGCAACCTTGTAAGACTTTCAATGAAAGAAATTTATAACATTGGAATCATTTCATTTAAAAAAAAAAATATATTTAGGAGCTAGAAGACAAGAAATGAAAAGTTTTAGCAGCTTTTAAAAAATATTTTGGACCTTATAGGACATAACATTACTAATGCCTCGTGCTCTCATAGGACTTTAGTCTACCTCGTAGCTTGGCGACGAAAATCAAAACTCTCAACAGCAGTAAAAAAAACATTTTGGACCTTGTGAGACATTACTTTACTGATGGCTCTTTTTTTGTTGTATTTAAGTCTTACTGCAGACGATTTACTCATAAAACAAAATGCTCCAAAAAAATATTCTGCAGGTGTTGAGAATTTTTAATTTTTAACTCCAAGCTACTAGATAGTCTGCATAACCCAGCAGCGAAAATTTTTATTACTCATCTTCTGGCTGCTTGACATATTATTTTGACAATATAACATTTCCAATATAGTTGAAATATTATGTTGTAAAATGTAAAAAGCTGTATCTATGACTATCAAGTCTTATGTACGTTTTTGTACGTCAAACACGTCTAAAACAAGTTTTTACGGCTATTTACATCTCGGAAAATTGAATTTGTCTCTTTAACGTCTTGTACTATCAATCTACGGTATAAATTTCGACTCGGAATACGGTTTCATTTTTTAACATTTATATCATTTCATCAAATAAAACCGATACATGATAGTTTGCTTATATATCTTATAGCTACCTCAACTACCAAAAAGCTATACCAACCTGTACCACCACACGCTATTCTACACAAACCAACCGCCATTATAACATCAAATCATCCGCTTAACACTGGTAATTATGATAGATATTTTTTCATAAAAATGTAACAGGGTAATTTTCAACCTTGCCAAATTTGGCCCCTTTATTAATGGATCTTAATAAGGGCGCCACTGGAAGATAAGACTCGGCCTTCCAGAACCGGAGATGTTAAATTTAGAAAATTCAGGGTCGTTGAATTTTACAAGAGTGAGAAAGGATGAGAAATTAAATTTATTACACAATATTTTTATTAACCCGAGAATAAATGTTTATATATAATCATACATAATTGTATATAACTATATATGATTATATATGATCATACATAATACAATATTTGAACGGAGAAAGTCATATGTAGCTCCATATATATTATATATGATTATATATAATACTATTCCGAGAAATTTTTTTCATATAGAATCATATATAATTATATATAATCTTATATATATATATATATATATATATATATATATATATATATATATATATACATATATCCATATGTAATTGTATACAATCATTAGGGTGTTTAAAAAAAAAATAATTTTTTTTTTCATGGTATTCAAAAATTGGAAGTACCCAGTTTTTCAATCGGTTGAATTTCATAAAATTTTGTGAAATTATTCAATGTTTCCCAAAATTTTATATAAATTTTTTTAAATTTCACATCACAACAGAAAATAAAAAAATTTGAAGAAGCTTAATAAAATTTTATATAATTATCATCGAGGCCGACAAAAATAAAATTTCATATAAGCTCATGGAGTTTTTTTAAATTGTGTAAAAATCCATCACGAAAACTTATGAACTCGGTATTTACCGGCATTTCACTCTAAATACATCAATTAAGCACATGACTTGAACTCTCGTGATGTGGACCAGTGATCAACGTTCAGGGCTACCAGCCAAAAGGAGCTGTGTTCGAATCCAGCAGATGTTCCAGGATTTTTTCATCATTTACTGCTATCAATTCTTGTTTCTGAATTTGTAATGCGTTCGCGCGGTAATAACCAAATTAGAAATTTGGTATTTAATTTTTTTTTTTTTTCCAAAAATATTTTTTAATTATATATAACTTGATTATATATAATCATATATGAAAAATGGCAAAATATAATTATATATAGTTATATATAGTTATATATAATTATATACAGTTATATATAATTATATATGATTATATTTGGCCATTTTTCATATATGATTATATATAAAAATTTTTTTACTTCACTTATAATTATTTTATTAACTAACGGAGTCCACCGGACTTTATTACATTGATTAATTTGTCCCCTGGACTTTATGAATTAAAATATTTAATTGGCCACTGGCCTGATCCCCTGGATCTATTCAAAATTTAGTCCCCTGGACTTATTATAATAAACTTGGCCACCGGCCTGATCCCCTGGATCTATACTAAACAAACTAGGCAACTTGCCAGATCCCCTGGATCTAATTATTTCAAATTAATTAATTAAAAATTCCCCTGGAATCATTTCATATCGCACACACACACACGTTTTATTTAACCACTTTACTGTCCACCGGACTTAACTCACACACACACAGAATTTAATTCTAAAACTATTTAGAATTTTTCTAAAACTTTCCTTAAAATTTGATTTTAGTTATTCCTTAATCTTCTCTTTTGTATAACCGTTTACTTTGATTCAAAAAAATTTTCCAGTATTAATTTTTCATCAAGTGATAGACTTTACTGACTCGAGCGACCGACGCCATCTCTCTCTACTTCGCGCGTCTCGGTCTATCTCTCTCTATTTCGTATCTTTCTCCGAATTCAATTTCAATTTCTTTTAACAATTTACGGACATTAACTTATTGCTCGCAATTTTAATTAATTAAAATCTCAATCTTTTATCACGATTTTCACAGCACTTGATTTTCAGTCTTGTAAATTTTATCTTATTAAATTACCGATTAATTTCTTATATCCCTGCTTAAAAAATCCGATAGATTCTTATAGCTGTATGTATAAGGCCCTATACTTAACTATAGCACTTCTCATAGAACTCATTCATTCTTATAAAATTTCTATAGGAATGTATGAGGATCTATTGGATTCTATGAGATTTTCTAAACAGGGATAACAATGACTAAATAACTATTATAATTTCTGGCCTCCTGTCGAGAAATTTTACTCCTTAATTTACAATTAATGATTAATAAATTCTGGCCTCGCTGCCGACAATTATTTTACCAAACACGTGGTTAATTATTATTTTATTTTTTTACAATAAATTCTGGCTTCCCCCGCCGAGAATTTATTCTGTCGGAGACGCTGGTTTATTAATACTTCCGATGGTTTTATACTCGATATTAATTAGTTTATTAATTCTGGCTTACCTGCCGAGAATTGATTTACGCACAGCACTACGATGTTAACACTCAACTTTTCCCTTGTTTACCGGATCATACCATTGGAGTCTATCTAGCTTCCCTTGATCTTTCCTTGGTTTCCGGTCTTCTGGATAAGGCTCACGGCAGATGGACGTTCATTAAGCTTGTCGGCTCGACCGACTCTCTCTGATTTTGGATTGGATTTAGATTGGATTTAGAAAGTTCTTTATTTTCATTCGGATCAGTTACAAGATTCATGTTTATAATATTTGTTCCTTACTGCTATCAAATAGTTATATTGTCTTAGTTTTAATTTTACATTGTTCCTATATAATTATCTTTATTAAGTGGAAAAATTGGTGAAAAAAAAACCACTTACACTTTTAAATCTTACGAACTAACTTACAGCTAAATAATTAAATAAATAAAGTATTTACATAAATTTACAAGTATTTACAGTTTTGTTGTTTGTTAACAAATCAGAAGATGATGCGGGAGTTTGTGTTTCATATTAAAAGGGGCGTTATCTTTATTATAAATACCAACATTATCTAATATTTCAATTTGTTTAACTCTAGTAGTGTAAAATGCATAAGTACGATTGTATATATCTGTATAAATTTCATTTATATTCAATCTTTTTTTGATCTCGATATTGCTTTCTGTAGGGTGTGCGTTACTTATCATACGTAAAATTTTATTCTCAGTTGTTTTAATTTTATTAATATTGAATGCAGAAGCGCCACCCCAGATAGGTGCAGCATACAATTGTTACGTCCTGGTAGATGTTTTGGCGCTGGCGTAGTTGAGCGGTCGATTTGAATTGGACGTAATGAAAACCTATAATTATAAATAATAATTAAGTATGGGTTGAACAGCCACCATTTGATGGTTGCAATAAACTGGTTGTTTGATTATATATATTATTTCATATATCTAAATCCGATTTATTCAATTATAAGGGTATAATTTTGAGTGATGTGAAAATATACAGTTGAATTAATTTACAAATTGTTAGTGTACTCTTAACAATAACTTTGAGAGGGTGAGAACGAAGTTGAGGTTTTAATATTGAGCCTGACTGCTCTCGATGATTCTATGTTTCAGACTAAATTCTCTTGATCGAGAAAAACTAGAGTAAGTCTCTTATCAATACGAGGTGCTTGGGCATCAGGCCTGCGCATCGTTCGATATAGAGGGGTGGATCGTGATAAGCAATATTCTCGAATGATCCATTCTCCGTTCTCACGCTTTCTCCGTTTTTGTTATTAACAAATGAGTCACTTATCTATGAACAAAAGTTATCTTAGAACAAAATAGATGTTTGTGCAGCTGTACGTCTCGAGGATTTACTCGAGGCGTCAGCGTATATTTGTACATAACAAATATTAAGAGAAAAATAACTTTATCAATATGTTGCAAATATTCTAAATAATATTATATTATTTTATATAATTAATGAAATACTACGGAAATTACTTGGTTATCGATATTCGATATAATTAGTTAGATTTCAGGTCGGTAATTAGAGAAGTAAATGCCCACGTCATCTGACGTACAGGCTGGGACGTAACACAATAATACTGGCTTGATCATGCTTTTATATAATGTCAGTTTATTTTTGGTACTTAATTTACTTTTAGATTTGATTAGCGGATAGAGTATTTGTTTAATACTGTTTGCTTTGTGGCATGCCTTGTTAATATGTGCTTTGTATGTTAATTTATTATCTAAGATGACACCTAAGTATTTAGCATTAGTTTTAGGTTCAATTATTATATTATTCATTTTTAGTGTAAGATTATTTTCATTTTTCCTGAGTTTGTTACGTTTACTAAAGATAACTAGCTCCGTTTTGGCCTAAAGGAGTATGCAATATATAATTGTAAGCGTTGTTCGCTTCCGATTCTGTCTCTTCGTCACCTTCGTGTTCAGTGAGATGGTGGACCGTCTTAAAGTGCTCGGCGAGAACGTTGGCCTTTTCTTCGTCAGTAAAGGCCAGGCCGTTGGGACCGTGAAGTATTGGTGTGTTATTAGTTGTTTTGTTCGTGAAAGACTTAGCAGTCTGCCAGATGGTATTATCAGAAACTTTTAGTTTTTGTAGTTTCTCGTCCCACTGCTTATTCTTATATTATACTATTAGTTTTTTAATTGTGATTGAGAGTTGTTCTTTTTGTGCTTTTAGTATTTTTAAGCCAGTTCTTTGATATTGTCGTCTAAGTCTGTTTCTGTCCTTAATTAATTGTAGTATATCATCTGGTAGCGGTTTGATTTTATTAGTTATATTGGTTTTAGGAATAGTAGTTTCTATTGCGTCGTTTATGGAATTTGTCGAATTTTTGATACATATGTCTATTTTGGTTTCTGTGTTAAGATTGGAATTAATAAGTATTGAGTCATTAATTAATTTTCTAAATTGCGTCCAGTCGGCTTTTTTGTAATTTAGGAATGTTTTTGTGTCGTGTCTCGTTTTGTTTGTAGGATTTATGGTTAGTATCAATGGTAGATGATCAGAATCTAGTTCGTTAATAGCTTCTATTTGGTTGGTGTTGGGTATATTTTTGAGTATGGCCAGATCCACTATGCTCGGTCTCCCACCGTTAGTGGGATACAGAGTAAAGCGATCTGGTGCAAGGATTTCATATTGATATTTATCTGCTAGATTTGATATTATATTACCATAAGTGTTTTTAATGTTGCAATTCCAATCAGTGTGTTTCGCATTCAGATCTCCTAATATTAGTACTCGTGAGCCTGTCATTAGTTGTTTAATTTCGTTAGGGTCGATTTTATTTGTTTTTTTCGCTATTTTAGGACGGGCATAAACTGAGTAGATTTCTGTATTGTCAGCTAGTTTAATTTCGAGTGCTTCTATTGTGTCAAAATCTTTATTTTTTAGTTCACAAAATTTAATAGAATTGTTAATGATAATTAATAGCCCTCCACCATTGATACTGTCTGGTCTGTCTTGTCTTATGAAAGTATATCCTGGCAGTTTGCTAAGTCTATTGTTGCTATTGAGTTTTGTTTCGTTAATGAGCATGATATCTATTTTATTTTGTCTTATGAACTCGAAAAGTTCCGAGCATTTTTGAGAAAGTCCGATTGCGTTCCAGTGTCCTATTATTATGCTATGTTTATGGTTATTCACCATTATTAACATTATTATTTTCGTCTTCATAGGCTAACATAAATTCTAATATTGCAGAGGTTTGCGCGGTTTTATCATGTTTACAATTTCTAAGTTCTTCATTAAGAGATCTAATTAATTTTACTAAGAATCTAATATTGCAAATAGAATTTAATTCTTTGAGTTCGGTTAATAGATTGTTAAACATCGATGGTTCATTTTCGTTAATCTTACCCTGTGGTGGCTGTTTCGCTGCATGGCTGTAGTTGATAAAACTGACCTGTGTTCTTTGGCTTGTTATTGGCGTTGAAGTCAGTCCTGGATAATTTTTGGCATCATTGGTCGGAGCTGTTGTACGCGGCTTCTGTGGTTTGGAGCTCATTTGTCTTCTCTTCTCTTGAGCTGCCAGGTAGCTTTGATAAACTGAGCAGCCGGTGTAGCTAGCTGGGTGGTTTTGCTTGCAATTAGTGCATTGCGGAGCTTCTTCTTTCTTTTTCTTACAGTCTTCGGTTTTGTGAGGTTCTGCGCATTTAACGCATCGAGGTTTATTATGACAGTGATTAGATCCATGTCCAAGTTGTTGGCAGTTATAACACTGTGTGACAATTTTAGGATTTCGATATCTTTCGATTCTGACAACTACGTTGCATATGTATTTAAGGGAGTATATGCTTTTAAGATCTGTCTCTGGACCCATGGATACAAAATAAAAAGGAAATTTATTAGTTGATTCTTTCCTTTGTCTCATTTCTGTTATCTTTTTTGGTTTGAATCCTAGCTCCTCGAGTTCCATTTTAATATAGTCTTCTGGTATTGTTGGTAGTCCTTTTATTACGGATTTGTAGTCTTTTTCATCGTTCAAAGGATATGAATGAAATTCTTGATTGTCTTTTTGAAGTAGCTTCATGACTTTGTTATGGTCTTCCTTGCATTGTGGGTAGAGACTTATTCTGTCTTCCGAAAATTTGTATTTAGTGTTTAAGGTGGCTGCTTTCACTTGATTAATCAGGTCAACGATTTGGTCGTGATTTTTCTTTTTGATGTCAACGATGATCGGCACATACCTATATTTAGGTTGTTCTTGTGTCTCGTCGTCGCTATCTTCACTTGAGTTGCTTATAGTCTCCATCTCATCACTTTTGATTTTGATTTTGTCTTCATTGATTTTAGCTCTTTTTGCCGCTTCATTTTTGTCTTGGTCGTCCTTCAGTGGAAGCTTATTTTTCTTTCGCTTCTTGATTTTCATTTTAGTTTTCAAGCTAGCCATTTGGCTACTTTGACTTGTCTCTTGAAGAAGTCGCTTTGTAATTTTTAACTGTATTTTACTTTTCACGTTTTAGGAATATCAGGCACGTTCACTTGACGAGAGTCAGAGCGAGAATCTCGTAATCTTGTCTTTTTCTTCGTAATCTTCTTCTCTCTGATTTTTTTAACGTTTTGAAAATCTCTTTATTTATGAACTTAGTAATACATAAATGTTAACATAAATTATTAATTGTTTCTATCCCATTAGGGACTTTACCAATAGTTTATTTGTTTTATTTTTTTTTCCTTTTCATGTAGTATAGAATGATTTATTTATTTTCGTGATAAAAATTGAAAAAAAATCCACTTGATCATTTAATACTTATATCTAACTTAACTCTACTTATTAACTAACTATATTTAAATATTTACAACATTTACAATATATACAAGTTTTATTAGTTTAACCTAATTTATTTAACAGTAGACTATTTGGTAGTTTGTGTTTACTTTTAAAAGGTATTTTTTCCAATTTGTCATAAATTAGGTTATTAAAGATACTGATATTATTTATTCGTTCTTTATAGAATAGTTCTGTTTGCTTTTCTATATCACTAAATATGTCTTTTATTTCTAGTTTATTATGTAGTTGTTTATTTGAGGTACGAAGTATTGCATTGCTTATTATCCTAAGTGTTTTATTTTCAACTACTCTTATTTTATTAATGTTAGTATCACATGTATTGCTCCAAACAGGTGCTGCATACATTAGTGTAGGTTTTATCATACTTTTATATAATATTAACTTATTTTTTTAGCTTAGTTTTCTATTTCTACAGATAAGAGGGAGAAGGATACCTTTGATTTTATTTGCCTTTTCACATACATGTTTTACATGTTCCTTAAATGTTAATGTTTTGTCCAGAATCGCTCCTAGATATCTAACGTGATTTTTTGGTCTAATTATTTCGTTGTTTACTTTAATATGTAAGTCTGCATTTTTCATTTTCTTTTTGTCAGTGCCATTTACTTTTTTACTAAATATAATTAGTTCTGTTTTACTAGCATTAATTTTGATTTTCCATTTACTGAAAAATCTAATTATTTCATCTAGATGTTTTTGTATTAAATCTACTCTTAGTCTTTTACACCATGAGGCGAGGAAGAGAGCGGTGTCGTCCGCAAATAACGCTATTTGAGTTCTGTGATTTTTTGGAATATTATTAATGAAATACAAGAAGAGTGTTGGGCCAAGAATGGATCCCTGTGGGACTCCTGCCGCGATGCTTTGTTTTCGTGATGCTACATTGTTTATAACTACTTTAAAGTATCTATTCGTTAAGTATTTGTTTATAAGTTGAATTACATATCGAGGGAAATTCAAGTCTATTAAAATGTATATTAGCCCCCGATGCCAGACGGTGTCGAATGCTTTTTCGATATCAAGTAATGCCATTGCTGTCGATTTATTTGTATTGAAGTGATTTGATATATATGCCGTTATTCTAACAAGTTGGTGCACTGTACTTTTTTTTTCTCTGAACCCAAATTGTTCATCTATTAATAAATTATTTTGTTTTTCAAATATTTTAATTCTGTTTATAATTAACATTTCAAAAATTTTACTAAGTGTAGGCAATAGACTAATAGGACGATAATTTTGTGGGAAGAGCTTATCTTTACCTGGCTTCTGAAAAGCCAGGACATTTGCTATTTTCCACGCATTTGGAAAGTATGAAATTTTCAGACAGCTATTGTAAATGTACGTTAATTGAACTATTGCTTTTTTTGGTAAGTTTTTTTAGCTATATTTTGTATACCATCTGCACCGGGTGCTTTACGTGGCTTAGTTTTTTTAACAGCTCTGGCTATTTCATTTGGAGATGTTAACAGTATTTCATTTAAATATATTGGTGTGTTCATTAGCTCGTTATAAGCGTTATTTACTTTCACCTCCGTCTCTTCGTCACCAAAATCTTCTGTTAAGCGATGAACCGATTCAAAATGTTCTGCAAGAGCATTTGCTTTGTCGTAACTTGAAAATACAAGACCATTTCTCCCGTGTAGTGTAGGTATGCTGGTATCTGATTTTTTGGTTAATGATTTTGCCGTTTGCCATAATGTATTATCTTTAACTTCTAGATTTTCTAATTTTTTGTCCCAGTTTTTGTTGTTGTATATTTTGATAGCTTTTTTAATCTCTCTGGTGATGTCATTTTTCAAAATTTTATAAGTTTCTCGACCTGTCCTTTGATAAGCTCGTCTCAAGTTGTTTCTTTGTTTTATCAGTTTTATTATATCGTCAGGTAAGGGTTTGTATTTGCTGTTAGTTGTTTTTTTTTGGAATTGCTAATTCAAGAGCTTTATTTATTGTGTCTGTGAGGTCTTCGACTGTTTTATCAATATCCTTTGCTGTTTTAAGTTGTGTGTTTAATATTATATTTGAATTTATGAATTGTCTATACAGTGTCCAGTCTGCTTTTTTGTAGTTTCGTCTCAGTACTGTCGTTTTCATGATATTTTGTCGGATTTCTAATTTTATTATTAATGGTAAGTGATCAGAGTCAAGTTCGTTCAGTGTGTCGATTGTGTTGTTAGACTGTACGTTTTTGAAGATAGCAAAGTCTACTGTGCTCGGAAGTCCTCCGTTAGTCGGGTATAGTGTTAAATTGTCTGGCGCAACTACTGATAGGTTATTTTGATTAATAAAATCATAAATTAATTTACCGTTAAAATTATTAGTTTTGCAATTCCAGAGCGTGTGTTTCGAATTGAAGTCCCCTACAAGTATAACTGATTTAGAGCTGTTAATTAATTGTCCTAACTCTAATTTGTCTATTTTATTCATTTTATTATCTATAGTCGGTCTAATATAAATTGAGTATATATTAATGTTATTGATTTTTATACCCAAAGCTTCTATTAATGTGAAATTAACTTTATTTGTTTCCTGATAATCTAAATTGTTTTTAACTATTATGAGCAATCCGCCGCCCGCTGTATTCCCTGGCCTATCTTGTCTAAAAATAACATAACCTGGGATGCTCCTAAGTTTATTTTTAGTTAATTTAGTTTCATTTACCAGCATTATATCTACACTGTGTTCCAGTACAAAGTTTTATAGCTCGGTCTATTTTTCAATCAGTCCATTCGCATTCCAGTGTCCTATCGTAAGTGCATAATTATTTTTATTTGCCATTATCGTTATCAGTCTCAAATCCTATTTGCGCTGTGAAATCTATAATCGTGTCAATTTGTGCTTTCTTATTGTTAATGTTTTGGCGTAAATTATAATTTAATATTTTAATTTGTTTAAGAATATTATTAAAATCACAGATTTCTTGAATTGACTTAATTTCAGAGACTAGCGAACTAATAAAGTTAATTTCTTTTGAACTAGCTACATTACTAACATTATCAATAGTAGATAGACAAGGGGGTTTTTGGATCACTTGAGGTAAGATGAACATGATCTGTTGTACCGACGGATGGTAAGTTATCGACTGGCGATAAGATGTCGGCGGTTGGTGTGGGTATCTGGGTCCTTTTTGACATTATTTTGACGCTAATTGACATTATTTCGAGGCTAAGTGACATCATTTTGTGTTTATTTGGGGCTATTTTACCGTCTGAGCTCATTTTTGAGCTCTTATCCACCATTTTGAGCTCATTTTATTATAGGTGACGCCTCATATATATTTTGAGCGGGAATTTTCGAAAAAATCAATGCTCAGTCCGCCATTTTGACATCTTCTTGACGTTAATGGATGCCATGTAAAGTTTTTATTCGCAATTTTGAGCTCCGATTCGCCATTTTGAATTAAATATTATGACCATGTCCGTCATTTTGAATTCTTATCTGTCATTTTGAGGTCATGTTATTATAGGTGGCGTTTCGTATATATTTTGAGCGTAGATTTTCGAAAAAATCAATGCTTGCGTTGGCCTTACAGTTGGTAGTTTTGAGCTCAGTCTGCCATTTGCCTTCTTGACCGCCATTTTATGTCTACTTCCGCCATTTTGAATGAAATATTATGCTTGTGTCCACCATTGTGAATTAAATATTATGCCCATGTCCGCCATTTTGAGCTCTGATCCGCCATTTTGAATCAAATATTATGACCATGTTAGCCATTTTGAATGAAATATTATACCTATGTCAGCCATTTTGGATCAAACATTATACCCATGTCAGCCATTTTGTATCTAATATTATGCCCATGTCCCTTATTTTGGATCAAATATTATACCCATGTCCGCTATTTTGAGCTCTGATCCGCCATTTTGAATCAAATATTATACCCATGTCCGCTATTTTGAATCAAATATTATGTCCATTTCAGTCATTTTGAATTAATTTTAAAACTTTCGAGCTTGTGTTTTCCTGAAGTTACTGAAGGAATATGTGGCACATTCTCAAAAAATTATCATGCATTACTTAGAAATTGCAAGATTTTATAACATTATTGTTTAGCAACAGCGAATATTCTTTATTAGCTATGGCTTAATTGATTCTATTTGTAGATGATGTCATCGAGTTTAATTTTAACTGCATAGTAGATTGTTTATTTTCAGATGATGATTCACACGATTCTATTTTTAAATCATGACTCATACAGTTAAATTTTTAACTGCGTAATAGATGACATCAAACTCATCTCCACGCCATCTAGATCTTAGGTTATGTTGATACAATCTAGGAATTTTTTTGTCGAGATTCTAGGGAACTTTGTTATATAAGGTTGGTACTTTGTTAATTTCTAGGGAATTTTTGCAAGTTTCTAGGGAGTTTTTATTTCATAAGGTTGGTACTCATGAGTGCTAGAACTTTCTACTGCGCAGTTGATGAGTCATCCCCCCACCTATAAAAGCACCGCGCGAGAGCATACTTCACAAAAAAGAAGTACGAGTTCACTCAATGAAGTACGAATCTCTAACGATTTTAAGTTCTTTGTGTACGCATTTCAAATTTTTTTTAATAAAAAATTTTTTAAGTGATTATTTGAACAATACATAAACAATTTAAGTGATTATTTGAACAATACATAAACAATTTAAGTGGTTATTTAAACAATATATAAATAATTAATGTGTTTTAGTGATAAATTTTTAAATGAACAATCGTAGTGATTTTTTCAAAATTTATTTTTTACTAAACTAATTAATTTATATAAAAACTACTTATTAAACAATACTAGTGACAGACAATTTCAAGGGTAAATATAAACAGTGACTTTAGAGATGAACTTTTAAAAAATGGCACAAAACAATTTTATTGCGGCGCTTCAGCGTCCAGTAGATTCAATAATTAAATCATTTAATGATTTACATGATCAGCCATTAGCTGAAGAACATTGTCAAAAGTGTTATCAAGTCTGCGCTGATATAATTGATTACTTCAATGAGATCTTGCTAGATCCGCAAATAAATGTTCAAGTCAGAAGAAGTGTACGAGCAAATATTGTACTTTTGTACTGGTATGCAGATCAATTTGTACAATTGAGTGGAGAAGTAACTGGTGGTGACTTGCGTGCAAACCGACGTCTCATCAAGTGGCAAGATCTTGAAAACGCATTTTCTAATAATATTAGATCAGGATGCGTGGTGAATCAAGCTCACACGGATCTTCGTACTTTTCTTGATGATGCCGAAGACGTTATCATTGAAAAAGTTTAAAATATGCTCAGAGATGTTGCTGGGCTTAAAGTAAATGTTGAATTAATTTGTAAATTTGGAAATGTAAAAGCTGAAAATGTGATTGAAGAAACAAAGTCATTCAACACAAAGAGCCGAGACATTTTACCCGAAACATCTCTTGCTACTTGGTATCAGGATCATGTCAACGATAAATTAATGAAGAAAGTCGAGGAATTCAATCAAAAGGATTCTGGGTGGAGTTTAACAGAAATCCACAGTTTAATCATTACAATATCGAAATATGCGGCTCTTCAAGCTGGAGATTCAACGTTTGTGGAACTACCCAAGGACATCCAGGCAAAAAAAGCAGTATTAAATATTCAAAATTTTGATGAACACTGTTTTCTCTGGAGCATTGTAGCAGCATTACATCCAGCTAATATTAATCCTGCGAGAAAAACATCATATCCTCACTTCAGCTCTATATTAAAGTATGAAGGTATAAAATTTCCAATCACTTTAAACGATATCCCGAAATTTGAAAAATTAAATAATTTATCAATTAATGTCTACGGTATCGAGTCAGAATTTTGCAATAAAAAATCTGATAAAAGTACAATAATTCCTTTATATCTAAGTAAACTCATAAAGTCTGATAAAAAAGTTATTCATCTTTTAATGGTACAGCAGAATATTAAATTAAATAAATCAGATTTTGATATTAAAAATTTTCAACCTAAATTCCACTTTGCTTTGATCAAAGATCTTTCACGATTAGTTAAAACCCAAATTACAATGTCAAAATGCAAATTATTTTTTTGTGATCGATGTTTGAATCATTTCAAATATGATTATTCATATGAAAATCACAAACTTGAATGTTTTAAGATGAACAAAGTCCATATGACATTTCCAAAAGATCAAATTTTAAAATTCAAAAACTATCGATACAAAGACACAGTACCGTTTGTTGTATATGCGGACTTGGAATGTACACTAGAAAAAACCCAAGGAGATGATGAAACTCAGAAGCATGTTCCACACAGTGTAGCATTCTATCAACATTGCAGTTATGACAATAAATTATCTAAATTTGAATTAAATCGTTCAAAATTTTGTATTAATTGGTTTATTTTAAAGTTAGAAAAATTAGCTATCGAGTATGAAGGATATTTAGAAATCCCATACCAATAAAACCACTCACCAAACAGCAGCAAGAGACACATGATCAGGCAACTGTTTGTCATATTTGCGAAAAAATAATTACAACAAATACAGATAAGTGTTATGATCATTGTCATTTCACCGGTAATTATCGCGGCCCAGCTCATATATCTTGTAATGTCAATTATCCCAAGTCACATGTTATTCCCATAGTATTTCACAATTTATCCGGTTATGATTCACATTTTTTAATTAAAAGTCTAGCTACATTAATTAAAGGTGATGTAACTTTACTGCCAATTAATAAAGAAAAATATATATCTTTCACAAAATCAATTGAAAATACTTCAGTGACATTACGATTTATAGACACATTCAGATTTATGGCATCAAGCCTTGAAAAATTAGCTTCATATCTTGGTGATGATGAAAAACTTATAACGAAACTTCATTATCCTGATCCCGATCAATTTAAATTAGTTACGCGCAAAGGCATATTTCCATATGAATATATTTCAAGTATTGACAAACTTAATGACAAACAATTGCCTGATCAAGTATCATTCTTCTCAAAGCTAACAAATGAAAGTGTCTCTGATGAGGATTATTTTTTTGCTCAGCTAGTCTGGAATAAATTTAACATCAAAACACTGGGAGAATACTCAGATTTATATCTTAAAACTGATGTACTTCTTCTTGCAGATGTCTTTGAAAATTTTAGACGTAGCTGCTTTGAAACTTATAATCTTGATCCATTACACTACTATACTGCTCCCGGTCTGTCTAATGATGCAATGTTAAAATACACTGGTGTGGAACTTCAGCATCTTACTGATCCTGAAATGGTACTTTTTATCGAGAAAGGTATCAGAGGTGGGGTATCTCGGTGTACAAACCGATATGCTGCTGCAAACAATCGGTACATGGGTGAAGACTTTGATCCAAGCAAAGCTGAATCATATTTAATGTACTATGATGTAAATAACTTGTATGCTGCAGCAATGAGTATGTCACTGCCGACGGGTTCATTTGAGTGGGTGAAAAATGTTGATGATGATGTAAATAAATTTTTTAATGATAATGACAGTGTAGGATATATATTAGAAGTAGACTTAGAGTATCCTGAGGAGTTACATGAACTCCATAAAGATTTACCGCTGTGCCCAGAACACTTTGTACCGCCAGGATCCAAACACTCGAAATTATCAACTACTCTATACGATAAAAAAAATTATATAATACATTACAAAAATTTAAAACAATGTCTAGAGTTAGGATTAAAATTAACAAAAATACACAGAGTACTACAGTTTAAACAATCACCTTGGCTCAAAAGTTATATTGATAAAAACACTGACTGTAGAAAATTAGCAAAAAATGAGTTTGAAAAAAATTTTTACAAACTGATGAACAACGCTGTATTTGGTAAGACTATGGAAAATGTTAGAAAGCACAAAGATGTACAATTAAAAACTGAATGGGATGGTAGATATGGAGTCAAAGAAATGATATGTAAGCCAAATTTCCATAGTCTTACCATGTTTGATAAAGATATGGTAATTATTGAGATGAGAAAAGTTAAAGTCTGTTTCAATAAACCTATCTATGTGGGCTTTTGTATTTTAGATTTGTCAAAAACATTTATTTACGATTTTCATTATAATTATGTAAAAAAGAACTTTAAAAACGATGAGTCGAAATTAATGTACACAGACACAGACAGTCTCATCTATCATTTTACTGTACCAGATATCTATAAAATCATCAAACGTGATATCTCAAAGTTCGACACCTCTGACTACCCCGTTGATAATGTTTATAATATGCCATTAGCTAATAAAAAAGTCCTGGGTCTAATGAAGGATGAAAATAATGGTGAAATCATGACTGAATTCACTGGACTCAGGGCGAAATTATATGCATTTAAAACATATAAAAACAAAAAAGCTAAAAAACGTGCAAAAGGAGTCAAGGGTCCTACTTTGAGGACAATCACGTTTGATGATTTTATGCAATGTCTTGAAAATCATGTGACTCTAACAAAAAAACAATATCTAATAAATACGAAGAAACATAATGTTAAAACAATTGCGCAAAATAAAATTGCATTGAGTTGGGCTGATGATAAGCGCCAGCTCATTGATGGTAGCCACGACACCCTACCATGGGGCTATAAAAATAAGAAAATTATTGTAGATGATGATGATGAGATAATAATTAAAAAAAGAAAACTTATGTAAATAGTTGTAAATATATATATATATATATATACATATAAGCGAAATACCACTGACTCATCATCAGATCTCCGAAACTATTTGACCGATTCATTTAAAATTTGGCATAGGTACTCCTTTTTCACTGTAGATGAGAGATAAGAAGGGATTTTGCGCAATTCCTAGCCAAAATGGATTTTTCGATAACCATCACGTATGCTACCCCCTCCCCCCAACGTTGCCATAGTAACCGTTGCCATGGTTACTGTTACTATGGTTATCAAGGTGGTTACCATGGTAACCGTTGTTATAATAACTGTCAAAATGAATAAATTGTAATAACAAATTCAGTTGTCAATTAAATTCAGAGGAATCATTAGAATAAAAGTAGAAAGATATTAAATACTAATATTCTATACTACTTCTCCTGACTAAAAATTTTAAAAATTTACTTCATTTATCGATTAGAAAATATACATTTTGTATTTAATATAAGAAATAAAGATTAAAATTAATAGTGTGCCCAGCGAAGCGGGCGGGTGGCTGCTAGTATATATATATATATATATATATATATATATATATATATATATATATATATATATATATATATATATATATATACTGCTAGTATATATATATATGCTGCTAGTATATATATATATATATATATATATATATATATATATATATATATATATATATATATACTAGCAGCCACCCGCCCGTTTCGCTGGGCACACTATTAATTTTAATCTTTATTGCTTATATTAAATACATAATGTATATTTTCTTATCGATAAATGAAGTGAATTTTTAAAATTTTTAGTCAGGAGAAATAGTACCAGTCAATGCATTTGTCATTCACAGATTTTCGCATCACCCATGAGGTACTGTGTATCGGAATGCGTCCCCGTTATTTAACGTTGCGGGATCCCCAGGATGTAAATTGATAAAATCAGAATTAGTAAAGTAATAAAAAATTTTTTGGTAAATTTAAATAAACACTTACCAACTGGAAACTTTAGAAAAAATGATAAAAAAATTTTCACGAAGACTTACTTGAATTAAAAACAATGAATAAAATATAATTGACATATACTCAATTGAAGTAACCATAATAAAGAATGGATATCTTAATTATTTAAATTAGCGTCGAATACGTATAAATACCAAAATTTTTTTAATTATTAAAATTTTTCTTTGTAAATATCGTGACAGCGATTTATTTTCGACATTTATTCATTTATTCTCTCAAGCATATCATGATATAATTCATTTATCTAAAGCCAACTTCAATATCATTATAGTTATAATTCATTTTCGATTACTAATAATTATTAGTAATCACAAATGAATTATTTACAATAAATTGCGTCAAATACCATTTTATGATTATTGATAATCTAAGATTCATTAACTTATAGGAAGTGTGTTTGAAATAAATAAAATTGAATAATTATTATTATTTGATATACTCTTTCCGATCTCTAATAGTTTTATTATCGTTTTATGTTCAAGTCTTCAATTCAAAGTTAATCGCGTACTTCACACAACATTTTTAACATCCCGCTGAAAAATCGGGAAGTTATTGTTTTCACCCCGATTTTTGAAAATCGAGTTTTCATCAGATGTCGACGTTTTGAGGTCCTAGGAAGCTATTCTGACTATTTTCAGAATGATGTCCGAGTGTGTGTGTGTGTGTGTGTGTGTGTGTGTGTGTGTGTGTGTGTGTGTGTGTGTGTGTGTGTGGCCGTATGTAAGCCTCTTATAACTTTTGAACGGCTCGACCGATTTGATCTCGGTTGGTGCCATCCGAAAGGGCTCGACCAAACTTAGATTTTAAATACAATTTATACCGATTCGAACCGGTATATTTTGAGAAATCTCAAAAATACTACACAAAAAAAAAATTTTTTAAATGTGGTTTTTATAGAATTACTTTTAAACGACTACTGATCAATTCCAAAAACTAATCAGCTCTCAACATCAAGAAACCACGTCGATGGCCGCTAGCCCGGTCACAATCGATTCATTCATTCATGAGTTATCGTTGTCGAAAAAAAAAAACAGAAAAAAATGTTTTTTCTGAATTATATCGAAATTCATACTTCGATCGATTAAAACTCAAAGACTCTTTATGAGGCCTAAAAAACTGCGTCGAATGCCACCAATCGCGTAAAAATCGGTTAATTCATTCAAAAGTATTTTGGTTTTAGAATTTAAGAAATAATGTTATATTAAACTTTTACCAGATTTTTGAGCTCGGAGTAAGTACAATTTTGAGCGCTTAAATATGAAATTAACGGGAAGTTGCAGGGATGACCTTTAAGGCCAACCGTTTTTATATTTTTTTTTTTTATAATATTACTTTTTTAAAACATTTTAGAATCTTACAATTATGGGTTAATTTTGACCTATAACTTTCAGAAAAAAAATGATTAACTAACCAATAGTTTAGACTGAATCGACCTAGTAGAAAATTTGAAAACAAAATATATTTGCCTAACATTATATAAAATAATACTGTAGATGATTTATAGAATATTAGTATTTAATATCTTTCTACCTTTATTCTAATGATTCCTCTGAATTTAATTGACAACTGAATTTGTTATTACAATTTATTCATTTTGACAGTTATTATAACAACGGTTACCATGGTAACCACCTTGATAACCATAGTAACAGTAACCATGGCAACGGTTACTATGGCAACGTTGGGGGGAGGGGGTAGCATACGTGATGGTTATCGAAAAATCCATTTTGGCTAGGAATTGCGCAAAATCCCTTCTTATCTCTCATCTACAGTGAAAAAGGAGTACCTATGCCAAATTTTAAATGAATCGGTCAAATAGTTTCGGAGATCTGATGATGAGTCAGTGGTATTTCGCTTATATGTATATATATATATATATATATATTTACAACTATTTACATAAGTTTTCTTTTTTTAATTATTATCTCATCATCATCATCTACAATAATTTTCTTATTTTTATAGCCCCATGGTAGGGTGTCGTGGCTACCATCAATGAGCTGGCGCTTATCATCAGCCCAACTCAATGCAATTTTATTTTGCGCAATTGTTTTAACATTATGTTTCTTCGTATTTATTAGATATTGTTTTTTTGTTAGAGTCACATGATTTTCAAGACATTGCATAAAATCATCAAACGTGATTGTCCTCAAAGTAGGACCCTTGACTCCTTTTGCACGTTTTTTAGCTTTTTTGTTTTTATATGTTTTAAATGCATATAATTTCGCCCTGAGTCCAGTGAATTCAGTCATGATTTCACCATTATTTTCATCCTTCATTAGACCCAGGACTTTTTTATTAGCTAATGGCATATTATAAACATTATCAACGGGGTAGTCAGAGGTGTCGAACTTTGAGATATCACGTTTGATGATTTTATAGATATCTGGTACAGTAAAATGATAGATGAGACTGTCTGTGTCTGTGTACATTAATTTCGACTCATCGTTTTTAAAGTTCTTTTTTACATAATTATAATGAAAATCGTAAATAAATGTTTTTGACAAATCTAAAATACAAAAGCCCACATAGATAGGTTTATTGAAACAGACTTTAACTTTTCTCATCTCAATAATTACCATATCTTTATCAAACATGGTAAGACTATGGAAATTTGGCTTACATATCATTTCTTTGACTCCATATCTACCATCCCATTCAGTTTTTAATTGTACATCTTTGTGCTTTCTAACATTTTCCATAGTCTTACCAAATACAGCGTTGTTCATCAGTTTGTAAAAATTTTTTTCAAACTCATTTTTTGCTAATTTTCTACAGTCAGTGTTTTTATCAATATAACTTTTGAGCCAAGGTGATTGTTTAAACTGTAGTACTCTGTGTATTTTTGTTAATTTTAATCCTAACTCTAGACATTGTTTTAAATTTTTGTAATGTATTATATAATTTTTTTTATCGTATAGAGTAGTTGATAATTTCGAGTGTTTGGATCCTGGCGGTACAAAGTGTTCTGGGCACAGCGGTAAATCTTTATGGAGTTCATGTAACTCCTCAGGATACTCTAAGTCTACTTCTAATATATATCCTACACTGTCATTATCATTAAAAAATTTATTTACATCATCATCAACATTTTTCACCCACTCAAATGAACCCGTCGGCAGTGACATACTCATTGCTGCAGCATACAAGTTATTTACATCATAGTACATTAAATATGATTCAGCTTTGCTTGGATCAAAGTCTTCACCCATGTACCGATTGTTTGCAGCAGCATATCGGTTTGTACACCGAGATACCCCACCTCTGATACCTTTCTCGATAAAAAGTACCATTTCAGGATCAGTAAGATGCTGAAGTTCCACACCAGTGTATTTTAACATTGCATCATTAGACAGACCGGGAGCAGTATAGTAGTGTAATGGATCAAGATTATAAGTTTCAAAGCAGCTACGTCTAAAATTTTCAAAGACATCTGCAAGAAGAAGTACATCAGTTTTAAGATATAAATCTGAGTATTCTCCCAGTGTTTTGATGTTAAATTTATTCCAGACTAGCTGAGCAAAAAAATAATCCTCATCAGAGACACTTTCATTTGTTAGCTTTGAGAAGAATGATACTTGATCAGGCAATTGTTTGTCATTAAGTTTGTCAATACTTGAAATATATTCATATGGAAATATGCCTTTGCGCGTAACTAATTTAAATTGATCGGGATCAGGATAATGAAGTTTCGTTATAAGTTTTTCATCATCACCAAGATATGAAGCTAATTTTTCAAGGCTTGATGCCATAAATCTGAATGTGTCTATAAATCGTAATGTCACTGAAGTATTTTCAATTGATTTTGTGAAAGATATATATTTTTCTTTATTAATTGGCAGTAAAGTTACATCACCTTTAATTAATGTAGCTAGACTTTTAATTAAAAAATGTGAATCATAACCGGATAAATTGTGAAATACTATGGGAATAACATGTGACTTGGGATAATTGACATTACAAGATATATGAGCTGGGCCGCGATAATTACCGGTGAAATGACAATGATCATAACACTTATCTGTATTTGTTGTAATTATTTTTTCGCAAATATGACAAACAGTTGCCTGATCATGTGTCTCTTGCTGCTGTTTGGTGAGTGGTTTTATTGGTATGGGATTTCTAAATATCCTTCATACTCGATAGCTAATTTTTCTAACTTTAAAATAAACCAATTAATACAAAATTTTGAACGATTTAATTCAAATTTAGATAATTTATTGTCATAACTGCAATGTTGATAGAATGCTACACTGTGTGGAACATGCTTCTGAGTTTCATCATCTCCTTGGGTTTTTTCTAGTGTACATTCCAAGTCCGCATATACAACAAACGGTACTGTGTCTTTGTATCGATAGTTTTTGAATTTTAAAATTTGATCTTTTGGAAATGTCATATGGACTTTGTTCATCTTAAAACATTCAAGTTTGTGATTTTCATATGAATAATCATATTTGAAATGATTCAAACATCGATCACAAAAAAATAATTTGCATTTTGACATTGTAATTTGGGTTTTAACTAATCGTGAAAGATCTTTGATCAAAGCAAAGTGGAATTTAGGTTGAAAATTTTTAATATCAAAATCTGATTTATTTAATTTAATATTCTGCTGTACCATTAAAAGATGAATAACTTTTTTATCAGACTTTATGAGTTTACTTAGATATAAAGGAATTATTGTACTTTTATCAGATTTTTTATTGCAAAATTCTGACTCGATACCGTAGACATTAATTGATAAATTATTTAATTTTTCAAATTTCGGGATATCGTTTAAAGTGATTGGAAATTTTATACCTTCATACTTTAATATAGAGCTGAAGTGAGGATATGATGTTTTTCTCGCAGGATTAATATTAGCTGGATGTAATGCTGCTACAATGCTCCAGAGAAAACAGTGTTCATCAAAATTTTGAATATTTAATACTGCTTTTTTTGCCTGGATGTCCTTGGGTAGTTCCACAAACGTTGAATCTCCAGCTTGAAGAGCCGCATATTTCGATATTGTAATGATTAAACTGTGGATTTCTGTTAAACTCCACCCAGAATCCTTTTGATTGAATTCCTCGACTTTCTTCATTAATTTATCGTTGACATGATCCTGATACCAAGTAGCAAGAGATGTTTCGGGTAAAATGTCTCGGCTCTTTGTGTTGAATGACTTTGTTTCTTCAATCACATTTTCAGCTTTTACATTTCCAAATTTACAAATTAATTCAACATTTACTTTAAGCCCAGCAACATCTCTGAGCATATTTTAAACTTTTTCAATGATAACGTCTTCGGCATCATCAAGAAAAGTACGAAGATCCGTGTGAGCTTGATTCACCACGCATCCTGATCTAATATTATTAGAAAATGCGTTTTCAAGATCTTGCCACTTGATGAGACGTCGGTTTGCACGCAAGTCACCACCAGTTACTTCTCCACTCAATTGTACAAATTGATCTGCATACCAGTACAAAAGTACAATATTTGCTCGTACACTTCTTCTGACTTGAACATTTATTTGCGGATCTAGCAAGATCTCATTGAAGTAATCAATTATATCAGCGCAGACTTGATAACACTTTTGACAATGTTCTTCAGCTAATGGCTGATCATGTAAATCATTAAATGATTTAATTATTGAATCTACTGGACGCTGAAGCGCCGCAATAAAATTGTTTTGTGCCATTTTTTAAAAGTTCATCTCTAAAGTCACTGTTTATATTTACCCTTGAAATTGTCTGTCACTAGTATTGTTTAATAAGTAGTTTTTATATAAATTAATTAGTTTAGTAAAAAATAAATTTTGAAAAAATCACTACGATTGTTCATTTAAAAATTTATCACTAAAACACATTAATTATTTATATATTGTTTAAATAACCACTTAAATTGTTTATGTATTGTTCAAATAATCACTTAAATTGTTTATGTATTGTTCAAATAATCACTTAAAAAATTTTTTATTAAAAAAAATTTGAAATGCGTACACAAAGAACTTAAAATCGTTAGAGATTCGTACTTCATTGAGTGAACTCGTACTTCTTTTTTGTGAAGTATGCTCTCGCGCGGTGCTTTTATAGGTGGGGGGATGACTCATCAACTGCGCAGTAGAAAGTTCTAGCACTCATGAGTACCAACCTTATGAAATAAAAACTCCCTAGAAACTTGCAAAAATTCCCTAGAAATTAACAAAGTACCAACCTTATATAACAAAGTTCCCTAGAATCTCGACAAAAAAATTCCTAGATTGTATCAACATAACCTAAGATCTAGATGGCGTGGAGATGAGTTTGATGTCATCTATTACGCAGTTAAAAATTTAACTGTATGAGTCATGATTTAAAAATAGAATCGTGTGAATCATCATCTGAAAATAAACAATCTACTATGCAGTTAAAATTAAACTCGATGACATCATCTACAAATAGAATCAATTAAGCCATAGCTAATAAAGAATATTCGCTGTTGCTAAACAATAATGTTATAAAATCTTGCAATTTCTAAGTAATGCATGATAATTTTTTGAGAATGTGCCACATATTCCTTCAGTAACTTCAGGAAAACACAAGCTCGAAAGTTTTAAAATTAATTCAAAATGACTGAAATGGACATAATATTTGATTCAAAATAGCGGACATGGGTATAATATTTGATTCAAAATGGCGGATCAGAGCTCAAAATAGCGGACATGGGTATAATATTTGATCCAAAATAAGGGACATGGGCATAATATTAGATACAAAATGGCTGACATGGGTATAATGTTTGATCCAAAATGGCTGACATAGGTATAATATTTCATTCAAAATGGCTAACATGGTCATAATATTTGATTCAAAATGGCGGATCAGAGCTCAAAATGGCGGACATGGGCATAATATTTAATTCACAATGGTGGACACAAGCATAATATTTCATTCAAAATGGCGGAAGTAGACATAAAATGGCGGTCAAGAAGGCAAATGGCAGACTGAGCTCAAAACTACCAACTGTAAGGCCAACGCAAGCATTGATTTTTTCGAAAATCTACGCTCAAAATATATACGAAACGCCACCTATAATAACATGACCTCAAAATGACAGATAAGAATTCAAAATGACGGACATGGTCATAATATTTAATTCAAAATGGCGAATCGGAGCTCAAAATTGCGAATAAAAACTTTACATGGCATCCATTAACGTCAAGAAGATGTCAAAATGGCGGACTGAGCATTGATTTTTTCGAAAATTCCCGCTCAAAATATATATGAGGCGTCACCTATAATAAAATGAGCTCAAAATGGTGGATAAGAGCTCAAAAATGAGCTCAGACGGTAAAATAGCCCCAAATAAACACAAAATGATGTCACTTAGCCTCGAAATAATGTCAATTAGCGTCAAAATAATGTCAAAAAGGACCCAGATACCCACACCAACCGCCGACATCTTATCGCCAGTCGATAACTTACCATCCGTCGGTACAGCAGATCATGTTCATCTTACCTCAAGTGATCCAAAAACCCCCTTGTCTATCTACTATCAATATTGCTACTAAGATTTTGATTTGAATTGAATTTATTATTTACTTGATATGTCTTTGTAACCTGACTGTAGTTGGCTGCTGTAGGCGTAGTTAATGGTGGTCCAATCGGCAATGAATTAGGTAGCTCCGGATATTGCTGTGGTGTCCTTGGTGGTGGAGGAGAATGTTGTTTAGTTGACTGAGATTAGTATCAACTAATCTGAATGCCTATCGTTGTTCACGAGTTAATAATCAACACTTTCACTCTATGAGAAAATTCTTTTCAATCTTTGTCTTGATGTTTACTCGATGAAAGTCCAATGCGAACTCTCACTCTCTCTCTGATTTTGCTTCTGTCCTGTGGTTATATATTTTCAGCTCGGCCATTTTCGGCAACTTCCGAAAAATGGCCTCCCCACTTAATTAATTTTGGGACAGGCGTCCGAGCTTCTTCAATTAGCGCACCCGGCGACAAGTCGAAAAACTCTAACGGGTGCTTATTTGGGGTTTCGGCTCGGGTAACTGACCAGCAGTGGGAAACCACGATTTTCCTTGATGATAAATTAAATTTTACCCTGTTACAAAAAAATGACTTAGTTTTTTTGAGCTAAATAAATTTCACGCAAGTCATCCTTACATTTTTGTATGTGAAGTACGACTAAAGTAGGTTTTTACGGCTAAATATATTTTAAAAAATTGAATTTGCGTTCTTAACGTCTAGTACGTTCAATCTACGATTTAAACTTCAACTCGGGATACAGTTTCACAATCTAAAATTTATATCATTACACCATATAAAACTGATGCATGATAAATTGTTATACTTGTTACAGCTACCTCATCTATAAAAAGGCTATGCAAACCAATACCACTGAAAAATATTGTACATAAATCATCTGCGACAATTACATCAAATCATCTGTGAAACACTGGTAAGTAATATAGCTATTTCCTTATTAAAAAAAGACTTAGTTTCGTAAGCTAAACAAATTTGTCGAAGGTCTTCTTTCTGTTTTTGTCCATCAAAGCTAGCTAAAATGAGATTTAACGGCTTTATACATCTTAAAAAATTAAATTTACGTTTTTTACGTCTAGTATATTGGACCTACGATTTTTAAACCTCTACTCGGGATACGTTTTTAATAGTTAAAATTCAATTTACTACAATGTATAAGACCGATGTACGACAGTTCTTCTTCTATCATTGTATGTACACTGATATTTTATTATATTTTTGATAGTAAACTTGAATATTTTTCATTTATTCGTGCATAAATGTCATCCCTGTACAGTAAGGGTAATTATAAGCGTAATTTAGTGTTGCAATAGAAATTTAGGGTGGACGAAGCTTCATTTAAATTTCTCCATATCATGAAAGAAATTTCTACACCACACTTATCCAAAAAATTAAAGGAACAAGAAAATTTCATAAAATTTTTAGCGATTTTTGGTAGTCTGTATTTTCGTGAAAAATGATCGTATAGAAAAAAAAAAAAAAAGCAAATTGAAGCTTGAAATCTCTAGTTTAAAGATCTCCCAGCAAAATAATTTTTTGAGCCACGGTTTTCGCAGAATCATAAGAAATAGGTCAAGACAAAATTTTTCTAAATTTTTTGGTTTAGTTTTTAGGTCTACGGGGCCGGGAAATTTTTTTTTTGAAAAAACTAACTTAGGAGTCGTTTAGAAAATTTATTCAGCTACAATTTGCTTTTTTTGTTTCTCTGTACGACAATTTCCTGCTAAGATATCAGCTTTCAAACGAAGAAGGATTATTTTGTCTTCAATTATCGATATCTTAGCAACTAATGGTCGCACAGTAATTTAAAGGGCAGTTTGAGAAACTTGAATAAACATCCTTCAAGCTCCCTTTTCGATTATTTCGAAAAAAAAAAAAAAAATTTTTTTCATCCTTAACATCAATTTCAAAAACCCACAAAAAATGGCCATTTTCTGGTTTTTTAGTCAACTCTTCGCTACTTTGTAAATATCGATAAAAAAAATAATGTTGCCAGGTGATTTTACAGCTTAATGTACTCCTAAAAACCCTCAAAATTTTCAGATTGATCCATTGAACCGATTGTCCAGGCCGATTGCTCAAAGTTTTATAAAACATCTAAAGGAACAAGTTTTGTTCCTTAATTTGTGTAATCATTATCAAAATGAAAAAATTTATTTTTTCGGATTTTCTTCTATTTTTACGTTAGTTATTCGGTAAATGTAAGGTAAAGTGAAAAAAATTCCAAAAAACGAAAAAAAAACCCCGAATAAAACGTAAAAGAAAAAAAAAGAAAAAATTCTTGTTTTATCTTGTTTTTTGATAAAAAAAAATATGGGTTTTTGAAATTGATATTAAGGATGAAAAAAATTTTTTTTTCCAAAATAATCGAAAATAGAGCTTGTAGGGTATTTATTCAAGTTTCTCAAACTGCCCTTTAAATTACTGTGCGACCATTAGTTGCTAAGATATCGATAATTAAAGACAAAATGATCCTTCTTCGTTTGAAAGCTGATATCTTAGCAGGAAATTGTCGTACAGAGAAACAAAAAAAGCAAATTGTAGCTGAATAAATTTTCTAAACGACTCCTAAGTTAGTTTTTTCAAAAAAAAAATTTCCCGGCCCCGTAGACCTAAAAACTAAACCAAAAAATTTAGAAAAATTTTGTCTTGACCTATTTCTTATGATTCTGCGAAAACCGTGGCTCGAAAAATTATTTTGCTGGGAGATCTTTAAACTAGAGATTTCAAGCTTCAATTTGCTTTTTTTTTTTTTTCTATACGATCATTTTTCACGAAAATACAGACTACCAAAAATCGCTAAAAATTTTATGAAATTTTCTTGTTCCTTTAATTTTTTGGATAAGTGTATACTGTAAAAAAAAAATTTTATGATATTGTAGGAATGGCTCCCATATTTGTATAGGAACTATTCCCTTACGATTATGGGAACTATTCCCATATATTATGGGAATCATTCCTATAATAGTGTGGATACAGTTTCTATACTATTATGGGAACTATTTCCACAATGCATAGCAAAAGTTTCCTCATTTTTCTGTGAACAATGATGTAGATTTGCTTAGCACGACAATGAGTTATCAATTTACTCAATTACAATTCGTAATAATTTTTTTTTTGCAATTACTTGGTTCATAAATTTTCAAACAGTATAATATTTATGGTTTATTACTCAACTTTTTTTATGAAAATAAAAATGCAAGGTGTGAAAATTAAGTACCAATTGAATTTGATCTTTGTTCGTGAGACCAGAGTGTATATATTAAGATTACATGTAAGAATGTGTGTTTCGTTTCTTATGATATTTTCTTCAACTTCAATAAACATCGAAGTATCTTAAGTAATTATTTATATGATGATCATGTTTATATATTATTATTAATTTAAGGTATTAGAGCGGCATTCATAGGTTTCACGTCCATAGTGACTTGTTAAAATTCCATTTAAACTTGATATTTATTATTTTTTCAGTAAAATAAATTTCCAAAAATTATTATGTAATATTTTTGTAGAAGAAAAAGAAATTATTAATCATAAATTCAGAGAAATATATCTAAAAAAATGTAAATAACTGGGAGGTTTGAACACCGTTGAGTAAAATTTGGTGAAATGATTCTGGTGAGAAATCGTGTAGTCTCTCTCCATGGTCCGCGTGAAAAGGTCGGGTTTGTGTCCAGTATGGGTGATCCATAATCTACTAACGTCAGTTTGTAGAAGTCACACTCACGTTTTTTCAAAGTATTACTCGCTCTTATATTCGTCAAGATGACTGAGACATCTGTATCTCCAGCTCCAGTTGAAGTGAAGGCTCCGGCTAAGGCCGATTCGCCTAAAAAAGCTGCTGCCAAGAAACCAACAACGAAAGCAACTCATCCAAGTGCTGCAGAAATGGTGACTGCTGCTATTAAAACTCTTGGTGAACGTGGTGGATCATCTCTACAGGCCATCAAGAAGTATATCGCAGCAACCTACAAAGTTGATGTTGAAAAGCAAGCACCGTTCATCAAGAAATTTCTTAAGGCTGCTGTTGTCAAGGGAACTTTGATTCAAACTAAAGGAAAAGGTGCATCTGGATCATTTAAACTTCCAGCTGAAAAAGCTGCATCAAAACCCAAAGCTACCGTGAAGAAACCTGCAGCTGCAAAAAAACCAGCAGCCAAAAAAGCAACTGGTGAAGCCAAAGCTGTCAAGAAGCCTGCATCACCTAAAAAAGCTCCAGCTAAAAAATCCGAACCTAAAAAACCAGCTGCTAAATCACCAGCTAAACCTAAAGCTACTGCTTCTCCAAAAGCCAAGAAAGCTGCTAAAGGTCCAACGGCTAAACCCAAGTCACCTAAGCCTAAGAAAGTCGCTGCACCAAAAACAACAAAAGCTTCACCTAAAAAAACTGCAACAGCTAAAAAATAAATTCTTACTCAAACATTCTTAGGAATTCCTGATTATGTTTAGTACCTGAAATATAAATTGTCTTTTTTAGACATACCAACGTTTCCGAAACGTCTTCTTCATCTCTAAAAATAAAACCAACGGTCCTTTTCAGGACCAACCAAATATTTTAAAACGCAATCTACTCTCAATTTTAATAGTCAATATGACTCATTGTAATACTCTAATTTAATGTGAATATATTTGATAGAACCTGATTTTACACAATAACAGCATTCGTTAATTGGAGTCGATAGTCAAATAGAACTTTTCCACCTTTAAATATCAAGGTTTCGATTGGTCTAGTTAAGAGTCAAAGGTACGAACCGAATTTACGGAATTTAGTTGTCTACATTTTTAATATTTTTGCGATTTTAATAATGGAAATTTTTCTGAGGAAATCCATCTTATACATTTTTCCAGGAGCTGAAAAAATCGCTGTAATAATTAGTAAATCAATAGAAATCTAAAATTCGGAAACTCAAGTACAATTAAATCTTAACGATTTAACAAAATAATTTCTTTCTTAGGTTGTCATCCCTCGTAAAAAAAATTTCCATTACTGTTCGATATTTACTCACAAATCGAACGCCGCGGATATTATCAGTAAAATTCGTGAGCGTCTCTAGAAATTTAATAAGATGTTACCGAGGGTGTGGGTCGCTCAGTGAAGGCATGACTATACGTGAATTTTGTGGATATTTGTTTGTTGGGCGTCCCCAAATATGGGAGTACCCATAAAAGGTCCTTAGAGTCCCTTTTACAAATCTAAGATACCATAAATCATACGGATACAATAGTTTTATTCAACAATAGCGGCATTAAACTTATCCTTATAGCAGTAAAATAAAGGAGATATAATGTTGATGCGCGAGCAGACGACTATTTGAATCAGCTTAACTATGGTAACTAACTCTTTTCTGCAATTGCATCTTCTGTCTCGGAAATACTCACTCCACCGTTTTCCATAAGAACTCCTTTCTTGCTGCCTAAGAAAATATCCCTCCGCCTTTTTCAGCGGAGCTCTTTTCTCCCACAGTCAAAACTGCTGACCATGCTCATCGCGTTATATTATACAAGTAAAACCTAATAAAACTAATGCAAAGTGATATCCATGTGCAGCTGCATAGCGCCTAATGAATGTACTAGGAAATATATTACCTTCCGATAAAAAATATATCTTTTCATTATTTTTTAGTATTAGACGAATGGGCGTCAGCCAACCCGTCGCAGTAATGCCTCCAATTATTTTTTTAATGAGAGGATAACACAATTAAAGACATCAACTTTTGTACACAGGCATGCATTTCACAAGGGACAGTAGCTCATAAGGAAACGAAAAGAAACTGTGATTTAATTAAATATACGATTTTTAATATTTAGTATAATAATAAATTGAATAGCTCGAGTGTGTACAAATTAAGATATATTAAATGAGACAACCTATAACCGTTATATATTATTCTATTAAATATTGCTGTTTTCAAGTTTAGAATATAGGGTTTAAAAAGTTGTTAGCATTTAATAATGTAACTATTTGAGCTTGAATTATTTTTTACGTATAAAAAATTTAGTGGCCCTGAAAAGGGCCGTTTTGTTTAAAATTTGCTGAGTTGAATGATCCAATTAACCTCCAAATCCGTAAAGGGTACGGCCTTGACGTTTCAGAGCGTAGACAACGTCCATGGCGGTGACAGTCTTACGTTTAGCGTGCTCGGTGTAGGTGACTGCGTCACGGATGACGTTTTCAAGGAAGACCTTGAGAACTCCACGAGTTTCTTCGTAGATCAGACCAGAGATACGTTTGACGCCACCACGACGAGCTAGACGACGGATGGCTGGTTTAGTGATACCTTGGATGTTATCACGAAGAACCTTACGATGCCGCTTGGCTCCTCCTTTTCCCAATCCTTTTCCTCCCTTACCACGACCAGTCATGATTGCAGGTTAAAAACTTTTGATGGGATAAACACTGACACACTTTGACTGAGAATGCACCAGGACCGATTTTGAGCCTCCTTATAAAGACATTCTTAGATTTACTCCTACTGCTCGAATTAGACGAATCAGAGCGGCGGTGCATTTTTCTCCCACTCTTAGAAATAAACCAATCAGAGTGATGCTAGATTTCCCCTTCTAACGAGAAAACAAACGAATAACGCTCCAGCTGCTTCGCGAGTGGAGAAAAAGGCGATTTTTGGCTCCGAAGAGTCATTCTGCTCTAAGTTTCTGAACGTATTACTACGTTTATTCGGAGATTACCTAGCTTACTATGGCCCGTACTAAGCAAACTGCTCGTAAGTCAACTGGTGGAAAGGCTCCACGTAAACAACTGGCTACCAAGGCCGCCCGTAAGAGCGCGCCAGCCACTGGTGGAGTCAAGAAGCCACATCGTTACCGTCCCGGAACAGTCGCTCTTCGTGAGATCCGTCGTTACCAGAAAAGCACTGAGCTCCTCATTCGTAAATTACCATTCCAACGTCTGGTTCGTGAAATCGCTCAAGATTTCAAAACTGATCTCCGATTCCAGAGCTCAGCTGTGATGGCTCTCCAGGAAGCCAGCGAAGCCTACCTCGTTGGTCTTTTCGAAGACACCAACCTTTGTGCCATCCACGCCAAACGTGTCACCATCATGCCCAAAGATATTCAGTTGGCTCGTCGTATCCGAGGAGAACGTGCTTAAGTTATCTTGACATCTAAAACTTACAAACCAAACGGCCCTTTTCAGGGCCATCAAATTTTTTATACTAAGAAAATTGAACTTGTTTCTCACCTATTTTATTGAAAATAATTTAAACAAAATTGAATGCTATATATAACCCAATTTCTCAACAGTACAATCGCCGACACTAATTCGCCCCGGGTTGTGTTGCCCCCGGCATGATGAACTTTTCTATTTCAGTACATCTCTTTCAAAACAACAGTAATAAAAATATTTGTATAAAAGATACTTCTAGTATAAAATTAGTTTTTTATTTGATAAATCCATTCTAAATTTAATATCTCTAGGATAATCTATTTATTAAAACAAGACACAATTTAAATTTCTGTTTAATAAATTATCTGTAAAATTAAACAAATGTATGAGAATAATGTGGAAAAAATAAATTTCAATTTTTTCATATTTCGATTTTATTCATTAATGAAAAAGAGAAAATCTCTATTGATTAACTAATGAATAAAATGTTTGCTGTCATGAAGTCATCTATATGGTGAAAATATGAGTAAAAATTATTGTCTATATTAAATTGTTCTATTGTGAAAAAAATTATATTATGCAAAAATAATATTATCTGATAAATCTACTCATGCACTACAGTATTCTATAAGGTTAGTAAAATAAAATTTATGAATATTGAATTAATTCTGCTATTTGATTTATTTACTTTTATTGATATCTATTAATTATTTAACGATTGGTAGGTAATATCAATAAAAAATTTCTTTATAAAAAAATCATCATTGTCATACAACTGTATTATGGAACAACTCGTTTGGAATATGTCATTAAAATAATATTTATATAAAATTATAACTATGGGCAAATAAATTTCAGTAATTGGAAATTATGTATTAAAATAAATGTCTATTATATTATCTCAATTATGCATAATCTCGTATCATGCTTGAGTCCACTAAAAATTTTTCAATTAAATAAAAATTCTGTTTCGGAACATCTCTATCGTAAAAAAATAATATCACAAAAAAACTATCTACATGATCTTAATTCGCTCACCACGTGGCGCAGCTTTTCAGTTTCGACGAGAAAATTCAATAAAAAAAAATTCAAATACGTTCCATGGCGTTGAAATTTGATTTAAATAATTAAAAACATTTTTTTAATAATTTCGATTGAAAATAATGATCTGTACTACATTTTCTGATTTAATGCTCCAATCAAATCCGATTGAAATTTAAATATTAATATTACTTTTTTGATTGATTCTGATAGAAAAGTTTTCATCGGATTTAATTAGAAAATAATAAAAAAAAATAATACTATTCCAGGATCTCAGTCGATGACATCAGAAAAAAAAATACTTGAATTAGAATATCCTTCACTGCTGATAGGTGATGATTATTGTTTGATGAACAAATTTTTTAATAATGCGAAAAAAATACTGCACACCTCAAGTCTGAAAACGTTTAAGGTGCTTTACTATTAAATCATTTCATACTTTCCGACAATTGCACTCGCTCAGAAACATTTTTACACTTTTTATTGCACAGTCCTGTTAAAAATTAATCATACGTGGACATATATGAATGCTCCATTTGTGGCCATGTATATAAATTGGCCAGACATGGCCATGTATAACCATACATAGCTTGATATGACCACATGACTTGATATGACTATGCATAAAAGTTTTAACTAAGTTAAAAAAAAAAATATTTTTTTTAATTATTTTGACAACTCAGAGATAACCAGATATGCAATAATTGAATCCATTATGGAATTCGAAATTTTCTGTTCAGAGAAAAAAAGCTAGATTTATGAATGATCTCACGCCGCTTTAGTAATTGTAATTGTAGTACTCAAAGTTATTTTAAAAATCTGTACGTCTATGTATGACCATATAGGCCCATATATGGACAGATATGATATATAAGATCGTATAAAAATATACGGGGAGGGTGGGGCAAAGTGGGTCCCTAAGCGTTTGGGGACCCATTTTACCACCAAATCATTCGGGGAACTCAAAATTTGAGAGGACCCACTTTGCCCCACCCACTCCTATGATAGTATATAACTGCGCATTAAGAGTACCGGAATAGTTCGAAGCGAGTGCAATTGTCGGAAAGTATGAAATGATTTAATAGTAAAGCACCTTAAACGTTTTCAGACTTGAGGTGTGCAGTATTTTTTTCGCGTTATTAAAAAATTTGTTCATCAAACAATAATCATCACCTATCAGCAGTGAAGGATATTCTAATTCAAGTATTTTTTTTTCTGATGTCATCGACTGAGATCCTGGAATAGTATTATTTTTTTTTTATTATTTTCTAATTAAATCCGATGAAAACTTTTCTATCAGAATCAATCAAAAAAGTAATATTAATATTTAAATTTCAATCGGATTTGATTGGAGCATTAAATCAGAAAATGTAGTACAGATCATTATTTTCAATCGAAATTATTAAAAAAATGTTTTTAATTATTTAAATCAAATTTCAACGCCATGGAACGTATTTGAATTTTTTTTTATTGAATTTTCTCGTCGAAACTGAAAAGCTGCGCCACGTGGTGAGCGAATTAAGATCATGTAGATAGTTTTTTTGTGATATTATTTTTTTACGATAGAGATGTTCCGAAACAGAATTTTTATTTAATTGAAAAATTTTTAGTGGACTCAAGCATGATACGAGATTATGCATAATTGAGATAATATAATAGACATTTATTTTAATACATAATTTCCAATTACTGAAATTTATTTGCCCATAGTTATAATTTTATATAAATATTATTTTAATGACATATTCCAAACGAGTTGTTCCATAATACAGTTGTATGACAATGATGATTTTTTTATAAAGAAATTTTTTATTGATATTACCTACCAATCGTTAAATAATTAATAGATATCAATAAAAGTAAATAAATCAAATAGCAGAATTAATTCAATATTCATAAATTTTATTTTACTAACCTTATAGAATACTGTAGTGCATGAGTAGATTTATCAGATAATATTATCCTACCAAAAACAGATTCTCTGTATAACATCGCGCCAAGTACACGTTTAAAATTTTTTACAAATAAGAAAAAATTATTTTTTACAAAAAAAATAAATCAAATCGAAAAAATACCAAGTACCTAGTATAATGCAAAATCATAACAAACATTTTCATAAAATTTCAAAAAAAAATTGTATGACAAAATTTCAATGTACTTGGTGTGCATTACTACATGTACTCAAGCAAAATTAATTTCTAATAAAATCAAACATGTTTTTTTTTACTCTTTTGTAAACACACCAAGTACATTGAAATTTTGTCATACAATTTTTTTTTGAAATTTTATGAAAATGTTTGTTATGATTTTGCATCATACTAGGTACTCGGTATTTTTTCGATTTGATTTATTTTTTTTGCAAAAAATAATTTTTTCTTATTTGTAAAAAATTTTAAACGTGTACTTGGCGCGATGTTATACAGAGAATCTGTTTTTGGTAGGATTTGTTTTCTTTTTGTCGTGTTGATTGTGAATATTATCAGAAATCGCTTAATGAAGTTGTATATTTGAGCTCCAACTTAACTCCTCATTATATACCAACTCAATATAAACCGATCCGATTTATTTCAATTGCAATCGTTTGTTGGTCGTTTCTCGATCAATGTTGACCTATCAAAGTTGTTTGAGGGTTAATTGCTTAATTATGAAAAAGTAAATAAAAATTAACCTTTAAATTTTTTCATTGAACCCCTCTATTTCGATATTTTTTTATTTTTTCATTTAAATTGCTAGGAAACCGTTTGTCGGTGATTGTTGGTGAAAACAAATAAAACAGTAATTTATTTATAACAAAAATGTAATTAAAAAACTAGAATTTCCATTAGTAGTCCTCAATAAATAATATTTTTTTTTTGTATAATGATATTTTGTTTTTGTATAATGATATTAAATCTTCCGTTCAAAAATTAACTTAAAAAATAATTATTTGTTTCCATTGATTAAAAACCTGATTTCCAAATTTCGCCAATAAGGTATTGACAGGTAGCGCCACAATGATGTTAGATGTATGAAATTACGCTAAAAGCCACTTTAGATTAAAACTAACAGTAATTTGACAATTGAAATTATCAAAATGTGCTGCTTGAATTGGCCGACAATTTGATAGCAAAACTTGAAAATAAAATTAGCGGTTAATTTTTTTTTTAATTTAGAGGTTACTTTTTTTTACTAGAAAAAAACCCTAATAAAAGTTCCCATGAAATTTTTGTCAAATGTCTGTCAAATTCGGACTTTTCCGTTTTTGACGATAATTCGTATACGACTTTCAAAATGAATTTGCATTCGAATTCGGGTAGTAAATTTACGTCAAATTGTATAGCAAGTAATATGCAAATTCTCGTCAAAAACGGAATAGCCCGAAGTTGACGACATTTGACAACAATTTCATAGGAACTTTACCTAGGGTTTTTTTCTAGCCAAAAAAAGTAACCTCTAAATAAAAAAAAAAAATTAACCGCTAATTTTTTTTTTTCAACTTTTGCTATCAAATTGTCGGCAGATGAGGGCGGCAAATTTCGGTAATTTCAACTGTCAAATTACTGTCGATTTCAATCTGGAGTGACTGTTAGGGCAGTTACGGCAGACGTCAACTAACCCTAATAGCACAATTTGCTTGAGCAAAAGTTTACTTACAAAACCTGATTTTCCTTAAATTTTTCATAAAATTTTATGATTATGAAACGAATTTATTTATGCTCATAAAAAATTTGCATACGAAACTATAGTAAAAAATAAAGACTAAAGCACCGCTGGTGGCGCATAAATGAATCATTGCTATAATAAAATTTCAATGTTTTACTGCATCATGGCATTTCTTATGACTTTTTGTTCTCTGGCAGTGCCCTTTTTGCATGAAAAAATTTTAAAAACGTCTAAATTGGGGGTGCTATAGTATATGCTGGCCTAATTTCAATATTTAAATTAGTTCTCATAACTAAAATGAATAAAGTTTCATAATTTTAAGACGAACAATCAATTATCTTTTGAATATAGAAAGAATTTTTTGAAAATTTACTATTTTAAAAAAGTTTATAAGTATAAGTGCTAGAATGAGCCAAAAACCACTCTGTCTACGGTATATAGTAGTACGGTAGCTCGCGCCATGACACTTCACACATATACATGTGTTTAAACGTGTACTTGGCGCGAGACCCTACCGTGTCTCCTGATTTTTGCATAATATAATTTTTTTCACAATAGAACAATTTAATATAGACGATAATTTTTACTCATATTTTCACCATATAGATGACTTCATGACAGCAAACATTTTATTCATTAGTTAATCAATAGAGATTTTCTCTTTTTCATTAATGAATAAAATCGAAATATGAAAAAATTGAAATTTATTTTTTCCACATTATTCTCATACATTTGTTTAATTTTACAGATAATTTATTAAACAGAAATTTAAATTGTGTCTTGTTTTAATAAATAGATTATCCTAGAGATATTAAATTTAGAATGGATTTATCAAATAAAAAACTAATTTTATACTAGAAGTATCTTTTATACAAATATTTTTATTACTGTTGTTTTGAAAGAGATGTACTGAAATAGAAAAGTTCATCATGCCGGGGGCAACACAACCCGGGGCGAATTAGTGTCGGCGATTGTACAATACATGCTCTCCTTATAATTGAACACTGCCTAATTATACTAATTGATGAACAAAAAAATTTTCACTTTGGCAGGTAAAATGGGGTATCTCCTAAAAAGGGCAAAAGAAGAATTTCTACATATTAAATAAAATTGATCAAATTAAATTTTTTTGTAAGCAATTTACATAAAGAAACATTACATTCTACTCAATTATTGGTTGTAAAAAAAAAAAAAAATCTGGGCGTCGGTTGACTCTGCGGGCCAGCCCCAAAACTTCCAGCTGTTTTCGACCTCAAAGAGCTCGAAAACATTAGTGTAGATATATTTTCGAGCTCGAAAATGCTATCACATGCAATTGTTTTTTTACGATCTTTTCAAGCTCTAACAAGTTACCTGTTATGCAGAAGTTTGAAAATTTAAGAATCGAAAATCATCAATGAAGCGGTTTTTAAAATTGAGTTCCTGATTATGTTCAGTAAAATAAGTGTATTGAGGCAGAAATCAATGTCGGGGATCAAAATCAATATTTAAATAAATTTTGACTCATGTAAGAAACAATAAAATACGAAATATCCGATAAAAATATTAGAAACTACGTTTTATCGCTTTTTTTGTTGATATGATTTAAACTAAAAACCAAGTTCGACGACATTACATGATCGAAAGAAACCATAAAAAAGATGAGTTGGTATGATATCAGGCACATTTTGGTAGGTTATATTATGATTTATCCGGAAAAAATAACATAAAATGTTATTTTTTTAACGTTTCCACGCCGATATCTTTCGCACTAATTAATCGATTTTGACGTTTGAGGTAGCAATCAACGCGTTTTATTGAATTCATGAGCTGATTAAAATTTGAAATCGATCGCGTCAGTCGTTTCGAAAATATTTAGAAAAAACCGTTTTTCACCATTTCTTTCTCCCGCGATAACTCTCGAACGAATTATCCGATTTTGATGTTTGAGGTGGCAATCGACGCGTTTTATTGAGTACTAGGGCTGACTAGATTTTGAAGTAGATCGTATAAGTCGTTGTTGAGAAATCAATAAAAAACTAAAAAAAAATTTTTTTTTTTTCGTAATTCGCAAATATTTTCGAGTCTATTTGATCAAATAATCTGAAATTTTCAGGAAAGTTGATGGCCAACAAGCTCTTTCGATTGCCACCTCAACCATCCAAATCGATTTATTAGTTCAAAAGTTACAAAGAGTTTACACACACACACACACACACACACACACACACACACACACACACACACACACACACACACACACACACACACACACACACACACACACACACACACACACACACACACACACACACGGACATCATTCTGAAAATAGTCAGAATAGCTTCCTAGGACCTCAAAACGTCGACATCTGATGAAAACTCGATTTTCGAAAATCGGGGTGAAAACAATAACTTCCCGAAATTTTTGAAAATCGTCGATTTTCTTAGCGGGAAGTTAAAAAGCCATTTTCATGGAATTTTATCAGCCCATTTGTCATACAAAATATTATAAAATCGTTTTCTCACGAAATGGATTTTCATAAACGTTTTAATGCTAACTTTGTTACCAATTATTCATTATAGACGCCAGACAAGTAAAGTACTCAAGTTATTTATAAGGGTGCTGTGTATAAGTATACATGTATTTTGGTCAATAGGTAATATCGTATAAACAATCTATCAAATATTTAATGCTTTAAAAATGTCATTACTCGAAATATTCTATACCCGTACCTAAATAAAATGTATTTTTTCCTAGAGAAAGCAGCAGACATACACAGGTATAATTATGTCGCCGGATATTCCCTTACCTTATCTGCACAAATCCTTAGGATTAATATTAAAATAAGTCTAAATGGGAAAGTAATGAACGATGTAAAGTAGCCATTGACCCTTACCATAAAGATCTAATTACTGATGTTACGGTGCAAATGTCCCATTGGATCCAAAATCCCCTCCCTGAAATATTGCAGTGCATTTAAACGTCGGTCCTTAAAATTTCAACATCGTTGAGTTTCAAACTCTAGCCAAGTTGTCTCTGGGTATAACTGAAATTTCAAACTCCAAATTTTCATAATTGAATCATCATGAGTGATGTGAAGTGTTTAGTGTCGTCAAGTCCACAATCTGCAACTGGATTCAAACGGTGCGCCGATATTTTTGATGTTGAGCATGATGCTCAATACAAAAAACCTAAAATTGAAGAATTCAGCGAAGTGACTCCATCCAACACTTCTTTGCCAACATGTGGACTGGACGGTAATTTAAACTTTCGTCCAGTGAACGTTCAACGAGTTAAAACGACCATTAGCGTCAACATAAAGACAAAAATGGTGCCCAAGAAGAAGATGGTTCGGATGCCTCAACCAGTCGTTGTCGAGAAGGAAGTAGAACTGATCACTGTTCCCAAGCAAGTGAAGCCAGATCTTCAGCGGAGACAATTGCGAGTGATGCAGCCAGTTTCCAAAAGCCACGAGATGTCTGGGCTTTGTTCCATCATGTGAAGAAACAACGTGCACAGATATCGTGTTAATTTGTAAATATCTTTTTTTACATATATATTTTTTTCGCGTGTGTGCGTGTGTTCGGATGTGTGTGTGCACGTGTGTGCAAATATGTGCGTACGTGTGTTCGAATGTTCGTGAGTGTGTGTGCGAATGTGTGAGAATGTGTCCACGTGTTCGAGTGTGTGCGTGTGCGTATTTACTTCGATTTAATTTAGTTGTTTTTTTTTTTTAAATATTTTCAAAATTTTTCTCCGGAGTGAATTTCACTCTGGAGTGCCATGTGCCAGGGCAGCAATGGTTACTGTTTTTTTTCTCTGTGTGTAAAAACACATTCTGGAAAGCTTGCTTGTTTCTCACGTATAAGGTAAATGTCCCAATACCGGAACGACGAAGGGTATATGACTGATTTTTATCGTTTTAAAAATATTCAAATAAATTATAAACCAAAATAATTTATTACATCATATAGAATAGACATTTATCAATTCAAAAATAATCAAATTAGTTCATTTTTCTTAAATTTAATATAAAAAAAAAAATTTTTTCTATGACACCCAAAAAACCCAATACCGGAACGCTGAAATAGCCGTGTCCCAATACGGGAATTCGGTTGTCCTAATACCTGAACAGTAAATAAAATAAGTTATTTTTTGCATTTATTCATGGTGAAAATATTTATAATTATTAAAGAATATTAATGTAAAACGAGTATGAATGTAGCAGGCGTCAGAGAACTTTAAAATTATAAATAAATAAGATAAATAATTAAAAAAATAATATTTACAAAAAAAGCACTATTAATTTCAAAATTTTTTGAATTTGCATTTTTTAAAATTTTATATTATTAATTTTATATTAATATCATGAACAGTTTCGTCAACGACATCTTTGAACGTATCGCAGCTGAGGCATCCAGACTTGCGCACTACAATAAACGTTCCACCATCACTTCCCGGGAAATTCAAGCTGCAGTGCGTCTTCTATTACCCGGTGAATTGGCCAAGCACGCCGTCAGTGAAGGAACCAAAGCCGTCACCGAGTACACCAGCTCTAAATAAATTTCCCTATCTCTGAATAAACCAAACGGCCCTTTTCAGGGCCACCAAATTTTTCAAAACGTATTAATGCTCGTCAAGTTTTTTAAATACTTAAAAGAATTATATATTTCAACTGGTTGCAAGTCACTAATGAATGAGGCCGTAAAGTTGAAACTTGCGATATATAACTTGATTTTTCATATAATAGGTAATATACATATTAAGAATATCAACTTCTAGGGCCTTCTTAGTTACCGATGACGTAATCATAACTTGCTAGGAATTTTTATATGAATATTAACTCTTATAGGTCTCATTTTATACAAATTATGATTAAATCATCATTTATAAAATTTGAACTGTATTTAAATATTACTAAGTAATTGATTAATTTGAAAGTAAATGAAAATTATTTCACTAGACTGATAAGTAATTTTATATTCATTTTCATTGACGTTCAATAAATAGCTTTTTTTTTTTAAGACGACCGTTTACAGTAAATCCATTCGCATTGAAAGTTCTGCCGTGCTTAGGAAGAAGGCAGTAACTTCATCTTACTGCCTTTCTATCTTCTCCATGTTAATTTAACATTGGGAAGATAGAAAGGCAGTAAGTGAAAATTTCCTGAATAAATTTCAGTAAAATCTTCATATAAATTTTAAAATTCGAATTTTCAAGTTTTGTAGGCTAAAATTTATTCAATAAATTTCGTCTAACTCCTAATTGGTAACTGTAAGTAGTTTTTTAAAATTCTATATCTAAACGAAATCACGACTACGTTGTTCTTTTTCAATTAAGGTTTTAATTTTTTTTTAATTAATTAAAAAAATTTTAATACAGTTATGACAGTTGAGTCATGTTGACATTGCATATTTTAAAAAAATGGAGGGCATGGTCTGAAAATACCCTTAAAAATGATTTATTATTTGTCAAATTAGATGATTTCAAGTCTAAATAAATTATAATTATTAATTGAAGAAGAAATTAAATATTTATAAGGTAAATGTCCCAATACCGGAACGACGAAGGGTATATGATTGAATTTTATCGTTTTAAAAATATTCAAATAAATTATAAACCAAAATAATTTATTACATCATATAGAATAGACATTTACCAATTCAAAAATAATCAAATTAGTTCATTTTTCTTAAATTTAATATAAAAAAAAACAATTTTTTCTATGACACCCAAAAAACCCAATACCGGAACGCTGAAATAGCCTTGTCCCAATACGGGAATTCGGTTGTCCTAATACCGGAACAGTAAATAAAATAAGTTATTTTTTGCATTTATTCATGGTAAAAATATTAATAATTATTAAATAATATTAATGTAAAACGAGTATGAATGTAGCAGGCGTCAGAGAACTTTGAAATTATAAATAAATAAGATAAATAATTAAAAAAATAATATTTACAAAAAAAACACTATTAATTTCAAAATTTTTTGAATTTGCATTTTTTAAAATTTTATATTATTAATTATTTACTCGATTTATTAATAATTTTGAATTTGTCTGATGTCTGCTATATCACACCCATAATGTGAAATGTATTTAAAATTTTAAAATGATTGAATATTTAATGAAAATAAATATTTTGAACTAAAGAATATTAACAAAATAAATCATTTGAGGTTATACTAGAAAAATAATTGAAAAAAAAAAAAACTAAAAACAAAAATTAATTTTGTATGATTTAAATTAGAGTTTATCTATACTTAATATATTTCGTATAACAATTATACATACTGCATTAAATATTCGGGCTCCAGTAATAATTAATGTTGTCCTTGATTTAGCCAGTCAATAAAACTCACTGTTAATGTCTATCGATAACATTAATATGATTGGCTGTTCCGGTACTGGGCACGGGTTCATTTTGGTGTACCAATAGACGAACAGTAAAATTAATATAATAATACTATTTTTTCATATTTTTAATATGTTTTCTTGAATTTTATGTCACTCAAGATGCATATACAAAAAAAAATTATTTAAAAGTAATTCTATGCATTTTCTATAAGCTTAAGACCATTGACTGATTTCTTAGCAAAACCATTAAGAGACATGAAAAAGTCATGAATCCGAGACTATTGCTCTAATTTACATTTTTTTTTTTTTATATTTTAATTATTTTCTAAAATCTATTTTATATCTTATTTTTTAACTGAAAGATTAAGGTTTTAAATAAAGAAAGTTTTATTTAGTTTCATCGCGTACGAGTTGAAATATAATATAATGATTATCAAATCGTTCCGGTATTGGTTCTTGTTCCGGTATAGGGACATTTGCCTTACGAGTCCAATTTTCTCGATCTGTTGATTCAAGCGCTGTCCGATGATAAAAGCAATATACGCTTCTGTAGTCACTTTGATCTTAGTAATTGCCCTTTTTGGATAACATAAATATAATGACTCTAATCAAATCAGCTTGTGTTTCATCGGTTATCGAACAAAATCTAACTAAAAAGATTCAAAGTGTATAGTTATCATGAGTTTAAAAAGAATGAAAAAAGGGTACTTGCAACAAGTATGTGGGCAAGAAGTATAAGTTCTTTGATATTACTAGGAACGTTGTTTAATTAAGGAAGTGATATGAGCAAAATTGTGAAATAAAGGTTAACTGAGTTCAAAACTTACTTCTAAAAACGAAATTTGGACTTATTTTTTGACAGGGAAGTTGGCTTGGATGTTGCGGTTCAAAAGCTATTTCATTTCATCAAAATCTGACGTAAGAGTATAAGAATAATCATTTTTCTTGTTTCGAAGAATAGATCGCTATTTATAATTAAATTGAGTTTTTCTTTTTAAATATTATTAAGCTGAGCTACATTTTTTCACGTGAAAATCATATTGATATTACAAAATTGAGTTTAAAATTCGCTATTCATGCCTTCATACGTCCAAAGACACACATATACACACAATAAATTTGTATGCAAACACATATGTTTTAATCTAAATATGAATTCTCTGCTCACACAAACATATACGAGCTCATTCACGCTTATTGGAATTCAAATAAATTTTTATTAGCAATTCATTTGTTGATTGGTATTGTTGAATGTCAATAGACTTTAAAACCATTTTTCGCAAATTTATTATGTTCGCATCTTGAATGTCTTCCTTACATTATACATCACAATCGTTTCTATTTATCCGATTTAATGTTTTTATGAACCATTATTATATTCTTGTCAAGATAAGTTATGCAGTCATCTTGCAGCCAAGATGAGTTACATTCAGTACCTCACAACAAGTCGTAACTTTGCTGAGGGTTGATACTAAAAAAAGAAAGTAAATTAATTTTTTAAAAGTACATAATTTTCTACACGGAAAGAAAATTTCACTAAAATCTACGATGTTAACATCGTAATCGTGGACTAGACTTTTATTGGCGTCAATTTTTAAATGTCTTATCTCAAAATTTAATATAGTCTTTGTTAAAATTACGATGTTAAATAGTAAAGAATAAAATCTACATCAGAATTTTAATAAAGACTATAGTAAATTTTGAAATACGACATTTAAAAATTTACGCCAATGAAAGTCTAGTCCACGATTACGATGTTAATTTCGTAAATTTTAGTGGAATTTTCTTTCCGTGTACACGGAGAGAAAATTATAGTAACAGTTACAATATATTATGGGAATGGTTCCCATACTGCATGGTAACTGGTTTTTTTTGAAATGTTGATTATAGGAACGGCGGCCATATATATTATGGTAACCATTCCTATAATTATGGATATAATTCCCATACGGTATCGGAATAGTTCCTATGCAATTATGATAATCGTTACTATGTACGTATGGTAATGGTTACTATAATATTATGGGAATGGTTACCATAATATTATGGGAATAGTTACCATAATATTTAGAAATTATAATAATTTTTGTTTGTAATAAGCATTTTTTTTGTATATTTAATCTTTTTGTGAAACTATATTACAATAAAATGGTAACCATTCCCGTAATATTATGGTAATAATTCCCATAATATTATGGTAACCATTCCCATAATATTATGGTAACCATTCCCATAATATTATGGTAACCATTCCCATAATTTTATAGTAACTGTTCCTATAATATTATGGTAACTGTTCCTATAATATTATGGTAACCATTCCTATAATATTATGGTAACCATTCCCATAATATTATAGTAACCATTCCCATAATATTATGGTAATAATTCCCATACATTATGGGAATGATTACCATAATATTATGGGAATGATTACCATAATATTATGGGAATGGTTACCATAACATTATATGAACTGTTACAATGTGGTTATAGGATTAGTTCCTATTTGCTTATGGGAACTATTCCTATGAGTATGGTAATCATTACCATGATTCTTTCATATGCGATATGGGAACTGTTACCATAATGATAGGAATTGTTACCATATTTATGGAAACCTTCCCAAAAAGTATGGGTCTATATCCCATAATCCCTAGTAATCATTACCATAACGGTATGGGATGATATTTCATAAACGTACTAGGAACAGTACCTTTAATTTTTTCTTCGTGTAGTAGGAATTCTCTTAGTATTTCCGTAAAATAAGTACTCAATTTTTTCAACTTCTTGCTATGATATATCTATACTATAGTCGATGATCCTTGAAAAATTTTGGAATTTTTACGCCGATTAGCGAAAATCGACTTTTCGTTAGTTGTCGACGTTTCGAGATCATATAGGCAGCTATTTTGGGTATTTTTCGAATGATATCCGAGTGTTTGTATGGGTGTCTGTGTGTGTGTGTGTGTAAATTTTCTATACCTTTTTAGTCAATCGAACGATTTAGATCGTTCTTGCAACAATCGAAAGAGCTTATCAGGCGTTGAATTTCCTGTTGATTTGTGATTATTCGATCGAATGGACCGAAGAAGAGAGGGATTTAATTCGCTGTTGACTGCAGTATCACTATTGATATTTCAACAATATTTTGTAAATATTTCACTTATTTTTATTAAAAAAATAAAAAATTATAGCGGTCTATGTACATCTATTGTTATTTTTTTTTAAACCTTAACAGTTTATTTCTATCCGTTTCTTAATACAGTTTATTAACTGAAAGATTGTTCTATAGTAGATTTCACGTTCTCATGTAAGTTGAATTAAATTGAAATGTAAAAAAAAAATCGGTCTGTCGGTTGACCCTGCGGGCCAGCCCCAAAACTTCCTGCCTATTTCGAGCTCCTTGAGCTCAGAAAATTGTTGTAGATACATTTTCTCTTTGAGCTCGAAAATACTTTTGTATGCCTTTGTTTTCGAAAGAAAACGTTTTTTACGATTTTTTTTCAAACGATATCTCTCGAACGAATAAACCGATTAAGACGTTCAAGGCGACAATCGACATGTTTTATTGAGTTCTATAACTGATAAGATTTTTGAATTGATTCATCAAGTTGTTTTTAAAATACTTTCAAAATACTAAAAAAAAAAATTTGGAATTAATCGGGTCAGTCATTTCGAAAATATTTGGAAAAAACCATTATCCACCATTTCTTTCTCCCGCGATATCTCTCGAACAAATTAACCGATTGAGATGTCTAAGGCGGCAATCGGCGCGTTTTATTGAATTCTAAAGCTGATTAAAATTTGAAATCGATCGCGTCAGTCGTTTCAAAAATATTTAGAAAAAACCATTTTTCACCATTTCTTTCTCCCGCGATAACTCTCGAACAAATTATCCGATTTTGATGTTTGAGGTGGCAATAGACTCGTTTTATTGAGTACTAGAGCTGATTAGATTTTGAAGTCGATCGTATGAGTCGCTTCTGAGAAATCAATAAAAAACTAAAAAAAAATTTTTTTTTTTCGTAATTCGCAAATATTTTCGAGTCTATTCGATCAAATGATCTGAAATTCGCAGGAAAGTTGACGGCCAACAAGCTCTTTCATTGCCACCTCAACCATCCAAATCGATTCATTAGTTAAAAAGTTACAAAGAGTTTACATACACACACACACACACACACACTCGGACATCATTCTGAAAATAGTCAGAATAGCTTCCTAGGACCTCAAAACGTCGACATCTGATGAAAACTCGATTTTCGAAAATCGGGGTGAAAACAATAACTTCCCGAAATTTTTGAAAATCGTCGATTTTCTTAGCGGGAAGTTAAAAATTTTTGCTGGTTTTTATTATAAATCAAAACTGCCGTACTTAGGAAGAAGGCAGTAACTTCATCTTACTGCCTTTCTATCTTTCTCATGTTAATTTAACATTGGGAAGATAGAAAGACAGTAAGTGAAGTTACTGCCTTCTTCCTAAGCACAGTAGAAAAGCTATCAACATTTTTTGACTGAATCTCTAATTTTGAAAAAATTTAACAAAATAATATACAATCATGTTTACAAAAGTCATTTTGGAATGTTTAATAAACATTTAAAAATAAAATTTTGGAAGTACCTCGTTTTACCTACCCTACCGGGCCTACCCCCTTTGCCCCCCCCCTTTTTCCTATTTAGTATTGAACTTGAATTGTTTTGAATCATTTCTAATCATTTTGAATCGTTTATTTTTTCTTTTTTTAACTTTCCGCCAAGAAAATTGCAAATTTTCAAAAATTCGGGAAGTTATTGGTTTTAGTCCGATTTTCGAAAATCGAATTTCTAAGAGATTTTGACGTTTTCAGATTCTAAGAAGCTATCCTGACTAAGTTCACGATGATGTCCGAGTGTACGTATGTATGTATGTAAATATCTGTAACTTTTGAACGGATGAACCGATTTTGATTTTCAAGGTGTCATTTGACACGGCTGGTCAATATCTAATAGCTGAAAAAAATTGAGTTTGATCGACGGGGCTCGTTCAGAGATATTCCAAAAATAAACTTTTTTCAAAAATGTTTTTTTCGGACAACTTTTTATGTGCTTGATGGATTGATTCGAAAATCAACTCGGCTCTGGAGCTTCATAAGCCGCGTCGAATGCCACCTCAAACATCAAAATCGGTTAATTCGTTCAAGAGGAACCATTGTCGACAGAATAAAACAAATTAATTTTTTTTTAGTATTCTCGAAATTTTTTAGAAATCAATAAATCGATTTAAAAATCTAATCAGTTGTAGAACTCAATGAAACGCGTCGATTGCCACCTTAACCGTCTTAAACGGTTTATTTGTTCGGGAGATATCGTTTGAGAAAAAATCGTAAAAAAACGTTTTTTTTTTCGAAAACAGAAGGGTACAAAAGTATTTTCGAGCTCGAAGAACGTGAGAATGTATCTACAACGATTTTTCGAGCTCAAGGTGCTCGAAATATGCGGAAAGTTTTGGGGCTGGCCCACAGGGTCAACCGACAGACCGATTTTTAACTTCCCGCTAAGAAAATCGACGATTTTCAAAAATTTCGGGAAGTTATTGTTTTCACCCCGATTTTCGAAAATCGAGTTTTCATCAGATGTCGACGTTTTGAGGTCCTAGGAAGCTATTCTGACTATTTTCAGAATGATGTCCGAGTGTAAGTATGTGTGTGTGTGTGTGTGTGTGTGTGTGTGTGTATGTAAACTCTTTGTAACTTTTGAACTAATGAATCGATTTGGATGGTTGAGGTGGCAATCGAAAGAGCTTGTTGGCCTTCAACTTTCCTAGAAATTTCAAATTATTTGATCGAATAGACTTGACAATATTTGCGAATTACGGAAAAAAAAAAAATTTTTTTTTAGTTTTTTATTGATTTCTCAAAAACGACTTATACGATCTACTTCAAAATCTAATCAGCCCTGGTACTCAATAAAACGCGTCGATTGCCACCTCAAACATCAAAATCGGATAATTCGTTCGAGAGTTATCGCGGGAGAAAGAAATGGTGAAAAACGGTTTTTTCTAAATATTTTCGAAACGACTGACGCGATCGATTTCAAATTTTAATCAGCTCTAGAACTCAATAAAATGCGCCGATTGCTACGTTAACTATCAAAATCGATTGATTAGTTCAAAAGATATCGGCGTTGAAAAGTTAAAAAAATAACATTTTATGTTATTTTTTCCGGATAAATCATAATATAACGTACTAAAATGTGCCTGATATCATACCAACTCATCTTTTTTATGGTTTCTTTCGATCATATAATGTCATCGAACTTGGTTTTTAGTTTAAATCATATTATCAACAAAAAAAGCGATAAAACGTAGTTTCTAATATTTTTATCGGATATTTCGTATTTTATTGTTTCTTACATGAGTCAAAATTTACTTAAATATTGATTTTGATCCCCGACATTGATTTCTGCCTCAATACACTTATTTTACTGAACAAAATCAGGAACTAAATTTTAAAAACCGCTTCATTGATGATTTTCGATTCTTAAATTTTTAAACGTCAGCATAACAGGTAACTTGTTAGAGCTTGAAAAGATCATAAAAAAACAATTGCATGTGATAGCATTTTCGAGCTCGAAGAGCTCGAAAATATACCTACACTAATGTTTTCGAGCTCTTTGAGGTCGAAAACAGCGGGAAGTTTTGGGGCTGGCCCGCAGGGTCAACCGACAGACCGATTTTTTTTTTTTCAATCAGGATAATTGATCTTGTATCCAAGATTGAGATTTTGCATATTTATTCGTCGATTTTCTGAGCATTAACAAATAATGCTTTTTTATATAAATTCGATGAAATTTACGGCCATCTACTTATCAAAATTTCATTTCTTCATAACGTACATGATTGTTTTTTTTTTTCTTATACGTATGTCCGTCTCTTTAAATCTATCACCAACTAATTTCTATCGTTATTTTTAGAAAACTGAACAGTGATTATTCTACGAAGCATAAAAATTAGTATTAAAACTTTTTTTTATCAATTTAAAAAAAATCAAATAATTTATTTACCAGGAAATGAACCATACTTTTGTTTCAATGCAATCAAGATAACAATATTATATTCAAAGAATTACTTGTATTTATAATTTTCTGCTTCCACTAATTTATAAGTCTTATTACTGATCACGTTAGGTCGTATAGGCTATTATTGTTTTTGCAAAACACACCAACTGCTTATCATAATCATCATTGTAGTGGTCTGATACATAAGTATATATGATGTTTATATAGACGTTACTAGAAAAAAATTATTTTTTTAAATTTCCAGTTTGAATTACTATATTTATTGAATTCTAATATTTTTGAATAATTACTATGAAGTCTTATTTTTGTTCAACAAAATTATTTACTATAGGCATTATTTTAATAGTGTCCATTGAAGCAACTTTAAAAAGGTACTGCGAAAATAATTTTTGTAGTGAAAATTATACAACAAAAAATCAAATATTCCAAATTAAACTATAATATTCAATACTGTTCAACAATATAAATCGTACTTTATGAACAAGAAGTTTTAATTAAATCTTTTTACTTACAATGATTAACATAGACAGGTCAATGCTTGTAACGACCCATGCAGGAACTGTCAGAGTTGAACGACGGGCCCCTACTTGGCCTAGAACTGGGAGACCTAGCTTTGGCACACCAATATTGGCCCATGCTTGGCTCAAGATTAGGTAACCTAGCCTTGGCCATTCAATGGCAACCCAGGCTTAGATCAGGACTGGGTAACCTAGTCTCGGCCGTTACAATGATTACTCGAGCTTGGGCCAATACTGAGTGCCCCTACCTCGGCCGTCTAATGGCAACCTAGACTTGGACCAATGTAGGATTACTCAAGTTTGGCTATACCCATGGTTTAATAAGTGGATCATATAAGTGCATCAGTTCAACATTAGTAGATTTGTTCAGTAACTACCGTTCGGACTCAGCAATCAGAAGGACTGCAGTTCGTGCCCAGAGCCCAGCAAAATTTTCACAGAGTTTTTTTCACATTATCTACCTTGCTTAGATAGTTTAAACGATAATGATCATGAACTCTACGAGATTAATAATAATAAAATTTTTCCTTAATTAAATTTATTCGTTTCCTCAAATCCTGGGCCAGGTCTGACAACAAGGCTTGGCCTGAGATTATCATTTCAGACTTTTACCAGAACTGGGCCAAGACTGGCTTACAAGCCTGGTCAAAGGTTCTACAAAGTTGAGCCAAGTGTGGACCAAGCCTGGGCCCGTGGTACTTTCCTCTCTGGGTAGCATCTACAGTATGTCAGAAAATGAATACTTCATAATGTCACAAAACTGACGTCTTATTCATAGTGTCTTCCAGAACTCTTAGCTGGAAATTCTTAAAAATGATGTCTTTAACACATCATTATAAATATTTTTGAAGACACTTTTAAAAAGACATTGTAAAGAAATCATTCTGATTTAAATGGTCTGAGACGTTTTATCTCAAGTATGCTGCATCAATTCAAAATACATAATAAACTCACAATAACTATAAAAGTTTTAAAAATAAGTAAAATATTTTTGTTTACTTGACGTTGTATATGTCCCATTATGCCCGAATAATTCGAATCGTATAAAGTAAATAAAATTATTAATTCTCAGCTGTTATTCTATGACCACTTAAAAAAATTGAGTTTCATGGTCTCCAGAAATTAAATGGAACATTATTATTTCGTCATATGTACATAAATTATATACGTTAGCACGGTTTTAATACATTAAACTGATTATAATTTACAAAAAGGTAAAACAAATCAAAATAATTTTTGATCCGTATATACGTGTACATTAATATCAAAAACTTACATTAGAACGTAAGTGGTTCAGTCAGTGGTTAAGTTTCGATTGTTACTAAAAAGAATAAAATCTTATAACAAAACATGAATTGTTTAAAACGACATTTTCAACAAAATTTTTTTTTCCTGCAAATTCTTATAATAATTTTCAAAGTGCTCGGGTTGGCTCCATTCACATTCATTTTTCCACGGAGATCAAATACTGACAAAAACCATCAATCAACAATACATACTTCTTATTCAATAACGGGATCATTATACAATATTCTTACTTCATTTGTTTCTGTAATAACAGTGATTTATGTTCGATATACTAAAAAACAAAATGTGTTAAACTTTAAAACAGCTAACATACAAACGTTGTATTTGATACTGATTGAAATAGGTGTTCACTGTATTTCAACAATTATTGTAATTATTTTTTGCTTTAAGCAAAAAATTTTAATATCAATTGTCAATAAAATAATTAGTGTGGACAATGAAATTCAAAAACATCTAAACCAATTTAATCAATTGCGAGATGATAACTATCAAATTTTAGTAGTTTTAATTCATATTATTATACCTTTTCTGCTTAATTTAAAGGCTTTGAACGGGGATAATTATACTGTATATGTAAGCTACCATATTATTTTAGGATTTACTATTGACAGTCTTGTAATTCAATATGCACTTTTCATTCACTTTCTAAGAAAAAAAATTCATAAGTTGAATGAATCATTTCTGCTATTAGCCAACAAAACTGATCAACTCACCCAAGAATTTCTACACTCTAATAATAGTTTATATAATGACAATATCAAAAAGTTTGTATTTATTCGTAAAACGCATCGTTCGGTCTATGAAGTAGCTTGGGAGTTATCAGATTTTTATTCTTTACCCATTCTGCTTGCAATTCTTTTTCAATGTGCCAGCATAATATTGAGTGTATATTTATCAATCTTAAATTATAAACAGAGAATACAAACTCCAGAAAACCATGGTCATTTTTGGTTGTCAATATTTAATATATGTTTCAATTTATTGTGGATCTTAAGAAATATTATTCCAATTATAATTGTAACGAGCTATATAACAAAAACTATCGCTGAAGTAAGTATCAATTAATAATTGTTATAAAATCTTATTACAGTCGAGTTTCATTAAGTTACATTCCATTAACTCAGAACTTCCCCTCGATCTTGACCCCCACTACGAGCTACGTTGTCTCCTACCCAATGCTATTCGCTCTGAGTGAAGCCATGGTAGGAGAAATCAAATTGACTGAAACGTTTGCAGTGGTTACTTTTGGAGTTACGGGAGGCTATGATTACTGAAATTGTAAGCAAGCACACGTGAAAGTATTTATTTTGTTATCATTTAATTATTTATTTTTCATTTTGATTTTTTCATCAATATCATGTTTTGACTTTGATATGAATTTCAAACAACTTAACCTAAATGCTTACTGCATTCTTTTTCATTTTTTATCATTATACTTACTTATTGTTGATTCGTTTAGCTAAAAAACAAAACTGCAATTACTATAAAACTGTCACATATTTTTTACAACTTTTTTTTTTACTATTATTTATAATATTTATTTATTTTTATGTTTCTTGCTATAGACATAGTATAAAAACATACTCTGATAGCCTCCCGTATTATATATTTTGTCTGGCGCTGCAGTCACACTCATAGCGAATACATTTGTATATACCTATGTATACTCTATTCAAAAATTCCCATAGAATCCACTCAAATGCGACAAAGACCGCATAGAAACAAATACACTCTATAGGATCCTATGCGGTTTTTGTCGCATTTAGGTGGATTCTATGGGAATTTTTGGATAGGGTATTTTTATATGCCTTATTCATGTCAATGCCAGAGCGCATGCGCCGTAGTTTACTCTTTTAAGGAGAAGGGGCATTCGATAAGTTGAAATTTCCAGACCGTAAACTAACTTCTAAGTTAATGAAGTTCAACTGTGGTTATTTAACTTAAAAATGTATTCATTTATTACAGATGAAAAGAACAGAAACCATTGTTCACAAAATTAAACTTTCATACTTCCGATATCCACGAATCAAATCTGAAGTATACATATTTACTACAATATAATTGTTTTAGCATTTTGTTATAAAGATAATATATTGTTCGATTAAAAAAAAAAAAAAAACATTTTTCAGATGGAACAATTTTCTATGGAACTATTACATAGGCAACATACAATGTTCACTGCTTGTCATTTTTTTTCAATTGATAGTAGACTCTTGATATCCGTATAATTTTTTTATTATTTTTGTTCAAGTGACTTAACGCTAATTAATGTGATCAATTTTCATTGTGATTGATTATTATCGCATGTCAACAATTATTCAATCAAAATTATATTGCTTCCGAAAAAATTTAAAAGTGCAATTGCCTCTGCGGATTCATGTTACTTCGCTAATTTTCTATATAAATCAACGCTTTTAATAGTTAACTCCTAAACTTTATGTTTTTGACAAAGTGAATTTCTTAAGCTTTGTTTTTGAAATTGCTATGAATAATTGATGAATATTTTTTGAGCTTCGTATATACTTCTTTAAATTTATCAAATTTGAAAAATTGTTGCATGAAAATTGTCTGAACTATCTTAAAAAAAAACAGTTCAGATCAATGTAGATCTAAAAAAATTTAATAAACTGATTAATATCTAACTAAGTCGACTACGTAATTAAAAGATTAGCGTTGGGTCAGCTTCAGTACTTACCGTCTCAATAACTTATTATTATTTTTTTTTATTTTTCATACAGATTATCAGCACAACTACAACATACATGATCATTATACTAAAGTACTCTTCTGAGTAATAGAATATAATATCCCAACAACGCATTTGGGTGTATGATGGACAACTATGTATATAATCAATACAAAAAAAAAAAAACTATTATAGATTTTCTTACTTTTTAGAATAAACAAATATACAGTCAACATGAGCGACTTTATTTTGTCAAGGTAATATTGTTTACCCAAAAAATAACGTTTAGTCATGACTTGAATAATTTTTTTATTTGTGTATAGAGTCAATGGAAGGTGAAGGGTCCTAATGATAACCAATTTGACGATAAAAAATAGTCCCGGATATATTGTTATAAAGGGAAAAAAATTACCAAGGTTTCTTTTTATAATTCTACTTTTTCAATCCCTAAAAAACGTACGGTAAAAAGACAATGAACTAAAAAATTTAAGTTTTTTTTTGTTGAATCCTTTTATTTGTGTTATAATGTAGAAGTAAATTTTTTAAGGTTTTACATATTTTAAAAATTATGTTAAAATATTAATAACTTCAAATATTGAACAAAAATAAAGTAGATAATAAAATAAGATATAATGTCAAATAAGCCTATATACGCTATTATTTCAAATGCCCTCTCTTACTGAAAAAGACTTAAATAAAAAATAATTGAACCAATAATTATCGAAGTAACCTTGACTGTAACTTATTTTGAAAAACTCCAATAAAATTATTTTAATAAAAATTTGTCACGCTGAGTTCAAATTTTTAAATTTTTAGCTAAAAAGAAGTTTTAATTGTTTTCATTCTGCTTACAAGATTTGAAGTAGTTTAAAATTGTAACAATTTGACATAAATTTAATATTTGAACATTCAAAACTTGAATTTAACCAGTGACTGATGGTACATCATTTAAGTACTTGACTTGCTTATTTGGATCACTTACATCTGCTCCTTCAGGACAGTCAATATTATTAAAAGAAAGGTCATAACATATATGAATTTCATACAAAAAAGATTCAGTTCGTTCCTAAAAGCATAAAAAATTATTGATATACGAATTAAAAAATCTTAAAAAATTTACAATAGCAATCGACTTAATTACTTTATTGAAAATGGTAGTAATCACAGACTTCTTTCCGACACTGTTGTTTATTTTATTATTTATATCTCCTAGAGATACGGTATTTCCAGGAAAAATTTCTCCGTCATTAAGTGCTTGAACTAAATCATACTGATCATATAAATCTAAAGTTTTAGAAAAATATTTTCCTATATCGTTAACGTCTTCAACACGAGCTGCACACCGTCCATGTTTAGTCCACTCATGTTCCCACAATCTGGCATCTGGATCACCATATCCAGATTTGTCGACACCAAACCATACCGGCGTTAATTTATCTTTAATATCAATTAGATCGTTAATATTGAATGGTTTATCTAGTGGACATTTCTTTTTAAGTATTGACTTATCCGTAGTTCTTTGTGGCCATAATCCATGGATAGACCATGAATCTGGAGTGTTACATTCTTTGTCAGACTGACCCATTACACGTACTTTATAACACAAAGCCTTCGGCCAATATTGTGATAACTTAAAATATTCAAAACACTCGGAAGCCGGTGATTCGGCGTCTTTACAAATATCATCATTGGCCTGCCTATATTAATCATTATAAATAGAAATATTCAATTAAAACTCTTTGATCACGAAGTACAATTTGAAATTATTTATATTGTGAAATGCCAAATATGAAGTAGTAACCATACAACAATCTTGTTCAAGGCTTGGGCAAGCCTGGTCTCAAGTTCGATACACATTAGTATCGTTTTCTACCTATGTGTCTTGCTGCAAATACTTGTGGCTAAATTTCAATAAAAAATTTATAATGCAAGCCTAACACAAGAAATTCGTGCCAAATTATAACTCGATTTTGGAGGAAGACTATAGTTGGAAATAGTTATGCATGGCTTGATCAAGATCTGCTCGAGGCTCGAAATTGAACTTGAGCCTTGAGCAGATCTTGAGCAAGACATGTGTAAGTACCTGCTGTAAGTTACTGGTACATGAAATGCGCCAGAAACTTTTAAACTGCGCCGTATCTAAGATATTTTCAATATCCTCGTGTACAATGCCTTGAGCAAGTCATGCACAAATCTTGATGACGATTTCTTGCTACATGATCTTGCGCAAGACCCATGCGTAGAAATAGACACTAGTGACCAGGAGTTTTGCTTAAGGCACTGGCACCAAAATCTAGCTCAAGCATGTATTATTGGCATGTAGTATTTGAAGAAGTTATCCTAATAACACGTGTTTGAGCAAGATTCCTGGAGTTAGTATTTTTAACAAAACACCTAGGTGCAAGCCATCCACAACTATTTTTAACTGTAGTCTTCCTCCGGAATTGAGTTATAATCTGGCACGAATTTTTTGTGTAAGGCCTGCACTATAGACTTGCTATTGAAATCTAGCCACAAGTATCTGCAGCAAGACACATATATAGTCCCATACTTTCTAGGAAAAGTTCCCATAAGTATGGAGGTAGGGGCACTCAGTATTGGCCCAAGCTCGAGTAATCATTGTAACGGCCGAGACTAGGTTACCCAGTCCTGATCTAAGCCTGGGTTGCCATTGAATGGCCAAGGCTAGGTTACCTAATCTTGAGCCAAGCATGGGCGAATATTGGTGTGCCAAAGTTAGGTCTCCCAGTTCTAGGCCAAGTAGGGGCCCGTCGTTCAACTCTGACAGTTCCTGCATGGGTCGTTACAAGCATTGACCTGTCTATGTTAATCATTGTAAGTAAAAAGATTTAATTAAAACTTCTTGTTCATAAAGTACGATTTATATTGTTGAACAGTATTGAATATTATAGTTTAATTTGGAATATTTGATTTTTTGTTGTATAATTTTCACTACAAAAATTATTTTCGCAGTACCTTTTTAAAGTTGCTTCAATGGACACTATTAAAATAATGCCTATAGTAAATAATTTTGTTGAACAAAAATAAGACTTCATAGTAATTATTCAAAAATATTAGAATTCAATAAATATAGTAATTCAAACTGGAAATTTAAAAAAATAATTTTTTTCTAGTAACGTCTATATAAACATCATATATACTTATGTATCAGACCACTACAATGATGATTATGATAAGCAGTTGGTGTGTTTTGCAAAAACAATAATAGCCTATACGACCTAACGTGATCAGTAATAAGACTTATAAATTAGTGGAAGCAGAAAATTATAAATACAAGTAATTCTTTGAATATAATATTGTTATCTTGATTGCATTGAAACAAAAGTATGGTTCATTTCCTGGTAAATAAATTATTTGATTTTTTTTAAATTGATAAAAAAAAGTTTTAATACTAATTTTTATGCTTCGTAGAATAATCACTGTTCAGTTTTCTAAAAATAACGATAGAAATTAGTTGGTGATAGATTTAAAGAGACGGACATACGTATAAGAAAAAAAAAAACAATCATGTACGTTATGAAGAAATGAAATTTTGATAAGTAGATGGCCGTAAATTTCATCGAATTTATATAAAAAAGCATTATTTGTTAATGCTCAGAAAATCGACGAATAAATATGCAAAATCTCAATCTTGGATACGAGATCGATTATCCTGATTGAAGAAAAAAAATCGGTCTGTCGGTTGACCCTGTGGGCCAGCCCCCAAACTCCCCGCATATTTCGAGCTCCTTGAGCTTGAAAAGATCATAAAAAAACAATTGCATGTGATAGCATTTTCGAGCTCGAAGAGCTCGAAAATATATCTACACTAATGTTTCGAGCTCTTTGAGGTCGAAAACAGCGGGAAGTTTTGGGGCTGGCCCGCAGGGTCAACCGACGCCCAGATTTTTTTTACAAGTGCAACGGGAAAATGGGTTGCTAGACACCTTAAAAACACTATCACCAAAATTAATTTTAAGCGGAAGATCCTCCGTATCGCAGTTTTTCATTTTTTTCTCAATCCAATAGAGAAAAATTCATACCTCATCATAAATTGATTGCACAGAAAAATGTTCTTACTAAATTTTGTAGGAAATTTAATGCTCTACAAAAAAGGTATCTTATATTTTTTCCGTAAACCTCACCATTTGAATGATATTGAAGATTTAAGTTTGATCATTTTAAGACAAATTTCATTTTTGTTTATGAATTTTATAACTCGACAATAAATGACTACTATAAAATGCGCAACACTAATTTTTGTAGGAAATTAACTGCTCTTTATAACTGGTATCTTATATTTTGGCGATTAAATTAAGCGTTCAAAAGACATTCATCATCAAACTTTTATGTGTACTAATTTTAAGTGTTTTTGATTAGATAATCGAAAAATTTCAATTTAATTTATAAATTTTAAGAAAATTTACACAATTTTAGTTTTTATCAACTGAGAAACTTCAAAATTTTTTTCAAGTTTTTTCTATAAAAACGAAAAAAACTCTAAGATAAGCCTAAAAATCTTTCCCGTCAATCAATGAAAAAATGTATAAAAATATTTAATTGATAATATGATATCTTAAGAAAAAAATTATTAGTTAAGTAATTTTTTTTTTTTTAAGATTCATTTTGATAAAATAAGACCGCTATCGAAAATGGCTATGTAACTCTATGTGATTTAATTATAATTTCAATATAATAATTCATAAAAAAATATTTGTAATTAAAATAATTTTATATCTATATATATTTGAACTCTCGTCTTACCAGAAGCATGTGCGCACATTCACACGTGACTCGCCTTTGGTCAAGATCAAACATGGATCATGCATGATCAAGCAAGATTCATGCAAAGTCATATTCTATCAGGCATGATGAGGAATGAATTCTCATCCATGATTCATGTAAAGTCATGCATGATCAATGATCATGTATAAAGAGAAATGAAAATTTATGCATGAAACAGTATGACTGAGTATGATTTTGCATGACCATGTCTAATCTACAAGATACATACTCAATCATGCATATAATCATGAATGATCAAATTTAGCGGAAAAATAATGGTCATGCATGACTGAATGTGGCTTTGCATGATCATACATATGATTCATATACTGCCATGCTCGATTACGCAAGATTCATGCAAAGTCATAGTCAATCATGCATGATCATGTATGACTTCGTTTGACCGGAAAAAAGTTACAGTATAAGTGCAACAAAGATAGTTCCGTTCATTTCTCTTAAAGTAAAAAAAGAAAATGAGTAACGCTTCGCCTTTACTTTAACAAAACGACAGTTCCCGCGTAATAGCTTAAATGAGTTCTTCTTAAAAGATAGCGCAGTCTACCGACAAAAATTCATGTTCACAAAATTGGACTAAACCCATTTTTTTAACATTGCGTTCTGACTCCGTGTTCCTATACTTAGTGGAATGAACAGAGAGAAAGTTAAAACCGAAAACACCCGAGGTACGCTCGTTTGCTACATTTTTAAGTGTAGAAATGCTCAATTCGTAATAGGAGAAACAGAGAAATGGTTACATTAGAATTAGAATGTGTAGGAGATACATTAAAGTATGAGTTCAATTAAATATTTTAAGTTTCTGTGAACTTGTTTTGCAGTTGAATAACAATACGAAGTTCATAATTAATTATTAAGTTATTTTTTATAACAAGACGTAATTTTGAGCAATCTTATCATTTTATAGTAAAAACCACTGAAATATGTTTGTTTATTTCATAGTATTTAACAGAATATCTACATAAATTATATAAATTTCGAACAATATTGTGTTCAAGTTTAGTTTATATTAAACAAATGTCCGATACTTAAAGTGAAAAAAATAATATTAAATGTAAAATTTAATTTTTGTTATCCTTAGTGATGTCCATTATTTTTATAATAATTTTCACATATCAATAAAAGTAAAAATAAATAATTTTATTTTTATCAATAATTTCATTGTATACTCTTTCGAGATATTAGTATTTTATCAATCAAAATGAATTATCTCAGTCAAAACGAAAAATATCAATATGTACAAGAATACGATTCTTGTTTGAATACATCTTCTAACTATGAAAAAATAATAAAAATAGGGCAGGGCACATATGGGTAAGTAACAAGTGTGCTTATAAAAATATTTTCGATAAACTTTCTACTTAAGTCCTAGTAAAATTCTAAAAGTTTTAGGCACTAAATTTGTATATAATGTTGTCATACTTAATTCTTAAAATGAAACAAAATTTTTAACTTGAATCGACTTTTAATTAATAATTTTTTAAATTTATTTCAGAGAAGTGTTTAAAGCAAGAAATCGACAAAGCAATAAATTCGTTGCAATGAAAAAAATACTAATGCACAATTTGGGAGACAATGGGGTGTGTTATTACTGTAATGATAATGTAAAAATTAAGATTGTAAAAAAGATATTGAAACGATCACAAAATTTTTACAGTTTCCCATCAGCTCCCTGAGAGAAACGAAAATTTTAAGACTTCTCAAACATAAGAATATCATTAATTTAATTGAAATCTGTAGATCAGCAGGTATAGTTAAATATTATCTATATTATTAAGAGGATAAGAAAAATTTTGTTTCCGCCATATATATATGATAGAATTGGTTAATGTTATTAAATTTGGAACCGTTAAAAATATCTTGACTTGAATTTGTGCCTTTTCATAGTTTAAACTCTTTTTTATTGCCAAGCATCAGATAAATCAATTTATCTATGTTATTCGAATTACATTTAAATTACGCGGGTAAAAAGACGATCGTATTTATTTTCTTTAAATAAATTAATCTTTTAATTATTCTGTCACTAAATATGACTGAATGTCACTGAATATAGCTATATTATTTATATCGCGTTACTAATTCCAAAACGACATATTTTTATACTCTTTTTTGGTTTTAGGGAGCTTCTCAAAGCCAAAATAGCGCACACAGAAAAAAAAGAATTTATTGACACAAAAAATCTTTACTCGCCTAAAGAAAATTTTTACTTCCTCCCAGAAATTTTTAACATTGTCAACTGAAAACAAAAATTTATTTGAAACTAGAAAAAATTACTTGGGGCAAAAAATAATTTTTTGCCCAAAAAATCTTGCTTCGCCCCAACCAAATTTTTACATTCAATTCAAAATACATAAAATTTTTTGTGGCAAGAAATCCTTTTTTTTTCTGTGTATTTCATAAATTTAGTAGTGATATTTGGGCAGTCACGTAGTGACTGCAGATTGCTCGTTCATTTTAAAGGATTTATCATTAACATTTATAAATTGATATTTAATGTTATCTCTAGTTCCTAAAACGATTTGATCTAAATTTTGTTACGTGATTCTCTTTAATATATTTAGTAGTACTCTTCATAAAAATACATCTTGCCATGGGTCAACTTAAAACCGTTTAATTTAAAACAAAATTATTTAAATAATTGCAAGAAACTTTCATTTTCAAATGAGATAAATTTTAGTAGATTTCATAGAAATCTAACTGTTGTATTTGTCCTCATGACACAACTTTCTAAAAATTTTATGGTTTTCCTTCTCAGCTATTAGAGAAGGTCCAAAAAATACCATTGGTTCGAAAGCTTAAACACGTATTTATATATACGGTATAACGCACCGTTTTTCAAAGATAGTGATCAAAATTCTACATCGATCTTAATGAAACTTCGTATATCCATTTTTTAGTTAAAGAGCCAGTTCAATTCGAAGATGAATTAAATCGGTCAGGAAGTTATGAAGTAATGGTCGTAGGAAATTTTTTTATTTTCCGAAAAAATCGAGTTTTCTTAATTTATGGTCAAAAAACTTGCAAACTTAGAAAAAGATAATAAATTTCGGGTGATTTCATCTTATAGTTCATTTAATTAACTTTGATTTGTACTATTTTACTTATGTTTTTGATAATTTTTTCTAAGACTTTGATCAATTTTAAAATTTATTAAGAAACAGAAAGTTTTTTTTTCTTCGCTTTAGCGTTGAATAACTTTTGAGTTGTGCATCCCCAAGTAGCACACTTGACTTTATGACATCTATAAAATAGAAGTTTTGAAGATGTTTTTGACTTATCGATAAGAAATTTATATCACCGAAAAAATATCTGGTTAAAAGACTTGACACAAGTGACGACCAAAAGTAAATTACAAATAAGTTATCTAAGTGATTTTTTAACTGAAATTACTTTTTTAGGATGGAAAAAAGAAGTCAAATTTCCTATAACTCTTAAGACTAACATCTATATATCTTATATTAAAAAAAAAAAAAACTTGACTTTTAAGACAAAAAACAAATGGTCTTGTCCTTTTCTGTGTTATTTAGGTAATAGTTGGATCTCGTTAATTACATGTTCCCAAACAACACAGAAACAACTTTAAGACGTCATAAAAATGTCTTTTAAAAGGACAAGATTAATTTTTACGATGATTTCCCATGGGAATCTGCACCATTTCGAAATCCATATAAGAATGTTGTATGGATTTAAAATTAGTAAAATTATCAAAAAGCGTTAGATTATTAATATAAACAAATTTATGAAAAAAAAAAAAGTTAAATAAATAGATAAAGAAATCCAGATACCCCGGATTCTATAGAAATTACTTACATAGAAACCCATTCCTGTATATGAATTCTTTACAAATAACTCCATATATCCAAGTTCCTATAATGGGAATCCTGGAACCCACAGTTTCCTATGGTTTCTACTCTTACATAAATCTATACGCTCCTATACGGATTTCTATGGATTCCCATGCAATTCCACATGCACTTTTTCGATAGAGATTTTTAAGATTAGTACTAGTACACATATTAAAAAGAATCATGAAAATAAATTTAGGTTGAATATTAAAAGTTCTTTGATTATTGTACATATTTTAATGTGGAAAAATTAGAAATATCAATGAAATTTATTTACTTTATACATTTTATTTAATAAAAAATAGTATGTCAATGTTAGTAATTTATTAATTTATAATTATAGCTACAGATTCAAATTATCCTTCGATATTTTACCTTGTATTTGATTTTTGTGAACATGATCTCAATGGTTTACTTTCCAACAAGGCTGTAAAATTTAGTTTAGCGGAAATAAAAATGATCATTAAGCAATTGTTAAGCGGTCTTTATTATATTCATGTTAACAAGGTATATTATTTATATCTATTGCTTGTATATTTTTTCGCATAATTAACAAATTATTAATTTATTCCAGATATTGCATAGAGATATAAAACCATCAAATATACTTATTACAAAAGATGGAATTTTAAAAATAGCTGATTTCGGTTTGGCAAGACCGTTTAGTGATAAAAATTCTGGAAATCTAGGTAAAGAACAAGTAGTAACGTTATGGTATAGAGCACCTGAATTACTTCTTGGAGATGAGAATTATGGGCCGCCGATTGATTTATGGGCAGCCGGATGTATAATGATTGAAATGTGGAAACGGTAACTTTCGAACATCTTACAAATGACAAAAATAATTGCATTTACTTGAACATTAAAAAATAGATTAGTTCTTTTTTTTATTCTATTTTATATTTTAGGACTCCAATTATGCGAGGACATTCTGAGCAACACCAACTTTTTTTAATATCAAATTTATGTGGCTCCATCACACCATTTATATGGCAGGATGTAGAAAAACTTGAATTATTTAGCACAATGCAACTACCTCAAAGAAAAAAAAGAAAAGTAAGAATTATAATATGAAAGCGGAATAGCCACTGTGAAGGCCAAAAAACGAGTGATTTTCGGAAATTTTTTGACCGGGATAATTAAGGAATATGGGGATCGATTTCTTTTTTTATTTTATTATATTCAGTGTAGTATTTTTAAATTTTTATTAAAAAATATTAAATAGGTAAAAAATTAACAGCGTTGCTGTAGAGCCTGGAAGAAAATTTCCCCTCCACGATTGTCACGATTTCTCGAAAACGGGTTATTTGAAATAAAAAAAAAAGAAATCAATATAATCTGTGGGACCCAACATGAATAACTCGGTCTATAATAAATCTGGTCAGAACAACTCTGTCATTACAACTCTTGTAAATACAACTCTATGCAAAAACAACTCGGTACAAAAATAGATTTTCTATTTTTAAGTATGGGCATTATGAGAGAAAATTATTAAATATGATTAATGCTTGCTCAATCTTGCATGATGTATGAGTAGTTATTTTGGGGGTAATAAGCGTCTTGGTCCCCGGACAAAATATCCCCAGGACAAAACATCTCTAGATAAAATATCAACCTGGGTTGGATGTACACAAAACTTGTGAAAAATAGGCACAGTTCTATTTTAAGCGTCTATAATGTAGAATGGTTTTCGACGAAATATCCTCATAATCCTTATAGCATATTTAATATTGATTTAAAGTGATTTGATATAGTAATAGTTGAAAAAAAATATTATTTCGCTTTGATTAAGTAAATTATAAAAAAAATGTTATTATCATAATCATAAATTTAGTTGAAACTGACAAATATACATACATGAGTAATTAATGAAATCTACAAAATTATCTCGATACTTTTGATTCAATTTAATAGATAATAAATGTATTTTTGTATTAAATTCGCCAAATAGCTGTTTGCCCATTCAACTATGTCCACGACATTTGTGTGCATTTTATGATTATCTGCCTGCAACAAGTAATTTCGAGTGTGACAAGTAAACTTTTTGTTTGCGTGTTGCTTAATCCGAGTTGTACTGACCAGAGTTGTTTTTGTATAAAGTTGTTTTGACCAGAGTTGTTTTTGTACCGAGTCGTTTCGACTGGAGTTATTTTGTCCGGAGTTGTCATTGTTCGAGTCGTTTTGTCTGAGTTATTTTGCCCTAGAGCCATAATCTGTATGAATGTAGTTATCGTTGTACGTAGCTGATTTTTAAAATTTTGATTTTTCAAAAAATTGTGACTGATTGAAAATTTTTTCATGTTTTTGTCCTTTTTTTTGTATTCAAGCTGTCTTAAAAAACAGTGGAAATCAAAATTTAAAAAATCGGCTTCACTGAACCTTAGCTATTGCGAAGACGAATAAAACAAAAAAAAAAAGTTGAAAATCGGTTGATAATTGCTTGAGTTGTCGATGCATCCAGTTCGAAAAAAGTCGTTTTGAGTAAAAAGCGTTTTATTTAAAGTTTTTAGTTCATTTCTCTTAAGGGGGAAAAGAGTCTGAGATACAAAAAAAGAGCATATTTTCGCGAATTTGTTTTTTTTTTTAGAGTACCTATTTTATTAACATTCTTAAAATTTGAGACATTATTAAGCAACATTACAAGAATATTTGGCTAAATTTTTATAAAAAAATATTGAAAAGTGAGCCAGTGATAGTGGGGAGAACCGAGTTACTTAAAAAAAAGTCTCCATGCCGTAAGCAGGATAACTCGTGACTGTTTCATCTGAAATCAAAAAATCACAATGATTTCATAACTACATAAGTTTATCTTGAATTTGAACGAAGGAGTAAACAAAATATTCATTTTTGAGTTTTTGGTAAAGGTGCAATCAAAAAACTCTGATTTTGACCAAAAATTGCTTTTTTTGTTTAATAAAAAAATAAGTAGTTATTGAAAAAAAAATCCTTGATTCAAATTTACGATAAACTTATTTACTAAAGAAATCTTTTTGATTTTTTTATTCCAAATGAAGCAGTCATGAGTTATCCTGCCTGTGGCATGGAGACTTTTTTTTAGGTGACTCGTCTCTCCCTACTATCACCGGCTTATTTTTAAATATTTTTTTATAAAAATTTAGCAAAATATTCTTGGAATGATGCTTAATAATGTCACAAATTTTAAGAATTTCAATAAAGAAGCTACTCTAAAAAAAAAAATCACAAAAATATGCTCTTTTTTTTTGTATCTTGGACCCTTTTCCCCCCTTAATATAAATCACATATCTTCTAAAATATTTATACTTATATCAATAACTGTACCTCAATCAACTCTCGAAATTTTCTACACATATTTTCAAATGTATAAACTTCAAATTGAAAAGAAAAAAAAATTTTTATTTTTCACAGTGGCTATTCCTCTTAAGTAACCTATTGTTAGTTTTATTAAATTTAATGAATAAAAAATTTTAATAAATTATTCAGCTTAAAGAAGAACTCAAACCTCACATTGAAAATGCATACGCACTAGATCTTATAGATAATATTCTTGTAATTGACCCGAAGAAAAGATTTGATGCAGATACAGCATTAAATCATGACTTTTTCTGGACTGATCCAATGCCATGTGATTTATCTAACAAGTTATCTCAACATAATCACAGTATGTTTGAGTACTTTACATCTTCTCAGAGACTACAAAAAAAACTCAATGAACCTGCCATACCTTCTTTAAATGACAATGGCTACCAAGATCGTATTTTCTAACTAAAACCGGAATAAATAACTAAAAAAATATATTTTTTATAAATATTTTAAATTTGAACGAAAGAAAATAATAAACAACTTGATATTATTAAAACTTTTATTTTGTAAATTTTCGAAAAATAAACAATCTTAAAAAATTAGAAAATAAATTTCTAAATAGTCGTCAATTAAATAATTTTTTTTTTTTTCATAACTTAGATACATTTAAAGGGTACATTATTTTTTATAAACAAAAATAACAAAAATTTTGCTACACAATTTATTTAAACAGATTTGAAAATTAAAATTTTTAAATGTACTATTAATTAAATAAATAAAATGATTTATTTAAAATGTTTTTTTTTTTATTTATTTTATTAATACATGAAATTTAATTTCCGTACTGTATTATCGAACATTGAGGTATTAAAGTACAAAATAAGAACACAAAAACAAAAAAATCTATATGAGTAATAAATCAACACTTATTTTATCATCTTATCACTAATTAATTAATGTGAATATTTAGAAAGCTATATTTAATATGAATGTACAAACTAATTTTTTAATAGAAATCAAAAAAATACATTTTTTTTCTTATTTGAAAATAATGATTTTATCCTCTACTTGTATTAATTTACAGTTGTAATTTTATTATTGTTATGATTATTATTATTATTACTATTATTAAGATTGTAGTAAGACAAAAATTAAGTTGTGCTATTGGACTAAAGAATACTTACAAAATATTTCATCTTAAAAATATAAATTAAGTATTTATAAATTCGTCAGTCATAAAACTTGAAGACATTTTTCTTTTCATTAATTTTTTACTCTGTTTAGTCATTTCGCTCGTGAATTCATTACTATTTTTTTTTTTTGCATTGACGTAATCTTAAATATAATTATTTATAACTATTATAGCTCGGTAATTTTATTCGCTAAAAATATGTTTAAGATCGTGTTCATAAAGGGCAATTATTAACATAATTCCTAAACCAGTTATAAGACCAAGTGCTTGCAACATACATTGCCAATGTGACCCGCCTTCTTCTGAATGTACAGAAGATAATTCAGGTATCTAAAAAAAAAGTATTATTATTATACAATTACAAGTCCTATAAATAAAAAAACTATTCAATACATAATATATACGTGAATTATGAATAATTATAAAAATTTAGTGATTAAAATTTTATATAAATCGTAGAGTGCTTCGTATTGGACGAACATTTTTTTTTCTTCTTTACATTAAAAAAAAATTCTTTGTAAGTTTCAGCTTTTAATTCCAACCCGAACATCAATGGAAACTATTTTGAAATTTTCCCATTGAAAAAACATAGTAATATAATATTTTTTTTTTTTTTTCAATTATCTAATGCTCAGCTGGAATTCATGATATCCTTTATAATCTCTAAAATTGTTTTTTTTTCTTTTGCAGGCTGTTAACTACTGAACATACAATAAAATTGTTATCTTTAACATTTTTATCATGTGTTTAGTATCCCAGATAGCAAAATGACGTCTTAATGAATTCTGAATGAGTTCCTATTTATGATTTGGACATCTCATCAACATCTTAAAGAAGTCTTTCAGAAGTTCTCGGGATGTCGAATGAGCCACCTAGCGAACTCAGTAAGACTTCTTTAAAAAGAGTTCTTTTTTCTGACTTCGCAAATAAGACTTCAGTATGAATTTACCATGACGTCTTTAAGGAGCTCCTAATTTTGACTTCATGAAGAAGTTTAAAAAAGAATACATTTAGATGTCACACAACTGACGTCTTATTTATGGAGTCTTCAAGAACTCTTAATTAAGAGTTCTTAAAAATGACACCTGTAAGAAGTCATTATAAGACTTCTTGAGGACGCCTTCAAAAAGACGTCATAAAGCAGTCATTCCGACTTGAATGCTGTCTGGGTAGTTAACGCTCCAAAAAGAAAGAGTTCAAGTTTATAGAGAAAGTGAGTTTTGTGGTTGACACAAATAACACGGCTTGAATTACACTTATTAACTAACAAATTAGCCTCCATTATAAACCTTGTCTCAGGAACAATCGAATAATTAAGACGATAAGATCTAATAGAAACTATGTAGTTCATAGATCGTACAATAGAATAGCTAACCAAGTCAACGAGTTCAATTCGGATATCGACTTTTTTAGCGGATCTATTCTGGTTTTTTATTCATTCGAATATTAAAAATCTACATAAGTAATCAAGTTTTTTCTTTCCTCATTAAAAAACGTCTAAATTTAAGTATAATGGAATATGATTCTATTTTCAAATTATAGTTTTCCTTATATTTGTAACTATAATATGTAACCAATTGTAGTCGATTGGCGTACAATATAAATAAATAAAATTTCACAAATTCCATCTGAGCATTCAATAGTTGATTTAAAAAATTATTAGGTACTTTTTAAATGGGAAAATTTCAAAATTATTTAGAATGATGTACGAAGTAGAATTAAGAGCTGAACCTCACAAAGAATTGTTTTTCTGTTGCATAGAAAGAAATTTTGTATTAGGGGCGAATAAAAACAAATATAGTACTCAGTGAATTGTATAAAGGTACACTGTAAAAATCGAGAGTGAACCCGGATTTCAATCTGAATTCACTCCACCACTCGGAGTTCCGGAGTTTAAAAAAAAATCACACCGCATGCGGAGTGAATTGAGTTTTTTTAGCGGGGTAATGTCGGAGGGACGCGGATTTTATTTCACTCCCAATTCACTCCGGTTCGGAGTTTTAATATGAATTTATATTAAACTGTTAAACAGTGGATGCGTGTGTAAGTGTACGTGTGTGCGTGTGTCTGAATATGCGTGTTCGTGTGTGTGTGCGTATCAGCTGAGCAATAATGTAATATGCGAATTTTTACTTCGATTTTATTTAATGAAGTTATTTTTTATTAATAATATTTTCAAAACTCCTCTCCGGAGGGAATAATTAAAAGTCCATTCACTCCGGATTTAATCAGCATTCACTCCTCTAATTTCTTACAGTGTATGAAGTCATGTAAATACAATAAAAAATATAAATAATTACCATATCAACAAGTGCAATGTAAATAAACATTCCAGCTGCAGCAGCAAAAATCCAACTGGTAGTTGATGGCAAAGCACCTAACAAAACTCCAAAAATCATACCAAATAAACATAGCACCGATGATAGCAAATTATAAAATACTGCTTGTTTAGCACTCATTCCAGCTTTAAGTAGCACCGCGAAATCTCCCAATTCGTGAGGTAATTCATGACAAAATACTGCTATTGCTGTTGAAAAACCACCAGCAATATTTGCTGAAAATGCCGCTCCTATTGCCATACCATCTGTAAAATTATGTAAGCCGTCGCCCATTATTACCATCCATGCTACACTTGACATTGATTCAGGCGCTGCATGAACATGACCTTAAAAATTAAATAACAAATTTAATTTTCTATTATTTTTCTTAATTTAAATATAAATTACAAATTAAAACTAATAAATTACCATGGGAATGAGTATGTCCGTGATGTTTATTTTCATGTTCACGAATAATGACAGTATAACTTTCACGTTCATCAATTTGTGGATTATCTAAATTATCTTTACTGATATTTTTATTACTGTTATTTAGTTTATGATCATCAACAGACCAGTTTTCATGATTGTTTTTGTCTAAATCATCAGTTATTATTTTTGGTAATTGATTATTAGAATTAGATGTTAGTGGTTTTGCTTCTTCAATTGATGGCAAACGTTCTTTATCATTATGGTCATGATGATGTTCATGATGATTATCACGTGTTTCTGTTGTTATTTCACCATAACAGTATGGATATGATGAATATTTATGTTTACATAATTTTTCACCAACTGGATTTGTTTTCACGCCTTCTGTTTCTCTCATTACACGGACTCGTGTTGGTAACTAATAAGGAAATTTTATTTTTTCATTAATATTATTTTTTAGTAATACACAATACATAAATTATTACTGAATAATATATTACTCGTTAAAATAGGTAATGAAAATTTTATTTGGAAGCTAATAACATTATTTTCCAGTTTTACTGAATAAATTTTTAATTTTTAATTTATAAATATTTAATTGAATCTTTGATACAATAATTTTGAATAAAAACTAATGCAAATAAAATTTGTACGTTAAAATATAATAGAGCATAAAATATGTATGGATAAAATAATTACCTTATTTTTTCTCTGACGATATTTTCTCCATTCAGAAATCATTGACAAAGCTTTTTCCATGAAAAAAAACAATATCAACCCCATCATTGCTACTAATCCCTTCCACATATTTAAATTATGTGATTCTTCACTGTCAATTTCACTATGAACTATATTGACGTCATGACTATGTGGTGCCATCATTGCCTTTAAAAAAAAAAAACAGCGAAAAATATTTTATATAACTTCAAAATTAAATTTTTTTGTTTTTAATAATAAGTATAAAAATTTTTCATTATTTTACTCATTAAATTTTTGTGTCTTATTTTTATCATATTCCCTATCAAAAAAATCCATATGGGAATCCAGCCTAGATTCCTATGTGAGTTCCCACATGGCGTTTTCGGATGAATTTTCATATGATTTCCTATAGGAATCCAACCTGGAGTTCTCACATGGGTTCTTCTGAGAATCTACACCATACCAAATTCATGTGGTAATCTAGTATAGATTCTCATGTGGATTGTTACGATAATTTCCCGGATTCTATAGAAATTACTTATGTAGAAACCAAAATTTCTATATGGATTTCGCACAAAGAAATCTATACATCCAAATTCCTATATGAGGATCCAGGAACCCAAAATTTTCTATGTGGATTTTTCATATCGACGTTCTAATTAGTAAATTGTCTAACTCTATTTATGCCAATCCACATACACATGATTTCCTACATGGATTCTTGTATAAATCCATACACTCCTGTATACTGAGAGAAAAGTGCATGGTTGTGGTAACTAGAAAGGGATGAGAATGAAAAAATAGTCATCTTAACTAATATTTCTAGTTTCTTGAACTATATCATTGTGCCCGAAAATATTTGAAAGTAGTAGTTTTAACTAAGCATTTGTTTTGTTGTGGTAACTATTTAATATTATTTCTCAGAACTTATACTTCACCAGAATCACAAATGTTTCAATAATTGTACGATTATAATTTCATTAGTTTAGCATCATTTAAGTCGTCGACGAATATAATTAAGGATTTTTCTTGATTATTTTATAAAAATACCATTTTTTACTTAGTTACGTTCGCTATTGTCATTGTTCATTGAACTATAACACAGTTAAAACTACTATGATATCATCGTACATTTTACAACCATATATTAGTTATCTGAACTGAGGGTAATAGTGAAGACTTCATTGAACTATGTTTTTCATAGTTCAGAAAACCAGTTTTTTCTCTCAGTGTATAGATTCCTATGGATTCTCCAGCAATCCCACATGGATTTTTTGAGAGGGTTGGAAAATCACCGAGAACCTTCACGAATTCTGTTATAATATTGAACTTACTTAGAAGAAATGTATAAAAAGTTTACTTACATGAGGTAATAAATGTATAAGTGCATCTCCACATAAAGTGCCGATAGCAAGAGCAACAAGAAATTGTATTAATTGATGATAATAACTTTTCCCCATTACCGGAATAACAGCAACTCCAAGTAATCCACACAAACTTATTACTACAATACTTATCGTTGAATAAACCCATACTAAAAAACAAATTAATAAATAATTATAATTAAAGACAAAAAAAAAGACAGTAAAATAGTTTTAAAATTTACCTTGTACCATATTTCGTGTACTTTCTTCTTCAAAATATTCATCATGACTCTTGATATCATGGTAATGATCAGGTAATGAAATACAACCTTCACGCTCTGAATTTGAGGTACTAGATAAATGATAAAGTAAAACAGGACACAGTCGTTCAAATAACCATCCAGGTAATATTGTATGATTTTTTGTTGAAGTTGATAAATTAATATCAGGTGAAATGTTTGTCAAAAGTTGATTCTTGCTTACGCACTAAAATCATTAATTTTTATTATTAAAAAAAAAAAAAAAAAAAGAACAAAATATTTTTACTTTCATTTTAATTATTATTTACCTTTTGTTTATTATTTATATTATTTTTATTATCATTATTATTAATATTATTAGGCGGGGACGTAATATTTTTACTTTTTGATGATTCAGTAAGCATTTCTGTAACATTTAAAATTTTAAATTAATATAATTAAAGCATAAATAAAATATTTATAATTTATGGACCCAATAAATTATTTTTATGTTTAGGTTATTAAAATATTTTACTTGCATAAAATTTTTTTTTTTATTTACTGAAAAATTACAATCTATCCTAAGATATTTATTAATTTAAATGTTGTAGGTTTTTATTGATAAAAAAAAACTATCCAGTGAAGTTTCTTTTTCTTTTTTGTTTGACAGGGATTTTATTTATGTGAAACGCTGTAGGAGATCTAGTAGTTTAAATCTTTTTAATCGCTTAACTTCTAAGCTACGGTCCAGTAGCTTAGCTGCTAGTGCTATAACGCTGAACTTCCTTGACGGTCATTATATGGAGGTCTCTATTCAGGGTGTTGTTGGATACGTACGACGGTGCATTGACTATTGTTCCTAGTGCTTTTGACTGGAATCGTTGGATGATTTCCAGGTTGTCGTTGCTCGCCGTGCTCCAGAGTTGGATCCCGTAGGTCCAAATCGGTTTTAATATTACTTTATAAATCAGTAATTTATTCTTAACTGATAATTGGGATTTTCTTGCGCAAGAAGCCATTACTTGCATACAATTGATAGTTATATAAGATATAAATTATTAAATAATTTAAAATGTTTTCCTTTAAAAATTTTAAATACTGAGACTTTAAAAATAATTAATTTGAATAAAATAATCAATAAAATAGACTTATGTTTGTTCTTTGACTTGTTTATTGAACAGAACTGTTAAAAAAATGATTGGGTAACATCTCCGTGATGTCTACACAGGAAAAAAGTTTTTCTTGACTCAAGAAAATTTTAGTTATCAATTCTTGCAAAAAATTTCTTAGGGAAAATAAACATTTTTTGCGCCAAGAAATAATTTTTTCCTGTGTAGTTATTAATGTATAAATATATTTATTTATTTTAATCATTATCTGATAATTAATCATATTAATCATAAAATTTATTAATTAAATTTAGTGTCAACAGGTTCTTACCATAAAAGAAATTATTTGCGAATTTGAGTAAAAACATTTACTTGATCGACAATTTCTTGAATTAAGTAAACATTTTTTACATTAAATATATACCGTTAAAAATTTCCTTTGATTTTTAAAGATGATTGTCACGGAAATTTAAATTTCCTATGCAATGACTAAAAATTTCTATGTAATTAATTAAAATATTGAGGTGGATTTTAATTCAAAAAATTTAAAAAATACAATACTATCTTTTTTTTTTAAGAGGCTAAGTTTTTGACAATTGCGCGTTAATTAAAGTTTTCTATGAAATTTGTCGTATTTAGAAACTATATAAAGAAACAGAAAGTTAAGTCGTCAAAAAATTATTATACAGCTCTATAATTATTATTTTGAGTTTCTAGAAATTTAGTATTTTTTACTATAACTTTTAATTAAGACAAATAATATTAATTAGAATTTATCAATATTAAGTGTATAATATTTTTTGAGTGTAGCATAATAACTTTTGGCGACTTAAATTTCAATTTCAAGTTTAGTCGACAGCGTAATAAAATTTTGTTCATTTCTTAAGCCCATTTTTCTCCGTGTAGCCATACATGGAAAAAAATAATTTTTAATTAAAGTTATGGTTTTTCAAATAACTATCAGCTTCAAAATTAATATTATTTAAAATTAATTAACTAATGGACAATAAAAATATAATTATTAAAATGAAATAAAATAAAATATACTGTGACTTTAATTTATATGACATTTATGACTTGAAAATTTAAAGTAATATAAAACTAAAGTATATAAATTAGTTAATTTATAATGACATTTATATTTCATATTTTTGATTGACTTTAACTTGTTAATAGCTTCAAGTTAATTGCTTTTAATTTAAAGGAAAATTCCTAACAGCATATACCTACTGAATTTAAATAGAAATATAATAATAACATATTTATATATTATTGCAAATTGTTTCTCTATTTATAAAGAAATATTTAAAAATAAAAAATATTATTCATAGAATATGAATAATTTTATTGTTATTAAGAAACTGATAAAAAACTATTGTTAGATAAATTTTTCTTCTATCATAACTATATTTTAATTTATTACACATACTCTGCATTTAACATATAACTTTTAGAATAAGATGCAAATGATAAAGCACGTTCTCGTTCTAACGGACATAAATACATGTTAATTTATATAAATTATAATTGTAAATTTCTTATATATAGACTTGATTTTATATATATTAAAAATTCAATCTATTCATTGTATTTAATTATTGATTTTAATATAATTGCTATAAATATTTACTCAAAGCTTTTATATTGTGACACTATACTGTTTAGAAATATTAATTATACTTTGAAGGATCTCTTGGTGACATTTTTTCCTATTTCAGACAAATCATATCTTTTTTTTTTTCTTTAATTATACTCCAAGTCATATTTTAATACAATGCATTCTTGATAAAAAATAATCTAAAATGTAAATGCGAAAATTCTCAAAACAAATATTCCGTCACAAACTAATCGAAGTAAAGAAAAATTTTTATAAAATATTATTTTACTATGAATGATTTTTCAAAAGTACATTAAAAAAATTTTTATTTTGAAATCTCTACACAAAAAAAAAATTTCTTAGCGCACGAAATATTTGGTATTATGAATTGAAGACAAAAATTTTTCTTACCCGCAAAAAAAAAATGAATTATAGAAATTCGAAATTGATAACTAAAAATTTAGAATGTGGTCACAATTTAATATCATTTCAAACAATAATTTCATGGTTTTATTGAAGATATTATAATAATCTTAATTTAAATATTTAAATTTAAAGTTTATATGTAAATAAATCATGTTACAAGTAGTAGAAATTACTATTTGGTAGATAAAAAAATTAAATTATAATAATTCAACGTTTCAGCTTCAACATTCGATGTTTGGAACATTTAAGTTTACAGTAAAAAATTAAAAAATCATTCAGTATGATTAATAAAATTTTCAATGTCGAACAATTGATTTTATATACAACGGTATATAATTATTACTTTCTTCAAATTGTCAAAAAGTATATCTTAAGCGCATCATTTTTTATAGTTTGAAACAATAAAATTTTACTTGTGTTTGTCAACTTTTAATGTATGTGAAAGAATTAACCTAAAGTATTACCGATGCGCGGATATATCTATATGGCAAGATAACGTATTTTATTATTTCAAACAATAAAATTTAAAGACCAAGAGTGACTATTGTTTTTTCATATCAATATATTTTAGAGAATCATTTTTATACTTTTTCGCTTTTAATAATATATTATTTATGAATTACCTTCTTTGATGCGGGATTATTGTTCAAACAATAAAAATGAATTGAAAATCTGAATAAAAATTATCATTTATTTTTTGCGTGTAGTTCAAGAATTTTTCTCTCGCCTAAAAAATTTTTTTCTTGTTTCAAGAAAATTTTTTCTCACTCCAAGAAAATTTTTGTTTTCACTTTGTAATACAAAAATTGTCTTAGAACAAGAAAAATTTTTTTGCGCCAAGGAATCCTTTTTTTCTGTTTATATAAAAATAAGAAATAATGATGTAAACTATTAATGTTTGTGCAGATTTTTTTTATTGTATTTTTAAGCATTGATCGTATCTCTATTTACAATTAAATAACTGATTTATACGAAAATTGATTAAATCTCAGATATCTACTATGTAAAGAATTCCATCTCGAATAATTATCAATCAGTAAAACAAATTGATAGATGTATTAAGATTTAAAATCTTAATAATTAATAAGAAAAAAAAATGGCCGACAGGAAATAGTTTTAAGTTAAATTTGAATAGAAAACGAAATCTACTTTTAGACATATTTCATAATTCTACTAAAAAGTGTGACATTCAATAAATAAAAGGAATCGTTTGCTAATCTGTTAATATTTAATCGTAATCAATAAGAATACAGTATGCAACGTGACATTAATTTGATATGAGAAAGATAAATGATTAACGGTCATCAAGTGTAAAAAAATAACTCAATTTATTTTTAAATTAAAAATTAAAAGCTACCACATATAACGAAAATTGGTGTTAGTATTGATCCAGGTGATGTAGACATAAATGTATTTTCAGTGCACAAAAGATCTCCTTCCAAGACAATTAACAATTTTTCAGCATAAAAAAATCGAGATAATCGAAAGAAAATTTTTTTTTTTTTAATTTTTTTCCAGCGGTTGCGCTAATTAAAATATTATCTTTATTATAAATGATCATGAAAATAAATTAATAATTACTTAAAATTATTAGAAATAAATAAGTATAATAATATATTAATATTATCGTGAGAAAAAAATTTATTTGTAAGAGAAAATTAATTAAATTCGAATTAAAATGAATCGTTTATATTTAATAGGTCAATTGATAACACGTGACAGTTAAATACCGCGAAAATAAATTGAACTTAAGTAATCCAAGAAAACAATTAGATTGATTTTTATTTTAAAAATATATTAGGAAAAAAATAACAATGCTCTGTAAATAATTGGGAGTGAATCTAGATTTTAATTAAATCCGAAATTACTCCGTTACTCAGAGTTCCGGAGTTAAAAAAAATCACTCGCATACGAAGTAAATATGGAGTTTGTTTTTTCAGCGGAGTGATTTCGAAGTGATAGATTTCATTTGAATCCGCATTCACTTCGATTCGGAGTTTTGATATTTAAATAAATTTTATTAAGGAGTGAATTTTACTCTGACTCGGAGTTTCAATATTAAATTAAATTCTCCTTCGGATTGAAATTCACTCTGAGTGTATATAATAAATAAACAGTCATCTACTCTGCATTCATTCCGGATTTACTCCGCTAATTTTTTACATTTCAATTATTAATAAAAATTAAATTTTTTTTTTTACATACCATTGTGCGTTAAGTTTATTTTATCCATTCCAATTTTCATAATTAATTTAACAAGCCCTAGTCGTTCTAACATCATTTCAAAACCATCCATAGTTAAGCTGTTGCCGTCACCATAAGTGTCAAATATTTTTTTTAAAAAGTATTTTTCTTCAGTTTCCGCATGTCTTTTAGCTCGTCGTTTTTCACTTTTATAACTATTACTATACTTTCTATTAATTAGTAAATTATTATCATTCATTTGTGATGGTACCTGACCAAGTCTTTCCATTATTTCTTCATTTTCTCGTATATTGTAATCATTGTCATGGTGTATCTCATAATCATCATTTTTAAACTGTTTCAATCTTTCATTATGAGCTTTTTTCTTCGTAGTTTTTCTTTTATTCTCATAATTTATGTTATTAATTTTGTCGTCATAAATTTTGTCAATTGACTTCAATTGTTCATTAGCAAGAGTATTAGATAAAAAATCTTTCTCATTAGTAACTAATGGTGGCTTTAACTCTGATATTGTCGTGTGTGCCGAACATGGTATGTGGGCTGCACACAGCACACACACTACACACACAGTCATAAAATGTTGTGACATTTTTTAATAATTTTTAATTTTTTAATTTTACTATCAGAGATTCTGAAAAAAAAATAAAACATAAATTAATTTATATGAAATAACTGTTAAAATCCACATGTATATATTACATACATATATATATATATATATATATGTATGTATTTGATTGTACGCGTAAGAGAAGAGATTTAAAATTAACTTTTGAAAAGTAAAAATAATAATTATTTTTAGATTTTTAAAAAATAGACTAATGACATATTAGTATACTTGAAATATATACATATATATATAATTTATTGTCATTACAATAATCATTGATTTTAATTTATTTATCAGTAACATAATTATTAAATAAAAATATATATCGTTATTTTCTCTACATTATAACGGGAACGATCGGCATTAATTATTATTTTAATTAACAATAAATTACTTACAATAAATAAAATGTTTATCACTGATATTAAACAACCGGTTAACTGATACTACTTATTTTATAATAAAGTCATACTTTTATAGACTCAATCGTTGGTTACTATCGAAGGAGAAAATATAAAAAAAAATTCTATTATAAGAAATCAAGGATAATAACAACGTTATTAATATTTTTAAATGTTTTTTATTAAGTTGTGTTCAGTCAAGCCAGAGGCTCGAAAAACCGCGTGATAATTCTCACAGTCGTGTACTGTAAAAATAAATAACAAAGAAAAAAAATGTTTTAACCGCTCGAGGATCGTAGGTAAGGTAAGAAATTGTATGTGATTGAGAATATTGCGGTATCGTTTACATGCATAGACATGTGTGTAGATACTATATATATATATATGTATATATATTTATTAATACCTGTATCTATATATATACACAAATATAACGAACTTTTTTTTTTGGTATTTCTTACACTCAAGAAAGCAACAAGTACAATGTGAACATAGCTACCTATTTGGATTGATGGTTTGTATAAATCGACACTCGAGATGAAACGAGATAAGACACCACCTGACGATACGAGATTCGAGTTGAAATGTTGCGACGAATAACAAGAGGTGAAGAGAGTCTTTTTATTGATGATTGGTGTATAACATATTATTTCCGCACTGGCGATTGTCTACACTTCACTTTTTGAATTGTATATGAAGAGCATCACGTTTTATTGTCTCGTTTCTATTACATATATACTTAATTTCTCATGCTCTCCCTCACTCATGTTTAGTCTGTCTCTCTTACGCTGAGATTAATTTTTTTTAAGTGACATCTACTGGACGTATTTCGAATTAGAAGAATAAACTTTTTTAAAATTTGAGTTAAAATATTCAAATTTGAATACTGAGAATAAATCTTGGAAAGAGGTGATTTTTTCAAGGTTTTGAGTATATGTGTAAGACAATATGGAATATTAATAAAAATATATGGACTTTTTTTTTTCAATCTCTGGCGGTCTTATTAGAAGGATAAAATCGAATTGATTAAGCACTGAGTTAACAACCCAAGCAGCACAAAATCAATTTTAAGATGTCTTTTTAAAGGACGAGACAAATTTTTTTTTGTCTTAAAGTCATCTTTTTTGGTATGAATACGACATGCAAATGTTGGTTCCGAGGCAGAGAAAATTTGTGTTGTTTTTCCTGTCTCATGTCAATTGAAAAGTCGTTAAGATGACTTATTTTACCACTATTTGTAATTTACTTTTTGTCATCACTTGTGTTAAGTCTTTTAAGTAGGTATTTTTTCGGTGACATAAATTTCTGATTGTCTTGTCAACATATTGATGTCTTATAGACAAGTCAAAAAGTAGTCTAAAAACTGATGTCTTACGGATGTCACAAAGGCAAGTGTGCTACCTGGGAAGGATACTCGTAGACAGTATTTCCCAATTTTTAAATGTGTCCAATAACTTTCGATTCAAATCATATTGAAATTTTATTAATTTATTAAAAGAAAATTAAAGCATTAGTTTAAAAAACGACGTGAATAAGTGTACAGAAATAGGTAGGATAGAATAAGGGTTATCCCTTGCGTGCGGCATGATAACGTGCCATACGATAGGCTATTCCGAACACAGGTTTTTTTCTGTGTCTTTAGACACTACGTTTAAAAAAAGACAACCTGGTTATAATTTCGCCAAGATATGAATTTTTAAAAAATTACTTAAATAATTAATTAAAGTTGAATCGATACAGGGAAATAGGAATTCTTAGCCCGAAAAATTTTTATTCGTCCCAAGAAAATTTTTGTATTATAAATTGAAAACGACAATTTTCTTAGGGCGAGAAAAAATTTTCATGGAACAAGAAAAATTTTTTTGAGGCAAGAAATTTTTTCTAGTTCTAAAAAAATTTTTTTCTCCAATTCACAATGAAAAATATTTCTTGCGCTATAAATTTCATACATGAAATATGTTTGAAATTTGTTCGAAAAATCTCCTTAGTATTTTGAGAAAAACAAACTCAAAATCGAAGAAATTAAAAACTATACAAATTTTCGCACTCCTCTAGATTGAAAGAATCTAAAAATTTGAAAATCTGTAAGTTCGAAAAAAAAATTCAAAAAGTTTTTTAAACGAAAAATATCAAATCATTGAATGTTCGAAAAATATACAAAATTGTGTCACGTTTCGATGTTCAAGCTTCGAACATTTTTTGGATATTTTTCTAACATTTTTTTTTACACGGGTAAGAAATTCTTTATTTCTGTGTAAAATATTTGAAATTTCTAATTACTAATTACAAATAATGAATATTTTACTTGAATTTACACAACAAATTTTGTTTAACTTCAAATTGAAAAAAATTGTAAGTAATTTTTTTTTAAATTTATGCTCTACTGGAATTATAACTACGTTGCTCTTTTGACAACAAATGCTTTAATTTTTTTTAATTAATTAACAAAATTTAAATTAATAAAATTTTAATCATAGTAAATCCTGATTAAAAACTTCGAGTGAATCTGATTAAAATTCAATCGGATTTCTATCAGATTAAATCGGAAACAACGTTCCAAGTATCCGATTGAATTTTAATCGGATTAAATCCGATTACAATTTTCGAATTGGATTCAAGCGGAGTTTTTAATCTCAGAAATACGATTATGATGTAAATGAGAATTTAAAAATATTTATTTTCGAAAACGAATTCAAATTTTTGAAAATACGAAATTTTAATTTCTGTGTTGAAGTTATTGAAAAAACTAGACTCATATATTTAAGGTATCCAATCTTTCTCTTTATGGAGTAACGGCAAATGATTTTTGAAAATAAAAATTCTAAAACAGAGAGACTTAACCATGTTATGAAAAATTTTAATAAAAAGCTAAAGATTTCGTATTTTCGAAACTTCTAATTTCTTTTCCAGGATAATTGTTTTTAAATTTCCATTTACCGTATGATTGCAACAAAGATAGTTCTATTTACTTTTGAGTGTGTGGGAAAAAGAATGAAAGTCGTTTTTCCTTGAAATAAATCTTCAATGCATAAATGTACTTTATTTTTTTGAGTGAAATGAGAACCAAAAAAAAAATATGTAATACACATGTAACAAAAATGATAAATTAAATAAATATATAAAGTATGTTTAAAAAACGTTCGATAAATGTGACGTAATTTAGCGAACACGGATAATTTGAAAAATTTTATTTTTAAACTTCAGTATTTATATTATACTTTTAAAAATATCGATAAAATTTTTATTAGTTTATTGAAGTTCTGTAATAAAAAATTTTCAATGTTCAATTTATTGGAGCAAACAAAAAAAAGTTTATTTTTTTAGTTTTTATTGACTTTTTGTATAAATTATAAAGCATTAATTTTTTCATCGATAAAGAAAAATAATTTTTAACAGAACACAAATAAATTACACTAAAAAAATATTTTAAAAATATCTATTGAAATAACGAATGTTTATTTTGTAACATTACGCAATAAAAAAATTAGCAACATAACAATGTGTTATTTTTAGAACTACGTTCCACAAAAAAAAAAGAAAAAATTTAAACACATTAAAAATATAGTTAATTAAAAAGTTTATCACAAATAATTATCATTGACCAAATATAAATTAATGAAAAAAACTATCCTTGAGTTGAGTTTCTATATATTTTATTTATTTATTTATTTATTCTTGAACATAAAAAATATATACAGCTTTATCATAATATAATTTATAATATAATACATTAATATATATTTATTACTTACTAATTTAGGAATTATCAATTACTATATTATTTATAATGATAATTTACTGAAATGTATTAATAATTTATTTACTTTTTAAATATATTTATATTTTATTTTTTTATAATTATGTAATGTTAATTTATCACTAATAAAACTGGCAATTTGAGAACAAAGATTTAAATTAAATTTACGCAATATATGTATGTATACATATATATATTTTCTCTTTGGGTCTTGAGTTATTTGGTGCCAAAAATTCAAAAATTGCAATAGCACATCTATTTAAATATATCAATAATAGAAACACTAATAAATAACAATCAATTTCAAATGACGTATTACTTATAATTTAAATAAATATTTAACTGATTTATAGAACATGTGGCTGTTCTGGTATTAATGAAGCAAAAAATGAACTGAAGAATGTCCATGTGAACGCTAAAGCACCAGGTCTTTCATTATCATCATTTTGATTGATAGTCCTTGTTTCCTGGTTATTATTTGTTTCATTTGTGTTTGTACTGTTATTAGTATTTGTAGTGTTGCTTGATTGTTGTACATTTAATCTCTGGCGTAATTGTGGTTGTTGATCTAATAGTCCAGCTACAGGTTCATTTCCTTGATTATTGACATTATTTCCTTGAACACCTCCATTGTCATTATTAACATTATTATTATTGATATTAACATTATTATTATTTTCTGCGCGCCCATTATTGTCTGTAAGATACACTTGTTGTCCACGGAAAAAACCTCCTTGTATTCTAAAATTAACGAATTGGTTTATTTTAATGTTATTTGAATAATTTAAAAAATTGCATTTCTTCACAAAATATCATTTAATATTTTAATTAATTTACTTTTATTGCTTAAGGCCATTCTCAGACAGTGTCTTCCACTCCCCTACTTTTTAAAAATATTCAGTGACTTTCAATTGTAATAATTGTATTAAAATTTTGATAATTAATTTAAAAACGTTTAAGCATCAATTAAAAAAGAGATAACACAGTTACAATTTCGCCGAGACAGAGTTAAACGAAATTTGGAAAATAAATTTCAGGAAAATCTTCATACCAATTTTATAATTCGAATTTTTAAATTTTATGGGCTAAAATTTTTTTGAAAAATTTCATTGAACTCTTAATTGATAAAAACTTGGAATAATTTTTTTTAAAATCTATATCTTGACGAAATTGTAACTGCATTGATGTTTTTTTCAATTAATGCTTTAGTTTTTTGAAATTAATCGATAAAATGTTAATACTCTTATGACAGTTCAAAATCATCAAATATTTAAAAAAAAAGGGGACATTGACAGACAATGCTCTTAATATTATTTATGAAAATTCAAAATAAATGAATTTCGCTGATTGATTAGTTATTGAATTTAATTTTTTGATATAAATTGTACATAAAAATTAATTATTAAATAAATAAAAAATTACTTACAGATAAATAACGAATCCAAGAAATGTAACAATAAGAAATCTCGATGGTGATGAATAAAAATAAACTATACTAGAAAGTACCACGACACGTGCAAATACATCAAATACATCTAACCAATCGCGATTTAATGCTGCTTCATTGTCCTCACCAGCATTATTATTATTATTATTATTATTATTATTATTATTATTATTATTATTATTATTATTATTATTATTTATATTGTTATTATTATTTCGTCCATTAACTTCATTATTATCTTGCTGTGTACGTATTTGATTTTGATTACCTACTCCAACATTACTGTTAGATGCAGGAGTACTAGGGTTAACTGTACTCGGAGTACTTGCAGAAGGTGAAGAAGGATTAATACTATCTCTTGGATTTAATATATTTGATGTATTCAAATTTGATGGCTGAGCGTAAGGCACTGATTGCAATTGAATCCCTTGTGAAGCCATTCTAAAAAAAAAAGTTTTTTAATATATTCAATTAATATTATAAAAATTTTTCATTTTAAAAAATACTTTTTCATGGTAACCACAGATTTTTTAAACTGAAATTCCCTGACTTTTCCAGGTATTCCAGTCAAATAATTAAAAAATTCCCTGACCATGTGTAGTAATATTAAATCATTGGAAATAGTTATTTAATTGAAAATAAAATGATAGAAGTCAATTCAATAAATAATCAATCATTGCCGTTAAATGAAACTTTATTTTATTATTTGTCAATGTTCATAGGTTTTTTTATTTTTTAAATGAATAATTTTTTATTTTAAATCTATGTTTTTATATAACTCACTCTATAATAAAATATAAATAAATTTTTCATATTCACTAGAATAAATTTCATAAATAAGATCGTTTTATAGAATATTAATAAAATATTAATCAAGTACGCGAATAATAAATATAGTAAAACTTATTAGTTCAATACTTATGTATACTTTTATTGTTTTTGGTTTTTTAACTTGTTAATATGCATGTTAATAGCTTCAAGATCCTGACGATTGGTTTCTATTAAGACTTTTTTTTTCTAACAGCCTTTTTAATTCTAATTGCTTCATTTTTCGCTATTGGAATCAATTTCTACTAATTTTTTTTTCAAGATAGTATTACAATCGCATTATCACCGCGCCACTTTTTGAACAGTTTTGACAGAAAAAAAATTTATCGAATTTTTTCAGTCAAAAGAAAAGAAAGTAAAAATTTTTCCAGCTTTGTGACGAAATTCCCTGACTTTTCCCTGATTTTTCCAGTATATTTATAATTCCCTGACATTTCCAGGTTTTCCAGAAATGTGACCACCATGACTTTTTAAAAGATTAAAATTTAAAAACGTATAACTTATACTTACAACTGCATATATTGATTCAAATATTGAGCGTAAGCCTGTTGCATCCATGCTAATTGTTGAGTATTTAATTGAGTGTAATATTGCTGGATTGGAGACATTTGTATTCCTGGTGAATTAATATGTATTGATGACGACGTTAACGGCGACGTTATTGATGACGTTGAAGATGTTGATGACGACAAAGATTGTGAGTTGTTAACATTGTCATTGGAATTTCTTTTATCACTTATTGGTTTACTCGGAGACATTTGTAAACCTGAAGTTGATGCACCCGATGATTTTGATGGACAAACCAAGTGAACAATGAATAATTGTTCTTCTAAATTATAATTTTGATTAAATACATCTTTTAGTATCATTGAATCAACCAACATTTGACCAGAATATATTATTTTTTGATCTTCTTTTTTCTATAAAAAAAAAAAAATAAATAAATAAATAAATACATAAATAAAGAATAAAAATAACCTGAAAATGATGTTGTGAAAAAAAATATATATATATAAATATAATAAATCAATAGCAGTAAGACTGCTTGTTTATAAGAAGAAAAAATCACAATCAATTAATGATACTGAAATTAGCTGACGTCTAATAATATTTTAATTTTTGTATAAACGATACATTTATAAAAAAAAAAAAAAAATATATTTTAGAAAATTGCACGTGTAGTTTTTTTAATTTTCTACATGTGCATATTTTTAGTTTTTTCAAAAATTAAATTGTTTGAAAAAAAATCCGAAAATTATGAATTGTCTGCTACAGGATCATTGAAGTTAACAGACAACTAACAATTTTTGGATTTTTTTTGTTTGCAAATAAATAAAAAAAAAAAACTAAAAATATCCACATGTAGGAAATTAAAAAAACTATTGGTGCAATTTTTCAAAATATTTTTTTTTTTATAATTTACCGTTTTAAAAAAAATCCAAAAATTATTATGCGTCGGCTAAAGTCAGTATCATAAAACTTAATAATTTATATAAATAAAATTACTTTTAAATGAACAGATTAAGTGAAATCTAGTTATAATTATTTTTCAAAATTAATAAAAAATAAAAAAGGCATTTTTAAAAATATCAATAATAGAAATAGATATACTATGGAATTTATATTTAGAACAAAAGTTTCATAAACTTGTTTATGTCTGAGCTTTTGAGTTGAAATAAAAATAATTTATAATTCAATTTTTTTAAAAATACACATATTGTAAGTGATATAATTATCTGTTATTATGATGTCATATTTATTTTTAATATATCAACAATGATAACTGCAAACAATAAAAGAAAACACCAGTTTTTAAATTTAAATGTAACTACTAAAAAATGAGTGCGAATGTAGCAGACATCAGACAAATTTAAAATTGTTAATAGAGTAAATAATTAATAAAATAAAACTTTTAAAAAATTTTGAAATTAATAAGTGCATTTTCGAAAAATATCATTTTTTAAACGATGCTGAAGTTAGCTGACGTCTAATAATTTTTTGATTTTTTTTTAAACAATCAATTATAAAAAAAAAAATATTTGAAAAAAATGCACCTGTAGTTTTTTAAATTTTCTACATGTGCATATTTTTATTTTATTTTTTTGTAATTTATTTATGTAAAAAAAAAATTCGAAAGTTACTAATTGTCTGCTAACTTCAGGCTCATTTTTTAAATGATTTATTTATTTATAATTTTAAATTTGTCGTGTCTGCTACATTTACAGTCGTATTAAAAAGAAAAAGAATATTAATGTCAATGTATAAATTATAAATGATACTGAAGTTAGCCGACGTTTAATAATTTCTAAAATTTTTTTAAAACGACAAATTATTAAAAAATAAATATTTAAAAAAATTGCACGCATAGTTTTTTTAATTTTCTACATGTCCAATTTTTTTTTTTTTTTTTTTTTTTTTTTATAATTGACTTCTTTAAAAAAATCCGAAAATTGGAAACCGTCTGTTAACCAGGATCATAAATTATTATTATAAACTTACAGGTTTACTTGGATAAACTTCATGAAGATGTTCCTTGAGTTGTCCAACATTCCAATAAAGTTGACAGTTAATAATTTGATCATGTATTTGCTGATCTGGTGCTTTGATAAGTAATCGAATTACTGTATCCTCATCATTATTAATTTTATCCATTGCGTAGAAAAAAAAATAATTCAAGTAAAAAAAAATAAAAAATAAATATAACTTGAAATATATTGACACCAAAAATAAGCTTTTATGATTTTCCACGTCAGCTCAAATTTATAAATCAATCGGATCAAGTTTTTTATTTACTTTAAATTGATGACTGATGTGATGTATAAATAATAAAGTCAGATGTAACTGAAGTCGATTCACTTATCGTACATGAAGCGGAAATATGATAAGATTTTTTGACGTATATTATCTACAATAAAAAATAATTTATATTAGTTGGGTTACGACTAAAAATGAGTAAATGGTAAAAAAAATATTGCGACTTACTTTTATTTATTTCTTTATTAGAAAAAAAATAAAGGAACTGTCTAGTTTAATGATGTTCACTAAAAGCAACAAATACGATTATACGACAATGAACAAGGCAGATAGACTGTTTTACAAATTGTATTCATCATAGTTACCACTGTTATGTATGTAATAATAAGGTATTAAAAAATATATATTACACGGACATGTGTGCGTGTGTTGTGTGTATTTTTTATAACGATGTGGAGAGAGAATAAAATCACTTATTTGGCGTTTTTTCATTGGTCCAGATAAACCTCAAATGATGAAATTTCATTGGCACAAATATTGTTTCATTTTTTGAGCGTGCGCAGTAAGATAAGTAATACTATTTGTTAAAATTTATTGGCGGGAATTTCAAAAGTAATAGTCGTTTATTTTTATTTTCAAATAATTAATTTAATTACAGCGAAAAGATAATTAAAAATTTTAGCCAAAACTAATATTTCAACTATGTATCATAGTTATTTAAAAGATATTTTACAGTAAAGGTTAAGAAAAAATTATCTGTTAGGATCTTTTTTAAATAATGGGAAAAAAATTGTAGTTGTTACAACAAATGTAGTTGAGGTTACTACAAGTTGGAGTAAAGATATGGCAACTCAAACTTGGAATCATCTTAACCATACGTGTAGTTACCTAAGTAGCACAGAGATAATTTTAAGATGTCATCAAGATGTTTTTTAAAAGGACAAATTTTTTTTTGCCTCAAAGCCTAATAATTTCAGTGTAAAAATTAATTAGTGAAATCCACTGCAAATCAGAGGATAGTCACTATTCCTACAACTATAAGTATACCACTAATTCAGTGGCATACTTATATAGCTTGCTCCCAGTGAATATTCACTAATTCGAAGTGAATTTCACTGATTCATTTTTAGAGAGTAAGTATTTTTATGTAAATGACATACAGATATTGCTCTTAAGTCATAAAAAATTAGTGTTCTTTTTTTCATCCCACGAAAGCCATTTCATTAAAAAAATCGTTTAGATGATTTATTTGCCCATTATTTGTAATTTACTTTTTATCGTCACTTGAGTCAAGTCTTTTATCCAGATATTTTTTCGGTGACACAAATTTCTAATCACTTTTTCAACATCTTGGTGCCTTATCGATAAGTCAAAAAGTAGCCTAAAATCTTCTATTTTATAGATGTCATAAAGCCAAGTATGCTACGTAGGAACGCCGACTACAATCATCAATCTTTTCTACAATATTTAATTATCAATACTGTTTACGTAATACGCTTTTCTACATATTGGAGTACCCATTGCTACAATGTTTTACTATGATATTGTGGTTAGGAGAACCTTAATTTTTTCCGTGATATATATTGAAAGTTATCTGAAACTTGCGAAAAATTTATACGCGCATTTTTAGAATCATTGCGATAATTAAATATAATGATAATTTGATGATATTGACAATGTATGCGAGTGCGTGCATTTTTTATACATACGCATGTTTACAAAATTTGTACACACACACACGAAATATGTGTACGTATATTAAATGCAGACATACAGACAGATAGAAAGCTTGAAAAAATTAATTTTCAGTTACATTTTTTATTGAATCATGATCAATTAATTTATTACTTACATTGATATTATCATTTTTATTTGACATTAATATCAAGATTTTTTTATTTAAATTTCACTACAATAAGTATACTTAAGAATATATACATTTTTCTATTAGATATTTATTTTTTTCGTGCATTAAAATTAATCATGCATTTAAATTTCCCGGGTATCTGGGAAGGCGTTCCGATTCGTCATGGCGGAGAGGGGCCGAACACATCATTTGATAGCATTCTTAAATTGAGGCTGGTATTTATAGCCAGTTTTTACGTCGTAATATTACTTTACACATGTTAGTTAGCATGGGTGAATAGAATTAAGTTGTAAGATCTGACTATGAATATTAGACAGGCCTAGATAAGACTTTAATTAAATAATTTGTTAAAATTATTATTCGGAAATATACATTTTTTTTCTCCAGTTACTATGCCTACATGCAATGATTTCAGATGAACTATTTCACATTTGGAACATTCTCATAGCAATTTATATTATCATTAGTAGTGAATTTGGTTTATTAGTTGAGTCATGGCAAATAATCTTTATTTCTAGTAGATAAAAAATGTATATTCGTAAGTGTAAAATAAATTGAAACATTGTACGACGAAGTTGGTAGCATTGGAAAAGGTTGACGGAAATATTGATCGACGCAATTACGTCGCAAAACTAACCACAAATGCAGACGACTCATTAATAACAGATTGAAAATGCGAGGATATTATTCATAAGAAGAGTATTTTATTTGCTCATGATAATCGTACGTGGGTTATGGAGTTCGTTTTTAGGATAACAGTAATTTTTTAGAAAGATGATTCATTTAAATAATGCATTATGTTATTATAAGATATTTTGTCAAACATGAGGTGGCACCTTAATTTATTTGTTGTTAGATATAATTCAAATACATAAGTTTAGTACAAAGTATCGTATATCAATAAAGGTTAATGATATTGGTAATATTTCAGTACTTAGAATAAAACATGAATTGTTTTTTACGTATGAAAAATTTGGTGGCCCTGAAAAGGGCCGTTTGGTTTAATAAATTGCTGGGTCGAGTAATAAAATTAGCCTCCAAAACCGTAAAGAGTACGGCCTTGACGTTTCAGAGCGTAGACGACATCCATGGCCGTGACAGTCTTACGTTTAGCGTGCTCGGTGTAGGTGACTGCGTCACGGATGACGTTTTCAAGGAAGACCTTTAGAACTCCACGAGTTTCTTCGTAGATCAGACCAGAGATACGTTTGACTCCACCACGACGAGCCAGACGACGGATAGCTGGTTTAGTGATACCTTGGATGTTATCACGAAGAACCTTACGATGCCGCTTGGCTCCTCCTTTTCCCAATCCTTTTCCTCCCTTACCACGACCAGTCATGATTGCAAGTTAGAAACTTTTAATGAAATAAACACTGACACACTTTGACTGAGAATGCTCCAGGACCGATTTTGAGCCTCATTATAAAGACATTCTTAGATTTACTCCCACCGCTCGAATTGGACGAATCAGAGTGGCGGTGCATTTTTCTCCCACTCTCAGAAATAAACCAATCGAAGTTATGCTAAATTACCCCTTCCACCCGAAAAACAAACGAATTACGCCCCAGCTGCTTTGTGAGTTGACAAAAAGGCGATTTTCGGCTTCGACAAGTCATTCTGCTCTAAGTTTCTGAACGTATTACTACGTTTATTCGGAGATTAACTAGCTTACTATGGCTCGTACTAAGCAAACTGCTCGTAAGTCAACTGGTGGAAAGGCTCCACGTAAACAACTGGCTACCAAGGCCGCCCGTAAGAGCGCGCCAGCCACTGGCGGAGTCAAGAAGCCACATCGTTACCGTCCCGGAACAGTCGCTCTTCGTGAGATTCGTCGTTACCAAAAAAGCACTGAACTTCTCATCCGTAAATTACCATTCCAACGTCTGGTTCGTGAAATCGCTCAGGACTTCAAGACTGACCTGAGATTCCAGAGCTCTGCTGTGATGGCTCTCCAGGAAGCCAGCGAAGCCTACCTCGTTGGACTGTTTGAAGACACCAACCTCTGTGCCATTCACGCCAAACGTGTTACCATCATGCCCAAGGACATCCAATTGGCTCGTCGTATTCGAGGAGAACGTGCTTGAGTTATTTCAACATCCAACATTAACAAACCAAACGGCCCTTTTCAGGGCCATTAAATTTTTCATACTAAGAAAATTTCTTAAGTTCATGTTCTTGAACTTCATTGGATCAATTACACAAATTATTTTCCTCGCTCACCTAAATCATTAATAATTACACTTTCCAGTCCTGTCTTCATACACAAATCCTCTATTTTATCCGTATTAATTTTCAGCTCCATCTTTTATAATATACAAGAAATTTATCCAGTCTCTCCTGGATAAGTTTGATGTTTTTTGCATCTCTATATAGGTCATACAATGAGAATAGCAACAACCCTAGGATTGAGCCCTGTAGTCCAAGCTGTTATATTTTATCTTTGCGAAGGGAAATCATCAGTAATTGCTTGGAAAATTCTATTAGATAGCTAGTGTTGAATCCCTGCTTAAAAAATCCGATGGATTCTTATAACTATATGTATAAGACCTTATACTTAACTATATCGCTTCTCATACAAATCATTCATTCTTATAAAATCTCTGGGAATTTATGAGAATCTATTGGATTCTATGAGATTTTCTAAACAGGGATTAGTTTGCTTTGATGTTAAAACAAGTTGAGCTTATATAGTTTATAAAATAGCCTCTCATAACAAACGGTACCGAAGGCTTCTTCGGTATCTATAAGTACCACCTGTGTAGATATGTTTGTTGAAGTTATTTGAAATGTATGTTATTTATACTAATTGGTGGGCGTGCTATATTTTTCCCTACAGCTGAATGTATCGCTATCAGGTAAATTAGTCTGTTTTTCAAAATTTTTTATATTATTTAAAATTATGATTCTTTTTAAAATTTTATTTATTTTATAAAATACAAGGTCTTTGAAGTGTAACTTCTTTAGTAACCTATCTGTTTGTAAACGAAAGTTGAAATTTAAGGAAAAATTAAGTTGCACTAGGATACAGGGGAGGGAGGGCCTTAAAGTTTTGAGTGCTTCGAATGATTTTAGGCGAAATGGGTCCCCCAAATTTAAGGGGCCCATTTTGCGCCCCCCCTCTTCTCCGATGTTGGCACATGTGCAGTCTTCAACTGTATTATGAAAATAGAAAGTCCTTTACCCTCCATAAGTTGTATTTAACAAATATATATATATATATATATATATATATATATATATATATATATATATATATATATTTTTTTTTTATGTTTACCTGGGAAAAATGAAATATTTATGGCCATTCATGATTGCTCCATACACGGCCATAGATGAAAATTAGCAATATATAGGCATATATATACAATACTGGCCAATAATTCTTGAGGGGTAGCGTAGAATCGGGAAAAAAAAATGTCTCAAAATAAAAATGTATATGACTACTTTCATACAAATGTAAAAATATAAAAATAAAAAGTTGTAAAAAAAAAATTCAATAATTAAAAATATATATACAAATAAGAAAATGTAAAATTATAAATCTGTATTGTAAAATAAGTAAATAAAAAAAAATCCCTATAAAAAATGTCTCTATATTTGAAAACCACTAATAAAAATATGGTCACTATTTAAAAATTACTAAATAATTTTAATGCATATATAAAATTATGAATAATTAAAAAAAACTAAATTAAAAAGTCACTAAAAAAAAAATTACTATAAAAATAAAAAATCCTACAAACCAACATTTGCATAACCAAACACGTATATAAAAAAATTATGTGAAAATAAACATCTCTAAAAATAATATGTCTATAAATAATCGACTGTTTTTGAATATCTCTAAAAAATATAATGTCTATAATAAAATATCTGAATAAACTATAACCTACAAATTGAAGAATTTCACCATGTGCTCATAATAGTGACTAAGTAAATATTATAAAATATAAGTATTAATAATTATGATAAAATAACAATAATAATAATAAAAATCATAGTTATTATTATGGAAAAATATTAAGGAAAACGCAGCTTAAATACATTTTATAATAATAATAAACGCTGCTTAAATAAATTTTATAATAATAATAAATGCAGCTTAAATACTTATCATTAAAAGGCATTAAATGTTTATCATTTTATATTATAGTTATTATATAATTTTTATATGCCGTTCAGCACAATGGGCAATTCTTCCTTCTGTGGACCCAGTAATCATCAAGATAGCAATTGTAACAGCCAATAAAATGTTTACATTTTAAAACTGGGGCACTTGCCTTGGCTGACTGACAATGCATGCATAGCAGCGTTTGTTATTATTATAAAATGTATTTAAGCTGCATTTATTTTTACTATTAAATATTTATCCATACAACTTTAAACAATTCAATCTTATAAGTTAGATTTATTATACATTAAATCAATAGTGTCATTAAATCAATTAAATCAAATTTTTTTTTTTTTTTTTTTTTGTAAATATAGAATACTTTATTATTATTATTATTATTTATTTTCCTTAACTGTACAACATTATGTTTTTTACAGATTATATCTTATGTATATATTATATATTTACAATATAGATTACTTTTTTAACATTAATTTTAAACATTTAAAAAAAAAAGAAAATAATAAAAACTTGAAGAATAAACAAAGTTCTTTTATAATCTTGCATTTTTTTATTTATTTACTATTTTAACTCTACATCATAATAACGAATGTAATTTCTATAATTATTATTTTTAATTTACTATTATTATTATATCAGCATCACTGTGATAATGAGAAATTACTGATTGGTTTTATTTTTTTATTTTTTCATAAATCAAACAGTACTCTGTACTTCAACTATACACTTAAATTAATTAATATGATTAAATAATCATAATTTAATCACTTCTTTACATAATTATATAATTAATATAATATTTAATTAAATTATTAATTTATTTAATTAAAATTATGTAAATTATTACAAGCTCAGTGCTTTGGAGTAATCAGATTTTGATTTTTCACATTTACTCCAGGTCTCTTATTATAAGTTTAAAATTATTTATTTATTTATTGTTTTCCTTAATATTTTTCCATAATAATAACTATAATTTTTATTATTATTATTGTTGTTTTATCATAATTATTAATACTTATATTTTATAATATTTACTTAGTCACTATTATGAGCACATGGTGAAATTCTTCAATTTGTAGGTTATAGTTTATTCAGATATTTTATTATAGACATTATATTTTTTAGAGATATTCAAAAACAGTCGATTATTTATAGACATATTATTTTTAGAGATGTTTATTTTCACATAATTTTTTTATATACGTGTTTGGTTATGCAAATGTTGGTTTGTAGGATTTTTTATTTTTATAGTAATTTTTTTTTTAGTGACTTTTTAATTTAGTTTTTTTTAATTATTCATAATTTTATATATGCACTAAAATTATTTAGTAATTTTTAAATATTGACCATATTTTTATTAGTGGTTTTCAAATATAGAGACATTTTTTATAGGGATTTTTTTTTATTTACTTATTTTACAATACAGATTTATAATTTTACATTTTCTTATTTGTATATATATTTTTAATTATTGAATTTTTTTTTTACAACTTTTTATTTTTATATTTTTACATTTGTATGAAAGTAGTCATATACATTTTTATTTTGAGACATTTTTTTTTCCCGATTCTACGCTACCTCTCAAGAATTATTGGCCAGTATTGTAGCTAGTAATGGTTAAAGAAATGAACCCAGGAATAAAAATTTGGATACTCGAAGTCTCCATTTGCTTTTTGTTTCTTCTATTACCAGTCCTTGTTAAGTAATATTCTCCTGAAAATCACTAAAAAATCGAGTGTTTTTTTTTCATATTCTTTAATTTTTATGATCAGTGTATAATTTAATTATTGTGTATAAAATTTATCACATCAATTTATGTATAAAACTATGCTAATTTTATTTTGTATTAGATAACTTATGATTAATTTTAAAACTGGAGTTAAATACGTTTTGAAAAATTTGGTGGCCCTGAAAAGGGCCGTTTGGTTTTATTTGAAGTTATGTTTAATTTAAGAGCTGCTTTTTTCGGTTTTCTTGGGCAATAAGACAGCTTGGATGTTGGGCAAGACTCCACCTTGAGCGATGGTAACTCCAGAAAGAAGTTTGTTCAATTCTTCATCGTTACGGATGGCTAATTGGAGATGACGTGGGATGATACGAGTCTTCTTGTTGTCACGAGCAGCGTTACCTGCCAACTCGAGTACTTCAGCAGCAAGGTATTCCATAACAGCTGCTAAGTACACTGGAGCACCAGCACCAACACGTTCAGCGTAGTTGCCTTTGCGCAACATACGATGAATACGACCGACTGGGAACTGAAGTCCAGCACGACTTGAACGGGTCTTTGACTTTCCCTTTACTTTACCACCTTTACCGCGACCAGACATTATTATAAGTGAGTGAACGGAACGCGTAATTTACTTAAGAGCGTCAGAGACGAAATATGTTTTTGGCAGCAAAAGTCACTGTATTTCACAACTTTACGTCGGTTACTGCGAGCCACTCACAGTGAAGGAATTGTCCCCTCCATTGATATTCTTTTTTAATTCGATCGCAGGTCCCGATGCGATTCACATTGTTATTATTTTTTATCGGTTACTGCGAGCCACTCATAATCTGAGAAATAACCCCCTTTATAAATGTGACGATTTCATTGGATCGCAGATTTGGGAAGGGTTACTATTGTTATTATTTCTGTTCAGTACCTGCGATCCAATAATATTACGTGTATCCCCTCTACTCGATAGAACGCGATATCATTGGTTCTATCATACCGATACGGTAGCTGTTAAAAAAGAAACGAAAAGTTGGCGAATTCGTATTTTAACTCCACTCTTGTACTAGTGTTGAATCAGTTATTGTCATGCCTCCTAAAACGAGCGGTAAAGCTGTGAAAAAGTCGGGCAAAGCCCAGAAGAACATTACTAAGTCCGACAAAAAAGGACGCAAGAAGAAGCGTAAGGAAAGTTACGCCATCTACATCTACAAAGTGTTGAAACAAGTTCATCCTGATACTGGTGTTTCCAGTAAAGCCATGAGCATCATGAACAGTTTCGTCAACGACATCTTTGAACGTATCGCAGCTGAGGCATCCAGACTTGCGCACTACAATAAACGTTCCACCATCACTTCCCGGGAAATTCAAACTGCAGTGCGTCTTCTATTACCCGGTGAATTGGCCAAGCACGCCGTCAGTGAAGGAACCAAAGCCGTTACCAAGTACACCAGCTCTAAATAAATTTCCTTATCTGTAAATAAACCAAACGGCCCTTTTCAGGGCCACCAAATTTTTCAAAGCGTATTAATGCTCGTCAAGTTTTTTAAATACTTAAAAGAATTATGTATTTCAAATGGTTGCAAGTTACTAATGAATGAGGCCGTAAAGTTGAAACTTGCGATATATAACTTGATTTTTCATATAATAGGTAATATACATATTAAGAATATCAACTTCTAGGGCCTTCTTAGTTATCGATGACGTAATCATAACTTGCTAGGAATTTTTATATAAATATTAACTCTTATAGGTCTCATTTTATACAAATTATGATTAAATCATCATTTATAAAATTTGAACTGTATTTGAATATTACTAAGTAATTGATTAATTTGAAAGTAAATGAAAAATATTTCACTAGACTGATAAGTAATTTTATATTCATTTTCATTGACGTTCAATAAATAGCTTTTTTTTTTTTAGACGACCGTTTACAGTAAATCCATTCGCATTGAAAGTTCTGCCGTGCTTAGGAAGAAGGCAGTAACTTCATCTTACTGCCTTTCTATCTTCTTCATGTTAATTTAACATTGGAAAGATAGAAAGGCAGTAAGTGAAAATTTCCTGAATAAATTTCAGTAAAATCTTCATATAAATTTTAAAATTCGAATTTTCAAGTTTTGTAGGCTAAAATTTATTCAATAAATTTCGTCTAACTCCTAATTGGTAACTGTAAGTAGTTTTTTAAAATTCTATATCTAAACGAAATCACGACTACGTTGTTCTTTTTCAATTAAGGTGTGAATTTTTTTTTAATTAATTAAAAAAATTTTAATACAGTTATGACAGTTGAGTCATGTTGACATTGCATATTTTAAAAAAATGGAGGGCATGGTCTGAAAATACCCTTAAAAATGATTTATTATTTGTCAGATTAGATGATTTCAAGTCTAAATAAATTATAATTATTAATTGAAAAAGAAATTAAATATTTATAAGGTAAATGTCCCAATACCGGAACGACGAAGCGTATATGATTGATTTTTATCGTTTTAAAAATATTCAAATAAATTATAAACCTAAATAATTTATTACATCATATAGAATAGACATTTACCAATTCGAAAATAATCAAATTAGTTCATTTTTCTTAAATTTAATATAAAAAAAAAAATTTTTTCTATGACACCCAAAAGACCCAATACCGGAACGCTGAAATAGCCGTGTCCCAATACCGGAACAGTAAATAAAATAAGTTATTTTTTGCATTTATTCATGGTGAAAATATTAATAATTATTAAATAATATTAATGTAAAACGAGTATGAATGTAGCAGGCGTCAGAGAACTTTAAAATTATAAATAAATTAGATAAATAATTAAAAATATAATATTTACAAAAAAAGCACTATTAATTTCAAAATTTTTTGAATTTGCATTTTTTAAAATTTTATATTATTAATTATTTACTCGATTTATTAATAATTTTGAATTTGTCTGATGTCTGCTATATCACACCCATAATGTAAAATGTATTTAAAATTTTAAAATGATTGAATATTTAATGAAAATAAATATTTTGAACTAAAGAATAGAAACAAAATAAATCATTTGAGGTTATACTAGAAAAATAATTGAAAAAAAAAAAACTAAAAACAAAAATTAATTTTTGTATAATATGAGTTAAATTAGAGTTTATCTATACTTAATATATTTCGTATAACAATTATACATACTGCATTAAATATTAGGGCTCCAGTAATAATTAATGTTGTACTTGATTTAGCCAGTCAATAAAACTCACTGTTAATGTCTATCGATAACATTAATATGATTGGCTGTTCCGGTACTGGGCACGGGTTCATTTTGGTGTACCAATAGACGAACAGTAAAATTAATATAATAATACTATTTTTTTCATATTTTTAATATGTTTTCTTGAATTTTATGTCATTCAAGATGCATATACAAAAAAAAAATTATTGAAAAGTAATTCTATGCATTTTCTATAAGCTTAAGACCATTGACTGATTTCTTAGCAAAACCATTAAGAGACATGAAAAAGTCATGAATCCGAGACTATTGCTCTAATTTACATTTTTTTTTTTTTATATTTTAATTATTTTCTAAAATCTATTTTATATCTTATTTTTTAACTGAAAGATTAAGGTTTTAAATAAAGAAAGTTTTATTTAGTTTCATCGCGTACGAGTTGAAATATAATATAATGATTATCAAATCGTTCCGGTATTGGGTCTTGTTCCGGTATAGGGACATTTACCTTACGAGTCCAATTTTCTCGATCTGTTGATTCAAGCGCTGTCCGATGATAAAAGCAATATACGCTTTGTAGTCACTTTGATCTTAGTAATTGCCCTTTTTGGATAACATAAATATAATGACTCTAATCAACTCAGCTTGTGTTTCATCGGTTATCGAACAAAATCTGTATGTGGGCAAGAAGTATGAGTTCTTTGATATTACTAGGAACGTTGTTTAATTAAGGAAGTGTGATATGAGCAAAATTGTGAAATAAAGGTTAACTGAGTTCAAAACTTACTTCTAAAAACGAAATTTGGACTTATTTTTTGACAGGGAAGTTGGCTTGGATGTTGCGGTTCGAAAGCTATTTCATTTCATTAAAATCTGACGTAAGAGTATAAGAATAATCATTTTTCTTGTTTCGAAGAATAGATCGCTATTTATAATTAAATTGAGTTTTTCTTTTTAAAAATTATTAAGCTGAGCTACATTTTTTCACGTGAAAATCATATTGATATTACAAAATTGAGTTTAAAATTCGCTATTCATGCCTTCATACGTCCAAAGACACACATATACACACAATAAATTTGTATGCAAACACATATGTTTTAATCTAAATATGAATTCTCTGCTCACACAAACATATACGAGCTCATTCACGCTTATTGGAATTCAAATAAATTTTTATTAGCAATTCATTTGTTAATTGGTATTGTTGAATGTCAATAGACTTTAAAACCATTTTTCGCAAATTTATTATGTTCGCATCTTGAATGTCTTCCTTACATTATACATCACAATCGTTTCTATTTATCCGATTTAATGTTTTTATGAACCATTATTATATTCTTGTCAAGATAAGTTATGCAGTTATCTTGCAGCCAAGATGAGTTACATTCAGTACCTCACAACAAGTCGTAACTTTGCTGAGGGTTGATACTAAAAAAAGAAAGTAAATTAATTTTTTAAAAGTACATAATTTTCTACACGGAAAGAAAATTTCACTAAAATCTACGATGTTAACATCGTAATCGTGGACTAGACTTTTATTGGCGTCAATTTTTAAATGTCTTATTTCAAAATTTAATATAGTCTTTGTTAAAATTACGATGTTAAATAGTAAAGAATAAAATCTACATCAGAATTTTAATAAAGACTATAGTAAATTTTGAAATACGACATTTAAAAATTTACGCCAATGAAAGTCTAGTCCACGATTACGATGTTAATTTCGTAAATTTTAGTGGAATTTTCTTTCCGTGTACACGGAGAGAAAATTATAGTAACAGTTACAATATATTATGGGAATGGTTCCCATACTGCATGGTAACTGGTTTTTTTGAAATGTTGATTATAGGAACGGCACCCATATATATTATGGTAACCATTCCTATAATTATGGATATAATTCCCATATGGTATCAGAATAGTTCCTATGCAATTATGGTAATAGTTACTATGTACGTATGGTAATGGTTACTATAATATTATGGGAATGGTTACCATAATATTATGGGAATGGTTACCATAATATTATGGGAATAGTTACCATAATATTATGGGAATGGTTACCATAATATTATGGGAATAGTTACCATAATATTAAGGGAATGGTTACCATAATATTATGGGTATGGTTACCATAATATTTAGAAATTATAATAATTTTTGTTTGTAATAAGCATTTTTTTTGTATATTTAATCTTTTTGTGAAACTATATTACAATAAAATGGTAACCATTCCCGTAATATTATGGTAATAATTCCCATAATATTATAGTAACCATTCCCATAATATTATGGTAACTGTTCCTATAATATTATGGTAACCATTCCCATAATATTATGGTAACTGTTCCTATAATATTATGGTAACCATTCCCATAATATTATGGTAACCATTCCCATAATATTATGGTAATAATTCCCATACATTATGGGAATGATTACCATAATATTATGGGAATGATTACCATAATATTATGGGAATGGTTACCATAATATTATAGGAACTGTTACAATGTGGTTATAGGATTGGTTCCTATTTGCTTATGGGAACTATTCCTATGAGTATGGTAATCATTACCATGATTCTTTCATATGCGATATGGGAACTGTTACCATAATGATAGGAATTGTTACCATATTTATGGAAACCTTCCCAAAAAGTATGGGTCTATATCCCATAATCCCTAGTAATCATTACCATAACGGTATGGGATGATATTTCATAAACGTACTAGGAACAGTTCCTTTAATTTTTTCTCCGTGTAGTAGGAATTCTCTTAGTATTTCCGTAAAATAAGTACTCAATTTTTTCAACTTCTTGCTATGATATATCTATACTATAGTCGATGATCCTTGAAAAATTTTGGAATTTTTACGCCGATTAGCGAAAATCGACTTTCCATCAGTTGTCGACGTTTCGAGGTCATATAGGCAGCTATTTTGGGTATTTTTCGAATGATATCCGAGTGGTTGTATGGGTGTCTGTGTGTGTGTGTGTAAATTTTCTATACCTTTTTAGTCAATCGATCGATTTAGATTGTTCTTGCCACAATCGAAAGAGCTTATCAGCCGTTGAATTTACTGTTGATTTGTGATTATTCGATAGAATGGACCGAAGAAGAGAGGGATTTAATTCGCTGTTGACTGCAGTATCACTATTGATATTTTAACAATATTTTGTAAATATTTCACTTATTTTTATTAAAAAAATAAAAAATTATAGCGGTCTATGTACATCTATTGTTATTTTTTTTTAAACCTTAACAGTTTATTTCTATCCGTTTCTTAATACAATTTATTAACTGAAGGATTGTTCTATAGTAGATTTCACGTTCTCATGTAAGTTGAATTAAATTGAAATGTAAAAAAAAAATCGGTCTGTCGGTTGACCCTGCGGGCCAGCCCCAAAACTTCCCGCCTATTTCGAGCTCCTTGAGTTCAGAAAAATGTTGTAGATACATTTTCTCTTCGAGCTCGAAAATACTTTTGTATGCCTTTGTTTTCGAAAGAAAACGTTTTTTACGATTTTTTTTCAAACGATATCTCTCGAACGAATAAACCGATTAAGACGTTCAAGGCGACAATCGACATGTTTTATTGAGTTCTATAACTGATAAGATTTTTGAATTGATTCATCAAGTTGTTTTTGAAATACTTTCAAAATACTAAAAAAAAAAATTTGGAATTAATCGGGTCAGTCATTTCAAAAATATTTGGAAAAAACCATTGTCCACCATTTCTTTCTCCCGCGATATCTCTCGAACAAATTAACCGATTGAGATGTTTGAGGTGGCAATCGACGCGTTTTATTGAGTACTAGAGCTGATTAGATTTTGAAGTAGATCGTATAAGTCGTTTTTGAGAAATCAATAAAAAACTAACAAAAAAATTTTTTTTTTTTCGTAATTCGCAAATATTTTCGAGTCTATTCGATCAAATAATCTGAAATTTTCAGGAAAGTTGATGGCCAACAAGCTCTTTCGATTGCCACCTCAATCATCCAAATCGATTCATTAGTTAAAAAGTTACAAAGAGTTTACATACACACACACACACACACACACACACACACACACACACACTCGGACATCATTCTGAAAATAGTCAGAATAGCTTCCTAGGACCTCAAAACGTCGACATCTGATAAAAACTCGATTTTTGAAAATCGGGGTGAAAACAATAACTTCCCGAAATTTTTGAAAATCGTCGATTTTCTTAGCGGGAAGTTAAAAAGCCATTTTCATGGAATTTTATCAGCCCATTTGTCATACAAAATATTATAAAATCGTTTTCTCACGAAATGGATTTTCATAAACGTTTTAATGCTAACTTTGTTACCAATTATTCATTATAGACGCCAGACAAGTAAAGTACTCAAGTTATTTATAAGGGTGCTGTGTATAAGTATACATGTATTTTGGTCAATAGGTAATATCGTATAAACAATGTATCAAATATTTAATGCTTTAAAAATGTCATTACTCGAAATATTCTATACCCGTACCTAAATAAAATGTATTTTTTCCTAGAGAAAGCAGCAGACATACACAGGTATAATTATGTCGCCGGATATTCCCTTACCTTATCTGCACAAATCCTTAGGATTAATATTAAAATAAGTCTAAATGGGAAAGTAATGAACGATGTAAAGTAGCCATTGACCTTTACCATAAAGATCTAATTACTGATGTTACGGTGCAAATGTCCCATTGGATCCAAAATCCCCTCCCTGAAATATTGCAGTGCATTTAAACGTCGGTCCTTAAAATTTCAACATCATTGAGTTTCAAACTCTAGCCAAGTTGTCTCTGGGTATAACTGAAATTTCAAACTCCAAATTTTCATAATTGAATCATCATGAGTGATGTGAAGTGCTTAGTGTCGTCAAGTCCACAATCTGCAACTGGATTCAAACGGTGCGCCGATATTTTTGATGTTGAGCATGATGCTCAATACAAAAAACCTAAAACTGAAGAATTCAGCGAAGTGACTCCATCCAACACTTCTTTGCCAACATGTGGACTGGACGGTAATTTAAACTTTCGTCCAGTGAACGTTCAACGAGTTAAAACGACCATTAGCGTCAACATAAAGACAAAAATGGTGCCCAAGAAGAAGATGGTTCGGATGCCTCAACCAGTCGTTGTCGAGAAGGAAGTAGAACTGATCACTGTTCCCAAGCAAGTGAAGCCAGATCTTCAGCGGAGACATTTGCGAGTGATGCAGCCAGTTTCCAAAAGCCACGAGATGTCTGGGCTTTGTTCCATCATGTGAAGAAACGACGTGCACAGATATCGTGTTAATTTGTAAATATCTTTTTTTACATATATAATTTTTTCACGTGTGTGCGTGTGTTCGGGTGTGTGTGTGTACGTGTGTGCAAATATGTGCGTACATGTGTTTAGATGTTCGTGAGTGTGTGTGCGAATGTGTGAGTATGTGTCCATGTGTTCGCCTATGAGCTGAACAGTAACGTAATACGCGAGTTTTTACTTCGATTTAATTTAGTTGTTTTTTTTTTTTTTTTTTTTAATAGTGAAGGAACCAAAGCCGTTACCAAGTACACCAGCTCTAAATAAATTTCCTTATCTGTAAATAAACCAAACGGCCCTTTTCAGGGCCACCAAATTTTTCAAAACGTATTAATGCTCGTCAAGTTTTTTAAATACTTAAAAGAATTATGTATTTCAAATGGTTGCAAGTTACTAATGAATGAGGCCGTAAAGTTGAAACTTGCGATATATAACTTGATTTTTCATATAATAGGTAATATACATATTAAGAATATCAACTTCTAGGGCCTTCTTAGTTATCGATGACGTAATCATAACTTGCTAGGAATTTTTATATAAATATTAACTCTTATAGGTCTCATTTTATACAAATTATGATTAAATCATCATTTATAAAATTTGAACTGTATTTAAATATTACTAAGTAATTGATTAATTTGAAAGTAAATGAAAAATATTTCACTAGACTGATAAATAATTTTATATTCATTTTCATTGACGTTCAATAAATAGCTTTTTTTTTTTTTAGACGACCGTTTACAGTAAATCCATTCGCATTGAAAGTTCTGCCGTGCTTAGGAAGAAGGCAGTAACTTCATCTTACTGCCTTTCTATCTTCTCCATGTTAATTTAACATTGGGAAGATAGAAAGGCAGTAAGTGAAAATTTCCTGAATAAATTTCAGTAAAATCTTCATATAAATTTTAAAATTCGAATTTTCAAGTTTTGTAGGCTAAAATTTATTCAATAAATTTCGTCTAACTCCTAATTGGTAACTGTAAGTAGTTTTTTAAAATTCTATATCTAAACGAAATCACGACTACGTTGTTCTTTTTCAATTAAGGTTTTAACTTTTTTTTAATTAATTAAAAAAAATTTTAATACAGTTATGACAGTTGAGTCATGTTGACATTGCATATTTTAAAAATATGGAGGGCATGGTCTGAAAATACCCTTGAAAATGATTTATTATTTGTCAGATTAGATGATTTCAAGTCTAAATAAATTATAATTATTAATTGAAAAAGAAATTAAATATTTATAAGGTAAATGTCCCAATACCGGAACGACGATGGGTATATGACTGATTTTTATCGTTTTAAAAATATTCAAATAAATTATAAACCAAAATAATTTATTACATCATATAGAATAGACATTTACCAATTCAAAAATAATCAAATTAGTTCATTTTTCTTAAATTTAATATAAAAAAAAAAATTTTTTCTATGACACCCAAAAGACCCAATACCGGAACGCTGAAATAGCCGTGTCCCAATACCGGAACAGTAAATAAAATAAGTTATTTTTTGCATTTATTCATGGTGAAAATATTAATAATTATTAAATAATATTAATGTAAAACGAGTATGAATGTAGCAGGCGTCAGAGAACTTTAAAATTATAAATAAATTAGATAAATAATTAAAAATATAATATTTACAAAAAAAGCACTATTAATTTCAAAATTTTTTGAATTTGCATTTTTTAAAATTTTATATTATTAATTATTTACTCGATTTATTAATAATTTTGAATTTGTCTGATGTCTGCTATATCACACCCATAATGTAACATGTATTTAAAATTTTAAAATGATTGAATATTTAATGAAAATAAATATTTTGAACTAAAGAATAGAAACAAAATAAATCATTTGAGGTTATACTAGAAAAATAATTGAAAAAAAAAAAACTAAAAACAAAAATTAATTTTTGTATAATATGAGTTAAATTAGAGTTTATCTATACTTAATATATTTCGTATAACAATTATACATACTGCATTAAATATTAGGGCTCCAGTAATAATTAATGTTGTACTTGATTTAGCCAGTCAATAAAACTCACTGTTAATGTCTATCGATAACATTAATATGATTGGCTGTTCCGGTACTGGGCACGGGTTCATTTTGGTGTACCAATAGACGAACAGTAAAATTAATATAATAATACTATTTTTTTCATATTTTTAATATGTTTTCTTGAATTTTATGTCATTCAAGATGCATATACAAAAAAAAAATTATTGAAAAGTAATTCTATGCATTTTCTATAAGCTTAAGACCATTGACTGATTTCTTAGCAAAACCATTAAGAGACATGAAAAAGTCATGAATCCGAGACTATCTCTCTAATTTACATTTTTTTTTTTTTATATTTTAATTATTTTCTAAAATCTATTTTATATCTTATTTTTTAACTGAAAGATTAAGGTTTTAAATAAAGAAAGTTTTATTTAGTTTCATCGCGTACGAGTTGAAATATAATATAATGATTATCAAATCGTTCCGGTATTGGGTCTTGTTCCGGTATAGGGACATTTACCTTACGAGTCCAATTTTCTCGATCTGTTGATTCAAGCGCTGTCCGATGATAAAAGCAATATACGCTTTGTAGTCACTTTGATCTTAGTAATTGCCCTTTTTGGATAACATAAATATAATGACTCTAATCAACTCAGCTTGTGTTTCATCGGTTATCGAACAAAATCTGTATGTGGGCAAGAAGTATGAGTTCTTTGATATTACTAGGAACGTTGTTTAATTAAGGAAGTGTGATATGAGCAAAATTGTGAAATAAAGGTTAACTGAGTTCAAAACTTACTTCTAAAAACGAAATTTGGACTTATTTTTTGACAGGGAAGTTGGCTTGGATGTTGCGGTTCGAAAGCTATTTCATTTCATTAAAATCTGACGTAAGAGTATAAGAATAATCATTTTTCTTGTTTCGAAGAATAGATCGCTATTTATAATTAAATTGAGTTTTTCTTTTTAAAAATTATTAAGCTGAGCTACATTTTTTCACGTGAAAATCATATTGATATTACAAAATTGAGTTTAAAATTCGCTATTCATGCCTTCATACGTCCAAAGACACACATATACACACAATAAATTTGTATGCAAACACATATGTTTTAATCTAAATATGAATTCTCTGCTCACACAAACATATACGAGCTCATTCACGCTTATTGGAATTCAAATAAATTTTTATTAGCAATTCATTTGTTAATTGGTATTGTTGAATGTCAATAGACTTTAAAACCATTTTTCGCAAATTTATTATGTTCGCATCTTGAATGTCTTCCTTACATTATACATCACAATCGTTTCTATTTATCCGATTTAATGTTTTTATGAACCATTATTATATTCTTGTCAAGATAAGTTATGCAGTTATCTTGCAGCCAAGATGAGTTACATTCAGTACCTCACAACAAGTCGTAACTTTGCTGAGGGTTGATACTAAAAAAAGAAAGTAAATTAATTTTTTAAAAGTACATAATTTTCTACACGGAAAGAAAATTTCACTAAAATCTACGATGTTAACATCGTAATCGTGGACTAGACTTTTATTGGCGTCAATTTTTAAATGTCTTATTTCAAAATTTAATATAGTCTTTGTTAAAATTACGATGTTAAATAGTAAAGAATAAAATCTACATCAGAATTTTAATAAAGACTATAGTAAATTTTGAAATACGACATTTAAAAATTTACGCCAATGAAAGTCTAGTCCACGATTACGATGTTAATTTCGTAAATTTTAGTGGAATTTTCTTTCCGTGTACACGGAGAGAAAATTATAGTAACAGTTACAATATATTATGGGAATGGTTCCCATACTGCATGGTAACTGGTTTTTTTGAAATGTTGATTATAGGAACGGCACCCATATATGTTATGGTAACCATTCCTATAATTATGGATATAATTCCCATATGGTATCAGAATAGTTCCTATGCAATTATGGTAATAGTTACTATGTACGTATGGTAATGGTTACTATAATATTATGGGAATGGTTACCATAATATTATGGGAATGGTTACCATAATATTATGGGAATAGTTACCATAATATTATGGGAATGGTTACCATAATATTATGGGAATAGTTACCATAATATTAAGGGAATGGTTACCATAATATTATGGGTATGGTTACCATAATATTTAGAAATTATAATAATTTTTGTTTGTAATAAGCATTTTTTTTGTATATTTAATCTTTTTGTGAAACTATATTACAATAAAATGGTAACCATTCCCGTAATATTATGGTAATAATTCCTATAATATTATAGTAACCATTCCCATAATATTATGGTAACTGTTCCTATAATATTATGGTAACCATTCCCATAATATTATGGTAACTGTTCCTATAATATTATGGTAACCATTCCCATAATATTATGGTAACCATTCCCATAATATTATGGTAATAATTCCCATACATTATGGGAATGATTACCATAATATTATGGGAATGATTACCATAATATTATGGGAATGGTTACCATAATATTATAGGAACTGTTACAATGTGGTTATAGGATTGGTTCCTATTTGCTTATGGGAACTATTCCTATGAGTATGGTAATCATTACCATGATTCTTTCATATGCGATATGGGAACTGTTACCATAATGATAGGAATTGTTACCATATTTATGGAAACCTTCCCAAAAAGTATGGGTCTATATCCCATAATCCCTAGTAATCATTACCATAACGGTATGGGATGATATTTCATAAACGTACTAGGAACAGTTCCTTTAATTTTTTCTCCGTGTAGTAGGAATTCTCTTAGTATTTCCGTAAAATAAGTACTCAATTTTTTCAACTTCTTGCTATGATATATCTATACTATAGTCGATGATCCTTGAAAAATTTTGGAATTTTTACGCCGATTAGCGAAAATCGACTTTCCATCAGTTGTCGACGTTTCGAGGTCATATAGGCAGCTATTTTGGGTATTTTTCGAATGATATCCGAGTGGTTGTATGGGTGTCTGTGTGTGTGTGTGTAAATTTTCTATACCTTTTTAGTCAATCGATCGATTTAGATTGTTCTTGCCACAATCGAAAGAGCTTATCAGCCGTTGAATTTACTGTTGATTTGTGATTATTCGATAGAATGGACCGAAGAAGAGAGGGATTTAATTCGCTGTTGACTGCAGTATCACTATTGATATTTTAACAATATTTTGTAAATATTTCACTTATTTTTATTAAAAAAATAAAAAATTATAGCGGTCTATGTACATCTATTGTTATTTTTTTTTAAACCTTAACAGTTTATTTCTATCCGTTTCTTAATACAATTTATTAACTGAAGGATTGTTCTATAGTAGATTTCACGTTCTCATGTAAGTTGAATTAAATTGAAATGTAAAAAAAAAATCGGTCTGTCGGTTGACCCTGCGGGCCAGCCCCAAAACTTCCCGCCTATTTCGAGCTCCTTGAGTTCAGAAAAATGTTGTAGATACATTTTCTCTTCGAGCTCGAAAATACTTTTGTATGCCTTTGTTTTCGAAAGAAAACGTTTTTTACGATTTTTTTTCAAACGATATCTCTCGAACGAATAAACCGATTAAGACGTTCAAGGCGACAATCGACATGTTTTATTGAGTTCTATAACTGATAAGATTTTTGAATTGATTCATCAAGTTGTTTTTGAAATACTTTCAAAATACTAAAAAAAAAAATTTGGAATTAATCGGGTCAGTCATTTCAAAAATATTTGGAAAAAACCATTGTCCACCATTTCTTTCTCCCGCGATATCTCTCGAACAAATTAACCGATTGAGATGTTTGAGGTGGCAATCGACGCGTTTTATTGAGTACTAGAGCTGATTAGATTTTGAAGTAGATCGTATAAGTCGTTTTTGAGAAATCAATAAAAAACTAACAAAAAAATTTTTTTTTTTTCGTAATTCGCAAATATTTTCGAGTCTATTCGATCAAATAATCTGAAATTTTCAGGAAAGTTGATGGCCAACAAGCTCTTTCGATTGCCACCTCAATCATCCAAATCGATTCATTAGTTAAAAAGTTACAAAGAGTTTACATACACACACACACACTCGGACATCATTCTGAAAATAGTCAGAATAGCTTCCTAGGACCTCAAAACGTCGACATCTGATAAAAACTCGATTTTTGAAAATCGGGGTGAAAACAATAACTTCCCGAAATTTTTGAAAATCGTCGATTTTCTTAGCGGGAAGTTAAAAAGCCATTTTCATGGAATTTTATCAGCCCATTTGTCATACAAAATATTATAAAATCGTTTTCTCACGAAATGGATTTTCATAAACGTTTTAATGCTAACTTTGTTACCAATTATTCATTATAGACGCCAGACAAGTAAAGTACTCAAGTTATTTATAAGGGTGCTGTGTATAAGTATACATGTATTTTGGTCAATAGGTAATATCGTATAAACAATGTATCAAATATTTAATGCTTTAAAAATGTCATTACTCGAAATATTCTATACCCGTACCTAAATAAAATGTATTTTTTCCTAGAGAAAGCAGCAGACATACACAGGTATAATTATGTCGCCGGATATTCCCTTACCTTATCTGCACAAATCCTTAGGATTAATATTAAAATAAGTCTAAATGGGAAAGTAATGAACGATGTAAAGTAGCCATTGACCTTTACCATAAAGATCTAATTACTGATGTTACGGTGCAAATGTCCCATTGGATCCAAAATCCCCTCCCTGAAATATTGCAGTGCATTTAAACGTCGGTCCTTAAAATTTCAACATCATTGAGTTTCAAACTCTAGCCAAGTTGTCTCTGGGTATAACTGAAATTTCAAACTCCAAATTTTCATAATTGAATCATCATGAGTGATGTGAAGTGCTTAGTGTCGTCAAGTCCACAATCTGCAACTGGATTCAAACGGTGCGCCGATATTTTTGATGTTGAGCATGATGCTCAATACAAAAAACCTAAAACTGAAGAATTCAGCGAAGTGACTCCATCCAACACTTCTTTGCCAACATGTGGACTGGACGGTAATTTAAACTTTCGTCCAGTGAACGTTCAACGAGTTAAAACGACCATTAGCGTCAACATAAAGACAAAAATGGTGCCCAAGAAGAAGATGGTTCGGATGCCTCAACCAGTCGTTGTCGAGAAGGAAGTAGAACTGATCACTGTTCCCAAGCAAGTGAAGCCAGATCTTCAGCGGAGACATTTGCGAGTGATGCAGCCAGTTTCCAAAAGCCACGAGATGTCTGGGCTTTGTTCCATCATGTGAAGAAACGACGTGCACAGATATCGTGTTAATTTGTAAATATCTTTTTTTACATATATAATTTTTTCACGTGTGTGCGTGTGTTCGGGTGTGTGTGTGTGTACGTGTGTGCAAATATGTGCGTACATGTGTTTAGATGTTCGTGAGTGTGTGTGCGAATGTGTGAGTATGTGTCCATGTGTTCGCCTATGAGCTGAACAGTAACGTAATACGCGAGTTTTTACTTCGATTTAATTTAGTTGTTTTTTTTTTTTTTTTTTTTAATAGTGAAGGAACCAAAGCCGTTACCAAGTACACCAGCTCTAAATAAATTTCCTTATCTGTAAATAAACCAAACGGCCCTTTTCAGGGCCACCAAATTTTTCAAAACGTATTAATGCTCGTCAAGTTTTTTAAATACTTAAAAGAATTATGTATTTCAAATGGTTGCAAGTTACTAATGAATGAGGCCGTAAAGTTGAAACTTGCGATATATAACTTGATTTTTCATATAATAGGTAATATACATATTAAGAATATCAACTTCTAGGGCCTTCTTAGTTATCGATGACGTAATCATAACTTGCTAGGAATTTTTATATAAATATTAACTCTTATAGGTCTCATTTTATACAAATTATGATTAAATCATCATTTATAAAATTTGAACTGTATTTAAATATTACTAAGTAATTGATTAATTTGAAAGTAAATGAAAAATATTTCACTAGACTGATAAATAATTTTATATTCATTTTCATTGACGTTCAATAAATAGCTTTTTTTTTTTTTAGACGACCGTTTACAGTAAATCCATTCGCATTGAAAGTTCTGCCGTGCTTAGGAAGAAGGCAGTAACTTCATCTTACTGCCTTTCTATCTTCTCCATGTTAATTTAACATTGGGAAGATAGAAAGGCAGTAAGTGAAAATTTCCTGAATAAATTTCAGTAAAATCTTCATATAAATTTTAAAATTCGAATTTTCAAGTTTTGTAGGCTAAAATTTATTCAATAAATTTCGTCTAACTCCTAATTGGTAACTGTAAGTAGTTTTTTAAAATTCTATATCTAAACGAAATCACGACTACGTTGTTCTTTTTCAATTAAGGTTTTAACTTTTTTTTAATTAATTAAAAAAAATTTTAATACAGTTATGACAGTTGAGTCATGTTGACATTGCATATTTTAAAAATATGGAGGGCATGGTCTGAAAATACCCTTGAAAATGATTTATTATTTGTCAGATTAGATGATTTCAAGTCTAAATAAATTATAATTATTAATTGAAAAAGAAATTAAATATTTATAAGGTAAATGTCCCAATACCGGAACGACGATGGGTATATGACTGATTTTTATCGTTTTAAAAATATTCAAATAAATTATAAACCAAAATAATTTATTACATCATATAGAATAGACATTTACCAATTCAAAAATAATCAAATTAGTTCATTTTTCTTAAATTTAATATAAAAAAAAAAATTTTTTCTATGACACCCAAAAGACCCAATACCGGAACGCTGAAATAGCCGTGTCCCAATACCGGAACAGTAAATAAAATAAGTTATTTTTTGCATTTATTCATGGTGAAAATATTAATAATTATTAAATAATATTAATGTAAAACGAGTATGAATGTAGCAGGCGTCAGAGAACTTTAAAATTATAAATAAATTAGATAAATAATTAAAAATATAATATTTACAAAAAAAGCACTATTAATTTCAAAATTTTTTGAATTTGCATTTTTTAAAATTTTATATTATTAATTATTTACTCGATTTATTAATAATTTTGAATTTGTCTGATGTCTGCTATATCACACCCATAATGTAAAATGTATTTAAAATTTTAAAATGATTGAATATTTAATGAAAATAAATATTTTGAACTAAAGAATAGAAACAAAATAAATCATTTGAGGTTATACTAGAAAAATAATTGAAAAAAAAAAAACTAAAAACAAAAATTAATTTTTGTATAATATGATTTAAATTAGAGTTTATCTATACTTAATATATTTCGTATAACAATTATACATACTGCATTAAATATTAGGGCTCCAGTAATAATTAATGTTGTACTTGATTTAGCCAGTCAATAAAACTCACTGTTAATGTCTATCGATAACATTAATATGATTGGCTGTTCCGGTACTGGGCACGGGTTCATTTTGGTGTACCAATAGACGAACAGTAAAATTAATATAATAATACTATTTTTTTCATATTTTTAATATGTTTTCTTGAATTTTATGTCATTCAAGATGCATATACAAAAAAAAAATTATTGAAAAGTAATTCTATGCATTTTCTATAAGCTTAAGACCATTGACTGATTTCTTAGCAAAACCATTAAGAGACATGAAAAAGTCATGAATCCGAGACTATCTCTCTAATTTACATTTTTTTTTTTTTATATTTTAATTATTTTCTAAAATCTATTTTATATCTTATTTTTTAACTGAAAGATTAAGGTTTTAAATAAAGAAAGTTTTATTTAGTTTCATCGCGTACGAGTTGAAATATAATATAATGATTATCAAATCGTTCCGGTATTGGGTCTTGTTCCGGTATAGGGACATTTACCTTACGAGTCCAATTTTCTCGATCTGTTGATTCAAGCGCTGTCCGATGATAAAAGCAATATACGCTTTGTAGTCACTTTGATCTTAGTAATTGCCCTTTTTGGATAACATAAATATAATGACTCTAATCAACTCAGCTTGTGTTTCATCGGTTATCGAACAAAATCTGTATGTGGGCAAGAAGTATGAGTTCTTTGATATTACTAGGAACGTTGTTTAATTAAGGAAGTGTGATATGAGCAAAATTGTGAAATAAAGGTTAACTGAGTTCAAAACTTACTTCTAAAAACGAAATTTGGACTTATTTTTTGACAGGGAAGTTGGCTTGGATGTTGCGGTTCGAAAGCTATTTCATTTCATTAAAATCTGACGTAAGAGTATAAGAATAATCATTTTTCTTGTTTCGAAGAATAGATCGCTATTTATAATTAAATTGAGTTTTTCTTTTTAAAAATTATTAAGCTGAGCTACATTTTTTCACGTGAAAATCATATTGATATTACAAAATTGAGTTTAAAATTCGCTATTCATGCCTTCATACGTCCAAAGACACACATATACACACAATAAATTTGTATGCAAACACATATGTTTTAATCTAAATATGAATTCTCTGCTCACACAAACATATACGAGCTCATTCACGCTTATTGGAATTCAAATAAATTTTTATTAGCAATTCATTTGTTAATTGGTATTGTTGAATGTCAATAGACTTTAAAACCATTTTTCGCAAATTTATTATGTTCGCATCTTGAATGTCTTCCTTACATTATACATCACAATCGTTTCTATTTATCCGATTTAATGTTTTTATGAACCATTATTATATTCTTGTCAAGATAAGTTATGCAGTTATCTTGCAGCCAAGATGAGTTACATTCAGTACCTCACAACAAGTCGTAACTTTGCTGAGGGTTGATACTAAAAAAAGAAAGTAAATTAATTTTTTAAAAGTACATAATTTTCTACACGGAAAGAAAATTTCACTAAAATCTACGATGTTAACATCGTAATCGTGGACTAGACTTTTATTGGCGTCAATTTTTAAATGTCTTATTTCAAAATTTAATATAGTCTTTGTTAAAATTACGATGTTAAATAGTAAAGAATAAAATCTACATCAGAATTTTAATAAAGACTATAGTAAATTTTGAAATACGACATTTAAAAATTTACGCCAATGAAAGTCTAGTCCACGATTACGATGTTAATTTCGTAAATTTTAGTGGAATTTTCTTTCCGTGTACACGGAGAGAAAATTATAGTAACAGTTACAATATATTATGGGAATGGTTCCCATACTGCATGGTAACTGGTTTTTTTGAAATGTTGATTATAGGAACGGCACCCATATATGTTATGGTAACCATTCCTATAATTATGGATATAATTCCCATATGGTATCAGAATAGTTCCTATGCAATTATGGTAATAGTTACTATGTACGTATGGTAATGGTTACTATAATATTATGGGAATGGTTACCATAATATTATGGGAATGGTTACCATAATATTATGGGAATAGTTACCATAATATTATGGGAATGGTTACCATAATATTATGGGAATAGTTACCATAATATTAAAGGAATGGTTACCATAATATTATGGGTATGGTTACCATAATATTTAGAAATTATAATAATTTTTGTTTGTAATAAGCATTTTTTTTGTATATTTAATCTTTTTGTGAAACTATATTACAATAAAATGGTAACCATTCCCGTAATATTATGGTAATAATTCCTATAATATTATAGTAACCATTCCCATAATATTATGGTAACTGTTCCTATAATATTATGGTAACCATTCCCATAATATTATGGTAACTGTTCCTATAATATTATGGTAACCATTCCCATAATATTATGGTAACCATTCCCATAATATTATGGTAATAATTCCCATACATTATGGGAATGATTACCATAATATTATGGGAATGATTACCATAATATTATGGGAATGGTTACCATAATATTATAGGAACTGTTACAATGTGGTTATAGGATTGGTTCCTATTTGCTTATGGGAACTATTCCTATGAGTATGGTAATCATTACCATGATTCTTTCATATGCGATATGGGAACTGTTACCATAATGATAGGAATTGTTACCATATTTATGGAAACCTTCCCAAAAAGTATGGGTCTATATCCCATAATCCCTAGTAATCATTACCATAACGGTATGGGATGATATTTCATAAACGTACTAGGAACAGTTCCTTTAATTTTTTCTCCGTGTAGTAGGAATTCTCTTAGTATTTCCGTAAAATAAGTACTCAATTTTTTCAACTTCTTGCTATGATATATCTATACTATAGTCGATGATCCTTGAAAAATTTTGGAATTTTTACGCCGATTAGCGAAAATCGACTTTCCATCAGTTGTCGACGTTTCGAGGTCATATAGGCAGCTATTTTGGGTATTTTTCGAATGATATCCGAGTGGTTGTATGGGTGTCTGTGTGTGTGTGTGTAAATTTTCTATACCTTTTTAGTCAATCGATCGATTTAGATTGTTCTTGCCACAATCGAAAGAGCTTATCAGCCGTTGAATTTACTGTTGATTTGTGATTATTCGATAGAATGGACCGAAGAAGAGAGGGATTTAATTCGCTGTTGACTGCAGTATCACTATTGATATTTTAACAATATTTTGTAAATATTTCACTTATTTTTATTAAAAAAATAAAAAATTATAGCGGTCTATGTACATCTATTGTTATTTTTTTTTAAACCTTAACAGTTTATTTCTATCCGTTTCTTAATACAATTTATTAACTGAAGGATTGTTCTATAGTAGATTTCACGTTCTCATGTAAGTTGAATTAAATTGAAATGTAAAAAAAAAATCGGTCTGTCGGTTGACCCTGCGGGCCAGCCCCAAAACTTCCCGCCTATTTCGAGCTCCTTGAGTTCAGAAAAATGTTGTAGATACATTTTCTCTTCGAGCTCGAAAATACTTTTGTATGCCTTTGTTTTCGAAAGAAAACGTTTTTTACGATTTTTTTTCAAACGATATCTCTCGAACGAATAAACCGATTAAGACGTTCAAGGCGACAATCGACATGTTTTATTGAGTTCTATAACTGATAAGATTTTTGAATTGATTCATCAAGTTGTTTTTGAAATACTTTCAAAATACTAAAAAAAAAAATTTGGAATTAATCGGGTCAGTCATTTCAAAAATATTTGGAAAAAACCATTGTCCACCATTTCTTTCTCCCGCGATATCTCTCGAACAAATTAACCGATTGAGATGTTTGAGGTGGCAATCGACGCGTTTTATTGAGTACTAGAGCTGATTAGATTTTGAAGTAGATCGTATAAGTCGTTTTTGAGAAATCAATAAAAAACTAACAAAAAAATTTTTTTTTTTTCGTAATTCGCAAATATTTTCGAGTCTATTCGATCAAATAATCTGAAATTTTCAGGAAAGTTGATGGCCAACAAGCTCTTTCGATTGCCACCTCAATCATCCAAATCGATTCATTAGTTAAAAAGTTACAAAGAGTTTACATACACACACACACACTCGGACATCATTCTGAAAATAGTCAGAATAGCTTCCTAGGACCTCAAAACGTCGACATCTGATAAAAACTCGATTTTTGAAAATCGGGGTGAAAACAATAACTTCCCGAAATTTTTGAAAATCGTTGATTTTCTTAGCGGGAAGTTAAAAAGCCATTTTCATGGAATTTTATCAGCCCATTTGTCATACAAAATATTATAAAATCGTTTTCTCACGAAATGGATTTTCATAAACGTTTTAATGCTAACTTTGTTACCAATTATTCATTATAGACGCCAGACAAGTAAAGTACTCAAGTTATTTATAAGGGTGCTGTGTATAAGTATACATGTATTTTGGTCAATAGGTAATATCGTATAAACAATGTATCAAATATTTAATGCTTTAAAAATGTCATTACTCGAAATATTCTATACCCGTACCTAAATAAAATGTATTTTTTCCTAGAGAAAGCAGCAGACATACACAGGTATAATTATGTCGCCGGATATTCCCTTACCTTATCTGCACAAATCCTTAGGATTAATATTAAAATAAGTCTAAATGGGAAAGTAATGAACGATGTAAAGTAGCCATTGACCTTTACCATAAAGATCTAATTACTGATGTTACGGTGCAAATGTCCCATTGGATCCAAAATCCCCTCCCTGAAATATTGCAGTGCATTTAAACGTCGGTCCTTAAAATTTCAACATCATTGAGTTTCAAACTCTAGCCAAGTTGTCTCTGGGTATAACTGAAATTTCAAACTCCAAATTTTCATAATTGAATCATCATGAGTGATGTGAAGTGCTTAGTGTCGTCAAGTCCACAATCTGCAACTGGATTCAAACGGTGCGCCGATATTTTTGATGTTGAGCATGATGCTCAATACAAAAAACCTAAAACTGAAGAATTCAGCGAAGTGACTCCATCCAACACTTCTTTGCCAACATGTGGACTGGACGGTAATTTAAACTTTCGTCCAGTGAACGTTCAACGAGTTAAAACGACCATTAGCGTCAACATAAAGACAAAAATGGTGCCCAAGAAGAAGATGGTTCGGATGCCTCAACCAGTCGTTGTCGAGAAGGAAGTAGAACTGATCACTGTTCCCAAGCAAGTGAAGCCAGATCTTCAGCGGAGACATTTGCGAGTGATGCAGCCAGTTTCCAAAAGCCACGAGATGTCTGGGCTTTGTTCCATCATGTGAAGAAACGACGTGCACAGATATCGTGTTAATTTGTAAATATCTTTTTTTACATATATAATTTTTTCACGTGTGTGCGTGTGTTCGGGTGTGTGTGTGTGTACGTGTGTGCAAATATGTGCGTACATGTGTTTAGATGTTCGTGAGTGTGTGTGCGAATGTGTGAGTATGTGTCCATGTGTTCGCCTATGAGCTGAACAGTAACGTAATACGCGAGTTTTTACTTCGATTTAATTTAGTTGTTTTTTTTTTAATAGTGAAGGAACCAAAGCCGTTACCAAGTACACCAGCTCTAAATAAATTTCCTTATCTGTAAATAAACCAAACGGCCCTTTTCAGGGCCACCAAATTTTTCAAAACGTATTAATGCTCGTCAAGTTTTTTAAATACTTAAAAGAATTATGTATTTCAAATGGTTGCAAGTTACTAATGAATGAGGCCGTAAAGTTGAAACTTGCGATATATAACTTGATTTTTCATATAATAGGTAATATACATATTAAGAATATCAACTTCTAGGGCCTTCTTAGTTATCGATGACGTAATCATAACTTGCTAGGAATTTTTATATAAATATTAACTCTTATAGGTCTCATTTTATACAAATTATGATTAAATCATCATTTATAAAATTTGAACTGTATTTAAATATTACTAAGTAATTGATTAATTTGAAAGTAAATGAAAAATATTTCACTAGACTGATAAGTAATTTTATATTCATTTTCATTGACGTTCAATAAATAGCTTTTTTTTTTTTAGACGACCGTTTACAGTAAATCCATTCGCATTGAAAGTTCTGCCGTGCTTAGGAAGAAGGCAGTAACTTCATCTTACTGCCTTTCTATCTTCTCCATGTTAATTTAACATTGGGAAGATAGAAAGGCAGTAAGTGAAAATTTCCTGAATAAATTTTAGTAAAATCTTCATATAAATTTTAAAATTCGAATTTTCAAGTTTTGTAGGCTAAAATTTATTCAATAAATTTCGTCTAACTCCTAATTGGTAACTGTAAGTAGTTTTTTAAAATTCTATATCTAAACGAAATCACGACTACGTTGTTCTTTTTCAATTAAGGTTTTAACTTTTTTTTAATTAATTAAAAAAAATTTTAATACAGTTATGACAGTTGAGTCATGTTGACATTGCATATTTTAAAAATATGGAGGGCATGGTCTGAAAATACCCTTGAAAATGATTTATTATTTGTCAGATTAGATGATTTCAAGTCTAAATAAATTATAATTATTAATTGAAAAAGAAATTAAATATTTATAAGGTAAATGTCCCAATACCGGAACGACGATGGGTATATGACTGATTTTTATCGTTTTAAAAATATTCAAATAAATTATAAACCAAAATAATTTATTACATCATATAGAATAGACATTTACCAATTCAAAAATAATCAAATTAGTTCATTTTTCTTAAATTTAATATAAAAAAAAAAATTTTTTCTATGACACCCAAAAGACCCAATACCGGAACGCTGAAATAGCCGTGTCCCAATACCGGAACAGTAAATAAAATAAGTTATTTTTTGCATTTATTCATGGTGAAAATATTAATAATTATTAAATAATATTAATGTAAAACGAGTATGAATGTAGCAGGCGTCAGAGAACTTTAAAATTATAAATAAATTAGATAAATAATTAAAAATATAATATTTACAAAAAAAGCACTATTAATTTCAAAATTTTTTGAATTTGCATTTTTTAAAATTTTATATTATTAATTATTTACTCGATTTATTAATAATTTTGAATTTGTCTGATGTCTGCTATATCACACCCATAATGTAAAATGTATTTAAAATTTTAAAATGATTGAATATTTAATGAAAATAAATATTTTGAACTAAAGAATAGAAACAAAATAAATCATTTGAGGTTATACTAGAAAAATAATTGAAAAAAAAAAAACTAAAAACAAAAATTAATTTTTGTATAATATGATTTAAATTAGAGTTTATCTATACTTAATATATTTCGTATAACAATTATACATACTGCATTAAATATTAGGGCTCCAGTAATAATTAATGTTGTACTTGATTTAGCCAGTCAATAAAACTCACTGTTAATGTCTATCGATAACATTAATATGATTGGCTGTTCCGGTACTGGGCACGGGTTCATTTTGGTGTACCAATAGACGAACAGTAAAATTAATATAATAATACTATTTTTTTCATATTTTTAATATGTTTTCTTGAATTTTATGTCATTCAAGATGCATATACAAAAAAAAAATTATTGAAAAGTAATTCTATGCATTTTCTATAAGCTTAAGACCATTGACTGATTTCTTAGCAAAACCATTAAGAGACATGAAAAAGTCATGAATCCGAGACTATTGCTCTAATTTACATTTTTTTTTTTTTATATTTTAATTATTTTCTAAAATCTATTTTATATCTTATTTTTTAACTGAAAGATTAAGGTTTTAAATAAAGAAAGTTTTATTTAGTTTCATCGCGTACGAGTTGAAATATAATATAATGATTATCAAATCGTTCCGGTATTGGGTCTTGTTCCGGTATAGGGACATTTACCTTACGAGTCCAATTTTCTCGATCTGTTGATTCAAGCGCTGTCCGATGATAAAAGCAATATACGCTTTGTAGTCACTTTGATCTTAGTAATTGCCCTTTTTGGATAACATAAATATAATGACTCTAATCAACTCAGCTTGTGTTTCATCGGTTATCGAACAAAATCTGTATGTGGGCAAGAAGTATGAGTTCTTTGATATTACTAGGAACGTTGTTTAATTAAGGAAGTGTGATATGAGCAAAATTGTGAAATAAAGGTTAACTGAGTTCAAAACTTACTTCTAAAAACGAAATTTGGACTTATTTTTTGACAGGGAAGTTGGCTTGGATGTTGCGGTTCGAAAGCTATTTCATTTCATTAAAATCTGACGTAAGAGTATAAGAATAATCATTTTTCTTGTTTCGAAGAATAGATCGCTATTTATAATTAAATTGAGTTTTTCTTTTTAAAAAAAATTAAGCTGAGCTACATTTTTTCACGTGAAAATCATATTGATATTACAAAATTGAGTTTAAAATTCGCTGTTCATGCCTTCATACGTCCAAAGACACACATATACACACAATAAATTTGTATGCAAACACATATGTTTTAATCTAAATATGAATTCTCTGCTCACACAAACATATACGAGCTCATTCACGCTTATTGGAATTCAAATAAATTTTTATTAGCAATTCATTTGTTAATTTGTATTGTTGAATGTCAATAGACTTTAAAACCATTTTTCGCAAATTTATTATGTTCGCATCTTGAATGTCTTCCTTACATTATACATCACAATCGTTTCTATTTATCCGATTTAATGTTTTTATGAACCATTATTATATTCTTGTCAAGATAAGTTATGCAGTTATCTTGCAGCCAAGATGAGTTACATTCAGTACCTCACAACAAGTCGTAACTTTGCTGAGGGTTGATACTAAAAAAAGAAAGTAAATTAATTTTTTAAAAGTACATAATTTTCTACACGGAAAGAAAATTTCACTAAAATCTACGATGTTAACATCGTAATCGTGGACTAGACTTTTATTGGCGTCAATTTTTAAATGTCTTATTTCAAAATTTAATATAGTCTTTGTTAAAATTACGATGTTAAATAGTAAAGAATAAAATCTACATCAGAATTTTAATAAAGACTATAGTAAATTTTGAAATACGACATTTAAAAATTTACGCCAATGAAAGTCTAGTCCACGATTACGATGTTAATTTCATAAATTTTAGTGGAATTTTCTTTCCGTGTACACGGAGAGAAAATTATAGTAACAGTTACAATATATTATGGGAATGGTTCCCATACTGCATGGTAACTGGTTTTTTTGAAATGTTGATTATAGGAACGGCACCCATATATATTATGGTAACCATTCCTATAATTATGGATATAATTCCCATATGGTATCGGAATAGTTCCTATGCAATTATGGTAATAGTTACTATGTACGTATGGTAATGGTTACTATAATATTATGGGAATGGTTACCATAATATTATGGGAATGGTTACCATAATATTATGGGAATAGTTACCATAATATTATGGGAATAGTTACCATAATATTATGGGAATGGTTACCATAATATTATGAGAATAGTTACCATAATATTATGGGAATGGTTACCATAATATTATGGGTATGGTTACCATAATATTTAGAAATTATAATAATTTTTGTTTGTAATAAGCATTTTTTTTGTATATTTAATCTTTTTGTGAAACTATATTACAATAAAATGGTAACCATTCCCGTAATATTATGGTAATAATTCCCATAATATTATGGTAACTGTTCCTATAATATTATGGTAACCATTCCCATAATATTATGGTAATAATTCCCATACATTATGAGAATGATTACCATAATATTATGGGAATGATTACCATAATATTATAGGAACTGTTACAATGTGGTTATAGGATTGGTTCTTATTTGCTTATGGGAACTGTTACCATAATGATAGGAATTGTTACCATATTTATGGAAACCTTCCCAAAAAGTATGGGTCTATATCCCATAATCCCTAGTAATCATTACCATAACGGTATGGGATGATATTTCATAAACGTACTAGGAACAGTTCCTTTAATTTTTTCTCCGTGTAGTAGGAATTCTCTTAGTATTTCCGTAAAATAAGTACTCAATTTTTTCAACTTCTTGCTATGATATATCTATACTATAGTCGATGATCCTTGAAAAATTTTGGAATTTTTACGCCGATTAGCGAAAATCGACTTTCCATCAGTTGTCGACGTTTCGAGGTCATATAGGCAGCTATTTTGGGTATTTTTCGAATGATATCCGAGTGGTTGTATGGGTGTCTGTGTGTGTGTGTGTAAATTTTCTATACCTTTTTAGTCAATCGATCGATTTAGATTGTTCTTGCCACAATCGAACCATTATCAGCCGTTGAATTTACTGTTGATTTGTGATTATTCGATAGAATGGACCGAAGAAGAGAGGGATTTAATTCGCTGTTGACTGCAGTATCACTATTGATATTTTAACAATATTTTGTAAATATTTCACTTATTTTTATTAAAAAAATAAAAAATTATAGCGGTCTATGTACATCTATTGTTATTTTTTTTTAAACCTTAACAGTTTATTTCTATCCGTTTCTTAATACAATTTATTAACTGAAGGATTGTTCTATAGTAGATTTCACGTTCTCATGTAAGTTGAATTAAATTGAAATGTAAAAAAAAAATCGGTCTGTCGGTTGACCCTGCGGGCCAGCCCCAAAACTTCCCGCCTATTTCGAGCTCCTTGAGTTCAGAAAAATGTTGTAGATACATTTTCTCTTCGAGCTCGAAAATACTTTTGTATGCCTTTGTTTTCGAAAGAAAACGTTTTTTACGATTTTTTTTCAAACGATATCTCTCGAACGAATAAACCGATTAAGACGTTCAAGGCGACAATCGACATGTTTTATTGAGTTCTATAACTGATAAGATTTTTGAATTGATTCATCAAGTTGTTTTTGAAATACTTTCAAAATACTAAAAAAAAAAATTCGGAATTAATCGGGTCAGTCATTTCAAAAATATTTGGAAAAAACCATTGTCCACCATTTATTTCTCCCGCGATATCTCTCGAACAAATTAACCGATTGAGATGTTTGAGGTGGCAATCGACGCGTTTTGTTGAGTACTAGAGCTGATTAGATTTTGAAGTAGATCGTATAAGTCGTTTTTGAGAAATCAATAAAAAACTAACAAAAAAATTTTTTTTTTTTCGTAATTCGCAAATATTTTCGAGTCTATTCGATCAAATAATCTGAAATTTTCAGGAAAGTTGATGGCCAACAAGCTCTTTCGATTGCCACCTCAATCATCCAAATCGATTCATTAGTTAAAAAGTTACAAAGAGTTTACATACACACACACACACACACACACACTCGGACATCATTCTGAAAATAGTCAGAATAGCTTCCTAGGACCTCAAAACGTCGACATCTGATAAAAACTCGATTTTTGAAAATCGGGGTGAAAACAATAAATTCCCGAAATTTTTGAAAATCGTCGATTTTCTTAGCGGGAAGTTAAAAAGCCATTTTCATGGAATTTTATCAGCCCATTTGTCATACAAAATATTATAAAATCGTTTTCTCACGAAATGGATTTTCATAAACGTTTTAATGCTAACTTTGTTACCAATTATTCATTATAGACGCCAGACAAGTAAAGTACTCAAGTTATTTATAAGGGTGCTGTGTATAAGTATACATGTATTTTGGTCAATAGGTAATATCGTATAAACAATGTATCAAATATTTAATGCTTTAAAAATGTCATTACTCGAAATATTCTATACCCGTACCTAAATAAAATGTATTTTTTCCTAGAGAAAGCAGCAGACATACACAGGTATAATTATGTCGCCGGATATTCCCTTACCTTATCTGCACAAATCCTTAGGATTAATATTAAAATAAGTCTAAATGGGAAAGTAATGAACGATGTAAAGTAGCCATTGACCTTTACCATAAAGATCTAATTACTGATGTTACGGTGCAAATGTCCCATTGGATCCAAAATCCCCTCCCTGAAATATTGCAGTGCATTTAAACGTCGGTCCTTAAAATTTCAACATCATTGAGTTTCAAACTCTAGCCAAGTTGTCTCTGGGTATAACTGAAATTTCAAACTCCAAATTTTCATAATTGAATCATCATGAGTGATGTGAAGTGTTTAGTGTCGTCAAGTCCACAATCTGCAACTGGATTCAAACGGTGCGCCGATATTTTTGATGTTGAGCATGATGCTCAATACAAAAAACCTAAAACTGAAGAATTCAGCGAAGTGACTCCATCCAACACTTCTTTGCCAACATGTGGACTGGACGGTAATTTAAACTTTCGTCCAGTGAACGTTCAACGAGTTAAAACGACCATTAGCGTCAACATAAAGACAAAAATGGTGCCCAAGAAGAAGATGGTTCGGATGCCTCAACCAGTCGTTGTCGAGAAGGAAGTAGAACTGATCACTGTTCCCAAGCAAGTGAAGCCAGATCTTCAGCGGAGACATTTGCGAGTGATGCAGCCAGTTTCCAAAAGCCACGAGATGTCTGGGCTTTGTTCCATCATGTGAAGAAACGACGTGCACAGATATCGTGTTAATTTGTAAATATCTTTTTTTACATATATAATTTTTTCACGTGTGTGCGTGTGTTCGGGTGTGTGTGTGTACGTGTGTGCAAATATGTGCGTACATGTGTTTAGATGTTCGTGAGTGTGTGTGCGAATGTGTGAGTATGTGTCCATGTGTTCGCCTATGAGCTGAACAGTAACGTAATACGCGAGTTTTTACTTCGATTTAATTTAGTTGTTTTTTTTTTTTTTTTTTTTAATAGTGAAGGAACCAAAGCCGTTACCAAGTACACCAGCTCTAAATAAATTTCCTTATCTGTAAATAAACCAAACGGCCCTTTTCAGGGCCACCAAATTTTTCAAAACGTATTAATGCTCGTCAAGTTTTTTAAATACTTAAAAGAATTATGTATTTCAAATGGTTGCAAGTTACTAATGAATGAGGCCGTAAAGTTGAAACTTGCGATATATAACTTGATTTTTCATATAATAGGTAATATACATATTAAGAATATCAACTTCTAGGGCCTTCTTAGTTATCGATGACGTAATCATAACTTGCTAGGAATTTTTATATAAATATTAACTCTTATAGGTCTCATTTTATACAAATTATGATTAAATCATCATTTATAAAATTTGAACTGTATTTAAATATTACTAAGTAATTGATTAATTTGAAAGTAAATGAAAAATATTTCACTAGACTGATAAGTAATTTTATATTCATTTTCATTGACGTTCAATAAATAGCTTTTTTTTTTTTTAGACGACCGTTTACAGTAAATCCATTCGCATTGAAAGTTCTGCCGTGCTTAGGAAGAAGGCAGTAACTTCATCTTACTGCCTTTCTATCTTCTCCATGTTAATTTAACATTGGGAAGATAGAAAGGCAGTAAGTGAAAATTTCCTGAATAAATTTCAGTAAAATCTTCATATAAATTTTAAAATTCGAATTTTCAAGTTTTGTAGGCTAAAATTTATTCAATAAATTTCGTCTAACTCCTAATTGGTAACTGTAAGTAGTGAAAATATTAATAATTATTAAATAATATTAATGTAAAACGAGTATGAATGTAGCAGGCGTCAGAGAACTTTAAAATTATAAATAAATTAGATAAATAATTAAAAATATAATATTTACAAAAAAAGCACTATTAATTTCAAAATTTTTTGAATTTGCATTTTTTAAAATTTTATATTATTAATTATTTACTCGATTTATTAATAATTTTGAATTTGTCTGATGTCTGCTATATCACACCCATAATGTATAATGTATTTAAAATTTTAAAATGATTGAATATTTAATGAAAATAAATATTTTGAACTAAAGAATAGAAACAAAATAAATCATTTGAGGTTATACTAGAAAAATAATTGAAAAAAAAAAACTAAAAACAAAAATTAATTTTTGTATAATATGATTTAAATTAGAGTTTATCTATACTTAATATATTTCGTATAACAATTATACATACTGCATTAAATATTAGGGCTCCAGTAATAATTAATGTTGTACTTGATTTAGCCAGTCAATAAAACTCACTGTTAATGTCTATCGATAACATTAATATGATTGGCTGTTCCGGTACTGGGCACGGGTTCATTTTGGTGTACCAATAGACGAACAGTAAAATTAATATAATAATACTATTTTTTTCATATTTTTAATATGTTTTCTTGAATTTTATGTCATTCAAGATGCATATACAAAAAAAAAATTATTGAAAAGTAATTCTATGCATTTTCTATAAGCTTAAGACCATTGACTGATTTCTTAGCAAAACCATTAAGAGACATGAAAAAGTCATGAATCCGAGACTATTGCTCTAATTTACATTTTTTTTTTTTTATATTTTAATTATTTTCTAAAATCTATTTTATATCTTATTTTTTAACTGAAAGATTAAGGTTTTAAATAAAGAAAGTTTTATTTAGTTTCATCGCGTACGAGTTGAAATATAATATAATGATTATCAAATCGTTCCGGTATTGGGTCTTGTTCCGGTATAGGGACATTTACCTTACGAGTCCAATTTTCTCGATCTGTTGATTCAAGCGCTGTCCGATGATAAAAGCAATATACGCTTTGTAGTCACTTTGATCTTAGTAATTGCCCTTTTTGGATAACATAAATATAATGACTCTAATCAACTCAGCTTGTGTTTCATCGGTTATCGAACAAAATCTGTATGTGGGCAAGAAGTATGAGTTCTTTGATATTACTAGGAACGTTGTTTAATTAAGGAAGTGTGATATGAGCAAAATTGTGAAATAAAGGTTAACTGAGTTCAAAACTTACTTCTAAAAACGAAATTTGGACTTATTTTTTGACAGGGAAGTTGGCTTGGATGTTGCGGTTCGAAAGCTATTTCATTTCATTAAAATCTGACGTAAGAGTATAAGAATAATCATTTTTCTTGTTTCGAAGAATAGATCGCTATTTATAATTAAATTGAGTTTTTCTTTTTAAAAATTATTAAGCTGAGCTACATTTTTTCACGTGAAAATCATATTGATATTACAAAATTGAGTTTAAAATTCGCTATTCATGCCTTCATACGTCCAAAGACACACATATACACACAATAAATTTGTATGCAAACACATATGTTTTAATCTAAATATGAATTCTCTGCTCACACAAACATATACGAGCTCATTCACGCTTATTGGAATTCAAATAAATTTTTATTAGCAATTCATTTGTTAATTGGTATTGTTGAATGTCAATAGACTTTAAAACCATTTTTCGCAAATTTATTATGTTCGCATCTTGAATGTCTTCCTTACATTATACATCACAATCGTTTCTATTTATCCGATTTAATGTTTTTATGAACCATTATTATATTCTTGTCAAGATAAGTTATGCAGTTATCTTGCAGCCAAGATGAGTTACATTCAGTACCTCACAACAAGTCGTAACTTTGCTGAGGGTTGATACTAAAAAAAGAAAGTAAATTAATTTTTTAAAAGTACATAATTTTCTACACGGAAAGAAAATTTCACTAAAATCTACGATGTTAACATCGTAATCGTGGACTAGACTTTTATTGGCGTCAATTTTTAAATGTCTTATTTCAAAATTTAATATAGTCTTTGTTAAAATTACGATGTTAAATAGTAAAGAATAAAATCTACATCAGAATTTTAATAAAGACTATAGTAAATTTTGAAATACGACATTTAAAAATTTACGCCAATGAAAGTCTAGTCCACGATTACGATGTTAATTTCGTAAATTTTAGTGGAATTTTCTTTCCGTGTACACGGAGAGAAAATTATAGTAACAGTTACAATATATTATGGGAATGGTTCCCATACTGCATGGTAACTGGTTTTTTTGAAATGTTGATTATAGGAACGGCACCCATATATATTATGGTAACCATTCCTATAATTATGGATATAATTCCCATATGGTATCGGAATAGTTCCTATGCAATTATGGTAATAGTTACTATGTACGTATGGTAATGGTTACTATAATATTATGGGAATGGTTACCATAATATTATGGGAATGGTTACCATAATATTATGGGAATAGTTACCATAATATTATGGGAATGGTTACCATAATATTATGAGAATAGTTACCATAATATTATGGGAATGGTTACCATAATATTATGGGTATGGTTACCATAATATTTAGAAATTATAATAATTTTTGTTTGTAATAAGCATTTTTTTTGTATATTTAATCTTTTTGTGAAACTATATTACAATAAAATGGTAACCATTCCCATAATATTATGGTAACTGTTCCTATAATATTATGGTAACCATTCCCATAATATTATGGTAACTGTTCCTATAATATTATGGTAACCATTCCCATAATATTATGGTAACCATTCCCATAATATTATGGTAATAATTCCCATACATTATGGGAATGGTTACCATAATATTATAGGAACTGTTACAATGTGGTTATAGGATTGGTTCTTATTTGCTTATGGGAACTATTCCTATGAGTATGGTAATCATTACCATGATTCTTTCATATGCGATATGGGAACTGTTACCATAATGATAGGAATTGTTACCATATTTATGGAAACCTTCCCAAAAAGTATGGGTCTATATCCCATAATCCCTAGTAATCATTACCATAACGGTATGGGATGATATTTCATAAACGTACTAGGAACAGTTCCTTTAATTTTTTCTCCGTGTAGTAGGAATTCTCTTAGTATTTCCGTAAAATAAGTACTCAATTTTTTCAACTTCTTGCTATGATATATCTATACTATAGTCGATGATCCTTGAAAAATTTTGGAATTTTTACGCCGATTAGCGAAAATCGACTTTCCATCAGTTGTCGACGTTTCGAGGTCATATAGGCAGCTATTTTGGGTATTTTTCGAATGATATCCGAGTGGTTGTATGGGTGTCTGTGTGTGTGTGTGTAAATTTTCTATACCTTTTTAGTCAATCGATCGATTTAGATTGTTCTTGCCACAATCGAAAGAGCTTATCAGCCGTTGAATTTACTGTTGATTTGTGATTATTCGATAGAATGGACCGAAGAAGAGAGGGATTTAATTCGCTGTTGACTGCAGTATCACTATTGATATTTTAACAATATTTTGTAAATATTTCACTTATTTTTATTAAAAAAATAAAAAATTATAGCGGTCTATGTACATCTATTGTTATTTTTTTTTAAACCTTAACAGTTTATTTCTATCCGTTTCTTAATACAATTTATTAACTGAAGGATTGTTCTATAGTAGATTTCACGTTCTCATGTAAGTTGAATTAAATTGAAATGTAAAAAAAAAATCGGTCTGTCGGTTGACCCTGCGGGCCAGCCCCAAAACTTCCCGTCTATTTCGAGCTCCTTGAGTTCAGAAAAATGTTGTAGATACATTTTCTCTTCGAGCTCGAAAATACTTTTGTATGCCTTTGTTTTCGAAAGAAAACGTTTTTTACGATTTTTTTTCAAACGATATCTCTCGAACGAATAAACCGATTAAGACGTTCAAGGCGACAATCGACATGTTTTATTGAGTTCTATAACTGATAAGATTTTTGAATTGATTCATCAAGTTGTTTTTGAAATACTTTCAAAATACTAAAAAAAAAAATTTGGAATTAATCGGGTCAGTCATTTCAAAAATATTTGGAAAAAACCATTGTCCACCATTTCTTTCTCCCGCGATATCTCTCGAACAAATTAACCGATTGAGATGTTTGAGGTGGCAATCGACGCGTTTTATTGAGTACTAGAGCTGATTAGATTTTGAAGTAGATCGTATAAGTCGTTTTTGAGAAATCAATAAAAAACTAACAAAAAAATTTTTTTTTTTTTCGTAATTCGCAAATATTTTCGAGTCTATTCGATCAAATAATCTGAAATTTTCAGGAAAGTTGATGGCCAACAAGCTCTTTCGATTGCCACCTCAATCATCCAAATCGATTCATTAGTTAAAAAGTTACAAAGAGTTTACATACACACACACACACACACACACACTCGGACATCATTCTGAAAATAGTCAGAATAGCTTCCTAGGACCTCAAAACGTCGACATCTGATAAAAACTCGATTTTTGAAAATCGGGGTGAAAACAATAACTTCCCGAAATTTTTGAAAATCGTCGATTTTCTTAGCGGGAAGTTAAAAAGCCATTTTCATGGAATTTTATCAGCCCATTTGTCATACAAAATATTATAAAATCGTTTTCTCACGACATGGATTTTCATAAACGTTTTAATGCTAACTTTGTTACCAATTATTCATTATAGACGCCAGACAAGTAAAGTACTCAAGTTATTTATAAGGGTGCTGTGTATAAGTATACATGTATTTTGGTCAATAGGTAATATCGTATAAACAATGTATCAAATATTTAATGCTTTAAAAATGTCATTACTCGAAATATTCTATACCCGTACCTAAATAAAATGTATTTTTTCCTAGAGAAAGCAGCAGACATACACAGGTATAATTATGTCGCCGGATATTCCCTTACCTTATCTGCACAAATCCTTAGGATTAATATTAAAATAAGTCTAAATGGGAAAGTAATGAACGATGTAAAGTAGCCATTGACCTTTACCATAAAGATCTAATTACTGATGTTACGGTGCAAATGTCCCATTGGATCCAAAATCCCCTCCCTGAAATATTGCAGTGCATTTAAACGTCGGTCCTTAAAATTTCAACATCATTGAGTTTCAAACTCTAGCCAAGTTGTCTCTGGGTATAACTGAAATTTCAAACTCCAAATTTTCATAATTGAATCATCATGAGTGATGTGAAGTGTTTAGTGTCGTCAAGTCCACAATCTGCAACTGGATTCAAACGGTGCGCCGATATTTTTGATGTTGAGCATGATGCTCAATACAAAAAACCTAAAACTGAAGAATTCAGCGAAGTGACTCCATCCAACACTTCTTTGCCAACATGTGGACTGGACGGTAATTTAAACTTTCATCCAGTGAACGTTCAACGAGTTAAAACGACCATTAGCGTCAACATAAAGACAAAAATGGTGCCCAAGAAGAAGATGGTTCGGATGCCTCAACCAGTCGTTGTCGAGAAGGAAGTAGAACTGATCACTGTTCCCAAGCAAGTGAAGCCAGATCTTCAGCGGAGACATTTGCGAGTGATGCAGCCAGTTTCCAAAAGCCACGAGATGTCTGGGCTTTGTTCCATCATGTGAAGAAACGACGTGCACAGATATCGTGTTAATTTGTAAATATCTTTTTTTACATATATAATTTTTTCACGTGTGTGCGTGTGTTCGGGTGTGTGTGTGTACGTGTGTGCAAATATGTGCGTACATGTGTTTAGATGTTCGTGAGTGGGTGTGCGAATGTGTGAGTATGTGTCCATGTGTTCGCCTATGAGCTGAACAGTAACGTAATACGCGAGTTTTTACTTCGATTTAATTTAGTTGTTTTTTTTTTTTTTTTTTTTAATAGTGAAGGAACCAAAGCCGTTACCAAGTACACCAGCTCTAAATAAATTTCCTTATCTGTAAATAAACCAAACGGCCCTTTTCAGGGCCACCAAATTTTTCAAAACGTATTAATGCTCGTCAAGTTTTTTAAATACTTAAAAGAATTATGTATTTCAAATGGTTGCAAGTTACTAATGAATGAGGCCGTAAAGTTGAAACTTGCGATATATAACTTGATTTTTCATATAATAGGTAATATACATATTAAGAATATCAACTTCTAGGGCCTTCTTAGTTATCGATGACGTAATCATAACTTGCTAGGAATTTTTATATAAATATTAACTCTTATAGGTCTCATTTTATACAAATTATGATTAAATCATCATTTATAAAATTTGAACTGTATTTAAATATTACTAAGTAATTGATTAATTTGAAAGTAAATGAAAAATATTTCACTAGACTGATAAGTAATTTTATATTCATTTTCATTGACGTTCAATAAATAGCTTTTTTTTTTTTTAGACGACCGTTTACAGTAAATCCATTCGCATTGAAAGTTCTGCCGTGCTTAGGAAGAAGGCAGTAACTTTATCTTACTGCCTTTCTATCTTCTCCATGTTAATTTAACATTGGGAAGATAGAAAGGCAGTAAGTGAAAATTTCCTGAATAAATTTCAGTAAAATCTTCATATAAATTTTAAAATTCGAATTTTCAAGTTTTGTAGGCTAAAATTTATTCAATAAATTTCGTCTAACTCCTAATTGGTAACTGTAAGTAGTTTTTTTAAATTCTATATCTAAACAAAATCACGACTACGTTGTTCTTTTTCAATTAAGGTTTTAACTTTTTTTTAATTAATTAAAAAAAATTTTAATACAGTTATGACAGTTGAGTCATGTTGACATTGCATATTTTAAAAATATGGAGGGCATGGTCTGAAAATACCCTTGAAAATGATTTATTATTTGTCAGATTAGATGATTTCAAGTCTAAATAAATTATAATTATTAATTGAAAAAGAAATTAAATATTTATAAGGTAAATGTCCCAATACCGGAACGACGATGGGTATATGACTGATTTTTATCGTTTTAAAAATATTCAAATAAATTATAAACCAAAATAATTTATTACATCATATAGAATAGATATTTACCAATTCAAAAATAATCAAATTAGTTCATTTTTCTTAAATTTAATATAAAAAAAAAAATTTTTTCTATGACACCCAAAAGACCCAATACCGGAACGCTGAAATAGCCGTGTCCCAATACCGGAACAGTAAATAAAATAAGTTATTTTTTGCATTTATTCATGGTGAAAATATTAATAATTATTAAATAATATTAATGTAAAACGAGTATGAATGTAGCAGGCGTCAGAGAACTTTAAAATTATAAATAAATTAGATAAATAATTAAAAATATAATATTTACAAAAAAAGCACTATTAATTTCAAAATTTTTTGAATTTGCATTTTTTAAAATTTTATATTATTAATTATTTACTCGATTTATTAATAATTTTGAATTTGTCTGATGTCTGCTATATCACACCCATAATGTAAAATGTATTTAAAATTTTAAAATGATTGAATATTTAATGAAAATAAATATTTTGAACTAAAGAATAGAAACAAAATAAATCATTTGAGGTTATACTAGAAAAATAATTGAAAAAAAAAAAACTAAAAACAAAAATTAATTTTTGTATAATATGATTTAAATTAGAGTTTATCTATACTTAATATATTTCGTATAACAATTATACATACTGCATTAAATATTAGGGCTCCAGTAATAATTAATGTTGTACTTGATTTAGCCAGTCAATAAAACTCACTGTTAATGTCTATCGATAACATTAATATGATTGGCTGTTCCGGTACTGGGCACGGGTTCATTTTGGTGTACCAATAGACGAACAGTAAAATTAATATAATAATACTATTTTTTTCATATTTTTAATATGTTTTCTTGAATTTTATGTCATTCAAGATGCATATACAAAAAAAAAATTATTGAAAAGTAATTCTATGCATTTTCTATAAGCTTAAGACCATTGACTGATTTCTTAGCAAAACCATTAAGAGACATGAAAAAGTCATGAATCCGAGACTATTGCTCTAATTTACATTTTTTTTTTTTTATATTTTAATTATTTTCTAAAATCTATTTTATATCTTATTTTTTAACTGAAAGATTAAGGTTTTAAATAAAGAAAGTTTTATTTAGTTTCATCGCGTACGAGTTGAAATATAATATAATGATTATCAAATCGTTCCGGTATTGGGTCTTGTTCCGGTATAGGGACATTTACCTTACGAGTCCAATTTTCTCGATCTGTTGATTCAAGCGCTGTCCGATGATAAAAGCAATATACGCTTTGTAGTCACTTTGATCTTAGTAATTGCCCTTTTTGGATAACATAAATATAATGACTCTAATCAACTCAGCTTGTGTTTCATCGGTTATCGAACAAAATCTGTATGTGGGCAAGAAGTATGAGTTCTTTGATATTACTAGGAACGTTGTTTAATTAAGGAAGTGTGATATGAGCAAAATTGTGAAATAAAGGTTAACTGAGTTCAAAACTTACTTCTAAAAACGAAATTTGGACTTATTTTTTGACAGGGAAGTTGGCTTGGATGTTGCGGTTCGAAAGCTATTTCATTTCATTAAAATCTGACGTAAGAGTATAAGAATAATCATTTTTCTTGTTTCGAAGAATAGATCGCTATTTATAATTAAATTGAGTTTTTCTTTTTAAAAATTATTAAGCTGAGCTACATTTTTTCACGTGAAAATCATATTGATATTACAAAATTGAGTTTAAAATTCGCTATTCATGCCTTCATACGTCCAAAGACACACATATACACACAATAAATTTGTATGCAAACACATATGTTTTAATCTAAATATGAATTCTCTGCTCACACAAACATATACGAGCTCATTCACGCTTATTGGAATTCAAATAAATTTTTATTAGCAATTCATTTGTTAATTGGTATTGTTGAATGTCAATAGACTTTAAAACCATTTTTCGCAAATTTATTATGTTCGCATCTTGAATGTCTTCCTTACATTATACATCACAATCGTTTCTATTTATCCGATTTAATGTTTTTATGAACCATTATTATATTCTTGTCAAGATAAGTTATGCAGTTATCTTGCAGCCAAGATGAGTTACATTCAGTACCTCACAACAAGTCGTAACTTTGCTGAGGGTTGATACTAAAAAAAGAAAGTAAATTAATTTTTTAAAAGTACATAATTTTCTACACGGAAAGAAAATTTCACTAAAATCTACGATGTTAACATCGTAATCGTGGACTAGACTTTTATTGGCGTCAAGTTTTAAATGTCTTATTTCAAAATTTAATATAGTCTTTGTTAAAATTACGATGTTAAATAGTAAAGAATAAAATCTACATCAGAATTTTAATAAAGACTATAGTAAATTTTGAAATACGACATTTAAAAATTTACGCCAATGAAAGTCTAGTCCACGATTACGATGTTAATTTCGTAAATTTTAGTGGAATTTTCTTTCCGTGTACACGGAGAGAAAATTATAGTAACAGTTACAATATATTATGGGAATGGTTCCCATACTGCATGGTAACTGGTTTTTTTGAAATGTTGATTATAGGAACGGCACCCATATATATTATGGTAACCATTCCTATAATTATGGATATAATTCCCATATGGTATCGGAATAGTTCCTATGCAATTATGGTAATAGTTACTATGTACGTATGGTAATGGTTACTATAATATTATGGGAATGGTTACCATAATATTATGGGAATGGTTACCATAATATTATGGGAATAGTTACCATAATATTATGGGAATGGTTACCATAATATTATGGGTATGGTTACCATAATATTTAGAAATTATAATAATTTTTGTTTGTAATAAGCATTTTTTTTGTATATTTAATCTTTTTGTGAAACTATATTACAATAAAATGGTAACCATTCCCATAATATTATGGTAACTGTTCCTATAATATTATGGTAACCATTCCCATAATATTATGGTAACTGTTCCTATAATATTATGGTAACCATTCCCATAATATTATGGTAACCATTCCCATAATATTATGGTAATAATTCCCATACATTATGGGAATGGTTACCATAATATTATAGGAACTGTTACAATGTGGTTATAGGATTGGTTCTTATTTGCTTATGGGAACTATTCCTATGAGTATGGTAATCATTACCATGATTCTTTCATATGCGATATGGGAACTGTTACCATAATGATAGGAATTGTTACCATATTTATGGAAACCTTCCCAAAAAGTATGGGTCTATATCCCATAATCCCTAGTAATCATTACCATAACGGTATGGGATGATATTTCATAAACGTACTAGGAACAGTTCCTTTAATTTTTTCTCCGTGTAGTAGGAATTCTCTTAGTATTTCCGTAAAATAAGTACTCAATTTTTTCAACTTCTTGCTATGATATATCTATACTATAGTCGATGATCCTTGAAAAATTTTGGAATTTTTACGCCGATTAGCGAAAATCGACTTTCCATCAGTTGTCGACGTTTCGAGGTCATATAGGCAGCTATTTTGGGTATTTTTCGAATGATATCCGAGTGGTTGTATGGGTGTCTGTGTGTGTGTGTGTAAATTTTCTATACCTTTTTAGTCAATCGATCGATTTAGATTGTTCTTGCCACAATCGAAAGAGCTTATCAGCCGTTGAATTTACTGTTGATTTGTGATTATTCGATAGAATGGACCGAAGAAGAGAGGGATTTAATTCGCTGTTGACTGCAGTATCACTATTGATATTTTAACAATATTTTGTAAATATTTCACTTATTTTTATTAAAAAAATAAAAAATTATAGCGGTCTATGTACATCTATTGTTATTTTTTTTTAAACCTTAACAGTTTATTTCTATCCGTTTCTTAATACAATTTATTAACTGAAGGATTGTTCTATAGTAGATTTCACGTTCTCATGTAAGTTGAATTAAATTGAAATGTAAAAAAAAAATCGGTCTGTCGGTTGACCCTGCGGGCCAGCCCCAAAACTTCCCGCCTATTTCGAGCTCCTTGAGTTCAGAAAAATGTTGTAGATACATTTTCTCTTCGAGCTCGAAAATACTTTTGTATGCCTTTGTTTTCGAAAGAAAACGTTTTTTACGATTTTTTTTCAAACGATATCTCTCGAACGAATAAACCGATTAAGACGTTCAAGGCGACAATCGACATGTTTTATTGAGTTCTATAACTGATAAGATTTTTGAATTGATTCATCAAGTTGTTTTTGAAATACTTTCAAAATACTAAAAAAAAAAATTTGGAATTAATCGGGTCAGTCATTTCAAAAATATTTGGAAAAAACCATTGTCCACCATTTCTTTCTCCCGCGATATCTCTCGAACAAATTAACCGATTGAGATGTTTGAGGTGGCAATCGACGCATTTTATTGAGTACTAGAGCTGATTAGATTTTGAAGTAGATCGTATAAGTCGTTTTTGAGAAATCAATAAAAAACTAACAAAAAAATTTTTTTTTTTTCGTAATTCGCAAATATTTTCGAGAATATTCGATCAAATAATCTGAAATTTTCAGGAAAGTTGATGGCCAACAAGCTCTTTCGATTGCCACCTCAATCATCCAAATCGATTCATTAGTTAAAAAGTTACAAAGAGTTTACATACACACACACACACACACACACACACTCGGACATCATTCTGAAAATAGTCAGAATAGCTTCCTAGGATCTCAAAACGTCGACATCTGATGAAAACTCGATTTTTGAAAATCGGGGTGAAAACAATAACTTCCCGAAATTTTTGAAAATCGTCGATTTTCTTAGCGGGAAGTTAAAAAGCCATTTTCATGGAATTTTATCAGCCCATTTGTCATACAAAATATTATAAAATCGTTTTCTCACGAAATGGATTTTCATAAACGTTTTAATGCTAACTTTGTTACCAATTATTCATTATAGACGCCAGACAAGTAAAGTACTCAAGTTATTTATAAGGGTGCTGTGTATAAGTATACATGTATTTTGGTCAATAGGTAATATCGTATAAACAATGTATCAAATATTTAATGCTTTAAAAATGTCATTACTCGAAATATTCTATACCCGTACCTAAATAAAATGTATTTTTTCCTAGAGAAAGCAGCAGACATACACAGGTATAATTATGTCGCCGGATATTCCCTTACCTTATCTGCACAAATCCTTAGGATTAATATTAAAATAAGTCTAAATGGGAAAGTAATGAACGATGTAAAGTAGCCATTGACCTTTACCATAAAGATCTAATTACTGATGTTACGGTGCAAATGTCCCATTGGATCCAAAATCCCCTCCCTGAAATATTGCAGTGCATTTAAACGTCGGTCCTTAAAATTTCAACATCATTGAGTTTCAAACTCTAGCCAAGTTGTCTCCGGGTATAACTGAAATTTCAAACTCCAAATTTTCATAATTGAATCATCATGAGTGATGTGAAGTGTTTAGTGTCGTCAAGTCCACAATCTGCAACTGGATTCAAACGGTGCGCCGATATTTTTGATGTTGAGCATGATGCTCAATACAAAAAACCTAAAACTGAAGAATTCAGCAAAGTGACTCCATCCAACACTTCTTTGCCAATATGTGGACTGGACGGTAATTTAAACTTTCGTCCAGTGAACGTTCAACGAGTTAAAACGACCATTAGCGTCAACATAAAGACAAAAATGGTGCCCAAGAAGAAGATGGTTCGGATGCCTCAACCAGTCGTTGTCGAGAAGGAAGTAGAACTGATCACTGTTCCCAAGCAAGTGAAGCCAGATCTTCAGCGGAGACATTTGCGAGTGATGCAGCCAGTTTCCAAAAGCCACGAGATGTCTGGGCTTTGTTCCATCATGTGAAGAAACGACGTGCACAGATATCGTGATAATTTGTAAATATCTTTTTTTACATATATAATTTTTTCACGTGTGTGCGTGTGTTCGGGTGTGTGTGTGTACGTGTGTGCAAATATGTGCGTACATGTGTTTAGATGTTCGTGAGTGGGTGTGCGAATGTGTGAGTATGTGTCCATGTGTTCGCCTATGAGCTGAACAGTAACGTAATACGCGAGTTTTTACTTCGATTTAATTTAGTTGTTTTTTTTTTTTTTTTTTTTAATAGTGAAGGAACCAAAGCCGTTACCAAGTACACCAGCTCTAAAGAAATTTCCTTATCTGTAAATAAACCAAACGGCCCTTTTCAGGGCCACCAAATTTTTCAAAACGTATTAATGCTCGTCAAGTTTTTTAAATACTTAAAAGAATTATGTATTTCAAATGGTTGCAAGTTACTAATGAATGAGGCCGTAAAGTTGAAACTTGCGATATATAACTTGATTTTTCATATAATAGGTAATATACATATTAAGAATATCAACTTCTAGGGCCTTCTTAGTTATCGATGACGTAATCATAACTTGCTAGGAATTTTTATATGAATATTAACTCTTATAGGTCTCATTTTATACAAATTATGATTAAATCATCATTTATAAAATTTGAACTGTATTTAAATATTACTAAGTAATTGATTAATTTGAAAGTAAATGAAAAATATTTCACTAGACTGATAAGTAATTTTATATTCATTTTCATTGACGTTCAATAAATAGCTTTTTTTTTTTTAGACGACCGTTTACAGTAAATCCATTCGCATTGAAAGTTCTGCCGTGCTTAGGAAGAAGGCAGTAACTTCATCTTACTGCCTTTCTATCTTCTCCATGTTAATTTAACATTGGGAAGATAGAAAGGCAGTAAGTGAAAATTTCCTGAATAAATTTCAGTAAAATCTTCATATAAATTTTAAAATTCGAATTTTCAAGTTTTGTAGGCTAAAATTTATTCAATAAATTTCGTCTAACTCCTAATTGGTAACTGTAAGTAGTTTTTTTAAATTCTATATCTAAACGAAATCACGACTACGTTGTTCTTTTTCAATTAAGGTTTTAACTTTTTTTTAATTAATTAAAAAAAATTTTAATACAGTTATGACAGTTGAGTCATGTTGACATTGCATATTTTAAAAATATGGAGGACATGGTCTGAAAATACCCTTGAAAATGATTTATTATTTGTCAGATTAGATGATTTCAAGTCTAAATAAATTATAATTATTAATTGAAAAAGAAATGAAATATTTATAAGGTAAATGTCCCAATACCGGAACGACGATGGGTATATGACTGATTTTTATCGTTTTAAAAATATTGAAATAAATTATAAATCAAAATAATTTATTACATCATATAGAATAGACATTTACCAATTCAAAAATAATCAAATTAGTTCATTTTTCTTAAATTTAATATAAAAAAAAAAATTTTTTCTATGACACCCAAAAGACCCAATACCGGAACGCTGAAATAGCCGTGTCCCAATACCGGAACAGTAAATAAAATAAGTTATTTTTTGCATTTATTCATGGTGAAAATATTAATAATTATTAAATAATATTAATGTAAAACGAGTATGAATGTAGCAGGCGTCAGAGAACTTTAAAATTATAAATAAATTAGATAAATAATTAAAAATATAATATTTACAAAAAAAGCACTATTAATTTCAAAATTTTTTGAATTTGCATTTTTTAAAATTTTATATTATTAATTATTTACTCGATTTATTAATAATTTTGAATTTGTCTGATGTCTGCTATATCACACCCATAATGTAAAATGTATTTAAAATTTTAAAATGATTGAATATTTAATGAAAATAAATATTTTGAACTAAAGAATAGAAACAAAATAAATCATTTGAGGTTATACTAGAAAAATAATTGAAAAAAAAAAAACTAAAAACAAAAATTAATTTTTGTATAATATGATTTAAATTAGAGTTTATCTATACTTAATATATTTCGTATAACAATTATACATACTGCATTAAATATTAGGGCTCCAGTAATAATTAATGTTGTACTTGATTTAGCCAGTCAATAAAACTCACTGTTAATGTCTATCGATAACATTAATATGATTGGCTGTTCCGGTACTGGGCACGGGTTCATTTTGGTGTACCAATAGACGAACAGTAAAATTAATATAATAATACTATTTTTTTCATATTTTTAATATGTTTTCTTGAATTTTATGTCATTCAAGATGCATATACAAAAAAAAAATTATTGAAAAGTAATTCTATGCATTTTCTATAAGCTTAAGACCATTGACTGATTTCTTAGCAAAACCATTAAGAGACATGAAAAAGTCATGAATCCGAGACTATTGCTCTAATTTACATTTTTTTTTTTTTATATTTTAATTATTTTCTAAAATCTATTTTATATCTTATTTTTTAACTGAAAGATTAAGGTTTTAAATAAAGAAAGTTTTATTTAGTTTCATCGCGTACGAGTTGAAATATAATATAATGATTATCAAATCGTTCCGGTATTGGGTCTTGTTCCGGTATAGGGACATTTACCTTACGAGTCCAATTTTCTCGATCTGTTGATTCAAGCGCTGTCCGATGATAAAAGCAATATACGCTTTGTAGTCACTTTGATCTTAGTAATTGCCCTTTTTGGATAACATAAATATAATGACTCTAATCAACTCAGCTTGTGTTTCATCGGTTATCGAACAAAATCTGTATGTGGGCAAGAAGTATGAGTTCTTTGATATTACTAGGAACATTGTTTAATTAAGGAAGTGATATGAGCAAAATTGTGAAATAAAGGTTAACTGAGTTCAAAACTTACTTCTAAAAACGAAATTTGGACTTATTTTTTGACAGGGAAGTTGGCTTGGATGTTGCGGTTCGAAAGCTATTTCATTTCATTAAAATCTGACGTAAGAGTATAAGAATAATCATTTTTCTTGTTTCGAAGAATAGATCGCTATTTATAATTAAATTGAGTTTTTCTTTTTAAAAATTATTAAGCTGAGCTACATTTTTTCACGTGAAAATCATATTGATATTACAAAATTGAGTTTAAAATTCGCTATTCATGCCTTCATACGTCCAAAGACACACATATACACACAATAAATTTGTATGCAAACACATATGTTTTAATCTAAATATGAATTCTCTGCTCACACAAACATATACGAGCTCATTCACGCTTATTGGAATTCAAATAAATTTTTATTAGCAATTCATTTGTTAATTGGTATTGTTGAATGTCAATAGACTTTAAAACCATTTTTCGCAAATTTATTATGTTCGCATCTTGAATGTCTTCCTTACATTATACATCACAATCGTTTCTATTTATCCGATTTAATGTTTTTATGAACCATTATTATATTCTTGTCAAGATAAGTTATGCAGTTATCTTGCAGCCAAGATGAGTTACATTCAGTACCTCACAACAAGTCGTAACTTTGCTGAGGGTTGATACTAAAAAAAGAAAGTAAATTAATTTTTTAAAAGTACATAATTTTCTACACGGAAAGAAAATTTCACTAAAATCTACGATGTTAACATCGTAATCGTGGACTAGACTTTTATTGGCGTCAATTTTTAAATGTCTTATTTCAAAATTTAATATAGTCTTTGTTAAAATTACGATGTTAAATAGTAAAGAATAAAATCTACATCAGAATTTTAATAAAGACTATAGTAAATTTTGAAATACGACATTTAAAAATTTACGCCAATGAAAGTCTAGTCCACGATTACGATGTTAATTTCGTAAATTTTAGTGGAATTTTCTTTCCGTGTACACGGAGAGAAAATTATAGTAACAGTTACAGTATATTATGGGAATGGTTCCCATACTGCATGGTAACTGGTTTTTTTGAAATGTTGATTATAGGAACGGCACCCATATATATTATGGTAACCATTCCTATAATTATGGATATAATTCCCATATGGTATCGGAATAGTTCCTATGCAATTATGGTAATAGTTACTATGTACGTATGGTAATGGTTACTATAATATTATGGGAATGGTTACCATAATATTATGGGAATGGTTACCATAATATTATGGGAATAGTTACCATAATATTATGGGAATGGTTACCATAATATTATGGGAATGGTTACCATAATATTATGGGTATGGTTACCATAATATTTAGAAATTATAATAATTTTTGTTTGTAATAAGCATTTTTTTTGTATATTTAATCTTTTTGTGAAACTATATTACAATAAAATGGTAACCATTCCCGTAATATTATGGTAATAATTCCCATAATATTATGGTAACTGTTCCTATAATATTATGGTAACCATTCCCATAATATTATGGTAACCATTCCCATAATATTATGGTAATAATTCCCATACATTATGAGAATGATTACCATAATATTATGGGAATGATTACCATAATATTATAGGAACTGTTACAATGTGGTTATAGGATTGGTTCTTATTTGCTTATGGGAATTATTCCTATGAGTATGGTAATCATTACCATGATTCTTTCATATGCGATATGGGAACTGTTACCATAATGATAGGAATTGTTACCATATTTATGGAAACCTTCCCAAAAAGTATGGGTCTATATCCCATAATCCCTAGTAATCATTACCATAACGGTATGGGATGATATTTCATAAACGTACTAGGAACAGTTCCTTTAATTTTTTCTCCGTGTAGTAGGAATTCTCTTAGTATTTCCGTAAAATAAGTACTCAATTTTTTCAACTTCTTGCTATGATATATCTATACTATAGTCGATGATCCTTGAAAAATTTTGGAATTTTTACGCCGATTAGCGAAAATCGACTTTCCATCAGTTGTCGACGTTTCGAGGTCATATAGGCAGCTATTTTGGGTATTTTTCGAATGATATCCGAGTGGTTGTATGGGTGTCTGTGTGTGTGTGTGTAAATTTTCTATACCTTTTTAGTCAATCGATCGATTTAGATTGTTCTTGCCACAATCGAAAGAGCTTATCAGCCGTTGAATTTACTGTTGATTTGTGATTATTCGATAGAATGGACCGAAGAAGAGAGGGATTTAATTCGCTGTTGACTGCAGTATCACTATTGATATTTTAACAATATTTTGTAAATATTTCACTTATTTTTATTAAAAAAATAAAAAATTATAGCGGTCTATGTACATCTATTGTTATTTTTTTTTAAACCTTAACAGTTTATTTCTATCCGTTTCTTAATACAATTTATTAACTGAAGGATTGTTCTATAGTAGATTTCACGTTCTCATGTAAGTTGAATTAAATTGAAATGTAAAAAAAAAATCGGTCTGTCGGTTGACCCTGCGGGCCAGCCCCAAAACTTCCCGCCTATTTCGAGCTCCTTGAGTTCAGAAAAATGTTGTAGATACATTTTCTCTTCGAGCTCGAAAATACTTTTGTATGCCTTTGTTTTCGAAAGAAAACGTTTTTTACGATTTTTTTTCAAACGATATCTCTCGAACAAATAAACCGATTAAAACGTTCAAGGCGACAATCGACATGTTTTATTGAGTTCTATAACTGATAAGATTTTTGAATTGATTCATCAAGTTGTTTTTGAAATACTTTCAAAATACTAAAAAAAAAAATTTGGAATTAATCGGGTCAGTCATTTCAAAAATATTTGGAAAAAACCATTGTCCACCATTTATTTCTCCCGCGATATCTCTCGAACAAATTAACCGATTGAGATGTTTGAGGTGGCAATCGACGCGTTTTATTGAGTACTAGAGCTGATTAGATTTTGAAGTAGATCGTATAAGTCGTTTTTGAGAAATCAATAAAAAACTAACAAAAAAATTTTTTTTTTTTCGTAATTCGCAAATATTTTCGAGTCTATTCGATCAAATAATCTGAAATTTTCAGGAAAGTTGATGGCCAACAAGCTCTTTCGATTGCCACCTCAATCATCCAAATCGATTCATTAGTTAAAAAGTTACAAAGAGTTTACATACACACACACACACACACACTCGGACATCATTCTGAAAATAGTCAGAATAGCTTCCTAGGACCTCAAAACGTCGACATCTGATGAAAACTCGATTTTTGAAAATCGGGGTGAAAACAATAACTTCCCGAAATTTTTGAAAATCGTCGATTTTCTTAGCGGGAAGTTAAAAAGCCATTTTCATGGAATTTTATCAGCCCATTTGTCATACAAAATATTATAAAATCGTTTTCTCACGAAATGGATTTTCATAAACGTTTTAATGCTAACTTTGTTACCAATTATTCATTATAGACGCCAGACAAGTAAAGTACTCAAGTTATTTATAAGGGTGCTGTGTATAAGTATACATGTATTTTGGTCAATAGGTAATATCGTATAAACAATGTATCAAATATTTAATGCTTTAAAAATGTCATTACTCGAAATATTCTATACCCGTACCTAAATAAAATGTATTTTTTCCTAGAGAAAGCAGCAGACATACACAGGTATAATTATGTCGCCGGATATTCCCTTACCTTATCTGCACAAATCCTTAGGATTAATATTAAAATAAGTCTAAATGGGAAAGTAATGAACGATGTAAAGTAGCCATTGACCTTTACCATAAAGATCTAATTACTGATGTTACGGTGCAAATGTCCCATTGGATCCAAAATCCCCTCCCTGAAATATTGCAGTGCATTTAAACGTCGGTCCTTAAAATTTCAACATCATTGAGTTTCAAACTCTAGCCAAGTTGTCTCTGGGTATAACTGAAATTTCAAACTCCAAATTTTCATAATTGAATCATCATGAGTGATGTGAAGTGTTTAGTGTCGTCAAGTCCACAATCTGCAACTGGATTCAAACGGTGCGCCGATATTTTTGATGTTGAGCATGATGCTCAATACAAAAAACCTAAAACTGAAGAATTCAGCGAAGTGACTCCATCCAACACTTCTTTGCCAACATGTGGACTGGACGGTAATTTAAACTTTCGTCCAGTGAACGTTCAACGAGTTAAAACGACCATTAGCGTCAACATAAAGACAAAAATGGTGCCCAAGAAGAAGATGGTTCGGATGCCTCAACCAGTCGTTGTCGAGAAGGAAGTAGAACTGATCACTGTTCCCAAGCAAGTGAAGCCAGATCTTCAGCGGAGACATTTGCGAGTGATGCAGCCAGTTTCCAAAAGCCACGAGATGTCTGGGCTTTGTTCCATCATGTGAAGAAACGACGTGCACAGATATCGTGTTAATTTGTAAATATCTTTTTTTACATATATAATTTTTTCACGTGTGTGCGTGTGTTCGGGTGTGTGTGTGTACGTGTGTGCAAATATGTGCGTACATGTGTTTAGATGTTCGTGAGTGAGTGTGCGAATGTGTGAGTATGTGTCCATGTGTTCGCCTATGAGCTGAACAGTAACGTAATACGCGAGTTTTTACTTCGATTTAATTTAGTTGTTTTTTTTTTTTTTTTTTTTTTTAATAGTGAAGGAACCAAAGCCGTTACCAAGTACACCAGCTCTAAATAAATTTCCTTATCTGTAAATAAACCAAACGGCCCTTTTCAGGGCCACCAAATTTTTCAAAACGTATTAATGCTCGTCAAGTTTTTTAAATACTTAAAAGAATTATGTATTTCAAATGGTTGCAAGTTACTAATGAATGAGGCCGTAAAGTTGAAACTTGCGATATATAACTTGATTTTTCATATAATAGGTAATATACATATTAAGAATATCAACTTCTAGGGCCTTCTTAGTTATCGATGACGTAATCATAACTTGCTAGGAATTTTTATATAAATATTAACTCTTATAGGTCTCATTTTATACAAATTATGATTAAATCATCATTTATAAAATTTGAACTGTATTTAAATATTACTAAGTAATTGATTAATTTGAAAGTAAATGAAAAATATTTCACTAGACTGATAAGTAATTTTATATTCATTTTCATTGACGTTCAATAAATAGCTTTTTTTTTTTTTAGACGACCGTTTACAGTAAATACATTCGCATTGAAAGTTCTGCCGTGCTTAGGAAGAAGGCAGTAACTTTATCTTACTGCCTTTCTATCTTCTCCATGTTAATTTAACATTGGGAAGATAGAAAGGCAGTAAGTGAAAATTTCCTGAATAAATTTCAGTAAAATCTTCATATAAATTTTAAAATTCGAATTTTCAAGTTTTGTAGGCTAAAATTTATTCAATAAATTTCGTCTAACTCCTAATTGGTAACTGTAAGTAGTTTTTTTAAATTCTATATCTAAACAAAATCACGACTACGTTGTTCTTTTTCAATTAAGGTTTTAACTTTTTTTTAATTAATTAAAAAAAATTTTAATACAGTTATGACAGTTGAGTCATGTTGACATTGCATATTTTAAAAATATGGAGGGCATGGTCTGAAAATACCCTTGAAAATGATTTATTATTTGTCAGATTAGATGATTTCAAGTCTAAATAAATTATAATTATTAATTGAAAAAGAAATTAAATATTTATAAGGTAAATGTCCCAATACCGGAACGACGATGGGTATATGACTGATTTTTATCGTTTTAAAAATATTCAAATAAATTATAAACCAAAATAATTTATTACATCATATAGAATAGATATTTACCAATTCAAAAATAATCAAATTAGTTCATTTTTCTTAAATTTAATATAAAAAAAAAAATTTTTTCTATGACACCCAAAAGACCCAATACCGGAACGCTGAAATAGCCGTGTCCCAATACCGGAACAGTAAATAAAATAAGTTATTTTTTGCATTTATTCATGGTGAAAATATTAATAATTATTAAATAATATTAATGTAAAACGAGTATGAATGTAGCAGGCGTCAGAGAACTTTAAAATTATAAATAAATTAGATAAATAATTAAAAATATAATATTTACAAAAAAAGCACTATTAATTTCAAAATTTTTTGAATTTGCATTTTTTAAAATTTTATATTATTAATTATTTACTCGATTTATTAATAATTTTGAATTTGTCTGATGTCTGCTATATCACACCCATAATGTAAAATGTATTTAAAATTTTAAAATGATTGAATATTTAATGAAAATAAATATTTTGAACTAAAGAATAGAAACAAAATAAATCATTTGAGGTTATACTAGAAAAATAATTGAAAAAAAAAAAACTAAAAACAAAAATTAATTTTTGTATAATATGAGTTAAATTAGAGTTTATCTATACTTAATATATTTCGTATAACAATTATACATACTGCATTAAATATTAGGGCTCCAGTAATAATTAATGTTGTACTTGATTTAGCCAGTCAATAAAACTCACTGTTAATGTCTATCGATAACATTAATATGATTGGCTGTTCCGGTACTGGGCACGGGTTCATTTTGGTGTACCAATAGACGAACAGTAAAATTAATATAATAATACTATTTTTTTCATATTTTTAATATGTTTTCTTGAATTTTATGTCATTCAAGATGCATATACAAAAAAAAAATTATTGAAAAGTAATTCTATGCATTTTCTATAAGCTTAAGACCATTGACTGATTTCTTAGCAAAACCATTAAGAGACATGAAAAAGTCATGAATCCGAGACTATTGCTCTAATTTACATTTTTTTTTTTTTATATTTTAATTATTTTCTAAAATCTATTTTATATCTTATTTTTTAACTGAAAGATTAAGGTTTTAAATAAAGAAAGTTTTATTTAGTTTCATCGCGTACGAGTTGAAATATAATATAATGATTATCAAATCGTTCCGGTATTGGGTCTTGTTCCGGTATAGGGACATTTACCTTACGAGTCCAATTTTCTCGATCTGTTGATTCAAGCGCTGTCCGATGATAAAAGCAATATACGCTTTGTAGTCACTTTGATCTTAGTAATTGCCCTTTTTGGATAACATAAATATAATGACTCTAATCAACTCAGCTTGTGTTTCATCGGTTATCGAACAAAATCTGTATGTGGGCAAGAAGTATGAGTTCTTTGATATTACTAGGAACATTGTTTAATTAAGGAAGTGATATGAGCAAAATTGTGAAATAAAGGTTAACTGAGTTCAAAACTTACTTCTAAAAACGAAATTTGGACTTATTTTTTGACAGGGAAGTTGGCTTGGATGTTGCGGTTCGAAAGCTATTTCATTTCATTAAAATCTGACGTAAGAGTATAAGAATAATCATTTTTCTTGTTTCGAAGAATAGATCGCTATTTATAATTAAATTGAGTTTTTCTTTTTAAAAATTATTAAGCTGAGCTACATTTTTTCACGTGAAAATCATATTGATATTACAAAATTGAGTTTAAAATTCGCTATTCATGCCTTCATACGTCCAAAGACACACATATACACACAATAAATTTGTATGCAAACACATATGTTTTAATCTAAATATGAATTCTCTGCTCACACAAACATATACGAGCTCATTCACGCTTATTGGAATTCAAATAAATTTTTATTAGCAATTCATTTGTTAATTGGTATTGTTGAATGTCAATAGACTTTAAAACCATTTTTCGCAAATTTATTATGTTCGCATCTTGAATGTCTTCCTTACATTATACATCACAATCGTTTCTATTTATCCGATTTAATGTTTTTATGAACCATTATTATATTCTTGTCAAGATAAGTTATGCAGTTATCTTGCAGCCAAGATGAGTTACATTCAGTACCTCACAACAAGTCGTAACTTTGCTGAGGGTTGATACTAAAAAAAGAAAGTAAATTAATTTTTTAAAAGTACATAATTTTCTACACGGAAAGAAAATTTCACTAAAATCTACGATGTTAACATCGTAATCGTGGACTAGACTTTTATTGGCGTCAATTTTTAAATGTCTTATTTCAAAATTTAATATAGTCTTTGTTAAAATTACGATGTTAAATAGTAAAGAATAAAATCTACATCAGAATTTTAATAAAGACTATAGTAAATTTTGAAATACGACATTTAAAAATTTACGCCAATGAAAGTCTAGTCCACGATTACGATGTTAATTTCGTAAATTTTAGTGGAATTTTCTTTCCGTGTACACGGAGAGAAAATTATAGTAACAGTTACAATATATTATGGGAATGGTTCCCATACTGCATGGTAACTGGTTTTTTTGAAATGTTGATTATAGGAACGGCACCCATATATATTATGGTAACCATTCCTATAATTATGGATATAATTCCCATATGGTATCGGAATAGTTCCTATGCAATTATGGTAATAGTTACTATGTACGTATGGTAATGGTTACTATAATATTATGGGAATGGTTACCATAATATTATGGGAATGGTTACCATAATATTATGGGAATAGTTACCATAATATTATGGGAATGGTTACCATAATATTATGGGAATAGTTACCATAATATTATGGGAATGGTTACCATAATATTATGGGTATGGTTACCATAATATTTAGAAATTATAATAATTTTTGTTTGTAATAAGCATTTTTTTTGTATATTTAATCTTTTTGTGAAACTATATTACAATAAAATGGTAACCATTCCCGTAATATTATGGTAACTGTTCCTATAATATTATGGTAACCATTCCCATAATATTATGGTAACTGTTCCTATAATATTATGGTAACCATTCCCATAATATTATGGTAACCATTCCCATAATATTATGGTAATAATTCCCATACATTATGGGAATGATTACCATAATATTATGGGAATGATTACCATAATATTATGGGAATGGTTACCATAATATTATAGGAACTGTTACAATGTGGTTATAGGATTGGTTCCTATTTGCTTATGGGAACTATTCCTATGAGTATGGTAATCATTACCATGATTCTTTCATATGCGATATGGGAACTGTTACCATAATGATAGGAATTGTTACCATATTTATGGAAACCTTCCCAAAAAGTATGGGTCTATATCCCATAATCCCTAGTAATCATTACCATAACGGTATGGGATGATATTTCATAAACGTACTAGGAACAGTTCCTTTAATTTTTTCTCCGTGTAGTAGGAATTCTCTTAGTATTTCCGTAAAATAAGTACTCAATTTTTTCAACTTCTTGCTATGATATATCTATACTATAGTCGATGATCCTTGAAAAATTTTGGAATTTTTACGCCGATTAGCGAAAATCGACTTTCCATCAGTTGTCGACGTTTCGAGGTCATATAGGCAGCTATTTTGGGTATTTTTCGAATGATATCCGAGTGGTTGTATGGGTGTCTGTGTGTGTGTGTGTAAATTTTCTATACCTTTTTAGTCAATCGATCGATTTAGATTGTTCTTGCCACAATCGAAAGAGCTTATCAGCCGTTGAATTTACTGTTGATTTGTGATTATTCGATAGAATGGACCGAAGAAGAGAGGGATTTAATTCGCTGTTGACTGCAGTATCACTATTGATATTTTAACAATATTTTGTAAATATTTCACTTATTTTTATTAAAAAAATAAAAAATTATAGCGGTCTATGTACATCTATTGTTATTTTTTTTTAAACCTTAACAGTTTATTTCTATCCGTTTCTTAATACAATTTATTAACTGAAGGATTGTTCTATAGTAGATTTCACGTTCTCATGTAAGTTGAATTAAATTGAAATGTAAAAAAAAAATCGGTCTGTCGGTTGACCCTGCGGGCCAGCCCCAAAACTTCCCGCCTATTTCGAGCTCCTTGAGTTCAGAAAAATGTTGTAGATACATTTTCTCTTCGAGCTCGAAAATACTTTTGTATGCCTTTGTTTTCGAAAGAAAACGTTTTTTACGATTTTTTTTCAAACGATATCTCTCGAACGAATAAACCGATTAAGACGTTCAAGGCGACAATCGACATGTTTTATTGAGTTCTATAACTGATAAGATTTTTGAATTGATTCATCAAGTTGTTTTTGAAATACTTTCAAAATACAAAAAAAAAAAATTTGGAATTGATCGGGTCAGTCATTTCAAAAATATTTGGAAAAAACCATTGTCCACCATTTCTTTCTCCCGCGATATCTCTCGAACAAATTAACCGATTGAGATGTTTGAGGTGGCAATCGACGCGTTTTATTGAGTACTAGAGCTGATTAGATTTTGAAGTAGATCGTATAAGTCGTTTTTGAGAAATCAATAAAAAACTAACAAAAAAATTTTTTTTTTTTCGTAATTCGCAAATAATTTCGAGTCTATTCGATCAAATAATCTGAAATTTTCAGGAAAGTTGATGGCCAACAAGCTCTTTCGATTGCCACCTCAATCATCCAAATCGATTTATTAGTTAAAAAGTTACAAAGAGTTTACATACACACACACACACACACTCGGATATCATTCTGAAAATAGTCAGAATAGCTTCCTAGGACCTCAAAACGTCGACATCTGATGAAAACTCGATTTTTGAAAATCGGGGTGAAAACAATAACTTCCCGAAATTTTTGAAAATCGTCGATTTTCTTAGCGGGAAGTTAAAAAGCCATTTTCATGGAATTTTATCAGCCCATTTGTCATACAAAATATTATAAAATCGTTTTCTCACGAAATGGATTTTCATAAACGTTTTAATGCTAACTTTGTTACCAATTATTCATTATAGACGCCAGACAAGTAAAGTACTCAAGTTATTTATAAGGGTGCTGTGTATAAGTATACATGTATTTTGGTCAATAGGTAATATCGTATAAACAATGTATCAAATATTTAATGCTTTAAAAATGTCATTACTCGAAATATTCTATACCCGTACCTAAATAAAATGTATTTTTTCCTAGAGAAAGCAGCAGACATACACAGGTATAATTATGTCGCCGGATATTCCCTTACCTTATCTGCACAAATCCTTAGGATTAATATTAAAATAAGTCTAAATGGGAAAGTAATGAACGATGTAAAGTAGCCATTGACCTTTACCATAAAGATCTAATTACTGATGTTACGGTGCAAATGTCCCATTGGATCCAAAATCCCCTCCCTGAAATATTGCAGTGCATTTAAACGTCGGTCCTTAAAATTTCAACATCATTGAGTTTCAAACTCTAGCCAAGTTGTCTCTGGGTATAACTGAAATTTCAAACTCCAAATTTTCATAATTGAATCATCATGAGTGATGTGAAGTGTTTAGTGTCGTCAAGTCCACAATCTGCAACTGGATTCAAACGGTGCGCCGATATTTTTGATGTTGAGCATGATGCTCAATACAAAAAACCTAAAACTGAAGAATTCAGCGAAGTGACTCCATCCAACACTTCTTTGCCAACATGTGGACTGGACGGTAATTTAAACTTTCGTCCAGTGAACGTTCAACGAGTTAAAACGACCATTAGCGTCAACATAAAGACAAAAATGGTGCCCAAGAAGAAGATGGTTCGGATGCCTCAACCAGTCGTTGTCGAGAAGGAAGTAGAACTGATCACTGTTCCCAAGCAAGTGAAGCCAGATCTTCAGCGGAGACATTTGCGAGTGATGCAGCCAGTTTCCAAAAGCCACGAGATGTCTGGGCTTTGTTCCATCATGTGAAGAAACGACGTGCACAGATATCGTGTTAATTTGTAAATATCTTTTTTTACATATATAATTTTTTCACGTGTGTGCGTGTGTTCGGGTGTGTGTGTGTACGTGTGTGCAAATATGTGCGTACATGTGTTTAGATGTTCGTGAGTGAGTGTGCGAATGTGTGAGTATGTGTCCATGTGTTCGCCTATGAGCTGAACAGTAACGTAATACGCGAGTTTTTACTTCGATTTAATTTAGTTGTTTTTTTTTTTTTTTTTTTTTTTAATAGTGAAGGAACCAAAGCCGTTACCAAGTACACCAGCTCTAAATAAATTTCCTTATCTGTAAATAAACCAAACGGCCCTTTTCAGGGCCACCAAATTTTTCAAAACGTATTAATGCTCGTCAAGTTTTTTAAATACTTAAAAGAATTATGTATTTCAAATGGTTGCAAGTTACTAATGAATGAGGCCGTAAAGTTGAAACTTGCGATATATAACTTGATTTTTCATATAATAGGTAATATACATATTAAGAATATCAACTTCTAGGGCCTTCTTAGTTATCGATGACGTAATCATAACTTGCTAGGAATTTTTATATAAATATTAACTCTTATAGGTCTCATTTTATACAAATTATGATTAAATCATCATTTATAAAATTTGAACTGTATTTAAATATTACTAAGTAATTGATTAATTTGAAAGTAAATGAAAAATATTTCACTAGACTGATAAGTAATTTTATATTCATTTTCATTGACGTTCAATAAATAGCTTTTTTTTTTTTAGACGACCGTTTACAGTAAATCCATTCGCATTGAAAGTTCTGCCGTGCTTAGGAAGAAGGTAGTAACTTCATCTTACTGCCTTTCTATCTTCTCCATGTTAATTTAACATTGGGAAGATAGAAAGGCAGTAAGTGAAAATTTCCTGAATAAATTTCAGTAAAATCTTCATATAAATTTTAAAATTCGAATTTTCAAGTTTTGTAGGCTAAAATTTATTCAATAAATTTCGTCTAACTCCTAATTGGTAACTGTAAGTAGTTTTTTAAAATTCTATATCTAAACGAAATCACGACTACGTTGTTCTTTTTCAATTAAGGTTTTAACTTTTTTTTAATTAATTAAAAAAAATTTTAATACAGTTATGACAGTTGAGTCATGTTGACATTGCATATTTTAAAAATATGGAGGGCATGGTCTGAAAATACCCTTGAAAATGATTTATTATTTGTCAGATTAGATGATTTCAAGTCTAAATAAATTATAATTATTAATTGAAAAAGAAATTAAATATTTATAAGGTAAATGTCCCAATACCGGAACGACGATGGGTATATGACTGATTTTTATCGTTTTAAAAATATTCAAATAAATTATAAACCAAAATAATTTATTACATCATATAGAATAGACATTTACCAATTCAAAAATAATCAAATTAGTTCATTTTTCTTAAATTTAATATAAAAAAAAAAATTTTTTCTATGACACCCAAAAGACCCAATACCGGAACGCTGAAATAGCCGTGTCCCAATACCGGAACAGTAAATAAAATAAGTTATTTTTTGCATTTATTCATGGTGAAAATATTAATAATTATTAAATAATATTAATGTAAAACGAGTATGAATGTAGCAGGCGTCAGAGAACTTTAAAATTATAAATAAATTAGATAAATAATTAAAAATATAATATTTACAAAAAAAGCACTATTAATTTCAAAATTTTTTGAATTTGCATTTTTTAAAATTTTATATTATTAATTATTTACTCGATTTATTAATAATTTTGAATTTGTCTGATGTCTGCTATATCACACCCATAATGTAAAATGTATTTAAAATTTTAAAATGATTGAATATTTAATGAAAATAAATATTTTGAACTAAAGAATAGAAACAAAATAAATCATTTGAGGTTATACTAGAAAAATAATTGAAAAAAAAAAAACTAAAAACAAAAATTAATTTTTGTATAATATGATTTAAATTAGAGTTTATCTATACTTAATATATTTCGTATAACAATTATACATACTGCATTAAATATTAGGGCTCCAGTAATAATTAATGTTGTACTTGATTTAGCCAGTCAATAAAACTCACTGTTAATGTCTATCGATAACATTAATATGATTGGCTGTTCCGGTACTGGGCACGGGTTCATTTTGGTGGACCAATAGACGAACAGTAAAATTAATATAATAATACTATTTTTTTCATATTTTTAATATGTTTTCTTGAATTTTATGTCATTCAAGATGCATATACAAAAAAAAAATTATTGAAAAGTAATTCTATGCATTTTCTATAAGCTTAAGACCATTGACTGATTTCTTAGCAAAACCATTAAGAGACATGAAAAAGTCATGAATCCGAGACTATTGCTCTAATTTACATTTTTTTTTTTTTATATTTTAATTATTTTCTAAAATCTATTTTATATCTTATTTTTTAACTGAAAGATTAAGGTTTTAAATAAAGAAAGTTTTATTTAGTTTCATCGCGTACGAGTTGAAATATAATATAATGATTATCAAATCGTTCCGGTATTGGGTCTTGTTCCGGTATAGGGACATTTACCTTACGAGTCCAATTTTCTCGATCTGTTGATTCAAGCGCTGTCCGATGATAAAAGCAATATACGCTTTGTAGTCACTTTGATCTTAGTAATTGCCCTTTTTGGATAACATAAATATAATGACTCTAATCAACTCAGCTTGTGTTTCATCGGTTATCGAACAAAATCTGTATGTGGGCAAGAAGTATGAGTTCTTTGATATTACTAGGAACGTTGTTTAATTAAGGAAGTGTGATATGAGCAAAATTGTGAAATAAAGGTTAACTGAGTTCAAAACTTACTTCTAAAAACGAAATTAGGACTTATTTTTTGACAGGGAAGTTGGCTTGGATGTTGCGGTTCGAATGCTATTTCATTTCATTAAAATCTGACGTAAGAGTATAAGAATAATCATTTTTCTTGTTTCGAAGAATAGATCGCTATTTATAATTAAATTGAGTTTTTCATTTTAAAAATTATTAAGCTGAGCTACATTTTTTCACGTGAAAATCATATTGATATTACAAAATTGAGTTTAAAATTCGCTATTCATGCCTTCATACGTCCAAAGACACACATATACACACAATAAATTTGTATGCAAACACATATGTTTTAATCTAAATATGAATTCTCTGCTCACACAAACATATACGAGCTCATTCACGCTTATTGGAATTCAAATAAATTTTTATTAGCAATTCATTTGTTAATTGGTATTGTTGAATGTCAATAGACTTTAAAACCATTTTTCGCAAATTTATTATGTTCGCATCTTGAATGTCTTCCTTACATTATACATCACAATCGTTTCTATTTATCCGATTTAATGTTTTTATGAACCATTATTATATTCTTGTCAAGATAAGTTATGCAGTTATCTTGCAGCCAAGATGAGTTACATTCAGTACCTCACAACAAGTCGTAACTTTGCTGAGGGTTGATACTAAAAAAAGAAAGTAAATTAATTTTTTAAAAGTACATAATTTTCTACACGGAAAGAAAATTTCACTAAAATCTACGATGTTAACATCGTAATCGTGGACTAGACTTTTATTGGCGTCAATTTTTAAATGTCTTATTTCAAAATTTAATATAGTCTTTGTTAAAATTACGATGTTAAATAGTAAAGAATAAAATCTACATCAGAATTTTAATAAAGACTATAGTAAATTTTGAAATACGACATTTAAAAATTTACGCCAATGAAAGTCTAGTCCACGATTACGATGTTAATTTCGTAAATTTTAGTGGAATTTTCTTTCCGTGTACACGGAGAGAAAATTATAGTAACAGTTACAATATATTATGGGAATGGTTCCCATACTGCATGGTAACTGGTTTTTTTGAAATGTTGATTATAGGAACGGCACCCATATATATTATGGTAACCATTCCTATAATTATGGATATAATTCCCATATGGTATCGGAATAGTTCCTATGCAATTATGGTAATAGTTACTATGTACGTATGGTAATGGTTACTATAATATTATGGGAATGGTTACCATAATATTATGGGAATGGTTACCATAATATTATGGGAATAGTTACCATAATATTATGGGAATGGTTACCATAATATTATGGGAATGGTTACCATAATACTATGGGTATGGTTACCATAATATTATGGGTATGGTTACCATAATATTTAGAAATTATAATAATTTTTGTTTGAAATAAGCATTTTTTTTGTATATTTAATCTTTTTGTGAAACTATATTACAATATAATGGTAACCATTCCCGTAATATTATGGTAATAATTCCCATAATATTATGGTAACCATTCCCATAATATTATGGTAACTGTTCCTATAATATTATGGTAACCATTCCCATACATTATGGGAATGATTACCATAATATTATGGGAATGATTACCATAATATTATGGGAATGGTTACCATAATATTATAGGAACTGTTACAATGTGGTTATAGGATTGGTTCCTATTTGCTTATGGGAACTATTCCTATGAGTATGGTAATCATTACCATGATTCTTTCATATGCGATATGGGAACTGTTACCATAATGATAGGAATTGTTACCATATTTATGGAAACCTTCCCAAAAAGTATGGGTCTATATCCCATAATCCCTAGTAATCATTACCATAACGGTATGGGATGATATTTCATAAACGTACTAGGAACAGTTCCTTTAATTTTTTCTCCGTGTAGTAGGAATTCTCTTAGTATTTCCGTAAAATAAGTACTCAATTTTTTCAACTTCTTGCTATGATATATCTATACTATAGTCGATGATCCTTGAAAAATTTTGGAATTTTTACGCCGATTAGCGAAAATCGACTTTCCATCAGTTGTCGACGTTTCGAGGTCATATAGGCAGCTATTTTGGGTATTTTTCGAATGATATCCGAGTGGTTGTATGGGTGTCTGTGTGTGTGTGTGTAAATTTTCTATACCTTTTTAGTCAATCGATCGATTTAGATTGTTCTTGCCACAATCGAAAGAGCTTATCAGCCGTTGAATTTACTGTTGATTTGTGATTATTCGATAGAATGGACCGAAGAAGAGAGGGATTTAATTCGCTGTTGACTGCAGTATCACTATTGATATTTTAACAATATTTTGTAAATATTTCACTTATTTTTATTAAAAAAATAAAAAATTATAGCGGTCTATGTACATCTATTGTTATTTTTTTTTAAACCTTAACAGTTTATTTCTATCCGTTTCTTAATACAATTTATTAACTGAAGGATTGTTCTATAGTAGATTTCACGTTCTCATGTAAGTTGAATTAAATTGAAATGTAAAAAAAAAATCGGTCTGTCGGTTGACCCTGCGGGCCAGCCCCAAAACTTCCCGCCTATTTCGAGCTCCTTGAGTTCAGAAAAATGTTGTAGATACATTTTCTCTTCGAGCTCGAAAATACTTTTGTATGCCTTTGTTTTCGAAAGAAAACGTTTTTTACGATTTTTTTTCAAACGATATCTCTCGAACAAATAAACCGATTAAAACGTTCAAGGCGACAATCGACATGTTTTATTGAGTTCTATAACTGATAAGATTTTTGAATTGATTCATCAAGTTGTTTTTGAAATACTTTCAAAATACTAAAAAAAAAAATTTGGAATTAATCGGGTCAGTCATTTCAAAAATATTTGGAAAAAACCATTGTCCACCATTTATTTCTCCCGCGATATCTCTCGAACAAATTAACCGATTGAGATGTTTGAGGTGGCAATCGACGCGTTTTATTGAGTACTAGAGCTGATTAGATTTTGAAGTAGATCGTATAAGTCGTTTTTGAGAAATCAATAAAAAACTAACAAAAAAATTTTTTTTTTTTCGTAATTCGCAAATATTTTCGAGTCTATTCGATCAAATAATCTGAAATTTTCAGGAAAGTTGATGGCCAACAAGCTCTTTCGATTGCCACCTCAATCATCCAAATCGATTCATTAGTTAAAAAGTTACAAAGAGTTTACATACACACACACACACACACACTCGGACATCATTCTGAAAATAGTCAGAATAGCTTCCTAGGACCTCAAAACGTCGACATCTGATGAAAACTCGATTTTTGAAAATCGGGGTGAAAACAATAACTTCCCGAAATTTTTGAAAATCGTCGATTTTCTTAGCGGGAAGTTAAAAAGCCATTTTCATGGAATTTTATCAGCCCATTTGTCATACAAAATATTATAAAATCGTTTTCTCACGAAATGGATTTTCATAAACGTTTTAATGCTAACTTTGTTACCAATTATTCATTATAGACGCCAGACAAGTAAAGTACTCAAGTTATTTATAAGGGTGCTGTGTATAAGTATACATGTATTTTGGTCAATAGGTAATATCGTATAAACAATGTATCAAATATTTAATGCTTTAAAAATGTCATTACTCGAAATATTCTATACCCGTACCTAAATAAAATGTATTTTTTCCTAGAGAAAGCAGCAGACATACACAGGTATAATTATGTCGCCGGATATTCCCTTACCTTATCTGCACAAATCCTTAGGATTAATATTAAAATAAGTCTAAATGGGAAAGTAATGAACGATGTAAAGTAGCCATTGACCTTTACCATAAAGATCTAATTACTGATGTTACGGTGCAAATGTCCCATTGGATCCAAAATCCCCTCCCTGAAATATTGCAGTGCATTTAAACGTCGGTCCTTAAAATTTCAACATCATTGAGTTTCAAACTCTAGCCAAGTTGTCTCTGGGTATAACTGAAATTTCAAACTCCAAATTTTCATAATTGAATCATCATGAGTGATGTGAAGTGTTTAGTGTCGTCAAGTCCACAATCTGCAACTGGATTCAAACGGTGCGCCGATATTTTTGATGTTGAGCATGATGCTCAATACAAAAAACCTAAAACTGAAGAATTCAGCGAAGTGACTCCATCCAACACTTCTTTGCCAACATGTGGACTGGACGGTAATTTAAACTTTCGTCCAGTGAACGTTCAACGAGTTAAAACGACCATTAGCGTCAACATAAAGACAAAAATGGTGCCCAAGAAGAAGATGGTTCGGATGCCTCAACCAGTCGTTGTCGAGAAGGAAGTAGAACTGATCACTGTTCCCAAGCAAGTGAAGCCAGATCTTCAGCGGAGACATTTGCGAGTGATGCAGCCAGTTTCCAAAAGCCACGAGATGTCTGGGCTTTGTTCCATCATGTGAAGAAACGACGTGCACAGATATCGTGTTAATTTGTAAATATCTTTTTTTACATATATAATTTTTTCACGTGTGTGCGTGTGTTCGGGTGTGTGTATGTACGTGTGTGCAAATATGTGCGTACATGTGTTTAGATGTTCGTGAGTGAGTGTGCGAATGTGTGAGTATGTGTCCATGTGTTCGCCTATGAGCTGAACAGTAACGTAATACGCGAGTTTTTACTTCGATTTAATTTAGTTGTTTTTTTTTTTTTTTTTTTTTTTAATAGTGAAGGAACCAAAGCCGTTACCAAGTACACCAGCTCTAAATAAATTTCCTTATCTGTAAATAAACCAAACGGCCCTTTTCAGGGCCACCAAATTTTTCAAAACGTATTAATGCTCGTCAAGTTTTTTAAATACTTAAAAGAATTATGTATTTCAAATGGTTGCAAGTTACTAATGAATGAGGCCGTAAAGTTGAAACTTGCGATATATAACTTGATTTTTCATATAATAGGTAATATACATATTAAGAATATCAACTTCTAGGGCCTTCTTAGTTATCGATGACGTAATCATAACTTGCTAGGAATTTTTATATAAATATTAACTCTTATAGGTCTCATTTTATACAAATTATGATTAAATCATCATTTATAAAATTTGAACTGTATTTAAATATTACTAAGTAATTGATTAATTTGAAAGTAAATGAAAAATATTTCACTAGACTGATAAGTAATTTTATATTCATTTTCATTGACGTTCAATAAATAGCTTTTTTTTTTTTTGACGACCGTTTACAGTAAATCCATTCGCATTGAAAGTTCTGCCGTGCTTAGGAAGAAGGCAGTAACTTCATCTTACTGCCTTTCTATCTTCTCCATGTTAATTTAACATTGGGAAGATAGAAAGGCAGTAAGTGAAAATTTCCTGAATAAATTTCAGTAAAATCTTCATATAAATTTTAAAATTCGAATTTTCAAGTTTTGTAGGCTAAAATTTATTCAATAAATTTCGTCTAACTCCTAATTGGTAACTGTAAGTAGTTTTTTAAAATTCTATATCTAAACGAAATCACGACTACGTTGTTCTTTTTCAATTAAGGTTTTAACTTTTTTTTAATTAATTAAAAAAAATTTTAATACAGTTATGACAGTTGAGTCATGTTGACATTGCATATTTTAAAAATATGGAGGGCATGGTCTGAAAATACCCTTGAAAATGATTTATTATTTGTCAGATTAGATGATTTCAAGTCTAAATAAATTATAATTATTAATTGAAAAAGAAATTAAATATTTATAAGGTAAATGTCCCAATACCGGAACGACGATGGGTATATGACTGATTTTTATCGTTTTAAAAATATTCAAATAAATTATAAACCAAAATAATTTATTACATCATATAGAATAGACATTTACCAATTCAAAAATAATCAAATTAGTTCATTTTTCTTAAATTTAATATAAAAAAAAAAAATTTTTTCTATGACACCCAAAAGACCCAATACCGGAACGCTGAAATAGCCGTGTCCCAATACCGGAACAGTAAATAAAATAAGTTATTTTTTGCATTTATTCATGGTGAAAATATTAATAATTATTAAATAATATTAATGTAAAACGAGTATGAATGTAGCAGGCGTCAGAGAACTTTAAAATTATAAATAAATTAGATAAATAATTAAAAATATAATATTTACAAAAAAAGCACTATTAATTTCAAAATTTTTTGAATTTGCATTTTTTAAAATTTTATATTATTAATTATTTACTCGATTTATTAATAATTTTGAATTTGTCTGATGTCTGCTATATCACACCCATAATGTAAAATGTATTTAAAATTTTAAAATGATTGAATATTTAATGAAAATAAATATTTTGAACTAAAGAATAGAAACAAAATAAATCATTTGAGGTTATACTAGAAAAATAATTGAAAAAAAAAAACTAAAAACAAAAATTAATTTTTGTATAATATGATTTAAATTAGAGTTTATCTATACTTAATATATTTCGTATAACAATTATACATACTGCATTAAATATCAGGGCTCCAGTAATAATTAATGTTGTACTTGATTTAGCCAGTCAATAAAACTCACTGTTAATGTCTATCGATAACATTAATATGATTGGCTGTTCCGGTACTGGGCACGGGTTCATTTTGGTGTACCAATAGACGAACAGTAAAATTAATATAATAATACTATTTTTTTCATATTTTTAATATGTTTTCTTGAATTTTATGTCATTCAAGATGCATATACAAAAAAAAAATTATTGAAAAGTAATTCTATGCATTTTCTATAAGCTTAAGACCATTGACTGATTTCTTAGCAAAACCATTAAGAGACATGAAAAAGTCATGAATCCGAGACTATTGCTCTAATTAACATTTTTTTTTTTTATATTTTAATTATTTTCTAAAATCTATTTTATATCTTATTTTTTAACTGAAAGATTAAGGTTTTAAATAAAGAAAGTTTTATTTAGTTCCATCGCGTACGAGTTGAAATATAATATAATGATTATCAAATCGTTTCGGTATTGGGTCTTGTTCCAGTATAGGGACATTTACCTTATATGAACAAACACAATTTTTTGAACCCCAAACAATTAATTATGTTATTTAATATAAATATTCATGTAAACAAACGAGTTATCACAAATATTGAAAATTATGATTGTCAACTTTTTTTTCTTCTCCTCTCTCTTAACTCACTAAGCCGGTGTCTATAATCTATATATAAAAAATTATATTCCAGTGAAATTGTTTAGTAAAGTCCTTGGCAAAAATGTAGTATTATAAATTATAAATAATATGTATAGTAGAATTTGTAACAAAAAATTTAGTTGAAAAATTTGAATATAATACTGAATTTTTCCAAAAATATCAACAATCTGTTTCCATTTCTTGTGTAATATTGTTAGATACGTCGCTACTGGTCAACGGGGCCGTGTTTTCCGTAAGAATATCACGAGATGTCATTTGTTTGATCTTTTGCCAAAATAAAAACAAACTAGTGTCTTCTAATTTCCCATTCCATTGAGCTGATTTTTCTTGAGCTTTGAACTGTTCTAGAAGCTCATCCTCAATGTGACTTTCAATAAATCTTAAATGTTCAGTTGTTTCATCATAAATTATCGCAGGTACAATTTCAGCAGTACTTTCAGGCTCAGATTCAAAAAATTTTGTATAGGTTATAGCGTCAGCTGAGAAAGGATGTAGACCCGTCGACTTGAATTCGTTTTGTAAAATTTCGTTGATATCCAACGTCGCCAAAGACTTTTCTAGAAGTGGTGCAAAGTTTTGACGTTTGAGAGCTTCACCATTATGCTCCATCCTCCAATCTCGAACTTCTGTGCTCCAAGCAGCTTTCAGAGGACGAAAGATCGCGACGTCCATTGGTTGAAGGATGTGAGTAGCATTGGGATACAAGGCAATTAATTCAATGTTCTTCTCTCTGCAGAATTTCGTCAACGGATACGACAGATAAGAAGTATGTCCATCTAAATACAAAATCACTGGAAGCTCCACTTTATTCTTTAATATCCAAGGATGAAAAACGTTGACTATGTATTCATAGAATGTTTCTGCAGTCATCGACCCACTGTCAGAGCATCCGATTGCCCAATCCTTTGGCATACTCGACGCAATATTTCGTGGAACTCGTTTGTAAGGAAATAATATCATTGGTGGAGGCATTTGTCCAGCTGCATTACCACAAATAAGAGTTTTTACGCACTCTTTCTCATCATCAACAGTTTTATCGTCTTTTGACGCGAGAACTGAATTGCTCTTTGGATTGAGCTTGAAGGCTGACTCATTAAGGTTGAACTTTCGTGTAGCATCAATGTTCAAAAGATCCAATGGCTCAAGATGATCCTGGACTTCTTTAAACCAGGTTCTGATTTTTTCTTCTGACACCGCAGCTCGACTGTTTGTGAAATTTTTAGCTATTTTGTCCTCTATTTCTGGATGACGACGACGAAAGGCATTGTACCAGTGACGACCAGGCATATTATTTGGAAAAATCGTTTTTTTCTTCATCGTATTCAACAACATCCGTACACTATTTAATAGCTGTACTTTAGTAATAGGAAACCCATGGTTTTTCATATAAAAGATCCAATCGACAAGGTGTTTTTCGTTGTCTTGCCCTAATACACATTCCGGTCCAGGTTTATCTATTTGTGACGATAATTGTCCACGGCTTTTGTACATCAAAGTTGTTCTTGGGATATTAAACTTTAAGGCGGTTGTTTTTATAGGCTTACCAGCTTTCACTTCTGCCAACGCTTGCTTCAATTGCTCATTATCATAGTTTACTCTTTTTTTTTTTGAACTCCTATAAACAAATATGTATTTGTATCATCAATGAAAATTATGATTGCATGAAACTAAAAAATCATCATCGATATAAATTTTTAAACATTGCATGAACATTAGGGTGGGCCGAAAATCCGCTTTTTTTGAATTTTCATTATTAATGCCAAAAATATTTTTCTTTGTACAAAAAAAAAATTTTTCGGGAAACAAAAAAAATTTTAAGTCAGTATCTTAGGCTCACCAAATCCCGTTAAAGTTAGAAGTTGTTTAAAATTTTTTTTTCCAACTTATTTTGATCGGAAATTTAATTCTCTACACAAAAGGTCCTGTAATAAAATTACGTAAGTGATAGTTACTGAGATGATTGCAATTTTATTCTAAAAAATATAATTTTTCAAGATACTATCACTTTTTCAGGTTAAAATATGAATTTTATCATATAAATTTAATGGGAAATTAAATTCCTTACAAAATTGGCCTTCTGGTAAAAACTTGAAATTTATAGTTATTCAGAAACTGGCAGTTTTATCTTTAGATAGTCACATTTCTCGTTATTTGGTAGCTTTCACCAAGAATCGCTATTATCTTTGTAACTATCAACTTTAAATAAATTTTTATGAAGTCTGTTTTGTAGAAAATTGAATTTCCTATGAAATTTTTATGATAAAATTTATTTTTTTACCTTGAAAAGGTGATAATATCTTGAAAAATTATATTTTTTTGAACAAAATTGGAATTATCTCAGTAACTATCAACTTTGCATAATTTTATTATAGAACCTTTTTTTGTAGAGAATTAAATTTCCGATCAAAATAAATTGGAAAAAAAATTTTGAACAACTTCTAACTTTAGCGGGATTTGACGAGCCTAAGATATCGACCTAAAATTTTCTTGATTTGTCGAAAAATTTTTTTTTTTGTACAGAGAATAATATTTTTGGTATTAATAATGAAAATTCAAAACAAGCGGATTTTCGACCCACCCTAATGGACGTGATGAGTGTGAATGTAGCAGACATCAGACAACTTGAAACTTTAGCTATCGATATCTCTGCGAGAAATGTGAGTACAAAAAATTTAAAAAGTGGCACTGGCGTGTATTTCAAAAATCTTTTCACGTTTTTTTTTACTTTTTTTACCCACTGTTTTTCTATCGCTATAATTTTGAAACTAAATTTTTAACAAGTTCTCTCATAAATATATATTAATATAAATTAATAAAATTTACTTATTTATATCATTGTTAGATGGTCTACTCGTGCATTTTTTTTTTAATCAATAAAATTATCAGAACACATATTTAACCATATCAATTACCAAAATGAAAAAAATGAAAAAAAAAATTACACATATTTAGAGTAACAAAATCTACATGTGCATCTTCTTATTTTTTTAATTTTCAAATTGTATCAGTATGTATCAGGCATGTATATACTCTCAAATACGAGTATTTAAAGCTATAAGATGAACAGTGGAGGCAACAGGCCCATCGATTGCACCGTTTACGGTAAATGTACGTGCACCTTTGTCGGCTTGAGCATATAGGTTCGAGTCCAGGAGACAAAAAAATGATTTTCACGTGTCTTACTACCCCATTCGACGCAGTGAAGTATAGTCTTTTCAAAAATATTGATACTATCGTATTTAAGAGTACATACACGTGCCTTTCATTTTTTTATTTATATAAATTATTTTCATGGGCGTATGCCAATATAAAAGTTTTTCTGATGGAAAAATAATTAATATTTACAAATGTAATTTGAAAAATGAAAAAATAAAAAAATGCACATGTGGTATTGAGGAGTACAAACATGTGCCTGACGTTTTGTTATTGATATAAATTATTTTTATAAGTATATGCCCTTATAAAAGTTTTTCCGATAGTTAAATTAGTAATATTTATGGGTGTAATTCCAAAAATGAAAAAATACAAAGATGCACATACAGTATTTAAGTATACAAACATGTGCCTGCCGTGTTTTTATTTATATAAATTTTTTTTATTAGTATATGCCAATATAAAAATTTGTCTGATGAGAAAATAATTAATATCTACTGATACAATTTGAAAAATAAAAAAATTAGAAGATGCACATGTAGATTTTGTTACTCTAAATATGTGTAATTTTTTTTTTTCATTTTTTTCATTTTGGTAATTGATATGGTTAAATATGTGTTCTGATAATTTTATTGATTAAAAAAAAAAAATGCACGAGTAGAGCATCTAACAATGATATAAATAAGTAAATTTTATCAATTTATATTAATATATATTTATGAGAGAACTTGTTAAAAATTTAGTTTCAAAATTATAGCGATAGAAAAACAGTGGGTGAAAAAAGTAAAAAAAAAAAACGTGAAAAGATTTTTGAAATACACGCCAGTGCCACTTTTTAAATTTTTTGTACTCACATTTCTCGCAGAGATATCGATAGCTAAAGTTTCAAGTTGTCTGATGTCTGCGACATTCACACTCATATGGACATGTCAATAAACAAATATCATGCTACTGAAATTAGCTGACATCTTACAATTTTTAGATTTTTTTAAAAACGATAAATTATTAAAAAAAAAAAATATTTAAAAAAATTGCACTTATAGTTTTTTAAATTTTCTAAATGTGCACATTTTCATTTTATTTTTTTTTTAAATTAAAAGACTAAAAAAAATTGGAAAATTTTTGTCTGCTAACTTCAGGATCATACAAATAACCTCTTTTGTAACAGGTTAGAATTTGAGGGTCAATAAACTGCGACATACTTGTAAAATTTAGCCTAGTTATTGACACTCACATTTTAAAAATAAAATGTTATTTAATATGATACATTAATATTTTAAACTACATTGCAGTCAATTATTAACTTATCCATATACTTTTTATTAAATTTTTATACTTACATGATGATAAGATTACAGATTCAATTCGGGAACGCTCTTCCGTAAATTGTTTACACTATAACTAAAAAATGGCCCCCACGGCCACTACCGGCTTAAAAATTAAAAAAAAATATTAAGATATTTTATTCTTTATTTTCGTTTTTTCTATTAATTAGGTACAGAATAAGTTTTTTAAAATTAAAAAAGAATTTATTTATCTATACGAGTAAAATTTTTTTATTAAATTAAAATAAAGTTAAAAGTGCCAGAAACTGGGACAATGTCAATAACTGGGTCCTTAACCAAATATTGACATTTTACCACTTATACTTCATGATTTTATTCAAAAATTGAAATATTATGAAACATTTTGCCAAGGCCGAAAAAACAGTTTTTATGTCTATAAATAATTTGAATTTTTCAAAATTTTCAAAATTCATAATATTGAAATTAGTCGAAGTCTTAAAACTTTTGGATTTTTTATCAAAAAGATAAATTATAAAAAAATAATTATTTTAAAAATTGTACTTATAGTTTTTTGAATTTCCTACATGTGTACATTTTTTTTTTTTTTTTTTTTTTTTTTGTAATTGACTTGTTGAAAAAAATAATCCAAAAATTTTTAATTGTCTACTAATTTTAGAATCATTCAAAATTTAACAATAATAATTATTTCTAATATCGGTTAAATTAGGGTTTAATTTGAAAATAATTTTAAGAAAGTATTTTTAATTTTATCATATTTTAAAGTCACTGGTTTAATTGCTCCGTGATTCGATTATTGACCTGCGTCGTTGTTATAAATATCATTGTCCTCGATGCATTCATTTATTTGCACAGTGAATTAAAAATTGTACAAGATTGTAAGCACAATAAATTATAATATTTAAAAATTAATTGTACAATTCTCTTGTAATTACATTCACTACAGACATCCTAATATTGATAAAATGGCAAAGACAGTGTGAAAATTAGAACTAAATTTTTTTTAAAGTTTTAAAAATAAGAAAATCTTGAAAAATGTTTTTATTTTTAAAAACAATCCTTTAGTATTTTTTAATGATATCTTTAATGTTAAAAAAAAATGTTTTAAAATAAAACTTTTATTTTTTAGAAAAAATAATTAGAGTTAATTAAATTTAAAAATTAGAATTAACAAAATTTCTTTAATATTTCATTTTAAAGGTAAAGAAATTTTTGTCTAAGAAAAATATTTTTTTAAATCTTAACAGTTTTAAACTGAAATAAAACATTTAGTTCAACAAAATAAAAAATATTGGAAGTAAAATTTTTCATGCAGGAAAACATGAATAAGATAACTCGACCAATAAACGGATGTCCCCCAATAACTAGACGAAAAGTATTTTAATAATTTTCACTGAAAATATCTACGGCTGCTCAATTTCAAAACAGTAGTATTTTTAGATACAATGAAGTATTCAATTCATATTCCAAAAATTTTATCTTTGTCAGTTAATATGTTTTAAAGTTGGGCAGCCGGTCTTATAATAAGAATCGAATTTATAATTAATTCTCATAAAAGAAATTGTTTAAAAATTTCTCGAAATAATCAAATAGTACGTGTACTTAGACGTTCTGTCTATTTAATAAGAAAATTAATTTTCTTTTTTTATTATTTTTATCGTTTTTTTCTCTTTTTAAGTATATATTCTATAACATCATTCTTCAAAAAAATCACAAAGAACAGCTTAATCATCCATTTATTGGTCAACTTTCCCTTACTCTATCATGCCAAACAAAAAAAGTAACAGCACAATTTGTTGCAGACTGTTCCTTTCGAATTAAATTTCTACTTAAAATTAACCAAGTTAAATTACGATGATGCAACGTTTTATTCCTTGAAATAAATTTTAAATTTCTAGCATAAGATAATAAAATATAGAATGCGCTCTACAATAGACTTTGTTCAAATGAAATATTAAATCAAAACAAATAATAATTAATAGTTTTCAATTGTACACATTTATTATTTAGTAATTTAACTATTTCACTTGTCATCATTACAATGTTTTCATTAACAATATCATTTAACATTTAAAGATAATACTTTACTAATAGCAAATAATTAACTATGTAATAGTATTTCATTCTAATGAATCGGCTAGATGACAATTATATTCGTTTAACATGAATTTTTTAGTTATTTATAATATTCTACATTTTTTTAAACACATTCAAATTTATGAATTTATTTAGTATGTATATTATGTAGTAGTCTAAACATTTATTATTACTGATATTATTTTTTCAATGATTAATTTAAATAATATTCATTAACTATTTTTAAAACAATAATAATAATAATAACGTATAAAAATGACTGATGCAAACATTCTTCTATATAAAAAAAAATTTATATAATTAAATAATTAATATGGAAATATTTGCAATAGTTACACATTTAATTACTATTTTATTTAATTTACAATTTTATTTCAGACGACACATCCATCAAAACACTTCCACTTTTTTTTAAATTAATTGCTTTCTAACATCAAATTTACATCGTGAACAATGAGGCCTTTTTTATTTTACTTTATACTGGTTGTAATTAACAATAAAAGAAATTATATAAAAATAATAACATTAATCAAGTATTTATATTGCTCCGATATGTTTTATCGTATTGTAAGTTCATTCAACCGTAGTAGTTTTAGTACAGAAAAAATCATTTGGGTGACATTTATTTATAATTTTTCTTTTTTTTTTTAATACTTTCGTAGCTGAAAATTTATAAGATAGTAACAATTTTATAGTTATTAAAATTAAGTATTACCAAACATTGTATCGTTTTGCCTTAATTTATATGAATATACACAGAAAAAAATCATTTCTTGACACAAAAAATTTTTATTCGCCCTAAGAAATTTTTTTCATTATAAATTAAAAAAAAAAAATTTGTCGGGACGAAAGAAAATTTTATTGAGCTAAGAAAAAAATTTTTTTTAATGTACAACAAATATATTAATGACAACCAAATTGTAATATACATTAAATATAATATTATATTTAATTGTTTATAATAAAAATTATACAAATAAACTATTAATTAAAATATTCTATAAAATTGAGTACAGCTAGCTAATTATGATTAAGCCTTCAATGACTTTAATTTATTAAGCCTTCTAATGAAGTAAGTAAATAATATTATTTAATGATTTGAATTTTAATATCAGTCTCTATATATTAGAGCTGTACAATTTCGTTGATAAACGGCTAATCAGATTAGCTGGTTTAATCAGCTTATAATTAGCCTGAATAACAAACTATTAGCTTATCTAATTTAGCTAACGACTAAGTTAATTTAACTATTTACCAATGAACTATGTACAATAAATAAATAAGTTGTAGAAGTTATGTTTACCACATTTTTTAAACTGAAAAAACCATTAAAAGATAATTTGTTTTACCGCCACACAAAATAACAAGTAGTTTCTTTTATCAGTATACAGAAAAAAGGTTTTTTTGGAGCAAGAAACCAGAGTTTCAGCTCAGAAATTGAAATGAAACACTTGATATCTTGATGATGTGAAAAATATAAAAAATTTCAGTTAAACTTTTTAGTCCTCTCTTACGTAAAATAACATAAATTTGATGCAAAATTAAAGCTGCTATTTTACATCAAGTTTATAAATAATTTTATAATACTATAGTTAGCTGACATTTTATAATTTTTGAATTTTTTTTTAAATGATAAATTAAAAAAAAAAATATTTCAAAAAATTGCACCTACAGTTTTTTAAAATTTTTTACATGTGCATATTTTTATTTTTTTTTTGTAATTTTACATGCGGGAGAAAGCGAAAAATTTAAATGAAATTTTTTATGTGTACTAGAGGTCATCAAAATGTTAAATGTTTCATATTCATTTTTGAGTTAAAATGTTGATGATCTAGAGTTCTCTTGAGAATGTTTTCTTGACCCAAGAAAAATATTGGCTTCAATTTATAATGCAAAAAATTTCTTGAGACAATTTAAAATTTTCTTAAGGCAATTAAAATTTTTTTTTTCTAAGAAATCCTGTGTAATAATATTTTCTGACGTTGAAAAAATTTACTTGGACAGTGTACTTGATACAAGAAAAGACAGAAATCTTCTTGCAAATGGGGAGATTGCACTGAGAATTCGTGCCATTTTAAATGCCACCAAAGCAGAGAATCTTGCACCATAATAAGTTTTATTAATTACTCTAAATTTAATAATTATGTCAAAGAGAAAAAATTTCAAGAGATGGTCCTTGACTTTCAATGGCTTTTTTAGCTTAAAAAATGAAGTAAACATAATTTATACCACGAGTTTATTTGTCGTAAATAGTCAGTAACTAATTAAATTTACCATTGTCGGTTTAGCCATTGGCCAAATTAGTCAAGCCGTTAGCTAATTAACTCGCTTAATCCTTTCATCGATTTAACCGACTAAGTATAGCCCTACTATGTACCTCGACTGACAATGAGATTTTTTACTATGAAAAGATCCAAGTATATGTTTACTATTACTTGTGAAAAATGATTCCATTTAAATAAACACAGAAAAAATGATCACAAATACTTTTAAAAATATTCGAATAACAAATTAAATTATATTTTAATATATAAAACATAACTTGAGGAAAACTTGAAAAACATTGTAGTCTTTTGTTCTTAATAAATATTAACGTTAATGATAAACCTAGAGAAATAACGGAATGCAGAGGAAGAAAATGCTGTTGTTATCAATGTAGTTTTTCTTTGAATTTTTTTTAATTGCAATAAATTTTAGTAAACTATTCAACTAAAAGAATTTAAAATAAAAGTATTTAAAATTTACAAAAAAGTTTTGGCACGATCACTCGTATTTCTTAAAAAAATTTGAAAATGTAGTGAATTACAAAAAAAAACTTATGTTAAATTAAATAGAAGATTTTTAAATTATTTGTTATTCCATTTAATTTTACTCAAGAGTGAATTTGAAATTTTAGTATTAATTTAAAAAATTTTAATCATATTTTTTTGGCATAATTACTATTGGAAGATATTATTATATATAAAATTAATAAAAAGTAAACAATTTTTTTAAAAAATGTAACTTAAAAAGTACAAAAAAAATCTTATCGAGATTACATCAAAGTAAATTAATTAAATCTGATAAGTTTAATACAAACAAAGATCAGTGGTTCTCAGAGTATGCATGGAAATAAAAATAATTAAAATAAAAATAAAAAAAAGTTCTCAAACGTCAATTTAAATCTTTTAACTCTGAATTAATTTTAGTTTAAAAATTTTCTTCGAATGAATTGTGCCATGAAAGGAAATTAAATTTAATGGACGACTAGAGCAATAATTTATCGCGAATAAAAAATTTTATCGTTCGTCTGCATTATCAATTTACTGTTTTTTATATTACCAGAAATACAATAAGAGCTAAATAAATATTTACTGTTGAACTTTTTTGTTCTCATTCATTCCTTTGCCTCCATTTATACATTACGTCTATCTGATGCTTAAAATTACCGCAACATTTTTTTTATTTTTCAAATCATCAAACATTGCTATCAGATTTAGTTGAAAATCCCATTGGCTCAGCATTTTCTACTAAATTAGACTTCATACTAGATGATGGTATTTGAGGATTTATTGCTGCTGTTCTCATTTCATCAATGGGAGCCCTAAAAATATTAAAATAAAAATATAAATAAATTTATGAATTTGTAAAACTAAAACTAAAAAAAAAAAAACATGCTTACTAAAATTTCAATTAAATAAAATTAGTATAAATAAATAAAAAGAAAAAAACCTGAATATTAATAGTATTATTAATCTAATTATTGTGGCCGTGAAACCAAATTTAATATAAATAGATACTAATTTTTATAATTTAATAAAATAAAGACAGTTATAATTAATATCGTATGTCACTACTATACTTTAAATAGAAACTATAATATCAATAAATATAAATATAAATATAACTATGGTGACGCGCTTAAATATCTACGACAAAATATTTGCGTGAAAATATCTACGGACTAAAATATCTGTGGATAAAATATCTATATTTACTAGATCAATTAAAAAAAAAAATTCTCATATTTTAATATAATTTTGAAATTAAAATTTTCTGATGTCAATAAAAAATCGGCATTTCGAAACATATATGTATTTTTTTATTGATAATTTATCCCTAATTTAGGGTTCTGTGACAACTGATCCTCGACAAGTGATTCCACATACAATTTCATTAAGTTTTTTTTTTTTATATTTACTGAAAAATTACAATCTATCCTAGGATATTTATTAATTGAGATGTCGTACACTGATAGAAGGATTTGTTTAGGAGTAATAAATTGATTTATTAAATTTTTCTCAACTGACTTTTTTGGATTTAACAAATATTTAGTAATTATTAACAATATTTATTATAATGAAATAAGTAACTTCTTTATTATTAAGAAATATTTTTAATGCTAACAAAGCCTTATTAACATAAAAGAAATATTTGTTAGCACCAAACAAGGCTTGTTAATATTTAATAAATATTTCTTAGACGAATTTGTCGGTAGAGGGCTACACACGAGCCTGTAGTGGTGTACAAGTATTAAAAAAGCTATATGTGTGTGTCGTTGCGACGTCATATTGTTTACTCCGTTCTAGCTTGCATTGTTGGTTAAACGTAACCTACAACTGAAGCTCTCATATACTTAAATAATATTTATATCAGAAGTATTTTGTAAATTGTCATCCATATTATAACTATGAAAATATGGAAGCCTTGTTAATTTTATTCAGTTCAATTTTAATCAAATATAAAACCATTAAAAACACATGTACTATCAAACGGATTTTATGTTATTTCTCAGCGTAGTTTAACATAAGAAATTTTAATTTGTTTATTCTAGTTATAGTGTTAATTACTATGAAATTGTATTTTGAAATTAAAAGAACAGAAAATTTTATACGATGGTTGTTTTAGTTATTTTTGTTTATAAATACAAATATTAATGAATGTGTGTAGCTGCATGCAAAAACATATATAGATATATATTCTTGAACTGTGTGATTTTATGAATTAAATTTTAATAAATAAGTTAATAGATAATTTCTTAAATATAAAAAAAAAATTTGTTCAAATAATAAAAAATATATTAAATATAAAATATTCATTTATTAATCATTAAAAAGTGATTCATTAAATGTTAAAAAGTGATTTATTAAATACTAATAAATCATTTTTTAAATGGAAAGAAATCGTTTATTAAATATTAACAAATCGTTTATTAGATGCTAAGAAATATTTATTAAATACAAAAAAATGATGTTTAAGAAATGATTTGTTAAATATTAATAAATATTTCTTAAATAAAGCTCCGTTAAGAAATAATTTGTTAAATATTAACAAATCTTTTTTAATACTAAGAAATCCTTCTATCAGTGTAGGTTTTTGTTAAAAAAAAAAAAAAAAAAAAAAAAAAAAACACTATCCAGTGATGTTTTTTCTTTTAGTTTTGAGAGGGATTTTACTTATGTGGATTTCATAAAATAATTTATATTATTAGAAGAATAAGAAAAATTTTATTCCCGTCATATCTATATGCCCAAGTAGCACAGAGTCAACTTTAAGATGTCTTAAAGATGTCTTTTAAAAGGACAAGACAAATTTTTTTTGTCTCAAAATCATCTTTTTTGATATAAATACGATATGCAAATGTTGGTTCCGGAGACAGAAAAAATTTGTGTTGTTTTTCCTGTCTCATGCCAATTAAAAAGTCGTTTAGATGACTTTTGTACCACTATTTGTAATTTACTTCTTGTCGTCACTTGTTTTAAGTCTTTTAAGTAGATGTTTTTTCGGTGACATAAATTTTTGATCGTTTTGTCAACATATTGATGCTTTATTGACAAGTCAAAAAGTAGCCTAAAAACTGATATTTTATAGATGTCATAAAGGCAAGTGTGCTACCTGGGTGATAGAATTGGTTAATGTTATTAAATTTGGAATCGTTAAAAAGGTCTTGACTTGAATTTGTGCCTTTTCATACTTTAAACTCTTTTTTAATGCCAAACATTGAGATAAATCAATTTATCTATGTTATTCAAATTACTTTTAAATTACGGTAAAAAGACGATCGTATTCATTTTCTTTAAATAAATTAATCTTTTAATTATTCTATCACTAAATATGACTGAATATCACTGAATATAGCTATATTATTTATATCGCGTTACTAATTCCAAAACGACATATTTTTATACTCCTTTTTGGTTTTAGGGAGCTTCTCAAAGCCAAAAGAGCGCATACAGAAAAAAAAAGGATTTATTGACGTAAAAAATCTTTACTCGCCCAAAAAAAATTTTAATTTACTCCAAGAAATTTTTAGCATTGTCAATTGAAAACAAAAATTTATTTGAAACTAGAAAAAATTATTTGACGCGAAAAATTATTTCTTGCCCAAAAAATGTTTTTTCGCCCCAAGCGATTTTTACATTCAATTCAATGCATAAAATTTCTTGGTGCAAGTAAAATTTTTTTGCGGCAAGAAATCTTTTTTTTTTTTGTTATAAATATAAAAAGTTAAATTATGTAAATTAGTTGTTGATAAAAACCAATTGTTGATGGGATCAGACGTCGGTGGGATTAATTAGTAGGGATCATTTGTCATGGTATAAAATTGTTAAGATCAGTTGACGGCACACCCTATTTTACAATCATACTATTATTATATAAGATGATTATTTTACACACATAATATTATTTTGTTTAATTACTTCGTCTGCAAACATTTCGTGTTGTTTATATTGCGTCCGTAGATACCTTTTTTTATCTTTTGTTGTAGATATTTTATCCGTAAATATTTTATTGTGGAACCATAACTATTGTTATTATGAAAACGTATCTTATTTGCTAATTACAATGCAAATCTTATCTAATCAAATAAAAAAAATATTATTTGCTTCCGTCTTGTCTTAAATTTACAATTTATTTGAATTACGACTAGTACACACAGTGCAAGCAATGTGATATCCACCAGGAAATAAATAAAGGAATTGATAACATTTAAAATACATGCATAAAAAAAAGAACTAATTATATAATTAGGTTTATTATTGCCTGATTAGCAGAATAGAAGAATTAAATGGTAGTTTATGTTGGTCTCCAGACATCTGGATCCTCCATCAAAGTAGTATGATGATCCGTTGATGGTACATTAGCTTGAGGAGAAGCCATACCTGATGGTGATGCCATTCCTGCTGGGTCTGGCCTTGACCCTCTGTTATTTATTGTGTCAGTATATTAATTATCCATACACTTACTTTTATTTTTCTCTTTAACTTGAGTTTTAGATATGAGTTGTTACGAAACACAATAAAACAAACTTGACAATTTTATTTCAAATAAATATTTTTTTTTTGTCAACCAAAAATTTAGTGGGCATTTAAAAATAAAAATATTTAAACTTGTGATTTTAATATAATTGATAATTAATAACTTAAAAACAAATATTAAGTAAATAAGCAGTGAAAATAAAACACAAAAAACACGTTCACCCTCAAACATGTAAATTTGTATTAGTGTTAACACATAAAACCATATTTTATCCCAATTAGTAGTATTTTTTAAATTTATTATACTTTTACTTACTTTTTCCCGAGTGACATAAGACCATATATTATTCCCGTTGTGAATATTAAACCACAGCCAAATATACTGCTCAGTGATGGACATAAGAAAATTGACGGCAACGCTATTCTATAAAATAAAAAATAAATAAATAATATTTAAGGCCATTCTCAGAGTGTCCTCCTTCTTTTTAAAAATTTTCAATGAAAAACAATTAAGACCTTCATTGAAAAAAGGACGACGTAGTAGTAATTTCGCCAAGATATATTTTTTTTTTAAATTACTTAGAATTGATGTCAATTGGAAGTTTAACGAAATTTGGAAAATAAATTTCAGTAAAATCTTCATGTCAATTTTATACAGTCGACTACCCGTTATAAACCTCGTCTAGGGGAGGTATGGAAAATTTTTTTGGGCATTTCAGTCTTCTCACTACCGTGTGATTAATTTTGTTCTCGACTATTCGTTATAAACCTGTTTTATTTTATATGATTTTAAACGTCATATTTATGTTTTGTTACATACGCGACATTCCGATTTTTCTGGTGCTTACAGCGCTAAAATAAATACTTATATTTTTATACAAATAATAATTATCATGCAAAAAATTATAGTGATAACGGTATTGATGAAAATAATAATAAAAATAATAATTTTATTGATAAACATAATGCTCAATAAAACTTTTCAATAGTAACACAAGCTTTAAATGCAATTCATGATTATAATTATGAACAATAAATTATATTTTACTCAATAATGATTAAATTATTCTCTGCGAAACGTAGATAGTAAATTTTCATCATTAAGTTGTCTATTTTTTCCTATTGTTAGTTTATAATTAAGACAATTTTAACGGAGACTTATATCGGGTTCTCTAGTACGAAACTCCTTAGAGTGGTTAAGTGGGGAAGCTGTTTGGATTCAGTAACTCCCGATTGAGGGGAAGAGTATTTAGGAATACAAACATGTGCCTGATGTTTTTTTATTTATATAAATTTTTTTTATAAGTATATGCCAATATGAAAATTTGTCTGACGAGAAAATAATTAATATTTACGGATACAATTAGAAAATTTTACAAATAAAAAGATGCACATGTAGATTTTGTTACTATAAATACATGTAATTTTTTTTCTTTTGATTTTCTTCATTTTGGTAATTCATATGGTTAAATATGTGTTCTGATGATTTTATTAATTAAAAAAAGAAATACACAAGTAGAGCATCTAACAATGATATAAGTAAATTTTATCAATTTATATTAATATATATTTATGAGAGATCTTGTTGAAGGTTTAGTTTCAAAACTATAGCTTTAGAAAAGCAGTGGATGAAAAAAGTCAAAAATATGTGAAAAGATATTTGAAATACTCGCTAGTACCACTTTTTAAATTTCTTGTATTCACATTTTTCCCAGAGATATCGATAGTAAGTTTTAAGTTGTCTAATATCTGTTGTATTTACACTCATATTTTTTTTTAATTCTATATCTCGGCGAAATTACTAGACTACGTTGTCTTTTTTTCAATTGAGGTTTTAATTTTTTTTTAATTAATTAATAAAATTTTAATATGGTTATGACAAGTCACTGAAAATTTTTATAAAGTAGAGGCTCTATTTTAGAACCCCTTAAATATGAGTGTGAATGCAGCAGACATCAGACAAATTTAAAATTATAAATAAATAGAGAAACTAATTTAAAAAAACATATTTACAAAAAATGCACTTATTAATTTTTTAAATGCGCATTTTTTAAAAACTTTATTTTATTAAATATTTACTCTATTAATAATTTTAAATTTGTCTGATGTCTGCTACATTCACACTCATCCTTAAATTTAAAAATTGAAGTGTACATTTTTTCACGATACTAAAGTTACCCGACGTCTAATAATTTTTGTATTTTTAGAAGCGATAAATTATAAAAAAAAAAATTTCAAAAATTGCACCTATAGCTTTTTTAATTTTCTACATGTGCATATTTTTAGTTTTTTTTTTTGTAATTAATTTGTTAAAAAAATTCAAAATTTGTTAATTGTCTACAAACTTCAGGATAATTTTTAAAAATTAAAATATAAATTTACTTACATACAATAACCAGCAGCACGATTCCAATAAGGTCTTTTTTCGACCCAATCACTCAAGTTTTGTACAAAATCAATAAACATACAGCAACAAGGTGCTTCAATAGTCACGACTAAAAATCCAGCAATCATTTGTAGAATACCACTAATAAAACACATCACAGAACCAAACACTATACCAATACAATTCCATGCTCCTAAAAATATTGCAACTAAAACAGATCAATATAATTATTTAAATATTTATTTGAATTAACAATAATGATCATAAAAAATATATATTTCGGGAAATAAAAACTTACTAAGACTTCCAACTGTACCTAGACCTCGACCGGCATACTTCATCCACCAGGGAACATCGTCCTTGGACACAGGATCTTGACCAGGTCTCTCCATTATGGAGGCTATTTTTTCTCCGAACGACTAACAAAATTATGTCTTATTAATGTTTGCTTAATGGGTGTAAGTTAAAATAATATATTAAGAAGATTTAAATAAATGAAATAAAGCTAAAAATATAAATTAATATATTTTATAAATACCATTATTGTAATAATCCGAAAATAATCGGATGCTTGTCAGCTGACACTTATACTTCAATTTTCTGACACTTCGAAACTAAAATCAGAGGTAAGAGGATTGAATTCTATCCTCTCTTTCTTACTCGAAAAAATTTGTCGTACGAAGAGAAAATCGACCCACGAGCTTTTCGTTTTTATCACTAGAGGACGTTGTCGTCTCGTAATGTGACCGTACTGAGATAAGAAACAGAAATTGTACATGAGGAAATGAAATCGAGAATATTTCAGTTTTCAAAAAATAATTTAATTTTATTAATTTTTCATTAGATTTTTTTTTAATTGTAAAAGGAGAAATGATTTTTTAATTAATTTATAAATTTATTTATACAGAAAACTTTTAATAAAGTTATAAAGATATCTTTTTTCACGAGTGACTTATAGAGAAATTGAAACATAATTTGACTAGAATTTTTGAAAATTTACTGTAATTTAAAAATTATTAAAAGGAGAAATTCGAAAAAAATTTTTTTATTGGTGCATTTTTTAAAAATCGAAAAGCTATTTTTAAATTTTTTTAGAGGACCTCACGGTGTGTGCGTAAATAGAGAATAATTTTTTAATTGAAAATTATCCTAGTCTGTAAAGATCCAATAGTGTCTATAATTACAAAATATATTTGTTAATAATGAAATTATTTATTTAATTGTTATAAAATGCAAAAATTATTAGCAAATTAAAAAAAAGATTGGATTTGATTCGATGATGTAGCAAATTGATGAATTTAAATTAATCGATTTACACAGATAACAAAAAGTTCTCGACTAAAAGTAAATATTCTTGATTCAAGAAAATTTTTTTGAAAACCTCAATTTTCTGGGGTAAAGTAGAAATCTCCTCTGACGACACAAATTCTCTTGGCTCAATAACATTTTTACTTGGTTTCCGAGAACGTTTGTCTTCCAAAATAATTTCTTGAATCAAGATAGCTTTTTTTTCTGTGTATGAACATGATTAATAGAGTAATTTCTAAATTATTAAAAAATTAACATAGGATTAATTTACAGAGTGATCGGTTCAGTAAATAAACACGACTAGCAAATGAACATTATTTAATTTTTACGTCGATCATTTAACTTTTTATTACAATTGCATAAAAAAATACTTAAGTGTTGTTGAATTGACAACTTTTATAACTTCAATTAAAATTTTGTTGCATTTTTCTGTATTAAAAAATTTAAAAATATGGTCGTCCATTAACTGGTTAGCGGTCATTTACTGGCTCAGTCACTTTATCCCAGAATTTTCTCACTTGTAGATTGAAAAATCGAATCTAATGAAAATCTTAGATAAAAATTTTTTATTATTTTAAAAAATATAATTAATAAAATATTCGTAATATCATTTTGTTCGTTTAATGAAAATTTAAAAAATAGACAAAACGGTTTCAATAATCACAGTAATCAAAAGTGGTTTTTTATGACAATCATGTCATAAAAAGTTTAAATTAATTATTACGAAAAGAATCTAGAGTGATACAAAAAAAAAAAAATTGTCGACTGTATTCATTTCAATTAGAAGTTATTGTTAATTAATTAAATTTTAAACTAGTTTTAAAATAGATGAGGAATTACAGAAAGAAAAATTTGAAGTAAACACACGGAAAAAAAAAATGAGAAAAATTACAGTTTCATATCGTACATAATACCTCAGTCGAAAGATAGTTAATAGTAGAGTATAAGCACTGATTTTTGACACTGCACCTAAAGCGAATAACTGACATAATATTGACTATTATTTCATTCATTTCTATACAATTTAAAATAACGATGAGAAGATTAATTATGTTTTAGGCATGGTAAGGGCCTACTTTGTGAAGGTGTCCAAAACTGCAGGTATAACTAGATATTTTTATGAACTTTAAGCATTTTTTGAATAATTAAAATAAAAATACTTGTTTTTTCATCACATACTTCATATATCTTTGGTTTTATTAATTAATAATTTATCGCATGTTATAATATTCTATTCTATAATTTAAAACTTTATTAAAGTTATTAATTTCCTTAAAATATCCACAATTGGTGTTTCTACTCTAAACTATTTAAAAATTTTTACATAAATATAGAAATCCCTGAGTAAACAAAACGATTTACTCAATAATGAATGTATATCTATATATAGTATTCAAATTCAATCGGTTTGAATCATTTCTAATCGCCCTAATTAAAAAAATTTATTGAAAAGAATTGAAACTAATTTAATACTTTTGAATTAATTTTAATTCTCGAAGCATTTAACGATTAGAATGAATTGAGAAAAATTCGATGTCGCGTTAATTCATTTTAATTTTTTTTAATTATAGACAAGACCAGACATTTAGTTTTATTTACGGATTGAAGAATGAATTCAGAAAAATTTAGAGTTTTTAATATCCCTGCTTAAAAATATTGATTGAAAAGAATTGAAAATGATGAAATTCGAATTCTTTTTAATAATTTCAATTCTCTTTTGTTTGTATATATAGATATACAGTTTGCATGGAGTGACCGCTTCTCAATTCTTTTCAATCAGTATTTTTAACCAGGGATACTTTAATTTTTTTGAATTTTCTACGAGATCAGAAACTCAAGAATTATTCAGTTATTGAGAAGAATAGAAGTGAATTAGTTAGAAATTTAAATTATTGAAATGAATTCATCTTTTTCAATTCTATTCAATGAGTTTTTTGAATCAGGGCATTTTTAAAATCACGGATAGCAACGTATTCAAAAGTATTAACAACTATTTAAAATTTTTTTTTTCGAATCGTTTCAAATCGTTTCTTTTAATAAGGGAGTGTATACTATCGTCGACATTAATCTTTGAATGATAGACATATTGAAAAAGAATTAATTGTAAATATTTAATCATTTTTATAACAAAATGTCTGTCAAGAAACAATTTCTATTGAAATTAATGTGTACCAAATCACATGTAATTGCATAAGTTATACAAATTTTCATGTATTTAATTCTAATTATCTTTCTTATTTAAAAAATTCATGCCGGCAATAGTACATTATTCAAAAAACAAAATAAAATAATAACTATTCCACTATTTAACATTCAGCTGATATAGTTTTGTTATCTTACAAATCTATACTAATAAAAGGAGAGTCGATCTTTAACTTCCCGCTAAGAAAATTATCAATTTTCAAAAATTCGGGAAGTTATTGGTTTCACCCCGTTTCAGGAAGCTCGAAAACAGCGGGAAGTTTTAGGGCTGGCCCACAGGGTCAACCGATAGACAGATTTTTTTGTTCGGTTATACTGCGAAAACTACTGAACCGATCGAAATAATACTTATATCATAAGATGCAGCGTATTTCGGAGAAGGTTTTAGTATATGATGTGTTCGTGCTTACTTATCCGGAACTTATATTTTTTTGACTTATTAGAAATAATGAATTTTTATTGTAAATAAAATTATTCTATTCGATTGTCATTTGTTTAAAATAAATTTTTTAACTCTGTTGGTTATGTTTATTTATCGATTTGACATTTGGTAAATCGAGTGTTGTCAAGAATTATTTACAATAATGCATTTGCGAGTTATCATTACTATATGTCATCGGTACATCAGGGCTAATCAATTATATGAGTATGTAATTTTTATTAGTTTGAAAACTAATGGTACAATAAAAGTTAAAAAAATTATTATTCTAAATAGTTTCAAAGAATTTATGGTGAATACGTATGAGTTAAAATTTAATAATGGCGTTGAGTATTTTGTATTTACGCTTTCTGAAGGAGTATACTTATTAGGAGTTCAACTGTTATGAATTTTCGGTTGAGTCGGATACATTCACTAAAATTTCACGATAATCACGTAACTAATATTATTTAATTTCCTAAACCCCATATATTCGTAAATATATTCTAATAATTGTTTTTAATAATTTTTAGAGATTATGAGTCTTCCAGCTTATTTATTTATGCACCAGAAGATGGTATGACCCGTAATTTAGTGTATAAAGAAGCATTGTCATAACTTTTTAGTTTAGTAATGTAGTTATGTAAATTAATTATAATTTGGTTCGACTTTAAAATTGTAATTAAATTTTAAAAAAACGTATATTTAAAAAGAAAATGAATAACAAATATAAAATTTTTCAAGAATAGTTTATTAATAACTAAACATAAATTTCAGCCCAGCGAAGCGGGTGAGGGACAGCTAGTATCTTATAAATAAAAAGTTCATTTTTTCAAAAATTTTAAAAATAATTTCCGTTTTTTTACGACCATATCCACCAAAAAGTCCCTAGATAATTTCCAGTTCTACCACTTCAGTAATTAAAGAAAATAAATTTTATAACTATATATCTATATGCAGTTGATATATTCTATTATCAAAATCAGTTCGTCAAATGAGTTAAATAATAAATGATTAAAGATTAAACGCGCTTGCGTTACTCGTCGGTAGCATTTATCTGTCAAAAGTTGTTGCGAGTCGTCAATGCTCCTCGATATATATCACATACGAGAGAAAACGCGAGTGTTTCAACCATTTTATGTTCTATAAATTATAATATTTATAAATAATAACTTAGTTATATATTCATCAACTTGTCTGCCTAAAAAAAAAAAAAAACGAAATTACTTGACAAGTACATAAACAAAAATATATAAATTTATATTAAGCGTATATTTTTTATCGAATATATACTTTTATATAAACATTTTTATCATCACATTGGAAAAATATAGTTTACATTAACCTCAAAAAACAATAATTTTGACTGAATTTAATAAAAATCAACAAAATATCACGTCAAATGCCTTAAAAATTTATTATTATTATCAATAATATGCTTGAAAGTTATGTGATATTTTTTTAAAAAATTAACTTAGATAATTTAAAAAAAAAAAATAAAAAACTTTTCTAATTATAAAAACAAAAAATGTTAAAATTATTTTGGTTTGTTATTCTTGCCCTTACATTTGGAGTTAATGCTCGTAAGTAAATTTTTATTTTAAATTATTCATGTTTTTCAAATTAATTATTTTGTAAACTTTTTTTTGTAAGTAAATTCAATGTTTTAATAGAATTATACGAGGGTGAGTGTAGCAGACATCACACAAATTTAAAATTATAATTAAATAGGGTAAATAATTGAAAAAGTAATATTTATAAAAAATGCGCTTATTAATTTCAAAATTTTTGATTTAATAGCGCGTTTTTTCAAATTTTATTTTCTTAATTATTTACTCGATTTATTAACAATTTTAAATTTGTCTAATGTCTACTACATTCAATGATATTGAAGTTAGCCGATGTTTAATAATGTTTGGAGTTGATTTAAAATGATAAATTATAAAAAAAAGTATTTTTAAAAATTGCACTTGTAGTTTTTTTTATTTTCTATATGTGCATATTTTTCATTTTTTTTTTTTGTTTGTAATTGATTTGTTAAAAAAAAAAATTCAAAAATTGTTAACTGTTCTGCTAACTTTAGAATCATCTACATTCATGCTCATTAAAAATATTTATAAGTGAATGTAGCAGACTATTGGCAATTTTTTGAATTTTCGAATAAATAAAAAAAAAAATGTGCGTAAAATAAAAATTTAAAAATACGTACTTAGATAATTGAAAACCAGTACGCGAATTTTTTTAAATTTCATTTTTTTTATTTATTTAAAATTTATAAATTGTCACATATCTGCTACATTCGTATTCATAATTATTTCATACATTTTAAAAAATATAAAGAAAAAATTAATTTAAGTATGTTAGAGTATCAAAATTTTTGTAAACATAAATGATAAATATTTTTTTTTAGTATGATTTAAAAAATTAATTTTATAATTGAGCTATCGATGAAAAAAATTCGATATATATTTAATTTAAAAAAAATTTTATAGTCGGAGGCTAATAAAAGTAAAATTAGTAAAAGGAAAAAAAGTAATGAGACGAAAATAAGAGCGATTGTAAATAAAAGAAAATAAGTAATAGACAAGTAAAAGCAATTGAAATCGTGAGCAGCATTAACGCGTCAATCGTAACAACGTGATTCGTCATTGGCTGTCGTTGTAAATATAAAATTGCTTTGTCCGTTTATTCACTCTACTGAGTCTCGACCCCTATTTATATTATATACCGACATTACTATCATCTAACATCCCCTCAAACTCAGCCATACAATCTAACAATATCCAAGGCCTTTTAATATACAAGCTAACACAGGCTCAATCGTCCAATCATCCACTTCCGTTTCTCATTGCTTACACCGATAACTATAATTTCATTTAATTATCATCATTTTTTTTTTATTCATGTATTTTTACTATTTTATTTTAATCATCTAACAGCTTTTCTACAGTTTATATTAAAAAAATTAGATTTTATCGGAGTTTATGTTATTTTATAAAAAACAAAACTTCTGTATATTTTAATTAGAAAATTTCATCTTCAATTATAATTAGATAAATCCAATGGTTACAATTAAAAAAAACATTTTCTGAAAAGCAAAACTAATAAAAAGAATTTGTTGATAAAAAAAAAAAAAAAAATGAGAAATACTTGGTAAATATTTATTTAACCTTTTGAACTTGTAGTATACCAATAGGTTTAGCGTTGAGTCCACATGCTTATTATTAAACTGCTGAAGTGAATACATACATATATATATATCTACACACATAGATATATATTGTGATATTCTGAGTTTGGTTGCGTATTATTATGACTATTACTTTGACTTATCAGTTCAAAGTAACTTTGAATAACTGATGATTCATACAAGTTATGATACAAGACTATTAATTTATTTCAAATAATCTGTATTATCTAAATTAAACGCAATTATAAAAATTGAATTATTTATAAGAATATTTTTAAAAATCTGTTTAAATTTTTTAACAAATATTTTTTTTTAGGTAAATTAGTATTAAAAAAAAATTTTTGATATTCTAATGGAAGAACTTTTGAAATAAAAATATGATACTAAAGTTAGCCGACGTCTTATAATTTTTGGATTTTTTTAAAAACAACAAATTTAAAAATTAAAACATTTCAGAAAATTGCACCTATAGTTTTTAAAATTTTCTACATGTGCATTTTTTTTTTTACTTAATTCAATAGTTAAAAAAAATTCAAACATTTTTAATTGTCTGCTAAGTTAAGGATCATGAAATTACACGTCGTCTAAAAATTTTTGGATTTTTTTAAAATCGATAAATTTAAAAAAAGAAACATTTCAAAAAATTGCACCTATAGTTTTCTTAATTTTCTACATGTGTATATTTTTAGTTTTTTAATTAAATTATGAAAAAACATCCAAAAATTGTTAACTGTCTGCTAACTTCAGCATCATAAAAAAATTTAGAATTTTATTATAATAATAATTTTGAAATAGATAATTTAATATTTTAGATTCATTTATTTATTAAAATTTTTTTTTCTAGATAATATTACAAAATTAGGAAAAAAATGTGATGCTAATAAGTTACCCGTTGATTGTGGAAAAAATCAAGAATGTGTTGGTAACATAAATCAAACATTCCACTGTTACTGTGCACATGATTTTGTGGAATCCGATGGTGAATGTTTGAAAATGTCAACAACTGCTGCTGCGTCTATTGATCCAACAGATCAACAATCTAATAAATCATCAGGTATGATAATCATCATTCTATCTTTAGTATTTATAATTAAAAAAAATCGAATTTTTTTATCAAGCAACTTCACTCATGAAAATATTCTATTATTTTTAAATTTATTTAATATTATATCAAACAGTAAGAAATGAGCCCTCTAAAAATCAAGTCGTGTGTTTTTTTTCTAGTTCTCCATTTTTTTTTTTTTTCGTCGCAATAAATATTCGGATTTAATATGAATTAGTAAATAAAAATTCAAAATATGACGCTGAATGAGGCTCTGAAACAACTTAACAAGTCCACGAAAACTATTAAATTTGAATGTTTTTATGTTTGATCTTTTGTATTTCTTACGAAAACTCCATTTCCCAGAGTTAAATAAACTCCTAAAATTACATAAAAATTTTTGTAACTTTTGAAGACATTAAAAAAAATTAAGTAAACAATTGAAAAAATGAAGTGTCAATTATTAAATCTATGAGGAAATTTTATAAGGCAAATATTGCTCCATTGCAGTTTTGAAAAAATTTGTTTTAAAAAACATTGACAAATAATAAAATAAAGTTTCATTTTATGAAAACGATTGATTATTTATTGAACTGACTTGAGGGAGGTTCGACCAAATCTAATGTAAAAAGGATTTTCCAACTTTAAGATTTTAAACTTAGTATACATGTAAAGAAGTACTTTATCTATGTATTCTCAAAATTTGAATATGACCCACCGCCTAGTTTTTAGAAAAAAAGATTTAAAAATGACGTTTTTAAAGTTCTTATACACAGGCTTTTATGGCTGACAAGCTCCCGACATGACTTATTCGATTTTTTTCATTATTAATGTTCAAAGTTTGAGAAATAAAAAACTAAATGCCATAAACTTGAATATTTTTAGAATATGATAATATTTTAACAATATAGTGTTACCGTTATAATTATTTAAATAATTGAAGTTAAACTTTATTATTTAATCTCGTCTATCGACAGAGATACATACTATTGAGGGTTTGACAACGTCGCGGAAGCAGTTGAGAGAAAAAACAAACATAGATATACATTAGAAAGAGAGACGAGATTATAAATAAATTTTTCCCGCTTTAATTTGAATATCGATGTGTAAGAAGTTTGAACGCGCTGTTGCCCATCTTTTTATTAGATCATATGAGTCAAAAATAACCAAGTCATTTCATTACTTTCTTTAATTAAATAAGTCAAATATTAATTTATGAATTCGTTATGTTATTATAAATTAAAATAATGAATTTTTATAACTATTGGGAGAATTTAGCAAACAAAACATTCAAACACTATTTTGACTCACTAGTTTCGGCCGAACCTCCTTAAACTATTTTATTTTGAATTAAATAAATATTATCAAGGATTTAATATTACTACATAAGGTCAGAGGATTTATTTATTATTAGACTAGTACCTGGAAAAGTTAGGGAATTTCAGTTTCAAAAATTTGCGGTCACCATATAAATTCAAAGTTCAAAATTATATCGAATTTGGAAGTTCACTGACATAAACATTTGTGAAACGCATTTTTCTTACACGAAATACTATTATACACTAAAGTAATGACATTAAAATTAGTCGACGTCTGATAAATTTTGGATTTTTTTTAAAACAATAAATTAAAAAAAAATGTATTTCAGAAAATTGCACTTATAGGTTTTTAATTTTTTTGCAGGTGCATATTTTTAGTTTTTTCTTTTTAATAAAATTGTTAAAAAAAATCCGAAAATTGTTAATTGTCTGCTAACCAGGATCATTAAAAGTAACGTTGATTTGTATAAAAATGATATTAATAGTTATATTAAAAATGTATTTTATTATTTTAGGTAGTTCGGTTGCCATTGGATTATTAATACCGACATTTTTATTAATTTTTGGTGGAGTAGGATTTTGCTGTGCAAGACGATATCGATTATTACCATGCCGACAAAATATATATGGTAATGTTTTGGTAACAAGAGATGAAGACGATGATGATGATCCACCGATCGCGTAAAATAAAACAAGACTGATATAATTAATATATTTCGAATTCTTTGTATGTATCTTTTAAATTTTTTAAATTTAATTAATTCTTATATTTTTTGTAAGTCGAACAAAGTAAAGTGAGTATACTAAGTAAGATAATGGATTAAAAGTTGGGCATTTTTTTTAACTAAATAAAGTTGATTAGTCACTTATAAGCCATTTTTATACAATTAACGTAAATAATGTATAAATAAAGTGTGTATATGTAATAATTTTTTATATGATTATAAAATTTAAAAAAAGGAAAAACAAGGCCAAATGTGTAAATAAATGATTAATAATGTTCATATTTATATACTTCATTACATTAATGATAATATAATAACTATAACGATAATGAACTGAATAATACAAACTAAAATTTATAAATAAGGAAATATTAACTGTGAAAAAATTTTTCATGCGCATTTAATATGTGCAATTATTTTCGCTCAAATATAAACATATTCAATATATCACTGAGATTAGAAATTTTTTTAATGAAATTTATTCTTGCCATTTGTAAAACATTAAAAAAAAATGAATAAATGTTTTTTTGATATTTATTAACAAAATTTTCGTTTTGTTTCTTACAACTGATTTTTGACACTACCTTGTGTGTCTGAGATACAAAAAAAAACCTTGTTTTCGTGATTTTTTTTTCAGACTATCTTCGTATAATATTCTACTAAATTTTCATAAAAAAATATTGAAAAATGAGCCAGTGGTAGTGGGGAGAACCGAGTTACTTAAAAAAAAAGTCTCCATGTTGTAGGCAGAATAACTCATGACTGCTTTATCTGGAATCAAAAAACCAAAAAGATTTCTTTAGTACATAAGTTTACCTTGGATTTGAATAAAAGAATGAACAAAATATTCATTTTTTAATTTTTGGTAAAGGTGCAATAAAAAAAACTCTGATTTTTGCCAAAAATTGCTCTTTTTGTTTAATTAAAAAATAAGTAATTGAAAAAAAAATCCTTCGTTCAAATCTAAGATAAATTTATGTACTAAAAAAATCTTATTGATTTTTTGATTTCAGATGAAGCAGTCATGAGTTATTCTGCCTACGGCATGGAGACTTTTTTTTGAGGTGACTCGTCTCTCCCCACTACCACTGGCTTATTTTTCAATATTTTTTTATGAAAATTTAGTAGAGTATTCTTGGAATGATGTTTAATATTGTCACAAATTTTAAGAATTTTATTCAAGAGGGTACTCTGAAAAAAAAAATCACATAAATATGCTCTTTTTTTTTTTGTATCTCAGGCCCCTTTTCCCCCTTAACCTTTCTTACGTCGCGCTATGAGCGCAGCATCACAACTTTTATTAAAAGATTATTGAAAAAGAAAATAAATTTCTGAGTTTTTTGAATATTTTTTTGATATTTTAAATATTAAAAAAAAAAAATTTATTTTTCTTGTTGGAAAACTTGAAAATCGCCGCGATTTGCTGCTGACCCGAATAAACACAGGCGTTAAAATTGTTCGGATTTTCTGCGCAGAGCTGCCAGTTGTCACCAGTGACTCATTTCCAGTTTATTTAATTCATTTCTTTCTTTAAAATTTTTATTTAATACAAAATTAGTATTTTAGTAAAAAAAGTTATAAAAAAAATTTCAACTGTCTAGTTAGAGAAGCTTGTGTGGTTTTAATCACACCAGCTCGTTTGTGCGATGCGACCAATGAAGGGTAGTGAGACCGCGCGACGGACGGAGGATTAAATAATTTTAAATTATGATGCCACGATGACAAAGTAAAATTTATGATAAGATAAAAAACTCAAAGAAATCTATTGTAAATAAAAATATAATTTAATTAAGATGAATAATCCACAAATTAATGACTCAAAACTTTCCAAAGTCACCTTTGACAGCTTTATTTTGATATAACTCAATCTAATAATGATACAACGTTTTTTAAACAATGTAAATTTATAGATAAAACAAAACTCCATGATGGGTATGTAAAAAAAAAAAAAAATAGAAATGGAACAATCGGGTATTCTGCAAGTTAGCTTTAGAAATGTCCTTTTCGGTCCTTTTTATTTTGTATTTGAGTTAGAAAATACAAGGTAACTAGAATCTAGAATAGTAACTATTCTAGTAAACTTGGGAAAATAGGGATTGAGAAGGTTGACCATTATGTCATCTGCCGAGAAAAATTACAATCAAGGTGATGGTAAACAGTATTAGTTTAGCATTATCAGTGTCTTTAATTATTTATTTTTTTTTTTTTTCTAAATACAATAAATTTTCGAGATGTCTTCGTCAAAAGTAACGTGTTGTATTCGCGGCTGTTCGAATATGCCGTATAAAAATAATACACAGGTGAAATTTTATCGTTTCCCCGAAAGTTCACTGAACACCGCGTGGATAACCTTCAAACGTCAAAAATGGGTAAACGCTGTTAAAAATCATGTGTAAGTAGCGCTTAATTAAAAAATTGTATTAATTATCATTTTTTGAATAATCAATGTAATGGCAGATATCAGAAAAGTTTAAAATTTTTTTTCTCCAAATGATAATAATAATAATAAAATTTTATTACAATGTACAGTTACAATTATAATTCTTTACATTTTTTCCATATATTATCTGCATTTTAAAAGAGGTGTTTCCCTTTCTGTACTACATTATTTACTTTTTTTTTTTTTTTTTTTTTTTTTTATACTGCACTCGTTTCCCAGCTGCCTACGGACACTCCTGCGTCTCTTTTACCACTGCTGTTCTTCACCTCCAATTCTTAACCCTCAGTTATGCCACCATCCTCACTGTTGACTAACTGCTCAAATTTTTTAATGTACGAGCAGATCTCATAAATTGGCTCGCCCCTAAGCGTCTATGTCAACATATATTCGAAGTCCACCTCCACTTTGTTACCTCTCCATTCTTCAATTAACTTTTTCACCTCTCCTTTAACTTTCATCATAGTTTCTCTGTATTTAAATATGTGTTCAAGATTCTCCTCTTCATTTCCACATACTCTGCACATCCAGTCTTGGTAACCTTTTTTTCCTGCCCTTCCTATGTTGCCACACCTTAGTCTGCACTACGTTTCCTTTATCCAAGACTGTATTTTTCTGTCCCTCCAGTATGGTTCCTTCCCCAGACATGTTTTCAGGAATTTGTATCTGCTATTATATGTCGAGTTCATTATTTTTACATCCTCGCTTTTTTCTATAGGTGCCTTGTAGTATTCCAAGCCTTCATCCAATCTCTTTTCAATCTCTTCTATTGCTGCCTTCTTCCATATTTTTTCTATCATGTCCTCACACCTCATTTCTGTCAGACCTTTCAGTAGCTCCTTACTCCATGGCGATGGTTCTTTATTCAAAATTCCTCTGCACTCTTCTCTTAGGCATAACTTCACCCATCTGTCCTCCTTCTTCTTCAAGATGTCTCTCAGGTACCTGCACGCTCTTAGCCTGATAGTGAAACCCAGACTGTTCACTCCTGCTTCCTTTCTCCAAATGTACTCGGGCGTATTTTTTGTCAGCCCCATCGCTGCTTTGCAATACCTATTATACACTGCTGCTATTTCTCTGCTGCCTTTCCACCCCCATCTTTCCACCTCATAAAGAGCCCCTGACTTCACCATTGTGTTGTACAGGTATATTCTGTCCTTTAGCTTGTCCCTCCCGGCCCTTCTTATCGGTCCCCATGTTGCATTCAGCGCCTGCTCTTTCCCAACTAGAGACCTTTTGTGTTTGATCCAGTTACTCGCACTCGTCATCCAGCATCCTAGATACTTAAATTCTTTAACTTCCTCGATCTCCGCTCCATCAAAAATCCACTTTCTTGCTGCTCTTTTTTCATTTCTGCTTCTTCTTCCTATCCTCATGATTTTTGTTTTCTTCATGTTTATTTTCATACCGTTTTTTCTCGCATACTCCAGCAACACTTATCATTTTCTTCATGGATGCCTCGTCCTCTGCCACCACCGCCACGTCATCTGCGTACTTCCCTACATACATATTTATTTTTCCCATCGTTGCTCCACCCAGTTTTCTCCTCATGTATTCGTCATCCAAATCGTCTATATAAATGTTGAACAGCAGGGGGCTGAGTGGACACCCCTGCCTCACTCCTTTTCCTGAACCAAACTGCCTTGTTGTCTTTCCTCTCACTCTTACTCTGTTGTACGTTTTTTTGTAGATAGCTTTTATCATTCTCAGCATTCTACCCCTGACCCCTGCCTTTCTTAACTTTTTGCATAAATTTTTTCTGGGAACGCTATCGAACGCCGTCTCAAAGTCCACAAAACACAGCACATCCCCCTTCCTTCTTTTGATCCCGTTGTTAATTAATGCGTTCAGTACAAAGACCTGGTCCCTCGTTCCTCTGCCTCTTCTGAACCCTACCTGGCTTTCCTGTATGACTCCGTTTTCCTCACTCCACTTTTCCAGCCTCGCCGTCATTATGTTTGCCATGATTTTATACCCGACATCCAGTAATGATATCCCTCTGTGGTTTTCCGGTTTATCTGGATCTCCTGCCTTAAATATTGGCGCTATGTACGCCTCTTTCTACCCCTCTGGTATCTCTCCTGCCCTCCAACATTCATTTAATGCCTCCAGCATCACCTCTTTCCCTTCCTCCGGTAGTGCTTTGTAAAACTCTGCCCCTATCCCGTCTTGACCCGGAGCTTTCCTGTTTTTCATTCTTTTTAGTGCCGCATGTAACTCTGCCCCTGTAATGACCTTCTCCATAGGGTCTTCTTCCTCCCCCAGGATCGCTTCATCTTTGTCATCCTCCCCCGTCTTGTTTAAAGCTAACCCCTGCTCCAGATTCAGGGCTTCGCTGTTACTTGTTAGCCCATCTTCCTCCTCCTCCCCACCCAGCGTCTTCTGAAAATGCCCTATCCACTGCTCTTCCCCTATTTCTTTACTTACTTGCACCCCTGCCTTACCTCTGAATGCATTCACTACGTCCCACCATTCCGCCATACTGCGGCTTTTGTTTATTTTGAATCTTTTTTCCTTCACCCATTCTTCTGCTCTTTCCCTGCACCGACTCTTATATTCTTTTCTGCTTTCTATCAACTCCTTTTTACTTGTCACGCTCTTCTCTTTTAAATGCTTCTTGAGTTTTTTGAAAACTTTCTTTCTCAGTTCTCTGCACTCACCATTGATCCACGGTTTCCCTTTTTTTCTTTCTTTGCCACTTCTGTACTCCATTTCACACACTCTTGCTGCAATTTTCGTGGTCTCGACCAGTTCATCCCATCTTCTCTTATCCCCTCCTCTCACCCTCTCATTCCACTCTTTCCTCCATACCACCTGATATTCCTCCGTTTTCTCTGCCTTCCACCTAAGCTTGTAGCTCTCACCTTCCACTCCACCCGCTTCCATCTTTACAGGCTCTTTTTCTGGTTCATCCGCCCTTGCCTCGCCCCCTTCTTCCTCCTTTAGTGTTAAGACAATCGGGAGGTGGTCCGAGTCAGTCCTGGCGACAACTTCCAGCATGGATATCTCATACACTTTTTTCTCTCCCATTCTCATGACCAGGTCAATCACCGTACTGCTATCCTCTGCGCCTCCTCCCACAAAAGTTATTGCCCCTTTACGATCCCCCTCCACTCTTCCATTCAATATGCTCAGCCCCAGCTCTTCACATACTCTTAGCAACCTTCTTCCTTCCCAGTTTATCACTTTATCCTGAGACTCCCTCTTTTGTAGCCCGACTTGTCCCACTTCATCATCTTCTAATCCAGGTTCTTCTCCAGTTCTTGCGTTCATATCCCCGACTATCACAGTATCTTCTCCTTTATATATGCCATCTTCCAGGATCTTTCTTAGTGGTCCCTCCAACTTTTTCATGCCTACGTTGTTGTATACTGTTATCAATGTCAGGCCTCTGCCTTCTTTTTTTAGTTCTGCTTTCATCCCGAACTCCCATTCTTTTACTTCCCACTCCTTAGCCCATTCTTTTTTTATGCCCATCACCTGCCCACCACGCCCTGCCTTTCTTTACTTTCTTATCTTTGGTGGCGCTTTTAAAATGCCATGTGTATTTGTCACTCAACCACCTTCTCGCCCTTTCTTCTTTGTCTTTTGTGACCCACGTTTCCTGCAGAACCACCACTTCCCTTCTTTTAATCCATTCTCTCATTTCCTCTACCTTCTTTAGACCTGCAACATTCCAAATTATGATCTGCCACTCTTTTTCGCTTTTATTTCTAGCTTTGTCTTCATCTTTATTACTGTTTATTTTTTTTTTTGCTTGTCCTTTTGCTATTACCCTTGTTTTTCCTCATTTGCTCCGGTTCTCCGAACTCCCTACTCCCCTCTTACCTCGTCTCTCTGTCTTTGTCTTTTGAGAAGTTCCGCCATTTTCATTAGCCGCCCTAGTAACTCGTCCCAGTACCACCATACTCCTTCCACCAGCATCTTCATGTAATTTCTACTGGCCCTCTTGCCCTCTTTCCTCAGTCTTTGAACCTCTTCTTCTAGCCATTGGAGTACCCTTGCCTGTTGTTCCGTGTGGTCATCATCCACCCAGATGCCTGTTTCCTTTAACAAAGACTTTTTTTTCATTAGCTTTAGTTTTGACTCTACTTTGTCCAAGGTCAAGATATAGTTTTCTTTGCCCTCCTTAATCTCCCTCGTGCTTCTTACAATGATGACTTTTTCCCCCAGCTTTTTGCAAATGATTCTATATTTTTGAAATTTATAATTCCGAAATACCTCAGAATTGTACCGAAAAAAACCACGCCGATTAACAATACGTTTGCACGCTTTGCTTGCCCAGATGGCGCTCTCTCCAAATGATAAATTATTATCGAGAAAACTTTAATTAAAACAAAAAATGCTTTTTTTTTTTTTACGAATTTTTATTAGACGTATGGATTGAGCAAATTTATTGAAACCTTTTGAACATTATTAAGTATAAATTCAACAACTTTAAGTAATTTTTTCATGCGAAAATATCAATAAATGAGCCGGTGACGGAGCTTTTCCAAGAACGTCTTTTGAAATAGACGATTTGAGGTGAGCACTTATTTTAGCTGGAAATTATTCGAAATAAAAAATCATTGAAATTTAGTCAAAGTATCATTAATTCCTCTTCCCAAAGATCTCTGATTTTTTCAATTTTTTGTGGTCATTTAAGGTAAAAACTGTTATTTTTTACGAAAAATTGCGCCATTAATTAGGTAGAAAATCCTCTTCATGTAAACAAAAATTTGCAAACTTAACGTTGCCCAGGCGGCACAAAAAAAAAATTGTTGACTTTTTGTTAAATTTAAGGCAACAATTTGTTATAGTGTAACTAATTGTTAACACAAAGTTAACAACTTTTTTTTGTGCCGCCTGGGATTGGAGGAGGTATTTTATATCTAGAAATTGTGTACCAAGTTTGAAATTAATCGGTAATGTAGTTTCTAAATAGCAGGGCTCACAGACTATGAAAAAGTAGTTTTGTGGAAAATGCGTTTATAGTATGGAGGGTAGAGGTACCTCTACCCTCCATAGTTTATAGTTTTAGAAGAAAAAAGTGAAAAAAAAAAAAAATGTTGCTTTTTTTTAACTTAGTTGAGGAGGGGGTGAAAAATATCCCTGAGGCAAGAAGGCCCTTCTTAAAAATTCGATAAAAAAAAATTTATTTTTTTTAACCTTGGGGAGGGTAACGCAAGGGTTGCTCTGATTGACTTGAAATTTTAGGACAATATTCTTGAAATGTTTAACTATAAGAAAACCGAAAAAAAATCCAATTTTTTAAAAATGCTAACCTTTACCCCCCCCCCTCCCTCCTCTTAAATAAAATAAAAAAAACTTTAAGAACTTGCTGACTTCAATCTTATATAGTAAGTTTAAATAATGAACTATTATGAAGAGACAAAAAGTAAACATTGGTATAAAATGAATTTTCAATTTTTTTTTTTATTACATTTCAGAAAGCATCAGAAGGATTGGGAACCAAATAAAAATACAAGGATTTGTAGTGCTCATTTTATCAACAATCAAAAATCAGAACATCCACTGCATCCATCTTACATACCGACAATTTTTCCTGGAAAAAAAAATACAAAAAACAATATTCAGTTAGTTCAACGGTTTGAACGGTTACAGCAACGGAAATCAAGGACTAATATAATTAATAATACAATCCCAAATAATAAGAATAATAATAATGGTTTAGACACTAGTAATAAAACTGTAATAGCAGCTGACGAGGATCAAAATTCTTCCGAAATTGAACCACAGAATATAGAAACTTGTCATGTTTCTAATATTGTTCTCCAAGCAGCAAGTCGTAGTGTAATCTGTCAAACTGAGAAACTAATTAGTGAAAGTATTTTAGATAAGCATACGTATTTTTTTTGTAATATTCATACTTCCGATGGTGTTAGTACTGCAGAAGTGCAAGTAAATTTACCAATTAAAAAGACATCGGAAAAAATGTGTCAAGTAAATTTTCCGACTTTACGAAAGCCTATCAAAGATATGGGATGTGATCTAATCAGTCAAGGTTCAAGATGATCAATCTTTAAGCAGTTTAGCCGGCGTCAAATTTTCCATTTTTTTTAAATATTCTTCTAGATTCTAAATCATCAAAAGTTGATGAGAGATGTAAATTATTAATTTTACCTTGATAAAATTAAAAACTGGCGTTACATTCACCGCACTAGGGGTATTATTTAATATCCATCGAACTCCAGCGCAAAAAATATTTGTAAGTAATTTACAGCAACTCAATATTTTATTTAAAAAATGGTATTTGTGTGGGATCAGTTCCACCACATTTTCCAAAGTTCCAAGTTTTTGCACATCAAATATCTATAATTAATTTTTTTCTGTGTTCTGCTATACTGCGGATTAAATTTCCTGTATGTGTTTATGTTTCTAATACTAGATATCTATCCGGACCTTGTAACTAAAGTGTGCAAAATTGATAAAAATAACATAAAATCATTCAAATTTTCAAAAATAAATATTATCTAATACATAAAGTAATTTTATATAATACCGTAAGAAGGACGGTGGTGATAGAAAGGTCTAACTAAGATTTAAAAAATTTTTAAAACTCTGTGTAATTTCAATATTCTTAAGGTGTACAAAAGCTTACCTAACATTTTGTTACAAGTAGTTTGAACGGTATCCGCCTTCTTTTGCTACACGGAAAGAATTTTTGTATGAATATTGCCCACAACACCGTTATTACGCCTGTGTGTACTAGTAAGAGATGTAGTCTAAGGCAAGAGTACGTTAACATAGCCTTACTGATGAGTCCGTTAACGTGCTGCGGACGAAACTACACACAATACGGCAAACAGGCATATATCTTAAGTTTTGGTGTTTGACTTAAAAGTCAGGACATAGAATAATAAGAAAATTATGTCATTTATTGTAGCGCAGCACGGAACTGAAAAATTTCAAAGAAAAATCCAAAATAAGGGCATTTGTATACCTTTGGTATACACTTATAGCTGATTTACACTTATTAAACATCTAAGTAAGCAAATTAAATTTGAATCTGCCGATAAATGCTTGTGGTTGAAATTGGACTAGAAGCCATTGGTCTAATTTTGGATTTTTGCTTATTAAAATACGTATGGATCCCTCTTGAAAACATTTACCAAAAAAATTTATATTTTAGCCATCAAAAGCTACTATACAAGCAACTTTACCGGAAGCTTTTAAAATACATTATCTTGAAACACGATTAATAATTGACTGCACTGAAGTAAACAGAATTGTCACCAGAAGTGAAACAAAGAGTTTTAATATACTCTGAATATAAACATCATCAAACAGTTAAATTTTCGGTTAGGTGTACTCCAAATGAAGTTCTAAGCTTTTTATCTGTGCTATGATGGTCGCTCTAGTGATAGATTCATTACGAACGATCGTGGATTAGTCGATTTTATAGAACCTGGTGGTGTTCTAGCAGACAAAGATTTCCCCCAGATAAAAACGGCAGTGGAAAAAAAAAATGCAATTTTTATTATGTCTCCATTTAGCCATGGCACACAATGTACACTAGAGGAAATAGAAGGAACATATAACATTAATTCGGTGAGAGTTCACATTGAAAGAGTGAATCAAAGAATCAAAGATTTTAAGATTTTTTCAAAAGCTACAGTATTTTTACTTCCTCACATCGATCAAATTGTATTTGTAGTATGCTGCTTGATAAACATTGAAAACCGATAATGAAAGAACAATCCATAAGCTGTGAAAATCGATAAGAAAAAAAATTATAATAAATTTAACAGGCATCTGCAAATTTTTGAAACAAATAAATTGTTCTAATAATAGTTTATAGAAAATTTTTAAAGTGGAAATTTACGGAAACTATCAATGCAATATTTCAAAAGATGTTTCTTTAGTATTAATATAAATTTTTTTGACAAAACTAAACAATTGTCAGATGTCTACTAACTTTTTTATCAAAGAAGTAAAATATTAAAATAATTATACATAATCAATGATGATACAAATACAGTTGAATCCATAAAAGAATGGGCTTTTCTCCTTACTATTAAGGTTTTCCCACTCCGTACTGACGCATGCACTGTAATATGAAAAATATCCTTATGCGAGTAGCGTGAAGTATAGACAGATTTTCTGTGATGTATATCGTATAGCTAATGGTGATTATAGAAATATAAAATAGCGCTACCTGAAGTTAATATTATTAAGAAATTCAAAACTAGGAAGGGAATTAATTAAATTTTATAAAAAGAACAATACCTAAACTTATAAAATTAAACATAAGCAAATGATGATCGAATAAAAAAAATAAAATAAATCAGTTAATAATATGTACTACAAATTATTTATTTTATAAATTTTTATATTTGAACAAAATGTGCAAAAATAAAACATTTTTTTTTAATTTCCGAATCGTACTTAGTGGATAGTGTACCACGAGCGGGAATTGTAATAATATTATCCTGCAATAATAATTTTGTCAAGGAAAAAGCATTGTCGCATTGAAGTAAGTCCACACTATGTGAATTAAACATGAAAAATTTAGGTTTCGGAGTTTTAAAAGTTTTGATTGATACCGTTTTGGAGTTTCCAATAAAAAGAAAACCACAAGTTTCTGCGATATCGATGCCATCGATTTTAAATCTAACATCTTTGCCCTTAATTTTGATGTTTCTTAGCAGCTCACTGAAATCTAAATAATTGTGAGATGTCTGTCTCAGATCAGAAAGGCATTGAAGATAATATTTATCGTCTTCAATTAAAATATTATCCAAGACTTCAGATGTTACATCTTTAATTATAGAAGACAAACTTAAGATGGCATACGTCGAAATAGCCGAGCATTGTGAGTTTTCCCTGGGGTGTTTAAAAACAGTTTTTGTTCCTTGATGGAAACTAGCCGATTGGTAAACACGTACTCCAAGTATCTCAGTCATTAAGCCTTTCTTCTTATCATGTTTAATAATCTCGCTATCTGCCATTACTTTAGTTGCCTTCATATCCTATAAAAAGAAAGAATACAAAACATGTTTTCTGTAAATAATCTAAAATTTATTAATAATAACTTACAGGGGGATTATTAACCGCGAATTCATCCGAATAACTCAATTGACCTGTTAAGATATCAGTCAATGTTCTGAGCCTTATGAAAACCATATCTTTCGGCGAAAAATTTAACCTTGAATTTCTTGACAAGCATTCTCCGTATGTACATATGAATACTCCACAATCATTTAAATTATTTTGGAGGGGAATATCCTGTTATAAATTATAAATAAGTTAATAAGCAAGTCACATCAATTTCAATAGATTTTTAACATAAAGAAAGTACCGTGGTGTGTATTTTTTTCCACATCATTTTGTGGAAAGGTCGTTTTTCTTTGTTTTCATATTCACGCTCCAAATAATTCAAAATATTTATAACATTTTGTTACACATGTACATATAGTACAATACCTACATTTAAGCACTCATGATTTTTTTTCCCTAAACTATCAAAATATTTAATAGTTGTTTCCAGTACATTTACAGAACACAAACACCAATGATTCCCCAAATGGATTGGTATCAGTAATAAGCTCTTAGAAAATATGTTATCCTACAAATAAAAAATTTATAATTATATTTAAAATTTTAATGGAAAAAAGTTCAGCAGCTGATTAGCGATCAAGAGCCAAACATATAAATTATACATAGTGATATCTTATACAGCAGTATTTTAATAAAATCTTATTGGTTTTTGTTAATGTATCTCTTAAGATAAAACAAAATAATAATCATAATTTTCCCACAGTAAATTTTTAATACATTTAAAATAACTTAATGTTTGCTTACTGATAAGAATAAGGTCTTTATTTTTTTTATAATGTATTATTATTTTAATTGAATTCTATTTATTTCTAAAACCATAATCTTCACTTTTTTTTAAGACCATCGCTGAAGTGATCTGTGACTATATTTCTACTAACTGCCATTCCAATCTTGGAAAACCAAATTTTTGGTGTTAGTTTTAAAATTTATGAATTTGATTTGTAATTATCGCGCCAAATAAATAAATAGATCAACGCGCCTTCTTCAATACAGTAGTAGTAGTTTGTTTATTGGCTTGAACTGTGTAGTTCATTTAGCCGTTAGTAGATTTTGCTTGTTTCGCGGGAGTTTTTTAAATGTTTAGTCCAGATCTGTTGATGAAGTTGTACAAAATATATGCGTGTTGAGCTGTTGGCTTGTTCAAAATGTTGCTGATGTCCATCGGAGGATTAAATTTTAGTTTTTTCGGGATTTTTAGAAACGTTGGTCGATGTTTGTCGTAGAGTGGACAGTGCCAGAAGATGTGGTTAAGATCTTGTGCTGGGTATCCACAGTTACAGGCTGGTAAATCACTAAGATTTTTCCTAAATGTGCTATGGTTCAAGCTGTAGTGATTTAGGCTCATGCGGCAGAATGTTGTTATCACTGGTCTGGGTAGGTTTAACTTGCGAAACCATGGCTTGGCGAAGCCCTTGTAGTAATATCTGAAGTATTGTTGGCCCTTATTTCTGCTGTTGTACTTGAGTAGCTTGTCTGTAGAAGCCTGGATTTGGGAAGAGGATATTGATATTAAGTCTGTATATGGTAGTTTGATATTATAGAATCTATTTGCAGTAGTACCGATTTTTGCCAAGTTGTCAGCAATTTCATTACCTTGAATGCCTACATGGCTGGAAATCCATATTAGCATGATACTTGAGTTGCATTCTGAGGCCGTCATTAGTTTTTGTGTAGCGAGTTGTGTCAAGTAGTTTTTAGGGTTGTCCATGTTTAGATTTTTTATTGCTTGCAGGTCACTCAAGGAGTCAGTAAAGATTACTGCTTTAGTTAATTTATTGTTTATAATGTGCTCAATGGCCTTAATAATAGCCGAACATTCAGCAGTAAAGATGGAAGCCTGGCTTGGTATAGACATCGAGTACTCGAGGCTGAGCTGTGGGCTGTAAATACCGATTCCTACATTTTGATCTTCAATGGTCTTAGAGCCGTCGGTGTAAAAATGAGTAGAATCTTTGAAGTTGAGTTCTAGAAACTTTTTGAATAGTGCATTAGTATTGGGTGGTGTCAAATTCTGGAAGTCTCTTCCTGAGACTAGATCGATCTCTGAGGAGAAGAGTCTTATTTTAAAGGAGAATTGGTAGGGGATAGGCAGACGATGTGAATAGATTAATAATTCGTAGTTTTTAAATTTTCTATAGTTTTTGAGTAAAAGAAATGAGCTGTCGATGTTTGGAGATCTTTTCCTTCTACTGATGGAATTTACAAGGTGGTCTAGGGTTTTTGTTACTGCAGATGAGATCAATGAGAGAGACTTCAGAGCATAGCGGTTTGATAGTTCGTCTAGTCTTAGTTTTAATGGTGTAACACCTGTCTCTGCTGTAAGAGAGTTAATGGAAGTAGATATTCTAGCGCCAATTGATAGTCTCAGTGCTTTGTTCTGTATTTTGTTAAGTTTTCCTAGTCTACTATGACAGGAGGTGTTAAGTATGTGACATCCGTATTCTATTTGGCTTCGAATAAGGGATTTATAGATGTTAAGCAGAGTCATGGGATCTGCTCCCCACCAGGTACCCCTAAGGGATTTTATGATATTAGTTAATTTTTTGGCTCTACAGGTTAGATATTCGTAGTGTATCCTGAAGCTTAGCTTAGGGTCTAATTTAATCCCTAGGAGAGTAACAGAGCTTGTTGGTCTTATTTTATGGTTGCCAATTGTGATGTAAAGAGCGTGATCAGTGTTAATTTTCTTATGGGTGATATGACAGAGAGACTAATCTTGCCAAGTCTGGTCGCACCTAGTATTATAGTCGAATATTAGGGCGCCACTGGAAGATGGACTCGGCCTTCCAGAACCGGATGTTGTAGGATTTTATTTTAATTAATTGAGACTAATTATTTATTCAGGATCGTTTGTAATATTTTGTGAGTGAGAAGAGGAACTATAGAATAGGCTGAAATAATGTTAATCCAAATTATTTTATTTTAAGCACCTTGCTTTATTTCATTGACCTTGTGACAATAACTATTACTTATGGCAAACTAATATTCTTATGGCAAACTACTGAGTCCCCTGGACATTACTTATGACAAACTAATATTTTCCTTATGACAAACTAAATTTCCTTATGACAAACTAATATTTTCTCGTCCCCTGGACGGTAACTTATGACAAACTAAATTTTCTCGTCCCCTGGACGGTTCCTTATGACAAACTAAATCTCGTCCCCTGGACGGTTTCTTATGACAAACTAAATCTCGTCCCCTGGACGGTTTCTTATGACAAACTAATATTTTCTCGTCCCCTGGACGGTAACTTATGACAAACTAATATTTTCTCGTCCCCTGGACGGTAACTTATGACAAACTAAATCTCGTCCCCTGGACGGTTTCCACACCCACACACCCACGTTAAAATATACCTCGTCCCCTGGACGGTAAACCTTAATATTATTTTAAAAACATCCCCTGGATGTATAATTGTTTAAAATAACTTAACATGTCCACCGGACCTAAATCACAGACACAGTTTTCCTTTACTAAATTTACTGACTCGACTTTGAACTCTACTTTATTTTATTTAATTCGTACTCAATGACACCACTTTCTTTTACTCAATTATTAAACTTGATATTTTAATATAAAATTGCACTAATAAAATTTCCAGTATAAACATTTCACAACTACTTAATTCTCACTGATTCATTTAATTCATTTATTAATTTTCACTGTCTTATTTAATTCAATTATATTTATTAATTAATTAATTTTGGTTTTAATTTAATTATTAATTAATTAATTTTCACTGACAAATTTTCCTTTAATAATTGCTTCCAATATATATATTTAATTTACTCGAAATTTTCTGATAATTATTCTTACTCAACTTAATTTACTGACAAAATAATCCATTCTTATGTTTTACTCGACACAATTTTATCGTAATTTTTCTAGCGTCTTATTTTTGATTTTATAATTTTAATTAGAATTATTTTAACATTATTTTATAATTATTTTATGACTAATTTTACGACTAGAATTACGTTAAAATTGACTAGAACATTCGGCCGGCGAATTGGTGTCGCAAGGCCTGAAATTACGATTTTATAACGCGGGAAATTTTTGTCTAGAGCGGCCGACAGGCCTGAATACATTTATTAAAATTATTGAATTTAATTATTGAATAATTTACGCGGAAAAATTTATTTTATTCCAGCCGAGAGGCCTCGAATGAAATAAATTTCGAGTTACAGCAGAACGACGAGTACACGGCAAAGATTTTACGTAAATTTCGGGACTCCGAGACGCGTGATTACACTAGCCGACGGGCCTTGAAATATCAATCTAATATCGCGAAACCAGCAGAAAGATATTAAGTAAATTAATTATCATTAATTCGGCCCTCAACTATTTAAGTTAGAGGCCTGAATTAATTATAATTTTTACCTCGAGGAAACTCAAACAGTCCTGATGAGAAGGTATCAAGTGGTCTCGTCGCCTCCTTTATGTTTCTCTCCGCTGGTCTGCACTCTCTCTCTCGTCACCCAGAAATTTCAATTGGTAATCTGTCAAGGAACAATACGCATTAATATTTTGCTAAGTTATCGATTATTATAATTATTGGCCTAAAGGCCTAATAATTATTTGAACAGTTAAATATAAATTAATTATCGCCTCGTTCCACGTGAAGCGTGAACGGACGTATATATTTACCTTGATGATGCTAAGTTTGCGTCCGTTGGTTCTCGTCGTCTGGACAACTCTTGACTTCCTTTTGTTCCGCAGTCCATTATATCTTTTCACTCCCGTCCACTTCTCCGGAAACCTATTCCCACTTTCTTAAACTAAAGGAAATGACGAACGGACGGGCCTTAGTGATCTATGCGACACCCGGTGACTAGTCGCAACACTACTCGTAACTTACGAGGTCATCGGCCGGTTATGGCGGGAACGAAATTCAAATTCAGATTTATTTATTTAATTATGTTCATTAAAATTACCCTGTCACAGTGAAAATTATAATTTTCGTTTTTTCTTTCAATAGTTTAAGGTTTCTCTTGCTTTGAAAATTATGGACGCTGTCTATTGTGGCTTGTAGTGAGTCAAAGGCTGTTAAAATGTTATCGTCCTCGTATTCAATGGTGATGTCATCCGCAAATTTTCTGCTCCTGCAAGATGGTAGAATATGAGAGAGGAGTTTGGATATATAAAAGTTGAAAAGGAAGGTACTTGAGATAAGGCTTTGCCCGGTTCCTAAATCGACTCTTCTTAGAGCCGTTAGACTGCCGTTGGATACGAAGTGGAGTTGTCTTATGACAGAGAGACTAATCTTGCCAAGTCTGGTCGCACCTAGTATTATAGTCGAATATTAGGGCGCCACTGGAAGATGGACTCGGGCTTCCAGAACCGGATGTTGTATGATTTTATTTTAATTAAATTAAATTAATTTATTATTCAGGGTCGTTTGTAATATTTTGTGAGTGAGAAGAGGAATCGTAGAGTAGGCTGAATTAATGTTAATTCAAATTTTTATTATTTTAAGCACCTTGCTTTATTTCATTAACCTTGTGACAATAATTATTTCTTATGGCAAACTAATATACTTATGACAAACTAATTTTCTTATGACAAACTAATTTCCCTATGACAAACTAATTTTTCCTCGTCCCCTGGATGGTTTCTTATGGCAAACTAATTTCGTCCCCTGGACGTTTTCCACACCCACACACCCACGTTAAAATATACCTCGTCCCCTGGGCGGTAAACCTTATTAATTAATAACTCGTCCCCTGGACGGTAAACCTTAATATTAATTTAAAATCATCCCCTGGATGTAAAATTATTTAAAATAAACTTAACATGTCCACCGGACCTAAATCACAGACACAGTTTTCCTTTACTTAAAATATACTGACTCTACTTTACTTTATTTAATTCCATGACATCACTTTCTGATACTCAATTAATAACTCGATTTCCCAATACAAAAATTTTACTAATAAAATTTCCAGTATAATATTTTCACAATTAATTAATTCTTATTTCTTTTCAACGATTTATTTAATTCATTTATATTCATTAATTAATTAAATTTGGTGTTAATTTAATTTTTAATTAATTAATTTTTCACTGACAAATTTTCCATTAACATTTGCTTCCAAATTTTATATACTTAATTTACTCAAAATTTCTGATAATTATTCTTACTCAACTTAATTTACTGACAAAATAATCCGTTCGCAACTTCGTACTCGACACAATTTTATCGTAAATTTTCTAGCGTCTTCAAATTCTGGTTTCCGATTTTATAATTTTAATTGGAATTATTTTAACATTATTTTACAATTATTATTTTACGACTAGAATTACGGCTAAAATTGACTAGAATATTCGGCCGGTGAATTGGCGTCACGAGGCCTGAATTTACGATTGTTACCACGCGGACAACTTTTGTCTAGAGCGGCCGACAGGCCTGAATACTTTTATTAAATTATTGAATTTAATTGAATTTATTTATGGAATAATTTACGCGGAAAAATTTATTTTATTCCAGCCGAGAGGCCTCGAATAGAATAAATTTAGAGTTACGACAGAACGACGAGTACACGGCAAAGATTTTACGGAAAATACGAGAAGCGTGGTTAAACTAGCCGACGGGCCTTCAGACACCAATCTGATTTCACGAAACTAGCAGAAAGATGTTAAGTACTTTATTTATAATTAATTCGGCCCTCTAATAATTAAATCAGAGGCCTTAATTAATTATAAAATTTACCTTGAGAAAACTTCGACAACGTCTCTGGTGTCTCGTTCACTCCTCAATTTTCCGCCGGTATGTTTCCTGGTACTCTTTCTCGCTTACTCGTGAGGTTATTTTATTGAAATCTGTCAAGGAACAGTACGCATTAATATTTAGTTAAGTTATTGATTATTATAATTATCGGTCTAAAGGCCTAATAATTAATTGAACAGTTAAATATAAATTAATCAATCGCCTCGTTCCACGTGAAGCGTGAACGGACATATATATTTACCTTGATGATATTCAATTTGCGTCCGGTGTTCTCGCTGTCTGGACAACTCTTCTCGTTTTTCGTTCCGCAGTCCATTATATCGTTTCACTCCCGTTCACTACTCCGGAAACCTATTCCCACTTTCTTAGACTAAGGAAATGACGGACGGACGGGCCTTAGTGATCCATGCGACACCCGGTGACTAGTCACAATACTACTCGTAACTTACGAGGTCGTTGGCCGGTCATTGGCGGGAACGAAATTCAAATTCAACTTAATTTAATTATTCATGTTTATTAATTTACCCTGTCACAGTCTTGTTGTGAGTAGAAAGTTGAAGAAGGTGACGTACTCCTCCATTAGATTTGTCTTTCTTAAGTCCTGAATTAAGATTTCTGGGACTAGATGATCAAAGGCCCCTTCAATGTCTAGCAGTGCTGTAACTAAAAATTTGTTGTTGATTCTTGAGGCGTGTATTTCTGATGCCATGATTGCTAAGTTGTCCCAACAACTTCTAGATTTTCTGAAACCATACTGTTCATTTGGGAGAATGACATGGGTCTCTGCCCACCAGTTTATCCTATTCATTACCATTTTTTCGAAGATTTTGAGCACACATGAGGCAAGCGATATTGGCCTGTACTCACCTACTGCTGGTTTTGGTAAAAGATAGACTAATATTTTGCTCCAGCTTAAAGGGTAGTTTCCGGTTTTGAAGAATTGGTTATAACAGTATAGAAGGTGCTTTATATATGTAGTTGGTAATTTTTTTAAAATAGAGGAGGTGATTTGGTCTAATCCTGGGCTAGAAATGGATTTTGAGTTTTTAATGACATCCTCAATTTCTTTGAGTGAGAAGGGATCTTTCATGTAATTGAGGTCCAGGTTTTGATAGAAGGAGTTTGTAGCCTGCGTATTAAAGCTTGGTGTATGGTCCTGGGAAGCTGAGGTTAATGGGCCTTTTTCATTTGGATCATGAGGATTGAGTGGTCGGTTGGTGTCGATGGTGCTTAGAATATTGGGAGCTAGAAAGTCGCGTGAGCTATTAAAGCAGTAGGATTCTATAAATTGGTTTTTCAGTACGGAGTCTTTGTCGTCTTGCGGAGCTAGAGCTGGGCTGGAATTTAATTTTTTATTTTTAAAAGCCTTTATTTGGTTCCAGATGACGTTTGAAGCAGTGTTTCTGTTTATTGATTCACAGAAGGTATTCCGGCCTTCTTTTTTAGCTTTTCTCAGTGTTCTCCTTTTTAGAGCTTCTTGTCATTTCATTAGTAAGTAATTATCGTAAGTACCTTCTGCTCTAAATTTAGAGTAGGCTTTTTTCCTTTGAAGGACTGCTTCTATACAATCTGGGTTCCACCATGGAGCCGGGAGCTTCACTGGCTGGTTTTTTCTCTTCTCACTGTTGGAGTTAGGGTTACTTGTTCTTTAATACAGATAAACCATCATTATTTAAAACTGTAAGAATCGGGGACTATTTCCTACTGCGCAGAGCTATTTATTTATGGAGCGCGATAGTTACTACACATGCGCAGTGCATTTATATTTGTAGCGGGGAGAAAAGCTCATTCTTTTGTAGATTCAACCTTATAGCCTTTTTTGACCGCCATGTAATATAATGGAACTCATTCTTGAGTTTAAATAATATCGACAAAAAAATTAAAAAAACACCGTTTTCAATATTTTTTTTTGATATTTCATGTATTAATGCTCTGATATGAATCAGAACTCATTTAATTTCTTACTTCGATCACCTACATCGATTTTCACCTAAATATACTTTTTTTTTTAACATAATTCTAAGTAAATAATTGAAAAACGTTTATTCATTAATTATTTTTGATTCTAAGATTTAAAATTTTAACAAAAAACGTAACAATTTTGAGTATGACAAGCTCATAAAAATAAGGGAAGCAAAGTCACACGGGTCAACCGGTTTCCAGAATTTTCTATATCATTCTTTGTTAAAACTTTGTAAATACCAATGAACAGTTTAATTATAATAACTATCAAAGTATTCAACGTTGATAAATGTATGAAAATAATTATTGTTATTAATAATAAACTATAAACTTCAATCCTAAACAAAGAAGGAACAAAAGTGAGTTTCATTTAATAGTAAATACCATCAATATTGTATTTAAATAATCTAAGTCCGTTAAGTACAAAGAAAACAACTTTGGTAGATAATGAATAAAATAAAATTTTTGTAATTTAGGTATTAAATTTCTTAAAAAATCATTATCTCGTAAGATTTTGATTAAAACACTTCCAATTGGTAAATAAATTAATAAGTCGCAAAAAGCAATGTTTGTTATATACATTTGTAGTTAGATTTGTGTATAAATCAAGTGGGTTATACTCACATGTAAACCATTCTTTCCAAATTCTAGATAGTTAATGTTTACTTGAAATAATTCTTCGTCGAAAGCAGGTATATTGCGACATGAATATGGACACTTGATCTCAATTAATCATTTCTCTCAAATGTTTGATTCATACAGAAGAATACCATCTGGACTACAATTCAACCATGAGTAAGGAATGTTGATAGTAAAGCTGATTTCAACGACCCAGTCAGACTTTATTAATTTTTTATATTCATCAAGAGTTTTTCCCGGTTTTTTTTTTTTCATAGGACATAGCTAACGTCTCAATTAATTAAGGATTTAAAAACTCATTGATCACTTTATCAACGTCAAAACGATTTCCTTTCATTTTATGTCTATTACTTGCAGTAATGCGGAGTTTTCGTTCTTGGTACCACTCCGAATTCTTAGGCTGATTAATTGTCCCAATACTTATTAATAATGCTTTACTGTAATATCACCGTATATTTTATTTTGATAAAAAGTATATAATTGTTTTAATATATCACAGTCTATACCAAATAAATTATTAACTAATTAGAGGTAAAATTAGAGGTAAAATTAGAGGAAAAATTTCTAAAATTACTTTTTAGTTTTCTTTTCTAAATTTTGTTTCTCCGTTCGTACTATTTCAACCAAAGATTCTGTAGCCATAATTTTCGTTTTATTTCTTTTTTTATATTCAAGCATGGTGTGTAAAGGAGATGAAGCAGCAAACTTTTCCAAATTTTTAGTTGAAACGTTATATTCTTGAAGACTATTAGCTTCACCACATAAAAGAAGAGGTAGGAATAAGCTTAACATTCTTGTATCTTTACCGTACTTTAAGAGTTGGTGATAGGAAGGTATTCCTCATCCTGGCAAGTGACTTGTTGCAGATTCTGGAGTATTAATATAATGTACTGCAGTACATATGTGCTTACATTTTTCCGAAAAGCCGACTTTACAGGTGCATTTGGCACTGGTAATACTGCATATGTTATGACTATTATTCAGCTAAAAATAATATTTCTCAATTTATTAACAGCAACTTCAATAATTGAATAGGTATTGAAAATAACAATAATAATCATATTGTTTTTTAAGTAAATAAAAATTCTAACCAAATGCCATGTCTACTTCGAAATTTTCAAACATCTTTAGCATTTCATTCTTAACTTTTCATTATTTCAAAGCTGAAATAATTTTTAAAAAAGTTTGAATATTATTAGGTTTTAATTATTTTCAATATCATGCAATTAATTCATAAATAATCTTTAATACTTAGAATAGTTGTAACACTGATGTAAATATTGGAAACACTGATTTGGATGACAACTGTGCAGGTTATAACCGATTGCTGATTTGAATTTTCTGTTTCTATTACATTTAGAACATGGCCAGATTCAAATAATTTTTGTATTTTTATATCGTTTTGACTTCTAACCTGATCAATTTTAATCGGTAAAAACCCAAATTGTATTATTTTTTATAAAAAACCTAATACTGTTTACTACAATGCTTTCATCACTATACTTTTTTAACTTCCCGCTAAGAAAATCGACGATTTTCAAAAATTTCGGGAAGTTATTGTTTTCACCCCGATTTTCGAAAATCGAGTTTTCATCAGATGTCGACGTTTTGAGGTCCTAGGAAGCTATTCTGACTATTTTCAGAATGATGTCCGAGTGTGTGTATGTATGTGTGTGTGTGTGTGTGTATGTATGTATGTAAACTCTTTGTAACTTTTGAACTAATGAATCGATTTGGATGGTTGAGGTGGCAATCGAAAGAGCTTGTTGGCCTTCAACTTTCTTAAAAATTTCAGATTATTTGATCGAATAGACTCGAAAATATTGGCGAATTACGAAAAAAAAAAAAATTTTTTTTTTAGTTTTTTATTGATTTCTCAAAAACGACTTATACGATCTACTTCAAAATCTAATCAGCTCTAGTACTTAATAAAACGCGTCGATTGCCACCTCAAACATCAAAATCGGATAATTCGTTCGAGAGTTATCGCGGGAGAAAGAAATGGTGAAAAACGGTTTTTTCTAAATATTTTCGAAATGACTGACGCGATCGATTTCAAATTTTAATCAGCTCTAGAACTCAATAAAACGCGCCGATTGCCACGTCAACTATCAAAATCGATTGATTAGTTCAAAAGATATCGGCGTTGAAAAGTTAAAAAAATAACATTTTATGTTATTTTTTCCGGATAAATCATAATATAACGTACTAAAATGTGCCTGATATCATACCAACTCATCTTTTTTATGGTTTCTTTTGATCATATAATGTCATTGAACTTGGTTTTTAGTTTAAATCATATTATCAACAAAAAAATCGATAAAACGTACTTTATAATATTTTTATCGGATATTTCATATTTTATTGTTTCTTAAATGAGTCAAAATTTATTTAAATCTTGATTTTGATCCCCGACATTGATTTCTGCCTCAATACACTTATTTTACTGAACAAAATCAGGAACTAAATTTTAAAAACCGCTTCATTGATGATTTTCGATTCTTAAATTTTCAAACTTCAGCATGACAGGTAACTTGTTAGAGCTTGAAAAGATCATAAAAAAACAATTGCATGTGATAGCATTTTCGAGCTCGAAGAGCTCGAAAATATATCTACACTAATGTTTTCGAGCTCTTTGAAGTCGAAAACAGCGGGAAGTTTTGGGGCTGGCCCGCAGGGTCAACCGACAGACCGATTTTTTATTTAACGTTAGGGCGCTCAACTTTCGATAAAAGTATTGCCTCTACAGTTCGGGCACGATCCCTATATTATGCGTAGAACTTGACATTCTCAAGTTCATGAGCTCAAAAATTTTTGACATTTAAGTTCATTGAAAAATCTACACGGAAAAAAATGAACTATATAAATCGAGAAACGACAAGTAATACAATGATACCGGCCTTGCCCGGAATGGAAAGATAGATTTCTTATATATGTAAATACAATAAAGCTACAATAGTGTAATTAATACTTTTTTTGTAAGCTTAAACATGAATTTTAAGGAAATGGGTTATGCCTTATTACTTAAAAGTTATTAAATGACTAAGCTGCAAAAATAAGCTTTTTGTAGTTTTTGTAAAATTTTTAATATCATCAAATTGTTAGAAAAGATGTTTCAAAATCAAGTATTGCAGTGAAAATTAAAGCTAATCGTTCAAATTTTAAGATACTTTTTACAGAATTGAGTTATCAATTTCGGTTCAAAAATTATTTTAGGATAAAGCCAGAAAATTCATTTTTATGAAAATAAAAAAAAATTTCAAATACACACAACTTCCAAACTAATCGACTGATTGCCCGGATCGAAAAATTTGATCTGTTTTTAATCAACTAAAAATTTTAAGTTATTTTTATTCAATTTTATTTTTTATTTATATTTAATTAATATGTGAATTTTAATCTAGTTTTGCCCTTACTATTCCTTATTTAGACTATTTTCAGATTTATTTTCAATAATTTTTGGTCTGTTTTTATTCTTATTTAGATCAAAATCAGACTTTTTCTGTCAATTGTTTTTAGTCTCTTTTTGTTTTAATCTAGATCAAATCAGACTTTTTCTGTCAATTATTTTTAGTCTGATTTTGATCTATATTCGATCAAAAACAGATTAAAATTTTTTTGTTATAATTATAATGATAAATAATATAACGAAAAAAATTAATGAAAGTTTGATATTTTTTTACACATTGAAATAAAATAATATTTATTTAATAAATAAATTAGCCTCAATTAACATATAGATATTACTTTAAAAAAATTTAACTTTATCCTCCTTCTTTTCTTCTGATAGTGCACCCTAGTAACTGAGACTCTCTTTGAACATACATTCTGAGAATGATCAACTATTTTTCTCTAGCTTCTTCTACCTCCAACTTATTCAATTCCTTGTCATCATCTGTTAGATATTTTTATAAATACAGAAATTTATTATTATAAGTTTATATTCAAAATGAAAGAAAATCTTAATTTAAAGAATAATTGGTGAAAAACCTTGCCATTAAAAAATGAATTATTCTAAGGAACTCAAAGATTGTGCGACACTGAGTAATCTTAATTAAAAAAAAAAAAAATTACGTGACAACATTTTTTTTCAATTCTTTGCTTCATTAAAAGCGTTATATAAAAGCAATAAATTTGAATTCGAAAAATAATTAAGAAAAAAAATTATCATTTCCATTTATGGACAAAATTAATTACTACATGATTTATTAAAAATAACAAGAATGAATAAAGTTCAATTAAACTTACTGCTCATGGAAAGTGATTCGGGATTATCTAGATATAGAGGATTATTTAAATTTTCTTGATATTTGAAACGTGCTGTTGCTATTTCGTATTACAATATCACAGAGGAATATTTCGATACGGTTTTTAATGTCAGAATATTTTTCGATTTTATTCAGTGAATTAAAGAAATTTTTGTTGAGATTTTAACGCCAATTTTACTACTTTCGTTAAATATTATTAATATTCTATCAAGACAACTAAAAAATATAGCTGTCAGATAATCATTAACTGCCGCCATTTTTAAACAAAAGACACTAAATAAATAGTAAACAAAAAAAAAATCCATTCTAGACCTTAAAATACTTTTTATAAATTTTTTCTAGACATAAATGAAATTATTTTAAGTCCACGATTTAATCTAGTTTTGTCCTTGCACAATTTCAGAACAAAAATTTTTCTAAGTTCCAGAATTAATCTAGTTTTGTCCTTCTGTATCGCAATTGTTTTTTTAAAACAGCAGATCAATACAGCTTAAAATTTTTATAAAAGACCAAAAACAGATCAACTAGTTTAAATACAGACCAATTAGTCCAAATGCAGTGCACTTAGACTAAAATCAGTCCAAATATTTCGACCCGGGTGGGCTCATCTTCGAACTTGATCAAGGTAATCGTCCAATAAATAAGTGTATAAAATTTCATTAAATAGAAGTTATTCATAGCTGGGTCCTAGCTAGGGTCTACCGTGGAAACCCAGAGCTCGGTGAACTAGTTCTGGTTCAAGCTTGGGCCAATATTGAAGAGCTAGAGCAGGGTTACCCATGACTGGGTCTCGTTTGGGGCCAACAGCGGAAAGCCAGCGCTAGGTTGCCCACGACTGGGCCTTAGCTAGGGCCGACACTAGGAAGCCAGAGCTGGGCTTACTAGTTCTGGTTTAATCTCGAGCCAAGGATGGAAAGCCAGCGCTAGGTTGCCCACGACTGGACCTAAGCTAGGGCCGACATTGGGAAGCCAGAGCTAGGTTGCCCAGTCCTGGGCCTTAGCTAGGGCCGACACTGGGGAGCCAGAGCTGGGTTATCCAGTCCTGGTCCGTGCTTAGCCCCGTTGTCAGAGCTTGTAAGTTCCTACATGGGAAGATCCGTTAAAAATTGCGGGCGCTATCGTGATGACAAGGCGCGTTATACTGTATATATATATATATATATATATATATATACATGCATACATCTATAAATTTTTGAGCGGATGGTATTTTTTAACTCTACGAGGTAAAATAAGACATATGGTGACAAAATTCTGTGATAATTCGATCATGAGACCCATTGCAATAGGCCGATTTCTGAAGAAATCTACCTAAAAATCGCATTAAAACGTGAAATATATCGGTAGATTGAAATCTCCTTTATTCCTACCTAGAATTTTATAAACTTAAAAATTCTTTAACCCGAGATATAATAAACAATTAAAGTTTGAAAAACGTGTTTTTTTGGGGAGTATAAAGTCATAAAGTCAAGCATCAACTTCGATTGTTCATAACTGCGTAAATAATTGTTCTGTTGCTACGCTGAATTTGTTTGGGTATAGTAGACCCTTTCCAAATAGAATTCACGAAAAAAAAATTTTTTTTTTGTAAATTTTGCAATAATTTATAATTTATCGTTACAGACCATCTCGAGATCTAATTAAGATACGAATTTGATTCAAATTTATATTTACACAGAACGCTATATTAAATAATTTACGTGAGCGATGACTGATGCTGATCGTGATTCTTCTGAATTCTATGCTTTTTTAATTTTCATGCAGGTGTTTATAAACACAGTTGACCTGTAAAGTTCAGCATACTGATCTACTGTCACCATTTTTGTTAAAGGCATCTGACTCATAAACATTTAGTTTCTATACCTGCGAAACTCAGAGTTTTACTTTTTTTCGGTCGTTTACCATAGGCGTAGATTCATTTTAAAAATTTCTCGACGTATTTGCTTAATTTTCTGACCACAGTTCTTATAATGGACAATACAATGAAATACAGTTTCCCAGGTATATTTAAGTGAGTACGCCTATGTACTACGTATCATTTTTAAAAGGTTTTAAAGCCTATGACCGTTATAGTAGGCTATTACTCTTGGTCCTTTAAACAGTGGTACTCACAAACCCTACTACCTATTTGTTGACCAATTACCTTAATTTTATCCCTCCTATGCATCCTTCAGAGGAAGTTGGTCCTTACAAAATTTTATACAGTCAGTCTAACTTTTGTTAGAGTATAGAGAGGATATCTTAAATTATTTTTAATTTTATACGCCAATATCTTAATTAATTTAACTTAAAATGTATTTTTGCAACTATCTATAGTTTACAGTGAGTTATATAAGATATTTTTTATATCAAAAGAACAGATATTATGGATGGTAAGTTAAACTATTTTCTTTTTTCTTATATTATCGGTATAATTAAATATAATAATGACGACTAGAATAATGAATTCTGAAATCTCTGATTTAATTCGATGGTCCTAAATATATTTTTTGTTTTGAGTTTAATTTTTTAATTGAATGTGATCATAATTTAAATCAAAGATTTCTTCGAACATGATTTTATTAAAAAATACTAGAATCTCGAATAAAACAGTAATTTTTCAAATTTTAGGATGTTTAAATGGATTTATCTCGAAAACTGCTAATTCTACGGTAATGGCTTACATAACTTTTTTTGTAGAAAATCAAATTCCTTATAAAACAAGTCCTCTAAAATTTTTTTATAAAGTTAGTGGTTTCCGAGTAAACAAAAAAAAAAACAATGATATATGAGAAAAAAATTGGTTTTAAGATTTTTTACTGGTGAGGCCGTTTACAAAACATAAATTAGCTACAAGCACTTTTAAAGAGGAAAGATTCCTTTCGAATGTCCACCTATTGCTGATTAAATATCATGAAATTCCGTGAAGCTATAGATAATTGAAAAAAACATGAATAATTAAAATTTACGTGTTAATTAAATGGGAAAATTTACAATTTATTTAACAAGTACTTAAAATTAAAATTAAAAATTCATCTTTGATAAATTTTTTTTTAATATGTTTAGAACATTATTCCATCAATGAACCAGGAAAAAAAAATTATCTTTTCAAACAAAGCACCCTAATATATTTGAGGCCATTTCAGTAAAAACATTTTTTTTGCATTTTCCGTCAAGTTGTGACCTTTATAATGTTTTTATCATATTTTAGGCCAATATATTATATGTGGGATAAAAAGGACCACTAAAAAAAAATTGTGATGAAAGAATTAACTTGACGGAAAATAAAAGAAAAAAAAAATTTTTCATTAAAATTTTTTTTTCAATTGGTCCATTTTACCTCACATATCATATATTGGCCTAAAATATGATAAAAACATTATGAAGGTCAAAACTTGACGAAAATTAAAAAAAAAATTTACATAATTTTCTTCAGGTGGTCCATTATGCCCCAGATATCGCAGATCAGCCTAAAATATCTTCAAAATATCAGAGGTATTATGATTTGACCAAAAATAAAAAAAAAAAATTACTAAATTTTTGAGGGGGGCCGCCGTGCCCTAGGGGGCCTTAGCACGCTGGTCTCCCCTCCTTCATTTTACTCGGATAACGCATTATGTAATTTATTATGTTCCAAAACTTATACCGGCCCATTGTTTTTATATAGTTTTTGATTACCGCTAGATAATTTATTGCAATAATCGGTTCGTTAGTTTGAATAATATCATCAACAAAATTTTTGAAAAATCACTGTTTTCATAATTTTTTTTCAGATGTTTCATAAATAAACTTGCTGGTTTCATTCAAAGTTCACGTAACTTTTCCTATCAATCTTTTTTATGAATTTCTGTTCAAAAACATTAAATTTATCAAGCATAATCGTGAGCAAAACTTGAAAGATATTCAAGTTCTAGTCACAAATGTTGTTAATTCAAAATCTTATTATAATCAAACAATTTTTGAATGTTGATTTTTCAATTCTTTATTCAATTATAACTAATCTGTATTTTAAATTAAATTCAAATATTACGGCAATCCTAAGTTTATCTGAAGTTACATTCAGAAAGAGCCAAGATGCATAACTCAATTTTAACAATTAGTATTGTCATGTAATCTTTTGAAGATGAGGGTCTAAATCTTGACAATTGAAATTAATGATTTATGGTCAAAAACGTAAAGGTAAAGGTACTTGTTGATCAATGTGAAAGTAAAAGTACTTATAGCTAAATGCATTGGGACATTACTGAATTTTCAACAACTGATAGGAAATATAAAGCGAAAATTTTTAAAGAAAACGATTTTTTGAAAAATCACTGTTTTCATAATTTTTTTTCAGATGTTTCATAAATAAACTTGCTGGTTTCATTCAAAGTTCACGTAACTTTTCCTATCAATCTTTTTTATGAATTTCTGTTCAAAAACATTAAATTTATCAAGCATAATCGTGAGCAAAACTTGAAAGATATTCAAGTTCTAGTCACAAATGTTGTTAATTCAAAATCTTATTATAATCAAAAAATTTTTGAATGTTGATTTTTCAATTCTTTATTCAATTATAACTAATCTATATTTTAAATTAAATTCAAATATTACGGCAATCCTAAGTTTATCTGAAGTTACATTCAGAAAGAGCCAAGATGCATAACTCAATTTTAACAATTAGTATTGTCATGTAATCTTTTAAAGATGCGGGTCTAAATCTTGACAATTTAAATTAATGATTTATGGTCAAAAACGTAAAGGTAAAGGTACTTGTTGATCAATGTGCAAGTAAAAGTACTTATAGCTAAATGCATTGGGACATTACTGAATTTTCAACAACTGATAGGAAATATAAAGCGAAAATTTTGAAAGAAAACGATTTTTAATGATTCGTAATTTTTTAAGTATTTTAAATAACCCAAGAAGTTGAAATAAAATATATTTGTTAAAGATTCTGTAATTGTATTTATTTATTTACTTTTTTTTTTAATGGTTAAAATCTATTCTTTAGTAAGTGAAAACTTGAATATTAATTATGTTGAATGAATATAAGTTACTTCAACGGAATAATAAATGAAATATTAATTTATGTAAATAACAATGAGTAAAAAATTTTCATTCAGTATTTAAAATGCAGAAACTTGATGTATTTGTTGCTAATAAAAAATACAGGGAAGAGGGGGGGGGGTCCCGTTTAAAATACATTGGAAAACTTTTTTTACTCTTTTGTAAATAACTATATGAAAAAGATTTTTTTTTACTATCTTGAAGTTTGGTCTTATCGGAAATCAAAATTCTTTACAAAAAGGTCAATTGAGTCATATATATGCTATTAGTTGATATTAAAAATAAAACTACAGTGAAGGAACGACGGAAAAAAAAATCAAATTTTCAAGCAAAAATTTTCGTTTTTGCTATTCATTCGTTTAATCAACGGGCTTATTTTTTCTATTCCGCAATCAGATCTTCTATAGAAAATTTAATTTCGGGAGGACGTCAGTATACCTGAGACTAACTTCTAAAACCAAAAGATTTGAAAAAAAAAAAAAAAAAAAAAAAAAAAAAAAAAAAAAAGATATTTACGTCATAAGGCCGTGAAGTGGCGGTTTTCTGACAGCGACGATATTTAGATATGAGCTTAAGGTTTGTAGCGGGAAGGTTCGGAACGGGCGTAATTTTAACGTCCGAGAGTAGCCGTTTTAAACGATTTAAAAAAAAAAAACAAAATATACAGTAAATTTCCTATAAATTCACAGTAATTAGGATCTGCCAGGGAATAATAAGTTAGTTGATAAATAACCCTATAATTAAAAACAAAAGTGTTTACACTAAGATCTGTATTGTAGCTTTAAGAGAACTCCTTTACCAGATTCACAGAAAACAGCTGATGAGTTTTAAACCTTTGTATAACTGTGTTTTGTCTTTTTTTTTTTTTAGTTACTAAAGTAAATAAGGATCATCAATTTTCTGCGAGATTTTTTGCTGGTGAGAGATCCAGAAAGGATCATAGTGGATGGAATGAGAGAGTGCCCAGAGGCGGTGATAAGTCGGATCGACGCTTGATGGGTCCCCGCACGCTAACTTATCCGCCCAGACAATCAGAGTGTCGCTTGGCGGGTCGCCCCGCACCTGATTGTCCAACGGAAAAGGTGCGTCGTCCCAAAATAATTGATGCTGATAAAAGAAAAAGAAGAAACGATGTGAGACGCCTACTCCGAATCCGGAAATTCCAAAAGCTCCTAGAAGAAAACGATGGAAACATAAATCCGCAGCTTGTAAAACTGTGGCACCACGTGGCTACTCCACAAGTAGTGGCACTGTCACGGGTCACTGGGAGTGCTTCTGGGATCTGCTCCGGAGGTATATTGCCGTCAAATTCGATAGGTTTGCCAGAAGAACCCGAAAAAATTAACCGTCCCTTTGATGAACCTCAGCTCGGGATTCGGGTCTCTCCACCAGCTGTAATAGAGGAAGAGATAAGACCATCTTCGCCACCACCAGAACAGCCAGTTGTGATGGGAATAGTTGACCCGTGGCGCGACTATAGGGGAAAAAAAAACAGGAGAAAACGAAGAAAGACCTTTGTAAGGAAGATTAATTTTGCTGAAGCCGAGATTGTAGCTGGTGGATCACCAAAGTCAGATGAGTCGGGAATTGATGAGGTCCCAGCGTTTAACGACTTCTTAATTGATGGCCCAATCAATTCCGATGATGAATTGGTGTTGCATGATGAAGGAGTCGACCTCGAGGACGCGGACTTCTAGTCTTCCCTATGATCCTCGTTATTCTTATTTATTCACTTATTAACGCCCTCGGCAATTTTACAATATCAATTACAAGTGTAAATTATTTTTATTATTGTGTGTATTATTATTATTAACACTAATAATTATATTCGACTATTAATAAATATAACCTTATATATTATGAATATTGTTATTTTTAGATACCATAATTTCTTATGAAATTCGTCGATAATTCATAATGAAGAGCATTTTATATATAGGGAAAGAGAGGGAGGGCAAAACGGGGTAGGGTAGGTAAAACGGGGCACCTCCGAAATTTTATAAAAAACAATTTTATTTTTAAAATGTTTTTTAAACATTCCAAAATCACTTTTGTAAACATAATTGAGCATTATCTTAAATATTTTTTGTTAAACTTTTTCAAAAATCAAGTTTAAATCGAAAAGTGTTGATGGCTTTTGTTTTATGATAAAAACCAATAAAATAAATTTTTTTTTTTCCTTTGCATCCAATAATTGTGTAAAATGTAAGTTTTCTTTATGTAAATTGCTCACAAAAAAACTTAATTTGATTAATTTTGTTTAATATGCAAAAATTTCTTTTTTTTTTTTCACCTTTTTTAGGGAGTACCCCATTTTGCCCGCCAAAGTGGAAATTTTTTCGTTTCTACGGCAACCGAAGTTTTTGTTTATTCACTTTGAATATCACTAAAAACAAAAACATTTAGAGTATTTGAGTCATATTCCTAAATCTTCCCAAATGATTCCCAATTAATTAAATAGTATATTGTTTGACAAGGGATGAAACAAAACGATTTCAGACTAGGGTGAGGTTGGCTGACATCACCCGCAGTCTGAAATCGTGTTTTATCTTGAGTCACACACTATATTTTTCATGATTACCTGTATCGGAACTTCAAGATTCAGTGTCAGCAGCCAGTAAGAAACAAGTTAATTTCAAGCCGATGATGCGGAGAACTGTTAGAGAATGAGAAATATGTGATTTACAGTCACTTATTGAATAGTAAATAATACAAAAATATTATTTGCACTTATTTTTTAGTAATTTTATTTGGTTAATTAAAACCGTCACTTAGAAAATGAAATGAGTAAACTGAAGTAACAAGTAAATAAATGAACATTAATAAAATATATCTAGCACAGGGCAATTGTGTTTCTTCCCAAGGGAAGAAACACTGAAACTTCAAGTTTTGATGTTAGTATCATGAAAAATAAATTAATTGTCTGTAAAATATACATTCTTAAGTTAATGGTAGAGATTTCAAACGGTTAGAGTTTATTCACGAATGCAACTTGGTAGTGTTTTTTTTCTAGTAGTGATTATATCATGGTAGATATTTTCATTGGTAAAGATTTTAAGATAGGAAATTTTTTTATTAGAGCGGAAATTTTCTAGGTAGGTATGATTCGGCTGACTTCAATTGGGTAGAGTTTTATTTTTGATAGGGTCGCTTATGGCTGAGTCGTATATCTGCCGACCGAAACCAATAAGTTTCTTTTTTTGAAAATTTTCAATTTTCATAGCGGGAAGTTAAAAAATGTACTGTTAGCTTTAAAGATCAGTACCTAAAATAATGTATTATTAATAATCATATTATAGATTTTGATTGTTAATAAAGAAAAAAACTATTTAAATATATTTTATTCATGTTTAATATTTAAATGTTTGTTTAATAATGTAATTAAATAATATAGCAACAAATATAATTAATTAATAAAAGCTAATAATTAATAATATTAAAGTAAATTTTATAAATATTTACATTTTTCTTATGTATCACTATCGCTTTCTATATTATCAGAAAAATAATTCATAATAATTAAATCATTGTCAACAAGTTAAAAGTATAACAAAATATCCAGCTAATAAAAAGATAAAAATTACTAATAAAATAATCACAAAATTGTGCAATTCTTTCTCTTATCTTTTTTTTTTTGCATTGTTTAAAAAAAAAAAACAATAAATAACAATAATGAATTTTCATAAATTTTATGTTGAAATATTAAGAAAAAAAATGTTATTTATTAAAGTTAAATGATAATTATTATTTATATTAATTAAACTTACGCAATGTTTATAAACAAAAATATTTTTAACACCATAATTACAAAAAGTTAATAAACTAATTTTGGTTTATATAAACGATTGATTTTTAAAATTTTCAATCGTCTCTTAGTAAAATTAATTAATTTGATTAATCATTTTAAATGTAAAAATTTTTTCTTGTTCGTAAAATCAGAATTTTTTTTTTATTTTTAAATTAAACTTTTATGATCATTAATTTCGTAGTGGATCTAAGCTTTCTAATGAAAAATCATCAGTTCCCATTGATAATCCTCGACTAAATCCATCCTTGAAAATAAAAAAATTAAATTGTTAATGTAAAATAAAATGCTCGAAAAATTATTTGCATAAAAAAGATTCATCCCAAAACGATTCCAAAGAAATTGTACTTTCAGAACTTCTAAAATTGAGACAAATTTGAACTTCAAGTGGAACTTTTTTTGAATTTTTGTAATTCTGATAGTAAAATAAAAAGATTATCAAGTGTAATACTCTATATAGTGTAATTTTGAGTAAAAAAAGAAAGTTCTTAAAACATATTTCTCAATAAGTATTTTTACTACATTCTACTTTGGTTCAGAAAAAGTTTAAAAACCTCAAATTTGGAACTTTTTATTAACGTTTTTCGATTCTTATGAAGCTATTGATTTCTAATGGGAATTTTAGTATTTTTATACAAGTGGGGTTGCACACATTTTTCAAAGTTCCAAGTGCTTACACCTTAAACACTTATAATTAAATTTTTTCCAAGTATTCTGCTACAAGGCGGATTAAATTTTCTGTATGTGTTTATGTCTTTAACACTAGATATCTATCCAGACATTGTAACTAAAGTGTGCAAAATTGATAAAAATAATATAAAATCATGTAAATTTTTAAAACTTTTTCTAATAGATATAAGTAATTTTATATAATACCGTAAGAAGTACGATGGCGATAGAGACGTCTAACTAAGAGGTTAAAAAATTTTAAACTTGTAATAGTGAAAATCAGCATATTTATGTTATTTTAATACTTTTGATGTGTATAACAGCTCATATATCATTTTGTTGCAAGTAGTTTGGATGGTATCTGCCTCCCTTTGCTAGTATAGTGTATGGCAGAAGACCACAACACTGTTTTACACCGGCACGTACTAGTAAGAGATGTCCATTAGACAGATTCCACTTGGAAAAGTAACCGATAGGACATATCCCAACAACCCAGATCCCTATTACCTGAATTACCAATTACTAATAATCCCGATGACCCTAATTTCCAATCACCAAAATCCCGATCACCAGTTATTTCAATTACCAATATTACCAATTACTCGAATTTCCAAAAATCCAAAAGTTCGAAAGCTTAATTTTTCGTTAACCAAAAACATTGATGACAAGACATTCCGATTGGACAGGTTTCGTAAGCTCAAAGTCGATTTCTTTGTTACATAACAAAGAAATCCATTTTGAGCTTTGTTATATAACAAAGAAGTTGACTTTGAGCGTACTCCAAACTTTATGGCGAATAGGCATATACCTTAAGTTCTGATAGTTGACATACCCTGATTAAACGATTTGAGACGGTTAAAAACGATTAAAAATTAAATCATCATTAATCGTCTTTAATCGTCATAATCGTCATGGATTTTCAGATTTAATCGTCCCAAATCATCAAAAGACGATTTATTATTTTACGATTAAAAACGATTAAAATTTCAAATCGTCATAAATCGTCTTTGATCTTCATTTGAAAAATTTAATCGTTTTTAATCATCAATTGACGATTTATGACAATTTGTGATGATTTGTGAGTTTTAATCGTCACAAATCGTTTTTTTTTTAATCAGGGTAAGAGTCAATACATAGAATAAAATGAAAAATATGTCAAATAGTGCAGTGTGGTACGGAACTTGAAAATGTTAATGTTAACCTGAAAAATAAGCAAAATTCGTACCCTTGGTACAAATTTTTGGTTTAGTAAGTCTTATATAACAACAAATTAACAAAATAAATCTCAAATCTGCCGACAAACGCTGAATAATGACATCTCAATTGAAGTGATTGGTCTCAAATAGGATTTTTGGTGATCAAAAAGGTTAGCAGTCTTGATTCTGCATGAATACTGGCATTTTTTTTTTCACTCAAAATTCGCTCATGTAAAACTCTAGATAAACTTCTTTTTTTTCTATTAAAATTACAAAAGTTGAAAAAAAGTTTTAGTCTATCTCAATTTTAGAAGTTCCACATGTCGAACTTTTTTGGAATCTTTTTGGAACGAATTTTTTTCACAAGGGGGAAATATAAATAATTTATTAACATACCTTCATTTCAAGTAATCTCTTATCTAATAACCCAATTGCATTTTCGAGTTCTTGTTGGCTTGGATTAGAAACTGAAAATGCTGCAAATTCTCCCATTTCAAAAGGGTCGTTATTAAAATCATTTGAAGTGCTCGAAGGTGGTGGTGGATTAAATGGAACACTACCAAATAAATCTTCTTTTATCCCGTTATGACGCCGTGAATCCTTAACTTTTGGTGGTGGCGCAACTATAAAATAGTTAAGTAATTAATTAAATTTTTTATTTTTTATGTTAAGAAGTAAAAAGCAGAATGGCCATAAATCTGTAATATAAAGAATTTAATGCAACCGGAAAATATCATGAAATTGTCAAAGAATTTTGAAAAGTATCAAGGAGTTTAATTGCGGGATACAAAAATTAAAGGACATTAAAAAAATCGAAATTTTTAAGTGATTTTAAACAGGCTCTAACTCGAAGGAAAATGGTCGCACAAAAAAAAAAAACAAAAAAAGAAAATTGTATAACTTTAAGTGCCTAGTTTTCTGATCTAGTCTTAGTTTTTTAGTAAATTTTATAAAAATCTAAATGTTGTATTTGTCCTCATGACGCAACTTTACCAAAATTTTAACATTTTCTATCTATTTTAATCAAGTATGTTCCAAAAAATTTATATATGTATTTATACATAACGAGCGGTTTTCCCACAATAGCGACCACAATTCTATACCAATCTTGATGAAATTTTTTCTACATATTCTTTAGCTAAAGAGCTCGGCTGAGTTCGACGATGAGCTAGATCGAACAAAAAGTTTAGAAGTTATAGTCGTTTAAAGATTTTTTAATTTTTCAAAAAATTCAACTTTTCTTGATTTATCTTTAAATAACTTTTGATCCCAAAGAGATAATCTATTTTTGGTGATTGAATCTTTATGTTCATTCAATTTGCTTTAATTTAAGTTATGTTGCTTACTCTTTTGATAATTTTTTCTAATACTTTGATGAATTTCAAAATTTTTAGAAAATTAGAAAAAAACATTTTTTTTTTACTTTTTCATTTAATAACTTTCAAGTAATACATAATAGTTGAATATTGTTAATATTTTATGTAGCTTATCTAATGACCTACATATTTTAGTACTATTTTTTTGTATTCAACGAAAATTATCTATTTATTTATTGAAATTTAGCTGTTGCATTCGTTCTTCTACTTTTCGATAAATTCATGTAACTGTTCGAATTCTGCCGTGTAACACTTAAAATCTCAACATTAAAGTATACATAAAATATTTTTTCAAAATTAACAAGCATAAATATAATTGATCTCATAAGCTTTAGATGAACCTTTAAACGCCATCGTCTACCTTACGGATTTAAATAATTAAATAAATAATGAAAAATCTACTTCCATTTCGGCCACCTAATGGCCTTTTTTTTTGTTATGCACGGTCTTGGAGTAATCCTAAAAAACCATCGAAAAAAATTTCAAAATTTTCATTCGTCTTAGAAACTGTATACGGGCTTCAATAAATTTTTCTCGATAATTATTTTCGATTTTTTATTATTTCGGAACCGTGCAGAATAAAAAACTTTCAAAATCAGATCAGAAAACCAGACACTTGAAGCTATAATTTATCTTTTTTGTTTTTGTTGTACGACCATTTTCCTTCGAGTTACAACCTGTGGAAAATCACTTAGAAATTTGAATTTTTTTAATATCCCTTAATTTTTGTGATTAGTGTATTTTGAATTTATTTTAATCATAAAATTTCTTATTAAACATTTCAACTTACATATTTCTAACATCGAATAATTAAAAGTAGACCATATTAATTTATTTTATTGACTTTTTTTTTGGTTCCTCGCATGACTTAATCATCAAATTTCATTGTTAACAATGAAAATATAATAAAATCTATGATTATCTTAATGAGACCAATAAAATTTTTGAATCAGGGAAAAATATAAAAAACTTAATTGGAAAACCGAGAAATATCAGGGAATTTTGAAATAATTTTTTTGTGGCCACCCTGAAAAAGTAAAAATAAAAGTACATACGAAGTGGTGGAGTTGTGCCATTCCCATTGGATGATACGAATGGACTAGTAGATTGTCCATTTGATAAAGAATTGTTATTTTGATGATTCCCAAAACCATTGGCAGTAGTTTCATAAGCTCGTGGATTAAAATCTTCTTCAAATTCGTCCATAAGTAAACCTTCAAGTTTAGTACCGACAACTGGAGATTGAATTGATGGAGACGATTCGTTATTGCTCATAAAATCATCATCAAATGTTTTGTCAAAGTTTCTTGGTGGTACTGGTGGTGGTGAGCGGGACTCATTAGCATTGTTACCATTTGTATCATTTTTATTTTGTACATGACTAGTGCCATTCAGTCGTGGTCCTTCAGGAGCTCCATCTGAATTCGTTGGCACATGCAAAATATCTGGAAGATTGTGATGTGCTAGATAAGATTGAACATCCGCCTGAAATAATAGTAGCCATTGATGTATTTTAATTATTGATTTATTCAAATAAAGTATATTGTATAAAGAGTTTTTGTTAACATTTTGTTGGCATAAAAAATAATTAATTTTTGTTATTATTCACGATTTTTAAAATATAATTTGGCAACATCATGATAAATGTCAAGTTTTTTTTAGCAATAAAATCAACTCAAAGCCTGAAGGTTAACGTGTAAACTTAAACTATAATTTTTTTTAATAATTAAAAAAAAATAAAACAAAAAAAACAATAAAGATAAAATATCGATGATTAAATCCTAAATAGCACACTTGACTTTGTGAAATCTATGATACACTCAGAAAATTAAATAATAGAAACTACTATCTAGTTAGACAAAATGTAAATTACATATAATTGTCTAATAAGTCATCTAAATGTTTTTTTTTAATGAAATGACTTTTTTAAGACGAAAATAAAAACACAAATTTCCTAAGACTCTTAGGACCAACATCTGTACGTCTTATTTATTTAAGAAAACTTGGCTTTAAGACAAAATAAAATTTGTCTTGTCGTTTTAAAAGACATCTTATGATGTCTTAGAATTATCTGGGTGCTACTTAGAAAATTAAACAAAAATTTTATGTTAGAAATTTGAACCGAAAATCCGGAGTTTAAAAGCATTCTCAGAAATTGCCCTCTCACTTTTTTAAAAAAATACTCAATGACTTTCAATTATAATTACTGTATTCGAATTTTGATAATTAATTAATAAAAAATTAAAGCATTAATTAAAAAAAAGAGCAGTAAAGTTACAATTCGTCGAGATATAGAAATTAAAAAAAATTACTTACAGTTTTTATCAATTAGGAGTTAAATGAAATTCGTTGAATAAATTTTAGCCTACAACATTTGAAAATTCGAATTATAAAAATGGCATAAAGATTTTACTGAAATTCGTTTAACAAATTTCGTTTGACTTCTAATTGACATCAATTGTGAATAATTCTTTTAAAAATCTGTCTTGTAACTGCGTTGCTCTGTTTCAATGAATGCTTTAACTTTTTTTTTAATTAATTATCAAAATTTTAATACGGTCATAAAAATTGAAAGTCATTGAATATTTTAAAAAAATCAGGAGTACTATCTGAGAATTAATGACCTTAATCTAATAATGCGAAAATTTACGAATAATTCGAAAACGTACGAATAATTCGAATTATTCGATTCGACTATTATTCGCACACCCCCATATTATAAAAATAATGTTTATTTTGTGTGCTTTATTCTTATCGTTGTTTTTTTCTGCAAACAACAAACAACATTTTTTTTTTTTTGCAAAAAAATATTAAAACTTTTATTGATCTTGTTTTTACCGTTTCAAAACATATTAAATTCTTTTAATAACTCAAGTTTTATTTACTATATAGTATTCCTGTTACTTTATAATTATTAGTGTTTTGTATAGAAATTTATTCAGTACATCTCTATTTGAAACGAAATACAGAATATAATAATAAAATATTTTGCATATAAAGGCTTAAATTTAATAGTATCGTACATGATCATCAATTATTGAAATAAATTATAGCGAGAAAACAAGGACGTATTTTATGCGCAATGTTTTTTTTATGTTGTTGACAATAAAATAAAAAAACTTTACGCGCAAAAAAATACGTCATTGTTTTCCCGCTATAATTTATTCCAATTAAATATCAAGATATAGATCTAACAAATATCAATAGTTATCAATTATTTATAACTTACAATATTTGAAGAATATTCTATAAAAATTCCAGTTGGAATTTTTCAGAATGTAAATTTTAGAGCTGTGTAATTACCCGATCGACAATAAAAGTCAATAGAACCCGAGCAGCCGTTGATCATTTTACGGAATTACTTTTTTTTAGCATGGGCAACAGTGAAATAAATTATTTTTTAACCTTCTCTAAAATTTCTACAGAATTTTAGTTTACATTAAAGTCTGCTATTTACAGCGCATCGATTTTTAATCATGAAATATCTTTGTATGAAAATTTTTATGTGTAAAAAAAGATAACTTGTTTCAACACTTTTTTAAACTTGTCCCATCAAAAAAATCTAAATGGGAATCCATAGAAATTTATGTAAGAAAGTATGAATTTATGTAAGAATCTATAGGAATTAATATAGGAGTGTATGGATTTATATGAATCCATTTAGGAAATTATAGGTATCTAGATTCCCATATGAGAAATCCACATAGGAAATTTTGGGTTCCTGGATTCCCATGGAGGAACTTGGATTTATGGATTTCTTTGTGGAAAATTCTTATAGAAATTTGGGTTTCTATATTATAAATTTTTACAGAATTCGGGGTATCTGGATTTCTATGTCTATCGTCTATTGATCCAAGTATATGAATATAAGAAGAGATTAATGGACGGCGGAGTCGAATTTGAAATTTACGACAAGAAAAAGTTTGGAAAAGGATATGATAACCATGATATTATCCTCATCCATATTCATAAATTTCATATTCATTATTTCAATAATAATATTCTATTGCAAGATATTTTTCAACAAAAAATTAATTTATTGATGCTCTTTATCTCAATTTGTAATACTGTTTGTAAGTTATTTAATACTGCAGTATTTGTAATAATAAATTATTGATTTATTAACTAACTCAAGAAGTATTACATCTTTATAGAAATTACGAATAATTTAATAAAACACTAAATTAGAAATCGTACAAAGGTATTGTACTCCAGGAAAGTTTATGAAAACGCATACGCTCTTTATGGTATTTGTATCAATACTCTCTAAAGATGAATTAGTGAAAATAAGCGGATATTCCAAGCGCAAACCGAACCACTAATTTCCAAAAGTGGTTCGGTTGGCACTCAAAATTAGTGAATATTCATCCATTTCACTTATTCATGTTTAGAGAGTCATGTCACGTTTTTGGTTAATTTTTCTAATTCCTAATCCATACAAGATTTTTATATGAAATTTGACATGGTGCAGATTCCCATAAGAATTCATGTGAGAATCCCATATGGAATTTTTTGATAGGGTAGATTCGATATTACTATAGTTTTTTTTTTTTCTTTTTTATTTCGGGGCGCGATCAGTTAAATATTTAAATAATTTTTTTAATTTTTCCATTTGAAATATTTCTGCAATTTTTTGTTTATCTTTATAAAGATGTCACTATCTCATTTAAATGTTGATAAAATATAATTTAAACACGAAGTTTTAAATACATAAATTATGCATCAATGATAACCAGAAAATTATTTTCGAAAATGTAGTACCACTGAAAAAAATTTTTTTTTCTAAACCAAGTTGTTATTTTTTTAACGCTTAATAAAAAAATCTCTTCATAATAAAAAATCATAATTTTATAAATATAAATAAACTTACTGAGCCTTTGATAGCACAAATATCTTGCAATCTTTGTCTATATGTATTATTTTCATGCTCTAATCGGCGTATTTTTTGTTGAAGTACCATACAACGTCTTTGAGTTTCAAGATCTTTACCGGATGTTTCGAGAAATCTTCTGTAAGCTAATCCGAATGCTTGCCCAATCGTCAACGTTATCTCTTCAGCTAATTTGTCGCTTACGAAGACAAAACATGTATGCCGCTCAGCGTCTTCTTCTTTCGCAATAAAACTAAAAAACTTTTTCTCGCCTTTATCATCTGCGCAGTAAGATATTCTGTGGAGTGGATATTGATGTAAAATATGCTAAAAATAAACAAACAAAAAAAATGATTAAAAAAATATATCATATTTATTTTGTCGAAATTAACTTTTATATATTTAACAAATATGTATATTAGACTGGGCCAAAAAAATCGACTATTTTTTTTTTTTCAAAGTAGGTTGACAATAATATTTGGGATGACTAAAAAAAATTATTGTGACAATTTGAGCCCTTAATATTAATATTAAGAGGTCCCTCATCGCAATTTTCTATTTCTTATTTAAATAACATGGGAAAAAAAATGTTAAGTTTGGAATTTTATACCTTGACAATCGCTCATTGTACAGATGACCTCAGAATATAATTTGGTAGGGAATTGAACGCTCTACAAAAAAAGTCTCATCTCATTTTTTGATAAATTCATCTGTCCAAAAATTATTGGAGTTTTAAGTTAAATTTAAAGTAAATTTCGAGATCTTTCTACTTTTTTACAGAAACTATCAGATTTATCGCAAAATGTCATAGAGTATTTTTTGTAGACAATTTTATTCTTCACAAATTATTTCCAATAAAGTTTTTCAAAATTCCGCATTGTTTTCTAGTTATTTTCATTTTAATCAAGCTCTTGAAATCGATCAGATCACAATTTTTTCAAGAGTTTGGCATTCAAATGAAAATAACTAGAAAATAATGCGAAAATTGGAAAAACTTTATGAGAGATAATTTGTAAGAAATAAAATTGTCTACAAAAAAGATCCTATGGAATTTTGTGATAAGACTGATAGTTTCGTCGGAAAAGTAAAACGATCTTGAAATTTACTAAAAATTTGACTTTAAGCTTTACTGACTTTTAAACGAATGAATTTATCAAAAAATGATGAGACTTTTTTTGTAAAGTATATCCTGAGCTTATCTGTATAATGATTCATTGCCGAGGTAAAATGTCTACACTTAAAATTTTTTTTCTCATGATATTTAAATGGGAAATAGAAAATTGCGATGAGCGACCTTTAAATATTAACATTAACAATTTATCTTTTAACAAGCATCTTATTTCACCTCCCGGCGACAATTTAATAAGGGGTTTCGAGAAAAAAATAGTAGTCGATTTTTGTGAATCAGCCTAATATATATACATATGTGTGCAAGTACACTGTAATAAATCGAGAGTGAATTTGGAGTGAATGCGGATGTTATTTCAATTTGAATTCATTCTGTTACTCGGAGTTTCGGAGTCTTAATGAAAAAATCACTTCCTATACGAAATGAATAGAGAGTTTTTTTTTTTCAGCGGAATGATATGAACTTTATTTTAATCCACAGCCACTTCAATCTGAAGTTTTAATGTTAAAGTAAAATCTCTTTCGGAGTAAAGTTCACTCCAAGTGAATTAAATAAATAAAAAAATCTTCCGCTTCGCACTCACTCCTCAAATTTTTTACAGTATATTACTGTCGATTTTAGAATTCCATCTTTGGAATTAAATGAAATTTAACATGTTAGTAGACCATAATAAGAAAAAAATGAAAAAAATTTTGAAGAGCTACAAAGTACCAGTAAACTTTCGATTTGCCATTAAATATTGAGCTTTATACTAAATCACAGCATTCATCGAATATATTGATTCCTTGTAGTTCTTGAAAAAGTTAATTGGATCTTTTTCTTTGCATTATTTACTAATATACTAAATTCTATTAAATTCTGAACAGTAGTTTTAAAACCAACAGCAGTGCTTTAAATTATTTTATTAAATTATTTACCTTTGGTGTTGTTTTTGTTTTTGGCTCTTGTATAGCAACACCGTCAATACTTATAGTTAATTCAACTTTTGGTGTCTTAGTACCCTCACTTTTACGTAGCTGCTGATTAAATTTTAATTTGCATATTGCTTCTTTCACTACTTCTATTCCTTTAGGTTGATCTACTTCTGTACTTCCTAAATACTACAAAAAAAAATTTTTTTAAATTAAAAATGTAATTATTAATAACGCATAATATAGTTGTCTTATATATTGTCCGAAATTTTACGATTTTCAAGGATAATTGTCATGGAAATTTAATAAAATTTATAAGTTTTACATAACTACTGATTTATTCACATAATTAAAAATTATAATATTTTGCGTTGGATTTTAATTCCAGAATTTTTAAAATAAAGTACAAGCTTTTTTTTTAAAAACCTTAATTAGTTTTTGATAATTTGGAGTTTATTAAAGCCTTGCTATGAAATTCATCGTATTTAAAAACTAATTATAGGGGTAGGGGGGGGGCAAAGCGGAGTACTTAAGGAAGTACTATGGTTCTGAGGACTCAAATACGCTAAATCTTTTGGTTTTTGATCTTTTTGAAATATGAATTGAATCATGTCTACGAGACTCTTCTGGAACTAAAAATACTAAAAAATCGATTTTGAAAAATTTTTCCTTTACTGCTCGACTAGAATTTTTTCCTGATTTGCTTAAAGTACCGCAAGGACCTTGTCAGGTTAATATTAGGTTTGCTTTATTAGGGCAAATCTAATGAGTTTCTTATCAGGACTTCATCAGGATATCCTAATTCAAAAAAAAGTTCCTTGCCATCCAGTTAACCTGACGTATCCTTTATTAGGACCACACTTGGATTTCTTTACTCGGAAAAAATTCGATTTTTCATCAGGTGAACCTGACGTGTTCCTTACCAGGACCATATGAGGATATCCTTATTAATAAAAAAGTTATCTAATCCCTTTAAAAATTTTATTTACAGGCTAAAAATTAAACAAAGTACAAAATAATATTACATAAAAATTACGTCAATCATTGCAACACGGGTTTTTTACTTCTTCACTAATTATTCTTTGATATTATAATGGATATAATATCTACACTCACAAGATCAATAATTAACATGTTAACATTCTCTAAGTATTACTTTTAATACAATAGATCACATTCCGGATCGAATTTAAATTTTCTTATTTTTTTTTCACAATTTAAGATTTTTTTCTAAATAATTACTAATGAGGTAACCCTGATAAGGATTTTGTGAGGATGTCCTGGTTAGGGCCTGATAAGGTAATCTTGATAAGGGTCTCATGGGTCTTAAGCGTTACATCCATATCAGTTTCTCGTCAGGATATCCTGATCTGGACCTTATTTGAAATGAGGTTAACCTGATAAGGACCTTGGCAGGCCCTTATGAAAAATTCTAGTCGGATTTGTTTTGAAATTGGACAGCCGTATTGGTTAAAATTATTATTTATATTTTTTAAATTAAAAATACTATAACTATTAAATTTAACACGAGGTCAAGAAAAATTCTCATACGTATTTATAATTTTTTTTTTCATGTAAATATTATGTGTTATAGCTATTGTTATTTTTATATTCATGACACACTGATTGCTTTCACGAATGTTTTTACAATTGTGAGAAGTGGGACAAAACATCTTTCGTAAATTATTTTTATTTTTTATTCAAGGAATTTATGTTATATATCAGCAAATATATCTTATGAATAGTATACAATAAATAATAAAAAATATATTTCATAAAATTTTTTTTACCTTGACTAGGTATGCTATATGACCTTTCTGAAGAGCATCCGGTGGATGAATCCAATTTCTATTAGTGCCTAATTCAAAATTTCATTAATTAGTAAAATATGTATTTATATTTTTACAGTAAATATTTACTCGATTTTTATGTTAATTATAATAAATTAAAATTACCTCCATTTTTACTTGATTGATTTTTATTGTTTGTTGTTTGGGCCCATTTTAATAGCGTTGAATTCCTCATACTTAGTTATTTATCAATCACCTAAAAAATAAATAATTAATTATAAATTCATTCAATTTTTTTTCACGAGTAAGTGAGTCTTGTAAATATTATAATATTTAAAAGATTTTAGTTAAAATATTACTAAACACTGAGTAGTACCCTTCATTATACGTTTAAATGAGTTTTGTTCTGTAAGTATATATATATATATATATATATATATATATATATATATATATATATATATATATATATATATATATATATAAATTAACTATTAAAAAGTATGTATTAAATATTATACGATATGCACAAGTTACTGTTTTAAATATTGTACACTGTAAAAAATTGGGAGTGAATTTGGAGTGACTACAGATTTTAATGCAATCCGAATTCACTCCGTTCAGCAATCAACAAATTACTCAACAGTTGTAATGTTTCAAAAGCAGAAAGATAAACCTAACTAACAATTGGTATAGATAGCATATAAAAATATATATTAGAAATTCAGAGACCTTTGTTCAAAGGAGACATCAAACTACTAACCGATTAAGGACAGAATCCAAGGGCAGAGACTAACTAGAAGAACAATTACCAATTTTGAATCATTTCAAGCGATAGGTATTTTTTGAAAATATCAAACCACCGAAATAGAATACAGTTGACGCACTCCTGGGTCAAAAAAATAATTCAATTTGAGTATACTAAGCCGAAATAAAGTTAAATTCGACTTTTTTGACTTGAATGAATACCAAGAAGGTCAAGTTAGTCAACAACAAACATGTTTTTCATTCATTTTTGACTTGTTTTCGGCAAGCTTGACCTACTTGGTATCCATTTAAGCCAAAGAACTCAAATTTGACTTGGTTTTGGCTTAGTTGAATTAAATTTAAGCAAAAAACAAATTAAATTTATGTTTTTTTTGTCTGACCGGGCTACCATAAACTTTAGGACCCGCTGCAAGCGAATATATGTTGGCTTTATTTCTCTTTGCTCTTTAAAGCCTTCTTTTCTTCAAAAATAGAAGAAAAATGATCGATTTCAGGTCAATACATTAGAGTTACAGGTCAATAGATTAGAGTTACAGGTTTTTTTTTTTTTTAATATCAAACCGCCAAAAGAAAATACAGTGGATGCATTACCATTGACTTTGGGACCTGCTACAAGAATCATACTTTATCCTATTTTGCACTCATAAGGAGGTTCGACCGAAATTAGTGAGTCAAAGTAGTGTTTGAATTTTTTTGTTTGCTAAATTCTCCTAATAGCTATGAAAATTCATTATTTTAATTTATAATAACATAACGGATTCATAAATTAATGATTATTACTTCTTTAATTAAAGAAAGTAATAAAATGACTTGGTTATTTTTGACTCATATGATTTAATAAAAAGATTTGGCAACAGCGCGTTCTAACTTCGTACACGTCGATATTTAAATTTAAGCGGGACAAATTTTTTTCTAACCTTGTCTCTCTTATTAATGTATTTCTATGTTTGTTTTTTCTCTCAGCTGCTTTTGCGATGCTGCCAAACCCTCTATAATATGTATCTCTGTCAATGAACGAGATTAAACAATAAAGTTTAACTGGAATCATTTAAATAATTACAACGGTAACACTATATTGTTAAAATTTTATCATATTCTAAAAATATTCAAGTTTATGGCATTTGGTTTTTTATTTCTTAAACTTGGAAGGTTAATAATGAAAATAATCAAATAAGTCATGCCGGGAGCTTGTCCGCCATAAAAGCATGTGTATAAGAACTTTAAAAACGTAATTTTTAAACATTTTTTTTCTAAAAAACTAGACCGTGGGTTATATTCAAATTTTGAGAACACATAGATAAAGTACTTCTATAAATGTATACTAAGTTTCAAATCTTAAAGTTGAAAAATCCTTTTTACATTAGATTCGGTCGAACCTCCTGAAGCCAAATGATTTTTAAAATATAAAAATTGACTCCAACACTAATACACAGCCCGGAAATAATTATCATATTAATAACAAAAAGTTAAAAGCCAATAAAAATTAAATTTTGTTTAATTCCAATCTAATAAAGTAAAATTTACTATGTTAGATAGTAAAATGTATTTATCAACTAGATAGTCAAGCTTACTAATGGAATTATTATTTTTGTTGCATATCCACACAATAAAATTTACTAAATATAAATAAAAAACAAATTGTCAAGATAGTAAAAATATACATTTTTAACGTTTCAGTACAAATTTAGAAAAACAGTAGTAAAATCCATAATTAAAAAAAAATGAACTAATAGAAACAATTTTTTAATTAACTCAAGTTTTTTTTTTTAGATTTAAATATATTATTAAACTGTAAAAAATAACTTGACATTAACTTAAAATGACTTTTAATTGCTCTTTTAACAGTTATAATAGTCTTATTGTAAAATGTGCCATTTAAATGATCAATACATACTAGGTCAATTCCATAAAGCACAAATCTAAGTCTATTCATGAGTCAATTCTATCACTATCTACATCGTTATATAAACTATAAAAAAAAAAAAAACTAAATCAAGTAAAAAGTAGAATAAGAATTAAAGTAAAATAATTTTAATAGTACGATTAAAATTCTATTTATTTTTTTTTGTAATTAAATGGAAAAGTTTCTTTAAATATTTTATTTTATTTAAATGTATTCATTATTATAAACTCATAATTCTAACTAATTACATCGCATGTAAAATAAATCGGCGACGATATGCGGAGGAAAAAGAAACAAAACAAAGAGGTCGGCCATGTGAGTTGGTCGTGTCGTGCGAAACATACACCGTTAACAAGAGTACAGAGACTATTCAACAGGTAATGCACAAATAAAATTACATATATGCATTATATTTCATTCATACTATTCATAAATGTATATATAAACTTTTAAATTTATAAATTTATTTTTTATTTCCATTCCCAACTCAACAACCTTTTAATTATTTATTTTTTAACTTATTATTGTTATACGTTACCAGAAATTATTATATGGTTCAAAGTTCTTTTATAAAAAAAAAAAGGAAAAAAAATGTATTTCTTCTACTTACAATTAATGACTTCTTTTTATAATTTTTTTTCGCCTTTTAAATGTATTTAAAATATTGTAATAAGAAAAATAAGGCTAATTTCTTAACTTTTTAAATGAAATTAATTAAATACTTTCTTTTAGTAATTTTTTTTTTATAATTTATTAATAATTAACATTAGTATAACTGTATCAGTAAATGAAATATGTTATTAAAAGTTAATTTAGTGAGTACTTAAAATTTATAATAATTCAAATTTAAAAAAAAATTAATTTTTGCCATGAAATTTTTACTTTTCATAAATTTTATGTTGATATAATTAAAAATTTATTGTTTAATAGATTGAGAGTTGCAATCTTTACAAGGAAATGTATGGAAAAGATTAACTCTACACAGAAAAAAAAGGATTTCTTGGCGAAAAAATGTTTTACATTACGAATTTAAAACAATAATTTTTTTAGGACTAGAAAAAAGTATGGATACAAGAAATTTTTTTTTACCTCAAGAAAACTTGTCATCACCCCAAGAAAATGTTTATTTTTAATTTATAATTCAAAAAATTTTCTTAGGACAAGTACGAATTTTTCGCGCCAAAAAATTCTTTTTTTCTGTGTATCTGGAATTTTTTTTTTTTTTAGATGAATAATGTACAAAAAAAAAATTTAGTTTTTATGAAATAAGATTAAAAGAAAAATATCATCTATCAATAGGCTAAAAAAGTGCGGTTCGAAATTCTTTAGGATGAAAAAGATTTTGAAATTAAAGAAAAATTTTTTAGTTTCATGAAAAAAATTAGACGAAATCAGGATATAGTAAATTTGACGTCTAAATTAAAATTTGATAACAAACTTTAATATGTATTACATATAATGACACTAGAATTTTTATCAAATACCTTTTCTAGGTGAATTAATAAAAATATACATCTTTTCAATTTTTATGAATCAAAATTTCTAGTCAAAATTAAATTGAAGTTCAAATTAAGTAAATAAAAATTTTTATTAAATAAATTTCGAAGAGTTAAAGTAATCTGGTAACTTTGGCAGATTTCAATTATATTTACTTAATTGTGAAAATTAAAACTACTCAGAAAGAAAGGATTTCTTGGCGCAAGAAAATTTTTCTCACCTCGAAAAATTTTCATTTTTAATTCATAACACGAGAAATTTCTCAGAGCATGAAAAAATTTTCTTAAGGCAAGTAAAATTTTTCACGCCAAAAAATTCTTTTTTTCTGTATAAATAAATATATTTACTTAATTAAAAACTTCTTTTTTGTGACAGACACTTGAAATCTACGGCATTTAGCGCCTATAGCTGGCAGTTAAAATATTAGATAAGATACAGCTGGTAAAAAAGATACCTAATCGTTTTAAAAAGGACGTCATTATCGGATCAAAATAGATATTTACGTCATAAGGCCGTGAAGTAGCAGTTTTCTGACAGCAACGATATTTCGATATGAGCTTAAGGTTTGTGGCGGGAAAGTTTGAAACGGGCGTAATTTTAACGTCCGAGGCGTAGCCGATGACGGAAATTTACGCTCGTTTTCGAACATTCGCGTCACTAACATTAAAGCGAATATCGAAAAAAAGTCGTTGTCAAAATCGCCACTAAACGGCCGAATGACGTACAATATTTTTTGTTATTATCGCTCCATAAGTTTAACTTTTAAGGGATAGAAGGCAAATAATGACATTGTTTTTTTTTTCATTCTATCACTTGAAGGTGAAAATGAGTGTGAATGTAGCAGACTTTAGACAAATTTTAAATTATTAATAAATAGAGTAAATAATTAATAAATTTAAATTTAAAAAAATTCAATTATTAATACGTGTATTTATTATAAATATCATTTTTAAAATTATTTACTCTATTTATTTATAATTTTAATTTTGTCTGATATCAGACGGTTTTGAATCAGCCTAGAAACACCCTGGGAGTGGAAACACGGTGGAATCGTGGTAGATCCAGGGTGCTTACAGGGTGGGTTTGTGCCATTTTATCACCGTGTATACACGGTGTATCCACGGTGATTACGCGGTGTACGTGGAATCACGGTGGGTACACCGTGTAACCACCGTGGAATCATGGTGATAACATGATAAAAAAACCCACCGTGTAACTGCCGTGATTCCACCGTGTTTCCAGGGTGATTCAAAACCGCGAGGGATGTCTGCTACATTCACACTCATAGGTGAATATAGATATCTCTTAAACAAATAGTGGACTAATTTGTATTATTTGCTTTAAAAATAGACGCTGATAATTTACTTGTATCGTGTATTTATGGTTAATAAAATAGCGTGGTTATTGTTTTATTAACATTAGGTCCGCTTCGTAATAAACTGCCAGCAGAGAAATAATTAGCGCCACTCAATAGTAACTAAGTTCAAACTTTACTCAAATTCATTGGTCGGTACACTAGAATGCGACTTTTTTTTTTTACGATCTCTCTCAATTTCATCTGGGTGTACACGAAAAGTTCGTAAAAAAAAGGAGGGGGTAAAACTTCACGGCCTAGGCCGTGAAAAAAAGACGGTATAGTAGAGTCTCTAAAAAAGAGACCCTTTACGGACGCCACCCAGCGCTCAAAAATTGAACCTTTGGAGCGAGTATAACAAAAAATATTTTTTGGCTACATGTGCGATAGCAAACGACCAAAAAATATCGAAGTAACTTAACGAGCCATCTTGTGACAAAATTTATCATCATTTTAATTCGTCCACTTACTGAATTCTCGCTAATTTTCAACAAATACTCAAAACAATCTTATCAAATAAATAAACGCGGATTTATAACCTGCCATTTATAGGCACTAAATGTAGTAAATTTCAAATATCTGTCACAAAAACTAATGTATTTATCTAGTACAATCGAGTCTAAGACGCTCACCTTCGGCTCGAGCACCAATCTTCATACTCGTGTCTTAAACACGATCGCACTCGATAGATAAACTACTATTTTTAAATCTACACTGAGAAAAAACATAACTTTTATCAAAAAAATTCTTGAATTAAGAAATTAATTTATTGAAAATTTATTAATAATTTTGTTTGACTAAAAAAATTACAATTTATTTTATAGCCATTATTTGTAAAAAAAATTTCACTCCAAAAGAGTATTTTATTCGTTTCAATGACAGAAGTTTTAATAAAAGAATTTATTAATTTTTTAACATTGTAACAAGTGAACTTTTTCAAAAAAAAAAAAAAATCACCACAAAAAAGTATGTAATTTCTTCAGCCAAAAAAAATTTATTCCATATTCACCATTAAATTTCTAGGATCAAGAATGTATTTTTTTTTTTTTTATAAAAAGTAGTTTTTTGACATTTTACAATACAATTGTGTTACGACATTTATTAATTCTATTAAGGAGAAATACAATATGCATGGAAAAAAACCGAAAATATTATTTTTCAAACTACATCATAAAAATTCATTCCTATCACGTTCCTTCAAAAAGACCCGTACAGATGAAAAAAAAAACAATCGAACCTCGGTTTATATACCTCTTGCGTAAAATTTTTCCGTAAATAAAAATAGAAAAAAAGTTTTATTCAATTGTCTAATTGATAATAAATATAAAGCCAATTACATAATGATACTTTTATATAGAAAACAAATTAGTTAGCAGCTACATTAGATACAACAGTTACTAAATAAGAAACTTGGTAATGACTCATATTAGAATGGATGCTTAAGGACAAATAAAAAAGAAAATATCATGAATAATGTAACACAATTTATTGCGTTGTAATTTAATTACAAAAATAAAATTATTTTTCAAAAATTTAATTAACGAAATCATCGCCATAAATCGAGACAATTTTCTCATCTCAATATAAATGAAAAAAAAAAAAAAAAAAAAAAAAAAAAACAACGATAAATGAAAAAATTTTTAACGAACTTTGTAATTATTAGTAAGTAATGTTTTATATTTATCTCCAACTTGAATATTATTCTCAATTCCAAGTGCTAATCACACCGTTACTTAACAATATTCAAGGTAAAATAACTCAGTGCTTCACTGCAACTTTTCTTAGCCTTCAAAACAAACTGTCTAATCCACTAGATTCTTAATTTATAATAAAACAATTATATTTTTCTTCTTTTTTTAATCCATATACAGATTTCGTATTTTATAAATATCGATTTATATTAAATCTTTGATCTATATTTTATAAATAAAAAATATTTTAAAATAAAACCAGTTTTCTATATGTTTGATATCTCATACCGGTTCAATGTCATTAACAGTTACATTAATACTTTTTAATTATCAGTAGTGCATTAATAAAAAAAAAAATGATTTGAATAAATTTAGAATTGATAATATTTAAAATCAATTAATGTAGAAAACCTATTGATTGGAGTTACAAAAACAAAGCAAAAAGAACTTAATTGAAATTGGAGAAAGATGTTGAGAAAGGAATCGGCATTTTTCCAAACGGATGCGGTCGATTAGAAAATGGCGGATCAGGTCAGAGCCCGAACTTTCTCTCTTGACTACATATATAAATTATAAATTCTTGCCTTGAAATATTTATCTAGTCACTCTATATTTATTTTTACCAAAAGAATAGTCTCAATCATACTTTGTTTTATTTTAAGTTTAATTCAATGTCAAAGATTAGCGATAACCTCGTTATTAAAAATCATTAATCGGCAATTAATATCTATTTCAGCTGAAAAATTTGGGGTCTTTATTTGATTAATAATTCTTATCAATACTACTTTATATTTAAATTATTATTTTATGTATAAAATATAATTAGTAACGATATAATTTAAGTTATAATTTTAAATATTAAATAAATATGGTTATGGTCGAGACACTTGAGCCCCCTAGTTAAACCGGTCAGCTCTTGTAATCGTTAAAGCTCTTTTATACTAACTTCACTTTAAATGACAAATTACAATCGACACAACTATTCAATTTAAAGTATATTAATATATACACTTATATTCTTTGAAATTTATGATTTGATAATCTCTGTTTTTAAGTAGATAAAATGGACAAAAAAAAAAATATTTACATTGGAATTCAAATTTATGATGTTGAAGGTGACAGACATTAACAAAATTGTTTTCTTTTAGATGAAAAAGTAAATATTGACAGAAAAAAATTATTACGAATTCTTCTGAAGAACTTATAGTAATTTTTTGCGCATATTTTTAATCATTTATTTTAATAACAAGTCTCTGATGAAATGAATCGATTCAAAATGATTAAAAACAATTCAAAACGATTCAGACCCATATAAAAATAATATATATGGTCAAAATATATATAAAAATATATGATAAATATCAGAAAATATATGTGGCGAATTTAACTATATTTTCCGATATATTTTTTTTTATATTAAAGAATATAATATTCATCATATACGAGTCCGTATATGTTTAGCATATATAAAATATATATGTCAATCATATACAAAAAATATATTTTCATCATATATGAAAATATATATTCTTGTTATATACAAAAACTATATTTTTATCATACATAAAAATATATCTTTCTATCATATACGAAAAATATATTCTGATCATATATCTGAAGCATATATTTATATTGTGTATGGAAAAAAAGTTTCTTATTCATATGACCCACTCCAATTAAATTAGATCTAAATTTTAATATACTCTTTAAATTGCAGATAAAATTCTTAAAATTAGTTAATTTGAAGCGAATATATAATATACTCATATACATATACATACGCCGAATAAAATATATACTTAAGTATAAGAAAGAAAATATGTGGTGGCATACATAATATAAATTATATGCTACCATATATTTCATTTCGAGTAAAAATTTTATATTTTTTTAATATAAAAGGAAATATATCAATACTATATATTATAAGCTAAATGTATACATAGCTTAATATAAAAAACATATAAGTTATATATATGGAATACACATATTTACAGCTGTACATAATTTTATATTAAATCGGCGAAAATCTCTATATGATTTTTTATAATATACAATATAATATATCATATATTTTTTTGCTGCAAACATATATGATTTTATATATCTTAACCATATACTATTTTTTCATACGGGGATATACATCCATCATTGAGTGAATTTTTTTGTTTAATCTGGAGTAACTTGTTAAGAAACATGGAAGTTTCGGATGCCTGCTATTTTTAGCGGCATAAAAATTTAAGTATACTTATTATATAATAAATAGTACTTTATATATCAAGTGCGGTTGTGTATAAAATGCAAGTTTCAACGATTCACTACCGAACCGGAGCTGAGGTTGTCAACATAACGAGCGTCTTATACGGAGTTGTACTAGATTCACACATTAGTTTTTGTAAGAAACACTCGAAAAGTGTTAATCAGTGCCTATAGACGGCAGGTAACAAAGGGCGCTAACAAATATGATGAAAAATCGTCACAAGATTATTCGATGACACTTTGACATTTTCTGCAGGCCAGTTACAGTACATGCGACTAAAAAATAGTATTTTTCTCACGGTTGACGTCACTAATTGAACGACTAGGTATCTTTATTACCCACTGTGTCAAGTTTTATGTTTTCAGCTGCCGACTATAGGCGCTAATTAGCGTAAATTTTGAGTGTGTTACAAAAATGAATATTTTTCCGTATTCTTTTAAATTATCTACGGAAAATTTTGACAATCCTTAATGATTGATGTTTCAATAAAATGTTAATATTTTTAATTTTCTGTTTGAAATAAAAATTTAAATTTTCTGCATATGTAGTTATCATATTTCTTAACTATAATTTTCTAGTTTCAAAATTTAAAAAAATAATATATGATTTTTTAAAAGTATTCGTTGTATAACTTTCATTGTATATACTTATAATTTAAAAAATCTTTTATGTAATTTAACAACATACAATTTTAAATACATGGCATTGTAATAATTAATTAATATAATTTTAAAATGATTTATATTATTACTATTTAAAAGTTAAAATAAACTGATATTTAAAACTGAAAATTTTTTATTTTATTTATTATATTTGATTGGAGTAATTATTAAAAAATTTTAAATAAATTTATAGTGTCGACATCATGAACAGTAAAAAGAAAAAGATGGCATATACAACCTGATTAAGTAAATTGGTCTTAATTACAGAAAAAAGATTCCGTATTTTAAAATACTAAAGTTAGCCGATAACTAGTATTTTTTAATTTTTTTAAAAACGATAAATTATAAAAAAAAATTTTTTTTAATTGTACTTGTAGCTTTTTAAATTTTTTACACGTGCATATTTGTATTTTTTTTTTTTTTGAGTAACTGATTTGTTGAAAAAAAATTTGAAAATTGATAATTGTCTACTAAGTGCAGGATCATAATTTAAACTGATATTGAATTCTTTTAAATTGAAAGACAAAATCATAATTTTTATTTTCTAAAATTCACATTTCAACTATAAATTTTTTTAAATTAGAAGTTTTTGAATTCGAAACAATGCAATCTTTGAAGAAATTTAAATACCAAATAAAATATGATCCTGAAGTTAGCCAACGTCTAATAATTATTTTGTTCTTTGCAAAACGATAAATTATAAAAAAAAAAAAAAAAAATATTTAAAAAAATTGCACTTGTAGTGCGTTTAATTTTCTACAAGTGCATATTTTTAGTTTTTTTCTTTTTTTGTAATTTATCTGTAGAAAAAAAATCCAAACATTTTTAATTGTCTGCTAACTTCAGGATCGTAATAAAATTTATATAAAAATTTAATTAATATAAATTCTTATGTACTTCAATAATTTCTTTACTATTAAAAAAAATTGCAATGAAACTTACCGATATTAATTGTTAAGTAAATGAATAGTTTAATAATTTTTTACATCCGCCCGAGGCACAATGAATATTTAAACAAATGATTAATTTATTAATAATTAACTGAAAAATTTAATAATGACTTTTACAATTTTTAAAATATTTAAAAATAATCACAAACACAATTAATTTTGAATTCAAATAACAAAAATTAAATAATAAATTGCAAGTTATTTTTACGGGCGTAATTCTGACATTCGCATACAGGGACCACCGAGACACTGAGAAAGTGTTTTAAAGCGTTCGTAGTCTGGGGAAGTGGGTTTTTACTGTCAGTGAGTAGGGGAAAGGATATGAGCAACAATTCTATTCAGCAAGACAGACAAGAGACCAAGAGTTAAGTTTACCTGTTCATATCATCGTTTTATATTTAATATATGGAAAAAGTCCTTTATTTAAATTAAGAAGGAATTTCCTAAACTTAAATTTTAAATATAAAACTTTGATATTTATATATATTTATATACGTATAATAAATTTTTTTAATAGGCAAAATGGAGTTAGATACTTGTTCTTTTTTTTTTTTTTTTTTTTTTCATTGATGATGATCATGTATAAAGGACAATTTATAAAGTAAAGATTGAAAGAGAGAGAGAATGAAAGAGAGAAACAGAGAATGGTAGTACCAGTCACGGACGAGATCAGAGCGTGTACTATTACAAACACTAACACTCGATCTATTCTGTATGTTATCTATTTTATCTAGACAAAATTAATCATTAACATCAATGTTAATGTTAATTTAAAATTTATAATTTTTTATTTTTATTCCGTATTTATAACAACTTCATTATTTTATTATAATATTTTTTAAGACATTAATGTTGTTAACATCGTGTTGAATTTAAAATTTTTTGTTATTTTACAGTTTATTTTTTTTTATTTGTATTAGGGTATGGTATTTATAGCTTCCGGTTAAATTAATGCTGGGCGAAAGTAGGGAAAGTATAATATCATTCTTGTGTTGTACTATTTGATATTTTTTTTTACAAGTATAAATAATCACGTGTCTTTTTCTTTCACCTTTTAGTTTCTTTACTTAAAAAAATTGTTTTTTTTTTTAAACTTTTTTACAAAATATAATCCTGTAGGTATTAATCAACTTAATTTTGTATTTATATAATATACGTAGATTAATATAAATATATGGTATTCAATTTTTGTTGTATTAAGATTTGAAGTGTTAAAATACAAAATTTAATTTAAAACTCATATAAATATGAAGTAATATAAAACTAATAGTTACATAAATATATTAGGGTGTGTTAAAAAAATCGACTAAGGTTTTTTTTCCGAATGACCGGGGAATTCTATCAGAGGGTGTGAAAATAAAGTTTCTGTGAAAATATTAGCTCTTAATGTTGATATTTAGAGGTCGCGAGTCATAATTTTCTATTTTCCATTTAAATAACATAGGAAAAAAAAAATTTGAAGCTTGGAATTTTATACCTCGGCAATGGCTCATTGTACAGATGAACCCAGGATATATTTTTGTAGAGAATTAAACGTTCTACAAAAAACGTCTCTTATCATTTTTTGATAAATTTATTTGTTGAAAAGTTATTGGAGCTTGAAGTCAAATTTATAGTGAATATCGAGATCTTTTTACTTTTTCGGCGGAACTATCAGACTTATCATAAAATTCCATGAGATCTTTTTTGTAGACAATTTTATACCCAACAAATTATTCTGAATAAACTTTTTTCAAATTCCGCATAACTTTCTAGTTATTTTCATTTCAATATCAAGCTCTTAAAAAAAATAATGTTCTGATCGATTCTTAAAAGCTTAACATTGAAATGAAAATAACTAGAAAGTTATGCAGAATTTGAAAAAAGTTTATTTAGAATAATTTGTAGGGTATAAAATTTTCTACAAAAAAGATCTCATGACATTATGTGATAAATCTGATAGTTTCGCCGGAAAAGTAAAAAGATCTCGATATTCACTATAAATTTGACTTCAAGCTCCAATAACTTTTCAACAGACAAATTTATCAAAAAATGATAAGAGACTTTTTTGTAGAGCGTTTAATTCTTTACAACCAAAAATCCTGAGCTCATTTGTACAATGAGCCATTGCCGAGGTATAAAATTCCAAGCTTTAAAATTTTTTTTTCCTATGTTATTTAAATGGAAAATAAAAAATTATGATTCGCGACCTAAATATCAGTATTAAGAGCTCATATTTTCACAGAAACTTTATTTTGACACCCTCTGACAGAATTCCCCGGCCATTTGAAAAAAAAACCTTAGTCAATTTTTTTGACAGACCCTATATATATACTAATATTTTGATAGAAAAATGTTTTATATATTTCATATTATAAATTTTTTAGGATTTTGAATTTAAAAAAATTAATGATCCTGAAGTTTGCAGACAACTAAGAATTTTACGATATTTTTTTTCAACAAATCAATTGTAAAAAATTAAAAAAATAAAAATATACACATGTAAAATCTTAAAAAAAATATAAGTGTAATTTTTCAGAATAATTTTATTTTTATAATTTATCATTTTTTAAAAAATCCGAAAACTATTAGACTTCGGCTAATTCCAGTATCAGAAAAACTAGCATTACTCTTTAATTACCAGATGTAATTTCAAATTTCGATTATTTCATTGTGTAAAAAAAATGATTTTATGCAAAATAAGTAATTATATTATTCATTAAAAATGTAATAGAAGTAGTAAAAGTTTCGCTCCGTTTTAGATTATTTTGAATTTTCAACTGATTACTTAAAAATTATTCAACTCTTTATTTTTTTTTCTTTACTTGAATGCTATTTGACCGATTGGTCTCAAAATCTAATTAACCATAAGAAGCCTTTCAATTGAAATTCTACAAGAACTATTTGAATTTATCTAGCTTTGAAACGCGTTGACGTAAATTTTGCTCACGTACGTTCGCAGATATTTAAAAATTTGATAAATTATTTTTGAGACTTAAAAAAATGTTCAATTGTTGGGAAAAATTTTTTTTTATTTCGTAATTAATAAAAATGTCTTTCAATTATTATTTCTAGAACGAAAAATAAAAATTTTTGGTGCAATGAATTATTAAATAAATTTTTTACCATAATTGTAAAGCAATTGTTTAAAATAAAGCATTCAAATTTTTTTTTTTAAATTCCCGCTTTGAATTTTTCTATTCATATTGTAATAAATAAATTATTTAAAACACAAATTTGAGTACAGGATAGAAAAAAAAACGATTTCTAAATTCAAATTACAACAATAATCACCTGTGCGTGAGTATTTAAAATAATGTTCTTTTAAAGCGCATATAAAAAAAAATTATTTAAATAATCGGATTACAATAACGATTATTGTAATAATTACGATTTAAAGAAATTTTTCTATCGATCAATTAATTTATCTTGAATTTTTTTCTTTCAAAATATTTATGTTTTCGATTTTAAAATAAAACTAAACTATCAATGTGTAAACAAGAATTATATTTATATGATATTCTGAAGTTTTAATATAATAAAAAAAGATTGACATGTTCTAATATTAAAAATAATGATACGTAAACTGGTGTCAAATACGCCTACGTAATAATCAGAAGGCGAATAAATGATAAAATACGCCCACTTTGATAACAGTTGAAAGTTTATGTCTTTATTGCAATATTTTATGTCCTGTAATATTGGGAGTAAAGTTTAACCCATTAATACATATTTATCCATGAATTTTAATTGGAAATTAAACCAATTCCTCCATTGTTATTTTTATGATATAATAACTTTTTTAATTGTGCATATTTGTCCATTATAAGCCGTACTCTATTTTTTTTAGTCTCAAACACGACAGATTGAATACCTAGATAACTATAATTTTAAATATTGCAATAGAATGTGAAAATGCAATAGAAAAATTTAATAACATTAATATTAAAATTTTCACATTATGTTATATATATATATATATTGGACCTATATACATAATTAAATATTTATAGGTTTCATATCATTGAAGTCTGATCAGATCTATTCATACATAGAACATATATGTACTTGAATCTGATCATATATAAGCTTATATATGATTATACTTAGCCTTCATCAGTTAGATTTAATCAAATTTAATTATGTATTGGTTCATATATAATTATATATGATCTCATATATAATCATATATAGGGGAAGGGGGGGGGGGGGGCAAAATGAGCCCTTCAAGAAATGAGGGCTTATATGTAATATAAATGTCAGCCCATTTTGCCCCACTCTCCCCTTATAGGGGAAGGGGGGCCCTGAAAATTTTGAGTGCCTCGAATGATTTTGGGGCGAAATGTATCCCCAAAATTTAAGCCCCCCCCCCCTCGTCCCCTACTCATATATACACAGAACAAAAAATTTTCGACTAAAAATTAATATTCTTGATTAAAGATAATTTTTTTGAAAACCCCAATTTTCTCATATAAAGTAAAAATTTCCTCTGACCAAGACAAAGTTTCTTTATCCAAGACAAAGTCTGTTGGCTTAAGAAAATCTTGAATTTGTTCCTGAAAACGCTTGTCTTTTAAAATATTGTCTTGAATCGATAACTTTTTTTTCTGCTTAAATATTTATATATCATTTTTAAAATAATTTCACTGATTAAAAATTCACGGGTCAAATGACTGAAATAGTAATATCATATGTCGTAAAAAAAAATATCTTTCAATTATTAAAACTTAGAAAAATAATAAATTTATAATTTTGCATAAAAAAAAATGTTTTTATTGAACATCAATTTATTGCGCGCATCAAACGCGAAATTTTAAAATTAAAACTCCAAATTGGAGTGAATGCGGATTGAAAAACAAATTAAGATTGCTCCGAAATAACTCCGCTGAAAAAAATACTCTCTATATACTTCTATGCGGTGTGATTTTTTTAAAACTCCGGGATTTAAAACGTGTCTACTACTCCGCAACTTCAAATCAACTCAAAACTAAGTAGCGAATACTTCACTAAATAGAATATCTGAACTTTGTAAACTGTTGTTATAGTTCAGACGTTATTATTTTTGGCAACACAATTACCACATTCTCAACTAATACCAGGAGGCACTTACTGCAATACTAAGTAATCTCTTTAATGCTGTATTTATATCAGTGTTTTTATTTATATTATATTTAACTGTTTATTTTTCTTTTTATCTTCAATGTACAGTTATTTAGCGTTGAAATAAATAAATAAATAAATGAGTGTAAATGTATTTGACAATAGCCAATTTTTTAAATTTTAAAATAAGTGAATTAAATTTAAATCGAATAAAATTCGAACCATGCGCATTTACAAAGTTTTAAAATCAGTACATGCATTTTTTTTTATTTTTATGTTTTTAATTATTTAATTCGTTTATTTGTAAATTAAAATTTTTACATTCACATTCATATAAATAAATATATGAATAAATAAAAACTCTGAGTGACGGGCTAGATTCTGATTAAAAATTAACAAAGAATTGTTAACAGTGTACTTTTTTTCCTATCTATAACAATATAGTTAATGATATTTTTAACTTCCCACTAAAAAAATTGTAAATTTTCAAAAATTCGGAAAGTTATTGTTTTCACCCCGATTTTCGAAAATCGAGCTTTTATCAGATGTCGACGTTTGAGGTCCTAAGAAGCTATTCTGACTATTTTCAGAATGATATCCGAATGTGTGTATGTGCGTGTACGTGTGTATGGATGTAAACTCTTCATATCTTTTTAATGAATTGACGGTTGAGATGGTTAAGGCGGCAATCGAAAGAGTTTGTTGGCCTTCAACTTTTTTAAAAATTTCAAATCGATCGATCAAATGGACTTTAAGATATAGAACAAATACAAAAAAAAAATATTTTTCTGCCCTCCGGCCGCAAAGTGGCAACTTTCGGGCCGCTGCCCTGAACGAAGTTGCGACTTTCCGGCTTCGTCGAGCAGAAAAATAGTATACGCACCTTGGCCAGTAAAAAGGAAAACCACAGACCACATGTTTGTCAGCCTCGGCCAACAACTGCATGTGCTCTGAGACTTTTCTTATTTTACTGGCCTAGGTATGTAATATACTATTTTTTTAGTTTTTTTAAATTTTTTCAAAAAAGGCTCGAACAATCGATTGCAAAATCTAATCAGCTCTAGAACTCAATATAAGGCGTCAATCGCTACCTCAATCGGCTAATTCGTTCGAGAGATATCGTTGAAGAAAAAAATGGTAAAAAATGTTTTTCTAATAATCATTTCTATATTAGTTACGATTAGTGATATTTCTGATATTTTAATAGTAATTATTATTATAATATATAATAAATTTAATTAAATCTTACATTAAATAAGATCAGATGCTCATTTATAATTAAACAAAAGAAACTATAGTCAATGTGCACCGCATAATAAGTCTTTGATTTAAATTGCACATTTGCTTCTGCGTATAGAATTAATGCGATCTTGAAAATAAATTAAAAAATACAAAATTTTTTCATACGGATAAAAAAGTGTTCATTATTAAGAATTTAAAAAACTGAGGGGGAAAAAAACCTGTTCAAACATCCCAATAACTAGGACATCCGGGATGTCCCGGATGGATGACAACCCTAAATTAATAGAATATTATAAATTTATTTCTTAAACGTTAAGCTCTTAAAATATTTCAACAAATAAAATAAAAATTATTGAAATTTGATGAATTTGTTTTTATTTTTTACTTTTCACTTCAGTCAAATAATATGATAATGAAGTTAGCCGACGTCTAATAATTTTTTGATTTTTTTCAAAACGATAAATTATAAAAAATATTGGATCTATAGTTTTTTTAATTTTCTACACAGAAAAAACAATTTCTTGGCGCAAAAATTTTTTACTCGCTCCAATAAAATTTTTACTTGCTCTAAGAAATTTTTTGCATAAGAATTGAAAACGATCATTTTCTTGGGTCAAGAAAAAATGTTTCGAGGTGAGAAAAAATTTCTTATACCAAAAAATTCTTTCTAGTTCTAAAAAAATTTTTGTTTTCATTTCACATTTGTTGAAAAAAAAAATCAAAAAATTGTTAATTGTCTACTAATTTTAGGATCATAAGAAAATAATGATCCTGCACGGAAAAAAATAATCGGTAGCCGCTACCGATTATTTCGGTGGCTACTACCGAGTTTTTTGATATCAGTTACGTACACACACACACACACAGGCGTGCACACATCACGCACTCGCACACATGCACACACATGTCCGGATACACACATGCACACACGTACACGCACTCGTACACACATTTTGTGTAACATCCCTCATAAATAGTTTTTTTATGTTCACGGAAATTCGTTAGTAGAACCGAAATAATCAGTAGCGGCTACAGATTGTCAGTCGGTAGCTGCTACCGATTATTTTTTTTTCCGTATGAAATTGACAGGGAATCAACAATTTTCGGATTTTTTTTTTTCAACGAATAAATTACAAAAAAAAAAAAAACTATAAATATGCACATGTTCAAAATTCAAAAAACTATAGATGAAATTGTTTCAAATATATTTTTTTAGACGTCCGCTAACATCAGTATCATAAAAAATTCGTTCTTGTATTGTTTAACTACATAATATTCATTGAAATTTGTATATATTTTTAAACTGTGATTGTCTGATAATTAACATGATAAGCTTCTGTTGCACGTAACGTGTTTTTTTTAATTTTGAAAACCTGTCTAACTTTGCAGAATAATTGCACGGAAATGAATACCGATTCCATGATCATCAGAATAATTATTAGTCGAAGGTCACATAAAACTATTATATTATATTATAAAAAATTATCAGCATCATAAAATTTTAAGTCGTTAAAAAATGATTTAAAATTAATCATCTCTTTTTATCAGACAAATTATGAAATTCTTTTGCGAAAACATTAATAAATTAAATCCTTCTTTAATTTTATATTTTTATGTTTTGTTTGTTGATGATAATAGTATACTGTTGTGAAATGTATAAATATTTATTATTTTCTTGGTAATGAGTACGTATATGTACACATATTTATTTTATTGTTTATTATTTACGTACATATATAAAGCCAGGAATTAAAAATATACACAAAGGATTTTATTCCGGTTCAGATTTCAATGGTACATTACTAAGAGAAATTCCGAAATAGAAAGTTTGTCTAGGAATATTTCTTATTGTCTATACAATCCTTCATTTATATTAAAATTTTTTACATTCAAAAATTTGAAATGTTAATAAAATTTTTTAAAGAAAAAATTTTACTTACAGAAGAAAATTTTCAGGTTCCAATTTATTACTTCTTGAAAATTATGAAATTTTTTAAAATTTTTATCACTTCTTTTACTGATCAAGTTTTAAACCACTTTATTATTAAAAAAAAAGTTATCTACTTCTTAAAAAGAGTATATTTTTAAAATTAATTTAAATATGTTTTTGAAATTAGTTTTTTTATTTTATTTATGTTTGTTAAAATTTTTACAGTGTATTAAATTTTGTATCTGACACAAATCTCGGTTTTCACATCCAACGAAAACTGCAGAAAAAAAATCTGTATTTAAAGGAAGAATAAAATTAACAAACTGAACCACCTGAAAGAAATGAACCTGTACCGGCTGATCTAAGTCGACGTATATGTATGAAATAGTGTTATAAATGTATATAGGTATATATTTATGTATGTAAATCGAGTTTTCAATGTGTCTGTAGTAGTCGCAGATGTCCAGTCGTTGTTATTTCTACTGAGTAAACTGTGCGCTCCATCTCTGTTAAACTATTCAACGGATTGAACAACTGTTGAGTTTTTAATAATAGAATAAAACAAAAACAATAGAATGATATTTTGAAGGGGGCGTACATATTATTTTCCCGAAGATCAGAATGAACATCTTACCATTAAAACAGAATGCTAAGGAAGTTTAGAATTTTATTAACAGATGGAACTGGCAGGCAGATTGTGAAATATAATTTATAAAACCGGAGATCATGGCCGAGCGCTCTGAGGCGTAAGACTTAGGGCTCTCGAATTTGATCTGGCAAGGCGTGGGTTCGAATCCCAGCGATTGCTGAAAAAATTTATCACACAAAAAGTGTAAGGTCTTTTTGGCCCTGGGATTCATCCCGTCACCTACTTTGGAATTTGACTGGTTTAAAATGAATTTGAATTGATTTGAAAATTGAATTTGACTTAGTGGCCATTTATGGGGGATTACCTAAAACCTCATAATATTGTAGTAACTAGTAACTTATAAATAAATCACTTATGCTTCAATGATAACACACTTAAATTAGAAATAACAACAGCACAATTAACAGCAGTGAAAGAAAAGGTAAGGAGGATATAATTTATTGACATACAAGATGTATGTTGTTATGCTATCAGTATATGACTGAGTGACTCTAGTCGCGTTTCTATATAAAAACAAGAGAAGAAGTCATTTATTTTCTAGGTTTTCAAATATTTTAAAAGATCAATTTCACATTCGTTACACTATATGTATTCACCTTAAAAAAAAAAAAAATCGGTCTGTCAGTTGACCCTGCGGGCCATCCCCTAAACTTTCCGCTGTTTTCGAGCTCCTTGAGCTCGAAAAACCTTTTGTATTTCTTTGTTTTTTAAAAATAACGTTTTTTACCATTTATTCTACAAAGATATTTCTCGGTTGAGGTGATAATCGACGCATTTTATTAAGTTCTACAGCTGATCAGATTTTGAAATTGATTTATTTAGTCGTTTTTCGCCACTTATTCCTAAGAGATTGAGCATTAATATGACATACTTTTAATAAACTATCAACATTGCTTTTGGAAATAATCTCATTTTTTTTGCATTTATATCAGTATAAATATAGTTAGTATTAGTTTTAGTATTAGTATTAATATTAATATCAGTATTAACATAAGTGTTAATAGTTGGTTCACCAATAAATGACGGTGACGAGAGTATTGATGGCAATAGTTTTGCTGGTGGCTTGTCTCCGCATATCTAACATTTACAGAAGCATAAGAAATCCAGATATTTTTAGCAGAAATATGAGGGTACGCCTTACGAAGATCAAGCCGAAGCTTATACAACGACGAAGGATAACTTCGATGTACACAGACTGGAGCATTTGGATTTTGTGTTTTTGGTAACAATGCACCTACTTAAACAGCATTTTTTTTATTTCACTCATACATAGATAGATACATACACTTGGAGATCATCTTAAAATTAGTCAGAATAGCTTTCCAGTACTTCAAAACGTCAAGATTTGTTAGAAATTCGATTTTCGAAAATCGGACCGAAACTCATAACTTCCCGAATTTTTGAAAATTTGCAATTTTCTTAGCGGGAAGTTAAAAAAAATAGAAGTTATAAATTTGGAAAGAAAAATCTTATAATGGGTGTGTTTGGCCGAATCAACTTGTTACGTCTGGTATATTTTTATTGAATCATATATAATCATTTTTTCCATAAAATAGAGCTAAGTAAGCCGCTTGTTGACCAGCATCCTCATCAGTTAAGCATTTACCTTGGAACCAATAGTCGGAACATTCATGACCCGCGCAACAGTCATAACCTTGCAAGGGGTGACACTAGAAATAAAAATGAATTAATTTCATTAATTTTTTTATGATACTGGCATCGAAGTTTGAGTGTCTACAGCCAGTCGAAAAAGCTAATTTTAAGCCGATGCTGTAAACAATTGCTAACGAATTAGTAATTCACAAATACCTTCCTACAGCGGGAAGAGACACGCGTGTTTCTTCCCTTGGGAAGAAACACAATGTTTCTGCCCGGTGTTCGTTATTTTTAAATTTTATTTAACTTTATATTTAAATTTATTTAAATTTTAATCCTCTTTTAAAAAGTTGATGACCGGATGTCGTATCGTTTTACGTCACTTCTGTGACTATTTTATTCGGTTGTCGATTAGTCGACTAAGATAATGGCAGGATTTTTGAAAGAATGAAGGCGAGCGAAGCGAGTATGTTATGTCTTGTTTGATAAACTGTAAGTCCGAAGAATGTAAGATAAATTTTTATAACTTTTTCAATATCATAAAAACTAATAATCGTTAACTAACAAATATTTAATTAATACATTAGGAATAAAAAATATTCAACTATGTTGTAAAAAGAACCACAGTGGTTATTTAATGCAAGTTTTTATTACGACACGGAAAAAAATTTCCTGCAACAGGAGGCAGGCATGGTGCAGCAACAGGAAAAAATCCTGTTGTGGCAACAGGATTTCCTTGTAGCTGCAACAGGGAAAAATCCTGTTGTAGCAACAGGACTACTACTGTTGTTGCGATTTGATAGAAAGATATAGTTACACAGTAAAAAATTTTGCGTCATTGCGTCAAAAAACTTAGTGTTAAATAGTTTTATATTTACATTTAACATTTATTCTGTTAAATCAACACAAAAAAGTGTTAAATATTTGACACAAAAATTTTTAACACTAAGTTTTTTGACGCACTGACGCAAAATTTGTTATTGTGTAACTATTTTTTACTATCAAGTCACAACAACAGTATTAATTCTGTTGCTACAACAGGATTTTTTTCTGTTGCTGCAACAGGAAATTTTTTTCCGTGTACTCACCGTAGTAAATGGTACTACAGATTGTGTACCACAGTATACTAGTAATTATTACTAAACTTGTAGTTATCCTATATATTACTAGTCAGTGTAGTCGATGGAACTCCATTTGTAATAAATTGAACTACACACTTTTTTACGTGTATCTAAATTTAACTTTAAATTACTAATACATAAACAGAATCAGCCCGAGAACAAGCCAGGGGAGAGATGTTTTCTGATTTTGACATGAAATTTTGACTAAATTAAATAAAATTAAGAAATGAATTTGAGTGACCACTTACATGAGTACGAGTTTCAAAAGATAATTACATTTTTTTTCATAAATTTTTTAAAAAAAGATTATTTTCCAACGTGGACGTCGAATTTACGTCTTAACTGAGAATGACCCATATACAAAAATTGAAAATTTTTTTTCTTACTGATTTTTATATATACGTTATTTAAATGATATACTTGATATTTTAATGAATAAATAAAATAAATCAGTTCGATCAATGTTTCTATAGTATTTATCTATTTTATTTTATTTTAATTGTTTTCTAGTGTATAGCCGCAATTACGGCCTTGTACACTTTTTGTCTTTATATCGCAACTGCTTATTTATTTTTTTCCTGCTTTTCAATGTGCGGCTATGGCCCGACTTGTGCTTATACTATACTGCATCATTACGGTAATACCCTGCAACCTCCCTTGTGCAATGGAGGTGCAGCGGCTAGGAAAACCACAGAGAAAACCTAGCCAGTACAATTTCGGTTTGGGTCCCATTTTACCGATCACTGAATCTTCATCCCGCTCCTTACGATCAGAGACTTTCGTTCGAACCAGACGTGTCGTTAAACGGTCACCCAGCCAAGTAGTGATTCTGCTCGATGTTACTTAACTTCGGTGATCGCCTGAGCCACACGCGTGCCGAACGACTGCCTCAGCCGCTTTCTAAGTATGTATCTATTTTTTTCACTTAAATATTATCGGACTTTTGATGTATGTTATACATAGGTTCATCAAAAGCATTAAGAGATAATAGCAATAAGATCCAAGGTGTGAGTAGATATTGTTTTTAGAATGGTCTAAAGTATAATATATTTATACATGCATTCATTAGAATGTAGTAAAACTTCTTCAGATATATGTGCTTGAATCTATGTAAATTTCTTTAAAGATCGACATTTACGCAAATCCGTTTGGATACACTTATATATTCGTGGATATAGTGAGATCTGTTTGAATCTCTTTTGATATTTTAAGATCTGTTTGGATATACTTAGATATAGTCATATCTCTTTGGATATTGTCAGATCTATTTGGATCCGCTTGGATCGCACCAAAGTTTGGATCCAAGCATATCTGACTGTTTGGATCCAATCATGTATGCGTGGATCCAAACATTTTTTTTTCGGGTTATCAATCAAAGTTTACTTACCCAATCACCTGCACATCCTTCAACTTCACTAGTATAGATGGCAATGGCTAAGAAAATTGATAATAATAATAATAAAATTATTTTTGACATCTTTGTTCCTTGACTCTGAAAAAAAACACCATTATTCAAATTTTTTATTTTGGTTATTCTATTAACTTAACATGTAAAATTTCAAGTAGATTTTCTTCGATATCCTGGCAGACCAAATTTACGATTAATTTGCCGTATTTTACGATGCTCTCTTAAAATGAACCAGTGAAATTTCACTGGTTCTCCACTGAAATCCACTGGTTGAACCAGTGGACTAAGATGCTCGCTTAGCTCACTCGTTGAATCAATGAATTCCACTTAATTTTATTAATTATAAATGTTTATTTAAAAACAAAGTGAACTAAAATAGTTTTAATAACAAATACTTATGATTATAAATTATTTAATTAACATATAATTTTAAAATGTTATTCTAGATTGAGGTTAGCTCTTTAGCTATTTCAGTAACCTCAAAGTTATTTATTTTCATACTCTGTAACAATTTTGTCATATAATTATTATTGTTATATAAAACACTTAGTTGATATATTACACAAAGATAATAAATAAATATCAATAACTTATTGACACAATAAAACACTTAAATACACTCATGTACAGGATGCTGCTGTACCCGCGCGCTTACATATTTTTAGTTCACTGATTGAATCAGTGGAATATTACTGATTCATTTTAAGAGAGTGGATTTACCGTAATTTCGGTGTGTTAGGGTAAACAAATTTTATTATAAAATGAGCAAGATACATTTTCATTGTGTATTTTTTATGGTATTTAGTGTTTGATACGATGAAAGTGTATTCATACAACTTTTAAGAAAATAAAATTTACGAAAAAAAAGTCTTGAGTAATTCTTAGATGAACTAAAAATATTTCAAGTTTTTGAGATTTATACCCTAATTGTTAATTCAATTAGAGTTTAATATAAATGTCTTACGTATTGCAGGACGATCAAAGTATTAACCAATTGAACAGAAGTTTGAGAATAAATTATCTGCTGATAAAATGCGATATTTATACTTATCATGAAAATAGTAATAATAGCGAATGATCTTTGATCGTTTGGTTGTTTGACCTGTATAAATTCTAAAAGATGTAACCAACATGATAAATTTTTCATCATTATTCAGTATTATTGCTTAGATTTTTATTTATTTATCGTCAATACTTGACTGATAGCCTAAGACATTTTTAAATATAAATTAAATAACTTTTAATTCTCACATTGTGAACCATAAAACAAGAAAATTATTTATTCTAACATGTGTGAAGATTTTCACTTTAGCCAAATGCACAGAAAAAACAATTAACTCGATTTAAGAAAATTATAGTCTTCCGAATTTTGTTTTCTAATTCAATAAAAATGAAACACTTGATTCACAAACTTTCTTTTGGTTAAAGATAGTAAATTCTATTGCTCAAAAATAAGTTTATTTTTGACGCGAAATTGAAATTTTCTTGCCTCTCTTAATCCGAATCAGTGAATATTTACTGATTATCAATGAATATTCACTGATGTAAATAGTCCCAAGTATATCATGGCAAATCAGAAAAATGTTTCTGATTCAATTAGTAAAAATCGCTTCACTATTCTAATCAATAAAGTTGTTACTGAATAAAATATCCCGTCCGGCAGAAAGATGACATACAGAGCTCTTAAAGATAACATTTTTCTGATCTGAAATCCGAAATAGTCATTCCGAAGATAACAAAAAGATATCAGAAAAGCCTCTTACGCGCCATCTGAGGATATCTTTAAGAGCTGATCGGTTAGAAAGATAACATTTTTTAGAGATCTTAAAGAAATCAGTTTACGGAGATCATAATGTCAATACTTTTGGGTTTTTCATATCCATGATATATCCCAATTACAAATGGCTAAGAAATTTAGGGATGAATTTGCGCAAGAATGGGATAAAGTTGACTCGTCGAACTTTTAGCAATTGGCAGCCCATCAATATTAACCCTCAGTCCATCGCGCGATCTCGCCACCCTTCGTTCATCGCGCCGCGGCGTTCCGCCGCAATGTATTTAATATTGCGGTGTTGCCAAGTATCATAATTATGATTTTTTAAAATTCAAATCACACAAGCTTATACGAGTAGACAATTTTAATTATTTTTAGAATTTTTTTTATTAAAATAAAAATTTTGTATTAAATAAAAATATAAATGAAAGAGATGAATTAAATGAGCTGGAAATGAGCCACTGGTGGTAACTGGCAACACTGCGCAGAAAATCCGAACAAATTCAACGTTCGAGTTTACTCGCGTCAGCGGCACATCGCCGCGTTTCTTAGGTTTTCCTACCGAAAAAATTATTTTTTAAATATTTAAAATATCGGAAAAATGATAATCATTGTTAATTTGTAACAGGGTAAATTTAATAAACATGAATAATTAAATTAATTTGAATTTGAATTTCGTTCCCGCCAATGACCGGCCGATGACCTCGTAAGTTACGAGTAATATTGCGACTAGTCACCGGGCGTCGCATGAATCACTAAGGCCCGTCCGTTCGTCATTTCCTTAGTCTAAGGTAGTGGGAATAAGTTTCCGGAATAGTGAACGGGAGTGAAATGATATAATGGACTGCGGAACCAGAAAGAAGCAGAGAGAGAGTTGTCGAGACGACAAGTACACCAGGTAGAAAATCCACAGGTAAATAGTGAAGTCCGTTCACGCTTCACGTGGAACGAGGCGATTTATTAATTTATATTTTTCTATTCTGTAAATTATTAGGCCTTTAGGCCGATAATTACAATAAGTAATTATTTAATACAATACTAATACGTACTGTTCATTGACAGGTTATAAATTGAAAAATTGATTTGGAGAGAGAGAGAGAAGGCGGTAAACTCGAGAGGCCCCCAGACATCACCAGCAGAACCAAGACAGCAGCAACAGAAAATTACTCAGCGCGTCTGGATTTCGCAAGGTAAAATTTATAATTGATTAAGGCCTCTAATTTGATTATAAGAGGGCCGAATCAATTATAAATTAATTACTTAACATCTTTCTACAGGTTACGTAAATTAGATCGGTATCTCAAGGCCCGTCGGCCAGTTTGAATACGCCCTCGAAATTTCCGTAAAATCTTTGCCGGGTACTCGTTGTTCTGTCGTAACTCTAAATTTATTCTATTCGAGGCCTCTCGGCTGAAATAAAATAAATTTTTCCGCGTAAATTATTTGATAATTAAATTCAATTAAATTCAATAACTTAATAAAAGTATTCAGGCCTGTCGGCCGCTCTAGACAATAATTGTCCGCGTGTAAGATCGTAAATTAAGGCCTTGCGACGCCAACTCACCGGCCGAATGTTCTAGTCAATTTTAACCGTAATTCTAATCGAAAAATTAGTCATAAAACATTTATAAAATAATGTTAAAATAATTCTAATTAAAATTATAAAATCAAAAGTAAGACGCTAGAAAATAACGATAAAATTGTCTCGAGTAAAGTTAAGGATGGATTATTTTGTCAGTAAATTAAGTTGAGTGTTAAATTACATAATGAAAATAATTATTAGTAAATTGAGAAAATAAAATATATAAATTTTGGAATTAGATATTAATGGGAAAGTTATCAGTGGAAAATTAATTAATTAATAATTAAAATAAAACCAAAATTAATTAATTAATAAATATAATTGAATTAAATAAGACAGTGAAAATTAATAAATGAATTAAATAAATCAGGGAAAATAAATAAGAATTAAATAGTTGTGAAATTTTTATACTGGAAATTTTATTGGTAAAATTTTTATGTCGAGTTTAGAAATTGAGTAAAAGAAAATGAAGTCATGAATTAAATAAAGTAAAGTAGAGTCAATAATTTTAAGTAAAGAAAAACTGTGTCTGTGATTTAGGTCCGGTGGACATGATAAGGTTATTTTAAATAATTATACATCCAGGGGATGTTTTTAAATTGAAGTTAAGGCTTACCGTCCAGGGGACGAGATAATTTAAGTGGGTGTGTGGGTGTGTGGGTGTAGTAACCGTCCAGGGGACGAGGAAAATTTAGTTTGTCATAAGTAACCGTCCAGGGGACGAGGAATTTAGTTTGCCATAAGTAACCGTCCAGGGGACGAGGAATTTAGTTTGCCATAAGTAACCGTCCAGGGGACGAGGAATTTAGTTTGCCATAAGAAATTAGTTTGTCATAAGAAATTAGTTTGTCATAAGAATCCTAGTTTGTCATAAGTAAAATTAGTTTGCCATAAGAAATAAATATTGTCACAGGGTAAGAAAATAAAACAAGGTGCTTAAAGTAAATAAAATAAACAAAATGACGTCTTGATGAGTTCTGAATGAGTTCCTATTTATGATTTGGACGTCTCATCAACATCTTAAAGAAGTCTTCAAGAAGTTCTCAAGACGTCGAATGCCACCTAGCAAGCTCAGTAAGACATCTTTAAAAAGAGTTCTCAAAGAGTTCTTTTTTCTGACTTCGTAAATAAGATTTCATTATGAATTTACCATGAAGTCTTTAAGGAGCTCCTAATTTTGGCATCATAATGAAGTTAAAAAAAGAATACATTTAGACGTCATAAAACTGACGTCTTATTTATAGAGTCTTCAAGAACTTTTAATTAAGAGTTTTTAAAAATGACATCTTTAAGAAGTCATCATAAGACTTCTTAATGACTCCTTCAAAAAGGCGTCGTAAAGCAGTCATTCCGACTTGAATGCTGTCTGGGTTAAATCATTGTTGAAACTTCAAAATTTTTTTGCTGTCATCCTGCTTTTGGTCTTGTTAATGTATTTCTAAGAAATTTGTCTTTCGAATCTATTGAACCAAGCTGGGAATATTGTAGAAATGTAATGAATAAAAAAAGTTTAAATGCGAAAAATAGTGTAAGATCGGAAGATCGAGCATTTGTGTCAAATTGTGTAACAGCATCGATCAATAGTTCAATTTCCACTTAAGGTTGTCGTACTTATAAAGGTATTGTGTACACTAGCAAATCTTATACAAAATAAAAAAAAAACTAATAACTCTTTTGTGCTATTGCATAATAATCGCAAAGCAGAGATGAGTAATTTTTTCATTGAAGAAAAAAGACCATACATGAATGCCAATATCCTTTATGTAATACAAGTGCAAAATCTAGACCATCTCTGGGAAATACGAAACGACGATAATGATGTTAAGAAGTTGCCGATAACCAGGATAAAAGAAAACTGATCGAGCTCCTTGAGCACGGAAAAATTGTTGTGAAAACATTTTTGAGCTCTTCGAGCTGGAAAATACTCACGTATGCCATTGTTGTCGGAAAAAACTGTTTTTTTAGCATTTTTTTCTCCCACGATATCTTACGAATGAATTAACCGAGTGAGATGGTTGTGGCGGCAATCAACGCGTTTTGTTAGATCCTTGTGCTGATTATATTTTAGAATTGATCGATTGAGCCATTGCTGATAAATTTAAAAAAAACTAAAAAAAAAATATTTTTTGTTTTACTTCAATATCGTAAAGCCTATTTGATCGATCGATTTGAAATTTTCAGAAAAGCTGACGGCCAACAAACTCTTTCGATTGTCACCTCAAATATTGTAATCAGCCACTTCATTAAAAAGATATTAAGAGTTTACATCTATATACACACACACACACACACACACACACACACACACACACACACACACACGCGCGCGCGCGCATACACACACACACGCGACACAGACACACACACACACACACACACACACACACACACACACACACACACACACACACACACACGACACACACACACACACACACACACACACACACACACACACACACACACACACACACACACACATACATACATACATACATACATACATACATACAGACACTTGGATATCCTTCTGAAAATAGTAAGAATGACTTTCTACGACCTCAAAACGTTAACATCTGATGAAAACTCGATTTTCGAAAATCGGAGTGAAAACAATAACTTCCCGAAATTTTTGAAAATTAATAATTTTCTTAGCGGGAAGTTAATAAAAAAAGTGGTCTGTACTTTTGACCGGACCTACCTATCTTAATGTATTTCGACGCGCTAAATCTGAAGTTATTTTTGCCCGTAGACCTTCAAAATTTCAAGTCAATTGAAGAAAACCATAAAAGTAAGTCATTACTGCACATGCGCGTTAACCAACCAAGTAGTGGGAGAAAGCCCATCGACATACTATGTAAAGAACAGTCTATAATTTAATCTTCAAAGGAATGGGCTTTCTCCCACTACTTAGTTGGCTAACGCGCATGTGCAGTAATGACTTACCTATAAAACGATGGTGGGAGAAAAGCCCATTCTTTTGCAGACTTAACTATACAGTATAACTATGCGGCCATATTTATCATTTCTTCGTGAAACTTGTTAGCGTTTACATCACAGTGTTTACGAATAAGCTCAAATATTTGTTGATATTGTGTAGATATTTCGGTTAAAGGTTTCAGTTACTATGGTTGACTCAGCGTATTCATTTGTTTCAGTGCTTATCAATGATGAAGACATTGATATATCGAAACCACCACCAACTCCAGGGAAATCAATTGAACGGGATTTTCCTGATATTTACAAAAAATACGACCAGCCGACGAAGCCAATTGAATTGGAATCGACAGAGGTAAAACATTCTATACAGCATGTTAATCAAAAATATAATTTTAGTGTTTTAGATAAAAGAGGAAAAAAACAAGTCACGATCCGACAATTTCCAAACCAGAATAGGAGTCGATGGATTGAGGAATTATATTCTACCAGTGGCTCCATTAATAGTGTGAGGAAGAATAGAAATGTGAAACGGGTTCAAAAACGAAAAGGGTGCTCGTTACAAGAAGATGCTATTCCATACCAGAGTAAGAAGCACAAAAGTTCTTAATTGATAACAACAAAAAATTACGTGATCGATATTTATTAGTTGTAGTTTATAAAGTTTCGTATGTAATATCACCTTTTTTGCATGTTCTTCAAGTAATTGAATTTTATATTCATTAATTAACTTTTTTCAGTTTATCGCATGTTAGTTTTAAGAAATAATGACAACCGGCCGGCTTGGCCACTAAAAATATTTTATTTTTTGAGATATATTTTATATTAATATGTTGCTAGAACACTGGGTTCTGAATATTTTTAAACACGCCAGTAGAAACTACTTCTGACTGCCAGTCCTAAGCCTGGGAAAAGTGTGAAGGGAAATATATTAAATCAAGTACACGTTCAAACACATATATATGTGTAAAGGGTCATAGCGCGAGTCTACTGTGTTTCTATATCGTAGACATAGTAGTATTTATCCTTTCATTTTCGAAAACTTTTTTAAAATAAAATTTTTTTTTAAAATTCTTTTTTTAGTCTTTGAAGTTTTTTTGGCCCGTTAGCCCTAAATTTTTTGTTACTTCCGGGACTTTCTTGCAATTTACTTAGATTTTAAATGGCTTATAAACTTCAAATTTGGATACAGCGGACCAAAATACATAAAAATCATACTTAGTCTATAGTTCCATAATTTCTTTTCTTACCAAAACTGCTAATTTTTGGCAATTTTATGGTTTTTTTCAATTTACTTGAAATTTTGAGTGTGTACGGGCAAAAATAACTTCAGATTCGGATTCAGCGCGTCGAAATACGTTAAGATAGGTAGGTCCGGTCAAAAGTACAGACCACTTTTATATTTTGCAGGCCGGTTTTTATTTTATTCTAATGAAATGAAAACATTATTTCAGGATTAAAATGTATTCAACAGAAACTACATTTTTTAATACTGGTTAAATCCTTTTATATTCTAAAGAGATAATGAAATGAAACCATTATTTCAGGACTAAAAAGTATTTAACAGAAGCAAAAATTTTAAGCACTGATTTAAATCCTTTCATGTCCTAAAAGGATTGAAAAAAAAAACATTATTCTAGTATTAAAAAGTATTCAGTAGAATCAGAAATTTTAAATGCTACTTTAATTCTGTTATATCCTACTACTCCTTTCGATATCATTATAGTATGAAAAAGTATTTAATATGATTAATCGTGAAATTCGAAACAGGATCTACAGTATTCAGCCGGATTTGAAAGCATTAACATTTGAATCCTTTTTAATCCTATCAAATACTTTTTTTTAATCAGGGGCACAGGTTTATGATTTTACAAATTATAATTGCATACTACTACTCTAATATATCCACTCTGCGCTCGGCTGATTAGCCAAGCTCAATCGTACTACAAATATAATTTGTTATAATTTTTTTTCTGTAATTACTTAGTACAGAAATTCTCCAATCGTATAATATTTATCGTTTATTGATAAATTTTATTATGGAAATATAAATTCAAATAGTAAGAAATAAGTACTAGTTGAATGTGATATTTGTTTGTAAGACCCGAGTGTATACATTAAAAATATATGTAATAATGTATGCTATGATTGGTATGATATTTTTTTAGCCTCGCCAAACATCGAGGCATCTTCCATAATTATTACCACAATGATTATGTTTATATTTTATTATTAATTTGAGTTGTTAAAGCGGTATTCATAGCTTCTAAACCCATAGTGCTCTGATAAAATACCAAATACACTCAATATATACTATCTTTTCAGTGAAATAAATTTTCGGAAATCACAATAAAACATTTTGTTAGAAGAAAAAAAAATATTTATTGTAAATTCAGAGAGATATATTTAAAAAAATGTAAATAAATCTGAGGTTTGAACACCGTTAAGTAAAATTTAATCTTTTTTCGCTTTTGAAATTCTCTTTATTTATATCTTTTATAATAACATTACAAAAGTGTTGTCTATTCATGTGCTAGTCATTAGGTTTCCATTTTCTATTGAAAATTTTACACATTTAGTTTGTTATGTCTTATTTATACTTATTTATGATAGCGTATTTATATTATTTATTAGTTATCTTTTGAGTAAAATTTTAAAAAATCTCATTAGTTTTTTAGGGTTTACCTTAAATTAAACTATATACTATACTTATAAGCTAAAGAATATATACAATATTTACAAAATTTACAAAGAGTATATCCATTATTTTTAATTTATCTTACAGTTAATATCTTAGTTTTATGTATTTAGTTATTTAGGAGTAGGCTATGAGGAGGTTTGTACTTTATTTTAAATGGTGCGGTGTCTTGAGTTAGAGTACCTACATCATTTAATATTTTATGCTGTTTGACTCTTATTTCATAAAATTTCTTTGTTCTTTCAAAAATATCATCGTATAAATCAGTAACATTAAGTTTTTCTCTAATTTTTTTGTTAGTTATATTTAATTCTCCATTATATATAAGTCTTAGCGTTTTATTTTGTACTCCCTGATTAAAAACTCCGATTGAATCTGATTGAAACTCAGTCAGAATTCTATCAGTTTCAATCGGAAACGAATTTTCAATCAGAAATGTTCGGGAGCGTTTCAGGCCTCCGATTGAATTTCAATCAGATTCAATCAGAAAAAAATATTTTTTATTTTCGATTATTTTCCGATTGAATCTGATTAAATCCGATTGAAATATCTCAATCAGTTTTAATCAAATTCAATCGGAAAATAATAATTTTAATTTTCGACTATTTTCCGATTGAATCTGATTAAATCCGATTGAAATATCTCAATCAGATTCAATCGAAAAATAATAATTTTTTTAAAATTATTTTCCGATCGAAACCGATTAAAACTGATTCAGAAAAATTCAATCAGTTTCAATCAGATTCAATCGGAAAATAATAATTTTTCTAAAATTATTTTTCGATTGAAACCGATTAGAACTGATTGAAAAAAATTCAATCAGATTCAATCGGAAAATAATAATTTATTTCTCGATTTTATCCCGATTGATCAATTTTTTATTTCTCCGTGTAGAATGTTCTAATTGATTTTAAACTATCTTCCTGATGAGCTAGATAAATAGCTAAAGTCCTTCGTAAAAATGAAACGAGGCACTGGCTAGCGTCGCTAGAATCAATGCTAACGGTAGATGACAAACGAGGCGGCCCTCGTTTATTTTTAATAGGGGTGTGCGTATTATCTATGAGATACGAGTAGTTTAACATTAGACAGTATGAAAATTGTAAGCTTAATATAGTATAAATCTTTTTTGCTGTAGGATGTTCTACTGATTGTATCTTATAAACAGTGCACTCTAGCAAATCACCCTGTTTAGAAAATCTCATAGATGCTTATACATTCCCATAGAGATTTTATGAGAATGAATGAGTTCTATGAGAAGTGCTATATGGTTAAGTATAGGACCTTATACATACAGCTATAAGAATCTCTCGGATTTTTTTAGCAGGGAAGTATAATAAACAATTCCGTAGAGGACGAAATTTTCTAAAAAATGGGTGCTATGCATCTTTTTCGTACGATGAGCCGTTTTTTTTTTCACTATTAACAAAATTATATGAAACAAGTGAAAAATAGATTTTCGGAGCAGATAGAATCGACATAGATCGAGTTGGAGCAATTTGTTTTATAGACTTTCAAATTCAACAAATTCTCTGCAAATTAAAACTGGTTTCGAAGAGATAGCTTAAAATCTGGCTAAGTTATAGCAATTTAAAAAAAAATGTTATTCAATTAACATACTTTTTAAATGGAAAAATGTGATACTCGAGAGAAAGTACTTTGAATTAAATTTAAGAGCTGAAATTTTCAGGGAATTTTTTTTTCAATATAAACAACAAAATTTTCTTGTGTCGGCTAGCAAAAAAAAAAATTTCGTTTCAAACGAAGCGGATTCAATTAGAAAATAATAATTCATCTATCGATTATTTTCCGATTGAATCCGATTAAATCCGACAGAAAATTTTCAATCAGTTTCAATCGGATTCAATCGGAAAATAATAATTCAGATAGTATTGATAATTATTAAAATTTGGGCAGATATGAATTTCATTTATCACTAATTCAGCAGTTTTTAAAATATCCGAGTATAGAATTTTATCTGTCTTTCCAATTTAATCAATTTTATAAAAAGTTAAAACAAGCATTTTTCAGGATTCTATGAAAACTTCTTTTAAAAAACTGTATTGATTGAGTTTAAAACTATTACGAAAATAAAAGGAAACATCAATAAAAAATTATATTATATATTAAGTTGGTTAAAAAAAAAAATTTTTTTTTTTTTTTTGGTACCCAAAAATTGAAAGTCTACCTAAAAATAAAAATTTCGGTACCAATCCAAGCTCTTAATAATAATACTACGGTTTGCGTCAATCAATTTTTCTATTTTCTATTTAAATAACACGGGAAAAAAACTTTTTATTTTTTAGAATTTTCTAACTTACAAGCCAATCAACGAATTATTATGCACGACAGATATTTTTGTAGGATATTGAATGCTCTACAACAAAAGTCTCATCATTTTTTGATAAATCTAACTGTTCAAAAGTTATTTGAGCTTAAAGTCAAGTTTATAGAAAATTTTGAGATCTTCTTACTTTTCCGGCGAAACTATCAGTTTTATCAGAAAATCTTATAAAAACTTTTTTGTAGGTAATTTCATTTCTCAAAAATTATTATAAATAAAGTTTTTCAAAATTTCGTTTTTTTTTTTCTAGTTATTTTCATTTCAATGTCAAGCTCTTAAAAAAATAGTTTTCTGATTGATTTTTTATAAATTCTAAAATATATTTTATGTATTTTAACTTATATTTTTTAAATAAATTTTTTTCATGGGGGTGTTTAACGCGAGGATTTTCGTATGCTCCAACTAATAGAAAAAAGAGTTGCTTGAACCAAGAGAAAAATTTCTTAGGAGAAAAGATATATGTAGAGGAGAGGAAATTCACCAGTCCTAGGCAATAGCAGTGGGAGTAGTTCGATGCTCGCCACTAGATAGGGCCTACCACTTGTGAAGTGTCCCTGGTAAGAAACGTAGTTCAGACGTATTATATTCCAGACTTGAAAGCAATTCTGACACGAGCACTCCTCTGTTCTTTGATAGAGTGACAAGTGCCATTTTTGGTGGTAATATAGTATATCCTATATTACTTCATGACATAAAATCCAATTGTTAATATAGATTCAACGTAGATTTTAATATATTTGATTTTTTAATTTTTTATCATTTAATAATATATAAAATTATTTTTTTCCGGGAATCGGTAATTTTTGATTAATTTACAATCGAAACCTTCCGGAAATCTGATTAAATCCGATTGAAACTGATTGAAAATCAAACAGAAATTTCCGATTGACTTTTAATCAGTTTCAATCAGATTCAATCGGAAACTTCCGAATGATTCCGATTAAAACTGATTAAAAGTCCATCGGAAATTTTTGATTAACTTTCAATCGGAATCATTCGGAAGTTTCCGATTGAATCCGATTGAAACTGATTAAAAGTCAATCGAAAATTTCTCATTAACTTTCAATCAGAATCATTCGGAAGTTTCCGATTGAAACTGATTGAAAGTCAATCAGAAATTTCCAATTAAATCTGATAGGACGTTTTCAATCAGTTTCAATCGGAGTTTTTAATCAGGGCTCTTTGGATTTTAGTTATATTATTTTTGGTAGTATTGCTCCATATGGGGCTGGCATACATTAAAATAGATTTAATCATAGCTTTATATAATAATACTTTGTTTTTAACAGATAGTTTGCTTTTAGTTCTAATGAGCGGGTATAAAAGATTTTTAATTTGGTATGCTTTATTGCACACCTTGATTATATGCTCATTATGTTTTAAATGAGTATCGAGGACCATGCCTAGATATTTAGCTTGTTTTTTAGGTTTAATAGTTTTATTGTCGATTTTGATTTCTAGGTTTTGTTCCCCTTTTTTACTTTTTCTTAATCTTTTAGTAAAGATGATTAGTTCGGTTTTCAGTTGATTAATCTTGACTTTACATTTTTTGAAGAAGTTAAGAAAATTATTTATGTACTGTGCGTCTGAGGTTGAGTGATTAACTTTGACTTTAGAGGTTGTGTTCATTAGATACTGTAGTATGACTTTGGTGATGTAGAGAGGTATTCCTATCAGGTTTAGTTTATGTATTAAGCCCCGGTGCCAGACGGTATCGAACGCCTTTTCTATATCTAATAGTACCATGGCTGTTGAATGTTTTATATTGAAGTTATTGCATATATAATTGGTAATTCTTGCAAGTTGTTGTACTGTACATTTCCGTTCCTGGAAGCCAAACTGTTCTTCTATGATGATATTGTTGTTTTTTTCAAATGTTTTGATTCTATTTAATATTATCATTTCAAATAATTTGCTCATCGTTGGTAATAAGCTGATGGGTCGATAGTTCTGTGGGAACAGTTTGTCTTTTCCAGGTTTTGGAAATGCTAGTACTTGTGCTTCTTTCCATTTAGCAGGGAAATACGAGGTTTTAAAACAGTTATTAAAAATATATGTTAGCTGGACCACTGCTTTTTTAGGTAAGTTTTTTAGGATAATGTTCTGAATGCCATCTGGTCCGGGTGCCTTGGTAGATTTAGTATTTTTAATTGCTAATAGTATTTCAGCTGGAGAAGTTAGTTTTAAAGTGGTTTCATCTATGTGTTTATTTTTTATCTTAAAGTAAGCTTTTTTGATTGTCTTTTCAAAGTCTTCGTCACCGTCTGTATCGGTTAGAAAATGTACTCTCTCAAATGTATGGGCGAGGGCATCGGCTTTTTCCTCGTCGGAGAAAGCCAGTCCGTTTGGTCCGTGTAATGTGGGTATGTCCGAGTCATTTCTTTTCGCAAATCGTTTCGCTGTTATCCAAATTAAGTTGTCTTTGATTTTTAGGTTTTCTAGTTTTTTTGTCCCACGTTTCGTTCAGGTGGCGGCTAATCTCACGATTGACTAGATTACTGAGTCTATTTTTCTCAACTTCGTATATGGACAGTCGAGTTCTTTGGTATTTATGTCTTACACTGTTTCTGGTTTGGATTAGTTGTTTTATATTATCTGGTAGTTGTGTCTCGCAGGATTTCATTTTGATTTTTGGTATGGCTTTTTCTTTTGCTTCGTTGATGATATCCGTTAGATTTTTAACACATTCGTCTATATCTGTCTTGGTGTTTATATTTTGATTGATTGTAAGCTTGTCGTTGATTATGTTTCTGAATTTTTTCCAGTTTGCCTTTATATAGTTTAGTATGTGCCGTATGTCATGTTGTATTTTGTCGTGGTTTTCTAGTTCAAGAAGTATAGGGAGATGGTCGGAGTTTAGATCGTTTATCGTTTCTACAGTTAAGGGAGTGCTGATGTTTTTAGCTATGGCAAAGTCTACAACACTGGGGAGTCCGTCGTTTGTGGGGTGTAGTGTAAAATTGTCCGGTGCTAATATAGCGTAACTATGGATGTTAACTATTTTGTGAATTATCTGTCCGTTTTTGTTTGCTCTTTTACAGTTCCACGTTGAGTGTTTGGCGTTAAAATCTCCCATAACCAGCATTTTATTGGAGCTGCTTAGGATTTTTTCAAGTTCGGTAGGGTCAATAATGTTCGTTTTGTTGTCTTTAGTAGGTCTCACGTATATAGAATATACTGCAATTTGGTTACTTAATATGATACCTATTACTTCAATTGTTTGAAAGTCAAGATTAATGTTCGTTTCTTTATGTTTAATATCATTTTTAATTAAAATTAACAGGCCACCTCCCGGGTTAACGCCTGTCCTGTCTTTCCTATACGTTTTATACCCGCTCATAGCAAATTTTTTATCTTTTGGAAGTTTTGATTCATTGACTAGCATGATATCAATGTCTTTTTCAAATATAAAATTTTTTAAATCAGCCCACTTGTGCTGAAGCCCATTGGCATTCCAATGGGCTATTTTTAAATTATTAATAAAATTTGATCAAACGATTCTGGTGAAAAATATAGTAATCTCTCTCAATGGTCCGCGTAAAAGGGTTGGCTTTGTGTTCAGCGGTGGTGGCGCCACTATCTACTGACGTCAGTTTGTAGAAACTATTCTTACGTTTTTTTAAAGTATTACTCACTCTAATATTCGTCAAGATGACTGAGACATCTGTATCTCCAGCTCCAGTTGAAGAGAAGGCTCCGGCCAAGGTCGATTCGCCTAAAAAAGCTGCTGCCAAAAAACCAGAACTCAAATAGCGTTATTTGCGGACGACACCGCTCTCTTCCTCGCTTCATGGTGTATAAGACTAGCAGTAGATTTAATACAAAAACATCTAGATGAAATAATTATATTTTTCAGTTAATGGAAAATCAAAATTAATGCTAGTAAAACAGAACTAATTATATTTAGTAAAAAAGTAAATAGCACTGACAAAAAGAAAATGAAAAATGCAGACTTACATATTAAAGTAAACAACGAAATAATTAGACCAAAAAATCACGTTAGATATCTAGGAGCGATTCTGGACAAAACATTAACATTTAAGGAACTCTTCGAGCTCGAAAATGCTATCACATGCAATTGTTTTTTTATGGTCTTTTCAAGCTCTAACAAGTTACCTGTTATGCTGAAGTTTGAAAATTTAAGAATCGAAAATCATCAATGAAGCGGTTTTTAAAATTTAGTTCCTGATTTTGTTCAGTAAAATAAGTGTATTGAGGCAGAAATCAATGTCGGGGATCAAACTCAAGATTTAAGTAAGTTTTGACTCATCTAAGAAACAATAAAATATGAAATATCCGATAAAAATATTAGAAACTACGTTTTATCGCTTTTTTTGTTGATAATATGATTTGAACTAAAAACCAAATTCAATGACATTATATCATCAAAGGAAACCATAAAAAAGATGAGTTGGTATGATATCAGGCACATTTTAGTACGTTATATTATGATTTATCCGGAAAAAATAACATAAAATGTTATTTTTTTAACATTTCAACACCGATATCTTTCGAAGTAATCAATCGATTTCGATAGTTGACGTAACAATGGGCGCGTTTTATTGAATTCTAGAGCTGATTGAAATTTGAAATCGATTGCGTCAGTCGTTTCGAAAATATTTAGAAAAAACCGTTTTTCACCATTTCTTTCTCCCGCGATAACTCTCGAACGAAATATCCGATTTTGATGTTTGAGGTGGCAATCTACGCGTTTTATCAAATTCTAGAGCTGATTAGATTTTGAAGTCGATCGTATAAGTCGTTTTCGAGAAATCAATAAAAAACTAAAAAAAAAAAAATTTTTTTTTCGTAATTGGCCAATATCTTCGAGTCTACTTGGTCAAATAATCTGAAATTTTCAGAAAAGTTGATGGCCAAAAACTCTTTCGATTGCCGCCTTAACCATCCAAATGGGTTTATTAGTTGAAAAGTTATAAAGAGTTTAGATACACACACACACACACACACACACACACACACACACACACACACACACACACACACACATACACACACACACACACACACACACACACACACACACACACACACACACACACACACACACACATACAGACACTCGGACATCATTCTGAAAATAGTCACAATAGCTTCCTGGGACCTCAAAACGTCGACATCTGATGAAAACTCGATTTTCGAAAATCGGGGTGAAAACAATAACTTCCCGAAATTTTTGAAAATCGTCGATTTTCTTAGCGGGAAGTTAAAAACGGTTTTTATCATTTCTTTCTTACACGATATTTCTTAGAAAAATGATCTGATTTTTATGTTTGAAGTAGCAATTGACCCGTTTTGATAAAATCCAAAGCTGATCAGATTTTGAAATTATTTAGTTCAGTTGTTTCAGAGATATTTGCAAGAAATTGTTTTTCATCATTTCTTATTTTCACGATAGTTCTTAGACGAATGAACCAATTTCGATGGTTGAGGTGGAAATCGATGCTTTTTAATTGATTCTAAAGTTGATCAGATTTTAAAATTGTTTAGTTCAGTTGTTTCACAGATATTCGCAAAAAACTGGTATTTATCGTTTGTTTTTCCCGCGATAGTTCTTAGATAAATTATCCGATTTTGATGGTTGAGGTGGCAATCGACGCGTTCTAATAAATTCTAAAGCTGATTAGATTTTGACGTTGATTAGTTTAGTTGTTTCAAAGATATTTGCAAAAAATTGTTTTTTATTTTTTCTTGCTCCCGCGATAACTCTCGAACGAATTATCCGATTTTGATGTTTAAGGTGGCAACCGACGCGTTTTAATAAATTCTAAAGCTGATTAGATTTTTGGATTGTTTGGTTGAGTTGTTTCAAAGATATTCGCAAAAAACTGTTTTTTACCATTTCTTTCTCCAACGATAACTCTCGAACGAATTATTCGATTTAGATGTTTGAGGAGGCAATCGACGCCTTTTATTGATTTCTAGAGCTGATTAGATTTTGAAGTCGATCGTATGAGTCATTTTCGAGAAATCAATAAAAAACTAAAAAAAAAAAATTTTTTTTTTTTCGTAATTGGCCAATATCTTCGAGTCTACTTGGTCAAATGATCTGAAATTTTCAGAAAAGTTGATGGCCAAAAAACTCTTTCGATTGCCGCCTTAACCACCCAAATTGGTTTATTAGTTGAAAAGTTATAAAGAGTTTACATACACACACACACACACACACACACACACACACACACACACACACACACACACACACACACACACACACACACACACACACACACACACACACACACACACATACAGACACTCGGACATCATTCTAAAAATAGTCACAATAGCTTCCTAGGACCTCAAAACGTCGACATCTGATGAAAACTCGATTTTTGAAAATCGGGGTGAAAACAATAACTTCCGGAAATTTTTGAAAATCATCGATTTTCTCAGCGGGAAGTTAAAAAATATAAAACAAATAAACAATTGATAAAGTCCCTAATCGGATAGGAACAATTAATAATTTATGTTAACATTTATGTATTACTAATTTCATAAATAAAGAGATTTTCAAAACGTCAAACATAGATATCTCATTTAGTTCAAAGCACGAGCATAGTACCGCCGGGCTCATACTTACGTCTGAATGTTTTTGGTGTCTGGGAAATGTTTGGCCCTTATGATTGGTCTGGCTAAAAAAATATATGTTTAAAATAGTCCTTTAAATAACATACATAAGAACCAGACGTTAGAACATAAATAAAGTTACGATATTTTTTTAGGAGCTTTAAAGCGTCCAGTGGAAGTTATGGCCGACGGTAAGTAAAAATCGGAGTGAAAACAATAACTTCCCGAAATTTTTGAAAATTAATAATTTTCTTAGCGGGAAGTTAATAAAAAAAGTGGTCTGTACTTTTGACCGGACCTACCTATCTTAATGTATTTCGACGTCTTATTTATGGAGTCTTCAAGAACTTTTAATTAAGAGTTTTTAAAAATGACATCTTTAAGAAGTCATCATAAGACTTCTTGATGACTCCTTCAAAAAGGCGTCGTAAAGCAGTCATTCCAACTTGAATGCTGTCTGGGTTAAATCGTTGTTGAAACTTCAAAATTTTTTTGCTGTCATCCTGCTTTTGGTCTTGTTAATGTATTTCTAAGAAATTTGTCTTTCGAATCTAATGAACCAAGCTGGGAATATTGTAGAAATGTAATGAATAAAAAAAGTTTAAATGCGAAAAATAGTGTAAGATCGGAAGATCGAGCATTTATGTCAAATTGTGTAACAGCATCGATCAATAGTTCAATATCCACTTGCGGTTGTCGTACTTATAAAGGTATTGTGTACACTAGCAAATCTTATACAAAATAAAAAAAAAACTAATAACTCTTTACTCTCTCGCAAAGCAGAGATGAGTAATTTTTTCATTGAAGAAAAAAGACCATACATGAATGCCAATATCCTTCATGTAATACAAGGGCAGAATCTAGACCATCTCTGGGAAATACGAAACGACGATAATGATGTTAAGAAGTTGCCGATAACCAGGATAAAAGAAAACTGATCGAGCTCCTTGAGCACGAAAACATTGTTGTGAATACATTTTTGAGCTCTTCGAGCTGGAAAATACTCACGTATGCCATTGTTGTCGGAAAAAACTGTTTTTTTAGCATTTCTTTCTCCCACGATATCTTACAAATGAATTAACCGATTGAGCCATTGCTGATAAGTTTGAAAAAAACTAAAAAAAAAATATTTTTTGTTTCACTTCCATATCTTAGAGTCTATTTGATCGATCGATTTGAAATTTTTAGAAAAGCTGACGGCCAACAAACTCTTTCGATTGTCACCTCAAATATTGTAATCAGCCACTTCATTAAAAAGATATTAAGAGTTTACATCTATACACACACACACACACACACACACACACACACACACACACACCCACACACACACACACACACACACACACACACACACACACGCACACACACACACACACACACACACACACACACACACACACACACACACACACACACACACACACACACACACACACACACACACACACACACACACACACACACACACACACACATACATACAGACACTCGGATATCCTTCTGAAAATAGTAAGAATGGCTTTCTACGACCTCAAAACGCTAACATCTGATGAAAACTCGATTTTCGAAAATCGGAGTGAAAACAACAACTTCCCGAAATTTTTGAAAATTAATAATTTTCTTAGCGGGAAGTTAATAAAAAAAGTGGTCTGTACTTTTGACCGGACCTACCTATCTTAATGTATTTCGACGCGCTAAATCTGAAGTTATTTTTGCCCGTACACCCTCAAAATTTCAAGTAAATTGAAGAAAATCATAAAAGTAAGTCATTACTGCACATGCGCGTTAACCAACCAAGTAGTGGGAGAAAGCCCATCGACATACTATGTGAAGAACAGTCTATAATTTAATCTTCAAAGGAATGGGCTTTCTCCCACTACTTAGTTGGCTAACGCGCATGTGCAGTAATGACTTACCTATAAAACAATGGTGGGAGAAAAGCCAATTCTTTTGCAGACTTAACTATACAGTATAACTATGCGGCCATATTTATCATTTCTTCGTGAAACTTGTTAGCGTTTACATCACAGTGTTTACTAATAAGCTCAAATATTTGTTGATATTGTGTAGATATTTCGGTTAAAGGTTTCAGTTACTATGGTTGACTCAGCGTATTCATTTGTTTCAGTGCTTATCAATGATGAAGACATTGATATATCGAAACCACCACCAACTCCAGGGAAATCAATTGAACGGGATTTTCCTGATATCTACAAAAAATTCGACCAGCCGACGAAGCCAATTGAATTGAAATCGACAGAGGTAAAACATTCTATACAGCATGTTAATCAAAAATATAATTTTAGTGTTTTAGATAAAAGAGGAAAAAAACAAGTCACGATCCGACAATTTCCAAACCAGAATAGGAGTCGATGGATTGAGGAATTATATTCTACCAGTGGCTCCATTAATAGTGTGAGGAAGAATAGAAATGTGAAACGGGTTCAAAAACGAAAAGGGTGCTCGTTACAAGAAGATGCTATTCCATACGAGAGTAAGAAGCACAAAAGTTCTTAATTGATAACAACAAAAATTTACGTGATCGATATTTATTAGTTGTAGTTTATAAAGTTTCTTATGTAATATCACCTTTTTCTGCATGTTCTTCAAGTAATTGAATTTTATATTCATTAATTAACTTTTTTCAGTTTATCGCATGTTAGTTTTAAGAAATAATGACAACCGGCCGGCTTGGCCACTAAAAATATTTTATTTTTTGAGATATATTTTATATTAATATGTTGCTAGAACACTGGGTTCTGAATATTTTTAAACACGCCAGTAGAAACTACTTCTGACTGCCAGTCCTAAGCCTGGGAAAAGTGTGAAGGGAAATATATTAAATCAAGTACACGTTCAAACACACATATATGTGTAAAGGGTCATAGCGCGAGTCTACTGTGTTTCTATATCGTAGACATAGTGGTATTTATCCTCTCATTTTCGAAAACTTTTCTAAAATAAAATTTTTTTTTTAATTCTTTTTTTAGTCGAAAGATAATTAATTGTCCGTCTTAAAATTATAAAAGTTTGCCCATTTTATATAGTTCTGAGCACTAATTTTAGTAATCAAATTTAGCTAGCATATACTATAGCACCCCCGATTTAGAAATATATATAAGCCAAATAAACTCAAGATTTAGATTCAACAGATTGAACTGCATAAACTTCATAATCGATCTATTACTCTAGCTCTATAAAATTTATTTTATCACAATAACTTCAATTTTTTGTTATCTTTGTCAGATTTTGATAGTTTTTCAGTCTTGTAATTCTTTATTAAATAAAAATTTTAACAAGTTGTAAATTAATATAAATTTGAAGTTTATTTGGCCCGTCAGCCCTAAATTTTTCGCTATTTTCAGGGACTTTCTTGCAATTTACTTAGATTTTAAATGGCTTATAAACTTCAAATTTGGATACAGCGGACCAAAATACATAAAAATCATACTTAGTCTATAGTTCCATAATTTCTTTTCTTACCAAAACTGCTAATTTTTGGCAATTTTTATGGTTTTTTTCAATTTACGTGAAATTTTGAGGGTGTACGGGCAAAAATAACTTCAGATTCGGATTCAGCGCGTCGAAATACATTAAGATAGGTAGGTCCGGTCAAAAGTATAGACCACTTTTATATTTTGCAGGCCGGTTTTTATTTTATTCTAATGAAATGAAAACATTATTTCAGGATTAAAGAACTTTCATGATATAATGTAATTTTAATAGTTATTATACTAAAAATTATGTTTATCATTAGAAAATTGTAATTATTAGTAAAATAATGATAATGATAATAATAATAATAAATTTTATTAAAAACCGTAAGATGGACGGTGGAGTAAAGGACTTTCATGATATAATGTAATTTTAATAGTTATTATACTAAAAATTATGTTTATCATTAAAAAATTGTAGTTATCAGTAAAATAATAATAATAATTAATAATAATAATAAATTTTATTAAAAACCGTAAGATGGACGGTGGAGTAAAGGACTTTCATGATATAATGTAATTTTAACAGTTATTATACTAAAAATTATGTTTATCATTAGAAAATTGTAGTTATCAGTAAAATAATAATAATGATAATAATAATTAATAATAATAATAAATTTTATTAAAAACCGTAAGATGGACGGTGGAGTAAAGGACTTTCATGATATAATGTAATTTTAATAGTTATTATACTAAAAATTATGTTTATCATTAGAAAATTGTAGTTATCAGTAAAATAATAATAATAATAATAATAATAATAATTAATAATAATAATAAATTTCCATTCAGGCTCTTGGACATTTCATACTATAAAGAATAGTGTCATGATTCAGTCTAATACTAAGTATTTCTATTCATTTAATATTATGGTCAATGCCAATTTTTTATGCTTAATTCTATTACTAATAATTATCAAAAGACCACCACCTGAGTATCTGCTTGGTCTGTCTTTTTTTTAACGAGGAGTATAACCAATTAATTTAAAGTTACATTTATTAGATATCGTTTTTTGTTAATTAGCATAATGTCAATGTTGTGTCTTACTATAAAATCTTCCAATTCATTTGCTTTGTATTTTACTCCATTGGCATTCTGATAGGATATTTTTATATTTTGCTTAGTCGAATAATTGTCCATTATAATTGTTCTATTTCCCGTACTACAAATCAATGGAGTGAGGGTATTTGTAAATAAATTGAAGTTGAATTTCACTTAATAATTACTATTATATTTTAATTGATAAAAAACGCACTTATTTAAATTATATAATTATAAATTGTTAAACTTGAACTTATTGATAACTCGTTAATAAACTTAACTAATTGATACACTCGTTTTTGATAAATTGATGTAGATGGATAGATATAGATTGTTGGATATTGATAGAGATCAACGGATAGTCGAAGACCGGCGACTTCCAGTTCTCAGTTAGAAGTGTCTCGATTTTTCACTTAAGGTTTTTGACTGAAATTCTCAGTGTACTTAAGAAAAATGGGAAAGGGCAGAAAAGGTGTGGTTGATTTTGTTTAAGTAAAAATTATTGGTCATGTATTATTATGGGAGTAGGAAGGAGGATCTTGAAAACTGTACGAAAATATTCGTAGAATAGAAAAAGTAACATATGTTCTCAAAATGTTACTTGAAATTAAGAAAGTTTGAAGTAGAAATATCTAAATTGTTTTATTGAGGATTAAAAAAAAGAAGACGCATTTTATGTGAGAAAAAACCCAAGGGTTTTTCTAATCTTAGTACAATGCAAAAAATAGAAATATAAGCACGGTACAAGGTCGGCTTATGACCATAAATCACCATGAAAAACTTGAAAGTTCCTTAGAAAATATACTTAAATAATTATAAATAAAGTTTAAGATAATGTTAAGCGTTACACTCCCCCGGTTGAGAGTTGTACGATCAACTAATTGATTTTATAATAAAATTGATTATTTGAGAAAATACCAAAAAAAAAAAAAAAAAAATATAAACTTATGAAAATCTATGATAAATATTAAGCAATAAAATATCTTATTGTCCTTTAGTCATTAATGTCTCTATTTATTGGTAATGGTGCTAGTCCCTTTACATTACGGATTAGTTCACCAGTAGATGTTTTCACTCGCACTGTTCTTATCACTCCGTCAGCGCTTTCACAAGCCTCTAACACCCTTCCCAGGCGCCATTCAAGAGGTGGTATGTTATCGTCTCGAATAATGACAATTGAGCCTTCTTTGATCGGATGCTCTCCTGTCTGCCATTTATGTCTGATATTTAATTGATGTAGGTACTCCTTGTGCCACCTTTCCCAAAAATGCTGCTTGATTTTTTGGATTTGTTCCCAACTAGATAATCGATTCGATGGAGTATCTATAAAATTGTTTTCAGGTAGACTCATAAGAGAATCGCCAATAAGAAAGTGAGCAGGAGTGAGAGGGACAGGATCATTAGGATTAATGGAAATATTTGTTAATGGTCGCGAATTGAGAATAGCCTCAATCTCTGTAGTCAGCGTATTAAATTGTTCAAAAGTATAGAGTTCATTTCCCATTACTCGTTTTAGATGATATTTGAAAGATTTTACAGCTGCCTCCCAAATTCCTCCAACGTGAGGAGATCGAGGAGGTATAAAATGCCAGGTTATATGTTTAAGTGTTAAATAATTGTTCACTTGGAGTTTGTGTTGGTCAGATGCAAATAACTCAGCTAATTCCTTTAACTCATTATTGGCACCAACAAAATTTGTGCCGTTATCGGAATGAATTGAAGCGCTTAGTCCTCGTCTTCCAATGAATCTTCGTAGAGCTCCTAAAAAACTCTCTGTACTGAGGTCACTAACAGCTTCAACGTGAATCGCCTTGGTTGCAAGACAAATAAAAATCGCTACATATATTTTTATTCTATTCTTATTACGAAATTTTTTCTCTTTTATGAAGAATGGTCCACAATAATCTATTCCTGTATGGATAAATGCTCGACCCATAGTTATTCGTTCCTTTGGTAAATTGCCCATAATGTAGTTAACAGGAACAGGCTTTACTCTAGCACAACGTACGCATCGCCGTATGATTTTTCTTGTTTGATTCTTACCATCAATAGGCCAATAATTTAAATGCAGATTGTTTACAGTTAATTGTACGCCACTGTGTAAACCATTTATATGTTCACGTTGAATAATTAAATCAGTTATTTTATGTGATTTTGGTAATAACATTGGATGTCGTTGATTATAAGTTAATTCAGATTGCTGAATTCTACCTCCTACTCTAAGGATTCCATTTTCGTCAATAAATGGCCTCAAGCATAAAATTTTACTTTTCGTTGATAAAGGTAATTTTTGTTGAATGCATGATATCTCTTTTGAAAATGCTTGTTGTTGTACTAATTTTAGTGTAATAATTGAAGCATCTTGAAGTTCTGAGATTTTGATATCACCCTTATTTTTATTTGAAATTTTGAAACGAAGACATAGTGCAATAATGCGTTGTAATTCCGAGTATGATGAATATCGATGAAGAATATCGTCGTCTATTGTTTTAGTTATTAAACAAGTGATTTTTCTGAGCTCAGGTATCTCTGTTAATTCTATATCTAGATTCGAAGGTTGTTTAGGCCATTCTTCTTCTCTCTCGGATAGCCACACTGGTCCTTTTCTCCATATAGTCGCTTGGGCAAACTCTTCAGGTAGCATCCCCCGAGATAATAGATCAGCTGGATTGTCATACGTACGTACATGCCTCCAATTTGTGGGTTCTGTTTTAGATTGTATCTCAGATACTCGATTAGCCACAAATGTTTTAAGCATGTGAGGCGATTTACGAATCCAATGAATGGTTATCATAGAATCCGTCCAAAATATTGATTCGTTAATATGGATGTCGATAGATGATTTCACCTTTGAATATAGACTTGCTAAAAGTAATGCGGCGCACAATTCTAATTTTGGGATAGTTTGAGCAGTTTTGATAGGAGCAACTCTTGATTTGGCACAAAGTAATCCAATCTTCACGTTACCGTTTTTATTGGTTGATCTTAAATATATGTAAGCTCCGTAAGCCTTTTCACTTGCGTCACAGAAACCATGTAGTTGAACTTTAACTAGTTTATTATGCAACATTTTACGATCGAACGATATATCATTAAGTATTGTTAATTGATCAATAAATGAATCCCAAGCGGTTTGAATTCCCATTGGTACTGATTCATCCCAGTCTAATTTTAATTTCCAAATTTCTTGTGTTCCGTCGATAACGGAAGTCTGATGTTAATTGTCATCTTATTAACGTAAAATTTCAAAACATTTAAAAGAGTCACCACCTGGCGGTACGTAATTTAAATTCACCACCACGTCGAGTCGCACCGCAAACGCGCGCGCTCATTATAGCGTCGGTTTCGCTATGTCTCATCGTCGCACTTATGCCTTCAGCATCTCTCTGTCGCACGGTTGTCTGATTTTTCCGTTTGGTCGAACCAACGCACCGGTGTCACCGCGTTTTTCTGCACCAGTTGACTACGAGTCTTACTACCGAGCGCACACACTGTGAGCATTTTGGCTATAATTCTCAAGCTAACAATTCTAATTTCATTAAATAAATTAATTATCTGTTATAATTTAACTGCATCGTAAAGAGATAAGTATTCCTTGACATCATCCAGGTATTAATTGGACTTATTTCATAAAAATTAACCCATATTTTTGTCAATCTCAAATTCCCGTGGTTACTGCGTCGTATTTAAAACAAGTCGGAACCTGTTACGCGTGGGTCCTACCCATTCAACCCGGGATTCCTTTCGTGTTTCATTGATTAGTCAATTTAATTGTGTTCGGCATTTAATATTAATATTAATATTAATATTAAATAACAACAATACAATTAACAGTGACTAGTTAACAATTATACATCATTCATTATTATTAAACATTCAGTATATCTTGAGGTGAAATTTCCCGCTTTCGTCATTATTATCATTGTTAATAAATATTCATCCGTGATCAATTACTTAAGTTCAGTATACATTCAAGTAACGGCCTAGTCGCCAACTAATAATCGGTCAATTCTAATTGATCAGATTCAATTAACTGCAGTAAATATTCGTCTCTGTCACGAACATAACCAAGTAATCTAATTCAATAGATTTGATCTAGACATCATTCCATTCAACGACTAGTCGCATCATATTGTCCATCGGCAATAACATTGAATTTCCAACTTCTGCAAGCTAACTGCAAGCTATCAGCATTCTGCGCGATTCGAATCGTAAGACCGATCTGATCCGTCGGTAATCTCGCCTCTGCGCATACATATATTCGAAGCTTTCATCAATTAAACGGTCTCTAGTACCAAGTACTATCCAATTGTTCCCCAGCGGACAATTGGAATTTCTTTGCTTATATACAGACGTGTATATCTTGCATATAATTCTTACAACGCAATACGACGATCCAGCATCGCGTAATATCTAACTGTATACGTTCATACATACATCTAACACGCATACACTCATACATATACGTTGATCTTGTGTCAAATGTTCAACGAGTTATCATCATCCTTCTGATATCAATATTTTCATACCGTTCATTGTAACTTCTTCAAAGGGTTTTATGCCGTAGTGCTTTCCCTAACTTTTTGGGTCCAAATATATTCTTCAATTTGATACCCAATCACGACTTTTATTTAATACTACCCAATTCACCCATTCATCCTCCTCATAAATTAATTTAAACTAGAATACTAATTCAATTTTATTTTCAGATCATTTAGATAATTAAAAAATAAGTTAAACAATAGAAAAAAGGGATTAATTTCCCACTAACATCTTGCATTAATATTTTTATAGTAACTATTACCGGGTTTAAAAGACCTAAAGGATCAAATATTTTAGATATCTCAGAAAAAATAAACCTTTTTGTAGTTGAAGATAATTTGAAAATAGACTTGAGAGTGTAGATTATTTTATCTTGTTGTGAGTCCCAATACATACCTAAGGTTTTTAGGGTTGGGTCGTTTTTGTCTTGTAATTGCTTGTTTATGCTACAGTCAGGTAAGTCTTGTAACACCTTGGTTGAATTGGATGCGCATTGTCTAAGATTGAAACCACCAGCTTTAAGAAGTGCAATAACTTCGTCTCTTAGTTGAATTGCTCCTTCAGTTGTTTTGTCTCCGTCTATGTAGTCATCTACATAAAGACGTCTCTTCAGACTAGCAGCTGCTCTTGGATATCGATGTTTTTCGTCTTCACATAATTGATGGATAGATCTGATAGCGATAAATGAGGCTGGACAGAGTCCGAAAGTGTCAGTAGTTAATTGATAAGTTGAGATTGTTCCATCTTGTTCTCGCCACAAGATACGTAAATATTTTTGATCTTCTTCTCTTATTAGAACTTGTCGGAACATTTTTTCAATGTCTCCAGTTATTAAATATTCAGGTATACGAAACCAAAGGACGTAAGACAGCAGATCATCTTGTATAACGGGCCCTACCTCCAGTGCGTCGTTGAGTGAGACACCTGTGCTAGACGCTGCAGAGCTGTCAAAGACCACTCGTACCTTCGTTGTTTGACTTGAATTCTTGATTACGGCATGATGGGGTAGATAAAAACCGTCTTCCGGTTCCCCTTTTATTTTGATCATGTGTCCTAATTCGATGTATTCATCAATGACCGCTTTATATTGTTCATATAGATTAGGTTCCTTTTTAAATCGTTTTTCGATACTGAACAAACGTTTTAAAGCCATGCTACGTGATGATCCAAGTTGTGTTTTCTTTTCATTGAAAGGAAGTGCTACTACGTACCTGCCGTCTGCATTACGAGTAACATGTTTTTTGTAATGTTCTTCGCATATTGCTTCACATTTAGATAAGTGTTTGATATTAGTAACTTCTTCGATTTCCCAGAACCTCTCTATGTCATTTTGTATCGTTGTTAAATTACATTTTGAAAAGTTGTTGAATAATTCTGGTATAGTTCCTCCTATTATCCATCCAGCAAAGGTCTTCTGTAGGTATAAGTCTGGATAGGGCGATTGACATAGTCTTATTTGTCCAACACAAAGGAGAGATAAGGATATACCTGCACCGAGCAACAATTGTACTGGAGCTGGCTTGTGAAACTCTGGGTCAGCTAAATTGATGTTTGCGGGAATGTTGATGTTTTGACGATTGATTTGTTGATCTGGAGTTGACGTTATTTTTGGTATGATTAAAAAATCGATAGTTTTCTTATATTTGTTATTGTTAGAATAGATAGTTGTAGTAATCCATTGATTAGCTATTGTAGATAATTCATTTAATGCACCAATAGGTACATGACATTTCTTCTGTGGTAAGTTTGAGACTGATGCAAGATCACTTGAAATAAAATTAGTAGAAGAACCAGTATCGATAATTGCTCGACAAAATATTTTTGATTTATTCTTATCGATGATATAGAATGAGGCCGTCGGAATGACGTCATTTGTTGGGGTGTCGATGCTTAATGACTTGATCATACCTGAGTGTAGTCATAAGGCATCATTGTGGACTGTAGGCGTTTTGTTTATATGAAGAAAGGTATGATGTTTCTGGTTGCAATGTCGACAATGACTTCCCTTACAATCATTATATAGATAACCTACACCTAAGCAGTTTTAGCATAGACCTGCCTTTTTTGTTAATTGAATTCTTTGCTCTATGGGCGATGAGATAAATGTTTTGCATTTGTAAACTGTGTGTGCATCTTTACAGATGGGACATGGGTATGTATTCTGAATAGCTGTGGTTGATGTTGGATTAGACGTAGATATTAATGGATTTTGTTGATTATTGTTATACAAATTATTAACTTTATTAGTAGTCACAAATGACTTACTGTTTGGTTGATTTTGAGGTTTACCGTTTGGTTTAAAATCACGATTATATTTTTGTGGGTTTTCTTTTGACTCAGATGTATACTCTGAGCAATTACCACGTTTTTCTAAGAATTCAATCAAAGAAGTATATTTTGGCATTTTGTTATCGGATAGCGTAGATTCCCATTGAATTTTGGTATGATTATTAATTTTAGTGAGTAAGATATATAAAATACACCCGTTACATTCTTCTACCTGCTCATTCAAGGATTTAAGGGCACGTAAATGTTGCCTGAAGATGTCGATCAGGTCATTTAATGCTTCCGGAGTATCCCTTTGCAACCGAGGATAGTTGTTTAAAATTGACCAGTGCTTCAGCATAGCTTTACGTGTATTATCGTATTTCCTTTGTAAAATATCCCAGGCTATCTTGTAATTAGTTTCCGTTGGTTCGATTGCTTCTATTGCACGAGCTGCTTTTCCGGTTAAACTATTTTGTAAATATGTAATTTTATCTACTCCCGCAAGAGATTCGTTATTACCGATTCGAGATATAAACATATCTCGAAATGATTGCCATTTTTCAATACTACCATCGAATTTAGGAATAGATATTTCTGGAAGTCGAATGTGTGGTTTCATAATTGCCACTGGATCATTATTTTGAGAAGGATTGTTGTTGTATTGAATAGATGAAGCTTGTTGCTGATCACGAACGTTTTTGTCAACTTTAGCTGTACGATCGTGTGTAATCTTGCGCGCTGATGCGATTGTATTGTAATAATATTCTTCAATTTCAATTACTTCTTTATTGTGATCTTCTGCGTTGTCTTTATCATGTTCAAGTAAATCTTCGTGTATTGTGTAAATTGAATTAAAACTGTCGGTAAGGGCTTCAACTCTGGTTTGAATCTGCTCGTTGCTAGTAGATTCGTTAGAATTTGTAATAAATGTATTTAATCGCGTGATTCTACTTTTAATGTCTCCGCGACGACGTTTTAAGTTTGTGACTTCTTTAGTTGCCATGGTAATGGGTGGTTGTTTTACAGGAGAGTGAGTAAGGGTCATATATAGTTTGAAGAATTAAGAATATTGGAATTGGCGATAAACAGAATGAGTCTTACCTTAAACGATTTGTCGATTTTAGATGTTGTTGGTGATGATGTCTCATAAATGCCTTGATGATGTTGTAGTTGAATAGAAGCCGTCTATTTGTCGATTGGAAATCTTCAATGGATGATTTTTACTTGTTACACAACACTCACTTTACAAATGTTATTTTTATAAATTTTTTGAAGAAAATAGTTTTTTGATATTATTATTAATTAAATGGATTTAATTAATCCGGCTCGAAGGACCATGTTTTATTTCCCGTACTACAAATTAATGGAGTGAGGGTATTTGTAAATAAATTGAAGTTGAATTTCACTTAATAATTACTATTATATTTTAATTGATAAAAAACGCACTTATTTAAATTATATAATTATGAATTGTTAAACTTGAACTTATTGATAACTCGTTAATAAACTTAACTAATTGATACACTCGTTTTTGATAAATTGATGTAGATGGATAGATATAGATTGTTGGATATTGATAGAGATCAACGGATAGTCGAAGACCGGCGACTTCCAGTTCTCAGTTAGAAGTGTCTCGATTTTTCACTTAAGGTTTTTGACTGAAATTCTCAGTGTACTTAAGAAAAATGGGAAAGGGCAGAAAAGGTGTGGTTGATTTTGTTTAAGTAAAAATTATTGGTCATGTATTATTATGGGAGTAGGAAGGAGGATCTTGAAAACTGTACGAAAATATTCGTAGAATAGAAAAAGTAACATATGTTCTCAAAATGTTACTTGAAATTAAGAAAGTTTGAAGTAGAAATATCTAAATTGTTTTATTGAGGATTAAAAAAAAGAAGACGCATTTTATGTGAGAAAAAACCCAAGGGTTTTTCTAATCTTAGTACAATGCAAAAAATAGAAATATAAGCACGGTACAAGGTCGGCTTATGACCATAAATCACCATGAAAAACTTGAAAGTTCCTGAAAAAAAATACTTAAATAATTATAAATAAAGTTTAAGATAATGTTAAGCGTTACAATAATTAATTATCCATTTATAATTGGATGAAATTCTAACCGTGCTAATACTGCTTGTGTGTTATCAGTATAATTCTTAAGTTTATCATTTGGTAATCTTAGAGATTTATTTAATGATTTAACATTACAAAAGCTAATTAACATTTCAAATTAATGGTATAACTCATTGATATCTTCTAAATTATCATTAATTTTCATTATTCTACTATTTGGTAAAGTATTATATTCCCTTACATTATTTTTGTTACCTATTAAAGGTGCTTGTTGTTGCCTTGCTCTTGCTAGATATTGCGTTGGCCCTGGTTGCTGATTAGACTCTGGTTAGGTTCACATGAACCTATTTGTTAATAGTGTAAGATAGTTTTCGTGGCTGTTTACAGTCGGTTGCGACATGTGTATTGGTGTAGCTGTAGTTATTTGTTGAGGTCTTTTAAATACTCAATTTTTTCTAGGTGTTTTTAATAGGTCAAACATACTTTGAATAGTAATCCAGATAGCAAAATGACATCTTGATGAGTTCTGAATGAGTTTCTATTTATGATTTGGACGTCTCATCAACAACATTAAGAAGTCTTTAAGAAGTTCTCAAGATGTCGAATGAGCCACCCAGCGAACTCAGTTAGACGTCTTTATAAAGAGTTCTCAAAAAGTTATTTTTTCTGATTTCGTAAATAAGACTTCATTATGAATTCATCAAGACGTCTTAAGGAGCTCCTAATTTTGGTATCATGAAGAAGTTAAAAAAAGAATACATTTAGACGTCATAAAACTCCGTCTTATTCATTGAGTCTTCAAGAACTCTTCATGGAGTTCTTAAAAATAATACCTTTAAGTGATTATCATAAGATTCCTCGAGGGCTTCTTCAAAAAGACATCGTAAAGCAGTCATTCTGACTCAAATGCTGTCTGGGAAGCAGGATGTTCACCCCTCCAGTTGACACACGCTGGTGTATTTTCTAGCTTTACTGTACAGTCTTTTGTCTTATGATTTCCTCTACACTTGACACATTTCGATTTATAGTGGCAGTTAATTGTACCATGTCTATAGCTCTGGCAACTATAGCACTGTGTTACTTGTTTAAGATTCTTATATTTCTCCCATTTGACCAATATGCCACAGATGTCTTTAATGGCTACTATATTTTATCAGCCTCATGATATCTCATGATACTGCAGTATCATACGGTATTGACACATAATAAATTGCCGATTCAGATTGCATATTATCTCGTGCTTTTATTTTAATTAGTTTCTCCTTGTTCTTTGACGTTTTCTATTATATCATTTATTTCCAAGGGTTGTAATCCTTTAATGAAAAATTTTTTGTCTACTTGTTCTCTTTGTGAGTAGGTATGATATTATATTTTCAGTTGGGTGAGGCTGCCAATACTGTCGTTATGTTTCATTTCAAAAGTTGTGTAAAATATGATTTTTCCAGGCAAGTATTTCATTTTCAACGTAGGTAGTGTTTCTTTTACTAATTTGAGAAATGATGAAGTTTGCTGTCGAGTTAGCGTTGTAATATCAGGAACTATAGGTATTACTTGTATTTTACTTTTAGTTTTAGTCAATTCTCGTGGTTGTGCGTGTACTGACTGTGTCTTCATTTCTAATTCTAATTCATATTTCGATGATAATACTCCGAATCGGTTGCTTAATGAGATGTTAATACCCGCAGTCCTTAGGTTTTTTTTCCTGGACATGTTGTTTTGATTTTTTCTTTTGACAGGCTTAAATTGATTTACTTTAGCCAGATGAGCTAGCAGTCCATCGGCTTGAAACTGATTTAATATTTTGTGACCCTGCTGGTCACTGTCCATTGGACGTCACTTTCTAAGCAGTAGCACAAATGCATTGTCAAAAGATGCAAAAATATGACAAATAAAGTGTTTATATGATTAAATCACACTTTAAGGTTAAATGTATATCTCGAAATTTTCTATCAATACTCATCGAGTTTATCGTATTAATAATCAATCGTAATCTCAATAATCTTCAAGAATCGATGTATTTTCTCTTTGTGAATTCAAATGAACTCTATTTCCTTTACCTAACATATTTACTATTTTCTTAATACTTAAATTTACCTATTTGACTGCCCGGTTTTATTAAATCAAATCACCCTGATTAAAAAAAGGTATTTGACTCACAGGATTAAAAAATTTATATCCTCATGAATTCTATCCAATCCTGAAAATATAATTCAGAAGGATTCAACAATTCAAATTTTTTAACTATGTTAAATACTATTTAATTCTAAAAATATGATTTAACAGGATTTGAAATGATTTAAATCGTTTAATACTGTCGAATGCTTATAAATCCTAAAAATATGATCAATTAGGATTTAAAATAATTGAAAATTTTAAATACTACCAAATACTTTTAAATCCTAAAAATATGATTCATAATGATTTAAGATGATTGAAAATTTCTAATACTTTCAAGTATTCAAAATGTTTGGATAAAATAAGATATGAGTTTTGGTTTAATCCGTTTTTGTATAGTTATATATAACTTTATAAAGTAATATATATAATAATTGCCATAAAAAAAAAAAAAAAAAAAAAAAAATCCCCCCGACTAATGGACTCTAACCCAAGTCCTTCTAGCCCGAAGTCTGAGCTGTTGTCTACAGTGTTGTATTACACATTTGACAATAGGATTTATTGTACAGTCGAGTCAAGTTATAAGTCCGGCTTGTATCTTTTTCTTTTAACCAGACTCACGTTAATATGAGAGAGACACTAAAAGGACTTATAACGCGACTCGACTGTATTTATTTCAATTCACATAAACTTAAGAAAATTCAAGACATCAATAAATGATTGATTGTGTTATTAGCATTGCATTAAATTATATTATTATTCATAGAGTAAAGAATCCATTACCGGTATACCCACTTATATCCGGGCGATAATGACTTCTTCCGGTAAAATAAAAAAAATCAGAAGTTAAAATTTTTCAAACTTATTTAAAATTTTTTAAATTCTATATCTCAGTTTTTTATAACTTCCCAGATAGCAAAATGACGTCTTGATGAGTTCTGATTGAGTTCCTATTTATGATTTGGACGTCTCATCAACATCTTAAAGAAGTCTTTAAGAAGTTCTCAAGATGTCGAATGCCACCTAGCAAGCTCAGTAAGACGTCTTTAAAAAGAGTTCTCAAAGAGTTATTTTTTCTGACTTTGTAAATAAGATTTCATTATGAATTTACCATGAGGTCTTTAAGGAGCTCCTAATTTTGGCATCATAAAGAAGTTAAAAAAAGAATGCATTTAGACGTCATAAAACTGACGTCTTATTTATAGAGACTTCAAGAACTTTTAATTAAGAGTTTTTAAAAATGACATCTTTAAGAAGTCATCATAAGACTTCTTGATGACTCCTTCAAAAAGGCTTCGTAAAGCAGTCATTCCGACTTGAATGCTGCCTGGGTTAAATCGTTGTTGAAACTTCAAAATTTTTTTGCTGTCATCCTGCTTCTGGTCTTGTTAATGTATTTCTAAGAAATTTGTCTTTCGAATCTAATGAACCAAGCTGGGAATATTGTATAAATGTAATGAATAAAAAAAGTTTAAATGCGAAAAATAGTGTAAGATCGGAAGATCGAGCATTTGTGTCAAATTGTGTAACAGCATCGATCAATAGTTCAATATCCACTTAAGGTTGTCGTACTTATAAAGGTATTGTGTACACTAGCAAATCTTATACAAAATAAAAAAAAAAACTAATAACTCTTTTGTGCTATTGCATAATAATCGCAAAGCAGAGATGAGTAATTTTTTCATTGAAGAAAAAAGACCATACATGAATGCCAATATCCTTTATGTAATACAAGTGCAAAATCTAGACCATCTCTGGGAAATACGAAACGACGATAATGATGTTAAGAAGTTGCCGATAACCAGGATAAAAGAAAACTGATCGAGCTCCTTGAGCACGAAAACATTGTTGTGAATACATTTTTGAGCTCTTCGAGCTGGAAAATACTCACGTATGCCATTGTTGTCGGAAAAAACTGTTTTTTTAGCATTTCTTTCTCCCACGATATCTTACGAATGAATTAACCGATTGAGATGGTTGTGGCGGCAATCAACGCGTTTTGTTAGATTCTTGTGCTGATTATATTTTAGAATTGATCGATTGAGCCATTGCTGATAAATTTGAAAAAAACTAAAAAAAAAATATTTTTTGTTTTACTTCCATATCTTAGAGTCTATTTGATCGATCGATTTGAAATTTTCAGAAAAGCTGACGGCCAACAAACTCTTTCGATTGTCACCTCAAATATTGTAATCAGCCACTTCATTAAAAAGATATTAAGAGTTTACATCTATACACACACACACACACACACACACACACACACACACACACACACACACACAGACACACACACATACATACAGACACTCGGATATCCTTCTGAAAATAGTAAGAATGGCTTTCTACGACCTCAAAACGTTAACATCTGATGAAAACTCGATTTTCGAAAATCGGAGTGAAAACAATAACTACCCGAAATTTTTGAAAATTAATAATTTTCTTAGCGGGAAGTTAATAAAAAAAGTGGTCTGTACTTTTGACCGGACCTACCTATCTTAATGTATTTCGACGCGCTAAATCTGAAGTTATTTTTGCCCGTACACCCTCAAAATTTCAAGTAAATTGAAGAAAACCATAAAAGTAAGTCATTACTGCACACGCGCGTTAACCAACCAAGTAGTGGGAGAAAGCCCATTGACATACTATGTGAAGAACAGTCTATAATTTAATCTTCAAAGGAATGGGCTTTCTCCCACTACTTAGTTGGCTAACGCGCATGTGCAGTAATGACTTACCTATAAAACGATGGTGGGAGAAAAGCCCATTCTTTTGCAGACTTAACTATACAGTATAACTATGCGGCCATATTTATCATTTCTTCGTGAAACTTGTTAGCGTTTACATCGCAGTGTTTACTAATAAGCTCAAATATTTGTTGATATTGTGTAGATATTTCGGTTAAAGGTTTCAGTTACTATGGTTGACTCAGCGTATTCATTTGTTTCAGTGCTTATCAATGATGAAGACATTGATATATCGAAACCACCACCAACTCCAGGGAAATCAATTGAACGGGATTTTCCTGATATCTACAAAAAATTCGACCAGCCGACGAAGCCAATTGAATTGAAATCGACAGAGGTAAAACATTCTATACAGCATGTTAATCAAAAATATAATTTTAGTGTTTTAGATAAAAGAGGAAAAAAACAAGTCACGATCCGACAATTTCCAAACCAGAATAGGAGTCGATGGATTGAGGAATTATATTCTACCAGTGGCTCCATTAATAGTGTGAGGAAGACTAGAAATGTGAAACGGGTTCAAAAACGAAAAGGGTGCTCGTTACAAGAAGATGCTATTCCATACGAGAGTAAGAAGCACAAAAGTTCTTAATTGATAACAACAAAAATTTACGTGATCGATATTTATTAGTTGTAGTTTATAAAGTTTCTTATGTAATATCACCTTTTTCTGCATGTTCTTCAAGTAATTGAATTTTATATTCATTAATTAACTTTTTTCAGTTTATCGCATGTTAGTTTTAAGAAATAATGACAACCGGCCGGCTTGGCCACTAAAAATATTTTATTTTTTGAGATATATTTTATATTAATATGTTGCTAGAACACTGGGTTCTGAATATTTTTAAACACGCCAGTAGAAACTACTTCTGACTGCCAGTCCTCAGCCTGGGAAAAGTGTGAAGGGAAATATATTAAATCAAGTACACGTTCAAACACATATATATGTGTAAAGGGTCATAGCGCGAGTCTACTGTGTTTCTATATCGTAGACATAGTGGTATTTATCCTCTCATTTTCGAAAACTTTTTTAAAATAAAATTTTTTTTTAAAATTCTTTTTTTAGTCGAAAGATAATTAACTGTCCGTCTTAAAATTATAAAAGTTTGCTCATTTTATATAGTTCTGAGCACTAATTTTAGTAATTAAATTTAGCTAGCATATACTATAGCACCCCCGATTTAGAAATATATATAAGCCAAATAAACTCAAGATTTAGATTCAACAGATTGAACTGCATAAAATTCATAATCGATCTATTAATCTAGCTCTATAAAATTTATTTTATCACAATAACTTCAATTTTTTGTTATCTTTGTCAGATTTTGATAGTTTTTCAGTCTTGTAATTCTTTATTAAATAAAAATTTTAACAAGTTGTAAATTAATATAAATTTGAAGTTTATTTGGCCCGTTAGCCCTAAATTTTTTGCTATTTTCAGGGACTTTCTTGCAATTTACTTAGATTTTAAATGGCTTATAAACTTCAAATTTGGATACAGCGGACCAAAATACATAAAAATCATACTTAGTCTATAGTTCCATAATTTCTTTTCTTACCAAAACTGCCAATTTTTGGCAATTTTTATGGTTTTTTTCAATTTACGTGAAATTTTGAGGGTGTACGGGCAAAAATAACTTCAGATTCGGATTCAGCGCGTCGGAATACATTAAGATAGGTAGGTTCGGTCAAAAGTACAGACCACTTTTATGTTTTGCAGGCCGGTTTTTATTTTATTCTAATGAAATAAAAACATTATTTCAGGATTAAAGAACTTTCATGATATAATGTAATTTTAATAGTTATTATACTAAAAATTATGTTTATCATTAGAAAATTTAAGTTATCAGTAAGATAATAATAATGATAATAATAATAATAAATTTCCATTCAGGCTCTTGGACTATTCATACTATAAAGAATAGTGTCATGATTTAGTCTAATACTAAGTATTTCTATTCATTTAATATTATGGTCAATGCCAATTTTTTATACTTAATTCTATTACTAATAATTATCAAAAGACCACCACCTGAGTATCTGCTTGGTCTGTCTTTTTTTTAACGAGGAGTATAACCAATTAATTTAAAGTTACATTTATTAGATATCTTTTTTTCGTTAATTAGCATAATGTCAATGTTGTGTCTTACTATAAAATCTTCCAATTCATTCGCTTTGTATTTTACTCCATTGGCATTCTGATAGGATATACTTATATTTTGCTTAGTCGAATAATTGTCCATTATAATTAATTATCCATTTATAATTGGATGAAATTCTAACCGTGCTAATACTGCTTGTGTTTTATCAGTATAATTCTTAAGTTTATCATTTGGTAATCTTAGAGATTTATTTAATGATTTAATATTACAAAGGCTGATTAACATTTCAAATTAATGGTATAACTCATTAATATCTTCTAAGTTATCATTAATTTTCATTATTCTACTATTTGGTAAAGTATTATATTCCCTTACATTATTTTTGTTACCTATTAAAGGTGCTTGTTGTTGCCTTGCTCTTGCTAGATATTGCGTTGGCCCTGGTTGCTGATTAGACTCTGGTTAGGTTCACATGAACCTATTTGTTAATAGTGTAAGATGGTTTTCGTGGCTGTTTACAGGTGGTTGCGACATGTGTATTGGTGTAGCTGTAGTTATTCGTTGAGGTCTTTTAAATACTCAATTTTTTCTAGGTGTTTTTAATAGGTCAAACATACTTTGAATAGTAATCCAGATAGCAAAATGACATCTTGATGAGTTCTGAATGAGTTTCTATTTATGATTTGGACGTCTCATCAACAACATTAAGAAGTCTTTAAGAAGTTCTCAAGATGTCGAATGAGCCACCCAGCGAACTCAGTTAGACGTCTTTATAAAGAGTTCTCAAAAAGTTATTTTTTCTGATTTCGTAAATAAGACTTCATTATGAATTCATCAAGACGTCTTAAGGAGCTCCTAATTTTGGTATCATAAAGAAGTTAAAAAAAGAATACATTTAGACGTCATAAAACTCCGTCTTATTCATTGAGTCTTCAAGAACTCTTCATGGAGTTCTTAAAAATAATACCTTTAAGTGATTATCATAAGATTCCTCGAGGGCTTCTTCAAAAAGACATCGTAAAGCAGTCATTCTGACTCAAATGCTGTCTGGGAAGCAGGATGTTCACCCCTCCAGTTGACACACGCTGGTGTATTTTCTAGCTTTACTGTACAGTCTTTTGTCTTATGATTTCCTCTACACTTGACACATTTCGATTTATAGTGGCAGTTAATTGTACCATGTCTATAGCTCTGGCAACTATAGCACTGTGTTACTTGTTTAAGATTCTTATATTTCTCCCATTTGACCAATATGCCACAGATGTCTTTAATGGCTACTATATTTTATCAGCCTCATGATATCTCATGATACTGCAGTATCATACGGTATTGACACATAATAAATTGCCGATTCAGATTGCATATTATCTCGTGCTTTTATTTTAATTAGTTTCTCCTTGTTCTTTGACGTTTTCTATTATATCATTTATTTCCAAGGGTTGTAATCCTTTAATGAAAAATTTTTTGTCTACTTGTTCTCTTTGTGAGTAGGTATGATATTATATTTTCAGTTGGGTGAGGCTGCCAATACTGTCGTTATGTTTCATTTCAAAAGTTGTGTAAAATATGATTTTTCCAGGCAAGTATTTCATTTTCAACGTAGGTAGTGTTTCTTTTACTAATTTGAGAAATGATGAAGTTTGCTGTCGAGTTAGCGTTGTAATATCAGGAACTATAGGTATTACTTGTATTTTACTTTTAGTTTTAGTCAATTCTCGTGGTTGTGCGTGTACTGACTGTGTCTTCATTTCTAATTCTAATTCATATTTCGATGATAATACTCCGAATCGGTTGCTTAATGAGATGTTAATACCCGCAGTCCTTAGGTTTTTTTTCCTGGACATGTTGTTTTGATTTTTTCTTTTGACAGGCTTAAATTGATTTACTTTAGCCAGATGAGCTAGCAGTCCATCGGCTTGAAACTGATTTAATATCTTGTGACCCTGCTGGTCACTGTCCATTGGACGTCACTTTCTAAGCAGTAGCACAAATGCATTGTCAAAAGATGCAAAAATATGACAAATAAAGTGTTTATATGATTAAATCGCACTTTAAGGTTAAATGTATATCTCGAAATTTTCTATCAATACTCATCGAGTTTATCGTAATAATAATCAATCGTAATCTCAATAATCTTCAAGAATCGATGTATTTTCTCTTTGTGAATTCAAATGAACTCTATTTCCTTTACCTAACATATTTACTATTTTCTTAATACTTAAATTTACCTATTTGACTGCCCGGTTTTATTAAATCAAATCACCCTGATTAAAAAAAGGTATTTGACTCACAGGATTAAAAAATTTATATCCTCATGAATTCTATCCAATCCTGAAAATATAATTCAGAAGGATTCAACAATTCAAATTTTTTAACTATGTTAAATACTATTTAATTCTAAAAATATGATTTAACAGGATTTGAAATGATTTAAATCGTTTAATACTGTCGAATGCTTATAAATCCTAAAAATATGATCAATTAGGATTTAAGATAATTGAAAATTTTAAATACTACCAAATACTTTTAAATCCTAAAAATATGATTCATAATGATTTAAGATGATTGAAAATTTCTAATACTTTCAAGTATTCAAAATGTTTGGATAAAATAAGATATGAGTTTTGGTTTAATCCGTTTTTGTATAGTTATATATAACTTTATAAAGTAATATATATAATAATTGCCATAAAAAAAAAAAAAAAAAAAAAAAAATCCCCCCGACTAATGGACTCTAACCCAAGTCCTTCTAGCCCGAAGTCTGAGCTGTTGTCTACAGTGTTGTATTACACATTTGACAATAGGATTTATTGTACAGTCGAGTCAAGTTATAAGTCCGGCTTGTATCTTTTTCTTTTAACCAGACTCACGTTAATATGAGAGAGACACTAAAAGGACTTATAACGCGACTCGACTGTATTTATTTCAATTCACATAAACTTAAGAAAATTCAAGACATCAATAAATGATTGATTGTGTTATTAGCATTGCATTAAATTATATTATTATTCATAGAGTAAAGAATCCATTACCGGTATACCCACTTATATCCGGGCGATAATGACTTCTTCCGGTAAAATAAAAAAAATCAGAAGTTAAAATTTTTCAAACTTATTTAAAATTTTTTAAATTCTATATCTCAGTTTTTTATAACTTCCCAGATAGCAAAATGACGTCTTGATGAGTTCTGATTGAGTTCCTATTTATGATTTGGACGTCTCATCAACATCTTAAAGAAGTCTTTAAGAAGTTCTCAAGATGTCGAATGCCACCTAGCAAGCTCAGTAAGACGTCTTTAAAAAGAGTTCTCAAAGAGTTATTTTTTCTGACTTTGTAAATAAGATTTCATTATGAATTTACCATGAGGTCTTTAAGGAGCTCCTAATTTTGGCATCATAAAGAAGTTAAAAAAAGAATGCATTTAGACGTCATAAAACTGACGTCTTATTTATAGAGACTTCAAGAACTTTTAATTAAGAGTTTTTAAAAATGACATCTTTAAGAAGTCATCATAAGACTTCTTGATGACTCCTTCAAAAAGGCTTCGTAAAGCAGTCATTCCGACTTGAATGCTGCCTGGGTTAAATCGTTGTTGAAACTTCAAAATTTTTTTGCTGTCATCCTGCTTCTGGTCTTGTTAATGTATTTCTAAGAAATTTGTCTTTCGAATCTAATGAACCAAGCTGGGAATATTGTATAAATGTAATGAATAAAAAAAGTTTAAATGCGAAAAATAGTGTAAGATCGGAAGATCGAGCATTTGTGTCAAATTGTGTAACAGCATCGATCAATAGTTCAATATCCACTTAAGGTTGTCGTACTTATAAAGGTATTGTGTACACTAGCAAATCTTATACAAAATAAAAAAAAAAACTAATAACTCTTTTGTGCTATTGCATAATAATCGCAAAGCAGAGATGAGTAATTTTTTCATTGAAGAAAAAAGACCATACATGAATGCCAATATCCTTTATGTAATACAAGTGCAAAATCTAGACCATCTCTGGGAAATACGAAACGACGATAATGATGTTAAGAAGTTGCCGATAACCAGGATAAAAGAAAACTGATCGAGCTCCTTGAGCACGAAAACATTGTTGTGAATACATTTTTGAGCTCTTCGAGCTGGAAAATACTCACGTATGCCATTGTTGTCGGAAAAAACTGTTTTTTTAGCATTTCTTTCTCCCACGATATCTTACGAATGAATTAACCGATTGAGATGGTTGTGGCGGCAATCAACGCGTTTTGTTAGATTCTTGTGCTGATTATATTTTAGAATTGATCGATTGAGCCATTGCTGATAAATTTGAAAAAAACTAAAAAAAAAATATTTTTTGTTTTACTTCCATATCTTAGAGTCTATTTGATCGATCGATTTGAAATTTTCAGAAAAGCTGACGGCCAACAAACTCTTTCGATTGTCACCTCAAATATTGTAATCAGCCACTTCATTAAAAAGATATTAAGAGTTTACATCTATACACACACACACACACACACACACACACACACACACACACACACACACACACACACACAGACACACACACATACATACAGACACTCGGATATCCTTCTGAAAATAGTAAGAATGGCTTTCTACGACCTCAAAACGTTAACATCTGATGAAAACTCGATTTTCGAAAATCGGAGTGAAAACAATAACTACCCGAAATTTTTGAAAATTAATAATTTTCTTAGCGGGAAGTTAATAAAAAAAGTGGTCTGTACTTTTGACCGGACCTACCTATCTTAATGTATTTCGACGCGCTAAATCTGAAGTTATTTTTGCCCGTACACCCTCAAAATTTCAAGTAAATTGAAGAAAACCATAAAAGTAAGTCATTACTGCACACGCGCGTTAACCAACCAAGTAGTGGGAGAAAGCCCATTGACATACTATGTGAAGAACAGTCTATAATTTAATCTTCAAAGGAATGGGCTTTCTCCCACTACTTAGTTGGCTAACGCGCATGTGCAGTAATGACTTACCTATAAAACGATGGTGGGAGAAAAGCCCATTCTTTTGCAGACTTAACTATACAGTATAACTATGCGGCCATATTTATCATTTCTTCGTGAAACTTGTTAGCGTTTACATCGCAGTGTTTACTAATAAGCTCAAATATTTGTTGATATTGTGTAGATATTTCGGTTAAAGGTTTCAGTTACTATGGTTGACTCAGCGTATTCATTTGTTTCAGTGCTTATCAATGATGAAGACATTGATATATCGAAACCACCACCAACTCCAGGGAAATCAATTGAACGGGATTTTCCTGATATCTACAAAAAATTCGACCAGCCGACGAAGCCAATTGAATTGAAATCGACAGAGGTAAAACATTCTATACAGCATGTTAATCAAAAATATAATTTTAGTGTTTTAGATAAAAGAGGAAAAAAACAAGTCACGATCCGACAATTTCCAAACCAGAATAGGAGTCGATGGATTGAGGAATTATATTCTACCAGTGGCTCCATTAATAGTGTGAGGAAGACTAGAAATGTGAAACGGGTTCAAAAACGAAAAGGGTGCTCGTTACAAGAAGATGCTATTCCATACGAGAGTAAGAAGCACAAAAGTTCTTAATTGATAACAACAAAAATTTACGTGATCGATATTTATTAGTTGTAGTTTATAAAGTTTCTTATGTAATATCACCTTTTTCTGCATGTTCTTCAAGTAATTGAATTTTATATTCATTAATTAACTTTTTTCAGTTTATCGCATGTTAGTTTTAAGAAATAATGACAACCGGCCGGCTTGGCCACTAAAAATATTTTATTTTTTGAGATATATTTTATATTAATATGTTGCTAGAACACTGGGTTCTGAATATTTTTAAACACGCCAGTAGAAACTACTTCTGACTGCCAGTCCTCAGCCTGGGAAAAGTGTGAAGGGAAATATATTAAATCAAGTACACGTTCAAACACATATATATGTGTAAAGGGTCATAGCGCGAGTCTACTGTGTTTCTATATCGTAGACATAGTGGTATTTATCCTCTCATTTTCGAAAACTTTTTTAAAATAAAATTTTTTTTTAAAATTCTTTTTTTAGTCGAAAGATAATTAACTGTCCGTCTTAAAATTATAAAAGTTTGCTCATTTTATATAGTTCTGAGCACTAATTTTAGTAATTAAATTTAGCTAGCATATACTATAGCACCCCCGATTTAGAAATATATATAAGCCAAATAAACTCAAGATTTAGATTCAACAGATTGAACTGCATAAAATTCATAATCGATCTATTAATCTAGCTCTATAAAATTTATTTTATCACAATAACTTCAATTTTTTGTTATCTTTGTCAGATTTTGATAGTTTTTCAGTCTTGTAATTCTTTATTAAATAAAAATTTTAACAAGTTGTAAATTAATATAAATTTGAAGTTTATTTGGCCCGTTAGCCCTAAATTTTTTGCTATTTTCAGGGACTTTCTTGCAATTTACTTAGATTTTAAATGGCTTATAAACTTCAAATTTGGATACAGCGGACCAAAATACATAAAAATCATACTTAGTCTATAGTTCCATAATTTCTTTTCTTACCAAAACTGCCAATTTTTGGCAATTTTTATGGTTTTTTTCAATTTACGTGAAATTTTGAGGGTGTACGGGCAAAAATAACTTCAGATTCGGATTCAGCGCGTCGGAATACATTAAGATAGGTAGGTCCGGTCAAAAGTACAGACCACTTTTATGTTTTGCAGGCCGGTTTTTATTTTATTCTAATGAAATAAAAACATTATTTCAGGATTAAAGAACTTTCATGATATAATGTAATTTTAATAGTTATTATACTAAAAATTATGTTTATCATTAGAAAATTTAAGTTATCAGTAAGATAATAATAATGATAATAATAATAATAAATTTCCATTCAGGCTCTTGGACTATTCATACTATAAAGAATAGTGTCATGATTTAGTCTAATACTAAGTATTTCTATTCATTTAATATTATGGTCAATGCCAATTTTTTATACTTAATTCTATTACTAATAATTATCAAAAGACCACCACCTGAGTATCTGCTTGGTCTGTCTTTTTTTTAACGAGGAGTATAACCAATTAATTTAAAGTTACATTTATTAGATATCTTTTTTTCGTTAATTAGCATAATGTCAATGTTGTGTCTTACTATAAAATCTTCCAATTCATTCGCTTTGTATTTTACTCCATTGGCATTCTGATAGGATATACTTATATTTTGCTTAGTCGAATAATTGTCCATTATAATTAATTATCCATTTATAATTGGATGAAATTCTAACCGTGCTAATACTGCTTGTGTTTTATCAGTATAATTCTTAAGTTTATCATTTGGTAATCTTAGAGATTTATTTAATGATTTAATATTACAAAGGCTGATTAACATTTCAAATTAATGGTATAACTCATTAATATCTTCTAAGTTATCATTAATTTTCATTATTCTACTATTTGGTAAAGTATTATATTCCCTTACATTATTTTTGTTACCTATTAAAGGTGCTTGTTGTTGCCTTGCTCTTGCTAGATATTGCGTTGGCCCTGGTTGCTGATTAGACTCTGGTTAGGTTCACATGAACCTATTTGTTAATAGTGTAAGATGGTTTTCGTGGCTGTTTACAGGTGGTTGCGACATGTGTATTGGTGTAGCTGTAGTTATTCGTTGAGGTCTTTTAAATACTCAATTTTTTCTAGGTGTTTTTAATAGGTCAAACATACTTTGAATAGTAATCCAGATAGCAAAATGACATCTTGATGAGTTCTGAATGAGTTTCTATTTATGATTTGGACGTCTCATCAACAACATTAAGAAGTCTTTAAGAAGTTCTCAAGATGTCGAATGAGCCACCCAGCGAACTCAGTTAGACGTCTTTATAAAGAGTTCTCAAAAAGTTATTTTTTCTGATTTCGTAAATAAGACTTCATTATGAATTCATCAAGACGTCTTAAGGAGCTCCTAATTTTGGTATCATAAAGAAGTTAAAAAAAGAATACATTTAGACGTCATAAAACTCCGTCTTATTCATTGAGTCTTCAAGAACTCTTCATGGAGTTCTTAAAAATAATACCTTTAAGTGATTATCATAAGATTCCTCGAGGGCTTCTTCAAAAAGACATCGTAAAGCAGTCATTCTGACTCAAATGCTGTCTGGGAAGCAGGATGTTCACCCCTCCAGTTGACACACGCTGGTGTATTTTCTAGCTTTACTGTACAGTCTTTTGTCTTATGATTTCCTCTACACTTGACACATTTCGATTTATAGTGGCAGTTAATTGTACCATGTCTATAGCTCTGGCAACTATAGCACTGTGTTACTTGTTTAAGATTCTTATATTTCTCCCATTTGACCAATATGCCACAGATGTCTTTAATGGCTACTATATTTTATCAGCCTCATGATATCTCATGATACTGCAGTATCATACGGTATTGACACATAATAAATTGCCGATTCAGATTGCATATTATCTCGTGCTTTTATTTTAATTAGTTTCTCCTTGTTCTTTGACGTTTTCTATTATATCATTTATTTCCAAGGGTTGTAATCCTTTAATGAAAAATTTTTTGTCTACTTGTTCTCTTTGTGAGTAGGTATGATATTATATTTTCAGTTGGGTGAGGCTGCCAATACTGTCGTTATGTTTCATTTCAAAAGTTGTGTAAAATATGATTTTTCCAGGCAAGTATTTCATTTTCAACGTAGGTAGTGTTTCTTTTACTAATTTGAGAAATGATGAAGTTTGCTGTCGAGTTAGCGTTGTAATATCAGGAACTATAGGTATTACTTGTATTTTACTTTTAGTTTTAGTCAATTCTCGTGGTTGTGCGTGTACTGACTGTGTCTTCATTTCTAATTCTAATTCATATTTCGATGATAATACTCCGAATCGGTTGCTTAATGAGATGTTAATACCCGCAGTCCTTAGGTTTTTTTTCCTGGACATGTTGTTTTGATTTTTTCTTTTGACAGGCTTAAATTGATTTACTTTAGCCAGATGAGCTAGCAGTCCATCGGCTTGAAACTGATTTAATATTTTGTGACCCTGCTGGTCACTGTCCATTGGACGTCACTTTCTAAGCAGTAGCACAAATGCATTGTCAAAAGATGCAAAAATATGACAAATAAAGTGTTTATATGATTAAATCACACTTTAAGGTTAAATGTATATCTCGAAATTTTCTATCAATACTCATCGAGTTTATCGTATTAATAATCAATCGTAATCTCAATAATCTTCAAGAATCGATGTATTTTCTCTTTGTGAATTCAAATGAACTCTATTTCCTTTACCTAACATATTTACTATTTTCTTAATACTTAAATTTACCTATTTGACTGCCCGGTTTTATTAAATCAAATCACCCTGATTAAAAAAAGGTATTTGACTCACAGGATTAAAAAATTTATATCCTCATGAATTCTATCCAATCCTGAAAATATAATTCAGAAGGATTCAACAATTCAAATTTTTTAACTATGTTAAATACTATTTAATTCTAAAAATATGATTTAACAGGATTTGAAATGATTTAAATCGTTTAATACTGTCGAATGCTTATAAATCCTAAAAATATGATCAATTAGGATTTAAAATAATTGAAAATTTTAAATACTACCAAATACTTTTAAATCCTAAAAATATGATTCATAATGATTTAAGATGATTGAAAATTTCTAATACTTTCAAGTATTCAAAATGTTTGGATAAAATAAGATATGAGTTTTGGTTTAATCCGTTTTTGTATAGTTATATATAACTTTATAAAGTAATATATATAATAATTGCCATAAAAAAAAAAAAAAAAAAAAAAAAATCCCCCCGACTAATGGACTCTAACCCAAGTCCTTCTAGCCCGAAGTCTGAGCTGTTGTCTACAGTGTTGTATTACACATTTGACAATAGGATTTATTGTACAGTCGAGTCAAGTTATAAGTCCGGCTTGTATCTTTTTCTTTTAACCAGACTCACGTTAATATGAGAGAGACACTAAAAGGACTTATAACGCGACTCGACTGTATTTATTTCAATTCACATAAACTTAAGAAAATTCAAGACATCAATAAATGATTGATTGTGTTATTAGCATTGCATTAAATTATATTATTATTCATAGAGTAAAGAATCCATTACCGGTATACCCACTTATATCCGGGCGATAATGACTTCTTCCGGTAAAATAAAAAAAATCAGAAGTTAAAATTTTTCAAACTTATTTAAAATTTTTTAAATTCTATATCTCAGTTTTTTATAACTTCCCAGATAGCAAAATGACGTCTTGATGAGTTCTGATTGAGTTCCTATTTATGATTTGGACGTCTCATCAACATCTTAAAGAAGTCTTTAAGAAGTTCTCAAGATGTCGAATGCCACCTAGCAAGCTCAGTAAGACGTCTTTAAAAAGAGTTCTCAAAGAGTTATTTTTTCTGACTTTGTAAATAAGATTTCATTATGAATTTACCATGAGGTCTTTAAGGAGCTCCTAATTTTGGCATCATAAAGAAGTTAAAAAAAGAATGCATTTAGACGTCATAAAACTGACGTCTTATTTATAGAGACTTCAAGAACTTTTAATTAAGAGTTTTTAAAAATGACATCTTTAAGAAGTCATCATAAGACTTCTTGATGACTCCTTCAAAAAGGCTTCGTAAAGCAGTCATTCCGACTTGAATGCTGCCTGGGTTAAATCGTTGTTGAAACTTCAAAATTTTTTTGCTGTCATCCTGCTTCTGGTCTTGTTAATGTATTTCTAAGAAATTTGTCTTTCGAATCTAATGAACCAAGCTGGGAATATTGTATAAATGTAATGAATAAAAAAAGTTTAAATGCGAAAAATAGTGTAAGATCGGAAGATCGAGCATTTGTGTCAAATTGTGTAACAGCATCGATCAATAGTTCAATATCCACTTAAGGTTGTCGTACTTATAAAGGTATTGTGTACACTAGCAAATCTTATACAAAATAAAAAAAAAAACTAATAACTCTTTTGTGCTATTGCATAATAATCGCAAAGCAGAGATGAGTAATTTTTTCATTGAAGAAAAAAGACCATACATGAATGCCAATATCCTTTATGTAATACAAGTGCAAAATCTAGACCATCTCTGGGAAATACGAAACGACGATAATGATGTTAAGAAGTTGCCGATAACCAGGATAAAAGAAAACTGATCGAGCTCCTTGAGCACGAAAACATTGTTGTGAATACATTTTTGAGCTCTTCGAGCTGGAAAATACTCACGTATGCCATTGTTGTCGGAAAAAACTGTTTTTTTAGCATTTCTTTCTCCCACGATATCTTACGAATGAATTAACCGATTGAGATGGTTGTGGCGGCAATCAACGCGTTTTGTTAGATTCTTGTGCTGATTATATTTTAGAATTGATCGATTGAGCCATTGCTGATAAATTTGAAAAAAACTAAAAAAAAAATATTTTTTGTTTTACTTCCATATCTTAGAGTCTATTTGATCGATCGATTTGAAATTTTCAGAAAAGCTGACGGCCAACAAACTCTTTCGATTGTCACCTCAAATATTGTAATCAGCCACTTCATTAAAAAGATATTAAGAGTTTACATCTATACACACACACACACACACACACACACACACACACACACACACACACACACAGACACACACACATACATACAGACACTCGGATATCCTTCTGAAAATAGTAAGAATGGCTTTCTACGACCTCAAAACGTTAACATCTGATGAAAACTCGATTTTCGAAAATCGGAGTGAAAACAATAACTACCCGAAATTTTTGAAAATTAATAATTTTCTTAGCGGGAAGTTAATAAAAAAAGTGGTCTGTACTTTTGACCGGACCTACCTATCTTAATGTATTTCGACGCGCTAAATCTGAAGTTATTTTTGCCCGTACACCCTCAAAATTTCAAGTAAATTGAAGAAAACCATAAAAGTAAGTCATTACTGCACACGCGCGTTAACCAACCAAGTAGTGGGAGAAAGCCCATTGACATACTATGTGAAGAACAGTCTATAATTTAATCTTCAAAGGAATGGGCTTTCTCCCACTACTTAGTTGGCTAACGCGCATGTGCAGTAATGACTTACCTATAAAACGATGGTGGGAGAAAAGCCCATTCTTTTGCAGACTTAACTATACAGTATAACTATGCGGCCATATTTATCATTTCTTCGTGAAACTTGTTAGCGTTTACATCGCAGTGTTTACTAATAAGCTCAAATATTTGTTGATATTGTGTAGATATTTCGGTTAAAGGTTTCAGTTACTATGGTTGACTCAGCGTATTCATTTGTTTCAGTGCTTATCAATGATGAAGACATTGATATATCGAAACCACCACCAACTCCAGGGAAATCAATTGAACGGGATTTTCCTGATATCTACAAAAAATTCGACCAGCCGACGAAGCCAATTGAATTGAAATCGACAGAGGTAAAACATTCTATACAGCATGTTAATCAAAAATATAATTTTAGTGTTTTAGATAAAAGAGGAAAAAAACAAGTCACGATCCGACAATTTCCAAACCAGAATAGGAGTCGATGGATTGAGGAATTATATTCTACCAGTGGCTCCATTAATAGTGTGAGGAAGACTAGAAATGTGAAACGGGTTCAAAAACGAAAAGGGTGCTCGTTACAAGAAGATGCTATTCCATACGAGAGTAAGAAGCACAAAAGTTCTTAATTGATAACAACAAAAATTTACGTGATCGATATTTATTAGTTGTAGTTTATAAAGTTTCTTATGTAATATCACCTTTTTCTGCATGTTCTTCAAGTAATTGAATTTTATATTCATTAATTAACTTTTTTCAGTTTATCGCATGTTAGTTTTAAGAAATAATGACAACCGGCCGGCTTGGCCACTAAAAATATTTTATTTTTTGAGATATATTTTATATTAATATGTTGCTAGAACACTGGGTTCTGAATATTTTTAAACACGCCAGTAGAAACTACTTCTGACTGCCAGTCCTCAGCCTGGGAAAAGTGTGAAGGGAAATATATTAAATCAAGTACACGTTCAAACACATATATATGTGTAAAGGGTCATAGCGCGAGTCTACTGTGTTTCTATATCGTAGACATAGTGGTATTTATCCTCTCATTTTCGAAAACTTTTTTAAAATAAAATTTTTTTTTAAAATTCTTTTTTTAGTCGAAAGATAATTAACTGTCCGTCTTAAAATTATAAAAGTTTGCTCATTTTATATAGTTCTGAGCACTAATTTTAGTAATTAAATTTAGCTAGCATATACTATAGCACCCCCGATTTAGAAATATATATAAGCCAAATAAACTCAAGATTTAGATTCAACAGATTGAACTGCATAAAATTCATAATCGATCTATTAATCTAGCTCTATAAAATTTATTTTATCACAATAACTTCAATTTTTTGTTATCTTTGTCAGATTTTGATAGTTTTTCAGTCTTGTAATTCTTTATTAAATAAAAATTTTAACAAGTTGTAAATTAATATAAATTTGAAGTTTATTTGGCCCGTTAGCCCTAAATTTTTTGCTATTTTCAGGGACTTTCTTGCAATTTACTTAGATTTTAAATGGCTTATAAACTTCAAATTTGGATACAGCGGACCAAAATACATAAAAATCATACTTAGTCTATAGTTCCATAATTTCTTTTCTTACCAAAACTGCCAATTTTTGGCAATTTTTATGGTTTTTTTCAATTTACGTGAAATTTTGAGGGTGTACGGGCAAAAATAACTTCAGATTCGGATTCAGCGCGTCGGAATACATTAAGATAGGTAGGTCCGGTCAAAAGTACAGACCACTTTTATGTTTTGCAGGCCGGTTTTTATTTTATTCTAATGAAATAAAAACATTATTTCAGGATTAAAGAACTTTCATGATATAATGTAATTTTAATAGTTATTATACTAAAAATTATGTTTATCATTAGAAAATTTAAGTTATCAGTAAGATAATAATAATGATAATAATAATAATAAATTTCCATTCAGGCTCTTGGACTATTCATACTATAAAGAATAGTGTCATGATTTAGTCTAATACTAAGTATTTCTATTCATTTAATATTATGGTCAATGCCAATTTTTTATACTTAATTCTATTACTAATAATTATCAAAAGACCACCACCTGAGTATCTGCTTGGTCTGTCTTTTTTTTAACGAGGAGTATAACCAATTAATTTAAAGTTACATTTATTAGATATCTTTTTTTCGTTAATTAGCATAATGTCAATGTTGTGTCTTACTATAAAATCTTCCAATTCATTCGCTTTGTATTTTACTCCATTGGCATTCTGATAGGATATACTTATATTTTGCTTAGTCGAATAATTGTCCATTATAATTAATTATCCATTTATAATTGGATGAAATTCTAACCGTGCTAATACTGCTTGTGTTTTATCAGTATAATTCTTAAGTTTATCATTTGGTAATCTTAGAGATTTATTTAATGATTTAATATTACAAAGGCTGATTAACATTTCAAATTAATGGTATAACTCATTAATATCTTCTAAGTTATCATTAATTTTCATTATTCTACTATTTGGTAAAGTATTATATTCCCTTACATTATTTTTGTTACCTATTAAAGGTGCTTGTTGTTGCCTTGCTCTTGCTAGATATTGCGTTGGCCCTGGTTGCTGATTAGACTCTGGTTAGGTTCACATGAACCTATTTGTTAATAGTGTAAGATGGTTTTCGTGGCTGTTTACAGGTGGTTGCGACATGTGTATTGGTGTAGCTGTAGTTATTCGTTGAGGTCTTTTAAATACTCAATTTTTTCTAGGTGTTTTTAATAGGTCAAACATACTTTGAATAGTAATCCAGATAGCAAAATGACATCTTGATGAGTTCTGAATGAGTTTCTATTTATGATTTGGACGTCTCATCAACAACATTAAGAAGTCTTTAAGAAGTTCTCAAGATGTCGAATGAGCCACCCAGCGAACTCAGTTAGACGTCTTTATAAAGAGTTCTCAAAAAGTTATTTTTTCTGATTTCGTAAATAAGACTTCATTATGAATTCATCAAGACGTCTTAAGGAGCTCCTAATTTTGGTATCATAAAGAAGTTAAAAAAAGAATACATTTAGACGTCATAAAACTCCGTCTTATTCATTGAGTCTTCAAGAACTCTTCATGGAGTTCTTAAAAATAATACCTTTAAGTGATTATCATAAGATTCCTCGAGGGCTTCTTCAAAAAGACATCGTAAAGCAGTCATTCTGACTCAAATGCTGTCTGGGAAGCAGGATGTTCACCCCTCCAGTTGACACACGCTGGTGTATTTTCTAGCTTTACTGTACAGTCTTTTGTCTTATGATTTCCTCTACACTTGACACATTTCGATTTATAGTGGCAGTTAATTGTACCATGTCTATAGCTCTGGCAACTATAGCACTGTGTTACTTGTTTAAGATTCTTATATTTCTCCCATTTGACCAATATGCCACAGATGTCTTTAATGGCTACTATATTTTATCAGCCTCATGATATCTCATGATACTGCAGTATCATACGGTATTGACACATAATAAATTGCCGATTCAGATTGCATATTATCTCGTGCTTTTATTTTAATTAGTTTCTCCTTGTTCTTTGACGTTTTCTATTATATCATTTATTTCCAAGGGTTGTAATCCTTTAATGAAAAATTTTTTGTCTACTTGTTCTCTTTGTGAGTAGGTATGATATTATATTTTCAGTTGGGTGAGGCTGCCAATACTGTCGCTATGTTTCATTTCAAAAGTTGTGTAAAATATGATTTTTCCAGGCAAGTATTTCATTTTCAACGTAGGTAGTGTTTCTTTTACTAATTTGAGAAATGATGAAGTTTGCTGTCGAGTTAGCGTTGTAATATCAGGAACTATAGGTATTACTTGTATTTTACTTTTAGTTTTAGTCAATTCTCGTGGTTGTGCGTGTACTGACTGTGTCTTCATTTCTAATTCTAATTCATATTTCGATGATAATACTCCGAATCGGTTGCTTAATGAGATGTTAATACCCGCAGTCCTTAGGTTTTTTTTCCTGGACATGTTGTTTTGATTTTTTCTTTTGACAGGCTTAAATTGATTTACTTTAGCCAGATGAGCTAGCAGTCCATCGGCTTGAAACTGATTTAATATCTTGTGACCCTGCTGGTCACTGTCCATTGGACGTCACTTTCTAAGCAGTAGCACAAATGCATTGTCAAAAGATGCAAAAATATGACAAATAAAGTGTTTATATGATTAAATCGCACTTTAAGGTTAAATGTATATCTCGAAATTTTCTATCAATACTCATCGAGTTTATCGTAATAATAATCAATCGTAATCTCAATAATCTTCAAGAATCGATGTATTTTCTCTTTGTGAATTCAAATGAACTCTATTTCCTTTACCTAACATATTTACTATTTTCTTAATACTTAAATTTACCTATTTGACTGCCCGGTTTTATTAAATCAAATCACCCTGATTAAAAAAAGGTATTTGACTCACAGGATTAAAAAATTTATATCCTCATGAATTCTATCCAATCCTGAAAATATAATTCAGAAGGATTCAACAATTCAAATTTTTTAACTATGTTAAATACTATTTAATTCTAAAAATATGATTTAACAGGATTTGAAATGATTTAAATCGTTTAATACTGTCGAATGCTTATAAATCCTAAAAATATGATCAATTAGGATTTAAGATAATTGAAAATTTTAAATACTACCAAATACTTTTAAATCCTAAAAATATGATTCATAATGATTTAAGATGATTGAAAATTTCTAATACTTTCAAGTATTCAAAATGTTTGGATAAAATAAGATATGAGTTTTGGTTTAATCCGTTTTTGTATAGTTATATATAACTTTATAAAGTAATATATATAATAATTGCCATAAAAAAAAAAAAAAAAAAAAAAAAATCCCCCCGACTAATGGACTCTAACCCAAGTCCTTCTAGCCCGAAGTCTGAGCTGTTGTCTACAGTGTTGTATTACACATTTGACAATAGGATTTATTGTACAGTCGAGTCAAGTTATAAGTCCGGCTTGTATCTTTTTCTTTTAACCAGACTCACGTTAATATGAGAGAGACACTAAAAGGACTTATAACGCGACTCGACTGTATTTATTTCAATTCACATAAACTTAAGAAAATTCAAGACATCAATAAATGATTGATTGTGTTATTAGCATTGCATTAAATTATATTATTATTCATAGAGTAAAGAATCCATTACCGGTATACCCACTTATATCCGGGCGATAATGACTTCTTCCGGTAAAATAAAAAAAATCAGAAGTTAAAATTTTTCAAACTTATTTAAAATTTTTTAAATTCTATATCTCAGTTTTTTATAACTTCCCAGATAGCAAAATGACGTCTTGATGAGTTCTGATTGAGTTCCTATTTATGATTTGGACGTCTCATCAACATCTTAAAGAAGTCTTTAAGAAGTTCTCAAGATGTCGAATGCCACCTAGCAAGCTCAGTAAGACGTCTTTAAAAAGAGTTCTCAAAGAGTTATTTTTTCTGACTTTGTAAATAAGATTTCATTATGAATTTACCATGAGGTCTTTAAGGAGCTCCTAATTTTGGCATCATAAAGAAGTTAAAAAAAGAATGCATTTAGACGTCATAAAACTGACGTCTTATTTATAGAGACTTCAAGAACTTTTAATTAAGAGTTTTTAAAAATGACATCTTTAAGAAGTCATCATAAGACTTCTTGATGACTCCTTCAAAAAGGCTTCGTAAAGCAGTCATTCCGACTTGAATGCTGCCTGGGTTAAATCGTTGTTGAAACTTCAAAATTTTTTTGCTGTCATCCTGCTTCTGGTCTTGTTAATGTATTTCTAAGAAATTTGTCTTTCGAATCTAATGAACCAAGCTGGGAATATTGTATAAATGTAATGAATAAAAAAAGTTTAAATGCGAAAAATAGTGTAAGATCGGAAGATCGAGCATTTGTGTCAAATTGTGTAACAGCATCGATCAATAGTTCAATATCCACTTAAGGTTGTCGTACTTATAAAGGTATTGTGTACACTAGCAAATCTTATACAAAATAAAAAAAAAAACTAATAACTCTTTTGTGCTATTGCATAATAATCGCAAAGCAGAGATGAGTAATTTTTTCATTGAAGAAAAAAGACCATACATGAATGCCAATATCCTTTATGTAATACAAGTGCAAAATCTAGACCATCTCTGGGAAATACGAAACGACGATAATGATGTTAAGAAGTTGCCGATAACCAGGATAAAAGAAAACTGATCGAGCTCCTTGAGCACGAAAACATTGTTGTGAATACATTTTTGAGCTCTTCGAGCTGGAAAATACTCACGTATGCCATTGTTGTCGGAAAAAACTGTTTTTTTAGCATTTCTTTCTCCCACGATATCTTACGAATGAATTAACCGATTGAGATGGTTGTGGCGGCAATCAACGCGTTTTGTTAGATTCTTGTGCTGATTATATTTTAGAATTGATCGATTGAGCCATTGCTGATAAATTTGAAAAAAACTAAAAAAAAAATATTTTTTGTTTTACTTCCATATCTTAGAGTCTATTTGATCGATCGATTTGAAATTTTCAGAAAAGCTGACGGCCAACAAACTCTTTCGATTGTCACCTCAAATATTGTAATCAGCCACTTCATTAAAAAGATATTAAGAGTTTACATCTATACACACACACACACACACACACACACACACACACACACACAGACACACACACATACATACAGACACTCGGATATCCTTCTGAAAATAGTAAGAATGGCTTTCTACGACCTCAAAACGTTAACATCTGATGAAAACTCGATTTTCGAAAATCGGAGTGAAAACAATAACTACCCGAAATTTTTGAAAATTAATAATTTTCTTAGCGGGAAGTTAATAAAAAAAGTGGTCTGTACTTTTGACCGGACCTACCTATCTTAATGTATTTCGACGCGCTAAATCTGAAGTTATTTTTGCCCGTACACCCTCAAAATTTCAAGTAAATTGAAGAAAACCATAAAAGTAAGTCATTACTGCACACGCGCGTTAACCAACCAAGTAGTGGGAGAAAGCCCATTGACATACTATGTGAAGAACAGTCTATAATTTAATCTTCAAAGGAATGGGCTTTCTCCCACTACTTAGTTGGCTAACGCGCATGTGCAGTAATGACTTACCTATAAAACGATGGTGGGAGAAAAGCCCATTCTTTTGCAGACTTAACTATACAGTATAACTATGCGGCCATATTTATCATTTCTTCGTGAAACTTGTTAGCGTTTACATCGCAGTGTTTACTAATAAGCTCAAATATTTGTTGATATTGTGTAGATATTTCGGTTAAAGGTTTCAGTTACTATGGTTGACTCAGCGTATTCATTTGTTTCAGTGCTTATCAATGATGAAGACATTGATATATCGAAACCACCACCAACTCCAGGGAAATCAATTGAACGGGATTTTCCTGATATCTACAAAAAATTCGACCAGCCGACGAAGCCAATTGAATTGAAATCGACAGAGGTAAAACATTCTATACAGCATGTTAATCAAAAATATAATTTTAGTGTTTTAGATAAAAGAGGAAAAAAACAAGTCACGATCCGACAATTTCCAAACCAGAATAGGAGTCGATGGATTGAGGAATTATATTCTACCAGTGGCTCCATTAATAGTGTGAGGAAGAATAGAAATGTGAAACGGGTTCAAAAACGAAAAGGGTGCTCGTTACAAGAAGATGCTATTCCATACGAGAGTAAGAAGCACAAAAGTTCTTAATTGATAACAACAAAAATTTACGTGATCGATATTTATTAGTTGTAGTTTATAAAGTTTCTTATGTAATATCACCTTTTTCTGCATGTTCTTCAAGTAATTGAATTTTATATTCATTAATTAACTTTTTTCAGTTTATCGCATGTTAGTTTTAAGAAATAATGACAACCGGCCGGCTTGGCCACTAAAAATATTTTATTTTTTGAGATATATTTTATATTAATATGTTGCTAGAACACTGGGTTCTGAATATTTTTAAACACGCCAGTAGAAACTACTTCTGACTGCCAGTCCTCAGCCTGGGAAAAGTGTGAAGGGAAATATATTAAATCAAGTACACGTTCAAACACATATATATGTGTAAAGGGTCATAGCGCGAGTCTACTGTGTTTCTATATCGTAGACATAGTGGTATTTATCCTCTCATTTTCGAAAACTTTTTTAAAATAAAATTTTTTTTTAAAATTCTTTTTTTAGTCGAAAGATAATTAACTGTCCGTCTTAAAATTATAAAAGTTTGCTCATTTTATATAGTTCTGAGCACTAATTTTAGTAATTAAATTTAGCTAGCATATACTATAGCACCCCCGATTTAGAAATATATATAAGCCAAATAAACTCAAGATTTAGATTCAACAGATTGAACTGCATAAAATTCATAATCGATCTATTAATCTAGCTCTATAAAATTTATTTTATCACAATAACTTCAATTTTTTGTTATCTTTGTCAGATTTTGATAGTTTTTCAGTCTTGTAATTCTTTATTAAATAAAAATTTTAACAAGTTGTAAATTAATATAAATTTGAAGTTTATTTGGCCCGTTAGCCCTAAATTTTTTGCTATTTTCAGGGACTTTCTTGCAATTTACTTAGATTTTAAATGGCTTATAAACTTCAAATTTGGATACAGCGGACCAAAATACATAAAAATCATACTTAGTCTATAGTTCCATAATTTCTTTTCTTACCAAAACTGCCAATTTTTGGCAATTTTTATGGTTTTTTTCAATTTACGTGAAATTTTGAGGGTGTACGGGCAAAAATAACTTCAGATTCGGATTCAGCGCGTCGGAATACATTAAGATAGGTAGGTCCGGTCAAAAGTACAGACCACTTTTATGTTTTGCAGGCCGGTTTTTATTTTATTCTAATGAAATAAAAACATTATTTCAGGATTAAAGAACTTTCATGATATAATGTAATTTTAATAGTTATTATACTAAAAATTATGTTTATCATTAGAAAATTTAAGTTATCAGTAAGATAATAATAATGATAATAATAATAATAAATTTCCATTCAGGCTCTTGGACTATTCATACTATAAAGAATAGTGTCATGATTTAGTCTAATACTAAGTATTTCTATTCATTTAATATTATGGTCAATGCCAATTTTTTATACTTAATTCTATTACTAATAATTATCAAAAGACCACCACCTGAGTATCTGCTTGGTCTGTCTTTTTTTTAACGAGGAGTATAACCAATTAATTTAAAGTTACATTTATTAGATATCTTTTTTTCGTTAATTAGCATAATGTCAATGTTGTGTCTTACTATAAAATCTTCCAATTCATTCGCTTTGTATTTTACTCCATTGGCATTCTGATAGGATATACTTATATTTTGCTTAGTCGAATAATTGTCCATTATAATTAATTATCCATTTATAATTGGATGAAATTCTAACCGTGCTAATACTGCTTGTGTTTTATCAGTATAATTCTTAAGTTTATCATTTGGTAATCTTAGAGATTTATTTAATGATTTAATATTACAAAGGCTGATTAACATTTCAAATTAATGGTATAACTCATTAATATCTTCTAAGTTATCATTAATTTTCATTATTCTACTATTTGGTAAAGTATTATATTCCCTTACATTATTTTTGTTACCTATTAAAGGTGCTTGTTGTTGCCTTGCTCTTGCTAGATATTGCGTTGGCCCTGGTTGCTGATTAGACTCTGGTTAGGTTCACATGAACCTATTTGTTAATAGTGTAAGATGGTTTTCGTGGCTGTTTACAGGTGGTTGCGACATGTGTATTGGTGTAGCTGTAGTTATTCGTTGAGGTCTTTTAAATACTCAATTTTTTCTAGGTGTTTTTAATAGGTCAAACATACTTTGAATAGTAATCCAGATAGCAAAATGACATCTTGATGAGTTCTGAATGAGTTTCTATTTATGATTTGGACGTCTCATCAACAACATTAAGAAGTCTTTAAGAAGTTCTCAAGATGTCGAATGAGCCACCCAGCGAACTCAGTTAGACGTCTTTATAAAGAGTTCTCAAAAAGTTATTTTTTCTGATTTCGTAAATAAGACTTCATTATGAATTCATCAAGACGTCTTAAGGAGCTCCTAATTTTGGTATCATAAAGAAGTTAAAAAAAGAATACATTTAGACGTCATAAAACTCCGTCTTATTCATTGAGTCTTCAAGAACTCTTCATGGAGTTCTTAAAAATAATACCTTTAAGTGATTATCATAAGATTCCTCGAGGGCTTCTTCAAAAAGACATCGTAAAGCAGTCATTCTGACTCAAATGCTGTCTGGGAAGCAGGATGTTCACCCCTCCAGTTGACACACGCTGGTGTATTTTCTAGCTTTACTGTACAGTCTTTTGTCTTATGATTTCCTCTACACTTGACACATTTCGATTTATAGTGGCAGTTAATTGTACCATGTCTATAGCTCTGGCAACTATAGCACTGTGTTACTTGTTTAAGATTCTTATATTTCTCCCATTTGACCAATATGCCACAGATGTCTTTAATGGCTACTATATTTTATCAGCCTCATGATATCTCATGATACTGCAGTATCATACGGTATTGACACATAATAAATTGCCGATTCAGATTGCATATTATCTCGTGCTTTTATTTTAATTAGTTTCTCCTTGTTCTTTGACGTTTTCTATTATATCATTTATTTCCAAGGGTTGTAATCCTTTAATGAAAAATTTTTTGTCTACTTGTTCTCTTTGTGAGTAGGTATGATATTATATTTTCAGTTGGGTGAGGCTGCCAATACTGTCGCTATGTTTCATTTCAAAAGTTGTGTAAAATATGATTTTTCCAGGCAAGTATTTCATTTTCAACGTAGGTAGTGTTTCTTTTACTAATTTGAGAAATGATGAAGTTTGCTGTCGAGTTAGCGTTGTAATATCAGGAACTATAGGTATTACTTGTATTTTACTTTTAGTTTTAGTCAATTCTCGTGGTTGTGCGTGTACTGACTGTGTCTTCATTTCTAATTCTAATTCATATTTCGATGATAATACTCCGAATCGGTTGCTTAATGAGATGTTAATACCCGCAGTCCTTAGGTTTTTTTTCCTGGACATGTTGTTTTGATTTTTTCTTTTGACAGGCTTAAATTGATTTACTTTAGCCAGATGAGCTAGCAGTCCATCGGCTTGAAACTGATTTAATATCTTGTGACCCTGCTGGTCACTGTCCATTGGACGTCACTTTCTAAGCAGTAGCACAAATGCATTGTCAAAAGATGCAAAAATATGACAAATAAAGTGTTTATATGATTAAATCGCACTTTAAGGTTAAATGTATATCTCGAAATTTTCTATCAATACTCATCGAGTTTATCGTAATAATAATCAATCGTAATCTCAATAATCTTCAAGAATCGATGTATTTTCTCTTTGTGAATTCAAATGAACTCTATTTCCTTTACCTAACATATTTACTATTTTCTTAATACTTAAATTTACCTATTTGACTGCCCGGTTTTATTAAATCAAATCACCCTGATTAAAAAAAGGTATTTGACTCACAGGATTAAAAAATTTATATCCTCATGAATTCTATCCAATCCTGAAAATATAATTCAGAAGGATTCAACAATTCAAATTTTTTAACTATGTTAAATACTATTTAATTCTAAAAATATGATTTAACAGGATTTGAAATGATTTAAATCGTTTAATACTGTCGAATGCTTATAAATCCTAAAAATATGATCAATTAGGATTTAAGATAATTGAAAATTTTAAATACTACCAAATACTTTTAAATCCTAAAAATATGATTCATAATGATTTAAGATGATTGAAAATTTCTAATACTTTCAAGTATTCAAAATGTTTGGATAAAATAAGATATGAGTTTTGGTTTAATCCGTTTTTGTATAGTTATATATAACTTTATAAAGTAATATATATAATAATTGCCATAAAAAAAAAAAAAAAAAAAAAAAAATCCCCCCGACTAATGGACTCTAACCCAAGTCCTTCTAGCCCGAAGTCTGAGCTGTTGTCTACAGTGTTGTATTACACATTTGACAATAGGATTTATTGTACAGTCGAGTCAAGTTATAAGTCCGGCTTGTATCTTTTTCTTTTAACCAGACTCACGTTAATATGAGAGAGACACTAAAAGGACTTATAACGCGACTCGACTGTATTTATTTCAATTCACATAAACTTAAGAAAATTCAAGACATCAATAAATGATTGATTGTGTTATTAGCATTGCATTAAATTATATTATTATTCATAGAGTAAAGAATCCATTACCGGTATACCCACTTATATCCGGGCGATAATGACTTCTTCCGGTAAAATAAAAAAAATCAGAAGTTAAAATTTTTCAAACTTATTTAAAATTTTTTAAATTCTATATCTCAGTTTTTTATAACTTCCCAGATAGCAAAATGACGTCTTGATGAGTTCTGATTGAGTTCCTATTTATGATTTGGACGTCTCATCAACATCTTAAAGAAGTCTTTAAGAAGTTCTCAAGATGTCGAATGCCACCTAGCAAGCTCAGTAAGACGTCTTTAAAAAGAGTTCTCAAAGAGTTATTTTTTCTGACTTTGTAAATAAGATTTCATTATGAATTTACCATGAGGTTTTTAAGGAGCTCCTAATTTTGGCATCATAAAGAAGTTAAAAAAAGAATGCATTTAGACGTCATAAAACTGACGTCTTATTTATGGAGACTTCAAGAACTTTTAATTAAGAGTTTTTAAAAATGACATCTTTAAGAAGTCATCATAAGACTTCTTGATGACTCCTTCAAAAAGGCGTCGTAAAGCAGTCATTCCGACTTGAATGCTGCCTGGGTTAAATCGTTGTTGAAACTTCAAAATTTTTTTGCTGTCATCCTGCTTCTGGTCTTGTTAATGTATTTCTAAGAAATTTGTCTTTCGAATCTAATGAACCAAGCTGGGAATATTGTATAAATGTAATGAATAAAAAAAGTTTAAATGCGAAAAATAGTGTAAGATCGGAAGATCGAGCATTTGTGTCAAATTGTGTAACAGCATCGATCAATAGTTCAATATCCACTTAAGGTTGTCGTACTTATAAAGGTATTGTGTACACTAGCAAATCTTATACAAAATAAAAAAAAAAACTAATAACTCTTTTGTGCTATTGCATAATAATCGCAAAGCAGAGATGAGTAATGTTTTCATTGAAGAAAAAAGACCATACATGAATGCCAATATCCTTTATGTAATACAAGTGCAAAATTTAGACCATCTCTGGGAAATACGAAACGACGATAATGATGTTAAGAAGTTGCCGATAACCAGGATAAAAGAAAACTGATCGAGCTCCTTGAGCACGAAAACATTGTTGTGAATACATTTTTGAGCTTTTCGAGCTGGAAAATACTCACGTATGCCATTGTTGTCGGAAAAAACTGTTTTTTTAGCATTTCTTTCTCCCACGATATCTTACGAATGAATTAACCGATTGAGATGGTTGTGGCGGCAATCAACGCGTTTTGTTAGATTCTTGTGCTGATTATATTTTAGAATTGATCGATTGAGCCATTGCTGATAAATTTGAAAAAAACTAAAAAAAAAATATTTTTTGTTTTACTTCCATATCTTAGAGTCTATTTGATCGATCGATTTGAAATTTTCAGAAAAGCTGACGGCCAACAAACTCTTTCGATTGTCACCTCAAATATTGTAATCAGCTACTTCATTAAAAAGATATTAAGAGTTTACATCTATACACACACACACACACACACACACACACACACACACACACACACAGACACACACACATACATACAGACACTCGGATATCCTTCTGAAAAAAGTAAGAATGGCTTTCTACGACCTCAAAACGTTAACATCTGATGAAAACTCGATTTTCGAAAATCGGAGTGAAAACAATAACTACCCGAAATTTTTGAAAATTAATAATTTTCTTAGCGGGAAGTTAATAAAAAAAGTGGTCTGTACTTTTGACCGGACCTACCTATCTTAATGTATTTCGACGCGCTAAATCTGAAGTTATTTTTGCCCGTACACCCTCAAAATTTCAAGTAAATTGAAGAAAACCATAAAAGTAAGTCATTACTGCATACGCGCGTTAACCAACCAAGTAGTGGGAGAAAGCCCATTGACATACTATGTGAAGAACAGTCTATAATTTAATCTTCAAAGGAATGGGCTTTCTCCCACTACTTAGTTGGCTAACGCGCATGTGCAGTAATGACTTACCTATAAAACGATGGTGGGAGAAAAGCCCATTTTTTTGCAGACTTAACTATACAGTATAACTATGCGGTCATATTTATCATTTCTTCGTGAAACTTGTTAGCGTTTACATCGCAGTGTTTACTAATAAGCTCAAATATTTGTTGATATTGTGTAGATATTTCGGTTAAAGGTTTCAGTTACTATGGTTGACTCAGCGTATTCATTTGTTTCAGTGCTTATCAATGATGAAGACATTGATATATCGAAACCACCACCAACTCCAGGGAAATCAATTGAACGGGATTTTCCTGATATCTACAAAAAATTCGACCAGCCGACGAAGCCAATTGAATTGAAATCGACAGAGGTAAAACATTCTATACAGCATGTTAATCAAAAATATAATTTTAGTGTTTTAGATAAAAGAGGAAAAAAACAAGTCACGATCCGACAATTTCCAAACCAGAATAGGAGTCGATGGATTGAGGAATTATATTCTACCAGTGGCTCCATTAATAGTGTGAGGAAGAATAGAAATGTGAAACGGGTTCAAAAACGAAAAGGGTGCTCGTTACAAGAAGATGCTATTCCATACGAGAGTAAGAAGCACAAAAGTTCTTAATTGATAACAACAAAAATTTACGTGATCGATATTTATTAGTTGTAGTTTATAAAGTTTCTTATGTAATATCACCTTTTTCTGCATGTTCTTCAAGTAATTGAATTTTATATTCATTAATTAACTTTTTTCAGTTTATCGCATGTTAGTTTTAAGAAATAATGACAACCGGCCGGCTTGGCCACTAAAAATATTTTATTTTTTGAGATATATTTTATATTAATATGTTGCTAGAACACTGGGTTCTGAATATTTTTAAACACGCCAGTAGAAACTACTTCTGACTGCCAGTCCTCAGCCTGGGAAAAGTGTGAAGGGAAATATATTAAATCAAGTACACGTTCAAACACATATATATGTGTAAAGGGTCATAGCGCGAGTCTACTGTGTTTCTATATCGTAGACATAGTGGTATTTATCCTCTCATTTTCGAAAACTTTTTTAAAATAAAATTTTTTTTTAAAATTCTTTTTTTAGTCGAAAGATAATTAACTGTCCGTCTTAAAATTATAAAAGTTTGCTCATTTTATATAGTTCTGAGCACTAATTTTAGTAATTAAATTTAGCTAGCATATACTATAGCACCCCCGATTTAGAAATATATATAAGCCAAATAAACTCAAGATTTAGATTCAACAGATTGAACTGCATAAAATTCATAATCGATCTATTAATCTAGCTCTATAAAATTTATTTTATCACAATAACTTCAATTTTTTGTTATCTTTGTCAGATTTTGATAGTTTTTCAGTCTTGTAATTCTTTATTAAATAAAAATTTTAACAAGTTGTAAATTAATATAAATTTGAAGTTTATTTGGCCCGTTAGCCCTAAATTTTTTGCTATTTTCAGGGACTTTCTTGCAATTTACTTAGATTTTAAATGGCTTATAAACTTCAAATTTGGATACAGCGGACCAAAATACATAAAAATCATACTTAGTCTATAGTTCCATAATTTCTTTTCTTACCAAAACTGCCAATTTTTGGCAATTTTTATGGTTTTTTTCAATTTACGTGAAATTTTGAGGGTGTACGGGCAAAAATAACTTCAGATTCGGATTCAGCGCGTCGGAATACATTAAGATAGGTAGGTCCGGTCAAAAGTACAGACCACTTTTATGTTTTGCAGGCCGGTTTTTATTTTATTCTAATGAAATAAAAACATTATTTCAGGATTAAAGAACTTTCATGATATAATGTAATTTTAATAGTTATTATACTAAAAATTATGTTTATCATTAGAAAATTTAAGTTATCAGTAAGATAATAATAATGATAATAATAATTAATAATAATAATAAATTTCCATTCAGGCTCTTGGACTATTCATACTATAAAGAATAGTGTCATGATTTAGTCTAATACTAAGTATTTCTATTCATTTAATATTATGGTCAATGCCAATTTTTTATACTTAATTCTATTACTAATAATTATCAAAAGACCACCACCTGAGTATCTGCTTGGTCTGTCTTTTTTTTAACGAGGAGTATAACCAATTAATTTAAAGTTACATTTATTAGATATCTTTTTTTCGTTAATTAGCATAATGTCAATGTTGTGTCTTACTATAAAATCTTCCAATTCATTCGCTTTGTATTTTACTCCATTGGCATTCTGATAGGATATACTTATATTTTGCTTAGTCGAATAATTGTCCATTATAATTAATTATCCATTTATAATTGGATGAAATTCTAACCGTGCTAATACTGCTTGTGTTTTATCAGTATAATTCTTAAGTTTATCATTTGGTAATCTTAGAGATTTATTTAATGATTTAATATTACAAAGGCTGATTAACATTTCAAATTAATGGTATAACTCATTAATATCTTCTAAGTTATCATTAATTTTCATTATTCTACTATTTGGTAAAGTATTATATTCCCTTACATTATTTTTGTTACCTATTAAAGGTGCTTGTTGTTGCCTTGCTCTTGCTAGATATTGCGTTGGCCCTGGTTGCTGATTAGACTCTGGTTAGGTTCACATGAACCTATTTGTTAATAGTGTAAGATGGTTTTCGTGGCTGTTTACAGGTGGTTGCGACATGTGTATTGGTGTAGCTGTAGTTATTCGTTGAGGTCTTTTAAATACTCAATTTTTTCTAGGTGTTTTTAATAGGTCAAACATACTTTGAATAGTAATCCAGATAGCAAAATGACATCTTGATGAGTTCTGAATGAGTTTCTATTTATGATTTGGACGTCTCATCAACAACATTAAGAAGTCTTTAAGAAGTTCTCAAGATGTCGAATGAGCCACCCAGCGAACTCAGTTAGACGTCTTTATAAAGAGTTCTCAAAAAGTTATTTTTTCTGATTTCGTAAATAAGACTTCATTATGAATTCATCAAGACGTCTTAAGGAGCTCCTAATTTTGGTATCATAAAGAAGTTAAAAAAAGAATACATTTAGACGTCATAAAACTCCGTCTTATTCATTGAGTCTTCAAGAACTCTTCATGGAGTTCTTAAAAATAATACCTTTAAGTGATTATCATAAGATTCCTCGAGGGCTTCTTCAAAAAGACATCGTAAAGCAGTCATTCTGACTCAAATGCTGTCTGGGAAGCAGGATGTTCACCCCTCCAGTTGACACACGCTGGTGTATTTTCTAGCTTTACTGTACAGTCTTTTGTCTTATGATTTCCTCTACACTTGACACATTTCGATTTATAGTGGCAGTTAATTGTACCATGTCTATAGCTCTGGCAACTATAGCACTGTGTTACTTGTTTAAGATTCTTATATTTCTCCCATTTGACCAATATGCCACAGATGTCTTTAATGGCTACTATATTTTATCAGCCTCATGATATCTCATGATACTGCAGTATCATACGGTATTGACACATAATAAATTGCCGATTCAGATTGCATATTATCTCGTGCTTTTATTTTAATTAGTTTCTCCTTGTTCTTTGACGTTTTCTATTATATCATTTATTTCCAAGGGTTGTAATCCTTTAATGAAAAATTTTTTGTCTACTTGTTCTCTTTGTGAGTAGGTATGATATTATATTTTCAGTTGGGTGAGGCTGCCAATACTGTCGCTATGTTTCATTTCAAAAGTTGTGTAAAATATGATTTTTCCAGGCAAGTATTTCATTTTCAACGTAGGTAGTGTTTCTTTTACTAATTTGAGAAATGATGAAGTTTGCTGTCGAGTTAGCGTTGTAATATCAGGAACTATAGGTATTACTTGTATTTTACTTTTAGTTTTAGTCAATTCTCGTGGTTGTGCGTGTACTGACTGTGTCTTCATTTCTAATTCTAATTCATATTTCGATGATAATACTCCGAATCGGTTGCTTAATGAGATGTTAATACCCGCAGTCCTTAGGTTTTTTTTCCTGGACATGTTGTTTTGATTTTTTCTTTTGACAGGCTTAAATTGATTTACTTTAGCCAGATGAGCTAGCAGTCCATCGGCTTGAAACTGATTTAATATCTTGTGACCCTGCTGGTCACTGTCCATTGGACGTCACTTTCTAAGCAGTAGCACAAATGCATTGTCAAAAGATGCAAAAATATGACAAATAAAGTGTTTATATGATTAAATCGCACTTTAAGGTTAAATGTATATCTCGAAATTTTCTATCAATACTCATCGAGTTTATCGTAATAATAATCAATCGTAATCTCAATAATCTTCAAGAATCGATGTATTTTCTCTTTGTGAATTCAAATGAACTCTATTTCCTTTACCTAACATATTTACTATTTTCTTAATACTTAAATTTACCTATTTGACTGCCCGGTTTTATTAAATCAAATCACCCTGATTAAAAAAAGGTATTTGACTCACAGGATTAAAAAATTTATATCCTCATGAATTCTATCCAATCCTGAAAATATAATTCAGAAGGATTCAACAATTCAAATTTTTTAACTATGTTAAATACTATTTAATTCTAAAAATATGATTTAACAGGATTTGAAATGATTTAAATCGTTTAATACTGTCGAATGCTTATAAATCCTAAAAATATGATCAATTAGGATTTAAGATAATTGAAAATTTTAAATACTACCAAATACTTTTAAATCCTAAAAATATGATTCATAATGATTTAAGATGATTGAAAATTTCTAATACTTTCAAGTATTCAAAATGTTTGGATAAAATAAGATATGAGTTTTGGTTTAATCCGTTTTTGTATAGTTATATATAACTTTATAAAGTAATATATATAATAATTGCCATAAAAAAAAAAAAAAAAAAAAAAAATCCCCCCGACTAATGGACTCTAACCCAAGTCCTTCTAGCCCGAAGTCTGAGCTGTTGTCTACAGTGTTGTATTACACATTTGACAATAGGATTTATTGTACAGTCGAGTCAAGTTATAAGTCCGGCTTGTATCTTTTTCTTTTAACCAGACTCACGTTAATATGAGAGAGACACTAAAAGGACTTATAACGCGACTCGACTGTATTTATTTCAATTCACATAAACTTAAGAAAATTGAAGACATCAATAAATGATTGATTGTGTTATTAGCATTGCATTAAATTATATTATTATTCATAGAGTAAAGAATCCATTACCGGTATACCCACTTATATCCGGGCGATAATGACTTCTTCCGGTAAAATAAAAAAAATCAGAAGTTAAAATTTTTCAAACTTATTTAAAATTTTTTAAATTCTATATCTCAGTTTTTTATAACTTCCCAGATAGCAAAATGACGTCTTGATGAGTTCTGATTGAGTTCCTATTTATGATTTGGACGTCTCATCAACATCTTAAAGAAGTCTTTAAGAAGTTCTCAAGATGTCGAATGCCACCTAGCAAGCTCAGTAAGACGTCTTTAAAAAGAGTTCTCAAAGAGTTATTTTTTCTGACTTTGTAAATAAGATTTCATTATGAATTTACCATGAGGTTTTTAAGGAGCTCCTAATTTTGGCATCATAAAGAAGTTAAAAAAAGAATGCATTTAGACGTCATAAAACTGACGTCTTATTTATGGAGACTTCAAGAACTTTTAATTAAGAGTTTTTAAAAATGACATCTTTAAGAAGTCATCATAAGACTTCTTGATGACTCCTTCAAAAAGGCGTCGTAAAGCAGTCATTCCGACTTGAATGCTGCCTGGGTTAAATCGTTGTTGAAACTTCAAAATTTTTTTGCTGTCATCCTGCTTCTGGTCTTGTTAATGTATTTCTAAGAAATTTGTCTTTCGAATCTAATGAACCAAGCTGGGAATATTGTATAAATGTAATGAATAAAAAAAGTTTAAATGCGAAAAATAGTGTAAGATCGGAAGATCGAGCATTTGTGTCAAATTGTGTAACAGCATCGATCAATAGTTCAATATCCACTTAAGGTTGTCGTACTTATAAAGGTATTGTGTACACTAGCAAATCTTATACAAAATAAAAAAAAAACTAATAACTCTTTTGTGCTATTGCATAATAATCGCAAAGCAGAGATGAGTAATGTTTTCATTGAAGAAAAAAGACCATACATGAATGCCAATATCCTTTATGTAATACAAGTGCAAAATTTAGACCATCTCTGGGAAATACGAAACGACGATAATGATGTTAAGAAGTTGCCGATAACCAGGATAAAAGAAAACTGATCGAGCTCTTTGAGCACGAAAACATTGTTGTGAATACATTTTTGAGCTTTTCGAGCTGGAAAATACTCACGTATGCCATTGTTGTCGGAAAAAACTGTTTTTTTAGCATTTCTTTCTCCCACGATATCTTACGAATGAATTAACCGATTGAGATGGTTGTGGCGGCAATCAACGCGTTTTGTTAGATTCTTGTGCTGATTATATTTTAGAATTGATCGATTGAGCCATTGCTGATAAATTTGAAAAAAACTAAAAAAAAAATATTTTTTGTTTTACTTCCATATCTTAGAGTCTATTTGATCGATCGATTTGAAATTTTCAGAAAAGCTGACGGCCAACAAACTCTTTCGATTGTCACCTCAAATATTGTAATCAGCTACTTCATTAAAAAGATATTAAGAGTTTACATCTATACACACACACACACACACACACACACACACACACACACACACACACACAGACACACACACATACATACAGACACTCGGATATCCTTCTGAAAAAAGTAAGAATGGCTTTCTACGACCTCAAAACGTTAACATCTGATGAAAACTCGATTTTCGAAAATCGGAGTGAAAACAATAACTACCCGAAATTTTTGAAAATTAATAATTTTCTTAGCGGGAAGTTAATAAAAAAAGTGGTCTGTACTTTTGACCGGACCTACCTATCTTAATGTATTTCGACGCGCTAAATCTGAAGTTATTTTTGCCCGTACACCCTCAAAATTTCAAGTAAATTGAAGAAAACCATAAAAGTAAGTCATTACTGCATACGCGCGTTAACCAACCAAGTAGTGGGAGAAAGCCCATTGACATACTATGTGAAGAACAGTCTATAATTTAATATTCAAAGGAATGGGCTTTCTCCCACTACTTAGTTGGCTAACGCGCATGTGCAGTAATGACTTACCTATAAAACGATGGTGGGAGAAAAGCCCATTCTTTTGCAGACTTAACTATACAGTATAACTATGCGGTCATATTTATCATTTCTTCGTGAAACTTGTTAGCGTTTACATCGCAGTGTTTACTAATAAGCTCAAATATTTGTTGATATTGTGTAGATATTTCGGTTAAAGGTTTCAGTTACTATGGTTGACTCAGCGTATTCATTTGTTTCAGTGCTTATCAATGATGAAGACATTGATATATCGAAACCACCACCAACTCCAGGGAAATCAATTGAACGGGATTTTCCTGATATCTACAAAAAATTCGACCAGCCGACGAAGCCAATTGAATTGAAATCGACAGAGGTAAAACATTCTATACAGCATGTTAATCAAAAATATAATTTTAGTGTTTTAGATAAAAGAGGAAAAAAACAAGTCACGATCCGACAATTTCCAAACCAGAATAGGAGTCGATGGATTGAGGAATTATATTCTACCAGTGGCTCCATTAATAGTGTGAGGAAGAATAGAAATGTGAAACGGGTTCAAAAACGAAAAGGGTGCTCGTTACAAGAAGATGCTATTCCATACGAGAGTAAGAAGCACAAAAGTTCTTAATTGATAACAACAAAAATTTACGTGATCGATATTTATTAGTTGTAGTTTATAAAGTTTCTTATGTAATATCACCTTTTTCTGCATGTTCTTCAAGTAATTGAATTTTATATTCATTAATTAACTTTTTTCAGTTTATCGCATGTTAGTTTTAAGAAATAATGACAACCGGCCGGCTTGGCCACTAAAAATATTTTATTTTTTGAGATATATTTTATATTAATATGTTGCTAGAACACTGGGTTCTGAATATTTTTAAACACGCCAGTAGAAACTACTTCTGACTGCCAGTCCTCAGCCTGGGAAAAGTGTGAAGGGAAATATATTAAATCAAGTACACGTTCAAACACATATATATGTGTAAAGGGTCATAGCGCGAGTCTACTGTGTTTCTATATCGTAGACATAGTGGTATTTATCCTCTCATTTTCGAAAACTTTTTTAAAATAAAATTTTTTTTTAAAATTCTTTTTTTAGTCGAAAGATAATTAACTGTCCGTCTTAAAATTATAAAAGTTTGCTCATTTTATATAGTTCTGAGCACTAATTTTAGTAATTAAATTTAGCTAGCATATACTATAGCACCCCCGATTTAGAAATATATATAAGCCAAATAAACTCAAGATTTAGATTCAACAGATTGAACTGCATAAAATTCATAATCGATCTATTAATCTAGCTCTATAAAATTTATTTTATCACAATAACTTCAATTTTTTGTTATCTTTGTCAGATTTTGATAGTTTTTCAGTCTTGTAATTCTTTATTAAATAAAAATTTTAACAAGTTGTAAATTAATATAAATTTGAAGTTTATTTGGCCCGTTAGCCCTAAATTTTTTGCTATTTTCAGGGACTTTCTTGCAATTTACTTAGATTTTAAATGGCTTATAAACTTCAAATTTGGATACAGCGGACCAAAATACATAAAAATCATACTTAGTCTATAGTTCCATAATTTCTTTTCTTACCAAAACTGCCAATTTTTGGCAATTTTTATGGTTTTTTTCAATTTACGTGAAATTTTGAGGGTGTACGGGCAAAAATAACTTCAGATTCGGATTCAGCGCGTCGGAATACATTAAGATAGGTAGGTCCGGTCAAAAGTACAGACCACTTTTATGTTTTGCAGGCCGGTTTTTATTTTATTCTAATGAAATAAAAACATTATTTCAGGATTAAAGAACTTTCATGATATAATGTAATTTTAATAGTTATTATACTAAAAATTATGTTTATCATTAGAAAATTTAAGTTATCAGTAAGATAATAATAATGATAATAATAATTAATAATAATAATAAATTTCTATTCAGGCTCTTGGACTATTCATACTATAAAGAATAGTGTCATGATTTAGTCTAATACTAAGTATTTCTATTCATTTAATATTATGGTCAATGCCAATTTTTTATACTTAATTCTATTACTAATAATTATCAAAAGACCACCACCTGAGTATCTGCTTGGTCTGTCTTTTTTTTAACGAGGAGTATAACCAATTAATTTAAAGTTACATTTATTAGATATCTTTTTTTCGTTAATTAGCATAATGTCAATGTTGTGTCTTACTATAAAATCTTCCAATTCATTCGCTTTGTATTTTACTCCATTGGCATTCTGATAGGATATACTTATATTTTGCTTAGTCGAATAATTGTCCATTATAATTAATTATCCATTTATAATTGGATGAAATTCTAACCGTGCTAATACTGCTTGTGTTTTATCAGTATAATTCTTAAGTTTATCATTTGGTAATCTTAGAGATTTATTTAATGATTTAATATTACAAAGGCTGATTAACATTTCAAATTAATGGTATAACTCATTAATATCTTCTAAGTTATCATTAATTTTCATTATTCTACTATTTGGTAAAGTATTATATTCCCTTACATTATTTTTGTTACCTATTAAAGGTGCTTGTTGTTGCCTTGCTCTTGCTAGATATTGCGTTGGCCCTGGTTGCTGATTAGACTCTGGTTAGGTTCACATGAACCTATTTGTTAATAGTGTAAGATGGTTTTCGTGGCTGTTTACAGGTGGTTGCGACATGTGTATTGGTGTAGCTGTAGTTATTCGTTGAGGTCTTTTAAATACTCAATTTTTTCTAGGTGTTTTTAATAGGTCAAACATACTTTGAATAGTAATCCAGATAGCAAAATGACATCTTGATGAGTTCTGAATGAGTTTCTATTTATGATTTGGACGTCTCATCAACAACATTAAGAAGTCTTTAAGAAGTTCTCAAGATGTCGAATGAGCCACCCAGCGAACTCAGTTAGACGTCTTTATAAAGAGTTCTCAAAAAGTTATTTTTTCTGATTTCGTAAATAAGACTTCATTATGAATTCATCAAGACGTCTTAAGGAGCTCCTAATTTTGGTATCATAAAGAAGTTAAAAAAAGAATACATTTAGACGTCATAAAACTCCGTCTTATTCATTGAGTCTTCAAGAACTCTTCATGGAGTTCTTAAAAATAATACCTTTAAGTGATTATCATAAGATTCCTCGAGGGCTTCTTCAAAAAGACATCGTAAAGCAGTCATTCTGACTCAAATGCTGTCTGGGAAGCAGGATGTTCACCCCTCCAGTTGACACACGCTGGTGTATTTTCTAGCTTTACTGTACAGTCTTTTGTCTTATGATTTCCTCTACACTTGACACATTTCGATTTATAGTGGCAGTTAATTGTACCATGTCTATAGCTCTGGCAACTATAGCACTGTGTTACTTGTTTAAGATTCTTATATTTCTCCCATTTGACCAATATGCCACAGATGTCTTTAATGGCTACTATATTTTATCAGCCTCATGATATCTCATGATACTGCAGTATCATACGGTATTGACACATAATAAATTGCCGATTCAGATTGCATATTATCTCGTGCTTTTATTTTAATTAGTTTCTCCTTGTTCTTTGACGTTTTCTATTATATCATTTATTTCCAAGGGTTGTAATCCTTTAATGAAAAATTTTTTGTCTACTTGTTCTCTTTGTGAGTAGGTATGATATTATATTTTCAGTTGGGTGAGGCTGCCAATACTGTCGCTATGTTTCATTTCAAAAGTTGTGTAAAATATGATTTTTCCAGGCAAGTATTTCATTTTCAACGTAGGTAGTGTTTCTTTTACTAATTTGAGAAATGATGAAGTTTGCTGTCGAGTTAGCGTTGTAATATCAGGAACTATAGGTATTACTTGTATTTTACTTTTAGTTTTAGTCAATTCTCGTGGTTGTGCGTGTACTGACTGTGTCTTCATTTCTAATTCTAATTCATATTTCGATGATAATACTCCGAATCGGTTGCTTAATGAGATGTTAATACCCGCAGTCCTTAGGTTTTTTTTCCTGGACATGTTGTTTTGATTTTTTCTTTTGACAGGCTTAAATTGATTTACTTTAGCCAGATGAGCTAGCAGTCCATCGGCTTGAAACTGATTTAATATCTTGTGACCCTGCTGGTCACTGTCCATTGGACGTCACTTTCTAAGCAGTAGCACAAATGCATTGTCAAAAGATGCAAAAATATGACAAATAAAGTGTTTATATGATTAAATCGCACTTTAAGGTTAAATGTATATCTCGAAATTTTCTATCAATACTCATCGAGTTTATCGTAATAATAATCAATCGTAATCTCAATAATCTTCAAGAATCGATGTATTTTCTCTTTGTGAATTCAAATGAACTCTATTTCCTTTACCTAACATATTTACTATTTTCTTAATACTTAAATTTACCTATTTGACTGCCCGGTTTTATTAAATCAAATCACCCTGATTAAAAAAAGGTATTTGACTCACAGGATTAAAAAATTTATATCCTCATGAATTCTATCCAATCCTGAAAATATAATTCAGAAGGATTCAACAATTCAAATTTTTTAACTATGTTAAATACTATTTAATTCTAAAAATATGATTTAACAGGATTTGAAATGATTTAAATCGTTTAATACTGTCGAATGCTTATAAATCCTAAAAATATGATCAATTAGGATTTAAGATAATTGAAAATTTTAAATACTACCAAATACTTTTAAATCCTAAAAATATGATTCATAATGATTTAAGATGATTGAAAATTTCTAATACTTTCAAGTATTCAAAATGTTTGGATAAAATAAGATATGAGTTTTGGTTTAATCCGTTTTTGTATAGTTATATATAACTTTATAAAGTAATATACATAATAATTGCCATAAAAAAAAAAAAAAAAAAAAAAAAATCCCCCCGACTAATGGACTCTAACCCAAGTCCTTCTAGCCCGAAGTCTGAGCTGTTGTCTACAGTGTTGTATTACACATTTGACAATAGGATTTATTGTACAGTCGAGTCAAGTTATAAGTCCGGCTTGTATCTTTTTCTTTTAACCAGACTCACGTTAATATGAGAGAGACACTAAAAGGACTTATAACGCGACTCGACTGTATTTATTTCAATTCACATAAACTTAAGAAAATTCAAGACATCAATAAATGATTGATTGTGTTATTAGCATTGCATTAAATTATATTATTATTCATAGAGTAAAGAATCCATTACCGGTATACCCACTTATATCCGGGCGATAATGACTTCTTCCGGTAAAATAAAAAAAATCAGAAGTTAAAATTTTTCAAACTTATTTAAAATTTTTTAAATTCTATATCTCAGTTTTTTATAACTTCCCAGATAGCAAAATGACGTCTTGATGAGTTCTGATTGAGTTCCTATTTATGATTTGGACGTCTCATCAACATCTTAAAGAAGTCTTTAAGAAGTTCTCAAGATGTCGAATGCCACCTAGCAAGCTCAGTAAGACGTCTTTAAAAAGAGTTCTCAAAGAGTTATTTTTCTGACTTTGTAAATAAGATTTCATTATGAATTTACCATGAGGTTTTTAAGGAGCTCCTAATTTTGGCATCATAAAGAAGTTAAAAAAAGAATGCATTTAGACGTCATAAAACTGACGTCTTATTTATGGAGACTTCAAGAACTTTTAATTAAGAGTTTTTAAAAATGACATCTTTAAGAAGTCATCATAAGACTTCTTGATGACTCCTTCAAAAAGGCGTCGTAAAGCAGTCATTCCGACTTGAATGCTGCCTGGGTTAAATCGTTGTTGAAACTTCAAAATTTTTTTGCTGTCATCCTGCTTCTGGTCTTGTTAATGTATTTCTAAGAAATTTGTCTTTCGAATCTAATGAACCAAGCTGGGAATATTGTATAAATGTAATGAATAAAAAAAGTTTAAATGCGAAAAATAGTGTAAGATCGGAAGATCGAGCATTTGTGTCAAATTGTGTAACAGCATCGATCAATAGTTCAATATCCACTTAAGGTTGTCGTACTTATAAAGGTATTGTGTACACTAGCAAATCTTATACAAAATAAAAAAAAAAACTAATAACTCTTTTGTGCTATTGCATAATAATCGCAAAGCAGAGATGAGTAATGTTTTCATTGAAGAAAAAAGACCATACATGAATGCCAATATCCTTTATGTAATACAAGTGCAAAATTTAGACCATCTCTGGGAAATACGAAACGACGATAATGATGTTAAGAAGTTGCCGATAACCAGGATAAAAGAAAACTGATCGAGCTCCTTGAGCACGAAAACATTGTTGTGAATACATTTTTGAGCTTTTCGAGCTGGAAAATACTCACGTATGCCATTGTTGTCGGAAAAAACTGTTTTTTTAGCATTTCTTTCTCCCACGATATCTTACGAATGAATTAACCGATTGAGATGGTTGTGGCGGCAATCAACGCGTTTTGTTAGATTCTTGTGCTGATTATATTTTAGAATTGATCGATTGAGCCATTGCTGATAAATTTGAAAAAAACTAAAAAAAAAATATTTTTTGTTTTACTTCCATATCTTAGAGTCTATTTGATCGATCGATTTGAAATTTTCAGAAAAGCTGACGGCCAACAAACTCTTTCGATTGTCACCTCAAATATTGTAATCAGCTACTTCATTAAAAAGATATTAAGAGTTTACATCTATACACACACACACACACACACACACACACACACACACACACACACACACACACACACACACACACACACAGACACACACACATACATACAGACACTCGGATATCCTTCTGAAAAAAGTAAGAATGGCTTTCTACGACCTCAAAACGTTAACATCTGATGAAAACTCGATTTTCAAAAATCGGAGTGAAAACAATAACTACCCGAAATTTTTGAAAATTAATAATTTTCTTAGCGGGAAGTTAATAAAAAAAGTGGTCTGTACTTTTGACCGGACCTACCTATCTTAATGTATTTCGACGCGCTAAATCTGAAGTTATTTTTGCCCGTACACCCTCAAAATTTCAAGTAAATTGAAGAAAACCATAAAAGTAAGTCATTACTGCATACGCGCGTTAACCAACCAAGTAGTGGGAGAAAGCCCATTGACATACTATGTGAAGAACAGTCTATAATTTAATATTCAAAGGAATGGGCTTTCTCCCACTACTTAGTTGGCTAACGCGCATGTGCAGTAATGACTTACCTATAAAACGATGGTGGGAGAAAAGCCCATTCTTTTGCAGACTTAACTATACAGTATAACTATGCGGTCATATTTATCATTTCTTCGTGAAACTTGTTAGCGTTTACATCGCAGTGTTTACTAATAAGCTCAAATATTTGTTGATATTGTGTAGATATTTCGGTTAAAGGTTTCAGTTACTATGGTTGACTCAGCGTATTCATTTGTTTCAGTGCTTATCAATGATGAAGACATTGATATATCGAAACCACCACCAACTCCAGGGAAATCAATTGAACGGGATTTTCCTGATATCTACAAAAAATTCGACCAGCCGACGAAGCCAATTGAATTGAAATCGACAGAGGTAAAACATTCTATACAGCATGTTAATCAAAAATATAATTTTAGTGTTTTAGATAAAAGAGGAAAAAAACAAGTCACGATCCGACAATTTCCAAACCAGAATAGGAGTCGATGGATTGAGGAATTATATTCTACCAGTGGCTCCATTAATAGTGTGAGGAAGAATAGAAATGTGAAACGGGTTCAAAAACGAAAAGGGTGCTCGTTACAAGAAGATGCTATTCCATACGAGAGTAAGAAGCACAAAAGTTCTTAATTGATAACAACAAAAATTTACGTGATCGATATTTATTAGTTGTAGTTTATAAAGTTTCTTATGTAATATCACCTTTTTCTGCATGTTCTTCAAGTAATTGAATTTTATATTCATTAATTAACTTTTTTCAGTTTATCGCATGTTAGTTTTAAGAAATAATGACAACCGGCCGGCTTGGCCACTAAAAATATTTTATTTTTTGAGATATATTTTATATTAATATGTTGCTAGAACACTGGGTTCTGAATATTTTTAAACACGCCAGTAGAAACTACTTCTGACTGCCAGTCCTCAGCCTGGGAAAAGTGTGAAGGGAAATATATTAAATCAAGTACACGTTCAAACACATATATATGTGTAAAGGGTCATAGCGCGAGTCTACTGTGTTTCTATATCGTAGACATAGTGGTATTTATCCTCTCATTTTCGAAAACTTTTTTAAAATAAAATTTTTTTTTAAAATTCTTTTTTTAGTCGAAAGATAATTAACTGTCCGTCTTAAAATTATAAAAGTTTGCTCATTTTATATAGTTCTGAGCACTAATTTTAGTAATTAAATTTAGCTAGCATATACTATAGCACCCCCGATTTAGAAATATATATAAGCCAAATAAACTCAAGATTTAGATTCAACAGATTGAACTGCATAAAATTCATAATCGATCTATTAATCTAGCTCTATAAAATTTATTTTATCACAATAACTTCAATTTTTTGTTATCTTTGTCAGATTTTGATAGTTTTTCAGTCTTGTAATTCTTTATTAAATAAAAATTTTAACAAGTTGTAAATTAATATAAATTTGAAGTTTATTTGGCCCGTTAGCCCTAAATTTTTTGCTATTTTCAGGGACTTTCTTGCAATTTACTTAGATTTTAAATGGCTTATAAACTTCAAATTTGGATACAGCGGACCAAAATACATAAAAATCATACTTAGTCTATAGTTCCATAATTTCTTTTCTTACCAAAACTGCCAATTTTTGGCAATTTTTATGGTTTTTTTCAATTTACGTGAAATTTTGAGGGTGTACGGGCAAAAATAACTTCAGATTCGGATTCAGCGCGTCGGAATACATTAAGATAGGTAGGTCCGGTCAAAAGTACAGACCACTTTTATGTTTTGCAGGCCGGTTTTTATTTTATTCTAATGAAATAAAAACATTATTTCAGGATTAAAGAACTTTCATGATATAATGTAATTTTAATAGTTATTATACTAAAAATTATGTTTATCATTAGAAAATTTAAGTTATCAGTAAGATAATAATAATGATAATAATAATAATAAATTTCCATTCAGGCTCTTGGACTATTCATACTATAAAGAATAGTGTCATGATTTAGTCTAATACTAAGTATTTCTATTCATTTAATATTATGGTCAATGCCAATTTTTTATACTTAATTCTATTACTAATAATTATCAAAAGACCACCACCTGAGTATCTGCTTGGTCTGTCTTTTTTTTAACGAGGAGTATAACCAATTAATTTAAAGTTACATTTATTAGATATCTTTTTTTCGTTAATTAGCATAATGTCAATGTTGTGTCTTACTATAAAATCTTCCAATTCATTCGCTTTGTATTTTACTCCATTGGCATTCTGATAGGATATACTTATATTTTGCTTAGTCGAATAATTGTCCATTATAATTAATTATCCATTTATAATTGGATGAAATTCTAACCGTGCTAATACTGCTTGTGTGTTATCAGTATAATTCTTAAGTTTATCATTTGGTAATCTTAGAGATTTATTTAATGATTTAATATTACAAAGGCTGATTAACATTTCAAATTAATGGTATAACTCATTAATATCTTCTAAGTTATCATTAATTTTCATTATTCTACTATTTGGTAAAGTATTATATTCCCTTACATTATTTTTGTTACCTATTAAAGGTGCTTGTTGTTGCCTTGCTCTTGCTAGATATTGCGTTGGCCCTGGTTGCTGATTAGACTCTGGTTAGGTTCACATGAACCTATTTGTTAATAGTGTAAGATAGTTTTCGTGGCTGTTTACAGGTGGTTGCGACATGTGTATTGGTGTAGCTGTAGTTATTCGTTGAGGTCTTTTAAATACTCAATTTTTTCTAGGTGTTTTTAATAGGTCAAACATACTTTGAATAGTAATCCAGATAGCAAAATGACATCTTGATGAGTTCTGAATGAGTTTCTATTTATGATTTGGACGTCTCATCAACAACATTAAGAAGTCTTTAAGAAGTTCTCAAGACGTCGAATGAGCCACCCAGCGAACTCAGTTAGACGTCTTTATAAAGAGTTCTCAAAAAGTTATTTTTTCTGATTTCGTAAATAAGACTTCATTATGAATTCATCAAGACGTCTTAAGGAGCTCCTAATTTTGGTATCATAAAGAAGTTAAAAAAAGAATACATTTAGACGTCATAAAACTCCGTCTTATTCATTGAGTCTTCAAGAACTCTTCATGGAGTTCTTAAAAATAATACCTTTAAGTGATTATCATAAGATTCCTCGAGGGCTTCTTCAAAAAGACATCGTAAAGCAGTCATTCTGACTCAAATGCTGTCTGGGAAGCAGGATGTTCACCCCTCCAGTTGACACACGCTGGTGTATTTTCTAGCTTTACTGTACAGTCTTTTGTCTTATGATTTCCTCTACACTTGACACATTTCGATTTATAGTGGCAGTTAATTGTACCATGTCTATAGCTCTGGCAACTATAGCACTGTGTTACTTGTTTAAGATTCTTATATTTCTCCCATTTGACCAATATGCCACAGATGTCTTTAATGGCTACTATATTTTATCAGCCTCATGATATCTCATGATACTGCAGTATCATACGGTATTGACACATAATAAATTGCCGATTCAGATTGCATATTATCTCGTGCTTTTATTTTAATTAGTTTCTCCTTGTTCTTTGACGTTTTCTATTATATCATTTATTTCCAAGGGTTGTAATCCTTTAATGAAAAATTTTTTGTCTACTTGTTCTCTTTGTGAGTAGGTATGATATTATATTTTCAGTTGGGTGAGGCTGCCAATACTGTCGCTATGTTTTGATTTTTTCTTTTGACAGGCTTAAATTGATTTACTTTAGCCAGATGAGCTAGCAGTCCATCGGCATGAAACTGATTTAATATCTTGTGACCCTGCTGGTCACTGTCCATTGGACGTCACTTTCTAAGCAGTAGCACAAATGCATTGTCAAAAGATGCAAAAATATGACAAATAAAGTGTTTATATGATTAAATCGCACTTTAAGGTTAAATGTATATCTCGAAATTTTCTATCAATACTCATCAAGTTTATCGTAATAATAATCAATCGTAATCTCAATAATCTTCAAGAATCGATGTATTTTCTCTTTGTGAATTCACATGAACTCTATTTCCTTTACCTAACATATTTACTATTTTCTTAATACTTAAATTTACCTATTTGACTGCCCGGTTTTATTAAATCAAATCACCCTGATTAAAAAAAGGTATTTGACTCACAGGATTAAAAAATTTATATCCTCATGAATTCTATCCAATCCTGAAAATATAATTCAGAAGGATTCAACAATTCAAATTTTTTAACTATGTTAAATACTATTTAATTCTAAAAATATGATTTAACAGGATTTGAAATGATTTAAATCGTTTAATACTGTCGAATGCTTATAAATCCTAAAAATATGATCAATTAGGATTTAAGATAATTGAAAATTTTAAATACTACCAAATACTTTTAAATCCTAAAAATATGATTCATAATGATTTAAGATGATTGAAAATTTCTAATACTTTCAAGTATTCAAAATGTTTGGATAAAATAAGATATGAGTTTTGGTTTAATCCGTTTTTGTATAGTTATATATAACTTTATAAAGTAATATATATAATAATTGCCATAAAAAAAAAAAAAAAAAAAAAAAATCCCCCCGACTAATGGACTCTAACCCAAGTCCTTCTAGCCCGAAGTCTGAGCTGTTGTCTACAGTGTTGTATTACACATTTGACAATAGGATTTATTGTACAGTCGAGTCAAGTTGTAAGTCCGGCTTGTATCTTTTTCTTTTAACCAGACTCACGTTAATATGAGAGAGACACTAAAAGGACTTATAACGCGACTCGACTGTATTTATTTCAATTCACATAAACTTAAGAAAATTCAAGACATCAATAAATGATTGATTGTGTTATTAGCATTGCATTAAATTATATTATTATTCATAGAGTAAAGAATCCATTACCGGTATACCCACTTATATCCGGGCGATAATGACTTCTTCCGGTAAAATAAAAAAAATCAGAAGTTAAAATTTTTCAAACTTATTTAAAATTTTTTAAATTCTATATCTCAGTTTTTTATAACTTCCCAGATAGCAAAATGACGTCTTGATGAGTTCTGATTGAGTTCCTATTTATGATTTGGACGTCTCATCAACATCTTAAAGAAGTCTTTAAGAAGTTCTCAAGATGTCGAATGCCACCTAGCAAGCTCAGTAAGACGTCTTTAAAAAGAGTTCTCAAAGAGTTATTTTTTCTGACTTTGTAAATAAGATTTCATTATGAATTTACCATGAGGTCTTTAAGGAGCTCCTAATTTTGGCATCATAAAGAAGTTAAAAAAAGAATGCATTTAGACGTCATAAAACTGACGTCTTATTTATGGAGACTTCAAGAACTTTTAATTAAGAGTTTTTAAAAATGACATCTTTAAGAAGTCATCATAAGACTTCTTGATGACTCCTTCAAAAAGGCGTCGTAAAGCAGTCATTCCGACTTGAATGCTGCCTGGGTTAAATCGTTGTTGAAACTTCAAAATTTTTTTGCTGTCATCCTGCTTCTGGTCTTGTTAATGTATTTCTAAGAAATTTGTCTTTCGAATCTAATGAACCAAGCTGGGAATATTGTATAAATGTAATGAATAAAAAAAGTTTAAATGCGAAAAATAGTGTAAGATCGGAAGATCGAGCATTTGTGTCAAATTGTGTAACAGCATCGATCAATAGTTCAATATCCACTTAAGGTTGTCGTACTTATAAAGGTATTGTGTACACTAGCAAATCTTATACAAAATAAAAAAAAAACTAATAACTCTTTTGTGCTATTGCATAATAATCGCAAAGCAGAGATGAGTAATTTTTTCATTGAAGAAAAAAGACCATACATGAATGCCAATATCCTTTATGTAATACAAGTGCAAAATCTAGACCATCTCTGGGAAATACGAAACGACGATAATGATGTTAAGAAGTTGCCGATAACCAGGATAAAAGAAAACTGATCGAGCTCCTTGAGCACGAAAACATTGTTGTGAATACATTTTTGAGCTCTTCGAGCTGGAAAATACTCACGTATGCCATTGTTGTCGGAAAAAACTGTTTTTTTAGCATTTCTTTCTCCCACGATATCTTACGAATGAATTAACCGATTGAGATGGTTGTGGCGGCAATCAACGCGTTTTGTTAGATTCTTGTGCTGATTATATTTTAGAATTGATCGATTGAGCCATTGCTGATAAATTTGAAAAAAACTAAAAAAAAAATATTTTTTGTTTTACTTCCATATCTTAGAGTCTATTTGATCGATCGATTTGAAATTTTCAGAAAAGCTGACGGCCAACAAACTCTTTCGATTGTCACCTCAAATATTGTAATCAGCCACTTCATTAAAAAGATATTAAGAGTTTACATCTATACACACACACACACACACACAGACACACACACACAGACATACATACAGACACTCGGATATCCTTCTGAAAATAGTAAGAATGGCTTTCTACGACCTCAAAACGTTAACATCTGATGAAAACTCGATTTTCGAAAATCGGAGTGAAAACAATAACTACCCGAAATTTTTGAAAATTAATAATTTTCTTAGCGGGAAGTTAATAAAAAAAGTGGTCTGTACTTTTGACCGGACCTACCTATCTTAATGTATTTCGACGCGCTAAATCTGAAGTTATTTTTGCCCGTACACCCTCAAAATTTCAAGTAAATTGAAGAAAACCATAAAAGTAAGTCATTACTGCATACGCGCGTTAACCAACCAAGTAGTGGGAGAAAGCCCATTGACATACTATGTGAAGAACAGTCTATAATTTAATATTCAAAGGAATGGGCTTTCTCCCACTACTTAGTTGGCTAACGCGCATGTGCAGTAATGACTTACCTATAAAACGATGGTGGGAGAAAAGCCCATTCTTTTGCAGACTTAACTATACAGTATAACTATGCGGTCATATTTATCATTTCTTCGTGAAACTTGTTAGCGTTTAAATCGCAGTGTTTACTAATAAGCTCAAATATTTGTTGATATTGTGTAGATATTTCGGTTAAAGGTTTCAGTTACTATGGTTGACTCAGCGTATTCATTTGTTTCAGTGCTTATCAATGATGAAGACATTGATATATCGAAACCACCACCAACTCCAGGGAAATCAATTGAACGGGATTTTCCTGATATCTACAAAAAATTCGACCAGCCGACGAAGCCAATTGAATTGAAATCGACAGAGGTAAAACATTCTATACAGCATGTTAATCAAAAATATAATTTTAGTGTTTTAGATAAAAGAGGAAAAAAACAAGTCACGATCCGACAATTTCCAAACCAGAATAGGAGTCGATGGATTGAGGAATTATATTCTACCAGTGGCTCCATTAATAGTGTGAGGAAGAATAGAAATGTGAAACGGGTTCAAAAACGAAAAGGGTGCTCGTTACAAGAAGATGCTATTCCATACGAGAGTAAGAAGCACAAAAGGTCTTAATTGATAACAACAAAAATTTACGTGATCGATATTTATTAGTTGTAGTTTATAAAGTTTCTTATGTAATATCACCTTTTTCTGCATGTTCTTCAAGTAATTGAATTTTATATTCATTAATTAACTTTTTTCAGTTTATCGCATGTTAGTTTTAAGAAATAATGACAACCGGCCGGCTTGGCCACTAAAAATATTTTATTTTTTGAGATATATTTTATATTAATATGTTGCTAGAACACTGGGTTCTGAATATTTTTAAACACGCCAGTAGAAACTACTTCTGACTGCCAGTCCTCAGCCTGGGAAAAGTGTGAAGGGAAATATATTAAATCAAGTACACGTTCAAACACATATATATGTGTAAAGGGTCATAGCGCGAGTCTACTGTGTTTCTATTAGGTGTACAAAAAAGTTCTACCCGTTTTTTGTCAAAAAAAAATATATTTAAAAATTTTAAATAAAATACAAATTTTAATCAAAATAACCACCATCAGCATCTACTACCCTTTGCCAACGCTCAGGCAACTGATCGATCCCACGCCGATAAAAGGCTTGATTTTTTGTCGAAATGAAATCATCTATTGTTTTTTGCATTTCGTTTTCATTTTGTAAGTGTTTGTCAGCCAAGTAATTTTGCAATGAACGGAATAGGTGAAAATCACACGGTGCAAGGTCTGGTGAATACGCCGGGTGCGGTAAAACTTCCCACTGTAAATCATTTATAGTGTGGTGGACGATTGAACTTCTATGAGGCCTGGCGTTATCATGCTGCAGTATCACTGGTCGAGGTTTTTGTCCCGCAAATTGTCTTTTACTGTTGATTTCATCTGCTAATTTTTTTAATTGACAACTGTAGCGTTCTCCAGTAACGGTTTCTCCTGGTTTGAGTAACTCATAATATAGCACGCCCCACTGATCCCACCAAATACAAAGCAATATTTTTTTCCCAAAAACATTACGTTTTGGTGTTGATGTCGTTGGTTATCCTGGGTCTACCCAATGTTTTCGACGTTTAGGATTCTCATAGTAAACCCACGTTTCGTCCCCTGTTACAAGTTTCCACAAAAAACTTTTTTTTTTATGTCGTGAAAGCAACGACAGGCAGGTGTCAACTCGTCTTTCTCGTTGTTCTGGAGTTAATTCATGAGGTACCCATTTTCCTTCTTTTTGAATCTTACCTAAAGCATGTAATCTTTCAGAAATAGCTCGTTGAGTAACGTTTAACTTTTTCGCAAGTTCTTGTTGTGTTTGTGCAGAATCTTGATTCAGTAATTCTTCCAATTTCTCGTCACTGATTGTTGAAGGTCTTCCAGAGCGTGGTTTATCATTTAAATTAAAATCTCCGTTTGTGAATTTCCGAAACCATCTTCGACAAGTACTGTTATCAATAACACTGTCACCATAAGTTGCACAGATTATTCTTTGAGCTTCAGCAGCACTTTTTCCTTGATGAAATTCATATAAAAGACAATGGCGGATATGCTCATTACTTACTTCCATTTTTAACTTAATAAAAAAATATATATATCGAAGATTAATATATTAAAAGTTTGATGAATTTAAAGAGTACAAACAGCTGTGCATGTACATATACGTATTCATAGCTAATCTATAAATAGCTGTTAGATAACTCCATCTTTGAAAAACGGGTAGAACTTTTTTGTACACCTGATATATCGTAGACATAGTGGTATTTATCCTCTCATTTTCGAAAACTTTTTAAAATAAAATTTTTTTTTAAAATTCTTTTTTTAGTCGAAAGATAATTAACTGTCCGTCTTAAAATTATAAAAGTTTGCCCATTTTATATAGTTCTGAGCACTAATTTTAGTAATTAAATTTAGCTAGCATATACTATAGCACCCCCGATTTAGAAATATATATAAGCCAAATAAACTCAAGATTTAGATTCAACAGATTGAACTGCATAAAATTCATAATCGATCTATTAATCTAGCTCTATAAAATTTATTTTATCACAATAACTTCAATTTTTTGTTATCTTTGTCAGATTTTGATAGTTTTTCAGTCTTGTAATTCTTTATTAAATAAAAATTTTAACAAGTTGTAAATTAATATAAATTTGAAGTTTATTTGGCCCGTTAGCCCTAAATTTTTTGCTATTTTCAGGGACTTTCTTGCAATTTACTTAGATTTTAAATGGCTTATAAACTTCAAATTTGGATACAGCGGACCAAAATACATAAAAATCATACTTAGTCTATAGTTCCATAATTTCTTTTCTTACCAAAACTGCCAATTTTTGGCAATTTTTATGGTTTTTTTCAATTTACGTGAAATTTTGAGGGTGTACGGGCAAAAATAACTTCAGATTCGGATTCAGAGCGTCGGAATACATTAAGATAGGTAGGTCCGGTCAAAAGTACAGACCACTTTTATGTTTTGCAGGCCGGTTTTTATTTTATTCTAATGAAATAAAAACATTATTTCAGGATTAAAGAACTTTCATGATATAATGTAATTTTAATAGTTATTATACTAAAAATTATGTTTATCATTAGAAAATTTAAGTTATCAGTAAGATAATAATAATGATAATAATAATAATAAATTTCCATTCAGGCTCTTGGACTATTCATACTATAAAGAATAGTGTCATGATTTAGTCTAATACTAAGTATTTCTATTCATTTAATATTATGGTCAATGCCAATTTTTTATACTTAATTCTATTACTAATAATTATCAAAAGACCACCACCTGAGTATCTGCTTGGTCTTTTTTTTTTTTAACGAGGAGTATAACCAATTAATTTAAAGTTACATTTATTAGATATCTTTTTTTCGTTAATTAGCATAATGTCAATGTTGTGTCTTACTATAAAATCTTCCAATTCATTCGCTTTGTATTTTACTCCATTGGCATTCTGATAGGATATACTTATATTTTGCTTAGTCGAATAATTGTCCATTATAATTAATTATCCATTTATAATTGGATGAAATTCTAACCGTGCTAATACTGCTTGTGTTTTATCAGTATAATTCTTAAGTTTATCATTTGGTAATCTTAGAGATTTATTTAATGATTTAATATTACAAAGGCTGATTAACATTTCAAATTAATGGTATAACTCATTAATATCTTCTAAGTTATCATTAATTTTCATTATTCTACTATTTGGTAAAGTATTATATTCCCTTACATTATTTTTGTTACCTATTAAAGGTGCTTGTTGTTGCCTTGCTCTTGCTAGATATTGCGTTGGCCCTGGTTGCTGATTAGACTCTGGTTAGGTTCACATGAACCTATTTGTTAATAGTGTAAGATGGTTTTCGTGGCTGTTTACAGGTGGTTGCGACATGTGTATTGGTGTAGCTGTAGTTATTCGTTGAGGTCTTTTAAATACTCAATTCTTTCTAGGTGTTTTTAATAGGTCAAACATACTTTGAATAGTAATCCAGATAGCAAAATGACATCTTGATGAGTTCTGAATGAGTTTCTATTTATGATTTGGACGTCTCATCAACAACATTAAGAAGTCTTTAAGAAGTTCTCAAGATGTCGAATGAGCCACCCAGCGAACTCAGTTAGACGTCTTTATAAAGAGTTCTCAAAAAGTTATTTTTTCTGATTTCGTAAATAAGACTTCATTATGAATTCATCAAGACGTCTTAAGGAGCTCCTAATTTTGGTATCATAAAGAAGTTAAAAAAAGAATACATTTAGACGTCATAAAACTCCGTCTTATTCATTGAGTCTTCAAGAACTCTTCATGGAGTTCTTAAAAATAATACCTTTAAGTGATTATCATAAGATTCCTCGAGGGCTTCTTCAAAAAGACATCGTAAAGCAGTCATTCTGACTCAAATGCTGTCTGGGAAGCAGGATGTTCACCCCTCCAGTTGACACACGCTGGTGTATTTTCTAGCTTTACTGTACAGTCTTTTGTCTTATGATTTCCTCTACACTTGACACATTTCGATTTATAGTGGCAGTTAATTGTACCATGTCTATAGCTCTGGCAACTATAGCACTGTGTTACTTGTTTAAGATTCTTATATTTCTCCCATTTGACCAATATGCCACAGATGTCTTTAATGGCTACTATATTTTATCAGCCTCATGATATCTCATGATACTGCAGTATCATACGGTATTGACACATAATAAATTGCCGATTCAGATTGCATATTATCTCGTGCTTTTATTTTAATTAGTTTCTCCTTGTTCTTTGATGTTTTCTATTATATCATTTATTTCCGAGGGTTGTAATCCTTTAATGAAAAATTTTTTGTCTACTTGTTCTCTTTGTGAGTAGGTATGATATTATATTTTCAGTTGGGTGAGGCTGCCAATACTGTCGTTATGTTTCATTTCAAAAGTTGTGTAAAATATGATTTTTCCAGGCAAGTATTTCATTTTCAACGTAGGTAGTGTTTCTTTTACTAATTTGAGAAATGATGAAGTTTGCTGTCGAGTTAGCGTTGTAATATCAGGAACTATAGGTATTACTTGTATTTTACTTTTAGTTTTAGTCAATTCTCGTGGTTGTGCGTGTACTGACTGTGTCTTCATTTCTAATTCTAATTCATATTTCGATGATAATACTCCGAATCGGTTGCTTAATGAGATGTTAATACCCGCAGTCCTTAGGTTTTTTTTCCTGGACATGTTGTTTTGATTTTTTCTTTTGACAGGCTTAAATTGATTTACTTTAGCCAGATGAGCTAGCAGTCCATCGGCTTGAAACTGATTTAATATCTTGTGACCCTGCTGGTCACTGTCCATTGGACGTCACTTTCTAAGCAGTAGCACAAATGCATTGTCAAAAGATGCAAAAATATGACAAATAAAGTGTTTATATGATTAAATCACACTTTAAGGTTAAATGTATATCTCGAAATTTTCTATCAATACTCATCGAGTTTATCGTATTAATAATCAATCGTAATCTCAATAATCTTCAAGAATCGATGTATTTTCTCTTTGTGAATTCAAATGAACTCTATTTCCTTTACCTAACATATTTACTATTTTCTTAATACTTAAATTTACCTATTTGACTGCCCGGTTTTATTAAATCAAATCACCCTGATTAAAAAAAGGTATTTGACTCACAGGATTAAAAAATTTATATCCTCATGAATTCTATCCAATCCTGAAAATATAATTCAGAAGGATTCAACAATTCAAATTTTTTAACTATGTTAAATACTATTTAATTCTAAAAATATGATTTAACAGGATTTGAAATGATTTAAATCGTTTAATACTGTCGAATGCTTATAAATCCTAAAAATATGATCAATTAGGATTTAAGATAATTGAAAATTTTAAATACTACCAAATACTTTTAAATCCTAAAAATATGATTCATAATGATTTAAGATGATTGAAAATTTCTAATACTTTCAAGTATTCAAAATGTTTGGATAAAATAAGATATGAGTTTTGGTTTAATCCGTTTTTGTATAGTTATATATAACTTTATAAAGTAATATATATAATAATTGCCATAAAAAAAAAAAAAAAAAAAAAAAAATCCCCCCGACTAATGGACTCTAACCCAAGTCCTTCTAGCCCGAAGTCTGAGCTGTTGTCTACAGTGTTGTATTACACATTTGACAATAGGATTTATTGTACAGTCGAGTCAAGTTATAAGTCCGGCTTGTATCTTTTTCTTTTAACCAGACTCACGTTAATATGAGAGAGACACTAAAAGGACTTATAACGCGACTCGACTGTATTTATTTCAATTCACATAAACTTAAGAAAATTCAAGACATCAATAAATGATTGATTGTGTTATTAGCATTGCATTAAATTATATTATTATTCATAGAGTAAAGAATCCATTACCGGTATACCCACTTATATCCGGGCGATAATGACTTCTTCCGGTAAAATAAAAAAAATCAGAAGTTAAAATTTTTCAAACTTATTTAAAATTTTTTAAATTCTATATCTCAGTTTTTTATAACTTCCCAGATAGCAAAATGACGTCTTGATGAGTTCTGATTGAGTTCCTATTTATGATTTGGACGTCTCATCAACATCTTAAAGAAGTCTTTAAGAAGTTCTCAAGATGTCGAATGCCACCTAGCAAGCTCAGTAAGACGTCTTTAAAAAGAGTTCTCAAAGAGTTATTTTTTCTGACTTTGTAAATAAGATTTCATTATGAATTTACCATGAGGTTTTTAAGGAGCTCCTAATTTTGGCATCATAAAGAAGTTAAAAAAAGAATGCATTTAGACGTCATAAAACTGACGTCTTATTTATGGAGACTTCAAGAACTTTTAATTAAGAGTTTTTAAAAATGACATCTTTAAGAAGTCATCATAAGACTTCTTGATGACTCCTTCAAAAAGGCGTCGTAAAGCAGTCATTCCGACTTGAATGCTGCCTGGGTTAAATCGTTGTTGAAACTTCAAAATTTTTTTGCTGTCATCCTGCTTCTGGTCTTGTTAATGTATTTCTAAGAAATTTGTCTTTCGAATCTAATGAACCAAGCTGGGAATATTGTATAAATGTAATGAATAAAAAAAGTTCAAATGCGAAAAATAGTGTAAGATCGGAAGATCGAGCATTTGTGTAAAATTGTGTAACAGCATCGATCAATAGTTCAATATCCACTTAAGGTTGTCGTACTTATAAAGGTATTGTGTACACTAGCAAATCTTATACAAAATAAAAAAAAAAACTAATAACTCTTTTGTGCTATTGCATAATAATCGCAAAGCAGAGATGAGTAATTTTTTCATTGAAGAAAAAAGACCATACATGAATGCCAATATCCTTTATGTAATACAAGTGCAAAATCTAGACCATCTCTGGGAAATACGAAACGACGATAATGATGTTAAGAAGTTGCCGATAACCAGGATAAAAGAAAACTGATCGAGCTCCTTGAGCACGAAAACATTGTTGTGAATACATTTTTGAGCTCTTCGAGCTGGAAAATACTCACGTATGCCATTGTTGTCGGAAAAAACTGTTTTTTTAGTATTTCTTTCTCCCACGATATCTTACGAATGAATTAACCGATTGAGATGGTTGTGGCGGCAATCAACGCGTTTTGTTAGATTCTTGTGCTGATTATATTTTAGAATTGATCGATTGAGCCATTGCTGATAAATTTGAAAAAAACTAAAAAAAAAATATTTTTTGTTTTACTTCCATATCTTAGAGTCTATTTGATCGATCGATTTGAAATTTTCAGAAAAGCTGACGGCCAACAAACTCTTTCGATTGTCACCTCAAATATTGTAATCAGCCACTTCATTAAAAAGATATTAAGAGTTTACATCTATACACACACACACACACACACAGACACACACACACAGACATACATACAGACACTCGGATATCCTTCTGAAAATAGTAAGAATGGCTTTCTACGACCTCAAAACGTTAACATCTGATGAAAACTCGATTTTCGAAAATCGGAGTGAAAACAATAACTACCCGAAATTTTTGAAAATTAATAATTTTCTTAGCGGGAAGTTAATAAAAAAAGTGGTCTGTACTTTTGACCGGACCTACCTATCTTAATGTATTTCGACGCGCTAAATCTGAAGTTATTTTTGCCCGTACACCCTCAAAATTTCAAGTAAATTGAAGAAAACCATAAAAGTAAGTCATTACTGCACACGCGCGTTAACCAACCAAGTAGTGGGAGAAAGCCCATTGACATACTATGTGAAGAACAGTTTATAATTTAATCTTCAAAGGAATGGGCTTTCTCCCACTACTTAGTTGGCTAACGCGCATGTGCAGTAATGACTTACCTATAAAACGATGGTGGGAGAAAAGCCCATTCTTTTGCAGACTTAACTATACAGTATAACTATGCGGCCATATTTATCATTTCTTCGTGAAACTTGTTAGCGTTTACATCGCAGTGTTTACTAATAAGCTCAAATATTTGTTGATATTGTGTAGATATTTCGGTTAAAGGTTTCAGTTACTATGGTTGACTCAGCGTATTCATTTGTTTCAGTGCTTATCAATGATGAAGACATTGATATATCGAAACCACCACCAACTCCAGGGAAATCAATTGAACGGGATTTTCCTGATATCTACAAAAAATTCGACCAGCCGACGAAGCCAATTGAATTGAAATCGACAGAGGTAAAACATTCTATACAGCATGTTGATCAAAAATATAATTTTAGTGTTTTAGATAAAAGAGGAAAAAAACAAGTCACGATCCGACAATTTCCAAACCAGAATAGGAGTCGATGGATTGAGGAATTATATTCTACCAGTGGCTCCATTAATAGTGTGAGGAAGAATAGAAATGTGAAACGGGTTCAAAAACGAAAAGGGTGCTCGTTACAAGAAGATGCTATTCCATACGAGAGTAAGAAGCACAAAAGTTCTTAATTGATAACAACAAAAATTTACGTGATCGATATTTATTAGTTGTAGTTTATAAAGTTTCTTATGTAATATCACCTTTTTCTGCATGTTCTTCAAGTAATTGAATTTTATATTCATTAATTAACTTTTTTCAGTTTATCGCATGTTAGTTTTAAGAAATAATGACAACCGGCCGGCTTGGCCACTAAAAATATTTTATTTTTTGAGATATATTTTATATTAATATGTTGCTAGAACACTGGGTTCTGAATATTTTTAAACACGCCAGTAGAAACTACTTCTGACTGCCAGTCCTCAGCCTGGGAAAAGTGTGAAGGGAAATATATTAAATCAAGTACACGTTCAAACACATATATATGTGTAAAGGTTCATAGCGCGAGTCTACTGTGTTTCTATATCGTAGACATAGTGGTATTTATCCTCTCATTTTCGAAAACTTTTTTAAAATAAAATTTTTTTTTAAAATTCTTTTTTTAGTCGAAAGATAATTAACTGTCCGTCTTAAAATTATAAAAGTTTGCTCATTTTATATAGTTCTGAGCACTAATTTTAGTAATTAAATTTAGCTAGCATATACTATAGCACCCCCGATTTAGAAATATATATAAGCCAAATAAACTCAAGATTTAGATTCAACAGATTGAACTGCATAAAATTCATAATCGATCTATTAATCTAGCTCTATAAAATTTATTTTATCACAATAACTTCAATTTTTTGTTATCTTTGTCAGATTTTGATAGTTTTTCAGTCTTGTAATTCTTTATTAAATAAAAATTTTAACAAGTTGTAAATTAATATAAATTTGAAGTTTATTTGGCCCGTTAGCCCTAAATTTTTTGCTATTTTCAGGGACTTTCTTGCAATTTACTTAGATTTTAAATGGCTTATAAACTTCAAATTTGGATACAGCGGACCAAAATACATAAAAATCATACTTAGTCTATAGTTCCATAATTTCTTTTCTTACCAAAACTGCCAATTTTTGGCAATTTTTATGGTTTTTTTCAATTTACGTGAAATTTTGAGGGTGTACGGGCAAAAATAACTTCAGATTCGGATTCAGCGCGTCGGAATACATTAAGATAGGTAGGTCCGGTCAAAAGTACAGACCACTTTTATGTTTTGCAGGCCGGTTTTTATTTTATTCTAATGAAATAAAAACATTATTTCAGGATTAAAGAACTTTCATGATATAATGTAATTTTAATAGTTATTATACTAAAAATTATGTTTATCATTAGAAAATTTAAGTTATCAGTAAGATAATAATAATGATAATAATAATTAATAATAATAATAAATTTCCATTCAGGCTCTTGGACTATTCATACTATAAAGAATAGTGTCATGATTTAGTCTAATACTAAGTATTTCTATTCATTTAATATTATGGTCAATGCCAATTTTTTATACTTAATTCTATTACTAATAATTATCAAAAGACCACCACCTGAGTATCTGCTTGGTCTGTCTTTTTTTTAACGAGGAGTATAACCAATTAATTTAAAGTTACATTTATTAGATATCTTTTTTTCGTTAATTAGCATAATGTCAATGTTGTGTCTTACTATAAAATCTTCCAATTCATTCGCTTTGTATTTTACTCCATTGGCATTCTGATAGGATATACTTATATTTTGCTTAGTCGAATAATTGTCCATTATAATTAATTATCCATTTATAATTGGATGAAATTCTAACCGTGCTAATACTGCTTGTGTTTTATCAGTATAATTCTTAAGTTTATCATTTGGTAATCTTAGAGATTTATTTAATGATTTAATATTACAAAGGCTGATTAACATTTCAAATTAATGGTATAACTCATTAATATCTTCTAAGTTATCATTAATTTTCATTATTCTACTATTTGGTAAAGTATTATATTCCCTTACATTATTTTTGTTACCTATTAAAGGTGCTTGTTGTTGCCTTGCTCTTGCTAGATATTGCGTTGGCCCTGGTTGCTGATTAGACTCTGGTTAGGTTCACATGAACCTATTTGTTAATAGTGTAAGATGGTTTTCGTGGCTGTTTACAGGTGGTTGCGACATGTGTATTGGTGTAGCTGTAGTTATTCGTTGAGGTCTTTTAAATACTCAATTCTTTCTAGGTGTTTTTAATAGGTCAAACATACTTTGAATAGTAATCCAGATAGCAAAATGACATCTTGATGAGTTCTGAATGAGTTTCTATTTATGATTTGGACGTCTCATCAACAACATTAAGAAGTCTTTAAGAAGTTCTCAAGATGTCGAATGAGCCACCCAGCGAACTCAGTTAGACGTCTTTATAAAGAGTTCTCAAAAAGTTATTTTTTCTGATTTCGTAAATAAGACTTCATTATGAATTCATCAAGACGTCTTAAGGAGCTCCTAATTTTGGTATCATAAAGAAGTTAAAAAAAGAATACATTTAGACGTCATAAAACTCCGTCTTATTCATTGAGTCTTCAAGAACTCTTCATGGAGTTCTTAAAAATAATACCTTTAAGTGATTATCATAAGATTCCTCGAGGGCTTCTTCAAAAAGACATCGTAAAGCAGTCATTCTGACTCAAATGCTGTCTGGGAAGCAGGATGTTCACCCCTCCAGTTGACACACGCTGGTGTATTTTCTAGCTTTACTGTACAGTCTTTTGTCTTATGATTTCCTCTACACTTGACACATTTCGATTTATAGTGGCAGTTAATTGTACCATGTCTATAGCTCTGGCAACTATAGCACTGTGTTACTTGTTTAAGATTCTTATATTTCTCCCATTTGACCAATATGCCACAGATGTCTTTAATGGCTACTATATTTTATCAGCCTCATGATATCTCATGATACTGCAGTATCATACGGTATTGACACATAATAAATTGCCGATTCAGATTGCATATTATCTCGTGCTTTTATTTTAATTAGTTTCTCCTTGTTCTTTGATGTTTTCTATTATATCATTTATTTCCAAGGGTTGTAATCCTTTAATGAAAAATTTTTTGTCTACTTGTTCTCTTTGTGAGTAGGTATGATATTATATTTTCAGTTGGGTGAGGCTGCCAATACTGTCGTTATGTTTCATTTCAAAAGTTGTGTAAAATATGATTTTTCCAGGCAAGTATTTCATTTTCAACGTAGGTAGTGTTTCTTTTACTAATTTGAGAAATGATGAAGTTTGCTGTCGAGTTAGCGTTGTAATATCAGGAACTATAGGTATTACTTGTATTTTACTTTTAGTTTTAGTCAATTCTCGTGGTTGTGCGTGTACTGTCTGTGTCTTCATTTCTAATTCTAATTCATATTTCGATGATAATACTTCGAATCGGTTGCTTAATGAGATGTTAATACCCGCAGTCCTTAGGTTTTTTTTCCTGGACATGTTGTTTTGATTTTTTGTTTTGACAGGCTTAAATTGATTTACTTTAGCCAGATGAGCTAGCAGTCCATTGGCTTGAAACTGGTTTAATATCTTGTGACCCTGCTGGTCACTGTCCATCGGACGTCACTTTCTAAGCAGTAGCACAAATGCATTGTCAAAAGATGCAAAAATATGACAAATAAGGTGTTTATATGATTAAATCACACTTTAAAGGTTAAATGTATATCTCGAAATTTTCTATCAATACTCATCGAGTTTACCGTATTAATAATCAATCGTAATCTCAATAATCTTCAAGAATCGATGTATTTTCTCTTTGTGAATTCAAATGAACTCTATTTCCTTTACCTAACATATTTACTATTTTCTTAATATTAAATTTATCTATTTGACTGCCCGGTTTTATTAAATCAAATCACCCTGATTAAAAAAAGGTATTTGACTCACAGGATTAAAAAATTTATCAATCCTTAACAATCCTGAAAATATAATTCAGAAGGATTCAACAATCCAAATTTTTTAACTATGTTAAATACTATTTAATTCTAAAAATATGATTTAACAGGATTTGAAATGATTTAAATCGTTTAATACTGTCGAATGCTTATAAATCCTAAAAATATGATTTTTGACAGGGTAATTTTAATGAATATAAAATAATAAATAAATTTGAATTTGAATTTCGTTCCCGCCAATGACCGGCCGATGACCTCGTAAGTTACGAGTAGTATTGCGACTAGTCACCGGGCGTCGCATGAATCACTAAGGCCCGTCCGTTCGTCATTTTTTTAGTCTAAGGTAGTGGGAATAAGTTTCCGGAATAGTGAACGGGAGTGAAATGATATAATGGACTGCGGAACGAGAAAAAAGCTGAAAGAGAGTTGTCGAGACGACGAGTACACCAGGTAGAAAATCTTCAGGTAAATAGTGAAGTCCGTTCACGCTTCACGTGGAACGAGGCGATTTATTAATTTATATTTTTCTATTCTGTAAATTATCAGGCCTTTAGGCCGATAATTACAATAAGCAATTATTTAATACAATACTAATACGTACTGTTCATTGACAGGTTATAAATTGAAAAATTGATTTGGAGAGAGAGAGAAGGCGGTAAACTCGAGAGACCCCCAGACATCACCAGCAGAACCAAGACAGCAGCAACAGAAAATTACTTAGCGCGTCTGGATTTCGCAAGGTAAAATTTATAATTGATTAGGGCCTCTAATGTGATTAATAGAGGGCCGAATTAATTATAAATTAATTACTTAACATCTTTCTACTGGTTACGTAAATTAGATCGGTATCTCAAGGCCCGCCGGCCAGTTTGAATACGCCCTCGAAATTTCCGTAAAATCTTTGCCGGGTACTCGTTATTCTGTCGCAACTCTAAATTTATTCTATTCGAGGCCTCTCGGCTTGAATAAAATAAATTTTTCCGCGTAAATTATTTGATAATTAAATTCAATTAAATTCAATAACTTAATAAAAGTATTCAGGCCTGTCGGCCGCTCTAGACAATAATTGTCCGCGTGTAAGATCGTAAATTAAGGCCTTGCGACGCCAACTCACCGGCCGAATGTTCTAGTCAATTTTAACCGTAATTCTAGTCGTAAAATTTAGTCATAAAATATTTATAAAATAATGTTAAAATAATTCTAATTAAAATTATAAAATCAAAAGTAAGACGCTAGAAAATTACGATAAAATTGTCTCGAGTAAAGTTAAGGATGGATTATTTTGTCAGTAAATTAAGTTGAGTGTTAAATTACATAATGAAAATAATTATTAGTAAATTGAAAAAATAAAATATATAAATTTTGGAATTAGATATTAATGGGAAAGTTATCAGTGGAAAATTAATTAATTAATAATTAAAATAAAACCAAAATTAATTAATTAATAAATATAATTGAATTAAATAAGACAGTGAAAATTAATAAATGAATTAAATAAATCAGGGAAAATAAATAAGAATTAAATAGTTGTGAAATTTTCATACTGGAAATTTTATTGGTGAAATTTTTATGTCGAGTTTAGAAATTGAGTAAAAGAAAATGAAGTCATGAATTAAATAAAGTAAAGTAGAGTCAATAATTTTAAGTAAAGAAAAACTGTGTCTGTGATTTAGGTCCGGTGGACATGATAAGGTTATTTTAAATAATTATACATCCAGGGGATGTTTTTAAATCGAAGTTAAGGCTTACCGTCCAGGGGACGAGATAATTTAAGTGGGTGTGTGGGTGTGTGGGTGTAGTAACCGTCCAGGGGACGAGGAAAATTTAGTTTGTCATAAGTAACCGTCCAGGGGACGAGGAATTTAGTTTGCCATAAGTAACCGTCCAGGGGACGAGGAATTTAGTTTGTCATAAGGAATTTAGTTTGTCAAAAGGAATCATAGTTTGTCATAAGGAATCATAGTTTGTCATAAGTAAATTAGTTGTCATAAGGAAATAATTATTGTCAAAAAGTTAAGAAAATAAAGCAAAGTGCTTAAATCAAATAAAAATTGAATTAACATTATTTCAGCCTACTCTACGATTCCTCTTCTCACTCACAAAATATTACGAACGACCCTGAGTAACAAATTAATTTAAATTAATTAAAATAAAATCCTCCAACATCCGGTTCTGGAAGGCCGAGTCCATCTTCCAGTGGCGCCCTAATATTCGACTATAATACTAGGTGCGACCAGACTTGGCAAGATTAGTCTCTCTGTCATAAATTCGATACTAAAAAGTATAGTAGGAGAACTCTTAAAACTTCAAAAGATTAGAAAATTCATTTTTTTTTTTAAATAATCTTTTAATAAAAATTGCGGCCCTGCGCTCATAGCGCGATGAACGAAGAGTTAATATTAATGACAAATTGACAATCAAGTCCGATAGAGTATAATAATCAATAATTCTCAATTGATCAGTCAAGGCATTTTCAACCCATAATGAAAATATTGACCAAGAGGAACTTCCCGAGTTACTATTGGTGTTTCCGGTGTACCAAGTAAGGTCCAAGAATTAAGAGGTAGATTACTGATTTCTTCTTGATTTGATGTTTTTAATATTTTTAGGAGTGCTTCACGTGATATATTGAAATCAGTCACCCACAGCTAGTTTCGATAATAAACTTGTTTCATTGATAGCTACCAAAGCATTTGTTTCTAATTGATTACAGATCGATAATATACGTAAGTCCAAATTTCCACTAGTTTCACTGTCAGAACTGTAATTACTTATTTCATTTTCATTCAGTTTTTCGCCATCAATATTATTGTCTGTATTAATATTTCTTTCATTATCAACATCATCCAATTCATCACAAGATATATTATTACTGACAAAGCATGAATTATTTTCTACTGTTTCCTTTTCATCACTAAATGAATTTTCAAAATTATGAAATTTATTTTAAATACAACGTATTCGTTTAATTTTTGACCTTTACACAAATTTTAACAATTTTTTCTTTTCGACATTTTGCTATTGTATTTATAATAATAAATTATAATAACATAAATAAAATTATATGTAATTACTTTAGAGCAGATTCAATAAATAATGTTTATAATTATTGATGCTTATAGGTTACAATGACATTAGCTGACGAAAATTGAGGTTATAACAGTCTCATAAGAAAGTTATTTTTTTGATGTTTTAGAGACATCCATAAATAGTTATCATTTTGCTAACTTTTAGATTTCTTTTAAGTGACCTCAACATAAAGTTATCAAAACGATAACATTTTTCTGAGCTCTTAAAGGGTAACATTTTTTGGATAACATTATGTCATCTTTTTGACATTGATGCCAGACGGGTAGTAATCACAACATGTAATTAGTTAATAACTACTGATTCAGTTTTTGATGCGAAGAAAAATCAGTATTTATTGATTCATGCACATTAAAAAATACAAAAATTCATACCATGATGATATATTAAAATGAAAATAGAATCAACATGTATACAAGTTTTTCGATCAAATACGTTTTCCATTCTGTAACCAAGTGGTATTTCTTCAGGCTCTACATATTTACTGCATTCTTTTGATACATCGATTTGTTGATTTAAATTCTTTAATCAGTCAAATGGGTTGTAAAAGTCAAATTTATTTAATAATTCTTCCATTTCAATATCATCAGATAATTGTCTATTAAATTATAGTAATTTGCCATAAAATGGTTATTATAAACATTTATCTGAAAACAGCAATGATATTTATTTATAAACATGAAATAATTACCCTGCTTAAAAAATCCGATAGATTTTTATAGCCAAGGTATTAGGTGTACAAAAAAGTTCTACCCGTTTTTCAAAGATGGAGTTATCTAACAGCTATTTATAGGTTAGCTATGAATACGTATATGTACATGCACAGCTGTTTGTACTCTTTAAATTCATCAAACTTCTAATATATTAATCTTCGATATATATATTTTTTTATTAAGTTAAAAATGGAAGTAAGTAATGAGCATATCCGCCATTGTCTTTTATATGAATTTCATCAAGGAAAAAGTGCTGCTGAAGCTCAAAGAATAATATGTGCAACTTATGGTGACAGTGTTATTGATGACAGTACTTGTCGAAGATGGTTTCGGAAATTCACAAACGGAGATTTTAATTTAAATGATAAACCACGCTCTGGAAGACCTTCAACAATCAGTGACGAGAAATTGGAAGAATTACTGAATCAAGATTCTGCACAAACACAACAAGAACTTGCGAAAAAGTTAAACGTTACTCAACAAGCTATTTCTGAAAGATTATATGCTTTAGGTAAGATTCAAAAAGAAGGAAAATGGGTACTTCATGAATTAACTCCAGAACAACGAGAGAGACGAGTTGACACCTGCCTGTCGTTGCTTTCACGACATAAAAAAAAAAGTTTTTTGTGGAAACTTGTAACAGGGGACGAAAAGTGGGTTTACTATGAGAATCCTAAACGTCGAAAACATTGGGTAGACCCAGGACAACCAACGACATCAACACCAAAACGTAATGTTTTTGGGAAAAAAATATTGCTTTGTATTTGGTGGGATGAGTGGGGCGTGCTATATTATGAGTTACTCAAACCAGGAGAAACCGTTACTGGAGAACGCTACAGTTGTCAATTAAAAAAATTAGCAGATGAAATCAACAGTAAAAGACGATTTGCGGGACAAAAACCTCGACCAGTGATACTGCAGCATGATAACGCCAGGCCTCATAGAAGTTCAATCGTCCACCACACTATAAATGATTTACAGTGGGAAGTTTTACCGCACCCGGCGTATTCACCAGACCTTGCACCGTGTGATTTTCACCTATTCCGTTCATTGCAAAATTACTTGGCTGACAAACACTTACAAAATGAAAACGAAATGCAAAAAACAATAGATGATTTCATTTCGACAAAAGATCAAGCCTTTTATCGCCGTGGGATCCATCAGTTGCCTGAGCGTTGGCAAAGGGTAGTAGATGCTGATGGTGGTTATTTTGATTAAAATTTGTATTTTATTTAAAATTTTTAAATATATATTTTTTTTGACAAAAAACGGGTAGAACTTTTTTGTACACCTAATATAAAGCCCTATACTTAACTATAGCACTTCTCATAGAACTTATTCATTCTTATAAAATGTCTATGGGAATTTATAAGAAACTATTGGATTCTATAAGATTTTCTAAACAGGGTAATGACAATTTCAGGTTATGCATTATCTAAGATGTAAATCAACTGCATATACAAAAACATATCAGAATTATTTTACTCATATTCAATTGAGACAAATAAATAAGTTTCATTATAGTATATAAATTATGAATTAACTTTTGTTAAATATTTTAAACTTACCGTAATAATAGTGTAATATAAAAATAATCTTTGATTATAACTTCCAAACATCCTCTGTCTAACGAACAAGCTCCCAAGTATAGATGGCACTCTTTACTGCGTGAAGCTAAATTCACCGATTAGTCAGTAAACTGAATCAAAGCTACTGATCTTTCAGTAGATTTTGTAACTACTGGAAAAATCAGTAACATTTTAACTAATTCAGTTTAAGAGAGTGGTTTAAGGAAAAAAATTCTTGGGTAAAGAAAATCAGTCATCTTGAATCGAATTAGATGTTGACTGGTACTTCATCAGCATGATCATCCTCAAATCTAGAGCAAATATTTTATGGATCAGGCAAATAATATTCATTGAAAAATTTTTATAGTTTGCAACTAAAAATTGTAGCAAATGTTATAACATTATAGTTTTTTATCTTGTTCGATCAGTATTGCATTTTTTTAAATTGTTTATATACGATAACTTTGTTATCGAGTTGACATTTGAAATAATGAAGCACAAACTTTCATAAGCATAATTTTTTAAATATTATCTATGATATTGTGACAATTAATAATATTTCACAATATTCCCGAGAAAAAATGTTTATATATAATCATATATAATTATATATAACTATATATGATCATATATAATTATATATAATCTCGTATATATATCCATATAGAATTGTATATAATTATATATGATTATATATGATCATACATAATACAATATTTAAACGGAGAAAGTCATATGTAGCTCCATATATATTATATGTGATTATATATAATACTATTTTGAGAAATTTTTTTCATTTAGAATCATATATAATTATATATAATCTTATATATATATCCATATATAATTGTAAACAATCATTAGGGTGTTAAAAAAAAAAAATTTTTTTTTTCATGGTATTCAAAAACTGAAAATACCCAGTTTTTCAATCGGTTGAATTTCATATAATTTTGTGAAATTATTCAGTGTTTCCCAAAATTTTATATAAGTTTTTTTAAATTTCACATCACAACAGAAAATCGAAAAAATTTGAAGAAACTTAATAAAATTTTATATAATTATCATCGAAGCCGACAAAAATAAAATTTCATGTAAGTTCATGGAGTTTTTTTAAATTGTGTAAAAATCTATCACGAAAACTTATGAACTCGGTCTTTACCGGTATTTCACTCTAAATACATCAATTAAGCACATGACTTGAACTCTCGTGATGTGGACCAGTGATCAACGTTCAGGGCTACCAGTCAAAAGGAGCCGTGTTCGAACCCAGCAGATGTTCCAGGATTTTTTCATCATTTAATGCTATCAATTCTTGTTTCTGAATTTGTAATGCGTTCGCGCGGTAATAACCAAATCAAAAATTTGGTATTTAATTTTTTTTTTTTTCAAAAATATTTTTTAATTATATATAACTTGATTATATATAATCATATATGAAAAATGGCCAAATATAATTATATATAATTACATACAGTTATATATAATTATATATGATTATATTTGGCCATTTTTCATATATGATTATATATAATCGAGTTATATATAATTATATATAATTTTATATGATTATATATAAAAATTTTTTCTCGGGTTGCTGCTTACGACGTAACCAAGTTCTTAGGTAAAAAAATGTCCAATTTTAATAATTGTTTGCGATAACTTTGTTCACGAGTTAACCACATTTGAAATAAAAAATGATAAACTTTTATCAGCATAATTGCTGCAATATTCTCTGTGATGTATAGTGACCATGATGTTTGACAAGGTTGCTGTTTACGTATGAAAACAAGTTTTCAGGTAACAAAAAGTCCATTTTTCAGTAGTTGGTATGCAGAAGCTCTTAGAAATCAAACGAAACATTACTGGTAAGAAATAATTATTTTTCTTTAACTTAAAAAAAAAATCAAATAATGTTTTTTTTTCTGCATATAGAATAATAAATAGTTTTGTTATATATTTTAGTATTTATAATTTATTGTATTTTAATAATTTAAAAAATAAAATATCAATTGCCATTTTTTTTTATTTTTCAAATTATTAAAATTTCTATAACTTGGAAACTATGGACTTCAGTGACTTGACTCATTGGACTATTTTTTAATGGAATAAAATTTCCTACAAAATTCCCATTAACATTTTCAATGTACTTTCATTGGTTTATGTTCTGCAAGCCAACAAAGGTCAATTTCATAGGAAAAATGACTTCCGCAGCGCACACAAGTGAAACAGCTGGAATCACAGCTAAGTTACTATGGGCACTTTTGAAGAACACCAAATGCCCTACAATTTTCGACCAAAACTGTGCCGATATCATAAAACGCAACTGAGTATTAGAAAGTTCAAAAAGAAAATAATTTAATTTACGTGTATTTTAAATGGGAAATTTTGTAAATCAAATGGAAAGTACTTAGAATTGGGATTAAGAGCTCAAACTTGGCAGGAATTTTTGTTTTAGCATAAAAAACAATATTTTGCTTGATGAGCGACAAAAAAAAAATACTTTCGCCGGAAACGAAGCACCCTAATCTATACATATATAGAAATTTATAGGCTTTGGATAGGCATGCTATTTTTATTTCAAATTACGCGTCAAATATCATTTTTATAACCCACTCATACTATATCTACCCTTTTTAGAATTTTCGTCTGTTTGTACTTTCCCTGATTTAAAAAAAAATGATTTGGAATGATTCAAAACAATTTAAAACGATTTAAAGTAATGTAAATCCTTTATTATATAGATATACACTTAACGTGGAGCAAAGCATACTTCATACTTAATCAGGGTTTATAACTAAACAACCACTCATCTGATTGAGATGAAATTTTTTTTACACATACGACACGGAGAAAAAATTAAAGGAACTGTTCCTAGTACGTTTATGAAATATGATCCCATACCGTTATGGTAATGATTACTAGGGACTATGGGATATAGACCCATACTTTTTGGGAAGGTTTCCATAAATATGGTAACAATTCCTATCATTATGGTAACAGTTCCCATATCGCATATGAAAGAATCATGGTAATGATTACCATACTCATAGGAATAGTTCCCATAAGCAAATAGGAACCAATCCTATAACCACATTGTAACAGTTCCTAAGCGTATATGGGAATGGTTACCATAATATTATGGGAATGGTTACCATAATATTATGGGAATGGTTACGATAATATTATAGGAATAGTTACCATAATATTATGGGAATGGTTACCATAATATTATGGGAATGGTTACCATAATATTATGGGAATGGTTACCATTATATTATAGGAACAGTTACCATAATATTATGGGAAGTATTACCATAATATTATGGGAACGGTTACCATTTTATTGTAATATAGTTTCACAAATAGATTGAAGATACAAAAAAAATGCTTATTACAAACAAAAATTATTATAATTTCTAAATATTATGGTAACCATACCCATAATATTATGGTAACCATTTCTATAAAATTATGGTAACCATTCCCATAATATTATGGTAATAATTCCCATAATATTATGGTGACCATTCCCATAATATTATGGTAACCATTCCCATAATATTATGGTAACCATTCCCATAATATTATGGTAGCTGTTCCTATAATATTATGGTAACCATTCCCATAATATGATAGTAACCATTACTATACGTACATAGTAACGATTACTATAATTCCATAGGAACTATTCCGATACGTATGGGAATCATATCCATAATTATAGAAATGGTTACCATAATATATATGGGTGCCGTTCCTATAATCAACATTTCAAAAAAACCAGTTACCATGCAGTATGGGAACCATTCCCATAATATATTGTAACTGTTTACTATAATTTTCTCTCCGTGGAGATACTGTTCATTTGAAATATAGGCTCCTTTTTAAATCAATTATAAATCAGAATTCGTTTTTTATTTTTATTTTATTTATTTACTTATAACGGTGCATGACACTTGTGCATAGAAACCATAGAAAAATATAGTATTTGATAGTATATACATTAGACTGTTTCAAATTAGAGGACTACATTTTTTTTTATGAACATTGAAAAATCGAAAGGGTATCTTAAAATATGGTGACAGTTAAATTTTGAGCTCTCAATATTGATATTTGGAGATTTTTTGATAAATCCATCTGTTTAAAATTTATTAGAGTTCAATGTAAAGTTATAGAAGTAAAGTAATTCCCATTTTAATGTCGAGCTCTTGAAATCGATCTGAACTACTTTTTTACGAGCTTGAAATTAAAATGGAAATAACTAGAAAACAATGCGGAATTTGAAAAAATTTGACTAATAATAATTTGTAGAGGATAAAATTGTCAACAAAAAAGACATTATAATATTTTGTAATAAATCTTATAGTTTCACTGGAAAAGCAAAAAGATCTCGAAATTTACTCTAACTTGACTTCAAGCTCTAATAACTTTTGAAAAAATGGATTTATCAAAAAATAATAAGAGATTTTTTTTGTAGAGCATTCAGTTTCCTATTAAAAATTGTATTGGAAATTTCTGAATTCTCATTGGTTGACGTGGTATAAAATTCAGAACGAGCAAAAACAAGTGTTTTGAATTTTATTAAACTTTAACGTCGGGTATCTTGTAAATGATTGAATTTATGCAAAAATCATTAAAGACCTTTTTTGTAGATTAATAAATTTGCTATAAAATATTCAAGATGAGATTTTTTGTATCTTGATTTTTTCGGAAGTTATGTATTTTTTACCATGTTACTAAATGAAAAATCGAAAATTATCAATAGCCACCTCTAAATATCAATATTAAGCTTAAAATTAAACTGTAACCATATTTTAAGACACTCTTTCGATTTTTTAATATTCATAAAAAAAAAAAAATAGTCCCCTAATTTGAAACAGTAATATACATATTTGCCGTTTAAAAAATATGGGCATCTTAACATAAAGACAACTCGTACATTGAAACAGTTGTAAATGAGACTTTTAAAGGGCGCTATAACAGAGTCCTAGCAGACAATTTTAAAATTATATGGGAAAGTATGGATTTATCTAAGAATCCATTAAAATTAATATAGTAGTGTAGGGATTTATATAAGAATCCATGTAGAAAGCCATGGGTATCTGGATTCCCATATAAGAAACCTACATATCTCATTTTTATTGTATCTTTTTGTTAAGTCGTAATAATTAATGAAAGCAATTATTATATTTTTACAGTACAGATCGGGAAAAATTTACAATGCAGAAATATATTTTATTGTTAGGTATCCTCATATTTTGGGGCCTTTATGCCTATGCAGATGAAAAAGAAGGATGTAGAGGCAAATGGGTAAGAAAATGTCACAGTACAGTGATGAAAAAATTTTAATATTAATTGTAATGAACTTAAAAAAAATTTTTTTTATTTAAATTTTCAAAAGACTTAATTTTTTATTAAACTGAATTTAAGTCTTGTGAGTCCAAATACGAAATCTCAGATACAAATTTATAGTCTTTAATTTGAAATCTGCGGAAAAGCTCAAAATTCAAAGTACATTACACTACAAGGGCAGGAATCTCAACTTTCTGCCCTTGTAGTATAACAGATTATTTCATCATGTTTCGCGGCACAAATATTACGCGTTACAAATGCCATAAAGACGTATCAGCCTATTATACGCCTTTATTACACCCGGGCGTACCAAAAAATTTTTTTTTTGGGAAACAACGTATTTTTACTTGAAACACATAGAAATGACGAAAAAAAATTTTTTTCAAATTTAAAATTTTTTGGTACGCCCTTATGGCACCCTGTAGGTACCCTAGGTACCATAAGAGCGTACCAAAATTTTTTTTGCATTTCTACCGGTTTCAAGCATAACTACGTCGATTCCTGAAAAAAAAATTATTTTACGCCTTTATGTCTTTTCAATGGTATATTTTTCAAGATACGCCCTCCCTTATGGCATCAATAACGCAATTAGACTTTCTGCCGCGAAATTGATGCTGGAGATACATACTTTTGAACGAGGTATGAAGAAAATTTTTTTTTTTTACTTTAATTTTAAGTCTTATGACTTTTTGAATTTTGAATTTACGGACTCGCGGAAAAGGATTTTTTGAAAGTTTTATTCCGTATATAAAAAAAAAGTCTAGTACCGCAAGTCCGTAAAATGAAAATCAAAAAAATTTTAGACCAAAAGGTGAATCTCGTGAAAATATGTAAGATCAGAGAATTAATTTTCCTGATAGTTTTTATTTAAAAAGTAGAATTGAAGGTTTTTCTTTTTTTTTTTTTAATACTACATTGTCATAAATATAAAAGAAACAAAGTGAATTAATGGTTTTATAAATTTATTCGATTTTTTTTCCTACAGTGTCATCCGGTGCTATACTACAAATGCTGTGATGGCTACGGATGTGACAATGGACATTGGAAGCAAGGACATTGCTTACCATTCAAGGAAATCTCGTAGAAAAAAAAATTACATCAAATGCATGAAGAAATAAATGTTATTGTACAACAACAAAAATGAAATATATCAACCCATGAAAAAATATTTTTATAAAATTTCATATCAAACGTGGCCTTTCATCAATTTAAAAAATCTATGAAGGAATCCAGCTCAGATTGCTGTGTGGATTTCTCCATGGCGTGTTTGGATGGATTTCTCTATGAATCCACCATAGATTCGCATATAGATTCTTTGATGGTATACCATGGAAATCTTCACCATGCCAAATCCACGTGGGGGAATTCAGCATTTATTCCTCTGTGCATTTCTCCATGACGTTTTCAAATCGTTGGAACGCTTGACGTATAAAATTTCGAATGTGTGTGTGCAAATACACATGCTATACAATTTAAGCGTTCCAATATTCTTAGATTGGGGAAGGAGAATCAGAATGGGAGAGACTTGGATTATAAGAACCTGTTAAATTTTGTGCAGCTTTGTACACGGAAAGATTAGAACTCGAATAGTTACTGTTCCGCACCAGACTCAGTACGGTGCTAGAAAAATGAAAGAAAATTGAGTTAGCACCGAAATAAGTGATGTGCGCACAAGACTCAGTCAAATTCTGAATAGTAACCAGTGTGGTGCTGCACATAAGTGGTTCGTGTGCGCACGTGAATTAATAACATCTTAAGAATTCTCAGCCGAAGATTTTTGAGCACACTATAATGACGAATGTGTATCATGCGAATAGTTATGGTTTCGCACCGTAACCAAAAAAGCCAAAAATTTCACGGAGTTTATAATCTTAAAATTTTTTTGTATTTTTTTCTGAAAAGTAAATTCAAAGACAAAAATTTTGAAGAAAAAAAACGGCCCAATTGGTCAATTTTTGAAGAAGTTATAGCTATTTAAAAAAATAAAAGCTTTATTTTTGAAAAACATAACTTTTTTTGGGTTGGGTAAAAAAATTTTTAAATTTCCTGAAAAAAGATTTTAATGGGGTAGAAAAGGAAAAAAAAATTTTAGCAAAATCGAAAGAGGTCGGGGTCAAAAGTGGTCGATTTGGCGTGGAATGACCTATATATAATGTATATATTTAGCGACGAATCTTTAGGATTAGATTGAAACAATCACTACCAAAGTCACCAAATACCAAAGAGTGGAACATTGTGAGAGATAATGAGAAGTATACTTATAAAAATAATAATCTTCTAATCGATTTTGAAAACTTAACATTAAAATGAAAATAACTAGAAAACAATGCGGAATTCGAATAAACTTCATTAAAAATAATTTGTAGGGAATAAAATTGTCTACAAAAAAGGTTTTATGACATTTTTTGATAAGTCTAATAGTTTTGCTGAAAAAATAAAAAGATCTCGAAATTTACTATAGATTTGACTTCGAGCTCCAATAACTTTCGAACAGATGGATTTATCAAAAAATGATAAGAGACTTTTTTTGTAGATCCTGATTAAACAGCTGAATTCGATCGAATTAAATTTTTAATCCTATTTAATTCAGATAAATTCTGTTAATTCGGTACCTAACTTAAAAATGAATTCTGTCTAATTCGGCAGAAAAACCAGAATTTGTCCAAATTAAAACGAATTGAAATAATTCTATTCGGTTTAATTCTGATTAATTCGAAAATAATTCTCCAATTTCTGGTTCTGAATTCGAATTAAACTGAATTAAAATGAATTTGAAATTTTTAAATCAGTTTTATTCTGTTTAATTCAAATTTTCAATTCAGTTGAATTCTATTTTGCAGAATTCGACAGAATATAACAGAATCAAAATTTTGAATTCGGTTGAATTCAGTTGTTTAATCAGGGGAGCGTTCAATTCTCTACAAAAATATTTGATGGACATTACCGTGTAATTTATGGTTCATTAGTTACACAAATCAGAAGAACAACAATTTTTTTTCCTGTGTCATTCTTTTATATTAAGTTATATTTAGTTTTTTCAAAAGTGAATATATTCTTTCAATCTTATAATCAACAATAATAACATATGTCTAGCACAACTAAACTTAGTCGTCACTGTCGGTTGCGTAGCCTAGTTGTTAAAGCGTCGGTCTTTCGTTCGAAATTACCTTACGACTGCTGTGAAAATGTTGTAAAATATTTAAATGACGATAAAGATGAATTGATAACTTTTACCCAAAACTCTATAGAACTCAACGAAATGCGTCGATTGCCACCTCAACCATCAAAATCGATTAATTCCTCCGAGAGATATCGCGGGAGAAAGAAATGATTAAAATAGTTATTTTCGATACGTATGCAGAACGGTAGCCATTTGACGGCTTGAAGTGACGTCACGAGTTTGAGGTTATGGGCGCATTCTTAGCAAGTCCGGATATAGTACGAGGTCTTGATGAGAATGTATCCACAGACTCAAACTTGTGACGTCACTTCAAGTCTGTCAGGGTTCTTACCTTTGAGCATAACGTATCGAACAAAATTTTTTGTCATATCGACGGAAGTTGAATTTGCGAGAGAAACAGTCAAAAATATTTAATTACTGCTTATTTAATTTGAAAGTTCTACCTAGCGGACGTTTGTCGAATTAAAAGATAATTCAGCTCATCTATAGTGCGTATTTTAGTAGTCGTGTAGGAATGTAGAGGCAGATAGAGAGAGAGAAGTTACTATTCGATCCTAGTTCGAGGAAAGTTAACTAAACTATAGATTGCCAGAAATCATATAGTTTGCGCCCTCTGCATGTTACTGAAAAATTCAACTTCCGCGGTTGATATGACAAAAAATGATTATAGTCGTCCCGATGAAAGCTTGGGTTTTTTTTCCCACCACGGCTTCTTCCCCCACCCTTTAAATGTTGGTTTTATAGCTTTGGCGCATGCGCGCATTCTAATATTATGGTGGTGGGGAAAAATTTCCAAGCTATCGTTGGGACGACTATATACATAGAAATTGGCAATATATGGTTATTTATGACTGTAATATTACAATTGGCATTGGTAATATATGGTTATGCATGACTGTATGACTGCAGTATTTCCTTAAGTACCCCATTTTGCCCTTCCCTCCCCTACTTAATTTTTATTAGGATGGGGATGAAAACGTAGAGGGCGGAAATAGCTGAACTATATGCAAGACACTGACCTGCCTCAAACTCAAACTACAGTAAAACATACTTTTTCCAAGTAAAGACCACGTGTTGCCGCAAGTGAATTAAACCTGTGCGTATATCGTCTATTGTATAAAACTTATCATTAAAAATATGTCGAGTGTTACAAGCAGTGGTATTACTTCAAGTATTCAAGTTCGAGATGAAGATGAAAATTACGATTTAATAGAAACGTTAAATAAATCAGGAGTTTCGGTGGTATCAACTAAAAATCGTTTTTCAAAGCCGGCATTTGAGTACGAACTAGGAAAAGTTTCGGAATCGTTGAGGAAAAACGGAGTTGAATTAATTATAAAGAGTATTTGTTTAGTTGGAGGATCACTTAAATATGCCGTTCGAATTGGCGATATTAAACTGGTCAAACTGCGGATTCGCCAAGGTGTAAATGTTAATAGTTCAGGACGAAAAGGCAGTTCTCCTCTACACCTAGCAGCATGGTATGGACATCCCAAGATCATTAAGCTTCTTATTAATAATGGAGCACGTCTTGATTCTGTATTAAATGGACCAATAAAAAATGGATTTACGCCGCTACATCTTGCATGCTTAAATAATAAAGTTAAGTGTGTCAAAGTTCTATTAAAATATGGAGCTAGTGTTACCCCAAAATGCGCCGATGTTCACCATCCAATCCACATCGCTGTGTTTAAGAACTATGTTAAAATAGCGGCGTTGCTTTTGGACAATGGCGCAGACGTAAATCTACGATTTAACAATAAATTCTTTCATAATAAATGGGACCAACCAATTTTTTGGAAGGACATGGATTTAACGCTGTTACACTGCTCGATTGCTCGAAAAGACGACGAAATGACAGCATTATTGTTGGAGCATAGAGCTGATATTCATTTAAATACAAGGTCGAATAAAACATCATTGATGCATGCTGTTGAAGCAAATGATCCCAAGTTAGTTGAATCATTTTTGGCGAAAGGCGCGAATCCCAACGATCGAGATATTTATGGTGAACCAGTATTGTTTTACCTGGTCGTAAATGCCAATAATCAATCTATTTATTATAGTAGACAAGAATTTTATTCTGATTTAAAGAAATTGAAAATAATAGAACTTTTATACGCTGCTGGAGCTGACGTCAATGTGAAATTTGGATCAAACAAATCTTATGATTCACTTGTTCACTACACGTGTATGTATGGACATCTATCGGTCACCGGATTTATACTTCTTGAGACCAATTTCGATTGTAGGAACATTAATTATGCAGTAATTGAGGTTTCAAAATTAATAGAGGAAGCTATCTCCCCAAATGATCAACATGATTTGGAATACATTTTATGTCTTAAGAATTATTTTTGTTGTTTGAAAATAGAATTATTGTATTACATATTTAGTAGACATATGATTGGTTTCCCAATTAAAGAAGAATTACTATCGGCAATACACTCATCTTCAGGCCACGACAGCAGCCCAGAAAAAAATGTGCCAGAGCTTGAACATATTAAAAAAAGAGTTGACGATAATATCAGAAATTTAAAACAAATAACAATTGGAAATACTAAAATTTCTTTTTGGTATGTATTGAATTGTAAAATGACGGAGTTAGTAAAACTTTCATTTCAGAAAGATTTTCGGAGTTTATGTCTAGATGATTATACCGAGGAATTGTTTAACTATTATGACATTGTTAGAATTCGTTTAAAAACTGCCATTAAAAGAAGTATCTTGATAGAAAAAAGTAGAGAAATAGTATTTGATTTATTTCACACTCATTTACTGTATGAATGTTGCGAAACAATTGCAACATCTTTTAATGATAAAGAATTAGAAGATTTTATAAATCTTTGTAGTAACAACATAGTTTGCTAACTTTTATTTGATGTTATGTATATATATTTTACAATAAATATTTAATACTGTTGAAAACTTTCTGTTCTTTTATTTTGTAGGCTAAGAAGGTAAATGTCCCAATTGGGAACTGACCAGTGGACGTGGCTTAAAAAACATGGCTACGTATTGTGTGCAAGTAAAGAGTTACTGATATGTTTACATTAGATTAGTGTTGTGAATTTTATTTATTTATGTTTACTATCGAGGAAATATTTAACTGGGTCGGATCAAATCCAGCTCAGAAGAACATTAAAGATGCCGAGAGAATAATAGCAGCGGGTCATTTACTAAAATGTGGTAAAAATATTGAAAGTATAAACAGTGATGTTGTGACTTTTTCGGCATTGTGTTTACAAACATCTCATCTGAAAGAAAAACCTCACGAAATTGAGGGATCAGTATCAAAATCTAAAAAAATTTTAAGTCTAAAATGCTCATGCAAGGCTGGCAAAGGAACACAATGTAAACATGTAGTAGCTGCTTTATTATATTGTTACCGGTAAGTAATTTTCTAACCTCAATTTTCACAGAAAAAATGATATTAATTATTTAATGACATTAATTTTAATTTTAGGAAAGGAAATCAACTAGATGTCTTATCTGCGACTGATAAAAAATGTGGATGAAAAAATAAGCAAGAAAAAATTGTTAAAGAATATAATTCAACACCAATCCTCCAGCATGCTTGTTTTTCAAAGGTAAAACGTAAATATGTAAGTAGCCAAAATGTAACAGAAGACCCGGTAGCTGCGAATAATTCTTTAAGTCAGCAAGATGCTGATGAAGATCTTGATGATGTTTACGAAGGTGAAGTCTATGAAGAAGTTGTTTCTACGAGTGTTATAAAACGCAAGTGTCCAGAATGGATCGACGTAAAAAAGCTTACTGAAGATGAAAAAAAGCTAATAGTTGAAAAAGTTCGGACTAGATTGAAAGACTCGGCGTTTTCTAAGCATTAGTAAAAATAATTAAATATAGTGGTGTATTTTTATTGATTTGTGTTTATAAGCTTTAATGTTAATATTTTTTTGATTATTTTGATTTTTTTGATTTACTACCACAACCATTCACAGCGCAATAAACTCTACTTTTATTTTTCAAACGAGGGTTTAATTTAATGAGTTCCATTTTAGAATAATTAATTTTTTTTTATTTTTTAATTAATTTTTATGAATTATTTTATATACTTGTATACTAAAGTGCACACTACAACTAGTATTTTTTTTTGCCACCAGACGTCGTGATCGAAATGGTCAGTTCCCAATACCGGAACGACGAAGGATATAAGACTGATTTTTATCGTTTTAAAAATATTCAAATTAATTATAAAGCAAAATAATTTCTTACATCATATAAAATAGACATTTACCAATTTAAAAATAATCAAATTAATTCATTTTTCTTAAATTTAATATAAAAAAAAAAATTTTTTTCTATGACACCCAAAAGACCCAATACCGGAACGCTGAAATAGCCTTGTCCCAATACGGGAATTCGGCTGTCCTAATACCGAAACAGTAAATAAAATAAGTTATTTTTTGTATTTATTCATGGTGAAAATATTAATAATTATTAAATAATATTAATATAAAATGAGTATGAATGTAGCAGACATCAGAGAACTTTAAAATTATAAATAAATAAGATAAATAATTAAAAAAATAATATTTACGATAAAAGCACTATTAGTTTCAAAATTTTTTGAATTTCAATTTTTTAAATTTAAGATTATTAATTATTTACTCGATTTATTAATAATTTTAAATTTGTCTGATGTCTGCTATATCACACCCATAATGTAAAATGTATTTAAAATTTTTAAATGATTGAATATTCAATGAAAATAAATATTTTGAACTAAAGAATAGAAACAAAATAAATCATTTGAGGTTATACTAGAAAAATAATTTTAAAAGAACTAAAAATAAAAATTTATTTTTTATGATTTAAATTAGATTTTATCTATACTTAATCTATTTTTTATAACAATCATACATACTGCATTAAATATTAGGGCTCCAGTAATAATTAATATTGTACTTGATTTAGCCTTAGTTAATGTCTATCGATAACATTAATATGATTGGCTGTTCCGGTACTGGGCACGGGTTCATTTTGGTGTACCAATAGACGAACAGTAAAATTGATATAATAATACTATTTTTTTCATATTTTTAAAATGTTTTCTTGAATTTCATATCATTCAAGATGCATATACAAAAACAAAATTATTGAAAAGTAATTCTATGCATTTTCTACAAGTTTAAGACCATTGACTGATTTCTTAGCAAAACCATTAAGAGACATGAAAAAGTCATGAATCCGAGACTATTGCTCTAATTAACATTTTTTTTCATATTTTAAATATTTTCTAAAATCTATTTCATATCTTATTTTTTAACTGAAGGATTAAGGTTTCAAATAAAGAAAGTTTTATTTAGTTTCATCACGTACGATTTAGAATATAATATAATGATTATCAAATCGTTCCGATATTGGGTCTTGTTCCGGTATTGGGACATTTACCTTATTTCATTTTTTTTATAGCACCAACTCCTTTTTTCCTTATTTATGGTAAAAATTATCTAACAAGAATTGATATTATTGTTTTTTTTTTTTTTTTGCGGAAATTAAAAAAAAACTTTATTTTTGACAAATTAATAGAATTTATTATTTTCTTGTTTAGAAATATCAGCATTATAACCATTTACAACAATGTAGGTATGAGAAAAGTAATAACAGCACTTACAAATGAAATTGACGAGAGCACCAGTGAGGGACTGACAGTGATGGTAATAGGAGATTGTAACGCTAGGGTAGGGGAAAGCAGGGGCTACGTATACTGTGATTGGGAAAAAGACTTTCAAAGCATCAGAAGCTCCCAGGACAAGATTATCAATGTGGAAGGCCGTTTATTAATCAAGTTATGCGAAGAAATGGGCATAAGCATCGCCAATGGCAGTGTCAAAGGGGATGAAGAAGGAAGGGTCACGTTCGTCGGTGGAAGTAGTGAAGTATGTGCATCAGTCCTGGATCTCGTGATATGTGTAGGAATACAATGCTTACAGACAATTAAGAAACTCACGATTGGAACAAGACCTGAATCTGACCATTTGCCGGTCAAGGTGATAATCGAAAGAGATTATAAACAGCCCGTAGAAGAGACAAGTGCAGCGCCGAATGAAACAACTGGCTATACGAAAAGGAAAGAAACTCTCAGGTGGGCAGCAGAGAAAGCCGAAGCATATGCTGAGTTACTGATGGAGAGATGGGAGGAGTTTGACCTAGACGCAGACCCTGTTTCATGGCAGAGGCTAAAAACAGCAATAGCAGACACAGCAAAGAACTGCGGCATGATAAAAAAGAAAAAGGCCAAGAGAAGCAGCTATATGGAACCCTGGTACAATCCTGAATGCAGACAGGCAAAGAAAAAGGTATGGAAAATGCTGAAACAGTATCTACAGGATGAAAATAAAGAAAACAAAGCATTACTAGTCCAAAGCAGAAAAATCTTCCGCACTACAAAAGACATGGCAGAGAAAGAGTGGAAAAACGAAAAGTGGACTCAACTCAATAAATGTCGAGACATGTCGGCCTGGTGGAGAACTATTAACGCCTACAGAGGAAAATACATCAACATGCCAAGTGAGGAAATCAGCGGGCAGCAATGGATTGAGCATTTCTCCTCCCTGCTGAACTGTAACCCCATCAGTTCACCCAAAACCTTAAGCACAGAGAGCGCAGACAGCAATATTAATGTAGTAAGAGACAACACCCTGGATGAGAATTTTACAATGCTGGAATTACAAAGAACTTTGAAGACACTGAAGAACGGAAAAGCCGCTGGAGAAGATGGAATAACGGCGGAGTTCATCAAGAACATCCCCGGAGAGAGACAACCTGAACTCCTGAACGCAATCAACAAAATCTGGACATCAGGAAAGCTACCAGAGGGATGGAATACGGCTATAATAGTCCCCATTTTCAAAACAGGGGAAGCAAATAATCCAGCCAACTACAGAGGAATCTCCTTACTGGACACTGGATACAAGATTCTGACCAACCTGATGGCGAAAAGGATCAACCTCTGGCTAGAAGAAAAAGGTTGTATAAGAGAAAGTCAGGCTGGATACAGACAAAATAGAGGAACCAGGGATCATGTCTTTGTCCTCAATACGCTCATCAACAATAGACTCAAACAACCAGGGGGCAAACTGTATATATGCTTCGTGGATTATAAAAATGCGTTTGATAGAACAAACAGGGAAAAGCTACTCGAAAAACTTCATAGGCTGGGGATAAATGGAAGAATGCATAATATGATCAAAAATATATACAACAGCACCTGGAACCAGATACAAGTTGGCGATAAAGTAACTGGTAAATTTGAGTCAACAAGCGGGGTACGTCAAGGATGTGCCTTGAGTGCGGCCTTATATAATATCTACACCGATGACATCGACGATATATGGAGCGAGAAGAATATTGGTGGTACAACGATGGGCACCAAAAGATTCCATGTTATTAAATATGCAGATGATATAGCAATGGTCTCGGACACAGCAACAGGGCTCCAGAACATGCTGCAGTCTCTGGAAAAGTACGCACCAAAGAATGACCTGCTCGTAAACAAAAAGAAGACTGTAATTATGATAGTAAAAAGAGGACGACGTGACAATGAGAAAACAAAATGGACATATGAGGGAGCGGAACTAGATATTGTGCAGGAATTCAAGTATCTCGGATATTGGTTCACATGCGGAGGAAGTTTTAAAAAGCACACCAGGTGGCTAGCAGGAAAAACAAGACAGGCGATAAACTCAACGTGGGGATTGATCAAAAGAGCAGGACGTTCAAGACTAAGAGATCGTTTATATCTTTACAGTACATTGGCTAACTCTGGTGCAATGTATGGAGTGGAAATCTGGGGATGGGCGCCCAATAGCATCTTCGAGAAATTATATGCCAAAGCCAATAAAATGGCATTGGGAGTCGCCAAAAACACGCCCGAGTACTTGTGGAGAGCGGAAGCGGATGTACCGAGTTACTTATATGTAACAAGAAAGAGAGCAAGCGACTACCTGGTGGACATTATGAAAATGGAAGAGCACAGATGGCCAAGGAAGTGCCTCAGAGAAGAATGTAGAAACATTCTTAATGGAAACCCGTCAAGATGGAGTAAGGACCTGATGAAAGCTCTGAAGGAAATAAATGCCGAGGACATACCAGAATTAATCTGGAATAAAGCTGAACCAGAACAAATAGCGGAGCGACTGGAAGCAGGACTACAACACTATTATGATGCGCAGAACAGCAGCAACAATAAAAAGATTCAGGAGTCATCTTTTAGTCAATTATATAAGTTTGTAAAAACATGCACATCAGCTGAACCATTTTGGAGCGATCCATCTATTGATAGTTGGATGAAGGAGATTTGGGCTAGACTCAGGTGTGGAAATTATGGAAAGGCACATAAGAAAGGTTTTCGTAACACCGAATGTGATATATGCTCGGGTGAACCAGAGACAGTCAATCATCTTTTTGTCTGCGCAGAGGCCAGAAAGTTGTGCTCAGACAAAGTAAGAGTCAAACTACAGAAACTTACAGATGGTAAATATGATGCAGACCTGGACACATGTGTTAGACACGTGCTACGAGGTCCACCAATAAAGGAGGTCTGTATATTATTCAAGAATATCGGAAAGAAAAAGGTTGGAGAGCTATAAGAAGGACAAGTGCAATCAGCGAGAGCGATACTACCAATGAAACTAAGCATAACAAAAGTGCAAAGAGTTATTTAGATTTATATATATATATATATATATATATATATATATATATATATATATATATATATATTAAAAATATGTATGTTGGATATTTGATATTTATTCAGTTATTATCGTATTAAATTATTAAAATAAAGTTAAAGTAATCGTAAGTGAAATATGTATGAATGCTTGTAAATATCAAGCTGTACTTCTGGGAATAATAAATAATAATAATATTTTCTTGTTTGACTTAAAAAAATTTCTAAGATGCGACCTTATTACTAGTAGGATTCTCAGGGAGATCTAATATAAGTTTATATCTTAAGTCTTCAGCAAATCGACGTCATAAGTCTTTAGAAAGTCTGAAGCAAGACACTTGGAGTTAAGATAATTTTTCGTAGTTAAAAAAAAATTTACTGTTATTATTAACTAGAGGATTTTTCAAATTTAAGCTGATATTGAATGGACCAATAATGATTATTTTATTTCAACAATTATTACAAAATAAAACGATCAGTTCCAGTGTGTCCACATGCCGGCGATGTCGGACTTTGTGAAATGGTACAGCATTTACAAATGTGGAATCACCTCTCCCTGAGTGGTGCTATTGATAACCGAATAATTGAATACATGGACCAACAACACGAACACTTTGTAAATCCTACGTAGGCAAAAATGGACATTACATGCCGTCAAGTTTTCTTGGCTACACGGAAAAAAAAAATATTGTGCTCACCACTCAACGGTATCGTGATATTCACTCTCCTCGGTTGGTTATACTTTGGATTCGGAAAGTGTTGGTCTATCGGATTATGATTATCGCGATCCAGGCGGATCCCGAAATCATAAGATCGTTTTGCTATAGTAACGATCCGTTCTGTTATAATAATGGCAAATGCCCATAAAAAGTTTGAGGTTAAAATAGATGAATTTTTAACTTTAACTTTATTACGATTTTATTTTTAGTTGAAATGAATCATCACATGTTAATAATTCTAATAAGTGCAATAAAAAATTATTATTTAATATCAAGAAATATAATCAAGTAATAGAATATACGTAAGTAATTGATGTAAATTTTTTATTTAATAGTTTGATGGTTATGAGTGGTGGCGCTTAAAAAGTAGATCGCGATAAACACGATCCGTTTTGGTATGATATAGATGCGCCCTGATTAAAAGAAACAATTCAAATCGATTCAAAACAATTCAAAAAAAAAAATTTTTAATCGTTTTAAATATTTTCGAATCGACTTAATAGAAAATGTTTTTTAAGTGTGAATGAAAATGAATTGTTTTGAATCGACGTATACGAAAAGATTAAAAAAGAATTAAAATAATTTAGTTTTTCAAATATTTCCAAATACTTCTGAATCGACAAAAAATAGTTGAATTTCTGGTTCGTCGAGGCGATTTAAAAAGATTCAATCCGATTTAATTTTGTAAATTGTTTTAAATACATTTTAATCGACAAATAGTAAACTAATTTCGGATTCGTAGGCAGATTCAAAAAACAATTCATAACGATTTGATATTTCAAATAGCTTCAAATACTTTTGAATCGACATATAATAGTTGAATTTCTGATACATAAGGAGATTTAGAACAATTAAAAACGATTCAGTACTTCAAATTGTTTTGAATACTTTCAAATCGACAAATAATATTGAATTTCCGTTCTGTATGAAGATTCGAAATGATTAGAAACGACTTGTTTTTTTTAAATTATTTTAAATACTTTTCAATTGACATATAATAGTTGAATTTCTGATCCATAAGACGATTTAGAACAATTAAAAACGATTCAATTTTTCAAATTGTTACGAATACTTTTAAAATTATACTTTTTAACGATTCGCAAAATCAAAATTTTTTTACACCACGTAAATAATTATCTTGTATCAAAATTTTTGTCCTCAAGTCAACATATATTTTGATACCCGATGAAAAAAGTTTTTGTCTAATTATATATAATTATATATGTTCATATATATAATCATATATGATTATATATAATCACATATGAAGTTATATATAATCATGCATGATTATATATAATTATATATGACCCCATACATAGTTAGATCTGATCATATCTGGCTGTTATTAGCCCATATATAAGTCTATATATGATCAGATCTAATTATATATGACTCTATATATAATTAGACATGATAATACTTGGCTGTCAACTCCATTTACTACCATATATAAGTCTATATATGATCAGATCTAAGTATATATAAGTCTATACATAATTAGGTCTGTTTAGACATGACTGATACAAATCCATATAAATTAGATCTGATCAGACATGGCTACTATAAATTCATGTATGCTCGTGCATAAGTTTATATATAATTGGATCTGATCAGACATGACTGATATAAAGTTTGTAACGGGTTTTTCACCACCGGGGATCTACCGGAGTGAAGTCCGAGTACACTTACTATTTGACAACCTTGGTCAGAACCCTTCAAGTTGGGCGCCAGGTGATTTTATAATCACCAAATAAATAATTAGTAAAATGTCGGCTCAGGGTGGCGGATCGGGGAAAGGTCAAGCAGTTAAGATTACGATAAAATAAGTGATCAGAATTAAACAAATTAGTCGTATATTCAATAGACAAAATAACTGATTGGTTTCACACAAATTGTCGGTTACACAAACATAATAAATGCCGTTGTCGGCTTGACTCGATATAAACCAAAGTACAACAAAACGTTGTTGATCGGAAACAGTCAGTTTTGCTAAAAAAAAAAATAACAGTCAGTTGTCGAAAGAAAAAAAAAACTCGTCGTTTATTTCATCAACACACTCGACGTAGTTCTTAACGAAATACTCGAAGTGACGTCAGAGTATTTTACATGGCAAGACTCGGCTGCCGCAACGAATGAGAAGGAGATAATCCGTAATTCTCGGAATTGCTCGATTGGAATAAAATAAAATATAAAATAATATTTTATTTCAGTAACGCGTAATTTCACTATCATACAGTTGTCACGGAGAATTAATTAATAATTATTACACGACCACGGTTTACTAGTTCACTTACAAATCGGTTGCACACTGTGTTCAGGTTTCGGACCGAGGCTTCGGCATGTTCCCAGTCGTCAGGCTATCGCTCACTCGGAATTTCGGTGTCGGTCACTTTAATTAATCTTTGATCAATAATCGGATTGTTGAAAACTCGGAATCGAAATAGGTCGGTTGGTCGGAGTCGAATTGTTCAAATACAAAAACGCGGCCGTTCAGTCCGGTCTATCCCCGATCTCCCGTTTCAATCCATGCGGTCGATCGATGGCTCAGTTAAAGTCGAAATTTTTTATTCTAGATGTCACTAGAATTTGCTCATCCGGTAACTATTGATTATTTCCAATAAATTCAAACCACGAGTCGATGTCGAATTTTCCATCATGTTACAAGTTATATGTAGTTATATATATATATTACATAATATGACAATTTTTTAATATAAATGTTATTAAATTTTTATTTTGTCAACTATCAAATAAACTTAAATTCCCAATACTTAAAAAATGTTCAAAGGTTTCGGCAGCAATTTAAAAGTATTAATCGATATCGATTTATATACGAATATTTATAAGTTTATAGATAAATAGATTTGATTATATGTATCTATTGAATTCTATTGTAATTTATGTACAAAATCAAGTTCATTATTAGGTGCATTATTTACGTATGATGTATCGACTTGATTATTTGAGTTAAGTAATGCCATAAACTTTTCTTTATTGTAAGTTCATAACAGACTAGAGGATCAGAGTACAATCCAGCGATCACTAAAGTTAAGCAGCATCGGCGTAGGTCATTGATTGGATGGGTGACCTCGTAGTAAAGTGGTGGTCAACGAATAGGATTTTTTTTTTTTTATTTAAATTTAATCGATATTTATATTGATGAAATCAATAAATCCTAATTAAATTACTTAATTAATAATTTAAAGGTATTCTAAATGAGATCCAATCATATATAGACGATTATGCATAATTATATATGATTAGACAAAAACTTTTTTCATCGGGTACTTAGTAGAAAAATTTTTATTTGTTTCAAGAATAAAGATGTGTTAGCTTTTTGTAGTAATATTGCATTTTCTTGTTTAACGAAATTTAAATTTCTCGGAACTAGCACTATTCGCCCCATGAAAAAGATTCATCAAAAAAATATATCTTACATATGTATAAAAAATATATTTTTGTTATACTTGCTCCAAAGGTTCAACCTTTAAGCGCTGGGTGGCGTCCGTAAAGGGACTCTTTTTTAGAGACTCTACTATACCGTCTTTTTTTCACGGCCTAGACCGTGAAGTTTTACCCCCTCCTTTTTTTTACGAACTTTTCGTGTACAGCTTGGAGCATTAATGCCTGGTTACATTATTTCTCACTCGTAGTCAATCTATTGAAATGTATAGTAAGCGCTTGAAAAATAATGTTGGTTACACTGGAGGGCACGTAAAACATGAACTTGGCATATTTGTGATGTTGTTAATTAGAATGGCTAGTAGTGGAAGAATTTGACAGTTTTAGGTAAACAAATAAATATAAACAGTGGAAGAGATTATCTTTATTGTGAATTAATTCGAATCAATAAAATTGTCGGAATTTATTTCATTAATACGCCGAACTTTTTTATAGATAATTAATTTAATTAATATTTAAGTTTTAAAATAAATTATAATTTTATAAATTATCAATTTATTTAGAATATTTTTCAACATATTTCTTCACAATATCTAACATGTCCAGATTCACTTTCCCTTAAGCATCTATCAATGTGAGCATTTAATGAGAAATAAATCTCATGAGAAATAAATCCAGGTCAATATGGAGCATATGATTCATTAAATGCTCACATTGTAGATGATTAAGTGAATCTGCTCATGTTAGATATTGTGAAGGAATATGTTGAAACAAATTGTAAATAAATTAATAATTTATAAAATTATAATTTATTTTAAAACTTAAATATTAATTCAATGAATTAACAATAGAAAAGTTCGACATGTTAATGAAATAAAATCCGACAATTTTATTGATTCGAATTAATTCACATTAAAGATAACCTCTTTCACTGTTTATATTTATTTGTTTACTTAAAACTGTCAAATTCTTCCACTACTAGCCATCCTAATTAACAACATCACAAATATGCCAAGTTCACGTTTTACTTGCGCTCCAGTGTAACCAACATTATTTTTCAAGCGCTTACCATACATTTCAATAGATTGACTACGAGTGAGAAATAATGTGACCAGGCATTAATGCTCCAAGCTGTACACCCAGACGAAATTGAGAGAGATCGTAAAAAAAAAGTCTATATTAAATTGGTGTAATACCGTACGATGGACGGTGTGGCTCAATAACTTATAGATCAAATTGAATGGCATATAGTATAGTGCCGGATAGCTCAACTGGTAGAGCACTCGGCGCGATACCGACATGGTCTGGGTTCGATTCCCAGTTCGAGCAATCTGTATTTTTTCTCAATTTATCTATAAATTGTCTTATTGAGAAGGTTTGCATGTTTTAAGTTTCCACTATATTAAAATGGTATTGAAGGGAAAAAAAATTATTATCGTTATTATTATTGTTGGTATTATTATTGTTATTGTTATTATTATTATTGTTATTGTTATTGTTATTGTTATTGTTATTGTTATTGTTATTGTTATTGTTATTATTATTATTATTATTGTTGTTCTTGTTGTTGTTGTTCTTGTTGTTGTTGTTGTTGTTGTTGTTGTTGTTGTTGTTGTTGTTGTTGTTGTTGTTGTTGTTGTTGTTGTTGTTGTTGTTGTTGTTGTTGTTGTTGTTGTTGTTGTTGTTGTTGTTGTTGTTGTTGTTGTTGTTGTTGTTGTTGTTGTTGTTGTTGTTGTTGTTGTTGTTGTTGTTGTTGTTGTTGTTGTTGTTGTTGTTGTTGTTGTTGTTGTTGTTGTTGTTGTTGTTGTTGTTGTTGTTGTTGTTGTTGTTGTTGTTGTTGTTGTTGTTGTTGTTGTTGTTGTTGTTGTTGTTGTTGTTGTTGTTGTTGTTGTTGTTGTTGTTGTTGTTGTCGTTGTTGTTGTCGTTGTTGTCGTTGTTGTTGTTGTTGTTGTCGTTGTTGTTGTTGTTGTTGTTGTTGTTGTTGTTGTTGTTGTTGTTGTTGTTGTTGTTGTTGTTGTTGTTGTTGTTGTTGTTGTTGTTGTTGTCGTTGTTGTTGTTGTCGTTGTTGTCGTTGTCGTTGTTGTTGTTGTTGTTGTTGTTGTTGTTGTTGTTGTCGTTGTTGTCGTTGTCGTTGTTGTTGTTGTTGTTGTTGTTGTTGTTGTTGTTGTCGTTGTTGTTGTTGTTGTTGTTGTTGTTGTTGTTGTTGTTGTTGTTGTTGTTGTTGTTGTTGTTGTTGTTGTTGTTGTTGTTGTTGTTGTTGTTGTTGTTGTTGTTGTTGTTGTTGTTGTTGTTGTTGTTGTTGTTGTTGTTGTTGTTGTTGTTGTTGTTGTTGTTGTTGTTGTTGTTGTTGTTGTTGTTGTTGTTGTTGTTGTTGTTGTTGTTGTTGTTGTTGTTGTTGTTGTTGTTGTTGTTGTTGTTGTTGTTGTTGTTGTTGTTGTTGTTGTTGTTGTTGTTGTTGTTGTTGTTGTTGTTGTTGTTGTTGTTGTTGTTGTTGTTGTTGTTGTTGTTGTTGTTGTTGTTGTTGTTGTTGTTGTTGTTGTTGTTGTTGTTGTTGTTGTTGTTGTTGTTGTTGTTGTTGTTGTTGTTGTTGTTGTTGTTGTTGTTGTTGTTGTTGTTGTTGTTGTTGTTGTTGTTGTTGTTGTTGTTGTTGTTGTTGTTGTTGTTGTTGTTGTTGTTGTTGTTGTTGTTGTTGTTGTTGTTGTTGTTGTTGTTGTTGTTGTTGTTGTTGTTGTTGTTGTTGTTGTTGTTGTTGTTGTTGTTGTTGTTGTTGTTGTTGTTGTTGTTGTTGTTGTTGTTGTTGTTGTTGTTGTTGTTGTTGTTGTTGTTGTTGTTGTTGTTGTTGTTGTTGTTGTTGTTGTTGTTGTTGTTGTTGTTGTTGTTGTTGTTGTTGTTGTTGTTGTTGTTGTTGTTGTTGTTGTTGTTGTTGTTGTTGTTGTTGTTGTTGTTGTTGTTGTTGTTGTTGTTGTTGTTGTTGTTGTTGTTGTTGTTGTTGTTGTTGTTGTTGTTGTTGTTGTTGTTGTTGTTGTTGTTGTTGTTGTTGTTGTTGTTGTTGTTGTTGTTGTTGTTGTTGTTGTTGTTGTTGTTGTTGTTGTTGTTGTTGTTGTTGTTGTTGTTGTTGTTGTTGTTGTTGTTGTTGTTGTTGTTGTTGTTGTTGTTGTTGTTGTTGTTGTTGTTGTTGTTGTTGTTGTTGTTGTTGTTGTTGTTGTTGTTGTTGTTGTTGTTGTTGTTGTTGTTGTTGTTGTTGTTGTTGTTGTTGTTGTTGTTGTTGTTGTTGTTGTTGTTGTTGTTGTTGTTGTTGTTGTTGTTGTTGTTGTTGTTGTTGTTGTTGTTGTTGTTGTTGTTGTTGTTGTTGTTGTTGTTGTTGTTGTTGTTGTTGTCGTTGTTGTCGTTGTCGTTGTTGTCGTTGTTGTTGTTGTTGTTGTTGTTGTTGTTGTTGTTGTTGTTGTTGTTGTTGTTGTTGTTGTTGTTGTTGTTGTTGTTGTTGTTGTTGTTGTTGTTGTTGTTGTTGTTGTTGTTGTTGTTGTTGTTGTTGTTGTCGTTGTTGTCGTTGTCGTTGTTGTCGTTGTTGTTGTTGTTGTTGTTGTTGTTGTTGTTGTTGTTGTTGTTGTTGTTGTTGTTGTTGTTGTTGTTGTTGTTGTTGTTGTTGTTGTTGTTGTTGTTGTTGTTGTTGTTGTTGTTGTTGTTGTTGTTGTTGTTGTTGTTGTTGTTGTTGTTGTTGTTGTTGTTGTTGTTGTTGTTGTTGTTGTTGTTGTTGTTGTTGTTGTTGTTGTTGTTGTTGTTGTTGTTGTTGTTGTTGTTGTTGTTGTTGTTGTTGTTGTTGTTGTTGTTGTTGTTGTTGTTGTTGTTGTTGTTGTTGTTGTTGTTGTTGTTGTTGTTGTTGTTGTTGTTGTTGTTGTTGTTGTTGTTGTTGTTGTTGTTGTTGTTGTTGTTGTTGTTGTTGTTGTTGTTGTTGTTGTTGTTGTTGTTGTTGTTGTTGTTGTTGTTGTTGTTGTTGTTGTTGTTGTTGTTGTTGTTGTTGTTGTTGTTGTTGTTGTTGTTGTTGTTGTTGTTGTTGTTGTTGTTGTTGTTGTTGTTGTTGTTGTTGTTGTTGTTGTTGTTGTTGTTGTTGTTGTTGTTGTTGTTGTTGTTGTTGTTGTTGTTGTTGTTGTTGTTGTTGTTGTTGTTGTTGTTGTTGTTGTTGTTGTTGTTGTTGTTGTTGTTGTTGTTGTTGTTGTTGTTGTTGTTGTTGTTGTTGTTGTTGTTGTTGTTGTTGTTGTTGTTGTTGTTGTTGTTGTTGTTGTTGTTGTTGTTGTTGTTGTTGTTGTTGTTGTTGTTGTTGTTGTTGTTGTTGTTGTTGTTGTTGTTGTTGTTGTTGTTGTTGTTGTTGTTGTTGTTGTTGTTGTTGTTGTTGTTGTTGTTGTTGTTGTTGTTGTTGTTGTTGTTGTTGTTGTTGTTGTTGTTGTTGTTGTTGTTGTTGTTGTTGTTGTTGTTGTTGTTGTTGTTGTTGTTGTTGTTGTTGTTGTTGTTGTTGTTGTTGTTGTTGTTGTTGTTGTTGTTGTTGTTGTTGTTGTTGTTGTTGTTGTTGTTGTTGTTGTTGTTGTTGTTGTTGTTGTTGTTGTTGTTGTTGTTGTTGTTGTTGTTGTTGTTGTTGTTGTTGTTGTTGTTGTTGTTGTTGTTGTTGTTGTTGTTGTTGTTGTTGTTGTTGTTGTTGTTGTTGTTGTTGTTGTTGTTGTTGTTGTTGTTGTTGTTGTTGTTGTTGTTGTTGTTGTTGTTGTTGTTGTTGTTGTTGTTGTTGTTGTTGTTGTTGTTGTTGTTGTTGTTGTTGTTGTTGTTGTTGTTGTTGTTGTTGTTGTTGTTGTTGTTGTTGTTGTTGTTGTTGTTGTTGTTGTTGTTGTTGTTGTTGTTGTTGTTGTTGTTGTTGTTGTTGTTGTTGTTGTTGTTGTTGTTGTTGTTGTTGTTGTTGTTGTTGTTGTTGTTGTTGTTGTTGTTGTTGTTGTTGTTGTTGTTGTTGTTGTTGTTGTTGTTGTTGTTGTTGTTGTTGTTGTTGTTGTTGTTGTTGTTGTTGTTGTTGTTGTTGTTGTTGTTGTTGTTGTTGTTGTTGTTGTTGTTGTTGTTGTTGTTGTTGTTGTTGTTGTTGTTGTTGTTGTTGTTGTTGTTGTTGTTGTTGTTGTTGTTGTTGTTGTTGTTGTTGTTGTTGTTGTTGTTGTTGTTGTTGTTGTTGTTGTTGTTGTTGTTGTTGTTGTTGTTGTTGTTGTTGTTGTTGTTGTTGTTGTTGTTGTTGTTGTTGTTGTTGTTGTTGTTGTTGTTGTTGTTGTTGTTGTTGTTGTTGTTGTTGTTGTTGTTGTTGTTGTTGTTGTTGTTGTTGTTGTTGTTGTTGTTGTTGTTGTTGTTGTTGTTGTTGTTGTTGTTGTTGTTGTTGTTGTTGTTGTTGTTGTTGTTGTTGTTGTTGTTGTTGTTGTTGTTGTTGTTGTTGTTGTTGTTGTTGTTGTTGTTGTTGTTGTTGTTGTTGTTGTTGTTGTTGTTGTTGTTGTTGTTGTTGTTGTTGTTGTTGTTGTTGTTGTTGTTGTTGTTCTTATTATTATTATTATTATTATTATTATTATTATTATTATTATTATTATTATTATTATTATTATTATTATTATTATTATTATTATCATTATTATTATTATTATTATTATTATTATTATTATTATTATTATTATTATTATTATTATTATTATTATTATTATTATTATTATTATTATTATTATTATTATTATTATTATGAGAATTATTCTACAAAATGTGAACTTGGCTATTTGTGCTGCCAAAAGACATTTTACAAAAAAAAATATGTCAGCTGGCAGCAGTAAGTTTATCCAATAACGACTTTGTAGACCGATTTACATCAATTCGGTAATTTAGCTCGAAATGGTCGTGGGCACAGTTCTGGGGGATAAAATGCCAGCAAGACTATTGATGAACTCGAAACCAGCGACAAATTCCGGGACTGGCCAGCAGGATCAACCAGTTTCCAGATTTTTTATCATTGTTAACGGTGATTTCTGAGATATGAGTAACAAATTATAATTTATTTTACAAAATTAACATACTTATATTTCGTTGCTACTCAGTTACTGTATTTCGAGTCAAAATATTAAACGTAAATTGAACGTTTTTAACGTTATGAACGTTAATTTAACATTTTGGACGATGACCAGCCTATGAGGAAGAAAAGAGATCGGGAAAAGAACGTACCAAGCTTTATTGCAAAGTTCTCCCAACTGATTTGCAAAAAAATACGTAGTATTTAAGATAGATAATTTAGTTATCTATAGACAACATAATTATTTATAGATAACATAATTTTTGATCGAGCAACTTCATGGCAGTGTCAGTCTTCAATTTAATGTTCTTCGTTTAGGTGACAGCGCCATCCATTGTGTTCCCGAGGAAGACCTTGGGAATACTACATATCTTTTTGCAAATCAGTCGGGAGAACTTTGCAATAAAGCTTGGTGCGTTCTTTTCTCGATTTCTTTTCTTTCTCATAGGTTGGTTATCGTCCAAAAGGCTCGCTCAAATTACGTTTAAAACGTTGAAAACGTTCAATTTACGTTTAATATTTTGACTCGGGATGTATATTGACTATTGACCTGTTGAATACACCTAATCCATTTTTTCAGCTTTTTTTAATTTATAAATTCTTTTTAATTTATTGCTTTTATTTTATTTTCTACAAATATTTCACAAAATATTATATTGTTGCATAATCAATTAAGATGCAGTTAGTAAAACTTAATAAAATTAAATTAAATCTGTTGTCTTTTGAAAGTTACAATACACATTGTAAATTCTGTTCGATGTATTTGAAAAATTTCAGTTATGAGTAGTTTTTATCATAATTCCATATTGTCCTCATGCTACTATTATCATATTATTTTTTCTATAAATTTCTGATGTCAAGAATACCATAAAGTTCTCTTAATGTAGAAAAGAATCCATTTACCAATAGTATTTAAGGATGGTCAACTATCGTATTTCCTTACCAGCCTTTTGCAACATTTTTGACAATTTAACCGCAAGCTTTTTATACCCATTAAAAATAGCAACTTCGGCTAATGAATTTCCTTGACGATCTCGAGCACCCGCAGCCGCAAGAAACTCACCTTTTTCTATTTTCAGCCTGTTAATGATTTCACTAAAACCGTTTCTAACTATTAAAAACAGTTGATCGACAAATTTAAGAAAACCAACGACTTCATGGTCTTCAGCGAGGTCAATAGGCTTCTTGCCATCTTTGTTAACAATGTCATAAATGGCGCCATGTCTCAACAAAGAATTAACAATTTCCAAGCATCCATTTTTAGCGGCGACATGAAGGGACGTATTGCCACCAACTGTCTTAGCATTGATGATACTATTCGATTTACTGAAACTGATATGTTGCAGTAATAGTTTAACAACTTCTATGTGGCCTTTCGAAGCAGCCAAATGCAACGGCGTGTTGCTTTTGTTACTCAGAGTAACTTGGGCGCCATTTTCGAACAAGGCGTTTACGATATCTACGTTGCCATTGTAAGCAGCCCAGTGCAATGCGGTCCTTCCATCGTTGTCTTTGAAATCGACTACCTTCTGGCTGCAATTCATAACCGTAAGATTATCATCTTTGATGGCTTTGTATAGAGCAGCCTCCAATCTCTGATTGATTGACTTTAAAAAGTTTTTAATAGGAACGTCGATGTCACATTCAGCCATTTGTAAGAATAATCTCACATCTTTCTTCAAGTCACTGTGCAATAAATTGTAGTACCTGGTGCCTTGACCTTTAGATACGAAACATTTGGCCTTTCCACCGTAAGCTTCGTCTGAGTACCCTGATGATATGTGTTCTGAATTAAATTCTAGTGATGTCAACAAAGTATCCACTGGCACCAGGTTTTTATCTAGTGAACCTATGATACTTTTATGTTGTTGAACTAACTTATAAGCGTTTCCAAGATAGTAAGATCCTTCTTTGAGAGTCTTCCAAGGATTAGGATTTCTTTCTGAGTCACATGGATTTGAAAAGCTCCGTAACATAGGAAGATATATATCAGAACACTCTAAATGTAGTTCTGCACATCTTTTAAGTTCTTCAAGTTGTTCTAACTCAGAAAGCTGTTGGTCTAGTTTTTGGGCCATAGTTAACAATTGCGACAAAACTTTAAAATTTTTAAAATAAATACAATTGAAAAAAACTTTAATCGTTTTGAGGTTAATTTTTTTAAAACAATACAATTAAAAAATTAAAATCCACCAAAAATGAAATTTGGATTTTTATTTAGATAATTAGTTAAAACGATGATAAATAAATAAATTAATGTACTAAATACACACGTATTAGGACGAAGAATAAATTCTTACTGTGAATCACATTAAATTAGATTAGATTAGACTGCGATAACTGTTCTGTTCATGAAGGCTACAGTAGTGGAGGGGTGAGTAATCTACTCTAGCCTCCATGGTTCTGTTGTACTCTGGTTTCATGGTCAGAGTTGAGTTGAAAGTGAATGTTAATATTGGTAGATGTCGCAGAGTGTATTAAGTATACTGTGTTCTCTTTTTCTTAAAAATGAAGAAGGTTCGACGAAATCTAATGTAAAAAGGATTTTCCAACTTTAAGATTTGAAACTTAGTATGCATGTAAAGAAGTACTTTATCTATGTATTCTCAAAATTGGAATATGATCCACCGTATAGTTTAAAAAAAAAAAAAAACGATTTAAAAATGACCGTTTTAAAGTTCTTATACACAGACTCTTATGGCGGACAAGCTCTCGATATGGCTTATTAGATTTTTTTCATTATTAACCTCCCAAGTTTAAGAAATAAAAAACCATATGCCATAACTTGAATATTTTTAGAATATGATAAAATTTTAACAATATAGTGTTACCGTTGTGATTATTTAAATAATTCAAATTAAACTTTATTATTTAATCTCGTTCATCGACAGAGATATATATTATTGAGGATTTTTGGCAACATCGCGGAAGCAGCTAAGAGAAAAAACAAAGATAGAAATACATTAATAAGAGAGACAAAATTAGAAATAAATTTTTCCCGCTTTCATTTGAATATCGATGTTTAAAAAGTTCGAACGCGCTGTTGCCAAATTTTTTTATTAAATCAATGAGTCAAAAATAACCCAGTCATTTCATTGCTTTCTTTAATTAAATAAGTAATAATTATTAATTTTCTATAACTATTAGGAGAATTTAGCAAACAAAAAAATTCAAACACTACTTTGACTCACTAGTTTCGGTCGAACCTCCTTAAAGGCATCTTAGCAAAATTTTTTGTAATTTTTTGAAATTTATCACTAGTTAAATTAACAATTAATTAATGTATCAGGATCAAAGTCCACCTCCGTTTTACGAAAGAACGTTTCTCACCTATTTCAGGTATACACGTGCTGTGAAGCCCTGACTTCCTTCCTAGATGACTTCCTTAATTGAAAAATATACTCAAGTGACGCAAATAACTCAAGATGGACATTAATCAGAGGAAAGTTCAAAGAACTCCCCCCCCCCCATTGGCGCGTGGTGTCTCACCACACCACCATGAGTCCATACCTGTCTGCCAAACACTCCCTTATTAAAAGAAGCGATTTAAAACAATTTATAATGTTAAATGCCTATAAGAAGGGCGATTCAAAAGCATTAAAAAGTATTTGAAATTTTTTTTTTCGAATCGTTTTAAATCGCTTCTTTTAATAAGGGCTCTTACTATCTCAGAAAATAAAGAGACTCTGATCGAAGTGGGCTGGGAGAGGGTCCCCCAGACACCAGTTCCCTGTACTGGTGAACAAGTCGCTTCGAGATAAAATAGTAAGACGAAACCTCGCCTGAATACCCTAAAAAAGGCTCCTCTCTATTCGTGACCATTTACCTCAATGGACAGATTAGTTCAACCAATAGTCAAATTAAAGCAGATATTTCATGTATACGTGAGATCAAAAATTGACTTCGATGAGAACTTTCTAGATGGTCAACATTTAACTCAAAAATTGATATGAAACATTTGACATCTCGATGACCTCTAGTACACAAAATATTTCATTTCAATTTTTTGCTCTTTTTCACTCGTAACATTACATATAAACTTGATGTAAAATAGCAGCTTTTCTTTTACATCAAATTTATATGTTAGTTTACGTACAAGAGCTAAAAATTTGAACTTAAATTTTTTATACATACCGTACGTCATCAAGATATCAAAAGTTTCATTTTAATTTCTGAGCTGAAACTCTGATTTCCTGCAGTTACGAATAAGCTATTATCCACTTGTTCAGTCCCTGATGAATTTTCTATTTTACGAGCTAGTCTTTTTGATTTTATGAGACAAATCAGAGATGGATCCCTTGCCCGTCAGTAAAATCAATAATTATTCAAATTTTCAAATTATTTCATTCGAACACCATTCGCACACTAGTATTGAAAAAAATTTAACAATAAGTAAATCAAAATACGCTAATTAAAAATACTTGTTAGAAGAATTATATATAAACATTAATTATTAAAATATAAGAAAATTAATACAAAACAACATAGAAAGTTTTAACTATTTAGTTAAATGTAATAATAATAATAATAATAATAATAACTATATTAACAGTAATAATATCTTTTTACGTCTTTTGCTTTGGATCCCACACGTACATGTCTTCACGCTTCAATCTTCTTTTTGGTATACAACATTTATTTTTCCTACAATGATTTATTTTCAAATTAGTTGAACTGCCAGCATCAATTTGTCTTCCAATGTATACAAATTTTACTATCCCATTTTCTTTATCTCTTCCTTCTTCTTCATGGGTTATTTTTTTTCTCTTCTGTCCTCTTTCCTTACTTTGTGAATTCGAATTACCCATCCATATATTTGAGACATCTGGTTTAATATCATCATCGCTATCCACAGCTCGAGACTCTAAATAAAAAAAAATATTTTCTTTATCATTTAATTCATTATTATCATTAACAATATTAATTTTATTACCTCTATGCTGTGAAGTATTTGACAAAATATCCCAAACAGTTTTATTTTTAACGTCTTCATCAATTGATTTTCTCTTCCTTGTTTCAGGCTCATGATTTTTTCTATTATCAGTATCAACTTCTAAATTATCAGCTGCATCTTTAAGTTTATTTTTACGTGATTTCTCGATTTCATTTTCACGTAAATTAACTGCAGACTTATCTGTTTTTTTATTATCCATTAATTTATTTTTTTTTAAGATTTCTGGAATTTCAACATTTCCATCATCCATTTCAATGTCATCATTTTTTTTTGTACGCGATTCTTTGACTTTAATTTCAGCTGATTTTTGTACTCCTGCTGGCTCGGCAGTTTTTTTATGATTTTTATTATCAATAGCAATTAATATCTGATCCGATTCGTCAGTTTTATCTTTACCACCAACTTCAACATCATTCTTCTTACATAATTCTATATTTTTTAAATTTCTTGAAGATGATTCTGGTATATCTCTAGATTTATCTATTTTTTCCAGACTTTTTTTTCTTCTATCAACGTTGACATTTAATTTATTTTTTGATACACGTGGGTTCTCAATTACTGAAAAGTCAAGTGGTACAGATTCAGGAATAATTCGCTGACTTTTTAAAACTTTAGGTGAATTATCCAAGTCCTGCGTGTCCTGAGCCACAACTGGAAATTTCATTTTATTTTCTTCGACTGTCGGTTTTGTCGATTTAAATAATTTTCTATATTTAAATTTTGGATTACAGTATTTTTCTGTAGAGCAGTAAAAAATAGCAAGTGCAATTTCAGTTGATGGAATCGTACGTAATTTATTTCGCGCCAATTCCATGGAAATTTTTTGAAAATGTTCAAAAGAAGATGATTGAGTTTCAATATCATCAGACGGCTGAACAATGATAACATTGTCTTCAACAGTATCTTCTACTTTAACCGATTCATCAAAAACGAAAGATCTTCCACCCGCTAATCTAATCATTGTTGAATACAACTCGCGCTGTAATTTTTCAAAATGATAAAAAATAAGACCATTAAAAATTTTTTTTCGCATTAAATTTGGCGACAACGTTGCCTGTTTATCATCCAAAAATGAATTGTCTAATGGCGGCATATATTTTTTTAAATCTGGAATTGTTCCTGTTTCTTCTTTAGCTTTTAATAAATCGTCCCAGTAATTAATATTGACAATCGGAATTCCTGATGCCAAAGCACAAGCAACTTTTTCAGTTATTCCTGTTTTAGTTGTTGTCAAATGTGTGCACTCATCAGACCACGAATTTAAAATTTTACCGCCAATTTTTTCAAATATATTTTCTAAATTATTTTTATCATTACCATGAACACGTGAAATTAGTACATGATATTTTATTGTTGGCTTATAAATTAATGAATAAATATGATTACGTAAACCAAAACGTATTTTATCATTACTTTTTACATTGTAACCTTCATTGGTTATTTTGAATTGTTCACTTTTTTCATCATCATTTAATAAATATGTACCATATTTTGAACCGATATCTTTTATAAATAATTTTTCAGTTTTATCTTCTGTAATGACTTGTAATTTAGCATGATTACGACTTATTGAAGCATCATTTGACAATACGATATCTGTATTACTGCGTCCAAATGTTATTGTATCTCCACTGTTTAGTTTTTTAATATTTTTACTGCTATCGACTAATAACCACATGTTTTATCATTAGTTAGTTATTAATTGACAGTTTGATTAATTTTATTATTTGATTTGAAATTTAATCAATAATTTAAGTGTATGATTATTTGTTTACAACACGTACCGGTGGGATATTTATTTTTACTCATACGTGAAATAGTTCTAGGTTAATAACAACAGAATGTATAAAATTTATTACCAACTGAAGATCAATTTATTATTTAGAATATAATTTTCTTAATTATCAACATTTTAAATTTCGAATTTTATTATGAGTGAAAACGTAGCAGACAAGACAATTTTTTAATCATCAATAAAAAAATTAAATAATTAAAATAATATAATTTTAAAAAATGCATATACTGATTTTTGAATTGTCTAAATTTTCATTTTTTTATTTTTATTTTATAAGCACTTTATTTTATTATTTCAAAATTTAAAAAATTGTCAGATGTCCACTAACTTTACTGTCTTATTTTATGGGGATAAAATAGCTGACATTTGGCAATTTTTAAATTTTTTAATAAATAAATAAAATGTTCGATTAAAAAAAAGTAAATAAGTTCGATTAAACTTTTAAAAAACATGTATTTAAATAACTGAAAAAACGGCACGGGAATTTTTTTAAATTTCACTATTTTAAATAATTTATTTATTTATACTTTAAATTTATAAATTATCATGAGTGTGAATGTAGCAGACATGACAATTTACTCCACTTACATATTTATTTATCCTATAATTTAAAAAATTGCTAATTATCAGCAAGTTCACAGATATATTCCCATATTTTATAAGATTGTACATAAAAATATACATTACTTATTTGTAGAATTGACTATGCATAATAAATTTTTATCGCGAGTAATTTTAACGACAGTAAAAATAACAAATATCAAATAATTTTTGCACCACTCATGATGCGAAGCATCAGACTGTGCTTTACGATTGAAAAATTTTGTCTTTATAAATTATATTCTCATAGGAAAATTGAATATTTAAAATGAGTATGAATGGCTGCTACAAGAGACAATTTATTAATTATGAATAAATAAATTATATGCGCATACTGATTTCTCAATTATCTAAATACGCATTTACTAATTGTTATTTTTTTTACATTTTATTTATTCAACAAAAAATTTTTAAAATTGCCAATTCAGCTACGCCCTGATTAAATAAAATGATTTACTCAATGATAAATGTGTATCGATATAGTATTAAAATTGAATTGTTTCGAATCATCTCTTTGTTTGAAAATTTGTAATTTTTTAATTATTTGAGCAAAATATTCTATTTGTATATAAAGACTTTAAATATAAGTTTTATTGTAAATAAACAAATTTTAAATAATTATTATTCCGATTAAACTTTTAAATACAGACGACCAAAAATTTTTTGATATTCCAAAAAATTGACGCAATATTGATAGAAAATAATTTTAAAAATTCATAAAAATATTTTTTTTTGTCCTTGTGAATATTTTCAAATTATTTTTAATAATTTATGATTTTTTTTTCTCAATTTTAGAATTTTCCGACGTCTAGTATTTTTTCTATCAAGTAGTTGGATTAAAAAAATATATGCCATAAATATACTTAAGCATTTCAAAAATTTTTATTAAAAATAATGATACTCAATTTAGTCGACGTCTAATAATTTTTGTATTTTTTTTTAAAGTGATATATTATAAAAGAGAATATTTCAAATGATTGCACTTCTAGTTATTTAAATTTTCAACATGTGCATATTTTCAGTTTTCTTCTTTTTTTCGTAATGAATGAGTTGAAAAAAAAAATTTGAAAATTGTTAATTGTGCGTTAACTGTAAGATCATTCAAAATATGTTTTATTTAATTAAACTTTTTTTTTTATTAATTATGCAAATTATTTACAAGTGTAAATGTAGTATACACCAGACAAATTTAAAATTAGTAATAAATCGAGTAAATAATCAACAAATTGAAATTTTTAAAAAATGCACATTTAAAAAATGTTAAAATTAATGAGTTTGCAATTTTTAAAAATGTAATTTTTTTAATTATTTACCCTATTTATTTATAATTAATATTGACACTCGTAAATTATTTTTGCATTGAAATTTTCTTTATTCAAAAATTTGAATTTTATTTATATTATTTAAATATTTATTCACAATTTTATTTTAGCAGATTTTTTAAATAAAAAATTTTTTAATTCATTAAACAAAAATTATATTTTTGAATAAGCAAAAAAATTGGTCCCTTTTCTAATTTAAAAAAAAAAATATCTAACTAATGAAAGAACATTGATTTTTAATTCAATTAATTTATAGATCAAATAAATTAGTAACAGATAAGGGGTGAGAGAGAGAGAAAGAGACAGAAAGAAAGAGAGAGAAACTTTATATTCCAACATGGCCACCTGACGTCTAAAGTCAATGATACAGGTGGCTATGAATATACTGTAAATAATATTACTTCAATTAATATAAGTTTTAATTAGTGTAATTGATAATAATATAAATTAAATAATAATAACAATAATAATAATAAATGAATTATGAGTGAACGTAATCTGACAGAAAGTGCCAACGATGATGACAAAGTCGATGATGCAGTAGATCCCAGAGTGCAAGTAATAAAAAAATCATTATTTTATGAATCTAATAAAATATTATTTGTTTTAATTATTTTATGGATTAATATTTTATGACAATACTTGAGATATCATTTTTATTAATTATAATGTATGTTTTTAAATTTAAGATTGAACTTGAAAGATTAAATACTGCTACTGATAATATTAATAAACTTGAAGTTGATTTAGACGTAAGTATTTTTTTTCATTTTTACAATTTAAATAATAATATTAAAATGTAAATTACATATTTTTTACAATTGATTTTAATCTAATCATTATCATATTTATAAAAAATATTCTTTTATTTTTCGACTTAAAAATTATTGTAAAAAAAATTCAGAAAAATTTATTAGTGTAAATGCAGTAAATATCAGACAAGTTTAAAATTATTAATAAATAAAGTAAATAATTGATAGAATAACATTTTTAAAAAATGCGCATTTAAAAAATTGTAAAATTAATAAGTGCATTTTTTTTAAATATTATTTTTTAAATTATTTTACTCTATAATTTATTTATAATTTTAAATTTTTCTGATGTCTGTTAAATTTGCACTCAGAAATTTGTAATTTTTACTGAAAATTTGAAATTCTTTGGTAGCATTTAATTACTTGTAATTATTACTGAATGTTATTTAGAAATTATAGTTAACAAGTTTAAAAAAAATTGAAAGTTTTTAATTATTTAAGGGCATTCTCAGACAGTATCAACTTTTTAAAAATATAAAATGACTCTCAACTGTCATAGCCGTATTGAAATTTTATCAATTAATTGAAAAAAATTAAAACCTTAATTGAAAAAAGGACAATGTAGTCGTAATTTTGTTGAGTTATAGAATTTTTAATAAATTATTTACAGTTGTTATCAATTAGGAGTTAAACGAAATTTGTTTAATAAATTTTAGCCTACAAAACTTAAAAATTCAAGATGATATTCAAGTTAACCAACGTTTAATAATTTTTGGATTTTTTAAGAAATGATAAATTATGAAAAAAAAAATGTACCTGAAGATCGGAACGTTTCTAGTGCAACGAAAAAAAAATTTGACAGTAAAAAAATCTACTGGATGACTAGATTTTCAAATGTTTCGAACACAGTTGCTGGTATGTCAGCCGAAAATCTTAGGCCACCCCCGCCTTAAGGAAATTTCCTTTAAGCAATCTAATAACAAATTTTTTTCATTTTCATTGCGCGAAAAAAGGTTCCGATTTTCAGGTACATAAAAAAATATTTCAAAAAACTGCACATATAGTTTTCTTAATTTTCTACGTGTGCATGTCTTTTTTATTTTTTTTTTAAATTCATGATGAAAAAAAAAAACGAAAATTGTTAATTGTCTACTAACTTAAGAATCATAAATTCAATCATAAAATTGGCATAGAGATTTTACTAAAATTTATTCAATAAATTTTGTTTAACTCCCAATTGGTATCAACTATAATTTTTTTTTTAAACTATACTTCAGCGAAATCACGACTACGTTGCCCTATTTTTAATTAATGCATTAATTTTTTTTACCCTGATTGAGATAAATGATTTTAAATTATTCAAAACAATTTGAATCGACTAATATATAAATATACACGGCATTTTTCTTAATCAGGGTAATTAATTGATAAAATTTTGATACGCTTATGACAACTGAAAGTCATTAAAAAGTATTGAAAAGTAGAGGTCTGTAAATGGTCTTAAGCTGACTATTTTTATTTTAATAGGAAGCAAGAGCAACATTCAGAGAATTATTATGTGAATCAACAATGACAATTGATAACTTATCAAAAAAACTTGGTACCTGTATTGAAAAATCTCGGCCTTATTATGACGCTCGATTTAAAGCTAAAGAGGTCAGTGAATATATTTAATAAATTATCAATAATTTATAATAATTGAATTTTAAGTATATATTGATCGAGTCTCCAATAGAATTATAAATTATAAATACGTCAAAATTAGTTTCCCAGACATTCTATAAACCATTTGTTTTAATTTATCTTCAATTATCTTTTGTAATTCAGCAAAATGTTTTATGATTTTACTTTTAGCTATGATTAAATTTTATTAATTTTGTCTTAAAAATAAAAAAAATAAAATAAATGAATCTCTAATTTTTGTTTGCATAATTTTATAAGTATAATATTTTTAACTCATTTAATTGAATAATCAATTGTTTAATTAATTGGATGATTTCTATTTTTTTAGGCACTTCGGGATGCACAAAAAGCAGCTATTAGATTTGAAAGAGCTAATGGGCAACATGCGGCAGCTAAAGAAATGGTTTATCTTGCAGAAGAAGGTCTTAGAATGGAAGGAAGGTGTTTTGATCACGCGTGGCAGGTAATCGATTTCATCAAACTAATGATTATTTGTTTATTTATTAACGCTTTCTGCAATTTACATAAAAATACAATATATAGTAGCACCATCACAGTGCGAAAAAAAAATCTTATAATTAGTTTAATTCCTGAACTCAATTTTTTACTTAATCTTTAATTTCCAAATGAATTGTCTTTTTGAAAATATTTAAAGAACCGTCAAAGAAGTTTACGGAGTTAGAATAATGATTTACAAGTCTAAAGACTTTCTATTCCTGGTTAATTCCGTATAAATAATTTATTAAAGAATTTCTCATGGTGGCCACATTTCCGGAAAACCTGGAAATGTCAAGGATTTATAAATATCTTGGAAAAATCAAGGGAAAGTCAGGGAATGTCGTCACAAAGCTGGAAAAATTTTTACTTTCTTTTTTTTTAACTAAAAAAATCCGACAAATTTTTTTTTCTGTCAAAACTGTTCAAAAAGTGGCGTGGTGCGAATGCTATTGTAATACCATCTTGAAAAAAAATTAGTAGAAATTGATTTCAAGAGCAAAAAAATGAAGCATTTAAAATTAAAAAGGCTGTTGGAAAAAAAAAGTCTTAGTAGAAACCAATCATCAGAATCTTCAAGCTATCAACATGCATATTGACAAGTTAAAAAACCAAAAACATTAAAAGTATACATAAGTATTGAACTAACAAGTTTCACTATATTTATTATTCGCGTACTTGATTAATATTTTATTAATATTCTATAAAACGTTCTTATTTATGAAATTTATTCTAGTGAAAATAAAAAGTTTATTTATATTTTATTACAAAGTAAGTTATATAAAAACATAGACTTAAAATAAAAAATAAAAAATGATTAATTTAATAAATAAAAAAAACCTATGAACATTGACAAATAATAAAATAAAGTTTAATTTAACGACAATGATTGATTATTTATTGAACTGACTTATACCATTTTATTTTGAATTAAATAAATATTTCCAATGATTTAATATCATCACTACATATGGTCAGGGAATTTTTTAATTATTTGACTGGAGTACCTGGAAAAGTCTGGGAATTTTATTTTCAAAAATCTGTGGTCACTATGAATCAGCTGCAATCAAATTACCCATTATATTTATGTTTGTTTGTTCCCTTTTTAATTATAAAATTATTTTCAGGAAATGTTAAATCATGCAACCGAAAGAGTCAATGAATCTGAACATGAACGGGCTATTTCAGAAGCTGAACACCGACATATGACTGCACTTTATCACAATGCAGAACACACAGTTCAACGGTTACAATCAGAACTGAAAAGATCAGTTACTAAATCGAGGTCAGTTAATTTTATAAAATTAAAAACTTTATCAATTATTTTTATCATTTATTTTAAATATTTTTTGAATGCTTGCATGTGGAATTATAAATAATAAAATTTTATTTTGTTTTGTTTTTCAAATTGACAAAAAATATCAATTTTATTTTTAGTTATTTCATTTATAATTAATTAGTAAATGCTGTTTGGTTTTCCAAAAAGAATCAATTATGCGACTTTTTGTTCTGTAGAATATATTTGATTTATTTCTTTTTGTTTGTTTTTTTTTCTTCGTTTATATATTCATCTTGACAGTTTGGGTGCACGTCGCAGTTTGCTTCTGATAAATAGTATCACCTACCAACACAACTTGCTATTATTGTAAGTAGAATAGTAACTTATAAGCAATTAAATATAATGGTAAAAAAAAAAAACAATATTATTTTTAGCGTACATTATTCACCATTTTTATTAGATATTTATTTTTATATTTTGTACCGCATGATTATATTTATCTAGTCATTAAAAATTTTACTAGTATTGTCTAAAAATTATTTTTGAATTTCAGTCTTGATGGTAATAAAAAAAAAAAATTAAGAAATAATCCCGGGAAAAAAAAATTATATATAATTAGATATAATCATATACGAGCAACCTGCGGTCACTACGTAACTGCCCCGAGTATTTTTGCCAAATTTATTAAATATATTTTATATGATTATATAGTATATGATTTTAATTTAATGTTTATTAAAATCTCTACACTAAAACTTACCCTAGAATCTTTTGTTTATTTTTATTATCATTAAAATTTAATAAGACAAATCTAATCATCAACTCGCTAACCTATTGATTTCAATGATTGTATAATCACGGGATCCAAAAAAAATCTGGCACGATCAAATTTTTTTTTATTAATCGTCTTATATATTCTTTTTCACTGACACCAAATTAAATTTGTTTATTTTTTATTATCACAGAAGACATGGCTTGGACTAAACTTTTCTTATTCTCTCTTAATTATAAACATAATAGTTATATATATTCAGTCATATTCTGTGACAGAATAATTAAAATATTAATTTATTTAAAGAAAATAAATACGACCGTCTTTTTTCCTGCGTAATTTAAATGTAATTCGAATGATATAGATAAATTTATTTATCTTAATAACTGGCAATAAAAAAGAGTTTAAACCATGAAAAGGCAAAAATTCAAGTCAAGACCTTTCTAACGATACCAAATTTAATAACGTTAACCGATTCTATCATATAGATATGGCGGGAATAAAATTTTCCTTATTCTTTTAATAATATAGAATAGATAATTATATAAAATTCTATATAATTATATATTATTGTATCTAACTATTTTAAACTTTTTATATTAATTATATATAAGTATATATAACTATATAAAATTAGATCAAACCAAAATTCGTATCCAATTTTATCTAAAGATTTATTGGAAATTTTATATAATTATATAAAAATTTTTTTTCCTGGGATAATGATTACATTTTATTATTAAATATTTTTGTTTATTAATTTTATAGACCGTATTATGAAATGAAAGCGCAGTTTCATCAAGCGTTGGAAAAACAAAAATTACGTGTAAGTGAATTAGAACGTTCAGTTGGTGAAGCTAAAATGACTTATGCTGAAGCGCTGCGTAATCTTGAAAAAATAAGTGATGAAATTCATCGAGTAAGTGTTAATAATAATTATTATTATAAATTAATAATTATCACAAAGTATATAATTGGCAATCCGTAATATGATAAATAGAAAAAAATTTTTTTCGAATTTTAAGTTTATTCAAAACAATTTTTATATATCTACAAAGTACGAACTAATTAAAACATAAATAATTAATATTTATTTTCTATAAACAGACAAGGCAATACGACAGCGCAGATTCCAAAGAAAAAAATTCAAAACATAGTAATACAAAAAAAAATCCCGAATCTTCTTCAGAATCAAGCATAACAGGATCACCAGACAGTACAGATTATACAAGCGATGAATATCTTCGTCTTCCTGATAAAATAAGTCCTACATCTTCAATATCTACTAAAGTAATTATTTAAATTATTATATTTATTAGGGTGCTTAATTTGAAACGGAAATTTTTTTTTCAGCGGACATAAGAAAATTTTGTTATTTATGTTAAGTCAAAAATTCCCTGAAAATTTCAGTTTTTAATTTTAATTTTAAGTACTTCCTTTCGAACATCAAAGTTTTCGCATTCAAAAAGCATGTAAATCGAATAACTTTTTTTCTAAATTACTATAACTTAGCCCGATTTTGAGCTATCGTTTTGAAACCAGTTTTTATTTGTAGAGTAATTGTTGCTTTTTAAAAGTGTATAAAACGGTTTTGGTCTAACTCGATCCATGTCGATTGTATCAGCTCCGAAACTCAATTTTTCATTTTTTTCATTCATTTTTGTTAATAGTGAAGAAACGGCTCATTTTGCCAAAAATATGCAGAGAACCAATCTTTTAGAAAATTTTGTCCTCTACAAAATTGCTTATGACACTTATATTGCTAAAGTGCACTGTTCATGAGATACATGCATTTTAACATTTTACAGTAAAAAAAATTGTAAGCTTACTATAGTACTATACTTTTTTACTGTAAAATGTTAGAATGGATGTATCTCATGAACAGTGCACTTTAGCAATATAAGTGTCATGAGTAATTTTGTAGAGGACAAAATTTCCTAAAAGATTGGTTCTCTGCATATTTTTGGTAAAATGAGCCGTTTCTTCACTATTAACAAAAATAAATGAAAAAAGTGAAAAATTGACTTTCGTAGCTGATACAATCGACATGGATCGAATTAGACCAAAATCGTTTTATACGCTTTTAAAAAGCAGCAATTACTCTACAAATAAAAACTGGTTTCAAAATGATAGCTCTAAATCGGGCTAAGTTATAGTAATTTAAAAGAAAAGTTTGATGCTCGAGAGGAAGTACTTAAAATTAAAATTAAGAGCTGAAATTTTCAGGGAATTTTTCACTTAACATAAATAACAAAATTTTTTTGTCTCCGCTAAAAAAAAAAATGTTCGTTTCAAATTAAGCACCCTAATATTTATATTTGAAATTAAGTTTTTAAAATAATAAATAATTTTTTTTATTTAAGGTTCAAGACACAACAGAGTACTTAGGATTAAGTAATTTAAATTTAGCATCAACGGAACCTCGTAAATATATAAAACGTAAAAGGCCTCAAAGTATAGCCTCATTATCAACAATAAGAAACACTCAATTACCACAAAAAACAAGTGTATCAACTTCACGCTTATCAGAATTAATAACATCACCATCATTATCAGTAACAGCATCGTCTTCATCATCAAATTCAGCACAAACTGGCTCTAATGAATTGAAATCATCAAAGTCATCAGAAAATAAATTTAATCATGATAATAATCATTTAGATAAACATACAAATAGTAAAAGTAATGATAATACAGAAAATAATGAAAAGTGGACTGAAATAAGTTTAAATAATTCACCAGATGATATTTATTATAATAATGATGTTTATTCTGATGATGATGATCAAATTCCCTACAAACCATTGCCTAGTGAATTAAGTCCAGAATCAATAATTGCTGGTGAAAATAAAGACCCTGCTTATATTAGTAAAAAACGTCTAAGTCATCAGCAATCATTGCCTGCGACGGTTCAAAATAATGAAATGACTATTGAAGATCAGAAAAAATCAGAAATAACACGAAGTCCTTCTACTAAATGTCGGGGAAGATTAGATAGTAGTTTAACAAATTGGATTACAAGAAATTCAGCCGCTTATGGAGAAAGTTCTTGTGCTCCGGGTAAATTTTAAATTAAAATTTTAATTTTATTAAGTAAAAGGTCATATTTATATTTGAAATTTTTCAGGTAATGCGGCAAGAAGGCAGTCATTAGACATGCTATGGAATACTGGTACTGGTGAACGAATGAAAGAATTATTAAATCATGGAATGATGATGCTTAATATATCGAGTTTAACGGAAAGACGATCGAGTGAACCAAAATTAGCTGATAAAGATGACAAATTGGTACAAAAAAATGATAGTAAAATTGCTGAATTAAAAGGCAAAAAAGTTCCTAGTCCATTAGAAAAAACTATGAGTTACTTAAATCCTGATGAAGAAACATCTGACAGTGAAAGTTTAGCAAGGTAAAATATTTTAATATTTATTTTTATAATTTGAGAAGTACTTGGATATTAATTGAATTTTTATTTAATTATATTTCATTTTTTTAAATAATACTGTCAAGATTTTTTCTAATTTCCAACGATAATTGTCATGAAAATTTATGAATTTTACATAAGTTTCGATTTGTTAAAATAATTTAAAAACTAAAGCATAATTTTTGATGAAAATACAATGGGATTATTTCAAAATGTACACAAAAAAAATGATTTCTGGGCGCAAGAATGATAAATTTGAATTATGAAGTGAAAACAAAAATTAGCTTGAGAATATAGTAAAAATTTTCTGACGCGAGAAATTTTTTCTTATAACAAAAATTTTTTTTTTTTTCAATTCGTAATGCAAATAATTTTTGAAAGCAAGTAAAAATTTTTTGTGCCAAGAAATCTTTTTTTTTTCTTTGTACGTCTTGCGTAATTAATCCAAATAATTATTAATCTCAGGAACTTGGACGAAGTTGAATAAAAAGAATTAAATTAGTAATTATTTAAATATTTCGTCAATTATATTTTGACCTCATCAGCAAAACTTAATACAAATTCTTTATGTCCGAATGAATATTGAACATATATCATGGACACGATTCAACAACAACATTAATCAAAATATTGAATATGATTTACGATACTAAAATTAGCCTATGCTTAATAAGTTTTGGACTTTTTTTATTAACGATAAATTATAAAAAAAAGAAATTGCACCTGTAGTTTTTTAAATTTTCTACGTGTATATTTTTTTTTCTTATGTTGAAAAAAAAATCAGAAAATTGTTGTCTACAAACTTTAGGATTATTATGATTTTAATTTGAAAAATTATTAAAATACACTACTATTTTTTTTTTTTTTAAAACCTTAATTAGTTTTTAGTGATAGTGAGTTTATTAAAATCTTGCTGTGCAATTTCTCATATTTTAAAATTTTTTGTACATGTAAAAAAATAATTTTTGATTGAAATTATGTTTTTTCAAAAAACTATTACCATTAAAACTAAAAATTAATTAACTTACGGAAGTTAAAAAAAAAATTATTATCGAAATTAAATAAAAGAAAATATGCTTTGATTTTAATTTTTATGACAGTTATGACCTAAAAATTTTAATTAATGGAAAAATAAAGTATATAAATAAGTTGATTTATACAAATATTTATATTTTATATTTTTAACTGATTTTAATTCGTTAATAATTTCAAGTAATTCGATTTTCCTGTCACCTGCATTGAAACTGATTTTCAATGCCTGTTTTCCAGTCGAAACAACCCAATTTCAGACTAATAAGATTTAGCGGACAGAAACCTATTAGCTTCCGCCCGCAAAATTAGTTTCTGACGTAATTTCATCCCTGTCAGGATCACGTTTATTTATAAACCTCTAAGTACATGTTCCATTTTAATAACCAACCAAACTGACAGCTGTGTCTGGAAAATAAAAATAATACCAGTTTCAAAAAAAAAAAAAAAAAAAGTTATTAAATTAATAAAAAGCCACTTTTTTTGTTTTTTTGGTAAATTATTAAAATTCGCATATTTAAAAAACAGTATTATTTTCTTGCTGTGCTATTGGTTAAAAGTTAGCTTGTTTTGACTGGCTCCAGACATTAACACTCCCAATCAATACAGATAATATAAAAAATATGAAGCGTGACCCGAGATAAAATACAATTTTAGACTCCGGATGGTCAGCCCTCGCTTTCGTCTTATTTTATCCCTTGCAGCGCAATACATTAATGAATCTAAAAGGAAAATTTTGAACAGTAAAAACTCCGATTGAATCAGATTGGAAAATTCTAATCGAGTTTAACGAATTTTCCAACAGAATTTGGTTCAAAAATTTCAATCGGATTCAATCGAAAAATAATAAATATTTTTTTTCAATTATATCCGATTGAAATTCAATCAGATATTTGGAACACTATTGAGCGATTCCGATTAAATGTTTGTTTTCGATTGAATCTGATAGAAATCCGATTTTCAATCGGTTTTAATCAGGAAAGTCTACATTAATTTTATTTTATTTTTCTTAGTGTGGAAATGTTATCAGAAGATCAAATTTCTTCGTTAATGATGGAACCGGATATAAATCAAGTATGTCAAGAAGTACTCGGTACACCATTGGTTGAAGTTTGTCCACTTTTACAACAACTCCAAGAACAACAATAGAAAAAATATATTTAATTATTTAAGACTATTATTTTTTATCATTCCATCAAAACTAAATATAAATAGTATTGTGCATTACTATTTTTTTAAATATTTAATTTATTTTCAATTCGTGCTATATTTTGATAGACTATTTTAAAAATCTATTCATTTAGTATTTTATTTAAAGCTGTTGACTTTTATTTATGGACATTGTTTATTTTTTTATTCTTTATCTTGCCAAAAAAAAAAAAAGAAAACAATTATATTAGACAATATACTTCTGCCGGTCAGTAATTAAATTAAATTAAAAAATAAACTTTTCTCTCATTACCCAATTAAAAAACAAGCAATATAGTTAGTACAATTATTTATTTATTTATTAAAATAAAAAAAAAAATTAATCATCGCTTTTAGAATTGAAAAATATTCCATGGTCATTAAGGTAACCCAAAAAAACCAACTATTTTTTTTTCGAGTCTCTTATGAAAATTTGTTGGTTTACGATGTTTTAAGAAGCCTCTCCAAAATCAGCTCGATAAAAAATTTTCAAGAGGTCGCTCACGAATTTTTAAAATATCAAAAATGATCGAAATTTTAATTTTTTATTTCAAATTTTTTTCTCTCTCGTGGCAGCAACAGTTTATATTTATGAAATCATGACTACGCTGAAAATTTAAGCCCAAAATTAAAATATTAAAACCTCGCTCAAGAATTTTGAATGTTTCCAAACGCTGTCTTTGGAACGTTTTCGAGCGACCCGTGAATATTAATAATAAAACGTCTCGATTTTTTACCATTAATTTGCATCACAATGAATGAAAACATAACCCGAGAAATAGAAATAATAAGTTATTTACATACTTTTTTATATTTCAATTCAATTTTTAGGTTTTCTTGCATATTCAAAACTTACCAAATTTTATTGTTTAAGACTGTCCTGTATATTTTTAGTTATGCAAAAGTTAAATTTTAGTGAAATGACAATAACTGAGTTATAAAAAAATACAAAAACTAATTCAAAGTATTAGTCACATATTATCAGTTAAAATTCAAAATTCTTGAGCACCGTTTAAATATTTAAATTTTGGGCTGAAATTTTCAGCATAGACATGACTTTACGAATATAAACTATTGCTGCCACGAGAAAGAAAAAATTTAGAACTAAAAAATCCGAATTTCAATCATTTTTGATATTTTAAAAATTCGTGAGCGACCTCTTGAAAATTTTTTATCGAACTGATTTTTAGCGAGGCTTATTAAAACATCGTAAACCAAGAAATTTTTTTGGCAACCCTAATCGCCATTATTATGTATATAGTTTAAGAAAAATTATTTGAATAATTAATTTAAATAAATTAAAAGAAAAAGTAATTTGAAATTTAAAAAAAAATAGCAATTAATATTATTTTAATCAAAAAATAAAAATGTTAATGAATTTGTGATTTGTGACATAGTACCTTATAGATTAAAAATTAAATTATCATTATTATTAAGTATTATTTATTTATTTATTGTAACAATATTTTAAATATTATCAAAAACTAGTGGAGAAGCTAACAATATTTAATTGATATTATGAATCATCATTAAATGAGTAATTAATATAAATTAAATTGTAGAAAAATTATATATGTAGAAAAAATTTTATTTCTAAAAAATATCTGAATATAAAAAATGATAAAAAATATACAGAAAAAAAGGTTTTCTTGGCGCAAAAAATTTTTCGACGCTCCAAGAAAATATTTACTTGTTCTAAGAAATTTTTTTCATTATAAATTGAAAACGAAAATTTTCTTGAGCCAAGGAATTCTTTTTTTCTGTGTACATTTAAATTTGAAATAAGTTTAAATTATATTAACTATGTTATGACGTTATGAGGTAAAATACCTAGTACTGAATCAGTAGGCTAGTACTTGATTATTCCATGTATTTGTATATTTATATTTAGTAAAATTAGTAAATATTATGGGTGTGCAAATCGGGTTCGAATTGAATCGAATAGTTACACTCGATTCGAATTTTGAAATGAGTTTCGGAATTATTCGAAAATTTTCGAATTGTTCGTAACTTTTCAAATGATTCAAATCTTCGTATTATTCGAATCTTTTCAAATTATTCGTCAATTTTCGGACTATACGAAAGTTTTTGATTTATTTACTACTATTTATTAACTTTTAAATTACTCGATTTCAATCGAGAAAATTTTGATCAGCTTTCAAATGTTCAATTTTTATTTAATGGAGAGCTCAGTTTTTAAAGTTACCAATAATAATTTTTAGATTCATGTGTAAGCTCTATTTATCTCTGAAAAAGTTTAAAGTATTAGAAAAAATATTGCAGTCTTAAGTGATTAAAAAAAAAAATTTTGGAACTAGTTGTACATTTTCGAATAATTAGAGACTTCACAAATAATTCAAAAAATTCGAGCGCGAATATTTCGATTCGATGGAATGCAAATAATTCGTAAAATTCGAACTATTTGCACACTCTTAGTAAATATAGATATAAAAATACATACGTGATTGGATACTAGTTCCCTTATCGGTTACTAAGTCTCTTACCTGATTAAATTGAACAAATTGATATTATTTAATAATTATATATTAATCGTGCACAGTGATCATTTTATGCACCACATCATGAGTGATTGATATTTGTATTATATTGTATGATATGTAATTATAGTTAAATGTATATATCAGCATCTTCATTAATTCATAAATCATAAAAAAAAAACTTCTTTTTTTGTTCCTTTAAAATACTTTTTTTTATTTATAAATAGAAAAAGAATTCTTAATGTATGGCTACTTATTTGTTTGAGAAGAAAATATCACTAATTTACAGAAGTCAATAAATAAATTGAACAAATATAAATTCTCACAATTATTTACCTCTACTTTTTCATTAATAAATAAAATATTTTTTTTTCTTTTATAAATTTTTTGTCAATATACAACCTTTTTTTATTTTGGAAAATAAATAAATAAATCGATTTATATCTATAAGATAAGCGGTGTTTCTTTTTAGCGCCCATCACGCAAAAACTACTGAATATTTTTACACGAAATTTGCATCAAAATTTTATTGATTTTTAATCGTTTTTTTTTTTGAGTTAACTGTTTGTCTTACGTAGTTATAATTCACAAAAATATCAGATAATTTCAAAACACATTTCAAATCAATATTAATAGCTGAAATTATTTTGCAATCTAAAAATTATAAAACTATTTAAATTTAAAAACTGTTCATGTAGTTTGGGTATTTTGCTATAAAAGGTTTTTCTTTAGCTCATAAGGTTCGTTATTTGTATGTTATGAAAACTTAAACATATCTTTCGAATTTTAGTTTCTCTATACAGAAAATACAGTAAACTTGAACCAAGAAATTTTCTTTAACGATTCAGAAAATGAAAATTTTCTCACACCAAGTAAATAATTATCTTGACTTAAAATTTATCTTTCTCGTCATATTTTTATTCTTAAATCGAAAAATTTTTGTTTGTTTTAAAAGTTTTTATTTTTTAAAATCAGAGATATTTTTTTGTCAAGAGATATATTAATTTTTTTGTAGCAGTATGTCATTTTTTGTTTGAAGAAAATAAAATTTCTTGGAATAAGTATTATTCTTTTAATGACGAATTTTTGTATGTTTCAACCAAGAAAAAAAAGTTGCTTAATTTAAGAGAAAAATTTCTTGGAAGAAAAAAAAATATAGGAAGGAGAGGGATGTCGCCGATGCTAGGCAACAGCAGCGGAAGTAGTTCAGTGCTCGCCACGAGATGGCGCTCAGCCGCTTGTAGTGTCCTTGGTACGAAACATATTTCAGAACTGTTATATTCAAAATTTGGAGACAATCTTTAATATAAATTATTTTACAAATATCAAAAAGATTTCTATGGCACGGGTTCTTCTCCGTTTTTCAACAGATGTAGAAGTATCTTTTTTGATAGTAATATAATAACTCTATTATGAAAATATTAATGATGAATATTAATTAATAAAGTCATAAGTAAATGTCAAAAATAAATAAGTAATAAGAATTAATAAAGTCATAAGAAATGGCAGCTTTTAATTTATTTTCCAATCAAATTAAATTTCTTTTGTATATACATATAATTTATATTAATACAATCCATCTTTATTGCCCGAGAAGCGGCGAGATCTGATAGTATATTCTATAAATTTGTCCATCATTCAATATCAGATAGTAATTGTATACTGTATATTTGAAGTCAAAGCTTATTTGAAACTTTACTCTCTAAGTGAATGCAAAACCCATTTTAAGATCATTTGCAGTTTTCTTAATTCATCTGTGTAAAACATTATCCTTTGACATAGTCTTAATTTTGCTATTCTTTTTGTGACTTTGCATCCTGTTTCTCAGAGTATTTTGATTAATAGGTTGAATTGGAATTTTAGTGGCTATTCAAAGCAGGGCAAATTTCGAGATCTCTCTAGCTTGATGATGAATTGTTTTTCATTTTCCCATGTCTTGTGTGGGAAAGATTGACCTTACACTTTTATGACTATCTAATGTCGACTTGAGTGTGATGGAGAAAAAAGTTCAAACCTTTCTTAAAGAAAATAAATCACAACTGTATAGGGGGGGGGGGGGGGGTACCCTTAAAATTTTATAAAACAAACTTTTTTTTTTAAATGTTTTTCAAGCATTTCAAAATTACTCCTTTAAATATAATTGAGAATTATTTTGAATTTGTTTTTGTTAAACTTCTTCAACAATCGACTATTAGTCGAAAAATATTAATGACTATTGTTTTAAGATAAAAACTATCAAAAAAATTTTTTTTTCTTCCTATTTATTTAATAATTATATAAAATGTAAATTTTCTTTGTGTAAATTACTTACAAAAAAATTTATTCAGCATCCAGAAAATTTTGTTTTTTTTGTTTGACATTTTATAGAGGGTACTCAATTTTGCCCGCGAAAATGATTTTTTTTTTTTTACGGTAACTGAAAATTTTTTCTATTTACTTTGAATATCATTTAAAAAAAAAGAAAAAAAGAATTAGCGTCTTTGAGTTCTTGAAAACTCAATACTTTCTTATATACCCCGTTTTGCCCACCCCCGTCCTATATTTTGTCGTATTTATTTTGTATTTTACACCTGTGAAAAGAAAAAATACACAATTTTATTATAATAGTAAAGTTAGCGGACATCTGCAAATTTTTAAAACTTTTTAAATAATAATTTTATAAGTTTATAAAATAAAAATAAAAAAATTCACGTTTAGACAATTCAAAATTCAGCATATGCATTTCTTCACATTATATTATTTTAATAATTTAATTTTTTTGCATGTAATTAACAAACTGCTACATTTAATCAGTATGATCTGAAGTTAGCAAACAATTAAAAATTTTTGGATTTTATTTTTAACATCCAAATGCAAAAAAAAATGAATGTGAATGTAACAGACATCAGACGAATTTTTAATTATTAATAAATGGAGTAAATAATTAATAAATGAAAATTTTTAAAAAATGCACATTTAAAAAATTTTGAAATTAATAAGTGCATTTTTTATAAATATTATTTTTTAAATTATTTACCCAATTTATTTATAATATTAAAATTGTCTGATATCTGCTACATTCACACTCAAAAAAAAAAAAAAACTAAAAAATGCACATTTAGAAAATTTTAAAAACCTTAGGTGAAATTTTCCATTTTTTTTTTTTTTATAATTTTGCGTTTTAAAAAAAAAAATCAGAAAGTTATTAGACGTCAGCTAGATTTACTATCATTTAATCAGTGTGAATGTAGCAAACATCACACACATTTAAAATTATAAATAAATAGGATAAATAATTAAGAAGATAACGTTTGTAAAAATTGCACTTATTAATTTCAAAATTCTTAAAATCCGCATTTTTTTAAAATTTTATTTTATTAATTATTTCCTTTATCTATTGATAATTTTAAATTTGTCTGATGTCTGCTCCATTCACACTCATCACATTTACAGTCATAATTTTATTTTGAATTTTAAAATCCCGCTCTAATCAGCGCCTTCTATACATCTCGATTTCATACGTAAGTCGAATCGTTCGAGACAAAGAATCGAATCGTAGATATAAAAGAATCGATTCCGCAAGAATCGATCTTGAACATCCCTAGGTGTGAAATAAAAAAAAAAAATATATTTCCAATGGATCCAAAAAACGACCAATAGATGTAACCATACAGTGGAATAGTAATAAAGTTGTCCAAAATGGCGTTGGTTGCCGCAAGTTTCTTTACTTGTAATTCACGTAAACTCCTACATTTTTATTATTAAACGTAATAAATTAACAAATTAACATAAAACAATCATTCATAAGTGAAAGTCATCTTAAAATAACTTTATTTATTTTTTAAATTTAAAAATATCATCTTGTCAAATTTAAATATATCTAAAATTTTTTTTTTATAAATTTATTTATTTCATTTTTTTACGTCTACAGGTCTACAGTTTGCGACAAATAAATTTTTTGTTGAAATATAAATAACCACATCATTAACCTTAATTAATTAAATTAAATAAAAGTAATAAATAATTAATTAATTAAATTATTAATTATTTTATTTACAGTGTAAGTGTTTTTAAAATAAATATCAAAAAGTCAAAAATATTTTTGAATTAAGTGATTGCCAAAATACGTGAAATACTCGTTTACAAAAGTGTATAGTTTTAAAACATAATTATCAATCAGAAGTATTAATTAATAACCAATAATATTATTTTTAAAAAATGTCTTATCCTTAATAATTAATTAATAATAATTTTTTTTTATCCTCATTAGTGACCCAAATAATAATTATGTTGCTCAATTAATTGAGGCCAATAGAATCGGTCTCAAAAATAATATATTTATTTATTTGAAGAAAATGAAACTTAGATAAAATAATGACATTGATAATTAAGTAACTAAAGTAATTATAAATTAAGTGATTAATTAACGTGTGATTATAATTGTGTGATAAAAAAAAAAACAAGTTTTTTTTTCGGCGGTGACGATGACGTTAAATCCTAGAGATATGGATGGCTTTATGCCTTTACTATCAACTAGCGATATTAAAACAAAAATGATTATTGGCAACAATTTATTAACGTATCTTGGTGATTTAAATAACAGCATTGAATGTCAAGACATTGGATTATTTATTGATAATGTTATTCCTTGGTTAAATAATGGAAATGCTAAGGTATTTAGATTTTATTTATCATTTATTTATTTTTAATTATGACTCATTATTGATTATACATATATGTCATAGTATATATCGTTATCATTAATTAGTATTCTAAATAATATTACAGTAGTTAATTAAATATTATAATTAATATACTTTTTTTAATGACCTAGAGTAACGTGTGATTCCTTATATGTAACAGTTACGTTTTGTTGTACTAATAAGGAATTTAAAACTTTCACACCATTTTTGTTGTAGAAACGAAAACTTGTTTTCAATTTAGTTTTTTATTTTATTTCTTTGTTTCATTCATTTCAATCATTTTTTTAAAATTTATTTAAAAATTCAAATAAATTTTAATTCAAACATTTATTTGTCTAATAAAATTTTGAATTTCTTTTCGTTGTAAGATTTCTTATCAATTTAAATTTGCGTGATAAAAAAAATATTTTTTAAATTCATTTTTCAAAAAATTTAATTAAATATTAGTATGAAAATAAGATTTTGTTTATTTTGTTTGAATAAATTCAATAAGATTTGAATTGTCAATGAGAGTTTGGAGTTAAACGTAAACCAAGACTGAATGGTTTTTAAATTATTAAATTATAAATGAATTTGTCATTTAATTTAAAAATATAAATTTGTTTATTTGCATTTTTAGTTGATTGGATCGATGTCAAGGTTATATAAATAATCGTATTGTCCTTGTAGTACAGTTACGAATCATTGTTTTTTTTTTTTTCGTCTTATTTTTTATCTTGTCGTGTTTCTTGTTTTGTTTGTTTTTTCATTTTTATTTTATGAGTATTAGTATTATATTGTTTGTGTAACATGTAGATATCTTGTAATGAATTTTATTTATACAAGATGGATAATTATTTGAGTGTCTCAAAAGACAAATTCTAATGCTTATTTAAGGGCCAAACTAAAGTAAAAGGAAATAATAAGAAAATGTTCGCATTCCAGAACGTTTACCCCGAGATATCTAAAATAGGCTTCACTAGCTGTATCTTTTTTTCTTTCTGTTTTTGAAATCGTGATAAAATTACTGTATAAATAATATTAGACATTATCTATATTTTATTTTTAAATACTGTAACAATTCAACTACAACGAAAAATTTATTTTTAATGTTAATGTTATAAAATATGATACTACAGTCAACTGACATCTAATGATCTTTAGATTTTTTTAAAAATGACAAATTCAAAAAAAAGTATTTAAAAAAAATTGCACCTACAGTTTTTTTAATTTTCTACAGGTACATTTTTTTAGTTCTTTTTTTTTGTAATTGATTTGTTGAAAAAAACAAGTCGGAAAATTGCTAACTGTCTGTTAATCAGGGAAAGTAGAAAATAAAAAAATGATATAATTGTGCATTAATATAAAAATAATGTATTTTAAATTTTTTAGATCGTTCAAAATGGATTGGAGATACTTACACAAATTGCTGATCGTATGGGACATGATTTTAAGCCATATATATCATCAATTATCCAGCCTACAATTGATAGATTAGGTATAAATTATTTTTATTAATATAATAACAATAATTTATGGTGGCCACATTTCTGGAAAACCTGAAAATGTCGGAAAATTATAAATATACTGAAAAATTAGGGAAAAATCAGGGAATTTCGTCACAAAGCTGGAAGAATTTTTACTTTCTTTTTTTTTTTGACTGAAAAAATCCGATAAATTTTTTTTTCTGTCAAAAATGTTCAAAAAGTTGCGCGACGTGAATGCGATTCAAATACCGTCTTGAAAAAAAATTAGTAGAAATTGATTCCAATGGCGAAAAAATGAAGCATTTAGAATTAAAGAGGCTGTTAGAAAAAAAAGTCTTAGTAGAAACCAATCGTCAGGATCTTCAAGCTATTAACATGCATATTGATAAGTTAAAAAACCAAAAACATTATAAGTATACATAAGTCTTGAACTAATAAGTCTCACTATATTTATTATTCTCATACTTGATTAATATTTTATTAATATTCTATAAAACGTTCTTATTTATGAAATTTATTCTAGTGAAAATGAAAAGTTTATTTATATTTTATTATAGAGTGAGTTATGTAAAAACATAGATTTAAAGTAAAAAATAAAAAATTATTAATTTAATAAATAAAAAAATCCTATGAACATTGACAAATAATAAAATAAAGTTTAATTTAACGACAATGATTGATTATTTATTGAACTGACTTATACCATTTTATTTTGAATTAAATAATTATTTCCAATGATTTAACATCACTACATATGGTCAGGGAATTTTTTAATTATTTGACTAGAATAGCTGAAAAAGTCAGGGAATTTCAGTTTAAAAAATCTATGGTCACCATATTTACATTAAAAATTAATAATTAATCGTTAATAATTTATTTTTTTCAGGTGACAGTAAAGATTTAACGCGAGAAAAAGCAAGACTGGTATTGTTAAAGATTCTAGAAAAAGGAAGTATGGTACCACAACAATTATTGGATCGTATTCATCCAGCATTTAGTCATAAAAACGCTAAATTAAGAGAAGAAGCATTATTATTGTTAACAACAATTTTAGCTGAGTAAGTATAATTTCATTTAATTTTAAATTCAATTTTATTATATACTCTAATAAATAGATAACTTTATTGTTTTTATTAATTAATAATATAGAATATACTTTTATTATTAATTTAATGTATTTTATTAAAGGCACGGTGCGGATTTACTGTCATTATCATCATTAATACCGAGTATCGTAAAATTATTATCGGATCCTAATGAAAAAGTTCGTGAGACTGCCGTTAATACAGTTGTCAATATTTATAGACACGTTGGTGAAAGATTTCGTAATGACTTACAACGTAATCATAATTTGCCTGCAGCTAAGTAAGTTCTTATTTTAATATTTTTGTTACAGTGAACAAAATGATGTAAATTTTTTTGTAAAAATGACTGAATATTTAAATTATAATTTTTATAAATTTAAGATGGCAGTTACTGGTTGAAAAATTTGATCAAGTCAGGGCTGAAGGCGATCTTTTTCCACATGCAAATGCAATGGATGGTAAGTTACATTTTTTAAAATTATGTAATAATAATAATTTAATCAGTCATTATATATAATACCAACAGATCCCGCCCGCATCGCGGGGTAATAAAAAATGAATAGCAATATAAAATATGTACTTTATGTTAATGGGAAAATTTTTTTTAAATAATTGAATACTTTTTTTCTAATTTTCTTCAAAAACTACATTTGAAAACGACAACTTTGAAAAAAAATCGGTCTGATAAGTCAATTTTTGAAAAAGCTATAGCTTATTGAAAAAAAAATCATTTTTTCTTTTGAATTCATAATTTTTTTTGATTGGGTAAAAAAAAAAAAATTTCCAGCCAAATCGAAGAGAGTCGGGTTCTCATGTGATCGATTTGACGTGGAATGACCCATATATAACGTCTTTTTATTTTATTTGGAAAAAAAAAAAAAAAAAAAAAAAAAAAAAACCCATAATCGATAAAATTTATTGAAATGAAGTTTGAAAAAAATAGAATTTTTATAATAAAAATGATATTAATATATAGCTAAAAGACTTCTTTAAAATACGCAAAAATTTATAGTGCAAATTTCGTGTCAAAATATTCAGTAGTTTTTGAAAAAAATACTCATCATTTTATAGATATAGATTAAATACAATTAATAAAATAAAAAATATTGATCAATTTGTATAGAATTTCATAAAACTTTTAGGGATTTATGAATAATTTGAAATTATAAATTATTCTTATAGTATTGAATATTGATATTCGGATTGAATAATCTGAATTATTTATAAATTATTTTTTAAAATTTTTATAGTTTATTATGTGAATAAAGATTAACTATTTGAAATTCAAATAAGTATTTGAATCCTAATCGAATAATTCGGATTTTTCTAAATATTCGATTCGAATAAATTTATATTGCTATCCTTATTCTAAAACGTAACCCACAAATTTTCAAAGTTCTTTTTTTTATCAAATTAAATCTTTATGATCTTTTTATACATATTGTGAAATATCATAATTTTATGTAAATTTTTTCTATTTTATTAATTATGTTTTTTATTTCATTCATTATAATTTTCAACACCTCATGTAAAATTTCCTAAATGTGGGTTACGCCTTTTTGAAAATAAGGCAGTGATATAATATGTTTATTACAATTTATAAATTGATCATTTTTTCCGAGTCTCAAGGAGAAATATCATTTATTTTTGTCCATTTTTTTAAAATAAAAGATCGTAACATATAATTCCAAAAAAAACGAATGTATTTTACCGCCACTTAGTGTCTTTTTTTTTGTTAGTTCTGATTTGTTCATAAAAAAAAAGTGGACAAAGTTTCCATTGATTGTTTAAGTGTAAAAAGAAAAGTCCCAGTCATTTATTCTCAAGCGAAAGAGAGACAAAAACGAACAGTCATTTAAGATTGAATTTAAATTATCTCCCAGTATGAGTAAGAAAATTAGCATACTTATTTATGTACTAAAAGCGACTCAAGGGACTTGTTGTGGAGGTTTTAATTATTTTTATTTTTTAATTAAATCCCACTGACTTGATCATTCTTAAGTAGTAAAAATTAAAAATTAAATTTTTTTAAAATTATAATTTACCGACATAATACATAAATTTAAATAAAAATACAAAAGTAATTAATTAAATTAATCATAAGAGATATTGCACCAAATTTGACTTGTGAAAATTAGTATGCATACTTAATCAGCAGAGTAATTTTTTAACATTTGCTGAAAACGACAATAAATCAATTTCATCAGTTACTTTTTTAAATTAATTAATAATCATCAGATTATGGATTTATTCAAAAAACAATTAAGTATTTTCTATATAATCAAGGCTTAATATCTTAATAAAATTAAATTATCTTTTTTATTTGAAAAAAATCCAACATTTTACTGTTTAAATAGAGAATAATAAAAATAAACATATGATATATATAAGGGACAGGGATGGAAGGCAAAACGAGACACCCTCAAAATTTTATAAAAAAAAAAATTTTTTTAACATTCCAAAATTATTTGTCAATATATTAGAGCATTGGTTAAATTTTTTTTTGTTAAACTTTTTCAAAAATCGAGTATCAGTCCGAAAATATTAATGACTTTTGTTTTATGATAAAAACTAATATAAATTTTTTTTTCTTCCTTTGCATCCAATAATTAGTAAAATGTAATTTTTCTTCATGTAAATTATTTACAAAAAAATTTAACTTGATCAAATTCATTTAAAATCCAGAAATGTTTTTTTTTTTTTTTTTTTTTTATCTTTTTTAGGGGGTAGGGGAGTGTGGGGTCAATTGAACCAAAAATACTTTGACAATTTTTTTTATATGAATAAAAGCAAAATGATAACTTTTTTTTTTTACAAAGTTATAATTTATTATATAGACTATCATTTCTCATAAGCACATAACTCGACAGATGATGAAAATTTTCAATAAATACGAAATTGTACAACTGTATTAAATGGTTAAATGGTCCCTTTTGCGAGGGCAATTGAACCACTAGTCGGGGACAGTTGAACCAAGAGTATTAGAACCACAAACGAATGACTTTAATGAATAATTTACTATTCATTACAGCCTAAAACTAAAATTACAACACTTCTAATAATATTGATTATTTTATATAACATTATATGTTATAACAATCTCTTTTAAAACTTCTGTCAGTATAATTATTTTTTTTCTTGGTTAGTTTCGCTTGTTTTCACATTCTTCAAGATGAGCGCGCATATCTGATGCTCACAGTGTGATTCGTGTGGTTCAACCGTCCCCGAGAGTGCTGGTTCAATTGACCCCATATGATTTTATTGAAATAATTAGTTTAAAAAAAAATATTAAAGAATTATTTTACTAGAAGTAAAGGTAGAAATTTATGACTAATATATGTAAGAAGGTATTACAAAAAAAATTTTAAGATTACATTTGAAAATTAAAAAATTATTAAACAATTTGTCAAGAGCTGAGAAACAAAGTTCAGATGCCTAAAAACACAAAAACTTGAATTTTTAAAAATTAAATCATCATATTGGTTCCAAATTTTGGTCAGACTAAGGTTTAGTGTATTACCATATAATTCCAAGAGGATGACTCATTTGTCTATTTTTTTTTATTTTTTAAGCTTACTGGTTCAATTGTCCCGTGGTTTAATTGACCCCACTCTCCTCTACCCATTTTGCACGCAAAAATGAAGTTTTTTTCTTACGGCAACTGGAAATTTTTTTTGATTTATTTGAATATCATTAAAAAAAAAAAGATTTTACGTATTTGAGTCTTCGAAAACTTAAGTGCCCCGTTTTGCCCCCTCCCCTTCCTTTATATATTTTTAATAAATATTATTAATATGATTAACTTTAATTTAATGAAATTATCAAAATACTTTTTCATAAATTCTCGACTAAATATTATTATTTTTGAATTTTTCTTTATGTATATAATCGCATGTAATTATTTTAAATTGAATCAAGTAAATTTTCTTCAGATTTTTTTTTTGCAAAAATCGCTTTTATTTTTTAATAAATCTGACCGTGTCGAAGACATTCTAATAATTTATTCTCATGTCTTAATTCGATCTACCGTAACGAGTAGCTTTGATTTCATCGTACAAATATCAAGTATCGAATTTCGCAATTGAGTAAGTCTAGATGCAATTCAATAATGTTAAAAACAGGATTACAATTATATTTTTTAATATAACTGTATATTTATACTGATATTTTCCAAGTAAATATATAATATAAAAAGAACGGAAGTGACAAAGATAAAAATAAAGTAGATAAAATTTGATTTTATGAAGATAAACAAATAATAAAGATCACACGTTATGAATTCAAGGTAAATAAGTTTTTAATGATTATTAAATATTTATAATCTAATATCAATTATAAATATTTAAATATTATTAATTAAAAAAAATATTTACAAATAACAAGTTGATGTTTTATTTATTATTTCATTAAATTTATTTATTTCGTTTAAAATTTAATCTTAGAAATCTCTGCGTAACCTTGAAATTATTTCTGTTTTTTTATTTCCTCATTTTTTAAATATCAATCGCTTCCGAAAATTTTAAATTGAACATTTTTTTAAAATTATTTTATGAATAATAAATTACAATTTTAAAATCACACGTCAAAGTTTCGTTTTAATATTGAGCGCAAAATTTTTTTTTAGCTTATGAAATTCTTATCAATTTAAAAAAATGTAAAAATTATATAATTTTGATTGAGAACAGCTGGTACACAATCGCACATGTGTGCTCACAATTTATACTTAATAAAATATTTTTCATGCAATTTGTGTCTGTCATGCATTATATTATGTCAAATATTTTTTTTTTTATTTTTATTTTCTTCCTTTATATAAATTACGTTATTTGTCAATTTATAAAATGTAAATATATCAATACTAATGTTTGCAATTCTTTAAAAATTTTTCATGGTATGAATAATAATTGAGCGTTAAATTTATCATTTTTAAGTCACGTAACTGTTATTCGATTAGATCACAACATGGGGCTTGGTAGAATAATAAAGACAAAACAAAACAAAAAAATAGATAAAAAGATGTATAAGTAAGAAAAGAAAATAAGTTGGTCAATTACAGTCGCATAAAATGACTCAGTTGATTTCATATATATTTTTAGAGCTTTAAGTAGCCGTGAAGAAAATAATGATTGTGGTCGGTAATGAAGCATTCAAAATTACTTTAAAATCTTTTATATTTTTTTACTTTTTATAAACAATAGATAAAATAATTTAAATATTTCTTGAAATTAAAAAATAAACAAAATTATTAATAATTAGTTTTGATAAAAAATTTAATTCAAACGATTTATTAAAAATATATAATAGGGTGGCTATGAACCGGAAATTATCAGGGAATTTAATACAACCGAGAAGTACTATGAAATTTTCAAGGAATTTCGAAAAGTATCCGGAATTTTAATTGAGAAGGTTTAAAATTTTTTAATTTTCCGATAATACATAAGAGGGATATTTAAAAAAGTTCAAATTTTTAAGTAATTTTCAACTCGCTGTATCTTGAAGGAAAATGGTCGTACAACAAAAACAAAAAAGACAAATTGTAGCTTCAAGTGTCTAGTTTTCTGATCTGGTCTTGAAAATTTTTTATTACGCACGGTCCCGGAGTAATCCTAAGAAAACCATCGAAAAAAAAATTTTTCAAATTTATGCTCATCTTAAAAACGGTCTTCGGGCTTCAATAATTTTTTTTCGATAATTTCGATTGATTTTTTATTACTCCGGAACCGTGCAGAATAAAAAAATTTCAAGACCAGATCAGAAAACTAGAAACTTGAAGCTACAATTTGTCTTTTTTGTTTTTGTTGTACGACTTTTCCTTCGAATTACAACCTGTGGAAAATCCTTTAAAAATTTGAATTTTTTCAATATCCCTCAATTTTTGTGACTAGTGTATTTTGAATTTATTTCAATCATAAAATTTCTCATTAAATATTTTAACTTACATATCTTTAACATCGAATAATCAAAAGTAGGCCATATTAATTTATTTTATTGACTTTTTTTTTTGGTTTCTCGCATGATTTAATCATCAAATTTAATTATTGACAATGAAAATATAATAAAAACTATGAATATCAATGATACCAATAGAATTTCCGAATCAAGGAAAAATGTGAAAAATTTGATCGGAAAACCCGGAAATATCAGGAAATTTTGAAATCATTTTTTTGTGACCACCCTGTATAACCATTTAGGTAAAAAAACAAAATAAAATTCCGTTAAAAATATGTAAATTGTACATGAAATGTCGTAATTAAAAATTTTTGAAATTTCACTCCGTGTAATTTATGCACGTAACAAGTTTTCAAAAAATAGGTAATTAACATTTTTTTAAAATATAAAAAACTGTAAATAAAAAAAAATATATAAATGTTCTTTAACGCTAACAGATTTTTAATCTTAAAATAAAATAATTAATTATATGTCTGATAAAATATTTAAATTAATCGTATAATTTATTATTTTAAGTAAAAGATGATAAAAAATAAATATTTCCAATTTAATTTAAATGAATTCGTGTGGTTTAAAAGTTACCTCAATAAAACGTTTAAAGAATAATAAAATAACTTTTATATTTCAAAAGTTGCAATATTAAAAATTCTCATCATGTTTAGCGTTAAAATTTATTTACTTTTTATTTTTTCTTTTTATAAGAATTATTGTAATGATGACTTAATAAGATGGCATTAAAGTAAAGAAAATAATTAAATTATTGACTTGGTTGCCATTTATCCTGTCCATGAGATACGAATGTCATTACAATCCTTAACTATCTCTCTCCCTCATCTTGTATGAGATCTTACTTCTATAGTATTTCTTCTTTTCTTTCTCATCTCAAATTCCCCTCCCTTTGAATTACTAGAGAGTTTGCATGTGAGAAAAGTGAAAGGTTTATAGTATCCATTACTTAGCGCAATTTTAACTTTTCATAACAAAAACAATTAAATCTTTTTAAAAATTTATTCAAATTTACAATAAAAAATTTTAAATATAATCAGGAATAATTGAACTTTATTATTAATGAAAAAAATATTAATTCCTTTATTTATCATAAACAAACAAAGTTTTTTTCAAAATTTTTTTTTTAATAAAATTTGTTAAGAAAATTTTTTTGCAGCAAAAAAACTTTTTCTAGTAAAAAAAAAAAAAAAACTTATAATTTATTGAATAAATAACTAAAGTTATGTAATAATAAGTAATAAATTCCTATCTATGAGCTATTGTAATAGTTGATAGGTATGTACTTTGTGTATAAACACACATGTACTTGGTTTAAAGTCCTCGTAAAGCGTGCGCGTATTTCTTAGAAAATAAATAGCTGATTATCGGCATATTTTAAAACAATTTTATAAACAAATTAAAAATATAGGTTTCTTCTATTTTTAAATAATTAATGAATTATTTTAATTAAAATAATAAATAATAATTCTTCGAATCATCTTAAAGGCCATATTGTGCTGCATCTTTGATTTATCATCGTAATTTCCGGTTTGAATTATCATTTATCGTTATTATATAAACCGTCTGCGTCAATTACTTTTTTACCTTGACAAAAAAAAATTTTAATAAAAACATTGTCCTACTAGTTTATTATTTAACTTTTGTTCATTATTACTGGATGATCTTCTGATTACTTAACGATAATTATAAAACATTTTATAAATGATTACAAAAATTTGTGCTCATAATTATTTTGCAAAACATGAATTTTTTTTCTATTTTTCGACCCCTTGTTAAAGAAAAGCAGCATAATGTAGAATAGATTCCTAGATGCTTTAGGGGAAGGTCGACCCTTCCTTTCCTCTCAATACACAAATATTACTACATATTTATATATGTACACACCTCGCACTTTATATATATTATACAACATTCACAACACGACTAGGACAATCTACAGGCATTATAGTTTAACCGTTTGGCTTACTAGTAGCTACAAACTTACGTGATTCACGAGTAGAGTACGTTCAAGTTTCTTATTGAAGAGTATTCACTCGTGCTTTGTGTCATAAATGTGTTTGTTTTATTTTTTATTACTCTTCATTAACAACTCATTAAATATGACAATTAAAAATACACTAAACTTTTTTTTTTAATTATTTTCCATATTCAAAAAAATTCATAATTCAAATAAAAAATTGTCATGTGGTTTTAAAAATTAATAGTGTAATAAATTTTATGTGATTAATTATTTATTTAATTGATTGATTATAGTTTATTAAGTGTAACTAATTAGTTGATTAATCGATTGAGGTCATTTTAATGTGTGGTTTATAAAGAGGAAGTGAAAATAAAATTAAAAAAAAATAATTTATAAAAAAAAAGTGGGAAAGAAACAATGAAATAAACTTTCTTGTTATTTACTCGTGGGATTTTCACACTTTCTTAACTCTCGACACTTTTACTCTGATTAATGATTTATGATGATTGTCATGTTGATTTATTTATGAGTGATTTAATTAGGAAATTGCTTAAATGAATACTTTTGTTAATTAATTACGTGAATATGAATTTGTGGAGTGATGAAAAAAGCTTGCATAGAAATTGTTGTCGGCGAGGTCTTGTTAAATATCCTAGTATTGATAAAAAAATTTGGGATCCTAGTAGTAGTTGGATATTGCAATGGGATAATATTGTTAAACATCCGGGTGCCCGAGCACGTGGATGTCAATGTGATGTACATAAACCACCGTGGTTATATCCTGATATAGGTATTGTATTTACCATTTACATAAAATTGTTTTTTTTTAATCATTTCAATAAATTTCACAGTCAGAAATAAAATGATGATACGGAAACTAGCAGACATTTGACAATTCTTAATGTTTTTATAAATATGTTATTTGCAAGTAAAAAAAAAAGATTTATAAAGTATACAAAAAAATATATTCAAAAGTTTGTGACAAATTTTTAAAAATTTTTTTCTACAGAAATTTCTTTTTTTATTTAAAAAAAAAAAAAAAATTGCTAATGTCTGCCTGTGAAAGCAAAATTTCTTGAAAATGCATTGACTATTTTAAACTTTAAAATGTGACACAACGACGAACTTTTTCTAAATTTTTGAAAATTTCAAAATTCAAGAGAAATATCAATAATTGATTTAATACTATTAAAATGTAGTAAAAAATAAAAACGTTCAGAAATAGTTTTTCTGACTATGTTTCGCATTGAAAGAAAATAATAAAATTTATTACTTTTAATGGAGAGTTTAAACAAGTTTACAGAAGAAGAAGAGTTTACAAACGTTCATTTAGTATTAAATCAATTGTTTTTTTCAACAATTTTTTTTTACGCGGGTCAAAAGTATCATGGCACTTTTAGTATCATAAAAAAAACTGATGAGAAATATTTCTTGTGACGAAAATATAAACTCTCGATAATTATTAGCAATATACATTATTGTCTTAAGAATTTATAAACATGACACACATAATATTTACTGTGTTAAAGTTTAATTATTTTTGCATCCGTCTGAAGACGTTAAATTGAGGATTCATTTTCTGCTCTCAAATAATAACTTTTCAGTTTAAACAATTATCTCAAAATTTTTCTTAAGTTAAAAAAAATCTGTGTTGAATAATGTTACTTTTATAAAAAAAAATATATATATGCATATCCTTGATCCAAGAAGTTAATTCATTGTAAATTTCCTACAATTTGTTTTACTAAGAAATTGTAATCTTTTTTGTATTAATTTTTTGTGAAAAAAAATTTTACAAGAAAATCAAATATTTTTTTTTTAAATTAACAAAATTAAACGTTCGTTGATAAAAAAACTTTTCATACATCTACACATTTTAATGGCTTTAATAATATAAGTTTTAATAAGAGAATTTGAAAATTTACAAAAAAAAATATTTTATTTATTTTGCAGTAAATATTTTTCAAAAAAAGTTTTCTACAACAGTCCGTAATTTTTACAGCCAAAAAATTACTGTATTTCATGTACCTGAAGATCGGAACGTTTTTCGCGCAATGAAAATGAAGACATTTTATGCATTTTGACTGCTTAAGGGTGACAACGGGTAACTGGGGGTTGCTGCAATTTTTGGCTGACATACTAGCGCATTTGCGAAATATTTCAGGAATCTAGATCTAGTTGACTTTTTGCTTTTCATTTTTTTTTTTTTTTTTTTTTTTTTTTTTTAATTTTCGTTCCGCGAGAAACGTTCTGATCTTCAGATATATTATATTTCAAATCTACAAGTAAACAAAATTTTGGATCAAAAATTTGTTTTATTTTTTAGAATAGTATTTTTTTCTTCGTATCATTTAAATAACTTATTACTTCAATTAGTGTAACATTGACGTTAAAATTTCGTTTTTTTGTTTTTAATGTATAATCATTGATATGCTTCTTTAAAATTAATGATTGCATAATTTAAGCGTACAAAGTATTTTTATTGCTGCATTATTATAAATTTTTTTCCGTCAACTTTTATGTAGAAATAATAGTTAAAATTATATAAACAATTATTTGTAATTATTTATCTAATATCTTATTAGTTTTTTTTCTATAATTATTACCTGCATTAAATGCATCATTTCTAATGTATAAACACAGAAATTATTCTATGCATTTGAGCATGAAATAATCTGTAGATACAGTTATATATTTAAAAAATAAAAAAATATATCAATGGATTAATTAATTTTTGCATTTAAATTGAAATTTACAATCAGTATCAATATAATTGTTATTATTATTTTTTTTTTAAATATTGTTTATATTTATAATTATTTTTTTTTAATTTATCAATATGAAATTTACAACGAAACGCTAGGTATTAATTATAATTATGATAAGAGAAAGTTTTATGTATTATTTAATTTAATTACTTACAATGTAATAATAGTTTACTACATATATTATATATATTTATAATTATTTTTAAAAAATAAATTTGAAGGATGTTTTTGAATTTTTGTGCCAGAGGTAAATAAAATTCAGATACGAATACACGGAAATATTATAAATTTACAAAATTAGCAAAAAGCGGAATTTATTATCAGTTATTAGTAAACAAAACATTAAAACTTACACAGAAAAAAAAAAAAGGATTTCTTGGCGCAAAATTTTACTTGCCTCAAAAAAATTTTTACTTATCCGAAGAAATTTTTTGCATTATAAATTGAAAATGAAAATTTTCTTGCGCTGAAAAATTATTTCCAGTCCTTAGAAAATTTTTATTTTCATTCCAGAATGCCAAATTTTTGTTACTCCAAGAAATCCTTTTTTTTTGTGTAATATAAAGTAGTAAGAAGTAAAATTGATTATCAATAATTACACGGAAAAAACTGAATATTAAAAATTAATAAATAATAGTAAAAAGTGGAATCTGTTATCAATAATTAGTACTATTATGTGCTTAATGCAAAGTAGTTTACTAATTTGTGTAGATTCCTAAAAATTACTATCAATTATTCCTAAAAGTAAGTGAATATTATTACTTTTAGGTATAAAACGTGACTTATTAGTGAAAGTTAATTAATTTAAGGCATAATTTATTAAAAAGTAATGATTGGTCAAACTAAGAATTGGTTCTCAGATACTGATTTTTCCAGCCGAAAATTTCAAAAGTTACTAACTTTTTTCTATAAATTCGATATCACTGATAAATTATTAGCTTAAAATATCATTTATTCATCATTATAAATTAATTTAAAATATACATAAATCGAATAAGTGGTAAATAATAAAATGAAAAATTCGTATACTAGATCTTTATATATTATTATGTACGTTTACTAATTTTTCGGTTCCTCATTTTTTTAATTTTTTTATATTTATTTAAATAGTTATAACTGTAGATAGCAATTTATCGATTCTTTTTCATATTAATTTTAATATACGAAATTAAAAATTTTGCTTTTCTATGTGTTTCAAATTTTAATATAAATAATAGCCATTTTGTAATATATATAATGATCCTGGTTTGATATTAGTATCGAGTATACTAATTTTAAGTCGAAAATAAACTACAAACTATTAAAATTTTGAGCATCATTTTTTTCCGTGTAGTATTTTTTAGTATTTAATGAAAAATAATTAACTAACTTTTGTAAATTAACAATAACTACAGTAGGACCTCGTTATAAGACTATTAGTTTCTCTCTCAAACTATCGTGATATCTGGTTTATAAAAAAGACAGAATGATAGTCTTATAACGAAGTCCGACTGTATTATAAATTATTTTTTAAAAAATTTTATTGCCTTCAGATATAAATTAATCTTAGTTGTAAAAGTTAATCAATTTATGATATATATCAATTAAATAAATGATATTTAGTGCCATTGAATAATGTTATTCCAAATACTGATTTCGCCACAGAAAAAATTGCAAAAATTTCAAATTATTTTTTTTATAAATACTATTCCATTAACTATACAAATTATATTCATTTTACTGATAATTGAATAAAAAACATCGTTTACTCATTAACAAAAATTAATTTAGTATATAGACTAATAAAATAATTGATACTAAATTATAAATTTTCCTTTCTTATATATTTTAAATTTTTATATAAATATTTACTATTTCTTAATAAATTGCCAAGCCTCATTTCTTTCCGTATTTACTAGTGAAATACCTTCGACTAGTTCATTGTAATGAGCTGATCTACCGTTAAAAAAAATTTCGTATTCAAAACCCGATCTGTGTGTTCGAATTTAATTCGAATAATTTAATTACAAGTTTTCAAATCCGCGATTTTCTAAATAATTTAAATACTCGTATTTTGAATTGAAGAATTTAAAAATTTGATATTTTCAAAAATTTAATTGAATGGTACCATGTTCCGGGTTGTTGAACTTTTTGAATTATTAGATATGATTTAAATACTATTAACTTACTTCTAATAATTTACTTTTATGAATATGTATAAAAATAAATGCATACATTTTTTTATCTAATGAACATTTTTTTACATTTTGTTGCAGTCGGAAGAGACACAGATGAGCTGGACAGAGCGGTAAATCCAAATGACAAAATTAATTATTAAATTTACTTTACAAAAAAAAAAAATAATCATATCAATGATATAAATATATATAGATATAGAGGAATTAAATTAAATTTAAATATTTACTTTGAATTTCAGGTAAGATCTGCACCAGCGAAAAAAATAAAAAGTGTTCTACCAAAAAAGAGCCAATTTGGACCAAGTTCTAAAATACCTCCTATAGGTAAACACTAAAGTTATTTTAATTAATTTAATAATTATTTTATTTTTTTGTTTTGTATTAATTTGTTTTTATTGGTATCAGGTAAAAATATTCAAAATTAATATCTACCAACAAAAATCTCACTGACCAAAATATCTATCAGTTTAACCGTATAAAAAAAATTCGTTCCAAAAAGATTTCAAAAAAGTTCGTCATGATAAACTTCTAAACTTGAGACTTTTCTATGAACTAATATCGAGTAAAAAAAGAACGTTTTTGAAATATATTTTTAAAAACGAATATTTACTACATTTTACTCTTCGAAAAAATTTTAAAACTTCTTATTTGCAACTTTTTATGAACGTTTTTTTATCCATATGGCGCTATTGGTTTTTAATGGGAAATTTTTCGGAACGAGCGTAAAATGTATTAAAAATACGTTTTGAGAAATGAATTCTAAAAAAGATCTTTTTTTAAACAAAATTCATATAAAATACTAGACATGGTGGCCACATTTATGGAAAACCTGAAAATGTCAAGGATTTATAAATGTCTTGGAAAAATCAGAGGAAAGTCAGGGAATGTCGTCACAAAGCTAGAAAAATTTTTACTTTCTTTTTTTTTTAACTAAAAAAATCCGACAAATTTTTTTTTCTGTCAAAACTGTTCAAAAAGTGGTGCGGCGCGAATGCTATTGTAATACCATCTTGAAAAAAAATTAATAGAAATTGATTTCAATAGCAAAAAAAATGAAGTATTTAGAATTAAAAAGGCTGTTAGAAAAAAAAGTCTTAGTAGAAACCGATTGTCAGAATCTTTAAGCTACCAACATGCATATTGACAAGTTAAAAAACTAAAAACATTAAATGTATAAATAAGTATTAAACTAATAAGTTTCACTATATTTATTATTCGCGTATTTGATTAATATTTTATTAATATTCTATAAAACGTTCTTATTTATGAAATTTATTCTAGTGAAAATAAAAAGTTTATTTATATTTTATTACAAAGTAAGTTATATAAAAACATAGATTTAAAATAAAAAATAAAAAATTATTCATTTAATAAATAAAAAAAACCTATGAACATTGACAAATAATAAAATAAAGTTTTATTTAACGACAATGATAGATTATTTATTGAACTGAATTACAACATTTTATTTTGAATTAAATAAATATTTCCAATGATTTAATATCACTACATATGGTCAGGGAATTTTTTAATTATTTGACTGGAATATCTGGAAAAGTCAGGGAGTTTCAGTTTCAAAAATCTGTGGTCACCATGTCTAGATAAATTTTTTTTTACTATCAAAATTACAAAAGTTCCACTCGAAATTCTAATTTGTCTTAAGTTTAAAAGTTCCAAGCTTCGAACTTTTTGTGAATCTTTGGACCGAATTTTTTTTACACTGGTGGGTCCATTAGAAACATCGTGATTTTTGTGTTACTGGTTATTTTTGTTGGGCAATGTTTGAATTGAATATTTTTATCGATCACGTATTTTACTTATTATTCTATTGATTTTATTATTTTTTATAAATTTTTTTTTGGGTTCTGTAATTTATTTCGTCCATGAAAAAAAAGGAATAAAATTAAGCGAGCGATTAAATTCAGGTAGCGCTAGTGCTGGTGCAGTTGACGAAGAATCATTTTTGACAGCATTCGAAGATGTACCTCAGGTACATTTATTTTCAGCCAAAGATCTTGAGGAGCATTTTAAATCAATACGTGATACTATTGGCGATGACAAAAAAGATTGGAACCAAAGAATCGATCAAGTAAGTTTTTAAAAACAAATTTAGTTTTTATTACTGTTGCATATCACGTATTATTTTTTTTATCGAACGTATGCATATTATTTTACATTAATCATAAAGGAAAAAATTATAAAGTGTAATTTTAGTAGTTACCTGATTAATTTATAGTTTAATAATAATAATAATTTATTTAAAAATTATATAATCATTTGTGAAAAATATATTTTTTTTTCATGAGCGTGAATGTAACTGACAAATGACAATTTTTTAAATGTTTGAATCAATAAATAAAATGTAATTAGAATAAAAATAAAAAAATGCGTGTTTAAAAAATTGAAAAATCGGTACGTACATTTTTTTAAATTTAACTATTTTAATTTATTTATTTATTAATTTAAAATTACACTTATTCATTTATGATCCTCAAGTTAGAAGATAATTAACAATTTTCGGATTTTTTTGGAACTTTTCAATCACTAACAAAAAAAAACTTAAAATATGCGCATTAGAGTGGTCGAAAATAAACCGAATATTTTTTTTTTTTTTTTTCGAGTCTATTATGAAAATTTGTTGGCTTACGATGTTTTAGAAGCCTCGCTAAAAATCAGCTCGATAAAAAATTTTCAAGAAGTCGCTCACGAATTTTTAAAATATCAAAAATGATTGAAATTCGGATTTTTCAGTTCTAAATTTTTTCTTTCTCGTGGCAGCAATAGTTTATATTCGTAAAATCATGTCTATGCTGAAAATTTCAGCCCAAAATTTAAATATTTAAACGGTGCTCAAGAATTTTGAATTTTAACTGATAATATGTGACTAATACTTTGAATTAGTTTTTGTATTTTTTCATAACTCAGTTATTGTCATTTCACTAAAATTTAACTTTTGCATAACTAAAAATATACAGGACAGTCTTAAACAATAAAATTTGGTAAGTTTTGAATATGCAAGAAAACCTAAAAATTGAATTGAAATATAAAAAAGTATGTAAATAACTTATTATTTTTATTTCTCGGGTTATATTTTCATTCATTGTGATGCAAATTGATGGTAAAAAATCGAGACGTTTTATTATTAATATTCACGGGTCGCTCGAAAACGTTCCAAAGACAGCGTTTGGAAACATTCAAAATTCTTGAGCGAGGTTTTAATATTTCAATTCTGGGCTTAAATTTTCAGCATAGTCATGATTTCATAAATATAAACTATTGCTGCCACGAGAGAGAAAAAAATTTGAAATAAAAAATTACAATTTAGATCATTTTTGATATTTTAAAAATTCGTGAGCGATCCCTTGAAAATTTTTTATCGAGCTGATTTTGGAGAGGCTTCTTAAAACATCGTAAACCAACAAATTTTCATAAGAGAATCGAAAAAAAAAATAATCGGTTTTTTTGGGCCACCCTTATGCACATGTAGAAAATTTAAAAAACTACGAGTGCCATTTTTTTTTTATAATTGATTGTTTTTAAAAAAATCAAAAAATTACTAGACGTCGGCTAACTTCAGTATCAAATTTATTTTTTTAATTTCAGCTGAAAAAATTACGCGCTATAGTAATGGCTGGTGGGGCATCTTACGAAAATTTTATGGATTTATTAAAAAGCTTACAAAACCCATACGAGGGTGCTTGTACTGATTTGAGATCTCAAGTTGTCAAAGAAGCGACTATCACACTTGCGTATCTAAGCCGACAATTAAAAAATAAAATTGCTCATTTTATTGAAGGCTTACTTGGGTCGGTAATGAATCTCATACAAAATAGTGCCAAGGTAATTGTCATAAGTTTTTTCATTTATTTATAAATATTTGACTACTAATAAATAATTGAAATTAAAACAACTCCTATTTTTTTTTAGGTTGTATCATCATCAGGAGCAGTAGCGTTACGGTTTATATTTCAACATACTCACAGTCCACGGTTTATTCCAATACTTACCGCATTTTTTACAAGTAAAAGTAAAGACATACGTCGGGCTGCTTGTGAATATGTTAGTCTAATATTACAGACATGGTCAACTCAGTTACTACAAAAACATATTAAAACATTGCAAGATGCTATTGGTAAAGGAATTGGTGATCCTGATGCTGAAGCAAGAGTTTTTGCGAGAAAGTAAGTTATCACATTGCACATATCAAGCGCGAAAGCACTAAAGGTGCTGTACTGATACTACATTCTTTTCGACTAGGGTAGAGGTACCGTTTTTGGCCACTTTAGGGCCAGTTTTAGACACTTAAAAAATTCAAATAAAATAATTTGTAAAATATGCAATGACATAATTGGTTTTTAAAATGTGTTTCGAAGATATTTTTAGCCCACTATTAAAATTGAAATTTTATTTTATACTTTTTCATTCATTAAAATAAAGTATTAAATGTCCAAAAATGGACCAGTGGCCACAAATGGTACTTCTAACCTATTTTACTCACACGAAAACATTTCTACACTCTTTTCATTGCACAAAAACGGATTTGATTGCACTGTAAAAAATTTGTGGAGTAAACGTGGATTAAATCCGGAGTAAATGTGGAGCAGATGTGTATTTATTGAAGCCCCTCAGAATGAAGTTCACTTCGAAAGGGAGTTTATTTCAATATTAAAACTCCGAATCATATGCGGAGTGATTTTTTTTCAAACTTCGGAACTCTGAGTCACGGAGTAAATTCGGATTTAAATAGTACCCGTACTTACTCCGAATTCACTCCCGATTTTTTACAGTGCATTGATTTTAAACAAATTATTTCAATCCAAAAAATCAGTGCTGTCAATTGTTACGTATGATAACTCTCGAAGGAGATAATCAATCGGCCTAATTTTTTTTATTGCAAGAACCCTTTTGCAAATCGTGCTCTAAATCTTTCCCGTTTAATAATAATCAATAAATCTCAAAACAGATAATTTGACATTAAATTTACATGTACACATGAGGTTAGTCTCCTCTCTTTCAATTAACCCACTTCTATCTATTTCTCTTTTTACTTTCTGTCTATATATCTATCTGATAAATACTGACAATAAAGTTGATGTAACAATCGTAAAAGAAAGTGATGACTTACAGACAATGCGGTTCCTTCAAAAAAAAAATTGTTTTTTTTTTTTTTAATTAATTTAATTTTAAATAAATTTTTTTAATTGATAGAGTACCATTTCTAAAAAATTCAGTAATATTTACGTCGCTCTTTATTTTGAATGTAAAACCAACTGAACTATTAACAAAAACATTAATAAGGTTCAAAAGTACATATGATAAATCCTCATAGTTAAGTTGCCAATTAATTCATTCGGAATCAACGTTCTATGCTTATGTTAAACATTTTAAACTTTAGAATCGAGTTATAACTAAAAAATATCAATAAAAATACACAGAAAAAAATTTTCTTAGGGTTAAAAAAAATTTCTTGGTACAAAGAATTTTTTATCGTTCCAAAAAATGTTTTCTTGCATCAGGATAATTTTTTTCTTGCCTTAAAAAAATTATTAACTTCAATTCATCCTTTTTTTCTGTGCAAAAACAAAAAGTATCATCAGTCTGCCGTTACAGACTCGTTGATGTAATTTATCCAAACGCGATATGTACAATACTGGATAGTTATGTCTTAATAATAGATGAAGCTCACTTCTACATAAATACCAAATTTTTTTATATGTTAATAATTTATTCAGATACAAATTTATAATTAATTGAATTTTAATTAATATTGCTTTCTATTAATAAAAAATTTGTTTTTAACTTTATTAGAGCGTACTGGGCCTTTAGAGATCATTTTCCTGAGCAAGCAGAAGCACTACTTAAATCTATGGATGCATCGCACAAACGGAATTTATTATCTCAAAGCAATAGTGGTAGTGTAAATAGTTTAAATGCTGTAACAAGAACACCAAGTATACCACCAAGATCTACGCGACCGACGATGAGTGCAGCAGGTATAATCAATATAATTGAATAAAATATTTTTGATGTTTTTTTTTTTAATATAAGTGTTTTTTTATTTTTAATAAAAATTTGTGTATATATTTTATAATTTGAATGAAAAATTCAACTTTTTATTTTAAAAAATTGATTTTTATACTTATAAACATTTGTAGCCGTATAAAATTAATTTACTATTAAGTAAAATCTAAATAATAGATTAATTTTAAGAAAAAAAAATATTTATAACTTAAATAACCTTTTAAGTAAAATTAAATAATTTTTGAAATTTTTAAATAATCAATATAAAAAGATGAATTTTTTGAATGTTTATGTAAATTGTTATCGATAAATATATTCATAATTGTCTGTCTTTACTGTCACTATTCTTTTGCTCTACATACTATTTATTTTAAATCGTATCAATTGCTTGTTCTCATGCTGCTCTTCATGTGCCAAATAAATATTAAATAAATGAAATAATTATATGAAAAATACAAAAATAAAAGGCAGTACGGAAAATTTACATCAAACTCAAAGTCCACCATATGGACCACTTAAACGGACACCATCTCTACCACGATCTTATCGTCAGTCTGGAATTCCAGTTCTACAAAGACCAACTGACAATTACTGTAATTCAATATGTTCTATCATTCACCATTATTTTTTTCTCATCCCGTGTTAAAAAAATTTGTTACAAAAATATTCCTGACAGTAAACTTCCAAAATTGAAACAATTCTGAACTTTGAGTTGAATGTTTTTGGAACTTTAAAATAATTACGTGTGGAAAATGTTCAACTGGTGTCCTTTTCTTGTGGTTTTTTCTTTTTTCAATTTTTTTAAGTAAAATTGATTTGAATTGACAATTTTGTGAGTTCACAATAAGTTCAAAATTACTCATTTTTTGGACTATTTTTGAACGAGTACAAAAAGTGAAAAAAAAAAAAACTGATCTTCCCAAAAAGCTGTAATAAAAGTTCTGATAAAAGTCGTAAATGTTCATAATTTTTAATTGATCTTTATAAAAAAAATAAAAAAAAGTGTTCTTTAAATTCAAAAAATTGTCAAATCAAAATATTTTTGCTCAAAAAATAAAAAAACAAAAAACACGCAGGAACAACTTAGTCAAAAATTGCTCACTTTCTAATTTCAAAAGTTCAAAAAATGTTTAACTTAAAATTTAAAATTGTCTCAATTTCGAAAATTCAGTCATGAAAGTTTTTGGAACATTTTTAGAACGAATTTTTTTCACATGGGATTTATTTATTTTATTTTTTTTTTTTTTGTTAACCATTTTATTAATTTTTTAATCACTTTCATTCCAAATAATTATTCAATTGTACTATCATAAATAATTAAAATTTCACATTATTATTTGTTAATTAATCAATTAATTAATTTAAATGATTTATGGGCTACGGTATTTTCATTTATTCATTTGAAATTATATTGAAATATATTAATATTAATAATTTATTTTATTTTTTTTAATTAATTTATTATTTAATGTTTTTTTTTATAATTAAGGTCGAGTGTCTCCAGGACCTAGGTCGAATAGTGCAATAGACCTTCAAGCGGCTCGACGTGCACAATCAAGACTAAAATATGCTAGTATAAACCGTACTAAAGCTACTACCTGTGAGTAATTACTTATGATTTCAATTAATTAAAAAAAATATATATATATTTATAATTTGACAATAATTTCTTTAGCTCGACCAGCAGCGAAAGTTGAAACCAATTTCTTTACGAGTCCTGAAAGATCGGCTAGAACGAAAACACGAGTCTCAGGAGTTTCACAATCTCAACGTAAATACAACTTTTTATAATTAAAATCAAATTGAAAATTTTAATTTTTTTATCGTGGTTGATTTATATTTATTTTAATTAATTAAATATGAAAATTATTGACTAAGTTTTTTTTTATTTGTAGTTTAATATATTTATGGTATTTGACAGAGGTGTGTTAATCGAAGTGAATATAAGTATTCGATTCGAAATTCAAATCGGGTAATTTAAATTTTTGAATAATTTGATAAAATTTAATTATTCGAAAATTTTCTAATTGTTCGTAACTTTTCTAATTGTTCGTAACTTTTCGAATTATTCGTAACTTTACGAATTATTTGCCGCTTTTAGAGTTATCCGAAAGTTTTCGAATTATTTGTAACTTTTCTAATTACTCGTTTCAAATCATGAAAATTTTCATCAGTTTTTAAATATTTAATTTTTATTTAAAGGAGATCTTAGTTTTTAAAGTAACTGAGATAATTTTTTTGTAGATTCGTATCTGAGCTCTATTTACCTCTGAGAAAAATTTGAATTATCGGAAAAAATATTATAATTTTAAGTCATTAAAAAGAAAGTTTTGGAATTATTCGTAAATTTTTAAATAATTCGGAAAATTTGAATTATTCGATTCGAAGTTTGAATCAAATAATTCGATACCAATAATTCGTAATTATTTGCATACTCATAGTATTTAATAATAATATAATCACATAAATTTTAAAAAATTGCATATTTCGAACGCGAAGCTCTCCGCTAGTCGGTAATGTTCTACTTTTGCCAAACTTGAAATCCGGGTTTCCATCAACTTAAATCATTTTCACTTTTTCATTTTATCTTGAGATAAATTTTTATTGCTGCATTTTACTGACCCAAAGAACATCTGATACTTTTATTTTTAAAAATAGATGAATTTCACTACTCAATTGACGTATTCCGAAAAAAAGATCTAATAAGATCTACGAAAATCGAATTTTTCCATGATTCAGATCTACTTTGATCAGAGTAGATCTTTTTTAATCAATTCAGATCTTTGAAAGTCTCTTTAGATCTAGAATTTTCGAACATTTTTTTTTTATAAAGTTTTGAAATCTCCATAAAAATTAAAATTTTGAGTTTATTTTAGTTGAGTGATTTCTCTTGATTTTCATAGATCTAAAAATGGAAAAACTAGATCACCATAGATCTTAATACTTTTAAATTTTTTATGATCATAACTTTGAAAAAAATTAATTGCATTAATTGAGAAAAAATTTCTTCAGTTTTTAAAAATTTATTTTTTACAATTTCATTTTAATTAATAATTAAAAATTTTAACGATAGGACGTTTAACTTTACAACTTACAGAAAAATTTTAACTTTTTAATTATTTATCTTCAGAAAATCTGAAAAAATATAAATTTTCACATTAAATTCTTTTATTCTATTCTAAATAAATTTTCTATATTCAATCTGATCATAACTTATTTAAAATTACAGCAAGCAGTAGATCATGTTCACCAGCATCACGAATGTCCTATGCATCTTATAATCGTGAAGGAGAGTCATTTATTGCTCGTCCAAGACGACTTTCTGGTCAAGGAATGCGAAGCAATGAAACAAGTCGTGATCCAAGTCCTCAACGATTTGGCTTAGATCGTAGTGTCAGTTCTAAGTTACGTGAACGTAATTTATATATGTCACCACGACCACCCGTGATGGCTCAAAAAATGTTACAGCAATCACAAGCTGCAGAATCAGCTCTAGCTGACGCTTTGACTTTTGATCGTGACCATCTTCCAAAAACACCCAGAAGTAAAGGTGATCATAGTGATGATAGTGAGACTAGTAGTATTTGTTCTGAGCGTAGTATGGAAAATTTTCGACGACCAAGTGATGTAAGTTTTTCAAAAATTTTTTTATTTATTTATTAATACTCATTTTTTTTTTTTTTTTTTACAATAAAAATTATTAAGTAGTATGAGGAGTTTTACATAAATAGCAAAAATTACTTTAAAAAAAAAAACATTCTTGATCCAAATCACTAATTTATTATTAGTGTGGAATAATATTTTTTTTTTTTTTGACTGAGGAAATTATAAAATTTTTGCAAGATATTTTTTTTTTATTTTACTTCATTGCAAAATAAAATATTTAAAAAAAATTATCAAATTTTTTTATTAAAACTTATATCATTGATAAGGTAAAAGCCCCTATACTCGCTCAGTACCATTAGTCGCTCACTTTAACTGTTTAAGGCGTTTTTTTATAATTTAAAAATAAAAATCACAACTAAAAATATTATTATTAATATTTAATTATTTGTGAATCTAAATATATTAAAATATGATGTATTAAATTATTTAATAATAGATTATAAATTTAAATTAAATTACTGTTTTCAAAATCGCGCTCAGCCGGGCATTTTTTACTTTAACGTTCATTCTTTAGATTAAATTTAGGTTCCGTCAAATTTTTTAAGAATTGTTATAACTATATCTTATTAAATACATTTTTAAAATTCATGAAATTTTATATTATAAAAGAATAAAGTAGCATAATTTATAAATTATTTTCCAAATCAATGAACTTATCATAGTTTAATTGATATTGTCTTTGAGCGACTATAGGGCCATGTGCTAATCGAGTAATGGTACATGACAACTTTTAGTGAGCGACTATGGGTACACTCAAGGACCTTATTTAAAAAATTAATTATCAACATTATTCTTCAAACTAAACTTTTATTCTAATACTCGAAACTTCAAAAAATAACTATAAAAAAAAATATGGTTCTTCATTTTATTTATTAATTTATATTGAGTGACTTAATCTCTCTCCAATGAAAAGTGAGCGGGTATAGGGGATTTTACCTTACCAATAAAATACTCAGATGCAAAGTTTTTTGTGAACGGACATTTTTAGTATTGATTAAAGAATTTGATACTTTTTTATTTCATAGCGGGTAAATTTTTTTTTTCACAAAGAATTACTCCAAAAAAATTGTAATTTTTTCAATCAAAAACGAAATTTATTAAAAATTTAAAATAAATTAATACCTAGGATTAGAAATGTGTTTTTAAAAATAAAATTATTTTTTTCTCTGTGTATCGATAATAAATAAATCCATTTATTACATAAAAGAATAAAATTAGTCTTTGAAAATAATTATTTTTTTTTCAAACTTGTGAGAATTAAAATCATTAATATTGATGAACGCATGCTGTATATAAATTTTATTTTATTTTTTATTTATTAATACTTTCTACTTCATTTATTATTGGATTAACTTGAATAATTACTCCACTTTTATTATCACATGTTTATTTTAATTCAAATTGTAATGAAAAATTGAAACAACAATTACTACACTGTTAAAAATTTACCTCAAAATTTAAGTTCAAATTACTCAGAAAAATATCATTTAACTAAATATGATGATCTATTAACTTAAATTACTTAAAATTTATGATACTGAAGTTAGCCGACGTCTAATAATTTTTGTAATTTTTTTAAAATGATGAATTATAAAAAAATCATATTTAAAAAAATCACACTTGTTGTTTTAATTTTCTAAATGTGCCTATTTGTAATTTTTTTTTTCTAATTGATTTGTTGATAAAAAAAAAACCGAAAATTTTTAATTGCCTGTTAACTTCAGCATCATTAAAATTTTACAGCTATGAATTAATAAAAATTTAAATCATAATATATTTTCTTGTATTTCATTTCAGTGACTGTTTTTTAATTGCCTATAAATTATTTAATTTTAAAAAATATTTAATTTAATAATTTTCAAAAAATTTGTATGTCATTTGAAATTATTCTTTAGATTATTTAAAATTTTATGTCGATTTTAATAAACTCACGATCATCAAAAACGAATTTCACTTAAAAAACAAAAATTAATACTATAATTTCAAATATACATTATTAATTATATGATATTTTCATTAAAAGTAATTTTTAAAGTCTTGGAAATATGTATAAAGTAGATATTTATAAAGTAAAATTAATAAATTTCAATGAAAATTAACTTTGTAAATAGAAAAAAATTTTTAACAGTGTAAATTATTGACATTATTCATAATTTTTTTTGTTTTTTTTTTCTTTTTCTTTTTGTCAAATTTCACATGTAATTGTGGACAAATAGTCTTTTTCCTGGAGCGGTTCGCAACAACGACTCTATCGCGATACGTGGGATACATCAGGGCCGAAGGTGTGTTATTAAAAAAAAAACTTTTTGATTTTAATAAATTTTTAAATTTTTAACTGTGACCATGATTAATAGGAGTGTGTGAATCGGTTTTGGATCGAATAATTCGAATTTCTGAATTATTCGAAAAATTTTGAATCAACCCAAGTAGCACACTTGCCTTTGAGACATCTATGAGATATTAGTTTTTAGGCTATTTTTTGACATATCGATAAGGCACCAATATGTTGACAAAACGATCAGAAATTTATGTCACCGAAAAAATATCTACTTAAAAGACTTGACCCAAGGGACGACAAAAAGTAAAGTACAAACAGTAGTAAAATAAGTCATCTAAATGACTTTTTAATTGAAATAAGACAGAAAAAACAACACAATTTGGCTCTGTCTCCGGAACCAACATTTGCATGTCGTATTTATACCAAAAAAGGTGACTTTGAGCCAAAAAAAAATTTGTCTTATCCTTTTAAAAGACATCTTAAAGTTGACTTTGTGCTACTTGGGTGGTTTGTGACTTTTAAAAAAAACTCGGAAACCACTCGGAAACTCCTTAGAGTGGTTAAGTGGGGGAAGCTATTTGGGCTCAGTAACTTCCGATTGAGAGGAAGAGGCTTATGACGGGTAGTCTTGTACAACTTTAAGTCATTCAAAAAAAAAATTTTGAATTATTCGTAAATTTTCAAATAATTCGAAAACTTACAAAATCCAAAAATTTCAAATTATTCGATTCGATACGAATAATTCGTAAGTTCGAATTATTCGCCCACTCCTAATGATTGTTTTTATTTTATTATTTAGTAATTAATGTTATTTTACTAAATTAATATCAAAATATAAATCATATTGTATTGTCTTTTGTGCTAATTGTTAACTTAATAATTTTAACTAAATATTAAATAATTAAAGTAATACAATAATTAAACACAAACTATAAAATTTTAATAGATTATTTTTATTATCAAAATTTAGGACATAAAAGAAATAATAGAATGGTGCGGACGTAAACAGTGGGGTGAACGTAAGGAAGGATTAATGGACTTGCAACAATTTTTGATGAACGGAAACACATTGACAGCCACGGAATTACGTCAAATAACGGATATATTCACAAAAATGTTTATGGATTCACATACCAAAGTATTCAGTTTATTTTTGGATACCCTTAATGAACTTATTGCAAGTCACAGTGAGGATTTAGTTGATTGGCTTTACGTTTTATGTACACGATTACTCAACAAACTTGGAATGGATCTTCTTGTATCAATTCAAACAAAAATAAATCGATCACTTGATGTTGTAAGGTTTGTATAATATGCCTATATATTTTTTATCTTTTATTATTTTATACGTCTAGTTTTAGTTATCGGGTAGAAATATTTTTTAAACTTTTGGAAAATCACGAAAAATAAGGTACCCGCGGGTAATAAGGCCTAAGTGACAGAAATGATATTTAAAATAATCACTTCCACTAAAGGCTATTCTTGTAGAAGGGTTTTGCATAGAGATGTTACGACAAATTTATAGAGTCCCGATACCGGGTTCCCTGTTTTCTATGTTTTTCATCATCCGTCATATTCTGTCGTAGCGCAGAAGAAATTATAGAAAAACAATCTAGTCTTCTGACTTTTAAAAAGGATACTGATAGTTTTAAGTGATGTTGAGCAAAGCAATCTAGTCTTCTGACTCTTATAAAGTATTGTTGCTAAATTTAAGTGATGATTCATCTCTAATACCAATTTTATTAAGTATAATTAAGCTATTCCAGTTTGTTTAACCCGTAGGCCTTATTACCCTGCCGGAGTAAAATAAGGCCTGTTCGTATGGTTTTTGTAAAAGCATAATTTTTTGTTTGTTTATGGTAAAAATTATCATTAGCTCATTACATTTTATGGCTAATGTATTGAAATAAAAATTAATAATACATTTCGATAATTAAATGCATTATTTTCGATTCGATTCAAAATCTCCCTTAGCTAAGCCTTATTACCCGCTGGTACCTTAATTAATGAATTAGGGATGAAGTAAATATATAACCATGATTATGTTATGGGATATGATAATACATGGTAAGAGTTTACCATATAAGCGGAGCAAATAAATCATTTTAAATAGATGACTGAGAAAATTAAATAAACCTTTTTCTCGCCCGATTTTTATTCAATCATTACACTTTCTTGTCGTTTTAAATCACAATTTTTAACTGAAAAAAGCTTAACTTTGATTATAACTTATTTTTTTTTTTTTTTTTTTTTACCAGTTTTAAACGTTCTTATATAAAAGAAAATCCAGAAGCTAGTTGACCCGGTTCAAGCTTTTCGTCGTCGATATTTTTTTTTTTTAACTAATTAACTGATTTTAATGCTCCATGTAGCAATCGATGTTATTGAATTCTAGAGCTGATTAGATTTCGGTATTTTTTGGTTCAGTTGTTTCAAAGATATTCGCGAAAAACCGTTTTTTACCATTTCTTTCTCCGACGATATCTCTTGAACGCATTAATCGCTTGGGGTGATTGAGGCGGTAATTGATGCATTTTGGTGATACGCTTAGATATCCGTGGAAAAAATATCCGCAAAAAAATATCCATCAGACAAAATATACGTGGACAACAAATCTGTAGACAAAATATCCGTAAAAAAATTTAATTGATTAAATATTTATCGATATATTATGTGATGAATTAAATGATAAATGTTTCTAAAAATATGATTTTAATAAGTTTCTTTTACTGTTATTTTAACTATGTAAAGTTTGATGTGATGAATTCATCCCTTTGTTATGTCAATTTTCACGATATTCTGTCTGTATAGATATTTTATTGTACACACACAAAATTCGTGAAAAAAGAGCACTTTTTCACACCTATATGTATCTATCAATCATATGTATTTTCACATAGAGTATTTAATGAATTAAATGATAAATTTTTATAAAAATATGTTTTTAATAACTTTCTTCGACTATGATTTTAACTATGAAAATTTTGATGTGATGAATTCATATCTTTGGTATGTTTATTTTCAGAATATTCTGTCCGTAGATATTTTATTCATCGGATATTATTTCCGCGGATATTTTGTCCTGGTTATTTTGTCCTCGGATATGCTGTTGCACAATCATGATGAAAACTCGATTTTCGAAAATTGGACCGAAACCAATAATTTCCTTTTTTTTTTTTTTCTTTAATTTTTAATTTTCTTAGCGGAAAGTTAAAAATCAATAAAATTTATTTTTTTTTTAATTTGATAAAAAAAAATTTTATTCAGATTTAAAATCTACTGCTCATTGATTTTTTGTATGTTTTGAAAATAACCGTAGATTTTTTAAAATAAATTCATAGAAAATAAGGTGTCCTCTAAATTAATTTCCTCAAGCCTAAGATAGTAGTCAATAAATAGAGTAAGAATTAAAAAAAAATTAAATTATCGCTTCTTTGTTAACGCCCAGTTTTAAAACTAGACGTCTGATAATATAAATAATGAAAACCGAATTTAAAAATATATTTAAATGAAAATCACTTTGTTTCAGGGAATACTTTCCAAGTGAGCAATTGTTGCCCGTAGTCATGCGTTTCTTAACTGATCCCGCCCACACTCCAAACTCTCGAGTAAAAGTTGCAACGCTTACATTTTTAACTCACATAACCGAGAATGCTGAGCCTTCATCATTAACCCCGAGCTGTAAATCCGCACTCGTACGTTTATTAGACTGGACAAATGACGTAAAAAGTCAAGAAGTTCGTCGTCATGCTCAAGAAGCCATAATAGCCCTTTATAATCTAAATCCGCCTTTATTTCCAATGATGTTGAACGAACTTCCTAAAATGTATCAAGATATCGCAATGCCTTTAATTCAAAATCATTTGAAACGATCACCAGCTTCAAATCCAGCTTCACCAAGTGGTCAAATACCTCGAGTTCCTCAGTCTCCAGCTCGGATATTACGTCACGATTTAGAATCCGATGATCACTTGAACCCAGAGGAAGTTTACAAATCGCTGCGACGTACAACAGCGGAAATTCAAAATTATGGATTCGAACGTATGGAAGGTGCGACTTCAAGTAAAGATTCTGGTATCAGTAATATGGCAGATGTTGAAGAAAAAATAGAATCTTTAACTCTATCGAATTCTGGAAGATCATCATCAGTCTCGTCGCCAACTCAACGTGGTCGCAGTGTCAATTCTATTGCCGTGAACGGCTCAAGTGATACAATAGCTGGTGATTTAATTTTACCTGATCGCCGTAACAACGGATATGAAGGACATAATTCCGGTGTATCACCAGAACTTCCACGTGGTCCGGAAGTATTTGAAAGAACGTTAATTTTACTTCAGAGTCCAGAGACACATACTGTAGATAAAGCCAACGTTTTACGAGATTTTCAACTTTATATTCGTGAAGGTGATGGTGCAAAATACGTCATAACACAATTTAAAAAATTACTTAAAACAATGCTCGATTGTTTGGCATTAGATGATAAAAGTCTTGAAATAGAAGTCCTAAAAACTTTGATTGAAATGCTAAAGTGTCGTGATTTAACAAATTATTTTGATGATTTCGCGGATTTATTGATTTTAAAAGTTTTAAATGAACATAAGTCGGAAGCTTATGAGGGTTCAAGCAGTAGCCCACGACGAGGTCACTCGAGTGCACAATGTGCTAAACCTCTTCAATTACTAAAAGCTGCTGAAGATTGTGCTGCTATGATTGCTGCTGTTTTACCAGCCCATAAAACGATTCATTTAGCTTTGACTACAGCTAAAACTGAACCTTTTCCGAAAAATGTTGCGGCTATTAAGATGATACAGAATGTAGTTGAGCATCGAGGAAAAGAAGCGCTTGGGGCACAAATTGATGATGTTATGGGAACACTTATGCAGGTAAAATTTATATTTGTATGTAAATAATATTTTTTTGTAGTAGATGAAAAACTGGTTTTAAAATATCGTCGAGAAAAGGTTGGAAATTACGAACTTATTTTAAACGATTTTTAAATTTTTGAAAATATAAAGAAGAAAACTGATGTAATACTACAGAAAAAATGGGATTTCCGGGTGCAAAAAATATTTTTTATTATGAAATGCAAACGAAAATTTTCTTAGAAAAAAATTTCTTGGCGCGGGACTTTTTTTCTTGCCTTAAAAAATTTCTTGAGATAGGTAAAAATTTTCTTGGGATGAGTAAAAATTTTTTGTGTCAAGAAATCTTATTTTTTTTATATATAAATTAATATTTTTCGACTTGTAAAATTTTTTTGATTTTTCATTAAAAGTGATGAATTTTGTCATTTTTTTCAGTGCAAAATATGGTCAGAAAAAAATGATTTTGAACTATTTCTGAACTTTTTTTTTTAACGTATTTTGATAGCATTAAATCAATCATGGATTTTTTTTTAATTTTCGAAAGTTTAGAAAACGTTTAAAAGTTCATCGTTGTGTCATGTTTTGAAGTTTGGAATTATCAAAGCTTGTTTAACCTTCTTCCAACAATTTTTTTTCACGGGACATTATAGCAGTATGTTAACAGAGTGGCCACAAATCTGGAAAACCAAGTATATCGGGAATTGACAGGGAATTTAATGCAACCGGGAAATACCATGGAAATGCCAGGGAATTTCGAAAAGTATTCGTGATTTTAATTGCGACAGTTAAAAATGTAAAAATTTTTCAATAATATACTGGAGAGATATAAAAAAAAATGCAAATTTTTAAGTAATTTTCAACTCTATGTATCTCGAAGAAAAATAGTCGTACAATAAAAAACAAAAAAAGACAAATTGTAGCTTCAAGTGCCCAGTTTTCTGATCTGATCTTGAAATTCTTTTAATCATGCACGATTCTGGAGTAATTCTAAGAAAACCATCAAAAAAATTTTTCCAAATTTTTGCTCGTCTTAGAAACGGTCTACGGACTTCAATAAATTTTTTTCGATAATAATATTAATTTTTTATTATTCCGGAACCGTGAATATTATAAAAATTTCAAAATCAGATCAGAAAACTAGACACTTGAAGTTACAATTTGTCTTTTTTGTTTTTGTAGTACGACCATTTACCTTCGAGTTACAACCTGTGGAAAATCACTTAAAAATTTGAAATTTTTTTAATATCCCTTAATTTTTGTGACTAGTGTATTTTGAATTTATTTCAATCATAAAACTTCTTATTAAATATTTTAACTTACATATTTTTAACATCGAATAATTAAAAGTAGGCCATATTAATTTATTTTATTGAATTTTTTTTGGTTCCTCGCATGACTTAATCATCAAATTTCATTATTAACAATGAAAATATAATGAAAACTTTGAATATCTTTATGATATCAATAAAATTTCAGAAGCAGGCAAAAATATGAAAAACTTACCTGAAAAACCAAGAAATATCAGGGAATTTTGAAATCATTTCTTTGTGGCCACCCTGGTAAAATTTACACACAAAAATTTGAAATTTTTAACTCAAAAATTCAAATATGCAATTTTTTTTACACAATTAAGAAAAATTTGTTTACTGTTTACACTGAGAAAAAAATGGCTTTTATAAAAAAAAAATATGTATGTATATTTCTTTGGTACAACAAATTATTTTATTATAAATTTACAATAAAGTTATTTTTCGTCTAAAAAAATCAAACTATTTGCCGTAATTTTTTTTTTTTTAAAGTTTACTAATTGCAAAATAAAATATTAAAAAAAAAAAATTAAAAAATTCTTCTATTAAAATTTATGTTATTGAAGTCAATAAAATATGAAGGCACCTAAAAAGTTTTTTTACAACAAAAATTTAAAATTTTAATCGAAGAATTTGTAAATTTTTTTTCAAAAATTCAACAAAAAAATTTGTAATTTCTTTAGACAAAAAAAATTTTATTGAAAACTAAAAAATTTATTTTCTAGGATCAAAAATTTATTTTAATTTTTTATGAGTCATTTTTTTCTCAGTGTAAAGTTGATAATTTAAAAATGACTTTTTTATTCTTACAATATTAATTAATTTATAAAATTCAAATAAAATTATAGGCATATGAGAATCCAGAAAGTGTTGTACGTAAAGCAGCGGTATTTTGTATGGTAGCAATTCATGCTGCTATTGGTGAAGAAGCATTTAATAAATACCGTAAAAATCTTTATGGTGGAAAATTAAAATTATTAAATATTTATATACAAAAAGCACAAGAAGCTGTTCAATCATCATCGAGTCCGAGAAGTAATCATAGTAAAAATTAACTAACATTTAAAAATAATAATAGTAATAGTAATAGTAATTCAGAGACACTAAGAGTTTCAATATTGAAGCGGTTTGCAAGATTTCAAGAGAGACATGAGTCATTATTATTACGTTTTATTGGTAAAAGTGCAACAAATCCGTAACATTTAATACGTAATTAATAAATAAATAAAAAAACAATATTAATTGAAATAACAAAACATTTATTGCATTATTTCAAATCAAAGTCTTTTAAATTAAAACCTTTAATTCATTTGAATATTACTATTAATTATTAATTAATTAGCAACATATGAAAATCACAATTTCATTTAATTGTGACATGAATGATTAAGGAAAATGAAGATGAAGATAAATAATTTAAAACTTATTTATTGTAAATATATTAAAAAAAAAAAAAAAGAAAAGTTTTAACCAGTCATCGATGTATTTTCCAGGTGAATATGCATTATTTGTCATTAAATTTATTTATTAAATCTATATATTTATCTATTAAAACAAACCAATTTTACTTCGGTTTATTTTTCACTTAAAAAAATTTTATACCGATAATTTAATTGCATAATAAAATAAATAGTTTACAATAGTTTATTAATTAACGCAACAATAATCAAAGGTTCCAGACAAAGAAAATAGTCCTTTTTTTATTTCATACTAGTATTTTTTATTTTTGGCAAAGGACATTAATATATTCATATTTTTACTTATTGATCCACATTAATTTTTATTTATTATTAATAATTGAAATATTATTAAATAATATTTTTAATGATACTAAAATTAGCCGACATCTAATAGTTTTTTTTTTTTTTTTAATCATAAATTATGAAAAAATATATATTTCAAAAAATTGCATTTACAGTTTTTTTCATTTTCTACATGTGTATTATTTTAGTTTTTTTTTCTTCATTGGTTTGTTGATTAAAAAAAATTCTAAAAATTATTAATTGTCTTTTAACTTCAGGATATTTTTAATAATTTTTGAATTTACTTTAAAAAATGTAAATTATAAAAAAAAAATATTTAAAGAAATTGCACCTATAGTTTTTTTAATTTTCTGTATGTGCATATTTTTAGCTTATTTATTTTTTTTTTGAATTGTTGAAAAACAAGTCTCAAAATTGTTAATTGTCTTCTAACTTCAAGATATTTTAAATAATTTTTGGATTTACTTTAAAAAGTGTAAATTATAGAAAAAAAATTGCGCCTATAGTTTTTTTAATTTTCTATATGTGCATATTTTTAGCTTATTTATTTTTTTTTAAATTGTTGAAAAAAAAGTCCGAAAGTTGTTAATTGTCTTCTAACTTTCAGGATCAATATTTTGAATCTCCAAAAAATTCATTGTATTTTTCCTTCTACGTGACTAACAACTGGAGTACAAAATAAACTTAATAAAATAACTGAAACCAAAATAACCAATCAGCAAAATAACCGTAAATATAAATTATACATTAATTACCATTTGTATTACATATCCTATAATTTGATAAAGCTTAAAATATTTATCGGCATATATCGCTTCGAACATTTAGAAAATACGATTATATAATTTTTTTTATACTCATTTAATTAGAACACTCCCAAAAATTTTCTAAAAATTAAACGATATAATTTTTAATAGATTTAAATTTTTGCGCTATTGGACTTACGGTTATTATGTCACAGTTATATTTATTACAGTTATTTATCCTTAAATAAATAACTACTGAATTTTGTAAAGTAAATCTTGACAAAAATATCAGTTATTGTAATGTAATATCGTTGATTTGTTAATGAATTTATTAAAAAAAAAAAAAAATTATCCTACAATCCTTACTTCACTTTGAACTATTTTGATGTATATAAAAATAGTAATTTACAAAAAATAGTTTTTTTTTATTCAATAGTTTTTTTTGAAACCATAAAAAATAATTTAATGCATAACTATTTTACAACTTTTCGTTTGATAAAAATTTAAGTAAATTTATAAACATTTTTTAATATTATTTCACATGTTTAGTATAGAAAAATTTCTTTTGAAAAAAGAGAAATTAAAAATACCGCAAACTTTGAAGAAAGCGGTTTTTGGACAGCGCTCCCCACTTATTTATAAATATTCAATGACTCAACTGTAATAACCGTATTAAAATTTTATTAATTAGTAGAAAAAAATTAACAAATTAGTTTAAAAAAGTATGAACGTAATGTAGTATTTTATTGAGATATAGATTTGAAAAAAAGTCCTTACAATTGTTATTAATTAGAAGTTCCATGAAATTTTCAAAATAAATTTCAGCAGAATCTGTAAGGATTATAATTTGAAATGTCAAATTTTGTAAGCTAAAAATTTATTTAGCAAATTTTGTTTAACTCCTAATTGGTAACAACCATAAGCAATTTTTTAAAAAATCTATCTCGACGACATTGCAATACGTTAACTTTTTTAAAATTATCGCTTTTATTTATATTGTAATTCATTAATAAAATTTTTATATTTGGTCATTGAAAATTTTTTTAAAGAGGGAAACATGACTAAGAATCGTTTTAAAGAATAAAAATTCATTTTTATAAACGATACTACGAATCAAATTAATATTTTTTTACACTTAATAATAAAGCAGCATTTAAATTGAATTCCCTTAAGTATCAATGCGTAAATTTTTTTATTTAATTTAAATAAAAAATTAAGTATTATTTAACAACATTAGTTTGATAAATAAACAATTGATAATAAAATTAATTTGAATCATTATTCGTTCAATCATCAGCAGGTTCGCTCTGCCTCATCCGGCTCGAAGGACCAAAAATAACCAACTCCGAAATTCGAATGTTGAGGAAAATGGATCTGGTGTATAGGTTTGTTTGCTAACTAAAATTATAAGTAAAATAAATGGAACTTTTATTCACATTTATTTTCTTATTTAAGGAGGGTCTATAGCAATTTTTGTCCAAGCTTTTCTCTTAAACAAAACCTTCAAACGCAAAAAGAAGAACGAGGCTCGACGCATGTTCTAAAATCTAGCAACCTATGTTTTCATTTTTCAGAAATGTTCATTTGTTTAAGAGAAAAACATGGACAAAGTTTCCATTTGCTGCACAAGTGCAACAGATATAGTACCGTTCGTCGACTTGAGTGTGACAGAGAAAAAAGTTCTGACCCCTCTTCACTTAAAAGTGTAGCTAATGCATATAATTTACTGAATATTCTTATGTTACATTTTAAATTAAATAAATGTGAATAAAAATTTAATTAATTTTTCATACAGATGTGTTTATTAATAATTTTTGGTAGCAAACAATAACACCTACACCAGATCTATTTTTCTAAGTATTCTAATTTTACATTTTGGTCCTTCGAGCCGGACGAACTTTAGAGCAAAAGTACTGATGAGTGAATGTTAATTAATTTTTATTAATTTTGTGTTTATTTAAGAAAATTTGAATTAATATAGGTCATTACCATTAGCAATATGAATATATATATGCCTTTGTTATAATAAGATCGTGCCATTGATACAATACATTTTTTTTATTACTGGTATTAATATTAATATTAAAAACTCTAATAATAGTATAAATAAAAATAATACAATAATTATAAATGACATCTGAATTGTAAAACGAATTTTTTACACGCATTAATTAATAAATATTAATGCTTGAATAATTATTTAATATAAACACTGTAATATATCTTCCGTGTAATTTGCGTGAAATCATAATCAAAATTTTTTTTGCGATTAAAAATTAACGAGTAACATAAGTAATTAATCATTCATATTAATTAATTATAATAATAAACATTCATAATTTATTTTTATTTTAATTTTATAATTATTACTTCTGTTAACTAATTTTCATTAATCAATAATTAGCCTCATTAATTTCAGTAAAAAATAATGAATTTAATTTTTTTTATTTATCTGTTTAATTAAAAAAATGAATTAACTTTTTTATTTAACTTACATCACTTATTGCTTTTTTGTAACTTACATATTAATTTTTACTACATATATTTATTAATAATAATAATTAAGCAACAAATAATTATAATATTAATATTAATAATAATAATAATAATAATTTTTATTGATGTGATGTAGAAGCGAATGAAAGTGAAAGATTATCAAATGAGTGAAAGGATAAGTAAATAAATAAATTATTATTTAACAGTAATAACATAATCACATTTGTATGTTAATATATTATTATTATTTAACAATTCAAAAAGACGAATAATTTTTTTTTTTTTTTTCATTTTTGTTAACTTTCCGTATTATTTACTGTGGGTATAATAATTAAATAACAATAATAATAATAATAATAATAATAATAATAATAATAATAATAATAATAATAATAATAATAATAATAATGATAATAATAATAATAATAAAGACAATGACAAAGAATAAATGAGATTTTAAAAAACTACGACAAAGGTGCGATTTATTTATATATAATAAAATATAACATAATTTCTAAATGCAAATGGCGATTAAGTGTTTTTTTTGTTTTTTAACTAATTACTATTACTTTTATAAAAAATAAATAAAAATGTACTATTGATAATATAAATAATATAATAATAATAATAATAATAATAATAATAATTTTAATTATAATTATAATAATAATGTAATTGTTAAATTGTAATTGCCAATTTGAGATAATAAATAAAAAATTATTTGCGACAAAAACAATTTTTGAAATTTTAAATTTATCATACTTAGGATCAAATTTTTAATTATTAGTCAGATTCAATTTGTCAATCGGAATGCTTACGAGCGATTCTGGGAATGACCGATTGGATTTCAATCTGATTTAATCAGAATTATTATTCATTTTTTTATTGATTAGATCAACTGTTGGTTGAATCAAATTATTTGTAATCCGTTAAATTATTATTTTAATGGAAAATCATAGGAAACTACTAATATTTTGCTGAAAATTAACTCATTTTCATTATTATTTTACAGGACACCCCCTGAAAAAGTGAAAAAAAAAATTTCTGAATTTTAAATAAATTTGAAAAAAAAGTTTTTAATAGTTTTTATTATAAAATAAAAGTCATTAACATTTTTTGACTGACACTCAATTTTTGAAAAAGTTTAACTGCCTACTTTAAATTATTAATTTTTTATTTGCTAATCACTATTTATTATTAACTTCAAAGTAAATGATTTATGTTAGTTTTAATTCCAAAGAAGATGTTTTTAAAAAACTAATTATAAAATTATGCATTGCTTACCCGTGTAAAAAAAAAGTGTTCGAAAAATATACGAAAAATGTTCGAATATTGAAACGTCCCAGATAGGAAAGTACGACGGGCCCAGGCTTGGCTCAGGCTTGGTTCAACTATGTTGAACTCTGGACCAAGCTTGTAAGCCAGCCTTGTTCCAGCCTTGGTAGAAGTCTGGAATGATAACTGGGTGCCAAGCCTGGTTGCCAGCCCTGACCCATGCTTGCTTGCCAGACCTGGCCCATGCTTGGTTGCCAGACTTGGCCCATGCATCGAAAATACACATAAATTCAATTAAAAAAAAAAATTTATTATTATTAAAGTACTAGAGTTTGTGATCATTAACGTTTAAACTATTTAAGTGAAGTAAATAACGTGAAAAAAACTCGGTGAAAATTCTGCTGGGCTCTGGGCGTGAACTGCCGTCCTTCTGATTGCTGGGTTTGAACGCTGGCTACTGGACGAACCTACTAGCGTTCAATTGAAACTTTTATATGTTCTACTTGTTCATTTTACTACAACCACTCGGTTTTATGAAATATAAAGAGCAATTTAATTTATATTTTCGATTAAGAAAGAAAAAAATAATTTCGTATTATTTATATTATAATTACATAATTTTTTAAAATAAAATTTATTAAATTTAATTGATTAATTATCAAGAACCCAGCTTAATTATCTTACTCTACCACCATAATTCCCAAGTTAGGGTGACTCTCGGCTTGGCCAAGGCTAGGTTATCTAGTGTTGGCCGATGTTAGGGTAACCATCCAACGGCCGAGGCTAGGTTATTCAATCTTGGCCCATGTTAGGGTGACTCTAGGGTTGGCCAAAGCTAGGGTATTCAGTCTTGGGACAAGCCTGGGTAATCATTGGAATGGCCAATACTAATTAACCAGTTATGGCCCAGGCATGGGACAGTATAGGTTTGCCAAGACGGGCTTCCCAATAATGTCCCAGGCATGGCCCCGTCGTTCAACTCGGGGGCTTCCTGTATGGGTAGAAGTTATTCATAGCTGGGTCCTAGCTAGGGTCTACCGTGGAAACCCAGAGCTCGGTGAACTAGTTCTGGTTCAAGCTTGGGCCAATATTGAAGAGCTAGAGCAGGGTTACCCATGACTGGGTCTCGTTTGGGGCCAACAGCGGAAAGCCAGCGCTAGGGCCCACGACTGGGCCTTAGCTAGGGCCGACACTAGGAAGCCAGAGCTGGGCTTACTAGTTCTGGTTTAATCTCGGGCCAAGGATGGAAAGCCAGCGCTAGGTTGCCCACGACTGGACCTAAGCTAGGGCCGACATTGGGAAGCCAGAGCTAGGTTGCCCAGTCCTGGGCCTTAGCTAGGGCCGACACTGGGGAGCCAGAGCTGGGTTACCCAGTCCTGGTCCGTGCTTAGCCCCGTTGTCAGAGCTTGTAAGTTCCTACATGGGGTGACACAATTTCGTATTTTTTTCGAACATTCAATAATTTGTTTTTTTGGTTTAGAAAATTTTTTATAAAAAACTTATTGTATTTTTTTCTTTTGAACTTAAATTTTTCAAATTTTCAGATTCTTTCAATTTAGAGGAGTAAGAAAATTTTTATAATTTTCAATTTCTGAAACGTTGATATTTTTTGCTTTAAAATCTTCGATAATTTTTCCAATAGATTTTAAACAATTTTTGGATATTTTTCGAACATAAAATTTCTTGAATTTGGAGTTTATTTTCCTCAAAATACTAAGTAAACTTTTCGAACCTTTTTTGAACACATTCCATATTCAAAAAATTTTCGAAAAGTTTCCTTTGTATTTTGAGAAAAGTGGACTCAAAATCCAAAAAATTTTATGTACGAAATGTGTTTGAAAAATATACGAAATCGTGTTACGTTTCGATGTTTCAGCTTCGAACATTTTTCGTATATTTTTTTTACCTGGGTAAAGTAATAGATTAAAAAATTATTAAAATTTAATTAAATTTAAAAAAATTGTAAATATTTTTAAGTTGATTATTAAAATACGCCTGAAAAAATTTGATACTGGCAATTTTTTTATTGTAAATTGATAAGAAAAAAAATTAAATTGAATTTATACAATTTTTTCACCCAACAAAATTTTTCGAAATCGGTGAACGAAAATTCAGAATAAAGCTCAATTATATTTTCATAAGTGATTTTGGGAAGTTTCAAAAAACATTTAAAAAAGAGAACAATTTTTTTATAAAATTTTGGGGGTATTCCATTTTGCTCCAGTGCCCTCTATATATCAAATAAAGATAGTGCCCAAAATTTTTTTACTGAATATTTAAGACAAGTTCACATTTAGTTTGAAAATATTTAAAAACTTCGTAAGAGTCAATTTTAAGGGTCAACTGAAGCAATTTTTATAGCAGAGGTAAGTGTAATACCGTGTATATAAATATCTTTGTTTCTAAAAAAAACAAAAAAGTATTATTAACGGTCCGGGTATAGTTCAAAGATATACTTATCACATATCAGAAATAGCAGTAAAATCTCTTTTTTTAGTAATAAAGCTATCAACACATTAAGCTTTTATTCGCATAGGGGAGTATAAGATAATTACGATCACCTAAGAGCAAAAGCTAATATTAACAAAAAATAAATGGAACTTCAATTAAATTATTGATTTATTAGTAGTATTGTTAATTTTACGAAAATTACATATTTAGGTAATTATTAATAAATTAAATATACTTTACATTTTCAAAATTCGTTTTAACTATCACAATATTTAAAATATTTTAAATGATCCAGGTTGACATCAGTGGGATGTCCGCAGACCCCCGGTGTGTCTTGTTATCAATTATTGTATTTTGTTTTATTATATTTATTATTGAACAAGAAATTTGATTTATATTTTATAATAATAATGATCTAATCATTATTATAAGTTATAAATATCAATATATCTGAACCGCTTCAGGCCGTTTAAGTAGTGGGTAATTTGGTAAAAAAAAATTGGTTGATAAGAAGTTGAAGAAGATTCAAGTATTCAAAACATGACACGATAGAAAAATTTATCAAAATTATTTTTGAATTTATGAATATATAAAAAGAGCCATACGGCGTTACTTGGATTGGAAAAGCAGATTTCTTATTTAAATACAAAAATTTTTGAAACCTCAGAATAAACAAACTACTCAATTAAAAATAGCGATACAATATAGTAGAATTAATACTTATTTTATAAGCTAAAACATGAATTTTAAGGAACTGAGTTATGCCTTATCATTCAAAAGTTATTAGAGGACTAAGCTCCAAAAATAACGTTTTTTAATTTTTTTTTAAATTTTCAAGATTATATATTAAAGAGTTTTAACTCCAACTTTGATTGCCAAAAAATTTACATAACAATAAATTAATTAAATGGATTACTGTTACTTGATGAATTTTATCAAGTTTTGTTATTTTAACTCGAGTGATATTTGGACATAAAGAATTTGTCTTAAGTTTTGCTGATGAAGTCAAAATACAATTGACGAAATATTCAAATAATTAATGATTTAATTCTTTTATTCAACCTCGTCCAAGCTCCTGAGATTAATAATTATTGATTATCTATTAAAATTGCTAGGTTTTACATGGGCGTATAAAAAGAATCGTCAAAAAAGGTTGAAAAAGTGTTGACTATTTTAAACTTCAAAATCTGGCACAGTGATGAACTTTTATTAAATGATTTTTAAACTTTTGAAAGTACAAAGAAGAAAACAATTAACTAATAATCTAATCAAACGTTTTTAGACTCTTTTGTAAACTTTTGTTGACTCTATTAAAAATGATAAATTTTATTATTTTTTTTTTTCAGTGCAACATACGGCCTAAAAAAGCTGATTTTTAACTTTTTTTTGCCATATTTGAATAGTATCAAATTAATCATTGATTTATCCTTTGCATTTTCAAAAGTTTAAAAAAAGTTCATTATTGTGTCACGTCTTGAAGTTTAAAATAATCAACGCTTTTTTTGAAAAGTTTTCGCGGGTTAAGTATACTATTGTTTTTTTAACTTCCCGCTAAGAAAATCGATGACTTCAAAAATTTCGGGAAGTTATTGTTTTCACCCCGATTTGCAAAAATCGAAATTCCAACAGATGTCGGCGTCTTGAGGTTCTAGGAAGCTATTCTGACTAAATTCAAGATGATGTCCGAGTGTATGTACGCATGTATGTAAATATTCTGTAACTTTTGAACGGATGAACCGATTTTGATCGTCGAGGTGTCATTCGACGCGGCTTGTTACATACTATAAGATGTGAAAATTTGAGCTTAATTGGTAAGATGCGTTCCGAGGTATTTCAAAAATAAAATTTTTTCAATAATGTTTTTTTTGAATAACTTTTAATTCGCTAGATGGATTAATTCCAAAATCTAATCAGCTCTAAAACTTGGTAAGCTGCGTCGGATGCCATCTCAACCATCAAAATCAGTTCATTCGTTCAAGAGAAACCGTTAACGAAAGAATTAAAAAAAAGTTATTTATTTTAGTTTTTTTAAAATTTCTCAAAAACGTCTCAATAAATCAATTTTAAAATTTGATCAGCTCTATAAGTTAATAAAACGCGTCGATTGCCACCTCAACCGTCTCAATCGATGAATTCGTTCGAGAGATATCGTTGTAAAAAAAATGGTAAAAAACGTTATTTTTCGAAAACAAAGGCATACAAAAGTGCTCGAAGAGCTCGAAAATGTATTCTCATCAATGATTTTGAGCTCAAGGAGCTCGAAAGCAGCGGGAAGTTTTGGGACTGGCCCGCAGGGTCAACTGACAGACAGATTTTTTTTTATATTTTCAGATGTGTTGTAATAATTGTCAAAAATTTTCCCATTATGGGTTGTTTTGAAGTTCAGACCCCTCAGCACTTTTCCACCCTTACGTCAATAACTTTTTTTACACGGTTTTTAGTAGATTTCATAGAAATTTATCTTGCGCATTTGTCCTTATGGTGAAATTTTCAAAGAATTTTGCCATAATCTATCATAATTCATTGAGTAGGTTCCAAAAATACCTTTGGTTCAAAAGTTTATATATGTATATATGTATGTATAGTGGCCACAATTTTTAACGTATTTTAAGGAAACTTGGAAAACTTATTCTATGAATGATTAGCTCGGTTAAGTTCGAAGATGAGCAAAATTGGTCAACTAGTTTAGAGAGGGTGGACATTTGAAATTCTAAAAATAATGAAAAATGCTATTTTTTAGCTTTTTTCGTAAATAACTTTTTAACGGACATCTCTATCCTTACTACGTAAAAAAAACCTGATAGCTAATAAAATAAGCTATATTTTCCTTTTTTTATATCTTGTTTTACGATAATTTTTACAGTTTTTATAAGGGTTCAAAGTTTCATGATTCACTCTTGCGTTATGGAAAAATGTCATTAACTCATTATTATATACCTTTGAAAGTTTTTGGCGGATGATTATAAAATTTTGTATGCTGTTTTTTTCAGGCAATTATATTGATCAAGTTCAAAAATTTAAAAGATCGCTTGAGTATTTGGGAAATGGTGGCAATTTAAAGTTTTCAAATTACTGACAAATTTTATTTCTATGGTTTTTATCTTTAGTATTTTTTTTAACGGAAACTTATATTTTTATTATGTATACAGAATGTCGAAACTATTGCAAGGGTTTGCCCTGGCTTCCTTTTTTTCTTTTTATACTTTATGTTTTAGGATAATTTTTCAAATTTTGATAAAGGTTTAAAGTTACATGATTGAGTACTGTGTTATGGTTAAAATTCTAATGTTATTTGGCGATTTTCGATCTTGAAATTCATCAAAGATGTCAATAAAAAATTAATTTATACTTTAATTTTATCTTAGAACTTCAAATTAAAGGAAGAGTGAGAAATCTACTTCGATTTCGGATGCCGAATGGCCTTTTTTTCAACTTTAATTTATCTTAAAAAATCGATTTACAACTATTTCAAAGGAGAGGAACTAAAACAAATTTTAGCGGGCAATAGTAATGAATAATAAAAAATATTATAACTAAAATTAATTGAATTTATTAAACAATACAATACAATAGACAATAATACATATTTATCAAAAAATTGATAACAATTTTTTCAGAATCTATTTGGTAAATTATTAATTTATTTATATTATCAACTTTTACTTTCATAAAATGGCAACTGTTATTTTTATTTATATTTAAAACAATAACATATTTCGTATTAAAATCACATTGGACTAAAGTTGTAACAAAAAAAATTACTTGTTTGACGTTGTGTAATAATAGTTATGAAAAAATTTTATTTTTGAACTTTAGAGTACATATCAGCCTTTACAAATTTACTTCGTTTTTTAAGTTAAGAAAAATAATAAATTGTAAGAGCGAAAATTTTTTATTTTCATATTATATATTTTTTTTTTTTATAATTTAATTACTAACAGAGCTAGTTTTTAAATCTGAGATTTAGTTATTCAAAATTTACGAAAAAACGATAAATTAATTTAAAATTAAACTAAATCCCGGATTGAAAAACTTGACCCTTGATTTACTAAATTATTAAGTAATTATAATTTATTATTTCGTTTTCTATAATTATTATAAGAAAAAAAATTATATAATTTATCAAGGCCACTTGCATAAAATTACTCAAAAATATATATTTAAAAATTACGATTGAAAAAATATTTTTTAAAGTTAGCAAGCCCCACAGAAAGCTCAAAAATTCTTCAATGATTCTCATATATTTGTTATCTTTTATCATTTTTTTAAATACTTTTTATTTTTTTGTTTGTCTTATCAAAGCACAATTGTTATAAATTATATTTGTATAATTTTTTTTTATCAACTATCAATTATTAGTAAAAATTTGTAAATTTCCCTACAATTTGTTGCTTAGTAAAAATCCTTACTTAAGTTCTTCAAATCAATGATTGAATAAAAAAATTTATTAAATGTAATGATGCGTTTGAATAAACAAAAAATGTAAAAAATGGATCAATGTTTTAAAAAATTTTAAGTATAAATAAAAATAAAATTAAATAATTTGAATATTTGTTTTTTCTAAACCGGTTCAGCTCTCTTTGGATTGGGATTTAATGGCACACTAGCTTGAGCCTGAGCTTTTTGTTCTGCGCGTCTTTTAGCTCGTCTTTTTCGAGCTTTAGCATCAGCACCAGCCGCGATGAAGTTGTTGTGGAAATATTCTTCGATTTCTGACAATTTTTTACCATGCGTTTCAGGAAGTAAAAGCCAAACGAATATTGCAGCACCAACAGAAACACCGGCAAAGAACCACTGAATTGCGTGAGAACCTAGAAAAATTATTATCAAAATATTATGCATCGAAAATTTATATTTATTTTACAATATTGAAATAACAATAACAGTATTAAATATAATTATATTGTATTACAGATACTAAGAGGACATATAAAGTTATGAGGTACCAGCGGGTAATAAGGCTTAGCTAAAGGAGATTTTGAATCGAATCGAAAATATTGCATTTAATTATCGAAATGTATCATTAATCTTTGTTTCAATACATTAGCCATAAAATGTAATGAACTAATGGTAATTTTTCACATAAACAAACAAAAAATTATGCTTTTACAAAAACCATACGAATAGGCCTTATTTTACTACGGTAGGGTAATAAGACCTACGGGTAAAACAAACTGGAATAGCTTAATTATACTTAATAAAATTGGTATTAGAGATGAATCATCACTTAAATTTAGCAACAATACTTTATAAGAGTCAGAAGACTAGATTGCTTTGCTCAACATCACTTAAAACTATCAGTATCCTTTTTAAAAGTCAGAAGACTAGATTGTTTTTTTATAATTTCTTCTGCGCTACGACAGAATATGACGGATGATGAAAAACATAGAAAACAGGGAACCCGGTATCGGGACTCTATAAATTTGTCGTAACATCTCTATGTAAAACCCTTCTACAAAAATAGCCTTTAGTGGAGGTGATTATTTTAAATATCATTTCTGTCACTTAGGCCTTATTATCGGACAGGTCTTATTACCCGCGGGTACCTTACATCCTTTTAACACTTGAAAACTATAAGGGTATGTAAAAGAGTATTTTATACACCAAGAGAGGAAAATAGACGATTTTAACTCAGGTGTATAATTGCCTACACGGAAAGAAGATTATGGGAACTTTTGCTATACATTATGGCAATAGTATCTATAATGGTATAGGAATTGTACCTATTGGAACTATTCCCATAATGTTATGGGAACTATTCCTATAATGTTATAGCAACTATTCCTATCATAACATAAAATTTTTTTTTGCAAAATAGTGCAGAAATTTTTTCGAAATTTGAGATTTTATCGAAATTTAAATTTTTATTTCCAAAATTTTAATTTTCTTGAATGTTCTATGCTGACAAAAAATTTTTATGTTTTTGCCAAACACGAATTTTTTTTCAATGTTTAAATTTTTGTTTTTATATTTAATAATATTTCTGTGTATTGTAGAAGTGATTCCCACACTTTTCTTCAAATTAATATTTTCATGATAGAATGGAAACCATCCCAGTTGCATTATAGAAGCCATTCCTATAATTATTATTAATTAGTAATGGTTACCATTCTACACAGGAATTAGAACTATTTTTTTCTCTCCCTGTAATATTTAAACAAATGCTCTGAAAAAAAAGTTACAGCAATTTTGCATATGTAATTTTATGCTTTGCAACATTATTCAAATTAAGCTTGATGTACTTTTTACTCACATCAAATTCATTTTTAATTTTTTAAAGAATCATACAAGTTGACATCCGCAGTTCCAATTAATTTATGATTCTTTTTCTTTTTTTTCAAAATAAATAATATCAAATTTTATAAACTATACAAAGAAAAAAAAATGTTCACTGCACATGTAATTGGATCTTTGACTCTATGAAAAAATTTATCAATTTTTTTTTTTTTGTTTAATTTAAATTCAGATGTCAAATTTTATTTAAAATAAAAAAAAATACTATCAAGAGAAAACGATTTTCAAAAATTTGTGTCATTTTTAAAAATTAATCAAAATACCATTTAATGTATAGTTCATATTTTATTTTAGGCTCTAACATAAAAAAATATTTTCTAGTCGGATTTAAAAAAATACGGGTATTTCAGACCCTTTAGATTATTGACAAAACCTCGACCCTATCACCAAGGTCATACAGTAACAAAGTAAAGGTAATGTAGAAGACATTTATCTATTCTAATAAATGAATATAATTTGAACAAACCTCCTAAGAATGCTGATAAATCTCGATAACTTTGAACTGCTGCAAACATCAGAGCATTAGCCATTCCGTAACTGAAAGATTGTGCGACTCCACGAATTTCCGATGGAAATAATTCAGCGGTCATTGTCCATGGAATAGTAAGCATTCCAATCATTGAAGTACAGACATAAAGCAGAAGACCTAATACGGGTACCCAGTTACCGCTGGTACTACCATTTTTAATTTGTAATGTAAAGTACCCCGATACTGACATACAAATAGCCATTCCTAAAGATGAAATTATACAGAGTGGGCGTCTTTTGTATCGTCTCAAAAGCCATGTATTGACCATTGAACATAAGAAACGAGTAAGACCGACTAAAATAGATGCTACATATTCATCGACACCAGCTTTGACTTCCTAAAAAAAATATATTTAAAATTATTATTTATTTATAGCAACCAAAAAAAATCTCGATATTAGTTCACTACATACACTGAGAGAGAAAATTACTTTTATGGAACAAACATATTCTTTATTCAAGAAATTAAGTTATTTAAAATATTTTAAATGATGCGGTAGAAATCAGAGTTGCAAGTAAGGCATTATTACGGAGTCATAAATTTTTTTTTACTTTATAATCCTGAAATTTTTACGACGGATTACTTTTTTCAATTAATAATCCCTAAAATTTGAATAAGAGTTTTTTTATTAATTAATAATCCAAAAATTTGAATTAGTTTTTTTTTAAATTAATAATCCGAAAATTTGTATTTGGGATTTTTTCAATTATTAATTCGAAAATTTGAATTTGGGATTTATTTAAAATTAATAATTCAAAAATTTTAATCAGGAATTTTTTTAGTTAATAATTGGAAAATTTGAATTTGGGATTTGTTAAAAATTAATAATTCAAAAATCTGAATTTAGGATTTCCTTTTAATTAATAATTTAAAGATTTTAATTCGGGATTTTTTAAAAATTAATAATTCAAAAATTTGAATTAGAAATTTTTGTTTAATAAATAATCCAAAAATTTGAATTAGGGATTTTTTTTTAAATTAATAATCTCAAAATTTCTATTACGAATTATGTTTAAAAATAATAATGTGTATTTTCAAAATTTTAATTACGGATTATTTTTAAAAATCATAATCTAAAAATTTGAATCAAGAATTTTTTAACTTCCCGCTAAGAAAATTGAAAATTTTCAAAAATTTGAAGTCATTATTTTTTTTATTTAATACCCATATAAAAATCTTTTTCAATTCTTGAGCATGTCTGCTCTCAAGATCGATAGATGCTAGTATCTTTTTCTACGTTGATGTCTTGCTGCAGATACTTGTAACCAGATTTAAATTGCAAGCCTTACACAAGAAATTCGTGCCAGATTATAACTCAATTCTGAAGGAAGACTGTAGTTGAAAATAGTTGTGCATGACATGCTCAAGATCTGCTCAACACTCAAAATTGATCTTGAGCCTTGTGCAGATCTTGAGTAAGTCATGCGTCAGTACCTACTGTAAGTTACTGGTGCAAAAAATGCGTCAGACACTTTTTCATGCACCGTGTTCAAAATATCTTTAATATTCTTGCGTACAATGACATCAGCAAGACATACACAAATCTTGACATAGGTTTCTTGAAACACGAATCTTGCGAAAGACACATGCGTAGAAAATACACTAACGGCTAGGGATCTTGCTCAAGATATTTATTCCAGAACCTCGCTCAAACATGTGTTACTAGGGGAAATCTTAATAATTTGAATTGACTATTTAAAAAAATAGTCCGTAGTGTATTATTTTTTAATTATTATTTTTACAACCCTAGCAAAAACACCGATTTCGGAAACTGAACCTGAAGTAGACACTTAACATTTTCTTTTAACATTTAACAAAATATTGACTACTATTCCGTTCATAAGTTTTAAACGGTCTTTATTATGATGACAAAATGTAATGTTCTGAGAATTTTAGTGGCCACTTTCTGAGGGTGTCCAAAATTGATAAGAGTAGATGTTTTTATTAATTTCATGTATTTTTTAAATAACTAAATTAAAAAATACTTATTTTTATATAACTATCACACTCTTTATACATCTATGATTTTATTAATCAATAATTTATTGCATGTTTTGATATTTTTTTATAACTAAAAATTGATTAAAGTTATCAATTGCTATAGTATAAATAATTATTGAAGAAAATTCTTTTACCAATAATTTAAATATCCGTTGATAATAAACTTTTCATACATTTATATATTTTATTGGTTTTTATCATGTAAGTTTTGATAAGAGAATTTATTAATTTATTTTGCAATAAGTAAAAAAAAAAATTACTATCAATTAGTTTGTAGTTCCTTCAATAAAAAAAACTTTATTGCAAATTTGCATTAAATAAATTTTTTGAATCAAGAATTTATTTTTTTTATAAAAGTATTTATTTTTGTCTCTCAGTATGTAAAATTAAAATATTTTCATGCAAACCTCCTCCCTCCCTAATTTTTTAGTTTATCCAATTAGCCGAGATTATAATTCGGGATTAAAAGCTTTGGAAGTTTAAATTCATTTACAAAATTTTGTTAAACAGGTAATTTAAAAAAAATAGAATTAATGTTTTTTTTTTTAATCTATACCCTGCCGAAATTGTAACTACGTTTTCATTTTTCCAACTAATGCTTTAATTTTTTCAAAATTAATTATTCAAATTTCATTACAGTTATGACAGTAAAAAATTATTGGAGATATTTGAAAAGTAGGGAATCCTGCACAGAAAAAAAAATTTCTTGGCGCAAAAAATCGTTTACTTGTCCCAAGAAATTAATTGCATTACGAATTTAAAACAAAAATTTTCTTGGGGCGGTAAAAAGATTTATTGGGACAATAAAAAAATTTTAGGTGCAAGAAATTTTCAATCATTTAAAAATGCAAAATATTTCTTGCGCCAAGAAATTCTATTTTCCAAGTAACTAAGATTGCGTTTTAAATAAAAATGAAACAATTACACACCTGGAACCATGTAACAGCATAAAACAAGGTGATGTAAATACCAGAAAATTGTTGGACCAAAAAGAAAAGAAAAAGAATAAGCATTGGTTTCCATCCAGTTGGTTTTAAGAAAGCACGAAGTTTTGTTGATAAATTTCCTCGTTTGCTTCTTCTTTGTTCACTTAATTTTATTTCATTTTCTTTCATAATAGTTGTAAATGCTTGTTCTGCTACTGACATTTTTCCAAATTCTTTTTCTTCAGATTTATAAAGTCGCGCAAGAGATTTTTTAGCATCATCAATACGGCCTTTTGATACTAACCAGACCGGGGATTCCGGAACAAAAAATTGTACTAAAAATATTGGTACTATTGCATAAATAGTTGCCAACCATGCCACCAGTCTCCATGGTAAATAAGCACCCTTTAAGTATGATAATAACATTCCAAATGATGCTAATGTGGGACCAAATGACATTAATGAACCACGAAGATCTGGTGATCCTACTTCTGTTATATAAACTATTGAAGGTGAGGTTGCCGTTGGTATGGCTATTCCTGTTAAGAAACGTCCAACCAATATCATAGGGATATTTTGGGCATTTGCTATTAGAATCCAACCTATTATACAGGGTATTGCACCTAATTGAAGAGTTCGAATACGACCAAACGCTTCCATTAAAAAACCAACTATTAAAGAACCTATTGGTACAGCTACCACAATTATACTAGCTGTAAATTAAATTATTCATATATTAAACAATTTATTAAATTAAAACTTAAATTATTCATGTTTTTTCAACAGTTTTAATAGTGTATTATACACCTGGGGAGGAAAGTAGGACATTTCAACTCATGTGCGTGATTGCCTAACCGGCAAACACGTGTATTGGAAGATCCTATTTTCCTCCGTGTACTGTAAAAAATTTCAGTGTAATAATGGACTCGGAGAACTTTACACGACCGTGTAGTGTGAAATAACGGTGTAAATTTTCCATCCGTGTAATTTTAGTACGGTGTAATTTACTTTTTTCATACCATTCCGTGTTACTCGTTAATTTTGATTGACGCGCAACAAATGATCATTGAACATCTTTAATTATTTCATCAATAACTATAGTAATATTATTTAGATACTAAATAGTATTTTTAACATTTAAATATTTTTAGGGCTATTCTTCTTCAATGCAAAATTATCGTAAACTATACATTTACATGCGTGACAATGTAAAAATTTTTAATTCACACCGCCAAATTTAACACGATATTTCGTGCAATTTTCTCACCGAAATTTTGACACCGTCATTTACACTACACCGGGTCCGAAAAATTTTTTACAGCGTGGTGTATATACAATTTTTCACCAAATCTGCACCTGAAAGTTTAAATTTTTGCCTGATTTTGTGGCAAGAATGGCGCATGCGCTAATTCTTATCATTTGTTTTCTCATTAAAGGAAAGAACGAATTTTTTCTCTCTAAACAGAGGAGGAATTTAAACTTTTGGTGCAGATATGAGAAAAATTTGTTTACTCGAAAGATAATAAGTAAAGCGCATAAGTGAGGTTCACTCTATTTTTGCTTGTAAAAAATTCCGATGTAACTCTGTTTAAACTTTTGATAAATTCTTATAAAAATTTTTCATCAGAAATTAAGTAAATAATTTATAAGATATTCTCAGAGAAATTCTTATATATTCTTACGTTGTTATAAGAATTAAAATCTATGATTACTTATGAAATATCAACCCATAACGTCATGGTAAAAATTACTAGAAATTATGAGTGATACGCTCGTAATTTAAGAAAATACTATGATAATCGTTTCCGGGCTATTATAGTAATGGTTAGATAACATTTAGAAATTCTTTGTGTTATGGGAATTATTACCATAATATAAAATAATCGTTACCATATTGTATGGCAATGGTTACTATAATATTATGGTAATCATTACTATGATATTATGATAATCATTTTACCATAATATATTGTAATGATTACCATAATGACATAGGGACTATTACCATAATTACATATAAACTATTACCATATCGTATAGGAATGAAAACTATATAAAAAGAAATGGTTACCATAATTTGTATGGGTAACGTTCTTATGGGTGCTGTTCCTGGGACCATTCCCATAATTTTCTTTCCGTATAGCGGATCATTTCTAATTAGTATGAAAGTACTAACTTCAAATGCTTTTATGAGAACGATAACATTATATTTTTGGCATTATGATAGCATAAATAGAAAGTAGAAAGAAAGCTTTTTCCGATGATCTGTATGAAGTCATAAATTAATTTTTGTTTATGTAATTAATGCTCAAAGTTTATGAAAATCGAATTTTTTCGATATTAAAAAAATCAAAATTTAAAAAATATTGAGTTTAGCAAAGTTTCATTAAAGTAACTTGCGATTTTAAATTGGTAAAAATATCTAAAAAAAAATATATTCGATCACGAAAAAAAACATTTTTCGAATAATTGATGAAACAATTGACTTCTCGGGTTTACAAAAAAAAAAAAAAAAAAAAAAAACGATATTCAGATTTTACGGGTCAAAATACACAAAAAAAAAACCTTACTTTAGTCGAAGAGCTCAAAATATATACGGAAAGGTAATACAGCGCCTAGACTATAAAAGAAAGTTCGGAAATTCATTTTTGTTTCATATGATGTTGTTATTTTTTTTTTCTTCTCAAATATGACAAGATTATGCCTTTAAAAACTTACATTTAATTCAAATTAAATAGTTACTTAACTATTAGTGTTATTAAGCTGGAGATAAAAGGCTTAAAGATAACAGATGTTCAACTTAAACATTAAAAATCAAGATAAATCTAAATTATATAAATTAGCATAGTAAATAACTGATGTGTTTCATAACTTAATGGTTCGGAGTTTACTCGCCCCATTAACATTTTTACTTGCTCCAAGAAATTTTCTGCATTATGAATTGAAAACAAAAATTTTCTTGGGAGAAGAAAATTCTTTTGAAGCGAGAAAAAATTTCTTGAGCTAAGAAATAATTTCCTATAATTATAGGAATGCTTCCTAAAATATATAAAAATGAATCCTACATATTATAGGAATGATTCCCATAACATCACTTTTTTTTAGCTCTCATAATTTAAGAAAAAAAGCTGAAGTAAAAAATTCAAGTGTACACAAAAAAATGAATTTCTTGACGCGAAAAATTTTTACTCTCTCGAAAAAAAATTTTATTTGCTCTAAGAATTTTTTGCATTATGAATTAAAAACGAAAATTTTTTTGGAGCGATAAAAAATTCCTTGCGCCAATAATTTTTTTTTCTGTGTTTATGATCAACCATGAGTTTTATATTTATTTGAAATGACCATTCAGAAAAGGTTCCTAGATCAAAAAAATTACTTCCTTCTTGATACGTTGACTTATTCACCGTTGATTTAAGTTAAAAAATCAATTTTAAGTCATGCGTCGGTGACGTTGACCTAAATGTCATTTTTTCGAATGATATAGATTTTATTTTAATCTGCATCCTCTCTAATCCAGAATTTTAATGTTAAAATAAACTCTCTTTCGGAATAAATTTCACTCCAAGAGGATGAAAGTAAATAAAAATCATCGGCTCCGCATTCACTCAGGATTAAATCTCCGTTTACTTCAGAAAGTTTCAACGTGGTAAATACAAATTAATAAACAATATTTTTATAAATTATTAAATTTTTAAATCTATGATATCTTTAAATAATTCATTAAAATTTTTTAAATAATAAAGTTAACAAAAGTAATTTTACTTCAAAAAATATGACTTGATGTTGACTCTCTTCTGACTTATTGTTCTTTAAGTCAAGAGAAAAATAAGCCTGGAGCAATTTTTATTTACTTAGCAAGTCAACTAGATGAGTTAAGAAGTTTAGCCAATATCATGTTAAATAAATAAAAAACAAGTTACAAAAGTTATAAAAAATGACATGTTATCTGTAGGATACATCGATGAACTAAAAACTTCAGAAGGAATGAAGTCAAAGCCACTCAAAGCAAGTTTTTTTTTTACCTGAGTTTTTTTTTACTCAGGATGTAAATACTTACAACTGATCATAAATGATTTATATGGAACACGTATGAATTATCATAGATTATGTATAGTGATTTATTCTGGGCTGTCAATTTCTCAATATATATATTTTTTAGTTGCTGATTTAACAAAATGATGAAAAATAAAACACAAATTATTGAAAAATAATTTGAAGCAAATAAAAATTTGGTGTGAAAAATTTGGATATTAAATTTTTTAATTTTCCATTAATCCAACATCCAACAATTAAAAAAAAAAAGTTTTCCGGAAAAATTAGCTAAAAATATTTTTACAATTCAAAATAGAGCGAGTTCAACTTAGGCACTTTTTTTTATTTTTTAAATAGTTCTTTTAACTAAAAACGAAATTTATTCAATAAGAAAATTTTTTTAATTTTTGAATTACCTGTCCATGAAGTTTCCATTTTTGTAGCTTTAGGACCTAAAGCGCCTTCTTCTAAACGAGGAATTAAAATAGCTGAATAAGCCATACCTAATCCAACGACCATATGAAAAGTTGTCGTCAAAATACAGGCAGCAATCTTAAAAGAAAAAAAAAAGTCATTTTTAAGTAAAAACACATAAACAATTACAACAGTAACATTTATCAGTTTATCTATTTCTCTAATAGAAAATCATTTCCTTGTTACTCGTAGAAAAAAAATTCATCTTATTCTATTGTTAAAGAATTTCCTAGGTATAAGAAGAAAAAAAATGTATACCTGTGAAAAATAAAATTTTTACCTCAGGTATTGCATTCTTAAGTTGTGTCCGTTCGACATAGCCTTTGTTGAGACTTCTACTGGATACAATAGCATCCTTGAAGCACTCTCTTTCATTCTCTTCAATATTTTTCGAGGCCTCACGTTCAACACTGCAATAAAAAAGAAAAAAAATTTATTTATTAAATTTTTTCACAATTAAATTAATTATTAATGACGACAAAAAAATGGATTTGTTAAATTTTTTTAAATAAATAAAAAAAAGAAGTCAATTTAAATAATTCATTTATTTATTTTGAAATAATTTATAATAAACAATAGTTATTTTTATTAACAATCCTATGTTAATTTGTAACTATTACTATATTGACAGTAAACGATTAGCTTGCTATACATTGAGTTAGGTCCAAAGTACAAATGAACAAGTGTCCTCAACATACAAATAGAATAATAAAGAAAATACATTTGTCATTTAATATCAATTGTATACAAATTTATTTATTTATGTATTATTATTATCATTAATAAATTGTCTCCTTAATAAAACATCATCGATAAAGAGATTTCAATAATAAATTATATTTTATTGTCAAATATGTAAAATAAATTGACAAAAAATAATATTAATAAATCAATTTTATTAATTTTTATTTATTGCTTTTATTAAACTTTTATTCCTATTAAAATAATTAATAATGAGTGTGAATGTAGCAGACATCATACAAATTTAAAACTATAAATAAATAAAGCAAATAATGAAAAAAATAATATTTGTGAAAAATGCACTTATTAATTTGAAAATTTTTTAAATGCGATTTTTTTTTTTTTATTTAATTTTATTAATTATTTTACATTAATAGTCATAATTAATAAAGAAAATTTACTGATTAATAATGTATATAAAAGAAGATATATATGATATTTATATGTAAATTTAAAAATATGATTTAGAGTCCAAGATTTGAAAAAAAAACCTATTTTATAAATAGCATAAATAAAAAAATTTGTTTTTTATTTATTAGATAGAAAAGCAATTGCACTCAATTAAATTAATCTGTAAATACACATAATAAATTTTTATATTTATCATTAATAAAAAAAAAACACCTCGAATTTCTAATCTATATAAAATTCATTCAAGTTGTTTATAAATTAAAAATCTACTTATCTATTAATCTTGAGCTTTATTTAAAAATTACAAACTACTTAAATAATGATAATAAATACAATAAACTCAATAAAATATGGTGATAAAAGTATTAGCACGAATGATTAAAAGAAAAAAAAATTTTTACAATAAAATTCACGTGCAGAATAGATGCATTGGGGTATTGCATTGTATACAAGTGATTATACAGACATACATGTGAATAAATATAGCATATCATGTGTCAGATTAAATGACCGTAATCGTTTTGCAACAAACGTCCTCAACGTATCATCATCTTCATTTAATCCTTAAACAAGCTGACAAATCAAGAATAATATTCCGCAGAAGTTAAAAATTTTTTTTCATTACTTTACTTTTTTTTATTTAAAAAAATTAATACTAAGTTAATACTAATTTAAAAAATTAATACTAATTTTTTTTTTTTGTGTAATTAATCCAAAATTATAAGAAATAAAATTTTGATTAATGAATAATGAAATTTTTTTTATTTTATTTGCAATAAAAAATTGTATCATTTAATTAAAATTTTTTTTGAGTAAATAAAATTATTAAAAAAATATTTTATCTGTTGGTATTTCGCGATAACGGTCAACAATGACCTCGGCAAAATAATAGTTAGATGTAACCTCGAACTTCAATACAAATGTGTTTATGGATAAATTTATATACATAGATAACTGTACATATGTATTCCTATCTTCATGAAAATATATAAACATTTATACTTATGTATATGTATGTAATAGATCGTGACTTATCATCATCGATTCACGATTTAAAAATTCATATGTGAGTCAAATGATATACATTGGTGTAACAAATAAAATTGCAAACGATTGTGTCAACAAAAAATTTATAAATTCTTTGTGTATATATTACGAAAAAATATAAGTTAATTCTTGACATATTATCAGATTATCACTAATGAATCAACTATTTTATTATTTAAAAATTATTTTTCTATTAGATCTATAACAAATATTTGTTAATCATATTAATTAAAATTTATTTACATAATTCATTTTTTATTTTTATAATAAAAAACTTTTGATACTCTTCAAGAAACAATATTTTTATTACTTAATTTTATCTTAACTGTTCTTTTTTTTTTTTTTTTGTATTTTTTAGCGAACAGAAAATTTATTAAAATATTTTGAAAATTAAATTTATTTTAATTTATAAAATAAACTTTAACTAAGAAATTTTAGTATATTAAATATTTACACTTTAGTTACATTTAAAAAGCATACAAATTCGTAAAGCTGATATTTATCACTCTAAAAATAAATGATACTGAAAGTAGCAGACATCAGACAATTTTTTAGTTTTTATGAATTGATTAGTTGTAAGTAGAATACAATTTTTATACTTTGTACAAAAAGGTTTTATAGTTTTTCATGTACGATTTTCTTAAGTTTTTCTTATAAGTATTTTTCTCATTTATTAGAAAGAAAAAAATTTTTTTACTGTCTGCTACTTTCAGTATCATAAAAATGATGATAGTGAAATTAGCCGACGTCTAATAATTTTAGGCTTTTTTCAAAACGATTATAAAAAACAAAATTTGAAAAAATTGCACCTATGGTTTTTTAAATTTTCTACATGTGTATATTTTTTTTTCTTTCTATTTTATAATAGATTTGTGAAAAAAAAAATCCAAAAATTATTGTCTGTTAACTTGGATCATTTCCGATCATTCAAACAAATCTTATTTGAAATTTAATAAATAAAATTAATTATGTATTTGAAATCTCATAAAAAAAATTTTATTATAATTATATGTATGTTTACATATACATTTTTTTCAATCAAACTTATCACAATGTACGTTAGTAAGTAGACATGGTAACGATATAATAAGTACTTATAGTAAAAGTTTATGCAATAAATAATATACAAAACATGCATAGTAATTTAACGACTAAAAAATTAAAATGTAAATTATTTAACAAATTACGTAAATCTTACCTTAATGAGTATGGATCCATTGTTGTAATTAATATATTTTCACAGCCAAGTTTAAAATACTGATATTTAAAAAAAAAATTAAGTAAAAGGAAGATGAGTGTGAAACGTCTGATCACTTAATAAATTTTGTCATCGAAATTAAAATTATGAGTAAACGGGTACAGTCCAGTTATTCTCTTGTAATCTAATTACTTCCTACTTAATTATTATTATTTTTTTTAAGGCACTAGTTTGACGTCAACTCTTCGACGGAACGAATCAGTAATTATCATTATTTAATATTTCTGTAAGCAAAGAAAAAAAAATTAATTACTGGGTGATTTCGTAATTTTGCATAAAAAAAATTAAATTGAGTAAAAATATGATTTATTAATCAATAAATAATTTTAAGAAAGGTATAAATTATAATTAACATTTTAGATGCATTGAATAACAAAAATTGATAAGAAAACATTTATTATAAAAATTAAATATTATTTATATAATGAATATATAACGAATATATTCGAGAACTATATTAATAACAATGGCAATAGTAAAATATATATGAAATTTACCCTTGAAATATTTATAAATATATAAGAGTGAGTTATTTTAAATTAAAAATAAAAAAAATTGGCTTTATATTTAATTACATTATACAATAAATTAAAACAAAACATAAATTTAATCTTCATATTTATTGATGACTTAAACAATGAAATAAATTATAAACATTCAAAAATTATCAATAATTATAAATCATATCAATAAGTTATGAATAAACTTAACAAATTATAAATTTAAAAAATAACTTAAATTAAATTTATACGAAAAACTTTTTTTTTAAATATAAAATAAAAAAAAATCGATAATAAAAATTTGAAAATAATTTAAAAATTTAAATTTTATAAAATTAACCTACATTTCAAAAGTTTCAGTAATAAAATTTGAAACAAGTGATATAAATATATAAAATAAAAAAATAATCTTTATATTTATACATAAAATAATTTATTAAACCAAAAGAAAGTCAAAAGTCGCACCAAACAATATCACAAAATATAACAAACCTCACTGACTCACGACTAAATGCGACTGAATCTAAACCCGTAGTCTGTAGTATAATAAACGAAGTAAAGACACTGGTAAAGACCCAGACCAAGAAAACTAAGAACCCACCACAGAAACCAAATTAACATTTAAAAAACCATATGACGTGACGTTAACACACACGCACATGTAGAAGTGCAAAGACTCCACTGAAAACGTTACTTACATCTGGTAGAATTGCGAACATGGATGAACTACTATACGAAATATATAATATAAAACAGATATTATATATTATAGACTCTAGATATAAATGAATGTATGTATAATACTATTTTTATAGATATAAATATTTAAATATATTTATAAGTATTTGTAGACAGGCCTATATATGAATAAGTATAGAAACCGTTCAAAACCGACTCATAGAGTGATTCTGCTCGGTATAGATTCTTCAACTAGTGTGATATACGCAAACTACTTCTACACTATACATAGCAATATATATATATATATATGTATATATATATATATATATATATATATATATATATATATATATATATATATATATATATAGTTCTACTGTGCAATAATTACATCAGCAAAAGTCAAGTAGAAGAGCGTGTGCAATATAATTTAAACGATTAACTGGCCGCTAAATATTAACTATTATTCAAGTTAACAATATGAGTAATCATTTAATTGCTGCGGCTGAAAAAAAGTGTGATATTTCTTATTGTAAAATATAATAAAATATTAATTACCATACATCTACTTGCGTAGAGACAATTATACTGGTGTATTAATAAAAAAAAGTACCAAGGACCAATTTCCACTCACTTTGTATTAACGGATTAAGAAACATCCCCAAGTTTTTATTTGTCGATTGACCTTTAATTAAAATTATTAATATACATTTAATATAATATTAATTTATAACAATTTGAATCTGTCATTTATTAGACTATCTTTGAACCCAACTATTAATCAATTAAGTGCAATTAATTATTGAGTCATAACTTTAATTGTTTATAATTGAATTTTAAATTTATTAAGAAAATTTCATTCTGGAGGAGACAATTAAAAATTTTCGGGTTTTGTTGTCAATAAATCATTTTAAAAAATAAACTAAAATTGTGCACGTGTAAAAAATTTGAAAAACTGAAGGTACAATTTTTTTTAAATAGTGTTTTTTTTATAATTTATCGTTTTTAAAAAATTCAAAAATTTTTAGACGGCTCATTTCAGTATCATGAAAATTTTATGATTTTGAAGTCAGGAGACAATTAACAATTTTTGAATTTTATTTTTAAGGAATCAATCGAAAAAAATATGCACATGTACAAAATTTAAAAACCATAGGTGCAATTTTTTTGAAATAGTGTTTTTTTTATAATTTGTTTTTAAAAAAATTATTTGACGTAGGATAATTTCAGTATTTTGGATGTTTAGAAAAATCTAAAAATATGCACTTTTCAAAAATGTAAAAAACTAAAGGTGCAATTTTTTTAAATATTTTTTTTTTGTAATTTATCGGTTTTAAAAAAAAATGGAAATATTATTAGACGTCGGCTAAGCTTCGGCATCAGGGGAATTTTGTTTACTATATTTGGATCCACCTAATAGATTAATATTACTAAGAAAAAAAAAATAAATGAGATTTTATATTAAGTTGACGTAATATAAAATCGTAGCGTGATAGTCCATGAGTTTATCGATCGGAAGGAAGCTGGCCGGTAATCATTCCAAGAACGCTTAGCAACGTACTAACTCATAGAAGAGAATGTTGTAAAAATACAATAACAAGTCATATATAGGTATGCATATATATGTGTGAGGTCCATACTACGGTAGAATGATCGTTTATCATTGCATTTCGATGTATATATTTATATACATATATATAACACGAAACTGTTATGTTATGTATATTTATATAGATAAGTAATAATGTGTAAGTTGAATGTTAGAAAACAAAAAAAAAAAACTTTTGCTAGGAAAGTGAGATCACGTGTTTTTACACATGCTGATATAGTGATCTAGTTTCATTACAAATAAATAAAGTGCTTAATTACTTGTTAATAATGATACTGAAATTATTTGACGTCTAATAATTTTTGTTTTTTTTTTTTGAACGTCAAATTTAAAAAAAAATATTTTAAAAAATTGCACATAAAATTTTTTAAATTTTCTACATGTCCAAATTTTTAGTTTTTTTTTTTTTTTTTTTTTAAATTAAATTGTGGAAAAGAACATTCGAAAATTGTTAATTGTCTGTTAACTTTAGAATCATTATTAATAACAATGAAAAAATTAATTAACGTTATAGAAAAAATAAGAGCATTAATATTTTATTAATTTACATGCAAAAATATATTATGTAATTTAAAGATAATTTATTATAATTTTTGGGATGATTTTAAAATTATTGTTTATATGTATATGTATTTCTTGGAATTCAATTGAGTATTTTTGTTTCATAATAAAGAATTTTATTGTGAAGGCGAGGCTTACTTTAAGTGGAGTTTATAGTACTAATTAAAAGATAAAAAGAAAAAAAATAAATTGATGAGGATAACATGTAATATGAAGAAGTAGATAGAGTAACATGATGGTTTAAAAAAAAAGGATTTGTTTATCGAGTTCAACTGCTCGATTGATCTTGGTATTTCTACTACATATCAAGAGTAGCAGATGTTTTTTATTTTATTATAATCTTGTATCATTTTTCATAGAGACACCTTTATTATCGTACACACCTACTTTTATTTATGTTATTAAAAAATTATATATATAAATATCTTTGATAAAATAGATAGAAGCCAATAGCTAATTTCTAATGCAAAATTTACACTTCAAGTTCACCTCTCCAAGGTTAAATGCTAATTCTGTGCAGTTTTACTCACGAGTTGCTATATGTATGATGTGTATTACGTCTAATGAAATTTTGTATTAGATTTTCATAAAAATCATTATTTACGTACGCTTTTGCCATAAAAAAATTATTCAATGAAAGAAAAAAAACATAAATTTTGAATTAACATATTTTGAATTCGTAAAATACAGTTATTAATATAAATAGTTATTGTTTGATTTATAATTTTTTATAATTCGACTTTTGTTAAGAGAAAGCTGAGGCAAAAAATGATTATGGAATATTATTTTGAGATGATAAATATCTAAGTTTTAACGATCCTGAAGTTAGCTGACGTCTGATAATTTTAAAATCAGTGAAATATAAAACAACAATTATTTTTAAAAATTGCATCTATTAAGTAAAAGCCCCTATACCCGCTCAGTACCATTAGTCGCTCACTTTAACTGTTTAAGGCGTTTTTTTATAATTAAAAAAAATAAAATTACAACTAAAAATATTATTATTAATAAATAATTATTTGTAAATCTAAATATATTAAAATATGATGTATCAAATTATTTTATAATAGAATATAAATTTAAATTAAATTACTGTTTTCAAAATCGCGCTCAGCCGGGCATTTTTTACTTTAACGTTCATTCGTTAGATTAAATTTAGGTTACGTCAAATTTTTTAAGAATTGTTATAACTATATCTTATTAAATATATTTTTAAAATTCATGAAATTTTATATTATGAAAGAATAAAGAAGTATAGTTTATAAATTATTTTCCAAATCAATAAACTTATGATAGTTTGATTGATATTGTCTTTGAGTGACTATAGGGCCATGTGTTGATCGAGTAATGGTGCATCACAACTTTTAGTGAGCGACTATGGGTACACTCAAGGACCTTATTTAAAAAATTAATTATCAACATTATTCTTCAAACTAAAATTTTATTCTAATACTCGAAACTTTAAAAAATAATTATAAAAAAAAAAAAATATGGTCTTTCATTTTATTTATTAATTTAAATTGTGTGATTTAATCTCACTCCAATGAAAAGTAAGCGGGTATATGGGCTTTACCTTAGTTGTTTTAATTTTCTACATGTGCAGTTTTTTTTTTTGTTTTGGAATAGATTTGTTGAAAAAAAAATCCAAAAATTATCAGACGTCGACTAACTTCAGGGTCTTATGTTTTAAGTATACACAGAAAAAAAGGTTTTCTTGGTGTGAGAAATATTTGGCATTATCAAATGAAAACAAAAATTTTTTCAAGATTAGAAAAGATTTCTTGTCCTAAGAAAATTTTTTGTTTTTAATTTATAATACAAAATTTTTCTTGGGACAAGTAAACATTTTTTGTGATAAGAAATCCTTTTTTTTTTGTGAATAAATAATTGTTACTTTTTTTTGTATTAACACTTTACACGATTATGTTATCAACTAAAACTCATAAATTATCACACTAATGATTTCTTACTTACAATACTGTTCTTTTAATTTAAAAATAGGATTTCAAATTATACCTGCTTAAAAAACATATCATTAGCTATGAGCGTGAATGTAGTAAATATGAGACAATTTATAAATTTAAAATAAATAAATAAATTAATTACAATAATGAAATTGAAAAAAATGCATCTACCGATTTTGTATTTATTTAAATACGCATTTTTTAATTCTTACTCTACTTAGATTTTATTCATTCATTTTAAAATTTAAAAAATTGCCAATTGTCAGCTATATTCATACTCATTAATTAATTACGTTTGATATTTAAACACAAAAATGATTTATGTATTGATTTAAAAAATTAAATCAATGGAAAGAGATAAGGAAATCAATCAACCTAATGCTGACAATGGTCAATTATTAATATAATTTATTCATATAAGAAAATGATAAAAATTCTAAAAATAACAATAAATCAACATCTGCTCTGTATAAATCTGAAGGTAAATGGAACAAGAGTTAGATCAATTCGTGATTTTTTCGTAGACTAACTGGCGTCGCCGAAATTCGAAATTGAAATAAATGTTTTTTTGACATCAATGTCAAAATATTTTTATATCATACAATTTTGATGTACAATATAAAGTTTGTCTCACGCAAATTTTCCTGAGGACTAACGATTGTAATGGGAGCAGATCAGCAGATAATTAACAATTTTTATATTTTTAAATCATATAAATATTAATAAACGATACGAACTTGTTTTATGGGTCGAATTTCGACAGGTGATTGATTTTTAAATTTTCGCGCCAATGTAGACTTTATTGTGAAAGTTGAACGGTCTTTCGAAACCAAGAAGTTATTCGGCATAAATTGCTGTCAATTTGAAGTCAATTCGATTTCGAAATATGTGTAGAGTTCTAAAATTTGTTTTAAGATCGTAATCAATAAGCCGGGAAAATTATGACAGTTAATTTCTGCTTTTGTAATTCGACAGCAACACAAAATAAAAAATCGCTGAGGAAAAATGATCATTTGCATTTTATATGTTCTCTTCGTTATAAAACTTTTTTTATATAAGCTTTAACATTTATCATTTTGTCGGGACTGTTTATTTGGTTTATGTGGATGAGATCATCGAATAGTTTGTTAGGACTATAATTTAATTTAATTCTCAATTGGGTGGATTGTTTTTAGTGTCCCACTTTCATTGTAGCGACGTTTATAATCTAAAGATGCTCAGAGGGGATACCCAAGTAGGAATCAACATGATGCGCGATGAACGGAAAGCTCCTTACCCACGTGATATTTTGCAATATATGGTAATATAATATGTCTAGTGTAGACAGACAAATGCGGTTTATATCATTTTTTGTTATAATTTTTTTTAATTGTTCCAGTAAACAAAATTGTTTCTTACTAAGATCCCTATTAATATTTCTATTTTTTTATTTTCTTCCTAGATTTCTAATAAAAAAAAAAAAAAAATAAAAAAGTAGGTCATAATTTATCAGTTTTTCGTTAAAAAATCAATGCATTAAGTCTTAAAATCAAACGTAATCAATATTATCTGATATCTTGACAATTTTTTCCTGAAGGTATTAATTAGTAGAACAATATTAAGTAAAAAAATTGGGGTTTGATCTTATATTTTTTGTTTAGTCTCTGATGTTAGTCAGACGCCCACATTACACTCCTAGTTAACGATTGATGAAATTATATTGGAGTCATTGTTATAATAATTGTATTGTATTATAATAATAAAAGCTGGTCGTAATATATATATAGTCGTATGGAAAAATAAAATATACAATGGTATTGACTTAAAATATGAGGAAAACGTTATTTCCATGGATTTACAGATAATTTATCTGTGAAAATTTCTTTTTTTATATTTATAAATATTAATAAAAAAATAATCTCAAGTATATGCAATGTGAGATACAAAAGTAAGGAAAGTTTATAGGCTCATTCCATTTATTTGATCATATATATAATATGAAGACATATCTCCAGTTTATGTTATGACGAATTGAGCGCCGATTGAGGAAAACATATTGAACTGATCAGTTGAAATAGAAAAATGCCACTCATTCAGATAAATTTTATCTAATAATATGCTTACATAATATTATACATGTTGTATATATCGTAAATTCTCACAGATATAATGCTTATTAAATAAGCTGCAAAGAGTTATAGAAATTTTTTATGAATACACAATCTTATTTCTAATCCTAGTGGATTCAAAAAATTACGATATAAACTTTAATTAAATGGTTCAATTGTGCAAAAAAAAAACTAATTCAAAATCCCTTAAAATTTAAATCGTAGATCGAACGTAATAGATGTTGAAAGCGTAAATTCAATCTTTGAAGACAAGTAGCCGAGGAAACGTATTTTAGATATAGTTGACGTACGAAAAGGTAGATAAGACTTTGCGTAATCGTCGACAAAACCTTTTTGAGTTTTTTGACTTATATGGATACTAAGTACGTCAAGTTAGCCAAAAGCAAGTCAAAATTAAATGTGGTTTCTATTCCCCCATTTCTAACTTGATTTTGGCAAACTTGACCTAATTAGTATCGATTTAAGTTAAAAAACTCGAATTTGATTTAATTTTGGCTTAGCTGACTTCAATTTAAGTCAAAAAAATCAAATTGAAGTTATTTTTTTGATCCGGGATTATTAAACTGATTATAAACTATTTTTAAAAATAAAAATATTAAGAATAAACCACAATTGAACCGAAAATAAACCAGCATTAATCTGAAAAAATTTATAATTTACAAACATGAATAGAGCGAATAAAACAGTACTAAGCCTTACTCGTAGTTCTACAGCAAACTATGATTAAACCACTTACAAAGAGGTTTCAAAATTAAATGAAATAAACCCTTCTTAAACTTGAGCTCGAACCAAAACCCAAATTAAAACTCTATTAAATGCATTATCTCATCTACTATCAGAAAAATTTAAATATTCTTTCGTTTAAAAACAGTTTGGATCCAGTTTACTTACAGTTTGCGAACCAAAAATAAACTGGTTTAATTACGGTTTTATGTAAGATTTTTTTTGCACAGCTAAACTTCTAGTTTCAGTTTAAAATAGGTTTTTAAACTCAACATAAATCTTGTTAACACTTGTTATAAATCGAAACTCAAATTAAATCTCTTTTAATCGGTTTAATCAATCCGCCAGGGTATTAGCCCGTCACATGTTTGTGAATATTTAAAAAAAAGTATAATGGCAATAAAAAATGTTTATTATCTTACAAATATCCAATGAAGTTATTCGTCACAGGATCAATTGTAAGGCAAAAAAGTTTGATGAATCTGAAATAAAACTTTGTAAAACAATTAAATTATAGTAATGTAAACTTCACCTGTAAAAAAGATACGGATTAAAACTTTCCTTGCTGTGCATTTAAAATTATAATTATCTGTCGTATATTCAAATTGACTTTTACTTGTTATTTAATCCAAAGTTTACAGATGTTAATTCTTTCTTAATCTCTTCAAGTAAATTAATATAGTAAGGATCATAATATAATTAATATTAAGTTATTAAAAATTATAATAATTATTAACAGCTTGATTCGTTAACGAGACTAAGAGCAGAGTAAATTATTTTATCAATGAAAAACTGCTCAGTATTATCAGAAAAAAAAAATACTTTTTTGGTCTGAAAAATTAATTTATTGTAAATTTGTAATGAAGTTCTTTTTTAGCTAAAGGAATTAAAAACTCTGGTAATTTTATTTTGAAAAAAAAAAAAAAAAAGTTATTTTATTACAATATAAAATTTAAAAAAAATAAATAAATTCTCCAACAGCCGCTTGTAGTGTCCCTGGCAAGAGATATATCTCAGAACTGCTATATTCCAAACTTGACAACAATTTCGGTACCAGTACACCTCTGTCATTTGACAAAGTGACAAGTACATTTTTGGATCATATTATAGTATATCCTATATTACATCGAGACATTAATACTTATTATTTCACAACTCATTTGCGAATTAATGGTTCAAAAAATAATTTATCTTTAAAATTAAAATTGAACTTTCAAAAAAAAATTAATTATAATTAAAACTATAGAGTCTCTTTTTAATAATTAAAACCATGTGAGTGATATATTTGTAAAGCAATATAATTAAGTATTTAATTCAATATAATTTTTTATACCCGGGCAGTTACGTTAATTATTTATTTAATTGATTTAATTAAAAAATATACATTAAATTACCTTAAAAAAATTGTAATGATACTCAATATTTTTGTTTGTTTTAATGAAAAAGTTATAGATGAATTAACTATTTAAGTTCAGTTCAACAAATTAAAAAGTCCTAATTGAATACAAATTTAAAAATCAGTTACAAGTTACATTAACTATTTATATAATTAATTAAACTAAAAACGATTTAACACAACTATTTAGAGATATTTATAATAACTATGTATTACTGTGTAGTAACTCCGAAAAAATAGTTGAAGCGCTATTTAACTGTCATTTTATAGTTAGATTTACTGGATTTTTCTCTGAGTCACGGTTTCGGTTTGAGTAAAGCTCCAGCGGTCGATAAAATTCCCATTTACCGATCACTAGATCTTCATCCCGCGCCTAAAGCTTAGAAGATCTTCGTTCGAGTCCAACGCGTGGCCAAGCGATCACCCAGCCAAGTAGTAATCATGCTCGATGCTACTCAACTTTGGTGATCGCCCGAGCCACGTGCGTACCGACCGACTGCCTTAGCCACTTTACTAAATATGATAAATTTATTATTGATTCAAATATGTTCACTGTCCTCAAATAGTTTTACATTTAATTAATGGTTTTTTATTTTTAATCAAGTTCAATATATTTTCAACGAAACTATTCGGATAATTAATTTAAACATAGACTTATTTAATATAAGTACCATATTATTCAATTTAAAAATTCAACTTCTCCATTCAAGTATCAATATCTTAACTAATAATGTAATAATATATCTAAAGTTGCACTAACAGTGAAGGATATTAGACGTTACTTAACTTATAAGCTAAGCGTACAAGTACTCACTTCGTTACAGCAACAAAATTAATTTAGTTAGGGCAACCATTGTTTTCGCTCACAAATTAATCTTCAGGACTTAAAAAATTCACATATCACGCTAAAAAAAATATATTTTGATTATAAAACAGAAGTTCATGTCACGAGTAAATAATTAACAATAGATGTACATAGACCGCTATAATTTTTTATTTTTTTAATAAAAATAAGTGAAATATTTACAAAATATTGTTAAAATATCAATAGTGATACTGCAGTCAACAGCGAATTAAATCCCTCTCTTCTTCGGTCCATTCGATCGAATAATCACAAATCAACAGGAAATTCAACGGCTGATAAGCTCTTTCGATTGTGGCAAGAACGATCTAAATCGATCGATTGACTAAAAAGGTATAGAAAATTTACACACACACACAGACACCCATACAAACACTCGGATATCATTCGAAAAATACCCAAAATAGCTGCCGATATGACCTCGAAACGTCGACAACTGATGGAAAGTCGATTTTCGCTAATCGGCGTAAAAATTCCAAAATTTTTCAAGGATCATCGACTATAGTATAGATATATCATAGCAAGAAGTTGAAAAAATTGAGTACTTATTTTACGGAAATACTAAGAGAATTCCTACTACACGGAGAAAAAATTAAAGGAACTGTTCCTAGTACGTTGATGAAATATTGTCCCATACCGTTATGGTAATGATTACTAGCGATTATGGGATATAGACCCATACTTTTTGGAAAGGTTTCCATAAATATGGTAACAATTCCTATCATTATGGTAACAGTTCCCATATCGCATATGAAAAAATCATGGTAATGATTACCATACTCATAGGAATAGTTCCCATAAGCAAATAGGAACCAATCCTATAACCACATTGTAACAGTTCCTATAATATTATGGTAACCATTCCTATAATATTATGGTAATCATTCCCATAATGTATGGGAATGTATGGGTGTGATATAGCAGACATCAGACAAATTTAAAATTATTAATAAATCGAGTAAATAATTAATAATATAAAATTTTAAAAAATGCAAATTCAAAAAATTTTGAAATTAATAGTGCTTTTTCTGTAAATATTATTTTTTTAATTATTTATCTTATTTATTTATAATTTTAAAGTTCTCTGACGCCTGCTACATTCATACTCGTTTTACATTAATATTATTTAATAATTATTAATATTTTCACCATGAATAAATGCAAAAAATAACTTATTTTATTTACTGTTCCGGTATTAGGACAACCGAATTCCCGTATTGGGACACGGCTATTTCAGCGTTCCGGTATTGGGTCTTTTGGGTGTCATAGAAAAAATTTTTTTTTTTATATTAAATTTAAGAAAAATGAACTAATTTGATTATTTTTGAATTGGTAAATGTCTATTCTATATGATGTAATAAATTATTTTGGTTCATAATTTATTTGAATATTTTTAAAATGATAAAAATCAGTCATATACCCTTCGTCGTTCCGGTATTGGGACATTTACCTTATACGTGAGAAACAAGCAAGCTTTCCAGAATGTGTTTTTACACACAGAGAAAAAAAACAGTAACCATTGCTGCCCTGGCACATGGCACTCCAGAGTGAAATTCACTCCGGAGAAAAATTTTGAAAATATTATTAAAAAAAAAAACAACTAAATTAAATCGAAGTAAAAACGCACACGCACACACTCGAACACGTGGACACATACTCACACATTCGCACACACACTCACGAACATTCGAACACACGTACGCACATATTTGCACACACGTACATACACTTATCCATGGATATATATTTTTATGATACCATATTTTTCATCTTGATCTCATTGCGTTTAGATTAAATCGACATTGGTTGACACCAAAATCATTATTGATTAATTACATAACATGCATAGTTTAGAACAGGAAAATATGGATCATGTTACTCTCGCGCCGAGTGCTCTTCTAGTTGAGTTATCCGAGCCTATGGCATATTTCGATCAATTTATCTATTATTTATTGAGCCAGACTGTTTATCGTACGATAGCGTTTTTAAATATTTTTAATAATGCTGTTAAGCAAAAAAGTATGTTTCCATACACGCACATACAGAACTGTATACGTGAAGCGTTAGTCACTTCTGTAAAATGAGAAAGGAAAATTAGGATAGGAAGGGATTGGTCAGGATAAGAAAGAAACCTTCTCAATGAAAAATTTATGAATCAATATTTCATACAAAGTCACCGATGCTCAAAAAAAATCTACGATCAACCGAGGCTCGGCTACCAATGCTCGGTCGAGTGTCGCTGTACACTATGATCAGCTTATGGCTGGTACACCATCGGCCACCCAACTATATTCATAGCAATGAAAATATCACATCAGCTATTTTTAAACATTATTTATCTGTATATACTTTTCATAAGACAGGATCAATCCTTACTGAATATAATAGAAAATAAATTGATCATTGTCATTAAAAAAAATTTTGTGGTTTATAAAACTATTTCTGACCGTGTAGAAAAATATCGGGGATTAAGAAATACATAGATAATAAATCCCAACCGACTAATATACGCTCACTGTTAATTGTTAATGATCATATTACAAATGATCGTGATCATAGACTGTTTCCGTAAAAAATTTTATGAATTAAGATTTTATGTATTTAATACCTTAAGATTAGTGGTGGTGATAAGGACCAACATGATAAAATGTAATTTGAATGATTAATACATTAAAAATTACATTTACACTGTGAAGATTCGCAGAGTAAATGCGGATTGAATCTGGAGTGAATGGATTGTTAACTATTCACTCCCTCCGGAGGAAAATTTTGAAAATATTATTAAAAAAAAAAAAAAAAAAAAAAAAAAAAAACTAAATTAAATCGAAGTAAAAACTCGCGTATTACGTTACTGTTCAGCTCATAGGCGAACACATGGACACATACTCACACATTCGCACACACACTCACGAACATCTGAACACATGTACGCACATATTTGCACACACGTACACACACACACCCGAACACACGCACACACGTGAAAAAAATATATATATGTAAAAAAAGATATTTACAAATTAACACGATATCTGTGCACGTCGTTTCTTCACATGATGGAACAAAGCCCAGACATCTCGTGGCTTTTGGAAACTGGCTGCATCACTCGCAATTGTCTCCGCTGAAGATCTGGCTTCACTTGCTTGGGAACAGTGATCAGTTCTACTTCCTTCTCGACAACGACTGGTTGAGGCATCCGAACCATCTTCTTCTTGGGCACCATTTTTGTCTTTATGTTGACGCTAATGGTCGTTTTAACTCGTTGAACGTTCACTGGATGAAAATTTAAATTACCGTCCAGTCCACATGTTGGCAAAGAAGTGTTGGATGGAGTCACTTCGCTAAATTCTTCAATTTTAGGTTTTTTATATTCAGCATCATGCTCAACATCAAAAATATCGGCGCACCGTTTGAATCCAGTTGCAGATTGTGGACTTGACGACACTAAACACTTCACATCACTCATGATGATTCAATTATGAAAATTTGGAGTTTGAAATTTCAGTTATACCCAGAGACAACTTGGCTAGAGTTTGAAACTCAATGATGTTGAAATTTTAAGGACCGACGTTTAAATGCACTGCAATATTTCAGGGAGGGGATTTTGGATCCAATGGGACATTTGCACCGTAACATCAGTAATTAGATCTTTATGGTAAGGGTCAATGGCTACTTTACATCGTTCATTACTTTCCCATTTAGACTTATTTTAATATTAATCCTAAGGATTTGTGCAGATAAGGTAAGGGAATATCCGGCGACATAATTATACCTGTGTATGTCTGCAGCTTTCTCTAGGAAAAAATACATTTTATTTAGGTACGGGTATCGAATATTTCGAGTAAAGACATTTTTAAAGCATTAAATATTTGATACATTGTTTATACGATATTACCTATTGACCAAAATACATGTATACTAACACACATCACCCTTATAAATAACTTGAGTACTTTACTTGTCTGGCGTCTATAATGAATAATTGGTAACAAAGTTAGCATTAAAACGTTTATGAAAATCCATTTCGTGAGAAAACGATTTTATAATATTTTGTATGACAAATGGGCTGATGAAATTCCATGAAAATGGCTTTTTAACTTCCCGCTAAGAAAATCGACGATTTTCAAAAATTTCGGGAAGTTATTGTTTTCACCCCGATTTTCGAAAATCGAGTTTTCATCAGATGTCGACGTTTTGAGGTCCTAGGAAGCTATTCTGATTATTTTCAGAATGATGTCCGAGTGTGTGTGTGTGTGTGTGTGTGTGTGTGTGTGTGTGTGTGTGTGTGTGTGTGTGTGTGTGTGTGTGTGTGTGTGTGTGTGTGTGTGTGTGTGTGTGTGTGTGTGTGTGTGTGTGTATGTATGTAAACTCTTTGTGACTTTTTAACTAATGAATCGATTTGGATGGTTGAAGTGGCAATCGAAAGAGCTTGTTGGCCATCAACTTTCCTGAAAATTTCAGATCATTTGATCGAATAGACTCGAAAATATTTGCGAATTACGAAAAAAAAAAAAATTTTTTTTTAGTTTTTTATTGATTTCTCAAAAACAACTGATACGATCTACTTCAAAATCTAATTAGCTTTAGTACTCAATAAAACGCGTCGATTGCCACCTCAAACATCAAAATCGGATAATTCGTTCGAGAGTTATCGCGGGAGAAAGAAATGGTGAAAAACGGTTTTTTCTAAATATTTTTGAAACGACTGACGCGATCGATTTCAAATTTTAATAAGCTCAAGAATTCAATAAAACGCGTTGATTGCTACCTCAAACGTCAAAATCGATTGATTAGTTCGAAAGATATCGGCGTGGAAAAGTTAAAAAAATAACATTTTATGTTATTTTTTCCGGATAAATCATAATATCACCTACCAAAATGTATCTGAAATTATACCAACTTATCCTTCTTATGGTTTCTTTCGATCATATAGTGTCATCGAACTTGGTTATTAGTTTAAATCATATTATCAACAAAAAATCGAAAAAATGTAGTTTTTAATATTTTTCTCGGATATTTCATATTTCGTTGTTTCTTACATGAGTCAAAACTTATTTAAATCTTGATTTTGATCCCTGACATTGATTTCTGCCTCAATACACTTATTTTACTGAACGTAACCAGGAACTAAATTTTAAAAACCGCTTCATTGATGATTTTCGATTCTTAAATTTTCAAACTTCAGCATGACAGGTAACTTGTTAGAGCTTGAAAAGATCGTAAAAAAACAATTGCATGTGATAGCATTTTCGAGCTCGAAGAGCTCGAAAATATATCTACACTAATGTTTTCGAGCCCTTTGAGGTTGAAAACAGCGGGAAGTTTTGGGGCTGGCCCGCAGGGTCAACCGACGCCCAGATTTTTTATCTTAGTTTCAACTTATTTGTATTTTTTGGTCTTAATTTGAACTTATTCGTGTTTACTTCAAGCACGATAGTCATTCACCTTACTTTTGCTTTAATATATAAAAATTATTTCACCTTGGTTTTGACTTTTTCGCCTTATAATTTAAGTCGGATAAGTCTAAACCAAGTCAATTACGACTTGATTTAGACTTTTTCGTCTTAAATCGTGACTAAGTAAGCCAGTTAAGTCTAAACCAAGGGAAAACTCAATGTACTTTATTATCTACGTAAAAAAAAAGTTGAGTTTGTCTTGTGAAAAACAGCTCCAAATTTCAACTTGGTAAACCAAGTCTAAATCAAGTTTTTGTTTGACCCGAGAAATGATTGAATATTTAATAAAAAATAAATATTTTGAACTCGATTAAAAAATCTGGGCATTGGTTGGCCCTACGGGCCAAACCCACAACATCCTGCTATTTTTGAGCTTTTTGAGCTCGAAAACATTAGTATAAATACATTTTCGAGCTCGAAAATAATTAATGAATGAGCGTTTTTTTATATATTTATTCACAATTATGTTCAATAAAAAAAAAAAAAAGTATATTTAGGCGAAAATCAATGTAAGTGATTGAAATAAGGATTTAAATGAGTTTTGACTCATATCAAAGCATTAATACATGAAATATCCAAGAAAAATTTTAAAAACGGTGAATTTAAAATTTTTTTTTCGATAATATTATTTAAACTGAAGAATGAGTTACATTACATTACATGGCGGTCTAAAAAAACCGTAACGACGATGAGTTGGTATGATTTTGAATGCACTTTAGTACATTATATTATGCTTTACTTGAGCAAAATAACATAAAATTTATCGAGACCTCAAGCTGGTTAGATTTTTGATTGATCGAATCAACAGTTTTCAAAATATCAAAAACAAAAAACGGAAAAAATTTTTTTTTTTTTTCCGTATTTCTTAAATATCTTAGAGTCTATTTGACTAAATGATCTAAAATTTTCTGGAAATCTAAGTTCAGAAGAAATCTTTCGAATGCCGCAAGAACCATCTAAATTGGTTCATTCATTAGAAAGATATGAGGGGTTAACATCCACACACACACACACCTCTTAAAATGTCAGAATAGTATCCTAGCAGCTTCAAACGTCGACATATGATGAAAACCCGATTCTTAAAACTCGGGGTGAAACGAATAGTTTCCCGAATTTTTTGAAAATCATCGATTTTCTTAGCTGCACTGAAAGAAATCTCAGTAGTTGCCATAACTAAAAAGAGACAACTATTTTAATTTAGTTAGTGTAACGAATTCAAATAGTTATTGCAACTATTTATTATTCAGATGACTTTAAAAAAATAGTTGAAGTAACTAAAATTATTTCACTATTTTTTTGTAGTTGCAGTTACAGATTTTTTCTCTCAGTGTAGCCATTGACCCTTACCATAAAGATCTAATTACTGATGTTACGGTGCAAATGTCCCATTGGATCCAAAATCCCCTCCCTGAAATATTGCAGTGCATTTAAACGTCGGTCCTTAAAATTTCAACATCATTGAGTTTCAAACTCTAGCCAAGTTGTCTCTGGGTATAACTGAAATTTCAAACTCCAAATTTTCATAATTGAATCATCATGAGTGATGTGAAGTGTTTAGTGTCGTCAAGTCCACAATCTGCAACTGGATTCAAACGGTGCGCCGATATTTTTGATGTTGAGCATGATGCTGAATATAAAAAACCTAAAATTGAAGAATTTAGCGAAGTGACTCCATCCAACACTTCTTTGCCAACATGTGGACTGGACGGTAATTTAAATTTTCATCCAGTGAACGTTCAACGAGTTAAAACGACCATTAGCGTCAACATAAAGACAAAAATGGTGCCCAAGAAGAAGATGGTTCGGATGCCTCAACCAGTCGTTGTCGAGAAGGAAGTAGAACTGATCACTGTTCCCAAGCAAGTGAAGCCAGATCTTCAGCGGAGACAATTGCGAGTGATGCAGCCAGTTTCCAAAAGCCACGAGATGTCTGGGCTTTGTTCCATCATGTGAAGAAACGACGTGCACAGATATCGTGTTAATTTGTAAATATCTTTTTTTACATATATATATTTTTTTCACGTGTGTGCGTGTGTTCGGGTGTGTGTGTGTACGTGTGTGCAAATATGTGCGTACATGTGTTCAGATGTTCGTGAGTGTGTGTGCGAATGTGTGAGTATGTGTCCATGTGTTCGCCTATGAGCTGAACAGTAACGTAATACGCGAGTTTTTACTTCGATTTAATTTAGTTTTTTTTTTTTTTTTTTTTTTTTTTTTTTAATAATATTTTCAAAATTTTCCTCCGGAGGGAGTGAATAGTTAACAATCCATTCACTCCAGATTCAATCCGCATTTACTCTGCGAATCTTCACAGTGTAAATGTAATTTTTAATGTATTAATCATTCAAATTACATTTTATCATGTTGGTCCTTATCACCACCACTAATCTTAAGGTATTAAATACATAAAATCTTAATTCATAAAATTTTTTACGGAAACAGTCTATGATCACGATCATTTGTAATATGATCATTAACAATTAACAGTGAGCGTATATTAGTCGGTTGGGATTTATTATCTATGTATTTCTTAATCCCCGATATTTTTCTACACGGTCAGAAATAGTTTTATAAACCACAAAATTTTTTTTAATGACAATGATCAATTTATTTTCTATTATATTCAGTAAGGATTGATCCTGTCTTATGAAAAGTATATACAGATAAATAATGTTTAAAAATAGCTGATGTGATATTTTCATTGCTATGAATATAGTTGGGTGGCCGATGGTGTACCAGCCATAAGCTGATCATAGTGTACAGCGACACTCGACCGAGCATTGGTAGCCGAGCCTCGGTTGATCGTAGATTTTTTTTGAGCATCGGTGACTTTGTATGAAATATTGATTCATAAATTTTTCATTGAGAAGGTTTCTTTCTTATCCTGACCAATCCCTTCCTATCCTAATTTTCCTTTCTCATTTTACAGAAGTGACTAACGCTTCACGTATACAGTTCTGTATGTGCGTGTATGGAAACATACTTTTTTGCTTAACAGCATTATTAAAAATATTTAAAAACGCTATCGTACGATAAACAGTCTGGCTCAATAAATAATAGATAAATTGATCGAAATATGCCATAGGCTCGGATAACTCAACTAGAAGAGCACTCGGCGCGAGAGTAACATGATCCATATTTTCCTGTTCTAAACTATGCATGTTATGTAATTAATCAATAATGATTTTGGTGTCAACCAATGTCGATTTAATCTAAACGCAATGAGATCAAGATGAAAAATATGGTATCATAAAAATATATATCCATGGATAAGTGTATGTACGTGTGTGCAAATATGTGCGTACGTGTGTTCGAATGTTCGTGAGTGTGTGTGCGAATGTGTGAGTATGTGTCCACGTGTTCGAGTGTGTGCGTGTGCGTTTTTACTTCGATTTAATTTAGTTGTTTTTTTTTTTAATAATATTTTCAAAATTTTTCTCCGGAGTGAATTTCACTCTGGAGTGCCATGTGCCAGGGCAGCAATGGTTACTGTTTTTTTTCTCTGTGTGTAAAAACACATTCTGGAAAGCTTGCTTGTTTCTCACGTATAAGGTAAATGTCCCAATACCGGAACGACGAAGGGTATATGACTGATTTTTATCATTTTAAAAATATTCAAATAAATTATGAACCAAAATAATTTATTACATCATATAGAATAGACATTTACCAATTCAAAAATAATCAAATTAGTTCATTTTTCTTAAATTTAATATAAAAAAAAAAATTTTTTCTATGACACCCAAAAGACCCAATACCGGAACGCTGAAATAGCCGTGTCCCAATACGGGAATTCGGTTGTCCTAATACCGGAACAGTAAATAAAATAAGTTATTTTTTGCATTTATTCATGGTGAAAATATTAATAATTATTAAATAATATTAATGTAAAACGAGTATGAATGTAGCAGGCGTCAGAGAACTTTAAAATTATAAATAAATAAGATAAATAATTAAAAAAATAATATTTACAGAAAAAGCACTATTAATTTCAAAATTTTTTGAATTTGCATTTTTTAAAATTTTATATTATTAATTATTTACTCGATTTATTAATAATTTTAAATTTGTCTGATGTCTGCTATATCACACCCATACATTCCCATACATTATGGGAATGATTACCATAATATTATAGGAATGGTTACCATAATATTATAGGAACTGTTACAATGTGGTTATAGGATTGGTTCCTATTTGCTTATGGGAACTATTCCTATGAGTATGGTAATCATTACCATGATTTTTTCATATGCGATATGGGAACTGTTACCATAATGATAGGAATTGTTACCATATTTATGGAAACCTTTCCAAAAAGTATGGGTCTATATCCCATAATCGCTAGTAATCATTACCATAACGGTATGGGACAATATTTCATCAACGTACTAGGAACAGTTCCTTTAATTTTTTCTCCGTGTAGTAGGAATTCTCTTAGTATTTCCGTAAAATAAGTACTCAATTTTTTCAACTTCTTGCTATGATATATCTATACTATAGTCGATGATCCTTGAAAAATTTTGGAATTTTTACGCCGATTAGCGAAAATCGACTTTCCATCAGTTGTCGACGTTTCAAGGTCATATCGGCAGCTATTTTGGGTATTTTTCGAATGATATCCGAGTGTTTGTATGGGTGTCTGTGTGTGTGTGTAAATTTTCTATACCTTTTTAGTCAATCGATCGATTTAGATCGTTCTTGCCACAATCGAAAGAGCTTATCAGCCGTTGAATTTCCTGTTGATTTGTGATTATTCGATCGAATGGACCGAAGAAGAGAGGGATTTAATTCGCTGTTGACTGCAGTATCACTATTGATATTTTAACAATATTTTGTAAATATTTCACTTATTTTTATTAAAAAAATAAAAAATTATAGCGGTCTATGTACATCTATTGTTATTTTTTTTTAAACCTTAACAGTTTATTTCTATCCGTTTCTTAATACAATTTATTAACTGAAAGATTGTTCTATAGTAGATTTCACGTTCTCATGTAAGTTGAATTAAATTGAAATGTAAAAAAAAAATCGGTCTGTCGGTTGACCCTGCGGGCCAGCCCCAAAACTTCCCGCCTATTTCGAGCTCCTTGAGCTCAGAAAATTGCTGTAGATACATTTTCTCTTCGAGCTCGAAAATACTTTTGTATGCCTTTGTTTTCGAAAGAAAACGTTTTTTACGATTTTTTTTCAAACGATTTCTCTCAAACGAATAAACTGATTAAGACGTTCAAGGCGACAATCGACATGTTTTATTGAGTTCTATAACTGATCAGATTTTTGAATTGATTCATCAAGTCGTTTTTGAAATACTTTCAAAATACTAAAAAAAAAAATTTGGAATTAATCGGGTCAGTCATTTCGAAAATATTTGGAAAAAACCATTATCCACCATTTCTTTCTCCCGCGATATCTCTCGAACAAATTAACCGATTTTGATGTTTGAGGCGGCAATCGGCGCGTTTTATTGAATTCTAGAGCTGGTTAAAATTTGAAATCGATCGCGTCAGTCGTTTCAAAAATATTTAGAAAAAACCATTTTTCACCATTTCTTTCTCCCGCGATAACTCTCGAACGAATTATCCGATTTTGATGTTTGAGGTGGCAATCGACGCGTTTTATTGAGTACTAGAGCTGCTTAGATTTTGAAGTAGATCGTATAAGTCGTTTTTGAGAAATCAATAAAAAACTAAAAAAAAATTTTTTTTTTTTTCGTAATTCGCAAATATTTTCGAGTCTATTCGATCAAATAATCTGAAATTTTCAGGAAAGTTGATGGCCAACAAGCTCTTTCGATTACCACCTCAACCATCCAAATCGATTCATTAGTTAAAAAGTTACAAAGAGTTTACATACATACATACACACACACACACACACACACACACACACACACACACACACACACACACACACACACACACACACACACACACACACACACACACACACACACACATACATACATACACACACTCGGACATCATTCTGAAAATAGTCAGAATAGCTTCCTAGGACCTCAAAACGTCGACATCTGATGAAAACTCGATTTTCACAAATCGGGGTGAAAACAATAACTTCCCGAAATTTTTGAAAATCGTCGATTTTCTTAGCGGGAAGTTAAAAAAGTTCAAAAAGTTGAAAAAAATTTAATTTAAGTCGAAAAAGTCGAGATCTTATCAAAAAATCGTCGGCAAATTGATAACTTTAAAAGAAAATAAGGTGAAGCGAGCCTGAATCAAGTTTTATTTTTGACCCGGGTTAGGAATATTAAATGCATTTTAAGTTAATGGAAAATGAAAATTAAAAAAAAAAAGAAATCATAATGTTTTTGATAATTATTTTTTAAAACTTTTTGAACTCATTTACTTAAAAAATACCTTATTTAATTTAAGGTTTCGGTATTACACTGTAAACATCGGGAGTGAATCCGGAGTGAAATTAAATCCGAATTCACTCCCATTCACTCCGTCACTCGGAGTTCCGGAGTTTTAAAAAAAATCACTCCACATGCGAAGTGAATTAGGAGTTTCTTTTAGCGGAGTGATGGTGGAGTGACGCGGATTTTATTTCACTCCCAATTCGCTCCTGTCCGGAGTTTTAATACTTGAAAAAGTTTATTTTCATTTATATTAAACTGTTAAACAGTGTGTGTGTTCGGGTGTGCAATGAGTGCGTGTGTGCGAATGTGTGCGCGTGCATGCAAATGTGTGCGTGTGTGTGCAAAGGTATGCGTGTGTGTAAATATGTGCGTGTGTGCGTGCGTATCAGCTGATCAGTAATTTGATACACGAGTTTTTACTTCGATTATATTGAGTGAAGTTATATTTTATTAATTATATTTTCAAAACTCCCTTACGGAGTGAATTTCATTCTGAGCAGAGTGAATAATTAAAAATTCATTCACTCCGAATTCACTCCGGATTTAATCCGCATTCACTCCGCGAATTTTTTACAGTGTAGGTCAACCAAATTCCGGTATTGGGACAAGGCTTCTTTAGTGTTCCGGTATTGGATCTTTCGGTTATTGCTGAAAAATTTTTTTACATATTTTAAAGTTAAGCAAATTCAAATAGTTTGATTATTTTGAAATAGTGAAATGTCGATTTTATATGATGTAATAAAATTTTTTTTTTTATCTACTGAAATATTTTTCAAACGATACAAATCAGTTGTATATCCTTCGTCATTTCGGTATTGGGACATCTACGTCATAAATGACAATTAAGTTTCAACCGCTTCTACAAAACAATTAAGTATATTGACGTTATTTACTCTTAATTAGATTTAAAATTTTAAAAAGTTAAAAACGTCATTATGGATACGTAAGTATGCCGTCAATGACGGCTTTTGATTTTATTATCATAAATTTCATTGCTGTAATGTGGGGGTATGTTTCTCTTTACTGAATACCCAACAAAATTCCGTTTTGTCATTCACACTCTTGTTTGTAACGACACTCAATATATTAGCTCCTGCAGTATAAAAAATAAAGTGAGTATGAAGTCATTTATTTTTAAATTATTTAAAAACGTGATTTTTGGAGCAAAAAATAAAATGGACTCAAACGATACAAAAAAAAAATTTCTTGGTGCAAAAAATTTTTACGCACCCCAAGAAAATTTTTATTTGACCCAAGAATTTTTTTGTATTATGAATTAAAAACGAAAATTTTTTTGAGACAAGAAAAAATTTATTGTGCAGCGAAATTCTTTTTTTTTCTGTGTATTTTTAAACTCATAAAATTATTAATTCATTTTTTATATTACATATTTTTATTTAAATTCAATAAATTGGTTCTTTTCATAAGAATTTAATTAAAAATACATTAGGAACTGTCAAACATACTGCTGAGAATTATATTTGATAAAATTATTATTTGAAACTATAATTTTTAAAGAATTTTGTCAAACAATGAAATAATAATTTAGACACAGAAAAAATGTATCTCCTGGCGTAAAAACTTTTTACTTGACGCAAGAAATTTTTTTTACTATGGATTGAAAATAATAATAAAATTTTCTTAGGGTATGAAAAAATTTCTTGAGCCATTAAATTTTTTCTTGTCCTAAGAAAATTTTTATTTTCAATTCATAATGAAAAAAATTTCTTACGCCAAGAAATCTTTTTCTTTCTGTGTGAAACTGTAATTTTTTTTCTGTCTTGTTTCCTGACTATAAATTTCAGTAATTACTTTTATTTCTTCGCTTTGTTAATTTGATAATTTATTATTATCTGTAATCAATTTATAATTAAAATAATTCGTAATTTCAAATCAACAGCCATAAAAAAATGTCCAAGTTACTTTTCTTCTTTATTGCAATGGTAGCCATTATTTCGATGATGGAATTTGGTGCTGAAGGTTGCACAGGATATATGAAAAGTGTAAGTTTTTCAATAATATATATTTTATAAATTAATAATATTAATGATAATTATTTCAATTATGATTTTTCAAATCAGTGTGAAAAAAATGACGAATGCTGTTTTGACCGTTGTCTTCACAATGTCTTCGGAAGGTACTGCGGAACAGGGTTATTCGGTTTTTTCTAAAACCAAGTGTGTTACAAGTGTATTATTTTAACACACATTAAATGTATTATATATTAACTGTATCGATGTATAAAAATAAAATAAAATCTCTGTACAACCGTACGGATAATTAATATTTCATTTTTTAAATAAACTTTTAAATTTATCTAATATTATTTAAAATAATGTTGCTGAAAAATATTATTTATAAAAATGTCACAGAAAAATCCTTGAACATGCCCATACCCGGGAAAAAATCGGCGTGCATGACCATGCATAATCCACGCATGACCATGCACAATCCATGCATGATCACGCATGATTTATATTATCATGCATGATCAAACATGATCCACTATGATTCATCCATGGTCCAGACATGGTCATGCATGAGCAAGCATGAGTATTCTTTTCCAAAGGACAAATCCTTTAGAATGATTATGCTTGATCATGTAGGATTCATATCTGATCATTTATGATTCATAACTGAAAATACATAATTTATAGTCAATCAAACACGATCATGCATGACCACTAGGGTGTTTAAAAAAAAACAACAAATTCTTTTTTTTTATGGTGTCCAAAAATTGAAAGTATAACTGAAAATGAAAATTTCGGTACCAATTCGGACTTTTAATAGTGATATTAAGTTTTGCCTCAATCCATTTTTCTATTTTTCATTTAAATAACACGGGAAAACATTTTTTTTTTTTTATAATTTTCTAGCTCACAAACCAATCGATGGATTTTTATGCCCAGTAAATTTTTTTGTAGGAAATTGAATGCTCTACAAAAAAAGTCTCTTATTATTTTTTGATAAATCCCACTATTCAACAGTTATTTAAGCTTCGAGTCAAAGTTATAGTACATTTTGAGATTTTTTTACTTTTCTGGCAAAGGTATCAGTTTTATCAAAAAATGTCGTAGAAACTATTTTGTAGATGATTTTATTCCTTACAAATTATCACGAATAAACTTTTTCGGAATTTCACATTGCTCACAAGTTATTTGGATTTCAATGTCAAGCTCTTAAAAAAATAGATTTCTGATTCAGAATCTCAAAATTTACTATAAATTTGACTTGAAGCTTAAATAACTGTTGAACAGTGGGATTTATCAAAAAATAATAAGAGACTTTTTTTGTAGAGCGTTCAATTTCCTAGGAAAAAACATTTACTGGGCATAAAAATCTATCGATTGGTTTGTGAGCTAGAAAATTATAAAAAAAAATGTTTCCCCGTGTTATTTAAATGGAAAATAGAAAAATGGATTGAGGCAAACCTTAATATCACTATTAAAAGTCCGGATTGGTACCAAAATTTCCATTTTCAGTTATACTTTCAATTTTTGGATACCATAAAAAAAAAGAATTTGTTTTTTTTTTAAACACCCTAGTGACCACGTCAGGTCATTTATGGTCATTTCGAAAGAGTCACGCTCCTCAATACGAACTTTTACGTGTGGTAATGTCTGATCATGCATGACCATGAATGATTAGTTATGCTCATATCTGATCACACATGAGAATTTTCAATCATAAAAATTACTAAAATATTTTTAACCCTGGTCATGTTTACTCATGTCTTATCATGCTTTATCATACGTATGGGAATTTAAAATTCGAGAATTTGTTAGGTACAGTCCAGTCTTAACTTCAAAAACTGAGGAAAATTTTGAAGCTGGCCCACAGGCTTAACTTTTTATTCTTATATCCCTATATATAGAGCATTTATGGTCAATTTCTATACATACTCCATACATAAACATTTATGATTTATTTTTTGCAAGTTATTTATATTATTAATAATCCATAATAAAATTAAATAAATTTTCTTAACTATTTAGTTTTTTTCAGTGATAATAGACAATTATTTTAAATTTTTCAGCGAAAATAACAATTGAGTACAAAAATTATTTTCAATAATTTATAGATTCAATGAAATCCAAACGAACGATTTTTATTTCGAATCTATAAAACAAAAAAGATGTTAATACATGAAAAAAACAAAATGAAATAGTATATGGTGCACCATGAAGTCAACTTTACAGTTATGTGCCTATTATTTTTTTTTTTTTTAGAAATAAAACATAAGTCAAATAAACAATAAATTACAATAATCCATTAAGAACAAATCCAACAATCGATTTATGAAAACAAAAATAAATTAAAAAAAAAAAAATTAATTTGTTCACGCTGCAATGAGAGCCCACCCGAAAATTTGCATAAAAAACAAGAATTGCCAACATAAAAATTAAAAATAAATATACACTGTTATGTTCCTGTATGGCGGAGAATTTGTGAAGCTGATCAAATATGCAAATTTATCTACCGAGAATTAGCTCGCGAGTAATATTTAATGATACAGATTGCCAATGTTTCAACCTAACATTTCATTATATTACAATTATATAAATAAATTGAAGAATTTAGAAATACATGTTAAGGCCCTTTCATAACACGTTATTGAAATTGCATCCTTTTTTAGGGCCATTTATTTTTAAAATCCTGGTTTAAATTATTGTTGCTGGTATATCCATATATTTATAATAGATATTGCCCTAGTAATATTAATTTAAACCAGAATAAACTCGGTTTAAAAAATTGGTCCTTAAAATTTCATTGATCTGACTCATCTACGATTCAAAATCTGAATTATAGATGGCGTAATATTTTTGCTGCTGGTTGATTGCCGAAAATATTTTCTGCGAATCATGAAAATGGGTTGTAATGAAAAGGTGAATTTTCATAATTCGCAGAAAAAGTTATCATTTGATGAAATATTTAATTAACACAACCTGCACGTCATCTAGTGAGATGAAAATTTTGGCTTAGCGATTTTATCGATTGAAACAGCGTTTCTGGGAATGAAGTACGTTTATGACATAATATACAATAAAATATATAATGTTGTTCTACACATTATAAATATATCAACGTATACTTATTAACCATAAAAATTAGGATTATTTTCGAATCTATCATTACAAATTCTGATATAGAAACACATTCGAAAAATAAATTTGAAAAAAAAAAAATCGAATGAGTTATCAAAGTATTGTAAAATTTAAATCGATTAATTATATCGATACTTCAGTGGAATTCCCCTGATTATTTCGAAGTAGCTGATGACGCCACATCAACGAAATTTTATACGTTTATTTTTTCTTACAATATCAGTGAAAGTACTAAGAAGGGGATCTGATTCTCGTTAATTGTTTCATTCGAATATTTTCTGTTTTATTTAAAAAATAGAAATAACAATTTGGAAACTATGGTAATTATAATAAAGTCATGCATGATATATATTTAGGTAGAAATTAAGAGAGCCATAATTTTTGAGAAATTTTATTTCAAGCCGTAATAACTTTTGCAAAATTTTATGGTTTAAATAATGTTTTTTTTTTATTTTTATCAAAATTAATAGAAATAAATATATTCATTAATTCTTTAAAATTAGATATTAAGCAAATTTAACATTGAATTACTGATTTAAGAAATGTATGTAATACGAAACAATGATAGAATTAATTTTACGATGAAAAAGAAAAAAAAAGAGTAACTATTATGCCATAAAAATAAAATGAAGTTTAAAAAGCCTTAGTATAATGAGATATTAACAGTTTATCGTGTGAAAATATCTTGTGACAAATGCCAAAAGGGCCTACTACAGCAGTTAGAAAGAGTTTTGTGCAAATGGGCGTATAAAAAAAATTTTTTTTTTGTTATTCAACCCAAAATTGTTTAAAACTTTAAGATCAATAAAAAAAATTTTTGAATTACTAACCTCAAAAGGACACATCTCAAAATATACCTCTGTTTAAAAAATCCGATAGATTCTTATAGCTGTATGTGTAAGGCCCTATACTTAACTATAGCACTTCTCATAAAACTCATTCATTCTTATAAAATCTCTATGAGAATTTATGAAAATCTATTGAATTCTAGATTTTCTAAACAGGAACGCCCATTTGACTTTAAGAAAATTTTTCTTAAAGCCAAAAAGGGGTATTAAAAAAAAATTTGTTTTTTATTTCAAAACATGAAAATAATGGTAAGGTAAAAGACCTGCCTATAGTACCCGATCAGGGAAATAATACCCGATCACTCCATGTATTTTTTTTTATCTATATTTAGTAAAATTCAGTAAATATAGATATACAAATAGAAATACATGAGTGATCAAGTACGAGTTCCCTGATCGGGTATTGGGTCTCTTACCTTGTATTAATGAAGCAATATCAGAATATTCAGAATGAAGATGAAAGTAGATGAAAAATTGAACTGTAGAAAAGGGCAAAGTGGGTGAACGAAATTCAGTACTAAAAAATTTAACGAAAATTTTTTTATTTTCAGAATTTTTATATAATAGTAAAATATTTTTTTCATTTTTATTTGACTTCATGTGGAATTTATGAAAATCACCTAATTTTTTTTCTATACTCTTTCTAAGGCTATTTTGTGTGATTCAAATAAAGAATAAATGAACTCTTTTAAACACGGAAAAAAGAAACTTTAAAAATTACTGTTTGAAATTATAACCCGGAACCCTGGTGTCAGTATGGGGAATTTTAACATTTCAAATAGTAAATTTTATAATATAGTTGATTTTTTTCGGTGAATGCTTCCGAAATAAAATAATTTAAAACGTTTGAATGATTTGAAAAATGATAATGATGATAAAATATACAAATGTATATTCAAACCTTTTGGAATTTCGCGCCTTAGTAGCTAATAGTATTTCATTGTTTTTTTCAATTTCAATAGAAATTGCTTAAATAATTAGGATATATGATGACAAAATTATATGAAAATTCTATTCTTAAGACAAAAACAATACCTAGATTATTGTAAAATTTACTAAAAGTTAGCCAAATCAAAAATTTAAAGAAATTAAAAAATGAGGTGATTTTGCATGGAATGACTTATATACATGATTTACCTAATGAATTTATGTTATTTTTCCAACAGGGCGACTCATCAAGTCTTATTCCTCGGGAAGGACCTCGAGTTGTACACTATTTGATAGATCTCTTTAATTATTTAAAAAGAGCTACAGGATTTCGGGCTGATCATTTTCGTGCTCCTCATGATTTACAAGAAACATTGGAATCAATGGAGCATTATAAAATGCCTCGAGAAATATGGAATGCGATATTAAACTTAGCTATGAAATTAGTTACTGAATTACCTCGTATGGAAAACGTCGATCAACTTATTTCTTTCATTATTAATATAGCTATCACATTGACTCAATATTTGTTGAAATATTTCTTTTTGCGAGTCACATTATTGATACTTGCCGGTGTGGAATCTGCAGCTTTATCAGCTATTATCATATTTATTTATCATTTTGTCACTTGGGCAATTATACCAGTAATGAATTACATTAGACCGAAACTCGAAGAATATGCAAAGTTCACTTTTGAAAAGTTAAAAGAATTTTTCGCCCCTAAAAGTCATCAATTACTTTTTTTTTAATAAAATTATATATTTTTTTTAAATTGCGATCGAATTGAAACTTTCATTTACTTTTTTTTTACTCTCAGAATTGATCATGTTATAAAAAAAATATAAAAACATAATCTTATTGTCGCTGATACTGCAGTACTAATAAACGGTGATTATCAATTCCACGTAATTGTCAGAAATACAACATGAGAATCAAAAAATACTCAATATTTAAAAAAAACATCGAATTAATTTTTTTGCAATTGATTACTGAGACGCATAATGAACTTTTATATCGTAAAAAATATACTATTTACGGATATAATGAAATAAATAAATGTAAACATTACAGTCGACCACCTGTCATAAACTTGCCTTTTATAAGCCTCTTCCTCTGATCGGGAGTTACTGAGCCCAAACAGGTTCCCTCACTTAACCACTCTAAGGAGTTTCGTACCAGACAACCCGTTATAAGCCTCTGTTAAAATTATCAAAATTATAAACTAAAAAAAGGATAAAATAGACAAATTAATGATGAAAATTTACTATCTATGTTTCGCGGAGAATAATTTAATCATTATTGAGTAAAATATAATTTATTATTCATAATTATAATCATGAATTGCATTTAAAGCTTTTGTTACTATTGAAAAGTTTTATTGAGCATTATCTTTATCAATAAAATTAATATTTTTATTATTACTTTCATCAATACCGTTATCATTATAATTTTTCGCATTATAATTATTATTTGAGTAAAAATATAAGAATTTATTTTAGCGCTATAAGGACCAGAAAAATTGGGATAGCCGCGTATGTAACAAAACATAAATATGACGTTTAAAATCATGTTAAATAAGATAAGCTTATAACAGATAGTCGAGAACAAAACTAAACGCGTGGCAGTGAGAAGACTGAAATTGTCAGAAAAATTTCTCCTACCCCTGGACCAGGCTTATGACGGGTAGTCGACTGTAATTCGAATTTAAGAATCATTTGTATCAAATCGGATAGAAATATCAAATTCGAAATTCGAATCGAATAATTTGAATTTATGTATAGTTAAAAAATTGACAAATACTTCGAGTAATTCGAAAACTTACAAAAAAATCAAATTTTTTGAATTCAAATCGAACACTATCCGCATACCTTTAATTTTTATTAATTAAAATTATTGCCACAAACTGTCATTAATAGGTTTCATATTATATTGGCAGTCGTTTTTTTGAATAAAGTTTTGAGTATTTCAAAAGTATATTAAATTTATTGATAAAAAAATAATTTTTTTAACTCTTATAACTATTCAATTGTAGTAAAAGATGATCAACAAATGAAAACTTTTGTTTCATTATTTTTTTAATAAGTTGTGTACTAATTAAAACTATTATTTTGTTTTCAGTAGTCACGCGATTTTGCTAGCAACAGTCAATTAAGCTATTAGCTTGTTTTACAGTTTTTAACATAATTTTTTTTTTAAATCATGTCATGATATTGTAAGAAAAAAAGAGCCATCCGGCCTTACCCGGAATGAAAAGATAGATTTCTTATATATGTAAATACAATAAAGCTACAATAGTGTAATTAATACTTATTTTGTAAGCTTAAACATGAACTTTAAGGAAATGAGTTATGCCTTATTATTTAGAAGACTAAGCTGCAAAAATAAGCTTTTTTTATTTTTTGTGAAATTTTCGATATCATCAAATTGTTAGAAAAGATGTTTCAAAAAATCAAGTACTACGAAATTAAAGCTAATCGTTCAAATTTTGAGATACTTTTTACAGAATTGAGTTATCATTTTCGGTTCAAAAGTTATTTTAGGATAAAACCAAAAAATTCATTTTTATAAAAATCAGAAAAAATTTCGAACATCCACAACTTCCAAACTAATCGATCGATTGAGCTCATCTTCGAACTTGATCAAGGTAGTCGTCCAATAAATAAGTGTATAAAATTTCATTAAGATCCGTTAAGAATTGCGGGCGCTATCGTGATGACAAGGCGCGTTATATTGTATATATATATATATATATATATATATATATATATATATATATATATATATATATAAATTTTTGAGCGGATGGTATTTTCTGACTCTACGAGGTAAAATAAGACATATGGTGACAAAATTCTTTGATAATTCGATCATGAGACCCATTGCAATAGGCCGATTTCTAAAGAAATCTACCTAAAAATCGACGTTAAGCGGTATCTCAATCTTATCGACGACGATATTTTACAAGTATACAAATACCTATTACATACATTATGTACGAATACTGTATAAATTTTATTATATATACAATCATTAAAGATAAATTTTATGTATTTTTAATACAAAATGAATTAAAACATCTTTATCTATAATGTAGTTGCTTTATGAACTTAATTACCTATAATAAGTCTTAATGAATATATATCTCTTATAAGATCTTATATGAACTTATATAATCATTATTTTACTTTTACACTAAGAAAAACAATAAAATTTTCGAGGAGTAAGATCTTACGTAGAGATATTACAAGAATTAGCGAACGGAAATACATATCCAACATTTTTTGATTTATGAAAAAATTCTCATTTTGTATCAAATATAATTTAAGTAATTATAAAAGTACATAATATAATGTCGATTTATGAAAAAATATTATTACAAACGTGCATGATGGGCATCAAAATATTACAATAATATTTTAATATATATTTAATTATTAAACTGTAAAAAAAATGTAGCGCCAGTTTTGTATCACATAAATTTCTTATGTATATTCAATACAATAAAGAAGTTATAGAAATTTTTTATCACCATAACAATATAAATGAATGCAACAACTAGTTATTTGAAATAGATTCTCAATTTTTTTTTTTTTTTTTTTTTTTTTTTTTTTTTTTTTGTATAAAAAATTTAATTTTTTTCATAAATCTATATCTATAAAATGATAGGTTTTTTTCTTTGAACACCCATCACACAAAAATTACTGAATATTTTGACACGAAATTTGCACCAAAAAAATTCTGCGTATTTCAGCGAAGGTTTTAGATATATATTACTATCATTTTGATGATAAAAACTATATTTTTTTCAAATTTCATTTTAATAAATATTATTAATTATCGATCATTTTTTTTTTTTCCAAGTAAAACAAAAAAACATATATGGGGCATTCCACGCCAATGACCACTTTGGAACCTGACCCCTGTCAATTTGGCTAAAAATTTTTTCTCTTCTTTTATTCGGCCAAAAACATTTCTCAGAATTTTGACAAATTTTTTTACCCAACCATAAAAAAAAATCATGAATTTAAAAAAGGAGTCTTTCTTTTCAATAAACTATAACTTTTTCAATGATTTCGTTTTTAAATGTAATTTTTAAAGAAAATCAGAAAAAATTTATTCATTAATACCCTGATTAAAAAATCTAATTTGAAATGACTTAAAAAGTCGAAATTATTTCATATTGTATCATATCATAAAATTATAATTTGAAATAATTCAAAATAATATAAAATTCTCAGCTTCGAATTATTTTAAATCATAAAATTATGAACCAAAAATTGCGATATTATTTTCTAATTTGTTTTAATTTGAAATGATTTGAGGGTTCAAATCATTTTAAATAATCTCAATTCAGAAAATAATATTTCGTTATTTTTGAATTCAATATGATTTGAAATGATCCATTCCAAAATTTATACTCGAAAGCAAAATAATTCAGACAATTTGGAATGATTCAAAATGATTTAGAGTTATGTAATCTCGAATCATTTCAAATTAGATTTCTTAATCAGGGTATATTACTAATAAATAGTTTAAATAATTAATAAAATAAAATTTTTTAAAATTTGCATTTAAAAACTATTTATTTATAATTTTAAATTTGTCTGCTGTCTGCTACACACATTCGTAAAAAAATTGATTGTTAAAAATTTTTTCCTTCAATTTTGCTTAATATTTATAATTAAACTTGCAAGAAAAAAATAAATTAGAAAATACGCATCTTCTCTATTGTGTCTACGTCTTTCACTACAAAGGAAAAGTATAATCTTGAAAAAAATGATTTGGTAAAATTTTCTTTCCCTATATTTGAAAAAACGATTTTGAGAAAATGATTTTAATTAGTTTTTCATTAATTAGAAAAAATAAAAATTTTCTTTATTCTCTTAATATGTAGATAATGTATTGATACGTTATCATTTTTATTTAAATATTCGCAAAAAAACCTGAATATAAACAACTATTTGAAAATATAAATATATCAATAATTTAAAAATTTCCCTCTAGAATAAAACCACGCATGCGCATTTACTAAACTGAAATGTTTTTATGTACATCTATTATGGAGTGAATAACATTTTTTTTATGTCGATTTTTACGCGTATATATAAATTCTCTCGAGCATTGTCAGATTAACCTGTATCTTTTTATAAAAAAAAAACTTTTTTTCACTGATAGTTAATATAAAAATATGTTAAGTGTATAAATAAGTCGTTTTAGTTTAAATTATCAGAATAATTTGTGTCTGCAAGAAAATGAATTTATTAAGTGAAAAATTAAAAATGACATTCATATAATTGTTCAAGTTTATGAAATAAATTATTTATCATATAAATAAAAAGTACAAGCTGTTGACTTTTTATATAAAAAAATTATTAATTGCGTCAATTAATAATTAAAAAAAATAAATAAACCCATAAATATTTAATTGAGCTGTCATCAATAAATCAAAATCATGTCGTCATTAACGAAATGTCGTAGCTGTGGATCGAATGACATCGAAACAGATCCAGCTCGTGGAGATGCTGTCTGTACATCATGTGGTGTCGTCTTTGAAGATCAATTAATAGTAAGTGAGACGACATTTGAAGAAACGTCATCGGGTAACATGATGGTAGTGGGTCAATTTGTAGCAAATGATTCCACAGGAGTAGCATCAGGTTTCGGAGCTGGTTATCGTATCAACAGTAAAGAATCTCATGAAATAACAATTCAAAATGCGCGCAAAGGTATAACGCATTTATGTCAACAATTACATTTAAAACCATACAATATTGAGATGTCAGTTAATTTTTATAAAATGGCTTTATACAGAAATTTAACTCGTGGTCGTAAACAAGCCCACAATCATGCCGCATGTGTTTACATAACATGTAGAACTGAAAAAACATCACATTTATTAATTGACATAAGCGATGTACTTCAAATAGACGTTTATGAATTAGGACGTACTTATTTAAAATTTATAAAAGCATTTTCTTTAACAATGCCGTCAATGGATCCATGTTTGTACATCATTCGCTATGCAAGTAAACTTGATTTTGGATCTAAAACTCATGAAGTTTCGACAACAGCGTCACGATTAGTCACTCGTATGAAACGTGATAGTATTCATAGCGGCAGAAGACCATCGGGTTTATGTGGTGCTGCTTTATTGATAGCAGCACGTCTACATGAATTCAATCGTACACCCAGTGATATTATTAAAATTGTTAAAGTACATGAGTCGACATTACGTAAACGCTTGATTGAATTTGGTGATACACCATCTAGTGCACTGACACTAGATGAATTTATGACCGTTGATTTAGAAGAAGAACAAGACCCACCGGCATTTAAAGCAACGCGTAAAAAAGACCGTGAACGTTTACAGAAATTAGAAAATATTGATGAGGAATTTGATGATTTGCAGAATGAAATCGATAGACAATTAAGTCAAAGTCAAATTTCTAAAAAGAGACCACGGGAATTGAGTTGTTCAGAAGATATTGAAACTGATCGTTTTATACAGGAAAATACTTTGAATATTATACAGAATTGTTTGGAGGATAATCAAATTTCTGATGGAAAATCAAAATCTGATCGAGTGGTCGAATTGGGACCAGATATTGCGTCAATGGGTTTGCCATCTTCATTTAATGATTCTCGAAGTAGCAAAGAATCAGGTGATAAAATAAATAAATTTAATGATGGATCAGATGAAATAGATCTCAATGGGTTGGATGATGATGAATTGGATGGTTACATTTTGTCGGAAACTGAAGCTGGTAAGAAAACTGACATGTGGAATTCAGTTAATGCTGAATATTTAGAATTGCAGAAAGAAAAAGAAGAGAAGAGATTAAAAGCACAGGAAGAAGGTAAACCAGAAAAGAAGAAACGAAGAGCTGGTAATAAAAAGAAACAGTCTGGACCTGCTAATACTACTGGCGAAGCGATCGAAAAAATATTGCAAGAAAAAAGAATTTCGTTGAAAATAAATTACGATGTTTTAGAAACATTGAAAGTTAGCAAAAATGATACGCAGAAAAATAATAAGAGTGATGTTAGTTTTGATATTTCGAGGAATAGATTTAATAGTGTTTCGGAAAATGAAGATGGAGATAAAGATGATAAATCAATGGTAGATATGAGAATTGATGGAGATCATGATGAAGAAGTTGAAGCTGAAGCTGAAGAAGAGGTTGAAGATGAAGAAGAAGATATGGGTGATGATGACGACGAAAATATGTCTGTGAGAAATATTTTGAAAGAACATTCGAAAGATGATGAATTTGATGGGTTTGGTTACGATTACGAAGACGAAGAGTATTAAATTTTTTATTCTTAATATTATTTTTATTTCGAAAATTTTGAAAATTCCGCAATACAGGTTTGAATTAATTTTTATACTACAGTAGGCTCAATTTTTTTTTTCTTAAAAAAAAAAAAAGAAACAATTTTCGTTATAATATTTATTTTTTTATGATATATTAAATATATTCTGCTGTATATAGAAAATTAATAGAAAAATATAAATAATTTTTTGTATTTTTGTAAATGAAAAAAAAAGTATTGCATTTAAAATTTAAAATTCATCTAAATGTTTATTTTGAGTGAAAAAATATTAGCCAAATGAATTACGGCTCCCAGTGAAATTTGATTATAATATTAAGTATCTAAAGCATTGATATTTTTTTTGCAAAAAAATATTTTTTAAAAATTGCATGTATAAAACTTTTACATCAGTTTATTATTTAATTACAATTCAGGTTATTATAAATTAATTGTGTTTAGTTAAAGCTTCTAGTAAGATAAATTTGGAAATGCAGTAATGTTTATCCAATGTATATACCAAAATAAATGTATATTTAAGTTGTAAAACAAAATTTTATTTATATTGAATAAAAAATATTCAGATGTAATGGATAATAGTTTAAACAAAGTAGATTTATTAATAAGACTGTTCAATTAGTATTAGCGTCAATACTTTTATTGATTATTATTGTAAATTTTTTTTTCAATATGAAAAAATTTGTTGAATTTATTTCAATAATTTTTTCCAAAACTGTTAATTTAAGCCTTTAATATTTTATATATATTACATATTTAATATGTAATAATGTGAAACTGTATATTTATTTTTAAATAATTTAAATTTATAATTATTAATATATTGTGTGGCAAGGAATGAAACGATACAATTTCAAACAGGGTGGCCACAAAGAAATGATTTCAAAATTCCGAGATATTCTGATTTTTCAGTAAAGTTTTTCCCATTTTTTCCTGATTCAGAAATTTTATTGGCATCCTTACGATATTTAAATTTTTTATTATATTTTCATTGTTAATAATTAAATTTGATGATTAAGTCATGCGGGAAACCAAAAAAAAAAAATAAATTAATATGGCCTACTTTTGATTATTCGATGTTAAAAATATGTAAGTTAAAATATTTCTTAAGAAATTCTGTGATTAAAATAAATTCAAAATCCACTAGTCACAAAAATTAAGGGATATTAAAAAAATTTGAAATTTTTAAGTGATTTTCAACAGATTGTAACTCGAAGAAAAATAGCCATATAACAAAAACAAAAAAGTCAACTAGTAGCTTCAAGTGTCTAGTTTTCTGATCTGATCTTGAAATTTTTTTATTATGCACGGTTCCGGAGTAATAAAAAATCAATCATAATTATCGAAAAAATTTATTGAAGGCCGGAGACAGTTTTTAAGATGAGCAAAAATTTGGAAATTTTTTTTTTGATAGTTTTCTTAGGATTACTCCGGAACCGCGGATTATAAAAAAATTTTAAGACCTGATCAGAAAACTAGACAGTTGAAGCTACAGTTTGCCTTTTTTGTTTTTATTGTGCGACGATTTTCCTTCGAGATACAGCAAGTTGAAAATTACTTAAAAATTTGCAATTTTTTTAATATCCCTCTAGTGTATTATTGAAAAATTTCAAAATTTTTAACTGTCGCAATTAAAATCCCGATACTTTTCGAAATTCCCTGACATTCCCATGATATTTCCTGGTTTATGGCCATCCTGGATAAGGATAAGGATTCACCCGAAGTCTGAAATTATGTTTCATTTCGTGCTATGCATTAGATTTTTCATATCACCTGCATTGAAGCTTCGATTTTTAATTTTTACAGCAAGTCGATACATATTCCAATACTGGTAATATGAAAATAAAGCTACTCAAACTTTATGTACTACTTACAAATAATTTCAAATAAAATGAATGATAAAAAAAAATCGAAAAATAAATTTTTAAAAATGTATATTTATTTATAATTATAAGTAATTAATAGTTTTAATTAACAGTATAGTTGTGACGTTTAATTTATCCAATATTATATCATCAAGGTCACTGGTCAATTTTCGTTATCCAATTTTTTTCTTTTTTAATTTTTCTTCTTCATTTTTTTTTTCTTTAATAATTAGCAGTTAATCAAAAAATAAATGATTAATATTTGATTAATTGAACAGGCTATTTACACTAAGAACAAGAATATGAATAAAAATAAAATAGCAAAGCTTTATCAATATTTCATCACTGTTTTTTGTGTTTAATTATACGCTTCAACGATAATTTCAAAGCTTAAAATAATATACTCCAATAGTTTTTATATATTTTTTTTTTTTTTAAATAATATTCCGATCAATTTACGTGGCCCAGTCTTGGAGCTGTTTTAATTCGTCATCCTCCTCGACAGCTTTTGCTTCTATTAAATAAATAAAAGTTATTTTTTAGAATTAATTTTATAAAATAAAATTATTGTATAATTTATCTTAAATATTTTCAAAAAATTTATTTATAAAATGGAGAAATTAAACGACTCGTAGACTGGTTTTAAAAAATCGACTATTTTTTCTCAAAAATTATACGGAAAATATTGTGCAAAATGACAAAAAACAAATAATTAATATTTACAATTACCTCATCGCAATTTTTGATTTCTCTTAAATAACATGGGAAATTTTTTTTTTTTTTTCAAATTTGGAATTTTATCACTCACCAGGGAATCAGTGTATTAGAAAAATCAATAAATATTTTTGTTCAAAATTGAACGCTCTTCAAAAAAGGTTTCTTATAATTTTTCGATAAATTTAATTTTTCAAAAGTTATTCGAGGTCAAAGATGGATTCATAGTAAATTTTAGTATTATTTGACTTTTTCAGTGAAACTATCAGACTTATCTTAAAATGTTATAGGACCTTTTTTGTAGATAATGTCATTTCCTCCCTATTATCTTTAATCAACTTTCCGAAATTTTTAAAAGTTCTTTAGTTATTTGCGTTTAAAAGTAAGTAAATAAAATCGTTTGGAATTCGATATCTTGGAACGAATTAACATTTAAATGCAAATAATTAAAGGGCTTTCAGAAATTTAGAAAACTTTATAGAAAGTGAAATGATCTGCAAAAAGCCCTATAACATTTTAAGATGAGCCTAATAGTTTTGCTGAAAAAGTCAAATAATACTAAAATTTACTATGAATTCAACTTTGACTTCGAATAACTTTTGAAAAATTAAATTTGTCAAAAAATGATAAATCTTTTTTATAAAACATTTAATCTTCAACAAAAATACGCATTGATTTTTCTAATACACTGATTCCCTGGTGAAGAATAAATTTTGAAAATGGGAAATCGAAAATGCTGACGAAGCGGTTGTTAATATTAATGTTAAGAGCTCAAACTTTAACAGTATTTTTTTCGTGATCTCAAACAATATTTTCCATATAATTTTTAAAAGGAAAAATAGTTGATTCGTTTGAATCAGTCCTAATGATATAGTCATAAAAAAATAACTTACTTGTTTTTTTAGCTGGTGCAACCGGTTCTACAGTAGCAGTAGGAACTGCTGGAAGTGTATCAGTACCCTCAACATTCAATAATTCTTGATCCAATGCTTCTTGTTCAAGGTCTTCAAGTTCTTTTTCAAGTTCATCTTCATCAACATCTTGCCCGAATGCAACTGGATTTGATATCGCGTCTGATATTTCTTTGGCAACGTCTTGTTGCTCAGCTATATCATCCATCATATCATGAACTTGATCAACATCCCTTAAGATAAATAATAAAATAAATTAGTGTAAATAAGTAGCAATCTTATAAGTAAATTTGATTTTAAAAAACTGTACATATGTTGATGAGCAGCTTTCAATGCATCTGCTGCATTCTTCATCGTTTGCAATACCGTTGTATTTGTATTAGCACTCTCCAGTGCTTCTCTTTGCATTTCAATTGTTGACAATGTCCCATCAATTTGTTGCAATTGTTTTTCATAACGTTTCTTGCGTTTGAGCGCTTGAATTGCGGCTAAAAAATTTATTTTAAATTATTAATATTTTTAAAATAATTATTTATATATTTAACGCTTTCCGCGTTTGCAAAAACAAAATTTTTAAATTTTCATTCGCTTTATCACAGTGCGAATAATAAAAAAACTAAAAAAAAAAAAATAACAAATGATCCAAAAAGAAATAAATAAACAGTCATACAGTTTAATTATTGGGCTCAATCTAATTATTTCCTTTTCTATTTCCAATCGAATAAAATAAAAAATAATATTAATATTGAATAATAAGAATTATGTAGTAAATATAAAGCCACTATTTTTGTGTTATTATGTATAAAAAATTCTTAATTAAAAAATTAATTTAAATGAAATTGTAATTTATAGAGTGACTGAGCCAAGAAATGAATACTTATGTTTTGAAATCTTTTCATATTTAAGAATTTGATAAAAGTATAATTTAATTTTTAAAAAAAGAAATGGAGTATTTTTTTCGTGTAATTTCGATTATAATCAATGTAAGTAAAAATTGAATACTTCTTCGTTAGTCGAGAATTAAAATACAAAAATTATTTTATAAAATCTAGAGTAAATTACCCAGTTTTCAATTTTTTGAAAACTTATTCTAAAAAATTTTTTTTTACAGATCTAAAAAAAAAAAAACAACTCAATTGATCTTATAAGAAGTATGTTGACATTATAATTTATTTGTTATATTTAATATTAATGACAAACAAATTTTGTCAACTTGATTTTTTATTTAATACTCGAATAACTTTAATCGTGTATTTTTAACGATATTAAAATTAGCCGACATCTAATAATTTTTGGAATATTTTCAGAACGATAAATTATAAAAAAAAAGTATTTTAAAAAATTGCGCTTATAGTTTTTTAAATTTCCTACATGTGCATATTTTCAATTTTTCTTCTTTGTAATTGATTTGTTTAAAAAAAATAATCCGAAAATCGTTCATTGTCTGCTAAGTTCAGAGTTATTACTTTTATTATTAACAAATTAATAAAAATTTATAGAATCACTTTGATAAATCAATTGTCGACAAGTAGTATTCATTTCTTATTTACAATTTTTAAAGTCTTGATGTTTAATTGTTTGTTTTTGACTATTTATTTTTTTTTTATTATAAACTTGAAGTTTATTTTTTAAAATCTCTCAAATTTAAAAAGCTGTAAAAAATGTTTAAATAAATAATAAAATAAAGTGACAATAAATGAGTTCTTTACTTTATAGAGGATAAATATCATTAATTTTTTCTTATTTTTTATTAAAGAATAATTGTATTTTATTTTAATATTAATAATTATTGACAAATTACTTCATTACCAAATAAAATTAACAAATTTTGCGTGAAATACCAGCCGTGATTAAGAAAAATTATTTGAAATGATTTAAAACAATTTGAATCGACTTATATATAGATATACACTTAGCATGGATCAAATCATTTTTCTTAATCAGGGAGAATTTATCTACTCCTCACTTTCTTTAATTTTATAATAAAATAAAAATAACAAATTTGCAGGGAAATATCAGTAAAAAAAATATGTATATATTTAAAAATATATAACGAATTAGATACTAGTAAAAAGCTGACATTGAGCATTTTGCCCAATAAATATTTTTAAATTTGAACTATGATTTGAAATTGATCGACAATATCAAAAAAAAAAAAGATATAAAACTATTGAATAAAAATTGGAAGTAAATATCAAAGTTTCGGATTAAATAATATAATAATTATAAACTATCAAAAGTTATAATAAATATTAATTATTGTTGTTATTATTATAATAGTAAAGTGAAAAAATAATTAACCTCTTTTGTTCTTGGAACAGTTTTGCTTCGCAGTCATTATTTCTGATGAAATTTTTTTCTCAAGAAAATCTTGTTTTTTCATTAACATTTCTTCAGTTTCACGTAATTTTTGTATTGCTTCACTAGCTGTTGGTGCAGCATTTTTTTTACTGCCACCAAATAAATTACTAAAGAAACTCATATTAAATTCTTTGTTGCACTTAAATATTTATAAAACTATTATATTATATTTATTTATATAATTTAATTTATCTACTTATTTATATATTCTGAGAATATTTATATTTATATTAAAAAATGTTTATAATCGTAATTGATGGGGTTTTAATAACAATTTTGAGGTACTTGAGTATCTAACAGATTACTGACTTTGGTGTGACTGTCGCCATTTTAAACTGCGATAAAAAAAAATGTAAGATACAAATGACAGTGTGACGTCATATATAAGATATGATTCATCATTTTATTTATAAAATAGTGATAAAAATCAGTCTAGTACAATCATTAATTTTTTTCAATAATAAACTTATTTTTTAAAAATAAAAAACAGTTTTTATTAATTTATTTCAAAATATCGCAGAAAATTTTACATGGAAACAATCAGTTAGTTCATGTTAGATTCTGATATTTTTTATTTGCTGTAATAATTGCCGCGAAATTTAAACAATACAAATTTTTATGAGTGTGAATGTAGCAGACATAAAAAAATAAATAAATTAAATTTTAAAAAATGCGTGTACTGATTTTTCATTGATCTAAATACTAATTTTTGAATTTTTATTCTACTTATATTTTATTTATTTCAAAAATTTTTAAAATTGCCACTTGTCAGTTATATTCACACCCATAAATTTTTCTTACGTTTTAAATTCATTTATATAATCATTTTTAGAAAATAAAATAAATTGATATAAAAAAATTTCACTTTTTATTTTTTGGCAGAGTGATAAAATGCGTTTATTTTTTTCCATATATGTAATACTCCTATATGGTCAGTTGGTATAGGAAAGCGTGACACAACATTACGGTACAGACAATATATTTTCTCTCTCTCTTTCGAAATACTTCGATCGCTCTGCGCATGCTTGAAGATTTTCTAAAATAACGGTAGTGAGGGCATAAGCACAAAACAAATTTTTTGGTTATAAATTCCCTCAACATTTTATTTACTATTAAAATTAAAAAGAAAATGAAATTTTTTGAATTTTATATGTTAAATAATCAAGTGAAATTGGTGTTATTAAAAATATATATATTAAAAAATGGTCCACTCGTGTTATTTATGTGACAGAAAAGCGTCTAAAGCTGATAATATTTCATTGCATAAGCAAGTATAAGCAATTATGATTTGTTTTTAAAATCAATAATTATTGTTTTATATTAAAAATGTCATTTAAATTTTAATAAATTCAGATTTCCAAAAAATGCCGAGTTACGTACTAAGTGGTCAAATACTTGTGAACTAACGAAAAACGATGATCTAAACAGAGTTTATATATGTTCTAGACATTTTAGAACTGATGATATTTGTCAATCAAATATTTTTGGAAAAGTTAAAACCTGTATAAAACGTGATGCAGTCCCTACACTTTTTCTTACAAATCCGCTAAATATTGAAGAAAGTAATAAGTTGCTAACAAGAACACCATTATTGGAATTATTTGATGAGAATATAGTTGCAAATCAATTTTCGTCAAATGTTTCTGGTGATGATATTGAAAACGATAGTATTATATTTAATGTTATGCAAAAAAGTAATGAAATTATAAATCAGAGCAGGTACAGTATACATTATATAATTCTTTATTTATATTTTTTATCGTATTTAAGGTTCAGAAACAAATGATGAGCTAAAAAATGTCGAAGTTCAAACGTCAAATAGGAGCAGTATTAACACCAGTACGTATATGAAAATTTTCACTTAATTTAAATTAATTTTTTCACTATTGTTATTTTATTATTCAGGCGTTTCCGACGAAGATGAAGATTTGAATCAATTCTCTCAAAATAAATTAATAAGCTCGAGCAGTGAAGATGAAAATACTAGTAAGTATAAATATTTTTCATTTAAAAATATTTTATAAATAATAATTACATTGTTTATGTTTGATAGCTCTTGGTGAAAATAATTTTTCAAAACAAAGTAAAAAACGTAAGTTTTTTGAGCCACGCTATGTAAGTGAAATATTACCATCAGATTTTTCATCACCCAAAAGTGCTAAAAGAACAATTGATTTAATTAAGAACATCGATTTAAGTAAGTCGCAAAAAATTAAGCAACTTCAAAGACAGACAAAAAGTCTCCAGAAAAAAATACAATCCTTGCATGATTTAATAAATCATCTCAAAGAAAACCGTTTGTTAACTGACGAGAGTGGAGACGGCCTGATAGTATAGTATATTCTAACTAAATTGCATTTATATATATTCATACAATTGTATATATTTTAAATAAGTAATTAATAATTAAAGACGAGTTTAATTAATGATATGATATATTAGAATATAAGTATTAATATTAAATATTGTCCTCATTATAGCGCAGTCGGAAAAAAATTGTATATATCGAATTGTAAATATTTTTTAAATTTTTTATCGGTGAATTTCATTAGGGGTAATGATGTACATTATTCTATTCATCTATAATTGTATATAACTATTTTTATTTATTTTCAATACTTAGTAAAAAAATTGATGACTTAAAAATATGCAGAGCTCCGTCTTGGTAACATTTTTTGTAATTTGTATTTTATATAGAGTATGTTGCCAGAAAATTTAACAAGTATTACAAAGATAAAGGTTAAAGATTGTGGAGTATATACACCGGAAGTTCGTTCTTTTTCACTAACTTTACACTTTTACTCGCCGAAAGCTTACAAATACGTGAGAGAAACTTTCAATAAAAAGTTGCCATCAATATCTACAATAAAATCTTGGTATAGAGTAGTTGATGGTTCTCCAGGATTTACTGATGAGTCATTTAAAGCGATAGAATTAAGATGTAAAGAAAAATCTGGCATAGTTAATTTGGTTCTAGATGAAATGTCAATAAAAGAAGAGATTATATAATGACAAAAGAACACCACTGATTTATACGAAACGCAAGACTGGATTTATAGGAATCATAGTTCTACGGAATATATTTCCTCTTTTCGATCAGTTAAAGCAATTAGGAATGAATTATTTATTAACCTATAAACTATTTCAGGATTATATCGAAACATTTTTCAGTTCCATCAGAAGTCGCGGAGGTTTTAATAACAATCCAAATGTTTTAAAATTTAAAAATGCTTATAAACGTTTGTTAATCAGGTAGAAATTAAAAGAATTCAACAACGGGAATTGTGCTTTTGACAATGTAGATATTTTACATGTATCATCAGATTCAAAAAATATTTATGATCAAATTGGTCATACCGATCTTCTCGACAGTACTAAAGAACCAGACATCTCAGATCATGATTACATTCGATATTGCTGGGATTTATCTCCTTTTGTAGAAAGTATCGTTTTATATATATCAGGTTATGTTGCATATAAAGTTTCAAAAATTATATTTTGTCCAGTTTGTAAAAGTCAGTTAATAATAAATAATTCTAAAGAAACAATACCTTTTTTATTTTTAATAAAAAATAAAGGGCCATTTACAGTACCTTCGAAAGATGTGATCAATATCTGTAAAATTTCGGAAAGAATTATTAGACAATATTCCAATGAACTGTTAAATAAAAATATAAAATATATTGTTATTATTACATTATTATGTTTAACAATGATGAAATGAATGAACATGTATTGCTTCAAGATTTCTTTGATAACCACCGATATTATTTATGAAAGTGGATTATTGAAGTACATTTAAATACTCGATTTTTCTACGAAGCTAAAAAATTATCTATTAAAGAAAATTATATTCGACAAAAGTATAATGAACTTATATTATTTCATAATCAATAAAAAATTAAGGAACTGTGTTATCTTTTTGTTAATTTAAAAATAGAGGTTGCATTTATCATTATTTATTTTGGTCATTATTTTTTCACTTATAAAAATCATTTTATAACTTGCAAATGAACTTATAGTTCTAAGAAAATTGAATAAAATTTACATGATGAAAATTTTCAAATAACTAATTAAAGTTAAAACAAACAAAAATAAAAAAAAAGAAAAAAATATCAATTATACTTATTAAAATATTAATATTTTGTGAATAAGTGTGAATTTAGCAGACATCAATGAATCTTTATCATGTAAAAAATACTTAATAAAACCTTAATAAATTATGAAATACACATTTATATACATGAAAGATCAATATTTGTATTATTGTTAAATTTCAATTTTTTATTATTTAATTGTTTATTTAATTTACAAAATATTTTTAGTATCTGTTATACTCTCACTATTTATATTTTATTCAAATCGCGGTACTTTCCTTTATGCGCACAAACGCTGCGCAGAACACGCTTAGTCACTCAGAGGATAAAAAGCACGAGATATTTCTGTCTCCTTTCGTTGGAACAGCTTCCACTCATGGAGACTGACTATATAGGAGTATTACATATATGATATTTTTTAAGCAAGTAATACAAATTAGTCAACTATTTGTTTAAGAAATATCTATATTCACTTATGAGTGTGAATGTAGCAGACATCAGACAAATTTAAAATTATAAATAAATAGAGTAAATAATTTAAAAAATAATATTTATAATAAATGCACGTATTAATATTTGAATTTTTGAAATGCGCATTTTTTAAAATTTAAATTTATTAATTATTTAATCTATTTATTAATAATTTAGAATTTGTCTCAAGTCTGCTACATTCACACTCATATTCATCTACAAGTGATTGAATGAAAAAAAAAAAAAAAATGTCATTATTTGTCTTCTATCCTTTAAAAGTTAAACTTATGGAGTGATAATAACAAAAAATATTGTAGGGGAGAGTGGGGTCAATTGTACCACGCGGCAATTGAACCAGTAAGCTTAAAAAATCGAAAAAAATAGACAAATGAGTCGTCCTCTTGGAATTAAATATTAATACACTAAACCTTAGTCTGACCAAAATTTGGAACCAATATGATGATTTAATTTAAAAATTTCAAGTTTTTGTGTTTTTAGGCATCTGAACTTTGTTTTTCAGCTCTTGACAAATTGTTTAATAATTTTTTAATTTTCAAATGTGATCTTAAAATTTTTTTTGTAATACCTTCTTACATATATTAGTTATAAATTTCTACCTTTACTTCTAGTAAAATAGTTCTTGAATATTTTTTTTTAAACTAATTATTTCAATAAAATAATATAGGGTCAATTGAACCAGTACTGTTGGGGACGATTGAACCACACGAAACACACTGTAAGCATCAGATATGCGCGCGTATCTTGACAGAATGTGAAAACAAGCGAAACTAACCAAGAAAAAAAATAATTATATTGACAGAAGTTTTAAAAGAGATTGTTATATTGTTATATATTGATTATAAAATAATCAATATTATTAGAAGTGTTGTAATTTTAGTTTTAGGCTGTAATGAATAGTAAATTATTCATTTAAGTCATTCGTTTGTGGTTCTAATACTCTTGGTTCAACTGTCCCCGACTAGTGGTTCAATTGCCCCCGCAAAGGGGACGATTGAACCATTTGATGCAGTTGTACAATTTCGTATTTATTGAAAATTTTCATCACTTGTTAAGTTATGTGCTTATGATGAATGATAGTCTATATAATAAATTATAATTTTGTAAAAGAAAAAGTTATCATTTTGCTTTTATTCATATAAAAAAAAAATGTTCAAGGAATTTTTGGTTCAAATGACCTTACTCTCCCCTACATCATTCGGCCGTTTAATGGCGATTTTGACAACGACTTTTTTTCGATATTCGCTTTAATGTTAGTGACGCGAATGTTCAGAAATGAGCGTAAATTTTCGTCCTCGGTTACGCCTCGGACGTTAAAATTACGCCCGTTCCGAACGTTCCCGCCATAAACCTTAAACTACCACTTCACGGCCTTATGACGTAAATATCTATTTTATCGGGTTATTTTCACAAAGTTACAGCCTTGCAAAAATCACTAAAAAATTTCTAAAAATTTTCTGTTCCTTTGAGGGGGGGGGGGGCTAAATAAAAAAAAAAAACATTTTTTTCATGAATTTTTTTTAGGAGTATGGATTGAGCCACTGTATTAAAACCTTTTGAACATAACTGAGTTTATATTCAACAACATTAGGTAATTTTTTTAGGTAATAGTATCCGCAAACAAGCAGGTGATGGACCTTTTCCCAAAACGTCATTAAAAAAACATGATTTGCGGTGAGCAGTGTATCTCAGCTGGAAATTATTTCAAACAAAAAGACCATTGAAATTTAATCAAAGCATTATTAAAACCTCCCCCCAACGTTCCCTAATAATTTTTTTTTTCATTTTTTCATTTGTGGTCTTTTTAAATAAAAACTACCATGTTTTTATAAAAATGTGTCATTTTAAGGGTAGGAACCCCCCTTCATGTAAAAAAGAATTCTAAAACTCAACTGCTTTTGCTTTTGAAATTCTATTTATTTACTTTGAATAAGTATTACAATGTTATACATTTATGTGATGGTATTTAGGTTCCCATTTTCTATTGAAAATTTCACACTTTAAATTTATTATGTTTTAACTTATATTTGTTTATAAAAACGTACTGATTTTATTTATTAGTATTTTTTGAGTAAAAATTAAAAAAATCTCATTAGTTTTTTAGAGTTGACCTTAATCTAAACTATATACTATACTTATAAGCTAAAAAATATATACAATATTTAAAAAATACACAAAAGGTATATCTATTGTTTTTAATTTAACTTACATTTAATATCTTAGTTTGTTTATTAGTTATTTAGGAGTTAGGCTATGTGGAAGCTTGTACTTTATTTTAAATGGTGCAGTGTCTTGTGTTAGAGTGCCTACATCATTTAATATTTTATGCTGTTTGACTCTTATTTCGTTAAATTTCTTTGTTCTTTCAAAGATACCATCGTATAAGTCAGGTACATTAAGTTTTTCCCAAATTTCTTTATTAGTTACATTTAGTTCTCCATTATAAATAAGCCTTAGCGTTTTATTTTGTACTCTTTGGATTTTAGTTACATTAGTTTTGGTAGTATTGCTCCATATGAGGCTGGCATACATTAGAATGGGTTTAATCAGCTTTATATAATAATACTTTGTTTTTAACAGATAGTTTGCTTTTAGTTCTAATGAGCGGGTATAAAAGGTTTTTAATTTGGTATTTTAATTGGAGTATGACTTTGGTGATGTACAGAGGGATTCTTATATCCGATTTAGTTTATATATTAGACCCCGCGGTGCCAGGCGGTATCGAACGCCTTCTCTATATATAATAGTACACGGAAAGATTAGAACCCGAGTGGTTACTGTTCTGCACCCGACTCAGTACGGTTCTAGAAAAAAATGAAAGAAAATTGAGTTAGCACCCGACTGAGTGATGTGCGCACACGACTCAGTCAGGTTCTGCACAGTAACCAGTGTGGTGCTGCACCACAATCGGAGCACAGTAACCAGTCTGGTGCCGCACATGAATGGCTCGGGTGCAGCACACGAATAAGTAATGTCGAGAATTCTCAGCCGAAGATTTTCGAGCGCACTACTGATTAATGTGTGTCACACGAATAATACATTAAGTGAAATGATTTTGTGTTCGTGAAATACTTAATACTTAACCTCACAAAGTCAACACAGCATACCATACATAAACGACTATTAACAACATTTGTAATATGTATATACTTACCTAAATATTTATAAATCCAATCGGTATTGAACACTGAATGTAGATAAATATTAAATAATAATTAAGACGACTAAACTTACGTATTCTTTTCACACACACTTGCTAAGCATCTGACAGGAATTTTACAATCTCAGACCATACTGACTCGCGTGCAGCACCCGAATGGTTACGGTGCGGAACCGTAACTATTCGTGTGACACACATTAATCAGTAGTGCGCTCGAAAATCTTCGGCTGAGAATTCTCGACATTACTTATTCGTGTGCTGCACCCGAGCCATTCATGTGCGGCACCAGACTGGTTACTGTGCTCCGATTGTGGTGCAGCACCACACTGGTTACTGTGCAGAACCTGACTGAGTCGTGTGCGCACATCACTCAGTCGGGTGCTAACTCAATTTTCTTTCATTTTTTTCTAGAACCGTACTGAGTCGGGTGCAGAACAGTAACCACTCGGGTTCTAATCTTTCCGAGTACCATGGCTGTTGAATGTTTTATATTAAAGTTATTGCATATATAGTTGGTTATTCTAGCAAGTTGTTGTACTGTGCATTTCCGTTCCTGGAAGCCAAGCTGTTCTTCTATAACAATTTTGTTGCTTTTTTCAAATGTTTTGATTCTATTTACTATTATCATTTCAAATAATTTGCTCATCGTTGGTAGTAAGCTGATGGGTCGATAGTTCTGTGGGAACAGTTTGTCTTTACCAGGTTTTGGAAATACCAATACTTGTGCTTCTTTTCAATTTGCAGGGAAATAAGAGATTTTAAAACAATTGTTAAAAATATAGGTTAGCTGGACTACCGCTTTTTTGGGTAAATTTTTTAGAATACTGTTCTGAATGCCATCTGGTCCGGGTGCCTTGGTAGATTTAGTATTTTTAATTGCTAATAGTATTTCAGCTGGAGAAGTTAGTTTTAAAGTGGTTTCATCTATGTGTTTATTTTTTATCTTAAAGTAAGCTTTTTTGATTGTCTTTTCAAAGTCTTCGTCACTGTCTGCATCGGTTAGATGATGTACTCTTTCAAATGTATGGGCGAGGGCATCAGCTTTTTCCTAGTCGGAGAAAGCCAGTCCGTTTAGTCCGTGTAATGTGGGTATGCCCGAGTCATTTCTTTTCGCAAATCGTTTCGCCGTTATCCAAATTAAGTTGCCTTTAATTTTTAGATTTTCTAATTTTTTGTCCCACGTATCGTTCAGGTGACGACTAATTTCATGATTGACTAGATTTATTAGCCTATTTTTTTCAACTTTGAATATGTATTGTCGCGTTCTTTGATATTTATGTCTTACACTGTTTCTGTTTTGAATTAGCTGTTTTATATTATCTGGTAGTTGTGTCGCGCAGGATTTCATTTTGATTTTAGGTATGGCTTTTTCTTTTGCTTCGCTGATTATTTCCGTTAGGTTTTTAACGCATTCGTCTATATCTGTCTTGGAGTTAATATTTTGATTTATTATAAGCTTGTCGCTGCTTATATTTTTGAAATCTTTCCAGTTAGCCTTTTTATAGTTTAGTATGTATCGTTCGTCGTGTAGTATTTTATCATGGCTATCTAGCTCAAGAAGTATAGGGAGATGGTCGGAATCTAGGTTGTTTATTGTTTCTACGGTGAAAGGAGTGCTGATATTTTTAGCAAGGGCAAAGTCTACAATACTGGGGAGACCGTCGTTTGTAGGATGTAGTTTAAAATTGTTTGGCGCTAATATAGCGTAATTATGGCTTATAACTATTTTGTGAATTATCTGTCCGTTTTCGTTTGCTCTTTTACAGTTCCACATTGAGTGTTTGGCGTTAAAATCTCCCATAACCAGCATTTTATTGGAGCTGCTTAGGATTTTTTCAAGTTCGGTAGGGTCAATAATGTTCGTTTTGTTGTCTTTAGTAGGTCTCACGTATATAGAATATACTGCAATTTGGTTACTTAATATGATACCTATTACTTCAATTGTTTGAAAGTCAAGATTAATGTTCGTTTCTTTATGTTTAATATCGTTTTTAATTATAATTAATAGGCCACCCCCCGGGTTAACACCTGTCCTATCTCTCCTATAACTTTTATACCCGCTTATGGTAATATTTTTATCCTTTGGAAGTTTTGATTCATTAACTAACAATATATCAATGTCATTTTCAATTATAAAATTTTTTAATTCAGCCCATTTATGCTGAAGCCCATTGGCATTCCAATGGGCTATTTTTAAGTTATTGTAATTTTTGGTTTTATGGTCGATTAAGTTCGGATAACATTTCTACTACTGCCAAGCACTGCAATTTTTTGTCTTTGCAGGTTTTTAATTTATTGTTTAGTTTCTTAAAAACATTAATAATAAATTTAATGTTACATAATTTATTGAGCATACGAACTTTTGGATCAATTCTGTTATACTACTTTTATCTATGTTATAGCTTACTTCATTTTCTTATCTTATGTTTTTATTGTTATTATTACCTATGGCCTTACTGCTGAACAGTGTTGGAGTAGCGCCTTGAATAAGGCGCTGTTGTGCTGGTGTTGAGTGTGTCTCTAGGGCTGGATAGTTTTTGTCCGTATGCTCTAGAGGAGGTTGATGATTTGCTGCGTCTTTGGTCTTTTGTCGTCGTTGTTCAATTTTTTGAAGATCTGTTTGGTATGTGATACAGCCGGAAAAATTGGCTGGATGCTCTTTTCTGCAATTGGCGCAGGTTAGTTTTTTGTCGTTGTTATCACACTCTGCAGTTTTACGTCTGCCAGATCACTTTACGCACCGAGGTGGATGATGGCAATTCGATGTTCCATGTCCATAACCTTGATAGTTATAATACTTAGTTACTTTTCGGTGATTTTTATCTTTCCCAATTTTGATCTTCACTGACAATAGCTATCTTATGCCGTATACTATTAATACGTCAGTTTCTGGTTCCATAGCCAAATAGTACAGCGGACTACTGGATTTTTCTGGATGCTTTTGCTTCATCTGTGTTACTTTTTTAGGTTGCACTCCATGGGAGACTAATGCTTGTGTTAAATCTTGTGTTTCTACTTCGTGCAGTCCTTTTATGACAAATTTTTTGTCCTTTTCTTGCTGAGGAGTATATGTGTGGTATTGAATGTGTTTGTTGCTTAGTATTGAAGCGACTATTTCATGGTCTGCTTTGCTTGTTGGATAGAAGGTAAGGGCTACCTTGGAGTAGCTCATTGTTAGGTTAGAAGTCTTGGTTTTACAGTCTTTAATTGTAGCGTCAATTGTTTGCTTGTTTGATGTCTGCTACTATTGGTAGTGTCTTTGGTGCTGGAGCCGTGTAGGTATCCATTTCATCTTCAGAATCGCTGAAAGTTCCATCTCCCAGTGGATCAAATTTGTTTTGAGTGGATATATTTGGTACGGCTGTAGAGTCAGTTTTATTTAGTTTAGGCACTCGATCTACCGAAGTCGACTCAGGCGGTTTTCGTTTATTTGGTTTTTTTGGAACCTTTGTCTTTGAAAATTTGGTCAAAGCCATTCCGATGCTAGGGTTAGAGCAGGTTGTCTCTACTATTTTTATTGTAGCATCGTCTTTCTTTGCTTTCACTTTGGTATACTTATGTCTCTTGTAGCGATGTGCACACTTTGAAGGTTTACTCTCCTCTCTTAAAACTCAACGTGGGGGGGGGGGAGAGGATTTTTATTCGTAGAAAGTGTGTACCAAGTTTGAGATGAATCGGTAATGTAGTTTTTAAATAGCAGTGCTCACGGACCTTGAAAAAGTAGTTTCGAGAAAAATGCGTTTAAAATTTTAGATGCTAAAAAAGTAAAAAAAAAAAAAATTTTTTTTTTAACTTACACTGAATCATCGATTCCAGCTCCATAAAGTAGAGTTCTCGCCGCAGCTTCGATGTTTTTAGCCTCTTCTTTCTGAGAAGACCAATTAGTTTAACTTCGAGAGTTTTGTTCTGATCGACTTTAAATTTGGAGATAATATTCTTAAAATGTGTAACTATAAGAAAATGGAAAAAAAGTTCGATTTTTAGCCCATACCCCCCCGCCCCTTAATTTTTTGCGTTAGTATAGATAATTACTGTTTTAATTTTAGAAAATGGGTTTTTAATTTTTCATATGCTATGTAATTTTATTTTTCGTTACATTTTCCTGTCCCTCGTGGTTTTGAGAATAAAAATTTCAATATAACGTCTTGTTGAAATTTTTATTTCAACCACATTATAATCCATTGGCCTAAAAGAGCTTTAATCAATAATTTTTCAAATTCATTTTGATTTAGAAAAAAAATCATTTTTCTGTAGCAAATTCTTGTCATTCGGTCCATTATGCTCCGGATATCGCAGATCAGCCTAAAATATTTTTAAGACATATGAGATATAATGATTTGACCGAAAATGAAAAAAAAAAGTTTTACCAAATTTTTGAGGGGGGTCGTCGTACCCTATCCTCCCCTACATATATATTCAGATCCGTCTGGATTTATTATTAGACGTTTTGACTTCATTTTCGTGTTTGACAGATTGGATTCGGCTGCCAGTTGTCGAAGCGAACAGACCTAAAGTGAGAACACAGAAGAAAGTAAGAAAGTGCGAAAGAGTAAAACTGAAAGTTAAAACCAAAAACAAAGAAACCTCAAGAGATCTCTGCCAAGAGTCTCTCAATATGTGGAAAATAAAGCACAAGAGAAAGCGTAAAACCAATAACAGTGCTGATAATACGGCACAATAAGTTAATAAGAAACAAAATCTTGTCGATGCGAATACGCAAGACAAGTCAAGAAAACCTGAAGACCAATTCGAAGGAGACAAAAGCTATACCGAGAGCAGTGAAGAAGAAATGGAATCTGAAATGACGGCAAAGTATAAACCAACACCGGTTGTCGTAAGTACCATCAATAAGACGTTCGAAGAAGTCACAACAATGACCAATTATCTTAAGAAAATAGACAAAGACATCAGCCTAAAATACTCCAAAGAGGCGATTACTGTAGACAGCTCAAACGGTGCATCGCATCTAGAAATCATGAAACATCAAGTGTAAAAATTATATTATTATTATTTGAAATTTTTTATCATGTGAAATTTGTGTTTTTGACAAGTTTTTGACAGATATCTATCTGCTCGAATGTGCTCGAAAGTGTTCTGAAAGACACTTCCCAGATACTTATAGGCGAAATGCCAGAAAACTGACAAATAACCAATTTCAAGTAGTAAAGTTTACAAGCATGAATATCACTGGACTTATAATTTTTAGGTGAACCTTCAGACGCCACCGCCCATCTTACAGCTTTAAATAAATTATATTATTATTATTTGAAATTTTTTATCATGTGAAATTTGTGTTTTTGACAAGTTTTTGATGTCTATCTTCGTAATTAAGGAGCTTTCAAGAGTACCCATTGAAGATCTAACCAAAAATCTTCAAGATCAATGCATTCATCCAACGAAGCTTTCAACTATGAAAACAAAAAATGGAAATCGAACTGATTACCCATTCTATTTACTGTCAGTCACCAATGATACAGATCATGCAACAGTATATAAAATTAAAAAACTATGCTCATGTATATTCAAAATAGAAAGATATTTAAAAACAAAAGAACAGACATCTACTTGCACTAACTGCAAGAATGATCATATTGCAAGTTTCACAGGCTGTGAATTTTACCAATCATATCTGCTGTCTGTAGAACAACCAAAATATTAAAACACAAAACTAAAACAACTCCAGAAAGGTATACAGGTGCCGGCCAACCCCCCGGATAACTTCCCGAATCTCGAACCTACATCATCGCCACAGGTACATCAAGAATCAACATCAAGAACGGCAGATCATAATACAATACCACACAATCAGATAATTAATAATATTAAAAAACGTGAAAATGTAGGAGAAATAACTAATCTTCTTACTGAACTAAAATCATTAGTCTCACTCTATGAAATTAGTAGCATAATTAAACACGTAAAAACATTTGTTCAATCTCTAAAGAATGTTAAATTCGTGATGCCCAATGTGAGGCATTTGTTAAATTCTCAATTGCGTTAGGTTGCCATGGCTAATCCACGTCTTAATACTAGATTAGGACATTGGTCTTACGTCTAACATACAAAACAAAGACAATTATTATGTGCAGTCTCTTATTTTGAGTCAAGACACTTGTTCTTTACTCGGGCAACAGAGACCTCGTTGTTAGAGTAACGAATATGAAACAGTAATCAGTATGAAGAATTGTTTTAAAATAATAATCAAAACTTGAGAACTTAAAGTTAATTATAAGAATTTTATTCAGCTTTAGTTATACAATTAAGTTTTTGTTGGTTGGAAGATCGTTCAGTTATTGCAAATCGTATGATGAGCAAGGCAGAGATTCCACGTTCAATTTCTATTTGATTAGTACCCCTACGCTGACTGCGTGGATTAATAATATTTGACCGTGTCCTTGCTCTTATACTAAAATAAAGATGCGAGTTGTACTAGCGTCTAGTTTTTATGGGTTTTCTAGTGACCTAACGTACTTCTCCTCTTGCGGTTCTATGCCGCACGTGTGGTAGCCGAGGTTAAATAAAGGTTAAATGAAGGTGAGGAAAAAATAACTAATATTTAAATTATCTCTTCTAATTATTCAGTATTCGGTTTGTTCTTTTCATATACAATATTTTTAATATGGATGCAAGTTATCCAAAGGATTATTCTCTTGGAAGTGTAAGAAATTATGCAATTTTAGCGTAAGAAGGTTCTAGAAGCGGTCACCTTGGTGGGTCAAATATAGTCTTGTCCTTGGTGACACACGTCATCTCGGCTTGATCTCCAAGTCAACGGGTGGAGGGTGACATCTAAGGAGTATCACTCAGCACCAGAGACAGTGGAGAATTAGTTCGGACCTCTACAAAGGTCACACCTCCTAAATTTAATACCGAACTTGGTGTAATTTTCATACGAAAATTTTTACACCGAGACATTTATCCTACACCAGGTTTAAAAAGTTTTTTACAATGTAATAGTGGGATGATTCAAAATTTTATCAATGACAATGAGCTCTTTTACTATCATTAAAACTAAACAATCATGATGACGGCAGTGAGTTAAATTTACACAAAAAAATTTTTAATATTTACAAGTAAATTATAATACGTCTTTTTTTTTTACACAATTCTGAAAAATTTTTCATAATGTAGGATGGAAATAATAATAATGATTGGAGAGTAAACTTTGACTTCGCTTGGGCAAGAGACATATATCCCAATATTTCTTAGACAATAAACGAATATGTGCTGATTACGAAAATTTATACCGCTACAATAGACATCGAAGCAACTTTAAAAATAAATTTTATAGCAATTAAATATTGACTTGATTGTTTATTAAAATTATTGTTGAAAGACAGATGGCCCTGGAGCGATAGCGTCCTAATGAAATACTTGATATTTTTGATACTTTGAGGTTTTTAAGAGACATAAAATCTTTTCAACTATTGTCAAACATTTTGTTAAAAGAAAAAATGTTTTTTAAACATAAATTGATTGCAATATATTTAAATAATTATAAGTTTCTCTAAAGATCGAACACCGCTGAAGTAAATTCGCTGACATGATTCTGGTAAAAACTGAAGCAGTCTCTCTCCACGGTCCGCGCGAAAGTGTGGACTTAATGTTTTGCCACAGTGGCGCCACAATCTGTCTACATCAGTTTTCAGAATCTTTTTATTCGTTCTAAAAGTATTACTCGTGGAAATTAGTCATAATGACTGCAACTTCAGTATCTCCAGCTCCAGTTGAAGAGAAGGCTCCGGCCAAGGTCGATTCACCTAAAAAAGTTGCTGCCAAAAAACCAGCAACTAAAACAACTCATCCAAGTGCTGCTGACATGGTTACTGCTGCTATTAAAACTCTTGGTGAACGTGGTGGATCATCCCTTCAGGCTATCAAAAAGTACATCGCTGCGACCTACAAGGTTGATGTTGAAAAACAAGCACCGTTTATCAAAAAGTTCCTCAAGGCAGCTGTCATTAAGGGAACTCTGGTTCAAACAAAAGGAAAAGGTGCTTCTGGATCATTTAAACTTCCAGTTGAGAAAGCAGCATCGAAGCCAAAAGCTGCTGCGAAGAAAGCTGCCGCTCCTAAAAAACCTGCAGCTGCTAAAAAACCAGTAGCCAAAAAAGCAACTGGTGAAATCAAAGCTACTAAGAAACCTGCATCACCTCAAAAGGCACCAGCTCAGAAAGCTGAGCCAAAGAAACCAGCTGTTAAAGCTCCACCAAAAACTAAAGCTGCTGCTTCTCCAAAAGCCAAGAGAATTGCCAAGGGTCCCACAGCTAAACCCAAATCACCGAAACCTAAGAAAGCTGCTGCACCAAAAACAACAAAAGGTCCAGCGAAGAAAACCTCAGCAGCCAAAAAATAAATTCTGACTCATACATTCTTCGGAATGTTTGATTATTAGATATTCGACAAATACATTATACAAATATAAGAAACAAAGCCAACGGTCCTTTTCAGGACCACCCAAATCTTTTAAAACGTATCCAACTCTTCGAGATCAATATTTGTATCTGCTATGATACTCTCTTGGTTAAAGACTATGATTTAAAATAATGAAAAAATATTTAAGACGCATTTTCATTTATTTCTCTATTCGCTCTCAGCTGGATAAATGGCACTATCGTTGTTGCACTTGTACAATCGCCGACAATAATTCGCCCCGGGTTGTGTTGCCCCCGGCTTGATGAACTTTTCTATTTCAGTACATCTCTTCCAAAACAACAGTAATAAAAATATTTGTATAAAAGATACTTCTAGTATCAAATTAGTTTTTTATTTGATAAATCCATTCTAAATTTAATATCTCTAGGATAATATTTATTAAAACAAGACACAATTTAAATTTCTGTTAAATAAATTATCTGTAAAATTAAACAAATGTATGAAAATAATGTGGAAAAAATAAATTTCAATTTTTTCATATTTCGATTTTATTCATTAATGAAAAAGAGAAAATCTCTGTTGATTAACTAATGAATAAAATGTTTGCTGTCATGAAGTCATCTGTATGGTGAAAATATGAGTAAAAATTATTGTCTATATTAAATTGTTCTATTGTGAAAAAAATTATATTATGCAAAAATAAAATTATCTGATAAATCTACTCATGCACTACAGTATTTTATAAGTTTAGTAAAATGAAATTTATGAATATTAAATTAATTCTGCTATTTGATTTATTTACTTTTATTGATCTCTATTAATTAGTTAACGATTGGTAGGTAATATCAATAAAAAATTTCTCTATAAAAAAATCATCATTGTCATACAACTGTATTATGGAACAACTCGTTTGGAATATGTCATTAAAATAATATTTATATAAAATTATAACTATGGGCAAATAAATTTCAGTAATTGGAAATTATGTATTAAAATAAATGTCTATTATATTATCTCAATTATGCATAATCTCGTATCATGCTTGAGTCCACTAAAAATTTTTCAATTCAATTTCAATTTTTCAATTTCAGTTCCGACGAGAAAATTCAATAAAAAAAATTCAAATACGTTCCATCGCGTTGAAATTTGATTTAAATAATTAAAAACATTTTTTTAATAATTTCGATTGAAAATAATGATCTGTACTACATTTTCTGATTTAATGCTCTAATCAAATCCGATTGAAATTTAAATATTTATATTACTTTTTTGATCGATTCTGATAGAAAAGTTTTCATCGGATTTAATTAGAAAATAATCAAAAAAAATAATACTATTCCAGGATCTCAGTCGATGACATCAGAAAAAAAAAATACTTGAATTAGAATATCCTTCACTGCTGATAGGTGATGGTTATTGTTTGATGAACAAATTTTTAATAACGTGAAAAAAATATTGCAGACCTCAAGTCTGAAAACGTTTAAGGTGCTTTACTATTAAATCATTTCATACTTTCCGACAATTTCACTCGCTCAGAAACATTTTTACACTTTTTATTGCATATTCCTGTTAAAAATTAATCATACGTGGACATATATGAATGCTCCATTTGTGGCCATGTATATAAATTGGCCAGACATGGCCATGTATAACCATACATAGCTTGATATGACCACATGACTTGATATGACTATGCATAAAAGTTTTAACTGAGTTAGAAAAAAAAATATTTTTTTTAATTATTTTGACAACTCAGAGATAACCAGATATGCAAATAATTGAATCCATTATGGAATTCGAAATTTTCGGTTCAGAGAAAAAAAGCTAGATTTATGAATGATCTCACGCCGCTTTAGTAATTGTAATTGTAGTACTCAAAGTTATTTTAAAAATCTGTACGTCTATGTATGACCATATAGGTCCATATATGGACAGATATGATATATAAGATCGTATAAAAATAAATAATGTAAAAATAGATAGCTATCATATAGGGGAGGGTGGGGCAAAGTGGGTCCCTAATCGTTTGGGGACCCATTTTACCACCAAATCATTCGGGGAACTCAAAATTTTAGAGGACCCACTTTGCCCCACCCACTTCTATGATAGTATATAACTGCGCATTAAGAGTACCGGAATAGTTCGAACTTACGAATTATTTATTTCACATCGAATTAAGCTATTTATATTTGAAAATCATTCGAAACTTGTAGATGTTGTGTGCACTCTAAATTTTTGGAAATTATTATTATTATTGTTAGTGATTGCTAAATTTGACCAAAAATTAGTTCAGCTCATACCTTTTTCGTGAACTTTTAAAGATATCGAGCGTTGTTTAGCAATTTATATTTTGACTTTTAATTTTAGCAATTCGATTTCCCATTTATGTAACATGGGAAAATTTCGTTTCGTATTTCAACTTGATTTTTTTGTGCTAGAAAATTTTTTTAGAAAAGAAGCATTCTAAACTTTTTGTTAAAAATTTTTATTAAAAATTTGTTCATCAAACAATAATCATCACCTATCAGCAGTGAAGGATATTCTAATTCAAGTATTTTTTTTTTCTGATGTCATCGACTGAGATCCTGGAATAGTATTATTTTTTTTGATTATTTTCTAATTAAATCCGATGAAAACTTTTCTATCAGAATCGATCAAAAAAGTAATATAAATATTTAAATTTCAATCGGATTTGATTAGAGCATTAAATCAGAAAATGTAGTACAGATCATTATTTTCAATCGAAATTATTAAAAAAATGTTTTTAATTATTTAAATCAAATTTCAACGCGATGGAACGTATTTGAATTTTTTTTATTGAATTTTCTCGTCGGAACTGAAATTGAAAAATTGAAATTGAATTGAAAAATTTTTAGTGGACTCAAGCATGATACGAGATTATGCATAATTGAGATAATATAATAGACATTTATTTTAATACATAATTTCCAATTACTGAAATTTATTTGCCCTGTAACGGGGTAAAATTTAATTTATCATCAAGGAAAATCGTAGTTTCACACGGCTGGTCAGTTACCCGAGCCGAAACCCCAAATAAGTACCCGTTAGAGTTTTTCGACTTGTCGCCGGGTGCGCTAATTAAAGAAGCTCGGACTTCTGTCCCAAAATTAATTAAGTGGGGAGGCCATTTTCCGGAAGTTTCCGAAAATGGCCGAGCTGAAAATATATAAGAACAGGACAGCCGCAAAATCGGGAGAGAGTCGGTCGAGCCGACAAGCCTAACGGACGTCCATCTGTCGTGAGCCTTTTCCAGAAGACCGGAAACCAAGGAAAGACCAAGGGAAGCCAGAGAGACGCCAACAGTATCATCCGGTGAATAAGTGTTAAGTTTAATGTTAATATCGAAGGGCTGTGCATATATTAATTCTCGGCAGGTAAGCCAGAATTATTAAATTAACTTACATTGAGAGTAAAATTATTAGAAGTATTAACAGCTTTGTGTCTTGAATAGAGCAAATTCTCGGCGTGGAGCCAGAAATTAAATTGGTTATAAGCCAAAATTTATTATAGTTTAATCAATAATAATTAATAAGAAAATATATACATAAGAATTAGTGAGACTAAGAAAATTCAATAATCAAGTGCTGTGAAAAGTAGTGAGAAAATATTGAGAATTTAAATAAACAAAAGTTGAAGAGAATAAATTGATATCAGTAAAATCAGTAAAATTTTGTAATGAAAAATCTAAAGTTTAACGCAAAGAAAAGACGCAAAATAGAGAGAGGTAGCGTCAGTTACTCGAGTTAGAAAATTTACGGGAAATTATTAAAAATTAATTAAATGATTACATATAAGAGAAAAATAAAAAGTAATTAAATTAAGTAACCTAAAATGTTAGTGAGAAAAGAAATAAATTAAATTCTGTGTGTGTGAGAATTAAGTCCAGTGGACAGAAACAAGAGAAAGATAAGCTCAACGTGTGTGTGTGTGTGAAATGAAATAATTCCAGGGGAATTTTTAATTAAATATTTTGGGAAATAATTAGATCCAGGGGATCTGGCAAGTTGCCTAGTTGTTTAATATAAAGTCCAGGGGACAAGATTTAATTAAGATCCAGGGGATCAGGCCGGTGGCCAAAGTTAGTATAATAAGTCCAGGGGACTAAATTTAATTAGATCCAGGGGATCAGGCCAGGGGCCAATTTTTTATATAAAGTCCAGGGGACTAAAGTTTAATTAGATCCAGGGGATCGGGCCAGGGGCCGATTTTATATAAAGTCCAGGGGACTAAAGTTAATTAGATCCAGGGGATCAGGCCAGGGGCCAATTTTATAATTTAATTTATAAAGTCCAGGGGACTAAGTATTGTAATAAAGTAAATATAAGTGAAATAAAACCCGGTGGGTAAAATTGTTTTGAGATAAATAAAATTTGTAAATTATATTAACAAAATATTGTGTGATAAATTTAATTCCTCATCCTATCTTACTCTCATAAAATTCAACGACCCTGAAATTAATTTAATATAACATCTCCGGTTCTGGAAGGCCGAGTCTTATCTTCCAGTGGCGCCCTTATTAACAACTATTAATAAAGGGGCCAAACTTGGCAAGGTTGAAAATTACCCTGTTACAGCCCATAGTTATAATTTTATATAAATATTATTTTAATGACATATTCCAAACGAGTTGTTCCATAATACAGTTGTATGACAATGATGATTTTTTTATAGAGAAATTTTTTATTGATATTACCTACCAATCGTTAACTAATTAATAGAGATCAATAAAAGTAAATAAATCAAATAGCAGAATTAATTTAATATTCATAAATTTCATTTTACTAAACTTATAAAATACTGTAGTGCATGAGTAGATTTATCAGATAATATTATTTTTGCATAATATAATTTTTTTCACAATAGAACAATTTAATATAGACAATAATTTTTACTCATATTTTCACCATACAGATGACTTCATGACAGCAAACATTTTATTCATTAGTTAATCAACAGAGATTTTCTCTTTTTCATTAATGAATAAAATCGAAATATGAAAAAATTGAAATTTATTTTTTCCACATTATTTTCATACATTTGTTTAATTTTACAGATAATTTATTTAACAGAAATTTAAATTGTGTCTTGTTTTAATAAATATTATCCTAGAGATATTAAATTTAGAATGGATTTATCAAATAAAAAACTAATTTGATACTAGAAGTATCTTTTATACAAATATTTTTATTACTGTTGTTTTGGAAGAGATGTACTGAAATAGAAAAGTTCATCAAGCCGGGGGCAACACAACCCGGGGCGAATTATTGTCGGCGATTGTACCTATAGATAGTAATTCTAGCAGTTGAGATTATTTATAAGAATAGCTTCTTATATCTAATTGGTTGTTGAGCACTATTGCTAATACGTTTATGAATGGCTTTTTATTCGAGATAAGGCAAATCTTCTATAATACAACTTAAATAAATGATGTACTGTAAGTAAACATCTGACGATGAAATATTCCATTTGTTAATTAAGATGTTTTTTTGTAATTTTATTAACTAAGATAATTAGGGTTCATGTATTGGTTACATAGAATAGTGAGCGAGTTGAGAAGAAATAATGCAATTAATAATACTTAATAAAACTTGATTTACTTTCAACGTATGAAAAATTTGGTGGCCCTGAAAAGGGCCGTTTTGTTTAATATTTGCTGAGTCGAATGATGCTTAACCTCCAAAACCATAAAGAGTACGGCCTTGACGTTTCAGAGCGTAGACAACGTCCATGGCGGTGACAGTCTTACGCTTGGCGTGCTCGGTGTAAGTAACTGCGTCACGAATAACGTTTTCAAGAAAGACCTTGAGAACTCCACGGGTTTCTTCGTAGATCAGACCGGAGATACGTTTGACTCCACCACGACGAGCCAGACGACGGATAGCTGGTTTAGTAATACCTTGGATGTTATCACGAAGAACTTTACGATGGCGCTTGGCTCCTCCTTTTCCCAATCCTTTTCCTCCCTTACCACGACCAGTCATGATTGCAAGTTAAGAACTTTAAACGAAGTGAACACTAACAAAGTTAGACTGAGATTGCTCCAGGACCGAATTTGATCCTGATTATAAACACATTCTTAGATTTACTCCCACTGCTCGAATTGGACGAATCAGAGCGGCGGTGCATTTTTCTCCCACTCTCAGAAATGAACCAATCGGTGTGATGCTAAATTACCCTTTCCACCGAGAAAACAAACGAATTACGCTCCAGCTGCTCTGCAAGTTGACAAAAAGGCGATTTTCGGCTCCGAAATTTCATTCCGCTCTAAGTTTCTGAACGTAATACTACGTTTATTCGGAGTTTAACTAGTTTATCATGGCTCGTACTAAGCAAACTGCGCGTAAGTCGACTGGTGGAAAGGCTCCGCGTAAACAACTGGCTACCAAAGCCGCCCGTAAGAGCGCGCCAGCCACTGGTGGTGTCAAGAAGCCACATCGTTACCGTCCTGGAACAGTCGCTCTTCGTGAAATCCGTCGTTACCAGAAAAGCACGGAGCTCCTCATCCGTAAATTACCATTCCAACGTCTGGTTCGTGAAATTGCTCAGGACTTCAAAACTGATCTCCGATTCCAGAGCTCAGCCGTGATGGCTCTCCAGGAAGCCAGCGAGGCCTATCTCGTTGGTCTTTTCGAAGACACCAATCTCTGTGCCATCCATGCCAAGCGTGTTACCATCATGCCCAAGGACATCCAATTGGCTCGTCGTATTCGAGGAGAACGTGCTTGAGTTATTTCAACATCCGACATTAACAAACCAAACGGCCCTTTTCAGGGCCATCAAATTTTTCATACTAAGAAAATTAAACTCGTTTTTCGTTTATTTTATTGATTACATTAAAAAAAAAAATTAAATACCATATTTATCCCAATTTTTCAACAATACTGTTCACGCTTTTCTTTCAATTAAACACTGTCTAATCATACTTATGCATTTGCCTGAAGAGTTCTAGTACTGCTGATCATGATAGGGTAGAATTTTTATTTATAAAAATATATATTTTAATGATTATAGTCGATTGGAAATTTTAGTAGTCTCAAAAATCCAGCGCTGAAATGGAATACCAATATATTTATCGTATACTTTATTACTTGTAGAATTTCTGTTTATCATTTCTGGTGACAAGTGTTCATTTTACAGAGTTTAGTTTTGTTGAAATATATGTATGCCTGTTTCCCCACAAACTTTACAATTTTATTGTTATGTTTTATATTTTTTACTCATTCTATTTTAATATAGGTGGCGCAGAACAAATAATCATGCGAAATTTTTTTTCCAAATACTAATAGATATCATTAGAAATAAGAACTTGAATTAACTACGATTCAATATCGATAAGTACCCGTATAATCTTATTAATTTATAAAGAATATGTATATAAAATTAAAATAATAAACAAAAAGAGTACATATTGATAGAGAACATCGAAGAGTATGAAAAGTTTAAACTGAAAAAAAAAAATAGACAAGTTAAGAAGAGTAAATGATTGAAAAACCCGCGACTGTTGTGAATATTAAAGAAAAAAAAATAATTTATAGTAAACAATAATGCAAGATTCAAGTCAGGGGATGTGATTGATTGAGGCTAAAAATAAAAAACAAGGCACCTCACACAGAAAAAAACTATTTCTTAGCGTAAAGAATTTTTACTTGTTTCAACAAGTTTGTTTCATTATCAATTGAAACCAAAAATTTTCTCAGGGCAAGAAAGTAATGTTTGTTAGACGCAGTTACCCCTCACTTTTCTTTTGCTATTAAAGCGAGCGTTTGATTGGTTACTTTGTTCTATAACCTACAGGGTAAATTGAGAAACGTTATGGGACTTTTAGTATTAAAATACTTAAGGAACCATATGCTTAGATTGTGTATCTAAATCATCATTGTTCCTTTCTGATATGGTGGAAGATAACTTAAAAAATTCATTTATCTAATTTGGGTTAACTCAACACAAATCCATTAACAATTTTAACATTGATTAAATGTAAATTTAAAGCTTAAGAGAAAAATACGTTTTAAAAAATTTGGTGGCCCTGAAAAGGGCCGTTTGGTTTATTGAGGGATTAGGAAGTTTATTTAGAGCTGGTGTACTTGGTGACGGCTTTGGTTCCTTCACTGACGGCGTGCTTGGCCAATTCACCGGGTAATAATAGACGCACTGCAGTTTGAATTTCCCGGGAGGTGATGGTCGAACGTTTATTGTAGTGCGCAAGTCTGGACGCCTCAGCTGCGATACGTTCAAAGATGTCGTTGACAAAGCTGTTCATGATGCTCATGGCTTTACTGGAAACTCCAGTGTCAGGATGAACTTGTTTCAACACTTTGTAGATGTAGATGGCGTAACTTTCCTTACGCTTCTTCTTGCGTCCTTTTTTATCGGACTTGGTGATGTTCTTCTGGGCCTTGCCCGACTTTTTCACAGCTTTACCACTCGTTTTAGGAGGCATGATGATAACTGATTTAACACTAGTACAAGACTGGAGTCAAAATGTGAATTGGCCAACCTTTCGTTTCTTTTTTAAGAGCTGACGCATTGGTATGACCGAACCAATGATATTGCGTACTATCGGATGGAAGGGATACCCGTAATCCGATTGGATCGCAGGTACCGAAACAAAATAATAACAATATTAATTGCGTCGGAAACTGCGATCGAATCAAAAAAAAGTATCGATGGAGGGGATAATTTCTTCACTGTGAGTGGCTCGCAGTAACCAACGTAAAGTTGTGAAATACAGTGACTTTTGCTGCGAAGAGCATAATTTGTCTCTGACGCTCTTGAGTAAAATACGTGTTCCGTTCACTCTAACTTATAATTATGTCTGGTCGCGGTAAAGGTAGTAAAGTAAAGGGAAAGTCAAAGACCCGTTCAAGTCGTGCTGGTCTTCAATTCCCAGTGGGTCGTATCCATCGTATGTTACGCAAAGGTAACTACGCTGAACGTGTTGGTGCTGGTGCTCCAGTGTACTTAGCAGCTGTTATGGAATATCTTGCCGCTGAAGTACTCGAGTTAGCAGGTAACGCTGCTCGTGACAACAAGAAGACTCGTATCATCCCACGTCATCTCCAACTGGCCATCCGTAACGATGAAGAGTTAAATAAACTTCTTTCTGGAGTTACCATCGCTCAAGGTGGAGTTCTGCCCAACATCCAAGCTGTCTTATTACCCAAGAAAACCGAAAAAAGCAGTTCTTAAATTACTATCCACTTTCCTAATAAACAAAACGGCCCTTCTCAGGGCCACCAAATTTTTCAAAACGTACGAAATTCTTTAGTTATTAAATTGCCGTCATTTGATGCAAGTGTATTTGTGTAAAATATATTAATGACCTGCCGAAACATGCGGCTACATCGCTAGCATTTTTCGCTGATAATACAGGAGTATTTTTTCCCTCATGGAAATTAGAAGTAGTTCTGCGTAATATACAAAAGCATATAGCTTTATTAGAAAAATATTACAAACAATAGAAAATCAATCAAATTTAACCACAAAATTTTAAAAACTTTGATGCGAGCTCTCTAGCACCTTGTAAAACTGAGATCTTCAAGTAATTTCTTTGAGCAAATTACATTTCAAGTATTTGGAATAATGCTCATAGAAAACAACCCAGCAATTTTACTAAAGAAAACAATGGGTGGACATTGGAAAACAACCAGTACCAGTTTTACTGGTTTGATGGTGATCAACTACCGGGTTTAGTCAGTCAATCGCTTCATCAAAATACAGGTATTTTACATTCATTTCAATTTTTGAATTTATTTCATTCATAGTTCGTTTTTTAATTTTTGGATTTGTTTTTATATATGAAGCTGCTAGCGACAATAACGATCAAGATATTGACTATGATGATCATCATTTCAATATAGAAGATGATGGAGATTCGAATGAAGCTTTCAATGATGTTCAGGAAAATTGAAAGACATAAACATATTTTTTATGAATAATAATGATAATAATTATGATAACAACAATAAATTATTTATATTTTATACAATACTGGCCAATAATTCTTGAGGGGTAGCGTAGAATCGGGAAAAAAAAAATGTCTCAAAATAAAAATGTATATGACTACTTTCATACAAATGTAAAAATATAAAAATAAAAAGTTGTAAAAAAAAATTCAATTATTAAAAATATATATACAAATAATAAAATGTAAAATTATAAATATGTATTGTAAAATAATTAAAAAAAAAAAACCCTATAAAAAATGTCTCTATATTTGAAAATCACTGGAAAAAATGCGAGTTTATAAAAGAACTTTGTTTATTTTTCAAGTTTTTATTATTTTTTTTTTTAAATGTTTAAAATTAATGTTAAAAAAGTAATCTATATTGTAAATATATAATATATACATAAGATATAATTTGTAAAAAACATAATGTTGTATAGTTAAAGAAAATAAATAATAATAATAAAGTATTCTATATTTACAAAAAAAAAAAAAAAAAATTGATTAAATTGATTTGATGACACTACTGATTTAATATATAATAAATCTAACTTATAAGATTGAATTGTTTAAAGTTGTATGGATAAATATTTAATAGTAAAAATAAATGCAGCTTAAATACATTTTATAATAATAATAAACAATCAAAAACTTCTTTAATTACTATTTTGGCTTTGAGAAGCCTCCTAAAACTGAATAAAAATATAAAACTTTGTCATTTTGGAATAAGTAACGTCATATAAATAATATAGTATATATTCAGTGACATTCAGTCATATTGAGTGATAGAATATTTAGAATATTAATTTATTTAAAAAAAATAATTACAATCATATTTTTCCTCGCGTAATTTAAATGTAATTCGAATGATACAGATAATTTAATTTTTCTCAATGATTGATAATAAAGAAGAGTTAAAACTATGAAAAGGCACAAATTCAAGTCAAAATCTTCCTAACGATACTAAATTTAATAACATTAACTAATTCTATCATACAGATATGCCGGGAACAAAATTTTCCTTATTATCTTAATAATATAAATAATAATAATAATAATAATAATAATAATAATTTAGAATTTTTTTTTTATGTTTAAATAACAGAGTATGATCCGCTATGCATGCATTGTCGGTCAGCCGAGGCAAGTGCCCCAGTTTTAAAGTGTAAACATTTTATTGGCTGTTACAATTGCTATCTTTATGATTACTGGGTCCACAGAAGGAAGAATTGCCCATTGTGCCGAACGGCATATAAAAATTATATAATAACTACTAATATAAAATGATAAACATTTAATGCCTTTTAATGATAAGTATTTAAGCTGCATTTATTATTATTATAAAATTTATTTAAGCAGCGTTTATTATTATTATAAAATGTATTTAAGCTGCATTTATTTTTACTATTAAATATTTATCCATACAATTCTAAACAATTCAATCTTATAAGTTAGATTTATTATACATTAAATCAATAGTGCCATTAAATCAATTAAATCAATTTTTTTTTTTTTTTTTTTTTTGTAAATATAGAATACTCTATTATTATTATTTATTTTCCTTAACTGTACAACATTATGTTTTTTACAAATTATATCTTATGTATATATTATATATTTACAATATAGATTACTTTTTTAACATTAATTTTAAACATTTAAAAAAAAAAATAATAAAAACTTGAAAAATAAACAAAGTTCTTTTATAAACTCGCATTTTTTAATTTATTTACTATTTTAACTCTACATCAGATTTTGATTTTTCACATTTACTCCAGGTCTCTTATTATAAGTTTAAAATAATTTATTTATTTATTGTTTTCCTTAATATTTTTCCATAATAATAACTATAATTTTTATTATTATTATTGTTGTTTTATCATAATTATTAATACTTATAATTTATAATATAAACTTAGTCACTATTATGAGCACATGGTGAAATTCTTCAATTTGTAGGTTAAATTTTATTCAGATATTTTATTATAGACATTATATTTTTTAGAGATATTCAAAAACAGTCGATTATTTATAGACATATTATTTTTAGAGATGTTTATTTTCACATAATTTTTTTATATACGTGTTTGGTTATGCAAATGTTGGTTTGTAGGACTTTTTATTTTTTATAGTAATTTTTTTTAGTGACTTTTTAATTTAGTTTTTTTTAATTATTCATAATTTTATATATGCACTAAAATTATTTAGTAATTTTTAAATAGTGACCATATTTTTATTAGTGATTTTCAAATATAGAGACATTTTTTATAGGGTTTTTTTTTTATTTACTTATTTTACAATACATATTTATAATTTTACATTTTATTATTTGTATATATATTTTTAATTATTGAATTTTTTTTTTACAACTTTTTATTTTTATATTTTTACATTTGTATGAAAGTAGTCATATACATTTTTATTTTGAGACATTTTTTTTTCCCGATTCTACGCTACCCCTCAAGAATTAATGGCCAGTATTGTAGATATCGTTTGGAAATTGTGAAAATAAATTTTATTTTGGCCTTTATATATTTTTATTTTACTCGAGGGAATACGTTACGGGACCTCTTTCTTACACTCAGATAAATAAACGGAACTATCTTCGTTGCACTCGCAGAGTAATTGATAATTTAAAAACAATTTTTCTCGGAGGCGAATAATAATTTTTGAAAATATGAAATTTCTAGTTCTCTGTTAAGGCTTTAAAAAACGCTAAAAACTCTTTATTTAAGGTTTCCAGTGATTCTCCGTGAATTAAATTGAATTCAAAATTGATTACGGTTACCCCTTCAAAACACACACATTAATAAATAAACAGTGTAATAATTACGTTCTCGAGGTTCAATACTATACTGAATGTGACGCTACACAAGAACACACACACACATTTACACAGTAATCTGTGGCGCACTGTGAGTTTAAGAGCGAAAAGTCACTTTACATAGATATCTCGATAAGATAAGGTACAATACGTCTTTGACGGCTGACAAGAAGAGAGTCTGACAAGAAGATTCTGCTCTAAGTGGTTCGCATTGGACTTTCGTCGAGTAAACATCAAGACAGAGATTGAAAAGAATTTTCTCATAGAGTGAAAGTGTTGATTATTAACTCGTGAACAACGATAGGCATTCAGATTAGTTGATACTCAACATGAGTGCAACCGATACTGGAGGGTCACTCGACCCAGACGGATTCACTAATACCAATCGTAAAAGAAGAAAGAAAAATGAATCAATAAATAATGCAGAAAATGACATGGAAATGAATGAAGACAAGAAATCACGAAAACCAGCACCGATCATCATTAAAAGTGAAGAACTAGAGCACGCTAAGATGCTCCAGCTAACACAAGAAATTAGAAAGATACTACCTAATACAACAATGAAGCTCACAAGACATACGTTCACTATTTTCCCGTACTCTCTAGTAGACCACAAAACCATTGAAACTTTTCTACAAAAAAAAAACATATATTATATTATACATACGGACATCCAGAAAATAAAGAAAAAAAGTTTGTCATAAAAGGACTGCCAAAACTAGAGGTGCAAGACATTATCAAAGGAATCAAAAGCAAGGGCATCGACCCAATAAAAATAGCAGAAATGAAATCAAAAAGCGAATTAAATATGTTTCCATATTACTACCTAGCGGTAGCCCCAGACACGGACGTTAATGTGGTATACAAAATTAAATCTATCGATGCTTACATCGTTAAAATTGAAAGATATGTAAACTCAAGACAAGGCACACAATGTTACAATTGTCAAGATTTCGGTCATGGCTCACTCAACTGTCATAGAAAGTCCAAATGCCTGAGATGTGCCGGGGAACATAAAACAAGTGAATGCACAAAAGATGCTGACACACCAGCGAAATGCGTTAATTGCGACAAGCTACATCTTGCAAACTACAAAGGATGCGAAGTATACGTAAAGTATTTAGAAAAACTCCAAAAAAGAAGAACCACGTATCAGTCAACTAAACAACATTCTCCTCCACCATCAAGGACACCACAGCTATATCCGGAGCTACCTAATTCATTGCTGATTGGACCACCATTAACTACGCCTACAGCAGCCAACTACAGTCAGGTTACAAAGACAAATCAAGTAAATAATAAATTAAATTCAAATCAAAATCTTAGTAACAATATTGATAATGTTAGTAATGTAGCTAGTTCAAAAGAAATTAACTTTATTAGTTCGCTAGTCTCTGAAATTAAGTCAATTCATGAAATCTGTGATTTTAATAATATTCTTAAACAGATTAAAATATTAAATTATAATTTACGCCAAAACATTAACAATAAGAAAGCACAACTTGACGCGATTATAGATTTTACAGCGCAAATAGGATTTGAGACTGATAACGATAATGGCAAATAAAAATAATTATGCACTTACGATAGGACACTGGAATGCGAATGGACTGATTGAAAAATGGACAGAGCTAAAAAACTTTGTACTGGAACACAGTGTAGATATAATGCTGGTAAATGAAACTAAATTAACCAAAAATAAACTTAGCAGCATCCCAGGTTATGTTATTATTAGACAAGATAGGCCAGGGAATACAGCGAGCGGCGGATTACTCATAATAGTTAAAAACAATTTAGATTATCAGGAAACAAATAAAGTAAATTTCACAACAATAGAAGCTTTGGGTATAAAAATCAATAACATTAATATATACTCAATTTAGATTAGACCGACTATAGATAATAAAATGAATAAAATAGACAAATTAGAGTTAGGACAATTAGTTAACAGCTCTAAATCAGTTATACTTGTAGGGGACTTCAATTCGAAACACACGCTTTGGAATTGCAAAACTAATAATTTTAACGGTAAATTAATTTATGATTTTATAAATCAAAATAACCTATCAGTAGTTGCGCCAGACAATTTAACACTATACCCGACTAACGGAGGACTTCCGAGCACAGTAGACTTTGCTATCTTCAAAAACGTACAGTATAACAACACAATCGACACACTGAACGAACTTGACTCTGATCACTTACCATTAATAATAAAATTAGAAATCCGACAAAATATCATGAAAATGACAGTACTGAGACGAAACTACAAAAAAGCAGACTGGGCACTGTATGGACAATTCATAAATTCAAATATAATATTAAACACACAACTTAAAACAGCAAAGGATATTGATAAAACAGTCGAAGACCTCACAGACACAATAAATAAAGCTCTTGAATTAGCAATTCAAAAAAAAACAACTAACAGCAAATACAAACCCTTACCTGACGATGTAATAAAACTGATAAAACAAAGAAACAACTTGAGACGAGCTTATCAAAGGACAGGTCGAGAAACTTATAAAATTTTGAAAAATGACATTACCAGAGAGATTAAAAAAGCTATCAAAATATACAACAACAAAAACTGGGACAAAAAATTAGAAAATCTAGAAGTTGAAGATAATACATTATGGCAAACGGCAAAATCATTAACCAAAAAATCAGATAGCAGCATACCTACACTACACGGGAGAAATGGTCTTGTATTTTCAAGTTACGACAAAGCAAATGCTCTTGCAGAACATTTTGAATCGGTTCATCGCTTAACAAAAGATTTTGGTGACGAAGAGACGGAGGTGAAAGTAAATAACGCTTATAACGAGCTAATGAACACACCAATATATTTAAATGAAATACTGTTAACATCTCCAAATGAAATAGCCAGAGCTATTAAAAAAACTAAGCCACGTAAAGCACCCGGTGCAGATGGTATACAAAATATAGCTTTAAGAAACTTACCAAAAAAAGCAATAGTTCAATTAACGTACATTTACAATAGCTGTCTGAAAATTTCATACTTTCCAAATGCGTGGAAAATAGCAAATGTCCTGGCTTTTCAGAAGCCAGGTAAAGATAAGCTCTTCCCACAAAATTATCGTCCTATTAGTCTATTACCTACACTTAGTAAAATTTTTGAAATGTTAATTATAAACAGAATTAAAATATTTGAAAAACAAAATAATTTATTAATAGATGAACAATTTGGGTTCAGAGAAAAAAAAAGTACAGTGCACCAACTTGTTAGAATAACGGCATATATATCAAATCACTTCAATACAAATAAATCGACAGCAATGGCATTACTTGATATCGAAAAAAAATTCGACACCGTCTGGCATCGGGGGCTAATATACATTTTAATAGACTTGAATTTCCCTAGATATGTAATTCAACTTATAAACAAATACTTAACGAATAGATACTTTAAAGTAGTTATAAACAATGTAGCATCACGAAAACAAAGCATCGCGGCAGGAGTCCCACAGGGATCCATTCTTGGCCCAACACTCTTCTTGTATTTCATTAATAATATTCCAAAAAATCACAGAACTCAAATAGCGTTATTTGCGGACGACACCGCTCTCTTCCTCGCCTCATGGTGTAAAACACTAGCAGTAGATTTATTACAAAAACATCTAAATGAAATAATTATATTTTTCAGTTAATGGAAAATCAAAATTAATGCTGGTAAAACAGAACTAATTATATTTAGTAAAAAAGTAAATAGCACTGACAAAAAGAAAATAAAAAATGCAGACTTACATATTAAAGTAAACAACGAAATAATTAGACCAAAAAATCACGTTAGATATATAGGAGCGATTCTGGACAAACATTAACATTTAAGGAACATGTCAAACATGTATGTGAAAAGGCAAATAAAATCAAAGGTATCCTTCTCCCTCTAATCTGTAGAAATAGTAAACTAAGCTTAAAAAATAAGTTAATATTATATAAAAGTATGATAAAACCTATACTAATGTATGCAGCACCGGTTTGGAGCAATACATGTGATACTAACATTAATAAAATAAAAGTAGTTGAAAATAAAACACTTAGGAAGATAAGCAATGCAATACCCCGTACCTCAAATAAACAATTACATAATAAACTAGAAATAAAAGACATATTTAGTGACATAGAAAAGCAAACAGAACTATTCTATAAAGAACGAATTAATAAAATCAGTATCTTTAATAACCTAATTTATGACAAATTAGAAAAAATACCTTTTAAAATTAAACACAAACTACCAAATAGTCTACTGTTAAACAAATTAGCTTAAACTAATAAAACTTGTATATATTGTAAATGTTGTAAAAATTTAAATATAGTTAGTTAATAAGTAGAGTTAAGTTAGATATAAGTATTAAATAATCAAGTGGATTTTTTTTCAATTTTTACCACGAAAATAAATAAATGATTCTATACTACATGAAAAAAAAAAATATAAAACAAATAAACAATTGGTAAAGTCCCCAATCGGATAGGAACAATTAATAATTTATGTTAACATTTATGTATTACTTATTTCATAAATAAAGAGATTTTCAAAACGTCAAACATAGATATCTCATTTAGTTCAAAGCACGAGCATAGTACCGCCGCGCTCATACTCACGTCTGAATGTTTTTGGTGTCTGGGAAATGTTTGGCCCTTATGATTGGTCTGGCTGAAAAAATATATGTTTAAAATAGTCCTTTAAATAACATATATAAGAACCAGACGTTAGAATTTAAATAAAGTTACGATATTTTAAACTTCCCGCTAAGAAAATCGACGATTTTCAAAAATTTCGGGAAGTTATTGTTTTCACCCCGATTTTCGAAAATCGAGTTTTCATCAGATGTCGACGTTTTGAGGTCCTAGGAAGCTATTCTGACTATTTTCAGAATGATGTCCGAGTGTGTGTATGTATGTGTGTGTGTGTGTGTGTATGTATGTAAACTCTTTGTAACTTTTGAACTAATGAATCGATTTGGATGGTTGAGGTGGCAATCGAAAGAGCTTGTTGGCCATCGACTTTCCTGAAAATTTCAGATTATTTGATAGAATAGACTCGAAAATATTGGCGAATTACGAAAAAAAAAAAAATTTTTTTTTTAGTTTTTTATTGATTTCTCAAAAACGACTTATACGATCAACTTCAAAATCTAATCAGCTCTAGTATTCAATAAAACGCGTCGATTCCCACCTCAAACATCAAGATAAGATAATTCGTTCGAGAGTTATCGCGGGAGAAAGAAATGGTGGAAAACGGTTTTTTCTAAATATTTTCGAAACGACTGACGCGATCAATTTCAAATTTTAATCAGCTCTAGAATTCAATAAAACGCGCCGATTGCCACGTCAACTATCGAAATCAATTGATTAGTTCAAAAGATATCGGCGTTGAAAAGTTAAAAAAATAACATTTTATGTTATTTTTTCCGGATAAATCACAATATAACGTAACGAAATGTGCCTGATATCATACCAACTCATCTTTTTTTATGGTTTCTTTTGATCATATAATGTCATCGAACTTGGTTTTTAGTTTAAATCATATTATCAACGAAAAAATCGATAAAACGTAGTTTTTAATATTTTTATCGGATATTTCATATTTTATTGTTCCTTACATGAGTCAAAATTTATTTAAATCTTGATTTTGATCCCCGACATTGATTTCTGCCTCAATACACTTATTTTACTGAACAAAATCAGGAACTAAATTTTAAAAACCACTTCATTGATGATTTTCGATTCTTAAATTTTCAAACTTCAGCATAACAGGTAACTTGTTAGAGCTTGAAAAGATCATAAAAAAACAATTGCATGTGATAGCATTTTCGAGCTCGAAGAGCTCGAAACTATATCTACACTAATGTTTTCGAGCTCTTTGAGGTCGAAAACAGCGGGAAGTTTTGGGGCTGGCCCGCACGGTCAACCGACAGACCGATTTTTTTAGGAGCTTTAAAGCGTCAAGTGGAAGTTATGGCCGACGGTAAGTGTCTGGCAACATTCAATATCATTTTATTATAATATATTATGTAACATGTATAAAAATCAACCATTAGAGTTAAAGTAAAGTTAGCCCTATTTTTAATAACCTTTCTCATCTGGTACCTAAGAATTAGCCGCCTAAACAACTTAGCAAATATACAGGTATTCAATCTACCTATAATCACTACTCAAATCCCCACATTTTATCCTTTAGAAAATAAGTAGCGTCGAGGGGCACTGAGCTCTTGGACTACCTATAAAGAATAGTGTCATGATTTAGTCTAATACTAAGTATTTCTATTCATTTAAAATTATGGTCAATGCCAATTTTTTATGCTTAATTCTATTACTAACAATTATCAAAAGACCACCACCTGAGTATCTGCTTGGTCTGTCTTTTTTATAACGAGGAGTATAACCAATTAATTTAAAGTTACATTTATTAGATATCTTTTTTTCGTTAATTAGCATAATGTCAACGTTGTGTCTTACTATAAAATCTTCCAATTCATTCGCTTTGTATTTTACTCCATTGGCATTCTGATGGGATATTCTTATATTTTGCTTAGTCGAATAATTATCTATTATAATTAATTATCCATTTATAATTGGATGAAATTCTAAGCGTGCTAATACTGCTTGTGTGTTATCAGTACAATTCTTAAGTTTATCATTTGGTAATCTTAGAGATTTATTTAATGATTTAATATTACAAAGGCTGATTAACGTTTCAAATGAATGGAATAACTCATTAATATCTTCTAAATTATCATTAATTTTAATTATTCTACTATTTGGTAAAGTATTATATTGCCTTACATTATTTTTGTTACCTATTAAAGGTGCTTGTTGTTGCCTTGCCCTTGCTAGATATTGCGTTGGCCCTGGTTGCTGATTAGACTCTGCTTAGGTTCACATGAACCTATTTGTTAATAGTGTAAGATAGTTTTCGTGGTTGATTACAGGTGGTTGCGACATGTGTTTTGGTTTAGCTGTAGTTATTCGTTGAAGTCTTTTCAAAACTCAATTTTTTCTAGGTGTTTTTAATAGGTCAAGCATACTTTGAATAGTAATCCAGATAGCAAAATGACATCTTGATGAGTTCTGAATGAGTTTCTATTTATGATTTGGACGTCTCATCAACATCATTAAGAAGTCTTTAAGAAGTTCTCAAGATGTCGAATGAGCCACCTAGCGAACTCAGTTAGACGTCTTTATAAAGAGTTCTCAAAAAGTTATTTTTTCTAATTTCGTAAATAAGACTTTATTATGAATTCATCAAGACGTCTTAAGGAGCTCCTAATTTTGGTATCATAAAGAAGTTAAAAAAAGAATACATTTAGACGTCATAAAACTCCGTCTTATTCATTGAGTCTTCAAGAACTCTTCATGGAGTTCTTAAAAATGATACCTTTAAGTGATTATCATAAGATTCCTCGAGGGCTCCTTCAAAAAGACATCGTAAAGCAGTCATTCTGACTCAAATGCTGTCTGGGAAGCAGGATGTTCACCCCTCCAGTTGACACACGCTGGTGTATTTTCTAGCTTCACTGTACAGTCTTTTGTCTTATGATTTCCTGTACACTTGACACATTTCGATTTATAGTGGCAGTTAATTGTACCATGTCTATAGCTCTGGCAACTATAGCACTGTGTTACTTGTTTAGGATTCTTATATTTCTCCCATTTGACCAATATGCCACAGATGTCTTTAATGGCTACTATATTTTATCAGCCTCATGATATCTCATGATACTGCAGTATCATACGGTATTGACACATAATAAATTGCCGATTCAGATTGCATATTATCTCGTGCTTTTATTTTAATTAGTTTCTCCTTGTTCTTTGATGTTTTCTATTATATCATTTATTTCCAAGGGTTGTAATCCTTTAATGAAAAATTTTTTGTCTACTTGTTCTCTTTGTGAGTAGGTATGATATAATATTTTCAGTTGGGTGAGGCTGTCAATACTGACGTTATGTTTCATTTCAAAAGTTGTGTAGAATATAATTTTTCCAGGCGAGTATTTCATTTTCAACGTAGGTAGTGTTTCTTTTACTAATTTGAGAAATGATGAAGTTTGCTGTTGAGTTAGCGTTGTAATATCAGGAACTATAGGTATTACTTGTATTTTACTTTTAGTTTTAGTCAATTCTCGTGGTTGTGCGTGTACTGACTGTGTCTTCATTGTCAATTCTAATTCATATTTCGATGATAATACTTCAAATCGGTTGCTTAATGAGATGTTAATACCCGCAGTCCTTAGGTTTTTTTTCCTGGACATGTTGTTTTGATTTATTCTTTTGAAAGGCTTAAATTGATTTACTTAAGCCAGATGAGCTAGCAGTCCATTGGCTTGAAACTGGTTTAATATCTTGTGACCCTGCTGGTCACTGTCCATTGGACGTCACTTTCTAAGCAAAAGCACAAATGCATTGTCAAAAGATGCAAAAATATGACAAATAAGGTGTTTATATGATTAAATCACACTTTAAAGGTTAAATGTATATCTCGAAATTTTCTATCAATACTCATCGAGTTTATCATATTAATAATCAATCGTAATCTCAATAATCCTCAAGAATCGATGTATTTTCTCTTTGTTAATTCAAATGAACTCTTTTTCCTTTACCAAACATATTGAATATTTTCTTAATACTTAAATTTACCTATTTAACTGCCCGGTTTTATTAAATCAAATCACCCTGATTAAAAAAAGGTATTTGACTGACAGGATAAAAAAATTTATATCCTCATGAATTCTATCCAATCCTGAAGATATAATTCAGAAGGATTCAACAATTCAAATTTTTGAACTATGTTAAATACTATTTAATTCTAAAAATATGATTTAACAGGATTTGAAATGATTTCAAAATGTTTGGATAAAATAAGATATGAGTTTTGGTTTAATCCGTTTTTATATAGTTATATATAACTTTATAAAGTAATATATACAATAATTGCCATGAGAAAAAAAAAAAAAAAAAAAATCCCCCCGACTAATGGACTCTAACCCAAGTCCTTCTAGCCCGAAGTCTGAGCTGTTGTCTACAGTGTTGTATCACACATTTGACAATAGGATTTATTGTACAGTCGAGTCACGTTATAAGTCGGGCTTGTATCTTTTTCTTTTAACCAGACTCGCGTTAATATGAGAGAGACACTAAAAGAACTTATAACGCGACTCGACTGTACTTATTTCAATTCACATAAACTTAAGAAAATTCAAGACATCAATAAATGATTGATTGTGTTATTAGCATTGCATTAAATTATATTATTATTCATAGAGTAAAGAGTCCATTAGCGGTATACCCACTTATATCCGGGCGATAATGACTTCTTCCGGTAAAATAAAAAAAATCAGAAGTTAAAATTTTTCAAACTTAACTAAAATTTTTTAAATTCTATATCTCAGTTTTTTATAACTTCCCAGATAGCAAAATAACGTCTTGATGAGTTCTGAATGAGTTCCTATTTATGATTCGGACGTCTCATCAACATCTTGAAGAAGTCTTTAAGAAGTTCTCAAGATGTCGAATGCCACCTAGCAAGCTCAGTAAGACGTCTTTAAGAAGAGTTCTCAAAGAGTTCTTTTTTCTGACTTCGTAAATAAGATTTCATTATGAATTTACCATGAGGTCTTTAAGGAGCTCCTAGTTTTGGCATCATAAAGAAGTTAAAAAAAGAATACACTTAGACGTCATAAAACTGACGTCTTATTTATGGAGTGTTCAAGAACTTTTAATTAAGAGTTTTTAAAAATGACATCTTTAAGAAGTCATCATAAGACTTCTTGATAAATCCTTCAAAAAGGCGTCGTAAAGCAGTCATTCCGACTTGAATGCTGTCTGGGTTAAATCATTGTTGAAACTTCAAAATTTTTTTGCTGTCATCCTGCTTTTGGTCTTGTTAATGTATTTCTAAGAAATTTGTCTTTCGAATCTAATGAACCAAGCTGGGAATATTGTAGAAATGTAATGAATAAAAAAAGTTTAAATGCGAAAAATAGTGTAGGTCTAGACCATCTCTGGGAAATACGAAACGACGATAATGATGTTACGAAGTTGCCGATAACCAGGATAAAAGAAAACTGATCGAGCTCCTTGAGCACGAAAACATTGTTGTGAATACATTTTTGAGCTCTTCGAGCTGGAAAATACTCACGTATGCCATTGTTGTCGGAAAAAACTGTTTTTTTAGCATTTCTATCTCCCACGATATCTTACGAATGAATTAACCGATCGAGATGGTTGTGGCGGCAATCAACGCGTTTTGTTAGATTCTTGTGCTGATTCGATTTTAGAATTGATCGATTGAGCTATTGCTGATAAATTCGAAAAAAACTAAAAAAAAAATATTTTTTGATTTACTTCTATATCTTAGAGTCTATTTGATCGATCGATTTGAAATTTTCAGAAAAGCTGACGGCCATTAAACTTTTTCGATTGTCACCTCAAATATTGTAATCAGCCACTTCATTGAAAAGATATTATGAGTTTACATCTATACACACACACACACACACACACACACACACACACACACACACACACACACACACATACAGACACTCCGATATCCTTCTGAAAATAGTAAGAATGGCTTTCTACGACCTCAAAACGTTGACATCCGATGAAAACTCGATTTTCGAAAATCGGAGTGAAAACAATAACTTCCCGAAATTTTTGAAAATTAATAATTTTCTTAGCGGGAAGTTAATAAAAAAAGTGGTCTGTACTTTTGACCGGACCTACCTATCTTAATGTATTTCGACGCGCTAAATCTGAAGTTATCTTTGCCCGTTGTTCAGTCGCGCATTTATAAATTTTATTATAAATTTATTATAACTATATCTTTAAATTTACATATTTTTATTATATTTTTTAAAATAATTATTTCGCCTAGACTTTATAATTTAAATTCATTTGCTTAAAATTATAGTCTAAATGTATGTTTAAAGATACACTTAAATTTTAGTTTTACTTAAGATTTTAAGCTGCTTATTTGTTTATTGCAGCCTTTGGCTTAAAAATTATATTGAGCTGTTACTAAATAACTGGATTTTTTCCCAGTCATTAAAATATTATAATTTTTAGAAAATATTCAAATATTTATACCAAAAGAGATGGGTATTCTCGCTCATCCTCTTATAGTCATAAAGTTTACATTTGGGCATTTTTTTTGTAATCTTTTAACAATCCTCCGGGTTTTTTGTAGTCTGCATATTATAAAATTCAGTAGACGTGCTAATATTTTTGGTAAACATTGCCATTAGGGTCCAGCCATGCCGTTACCTTAATTATCCTCAGGTATGTCGTTGGACCCAATGACGTCAAACTTTGCACCTGGCCTCTCCCGCCACCCACACCTTCCCAAAAACTGTCATCTTTTAATTACTTCTCCCTCTGGTCACCTGACCTACTTGCCATTCGTTGAAAACTCATCCTACTTCCTATTTGCCGATTCCCACTACTAAATATTGTAATGACCTCCGCCCTGGGTCAAGCTACCTTGGAACTTTGTAAATTTTTGTAATACTGGTAGCTTCAAATATATCATAGCGCACAGTCGCATAAAATAAACGACTGATTGACTTAAATTTTGAGTATATTTTTTTGATGCAAGATTTATTGCAAGTCTTGCACGTAACATTAATCACTTGCTGTAAACCAACCGCGAGTCAATTCACCGATACACCCTCAAAATTTCAAGTAAATTGAAGAAAACCATAAAAGTAAGTCATTACTGCACATGCGAGTTAACCAACCAAGTAGTGGGAGAAAGCCCATTGACATACTATGTGAAGAACAGTCTATAATTTAATCTTCAAAGGAATGGGCTTTCTCCCACTACTTAGTTGGCTAACGCGCATGTGCAGTAATGACTTACCTATAAAACAATGGTGGGAGAAAAGCCCATTCTTTTGCAGACTTAACTATACAGTATAACTATGCGGCCATATTTATCATTTCTTCGTGAAACTTGTTAGCGTTTACATCGCAGTGTTAACTAATAAGCTCAAATATTTGTTGATATTGTGTAGATATTTTGGTTAAAGCTTTCACTTACTATGGTTGACTCAGCGTATTCATTTGTTTCAGTGCTTATCAATGATGAAGACATTGATATATCGAAACCACCACCAACTCCAGGGAAATCAATTGAACGGGATTTTCCTGATATCTACAAAAAATACGACCAGCCGACGAAGCCAATTGAATTCGAATCGACAGAGGTAAAACATTCTATAGAGCATGTTAATCAAAAATATAATTTTAGTGTTTTAGATAAAAGAGGGAAAAAACAAGTCACGATCCGACAATTTCCAAACCAGAATAGGAGTCGATGGATTGAGGAATTATATTCTACCAGTGGCTCCATTAATAGTGTGAGGAAAAATAGAAATGTGAAACGGGTTCAAAAACGAAAAGGGTGCTCGTTACAAGAAGATGCTATTCCATACCAGAGTAAGAAGCACAAAACTTCTTAATTGATAACAAAAAAAATTTACGTGATCGATATTTATTAGTTGTAGTTTATAAAGTTTCTTATGTTATATCACCTTTTTTGCATGTTCTTTAAGTAATTGAATTTTATATTCATTAATTAAAATTTTTCAGTTTATCGCATGTTAGTTTTAAGAAATAATGACAACCGGCCGGCTTGGCCACTAAAAATATTTTATTTTTTGAGATATATTTTATATTAATATGTTGCTAGAACACTGGGTTCTGAATATTTTTAAACACGCCAGTAGAAACTACTTCTGACTGCCAGTCCTAAGCCTGGGAAAAGTGTGAAGGGAAATATATTAAATCAAGTACACGTTCAAACACATATATATGTGTAAAGGGTCATAGCGCGAGTCTACTGTGTTTCTATATCGTAGACATAGTGGTATTTATCCTCTCATTTTCGAAAACTTTTTTAAAATAAAATTTTTTTTAAAAATTCTTTTTTTAGTCGAAAGATAATTAATTGTCCGTCTTAAAATTATAAAAGTTTGCCCATTTTATATAGTTCTGAGCACTAATTTTAGTAATTAAATTTAGCTAGCATATACTATAGCACCCCCAATTTAGAAATATATATAATACAAATAAACTCAAGATTTAGATTCAACAGATTGAACTGCATAAAAATCATAATCGATCTATTAATCTAGCTCTATAAAATTTATTTTATCACAATAACTTCAATTTTTTGTTTTCTTTGTCAGATTTTGATAGTTTTTCAGTCTTGTAATTCTTTATTAAATGAAAATTTTAACAAGTTGTAAATTAATATAAATTTGAAGTTTATTTGGCCCGTTAGCCCTAAATTTTTTGCTATTTTCAGGGACTTTCTTGCAATTTACTTAGATTTTCAATGGCTTATAAACTTCAAATTTGGATACAGCGGACCAAAATACATAAAAATCATACTTAGTCTATAGTTCCATAATTTCTTTTCTTACCAAAACTGCTAATTTTTGGCAATTTTTATGGTTTTTTTCAATTGACTTGAAATTTTGAGAGTGTACGGGCAAAAATAACTTCAGATTCGGATTCAGCGCGTCGAAATACATTAAGATAGGTAGGTCCGGTCAAAAGTACAGACCACTTTTATATTATGCAGGCCGGTTTTTATTTTATTCTAATGAAATGAAAACATTATTCCAGGATTAAAATGTAATCAACAGAAACTACATTTTTTAATACTGGTTAAATCCTTTTATATTCTAAAGAGATAATGAAATGAAACCATTATTTCAGGACTAAAAAGTATTTGACAGAAGCAAAAATTTTTAAGCACTGATTTAAATCTTTTCATGTCCTAAAAAGATTGAAAAAAAAAACATTATTCTAGTATTAAAAAGTATTCAGTAAAATCAGAAATTTCAAATACTACTTTAATTCTGTCATATCCTACTACTCCTTTCGATATCATTTTAGTATGAAAAAGTATTTAATATGATTAATCGTGAAATTCGAAACGAGATTTACAGTATTCAGCCGGATTTGAAAGCATTAACATTTGAATCCTTTTTAATCCTATCAAATACTTTTTGTCAATCAGGGGCACAGGTTTATGATTTTACAAATTATAATTGCATACTACTACTCTAATATATCCACTCTGCGCTCGGCTGATTAACCAAGCTCAATCGTACTACAAATATAATTTGTTATAATTTTTTTTCTGTAATTACTTAGTACAGAAATTCTCCAATCGTATAATATTTATCGTTTATTGATAAATTTTGTTATGGAAATACAAATTTAAATAGTAAGAAATAAGTACTAGTTAAATGTGATATTTGTTTGTAAGACCCGAGTGTATACATTAAAAATATATGTAATAATGTATGCCATGATTGGTATGATATTTTTTTTAGCCTCGCCAAACATCGAGGCATCTTCCATAATTATTACTACAATGATTATGTTTATATTTTATTATTAATTTGAGTTGTTAAAGCGGTATTCATAGCTTCTAAACCCATAGTGCTCTGATAAAATACCAAATACACTTAATATATACTATCTTTTCAGTGAAATAAATTTTCGGAAATCACAATAAAACATTTTGTTAGAAGGAAAAAAAATATTTATTGTAAATTCAGAGAGATATATTTAAAAAAATGTAAATAAATCTGAGATTTGAACACCGTTGAGTAAAATTTAATCTTTTTTCGCTTTTGAAATTCTCTTTATTTATATCTTTTATAATAACATTACAAAAGTGTTGTACATTTATGTGCTAGTCATTAGGTTTCCATTTTCTATTGAAAATTTTACACATTTAGTTTGTTATGTCTTATTTATACTTATTTATGATAGCGTATTTATATTATTTATTAGTTATCTTTTGAGTAAAATTTTAAAAAATCTCATTAGTTTTTTAGGGTTTACCTTAAATTAAACTATATACTATACTTATAAGCTAAAGAATATATACAATATTTACAAAATTTACAAAGAGTATATCCATTATTTTTAATTTATCTTACAGTTAATATCTTAGTTTTATGTATTTAGTTATTTAGGAGTAGGCTATGAGGAAGTTTGTACTTTATTTTAAATGGTGCGGTGTCTTGAGTTAGAGTACCTACATCATTTAATATTTTATGCTGTTTGACTCTTATTTCATAAAATTTCTATGTTCTTTCAAAAATATCATCGTATAAATCAGTTACATTAAGTTTTTCTCTAATTTTTTTGTTAGTTATATTTAATACTTCATTATATATAAGTCTTAGCGTTTTATTTTGTACTCCCTGATTAAAAACTCCGATTGAATCCGATTGAAATGTTCGGGAGCGTTTGAGGCCTCCGATTGAATTTCAATCAGATTCAATCGGAAAAAAATATTTTTTATTTTCGATTATTTTCCGATTGAATCTGATTAAATCCGATTGAAATATCTCAATCAGTTTTAATCAGATTCAATCGAAAAATGATAATTTTTTTAAAATTATTTTCCGATTGAAACCGATTAAAACTGATTCAGAAAAATTCAATCAGATTCAATCGGAAAATAATAATTTTTTTTTAATTATTTTCCGATTGAAACCGATTAAAACTGATTGAAAAAAATTCAATCAGATTCAATCGGAAATTTTATCCCGATTGATCAATTTTTTATTTCTCCGTGTAGAATGTTCTAATTGATTTTAAACTATCTTCCTGATGAGCTAGATAAATAGCTAAAGTCCTTAGTAAAAATGAAACGAGGCACTGGCTAGCGTCGCTAGAATCAATGCTAACGGTAGATGACAAACGAGGCGGCCCTCGTTTATTTTTAATAGGGGTGTGCGTATTATCTATGAGATACGAGTAGTTTAACATTAGACAGTATGAAAATTGTCAGCTTAATATAGTATAATTTTTTTTTACTGTAGAATGTTCTACTGATTGTATCTTATAAACAGTGCACTCTAGCAAATCACCCTGTTTAGAAAATCTTATAGATTCTCATACATTCCCATAGAGATTTTATGAGAATGAATGAGTTCTATGAGAAGTGCTATATGGTTAAGTATAGGACCTTATACATACAGCTATAAGAATCTCTCGGATTTTTTTAGCAGGGAAGTATAATAAACAATTCCGTAGAGGACGAAATTTTCTAAAAAATGGGTGCTATGCATCTTTTTCGTACGATGAGCCGTTTTTTTTTTTACTATTAACAAAATTATATGAAACAAGTGAAAAATAGATTTTCGGAGCAGATAGAATCGACATAGATCGAGTTGGAGCAATTTGTTTTATAGACTTTCAAATTCAACAAATTCTCTGCAAATTAAAACTGGTTTCGAAAAGATAGCTTAAAATCTGGCTAAGTTATAGCAATTTAAAAAAAATGTTATTCAATTAATATACTTTTTAAATGGAAAAATGTGATACTCGAGAGAAAGTACTTTGAATTAAATTTAAGAGCTGAAATTTTCAGGGAATTTTTTTCTTAATATAAACAACAAAATTTTCTTGTGTCGGCTAGAAAAAAAAAATTTCGTTTCAAACGAAGCGGATTCAATTAGAAAATAATAATTCATCTATCGATTATTTTCCGATTGAATCCGATTAAATCCGACAGAAAATTTTCAATCAGTATCAATCGGATTCAATCGGAAAATAACAATTCAGATAGTATTGATAATTATTAAAATTTGGGCAGATATGAATTTCATTTATCACTAATTCAGCAGTTTTTTAAAAAACCGAGTATAGAATTTTATCTGTCTTTCCAATTTAATCAATTTTATAAAAAGTTAAAACAAGCATTTTTCAGGATTCTATAAAAACTTTTTTTAAAAAACTGTATTGATTGAGTTTAAAACTATCACGAAAATAAAAGGAAACATCAATAAAAAATTATATTATATATTAAGTTGGTTAAAAAAAAATTTTTTTTTTTTTTTGGTACCCAAAAATTGATAGTCTACCTAAAAATAAAAATTTCGGTACCAATCCAAGCTCTTAATAATAATACTACGGTTTGCGTCAATCAATTTTTCTATTTTCTATTTAAATAACACGGGAAAAAAACTTTTTATTTTTTAGAATTTTCTAACTTACAAGCCAATCAACGAATTATTATGCACGACAGATATTTTTGTAGGATATTGAATGCTCTACAACAAAAGTCTCATCATTTTTTGATAAATCTAACTGTTCAAAAGTTATTTGAGCTTAAACTCAAGTTTATAGAAAATTTTGAGATCTTCTTACTTTTCCGGCGAAACTATCAGTTTTATCAGAAAATCTCATAGAAACTTTTTTGTAGGTAATTTCATTTCTCAAAAATTATCATAAATAAAGTTTTTCAAAATTTCGTTTTTTTTTTCTAGTTATTTTCATTTCAATGTCAAGCTCTTAAAAAAATAGTTTTCTGATTGATTTTTTATAAATTCTAAAATATATTTTATGTATTTAAACTTATATTTTTTAAATAAATTTTTTTCATGGGGGTGTTTAACGCGAGGATTGTCGTATGCTCCAACTAATAGAAAAAAGAGTTGCTTGAACCAAGAGAAAAATTTCTTAGGAGAAAAGATATATGTAGAGGAGAGGAAATTCACCAGTCCTAGGCAATAGCAGTGGGAGTAGTTCGATGCTCGCCACTAGATAGGGCCTACCACTTGTGAAGTGTCCCTGGTAAGAAACGTAGTTCAGAAGTATTATATTCCAGACTTGAAAGCAATTCTGACACGGAAAGAATTGAATAGCATTGACAGTGCACAGTGAGTACAGAAAGAGGAACGACGAAAGAGACAGAAAGGACAGTGTTTTAAAGAATTGCATACATTCACTTACGCTGGGTCTATGAGCCTTAATCAACCACGCTATAATAATAGCAACTCATCTCTAGGAGATGCCAACGGGCGACCTCCAACATTACCTCAAAACCTTGAAGATTCGCTAATAGCAGCATTTAAAAAAAGCAAAACTAAACCAAAAAGGAAGCTAAACGGCGACAACATGCCAAAGCAAAATAAGACCGCAAAAATTGACATACCACTCCAAAACAGATTCGAAGCCTTGTCATCATCAAGTGAAGACTCTCAAGACGACGACGACAACTTAATGGATACGCAAACAACCAAAACTAAGAACAATATTATTCCGATTATAGTAGACATCAGTAAAATAGACATCAACTATACAAAAAAGTTAATCAAGAGAGTAAAAGAAATACTCCCAGGAGTTAACATGAAATACTCACCAAAAACTTTGACATTCTACACTACGACAGAGGAAAATCATAAGACCATATCGGAGCATCTAGACAAGTACAAGATAGAGTATCATACATTTACTCGGAAATCTCAACGAGAACAAAAGTTTGTGATCAAAGGTCTTCCACCAATCGATATAAACGACATCGTCGAAAACCTTAAGAGTCAGGGGGTAAACCCCACCAAAGTTGCAATCATGAAAAGACCGAAAGATGCCAAAGCTAAAAACGAAGAGGATGAAGAAGTGGCTACGTACTACATGGCCGCACCACATGACGCAGACACCTCAGTCATCTTCAAAATAAGATATATCTGCAGCCTGAAAGTCAGATGGGAAAAATATAAAAACCCCAAACGAGTAACACAATGTTACAACTGCCAAAGGTTTGGACACGGAACATCTAACTGTCACAATAAACCAAAATGTGTTAAATGCGCAGGGGAACATACAGCAAAAGATTGTAAATTAGACACAAACGATAAACTCAAGTGTGCTAATTGCAAAGGCGAGCATCCTGCCAATTATTCAAAATGTCCATCGTATCTCTCTCACCTGGAAAATATTGACCAAAGAAGAATTAAATCAGCTGTCTCTTCAATACCAAGGAAGCCTCCAGCACCGGCTTATACAACTCAAAACTTCCCTTCTATACGTACAAAGCAGCAACAGAATCAACATCAACGAGCGGAATCATCAAGAGAACACAACAACGCCAATCCAACAACAGAATATGGTAATTCTAATCTTAGCTTTAGTAATGCAGTAAAATTTAATGACTTAAAAGAAAATCTTAGTAATATTAATGAATTAATTACTGAACTAAACACCTTAAATCAACTGTGTGACATCAAGGCTATGTTATCAATGATCAAACAGCTTAACAACAAAATGAAATCGTGCAAAGATAATACCGCAAAATGCTTAGCTTTTTTCAACTTCCTCGAAGAAATGAATAATGGCGAATAAAAATAATATGCCTGATAACTTAAAAATAACCCATTGGAATGCCAATGGGCTAATGCAAAAATGGTCGGAGTTAAAAAGCTACATTGATCATAATAACATAGACGTGATGCTACTAAATGAAATTCGCACGCCACAAAAATATTCATATAACTTGCGAGGCTACTCGAGTTATAGGTTAGATAGAACAGGCAAACACGCTGGTGGAGGCCTCTTGATTCTAGTCAATAATAATATTAAACATAGTCCAATAACTCTAAATCATAATTTCTCCACTATAGAAGCCATTGGGGTTAAAATAGATAAATTAGCCATCTTCTCAATTTATGCCAGACCGGAAATAAATAAGAAAGTAAACGTCATAGACACGACAGATCTCAACAAGCTTATGGGATGTGCTCCAAAAGTAATAGCTCTAGGGGATTATAACGCCAAACATCAAGTATGGGGTTGTAAAACATCTAACAAGAGTGGTCGCGTAATCCAAAAGTATACGAGTAGTAATCAACTAACTGTAGTAGCTCCACATCAATACACATTATATCCAACTAATGGCGGCCAAGCTAGTACAGTTGATTTCGCGATAGTAAAAAACTGTAATACAATCTCAAACATAGAAGCAATCAATGATCTTGACTCTGACCATCTACCTGTACACCTCGAACTAGGTACCACTAAAGACATAAGACACGAACCCAAATACATGATTGACTATAAAAACGCTGACTGGCAACTCTTCAAATCAACAATAAACGAAAAACTGACTGTTAACTATAGAATCAAAACAAAAGAGGAAGTTGACGATACTATTAACATGCTACAGACAATCATTATTAACGCAAAAAACCAAGCTATCCCTAATAAACTCCTACGTCCTGACAAAAGTGTACTACCAGACCATATACAAGAACTCATACGCAAGAGAAACAGGATAAGGAATATATATCAAAGAACAAAAGTAGACATATACAGACAACAGAAAAACAGCCTTTCTAATACAATAACCAGAGAAATACAAACGTGGAACAATGACAACTGGGAGAAAAAACTGCAAAATCTAAATGTTAAAGATAACTCAATCTGGAAAACAGCCAAATCTTTTACAAAAAAACTAGACAATAAAATCCCGACCTTACATGGACCAAACGGCTTAGTATTTACTGACACCGAAAAAGCTAACGTTTTAGCAGAAAACTTTGAGCAGGTACATCATTTGACTGAAAACGACGGCGACGTTGAGACAGAAACACTAATCAATAACACATACGAAGAAATTATAAACACATGCGTAGATAAAGACGACGTGAAGCTAACAACACCACATGAAATAGTTAAAGCCATTAAGAAAACAAAATCAAAAAAAGCACCGGGGCCGGATGGAATACAAAATATCTTGTTAAAAAACCTTCCTAAAAAAGCCATTGTACAGCTTATGTACGTCTTTAACACTTGTATGTTGATATCCTACTTTCCAAAAATATGGAAGAAAGCCAATATATTGGCCTTCCCCAAGCCTAACAAAGACAAGCTGTTCCCCCAAAACTATCGTCCTATTAGCTTGCTTCCTACTTTGAGCAAGATATTCGAAATAATTATTCTCAACAGAATTAAAAAATTTGAAGGAAATAATAATATCATGAGGGAGGAACAGTTTGGTTTTCGTGATAAAAGGAGCACAATCCATCAGCTTTCGAGAATTACTAATTACATAACAACTAATTTTAATCTCAATAAATCAACGGCTATGATCCTTCTCGATATCGAGAAGGCTTTCGATACGGTCTGGCATAGAGGTTTAATATATAAATTAAAGCTCATTGGAATGCCAATACACATAATTAAACTACTGCAAAGTTATCAGATAAAAAGAACTTTTAGCGTTGTAGTGAACGGTGCTGCATCAAAATTACAAACAGTTGTGGCAGGGGTGCCGCAAGGCTCTATCCTAGGGCCACAACTTTTCTCATATTATATCAATGATCTCCCCATAGATCCTAACACGAATACAGCACTGTTTGCTGAAGACACAGCAGTCTACATAGCTTCTTGGAATAAAAACAACGCAATCAAAAAGTTGCAAAAAACCCTCAATGGCTTCATGGAATATTATAATAAGTGGAAAATAAAAATAAATGCAGCCAAAACTGAAAGTATCATATTTAGTCACAAAAAGAAACTAAAAAGAGGGGAGAATGATCTCAATATTACAATTAACAATGAGGTAATTAAGCCTAAAAATAATGTAAAATACTTAGGAGTAACTCTAAGCAATAGGTTGAATCATAAACTACATATATCTAAAGCGTGCAATAAAGCATACGCCATGCGAAACCTCCTGTTTCCACTCATAAATAAAAAAAGCAAGTTATCTACAAAAAATAAAATTATACTGTACAAAGCATTAATTAAACCAATAATACTATATGCGGCACCCATATGGGGCAACGCCTCAAAAACATTAATATCAAAAATGCAAACTGTACAAAATAAAATACTAAGAGTGATAGCTAATGTGGGACCTGAAATATCTAATGTAAAAATAAAAAATAAGCTAAATATTAATGATATAACAAATGACATATATATGCAAACAAAAAAGTTCTATAAAACTAGTGTTAAGCAACATAAAATATTGAATGACATAGGGGCACTAAATAAGAACAACGCTCCGTTTCAAATAAAATACAAATTACCTTACAGCTTGCTGTGGGACAGCCCCTGTAAATAGTTTAGATATAAGTAGTTGTAAGATGTACATAGTAGTATGTAAGATAGTAAGTAAGAATAAAGAAATCTCATGGGCTTTTTTAATTTTTACCCTATCCAAATATATAAATACACAAGTATTATTACTTAATTACATAAAAATATAAACATTTAATGTAACAGAAAAATGTAACTGGTAAAACTGCGTAGGCAATAGGTACAGCCATAAAAATGTAAAACATACTCCTGTAAACTTGTAATGATAAATAAAAACAATACTTAAAATGCAAAAAAAAAAAATTCTGACACGAGCACTCCTCTGTTCTTTGATAGAGTGACAAGTGCCATTTTTGGTGGTAATATTTTATATCCTATATTACTTCATGACATAAAATCTAATTGTTAATATAGATTCAACGTAGATTTTAATATATTTGATTTTTTAATTTTTTACCATTTAATAATATATAAAATTATTTTTTTCCGGGAATCTTTTTCCGATGGACTTTTAATCAGTTTCAATCAGATTCAATCGGAAACTTCCGAATGATTCCGATTAAAACTGATTAAAAGTCCATCGGAAATTTTTGATTAACTTTCAATCGGAATCATTCGGAAGTTTCCGATTGAATCCGATTGAAACTGATTAAAAGTCAATCGAAAATTTCTCATTAACTTTCAATCAGAATCATTCGGAAGTTTCCGATTGAAACTGATTCAAAGTCAATCAGAAATTTCCAATTAAATCTGATAGGACGTTTTCAATCAGTTTCAATCGGAGTTTTTAATCAGGGCTCTTTGGATTTTAGTTATATTATTTTTGGTAGTATTGCTCCATATGGGGCTGGCATACATTAAAATAGATTTAATCATAGCTTTATATGATAATACTTTGTTTTTAACAGATAGTTTGCTTTTAGTTCTATTGAGCGGGTATAAAAGATTTTTAATTTGTTATGCTTTATTGCACGCCTTGATTATATGCTCATTATGTTTTAATTGAGTATCGAGGACCATGTCTAGATATTTAACTTGTTTTTTAGGTTTAATAGTTTTATAGTCTTTTCCAGGTTTTGGAAATGCTAGTACTTGTGCTTCTTTCCATTTAGCAGGGAAATACGAGGTTTTAAAACAGTTATTAAAAATATATGTTAGCTGGACCACTGCTTTTTTGGGTAAGTTTTTTAGGATAATATTCTGAATGCCATCTGGTCCGGGTGCCTTTGTAGATTCAGTATTTTTAATTGCTAATAGTATTTCAGCTGGAGAAGTTAGTTTCAAAGTGTTTTCATCTATGTGTTTATTTTTTATCGTAAAGGAAGCTTTTTTGATTGTCTTTTCAAAGTCTTCGTCACCGTCTGTATCGGTTAGAAAATGTACTCTCTCAAATGTATGGGCGAGGGCATCGGCTTTTTCCTTGTCGGAGAAAGCCAGTCCGTTTGGTCCGTGTAATGTGGGTATGTCCGAGTCATTTCTTTTCGCAAATCGTTTCGCTGTTATCCAAATTGAGTTGTCTTTGATTTTTAGGTTTTCTAGTTTTTTTTCCCACGTTTCGTTCAGGTGGCGGCTAATCTCACGATTGACTAGATTACTGAGTCTATTTTTCTCAATTTTGTATATGGACAGTAGAGTTCTTTGGTATTTACGTCTTACACTGTTTCTGGTTTGGATTAGTTGTTTTATATTATCTGGTAGTTGTGTCTCGCAGGATTTCATTTTGATTTTTGGTATGGCTTTTTCTTTTGCTTCGTTGATGATATCCGTTAGATTTTTAACACATTCGTCTATATCTGTCTTGGTGTTTATATTTTGATTGATTGTAAGCTTGTCGTTGATTATGTTTCTGAATTTTTTCCAGTTTGCCTTTATATAGTTTAGTATGTGCCGTATGTCATGTTGTATTTTGTCGTGGTTTCCTAGTTCAAGAAGTATAGGGAGATGGTCGGAGTTTAGATCGTTTATCGTTTCTACAGTTAAGGGAGTGCTGATGTTTTTAGCTATGGCAAAGTCTACAACACTGGGGAGTCCGTCGTTTGTGGGGTGTAGTGTAAAATTGTCTGGTGCTAATATAGCGTAACTATGGATGTAAACTATTTTGTGAATTATCTATCCGTTTTTGTTTGCTCTTTTACAGTTCCACGTTGAGTGTTTGGCGTTAAAATCTCCCATAACCAGCATTTTATTGGAGCTGCTTAGGATTTTTTCAAGTTCGGTAGGGTCAATAATGTTCGTTTTGTTGTCTTTAGTAGGTCTCACGTATATAGAATATACTGCAATTTGGTTACTTAATATGATACCTATTACTTCAATTGTTTGAAAGTCAAGATTAATGTTCGTTTCTTTATGTTTAATATCATTTTTAATTAAAATTAACAGGCCACCTCCCGGGTTAACGCCTGTCCTGTCTTTCCTATACGTTTTATACCCGCTCATAGCAAATTTTTTATCTTTTGGAAGTTTTGATTCATTGACTAGCATGATATCAATGTCTTTTTCAAATATAAAATTTTTTAATTCAGCCCACTTGTGCTGAAGCCCATTGGCATTCCAATAGGCTATTTTTAAATTATGAATAAAATTTGATCAAACGATTCTGGTGAAAAATAAAGTAATCTCTCTCAATGATCCGCGTAAAAGGGTTGGCTTTGTGTTCAGCGGTGGTGGCGCCACTATCTACTGACGTCAGTTTGTAGAAACTATTCTTACGTTTTTTTAAAGTATTAGTCACTCTAATATTCGTCAAGATGACTGAGACATCTGTATCTCCAGCTCCAGTTGAAGAGAAGGCTCCGGCCAAGGTCGATTCGCCTAAAAAAGCTGCTGCCAAAAAACCAGAACTCAAATAGCGTTATTTGCGGACGACACCGCTCTCTTCCTCGCCTCATGGTGTAAAACACTAGCAGTAGATTTAATATAAGAATATCTAAATGAAATAATTATATTTTTCAGTTAATGGAAAATCAAAATTAATGCTGGTAAAACAGAACTAATTATATTTAGTAAAAAAGTAAATAGCACTGACAAAAAGAAAATGAAAAATGTAGACTTACATATTAAAGTAAACAACGAAATAATTAGACCAAAAAATCACGTTAGATATCTAGGAGCGATTCTGAACAAAACATTAACATTTACGGAACTCTTCGAGCTCGAAAATGTTATCACATGCAATTGTTTTTTTATGATCTTTTCAAGCTCTAACAAGTTACCTGTTATGCTGAAGTTTAAAAATTTAAGAATCGAAAATCATCAATGAAGCGGTTTTTAAAATTTAGTTCCTGATTTTGTTCAGTAAAATAAGTGTATTGAGGCAGAAATCAATGTCGGGGATCAACCTCAAGATTTAAGTAAGTTTTGACTCATCTAAGAAACAATAAAATATGAAATATCCGATAAAAATATTAGAAACTACGTTTTATCGCTTTTTCTGTTGATAATATGATTTAAACTAAAAACCAAGTTCAATGACATTATATCATCAAAGGAAACCATAAAAAAGATGAGTTGGTATGATATCAGGCACATTTTAGTACGTTATATTATGATTTATCCGGAAAAAATAACATAAAATGTTATTTTTTTAACATTTCAACGCCGATATCTTTCGAAGTAATCAATCGATTTCGATAGTTGACGTAACAATCGGCGCGTTTTATTGAATTCTAGAGCTGATTAAAATTTGAAATCGATTGCGTCAGTCGTTTCGAAAATATTTAGAAAAAACCGTTTTTCACCTTTTTCTTTCTCCCGCGATAACTCTCGAACGAAATATCCGATTTTGATGTTTGAGGTGGCAATCGACGCGTTTTATCAAATTCTAGAGCTGATTGAATTTTGAAGTCGATCGTATAAGTCGTTTTCGAGAAATCAATAAAAAACTAAAAAAAAAAAAAATTTTTTTTTTCGTAATTGGCCAATATCTTCGAGTCTACTTGGTCAAATGATCTGAAATTTTCAGAAAAGTTGATGGCCAAAAAACTCTTTCGATTGCCGCCTTAACCATCCAAATCGGTTTAATAGTTAAAAAGTTATAAAGAGTTTACATACACACACACACACACACACACACACACACACACACACACACACACACACACACACACACACATACAGACACTCGGACATCATTCTAAAAATAGTCAGAATAGCTTCCTAAGACCTCAAAACGTCGACATCTGATGAAAACTCGATTTTTGAAAATCGGGGCAAAAACGATAACTTCCCGAAATTTTTGAAAATCATCGATTTTCTAAGCGGGAAGTTAAAAAATATAAAACAAATAAACAATTGGTAAAGTCCCCCATCGGATAGGAACAATTAATAATTTATGTTAACATTTATGTATTACTAATTTCATAAATAAAGAGATTTTATAAACGTCAAACATAGATATCTCATTTAGTTCAAAGCACGAGCATAGTACCGCCGCGCTCATACTCACGTCTGAATGTTTTTGGTGTCTGGGAAATGTTTGGCCCTTATGATTGGTCTGGCTGAAAAAATATATGTTTAAAATAGTCCTTTAAATAACATATATAAGAACCAGACGTTAGAATTTAAATAAAGTTACTATATTTTAAACTTCCCGCTAAGAAAATCGACGATTTTCAAAAATTTCGGGAAGTTATTGTTTTCACCCCGATTTTCTAAAATCGAGTTTTCATCAGATGTCGACGTTTTGAGGTCCTAGGAAGCTATTCTGACTATTTTCAGAATGATGTCCGAGTGTGTGTATGTATGTGTGTGTGTGTGTGTATGTATGTAAACTCTTTGTAACTTTTGAACTAATGAATCGATTTGGATGGTTGAGGTGGCAATCGAAAGAGCTTGTTGGCCATCGACTTTCCTGAAAATTTCAGATTATTTGATAGAATAGACTCGAAAATATTGGCGAATTACGAAAAAAAAAAAAATTTTTTTTTTAGTTTTTTATTGATTTCTCAAAAACGACTTATACGATCAACTTCAAAATCTAATCAGCTCTAGTATTCAATAAAACGCGTCGATTCCCACCTCAAACATCAAGATAAGATAATTCGTTCGAGAGTTATCGCGGGAGAAAGAAATGGTGGAAAACGGTTTTTTCTAAATATTTTCGAAACGACTAAATAAAGTTACGATATTTTTTTAGAAGCTTTAAAGCGTCCAGTGAAGTTATGACCGACGGTAAGTGTCTGGCAACATTCAATATCATTTTATTATAATATATTATGTAACATGTATAAAAATCAACCATTAGAGTTAAAGTAAAGTTAGCCCTATTTTTAATAACCTTTCGCATCTGGTACCTAAGAATTAGCCGCCTAAACAACTTAGCAAATATACAGGTATTCAATGTACCTATAATCACTACTCAAATCTCTAGATTTTATCCTTTAAAAAATAAGTAGCGTCGAGGGGCACATTTGACAATAGGATTTATTGTACAGTCGAGTCACGTTATAAGTCCGGCTTGTATCTTTTCCTTTTAACCAGACTCGCGTTAATATGAGAGAGACACTAAAAGGACTTATAACGCGACTCGACTGTATTTATTTCAATTCACATCAACTTAAGTAAATTCAAGACATCAATAAATGATTGATTGTGTTATTAGCATTGCATTAAATTATATTATTATTCATAGAGTAAAGAGTCCATTAGCGGTATACCCACTTATATCCGGGCGATAATGACTTCTTCCGGTAAAATAAAAAAAATCAGAAGTTAAAATTTTTCAAACTTAACTAAAATTTTTTAAATTCTATATCTCAGTTTTTTATAACTTCCCAGATAGCAAAATGACGTCGTGATGAGTTCTAAATGAGTTCCTATTTATGATTTGGACGTCTCATCAACATCTTGAAGAAGTCTTTAAGAAGTTCTCAAGATGTCGAATGCCACCTATCAAGCTCAGTAAGACGTCTTTAAAAAGAGTTCTCAAAGAGTTCTTTTTTCTGACTTCGTAAATAAGATTCCATTATGAATTTACCATGAGGTCTTTAAGGGGCTCCTAGTTTTCTTTTATCCTGGTTATCGGCAACTTCGTAACATCATTATCGTCGTTTCGTATTTCCCAGAGATGGTCTAGACCTACACTATTTTTCGCATTTAAACTTTTTTTATTCATTACATTTCTACAATATTCCCAGCTTGGTTCATTAGATTCGAAAGACAAATTTCTTAGAAATACATGCTCCTTGAGCACGAAAACATTGTTGTGAATACATTTTTGAGCTCTTCGAGCTGGAAAATACTCACGTATGCCATTGTTGTCGGAAGAAACTGTTTTTTTAGCATTTCTTTCTCCCACGATATCTTACGAATGAATTAACCGATTGAGATGGTTGTGGCGGCAATCAACGCGTTTTGTTAGATTCTTGTGCTGATTAGATTTTAGAACTGATCGATTGAGCTATTGCTGATAAATTCGAAAAAAACTAAAAAAAAAATATTTTTTGTTTTACTTCTATATCTTAGAGTCCATTTGATCGATCGATTTGAAATTTTCAGAAAAGCTGACGGCCAACAAACTCTTTCGATTGTCACCTTAAATATTGTAATCAGCCACGTCATTAAAAAGATATTAAGAGTTTACATCTATATACACACACACACACACACACACACACACACACACACACACACACGGATATCCTTCTGAAAATAGTAAGAATGGCTTTCTACCACCTCAAAACGTTGACATCTGATGAAAACTCGATTTTCGGAAATCGGAGTGAAAACAATAACTTCCCGAAATTTTTGAAAATTAATAATTTTCTTAGCGGGAAGTTAATAAAAAAAGTGGTCTGTACTTTTGACCGGACCTACCTATCTTAATGTATTTCGACGCGCTAAATGTGAAGTTATCTTTGCCCGTTGTTCAGTCGCGCATTTATAAATTTTATTATAAATTTATTATAACTATATCTTTAAATTTACATATTTTTATTATATTTTTTAAAATAATTATTTCGCCTAGACTTTATAATTTAAATTCATTTGCTTAAAATTATAGTCTAAATGTATGTTTAAAGATACACTTAAATTTTAGTTTTACTTAAGATTTTAAGCTGCTTATTTGTTTATTGCAGCCTTTGGCTTAAAAATTATATTGAGCTGTTACTAAATAACTGGATTTTTTCCCAGTCATTAAAATATTATAATTTTTAGAAAATATTCAAATATTTATACCAAAAGAGATGGGTATTCTCGCTTATCCTCTTATAGTCATAAAGTTTACATTTGGGCATTTTTTTTGTAATCTTTTAACAATCCTCCGGGTTTTTTGTAGTTTGCATATTATAAAATTCAGTAGACGTGCTAATATTTTTGGTAAACATTGCCATTAGGGTCCAGCCATGCCGTTACCTTAATTATCCTCAGGTATGTCGTTGGACCCAATGACGTCAAACTTTGCACCTGGCCTCTCCCGCCACCCACACCTTCCCAAAAACTGTCATCTTTTAATTACTTCTCCCTCTGGTCACCTGACCTACTTGCCATTCGTTGAAAACTCATCCTACTTCCTATTTGCCGATTCCCACTACTAAATATTGTAATGACCTCCGCCCTGGGTCAAGCTACCTTGGAACTTTGTAAATTTTTGTAATACTGGTAGCTTCAAATATATCATAGCGCACAGTCGCATAAAATAAACGACTGATTGACTTAAATTTTGAGTATATTTTTTTGATGCAAGATTTATTGCAAGTCTTGCACGTAACATTAATCACTTGCTATAAACCAACCGCGAGTCAATTCACCGATACACCCTCAAAATTTCAAGTAAATTGAAGAAAACCATAAAAGTAAGTCATTACTGCACATGCGAGTTAACCAACCAAGTAGTGGGAGAAAGCCCATTGACATACTATGTGAAGAACAGTCTATAATTTAATCTTCAAAGGAATGGGCTTTCTCCCACTACTTAGTTGGCTAACGCGCATGTGCAGTAATGACTTACCTATAAAGCAATGGTGGGAGAAAAGCCCATTCTTTTGCAGACTTAACTATACAGTATAACTATGCGGCCATATTTATCATTTCTTCGTGAAACTTGTTAGCGTTTACATCGCAGTGTTAACTAATAAGCTCAAATATTTGTTGATATTGTGTAGATATTTTGGTTAAAGCTTTCACTTACTATGGTTGACTCAGCGTATTCATTTGTTTCAGTGCTTATCAATGATGAAGACATTGATATATCGAAACCACCACCAACTCCAGGGAAATCAATTGAACGGGATTTTCCTGATATCTACAAAAAATACGACCAGCCGACGAAGCCAATTGAATTCGAATCGACAGAGGTAAAACATTCTATACAGCATGTTAATCAAAAATATAATTTTAGTGTTTTAGATAAAAGAGGGAAAAAACAAGTCACGATCCGACAATTTCCAAACCAGAATAGGAGTCGTTGGATTGAGGAATTATATTCTACCAGTGGCTCCATGAATAGTGTGAGGAAAAATAGAAATGTGAAACGGGTTCAAAAACGAAAAGGGTGCTCGTTACAAGAAGATGCTCTTCCATACCAGAGTAAGAAGCACAAAAGTTCTTAATTGATAACAAAAAAAATTTACGTGATCGATATTTATTAGTTGTAGTTTATAAAGTTTCTTATGTTATATCACCTTTTTTGCATGTTCTTTAAGTAATTGAATTTTATATTCATTAATTAAAATTTTTCAGTTTATCGCATGTTAGTTTTAAGAAATAATGACAACCGGCCGGCTTGGCCACTGAAAATATTTTATTTTTTGAGATATATTTTATATTAATATGTTGCTAGAACACTGGGTTCTGAATATTTTTAAACACGCCAGTAGAAACTACTTCTGACTGCCAGTCCTAAGCCTGGGAAAAGTGTGAAGGGAAATATATTAAACCAAGTACACGTTCAAACACATATATATGTGTAAAGGGTCATAGCGCGAGTCTACTGTGTTTCTATATCGTAGACATAGTGGTATTTATCCTCTCATTTTCGAAAACTTTTTTAAAATAAAATTTTTTTTAAAAATTCTTTTTTTAGTCGAAAGATAATTAATTGTCCGTCTTAAAATGATAAAAATTTTCCCATTTTATATAGTTCTGAGCACTAATTTCAGTAAATAAATTTAGCTAGCATATACTATAGCACCCCCGATTTAGAAATATATATAAGCCAAATAAACTCAAGATTTAGATTCAACAGATTGAACTGCATAAAAATCATAATCGATCTATTAATCTAGCTCTATAAAATTTATTTTATCACAATAACTTCAATTTTTTGTTTTCTTTGTCAGATTTTGATAGTTTTTCAGTCTTGTAATTCTTTATTAAATGAAAATTTTAACAAGTTGTAAATTAATATAAATTTGAAGTTTATTTGGCCCGTTAGCCCTAAATTTTTTGCTATTTTCAGGGACTTTCTTGCAATTTACTTAGATTTTCAATGGCTTATAAACTTCAAATTTGGATACAGCGGACCAAAATACATAAAAATCATACTTAGTCTATAGTTCCATAATTTCTTTTCTTACCAAAACTGCTAATTTTTGGCAATTTTTATGGTTTTTTTCAATTGACTTGAAATTTTGAGAGTGTACGGGCAAAAATAACTTCAGATTCGGATTCAGCGCGTCGAAATACATTAAGATAGGTAGGTCCGGTCAAAAGTACAGACCACTTTTATATTTTGCAGGCCGGTTTTTATTTTATTCTAATGAAATGAAAACATTATTCCAGGATTAAAATGTAATCAACAGAAACTACATTTTTTAATACTGGTTAAATCCTTTTATATTCTAAAGAGATAATGAAATGAAACCATTATTTCAGGACTAAAAAGTATTTGACAGAAGCAAAAATTTTTAAGCACTGATTTAAATCTTTTCATGTCCTAAAAAGATTGAAAAAAAAAACATTATTCTAGTATTAAAAAGTATTCAGTAAAATCAGAAATTTCAAATACTACTTTAATTCTGTCATATCCTACTACTCCTTTCGATATCATTTTAGTATGAAAAAGTATTTAATATGATTAATCGTGAAATTCGAAACGGGATTTACAGTATTCAGCCGGATTTGAAAGCATTAACATTTGAATCCTTTTTAATCCTATCAAATACTTTTTGTCAATCAGGGGCACAGGTTTATGATTTTACAAATTATAATTGCATACTACTACTCTAATATATCCACTCTGCGCTCGGCTGATTAACCAAGCTCAATCGTACTACAAATATAATTTGTTATAATTTTTTTTCTGTAATTACTTAGTACAGAAATTCTCCAATCATATAATATTTATCGTTTATTGATAAATTTTGTTATGGAAATACAAATTTAAATAGTAAGAAATAAGTACTAGTTAAATGTGATATTTGTTTGTAAGACCCGAGTGTATACATTAAAAATATATGTAATGATGTATGCCATGATTGGTATGATATTTTTTTTAGCCTCGCCAAACATCGAGGCATCTTCCATAATTATTACTACAATGATTATGTTTATATTTTATTATTAATTTGAGTTGTTAAAGCGGTATTCATAGCTTCTAAACCCATAGTGCTCTGATAAAATACCAAATACACTTAATATATACTATCTTTTCAGTGAAATAAATTTTCGGAAATCACAATAAAACATTTTGTTAGAAGGAAAAAAAATATTTATTGTAAATTCAGAGAGATATATTTAAAAAAATGTAAATAAATCTGAGATTTGAACACCGTTGAGTAAAATTTAATCTTTTTTCGCTTTTGAAATTCTCTTTATTTATATCTTTTATAATAACATTACAAAAGTGTTGTACATTTATGTGCTAGTCATTAGGTTTCCATTTTCTATTGAAAATTTTACACATTTAGTTTGTTATGTCTTATTTATACTTATTTATGATAGCGTATTTATATTATTTATTAGTTATCTTTTGAGTAAAATTTTAAAAAATCTCATTAGTTTTTTAGGGTTTACCTTAAATTAAACTATATACTATACTTATAAGCTAAAGAATATATACAATATTTACAAAATTTACAAAGAGTATATCCATTATTTTTAATTTATCTTACAGTTAATATCTTAGTTTTATGTATTTAGTTATTTAGGAGTAGGCTATGAGGAAGTTTGTACTTTATTTTAAATGGTGCGGTGTCTTGAGTTAGAGTACCTACATCATTTAATATTTTATGCTGTTTGACTCTTATTTCATAAAATTTCTATGTTCTTTCAAAAATATCATCGTATAAATCAGTTACATTAAGTTTTTCTCTAATTTTTTTGTTAGTTATATTTAATACTTCATTATATATAAGTCTTAGCGTTTTATTTTGTACTCCCTGATTAAAAACTCCGATTGAATCCGATTGAAATGTTCGGGAGCGTTTGAGGCCTCCGATTGAATTTCAATCAGATTCAATCGGAAAAAAATATTTTTTATTTTCGATTATTTTCCGATTGAATCTGATTAAATCCGATTGAAATATCTCAATCAGTTTTAATCAGATTCAATCGAAAAATGATAATTTTTTTAAAATTATTTTCCGATTGAAACCGATTAAAACTGATTCAGAAAAATTCAATCAGATTCAATCGGAAAATAATAATTTTTTTTTAATTATTTTCCGATTGAAACCGATTAAAACTGATTGAAAAAAATTCAATCAGATTCAATCGGAAATTTTATCCCGATTGATCAATTTTTTATTTCTCCGTGTAGAATGTTCTAATTGATTTTAAACTATCTTCCTGATGAGCTAGATAAATAGCTAAAGTCCTTAGTAAAAATGAAACGAGGCACTGGCTAGCGTCGCTAGAATCAATGCTAACGGTAGATGACAAACGAGGCGGCCCTCGTTTATTTTTAATAGGGGTGTGCGTATTATCTATGAGATACGAGTAGTTTAACATTAGACAGTATGAAAATTGTCAGCTTAATATAGTATAATTTTTTTTTACTGTAGAATGTTCTACTGATTGTATCTTATAAACAGTGCACTCTAGCAAATCACCCTGTTTAGAAAATCTTATAGATTCTCATACATTCCCATAGAGATTTTATGAGAATGAATGAGTTCTATGAGAAGTGCTATATGGTTAAGTATAGGACCTTATACATACAGCTATAAGAATCTCTCGGATTTTTTTAGCAGGGAAGTATAATAAACAATTCCGTAGAGGACGAAATTTTCTAAAAAATGGGTGCTATGCATCTTTTTCGTACGATGAGCCGTTTTTTTTTTTACTATTAACAAAATTATATGAAACAAGTGAAAAATAGATTTTCGGAGCAGATAGAATCGACATAGATCGAGTTGGAGCAATTTGTTTTATAGACTTTCAAATTCAACAAATTCTCTGCAAATTAAAACTGGTTTCGAAAAGATAGCTTAAAATCTGGCTAAGTTATAGCAATTTAAAAAAAATGTTATTCAATTAATATACTTTTTAAATGGAAAAATGTGATACTCGAGAGAAAGTACTTTGAATTAAATTTAAGAGCTGAAATTTTCAGGGAATTTTTTTCTTAATATAAACAACAAAATTTTCTTGTGTCGGCTAGAAAAAAAAAATTTCGTTTCAAACGAAGCGGATTCAATTAGAAAATAATAATTCATCTATCGATTATTTTCCGATTGAATCCGATTAAATCCGACAGAAAATTTTCAATCAGTATCAATCGGATTCAATCGGAAAATAACAATTCAGATAGTATTGATAATTATTAAAATTTGGGCAGATATGAATTTCATTTATCACTAATTCAGCAGTTTTTTAAAAAACCGAGTATAGAATTTTATCTGTCTTTCCAATTTAATCAATTTTATAAAAAGTTAAAACAAGCATTTTTCAGGATTCTATAAAAACTTTTTTTAAAAAACTGTATTGATTGAGTTTAAAACTATCACGAAAATAAAAGGAAACATCAATAAAAAATTATATTATATATTAAGTTGGTTAAAAAAAAATTTTTTTTTTTTTTTGGTACCCAAAAATTGATAGTCTACCTAAAAATAAAAATTTCGGTACCAATCCAAGCTCTTAATAATAATACTACGGTTTGCGTCAATCAATTTTTCTATTTTCTATTTAAATAACACGGGAAAAAAACTTTTTATTTTTTAGAATTTTCTAACTTACAAGCCAATCAACGAATTATTATGCACGACAGATATTTTTGTAGGATATTGAATGCTCTACAACAAAAGTCTCATCATTTTTTGATAAATCTAACTGTTCAAAAGTTATTTGAGCTTAAACTCAAGTTTATAGAAAATTTTGAGATCTTCTTACTTTTCCGGCGAAACTATCAGTTTTATCAGAAAATCTCATAGAAACTTTTTTGTAGGTAATTTCATTTCTCAAAAATTATCATAAATAAAGTTTTTCAAAATTTCGTTTTTTTTTTCTAGTTATTTTCATTTCAATGTCAAGCTCTTAAAAAAATAGTTTTCTGATTGATTTTTTATAAATTCTAAAATATATTTTATGTATTTAAACTTATATTTTTTAAATAAATTTTTTTCATGGGGGTGTTTAACGCGAGGATTGTCGTATGCTCCAACTAATAGAAAAAAGAGTTGCTTGAACCAAGAGAAAAATTTCTTAGGAGAAAAGATATATGTAGAGGAGAGGAAATTCACCAGTCCTAGGCAATAGCAGTGGGAGTAGTTCGATGCTCGCCACTAGATAGGGCCTACCACTTGTGAAGTGTCCCTGGTAAGAAACGTAGTTCAGAAGTATTATATTCCAGACTTGAAAGCAATTCTGACACGGAAAGAATTGAATAGCATTGACAGTGCACAGTGAGTACAGAAAGAGGAACGACGAAAGAGACAGAAAGGACAGTGTTTTAAAGAATTGCATACATTCACTTACGCTGGGTCTATGAGCCTTAATCAACCACGCTATAATAATAGCAACTCATCTCTAGGAGATGCCAACGGGCGACCTCCAACATTACCTCAAAACCTTGAAGATTCGCTAATAGCAGCATTTAAAAAAAGCAAAACTAAACCAAAAAGGAAGCTAAACGGCGACAACATGCCAAAGCAAAATAAGACCGCAAAAATTGACATACCACTCCAAAACAGATTCGAAGCCTTGTCATCATCAAGTGAAGACTCTCAAGACGACGACGACAACTTAATGGATACGCAAACAACCAAAACTAAGAACAATATTATTCCGATTATAGTAGACATCAGTAAAATAGACATCAACTATACAAAAAAGTTAATCAAGAGAGTAAAAGAAATACTCCCAGGAGTTAACATGAAATACTCACCAAAAACTTTGACATTCTACACTACGACAGAGGAAAATCATAAGACCATATCGGAGCATCTAGACAAGTACAAGATAGAGTATCATACATTTACTCGGAAATCTCAACGAGAACAAAAGTTTGTGATCAAAGGTCTTCCACCAATCGATATAAACGACATCGTCGAAAACCTTAAGAGTCAGGGGGTAAACCCCACCAAAGTTGCAATCATGAAAAGACCGAAAGATGCCAAAGCTAAAAACGAAGAGGATGAAGAAGTGGCTACGTACTACATGGCCGCACCACATGACGCAGACACCTCAGTCATCTTCAAAATAAGATATATCTGCAGCCTGAAAGTCAGATGGGAAAAATATAAAAACCCCAAACGAGTAACACAATGTTACAACTGCCAAAGGTTTGGACACGGAACATCTAACTGTCACAATAAACCAAAATGTGTTAAATGCGCAGGGGAACATACAGCAAAAGATTGTAAATTAGACACAAACGATAAACTCAAGTGTGCTAATTGCAAAGGCGAGCATCCTGCCAATTATTCAAAATGTCCATCGTATCTCTCTCACCTGGAAAATATTGACCAAAGAAGAATTAAATCAGCTGTCTCTTCAATACCAAGGAAGCCTCCAGCACCGGCTTATACAACTCAAAACTTCCCTTCTATACGTACAAAGCAGCAACAGAATCAACATCAACGAGCGGAATCATCAAGAGAACACAACAACGCCAATCCAACAACAGAATATGGTAATTCTAATCTTAGCTTTAGTAATGCAGTAAAATTTAATGACTTAAAAGAAAATCTTAGTAATATTAATGAATTAATTACTGAACTAAACACCTTAAATCAACTGTGTGACATCAAGGCTATGTTATCAATGATCAAACAGCTTAACAACAAAATGAAATCGTGCAAAGATAATACCGCAAAATGCTTAGCTTTTTTCAACTTCCTCGAAGAAATGAATAATGGCGAATAAAAATAATATGCCTGATAACTTAAAAATAACCCATTGGAATGCCAATGGGCTAATGCAAAAATGGTCGGAGTTAAAAAGCTACATTGATCATAATAACATAGACGTGATGCTACTAAATGAAATTCGCACGCCACAAAAATATTCATATAACTTGCGAGGCTACTCGAGTTATAGGTTAGATAGAACAGGCAAACACGCTGGTGGAGGCCTCTTGATTCTAGTCAATAATAATATTAAACATAGTCCAATAACTCTAAATCATAATTTCTCCACTATAGAAGCCATTGGGGTTAAAATAGATAAATTAGCCATCTTCTCAATTTATGCCAGACCGGAAATAAATAAGAAAGTAAACGTCATAGACACGACAGATCTCAACAAGCTTATGGGATGTGCTCCAAAAGTAATAGCTCTAGGGGATTATAACGCCAAACATCAAGTATGGGGTTGTAAAACATCTAACAAGAGTGGTCGCGTAATCCAAAAGTATACGAGTAGTAATCAACTAACTGTAGTAGCTCCACATCAATACACATTATATCCAACTAATGGCGGCCAAGCTAGTACAGTTGATTTCGCGATAGTAAAAAACTGTAATACAATCTCAAACATAGAAGCAATCAATGATCTTGACTCTGACCATCTACCTGTACACCTCGAACTAGGTACCACTAAAGACATAAGACACGAACCCAAATACATGATTGACTATAAAAACGCTGACTGGCAACTCTTCAAATCAACAATAAACGAAAAACTGACTGTTAACTATAGAATCAAAACAAAAGAGGAAGTTGACGATACTATTAACATGCTACAGACAATCATTATTAACGCAAAAAACCAAGCTATCCCTAATAAACTCCTACGTCCTGACAAAAGTGTACTACCAGACCATATACAAGAACTCATACGCAAGAGAAACAGGATAAGGAATATATATCAAAGAACAAAAGTAGACATATACAGACAACAGAAAAACAGCCTTTCTAATACAATAACCAGAGAAATACAAACGTGGAACAATGACAACTGGGAGAAAAAACTGCAAAATCTAAATGTTAAAGATAACTCAATCTGGAAAACAGCCAAATCTTTTACAAAAAAACTAGACAATAAAATCCCGACCTTACATGGACCAAACGGCTTAGTATTTACTGACACCGAAAAAGCTAACGTTTTAGCAGAAAACTTTGAGCAGGTACATCATTTGACTGAAAACGACGGCGACGTTGAGACAGAAACACTAATCAATAACACATACGAAGAAATTATAAACACATGCGTAGATAAAGACGACGTGAAGCTAACAACACCACATGAAATAGTTAAAGCCATTAAGAAAACAAAATCAAAAAAAGCACCGGGGCCGGATGGAATACAAAATATCTTGTTAAAAAACCTTCCTAAAAAAGCCATTGTACAGCTTATGTACGTCTTTAACACTTGTATGTTGATATCCTACTTTCCAAAAATATGGAAGAAAGCCAATATATTGGCCTTCCCCAAGCCTAACAAAGACAAGCTGTTCCCCCAAAACTATCGTCCTATTAGCTTGCTTCCTACTTTGAGCAAGATATTCGAAATAATTATTCTCAACAGAATTAAAAAATTTGAAGGAAATAATAATATCATGAGGGAGGAACAGTTTGGTTTTCGTGATAAAAGGAGCACAATCCATCAGCTTTCGAGAATTACTAATTACATAACAACTAATTTTAATCTCAATAAATCAACGGCTATGATCCTTCTCGATATCGAGAAGGCTTTCGATACGGTCTGGCATAGAGGTTTAATATATAAATTAAAGCTCATTGGAATGCCAATACACATAATTAAACTACTGCAAAGTTATCAGATAAAAAGAACTTTTAGCGTTGTAGTGAACGGTGCTGCATCAAAATTACAAACAGTTGTGGCAGGGGTGCCGCAAGGCTCTATCCTAGGGCCACAACTTTTCTCATATTATATCAATGATCTCCCCATAGATCCTAACACGAATACAGCACTGTTTGCTGAAGACACAGCAGTCTACATAGCTTCTTGGAATAAAAACAACGCAATCAAAAAGTTGCAAAAAACCCTCAATGGCTTCATGGAATATTATAATAAGTGGAAAATAAAAATAAATGCAGCCAAAACTGAAAGTATCATATTTAGTCACAAAAAGAAACTAAAAAGAGGGGAGAATGATCTCAATATTACAATTAACAATGAGGTAATTAAGCCTAAAAATAATGTAAAATACTTAGGAGTAACTCTAAGCAATAGGTTGAATCATAAACTACATATATCTAAAGCGTGCAATAAAGCATACGCCATGCGAAACCTCCTGTTTCCACTCATAAATAAAAAAAGCAAGTTATCTACAAAAAATAAAATTATACTGTACAAAGCATTAATTAAACCAATAATACTATATGCGGCACCCATATGGGGCAACGCCTCAAAAACATTAATATCAAAAATGCAAACTGTACAAAATAAAATACTAAGAGTGATAGCTAATGTGGGACCTGAAATATCTAATGTAAAAATAAAAAATAAGCTAAATATTAATGATATAACAAATGACATATATATGCAAACAAAAAAGTTCTATAAAACTAGTGTTAAGCAACATAAAATATTGAATGACATAGGGGCACTAAATAAGAACAACGCTCCGTTTCAAATAAAATACAAATTACCTTACAGCTTGCTGTGGGACAGCCCCTGTAAATAGTTTAGATATAAGTAGTTGTAAGATGTACATAGTAGTATGTAAGATAGTAAGTAAGAATAAAGAAATCTCATGGGCTTTTTTAATTTTTACCCTATCCAAATATATAAATACACAAGTATTATTACTTAATTACATAAAAATATAAACATTTAATGTAACAGAAAAATGTAACTGGTAAAACTGCGTAGGCAATAGGTACAGCCATAAAAATGTAAAACATACTCCTGTAAACTTGTAATGATAAATAAAAACAATACTTAAAATGCAAAAAAAAAAAATTCTGACACGAGCACTCCTCTGTTCTTTGATAGAGTGACAAGTGCCATTTTTGGTGGTAATATTTTATATCCTATATTACTTCATGACATAAAATCTAATTGTTAATATAGATTCAACGTAGATTTTAATATATTTGATTTTTTAATTTTTTACCATTTAATAATATATAAAATTATTTTTTTCCGGGAATCTTTTTCCGATGGACTTTTAATCAGTTTCAATCAGATTCAATCGGAAACTTCCGAATGATTCCGATTAAAACTGATTAAAAGTCCATCGGAAATTTTTGATTAACTTTCAATCGGAATCATTCGGAAGTTTCCGATTGAATCCGATTGAAACTGATTAAAAGTCAATCGAAAATTTCTCATTAACTTTCAATCAGAATCATTCGGAAGTTTCCGATTGAAACTGATTCAAAGTCAATCAGAAATTTCCAATTAAATCTGATAGGACGTTTTCAATCAGTTTCAATCGGAGTTTTTAATCAGGGCTCTTTGGATTTTAGTTATATTATTTTTGGTAGTATTGCTCCATATGGGGCTGGCATACATTAAAATAGATTTAATCATAGCTTTATATGATAATACTTTGTTTTTAACAGATAGTTTGCTTTTAGTTCTATTGAGCGGGTATAAAAGATTTTTAATTTGTTATGCTTTATTGCACGCCTTGATTATATGCTCATTATGTTTTAATTGAGTATCGAGGACCATGTCTAGATATTTAACTTGTTTTTTAGGTTTAATAGTTTTATAGTCTTTTCCAGGTTTTGGAAATGCTAGTACTTGTGCTTCTTTCCATTTAGCAGGGAAATACGAGGTTTTAAAACAGTTATTAAAAATATATGTTAGCTGGACCACTGCTTTTTTGGGTAAGTTTTTTAGGATAATATTCTGAATGCCATCTGGTCCGGGTGCCTTTGTAGATTCAGTATTTTTAATTGCTAATAGTATTTCAGCTGGAGAAGTTAGTTTCAAAGTGTTTTCATCTATGTGTTTATTTTTTATCGTAAAGGAAGCTTTTTTGATTGTCTTTTCAAAGTCTTCGTCACCGTCTGTATCGGTTAGAAAATGTACTCTCTCAAATGTATGGGCGAGGGCATCGGCTTTTTCCTTGTCGGAGAAAGCCAGTCCGTTTGGTCCGTGTAATGTGGGTATGTCCGAGTCATTTCTTTTCGCAAATCGTTTCGCTGTTATCCAAATTGAGTTGTCTTTGATTTTTAGGTTTTCTAGTTTTTTTTCCCACGTTTCGTTCAGGTGGCGGCTAATCTCACGATTGACTAGATTACTGAGTCTATTTTTCTCAATTTTGTATATGGACAGTAGAGTTCTTTGGTATTTACGTCTTACACTGTTTCTGGTTTGGATTAGTTGTTTTATATTATCTGGTAGTTGTGTCTCGCAGGATTTCATTTTGATTTTTGGTATGGCTTTTTCTTTTGCTTCGTTGATGATATCCGTTAGATTTTTAACACATTCGTCTATATCTGTCTTGGTGTTTATATTTTGATTGATTGTAAGCTTGTCGTTGATTATGTTTCTGAATTTTTTCCAGTTTGCCTTTATATAGTTTAGTATGTGCCGTATGTCATGTTGTATTTTGTCGTGGTTTCCTAGTTCAAGAAGTATAGGGAGATGGTCGGAGTTTAGATCGTTTATCGTTTCTACAGTTAAGGGAGTGCTGATGTTTTTAGCTATGGCAAAGTCTACAACACTGGGGAGTCCGTCGTTTGTGGGGTGTAGTGTAAAATTGTCTGGTGCTAATATAGCGTAACTATGGATGTAAACTATTTTGTGAATTATCTATCCGTTTTTGTTTGCTCTTTTACAGTTCCACGTTGAGTGTTTGGCGTTAAAATCTCCCATAACCAGCATTTTATTGGAGCTGCTTAGGATTTTTTCAAGTTCGGTAGGGTCAATAATGTTCGTTTTGTTGTCTTTAGTAGGTCTCACGTATATAGAATATACTGCAATTTGGTTACTTAATATGATACCTATTACTTCAATTGTTTGAAAGTCAAGATTAATGTTCGTTTCTTTATGTTTAATATCATTTTTAATTAAAATTAACAGGCCACCTCCCGGGTTAACGCCTGTCCTGTCTTTCCTATACGTTTTATACCCGCTCATAGCAAATTTTTTATCTTTTGGAAGTTTTGATTCATTGACTAGCATGATATCAATGTCTTTTTCAAATATAAAATTTTTTAATTCAGCCCACTTGTGCTGAAGCCCATTGGCATTCCAATAGGCTATTTTTAAATTATGAATAAAATTTGATCAAACGATTCTGGTGAAAAATAAAGTAATCTCTCTCAATGATCCGCGTAAAAGGGTTGGCTTTGTGTTCAGCGGTGGTGGCGCCACTATCTACTGACGTCAGTTTGTAGAAACTATTCTTACGTTTTTTTAAAGTATTAGTCACTCTAATATTCGTCAAGATGACTGAGACATCTGTATCTCCAGCTCCAGTTGAAGAGAAGGCTCCGGCCAAGGTCGATTCGCCTAAAAAAGCTGCTGCCAAAAAACCAGAACTCAAATAGCGTTATTTGCGGACGACACCGCTCTCTTCCTCGCCTCATGGTGTAAAACACTAGCAGTAGATTTAATATAAGAATATCTAAATGAAATAATTATATTTTTCAGTTAATGGAAAATCAAAATTAATGCTGGTAAAACAGAACTAATTATATTTAGTAAAAAAGTAAATAGCACTGACAAAAAGAAAATGAAAAATGTAGACTTACATATTAAAGTAAACAACGAAATAATTAGACCAAAAAATCACGTTAGATATCTAGGAGCGATTCTGAACAAAACATTAACATTTACGGAACTCTTCGAGCTCGAAAATGTTATCACATGCAATTGTTTTTTTATGATCTTTTCAAGCTCTAACAAGTTACCTGTTATGCTGAAGTTTAAAAATTTAAGAATCGAAAATCATCAATGAAGCGGTTTTTAAAATTTAGTTCCTGATTTTGTTCAGTAAAATAAGTGTATTGAGGCAGAAATCAATGTCGGGGATCAACCTCAAGATTTAAGTAAGTTTTGACTCATCTAAGAAACAATAAAATATGAAATATCCGATAAAAATATTAGAAACTACGTTTTATCGCTTTTTCTGTTGATAATATGATTTAAACTAAAAACCAAGTTCAATGACATTATATCATCAAAGGAAACCATAAAAAAGATGAGTTGGTATGATATCAGGCACATTTTAGTACGTTATATTATGATTTATCCGGAAAAAATAACATAAAATGTTATTTTTTTAACATTTCAACGCCGATATCTTTCGAAGTAATCAATCGATTTCGATAGTTGACGTAACAATCGGCGCGTTTTATTGAATTCTAGAGCTGATTAAAATTTGAAATCGATTGCGTCAGTCGTTTCGAAAATATTTAGAAAAAACCGTTTTTCACCTTTTTCTTTCTCCCGCGATAACTCTCGAACGAAATATCCGATTTTGATGTTTGAGGTGGCAATCGACGCGTTTTATCAAATTCTAGAGCTGATTGAATTTTGAAGTCGATCGTATAAGTCGTTTTCGAGAAATCAATAAAAAACTAAAAAAAAAAAAAATTTTTTTTTTCGTAATTGGCCAATATCTTCGAGTCTACTTGGTCAAATGATCTGAAATTTTCAGAAAAGTTGATGGCCAAAAAACTCTTTCGATTGCCGCCTTAACCATCCAAATCGGTTTAATAGTTAAAAAGTTATAAAGAGTTTACATACACACACACACACACACACACACACACACACACACACACACACACACACACACACACACACACACACATACAGACACTCGGACATCATTCTAAAAATAGTCAGAATAGCTTCCTAAGACCTCAAAACGTCGACATCTGATGAAAACTCGATTTTTGAAAATCGGGGCAAAAACGATAACTTCCCGAAATTTTTGAAAATCATCGATTTTCTAAGCGGGAAGTTAAAAAATATAAAACAAATAAACAATTGGTAAAGTCCCCCATCGGATAGGAACAATTAATAATTTATGTTAACATTTATGTATTACTAATTTCATAAATAAAGAGATTTTATAAACGTCAAACATAGATATCTCATTTAGTTCAAAGCACGAGCATAGTACCGCCGCGCTCATACTCACGTCTGAATGTTTTTGGTGTCTGGGAAATGTTTGGCCCTTATGATTGGTCTGGCTGAAAAAATATATGTTTAAAATAGTCCTTTAAATAACATATATAAGAACCAGACGTTAGAATTTAAATAAAGTTACTATATTTTAAACTTCCCGCTAAGAAAATCGACGATTTTCAAAAATTTCGGGAAGTTATTGTTTTCACCCCGATTTTCTAAAATCGAGTTTTCATCAGATGTCGACGTTTTGAGGTCCTAGGAAGCTATTCTGACTATTTTCAGAATGATGTCCGAGTGTGTGTATGTATGTGTGTGTGTGTGTGTATGTATGTAAACTCTTTGTAACTTTTGAACTAATGAATCGATTTGGATGGTTGAGGTGGCAATCGAAAGAGCTTGTTGGCCATCGACTTTCCTGAAAATTTCAGATTATTTGATAGAATAGACTCGAAAATATTGGCGAATTACGAAAAAAAAAAAAATTTTTTTTTTAGTTTTTTATTGATTTCTCAAAAACGACTTATACGATCAACTTCAAAATCTAATCAGCTCTAGTATTCAATAAAACGCGTCGATTCCCACCTCAAACATCAAGATAAGATAATTCGTTCGAGAGTTATCGCGGGAGAAAGAAATGGTGGAAAACGGTTTTTTCTAAATATTTTCGAAACGACTAAATAAAGTTACGATATTTTTTTAGAAGCTTTAAAGCGTCCAGTGAAGTTATGACCGACGGTAAGTGTCTGGCAACATTCAATATCATTTTATTATAATATATTATGTAACATGTATAAAAATCAACCATTAGAGTTAAAGTAAAGTTAGCCCTATTTTTAATAACCTTTCGCATCTGGTACCTAAGAATTAGCCGCCTAAACAACTTAGCAAATATACAGGTATTCAATGTACCTATAATCACTACTCAAATCTCTAGATTTTATCCTTTAAAAAATAAGTAGCGTCGAGGGGCACATTTGACAATAGGATTTATTGTACAGTCGAGTCACGTTATAAGTCCGGCTTGTATCTTTTCCTTTTAACCAGACTCGCGTTAATATGAGAGAGACACTAAAAGGACTTATAACGCGACTCGACTGTATTTATTTCAATTCACATCAACTTAAGTAAATTCAAGACATCAATAAATGATTGATTGTGTTATTAGCATTGCATTAAATTATATTATTATTCATAGAGTAAAGAGTCCATTAGCGGTATACCCACTTATATCCGGGCGATAATGACTTCTTCCGGTAAAATAAAAAAAATCAGAAGTTAAAATTTTTCAAACTTAACTAAAATTTTTTAAATTCTATATCTCAGTTTTTTATAACTTCCCAGATAGCAAAATGACGTCGTGATGAGTTCTAAATGAGTTCCTATTTATGATTTGGACGTCTCATCAACATCTTGAAGAAGTCTTTAAGAAGTTCTCAAGATGTCGAATGCCACCTAGCAAGCTCAGTAAGACGTCTTTAAAAAGAGTTCTCAAAGAGTTCTTTTTTCTGACTTCGTAAATAAGATTCCATTATGAATTTACCATGAGGTCTTTAAGGGGCTCCTAGTTTTCTTTTATCCTGGTTATCGGCAACTTCGTAACATCATTATCGTCGTTTCGTATTTCCCAGAGATGGTCTAGACCTACACTATTTTTCGCATTTAAACTTTTTTTATTCATTACATTTCTACAATATTCCCAGCTTGGTTCATTAGATTCGAAAGACAAATTTCTTAGAAATACATGCTCCTTGAGCACGAAAACATTGTTGTGAATACATTTTTGAGCTCTTCGAGCTGGAAAATACTCACGTATGCCATTGTTGTCGGAAGAAACTGTTTTTTTAGCATTTCTTTCTCCCACGATATCTTACGAATGAATTAACCGATTGAGATGGTTGTGGCGGCAATCAACGCGTTTTGTTAGATTCTTGTGCTGATTAGATTTTAGAACTGATCGATTGAGCTATTGCTGATAAATTCGAAAAAAACTAAAAAAAAAAATATTTTTTGTTTTACTTCTATATCTTAGAGTCCATTTGATCGATCGATTTGAAATTTTCAGAAAAGCTGACGGCCAACAAACTCTTTCGATTGTCACCTTAAATATTGTAATCAGCCACGTCATTAAAAAGATATTAAGAGTTTACATCTATACACACACACACACACACACACACAGACACACAAACATACATCAGTCGCGCATTTATAAATTTTATTATAAATTTATTATAACTATATCTTTAAATTTACATATTTTTATTATATTTTTTAAAATAATTATTTCGCCTAGACTTTATAATTTAAATTCATTTGCTTAAAATTATAGTCTAAATGTATGTTTAAAGATACACTTAAATTTTAGTTTTACTTAAGATTTTAAGCTGCTTATTTGTTTATTGCAGCCTTTGGCTTAAAAATTATATTGAGCTGTTACTAAATAACTGGATTTTTTCCCAGTCATTAAAATATTATAATTTTTAGAAAATATTCAAATATTTATACCAAAAGAGATGGGTATTCTCGCTTATCCTCTTATAGTCATAAAGTTTACATTTGGGCATTTTTTTTGTAATCTTTTAACAATCCTCCGGGTTTTTTGTAGTTTGCATATTATAAAATTCAGTAGACGTGCTAATATTTTTGGTAAACATTGCCATTAGGGTCCAGCCATGCCGTTACCTTAATTATCCTCAGGTATGTCGTTGGACCCAATGACGTCAAACTTTGCACCTGGCCTCTCCCGCCACCCACACCTTCCCAAAAACTGTCATCTTTTAATTACTTCTCCCTCTGGTCACCTGACCTACTTGCCATTCGTTGAAAACTCATCCTACTTCCTATTTGCCGATTCCCACTACTAAATATTGTAATGACCTCCGCCCTGGGTCAAGCTACCTTGGAACTTTGTAAATTTTTGTAATACTGGTAGCTTCAAATATATCATAGCGCACAGTCGCATAAAATAAACGACTGATTGACTTAAATTTTGAGTATATTTTTTTGATGCAAGATTTATTGCAAGTCTTGCACGTAACATTAATCACTTGCTATAAACCAACCGCGAGTCAATTCACCGATACACCCTCAAAATTTCAAGTAAATTGAAGAAAACCATAAAAGTAAGTCATTACTGCACATGCGAGTTAACCAACCAAGTAGTGGGAGAAAGCCCATTGACATACTATGTGAAGAACAGTCTATAATTTAATCTTCAAAGGAATGGGCTTTCTCCCACTACTTAGTTGGCTAACGCGCATGTGCAGTAATGACTTACCTATAAAGCAATGGTGGGAGAAAAGCCCATTCTTTTGCAGACTTAACTATACAGTATAACTATGCGGCCATATTTATCATTTCTTCGCGAAACTTGTTAACGTTTACATCGCAGTGTTAACTAATAAGCTCAAATATTTGTTGATATTGTGTAGATATTTTGGTTAAAGCTTTCACTTACTATGGTTGACTCAGCGTATTCATTTGTTTCAGTGCTTATCAATGATGAAGACATTGATATATCGAAACCACCACCAACTCCAGGGAAATCAATTGAACGGGATTTTCCTGATATCTACAAAAAATACGACCAGCCGACGAAGCCAATTGAATTGGAATCGACAGAGGTAAAACATTCTATACAGCATGTTAATCAAAAATATAATTTTAGTGTTTTAGATAAAAGAGGGAAAAAACAAGTCACGATCCGACAATTTCCAAACCAGAATAGGAGTCGTTGGATTGAGGAATTATATTCTACCAGTGGCTCCATGAATAGTGTGAGGAAAAATAGAAATGTGAAACGGGTTCAAAAACGAAAAGGGTGCTCGTTACAAGAAGATGCTCTTCCATACCAGAGTAAGAAGCACAAAAGTTCTTAATTGATAACAAAAAAAATTTACGTGATCGATATTTATTAGTTGTAGTTTATAAAGTTTCTTATGTTATATCACCTTTTTTGCATGTTCTTTAAGTAATTGAATTTTATATTCATTAATTAAAATTTTTCAGTTTATCGCATGTTAGTTTTAAGAAATAATGACAACCGGCCGGCTTGGCCACTGAAAATATTTTATTTTTTGAGATATATTTTATATTAATATGTTGCTAGAACACTGGGTTCTGAATATTTTTAAACACGCCAGTAGAAACTACTTCTGACTGCCAGTCCTAAGCCTGGGAAAAGTGTGAAGGGAAATATATTAAACCAAGTACACGTTCAAACACATATATATGTGTAAAGGGTCATAGCGCGAGTCTACTGTGTTTCTATATCGTAGACATAGTGGTATTTATCCTCTCATTTTCGAAAACTTTTTTAAAATAAAATTTTTTTTAAAAATTCTTTTTTTAGTCGAAAGATAATTAATTGTCCGTCTTAAAATGATAAAAATTTTCCCATTTTATATAGTTCTGAGCACTAATTTCAGTAAATAAATTTAGCTAGCATATACTATAGCACCCCCGATTTAGAAATATATATAAGCCAAATAAACTCAAGATTTAGATTCAACAGATTGAACTGCATAAAAATCATAATCGATCTATTAATCTAGCTCTATAAAATTTATTTTATCACAATAACTTCAATTTTTTGTTTTCTTTGTCAGATTTTGATAGTTTTTCAGTCTTGTAATTCTTTATTAAATGAAAATTTTAACAAGTTGTAAATTAATATAAATTTGAAGTTTATTTGGCCCGTTAGCCCTAAATTTTTTGCTATTTTCAGGGACTTTCTTGCAATTTACTTAGATTTTCAATGGCTTATAAACTTCAAATTTGGATACAGCGGACCAAAATACATAAAAATCATACTTAGTCTATAGTTCCATAATTTCTTTTCTTACCAAAACTGCTAATTTTTGGCAATTTTTATGGTTTTTTTCAATTGACTTGAAATTTTGAGAGTGTACGGGCAAAAATAACTTCAGATTCGGATTCAGCGCGTCGAAATACATTAAGATAGGTAGGTCCGGTCAAAAGTACAGACCACTTTTATATTTTGCAGGCCGGTTTTTATTTTATTCTAATGAAATGAAAACATTATTCCAGGATTAAAATGTAATCAACAGAAACTACATTTTTTAATACTGGTTAAATCCTTTTATATTCTAAAGAGATAATGAAATGAAACCATTATTTCAGGACTAAAAAGTATTTGACAGAAGCAAAAATTTTTAAGCACTGATTTAAATCTTTTCATGTCCTAAAAAGATTGAAAAAAAAAACATTATTCTAGTATTAAAAAGTATTCAGTAAAATCAGAAATTTCAAATACTACTTTAATTCTGTCATATCCTACTACTCCTTTCGATATCATTTTAGTATGAAAAAGTATTTAATATGATTAATCGTGAAATTCGAAACGGGATTTACAGTATTCAGCCGGATTTGAAAGCATTAACATTTGAATCCTTTTTAATCCTATCAAATACTTTTTGTCAATCAGGGGCACAGGTTTATGATTTTACAAATTATAATTGCATACTACTACTCTAATATATCCACTCTGCGCTCGGCTGATTAACCAAGCTCAATCGTACTACAAATATAATTTGTTATAATTTTTTTTCTGTAATTACTTAGTACAGAAATTCTCCAATCATATAATATTTATCGTTTATTGATAAATTTTGTTATGGAAATACAAATTTAAATAGTAAGAAATAAGTACTAGTTAAATGTGATATTTGTTTGTAAGACCCGAGTGTATACATTAAAAATATATGTAATGATGTATGCCATGATTGGTATGATATTTTTTTTAGCCTCGCCAAACATCGAGGCATCTTCCATAATTATTACTACAATGATTATGTTTATATTTTATTATTAATTTGAGTTGTTAAAGCGGTATTCATAGCTTCTAAACCCATAGTGCTCTGATAAAATACCAAATACACTTAATATATACTATCTTTTCAGTGAAATAAATTTTCGGAAATCACAATAAAACATTTTGTTAGAAGGAAAAAAAATATTTATTGTAAATTCAGAGAGATATATTTAAAAAAATGTAAATAAATCTGAGATTTGAACACCGTTGAGTAAAATTTAATCTTTTTTCGCTTTTGAAATTCTCTTTATTTATATCTTTTATAATAACATTACAAAAGTGTTGTACATTTATGTGCTAGTCATTAGGTTTCCATTTTCTATTGAAAATTTTACACATTTAGTTTGTTATGCCTTATTTATACTTATTTATGATAGCGTATTTATATTATTTATTAGTTATCTTTTGAGTAAAATTTTAAAAAATCTCATTAGTTTTTTAGGGTTTACCTTAAATTAAACTATATACTATACTTATAAGCTAAAGAATATATACAATATTTACAAAATTTACAAAGAGTATATCCATTATTTTTAATTTATCTTACAGTTAATATCTTAGTTTTATGTATTTAGTTATTTAGGAGTAGGCTATGAGGAAGTTTGTACTTTATTTTAAATGGTGCGGTGTCTTGAGTTAGAGTACCTACATCATTTAATATTTTATGCTGTTTGACTCTTATTTCATAAAATTTCTATGTTCTTTCAAAAATATCATCGTATAAATCAGTTACATTAAGTTTTTCTCTAATTTTTTTGTTAGTTATATTTAATACTTCATTATATATAAGTCTTAGCGTTTTATTTTGTACTCCCTGATTAAAAACTCCGATTGAATCCGATTGAAATGTTCGGGAGCGTTTGAGGCCTCCGATTGAATTTCAATCAGATTCAATCGGAAAAAAATATTTTTTATTTTCGATTATTTTCCGATTGAATCTGATTAAATCCGATTGAAATATCTCAATCAGTTTTAATCAGATTCAATCGAAAAATGATAATTTTTTTAAAATTATTTTCCGATTGAAACCGATTAAAACTGATTCAGAAAAATTCAATCAGATTCAATCGGAAAATAATAATTTTTTTTTAATTATTTTCCGATTGAAACCGATTAAAACTGATTGAAAAAAATTCAATCAGATTCAATCGGAAATTTTATCCCGATTGATCAATTTTTTATTTCTCCGTGTAGAATGTTCTAATTGATTTTAAACTATCTTCCTGATGAGCTAGATAAATAGCTAAAGTCCTTAGTAAAAATGAAACGAGGCACTGGCTAGCGTCGCTAGAATCAATGCTAACGGTAGATGACAAACGAGGCGGCCCTCGTTTATTTTTAATAGGGGTGTGCGTATTATCTATGAGATACGAGTAGTTTAACATTAGACAGTATGAAAATTGTCAGCTTAATATAGTATAATTTTTTTTTACTGTAGAATGTTCTACTGATTGTATCTTATAAACAGTGCACTCTAGCAAATCACCCTGTTTAGAAAATCTTATAGATTCTCATACATTCCCATAGAGATTTTATGAGAATGAATGAGTTCTATGAGAAGTGCTATATGGTTAAGTATAGGACCTTATACATACAGCTATAAGAATCTCTCGGATTTTTTTAGCAGGGAAGTATAATAAACAATTCCGTAGAGGACGAAATTTTCTAAAAAATGGGTGCTATGCATCTTTTTCGTACGATGAGCCGTTTTTTTTTTTACTATTAACAAAATTATATGAAACAAGTGAAAAATAGATTTTCGGAGCAGATAGAATCGACATAGATCGAGTTGGAGCAATTTGTTTTATAGACTTTCAAATTCAACAAATTCTCTGCAAATTAAAACTGGTTTCGAAAAGATAGCTTAAAATCTGGCTAAGTTATAGCAATTTAAAAAAAATGTTATTCAATTAATATACTTTTTAAATGGAAAAATGTGATACTCGAGAGAAAGTACTTTGAATTAAATTTAAGAGCTGAAATTTTCAGGGAATTTTTTTCTTAATATAAACAACAAAATTTTCTTGTGTCGGCTAGAAAAAAAAAATTTCGTTTCAAACGAAGCGGATTCAATTAGAAAATAATAATTCATCTATCGATTATTTTCCGATTGAATCCGATTAAATCCGACAGAAAATTTTCAATCAGTATCAATCGGATTCAATCGGAAAATAACAATTCAGATAGTATTGATAATTATTAAAATTTGGGCAGATATGAATTTCATTTATCACTAATTCAGCAGTTTTTTAAAAAACCGAGTATAGAATTTTATCTGTCTTTCCAATTTAATCAATTTTATAAAAAGTTAAAACAAGCATTTTTCAGGATTCTATAAAAACTTTTTTTAAAAAACTGTATTGATTGAGTTTAAAACTATCACGAAAATAAAAGGAAACATCAATAAAAAATTATATTATATATTAAGTTGGTTAAAAAAAAAATTTTTTTTTTTTTTGGTACCCAAAAATTGATAGTCTACCTAAAAATAAAAATTTCGGTACCAATCCAAGCTCTTAATAATAATACTACGGTTTGCGTCAATCAATTTTTCTATTTTCTATTTAAATAACACGGGAAAAAAACTTTTTATTTTTTAGAATTTTCTAACTTACAAGCCAATCAACGAATTATTATGCACGACAGATATTTTTGTAGGATATTGAATGCTCTACAACAAAAGTCTCATCATTTTTTGATAAATCTAACTGTTCAAAAGTTATTTGAGCTTAAACTCAAGTTTATAGAAAATTTTGAGATCTTCTTACTTTTCCGGCGAAACTATCAGTTTTATCAGAAAATCTCATAGAAACTTTTTTGTAGGTAATTTCATTTCTCAAAAATTATCATAAATAAAGTTTTTCAAAATTTCGTTTTTTTTTTCTAGTTATTTTCATTTCAATGTCAAGCTCTTAAAAAAATAGTTTTCTGATTGATTTTTTATAAATTCTAAAATATATTTTATGTATTTAAACTTATATTTTTTAAATAAATTTTTTTCATGGGGGTGTTTAACGCGAGGATTTTCGTATGCTCCAACTAATAGAAAAAAGAGTTGCTTGAACCAAGAGAAAAATTTCTTAGGAGAAAAGATATATGTAGAGGAGAGGAAATTCACCAGTCCTAGGCAATAGCAGTGGGAGTAGTTCGATGCTCGCCACTAGATAGGGCCTACCACTTGTGAAGTGTCCCTGGTAAGAAACGTAGTTCAGAAGTATTATATTCCAGACTTGAAAGCAATTCTGACACGAGCACTCCTCTGTTCTTTGATAGAGTGACAAGTGCCATTTTTGGTGGTAATATAGTATATCCTATATTACTTCATGACATAAAATCTAATTGTTAATATAGATTCAACGTAGATTTCAATATATTTGATATTTTAATTTTTTACCATTTAATAATATATAAAATTATTTTTTTCCGGGAATCGGTAATTTTTGATTAATTTACAATCGAAACCTTCCGGAAATCTGATTAAATCCGATTGAAACTGATTGAAAATCAAACAGAAATTTCCGATTGACTTTTAATCAGTTTCAATCAGATTCAATCGGAAACTTCCGAATGATTCCGATTAAAACTGATTAAAAGTCCATCGGAAATTTTTGATTAACTTTCAATCGGAATCATTCGGAAGTTTCCGATTGAATCCGATTGAAACTGATTAAAAGTCAATCGAAAATTTCTCATTAACTTTCAATCAGAATCATTCGGAAGTTTCCGATTGAAACTGATTGAAAGTCAATCAGAAATTTCCAATTAAATCTGATAGGACGTTTTCAATCAGTTTCAATCGGAGTTTTTAATCAGGGCTCTTTGGATTTTAGTTATATTATTTTTGGTAGTATTGCTCCATATGGGGCTGGCATACATTAAAATAGATTCAATCATAGCTTTATATGATAATACTTTGTTTCTAACAGATAGTTTGCTTTTAGTTCTATTGAGCGGGTATAAAAGATTTTTAATTTGGTATGCTTTATTGCACGCCTTGATTATATGCTCATTATGTTTTAATTGAGTATCGAGGACCATGCCTAGATATTTAACTTGTTTTTTAGGTTTAATAGTTTTATAGTCTTTTCCAGGTTTTGGAAATGCTAGTACTTGTGCTTCTTTCCATTTAGCAGGGAAATACGAGGTTTTAAAACAGTTATTAAAAATATATGTTAGCTGGACCACTGTTTTTTTGGGTAAGTTTTTTAGGATAATGTTCTGAATGCCATCTGGTCCGGGTGCCTTTGTAGATTCAGTATTTTTAATTGCTAATAGTATTTCAGCTGGAGAAGTTAGTTTCAAAGTGTTTTCATCTATGTGTTTATTTTTTATCGTAAAGGAAGCTTTTTTGATTGTCTTTTCAAAGTCTTCGTCACCGTCTGTATCGGTTAGAAAATGTACTCTCTCAAATGTATGGGCGAGGGCATCGGCTTTTTCCTTGTCGGAGAAAGCCAGTCCGTTTGGTCCGTGTAATGTGGGTATGTCCGAGTCATTTCTTTTCGCAAATCGTTTCGCTGTTATCCAAATTGAGTTGTCTTTGATTTTTAGGTTTTCTATTTTTTTTTCCCACGTTTCGTTCAGGTGGCGGCTAATCTCACGATTGACTAGATTACTGAGTCTATTTTTCTCAATTTTGTATATGGACAGTAGAGTTCTTTGGTATTTACGTCTTACACTGTTTCTGGTTTGGATTAGTTGTTTTATATTATCTGGTAGTTGTGTCTCGCAGGATTTCATTTTGATTTTTGGTATGGCTTTTTCTTTTGCTTCGTTGATGATATCCGTTAGATTTTTAACACATTCGTCTATATCTGTCTTGGTGTTTATATTTTGATTGATTGTAAGCTTGTCGTTGATTATGTTTCTGAATTTTTTCCAGTTTGCCTTTATATAGTTTAGTATGTGCCGTATGTCATGTTGTATTTTGTCGTGGTTTCCTAGTTCAAGAAGTATAGGGAGATGGTCGGAGTTTAGATCGTTTATCGTTTCTACAGTTAAGGGAGTGCTGATGTTTTTAGCTATGGCAAAGTCTACAACACTGGGGAGTCCGTCGTTTGTGGGGTGTAGTGTAAAATTGTCTGGTGCTAATATAGCGTAACTATGGATGTAAACTATTTTGTGAATTATCTATCCGTTTTTGTTTGCTCTTTTACAGTTCCACGTTGAGTGTTTGGCGTTAAAATCTCCCATAACCAGCATTTTATTGGAGCTGCTTAGGATTTTTTCAAGTTCGGTAGGGTCAATAATGTTCGTTTTGTTGTCTTTAGTAGGTCTCACGTATATAGAATATACTGCAATTTGGTTACTTAATATGATACCTATTACTTCAATTGTTTGAAAGTCAAGATTAATGTTCGTTTCTTTATGTTTAATATCATTTTTAATTAAAATTAACAGGCCACCTCCCGGGTTAACGCCTGTCCTGTCTTTCCTATACGTTTTATACCCGCTCATAGCAAATTTTTTATCTTTTGGAAGTTTTGATTCATTGACTAGCATGATATCAATGTCTTTTTCAAATATAAAATTTTTTAATTCAGCCCACTTGTGCTGAAGCCCATTGGCATTCCAATAGGCTATTTTTAAATTATGAATAAAATTTGATCAAACGATTCTGGTGAAAAATAAAGTAATCTCTCTCAATGATCCGCGTGAAAGGGTTGGCTTTGTGTTCAGCGGTGGTGGCGCCACTATCTACTGACGTCAGTTTGTAGAAACTATTCTTACGTTTTTTTAAAGTATTAGTCACTCTAATATTCGTCAAGATGACTGAGACATCTGTATCTCCAGCTCCAGTTAAAGAGAAGGCTCCGGCCAAGGTTGATTCGCCTAAAAAAGCTTCTCCATTTTTTTCGCGTTATTAAAAATTTGTTCATAAAAATAGATAATGTGAAAATAGATAGCTATCATATAGGGGAGGGTGGGGCAAAGTGGGTCCCTAATCGTTTGGGGACCCATTTTACCACCAAATCATTCGGGGAACTCAAAATTTTAGAGGACCCACTTTGCCCCACCCACTTCTATGATAGTATATAACTGCGCATTAAGAGTACCGGAATAGTTCGAACTTACGAATTATTTATTTCACATCGAATTAAGCTATTTATATTTGAAAATCATTCGAAACTTGTAGATGTTGTGTGCACCCTAAATTTTTGGAAATTATTATTGTTATTGTTAGTGATTGCCAAATTTGACCAAAAATTAGTTCACCTCATACCTTTTTCGTGAACTTTTAAAGATATCGAGCGTTCTTTAGCAATTTATATTTTGACTTTTAATTTTAGCAATTCGATTTCCCATTTATGTAACATGGGAAAATTCGTTTCGTATTTCAACTTGATTTTTTTGTGCTAGAAAAATTTTTTAGAAAAGAAGCATTCTAAACTTTTTGTTAAAAATTTTTATAAAAAATTTGTTTATCAAACAATAATCATCACCTATCAGCAGTGAAGGATATTCTAATTCAAATATTTTTAACTTCCCGCTAAGAAAATCGACGATTTTCAAAAATTTCGGGAAGTTATTGTATTCACCCCGATTTTCGAAAATCGAGTTTTCATCAGATGTCGACGTTTTGAGGTCCTAGGAAGCTATTCTGACTATTTTCAGAATGATGTCCGAGTGTGTGTATGTATGTGTGTGTGTGTGTATGTATGTAAACTCTTTGTAACTTTTGAACTAATGAATCGATTTGGATGGTTGAGGTGGCAATCGGAAGAGCTTGTTGGCCTTCAACTTTCCTGAAAATTTCAGATTATTTGATCTAATAGACTCGAAAATATTGGCGAATTACAAAAAAAAAAAATTTTTTTTTAGTTTTTTATTGATTTCTCAAAAACGACTGACGCGATCTATTTCAAATTTTAATCAGCTCTAGAACTCAATAAAACGCGCCGATTGCAACGTTAACTATCAAAATCGATTAATTAGTTCAAAAGATATCGGCGTTGAAAAGTTAAAAAAATAACATTTTATGTTATTTTTTCCGGATAAATCAGAATATAACGTACTAAAATGTGCCTGATATCATACCAACTCATCTTTTTTATGGTTTCTTTTGATCATATAATGTCATCGAACTTGGTTTTTAGTTTAAATCATAGTATCAACAAAAAAATCGATAAAACGTAGTTTTTAATATTTTTATCGGATATTTCATATTTTATTGTTTCTTACATGAGTCAAAACTTATTTAAATCTTGATTTTGACCCCCGATATTGATTTCTGCCTCAATACACTTATTTTACTGAACAAAATCAGGAACTAAATTTTAAAAACCGCTTCATTGATGATTTTCGATTCTTAAATTTTCAAACTTCAGCATAACAGGTAACTTGTTAGAGCTTGAAAAGATCATAAAAAAACAATTGCATGTGATAGCATTTTCGAGCTCTTTGAGGTCGAAAACAGCGGGAAGTTTTGGGGCTGGCCCGCAGGATCAACCGACAGACCGATTTTTTTTTTTGGTTTTTTGCGTATAACTTTGAAACCAGTTATTCGATTTGCTGAAAAATGTGATTAGTTTTAAGTCTTGTTAAGCCCTTTCGATTGCTACCAAGAACGTTCAAATCAGTTCGTGCGTTCAGAAGATATCGTCGGATATAAGTTATAATTTTTCAGTGAAGGCATGTTTTACCGGCCTAACAAATTTTTGAGCTCGAAGAGCTCAGAAAATCATAAGTCATAATGGTTCCGAGCTCCCTGAGCTCGGAAACAGCAAAAGTTTTGGGGCTGGCCTGCAGGGTCAGGCGGTTTTCAGATTTTTTTTTTCTGATGTCATCGACTGAGATCCTGGAATAGTATTATTTTATTTGATTATTTTCTAATTAAATCCGATGAAAACTTTTCTATCAGAATCAATCAAAAAAGTAATATTAATATTTAAATTTCAATCGTATTTGATTGGAGCATTAAATCAGAAAATGTAGTACAGATCATTATTTTCAATCGAAATTATTAAAAAAATGTTTTTAATTATTTAAATCAAATTTCAACGCGATGGAACGTATTTGAATTTTTTTTATTGAATTTTCTCGTCGGAACTGAAAAGCTGCGCCACGTGGTGAGCGAATTAAGATCTTGTAGATACAGTTTTTTTGTGATATTATTTTTTTACGATAGAGATGTTCCGAAACAGAATTTTTATTTAATTGAAAAATTTTTAGTGGACTCAAGCATGATACGAGATTATGCATAATTGAGATAATATAATAGACATTTATTTAAATACATAATTTCCAATTACTGAAATTTATTTGCCCATAGTTATAATTTTATATAAATATTATTTTAATGACATATTCCAAACGAGTTGTTCCATAATACAGTTGTATGACAATGATGATTTTTTTATAGAGAAATTTTTTATTGATATTACCTACCAATCGTTAAATAATTAATAGAGATCAATAAAAGTAAATAAATCAAATAGCAGAATTAATTTAATATTCATAAATTTCATTTTACTAACCTTATAAAATACTGTAGTGCATGAGTAGATTTATCAGATAATATTATTTTTGCATAATATAATTTTTTTCACAATAGAACAATTTAATATAGACAATAATTTTTACTCATATTTTCACCATACAGATGACTTCATGACAGCAAACATTTTATTCATTAGTTAATCAATAGAGATTTTCTCTTTTTCATTAATGAATAAAATCGAAATATGAAAAAATTGAAATTTATTTTTTCCACATTATTTTCATACATTTGTTTGATTTTACAGATAATTTATTTAACAGAAATTTAAATTGTGTCTTGTTTTAATAAATAGATTATCCTAGAGATATTAAATTTAGAATGAATTTATCAAATAAAAAACTAATTTGATACTAGAAGTATCTTTTATACAAATATTTTTATTACTGTTGTTTTGAAAGAGATGTACTGAAATAGAAAAGTTCATCAAGCCGGGGGCAACACAACCCGGGGCGAATTATTGTCGGCGATTGTACTTTAGAGGTTAGGATTCTTAATTATAAATGTGCAGTCATTTATTGGATTTTGATAAAATCAGAAGTTCCAATTGATGACCGAATGAATTTTTTACTGGGTAAATGATCTCTGACAGATCCAATACTTGACCGGTTTAAAAGTAATATTAAAATTTATAATTTTACTTCAACTATTTATAAAATTTGACATCTGATCATTAACTATAATACGATAACACAAAAATATTTAATATCTAATCAATTAATGTCATTAAATAAATAAATAAAATGCACTCACCTTTCAAGTGTACTCTAGTTATTTTTGACCGGTTTATGGTTAGATTCGTTGTAAATGAACACATAATTTTATTTGATTGCGGTTGTCAAGGCGTAATGCTCTCCGCAATTTTTTATTGTGAAGATCAAATACTACACTTTATATTTAAATTACATCTAAAACCAAAATACCTTTGTAAAATATTAATTACGTATTTTTTATACACATTGGTCAATTAACTGGTGTCCGGTCAATAATTGGTGCATTTACCCTATAAGTATTTTGAAATTAATACCTATGATTCGTAGAACGTAGAAAAGTTGAATAGTAGTTTAAAATATAAATTATTTGTCAAATTAAATATCAAATTCTTTCGCTTAGTCCAGAACAGCTCGTAAATTTAAATTTACTTAAGGTTTTGGTTAAGAATGACTGTATTTTCAAAAGCAAATTTCTTACTATTTTTTCATGTAATTATTATATTGTGAAATACTATAAGCTTGTAAAAGTCTAAAGAACTATGAAATTATTTGTTTATTCTGTATTTGATAAGTAATAACTTTAAAATATTGGGTGTCTATAGATAGAGCATTAATATTCTCCGGCATCAATTATTGACAGGTCAAAATGTGAGGTTGCCTAACCTCTCTTTGTATAAAAAAATTGTTTACATTTTACTATTTACATGCTGTTTAGTGTGTAGTAATCATAATATTATTTAGAATACTTTACATGAAGAAGTTGATGAATAATTATATAATTAATTACTAAATATTTTACAATAATAATATTTAAGTGCATATGTTAATGCAAAGTAAGTAATCAAATATCATTAATTCGTTGTAAATATATTTAAATTAGTTAATAATTAACCTCATCTAAGCAAATATTTAAATTTGATTTTAATTCATGACTAAAAAATTAAATAAATAAAATTGAGAATTAATCAAATGAATTCAGTTTCATAATATAAGGCATTTTGATGCGATAGATAACGTGACTAACGTTGATATTAAGATCAATGAAGTGGAATTAATTAATTTGATCGTATTTAAATGTTAGATTTTGAATTTAATTTTAATTTGCTGATGAAATTTAAAATGAATTCATTCTTAAAGCATATTTGATTGATTTTTATTCAATAAATTAATGCGCGTGCGCGCCAGACTTGACAATCATAGGATCAACAGCATGTCACTAATCGGGCCCGCAGGTTATTTGCGCTGTTAATAGTAGATGCAACTGAATGATTGGCTTCACATCATCATATTTATCATTAAATTTGAAAAAATTAACAATAAAAAATTATCTAAACGCAAACATCAATAGACGCAACAGACAAAAAATTATTTTAACTTTATGTGCGAAAAAAAAAATTAAAATGTTATCCACCTTCATTATAGTGAGTAATTCGGGCCTTTACTCTAACTCATATGGAAACGAAATATTCTTCGATTTATTTAAATATGATTGATATTAATATTTATTACAATAATAAATTAAACTGTTCAGGAGACATTACAAATTTTAGTACGTGGATAAGAATTATATTCACTATATATTATTATATTTGATGCTGGTAAAAATTTGTAATTGTAAAAATAGAATTTCAAGGAAGGAGTAGCATATTTGTTAATATAAGAATTTTATCTTGAATTGTCTTTCACGTATAAAAAATTTGGTGGCCCTGAAAAGGGCCGTTTTGTTTAATATTTGCTGAGTCGAATGATGAACTTAACCTCCAAAACCGTAAAGAGTACGGCCTTGACGTTTCAGAGCGTAGACAACGTCCATGGCGGTGACAGTCTTACGCTTGGCGTGCTCGGTGTAAGTAACTGCGTCACGAATAACGTTTTCAAGAAAGACCTTAAGAACTCCACGGGTTTCTTCGTAGATCAGACCGGAGATACGTTTGACTCCACCACGACGAGCCAGACGACGGATAGCTGGTTTAGTAATACCTTGGATGTTATCACGAAGAACTTTACGATGGCGCTTGGCTCCTCCTTTTCCCAATCCTTTTCCTCCCTTACCACGACCAGTCATGATTGCAAGTTAAGAACTTTAAACGAAGTGAACACTAACAAAGTTAGACTGAGATTGCTCCAGGACCGAATTTGATCCTGATTATAAACACATTCTTAGATTTACTCCCACTGCTCGAATTGGACGAATCAGAGCGGCGGTGCATTTTTCTCCCACTCTCAGAAATGAACCAATCGGTGTGATGCTAAATTACCCTTTCCACCGAGAAAACAAACGAATTACGCTCCAGCTGCTCTGCAAGTTGACAAAAAGGCGATTTTCGGCTCCGAAATTTCATTCCGCTCTAAGTTTCTGAACGTAATACTACGTTTATTCGGAGTTTAACTAGTTTATCATGGCTCGTACTAAGCAAACTGCGCGTAAGTCGACTGGTGGAAAGGCTCCGCGTAAACAACTGGCTACCAAGGCCGCCCGTAAGAGCGCGCCAGCCACTGGCGGAGTCAAGAAGCCACATCGTTACCGTCCCGGAACAGTCGCTCTTCGTGAGATCCGTCGTTACCAAAAAAGCACTGAGCTCCTCATCCGTAAATTACCATTCCAACGTCTGGTTCGTGAAATTGCTCAGGACTTCAAAACTGATCTCCGATTCCAGAGCTCAGCCGTGATGGCCCTCCAGGAAGCCAGCGAAGCCTACTTAGTTGGTCTCTTTGAAGACACCAATCTTTGTGCCATCCACGCCAAGCGTGTCACCATCATGCCTAAAGACATCCAGTTGGCCCGTCGTATCCGAGGAGAACGTGCTTAAGTTATTTCGACATCAATAACCAATAAACCAAACGGCCCTTTTCAGGGCCATCAAATTTATCACACTAAGAAAATTCAACAAGTCATTCTCCTGTTTATCACCTCTGATCAGTAAATAATTTTATTCCCCATACTAATACAAATTGCTTAGTAGATATTCTATTGAGAAAATCTAACAGAATCCAATAGATTCTCATAAATTCCCAAAGAGATTTTGTGAGAAATGCTATAGTTAAGTATAGACCTTATACATACAGCAATAAAAACCTATCGGATTTTTGAAACAGTTTACTTCAATCATCCCGATAGTAACATAGGATCCCATCTTCACTACTAAATAATTATTTACAATGAATAATATTTTTATATTGTAATTATTTACATCACTACCATTTAATAATGGAATGAACATTTTAATATATTAAAAACTAGCAGCTACTCCGATTGATTGAGTTCGATATTTAACAGAAGTGGTCCCTGTTTAAAATTAGTACTAAACTATGCCGATTAAATTATAACATTGCATGACGAATTGAGATATCACTACAGACTGCTTATCTATGTAGTTGAATTTCTTTTACCATTATTAAGGCTCATACACATTGCTTCTATATAAATGAATTTGTCAAATGATATGACTGACAAATTTGAAAGGTGTACTCTTATTAAAAACTCCATTTGATACTCAATTGGAAAATAATATATTACTTTTTATTATTTTCCAATCATATTCATTCTGAGTTTTTAGTCCGAGGCCAATAATGATCGGAACAGATTAAAAGTATATGATGTAAAAATCAATATTTACTGATCAAAGTATATTACAAAAGACTTGAAAAGAAAGAATTATTCTTTCATTTACACTAAAATATAAATGTTGAGAAACAAATTCATAATTAAAATTCACTTAAAATCTTGTAAGGCTTAATTGTGATAGATTATCACGATATATTCCCATGTATATGTGTAAGCATAAACACAAGCTTTACTGGTTTACAGTATTATTAAATGTAATTTTAAAAATGTGACCCAACTGTTACTTACATTATTGACAACAACAAACGGTGGTAATATGAAATAAAATATTTGAAATACTGAACCTAAATGATTATTTAGTGAAAATTATATAAACTTGAGATTATCTACGTAGTCCACTGACTTTACTCCTACCCGAGTTCGCAGCTAATTTATCACCTGATTATTATTAAAAAAAAAAAAAAGGATTTTGTTCTAAATTTTTTTATGCATAATATGACATGTCAAAATTAAATTATAGAACTTGATGGCATTGTTGTTAAAAAAAATGAATTCAAAATAAAAAATTGGTCATTGTTACAACAGGGGTTATCAGGTATATATGGTTGAGTGTTTCTCAGAAACAAAATCTCTTAATACAAACTATAGACTGCACATTAATGCACTAATACTGTCTAATTTAGCGGAATGCGCTTTTATCTTTTTGATAAGATTCGTTCTTTTAAGAGAGAAGCTTGGCCAAAGTTTCTGACGAGAGTGAGAGAAAAAAAAGAAAGAACGCCTGCTAAAATAGAAATAAAATTTAATAATTAGTGTTTTATTATTAATTTATTAATACTGTTTCGAAAGATTATAAATTAAGGAGTCAGAAAAGTCACTTAGACAATTTTAGAATACCCATTTGTTGATTGATTAATTTTTCAATAATTCTCAATTCTTATTTTTTCGCCTAACAGCTGATCAAGTTACCGACCGTGCATTTTTTTTACCTATGTCCAGTCTTTGTAGAGTATTAAAAATTCACCTTGCTTTGGAAAAACTGATTGGTAAACCAGGACTTTTCCCTGAAAAAAGACCCAACCTCTCTATTCTAGCAACTTAGCATTATAGAATATGTATGATACGTTTACTTTATAATATATTTTTATTCATCAGCTTTATATGTAACAATACATTGTTGTTTTATATTAACATTGCAGATCAGTGCTCCCGTAATAAAACATTGCACTGTGTTTATCTTTAATAGGATATATATTGTTTATACGTTTCCATATTTATTCATACAAGCATAGCTAGCTTTTTGAAGAACAAATTTGAAAACACCTCATTAGTTTCTATGTGTATGATGTGGTATGACGTATATGCCAAACAAACCAAGAAAAAAATGTCTCTTGCGCAGGCGTAAACAGTTCAGTTAATCACCGCTTGGATTACGCTTTCCAGTAGGCAACATCATTTTTGGTTTAAGTTTCTGCTACACATGCGCAATAATCGCCGAAAAGTATAGTAGGACTATTTATATTAAAGTAAAAGTTGCAATTAACTCTTCAGAGAGTATATCTAAATGTCGACTACTACAGCACTAAAAAAATATCACTATGAATACAGTCGAGTTTCCATTAGGTCCGAACTTCCCCTCAATCTTGTCTTTCAGAACGAGATGCTAAAGGGTGCGTTCTAATAAGCGTACACAACGCTCAAAATCCCATCTAAATACATGTGAGCGTGGCGTTGTGAACGTCAAGTGGAACGCACCCATAGTGTCGTATGTGTCAGTGGGTATCTGCATAATTCACATAGATGTAAAAGCGCGCATGCGTCTAGTGTACTCTTCAAAGAAGGAGCATTCAATAAGTTTGAATTTCTAGGAAATTTCTGTTCCTCTGTAGAACGACTATCAAAGTTAATGGAATTCGACTTTTTATAGAATTAATGACCTAGAATAGAATAATGGACGCGTCAGCAAAAAGACAGTTAGGATACTAAAGTTGAATATTATTTATCATTTTCATATCAACAATTGAAATTTTACGTAAGTAATATTTGCATCAAATGACGAGAATTTAATAACTAAAGAATTTCGTACGTTTTGAAAAATTTGGTGGCCCTGAAAAGGGCCGTTTTGTTTATGTAGAGATGGGATAGTAATTTAAGAACTGCTTTTTTCGGTTTTCTTGGGCAATAAGACAGCTTGGATGTTGGGCAGAACTCCACCTTGAGCGATGGTAACTCCAGAAAGAAGTTTATTTAACTCTTCATCGTTACGGATGGCCAGTTGGAGATGACGTGGGATGATACGAGTCTTCTTGTTGTCACGAGCAGCGTTACCTGCTAACTCGAGTACTTCAGCGGCAAGGTATTCCATAACAGCTGCTAAGTACACTGGAGCACCAGCACCAACACGTTCAGCGTAGTTGCCTTTGCGTAACATACGATGGATACGACCCACTGGGAATTGAAGACCAGCACGACTTGAACGGGTCTTTGACTTTCCCTTTACTTTACCACCTTTACCGCGACCAGACATAATTATAAGTTAGAGTGAACGGAACACGTATTTTACTCAAGAGCGTCAGAGACAAATTATGCTCTTCGCAGCAAAAGTCACTGTATTTCACAACTTTACGTTGGTTACTGCGAGCCACTCACAGTGAAGAAATTATCCCCTCCATCGATACTTTTTTTTGATTCGATCGCAGTTTCCGACGCAATTAATATTGTTATTATTTTGTTTCGGTACCTGCGATCCAATCGGATTACGGGTATCCCTTCCATCCGATAGTACGCAATATCATTGGTTCGGTCATACCAATGCGTCAGCTGTTAAAAACGAAACGAAAGGTTGGCCAATTCACATTTTGACTCCAGTCGTGTACTAGTGTTGAATCAGTTATCATCATGCCCCCTAAAACGAGCGGTAAAGCTGTGAAAAAGTCGGGCAAGGCCCAGAAGAACATCACCAAGTCCGATAAAAAAGGACGCAAGAAGAAGCGTAAGGAAAGTTACGCCATCTACATCTACAAAGTGTTGAAACAAGTTCATCCTGACACTGGAGTTTCCAGTAAAGCCATGAGCATCATGAACAGCTTTGTCAACGACATCTTTGAACGTATCGCAGCTGAGGCGTCCAGACTTGCGCACTACAATAAACGTTCGACCATCACCTCCCGGGAAATTCAAACTGCAGTGCGACTGTTATTACCCGGTGAATTGGCTAAGCACGCCGTCAGTGAAGGAACCAAGGCCGTCACCAAATACACCAGCTCTAAATAAACTTCCTAATCCCTCAATAAACCAAACGGCCCTTTTCAGGGCCACCAAATTTTTTAAAACGTACAAATGCTTCTCAATTTCGCTGTATCCTAGTTGAAATATTTATAATTACTTGATATATAATAGATCAACAATTTACGTGAAGGACTTGGAGTTTGCACTATATTTTACACCAGGATCGTTCTGGCTTAGATGCTAAAAAAGGCTATTTTTGTAAACTTTCCAAAAAATTAATTATGGGAGATATTGATATAAAATTCGTTCAACTTATTAAATGTACTCTCGAAATACATAACATAATTTTAGAAGTGATACTTCAGACACAGTAGGAAAAAATTTAAGTGGTACATTTGATGTCAAATGTAAGGTAGGTATGTATTTGTGTGTATGTATAAGCATGCATCAATGTCTGTCTGGATCTAATAGTTAAATGAGTAAATATATTCAAGTATTTATATTCACGGTCGAATAGGTAACTCGGAGCCTCAAAATCTAATCTAAGTATTTATACTTCAGGACTTCGTATATTATATAGTTTATGAGCATTCTCATATGATATACATATTGTGAATATATACTCATCTAAAATCACTCTGCATCCTTATAGTATAATTTAATCTTTTAAATCAATTAGCGTGTAAACAAGTAAAACTATATTCAACGATGTCTCGCAAGAAAAAAAATCTGGGCGTCGGTTGACCCTGCAGGCCAGACCCAAAACTTCCCGCTGTTTCCGACCTCAAAGAGCTCGAAAACATTAGTGTAGATATATTTTCGAGCTCGAAAATGCTATCACATGCAATTGTTTTTTTTATGATCTTTTCAAGCTCTAACAAGTTACCTGTTATGCTGAAGTTTGAAAATTTAAAAATCGAAAATCATCAATGAAGCGGTTTTTAAAATTTAGTTCCTGATTATGTTCAGTAAAATAAGTGTATTGAGGCAGAAATCAATATCGGGGGTCAAAATCAAGATTTAAATAAGTTTTGACTCATGTAAGAAACAATAAAATATGAAATATCCGATAAAAATATTAAAAACTACGTTTTATCGATTTTTTTGTTGATACTATGATTTAAACTAAAAACCAAGTTCGATGACATTATATGATCAAAAGAAACCATAAAAAAGATGAGTTGGTATGATATCAGGCACATTTTAGTACGTTATATTATGATTTATCCGGAAAAAATAACATAAAATGTTATTTTTTTAACTTTTCAACGCCGATATCTTTTGAACTAATCAATCGATTTTGATAGTTGATGTGGCAATCGGCGCGTTTTATTGAATTCTAGAGCTGATTAAAATTTGAAATCGATCGCGTCAGTCGTTTCGAAAATATTTCGAAAAAACCGTTTTTTACCATTTCTTTCTCCCGCGATAACTCTCGAACGAATTATCCGATTTTGATGTTTGAGGTGGCAATCGACGCGTTTTATTGAGTACTAGAGCTGATTAGATTTTGAAGTCGATCGTATAAGTCGTTTTTTGAGAAATCGATAAAAAAACTAAAAAAAAAATTTTTTTTTTTTTCGTAATTCGCCAATATTTTCGAGTCTGTTCGATCAAATAATCGGAAATTTTCAGGAAAGTTGATGGCCAACAAGCTCTTTCGATTGCCACCTCAATCATCCAAATCGATTCATTAGTTCAAAAGTTACAAAGAGTTTACATACATACATACATACATATACACACACACACACACACACACACACACACACACACACACACACACACACACACACACACACACACACACACACACATACACACACTCGGATATCATTCTGAAAATAGTCAGAATAGCTTCCTAGGACCTCAAAACGTCGACATCTGATGAAAACTCGATTTTCGAAAATCGGGGTGAAAACAATAACTTCCCGAAATTTTTGAAAATCGTCGATTTTCTTAGTGGGAAGTTAAAAAATCTATCTCGATAACTATACATATATATGTATACATATATACCTTAGGGTGCCTCAAAAAAAAACTTTAATTTTTTTTTTCTCTTACCCCCTGAAACGTTAATAGTTGCCGAAAAAAAAATCCTCCCAAAAGATGGGCTCTCTACCTCAACTCTAATAGCTCACTATTTTAATTTTAATTTCCCATATGATTAACATATAAAAATTTACTTCTTCATCAAAAGTGTAATTACTCGTAAGCTTCTCAATATTTTTCAAATTTATACACAGATCTTTAAAGCTGATTCCTCAAACTTTCCAAAACCCTATGATAAGTCAAAATTATCGCCAATGGAAGCTAACAGAAATAAAAATGAAAATAAAAAATTTCATTTTGAAATACAAAAACGATACATTTTAGATAACTTTAATTGGCGTTTCAATTATAAGAATTATGACTTATCGTCGGGTTTTTTAAGTTTGAGGAATCAGCTTTAGAGATCTATGCTTTAATTTTAAAAATATTGAGCAGCTTACAAGTATTTACAGTTTTAACGAAAAAATAAATTAATTCCATGTAAATCAGATGGGAAACTAAAGATAGCAGGCGTTTTGATCCCCGAACAAAATATTCCCGGACGAAATATCTCCAGAGAAAATATCACCAAGACAATATTTAAAAGTATAAATATAATAAATATATATATTAGGGTGTGTCAAAAAAATCGACTGTTTTTTTCGAATGGCCGTGGAATTCAGTCAGAGGATGTCAAAATAAAGTTTTTGTGAAAATATGAGCTCTTAATATTCATATTTAGAAGCCGCGAATCATAATTTTCTATTTTCTATATAAATAAATAAAAATTAAACGTTCGACAAAAAAAATCTCTTATCATTTTTTGATAAATCCGTCTGTTGAAAAGTTATTGGAGCTTGAAGTCGAATTTATAGTAAATTTCGAGTTCTTTTTAATTTTCCGGCGAAACTATCAGATTTATCACGAAATGTCATAGGATCTTTCTTGCAGAAAATTTGATTCCCGACAAATTATCTTGAATAAAATTTTCTTAAATTTCGCATAGATTCCTAGTTATTTACATTTTAATGTTAAGCTCTTAAAATCGATCAGAACACTATTTTTTTGGAAGCTTAGCATTAAAATGGAAATAACTAGAATAGAATGCAGAATTTAAAAAAAATTTATCAGACGTAATTTGTAGAAAATAAAAGTGTCTGCAAAAAAGATTGTATGACATTTTATGATTAGTCCGATAGTTTCGCCAGAAAAGTAAAAAGATGTCGAGATTTACTCTAACTTGACTTCAAGCTCCAATAACTTTTGAACAGATGGATTTATCAAAAAATAATAAGAGACTTTCTTTATAGAGCATTCAATTTCCTACAAAAAAATGTATTGAGAATTTTGGGATTCTCATTAGTTGCCATGGTATGAAATTCAGAACGAGCAAAAACAAGTTCTTCGAATTTTATCAAATTTTGACGTCGGATATCTTGTGAATAGTTGAATTTATGCAAAATTCATAAAATGCTTTTTTTTTAGATCAGTAAATTTGCTACAAAATGTGTGAGGAGAGATTTTTTGTATCTTGATTTTTTCAGAAGTTATGTATTTTTTACCATGTTACTAAATGAAAAACCGAAAATTATCAATAGCCACCTCTAAATATCAATATTAAGAGCTTAAATTTTAACTGTCACCATATTTTAAGATACCTTTTCGATTTTTCAATGTTCATTGAAAAAAAAAAAAAAAAAAAAATAGTCCCCTAATTTGAAACAGTTTAATATATATATTAGACTGAGCCAAAAAAATCGTCTATTTTTGCACGATTCATGATGCGAAGCATCAAAGAGTGCTTTACGATCGAAAAATTATTTTCGCCTCACTTCGGCAACTATTTTAATTATTATACCTTTGTTGATTCACGGAATTAAGATATGTTGCACACCATTTTGAAGATAATTTAATGGAGATTAATTCCATACTTTTCAAAAATTTATTTAGTTCAATAAAAACCGAAAAATCATCAAAATAGTTTAAAAAAAATTCCTGTGCGTCAAGTATGAATCTCGTATACACGATAACTTGCGAGAAAATCCAGTAATTGAATGAAATTTTTTTTTTTAAATTCTTTGAAAGATTTTTAGATCCCCTATTGAAAATGGCTAGGTAACTCAGTGTCGTTTAATCACAATTAATAAAAGAAGCAAAAGACTGTAAAACTATACATATGTATATATATCTATGTAAAATTAATATGGATGGTGATACATCTAGGGCGTGTTCAGAATTATACTCTGAAGGTGAAGAATTACCTATCCAGGTGTAATTGGTACCTTTGTAATGTTAAATCGCACCTCGGATTCGACTAAAGGATATTTCTGAACGCAGGATTTGAATATTTTCTCTTCCAGAGTGTGTTTCTGAACATGCCCCTATACATTATACGTACATTTATTCCACCAGGGGCGCTTGCACACTATTTACCGTCCTAGTACAGCTGTTTTTTTTGTGTTATTGCTAATTGGTAAGCCTGAATTTTTTCAATTCAATTTTTTTTTTAATTGATTTTATTTACATATATTTTTTTTTGTTATTAATCAAGATATTTTGAAAAAATTCTTTTATAATTTAAAAAAATTACTAATATAATTAAAAAAAAAAAAAAAAACAACAAATTTTAATGATAGAAAATTGTAAATATTTTAAATTTATTCGTACTTCCCGCCATTTTTTTATTTTTATTTTATTATTTCATAACAAATGAGCATTATGAGTCGTGCACTTTCGGATTTTTCAAATTTTGTTTTCTTTCGATACTGTGAAAATATTATTCCTGATGACCAAAAAAAATTATTGTGCAAGTTTGAGCCCTTAATATTGATATTAAGAGGTGTATCGTTACGACTATTCGTTTTTTGATAGAAATTTCATTTTTCACCTAAAACTCGTAAATCATCTATCTGAAAAATTTGAGCAATGTATATTCCTAAAGGAAATTGAATTCCCTACAAAAAATAGTAAATTTCGAGATCCTTTCACTTTTCCAGCGAAACTATCAGACTTATCGCAAAATGTCATCAGATCTTTTTTTGTACACGGAAAAAAAACTGTGGTTCTTCTAACCACAATATTGTACTAAAACATTCGGTTTTGGACTCTGTTCAATAAAAATCGTTAACTAGCTAATTATAAAAAAAAAAAAAAAAAAAAAAAATGGTCACTAAAAATATCCTAATCCTGTAATAATTAAATAAGATTTAATTTAATGAGACAAATAACTCTATCGACTAATAGTTTATGATTTGTCAAATAGTCATGCACGTAAAATAATTATTTGAATTGAATTCATAATTTAAATTGACGTTTTAAACATTGACATTCAGAGACTCAGTTTCTGACCTTCAGAATTTTTCAGGTCGCAGTTTCTGACCCTCAAACTTACACAAACCATGATTAAGTTATGAACTACTTACTAAGTTTCAATCAACTAAAATTATTATTAACATAAATGAATTCAATATTTATTATAACAAAAACATAGTTTTTCAATATTTAAAATATAAATAATTAAAGTCACTTTGGCTAGCGCTTGTTCTCATTATTTTCATCGTAACTCGTTGTCTTTTTTTTTTTAAACTCTTTAATAAAAAAACAATAAAAAAATTAATTTTGTCACAATAAATATGTTATTCAACCAAAAGAGTCATAACAATTTAATTACTATCGAAATTGACATTATTTTTACAATAATTTCATCACTCCAAGAATATGTGTTTTCAAAATCTAATTATGATCTTTTATTTTTAAAAATGAATATTAAATGTTAATTTATGACTGTATTATGAATAATAGTAGAAAATAATCTAAGAAAACTATAAATATTAATATTTTTACATTTTATAGACATGTAATTGAACAGATAAGCTCGCTCGCACAAGTTAGAATTATAGGGTCAACAACTCCATCATACTTTTAAAATTGAGTCTAGTTATTGGGCCTCAAATTTCAACAACAAAACTCATTTTAATATGTTCTATAAATGTGTAAAAATACATTTTAATTAAATATTCATTTATCCATCTATTTTTAGTTAAATATTTTTACTTACCTGATAATTAGTGCACGGATTCAATCGTCGTACCTCTTAACGTAAACTGTTTAGACTCTACTTAAAAAATGGATTCCTCAGCCACTTATGGCTAAAATATTTTTTTTTATTCAGTTGATATTTTCTAAATTGGCATTAATTAGGCTCAGAATAAATTACAATAAATAAAGAAAAAAATGATTTTTTTTTATGCACGCCTTAAACGCGAAGCGGAGAGGTTGTACTTTATAACGAACTTGTCACGGTCAAGCGATTTTCTCGCATTAAACTGTATGTATTATTTTCATATCACATTGACAGGTTAAAAAAATCACATTAATATAAAGAGGAAACACTAATTAATAAGACTGATACTTTCATTAAGTTGTCCGATACGTATTATAATAAATAAAATTCAATAAAAAATATGTATCGTGGACGTCAGTTAGTCCGTAGTCCAAAAAAAGTGTATGGCACAAATATCTCGTAAACGACTTGACAAAATAAGTTTATTTTTTTCACTGTCTTCAAAATTATGCAAAGAAGGTCCTTTTCGAAAATCACTACTGTAGTCCTTCTCGTTTTTTTATAACAAATCATTTCTGTTAAAACCGGCACCAAGTAAACAAATACACACTACATCCACTTTTTCATTTTATCGGAAATGTTTTTTTTTATCATCGAACTTTGCTGACATCATAAGGTTCTATCATAAGGTTCTACTTTACCATCAGATAATTTTTTTTATTGCTAACTGTCATAGAATTAAGAAAATTTGGTAGTCAAACCTCCAACAGTTAACCCTTACTTCAGTTTCAAAGATTATATTTTCAAGCCCTTAAAAACGAAAAACCAGAATTTTTTACCATACCGTTTAAGAAGTATAATTAATTACACTTTCGTAAAAATACAGGGCCTCTTATGGCTGTCTTTTATTCAACTTAACAGGAAGTTGATGATTTGTAAAAAAATGGCATAATTAATCTAGGCAAAAAGACTATTCAGTCTACGATATAATATCTAAAATATCTATCTACCAAATTTCGAAACAATTTACCTCATGGTTTTTTTTAAATTAATTTTTTTGTGTGACAGAAAGATTTCTGTCTTTGATTTGTAACTTATTCTGCGCCCCTCTTATTTATACTAGGGAAAGATGGTGGTTCTGCTGTGCGCGCAAAATTTAAATTATTGTTTACATTCAAAGAATAAACATATATTTATATGATGATCGTTAAATACTGGACTGGTAATAAATACAAACCAAAGAGTTAAATGAATAATAATCATGAATACTTATCATTAATAAGATAAGATGTGTAAAAATTACGGGAAAGTTCATATTTCAATTATTAAAATTAAACAAAAAATAATTAATGTTTTTTATAAATTAAAAAATTATTAGGTGTGAAGATTAGTACATTATTTATATTTATAAATAAAAATAAATATTTATTTGATGTATATGGGGTATTAGATTGATAAAAAAATACAAATTAAATAGTTGAAGAGGTAAACTATATATTAATAATTATCACTGTTCAAATGGTAACAATAAATTGTGTCAAATTAATTTTTTGTCATTAAAATAATAACAATTTATTAACTTGGCTGATCTGTGCCATACTATCACCGATTTCATTATTTATTTAACAATTTTTTTTCTTATTAAATTGTGTGTCAGTTACATTTACCGTATTATTATGAACTGTCAAAAATTTACCGGGATTATAAGGTATATTTACTACACATACACGTGATACACTTTAAACTGTCAAAGAAACTAGTGTAAACAGAAGTACCAATTTTCATAAAATAACAACTGTGGTACTGTTTAGTTGCAGTCGAAACAATTTATGTAATTAAAAAAAAATTATTACCATTTGTTTCTGCATATTAATTATAGCTTATAAAATATAATTATTAATTATCTTAAATTATTATGAACTTCATTGAATGATTGAAATCAAAAAAAAAAAAAATAATAATTTTGATACTGTTTTGACTTCGGAATGCGGCTACCAAATTACCTTAACTAAATTAAAAAAAAAAAAAAAAAAAAAAAAAAAAACAATTTTCTTGCTAGATGTTTATTAAAAAATTTTGTAATTAAAAATGAAAATTTATAATTTATAAATTTTATTGGAACATGAACGTTCGAGGCGTGCACTTATGGATTTTTCAAACTTTTTTTTTTTAATTATCGCTTTTTAAGTAAAAAAAAAAAAAATTGAAAAGGACAGTAACTGGGCCAGGGTCAATAACTGGGTCATTTACCTAAGTCGATTTTTTTGCGCCATTCTATTGTATTGGAAACTGACAAACTGGGTTACGCAGTCTAGTGGTCAAAAATGAAACTAATGATAGCTTACAACAGTCAAATAAATACACGGTAAATGCATACTGTTAACATCATCAATAAATTTTATACAACAAATTATTAAAAAATAACAATTTAAATAGAAGTTGGAATATTTAGAGAACGTAAAAAGTAAAAAAAAATTGAGTATTTTGTGCAATAAGAGATATCGAACTAAAGCAAATAAAAAATTTAAACGCGGTTTTCTATAAATTTCCGGAGGCTGGTGATCGTTCAGTGTCATAAGAAAATTTTTTTTTGATAATTTGGAAAAAGTTGATAAATAAAATGTTTGGAAGAAGTTATTGAAAATAAATTAAGTTACTCTTCAAATGAAAGTTTGCTCCGTACATTTAAAAAAGAACCGATTATATATTGTCAGATACGTTTGTAAAATTTAACTTAAAACTTAAAAACTAAAAATATTATTTTTGTTTTTTTAAGTAAATAAATATTAATTATAATAATAATTTAATATTCTTTAATTTTTGTAATTTTTGCAATAATATGATGGGGGTTTCTTTCACATGAAACATTTATACAAAAAGCGCGGTAAGTACGATTACATATTTATCATTCTTTTCGCTGATTATTCCTCATTTAACTAAATAGGCAACAAAAAAAATTCTTTCGGGATCATATATATTTTCTGGTTTAAGTTTTTACCGGTCCAAGATAATTTGTTTATGAAATTTAATAACTTTTCATTTGTTTACCCTACTATCACATGGGTTACGCATTTAAAAATGTAAGCTACTGTCCGACATGTTCAAGCAACGCCTCCGTGTCGGTTCCCAATACTACTATACATGCAGTTTGTTTATGTGTTTTTAAATCACATGAATTTCTCGGTTGAATCAACGTGTTCGTACTATTTAATTTAATAATCGTAAAAGTGTAGTAAAGTGGTTCATCAGTTCAAATTATAAAATTTTATTCTTATATTCAATGCATATGTGTAAATTATAAACATTAGCAGTGTAAGTTACTAGTTAAAAGATAAAAAACTATTTAGAGGAAAAAAATAACACATTGGTAAAATTTTAATTGATAGGTTATCTTAACCCATCAATATCATTGTTAGTATTCCTAAATTATAATTATTATATTGATATATACACACTGAAAGACTAATTTATCTTATACCAATAAGAATTAATCGTACTTAAAGTACCTAAACGTTTCTTGTAGTTTGAGTCTAATGTTATTTTACTATTCCCCGGCTAGCTCCATAAAAATCAGTTTTATAAAAAAAAATCTAGGAACCCTGCGGACCAGCCCTGGAACTTCCTACTATTTTCGAGCTCTTTGAACTCGAAAACATTATTGCCAATATATACTGGAGCTTGTATTTCTTAATATCTATAAGTATTTTTCTTTAAAGTATTAAATCAAATTTAAATTATTAGATTTTTTTAATCTATATTGTCGAATTGTAGGATTTCGGTTATTTACTTATCATCAATTTAATTATTTTATTTATTTTAATGACTTATTGGAAGATAAATATTTTTTCTTAACAGTATTTCAAGTTCAAGTTTCATAAAAAAGTATTATGATTAGACCCATATAGTTTAATATAATACACTTATGAATTTCCAGATTTTATGATGGCAGAATCTAGTGGAGATGCTATTCCAATCCAAAATTATCAGGAAGATGTTGTAGTTGTTCCAATCGATGTTCATCAACGTCATAATTGTCAAGTCAGTCAGATTTTTGATCCAGACAAGGCATTAAAAATTGCAGAAGCGCAGCCAAACAATCTTATTCCTAAAAAAACGCGAACTGAATATTTTCGAGAGTACAAAGCTCGGAAAAGAATTCGCATTCAATCCACTAGTGACACTCCTTCAATTGCCCTTAAAAAAGGTGATACTTTAAATGCTGGTGGTAATTTAAATAATCCGTTTGAATTTGTTGCATTACCTTGTCGAGACATCAATACGACACGTAGAAAAAACAATGCTGAGTATATGCGAGAGTACAGAGCCCGGCAAAAAATTCGCCGTCAATTAACTAATGGTACTTCTTCAGGTGTCCATCAAAAAGATAATGTTTTACAAGCTGATGACATTTTGAGTAATCCGTTTGAATTTGTCGGATTACCTTGTCGAAACGTCAGAGTGCAACGTAGAAAATCAACAGCTGAGTATATGCGAGTGTACAGAGCTCGGAAGAAAATTTGCATTCAATCCACTAGTGATACTCCTTCATTTGTCATTAAAGAAGATAGTATTTTACAAGCTGATAATGATTTAAATAATCCGATTGAAGGTGTCAAATCACCTTGTCAAGACATTAAAGCCCTACGTAGAAAAACACTGGCTATGTATATGCGAGAATACAGAGCCCGAAAAAAAAATCTTAATCAATCAACCAGTGATCCTTTAGTTATCCCTCAACAAGAAAATGATATTTTACAAGCTGATGATTCAAATAATGTACATAAATTTGTTGAATTACCTAAGCCCAACTCCAAAGTGACACGTAGGAAAATGCGAACTGAGTATATGCGAGGGTACAGAGCCCAGAAAAAAATTTGCATTCAACCCATGAGTGATACTTCTTCAGTTGCCCATCTTCAAGAAGATGATATTAGCTCTCAAACTTGTGATGACCCAAGTAATGCGCATGAATTAGTCGAATTATCTGACCAAGACATCAACGCAGTACGTCAGAAAAGAGCAACTGAGAGTATGCGAGAACACATTCCCGTTAAATTAGAACCATTTCAAGAATCGCAAAATCAAGTACCATATCTTGACGAGAGTGAAAATGCTACTCTGTTATTTAACAGCGATTTTCACCGTCATCAGCTTGCTCATGAAGAAATAAAAATGGAATTTGTGGAAAATCCATTTAATGGCGTTTGTTCAGCTTGTAACGGACTATGCTTTAAATATGATTTACAACCTCCATCTTCCGAACATGAAGATATTTTGAAAATTATAGTTCCACATCTTGATAAAGATGATATTTTAATATGTAATACATGCAGACAATCTTTGGACACGAAAAACATTCGAACCATGGCTGTTTATAACGGATTCGAATTTCCACGGAAACTTGAACATTTACCCTCGTTAGACTTAATTTCAGAAAGATTGATTTCTCCACGAATTCCATTCATGCAAATACGACGACTGAGGCAAGTTAATGGTCAATATGTCATTCATGGTCAAGTAATTAATGTTTCCGATTGTATCTATACGATGGTCAATAGTCTCCTTAAAAATATTGCTGATGATCACTGTATCAATGTGGATGTTAAACGAAAAAAAATTTATAAGTCGAGTTATTTACACGGTATAGTCAACAAAGGTACCATAAAACTTTGGTTGAAATTTTTAGTGAAATCTCCACGTTATACTACGTATTATATAAAAATTGATCAGTTTTCTTTCGATGGTGTTAACCTTGAACCAAAATCTTATAACTCATGCTGTAGATTTAAAAGATAGACCAATAACAATGATACTTTTTGTGAATGTATATAATAAAATAATTTTGAATCATGATTTAAAATAGGAATTTTGTTTATACTGATACCTTTTCGATTGTATCAATTTTTAATATACAGTTTAAAATAATAATAATAATAAATTAATAATAAATGTGTTACTCATATACAAGATTAATTTAAAATAAAAGTTTATTATAGCATTTAATAACTGCCAAAATAATCCACTTTTCTGCGTGTACACATTTAGCGATACCCGCACCGATTTTTTTTTATTTATTTCGGACTTTTTTTATACTCAAAAATAACTGGCAAATGTAACCCCTTGAAAAGTAGATATGTCGCTGGCAACGTTGATATCTCAATAACGGCTCACTTAAAATGAAAAAATAAAAAATACAAAGATAATTTTTTTTTTCACTGTTTATAGCAAAAAAAAATCGTAAAAATTAAAATTTTAATACGGTTACAGAATGCGCTGAAGCTATTACATGTAGAAGAAGTGGTTAAAATTGCATAGGAATCAGTTCAGTGGTTTCAGAGAAATCACCGTCGCCTACCCATAAAACGTTGTTTTGAAAATAGCCCGTTGAAAGGTTAATTTTTTTTAATGAAAATTTATGACTTTTACCTTAACCAGCGATACCTGCACCATATAAAATGCCTTATATCTCTTCGAAACCCGGGTCTAAAATAAAACTTTATTTAGACGTGGTTTACCAAGTCGAAATTTGGAGCTGTTTTTCACAAGACAAACTTGAATTTTTTTTTACGGAGACATGAAATGCAGTAAGTTTTTGCCTTGGTTTAGACTTAACTGGCTTACTTGGTCACGATTTCAGACGAAAAAGTCTAAATCAAGTCGAATTTGACTTGGTTTAGACTTATTCGACTTAAAATGTGAGGCAAAAAAGTCAAAATCTAGTCGAAACTGACTTGATGAAGACTTATTTGATTTAAATTATAAGGTGAAAAAGTCAAAACTAAGGTGAAAAAATTTGTATAGATTGAGGTGAAAGTAAGACGAATAAATAACTTTTTTTCAACTTGATTTAGCAAGTCAAAAGTAAGGTGAATGACTATCGTGCTCGAAGTAAAGACGAATAAGTTCAAACTAAGACCATAAAATACGAATGAGTTGAAATAAGTTGAAACTAATATGGAAAAAATTGAATTTAAGTCGAAAAAGTCGAGATATTATCGGAAAATCGTCAGCAAATCGAAAACTTCAAAAGAAAATAAGGCGAAGTGAGCCTGAATTAAGTATTATTTTTGACCCGGGAAATTTAATTTTTTTCACTGTAGCCTTCTTCTGAATTTTGTTCTGGCCTCTTTGAAGCAAGCAGCTGGTTAAATAAATAAAGGCAGAAAGGAAGGATTAAACAAAAGACAGGTTGGGTGAGCGCGCTCAGCTAGTAAAAGTCACGAAATAACATATTTAAACTGCTTCGATCGTTTTTACATTTTTGATACATTTACTGCCGAAAAATGTAAAAAAAAATCGATTTTTAAAAAGTTATAAACTATTATGATCCCTTACTTGTACAATTAACGAACTAATGCTATTATAATGTTAGTGTGAATTTTACGCAAGCGAAATGACAGCTCCAGCAATGAGCAGATTCGTTACTTTTCTTTGGACCTTTTGGGTATCTACGTATTTACACTCTTATTTATACGAACAAAATTTCTAGCCGATGCATCTGGAAGGATTGTTTTAATATTAATTTTCAATATCCAATCCCTGAGTATCATAATCTTCAAATCAATTTTCTGATGAGTACAAAAAAATTAAATACTACAGAATTTGATTTGAGTCTGATATAGATATGACCGTCGCGACTACGTTATTGAATAGTATTACTCAATCGGAGTTTCCGGCAATTATCAATGAGTCTAGTTTATTCAATACAACTGAAGAAAAGTCTCAGTCTGGCTCTTCAATCCTTTTTGAATTCGCTGACAATTCAAATGAGCCGGTTTCTATACAAATAATACAAATGTTCGGTATGATCTAGTGACGAGCACTGAACTACTTGCGCTGCTACTTAACACCTGTGTTTTTCTCCTCCTACATATATATCTTCTCCTAACAAATTTTTCTCTTATTGTCATTTACATTAAAAATTTAAGAAAATAAAAACCAAATTGACAAAATGTCGATACCTAATAAACGAATTTCCATCGTATCGTCCATCCATCGTCCAAAGACTTTATTTTTTTTTTTTGTTGTTAACTATAATGTTATAAACAAATCGATACGATGGAAATTCGTTTCAGAATAAATGCTGTCAATCAGTGGCTATGTATATGCGAGAATACAGAGCCCGAAAAAAAAATCTGAATCAATCAACCAGTCATCCTTTGGTTATCCCTCAACAAGAAAATGATATTTACAAGCTGGTGATGATTTAAATAATGTACATAAATTTGTTGAATTACCCAAGCCCAATACCTTTCTCATCGGTACTCTGGAGTTTGAAAAACCCCATTTGTTTCTAACATTAGTTAATGAAAAAAAAGGTCTTTGAACGATACGATAAAAATTCGATTGAAGAAAAATGCTGTCGATTCGACGTAAAAAGTAAAAAAAATTGAATATTTTGTGTAGGAAGAGATTGTTGGACTCAAGCAAATGAAAAATTTGAACGCGGTTTTCTATAAATTTCCGGAGGCTGGTGATCGTTCAGTGTCATAAGAAATTTTTTTTTGATAGTGTGAAAAAAGTTGATAAATTAAATGCTTGGAAGAAGTTATTGAAAATAAATTAAGTTACTTCTCTAATGAAAGTTTGCTCATCACCTTTGAAAAAAACCGATTCTATATTGCCAGATACGTTTCAAAAGTTACTTTAGCAAAAGTTTACATACAAAAGTTTCGTTGAGTTTTTCGTCAAATTTCCGTCAACTCCGGACTTTTCCATTTTTTACGACGATTTGTATGCAACTTACTATTGAATTTCACGTAAGTTTACGCGTAAACTACTGACTGAATTAGAATGCAAATTTACTTCAAAAGTTGACTAGAAAAAAGTTGTCATCAATTTTCAGGCAAATTTTATGCCGTTTTTTTGTTAATTTGACTTGAAAAATTGTGAAGTATCGTTTTATCGTCAAATTTTAGACATTTTCATGTATAAATTGAAGAAAAATTAATCGCAAATTTTTATTTTCAACTTTTACAGTCAAATTGTCGGAAAATTCGGACAGCAAATTTCGGGTGATTTCAACATCAATTTACCGTCAACTTCAAGCTAATGTGGCTATTAGGGTACAGCTTAGAGCATTAATGCCTGGTCACATTATTTCTCACTTGGAGTCAATCTATTGAAATGTATGGTAAGCGCTTGAAAAATAATGTTGGTTACTCTGGAGCGCAAGTAAAACGTGAATTTGGCATATTTGTGATGTTAATTAAAATGGCTAGTAGTGGAAGAATTTGACAGTTTTAGGTAAACAAATAAATATAAACAGTGGAAGAGGTTATCTTTAATGTGAATTAATTCGAATCAATAAAATTGTCGGATTTTATTTCATTAACATGTCGAATTTTTTTTTATAGATAATTCATTTAATTAATATTTAAGTTTTGAAATAAATTATAATTTTATAAATTATCAATTTATTTAGAATATTTTTCAACATATTCCTTCACAATGTCTAACATGTCCAGATTCACTTAAGCATCTGTCAATGTGAGCATTTAACGAATCACATGCTCCATATTACCCTGGATTTATTTCTCATGAGATTTATTTCTCATTAACAAGTATACTTGTTATCGGAAGGACACAGATTCCAAGCCCAGCAGATTAATTTTATAAATATTTATTTTGAAATCAAGTCTTTTGTGCAATTGTTTATTTATCTATATGTTTAAATATAGATAATTATATTCATCCAAATGTTTAAAAATTGGTGTTTTTTTTTACAATTATAAATTTATTCTTTTATTTATTTATCTATATTATATTTATTTTTATTTATATTTATCTGCAATTTTTTTTACTCAGGAAATTAATTATTTTTTTTTTTCATCTATATTTTTAATTATACTGAATTTTTTTTATCAATTTATATAATTATAAATTTTTGTTTTTGCAATTTTTTATAATTATTAGCTTAATCGAATAGATTAATGTATATTTATCTTTTTTTTTTATTTGTAAATTTTTTTTTTTTTTTTTAAATTAAATTATCCGTTTCTTTGTTCACCATATGTTTTTTTTTATTATGTATTTTTTATATAGTTTTTTTCATATATCAATATTTATAATTTTACAAATTTTTTGTTAGACGATTTTAAAAATGCGCGCAATTTTTTTTTTCTCAGTTTTAATTGGCTAATTTTTTTTTTAGAGTAGTTTTCATTTTTCTGTTATTTTTATTACCGATATATTTTTTTATCCATTTAAATTATTACCTAAGTATTTTTTTACTGTTTGTTTTTTTTTTTTATAAATTTTTTATATTATCTACTTTTTTATCTATTTAAATTTAATTTTCTAAATGTTTATTTATCTTTAGTTTATTTTACCGATTTGAACGTCACCCGTCGTGAATTTATGGCCAATATTGTACATTTCAATAGATTGACTACGAGTGAGAAATAATGTGACCAGGCATGAATGCTCCAAGCTGTACTATATCACATGGGTTACGCATTTAAAAATTTAAGCTACTGTCCGACATGTTCAAGCAACGCCTCCGTGTCAGTTCCCAATACTACTCTACATGCTGTTTATATGTTTTAAAATCGCATGAATGCCGCGGTCAAATCAACGTGTTTATAATATTCAATTTGATAATTGTAAAAGTGTAGTATAATGGTTCATCAGTTCAAATTATAAAATTATATTCTAATATTCAACGCATATTTGTAAATTATAAACGTTAGCAGTGTAAGTTACTAGTTAAAAGATAAAAAAACTATTTATAGTAAAAAAAACACGTCGGTTAAATTTTTATTTATAGGTTATCTTAACCCGTCAATATCATTGTAAGTATTCGTAAATTATAATTATCATAAGGTAAATGTCCCAATACCGGAACGACGAAGGGTATATGACTGATTTTTATCGTTTTAAAAATATTTAAATAAATTATAAACCAAAATAATTTATTACATCATATAGAATAGACATTTACCAATTCAAAAATAATCAAATTAGTTCATTTTTCTTAAATTTAATATAAAAAAAAATTTTTTTTCTATGACACCCAAAAGACCCAATACCGGAACCCTGAAATAACCTTGTCCCAATACGGGAATTCGGTTGTCCTAATACCGGAACAGTAAATAAAATGTTATTTTTTGCATTTATTCATGGTGAAAATATTAATGATTATTAAATAATATGAATGTAAAACGAGTATGAATGTAGCAGACATCAGAGAACTTTAAAATTATAAATAAATTAGATAAATAATTAAAAAAATAATATTTACACAAAAGCACTATTAATTTCAAAATTTTTTGAATTCGAATTTTTTTTAATTTTATATTATTAATTATTTACTCGATTTATTAATAATTTTAAATTTGTCTGATGTCTGCTATATCACACCCATAATGTAAAATGTATTCAAAATTTTAAAATGATTGAATATTCAATGAAAATAAATATTTTGAACTAAAGAATAGAAACAAAATAAATCATTTGAGGCTATACTAGAAAAATAATTGAAAAAAAAACTAAAAACAAAAATTTATTTTTTATGATTTAAATTAGAGTTTATCTATACTTAATCTATTTTTTATAACAATTATACATACTTGATTTAGCCAGTCAATAAAACTCACCGTTAATGTCTATCGATAACATTAATATGATTGGCTGTTCCGGTACTAGGCACGGGTTCATTTTGGTGTACCAATAGACGAACAGTAAAATTTATATAATAATACTATTTTTTTCATATTTTTAATATATTTTCTTGAATTTTATGTCATTCAAGATGCATATACAAAAAAAAGATTATTGAAAAGTAATTCTATGCATTTTCTATAAGCTTAAGACCATTGACTGATTTCTTAGCAAAACCATTAAGAGACCATGAAGCTTAAATAACTTTTGAACAGTGGGATTTATCGAAAAATGATAGGAGACGTTTTTGGTAGAGCGTTCAATATCCTACAAAAATATTTACTAGGCATAAAAATCCGTTGATTGGTTTGTAAGCTAGAAAATTATGAAAAAAAAAAAAAAAAAAAAAAATTTCCCTTGTTATTTAAATGAAAAATAGAAAAATGGATCGAGGCACCCCTTAATATCATTATTAAGAACCCGGATTGATACAAAAATTTTTATTTTTAGTTATACTTTCAATTTTTGGATACTACAAAAAAAAATTTGTTGTTTTTTTTAAACACCCTAATGTATATCTATATATTAGTCAATTCGAATTGTTTTAAATCATTTTAATTTGTTTTGAATTATTCCAAATCATTTTTTTAATCAGTGTTTCTTGTATTTTGAGAAAAATGTTATTTTACTATTTAATATGAACTAGTATTTTTTAAATGACTATATACTTGTTTTGATTATTGATATTAATGTCTTAGCATTAACCGTTTGTACATCGGTAAATATTCTTATTCTCCTGCACTTTTGTATAAAAAAAAATTACAAGTGGTAATAACGTAAGATAGAGTCAATTTTAGATACCCCGGCTAGCTCCATAAAAGTCAGTTTTATTAAAAAAAAAATCTGAAAACCCTGCAGACCAGCCCCGGAACTTTTCGCTTATATATATATATATATATATATATATATATATATATATATATATATATATATATATATATATATATATAGTTCACCACACATATTTTTATTAAACGTATTAAATTGAATTTAAATTATTAAATTTTTTTAATGTATATTGTCAAATTGTAGAATATCGGTTATTTACTTATCATCAATATAATTGTTTATTTATTTTAATGACTTATTTGAAAATAAAGATTTTTTCTTAACAGTATTTTAAGTTCAAGTTTCACAAAAAAGTATTATGATTAGACCCATATAATTTAATATAATACACTTATGAATTTCCAGATTTTATGATGGCAGAATCTAGTGGAGATGCTATTCCAATCCAAAATTATCAGGAAGATGTTGTAGTTGTTCCAATCGATGTTCATCAACGTCATAATTGTCAAGTCAGTCAGATTTTTGATCCAGACAAGGCATCAAAAATTGCAGAAGCACAGCCAAACAATGTTAAACCTAAAAAATCGCGAGCTGAGTATTTTCGAGAGTACAGAGCTCGGAAGAAAATTCGCCTTCAATCAACTAGTGGTACTTCTTCAATTATCCGTAAAGAAGGTAATATTTTAATAGCTGGTGGTAATTTAAATAATCCGTTTGAATTTATTGGATTACCTTCTCAAGACATCAAGACCACACGTAAAAAAAACAAGACTGAGTATATGCGAAAGTACAGAGCTCGGAAGAAAATTAGCATTCAATCCACTAGTGATACTTCTCCAATTGTCATTAAAGAAGATGGTATTTTACATGCTGATAATGATTCAAATGATCCGAATGAAGCTGTCGGATTACCTTGTCAAGACATGGACTCCGTACGCAGAAAAATACTAAATCAGTATACGCGAGAGTACAGAGCCCGAAAAAAAAATCTCAATCAATCAACCAGCGATCCTTTGGTTATCTCTCAACAAGGAAATGATATTTCACAAGATAGTGATGATTCAAACAATGTACATAAAGTTGTTGATTTACCTTACTCTGACTGGAAGGTAGCATGTAGGAAAATACGAGCTGAGTATATGCGAGGGTACAGAGCCCGGAAAAAAATTCACGTTCAATCAACTAGTGATACTTCTTCAGTTGTCCATCATCGTGGAGATGATATTAGCTTTCAAACTCATGATAATTCAAGTAATGCGAATGAATTAGTCAAATTATCTGACCAAGAGATCAACGCAATACGTCAAAAAAGAGCAACTGAGCGTACGCAAGAGCACATTTCCGTTAATTTAGAACCGGCTCAAGAATCGCAAAATCAAGCACCATATCTTGACGAAAGTGAAAATGCTACTTCGTTATTTAACAGCGATTTTCACCGTCATCAGCTTGCTCATAAAGAAATAAAAATGGAATTTGTGGAAAATCCATTTAGTAGCGTTTGTTCAGTTTGTGACGGACTATGCTATAAATATGATTTACAACCTCCATCTTCCGAACACGAAGATATTTTGAAAATTATAGTTCCACATGTCGATAAAGATGATATTTTAATATGTAATACATGCAGACAATCTTTGAACAAGAAAAACATTCGAACCATGGCTGTTTATAACGGATTGGAATTTCCCCGGAAACCTGAACATTTACCCTCAGTAGACTTAGTATCAGAAAGATTGATTACGCCACAAATTCCATTCATGCGAATACGACGACTGAGGCACGTTAGTATGTCATTCATGGTCAAGTAATTAATGTTCCAGATTGTATCTATCCGATGGTCAATAGTCTCCTCAGAAATATTGCTGATGATCACTGCATCAATGTGGATGTTAAACGAAAGAAAATTTATAATTCGAGTTATTTACACGGTATAGTTAACAAAGGTACCATAAAGTTTTGGTTGAAATTTTTAGTGAAATCTCCACGTTGTACTACGTATTATGTAAAAATTGATCAGTTTCCTTTCGATCTTGATAATCTAGAAGCAAAGTTTTATAACGCATACTCCAGATTCAAAAGATAGACCAGTAATAATGATACTTTTGTGAATGTGCATAATTAAATAATTTTAGATTACGATTTAAAATAAAAATTTTGTTTATATTGATACCTTTTTGATTCTATCAATATTTCAATATACAGTTTAAAATAATAATAATAATTTATTTTTATTTATTTAACGCTATCTGCAATTTACGATAGTTTAACATAATAATAATAATAATAATAATAATGTATAGTATATAACCGTAAAATTGCTCGATTATAATTATCTCAATGTGCTAATAACACAAAATACCAATTTCCATATTAGAGATCATTTAACATTTTGAAACTGCTTTTTTAACCCTTTAGAGTCAGAGGATCTTAAAACGTCTATGTGTGAGGCTAGTGGGGAGAACGCGAATCGTAGAGTCCCGTTGCGTTCATCGACAGAGCCGCAGTTAGTATTGTTGACGTGAGGAAATAGCCTCTGAAAGTAAGGTTAGAAAAATTTACAAAATTTCATACATTGCTATGTAATTGCAATATTACTTAACTATATTGATAATGAAGCTAAATGCTGTTCTTACTTTGAATTTAAGTCCTTTGATATTCATAATTTAATAAATTAAAAACAAAAAATAAAATTATTTTTTATTTCCCGCCCAGGTGAAATTTTTTCACTTGTAATACGGCCCTGTCACATTTGCTTCGCGCTCTTTCTAATTCTATCGGGCTCCGCCAGACCGAAGCGTGGGGTTTCAAGGTCAGGCTCTAAAGGGTTAATAAAATTGCATCTTATTTGATTTTCTTTCAAACGGTTGATAAGAAAAGAAAAAGAATCAATATTTATATTAGGTGAGCGACAAAAGTTAATAGTTAACAAATGTTTTTAGCCGATGCATCTGGAAGGATTGCTTTAATATTAATTTTCAATATCCAATCTCCAAGTATCAGAATTTTTAAATCATTTTTTTTATGAGTAAGGTAAAGTACCCAGTAGTTGAACAGGTTTCAAAGTAAAACGTATTTGACCTTACTTTTAATACATAAAGTTGTAATTATTAGTTCAAAGTGGTGATTTTCATGAAAATATAAAAAATTTTGAATCGATTAAAGCACAAAGTAACGCAGATAATTGAATATTTATATTTTGATAACGGTTTTAAGATAGACTATAAAAGGAGTAGTTCTTGAACAATCAACTCTGACAAGCCGCAGTAGTTGAACACTCCGGGAGTAGTAGTTGAACTAATAAAATATATGGCAACCAGGCACACCAAAATTTTTCAACGTTTTATTGAAATATTAAAAGAATTATAACATATTATTAAATAATATTAAAAATAATACTGTGAATACTTAATATGATCATTAAAAAATGAGAAATATTTGTATTAAATTATTTAATTACATTTTTTATTACTAATGAATTTATTTATTTAATATTTAACAAACTTGATTGTAAATTTTACCAATTGTAACTGATTATTTTTTATTAAAAAATAAATGTTACACGGAAAGAAAATTATGGGAAGTGTTCCTACGCATTATGGGATTAGTTCCCATAATGGTATAGGAACTGTAGCCATACTATTATAGGGATGGTTCCTATACATTATGGGAACCATCCCTATATTAGTCTGGGTACAATTCCCATACCATTATGGGAACCATTTCCATAATGGTATGGGAATAGTTCCTATACCAATATGGGAACCATTCCCATAATATTATAGGAATTATTCCCATAATGATATAGGAAATATTCCAATTGCATTATGGGAACCATTCCTATAATGTTATATGAATTGTTACTATAATTTATGGGAATGGATCGTATAATTTATAGGAATAGTTCCTATATATTATGGGAATGATTCCCATAATATTATAGGAAGTCTTCCTATAAGTTATAGAAACCATTCCTATAATTATAATGACCATTCCTATAATGGTATGGGTAGCATTCCCATAATTATAGGAACTATTTCTATAATTATGGGAAACATTCCTATAATAATAGGAACTGCTTTCATAATTTATGGTCGTAATTCCTATACTGGAATAGGAAAGAATTTCACATAATTATGGGAACCATCCCAATAATTTTCTTTCCATGTATTCATAATTTTCATCTTACCTATATGTTGTGAACTTTTTTTGGTTAGAAAATAATAAAAATTTATTTTGATGAGACAGATACGTTTTCACACGAAATCACTTAAAATTATTACACTAATTGTTGATGAATCACTCATACTTTATTTTCGTATATCTTTTTTAAAAAATAAATAATTAAATTTAATTATTTGTCATTGCACTAGAATACATTTCACGCTGTTCACCTACTGCTGCTATGAAAATTACATGGACCCAATACTTGAACATGTAATACCATCTTGTTCAAGTTTCGGGTACCGCTTTGAACATTGGGAGGTATAGTTAGACGCTAAAATTTAATATAAAAACTTTAGTTTATGTCTTTGCAAAAAATATATAGTATTTAGAAAAGACTATTTTATTGGGTGGTGCAATTTTGTTTACTTAAAATGATGATATGTCTTTTTTTTTACTGATTGTTCAGCTTACAGTATAGCATCTTTTTCATGCAAAAAATAGCATCTATCGGCTATTCTCGACATGGCAACTTCAAAGTTAAAAAATATATAATTTTTTTTATTTATAATTGGAACAACTTACAGAAATCAATTACTGTATCATTAAATAATTATAACATGCGCATATTACTCATAATATATATACGGATTTTGTACAATAACAATTCTAAAAGTCTGTTCAACTACTGGTCCCATTTTTAGAAGTGTTCAAGTACTGGGTACTTTACCTTACAAAAAAATTAAATACTACAGGATTAGATTTGACTTTGATATAGATATGACTTTCGCGACTACGTTATTAAATAAATTAAGCATAATCAATTGATGGCGTTTAAGTAAATTTTAAAAATACGTTGAACGCATTTCGGAATGCACCTAAAGTTATATGAACTTTAATAATGAAAAAATGAATTTTTTTTTCTTAATCATGAAAATTTTAAACAGCCACAACTTCTCAAGTAATTGCCCGATTCATCCCATCATAGAACTCAATCAAAGTAATAGCCTATAGAGAAAGTGTAGAAAATTTTATCGATCCGATAAGGATTGGAGGTGCTATTTTGGTGACAAAGCTGGTTGTTGTAATTACAACATTTGTTAACTATTAACTTTTGTCGCTCACCTAATATAAATATTGATTCTTTTTCTTTTCTTATCAACCGTTTGAAAGAAAATCAAATAAGATGCAATTTTATTAACCCTTTAGAGCCTGACCTTGAAACCCCACTCTTCGGTCTGGCGGAGCCCGATAGAATTAGAAAGAGCGCGAAGCAAATGTGACAGGGCCGTATTACAAGTGAAAAAATTTCACCTGGGCGGGAAATAAAAAATAATTTTATTTTTTGTTTTTAATTTATTAAATTATGAATATCAAAGAACTTAAATTCAAAGTAAGAACAGCATTTAGCTTCATTATCAATATAGTTAAGTAATATTGCAATTACATAGCAATGTATGAAATTTTGTAAATTTTTCTAACCTTACTTTCAGAGGCTATTTCCTCACGTCAACAATACTAACTGCGGCTCTGTCGATGAACGCAACGGGACTCTACGATTCGCGTTCTCCCCACTAGCCTCACACATAGACGTTTCAAGATCCTCTGACTCTAAAGGGTTAAATAGCCTGAACTGTATTAAGAAGTCTTATATGTATGCTGAGACCAAATTGTTATGAAATGAAACATTAAAACAGTTACTATAAAATTTTTAGCTTTTATGTAATAAGAATAGAGAATGTAAATTATATAGTTTGGAAACGACAATTAGTCGCGATAAAACAAATGATCTTAATCTATTCATTATATTCTTGATTTTGTAAACCATTTCAATAAAATCATATTTCTACAATTTAAATGTGAATCCTATACTTCCAGACTGAGATTATAGGAATTTAATATTAACAAGCCAGACAGTTATTATCAATAATTTAAATTTCTTTTCGACTTATCATTGTATTTACATTTTAGTATATCATAATCAAGTATAAAAATAAGATAAAATATCTTTTCAATACATTCGCAGACTCTTCAAATTAACGATTATATGTCACCTTTTACTGTGTACTGTCACTTTTAGTAAAATGGCGGGAAACAAGTGAAGTGCAGTTTTACCAAAACTAAAATTTTCCCAGTCAAAATTACTCTCCACATTGCAACTATAATTTTCATAAAAGCTACGATGCTCTATTGCAAAAGTGAAGTAATCTGTCGATTGTTTTTGGGTTGTCATTCAATTTGATTTCCAATTTATAAAATTTGTATTACTTAAATTTTGTTAATTATATATATATATATATATATATATATATATATATATATATATGTATATATTTACTACATGTACAGTTTTGGCGCTTTATATCTCCGGAAAACAGAACATTAAATGGCTGTTTACCCGCTGATGAAAAATATATAATTAATGAAAACACGATCAAAATGTTCCTATTATATACTAATCAATGCTATGAAATGGCTTAATACGTAACTTCTCTTTATCAGCAGTGAAGTCCCTTTTCAAAAGACCCCATAGAATCCACTCAAACGGATTAAAAACCGTATAGAAAACAATACAATCCTATTGCATTTTGCGGTTTTTGACCCATTTGAGTGGATTTTATGAGAACTTTTGGATAGGAATTCCAGTACCGAATATTTTTGCCATAGGACTAACGAATAAAACAGTAACTAGCTCCTCAAATCTTATTGCATTGCAAGTCTTACGTATTTTTTATGAAATAGTTGAAATTAAAATGAATAATTAATCTACTAAAATTTGATTGTAATGAAACGCGTCAACTAGACATGTGTTGAATTAAGTAAACGTGCTCAACACGCAGGCCAAATCATTATACCCATTAATTACAATGTTTTAGCACTCGTCTTCGGTGCAAACTAATTCCAATAGCCATCTTGACTTCAAGTTGACAGAACGATACGGTTGAAATTTGACGGTAAATTTAGTGCAAAGAGTTGATGTTCAAATTATAAGTTACGTTGTTTAGATTCTTTTCCATAACTTTTAAGCAACACTTTCTCTCACCTTATCTTGTTCAAAAAGCGAACATGGATTTACAACAACTTGCAGTTCATGTTATATACCCGAATCGTAGTCAAAAGTTGAAATAGCTCATAATCGGCAACAGCTCATTGTTAAATTGATAAAAATTTCTGTTGAACAAATGGGTATATCTGGGAAGCACTCACTGATGTTCGAAAATGTGCACCCTCAACTCATTAAAAACACTGTACTTGACAATTGATGACTAATTTAGCCTGCTTGAGTTATACGTCATAAAACTACTATACAGTAAAATAAGTTCATCTCGAAGTGACGATTTTTTTACCACAGTTTTACGAGCTTTCCGCCGTGGCCGAGAATTCGCAAGGGTATAGATGAAAAACCATAGTTCGCAAAATTTTAAGTATTTAACAACTAGTTATACATATAATGTATGAAAAAAAAACATTTCAATCTAAACTGTGATTTTGCATTTTAATTTTTATGATATTTATGACTTTGAAATTTAAAGTAATGTAAAAATAAAGTATGTAATATTTTTTTTATTGATTGTGAAGTCAATCACTTTTTTACTAAATACCTCGAAATATTAACTGAATGCGACGTAAAACTCATGTTTTAAATTACAAAAATATAAAAAAATGAAAATGCTCTTACATAATACACGTTTTGTAGTAATGTTATTTACAGAATTAGAGTAACGAAAATTTATACACCTAACAGTTTGCTTAAATTGACTAATGTTATGCATCACTTTTCCATAATTTTATAGTCTTATCATTATCCAGAGCAGCTGAAGCAATAATATTTTTCGTTGGATGGCATGCTGTACAAAGTACTACATCTGTATGACCCTGAAGTTTTTGAACTACTTCCTTTGTCTGTATATTCCAGATATATACCATATGATCTTCCGAACCAGAAACGATCCACTTTCCTCCTGTGATGGAAAAATTGGAGAATATGCAGTACTTTTCATTACGATGGCCTGTATAAGTTTTCAAACATTTTCCTTTACTGTAATCCCACAACTTAAAAGTGTTATTAAAAGTTGCTGCCAAAATATATTTGCCATTTGGAGAAAATTTAACGAATGATACAGGAGTATCATCATCAATAAGAGTTTTTAAGCATTGTCCAGACGCAGTATCCCATATGCGAAACAAACCATCATAACTGCTAGAAACAATTAAGGATCCATCCCTGTTGAAATGAACTGCACTTATAATGTCAGAGTGAGCTGGTAATATTCTCAAACACCTCCCTGTTATAACATCCCAAATTCTAACGCTCTCATCAAATGAGCCAGAAACGATAAGATTAGACTGAGGATTAAAATTGCAACAAAAAACATAATGACTATGGCCTCTCAAAGTTTTTAAACATTTACCCGAACTAAGCTCCCATATTTTGAGAGTTGTATCATCAGAAGCAGAAACTAGTAGCCTACTGTCACTTGACCATGCTACATCTGAAATTCCTAATTCATGCCCTTTAATAGTTTTTTCAAACTTTCCGTCATAAGATCCCCATATTTTAATGAGTTTATCGGCAGATGAACTTGCAAGCCATTCTCCATCAGGGCTAAATTTTACCGATGACACACCTTTAGTATGTCCGGTTAGTGTGTATTTCAAAGTATAGTTTGGTTTAACAGCAGAGCTTCCCCTAGCTGCAGTTGCTAGCGTTGAAGTAGTACTAGTTGATGGTTGATGAACTGGAGATAATCCGAGAGGTATCATTGTTGCCTATAAATGTAAAGTACACAAATTGTGACCAATGAAATAAATATTAATTTTGTTATAACAAAATATAATAACCTCACTTATTAGTTTCTGACTAGAAAATAATTATATTTTTCGATTAGAGTATTGTTGAGTTATTAAACACCTCGACTGTAAACAGTGTGAATGACTAACGTTTCCTGAGTATTCAAAAATTAAGTATATAAATAAGATAATATATTCCTGACTCATTTGGACTCGATACTAATTTTATGTAATTTGCTTTGTATTTGAAAGACATTTTGTGACACTTTATACAGTCGTCGAGTCGTTCCAACGAAAGTTTGGGATTTTGCCCTACCACAATTATTTCATATCTACCGCAACATTTGGATTCGCGCATGCGCAGAATATTTTTTCCAGAATATTATAATAGAGGGGGAAAGAATAATGGCGGGAAAAACCTGAGTTTTTTCCGGGACAACTACATAATATTTATGAGTACCATCCATGTAACACTATACATATATTTCAAAAAAGGAGTTATTAGTATTTTCAAATAAAATCGAAATCTTAACAACGACTGGACAAAAAAAAAGAAAAAAAAATTTGTTTTGAAACTGTCTGTTTTGGCGTTGAATGTTCCATAAAAATAAATAAATTTATGAAAAATCCTTAATAACAAAATTTTTTAAATAACTACTAACTTTCATCGCTTAGCTATACATTTTGAATTTTTTTTCTTCTGCAACATTTAAAAAAAATTAGTTGCGATTTCATTAAATAACATGAATTTTATATTATCGTCAATTGCTGTAATTAAAGTAAAGTATTAGAACTGTTACCAATACCTTTAACAAGTTGGTGAAGAATAAAGAATATAAACTAATTTAGAAAAGACAAAATTAGTCGGGCTTAAACATAATATCTTATTCTATTCATATTCTTGATTTTGTAAGCCATATTTTAATAATGTAAGATTTCTACAGCTTAAATAAAAATACTATGTCGATATTGAGGTTAGGAATTTAATACTAACATGCTAGACAGTTATTATCGATCACTTAATTTGGTTTTTTCGACGTATCATGGTATTTATTTTCAAATATACATCATTATTAAGTATAAAATAATAAGATAAATACCTTTACAATATATTCACAAACTCTTCAAAAAAAAAACGATTAAGGTTCTCCTTAAGAACAATAAGTCACCGTTGATTTTTATCCCGACTCTTTGAAAACCAGTCTAACCTCACACTCCATTACTACATTCCCTCGCGGTTTTGATTCACCCTGGAAACACCCCGGAAACACGATGGAATCACGGTGGATCCACGGCGGTTACACGGTGGGTTTTTTGTCATTTTGTCACCGTGATTACACGGTGTATTCACCGTGATTCCACGTACACCGCGTCATCACCGTGGATACACCGTGGAATCAGGGTGGGTACACCGTGTTACCATCGTGGAAACACCATGTAACCACCGTGTATACACGGTGATAAAATGGCACAAACCCACCCTGTAACCACCGTGATTCCACTGTGTTTCCACTCCCAGGGTGTTTCCAGGCTGATTTAAAACCGTCAGGGTTTCAAGATTAGTCTTCCTATAGAGTAAAAGTCGCCGTCGTTTCTTACCCCCATTATTAAAAAACAAGTCTAGTCTCACACCGTTACTGCACATTAACATTACAAACCGAAAATTCCCGATGGCGGATTGCTCTCTCTGGGAAGACTTATTAAGACTGGGCCGTACTAAACTAATTTTTGAATTTTACTTTTCTTTTAATTTATTAATCAATTGTTATTGTAGCAATGTTTATAGTTTGCTAAAAAATGTCTAAGACAAACTTTTTCAGAAGGTTTTCATCATTCGAGCAACGTAATAATTCAAAACTTAAATAGAAAAGTAAAATTCGAAAATTCGGTAAGTATACTGCCCATCCTCAAGACTGGGTGGGCTGGGCCTACCTAACGAATATTCGAATTTTACTTTTCTAATTACGTTTTGAATTACAAAATAAAATTGGCAAAAATATTAGGTTATAGTGTAGTGTACCTTATTTCTTAACAATATTAAAATAATTCCGAATAAATCAACATGCTGTACCTCGGAGAAAATTGGTCGTATATATAGAATATAAAAATATAAAAAGCAAGTTGTAGCTTCAAGTGTCTAGTTTTTAAATCTGGAGAATGTTTTATTATGCAAAGTTTCGGAGTAATCCTAAGAAAACCACTGCAGAAAAAAATTCCAAATTTTTGCTCGTCTTAAAAGCGGTCTAAAAGCTTCAATAAATTTTTTTTTGATAAATGTACCTCAAAATTTTTTAAATGATTTAATGCTTTTTAATTTGCCACCCTTAAAAAATCTGTAGGACGATTTGGCGAGGAGTTAACGTCGATCAAAGCAAAAAAGTCAATTTTGACTTGGACAATCAATAATTCGAGACCTATTGATTGTATAGAGAACGGAAGTAGGATTTTGAAAACTGCGAAATATTCTCTACTCTCAGAAAGTAAATTAGCGAAATTCACTAGCAAATAGTGAATAGTCACTAAATTCCACTAATTTAATTTTAAAGAGTAAAAGACAAAATTAGTGGCTTTTGATGAAAAAATTTTTTCGAAGCGATATTGTTGATTAAAAAAAAAGATATTTAAGGATATTTGGATAAATTGGTATAATTTTGGATATAATGGATGAACGAACGATATCATCGGTAATTTTCTCGAGTAAAAAAACAAATTGGATTTGATTTTCAAAGTTCTTAATGAGGTTTTTGAGGATCAATTTCGAATTTTAAGATTGACGACAATTATAGAAAGTTATCCTAGTTTAGTCCTCAAAGTAATAGTTACGACCCATTTTACAACTTTGAGGACTAAACTGGAATAACACAATCTGAATTAGAGCCTCAAAATACTTAGAACATACAGAAATAATTTTATCCACATTTGAACCTCAAAAGTCTCATTCGGTGTATTCTCTCCCCTCCCTTTTCTATATAAAATTTTTAAAAGCCCGAAGCATAACGTTTCATTCGTTGAGGATTTTAAGGTCTTTGTTTTGTAAAATCGATGAATTATTCGCATTTAGATCTGATGGTTTTCATTGAGGATTTTTAGAACTGAAGTAGAGTTACTTTCTGGGCGGCAAATAAAACATCAAAGGAATTGAGGCTTTTGAGAGCTAAAATAGAATTTGTTTTTTGACTCCCCGCACGAAAAAATATATATTTTGGCAAAATAGTATATATCCGGCTTATATCTTTAGTATCGTCGTATGTATGCTTTGTTGCTGGTATATATTCTCGGATATATCTTTTTCCGTGTGGGTCGTGCTTCATCATCGAAGTGTCCCAAAAAAATCCTGAAAATTTCAAGCCGCGATATTTTTTCTGAGTGCCCTGAAACTTTAAGTTTATCGTTTTCGCTAGAAATCGCGTAATAAGCAATTCTTTGGTATTTTTTTGGTTTTTCATTTTTTTCAATTTCAAAAGGATTTTTTTTAGTGATAATTTATATTTCTTCGATCAAAAACATTGATTAGTGACGAAAATGGATTTATTTTCATAATTTTTCTTCCTCATGTGTACAATTATTTTTTTTATAATCTTAAAGCATCCGGAACAATTTAAGGGAACAAAAAATTCGAAAACAAATCACTTCCTTATGATCCTGAAGCTCTTGAAGTTAGTAGACAATTAAAAATTTTCAGATTTTTTTTTTTTTTTTTTTGAATAAATCAATTGCAAAAAAGCATGCACTGGTAGAAAATTAAAAAAACTAGATGCAATTTCTTTTCAAATATTGTTTTTTATAATTTATCGTTTTGAAAAAAAAAAATCCAAAAATTATAAAACGTCGGCTAACTTCAGTATAATAATTTATTACACATTTTTTTAAAAGCTATAAGAATTGTTATAAGAGCAATCAGTTAATAAATTAAACGAAAAATGAAATTTCAAAATTTGAAATATTTCTTTTGAAACCGCCAATGAAAGTTTCATATTTTAATTTCATAGAAATCAGCCTTAAAACTAATAATCACAATAGTAACATAGACAACACAATAAATAAAAAAAAATGGCGGTAGTATTTGTTATTGTCAATATACACACGTGAGTGCTTGAAGGTGTGAATGAATTAACAAAACATTGTTATCTATACGTAGATTATGTATTGATGAATATAAGTAATCATTTGATCTTGAATTTTCTACAAAAAAAAAAAAAAAAAAAAAAAAAAAAAAAACAAATAATATCTGTTGATTCTCGAAGTTTATAGATATGTTTGTATTTTTAATACTCCTACACGATTAGTAATTCTCTTACATAAATAGTTCGATTTTATTGTCAGTTATCATTGGAATTAATTAGATAATTCAGTAAAAAAGGAAGTATAGTTAATTGACTTATATAAACTAACAATTTTCTAATACTGCGTAGTAAACGCAAGCAAATAATTTTAATAAACATTTGTGGTCTTGTAAAACCGAAATTATGGCGGGTTTTTTTGGCTCACATCAAAAAGTAAGTTAATTCATCTATTGAATAAATATAATTTTATTCTTTCTTTATATTGATAAAATAATTGATTTTAAATATTTAATTAATAAAACTTATTAACCAAAGTAACAATTTTTCGAGGTTAAAAATTCAAATTTTCTTAGTTACTTTTTTTTAAAGAACGATAATTTTTTGTCTGTATTTTGTTTTAATACTTGCATTCTAGTTTTATTTTTTTCCCGTACACAACCTGTGTATTATAAATAAAAATAAACATAGTAATTGTTTCGTAATGTTTAAAAATAAAATTTTTCATTGAACGCCTACTAGACATTATTTTTGATACATTTTATTGTGAAGTTAAAAATTTCAGAATTCACTGAACATTCTTTGTATTCATATTTTGTATTTTAATTGATTATTAATAATAATAATAATGAAGATAACTTGGAGGGATCGTGATCGAGTAATTTTTTTTATTTTAAAAAGTAAGTCTTTTTTTATTTTAATTATTAAATTATGTTTTTAGGATTTTTTGCAAACGTTGGAAGGTGGCGAGACGACATTTGCTTCATTATCACATGCATTAAGAGAGAACAAAGCTGATTTTTTCAAAGCAATACCGGGTTTCGAACATGAAGTTAATAACTACTCACAGGATATTGATTGTGATGAAGTTTATCCGAATATTTATATTGGAGATGCGTAAGTTTTTTACATATATAAAAAAAAAAATTTAACATGGAATTATTATTATTATTGAATTATCAAACGTATACCTCTAGAAAATTCTAGATTTCTTCAAAATATGAATAACTTTTAGTGACAATTACTCATTTGTAACTATTCTTATCTCAGGGCAATTTCAAAACAGTAAGAGCTAATTTAGCGCTTATTCAGTCTACGAAAGTTTTTGCATAGTATCTCTTTTTTTTTAATTGAACAATTTTTTACTAGAGCCTACACTGTAAAAAATTTGCAGAGTGATCACGGAGTAGATGACTTTTTATTTATTCACTCTCCTTCGGAATGAAATTCACTTCCAATGGGAGTCATCGATAGAGTGGATGATTTTTTATTTAATTAATTCCCTCGGGGTGAATTTTACTCCGAAGGAGAGTTTCGAAAAATATTAATTATAAAAAAAATTACCAATACATAGTGAGCTTAAGCCTTTGATATTTTGACATTTATATTGAGTACGGAAATAATTACGAGCTCTCTTTTCATATATTCACGTGAAATGATTCTTAAAAATTATAAGCAGCTGATAATTAAACTTTTACGACATAATTCCACTGATTCACGAACTGTTGTATGACTTACATCAACCATACTATGAAATAACATTTCATATTGTACCGAAGTATCAAATATTCCCATAAAAACTATGCCACTAAAGCTATTTAATAATTTAATATTTTCACTATGTATTATATATATGAAATTACAATTTAGTGAGTTGCTAAAAAATTTTATAAATTAAAAACATAATATTTTTAGTTTAATTACTAAAACCTAAATCAATTATTGATTGAAATATTTATGTTTCTAATTAAAAGCTGTCTCTATTAAATTAAAATGTATTTAAGTATTAAACTCTGGACCGGAGTGAATGTGGATTGAAATTAAATTCGCGTCACTCCGAAATCACTCCGCTGAAAAGACAAACTCATTATTTACTTCGTATGTGAAATAATTTTTTTTTAAACTCCGGAACTCCGAGTGACGGAATGAATTTAGATTAAAATAAAATCTATCTTCACTCCCGATTTTTTACAGTATAGCATGCAATTTTTTGTTGTAAGAAAATTTTAATATAAATATAGAATTAGCTCTTGTTTAATTGTGAAATTGAACAGTTGAATCATCGAGTTACAAATAAATATATATGAATCTTTATAAATATATTTACAAATTTTGTTAAATAAAATTTTGAAAGAAATATAATTTCATTATTTAGTAATTTCGTTGATTAGTTGAAAATTATGGGTACATATATTTATTGATTTTTGTTTTCATAATTTTAATTTTACAGAGCAACCGCAAAAAATAAACAATACCTACAAAAAATTGGTATAACACATGTTTTAAATGCTGCAGAAGGCAATCGCTTTGGACATGTCAACACAAATCAATATTATTATCGTGATACGGCGATTGAATATCTTGGAATACCAGTAACTGATTTACCAACGGTCGATATCAGTAAATACTTCAACGATGCCGCTAATTTTATTGATAATGCTTTGAAACGTAACGGTAAGTATCGTAGTATTTTTATTTAATAAAATAAATTAACTTTTGTGATTGAAATAAATGAAGTTCATAAACAAGATTTTGAAGGTATTTTCAATATCACTTTTGCTGCAAATTATAAATTTTTATGCATAATAATTTGTATTGATAACTTCAATAATAATCACTCATTTTTAAAAATACCCTGTACTGATATTTCGAAAATATTTTATAAAATTTTCTGAAAGTATAATAAATTAAAATAACGTTTGCAAAATACGTCTCTGGTCACCGCTCCTTTAAAAAAAAAAATTTGTTAAAAAAAGAAGTTGAAGAATCAATGGATTTTACGTTAAAACTTTCAATCGTTTGGAGGAGCGGGTAAGCTTTATTAAACTATAGGCTCAAACCTGGCAGGAATATTTTTTAACTTCTCGCTAAGAAAATTGGAAATTTTCAAAAATTCGGGAAGTTATTGGTTTCTTATCTGGATTTATTGAGTACGACGTACTGCTGGTATCGGGCGTCGCTGCATGGCGAATCCTCGGCGTATCTTACTGCTGGGCTGTTGATGGACTTGACACTGGGCAGATCACTCGGACAGAACTTCACAAAATATTTGGTTTTGTAAACCACTTTATAACAAAATTATTCACTAAGACGAATTTAGATTTTTTTCAATAGAACAATAGATTGGCTTAAGCATGACTGATTAGCCGAGCACTTGAACTTGAGTGAGTTCACTCGATCCTTGAACTTGAGTGTTGGACTCAATGACTAGATAGAACAAACTAATAGAGTAGATATCGTTAGGCCGACTCAAATAAATTGTTATGAGTCCTGGTGCTAGAGTGGGACCTCGCTAAGCGTCCTCAGTCCACTCTAGCTGATGGCCAGAGCCTAAGTCCTCGAGAAAGTGTTTGCTGGCCCTTTTATATCTTAATTTTGGAGGGGTGAAACTACCCCACTGTCGTCTAAGTTCAAATTCGATCTAGGTGGCCTCTGACATGGCCCCCAAGTGACTAAGGAAGTGTTAATTAAAATACAAATTATTCTAATAGATGGCCGTAGAATCAGTTAGACTTTGCGCTCGATTTTCAAATCGTAAATCCAAAACGCACGTTTACAATCTAAACACTTTTGGTTTCTATCCGGACTATTTTAATTATTTCATGCTATCACTAGATTACATTTGACGACGCATCCTCGGATAGAAACGTCTGTGAGTTTTGAGGGTGTTAGAACGTGCATTATACAGTAAGATTAGTTCGAGTATAAAAATTAAAAATGAGTGATTTCATAATAAATTGCTCATTACGTACTTTTTTAGAACTTCAATCGTTGTAAATTTTTTTTTCTAGGATTTTATATCGCGCTCTTCATAAATATTATGTCTTTTTGGCTTTCGAGTATCAAAAAGGCATATTGATTTTTTAAAATTTACCTGTCGCTTTGGAATCACGAAATTGATAAAAAATCAAAATTTTAAATATTAATTTCAAAACAGCCTATAATGGCATTAGAGCATCAAAATGCTTTTTTTTTTAATTGCCCATTGACCATTTTTTACTTGAATACAGCTCAAAAATCACCAAAAAATTTCAATGTCTTTTTTACTTCCATTTTTTCCAGAAGTGAATTTAAATTTGAATTATTAGAGAACTCTTAAGTTTTTGTTTACGATTATTCTTGATTAAACGCATACATTCATATGGAAATAAGTATAAGTAATTAAGATAAAAAGTATAAGGAGAATTGAAGTAGATTCTCATGTCAAAATATGAAATGTCCGTCAAAAATTTAAAAAACAATAATTTTTTGAATGTTTTGTTGATATTTTCTAAACTAACAAACCGATTACAATGAATTATGCACTGATAAAAAAATAACGTGAAGACAAGGATTTGGATAAATTTTTGTAATATTTAGTACATTACATTACGAGGTATCTAAAGAAAATAAGGTAAATTATTATTTTTGAAATTTTTGGTATCTATATCTCACGAATGAATTTTCCAGTTTTGATGTTTCGCCGGTTAATCAAGCAATCGACGCGTTTTGTCGAGTTTTAGAGCTGATGTATTTGAAAAAATTGCTTTTTATAATTTCTTTTTTCAACGATATCTCTCGAATGAACCAATTGATTGAGAAAGTTCTTACAGCAATCGACGCGTTCTGTTAAGTTCTAGAGCAGATTAGATTTTGGAATTGATCGATCAAGTCGTTTTTGAAAAATTAAAAAAAAAATGTTTATCTTTTGAATTTCCTAATTACCTCAGTATGTATTTGATCGAAAGATATGAAATTCACAGAAAAGTTAATAGCTGCACGGAAAGAAAAACATGGGAATTTTTCCAATTTTACTTAGGAGAAATTCCCTTGTTGACAAATTTTGCTTTATCGACATGATAAATTTTACCAAGGAAAAATGGAAATATAACCAAATTTTATAGGAATTTTACCCATATATTATAGGAATATCTTCCATGTTGCCATTGCAAAAATTTCCATGCAACATATCAATTTTTCCTATGCTGACATGGGAATTTTTCTCATGCCAAAATGGACATTTTTACCATGTCAGTATAGGAATTTTTCCCATGTTACTGGAGTAATTTCTTCCTTGTCAACATGGGAAAAATTCCCACGTCAACTTCATTATTGATATTTTTCAATGTTCCGTGCTATACTGCACCAAATGACATATTGTTCTTATTTTTCAATGTACTGACTCTTAAGTCAACCACCAAAACTCAAGGTATATGTCTATTGGCCATAATGTTTGTAGTTTCGTCCTAAGTACGTTAACGGACTCATCAGTAAGGCTATGTTAACGCACTCTTGCCTTAGATTACATCTCTTACTAGTACGCGCCGGCGTAAAACAGTGTTGTGGGCTTCAGCCAGACACTATACTAGCAAAAGGAGGCGGATACCGTCCAAACTACTTGTAAGAAAATGTTAGGTGAGCTGTTGTACACCTTAAAAATATTGAAATAACACAAATATGCTGATTTTCACTATTACAAGAGTTCAAAAATTATTTGTAACTCTTAGATAGACCTTCCTATCGCCACCGTCCATCTTACGGCTTTAAATAAATTTAATTATTATTATTAGAAAAAATTTTTATCTTTGAAAATCTACATGATTTTGTGTTATTTTTACCAATTTTGTACACATTAGTCACAAAGTTCGGATAGATATCACATGTTAGAGACAAAAACTCATACAGAAAATTTAATCCGCCATGTAGCTGAACACGTGGAAAAAATTTAATTATAGATATTTAAGGTATAAACACTTGAAACATTGAAAAATGTGGTGAGCCCTGAATATAGGCAATTACCAAAAGATTATATAATATCACATTATATAAATTAATATATTGTAAAAAATATATACTTGAATACATAGCAAGCATATGTATCTCCATGCAGATAATTTGGCTGCAATATAATGTCATATGTTTACTATATATTTTTCAATATATGGAAATTATATTGCTTTTTCATACGTAATAGTACAATAGCTATGATTAATAGGCACGAATCGATCAAAGATTTCAAAAAAGTTTTAAATATTCTAGATTATTCGAAAATTTATAAGTTGAATTAACATACAAATTATTTATTTTGCTAGTTTATAGTAAACAAATTTAAAAAATAAAATTAACAGCTTAGTATTGTAAATGCCTTCAATTTATTGATTTTTTTGTAAAAATTAATTGTTTATTACACAAACTTAATTTATTAGGTAAAGTATTTGTTCACTGCGTGATGGGTGTATCAAGAAGTGCAACATGCGTTATCGCATTTTTGATGATTAAACGTAATATGTTATGTGAAGATGCAATACGTTTGATTCGTAAAAGCCGTAGCATTCATCCTAATGACGGTTTTTTGCGTCAATTAGCGGCACTTGACAATCAATTACGCCGTCATCGCCTTTAATTTATTTCTAATAAAATATCCATTGTTGTTAGTCAATTAAAAAAACTAACAAAAAAAAAAATTAAATTGAAATATTAGTAAAGATAACAGAAAAAATTGAAAAACATTGATGGAAATTCCGTTTAGATATTAATCAACTTGTCCTATGAATTTTTACTATTAAAAATAGTAAAATAAATGTATTATTGATGATTTCAAAGCTTTTTAATTTTGAAGTTATGAAACATTTAAATTCAAATCATTTACTGTTATAACAAATCTTATATTTTCATAAATTTACAATCATTTGTTCGCGTAGTTAATTAATCGAATACAGTATTTTAACCATTTTTTTGTTTTTTGCTTTACAAATGTATTAATATACTTATTAAATCTATTAGTTAAACTATTTTTTTCAAATTATAAATTTTATATAAATTAATTAAACATAAGGAAATAAATAATTTATTTTTTATTTATTAGTAAAGCTAGTTAAAAAAAAATCTTACTTTTCTATTATTAAAAAATATAGCATTTTATTAAAATGTTTATTTACAAATAAAAATATTCACATTAAATTAATATGTTATATATAAACTTGATAACACTGGAGACCATAATTGCTTTTGTATGTGAATTCGAATAAACTAAAAAAATAAACAAATTTTTCATACGTATTTTTTTTTCTCCTACATAATAATTATTTTTTTAAATAAAAATATTAATCATAATTAAATAAACAACAAAATATTTATGGTTATTGCATAATTAGGTTTTTAAAAATTTTGTATGTCTAGATTTAAAAAAATTTTAATTCAGTTTTACAGCACTATCTTAATAGTGTGCAATTATTAAAATTTAAAAAAAATTTTCCCATTAAAAAAAGATTACGTACTTGCTAATAAAGGTCTGATTTATTGATATATAAACAACGTAAGCCTTCCGTTCGAATGTTCAATTTTCATTCTACAAGAAATCTTGTTGAATTTTTTTTTCTTTATCCGGTTATTGATAATATTCATAATCCAACCATTTAATAATAATAATAAAAAATAAAAAACATTAAATGTAAATTATTTTTATTTACAAATAAATTATTAATTTAAAAACTTAAGTAGCAAATATGTTAATAAATAAAAAAAAATGTAGTATAATAAAGATAGTGCGATCGTTTTACTAGGATGTTCTTTTTTATAATTAAAATTTCAGTACTTTCTCTTTTTTATAATACTAAATTCATATTTATATTTATACTATATTAAAAAATAATAAAGCTTCAAGCGTGATAGAACAGTCTATACAGACAGTGCGACCTTGAGAATGCCCGTACTTGAACATTTTAGCGTAACATCAATTAGCACTTTTTTTCATTTTGTAAAGATGATGATCGCAGTGAGAAGAACTGAAAAAAATATCAAAAGACTAATGTATATAAAAAAAAAAGAAATAGGTTAAATATAAAGATAATAATAACATTTTATGATGGTATTTAAAACTTTATATTATTATATACTTGTGCGTATATAAAATAAATAAATAAATAAATATTTAAAATTGTTGTACACAAGCCCTGACCTAACCTATTCTAGGCTATGTCTCTGTTTTTAAAGTACAGACAAAGCCTAGGAGAGGCTATATCAAGTGACTTTAATTTATATCCAGGTCACTTCAGTAAAACACTATTTTTTAATCTTTATCACCAACTCCGAATTTAGTAATATCTATTTTTAAAAATTTATGAGTCACAACTCGTTTCTTTTATGCTTTTTTTTTGTTTTCAATTCACATTTTTTTTTCTTTATTAATTTTTTAAAATTTAATTTTTAAACACTTCACTTCTATACCTAAATATTGCTTATGCAGTTTACTAATTGAACTCTCTCTCATTGAAGTCTCTTCATCACTTCCACTGACTTATTTTATTAAGGATAAATAATTATTTTAGTTATTATTATAAAAAATAAAATAAAATATATGGGGCATGTACACATCACGTGATTAAAAAAAAATTTTTTCTGGTTCTTTCGTATTTTTTTTTCTACTTTTCTTCTTCTTAGTAACAAGAAGGCAATAAAATTCGTATCACGCATTTGCTTCGTACAATATAAGAATCTAAAACAACAATAAAAAATATATACAAAAATATTATAATAAATTAAAAAATTTCTTGATAAATTTCAACTTCTGAAAGTTAATAATAATAATAACCATTTTATGAACGAAGATATAAAAACTAAATTTCAAAGCAATTGTGTTTAAAAGTTTATAAAAAATTTTTAAATATTTTCAAATAAAATAATCATATATATATATTTTTTTATTTATATAAATAATTAATAAATTTATTGATCAATTTTTAAATGAATTTAAACTGATTTTGAATTTATAAAAAGGGAATAATATCTATTATACGACCGAGGAATAAAAAAGTATAATAAAAATTTTAAACAAAATATGAAGTATACCTATAACGTTTCGCGTTTAAAATATGCAATGATAAATATAATTAAAATAAAATAACTTGGGATTTTAATTTAAAAAAATAATAAAAATCGACCTGTTGCACCGAGCACCCACTAACCACTGAACGCAACAACCGTGTCCGGAGATGGCCAAGGAGCCAATAAGCGAAGGTGCGCTCAAGAGACCATGGTAATATATGTATCTACATATATTAACCACGTGAGAGAACTTTCCGAACATACATATAGTATGACGACAACATCTCCACAGACCATAACTTGCTCTATACCTTTTATTTATATATAATATAAAGTAAGTAGTGGGGTTTATTAGTCATGCCGATTTTTGTCTCTTCAATTTTGTCTTTACTACAATTACTTCTTATCTTCACTTACAATTGCTTATCTTTGTAATTTAATCTTTATGTTCCTTATTAATTAAAAAAAAAAATAATAATAATAATGAAAATTACTTTTTCGCAATTAATATTTAAAAAAAAAAAATTTTTTCTTTTTTTCCATTTCACATCAACCAATTTACATTATTAAGTAAGTGCTCAATTGTAAGGATAATGTAAGCTATTTATAGTTGAGAATAAAATAAAGTAAGACTTTGGTATGCAATTTTTTATTTTGATCCCTGACCAGTTCTTACTAACGAGTAAACGAGTCACTCGTTGGCTTGTATCTTCTTTGGAGTCTGGACAATCGTTGGATCGACCGATCGCGGCTTTTTATGAAGGTCGCGGTCTAGTCTCGTGTTTGTCTCAGCTCTCTCATACTATCGTAATCATCATCATCATCATCAGCAACAAGCTCAGATGACTAAATAAAATAAATTACCGTTAATATGCGCGCATGCGTGAGCCCGCCATTCACGGATTTAATTTTTATTGTGAATCCCCTTATTTTCAGATCTTTATTGGATGAACTATAGATTGTAATCATTTATTTAGTAATTACAGCAAATTAATAATTAAAATGATAATGAATCGAGAAATTACTTTTAATGCGAATAGTTTGTTCTTTTTTATTCCTAACTGCACATTCTATTTTTTATTGGCTTTCATTACTTTTACTATGCTCAGATGAAATTTAGCTCAATTAAATTTATAAAGATTTTTTTCCCATAGAACTTCCTAGTCTTCTTGGTGCTTAAGTTTTGTAAAATAAGTGATTAAAAATGAAATGATTTTCTCATATTTAATCTTATTAATATATTGAACATATATTTTTGTAAATGAGCTGAAATATTTTAAATAATAAAATTAAAGTCATTTTTTGAATGAAATATTAAGAAATTTTTATTTCTTATAAAAAATTCATAGAATAAAATCAGGAAGTCTTTTAGATTTTTGTATAAAATTGAGAGAGCATATATTATTATCGAATGATCGTAGGTCGGTTATATTTGATGACCTAAAATAGGTCACAAATTTACGAATAGAGTAACAAGAAATAACATTGGAATTTTAAATTTGACACGTTTTTTTCTAGACAGCTTTCTCAACGATCTTAAAAAGTTCTACATCTACATACATGTTTACACTTATTTATTTAAAATTTTTCATTATTCATGTTATTTTTTTATTATATTTTTGCTACACTTTTAATAATGCACACCTGCAAAATATGCTTATCTCACTTTGTTTTTCTTTGTCGGTTTTCAATCTATTGTTCGATTTTGTAACACGAATGTGATAAAAATTATTTTAAGTTCGTGCGCTATCGCATTTACGTGATATATATGAATTTAATATGTATTATCGTACGTGTAATTTGGTGAAAGTAAAATGTCTAATAGAATATCGATTGCAATTTGTCATGCGTTATTAATTATACTCACGACAATTATAATCTATTAATTTTTTTATAGATATCGCTACAATTTCACTTTATTTTTATCATTTGTAATCTATAGTTATAAAATTAACTAACAATAAATTATTTTTCGTTATTACATGAAAATTAAGATCCAACTAGATGCAGACAAATTTTAAATGGCACTTTCTTTTTTATAGATTATAAGATATTTTTTTTTCTATTATATTAACAATATAATATATATTTTTACGAATTCGTAGTGTTTAAAAAATAACATAATTCATAGATCAAGCAAATTCTTAAAGATATTGACATTTATTTGGTATTTGTCTGAGAGTCTGACCGTGACATTTAAGTTGATGCATTTTGCATGCCAATATATATATATATATATATATATATATATATATATATATATATATATATATATATATATATATATATATATATATATATATATATATATACTTTAATACTTAGTTGAAAACAGATTTAAAATTTTAATTTGATTTATACCCTACATGTAAGAAGTTTTACGTAAATCAAGCTTTGTAGTGACGTTTGGAGTCTAACAAAATTATTTTATTTTAATTTTAAATTCGCAGATTCTACAGTTAGTTTTCTTCTGTGAAAAATTTGTCGTAAAATGAAGCCTTAATATTTTCTACTTTACTTTTCAATTTTAAGTAATTACGCCCTCAATTTGAATAAATAAAAATATATAAATTAAGATGATTTGAAATAAAAAAAATAAAACTTTATTTGTAAATAAATTTCTCTTAAGCATTGATACAAAGATACCGTTATATTTCCTTACCTTGTCTTCTCTGTCCTCTCTGTATCTTTCTTTTTCATTCTTGTTTTCTCTGTCTCGCTTTTTCAAGGCGTTCATACGCCAAAATAAGCGGGAAGGCTTCAAGGCATACTGAAAAGGTACGGTTAGAAGAGAAAAGAGGGCGAGAGTTAAGATTGGTTATGATCGTATGCGATCGTGCCGTGCTAAAAATAAATTCCACATGAATTTTTTTTATATTTGTGTCCTATATATGTCTGACAATCTTATTAAATAAAATAAATTCATTTATTTTATTAATTTAAGGCAATGTTAATGTATTCATTAAATGAATAATAAATTAGATATACTTATAAAAATGGTTAAATTATACTAATATATTGACTGCCTTTCAGATTCATTTTAATCTTCATTAACAAGGATATAATAAAAAATTTTCCGTTATAATTTAAACTTTTGTTGATTAAAAAAAAAAATGCATCTTTATTAAAAGTTAGATTGCGGTCATTATTCCTCGCTTTCAGTACTTAGTCGAAGTCTTGTAACACGTTTATCGGGATCAATGACACCCTCTGAAAGATTCTTATATGAGTATATCCTCATACGACCTACGCTTGCTATCATTGCAGTGAATTCCAACGATCTTTTTCTTCTTATTTCTTGGCTTCTTATTTGCCTTCTTCTTACTCGTCTTCAACTAATTTTTCTTCTTCTTATTCTTCGTCTACTTCTTCATCATGTTTTCTTCGTATTTTTTGTGTTATTTTATTATGCAGTTGAGAGCCAAACCCGCCAAGATCTACCGGTTTCTATTTATATACAGATTTCATATGTTCAAAAACCAAGATACGTTTGTAGTTTACCTGTGCATATATAATAACTTTAGAAGAAATTATTTTTTTTTTTTTAACGCAAGTTTTGACTTTAGTGTTCTGTAATATAACATTTACAAAATGACAAATATTTATAGGTTCCTAAGTAGCACACTTAGCTTTATGACATCCCGGGGAGAATTATCTATATAATAAATACTTGACGCGAGATACTACTATGTCTCCTGATTTTACTCGATAATTGTGAGTAAAACAGGGCCGGAATGAATAATTACTCTTCCTTTTTTGGATAGTGTTCAATTATGAGGTAAAAACACCAAATTTTGAGTAAATTTTAAATAAAAAAGAGTTAAATAAAAAATAAAAGGAATCTGTTTTATTCTTTCCGTATTTATTTTATTTTTGGCACAGGTTTATTCTTTATTGTAGGGTAAATTCTATCGAAAAATTCTCTCCATGTAAAGTAGAAGATTTTACGTTATTTTTTGATCTATCAATAAGGTACCAAAATGTTGACGTAACAATTAGAAATTCATATCACCGATAAAATATCTGTTAAAAAGACTTGACGACAAAAAGTAAATTACAAATACTGGTCAAATAAGTCGTCTAAACGATTTTTTAATTGAAATTACTTTTTTTTTAGGGCAGTAAAAAAAAAAACAAAAACTTCCTATGATTTCTAGGACCGACATCTGTATGTCTTATTTATATAAAAAAAACATGGCTTTGAGACAAAACAAACTTGTCTTGTCCTGGTACAAGGCATCTTTATGACATCTTAAAATTGTCTCTGTGCTATTTGGGTTTACAATAAACAAATGCGTCCGAGTCGAGATTCAAATCGTAGATTGAACGTATTAGACGTTAAAAACGGAAATAGCCGTAAAAACGTATTTTAGACGTAATTGACGTACGAAAACGTAAAGAAGACTTTCGTAATCGTAGATATAACCTTTCAAAACTTGCAATAAAAAAATTAAACTTTATCGGAAACATTTCGTTGCCAAAGAAAAAAAAAACTTATCTAGCAGCCAGAAGACGAGAAATATAAATTTTCAGCAGCTTTTGGAAAATATTTTGGGCCTTGCAAGAGATAATATAACTCTTTAAGACTCTATTCTCTTATTTAGCTTACGAGCCATCAGTAGTTATCTCTTACAAGGCTCAAAATATTTTTCAAAAGCTGCTGAAAATTTTTATTCCTTGTCTTCTGGCTGCTAGATAGGTTTTTTCGGGAACGACATATTTCTGATATAATTTAATTTTTTTATTGCAAGTTTTGAAAAGTTGTATCTACGATTACGAAAGTCTTATTTACGTTTTTAAACGTCAACTACTTACGGTTATTTACGTTTTAAAAGTTGGAATTTATGTGTTCAACGTCTAGTACGATCAATCTACGATTTAAATTTCGATTCGGGCGGTTCTGATAGGAACGAAATGAAATCAGAAAATAATTTAAGGCCAAAAACTCATAAGATTCTTCACTAGGGCAGAAGCTGATAAGTTTCTACCCGATAAATCACGTTGATTTAAAATTGGCTTGTTTCGATTGGGAAAACAGGCAATATTAAAGCTCGCAGTTTCAATGCAAGTGTTATGAAAAATGATTTTGTCGAATATCAACTTTGGTTTGTTTATTAGGGTGTATAGACGAAAACAATATCGTGCGAACTACTCAATGAATTTAGTTTACTTTCATTTTATTCTCTTCGGAATTTTGACTAGTTTAATCTTTTTCAATTCAATTATGGTAGTCCTTATCCTTTTTTTTTCTTTTAATTAATTAAAAGTGTTAACCGATATCACATTCCTTTATATAATCTACAAATAAATTTTTTTTTCTATATCTATATATATTTTGTTGTTGTTGACTTCCTAACGATGCTGCCCACGACGAATTTTTTTGTATATCTCAATCCCTCGGGGTTTTCATTCACCTTGGAAACACCCCGGAAACACGATGGAATCACGGTGGATCCACGGCGGTTACACGGTGGGTTTTTTTGTCATTTTATCACCGTGATTCCATGATGATTACACGGTGTACCCACCGTGATTCCACGTACACCGCGTAATCACCGTGGATACACTGTGGAATCTCGGTGAATACACCGTGGAATCAGGGTGGGTACACCGTGTTATCATCGTGGAAACACCATGTAACCACCGTGTATACACGGTGATAAAATGGCACAAACCCACCCTGTAACCACCCTGGATCCACCGTGATTCCACCGTGTTTCCAATCCCAGGGTGTTTCCAGGCTGATTTAAAACCGTCAGGGATATTTTTTATTCTTTTCATTTTTCCGTCGAACGTTGACATCTACAGTCGCGAGCCAGTAGCAAAAAGAGATATTTTTTTTTCTCCTTATTGGCTATCGTCCCAATTGGGCCACGTGCCAGTTACTGTTGTATTAAAAAAAAAAATCGGTCTGTCGGTTGACCCTGCGGGCCAGCCCCAAAACTTCCCGCTGTTTTCGACCTCAAAGAGCTCGAAAACATTAGTGTAGATATATTTTCGAGCTCTTCGAGCTCGAAAATGCTATCACATGCAATTGTTTTTTTATGATCTTTTCAAGCTCTAACAAGTTACCTGTTATGCTGAAGTTTAAAAATTTAAGAATCGAAAATCATCAATGAAGCGGTTTTTAAAATTTAGTTCCTGATTTTGTTCAGTAAAATAAGTGTATTAAGGCAGAAATCAATGTCGGGGATCAAACTCAAGATTTAAGTAAGTTTTGACTCATCTAAGAAACAATAAAATATGAAATATCCGATAAAAATATTAGAAACTACGTTTTATCGCTTTTTTTGTTGATAATATGATTTAAACTAAAAACCAAGTTCGATGACATTATGTGATCGAAAAAATCCATAAAAAAGATGAGTTGGTATGATATCAGGCACATTTTAGTACGTTATATTCTGATTTATCCGGAACAAATAACATAAAATGTTATTTTTTTAACTTTTCAACGTCGATATCTTTTGAACTAATCAATCGATTTTGATAGTTGACGTGGCAATCGGCGCGTTTTATTGAGTTCTAGAGCTGATTAAAATTTGAAATCGATCGCGTCAGTCGTTTCGAAAATATTTAGAAAAAACCGTTTTTCACCATTTCTTTCTCCCGCGATAACTCTCGAACGAATTATCCGATTTTGATGTTTGAGGTGGCAATCGACGCGTTTTATTGAGTACTAGAGCTGATTAGATTTTGAAGTCGATCGTATAAGTCGTTTTTGAGAAATCAATAAAAAACTAAAAAAAAAATTTTTTTTTTTTTCGTAATTCGCCAATATTTTCGAGTCTATTCGATCAAATAATTTGAAATTTTCAGGAAAGTTGAAGGCCAACAAGCTCTTTCGATTGCCATCTCAACCATCTAAATCGATTCATTAGTTCAAAAGTTACAAAGAGTTTACATACATACATACACACACACACACATACACACACACACACACACACACACACACACACACACACACACACACACACACACACACACACACACACACACACACACACACACACACACACACACACGCTCGGACACACGCTCGGACATCATTCTGAAAATGGTCAGAATAGCTTCCTAGGACCTCAAAACGTCGACATCTGATGAAAACTCGATTTTCAAAAATCGGGGTGAAAACAATAACTCCCCGAAATTTTTGAAAATCGTCGATTTTCTTAGCGGGAAGTTAAAAATATTAATACTAAACCCAAAAACCACAGAGGGTAGAGAGACCTCTACCCTCCATCCTCCATAACAAAAACTGTGGGTCAGATCTAGCAGAGCACTGCAATAAAGTAAAAATAAAAAAATTCATCTAGTTAGGTTAGTTTTTTTTAATTTTAGTTATTATTTGAAACATTTTTTTTCGGGAAAGTAAAGAAACATCACCGATATCAGACTTTCAAGAAATATTAATTTGAAAGTAAAGCAAATTTCAGCAATAAATTAAAAAGAAAAATAATGACAACGAGAAACGGGATGCTGCGTCTAGTTATCGGAATTAGTGTAATTCTTGGTTGCATTATAACTGAAGGAGAAACAGTAACAATAGAAGTACAAGAAAAATTAGAACATCTTAATAGATGTGAACCAATAAATATCAATTTATGCTTGGATTTGTCTTACAATGAAACAGTAATGCCAAATTTATTTAATCATCAAAACCAGGAAGATGCTGGTCAGGATATGCATATGTATGCACCGCTGATAAAATTACGCTGTAGTCCTGACATACGTGCTTTCTTGTGTTCGATGTATGTACCAGTTTGTACTGGTTTTAAAAAAGCAATACCACCTTGTCGTTCTGTTTGCAAACGTGCTAAAGCGGGGTGCAATCAGTTCTTTAGAAACTTTGGATTCCGTTGGCCATCAGATTTGAAGTGCTCGAAGTTTCCAGCTTATAATGATCCTGATAAATTGTGTATTGGTAATAAATCAGACATTATTATTATTATCATCATTATATTTAATCTTAATACAATAAATTTTGTTTAAAATAATTTATTCTTCAATTAATCGAGTGAAAATCACAAATATCTTTTCAGAGTTCACACCGAATTTAGGATTTCGTATAAATAAATCGCAGCCATGATTTAATTAATGATATCTTCAACAAGGTGGCATTATCACTTTTGAACATCAAGAATTTTGAACATCAGCAACAACTAATTTTAAATAAAACACTATAAATTGTAAATAATAATTTAATGCTATTATCACTTCTGTACAAAAGACGTTCAGCAGTCAAAATGGCAGCAAATTTCTTATTATACAAGCATTAACTAAATGTTAAAAGTTATTATAGTTTTAGGAATTCTACCTAAACTAAAAGATGTAACAAACTTTAATCAATGTAGTTTTGTAACTAATTCAATAATTTAAGAAGATTATTGTTTTTTTTAACAATTAACATGTTAAATTTTACAATAAATAATAAAATGAGATTATACTATAAACCTTGCGGCTTTTACAGTTTTTTATTAAACATTCCGTACAGATAAAGTTTTTTTTTCTAATAACGGAAATTTCTATATCCATTACATCAGAACTTATAGACCAATTTCGCTCACTTTTTAGCTCGATCAAAATATGTAAGCATTAAACGTGTAAAGGTATATAGCAATCTATTGAAAATTGGTGCTATAATCAATGTTAAAAAATGCGTAAAATAGTACACGTCCCAATCTGCGTGTTTTCCACCCTCGCCTTCGGCTCGGACAGGCAATTCCACACGAGGGTTGGGATATCTTACTTGGCTGCGTAACAAAATATCCGAAGACAAAATAATAAGTGCGACAAAATATCCGCGGACAAAACATTCTCACGACAAAATAACCGGAAAAGTAAGAATCAGTTGACAAAACAATCGTGACAAAATATCTGTGACAAAACTTGTGCTCTTTTTCACGACTTTGTCTGTGTGTAATTAAAAGAATATACTCATGCATAAAAAAGGGTGAAAAATTACACTAAAATCCTGAAAAACCCCGCAAATGATAACTAAAATTAACTTAATTTTTTCTCAGCAAATTAAATCCGAAGAGAAGTAAATCATTTTTTATTTTCTTAAACAACCAAAAATATTTAAAAAACCATAAAATTAAAGAAGTTTCGAGATTTTTTTTTCTACTAATTTTTTTACAGTATACCAAGTCAATAGAGATAGAAATACCTCGTTAAAAATATTTTTGAAACCATGATTAATATAGAAAAATCATTTTTTTGATTTATTAAATTTTTAAACAGCCATAACTAATAACAAAAATTGTTTTTTTTTTTTTTTTTTTTTTTTTTTTGGAAGTTATTTTATTTCATCACCAATCCGCCGAATAGTAGAACAATTGAAAAATTCCTAATACAAGTATTTTTATGGCCAAAAGTAGGTACAGCTCTACTTCTAGACCATTACCAATATGTTATAAATTTTTCTTAAGAATATTTTGTCGTGCGGTTATTTTGTCTGTGGATATGTAGTCGTAGCACTATTTTACTTTTCTGCCTTGGTGTGTAGTGTGCTATTACTTAAAAAAAGTAAACTACATATAAAGCATTTCATGTCAAATTTCATTGTTTGATATGTTGTAGTACCCATCAAAAAACACTTCCTGACAAGGTTTGAAATTTTTTCGAAAAAACTCAAATTTAATTGGCAAAAACGGTAAAAATTTTCGATTTTTCAAAAGTTCTCGACAGTATGAAAGTTCAAAAAAAGTTGAAAATTTTCCTTAAATTCCAAAATTCAACCGGTCCAACACTTTTTTTTGCACGGATACAAAAACTTTATGTCTATTTAAAATATTTTCGTGATAATCAAGCAGAAGAATAAATTTTTTACATACAAAATTTGAATAAAAAGTACTCTATATTTCATTACATTTTTCACATACAAAATTTGATATAAAATATATATTACCAAAAGATAAAATTTATTTTTAAAACATTTGGAATTTTAAATAACACATATTAAAAAAGTAGTAAAATATGGTCCAAGTTTTTTTAATACTACCACGTTTACATTTTGAATTGCTGTTACGCTTGCGCACAGTAAGTTTGCATTGTTTTTTTTTTTTTCAAATACACAAGAATACAACATATCGAAATTTATCAATTAATTGTCCCTAGATTTTAATGCGAATTCTAACCTGCAAATTTAAAAGCACTTACAAAACTAACAATCTCGGTAAATTTTCATGCATACCTGCGTGCTATGAAAAGTATTTGTTATTAAAAAAATAACACACAGAATTAAATAATAACATTGATAACTATATTAAAACATAAATAAATAACAATGGCAGAAGTTGCAAGAATATTTAATTCATTTCAAGATTATTTAAACTATGAACAAGAATTACGTGAGGTAAATATAATTTTTAATTTTTTGATACTATGAAAAATTAATTAATTAATAATTTGATAAAATTTTGTTTATTATTTGAAATTTAAAAAAATTGTCAACAAAGGAAATACGTGTTATCGTAAGAAAACTCGAAAAGTGTTCTCGAGATATTTTGATGGTTTTACAAAATATCCACAATGAAAATCCAATGGAAGAAGACATTAGTAAGTTATAAATTACATTCATTTAATAGTTTATGAATAAACTTTTAATGACATAAATTAATCATTATTTCTATTTGCCTAGTTGTATCACAGTATTGTGCAAAAGCAAGAGAACATTTTGAAACTGTTCGTCAGTATTATGGTGAATTAGAAAAATTGGTTCCAAATGATCAATATTATCGATTTCATGATCAATGGCGTTATGTTACACAAAGATTATGTTTTCTAGTATCTTTAATCATTTATCTAGAGGTCAAAACACTTGTTACCAAAGAGACAGTAGCTGAGTTTCTTGGAAGTAAGTTCATAAATGAAAATATAAAATGTATCTTATTATCTCTCAAGAATAATAAGCAATAAATTACTATGTAAAATACAAAATTTTAATAACTTTTTATTTTCCAGTCAAAAGCAACCGTGAAGAAGGTTTTCATTTAGATATCGAAGAATTTCTTATGGGTCTACTTGAATTATCTGCTGAATTAGTAAGTAAATAGAAATTTTTTTCATAATTTTTTGTAATTTATATTTAACTAAAACATAATTACTATTAAATTATCTTTTATTTTATTAATCTTATACCATAATGTAACTTATCATTTTATTCATCAACATAAATTCAAAAATATTTTATAAAAAAGAATTAAATCGAAATTCGAGTTTTATGATAAATTGTTAAAGAAAAACAAAAAAATATATGATAAAATAACTGCCAGTTAAGGGCATTCTTAGACAGTGTCCCCAATTTTAAAAATTTTCAATAATTTTTAACTGTCATAAGCGTATCAAAATTTTATCAATTAATTAAAAATTTCTAAGTATTACCGAAACATAGATTTAAAAAAAAATTACTTACAGTTGTTATCAATTAGAAGTTAAACAAATTTTAGCCCACAAAATTAAAAAATTCAAATTATAAAATTGACATAAAGATTTTACTGAAATTAACTTAACTTATTTCGTTTAAATTCCAATTGATAACAACTGTAAGTAATTTTTTTGAAAAACTATATCTCGGCGAAATTACGACTACGTTGTCTTTTATTCAATTAATGCTTTAATTTTTTTTAATCAATTGATAAAATTTTAATACGCTTATAACAGTTGAGTTATTGAAAATTTTTAAAAAATGGGAGACAATGTCTGAGAATGGTCTTTATAACTATATTTTTATTACGCTTTTTATTAAGTTTAAAATTTTACAAAAAATTTAATAATCTAATTAGCGACTTATAAATAATTTCTCTTATATTTGTACTTATTTTTGTGTTATAGACACGTTTTGCAGTAAACAGTGTAACATGTGGTGATTACAATCGACCAATTGAGATCGCTCGTTTTGTAAATGAGTTGAATGCTGGTTTTCGATTGTTAAATTTAAAGAACGACAATTTAAGAAAACGTTTCGATGCTTTGAAGTATGACGTCAAGAAAATTGAAGAAGTCGTTTATGATTTAAGTATTCGGGGATTGAAGCCAACTGGTCAACCAACTCCACAGGTTCAATAAGTTAAAAACTGTTCATTACATCGTTCTATTTTTCCATATTTTTCTTTACTTAATAACTTTCTTATATTATATTAATATTTATATTACAAAAATTTAATGAAATTTAATTTCTTATAATTATTTAATTTAAAAAAAAAAAAACAGATGATAAGATCATTACTTCATTTCAACTATACTTTTTACTTTTTCATAAGTAATATAAATATTTAAGTATATAATACTGATAAAATAAGTGATACAATATTTGATACATTAATAAAAAATAAAATTAATATTCAATAATTTTTTCCAAGTATAGCTTTTTGTTGAAATAATTTATAACAAACTTCTTATAGCCACTAAACTCGATGTAAAAAAGATTCGGCAGCATTTATCAATACCCGCGTTGAAAATCTAAAATATTTGGTAATGGTTCACCTTTGATATATTTCTCATAATTACTTTTAAACAATTTTGCTATACCCTCTGGTCTTACTGTGCACGCATTATGGGGTGTTATTGTCACCTAAAAAAAAAAAAAAACGGTAATCTCTACTTAAAAAAAAAAAACATTTTATATTTAAAATTAGAATTAAAATCTTTTGAAAAATGTTATAAAAAATTAGTTTTACTTGAGGCATTGTCCAGAGTTTACTTGTCGGCGGTAAAGGTTCAACTTCAAAAACATCTAAAATAGCTGCTGCTATCCATTTATTTTCAAGAGCATTAACCAAGTCATTTTCGTTAATTATATTTCCCCTACCAACGTTAATAAAAATTGCATTATTTTCTTTACAATTTTTTAAAACATCGCCGTTTAAGAATCCATCAGTTTCTGGAGTTGCTGGCATGATGTTTATAATATAGTCACAGTTGGATAAAAATTCTGGTAACAAATTTGTCGTTCGGTATTCATCAATGTAAGGCTCTTTTATCGTAGGAACTGTACGTTTCAAACCCCAAATTTTTGCACCGAAATTTTTTAATGTTCTTGCAACTAATAAAAAAAAATATAAACAATTAAAAATTTAACAAACATATTTCTCCTAAGGTAAAAGCCCCTATACCCGCTCACTTTTCATTAGAGTGAGATTAAATCACTCAATATAAATTGATAAATAAAATGAAAAACCATATTTTTTTTTACAGTTATTTTTTGAAGTTTCGAGTATTAGAATAAAATTTTAGTTTGAAGAATAATGTTGGTAATTTATTATTATTAATTTTTTAAATAAGGTCTTTGAGTGTACCCATAGTCGCTCACTAAAAGTTGTGATGCACCATTACTCGATCAACACATGGTCCTATAGTCGCTCAAAGACAAGATCAATTAAACTATGATAAGTTCATTGATTTGGAAAATAATTTATAAATTATACTACTTCATTCTTTCATAATATAAAATTTCATGAATGTAAAAAATGTATTTAATAAGATATAGTTATAACAATTCTTAAAAAATTTGACGTAACCTAAATTTAATCTAACGAATGAACGTTAAAGTAAAAAATGCCCGGCTGAGCGCAACTTTGAAATCAGTCATTTAATTTAAATTTATAATCTATTATAAAATAATGTGATACATTATATTTTAATATATTTAGATTCACAAATAATTATTTATCAATGATAATACTTTTAGTTGTAACTTTTTTTTTTATAAAAATTACAAAAGAAAACGCCTTAAACAGTTAAAGTGAGCTACTAATGGTACTGAGCGGGTATAGGGGCTTTTTACCTCAAAAAAAAATATTAATTAATAAATATTGAATCCATTTTCAGCTATTGTATAATTTACCTAAAAAGTAATTAATTGTTAGTTTCTATAGTTTTCAATTTGTTTCTTTGATCTCAAAAATACCCTTTTTTGGATTGGTGATTTAAAGAATCCGGGGTAAAAAATATTTTATTTGAATCGAAATAATTATATTTTATTTTCAAAGATAATTTTTTAATATTTACCAACTTTTCCAATGTTGCCAACACCCATAATCCCAATATTCATTTGCGAAATTAATCGGCGAGCAACGAACATCGAATTATTGGGCCAAACAGCACTTTTTAACGCTTCATATTCTTCTTTTTGTCGCCTCTCATGTGCAACAATTTGCATAACAATATATTCAGCCATATCTAAACCGTAAACATCATCAACAAACCTAGTGATCACAAAATTAATATTTTTATCGTCACGTAATTCAATTAATTGTTCAACCCCTGCTGATATTGACTGTATCCATTTTATATTGTTTAATTTATTTTTTATTTTCGATAAATATCGACAATCTGCTATCATTATCTCAACATTATCCAGTTCCAATGACTCGACACTGTTATCTATCAGGAAAATTATTTTAAAAATTATATTATTTCAAAGTCAAGGCTTTTCATCAGCATTATCGTTCGTTGAATAATGATAAACTATATACATTTAACATAATTAGATGATTTGAAGCATCGAATCACTTTGAATTTTTATGTAACGCAAATTTATTGTAATTTTATATAATTATAAATGAAGAAATTAAAAGTACAGAATTCAAAATTTCATTATTTTTAATGATTCTGAAATTGACAGTCAAAAATTTTCACATTTTTTTTTATCATATCAATTACAAAAAAGAAAAAAAAGAAAAATATGCACAGTTGAAAAATTAAAAAAGCTACAGGTACAATTTTTTAAAATATTTTTTTTATAATTAACCGTTTTGAAAAATAATCCAAAATTTATTAGACGTCGGCTAACTTCAGTATCATCTCTTTTTATTCAAAAATAAAATATATACTCAAATTTAAAATCGAATTATATTTTAAACTTTGTCGAATGACTAAAATTTATATGACTTATAGAATTTTTATAAAAAAAAAAAATAAATAAATAAACAATTATTTTATAATTTCTTTTTGAAAAATTTTTTAATGTAAGAAAAAGATAATAATTATACTCAATCTAATCATTAACTACAAACACTAGAAAATAATATGGAAAATAATAAAACACTTGATAAATTTAAAAAAAAGTGACATTAAATAATGACCTTGAATCATTTTTTTATTTATGCAAACTAATTATTATTTTTCAATTACCTGGATTAATATTTATAAATTCTAGCTCTGGCATAATTTTTTTAATATGTTGTGCTAATATTGACATTGTAGTATAAACAACAACACGATTCATTTTTTCGTAATTTTTTTTAAATAAGCTCTATTAGTACGTATATAATTCAGTGTCCGTTATTCAAACGTCAATTAAATACAACATAATGCATTATGTCAATATATTTATATCTTCTAATGCACTGCGATAGTCAAACAGCGTATCAGGAAATTTTAAATTTCGCGTCATGTTGATGTGAGGCACATATATCACAGTTTATGTAAACGAGCCTTTAATTTATTCACTGTAATAATAGGTATAAAATTATGATTTTTAAATTAAAAAATTATATTTGATAAAAAATATTTTTATTAAACATTCATTTGTAAGTACCAATATATAAAAGCTATTAGTAAATTTAATTTATCAAAATAAATAATTTCTGAATTAATCTAAAATTATAAATGAAAAAATAAATGCAATCGAGTAGCTACAATAAAGAGTAAATTACGCGGATAATTTCTAAACCCAAATTCGATTTTTCTTTGAAATTTAATCGAATTAAATTGATTTTTTTTTAATTAAAATTACCACCTTTGCAAAGTCTCTTAGAATTAGTCATTTTTTTTAAATTTTGAAATCTTTATCATTTAATTTTGCTATTATTTTATCGTGGATGATAAGAAAATAATATTATCAATATCCACGTCGGAAGTTTACGGTATTAGGCAATGGTTCACCATTGATATATTTTTTGTAATTATTCATGAATAATTTTGCCATACTTTCCGTTCGTGCGGAACATGAATTGTGTGGTGTTATTATTACCTATAATAAGTAAAGAATTAATCATATAACACACTTCAGTGTAAAATTATTACAAAAATTATTTTTACTTGAGGTATTGTCCAAAGTTTACTAGTTGGCGGTAAAGGTTCAACTTCAAAAACATCTAAAATAGCTGCTGCTATCCATTTATTTTCAAGAGCATTAACCAAATCATTTTCGTTAATTATATTTCCCCTACCAACGTTAATAAAAATTGCATTATTTTCTTTACAATTTTTTAAAACATCGCCGTTTAATAATCCATCAGTTTCTGGAGTTGCTGGCATGATGTTTATAATATAGTCACAGTTGGATAAAAATTCTGGTAACAAATTTGTCGTTCGGTATTCATCAATGTAAGGCTCTTTTATCGTAGGAACTGTACGTTTTAAACCCCAAATTTTTGCACCGAAATTTTTTAATATTCTTGCAACTAATAAAAAAAAAATATAAACAATTTAAAATTTAATAAAAATATTATTCGTAAGTAGAATAATTTAAATGTATATTGTAATTATTGCTCTTTGTTCTTAAAATTTTATTTTCTAGTTTAAGTAAATAATTGAATGATTTTTATTTCTATGTCGATAGTTTCTTAGTTCAAAAAAAAAAAATTAACAAATATTTTTACCGAAATTTTAAGAGTTTGTCGATAAGAAAATTTTGATGTATTTGCATATTATACTAGTTTAAATAAATTAAGTTTTGATGAAAGAATCTATCAATTTGTTGGAAAAATATTTTAATTGATAGTAAGTTAACTTTTTTTTTTTATAAAGAATTGCTAGAATAAAAATTGTGATTTATTCAATCTAGAAATGAATTTATTGAAACCTTCAATGAATTCATTTCTTAAATTAACAAAGTTTTTTTAATGACTGATTTTTCTCTCAGTGTAAAATGAAAAATAAATTTTTAAAATATAAAAAAAATATTTGAACAAAATAAGAGATAGTAAATAAAAAATTTCATATAAATTTATTGCTATGGGTCTTAGAAAATTCGAAGATATGATTCTGTATCTAGTATGTAAAGTTTTCAATTATTGAGTGAAAAAAATTTCTAATGCATTTATAAGCAAATTAAAGGTTTAGGAAAGGATAATTAATAAGTGATATAAAATTATATAATTGTCCAAAAATTTTTTTGATAAATCAAATATTCAATACTCTTTTTTGTGTTAATTATATTTGCTGGATAAATTTTCTGTCAACAAGGAAAAATAACAAGTTTATTTAAACAATTTTTCGCTATTGATTAATTTACTGGAATTGTATCTATTCTAACTTTTTAACTCTGCCTGGTTTATTAATTAATTAAATTTATATACTACAGTAATATACATATCTGATTTATTTACTAAGCACTTGCGGTAGCAAATTCAAAATCAAACAGTCAAATTAAGATTTCCATTGATTTTACTTACTTTATCTATGAATTTTATACAACGTCAACGATTTAAAAAAACTACTCCGCATACAGAGTAAATAGAGTTTTTTTTTCACCTGAGTAATTTCGGAGCGATGTTAATTTTAATTTAATTCTCATTCAACTTGATCTGGAGTTTTAATATTAAGTTAAACTCCCTTTTAGAGTTTCACTTCTAGGGGATTAAATAAATAAAAAAATCCTACGTTTCGCATTTAATTCACGTTCATTTCACAAATTTTTTAGTAAAGATAGATATCAATAAAAAAAAAAAGCCAAAGTAATTAACAGTTACAATTCTTATTTTATTGTTATTTTTATTAAAGTAGTTATTCAGAATTTTTGTCATTGAATAGTTAATTTAAGTATTCAATTTATATACACTGACGGTAAAAATACTCATATTTACTCTACAACTTCGAAATAAATGTAACTAATAAAAATTTAAAAAATTTTACCTAAATGTTTACTGCAATTATTTAAAACTTACCAGGCTTTCCAATATTACCAACACCCATAATCCCGATATTCATATCAGAAATCAATCTACGAGTTCCGAACAATGATTCATTGGACCAAACGGCTTTTTTTTGTGCCTCATATTCATTCCATTGTTTTCTTTCATGAGCAACTATTTGCATAACAACATATTCAGCCATTTCTTTACCAAAAGTATCATCAACGAACCTAGTGACTATAAAATTAATATTTTTATCGTCACGTAATTCCATTAATTTTTCAACTCCAGCGAATGTTGATTGGATCCATTTTATATTACTTAATTTATTTTTGATTTTAGGTAATAATGAACAATCTGCTACCATTATCTCAGCATTATTTAATTCCACCGGTTCACTATTATCTGTAAAAAAATACTTTTAAGTTCAAAGTACTTTCAAAATTATGTTTAAATTAAATTCATATGTTTTTTAACTTGTAATTTCAATTCTTGGAAAATAAGGAAAATTATATCACGGAAAACCGCAAAAAATTATATTTATCAGTGATAAGAAAAATATAAATGAAAAGTTATAAATTTTATCAATTAATTATAAATATTTTACTCAATAAACAAAATAACAATAAATTATTAAAAATATTTCATAACTGCAGTTCAAAAAACAATTTGAATTTTATCAACTTTTCAAAATTTAAATTAAGTAAAAAGTAATTAATAAGTTATATATTTATTTAGATTGAAGTATTTGTAGTCCATATTGCAAACAATAAGAGCTCTCTCGACATATAGATTTTTTTTTTCTCCACTTTCATTCTCGTAAATAATTATCAATAATTTACAATTAATATACCAATAATATTTCGAGTACTCGCGTATAATCTCCAATTAATTGACAGATATTACATACCTGGATTAATGTTGATAACATTCAATTGTGGCATAAGTTTTTTTATATGTTGTGCTAATTTTGATAAGCTAGAGTAGACAATAACATGATTCATTTTTTTTCTCCTACATCTATTGCACGTATCAGAATGTCAACAGATATTATTCTCTTCTTAACTGCATTGAATAATGAAACCTATGCATACCATTTACAATTACAATTAAACTGGCTAAAAGTTATCTTAGTATATTGACTACTTTACCTATTGAGTAATTGATATACAATCTTTTACTTATCACAGTAATATACATCGTCTTTTAATGCATGTACAAATACAGTATTAAAAATTTTTTAATTTTATTTTATGCTAAAATATGCAACTTTGTACATTTTACTTGTGAAAATTATAAATTTTTAATGATAAATTGTAATTATTTAATTTATACTATTTTATGTTAATAATTTCTTTAAATATTCTAGTATGAATAGATAAAAAAATACATACAAATATATTATTTGAAAAAATACATTCCATTTAATATTAATTATATTTCCAGTTAATTATTTATAATAATAATTATGAATATTAATTATCCTTATTATTAAATTTACCTGTTTAAAATTGAATTTTTTGAATGATACTAAATTTAGCCGACGTCTAATAATTTTTAGATTTTTTAAAAACGCTAAATTTAAAAAAAATATTTTAGAAAATTGCACCTATAACTTAAAACAATATAAAACCTAATGTGTTTATTTTTTTTTTAAATTGCTGAAAAAAAATCAGAAAATTGTTAGTTGTCTGCTAACTTCAGGACTATTTTTCTGAAACTAAAATAATGACGAATGTGAATGTTGCAGACACTAGTCAAATTTAAAATTATAAATAAATAGAGTAAATAATTAAAAAAATAATATTTATAAAAATGCACTTATTAATTTCAAAATGTTTTAAATAAGCATTTTTTTAAATTTTCTGACATAATGAACATTAATGACATAATTATTAAATAGTTAATTCATACAAAAAAAATTGATTAGAAATACAAGACCTTGATCATTAAGATCTGATGAAAACTCAGTTCTAGAAAATCGGACAAAAAACAATGAGTGTAAATGCAGCAGACATCAAACAAATTTAAAATTATTAATAAGTCGAGTAAATAATCAATAAAAGAATATTTAAAAAAAAATGAGCATTTAAAAATTTTGAAATTAAGAAGTGCAATTTTTTAAATTATTTACCATATTTATTTATAATTTTAAATTTGTCTAATGTCTACTACATTCACACTCGTACAAAACAATAAATTGTTTTTTTTTTTAATTTTCAATTTTCTTATCAAAAAATTAAAAATAACTGTAAATAAAAAATAAAAAATTAAATGTTAATATTGGTATTGATAAGACGAGTGTGAATGTAGCAAACATCGAACAAATTTAAAATTATAAATAAATAGATAAAATAATTTAGGAAATGCGGTTATTAATTTAAAAATTTTTCAAATGTGTATTTTTTAAAATTACTTACTCTATTTATTAATAATTTTAAATTTGTCTGATGTCTGCAACATTCACACTCATATCAAAAGGAACAAAATTTGAAAAACCCGCGAAAAAATAATGAGCGACAAAACACCCACCTAAGATTAAATCGGCTGTCGCTCGATGTAAACAAAAGTGAGTGATTGCGATTGAGCCTTAGCTGAGATTGTGTGTACCCGGGGTTGAATTTTAGCTAGTAAAATTAAGTGCCCGTGGTATAACTGCCTGGCTTTGAAGCAGCCCTAAAACATGAACGTTAAAAAAGAAGGCGAGTATAAGGAATAAGGATACCTTTAAAATAAATGGTTTGAGGTACGGTCCTGTTTTGCGACTGGTTCACCCGTAGATTAAATGGCTGTACGTCGGCCATGATGGCTTTGAGCAGGGACCGTGTAACGCAAACATGTATTAACAGTGAAATATTTAGTTTAGTGAATGAGTGAGGGTGATTAGATATAATGGCTGATGAACGATGAGACCCTGAAGAATTTATTGCGGTGGGTGTTGAGGCCTATGGTGGTGCCTCAAACTTCTAGGGCCCCGAAAAGGAACTCGAGGTTCCAAAGCACGCCCCGGACACCCCGCTCCCTCTCCTCAGTATCATTCACACACATTCATATTATATACAACGACAGTTTATACAATATACTATTTATTTCGAGGGAGGGAGAGGGATTAAAGGGGCCCTTGGTGTTACTTAAAAGTTTGGGCCCAATTTTAAGACCCTTATTTTAGTGACGCGAGTGTAAATAAATAGACGTCAATTTTTATTTTAAATATATACATATATATTTAGTTGAAGCTAGGTTATTACGTGCATCTACGATGAGCAAGCTGTCGTTCAGGGCGAAGCCCCTGGACGCTTCTAAACCAATGCCTATTTTTATGGCTGAAGATTTGCCTGATTTGCCGGATTATTCAGCAATTAATCGTGCAGTACCACAAATGCCAAGTGGTATGACTAAAGAGGAAGAATGTGTAAGTTATTAGAAATTATTTTTGTCAAACACGTTTTTGGATCACAGCATGTTTTCTGTATGGCAACCATTTTGAAATCGCTTTTTTACATTTAATTTTTGTAAACAACCGATAGATGGCACTTTATTAATATTTATTCTTTTTTTTTTATTATTTGTATATTTTGTTATTTGTTATTGTTAATCGGTATTATTATTAATATCAATAAATATATGTAAAGTTTCAGTAGAATTCATTTGGTTTTGAATATTACCGCGGTAAAAGTAAAAAATGTCTATTTTAAAATTGGCGCGAAATTTCATACTAATGTTAGTGTCATTTTTAAATTATTTTTTTATATTATTTATGAGTAATTCTTTTTAACGACTTGATTATCTATTACCTTAATATTTATGGGTATTTAGAATTTAAAGATAAAATTTGTAAACAAGTAAACAATTATTTATTATTGCTAAGTAATTTAATTTCAAATTAATAAACTGTTTGTATTTATTTTGAATTTTGTAGATTTAATAAACTATTTAAATTTGAAAATAAAAATAGATTAAATTAATTGAATAGTTGATTTTTCGGTACAAATTTTTTAATTATTTTAAAATTACTTAATTAATTTAGAAATCAATCGATGAATTTAATGATTTTAATTGATATCATTTATTAAATATAATTTTTGACTTTCAAAAAGAAAAATTAAAGTTTTTAAGTTATAAATTAACTAATTGTTATTTTACTATTCATAATTTAGGAACATCATCTTCAAAGAGCGATATGCGCGGGTTTAATTATTCCAACTCCCGAAGTTACGGATTTAACAGATGTAGAAGCTTACGATAAAATTTATCCTGCCGATTATAAATTACCACGACAATTAATACATATGCAACGTAAGTATTTACTATTTACAATAAATTGTTGATATATATCCAGTTATAATTATAATTTTTTCTTTTGTTTCAAATAAAAAAATAAATCAGCATTTGCAATGGAACAAGATATACCAGACTATGATATGGATTCCGAAGATGAAAAATGGGTTGGAATACAAAGTGAAAAAATGGACTTGACACCATTGCAATTTGAAGAAATGATGGATAGACTTGAAAAAAATTCAGCACAAAAAACAGTATCATTACAAGAAGCTAAAGCTTTATTAAAAGAAGACGATGATCTTATTATCGCTGTTTTTGATTATTGGTTAGATAAACGTCTTAGAAACGTAAGTCTAATAATATTTTTTGGTTCATTCATTAATTTAATAGTTTATTTTTTACTATTTTTTTCAAATATTTACTTGTATAGCCACAACATCCATTATTATTAACTGTAAAAACGGATAATCGTCTTGGATCTGCGGCCAACAATCCTTACTTAGCATTTCGTAGGATAACTGAAAAAATGCAAACACGTAAAAATCGTAAAAATGATGAAACTAGTTATGAAAAAATGCTTAAATTACGTAGGGATCTTAGTAAAGCGGTTACGCTACTTGAATTAGTTAAAAGACGTGAGAAAACAAAACGTGAACATCTTCATCTGACTATTGAAGTTTTTGAAAAAAGGTATGAAAAAAAAATCTATTTATTAATTTGATTATTTTTAATGAAATGTTAAAATTACTGAGCCACTGAGTGAATTTTATTTATTAACTTCCATAGTAGAATATTTTTTTCTGCATAAATATGAAAATTATGGTAATAATATTTGAAATTTTAATTATGTTCATTCCCTAGGCCGAGTACTATAATTATAAAGTTTTTAACTATTTAAAATAATTAGTATGTAATTAATTAAAACAAAATTTTTATTAATAAAATGAATATTAAAATGTTAAAGGTATCAAGCAGAAGATTTCAGTGGTCAAATATTAGCAGAAGTATCAGCATTAAAAACAACACGTCCAGCATTTGCTCCATTATTCACAAATCAATTTGGCGTACATCAAAATTGGTCAAATAAAGTTTGTAATAAAGATGATGGTTTACAAAGAAAAGAAAAACGACAGTATAAAAAGCGGAAACATAAATTAGACGGCCGTAGTGGATTAGACGATAGTGTATTACGTAGTGGTAGTGCTTGTGGTGGTGTTGGTGGTAGTAATCGTAATTCACGTACTGGTGTCCTTGGTAGTGGGCTGGACCCGCTTGTCAGCTCTGACGAAGATAATCCATTTCCTCATACGCAGTTATCAATTTCTAAAGAACGTGATGATGATGATACTGCTGATGAGGGTCCGTTTGCATTTAGGCGCAATCGGTACTGCAATTATTTACCTGTGAGTATTTACTTTATTTATCACCATCTTATATATTTGTTAAAACAATTTTTAAATTACAACTTAATTATTTTTCTACAGCCTGTACCAGGTGGTTTTGGTAATTGGCCTTGGTGTAATAAAGACGAAGGTGGTACAGCTGATAAAAAATACAGGTTTGCGTTAACAAGTATTAGTAAACCTACTCCAAGATGTATTGGTCTTGCAAGACGAAGATATGGTCGTGGCGGAAGGTAATTTTCATTCATTATCAAAATTTTTTTTCAAAATTTATTTATTACACTGTCAAAAATCGAGAGTAAAAACGGATTGTATTTTAATCCATATTCACTCCGTCACTCGGAGTTCCGGAATTTTAAAAAAATCACTCCACATGCGGAGTAAATAAGGAGTTTGTCTATTTAGCGGAGTGATTTCGGAGTGACACGGATTTTATTTCAATCCGCATTCACTCTAGTCCGGAGTTTTAATACTTAAATAAATTTTAATTTAATAGAAACAGCTGTTAATTAGAAACATAATTGTTTCAATAAATAATTGATTTAGGTATTAATAATTGGACTAAAAATATTATGTTTTTAATTTATAAAATTTTTTAGTAACTCACTAAATTGTAATTTCATATATATAATACACAGTGAAACTATTAAATTATTAAATAGCTTTAGTGGCATTGTTTTTATGGGAATATTTAATATTTCGGTATAATATGAAATGTTATCTCGTGATATGGTTGATATAAGTCATACAACAGTTCGTGAATCAGTGGAATTATGTCGTAAAAGTTTAATTATCAGCTGCTTATAATTTTTAAGAATCATTTCACGTGAATATATGAAAAGAGAGCTCGTAATTATTTCCGTACTCAATATAAATGTCAAAATATCAAAGGCTTAAGCTCACTATGTATTGGTAATTTTTTTTATAATTAATATTTTTCGAAACTCTCCTTCGGAGTAAAATTCACCCCGAGGGAATTAATTAAATAAAAAATCATCCACTCTATCGATGACTCCCATTGGAAGTGAATTTCATTCCGAAGGGGAGTGAATAAATGAAAAGTCATCCACTCCGCGTTCAATCTGAATTTAATTCGCATTCACTCTAAAAATTTTTTACAATGTAAAGTTCAGTATCCATATTATAATATTATAGATGATTTTTTATTTATTAATGTCAAAATGTTAATGAAATTATTTAAAAAGGAAATTATAAAAGAAAAAAAATATATGCTTGACAGTTCGATTTTTGATGAGCTTATGAGAAATAATTGTTTTAAATGATAAAAAGTCATTGAATTTATCAATAATTTTCTTTAACAATTACTTTGAAGGAGTTTTTTTTAGAGTTTAAATAATTTTCAGATAAAAATATTGTACTAATGTTATTTAATTCAATTAATAAATTTTAAATTCTTAAATCTTTTTATTACAGAGTCATATTAGATCGTTATCCAAGTGATATTGATGATATCTGGTCATCATTAGACTTTACAATACACGAATCATGTCAAAATAACGATTCAGTAACTACTGCCACACCAACAACAACAAACTCCGTTAAAAAAGAATGGTAAAAAAAATAATTTTATAATATAGTTAATTAAAATTATTATAAAAACAATTAACAAATCTAAAAAAAAATTATTCATAGGTTACATTTCCGGCCAAAAACTCCGTCAGGCACAGATGCAAACCAAAATGAAGAGGTAGCAACAGGTTGGAGTACATCAAGTAATAGTAGTAGTGAAGAATCTGAGTCTGAAATGGACAATTTTTACACGAATAGTTCAATAGGAACAAAAACTAAGAAGCCAGCATCATCGTATCCATTTCCAACGGAAGCAACGTCAATATGCGTTGATATAGAGCCCGATCGACCTAGCAGTGATGAAATATTTACAGCGGAATTCAATATCGCTGATTATTTTACAGTTGATGATGATGGACTGACGAGTTTTGACCTTGGTGTTTTAACAACATCATCGTCATCAACGTCAACAACAATAACAACGTCAGCAGTTTCGTTATTATCATCAACAGCACCTGTAATTTGTGAAGAACTCGGTAGTTCGCGCTTTCAAGTGACTCCAGTAAACAATAATGTGTTTAGTTGTCGTAATCAGTGTAATAGTGTCGGTAAAAGTGTAAATAATTCATCTGGTTCAACAACAACAACAATAACAACAACAACAACTTCCACATCATCATTATCTTCATCAACACAATCATTATTATCTTCATCTTCATCCTCTTCATTATCGTCCTCTTCATTATCGTCCTCATCATCATCATCCTCATCATCATCGTCATCGACGTCGTCTTCATCATCAATATCATTGTCATCTACCTCTAACGTTCAATCATTTTCCTTACCATTAACAACAGTAACTACTTCCTTGGTAACACAATCCGAAAGTGGAATAACGAAACACGTTAATCATTATAGACAATTAATGAACAATCAATTATCATCATTACCCTCGTCATCGTCGACGTCGGGAACGACGTCATCGGCAACTTCGTCGTCTATATTATCGAAATCATTGACTAGTCCAACGAGAAATTTACGAGTTACTAGTGTTACAAACTATGGTAATGGCCATCAAAATGGTCCAACTTCTCATATAATTAATAGTAATAGTGTTGTTGTTAGTGGATCGGCTGCTGTTGTGCAAAATAATACTGGAACTTATGTTAGTAATAATCAATCAACCATTATTATACCCCAAAAACATTCTTCACCGTCCGGTTTATTACCTGGGTTTATAGCTCAAACTAAACTTGCTAATTTAGCGAGGCAGCAACAACAACAACAACAGTTACAGCAACAACAACAAGGACAAATACAACAACAAATACCTACGTCCGGGGAAATTACGCTTACTAGTAATAATAGGTAAATTTTTAATTACTTTTCATTTATCATTTGTAGATATTTTTTATTTTTTTTATGTACCTGAAGATCGGAACGTTTTTCGCGCAACGAAAATGAAAAAAATTTTATGCTATTTGACTGCTTAAGGAGACAATGGGTAATTAGGGATAGTTGCAATTTTCGGCTGACATACTAGCGCCTATGCGAAATATTTCAGGAATCTAGATCTAGTAGATTTTTTGCTTTTCATCTTGTTTTTTTTTTTTTTTTATTTTCGTTCTGCAAAAAATGTTCTGATCTTCAGGTATATTTTTTTAAGGGGTGCGTAAATAATTTGTACTTACAAATTGTTATTATTGAATCCAGGCTGACCACAAATCGGGAAAACCGGGAATATCGGGAATTATCAGGGAATTTTGAAAAGTATCCGGGAATTAAATTGTGACAGTTTAAAATTTAAAAAATTTTCAATAATACACTAGTTATAAAAATTAAGGGATATTAAAAAAATTTCAAATTTTCAAGTGATTTTCAACAGGTTGTAATTCAAAGGTAAATGGTCGTACGATAAAAACAAAAAAGGCAAATTGTAGCTTTATGTGTCTGGTTTTCTGATCAGGTCTTTTAAATTTTTTTATTATGTGCGGTTCCGGAGTAATCCTAAGAAAACTATCGAAAAAGAAATTTACCAAACTTTTGCTCGTCTTAAAAATGGTCTTTGAGCTTCAGTAAATTTTTTTCGATAATCATAATTGATTTTTGATTGCTCCAGAACCGTGCATAATAAAAATATTTAAAGATCAGATCAGAAAACTAGACACTTGAAGCTACAATTTGTCTTTTTTATTTTTGTCGTACGACTATTTTCCATCGAGTTACAAACTGTTGACAATTACTAATAAATTTCAAATTTTTTTTAGTATCCATTAATTTTTGTAATCTGTGTATTTTGAATTTATTTGAATCATAAAACTTCTTATTAAATATTTCAACTTATACATTTTTAACATCAAATAATCAAAAATGGGCAATATTATTAATTTATTTTATTGTCATTTTTTATGGTTTTTCGCATGATTTAATTATCAAATTTAATTATTGAAAATGAAAATATAATAAAAACTTTGAATATCTAAATGATACGAGTAAAATTTCTAAATCAGAGAAAAATATGAAAAACTCTACTGGAAAACCGGGAAATATCAGGGAATTTTAAAATCATTTCTTTGTGGCCACCCTGTGAATCAAATATTGATAATTTTACGAATTATTCCTAAGTTGTCAAATTATTCGAAGTATTCGTACTGTTTTGTAAACATTTTTTTTATAATTTATTACACGTGAGGTAATAATTCAACATTCGAAATAACAATTAAAAACAAGTAATTCGAAAACTTATACAGAAAAAAAAGTTAACTTAAGTCAAGAAAATATTTTGGAAGACAACTATTTTCAGGAACCAACTAAAGATTTTTTTGAGTCAAGAAAATTTGTTTTAATCCGAGGAGATTTCTACTTTATCCGAGAAAATTAAGGTTTTCAAAAAAAATTTCTTGAATTCAGAATATTTACTTTCAGTCGAGAATTTTTTTTTTTCTGTGTAAGAATAATTCGAAAAAATTCATTTGAATATCAATATTCGATTCAAAAACTATTTGTACACTTATAAATTTTTTCTAACAGTTAAACAATATTTAAATTTCATTTTGGAAATCAATCAATTAGTCGTAAAATAATTTATTTATCGATGAATAATATCGACAAAAAAAAAAAATGATTTAATTTTATATATATTTGTAGTAGACATTGTAATTTTTACAATATATTTTGTAAATTACAGTATATGCTGCAACTTCTAAATTTTTTCGTTTGAAGAACTTGTTTTTAGTATTTACTGTAATTTTTCAAGTTTTTTAATGAATAATATCATAAATCTATACAACTTTATATAAACTATTTATTATTCATAGCTTCTTTATTATAAATACTCATAAATTTTAGTATATTTTATATTCTAATCACGATTTTTTTTAAATTATAAAATTAATCAACCAAAGAAATATTTATTTTTGAAATAATTAAATTATTTGCTATTTATGAGAGTTTTAATATATTTTAGATTAAAGTTTATAATAAATTAATTTAAAAAGTATTCATTATTTTTACAAATAATTCTTACATAAGAATAAAATAGAAGCATACTGTTGAACATTTTTTCGATTTTCACGAATTGTCAGCATGGGAATTTAATGAAATTCAATAATTTTACATTAATAACAACTTGTTTAAATAATTAGAAAAAAAATCTTTAATGAAAATATAATGTGGCTATTCAAAAATATGAGATCTATGTAATTAATCAAAATATTACGTTGAATTTTAATTTAAAAAGTTTAAAAAATACAGCACTCACTTTTTTAATAAAAACCCTAATTAGTTTTTGATAACTGTGAGTTTATTAAAGTTTTACTCTGAATTGTATCGTATTTAAAAACTAATTATACATTCATAAAAATATATTCGAATTAAAATTATGGTTCTTTGAATAACTATCATCTTTAAATTGATATTATTCAAAATTTATTGACTTGTAGACAATATAAAAATAATTATTTAAATGAAGTAAAACTAAATGCATTGTAATTTTAATTTTTATGATATTTATGACTTGAACATTCAAAATGAAGTATATAAACAAGTTATTTTATAATCATATTTACATTCCATATTTCTGACTGATTTAAACTTGTCAAACTTCAAGTAATTTGATTTGAATTTGAAGGAAAATTTTTAACAGTTCATTAATTTAAAATTAAATCTTATGATGAGGTAAAAACCCCTATACCCGCTCACTTTTCATTAGAGTGAAATTAAATCACTCAATATAAATTGATAAATAAAATGAAAAACCATATTTTTTTTTACAGTTATTTTTTAAAGTTTCGAGTATTAGAATAAAATTTAAGTTTGAAGAATAATGTTGGTAATTTATTATTATTAATTTTTTAAATAAGGTCTTTGAGTGTACCCATAGTCGCTCACTAAAAGTTGTGATGCACCATTACTCGATCAACACATGGTCCTATAGTCGCTCAAAGACAAGATCAATTAAACTATGATAAGTTTATTGATTTGGAAAATAATTTATAAATTATAGTACTTCATTCTTTCATAATATAAAATTTCATGAATGGAAAAAATGTATTTAATAAGATATAGTTATAACAATTCTCAAAAAATTTGATGTAACCTAAATTTAATCTAACGAATCAACGTTTAAGTAAAAAATGCCCGGCTGAGCGCAACTTTGAAATCAGTCATTTAATTTAAATTTATAATCTATTATAAAATAATGTGATACATTATATTTTAATATATTTAGATTTACAAATAATTATTTATCAATAATAATACTTCTAGTTGTATTTTTTTTCTATAAAAATTACAAAAAAACGCCTTAAACAATTGAAGTAAGCGACTAATGGTACTGAGCGTGTATAGGGGATTTTACCTTAAACTGATGTCAATAGTATTTTATATTTTTACAAATAATTTTTATATAACAATAGGGTAGTAGCATTCGATTTGGACACCATTATATTTTTTTTTATAGATGAATAATGTAAAATAGGCAGAAAAAAAAGGCCATTCGGCAGCCGAAATGGAAGTAGATTTCTCATTATTTGATTATTTCATCCTTTTAAATAAACATTAATAACAAAATAAATTTTTTTTTTTAACATTCTCGAATATTTTCAAGGTTATACAACAAAAAGTTTTAAGTTAAATGCAATAAAATTTAAGAATTGAAATTAAAAAATTGAAAAAATTATCGGAATGATAAGTTGAATCGCGAAAATTGAAGTTAAAGAAAAAAAAATTATCTACAAAAAAGTATACTGTGTTCTTTACTATAGAATTAATAGTGAATACGAAACTAAATAGAATAATTTAGGTTGGAATTTCAATTATGATAGATCTAAGTGTCATACTTGAAATCAGTAATATACACTGTAAATAAAACCAAATTGAATATAGACACTTGAATTAAAAGATTAGGATTTTATAAGTGTTACACAGTAATAATATAAATTCAATCAGTTTTGTAAATTTACTAAAGAATATAGTAGTTAGATTTCTATAAATTGTATTGAAAGTAGGAGAACCAATGCAATAGCAAAATTTCATTTAATGAGTGGTAAGATAAGAAGTTTCATTGATCTAGGCACATAAATAGGCATGAAAATAAAAGCTTATTTGAAGAGCTTTCAGATCAATTTTACAGAAAGTCGATAAGTTATAGCATTCAAAAAATATCTAAGAAAGAATAAGTAAGAATATGAATTTTTGACATTGTAAAAATTTTGGAATGCTATAACTTCTAAACTAATTGACCGATCGAGCTCATTTCTCGAACTCGATCAAGGTAATCACCCACAAAATACGTATACCAAGTTTCAAGGAGATCGGTTTGAAATTGTGGCTATAATCAAAGTGTAAACATAAATAAAATTATTTATTATAATATTTTATGAATGTTTAAAACTGTTTATCTATTAGATAAAATGGTTAAACCAATGAGTTGTATAGTGAAAATTGAAAACAACGAGCTTTCACATAGAACAAACTAAAATGAGCTATCTTTTTCCGTTTAAAAGTTACATCCAGTCAAATCAGTAAATAAATTTTTTTTTGAAAATTTTACAAAATTTAAATTAACCATAACTTCTAAACTTATTGGCCGAATTGGCTCATCTTCGAACTCATCCAAGGTAATGATCCATAGAAAAAGTATGCTAAGTTGCATTGAGATCGGTATAGAATTGTGGACGCTATCGTTGGAGAACCGCGCGTTATATATTATATATATATATATATATATATATATATATATATATATATATATATAAACTTTTGAACCAAATGTATTTTCTGACTCAGCTCGTCGAGCTGAGTTAAGAGGTAGCAACATTTTTCGAAAATTCCATTATGAGGCCAAATACAATAGTTAGATTTCTATGAAATCTACTAAAAATGCACACCTCAATACTATATTACAATACAAAATATTACATTTAAATTTTAAATTAAGTCCGTGAGGATTTAAATTTTCGATTTTAATAATTTTCCTCCATATAAATACGCGACACCTTTTAAACATTCTGTTAGGGTGGAATGGTGCAGGACCTCTTTCTCACAACCGGAGAAATGAACGGTAATATCTTTGTTGCACTTGTAGGGCCAATGAGAATTTCAAAACGATTATTCACGGAAAAGAATTTGATTTTTTGTACATAGGTAACACTCTCCATTTGAGGTTTCTAATCTTAATCAGTGAATTAAATTGCATCATAAATAGTTTAACGTTACTTCTTAACAGTAAAATAAAATTTTATGATATATGATAGAATTGATTAATATTATTAAATCTAATATCGTTAGAAAGGTCTTGACTTGAATTTGTGCCTTCTCATAGTTTAAACTCTTTTTTATTGCCAAGTATTGAGATTTATTCGATTTATCTATATCATTCGAATTACATTCAAATTACGCGGGAAAAAAGACGATCGTATTTATTTTCTTCAAATAAATGAATATTTTAATTATTCTGTCCCTGAATATGACTAAATATATATAACTATTGTATATAAGTAAGAGAAATTAAGAAAAATTTAGATTATGTCATGTCTTCTATAATTATAAAAATTGAACAGATTTAATTTGATAATAGTGAATAAAATAATATATATATTAGATGACTAAAAACAAAAAATTTGACCATGCGTAGATTTTTTATAAGAATCCCATGATTATACAACCATTGGAATCAATTAGTTTGCGAGTCAATGATGAAATTGGTCTCATTAAGTTTTAATGATAACGGAAGTAAACAAAAGATTCTAGAGTATAGATTTCAATAAACAGTTAAATTCAAATCATACTCAATAAATTTTTTAGTAACACTCGGACAGTTACATAGTGACTGTAGGTTACTCGTCTTTATTATTGAATAATTTAATATTTTCTGAACGTTAAAAGTCCTAATATCTGATCAGAGACTAGTACCGGATCACCTCATGTATTTATATATCTATATTATTTTTTATGAATATTTTTTCTCTATTTAGATACTTCTATTAGAAACCACATGCAGTTATTGGATCCTTTCGAAATTATTCGTATTTTATCATTTTTTTTTCATAATATTTTGTTTTTGAAACTTTTATTATTACGAATTCCAAATTTTATTTTAAATAAAATAAATTATATTTTTAAATAAAATTCTATGCTCGATGAGTTGTCATTTTATGAATACTGGATCTCGAACGAGTTTCTTTTAGACAATGCCTGGGCTCTTTTAACATGAATAAAATACCCGCGAATTTAGAAGTAACAGTAAAATTCATTCAGCGCATTTGCGTAAATAATAATAATAATAAATGTAATTAATTATTAAATACGATAGAATTTTCGTGACGTTTTCATCGCATGTTTATACACGGAGAAAAATAGACACAAAAAATGTACGAATTTTTATTATGCTGTTGACGAAACTTGAAACAGGAAGTTGATTCATCAAAAAATTATTATGCTGCACTATAATTATTATTGTGAGCCTCGGAAAATTTTTTTATTTTCTACTATAATTCCTAATTTAGACAGATGATATTAATTACAATTTATCGATGTTTTAAGTGTATAATATCTTTTGTAGTCTAGCATAATTTTTTGGCAACTCAACTTCCTGTTTCAAGTTTGGTCGACGGCATAATAAAAATTCGTAGATTTCTTAGCCCATTTTCCTTCGTGTAAATCATAAACAAATTATTTCAGTTCAAAATCGCTGTATAAAATTTTTGAACTGATAGTTATATCCTACCTATTTTTTATAAAAAATTAATAACTTAAATTATTGATGATTATTGATATGTTTTTATATAAGTAGTTTTAAATGATAGTAATTTTATTTAAAAAAATAAATTAATTGTATATTATTTAAATAAATGTTTTAGTGAAGGATTGAGCATGGAAGTAGATGGTGTCGAGGGATCATCATGCGAAAGTAAACAACAGCAGCAACAGCAACTTGTACGAACTAACAAAAATAATTCACTCGCGATGGAAGTGACATGATGCCTACTGTTGACATCCCCATTATTACTTGCGTCTTGTAATTGGGGGATTTGCTAATAAATAAAATTGCTCGAGACATTTGTCTTGAAAGTAAAAATAAAGAAAAAAAAATTATATAAAAAAAAAAAAATTAAATAATTAAGAATGAAACAAACAAGATAAAAGTAAAAATGAATGAAAGAGAAAAAATCTAATATAGTCAACTATATCATTTTCGAGGTTTTTTCTGTATTATATATAATTTATATAATTTCAAGCTAATAATATAATTATTAATTCATCATTAACATTATGACGAAATAATAAATTGATAGACGAAAAACATGTCAATTGTTTATATTATTTATTGTACATTGTAAAAAAAAAAGAAAAAAAAATTTAAAAAAAAATGCTTAAACATATTTTCTTCCTTTTTTCTAAGTCAAATTAATTTGTTTATTGTAATGTTATTATTATAGTTATAATGATTCAAATTTGTACAGAAAATAAAAAATAGTTGTAATGAACTTTTTTTTTTTCAAATTGAAAAGAAATCTACTTAATTAAAAAAAAAAAAATAGAATGACGCTAAGATATTAATTGTCGAATTCAAATAATAAATTTTGTTGTATGTTTAAACAATTAAAAAATGTATAAATAATACAATTTAATATTGATAGAGTTTAATAATTAAATTGTAATTAGCCTAATTTCATTTTAAGAAATAAATTTCGATTAATTTAAAAAAATGTAATTTTTTTTTTTTTATTAGCCGTTCAACAGAGAAACCTCGAAGAAAAATTAAATAAATGGACAAAAAGTGTAAATGAGAGTATGAGAAAAAGTGAAGAGTTTAGTTATAGATGACGATTTATTAAATAAAAAATATAAAATAATACAAATACAAATAAAAATAATAAAAATCGTTGTAAATATTAAAAAAAAATACATTACGCTTATTGTATCTCTTAACTTTAGGCAATTTAATTAATTATTGATTAATAAATAAATGTAATTAAATGTTGTGGTAGGTACACAGCGATGTGTAAAGAATAAAAAACAAAAATATGGACTAATTCCAAGTAAAAAAAAATATATACATTTAAAAAAAACTACAATTTTTAGGAGAAGTAATAAAGAAATTTTATCCTTCATAAACTAATTATTTTTTTCTTTCTTTATTTTATTTTTTGTTAAATTCATTTATTTTTTATACTTTTGTGTATTAAATATTTTTCAATTTCTTTAAATGCCTTGATTTTTTTCATTTCTAAATTGTTTTTTTTTTTTTTTTTTACATTTTTATTTTAGCAGCTCAAAATCAATTGTCTCTACTATTGTTTTATAATAATTATTTTTTAATACTAATGTTACTGGTAATGCGCAATAAAAAGAAATGAATTATTTTCACTTTTTTTTTTTTTATAAAACACATTTTATCTATTCAATTGGACTGTAACAAAAGAAGATAGTAAATACGAGAAGAAACTAAAAAAATAAATTAGACAAACAAGTTTTCGTAAATTATTAGTTATAAAAATAATCAACTTTAGATTATTACGATTACAATAATATTAATAATAATAATAATAATAATAATAATAATAATAATAATAATAATAATAATAATAATAATAATAGTACTAATAATAATAAATGATAAAGAATGTGAAAAAATAAATAAATAAACAAGACTGATTGTGAGTTTAAATAAACATCTAATATTTATTTATTATTGAGCAGTAACAAAAAAAACTAACAATACTAACAAAAAATTATTCAAGCAATTTAAAATTTTGCGCTCTAATTTCATCGACAGTAGCGCCAATAAAATACTCAATGTTTTTTTTTTAAATTTAAATTTAGGGTATTCCTCTTTTTTATGGACTTTTTGCCTTGATTAATTTTGTTCATGTGAGCTTTACTAATTATGATTATGAGTAACAAATAAAATGATTATTATTATACTAAAATTGAAAAAATTATAATAATAATATATGAAATTAGTAAATTTAGATAATAAAACTAAATAAAGGTAATGTAAATAGTGAGCCAACTACGGGTCGAATTTTGACATTAAATTAATTATGATAAATAAACTTATTAATTGGATTATTTAATATACATATAAACTTATAATGTGCAAAAAAAAAACATATTAAACAAAACAAAAAAAAAACACTTCCTATAGAATTATTCGAAGTTGAAAATCTAATTGATTAATGAAAATTTAAATTAATTTATATAAAATAATTGCAATGATTGTATATAATTATATATACACATATATTATAATAATAAATTATAAAATATAAGAAAATATTTGCAACATTCCGATGTGAATAAATTACAAAAAAAAGTAATAGAATGAAATAAATAAATAAAGAATATTCAACAATACATAACCAAGGGTAGAGGTCAAATAAAATAACGTTATAATTAAATTAACGTTATAAATTAAATAAATAAATAACAAAAGAAAAACTCAAATTTTTTTTCTCATGTGATAATTAATATGTAATAAATAAAATAATAAAACAATAATCACCATAATAATTAATTGATTAATTAATTATTCGTTAATAACCCTGATTAAGAAGTCTAATTTGAAATGATTTGAAAAATCTAAATTATTTCATAATGTTTCATATCACAAATGATTCAATTTAATTTGAAATGATTCGAGCGTTTAAATTATTTCAAATAATTTTAAATCATAAAATAATATTTCGTTATTTTTTAATTCATTAAGTTTTAAAAAGATTCATTCGAAAATTTATACTCGATGCAAAATAATTTAGACAATTTGGAATGATTTAAAATGATTAAGATTTACGTAATCTCAAATCATTCCAAATTAGATTTCTTAAACAGGGAATAAATCATTAGACGAGTAAACAATCGTGTGATGTAACTTTAAATAATTTTGTTTTATTTTCTATTGAATGTTAGCTGTAGCGCTTAAAACATTTTTTCCCTTTAGTATAATAAAAAAAAAATTATTTTAAAACAGCATGAATTTTATCTTTTATCTTATTCTAAATTAAAATGATTTGATCGTAAAGCACTCTTTAATGCTTCGCATCATGAGTCGTACAAAATTTATTGGTAAATATTTGGAATTGGGGCTAACTTTAGATGCGCGATTGAGGAAAAAAAATTCTTGTTACTTTAAGGATTACTTTAGATAAAAAAGAACAAAAAGTAAAAAAATCTTAATTTCTTAATGAATTACAGGATCTTAGAAATTAAAAAATGCTTTACTTCCTTTGAAGTTCTAAAGTATTTAATAAACGCACAATTTATTTCTGATAATAAAACTTCCATATCGTGCTTGAAAATTAATTTTTGTGCGCGGATCAACTGCAATTCTAAAAAGTTACCAATATATTTATTCATTTGTTATATATAGGGTAGAAGTACCGTTTTATAAGGCTAGATTTTATAAATTAAAATAAATTATTAAATGTCTAAACATCTCTATGTTTGGACATTTAATGGCAGAGCAGCGGCTACAAATGGTACTTCTACTCTATATAACGAATTTTATAATAAAATTGAGTAAAAAAATAATTTTCAGCATAAATATTTAAATTTTGATGTAAAATATTACAGTATTAATCATATTGTCATCTCTCAACAAAGTTTTAAAATACTACGTCAAAATATTAAATATTATTTTAATAATTTTTATCTCATAGTTTAAAAGAATTCTGGTTTTAATATTTTGACTTAAGTAGAAGTTGTTTATTGAAAGTAATTTTTATTTAATAGGAAAGAAAAAAAAATTGCATATGTTTTTTCTTTGTTGTATTATTTTAACACATATGTTATGATTGATTTGTTTTTATTATTGATAATCACGTTTGATATTTTTTCTGGTTTATTAAATTAATTATACTCAGATAAATACGCTTGTCAATAGTGTATTTATGAACACATTTTATTGGGTTGTATATATATATTTATTTATTTATTTAACGCCAATCGGCAATGCTCATTAACAATTTACATATGTAATGAAAGGAGAGTAACAGGCGAAATAACGCTTTAAGCGATGGATTGTAATATAGATATATAAAAATAATGAAGACATCAGATTGCACGTGGAGGGGTTCGTGGTTGGTCGTTGTAGTTCAGTACCAGCTTTTTGACAGACATCCGAAAGGATGGGTAGGGACAACCAGAGATGTTCACATCCGAGCAGATAGCATTGACCGAATATTTTGTTGGTAGGCTCAAAACGGATATAGTTTTTGGAGGAGTTTGAAGTATTTAGTAGCCAGCTACGTCGTAGGTCCGTTTTGGGGCAGATAAATTCAAAGCGTTCAAGTATTTCTGGAGAGTCAATGTACCCGTTGATTACATTGTAGAAGAACGAAATTTCGTTAAGTTGTCTTAAATTTTCTAAATAATTGATATGAAGGTACTCATATACTGTGTTGGTGTCCAAGTCATGGCATGTCTGTCGTAAGGAGTAAGATAGGAACTTGCAGAATCTGCGTTGGAATTTTCCAAGCCTAGTAACCAGTATTTCGGTATGGAGTGCACAGATGACCGAGTTATACTTCATAATAGGTCTCACCAATGAGGAGTAAAGACTAAGTAATGTAGTAACGTTTCTGAACTCTTTGCCTTCCCTAACGATGAATCTGAGGGTGCGATAGGCCTTTTGAGTGATGTTGTCTATATGGTGTCTAAATGATAACTCGCTGTCGATGATAATTCCGAGGCCTTTGATAGCAGAGACTGCTTTGATGGACTCATTACTAAGGTTGTATGCGGCAGGCAGAGAGAAGGGCGATCTAGTTATCACCATGATTAAAAAATGTGCTATCACCATGATAGTACATTTTTTAATTTTAAGGTTGGGTTTGTTGGTCTTTTCGATTCGAATACTGTTCGCACACCTCTAGTTTAATTAATGACTACGGAAGTTAGGCCTAAATCCGAAAGTCCCGTCGATGTGTATCGCTGACTCTTGATCAATAAAATTAACCACGTCATTGCTCCAAAATCTTAAACGAGTACTTTTGCCACTACTAATCACTTGAATTTGATGTCGAGTTATTGGTCCTGAATGTTCCAATTGAGTCGTGTAGGACAACAAATTTTGGCCATGAGATGTTTGAAGAAACTCACAGTAGGCCATAAAACTTTTTGGGTTTTTTGGGATGTTTTTACGAAAATTTCGTCACACTGACTTCGTATTTTTATATACGGAGCTCTTGAAGCTCCTAAAAAGTTCCTTAAAAAGAAAACAATAGAGAAATTAAGAAGGGCGAAATATTAATGATAAGCTATCGCACTATTATGAAAAAATCGGCATTAAACAGACAAGAAAAATGTTAGGGTGCTTACTTTAAAACTAGATGCTGATACGCAATATTTAATTGCCCTCCGATTAGCATATTTTTAGCAGCTTACTTTAAGTTCACTTTTAATTGACCACGATCGACCAGTCGTATGATGTTTTAACATTTACGAAAATAGAATTTCAAAGTTTCCGAAAAAATTTTGTGTAATTTAATTAAAATTTTTTTGTAGCACCTACGAATTAATTAATTTTAATCGTACTTAACAAATAACAAATTAAAAGCAGATGAACTTCGAACAGATTACATCCAAGAGCTACAAAATATTTTTACTATTATCGTAATTCACTTTAATTAAAACGGTGCCATAATTATTGATGTTCTGCAATTACATTTTTTTGAAATTTATACATTTGACTTGCCATTAAATACGGTTTGTACATCAACGAATGACCCATATTTAATGTTATGAAAATTTGAAACCATTAGTTTACAAATATTTTACTTTTATATACATGGTAATTTCTACGTTGTTAACATGGAAATTTTTCCCATGTTGACATAGGAACAGTTCCAATGTTAACATTGGAATCGTTCCTATGTAACATAGTTATTTTTTCAATGTTGATATAGGAAAATTTACATTGTCAATATAGGAATAATTCCTATGTTACAAAGAAAAATTTACCATGTGACATAGCAACAATTTACATGTTGGCATAGTAAAAGTTAGAATGCCAACAAAGGAATTTTCCCCATGTAAAATTGGGAAAATTCCCATTTTTTTCTTTCCGCGTATTGATCAATTTTCCTTATAATTTTTCACAGCAAACTTTCACCTATTCTACAACTTTTCCAGCAATGTTCATAATATGACAACTATGGGATCTATTTTTTTTAGATTCTTCAAATTTCTTATTTCAGTTTTTTTTCTTTTATATGTCTTAAAATAATAGCTTGCTCAAGATTCACTGTTAATAATTATCTGACACACAACAAAAAATATTAATTTTAATTATTAATAATAATTAATTATAATTTTACTGCGGAAATAAAATTAGAAAATTTTGATGATATTTGTGTGTCAGATAATTATATTATTAATAGTAAATCCTGAGCATGATATTTTTTTAAACATTTTTCTTTAAAAAAAATTGGAATGTGAAATTTAAAAAATCGAAAAAAAAAAATAGATCCCATCGTTATACCATTAAGGGCATAGCTGGGTAAGTTGTGGAATAGGTGACAGTTTGCTGTGAAAAATTATGACGAAAATCGATTAGTACGTGTTTTTTGTAAATCGACAATTTAGACTTAGAAGTTTAAATTTCAATAGAAGCGTGGTTCAAAAAAATTTTTTGATATTTTTTACTGAAAAGATGTCTAATAACAAACATATTTTGACTCTTTGAAAATTTTATTTAAACTACTTTTCGCGAAGTTACAGGCGTTTGAAAACAAAATCTCTTCTTTTTCAAAATTCGATATTTTGAAAAAGGGTCGGAGGAAAAAATTAAAAAAAATCATGAAGGCCTCTTTCAACCTATGCTAAAAGGTAAAAAAGTTTCAAAAAAATCCAAGGTTCAAAAGCTAAATGGTGTCCGATTTGGCGGGGAATCCCTGATTCAGAAATCTAATTTGGAATGATTCAATCCATGCTAGAGTGTATACCTATGTATAGTCAATTTTACCAACTTTGGATCGCGTGTGAATTATTCTAAATTAAATTTCTGAATCAGGGATGCCCCCTGTGTATTCTCAAAATTTGAATATGATCCACCGCCTAGTTTTTTAGAAAAAAAGATTTAAATATAAAGTTTTTAAAGTTCTTATACACAGGATCTTTTGGCGGACAAGCTTCTGTCATGACTTATTAGATTTTTTTCATTACTAACATACCAAGTTTTAGAAATAAAAAACCACATGTCATAAACTTGAATATTGTTAGAATATAAGATTTAAACAACATAGCGTTACTGTTGTAATTATTTAAATAATTGAAGTTAAATTTTATTTTTTAATCTCGTTCATCGGCAGGGATACATACTATTGAGGGCTTGGCAACGTTGCGGAAGCAGCTGAGAGAAAAAACAAAGATAGAAATACATTGAAAAGAGAGACGAGATTAGAAATAAATTTTTCCCGCTTTAATTTGAATATCGATGTTTCAGAAGTTAGAATGCGCTGTTGCCACATCTTTTTATAGAACCATATGAGTCAAAATAAAAATAACCAAGTCATTTTATTACTTTTTTTCATTAAATAACTAATAATTATTCATTTATGATTTCGTTATGTTATTGTAAATTAGAATAATTAATTTTTATAACTATTAGGAGAATTTAGAAAACAAAAAAAACTCAAACACTACTTTGACTCACTAATTTCGATCGGACCTCCTTAACATGGAATCGATTTTATTTTTTTTCATGCACGGGAAAAAAATATTGTTCGTCGAACGATCTAAAGTATAGGAACTCGTAAATTGTTACCACAACGATACGTATACTTAAGGTAAAAATATCGTATCGTTCTTGTAACTATCTATTAGATAGCTGTGAGTCCTATACGACTTTCTGTAATCATCTCACACGCGACCGTCTAACCTAATTAAACATCCATTTTGGCGCCTATTTTCAAATTTAACAATTCGAGTTCATTTTTTTTTTAATTTGTTAACTATCTATAACCTCACTGATTATTTACCTAATGATCAATCTAATAAAACTGCTATATATTTTAATTGTGATAATTATGTAAAAATCAATTTATATTAATTTAATTAATTGAATTTATGTTATATTTAAACATTTATATATATATAACCTCAAAAATTAAAAGATATATTTATATTTATATTTTTAGTTTATTTAGACTGCAAATGATAAATCAGTTTTATAAATTATTTTATTTAATCAAAATTATTTATTAATGATAAAGATTTCCAAACGTGTGTCAGATAAGGCTCAGAGCGATACGGTATAGGTCTCAGAGCTATCTACCGTATTGTTGTCAGAACGATGCAGTAGATCGTTGCAGTAACAATCTAGCAGATAACTATTGCGTATTGTTACTGTACGCTTATTTAAAATAAAAAGATTTCAATTTTTTCTGCTTTCAATATTATTTTAAAATCATAAAATATTAATGTAATAAATTTCATGTTTATTTTCAGGAACAAAAAATATAAAATATCAGCAAATTTATTTCCTTTGATGGATGGTTTTGTTGACCTTCCGCAGACAAAAGTTTAATTTTTAAACGTACACTTAACTGAATATTTTTCTATTTGATAATATACTCGAAATATATAAACATTTATTATTTTCATACTTTAATAAAAATATAAATATCAAGGAAATAACTACGTCTATTTTTTTTTTTATGAGATGTATTTCTTGCAAATATGATGGCATATATTTTTCGAAGATGATACCGTTCTTTTTAAATATGATATGAGAAGGATACATTCAAGTCGTGATCTTTAAATTAATTATAATTATAACGGCTGTAAATTTTAAAATAATGATTTCATAAAGATTCGATTGAATGATTTAATTGAAATAAATATCGTGATTGACATAAAGTATTTTGAAACTCTTAATTTATCTTATCTGCTTATTCATAATCGTAATATATATATGCGAAGCAGTTTATAAAGAATTGAAGATGAAATATATAAACTGAAACTGACAGTATTATATTAAAGCAAATAAACATAAATTCCTAATTAAATAAGGAATATTATTTCTATAAAAATTATGAGTATTTAAAATTCATTTCTGAGCAAATAAATGTGTCACATTGGTTTATTGATAAATTAATATTTGGCAGAGCTGAGGAATTAGTGCTTCTAGTATATGGTGAATAGTATAAAATATATTGAGGGCAAGCTTCAAGGCCCCAGTACTATGTGATTTGCTGTATGCTAAGCAAATTAATATTTTAATTTGGATTTGACAAACTTGATAAGCATAAATACGTTTTGAAAAATTTGGTGGCCCTGAAAAGGGCCGTTTGGTTTATTGAGGGATTGGGAAATTTATTTAGAGCTGGTGTACTTGGTGACAGCTTTCGTTCCTTCACTGACGGCGTGCTTGGCCAATTCACCGGGTAATAACAGTCGCACTGCAGTTTGAATTTCCCGGGAGGTAATGGTGGAACGTTTGTTGTAATGCGCAAGTCTAGACGCCTCAGCTGCGATACGTTCGAAGATGTCGTTTACAAAACTGTTCATGATGCTCATGGCTTTACTGGAAACTCCAGTGTCAGGATGAACTTGTTTCAACACTTTGTAGATGTAGATGGCGTAACTTTCCTTACGCTTCTTCTTGCGTCCTTTTTTATCGGACTTGGTGATGTTCTTCTGGGCCTTGCCCGACTTTTTCACAGCTTTACCGCTCGTTTTAGGAGGCATGATGATAACTGAGTCAACACTAGTACAAGACTGGAGTCAAAATGTGAATTTGCCAACTTTTTGTTTCTTTTTTAACAGCTACCGCATCGATATGATAGAACCAATGATATCGCATTCCATCGAGTGGAGGGGTTACACGTAATATTATTGGATCGCAGGTACCGAAAAGGAATAATAACAATAGTAACCCTTCCCGAATCTGCGATCCAATGAAATCGTCACATTTATAAAGGGGGGTATTTCTCAGATTATGAGTGGCTCGCAGTAACCGATAAAAAATAATAACAATATGAATCGCATCGGGACCTGCGATCGAATTAAAAAAGAATATCAATGGAGGGGATAATTTCTTCACTGTGAGTGGTTCGCAGTAACCGACGTAAAGTTGGGAAATACAGTGACTTTTGCTGCCGAAAACATAATTCGTCTCTGACGCTTTTGAGTAAATTACGTGTTCCGTTCACTCTAACTTATAATAATGTCTGGTCGCGGTAAAGGTGGTAAAGTAAAGGGAAAGTCAAAGACCCGTTCAAGTCGTGCTGGACTTCAGTTCCCAGTGGGTCGTATCCATCGTATGTTGCGCAAAGGCAACTACGCTGAACGTGTTGGTGCTGGTGCTCCAGTATACTTGGCAGCTGTTATGGAATACCTCGCTGCTGAAGTACTCGAGTTGGCAGGTAACGCTGCTCGTGACAACAAGAAGACTCGTATCATCCCACGTCATCTCCAACTGGCCATCCGTAACGATGAAGAGTTAAACAAACTTCTTTCTGGAGTCACCATCGCTCAAGGTGGAGTTCTACCTAACATCCAAGCTGTCTTATTGCCCAAGAAAACTGAAAAAAGCAGTTCTTAAATTACTATTCATTTTCCTGATAAACCAAACGGCCCTTCTCAGGGCCACCAAATATTTCAAAACGTATGAACTTCTCTAGTTCCTAAATTCCTTATATAATTATAGACATGAGTATAGTATATGCTGAAAAAAAGTAGTAATACTTGCCATCTTAATGAAGTAACTATTCCTATTCTTACATTTTAATGATTCTTATTCTTTTATGTTAACTATTACTATCGAAGATGGTAAGCATTCGTATCTAGATAGTAACCATTCCTATCCGTGATGATAACCATTACTATTTTAGAAGATAAAATTAAAAATTTTTCTTTAAAAAGTTTGGAGAAAATAATCTGCATGGAATTTTAGCCAACTAATGCGCATGTATTACGATGAAATTAAACCTAGAATGTTTTGAGTATAATTTTAAAGTGACTCAAACTGTGTTGATCTGAACCACTTATGCCTGCGCAAATAACAGTTTCTTGCTTGGTGTATTTCCTATGTACGCTATCAGCGGTGTCACTCAGATGGAAGAATTCATTCGGGAACATCTTTTAACTATTTTTATTCAAGATATATGCTATCAAATTAATGAATAGTTTGAAAAGACTGAACGAGACAACACCAGTACAAAGAAACTAGTCTGACTTAAAGGAGTAGCTAAATAGTAAGTGTATCAGTTTCTAATTCTTGGAATTTTTAAATTCGTACATTACTCTAATATTGTTTGTTTTATTTCAGAATTCCACTTAAATGTTACGAACATAGAATAAATATTTGAGATTTCGATGTAATATTTATGAGTTAGATTGAATCTTCGAGATTTCGAGTTAATGCACTGAGAGTAGTCTTGGGCCTAATCGGTCACCACTGAGAGCGCTCAATTTAGTTCATAATCCAATGGCGAACTAGTTCGCTCTTTTAGTTCATTAGTTCTTTTTTTTAAATAATTTGATAAAAACAATAAATAGAGAAAAAAATATATTTATGATTATTGCGGGTTCTGTTTATTTATGGAACATAACATTTTTTTATTTAAATAAGAGTGAGAAAATAAAAGAATTTATACTAATAATTAGTCAACAGCTAGTCTCGTTTCTAGTATAATGCGTAATTATATTACAATATTTAAAAAATGCTAATTATTACAATTAAAGTTGACATTTTTTTATAGCACATCAAATCTTTTACTTAAGTAAAAATGAAAAAATTAAATAATTTATATTAATCATTAGTCAACAGCTAGTTTCGTTGAGTAATGATCTAATATATAAATAGTCCCTCGAAATATCAAGGCGCGCACAGAAAAAGTAAATAACTCGGTTGGTCACATAGTGCCAGTGTCTAGTAAAACCGACGCTAAAAAAAATTTAAAAAGAACTATAAGAGCGAGATCATCGATGAACTAGTTCGCATAGTTCACCTAAAGGAGCGCTCTTCCGACCTAGGTCGTTCGCGAACTACCCGACTAACTGAGAGAACAATTTATTTGAGCCAAATAAATAGAATTATTTGACTGTACAAAATCATTCTTTTCATTCAAATATATATTTATTTATACTTAATAAATCTTTTTTGAAAAAAATTTCCAATACCGATTTGTTAACTATAAGCAAATCATTATTTCATTCAAATGAACCATATCTTTGTCTCAAATAAATACTAATTGGGTCTACTGAAGTATGGAATTTATTTACCTGAAATAAATTTTATTTGTCTCAAATAAATTGTTTTCTTATAGTGTGGATACACACAATCTTTGTGATTTAGAACTAATGGGCATGAATAAGATTCAATGTTCGAGACTATGGGCCCAAATATGAACAAAGTTACACACATGAATTTTTAGCAAGATTTTCACTCTCAGAAATAGTGAATTACATTCTGATGTAGTAAGTAATAACGTACTTATTAATTTCATATGAATACATTTTAGAAATTTTTTCATGAAGAAAATATATACTTAAGAAGATTCAGAAATCAGAATAGCTTCCTAGGATCTCAAAACGTCAACATCTGATGAAAACTTAATTTTCGAAAATCGGACCAAAAACAATAACTCCCCGAATTTTTGGAAATTTTCAATTTCCTTAGCGGGAAGTTGAAAAAATTTTTCCCTACCAAACTAATACAAAGGTCGTATAAATTCGAGTTATAGAAATCTAATAAGTAAGAACATTAATGTATTAAAAATCTGTCACTTAGATGTGAAAAAAATCGTAATTAGTAATTAAAAAATTATACTTATTATTATTTGATTATAAATCAGGATTTAGAACCAAATGTAGGATCAAAGGGATATTTAATCTAGTCTTCTATGATCAGATTGAAATGATCTAGGTCCAGGTTTAAATTGGTTATCATTAAATAAAGAGAAGTTTAAACTAGTTTTCTATGATCAGGCTTAAATGATCTAAAATTAGATGCAGGTTCTCAATAATAAAGTTCGAATACTATAAATAAGTTTCAAGTTTTTTTATTGCTTCATTTTGGCCATTGAATTTAAGACAGACCTACAATATTTTTAATGTGCAGAATTCATATTTCGAGTTCTAACATATATCAGACCATTAGCTTGCCATGCACAAAGTTCTGTATTAGGTTTTATACTACTAGGAACAATATATATAGCCTTCGTATCAGATCCAGTGTACTCTAAGTCAGAAGGTGGAGGTGGGCTATTTACGTACTGATTATTTGGAACATTACGCTGTGATACATATAGTTTATTATTCCTGAAATTTATCGATACCAATTTGTTTAATTGAAAATGCGATCTGCCAAAACAAAATGCATACTGATGTCCCCACGGCCAATGATCAGATCCTCCTGAATTGTCATTATCTGGTGGTTGAGGTACATAATTTCTGTCACTTCCAGGTTTACTACCTTGATAAACGTAAATGTATCCATTATCGTGGTAAATATATATCAATTTTGATGGATTTATTTCTGATGGATCCAGTGTAATCATCCTATTATCAGCCACACGAATTTGAAGGTCTTGCTTGTAGCCAGTTGATGTTGACGAATAGTCGGTGTCCCGTTGGGTTATCACTAGTTTATTATGCTGGTAGTAAATCTCTATTTTGCGGTTCTGTGAAAAATCTTTCAAACCAACAGTTAACTGGTCTCTATCGTCGGTGATTTCGACGTGGAACACTGTTGGTGCTTGATTGTTGTTATTATTAGGATCATGAGGTATCGGAGTGTTGATGGTTGGTGGATTGTTGTTACCATTACCAGCACCATTATCAAAAGCAGGTTGATTGTACATGCATGAAAAATCTCGATCTCTGTAATTTAAGATAATGAATAGCTATAGATTATCTGTAATTTTTTTCATAGATTATGGACATGATAATTATTTTGCTACCTAAGGTTATTATGAAAATCATTTATTGAACATTGTGACCATACTTCATTGGATGGAGACTCAATAGGTGCCATTATCGAACGAGTAGAACAAGGCCCACTTTCATCGTGATTTGCACCAAAGCTACAGACATGATTTGTAAAAACAATCGATGTTTTGAGCATTAGTGATGAGACAAGTTTTCATATCAGTAATAGTGTGGTTGAAATAAAATTTTTGAAGAAATAATGATAAAAAAAAAAACTTACACGTGACCTAACTCATGAACAGCAGTAAGGATACCATGTAAATTACCGGTTTCGTAAACAGCTCCTCCTTGTGGTTCGTATCCATTTACATTAGTACAAGCACTGGATACATATGCCAATCCAACTACTCCAGTTTGGACCTCATAGCCATCACGATGACTTATTAGTGCAACAATATAAAATTAATTCATCAATTTAAATATTTCGGATTTGAAGTTGTGAATTCATATATTTATAAAATACTTACGGTGTCATAACAATATGAGTGTCGTAGCTATTAAGGGGGATTGAATTTCCAGCATTTCGTAACCAAGGACCCATTTGAGATATTACCGAATCATATCTAATTAAACCCTGTCCCCCCCACGAGGATGATGGAGATAATACCCTCCAGACATTTTGATCCTTTATTTTTGAAAAAAATATTGATATTAAAATTCTTAAATTTATGTTGTGAAGGCATCAAAATAACTTTTTTTTTGTTTCATTTTTTCAAAACTTGAGCTTCATTTTTCCAATGTTGACATAGGAATTTTGACATTTTGCATTTTTCAACGTAAGAATAATTCCTATATCACCATTAAAAAATCCTTATGGGGAAATAGTTCAAATAGCCATTTTTTTCTCCGCGTAGTAGTCTAATATTTGAATTTTATTAAAAGTTTTTGGTGTTTTCTCTTATAATTTATTTTAATTGCTATTTGCTTAAATTTTCAGAAGATTTGATAGAAATCTATCTATTGCATTTTCGTTCATGGAGGAATTTTCAAAGAATTTCACCATAGTTTACTATTTTAATCCGTTGAGTAAGTTTCAAAAATACCATTGATTCAAAAGTTTATATATGTACATATATACACATATATATGTAACGTATCGTGTTGCGACGATAGCACTTACACGGAAAGATTGTAACCCGACTGGTTAATGTTCTGCACCGTACTAAGTCGGGTACAGAACAGTAACCAGTCGGGTTACAATCTTTCTGCGTACATTCTCTAGTAGAAATAATCGAGGGCCGCCTAGATTACAAACTAGGCCCTCGCTAGCGATATCGAGGCAAAACTATAAATCGCGCTACCTACAACTCATGCGTAAATATTGATGAACCAATATCCGTGTACGCTAGTATGTGTGTATTTTATTGTATACAGTAAATAACCTACTAGAAGAATAAAAAATATGTTTATAAATATTATGAGTAGTTTAAAAAATATTAAAATGTAAATTAATTGTGTAGTTATGTTGTTAATATCTCAGTGTATAAGTAAATAATTAATTTTAATAATGGATATAATTAAAAGACTTGATACAATAACCAAACTCCGACTTTGGGCAATAAAATCCAATATTGCAGATTGCCATTTAGATGATTTGTTAAAATATTACAATATAGTGTGCGTCCAGAAAAATACGTAATATTAAATCATTAAATATTAATGATAGTTAATAATTGATATTAATGATGTGAAGAAATAATAATTTTAATGTTACCATAATTAATAAATGTTAAAATATTCAAATTTTAAAATATTAAAAAAATAAATAAATTATGTTGTATTGTTTTTTATAATATTCGTTTTATAAAAAAGTTTGACTAAAAGAATGTTAAATAAAAAAGTTTTTAAATTATTCAGATTATTAATAATTATTAGATTTTAAATTAGTAATTTAATTGTTACAAATAATCTCTATTTCAATTTTTTAAAATAATAATTTATAATACAGTCGAGTCTCGTTATGAACCCGCATAAAGGGGTGTAGGGGAATATAATTCTAAGAATTTGTGTACCCCCACTCTGTCAGCGCAGGCGACAGTCGTGAGTTGAACTTCCCCTACTTTTTAAGCGTGTGAGTGTGTACGTGATTGTTTCCAGTATCTCGTTATGAGTCCGTTTGACTTGAGTGTTATGTTTCTTATAGTAATACAGCTATACAGTGTCTTGCTTATAAACAAATAATAGGACTAATATGATAAATAAACTCTTAATTTCTTTTCATGAATATACGGTCTCATATCGAGACTCTGAAATTAATTTTTTTTTCACGTTGTGGAGGGGGAAGGTCTTCCGTGGAAATCCTGGTTCACGGACTCATAACGAGCGGACTCATAACGAGACTCGACTATAGTTTATTTGTATTTAATCAATATTTAACCTATAATTGGGAATCATGGGATTTATAGTATCGCCATTTTTTATTTCATTTCTAGGCAAACTAGCCAGCGTCTCGATATTATACTAGCTAGCGCCTGGCTAGAATCTAGTAAAACTAGCCAGCGCCTCGAATTCATTTCTACTAGAGTTCCCAAACGGATCTTAATGAAACTCGTCAAACTTATTCTATGAATGGTAAGCTCGGTTAAGCTCAAAGATGAGGAAAATCGGTCAATTAATTTAGATATGGTGGCGAATTGAAATTTTCAAATTACCAAAAAAGTTACGTTCTCCACTTTTTTCTTAGATAACTTTTTAACGAATACATGTAGCCTCATTCGATAAAAAGGACGTCATAGTTGATAAAATAAAGTATATTTGATTGTTTTCTATTTTTAACTGTACGATAATTTTTTGAATTTTAATAAAGGTTCAAAGTTACATGATTGATTTTTGTGTTATGGTAAAAAAGTCTTTATTATATCTTTGAAAGTTTTTAACGAAAGATTATAAAGATTTATATAGTTATTGTTTAGACAATTATCTTGATCAAGTTTTTTCAGTTCGAAATTCATAAAGATGTCAAAAAATTAATATTTATTTCAATTTTAACTAGAAACTTTAAAATAAAGGAATAATGTGAAATCTACTTCCATTTCGGGTGCCGAACGGACTTTTTCGGTTATTTTCACTACCGTTTTATTGTGTTCAACGTTAACTACACTCACAATTAATAATTTATAATTGAAAAATAGTATAGTTGTGTTCATGTACCTGAGCTATTGCTACTGCTGCGACACTCAATTTGTATCGTGGATTTTGTAATGGACGATAATACAAATCAACTCCGTTCCAAAATTGTATCAAATATGGAATTATTCCTTGTTCATTAAAATTTTTGTAAAGGGCATAATCGACGAGTATCAATACCTCAGGATAGATTGTCTCGGGAATTCTTGTAGCTGCTTTCGCTGGGTTTCGACGATTTACTCCAACTCCAAGAACTGATCAATAAAAAAATTCTAATCAGTATCATTATTTAGTAATTTATTTGAAGTTATTTTTTTTTTTTGAACAAAAATACTGACAGTCCGTTACAGCATGAAATATTTTATTAGCGATGGATGTAGCTATATAATGATCTTGATTGTAAGTAATATCTGAATCTCTGTCTATCGATGCATTGGGGTTTAATTGGTCAATTATTAGATTCTCAGAGCCGATAAATCCGTACTAGATGATGTATAAAATGATTCATAATTATTTAAAGCTATCAATTATAAATGTCGATAAATTATAATTTTACTTTAATTTTTGTCGATCCGTCTATGGGATCAGTTGTTAGAGTAAATGCCGCTTTTTTTTCTTCGTCGACATAAAGCTTTGATAGTAAGTTTGAACTGAACATCTAAATAAAAATTTTTGTTTGAGTATTTTTTTTTTCATGCGGTATTATAAAAAAAACATTTTCATACGTACATTGTATTTTTTTTCAATTAACGTTTGTGACTGTCCCGTTCTTAGAAAGTAAACTGGAGTTTTGGAACTGAAGAGAATGCCGGTCGTTTGGCGTAGATTTAAATTTATATCTCGACCAAACGCTCTAAGTGGAAAACTAATTGAAGAATCAACTGATCGTTTATGTCTTCGTGGAATTGTTATTTTGATGATTTCACGTTTTCCTAAGGCAAAATAAATTTTTATAAGTTACATATAGGTATATAAAAATATCAAAATAGTTTTAATTTTTATTTTCCATGCCTATTATAGGAAACTATAGTTTCAATTTTTTTTTTTCAGATAAATGATATCATCATATACCCTTTTAAAGATTCGTATCGTTTTTATTAACGTATGAGTAAAGTTATTCATCAAGAAATTAAATTTACCAAAAAAATTATTACTTTTTTTACACTGCAAAAATTTGGGAGCGAACTCGAAGTGATTACGGATTTAATTTAAATCCGAATTCACTTTGTTCCTTGGAGTTCCGGAGCTGAAAAAAAAAACCACTCCGCATACAGAGTAAATAAGGAGTATGTTTGTACAGAGTAATGATTTCAGATTGATCTGGATTTAATTACAATCTGCATTCACTCTGATTTGGAGTTTTAATATTAAAGTAAACACTTTTTAGAAATAAATTTCACTCCAAACCGGGTCTTCAATAGTAAATTAAACTCCTTTTCGGAGTGAATTCCACTCCGAGGGGATTGAATCAATAAGCAATCATCCGCTTCTTATTCACTAATGACTTACTCCGTGTTCACTCTACTAATTTTTTACAGTGTATAAATGAAAACAATCAAGTATTTTTTTTTAATTACTACTTGTAATTTATTAATAATCACCTTGAGAGTCAGCATGCCGATGTATGTTTTCAAACTTATCTTCAGTCTTCAACTATTAATTAATTCAATTCATTAATTACAATAGTATATTACACACCTAGGGCAGTAAAGTAAGAAATGTCTCAGGTCACATGTAATTGTTGGCTGAGGCGAAGCCGAGCTCAACAAACATATGATCTGAGGCTTTCTTATTTATTGCCCAAGGGGCGTATACTATTTTTCTCCTCGACGGAGGCAGAAAGCGCAACTTCGTTTTGCACAGCGGGACAAAAGTTGACGCTTTCTACTCAGAGGCGAGAAATAGTCTATTAATTTATTTATATTACTCACTGAATTGGAGACAACAAAAAGCATGGTACTCAATAATACCCATGATATTATTACTTTGGTATTCAAATTATCTAATCAAAAGAAAAATTTATTAAATTTTTTTGCTTATTTCAAATAAGACACTGAATAATCTGGAGTAAATCCGGATTGCATGAAGATTTTTATTTCAATCCAGATTAAATCCTTGTTAACTCAGTAAATTTTTTACAGTGTAATATATTATAAGAAAAGTAATGTAACTAGGTATATATCTAGTCAATGTAGTGTATAAAAAAATATATTTACCCATATTTAATTGAATGAATACTTTGGAATCCACGTTGATATTTTCGCCAATCGTTCAATTTAATGTTTATGATTGAAAAAAATCATCCGTGCTTTATATATCTATTGTACTAATGATCTACAAAGAATCATTGTCAACTCAAAACAAAGAAAAATAATAATAATAATAAAATAAAAAATAATAATAATAATAATCACTTGCCACGAACAAAAAAAATGTAATCAATAAAAATTAAGATAGTCGAGAATAATAAAGTGGGGTTTTTTTTATTAATTAATTTAATTACTTAGTAAAGTCGAATTACGAAATGACTCCAACATAAAAAAAAACTTGTAAAGATGAATTTAGTTCTTAACGTATCGAAGGAATTAATTTTTTAAATATTTCTTAAGCACCAAGGTTGTGACTCTGAGCTTCCCTTTGATCTGAAAATATTCGCTGATTCCAACTTTCTAAGAGGCTGAAAAACAAAAAAAAGAAAGAAATATTTAACAATGAAAACTCAAACAAGGAAGTTCTAGTTAACAAACAACTTTTTTTTCACTTTTTACATATATAATAATATAATAATAAATTGTTTAGATCAGGATTTCTACGCCTAAGAAATTTTGATTAGATAGTGGAAAAAATATAAGATGATGCAGAGCAGACGTGGAATATTTTATCTCGCTATTCAATTTGTGGTAGGTAACATTTATTCTGGGAAAAATCATTTTTTTGTAGATTCGAGAATAGTTTTACCAAATTGACCGATTCACAATCTATTTTTTTAATAGCCTAAAGAAAAAATATCTTTAATTTATTTTAATGACATAATAACGATAGAATAATAATAATATTTAATCTATGAACAGACAAAAGATATTATGATATAGTGGAGGGAGAGACAAAACAGAGTACCCAAGGAAATACCAAGTTTTCAAGGACTCAAATACACTAAATCTTTGATTTTTTTTTTATATTCAAAATAAGTAGAAAAAATTTTTAGTTACGATTAAAAAAAAAATATTTCATTTTTGCGGGAAAAATGGAGTACCCTCTAAAACAAGTAAAAAAAAAATCTGGATTTTAAATGAATTTGATTTAGCTAAATTTTTTTGCAAGTAATTTATGTAAAGAAAAATGATATGTGTTTGTACAGGTGCGTGTGTGCGAGTGAGTGTGTGTATATGAAATTAATCATTTCCACAGTTAAACAAATTACACATGCCCATACAAAGTTTGGAAACCGGCCCTTGGATGGCCCATCGCCGGGCGAAGTATTATGATTAACGGCCGGTCATTGACAATTTCTAATGTCCCATGAACGGCTGAATATACAAATGATGACCCCGGCCCGTTAATGGCGCTCGACTATCGGCCGATTAATGGCAGCCGGCAATCAGCCAACCATGCAAATGAATTTAATTTAAAAAAAGTTTTTTTTTTATTAACCTAATAGAATTCATGGTCATTAACGTTTAAACTATTTAAGTGGGGTAAATGATGTGAAAAAAACTCGGTGAAAATTCTGCTGGGCTCTGGGCGCGAATTGCCGTCCGTCTGATTTCTGGATCCGAACGATGGCTACTAGACGAAACTGCTAATATTGAACTGACACTTTTGAATGATCTAGATATTCATTCTACTACAACCAATCGATTTTATAAAAGATAAAGAGCAATTTAATTAATATTTTCGATTATTTGGAAAAAAAAATAAGAATGTCGTACTATTTTTTTATAATTACATAATTGTTTAAATTTAAACTTATTAAATTAAATTGATTATTTATCAAGAACCCAGTTGAATTATCTTGCTCTACCATCATTATTAAAAATGTCATTTATTATAAAAATGTATCTATTATTTTTTTATTAAATTAATTTTTATAAATAAAGTTAAAAAATTGCGGTTGTTGGTTGCAAATAATAACGAACTAAAAAATATTTTAATTGTTAGTTGTAATTAACTTTAATCGGAAAATTAAAATATATTATTGATTAAAAATTAGTTTAAATCCAGAAAAAAATTATTATTAATTAAAGAAAACGATAATAATAAGTTATTTGTATAATTAATAATTAATTAGTAGATTTTTTTATTTGACAAAGTCATGGACCACTGATTCACTAACAGTATCCCATTGTTGCGAAACGATAATCGGCCAGTCATAAGTAGCCATTCATTGGCCAGCCATCGGCAGCGTCGTTTAAAATATTAAACAGCTGCTGGTAATTAACCATGCTTGGGCCATTACTAATTGCCAATGCTTGGCCGAGTGACGGCAGTCAGACATCGGCCGATCTACGGCATTTTTTTCATTAACGGCGACTTTGTATGGGTAGACGAGCGTCAGACTTTACGCTGATATTAAAGTGCTTTATGAGCTTAGATAGTAATGATTATAAAGGCTGATAGTAACTCTTACCATTATCCGCACGAAAAAATATATATCCTGGCAAAATAGTATATATCCGTCATATCTTTAGTATTGTCGTATGTATGCTTTTTTGCCGGCATATATTCTCGGATATATCTTTTTCCGTGTAGGTTATTAAGAATTACGATTGTTTATAATAGCAGTAATTATTTAAGATAATAAAAGTTATAATTTCTGATTATCATAAATAATGGTAAATTTTACCATATAGTTAGTAGATACTACCATTCAGATTGTTTATTTAACTTTTAACGGCCACACCTCACCCAGGCCACATAACGGCCACATGGGGTGACTTTTTTTTAAAGTTTGATGACCAATTTATTTGAATGGTATAAGACCTCTAATACCATTTTTTTTAAGCCTGGGGTTACTAGTCACCCCATGTGGTCGTTAAGGGTTAATAATTTAAATCATATTTTCTATCATAAAATTCTGTTTAAAAATTGTACTATAACTTGATGATAACTTTCATCATAAAATTCTCTCCGTCTCGGTTGCTCGGAGTGAAAATCTACTATACATTGATTAATAAGATGGGGATTGAAATTATTTATTGTGATTAATAGGAGTTGATAAACAAATGAATGACATTGAATTTTCTTAGTGTGAAAATTTTGATGGCCCTGAAAAGGGCCGTTTGGTTTATTAGTTGTTGATGTCGGAATAACTCAAGCACGTTCTCCTCGGATACGATGTGGCTTCTTGACTCCACCAGTGGCTGGCGCGCTCTTACGGGCGGTCTTAGTGGCTAGTTGTTTTCTTGGAGCCTTTCCACCAGTCGACTTACGAGCAGTTTGCTTAGTACGAGCCATGATGAGCTAGTTAATCTCCGAATCAACGTAGTATTACGTTCAGAAACAGGGGCCCCAATCCACAATGCTTTCCATGTGAACCTTAGTGGCTCCGTGTATCTAGTTTGAGAACTAAAATCACATGGACACACACATACGCGTTAAATGTATAAGTGTATCCGTATAATGTATAATTTTGACATTGTCCGTTGCTTACTCTTGGCTACTCGGAGTACATTTATTTACTCTGTATTTATGTTTTTATTTATTTGTTCTGAACTATGCTCTAAAATAATTTAATACATAGAGATTTACGTACTCTGAGAAAGCAAATTATTTTAAATAAAAATAAAAAACAAATAACCAAGTAACATTTAAATACAAGATTCTTAAGCTATTATTAAATTATATTACATTAGAGAATAATTTAAAAAAATTAAAATGATCATGACTTCAATTCTATAGTACTTGAATATATAAGATACATTAACTCTAATCAATATGTAATAATGTCTGCTTGTATAATAATTAATTATTTATATTTTTAGCATTATTTTGGCTGACATTTTGATTTGTAAGAAAATAAGAATGTTTATTATTCACTTATAATATTTTTTTAACTATATATAATAACACACATTTCACTTTTCATTAACTTTGATCTGTGCATTTTTATGTATTATACTTTCTAGTTCTTTTCCCTTATTTCTTGTTTTTAATGTCACATATACCCTTATTAAAAGAAGTGATTTAAAACGATTAGAAAAAAAAAATGTAAATACTTTTTAATGCTTTTAAATACTTTGAATATTTTTGAATCGCCTTTCTTATGGGTATTTAACATTGCAAATCGTTTCGAATCGTTTCTCTTAATCAGGGTATATAAATATATATATATATATATATATATATATATATATATATATATATATATATATATATATATATATATATATATATATATATATATATATATATATATATATATATATATATATATAAACTTTTTCACCAATAGTATTTTTGGAACCTACTTGACTCAAATAGATAGAAAATGTTAAAATTTTTGTAAAGTTGCATCATGAGGACAAATACAGCAGTTAGATTTTTATAAAATCTACTAATAAATAGCCATGTATAGTCGAAAGAGCAATAGTTAAGTTATTTTTGAATATTTACGAGATCACGAAAAAGTATCTTCATACGAGTATAGGAGAAAAATTCTGAAGACCTGTTTTTTTTTTTTGACACAAACAAAAAAAAACAAAGCGTTCTGTTAATTAGCCTGAGCACCTTGGTCCTATGATTAACTAGCCTCGCTTTACTCTACCTATCTATTCGAGGACGATGCCTAAGTCAATTGTGTGGAAATATAATTTTGGCATTTTTAGACAAAAAATCTTATAATTTTTCATGCCCATTACGAATAAGGACAAAGTATACTTTCGGGCAACCTCATGAGAATGTACTTAGACCTACATGGAAGTTCGAACGAATGATATCCCGGGTCGAAATATTTGGACTGATTTTAGTCTAAGTGCACTGCATTTGGACTAATTGGTCTGTATTTAAACTAGTTGATCTGTTTTTGGTCTTTTATAAAAATTTTAAGCTGTATTAATCTGCTGTTTTAAAAAAACAATTGCGATACAGAAGGACAAAACTAGATTAATTCTGGAACTTAGAAAAATTTTTGTTCTGAAATTGGGCAAGGACAAAACTAGATTAAATCGTGGACTTAAAATAATTTCATTTATGTCTAGAAAAAATTTATAAAAAGTATTTTAAGGTCTAGAATGGATTTTTTTTTTGTTTACTATTTATTTAGTGTCTTTTGTTTAAAAATGGCGGCAGTTAATGATTATCTGACAGCTATATTTTTTAGTTGTCTTGATAGAATATTAATAATATTTAACGAAAGTAGTAAAATTGGCGTTAAAATCTCAACAAAAATTTCTTTAATTCACTGAATAAAATCGAAAAATATTCTGACATTAAAAACCGTATCGAAATATTCCTCTGTGATATTGTAATACGAAATAGCAACAGCACGTTTCAAATATCAAGAAAATTTAAATAATCCTCTATATCTAGATAATCCCGAATCACTTTCCATGAGCAGTAAGTTTAATTGAACTTTATTCATTCTTGTTATTTTTAATAAATCATGTAGTAATTAATTTTGTCCATAAATGGAAATGATAATTTTTTTTCTTAATTATTTTTCGAATTCAAATTTATTGCTTTTATATAACGCTTTTAATGAAGCAAAGAATTGAAAAAAAATTTTGTCATGTAATTTTTTTTTTTTTTAATTAAGATTACTCAGTGTCGCACAATCTTTGAGTTCCTTAGAATAATTCATTTTTTAATGGCAAGGTTTTTCACCAATTATTCTTTAAATTAAGATTTGCTTTCATTTTGAATATAAACTTATAATAATAAATTTCTGTATTTATAAAAATATCTAACAGATGATGACAAGGAATTGAATAAGTTGGAGGTAAAAGAAGCTAGAGAAAAATAGTTGATCATTCTCAGAATGTATGTTCAAAGAGAGTCTCAGTTACTAGGGTGCACTATCAGAAGAAAAGAAGGAGGATAAAGTTAAATTTTTTTAAAGTAATATCTATATGTTAATTGAGGCTAATTTATTTATTAAATAAATATTATTTTATTTCAATGTGTAAAAAAATATCAAACTTTCATTAATTTTTTTCTTTATATTATTTATCATTATAATTATAACAAAAAAATTTTAATCTGTTTTTGATCGAATATAGATCAAAATCAGACTAAAAATAATTGACAGAAAAAGTCTGATTTTGATCTAGATTAAAACAAAAACAGACTAAAAACAATTGACAGAAAAAGTCTGATTTTGATCTAAATAAGAATAAAAACAGACCAAAAATTATTGAAAATAAATCTGAAAATAGTCTAAATAAGGAATAGTAAGGGCAAAACTAGATTAAAATTCACATATTAATTAAATATAAATAAAAAATAAAATTGAATAAAAATAACTTAAAATTTTTAGTTGATTAAAAACAGATCAAATTTTTCGACCCGGGTAATTGGTGAGAAAGCGTTGAGTGAAGGAGTTGAAAATTACAGTAAACATCAAGCGCAAATGTACAGTCAAGAATTTAAACGTCTTCCTCCAATATTGTTGAAACAAAACATTACACGACAATGTAAAAATGAATATCTCCATGAAAAATTTGGAGTGAAAGTTGGAGACGGACGTAATGTTGTTAGCACTATAGAAAACATGAAATATAATCCTCTTTATCCATGCAGAATCATGCACAATCTTGCATACCAATGCGTAACCGTTTTCCCTCCGGCAAACGTAATCATGTATGCCCATGCATGATTGACGATGAGTTTGCATGAATCATGCGTGATCAAGCATACCTTTATATGAATCATACATGCCCCTGTACGACCATGCAAAGCTATACTCAATCATGTATGACCATTATTTTTCCGCAAATCATAATCATTCATTATCATGCATGATTGAGTATGGCTCTGATAAATTAGGCATGGTCATGTATGCTCATGTAAAACCATACGGAGTCATACAAGTTCATGTATAAACGTTCATTGCCCTTCATATATGGTCAGGCATGATTTTCCATGAATCATAAGTACTCATGTACGATCGTTCATGCTCATGCATGTTTTTGCACGAATCATGCATGACCATTCATTCCTCGTCGTGCATGATTGAATATAACTTTGCATGAATCATGCATGACCATTCATTCCTCGTCGTGCATGATTGAATATAACTTTGCATGAATCATGTATGAGCATGCTTAATCATGCATGCTGATTTTTCCCGGGCAAGATTTATTCAATATGTGAAAAAAGATAAATTTTATGTGATCTACGGCACTTCTAATCAATTAGTTGCATACAAACGTTACTGCAAGCTTACTAATGCATCTTCTAAGATATTGATGGTATTGACAGTATCATAAAACCGATAATTCATTCAAACGGACGCAAATCTGGTGATATACTTTTGTATACCATTGTTATGAATTACAACAACGAATCACACTCAGTTCATCAATTACTCACGGAAAATCAAAATACGCAAATGTTAATATGGTGGCTAAAACAGTGGTTCTTTATGAGAGCATCAAAACTGAAAATTTACATATATATATTAATCATGAATTTTGAACATTGGTATAATGTCAATTGCAAATTACTTGGCATTAATATTTATCGAACTATAGATAGAATACATGAAAAAAGTAATATACATATTTATAAATATATCAAGGGTGATACAAATATAAGCAACTTTTTTTCCAATCGTATCAAAATTGCTAGTTTTACAAATTGAAATAATCCTTCTGGAATTTTGATTTTTTTGAGTTCACTATGAGGTAAAACTTTCGTTAAGTTCAAAAACATATGAACAAGAATTTTTTCAAACTTCATAAGTTTAAAAATAGTGAGAAGTTTTGGGACTGACTCGTAAAATCAATCCTGCATTTTTTTCACCCTTTCAAATGTAAGGGTTTGATAAAAAAAATCCAAAAAACGGGCTGTCATGCCCAAGTATGTAAAAAGTTGCTTTTTGAATTTGAATATGAACCCGAAGTTTCCAACGTTGGATGCCAAAAAATTTTCACATTCCTAGAAAGCAGAAAAAAATATTCCTGCCGGTTGTAAAAATTAGAAAAAAACTCCCTCTAGATATCGGAGACCAAGTCCCTTCCACACAAATCAAGGTTTCAAATTTAAACATCCAAAAAAATACTCGTACGCTTTTGTTCACTGCGAAAAAATTATAGAAAGTCTATTGCTCTTATATTGACTCAGTAAAAAATCCATGGGAAAATTTCACTTTCTGCTAAAATAAAATATCCAAACTATTAAATTTTTGTTGAATCAATAGTTAGATTTTTGAAGCTGATTCTTTAAGTTTACAACACAGAAAAAAATAATAATTTGGTACACGAATACTTTTTGCAAATTTTTGGAAAAAAGTCCAAATTTCCTTAGTCAAAGAAAAAATTTCTTTCTTTGTTCAAAAAAATTTTCTGCCTCTAAAAGAATTTTTTTTTTTAATAAAATTTTGACTTTTCTTCTAGATCGCAACAAATTTTTTTGGGTCGAGAAAAATTCTCATTCTAAGGTATACTTTTTTTGTGTAGACTGATTTTTCATAATTAGAACACATATTAGATCCATTTTTTGCTAAGTAATTTTTGTTGAAAGTTGTTGTATGAAAAATTTAAAATTTTAAATAATAGAACTGAAACGGACTATGAACATGACAGTTTTTTTGGAATTATAATACACAAAGATATAAGTTTTTAAATTAATAATATAACAGGAAAATTATAAACAAATAATTAGTTTAATTTATGCATATAAATTACTAAGATTTATATACATAGAAAAAAAGGATTTTTTGGCACAAAAAATATTTTTAGCATACAAAAGTATTTTCGAGCTCGAAAATGTATCTACAACAATTTTTCGAGCTCAAGGAGCTCGAAATGGGCGGGAAGTTTTGGGGCTGGCCCGCAGGGTTAACCGACAAATCGATTTTTAATTTTTGAAAATAGGTTAAATTCGGGAAAAAATAATAAAAATAAAAATTATATCGAAAAAAATATTACTTTTATTGAAAATTTTTCATTGCTAAATGTCTCACGTATATATTTCACAAATGTTTACTTTTTTTAAATTAAGAACAGTCACACTTAATACTTTTTCTCTGCAATCGAAGTCATTGTTATAAAATAAAATTCAGACATATATAATTAATATTTATTAATATGTAGTGGTGTTTTGGAAAAAATTTTAGTACGCGTCTTTATTCCTGGCGAATAAATTTGTTTCTCAGTGTATTAGGAGCGATGTGAAGCCGACAAAAATCAGTAAGATTTAGTACCTCTTGCAAGCACGTAATCGATGACTGACCCTTCAAGTTGCCATCTTGAAATATACCACCAGTGGAAAGTGATCTGGAATAAAAATTATAAGTTATCAGAAAATGATTAATATAGGAAAATCATATTATTTTAAACAAAAAAAGAAATTATTCAACTTACCCGATGGGATGTACCGATTAGGACAGCCCACTATCCTATTCTCTTGGAACCATTGATCATCTATGGGACCATAGAATCCTATTGGTTTCATATTTAATGTTCCATAAAAAACAAAATCGATCATCGCCTTGAAGTCATACCTGGAATAAAAAAAAATTATTTTATTTATTTAAAATAATTAACATAGTGATAATTTTATTGATTTACTCACGTATAATTTGTATACGGCATATATTCTTCAGGACAGGCCGATAAAAGATTCAGCGAGTGGTGGACTACTTCGGCAGATTCCGGATTTCCAAAAATTGTATTAATGGCTTTTTTGTAATCCAAATTTCGAAAATCCGGATGATCCATAGCGAGCTGACCTTTCGTTAAAAACTCATACACACCTAAAAAAAGCAAAACCGTATAAATATTAATAATTTACTATACCCTAATTAATATTGAATTCTTACTATTTTTGAAATTGAACTTACCAGAATCTGTTTTGGAGTTGAAATCTCCACAGAGCAATAGTTTTATGTCAGACGAAGTGAATCTCTTATTATCTTCCTGTTCGGATAAGGAACTCACTGCTTCCAACATTCTTGCTATTTCTCTGGCGAGCATCATTGACTGCAAAACTTTGACGTCGCAAAACTCCGGATTCCAGTGCAAATGTGTATTTGCCACTAAGATCAGCTGCTCCACATCTGATGAGTTTTTTGGAAGACCTAAGGAATAAATTAGAGTTTTATCAATTTAAAATAATAGTGAATTAATTGTCAATGCTAAAAATTTCAAAAATTGCAAAAACTTACCGTCTTGCCATGCTGCGGCTGTGGTTTTCAGCACGGCAAACAGCCCAATGTTGTCACGAGGCATCACCCGATTGAGCATGTCTTTACAACCCGCGTTGTTCTTGATAGCCAATTGGTTGAACTCGATCAATTGTTGGGATACCAGTGTGAACCTGGAAAAAAAATGTATAAATGATTAATAAATATAAATATAAGCTAAAATAACATTATTAATTGTATAAATTAAAATTATAAATTTAAAGCATACTTTCCGGTCTTCCAAAAAATCGCGCAACCGTCTACAAGCCGCCGTTTGGCATCTGACATTGTATTTGCCCGAGATTTCGGGGCAAAAACGCCGTCATACCCTTTAACCTCCAGCGTCGGCGAAAAGAATCGAAGAAACACCTCGAGCTCGACTTCTTGAAGGCAGATCACATCGCATTCATAGTGATTGATTTCATCTATGATGCTCTGTCCACGGGTTTCCCAATCAAGGTATTCTTTGGGGCAATACGGATACATCTCCGGTGCTGCGTACGAGCTACTAAGAACGTTGTAACTCATCACCGAAAATATACCTGAAACAGATAGAAAAATTCATTATTTATTTGATATAATAGTAATTATTTTGCTATTCTAAAGAAATAATATTTTGTTTATTTTTACTTACACGATGGCTCCGATTCTGTTGGCGCTGTATTATAGCACATCCATGGCCTATGAGCAGGTGGAGAAGTATATTCTGAAAGTTAGTAAAAAAATATGAAAAATGGTGCAAGATTATACTTTCTGTAGGTATGAAACAATTAAAAAATTTTTTTTTGAATTCTCAAAATATAAAAAACAAAAATTGGACCTTAATTTAGTGGTCGCTTTAACTGTTTTTCATAAAAAAATTAGATGTAAAATGAAATAGCTCGAAAACGATTAAGAAATTATCAAAAACAAATAAGTATCTTCGTTTTAAAGATTTAATAACCAATAAAATTAATTCTGGCGGATATTTCTACAACGAATAGTTGCTAATATTAAAATTATTGAAGCGCAAAAAACGAAAAAGTGCATCATTTTGCGCGCGTGTGGATAAACAAAGGCTGTAATCCAGCAACAAATCGATTTAAAAATTTTTTTTTCTTTCTGTAAATAAATCATACATTTATACCAGAAAAAAATTTACTTTCCGAAAAAAATTTTTTCGAATTTCAATTTGAAAAAAGAAATTGCTCTATCGGTTAACCCTACGAGCTAGGTTCAAAACTTCGCGCTGTTTTCGAGCTCCCTAAGCTTGAAAAAGTTGTTGTGAATACATTTTCGAGCTTTTCAAGTTCGAAAATACTTTTGTATGCTGTTGTTTTTGAAAAAAAATATATTTCACCATTTTTATTCGAACGATTTCTCTCAAACGAATTGACCGATTGAGACGATTGAAGTGGCAATAGATGCGTTTTATTGAGTTCTAAAGCTGATCAGATTTTGAAATTGATTAATGTAGTCGTTTTTTGAGTAATTTCAAAAAAAAATTTTTGTTTTAATTCTTTCGTTAACGGTTTATCTTGATCGAATGAATCGATTTTGATGGTTGAGGTTAAAAATTATTAAAAAAAAAAATTTTTTTTTTTCATAATAAAAGAGAAAAAATGATAAATAATGATTAATAAAAAAAAAAAAAGTTCCTTAATATTCATATTTCGACACAAACAAAAATTTATTAATTTAGCAAAAGCTATTTTTAGCAATAAAAAAATTTTTTTAAGAAACGATTTGTTTCATAAAAATCATTATTTTTATTAAGCATCTTATTCCCAAAAAAAAATTTTTTTCAATCTTATTAACAATGCATTTGATTATAACAATTATTTAAACAATGCAAGTGAAAATTTTAAAAAAATTATTGTAATATAGCTTTTAGCAATAAAAAAAAAAATAAAATTTCTCTTTATTTACGTTTCTTTGTTTCAATGTCTTAAAATGTTAATAAAAAAGTGAAAAATCAAAATTTTTCAATTTTTCCAACGGCGATTTTTGTTGAACCCTTTCAAGAATAGTTGCAAGGAGTGAAAAAAATCCTGAGTTTTTAGTTTAGAAATAATCATGGTTTTTATGTAAACTTTCAACAAATAAAAATTAACTAATTAACAAAAGCATAGTTAATTAAAAATTTGGGATAAAAATTTCTTTTTGGTAGATTATCATTTACTCATGTGTTTAGAAAGGACTAAATTTTTTTTATTCTTTAATATTTAGATTTAATCGGTTAAAATAATTTTTTTTGATTATGCTATTGATCCGATCGACGCGCATCTACCCATTTTTTGTTCCATTTTCACCACTACATTAAAATTATAAACATTATCGGTACAGTTCGGAGAGGCAGTATTTTATTTTTAGGAAATTTTCTGCTCTTTAAGGATCTTATTTCAAATTTTGGATACCTCCAATAGTTCTTTAAATATTTGCAAAATAGCAAAATATTTTTTTTTTCTAAATTGTTTATAACTTTTATATTATTTGCCAGCTCTAAATTTCCGCTTTAACATTTTTTATAGATACTATTTCGAATCGAATGAGACCTTAATCATTTTTTTCGGTGGTCTTGAACAGGTTTTCATCAAAAAAACATTCATTGACTAGAGTATAAAGGAACAGAAAAAGTTTCGAAATTTTTTTGTAATTTTTGAAAGGCTGAATCTTCGTGAAAAATTGTCGTATCGAAACTTGAAAATTTTTTTTAAAGCTACAGCTATTGCGCATTCATTCACTGTAAAAAGAGCGGTGTTGAAAATGGACTCATTTTAACTCCATGTGGTATTGAAATGAAGTAACGCCGGTGTAGAAGGCGTAATTCAACGGTGTTAAAATACCGGTGAGATAATATACTCAAACACAGATGCACACAGACGCGTGCGAACTCGCATTCAGACACACATACATGCACACTGTTAAATTGTAGTGAACGAGTAGGTAAATCGGCAAAATAACTTCTTATGTGAAGAGCTTTTTTCAAAAAATTAATGTCATGGATTTTTCAAAAATTTGTTACTTTTTAAATCCGAAACAGTGTATATACTCTAATTTTCAGTGGTTTTCATTGTTTCAGATTTGGAGAGTAATTAATTTTTTAAAAACAATAGCGTTAAATTTTTGCAAAAAGTTCACGATAAGATAAGTAATTCTTCTGAATCATAAAATTTGCAATCGTTCGATTCCTACATCTTTAGATCTTAAAATGGTTTGAAAATTGGTTTACTAATTTTTCTATCAACATTGACATTAACTTTAAAAAAAAAAGTCCTCCATACGATTAATTACTTTTTCAAATCATGATATTATTTAGCAATCGTTTGATTCCTACACCTTAAAAACGGTTTTTTTTTTCTTTAATTTGTTAACTAATTTTATATAAACAATAACGTAGACTTTTCTAAAAAAATTCTCTGCACGATAAGTTCTTTTTCGAATCATAAAATTTTCGATTGTTTGATACTTAAATTATAGGAACGATTTTTTAAATATAGTAACTGATTTTGTATAAACAATGGCGCTAAGGTTTTGAAAAATATTCTCGACAGGGTACGTTATTCTTTTGAATTATAAAATTTGCGATCGCTCGATTCTTACATCTCAAAGACGGTTTTTTTTTTTTTTTATAATTTGTTAACTATTTTTTCATAAAGAATGACGTGAACTTTTTGAAAAATATTTTTTATACGATAACATATTTTTCCGATTCAGAAAATTTGTAATTGTCCAAAAAATGTGAAAAAAATTATGATAGTATTTCAATAGAGGTGTATATTTTTAAATAAATAATAGGTTCTGGGTGGACATGACAGAATCATTAATTTAATATAAAAATTTTTGAACACATACCTGTATTTTCTAGTTGTTGATTGCAGAACATTTTTTTGACGTTTTCTTCGATGAGCTGATCGATTGTTTTCATAGAAGGATTCATTTTTTCACACTATTTTTGCACCACGACTTTACACACTGATGTCACAAAATGAAATAACATATCTGATACTTTTGAAAATATTTGAGGGTTTTCTATCCCTACTATTTAATGAGAAGCTCATTATAGAGCAGGCAAAATAATTGTATAGTAAATGCCCAATCCATTCAATTATAATGACAAAATATTAGTATAGACAACACTTTGTATGGAAAGACTTAGGTGCTCTTAAATTAAAAATTTTCGGTATAATAACCGTATAGATTTAAATGAGTAGTCGAATAGAAGTACAATAGTACGATACTCTTAAGTGTTATTTATTTTTGTCGTTTTACCTAAATTTGTAAATCCGATCCGGAGGGTAAATGAACGGTCGAGCTCAATGGACAGTAGTCTCAATTGTCCCTTCAGAAAGCTGATACCTGACGTAATGTTCTTACAGTCGGTGATTTAATAGTAAGTATTTAAAATGTAACCAAACTCAAAAGTATTATCACGATATTATTGATGCATAAATTAGAAATAAAGATCTATGTTCAATTCTAGTAACAAGACTCAATTTCTGTTAAGATTAATTTTAGGCTTGGAGTATTAATTTAAGTCATAATGCTAATTTGTAATGCGCAAGAAATAAGTAAAATCCTTGAATTTTCTAAATTTTTACATGCTGTTCATTATGATTATGTGAATGTGGGCAAAGTGGGACACGGAAAAAATTATATTTTCACAAAAACAAATATCTGGCCGTTATACCAAAGAAAAGCAGAAAGCTCACACTTTTTATTTATAATGCCAGGATTTTTTTTTCGTCTAATTACTACAAATCCGATATATTTGCGCATTTTTAGCTCTACGCAGGACATCTGGGGCAAAACGGACCAGCCGAAAATCCTGAAAAAATGACTTTTTCATTGTTTTATCGTCCAATTAAAAAAAAAAAAAAATAAATACATTAATTCATTTTTCGGCTGATTTTCTATAGCTGGGGCAAGGTCGGCTGCTAAAAGTATTTGAAAATAATATTTCATTTTTTAATTGATAAACTTTTTAAAATAATGCAAAATAATCGGTAATCTAAAAAATAAAAAAAAATGTGTTTTGAGTGCAAAAGTAACAAATAAGTAAAATAGAATTGTTTTTTTTTTATTAAATAACAATTACCCGAGAAAAAATGTTTATATATAATCATACATAATTATATATAACTATATATGATCGTTTATCATATATAATTATATATGATCATATATAATACAATACTTAAACGGAGAAATTCATATACAGCTCCATATATAATTATATATGATTATATATAATACTATTCCGAGAAATTTTTTTTATATATCACCATATATATATCTATATATGACTGTATACAATTATATATGATTACACATAATTGTATATGATTATATATCATGCAATATTTAAACGGAGTCATATCGAGGGTTTTCTGACGCAACCTCGTATCTCAAAAATTACTACTTTTCAGGAGAGACAAAAACCGATTTATAATGAACTTCTGACTTTTTTTTATTAATTCTTTATACAACTCTAAAAAGTAATCAAACTTCCTATAAATTTTCAAGATAACTGTAATATCAAATATTACATATTAAAAAATGTAACATACGTGTTTGCGGTATTCTTAATTGAAATAAGAGCACAGACATAAATGGATGCTTTTTGGATCATTTTATTCAGGAATATATTATTAACTTTTCAATTATTATTAACTAAGTAACAATATTATTGTTAAACTTATTAGAGCTATTATTTATTGATTATGACAACACAGTATTTTTTTCAAATTTTTCGTTAGATATATGATTTTTTAAATTATAGCTAATATTAGTTTCAATGATACTTCGAATCATTTCAAATAAAAACTTTTAATTAAAATTGAGAAATCAAATGAATATAAAATATTATATTTCAACACCGCTTGTAGATAATATAACCTGTTACAGAAAAACATACGTTTATTTTTCACGAATGTATTCCAAATTATCACAAAAAGCATTACTCTGATTAAAAAAATGTATTTGACAGGATTAAAAAGGATTAAAATGTTAATACTTTCAAATCCTGCTAAATACTGTAAATCCTTTTTCAAAATTCGCGGTTAATAATAACAAATACTTTTTAATACTAAAATGTTCGAAAGGAGTAGTAGGATATAAAAGGATTCGACTAGCATATAAAATTTCTAATCCTATTATTGAATCCTTTTTAATCCTCAAAAATACTTTCTCATTATCATTTTATTAGGATATAAAAGGATTTAACCAGTATCATAAATTTTTATTTCTGTTGAATATTTTTCAGTCCTGAAATAATTTTATTTCTTTATTTTTTTAGGATATAAAAGGATTCGACTAGCATTTAAAATTTCTGATTCTATTGAATACTTTTTAAATTCCCTTTAAGAACATTTTTTTTAGTATTTTCGAAATTTCTCAAAAACCACTAAATAAATCAATTTAAAAATTAGATTAGTTCTAGAACTCAATAAAACGCGTCGATTGCCATCTCAATTGTCTCAATCGGTCTATTCGTTCGAGAGATATTGTTGGAGAAAAAATGGTAAAGAACATTTTTTTTCGAAAACAAAGGAATACAAAACTATTTTCGAGCTTGAAGAGTTCGAAAATGCATTCACATTAATGTTTTCGAGCTCAAGGAGCTCGAAAACAGCGGAAAGTTTTGGGACTGGCCCGCAGGGTCAACTGACAGACCGATTTTAATCCTGAAACAATAATTTTATTTCATTATATTATTTTAAGATATAAAAGGATTCGATAAGCATGTAAAATTTCTAATCCTATTGAATACTTTTTAATCCTGAAATAATATTTTGTTTTTATTATTTTTCTGGGATGTAAAAGGATTTAAACAGTATTTCAAATTTTTATTTTTGTTGAATACTTTTTAATCCTGAAAGAATAATTTTATTACATTATCTTTTTAGGATATTTTTCGGATAATTTAATGATCCCTAAACTAACTTTTACATCTTCAGCATTTATTACTACACTTTTTGCTTTCCAATACTTGGCTATACACTTGATGAAAAGATTCTGGACAGCCTCCAGTCTTTCAACGTGTACCGCATAATACTATAACCATATCGCCCTGCCATATTCCAGTATGGGTCTAACTAACGTCATATACAGTCGTCTTAAGGTTAACAACTGCTTGAAATCTTTTTCCAGCCTTATTATACAACTTATTCCACTTTTCGGTCTAGTTATCACATTATCCACTTAACTTATAAAGTTTGATTTATTTAAAGTTGAATTTATTTCAATAAAAATTAGGAAAATTACTGACCCTAAAGACCATCCCTGCAACTTCCCGCTAATTTCATACTTAAGCTCTCAGAATTGCACTTATTACGTTTTTGAGCTCTTCGAGCTCAAAAATATAATTTTTATGCCATTTTGAGTTCTCCGAGCTCAAAGGTCTGATAAAAGTTTAATAAACAACTATTTCTTGAATTTTTAAGCCGCCGTAACTTTTGAAGGAATGAACCGATTATCACGCGATTGGCGGGATTCGACGTAGTTTTTTTTTAGACGCCATCGTGGAAATAGTCAGGGAAGCTCCCTAGAACCTCAAAACGTCGAGATTTGATGAAAACTCGATTTTCGAAAAACGGGGTAAAAGCAATAACCTCCCAATTTTCGAAAATTTTTAATTTTCTTAGCGGGAAGTTAAAAATTTTTCATCACTAATATGTATTTTTAATCGCAATTTTATAAAATAAAAAAAGTATTTGAGCCTGGGAAAAAAATATATATAATTAGATATAATCATATATAATTATATAAAATTCTGTATCTTTTTATATAACTTTGTATTATCATATATGATTACATCCAATTTTCTTTTAAATTTTATGTTTAATTGTATACAAAAATATATAATTATATAAATCTTTTTAATAATTATATGTTATATCCAGAGTCATTATATGCTGTATATATATTATAGTTTATAGAAATGGAAATAGGAAATATATGTATGGTGCTATCCAAGTCCTATTTCTGGGCCTGATAGGCTGAAATAAAAACAAAAAACAAATCTTTTTAATTTAATTATATAAAAATATATATAATCATATATTGATATATATATATCTATAATTTTATATAATTATATGTAAGGTTATTCGGAATAACTGATTGTATAATGATTAATGAAATCTTATAAAGCCTATAAAATTTTTTGATTTACCGCATTAATAAATGTCAGAAAGTATACAAACTATTTTTAAATTTCCCAGAAATACATTAACGAGACCAAAAGATGGATGACAGCAAAAAAATTTTGAAGATTCAACAATGAATTAAGTTATAAAAAAACTGAGATATAAAATTAAAAAAATTTTAGTTAAACTAAAAAAATTTAAACTTCTGATTTTTTTTAATTTACCAAAAGTAGTCATTATCGTCCCGATATTAGTGAGTACTCTGCTAATGGTCTCTACTCTATGAACAATAATATAATTTACTACAATGCTAATAACAGAATTAATCATTTATTGATGTCTTTAATTTTCTTAAGCTCATTTGAATTCAAATCAATACAATTAGCTCTTATTGTCAAGCGTGTGATACAGCACTGTGATGAGTCAGCAGATTATTTTTATTATTGTTATTATTATTTTTTTTTTTTTTTTCATGACAATTATTGTATTTATTACTTTTTAAAGTTATTTATAATTATTTATAACTTAACTATAATTAACTGTAATTTTATAAATAACTATATAAAATTAGATGAAACCAAAACTCATATCTAATTTTATCTAAGCATTTATATAAAATTTTGTAAAATTATCTATAAACTTATTTTCCCAGGTAGAGTATTTCGAATTTTTAATTATCATAAATCTATTTGCATCTCATTTTTAGAATGAAAAATTACTGATTAGTATTCAAAATTTTGAGTCGTCTTATATCATTATGAATTATATTTTTAGGATTTAGGAGTATTTGAAAGTATTCGAAATTTTCAATCATCTTAAATCCTTATGAATCATATTTTTAGGATTTAAAAGTATTTGGTAGTATTTAAAATTTTCAATTATCTTAAATCCTAGTTAATCATATTTTTGGGATTTAAAAGCATTTAACAGTACTTAACAGTTTAAATCATTTCAAATCCTATTAAATCATATTTTTAGGATTAAATAGTATTTAACAGAATGAAAAAATTTCAATCACGTTAAATCCTTCTGAATCATATTTTCAGGATTTGATAGGATTCAAGAGGATATAAATTTTTTTAATCCTTTCAAATATTTCTTTTTAATCAGGGTTATAATCTTTTAGTATCAAAGATTTTAAAGCCAAAAGGTCCATGTACTTTTAACTATCCTATCGAAAAAATCCTTGAGGGATCGCATGCTGTTAATTCGTTTCTCTTGAAAGAATTAACCGATTTTGATGTTTGAGGTGGCATTCGACACGGCTTATGAAGCTTCAGAGTCCAGTTGATTTTTTAATAAATCCATCGAGAACATCAAAAATTATCAAAAAAAAAATTTTTGAAAAAAGTTTATTTTTTGAATATCTCTGAACGAACCCTACCGATCAAGCTCATTTTTTTCGCCTTCTAGATATTTGCAAGCTGCGTCGAATGACACCTTGACGATCAAAATCGGTGTATCTATTCAAAAGTTATAGGTATTTACATGCGTACGTCCATACACTCGGACATCATCGTGAAATTAGTCAGGATCCCATAAAAAGTCGCCGTTAATGGAAAAAATGCCGTAGATCGGCCGATGTCTGACTGCCGTCACTCGGCCAAGCATTGGCCATTAGTAATGGCCCAAGCATGGTTAATTACCAGCAGCCGTTTAATATTTTAAGCGACGCTGCCGATGGCTGGCCAATAAATGGCTACTTATGACTGATTATCGTTTCGCAACAATGGGATACTGTTAGTGAATCAGTGGTCCATGACTTTGTCAAATAAAAAAATCTACTAATCAATTATTAATCATACAAATAACTTATTATTATAGTTTTCTTTAATTAATAATGATTTTTTTTTTGGATTTCGATTAATTTTTAATCAATAATACATTTTAATTTTCCGATTAAAGTTATTTACAACTAACAATTAAAATATTTTTTAGTTCGTTCTTATTTGCAACCAACAACCGCAATTTTTTAACTTTATTTATAAAAACTAATTTAATAAAAAAATAATACATACATTTTTATAATAAATGACATTTTTAATAATGATGGTAGAGCAAGATAATTCAACTGGGTTCTTGATAAATAATCAATTTAATTTAATAAGTTTAAATTTAAACAATTATGTAATTATAAAAAAATTGTACAAAATTCTAAAGCGGCTGAGGCAGCCCGAACGGCACGCGCGTGGCTCGGACGATCACCGAAGTTAAGTAGCATCGAGCATGATCACTACTTGGCTGGGTGACCGTTTAGCCACACGTCGGGTTCGAACGAAGGTCTCTGATCGCTAGGCGCGGGATGAAGATCCAGTGATCGGTAAAATGGGAATTTTATCGATCACTGGAGCTTCACCCAAACCGAACTGTACTGGCTAGGTTTTCTCTGTGGTTTCCCTAGCCACTGCACCTCCATTGCACAAGGGAGGTTGCAGGGCATCACCGTAATGATGCAGTACAGTATAAGCACAAGTCGGGCCACAGCCGCACTACGGAAGGCAGAGGAGAAGAAGTAAAGCAGTTTGCGATATAAAGGCAAAAAGTGTAAAAGGCCGTAATTGCGGCTATACACTAGAAAACAATTAAAATTAAAAAAAATTAGTACGAAATTCTTATTTTTTTTTTCTAAATAATCGAAAATATTAATTAAATTGCTCTTTATGTTTTATAAAATCGATTGGTTGTAGTAGAATGAATATCTAGATCATTCCAAAGTATCAGTTCAACATTAGCAGTTTCGTCTAGTAGCCATCGTTCGGATCCAGTAATCAGAAGGACGGCAATTCGCGACCAGAGCCCAGCAGCATTTTCATCGAGTTTTTTTCACATCATTTACTCCACTTAAATAGCTTAAAAGTTAATGATCATGAATTCTATTAGGTTAATAAGAAAAAACCTTTTTTTAAATTAAATTCATTTGCATGCTTGACTGATTGCCGGCTGCCATTAATCAGACGATAGTCGAGCGCCATCAATGGGCCGGAGTTATCATTTCTATATTCAGCCGTTAATGGGCCATTAGAAATTGTCAATGATCGGCCGTTAGTCATCATACTCCGCCCGGCGATGGGCCATCCAAGGGCCAGTTTCCAAACTTTGTATGGGATATACCCGCTGTTTTCGAATTCCTTGAGCTCAAAAACATTGTTGTGAATACATTTTCGAGCTCGAAAATACTGTTGTATGCCATTGTTTTCAGAAACACCGTTTTTTAGCATTTCTTTCTCCCACGATATCTCTCGAACGAATTAACCAATTTCGGTGGTTGAGGCGGCCATCGACGCGTATTATTGAGTTCCAGAGCTGTTTAAATTTTGGAATTGATCCATCCAGCTGTTTCTGAAAAATTTGAAAAAAACTGAAAATAAAAAAATTTTTTTTTTGTTTTTCTTCCATATCTTAGAGTCTATTTGATCGATCGATTTGAAATTTTCAGAAAAGTTGACAACCAACCAACTCTTTTGATTGCCACCTCAAACATTTTAATCGGTCAGTGCATTAAAAAGATATTAAGAGTTTACATCCACACACACACACACACACACACACACACACACACACACACACACACACACACACACACACACACGCGCGCGCGCGCGCGCGCACAGACACTAGGGCATCCTTCTGAAAATAGTCAGAATAGTTTCCTAGGACACCTCAAAACGTCGACATCTGATAAAAACTCGATTTTCGAAAATCGGGGTGAAACCAATAACTTCCCAAATTTTGGAAAATTTATAATTTTCTTAGCGGAAAGTTAAAAAAATTTAATTTTTGAAAATTAGTATGATTTTATGTTATTTTTATTAATTTTGTACACTTTAGTTACAAGGTTCGGACATATATTTAGTGTTAGAGACCTAAACACATACAGAAAATTCTTTCCACCGTGTAGCAGAACACATGGAAAAAGTTTAGTTATAAACCTCTAAAGTATAAATACTTGGAATTTTCGTAAGTGTGATGAGCCCTGATTCCACACAATTACTATATTTTTTACCATGAAATACAATTGTGAAAAAAAAACATCTTATTAGTCGATAAACTTTTAATATAAAGTAACTTATAATTTTCAAATTGACAATCGGATTCTTTCGGTAGTAATCGGCTCCGCTCCGAGCAGTCAAGAGCAAGCAATTGAACACGCCATAATACGATAACTACTACTTAGAGAAATTTTTAGCCAATAAAATTTCACTGCTGTGTTTGTGACTTTATATTATTTACTGCTACATGTAAATTCGGCCTAATTGTGATCGGAACTTTTTTGTTCGCCAATTTCAAATTACTATATAATAGTATACGTTTTAAAGACTGAACTTTTTTCTGGTAAGACAATTGTAATAAGTAAACAATAAAGAAAATAGAATGATAATAGAGTAAATAATTTACTCTTTATTTAAAAAAGTGTTTATAAATAATGTTAACAATTTAATTTAATTTTCAAGGTACCAGAGACAATTAAAAAAATGGCGTTAAACTATACTAGGTAAGATATACTTTTTTAAATAATGTTCTTAATAGATAATTATCGAATTAAAATTTTAATAAAATATGAATATTTACTTTCAGATTATTATGTAAAAAAAATTTAGACGTTTGTCAATTTCGAGGATTGTTTAAAACTACGTAAGGTTTTATTATTACATAACCTTGTTTACTTAATAAATAATTTATTACTTATCTTTTTCATTGAATATTTCTGTTTTGCAGTTCTTTGAATATATCCTCAACTGGTTCCAAATTAGCAGCAGTGACATCATGTGAAACTTATTCAGAGAGAAATCGCCGTTTGAAACGACCACTGTCACCTCATTTAAGTATTTACAAACCCCAGTTGACTTCTATGCTGTCAATTACTCATCGAGGAACTGGGATAGCATTAGCTTATTATGCAACAGCAGCTGGATTAAGTAAGATAAGAAATTAAACAGAATTTCTATAGCTAGTTTCCTTACAATCTAAAAATTCTTACAACTTTCGTAGTATTAGAATAGAAAAGAATGGTTTTTTGATCTGTTACGGCGAATTCTAGTGTGTTAAGGTACTTACTCTCGAGTCTTGAGAATGTTGAGTTTTAAAAAATTCAGCTTTTGGTTTAGAAGCAACAGTTCGGTCAATTTTAGTATATCCATAATAAAGACTATAAGATCGCTGGTATATTTCTTTTATTTTCAATACCAGTTAAACATCTTATAATATTTAACTGAATGCTATAAAATTCGGTTTAGAAATGAAATTAATTTTTTCAAGTTTTTGATTTTTAATTTATACTGAAATTTATTTCAAATAACAAAATTAGTTTTCCTCACTAAAATTACTTGCTGAATATAAGTTAGTAGCTTATAGAAGACAACTTTTTTTTTTTCATGAAATTTTGATATCACCGCTAAAAAATCGATTAAAAATTACTTAAAAACATGCCTACTCAAAATTAATCACATATTACATAAAAAATATTTCTACAAAAACGGCTGAAATTATGAAAACTTTAAGTAACTAGATGTTCTCATTATTTAAAAAAAAAAAACAGTGTGCACTATTAAATTAAGATATTAAATTTTTTTTATGTATTTTTGTAATAAGCGTTCATCTAAAAAGCCATTTAGAAAATTTTTCATTACGTACGTCCAATTCTAAATCCGCTCAAAATCAGAAAAGCTACGTTAAAAAATCATGTCATGATTTTTATGTCAATTTTTATGGTTTTAAGCTTCGATGAACCATTAGGGTAAGATTAAATTAAAGAATTAGTTGTATTTGGCATTAAAATCATAAAAAGTTCTCAGAAAACTATAACAAAATTCTCCTATGAACTTATAAAAAATATGTACGTTTAAAGCAAAATTTCCACTTGTTATGGATGCGATATGTTGTTTTCAAAATCTTCGGAGTATTTGTACTTTTTACTATGAAATGATCGTGCTCCTCAAAAAGATTGGCCAATGTTTCTGACTGGCTTACGAGCGAAATGGTCATAATACAGAGCACCTGAGGAATTACGCAGAAATTTTTTTTTTACACGAGTAGATCTAAACCATATTTTTCGGAACTACCAGTTGAAAAAATAGTATTTTTATTTAAAATAACAAAGTGTTTAGACTTAGATAGAAAAAGTAGTTTATTTTAATTTTAATTTTGATCTATACATTGGTGGCTTAGTGATAGCTTAGGCAAGCATGCAGATTTTATTTATAATTTATAATTTTTTTAGCGGAACTTTTTCATCCTGGTGGAATGAGTTGCCTTATTGAGTCAATAAATTCTATAGGTTTACCAATGCCATTACTTTTTCTTGGAAAATTAATGCTAGCATGGCCAGCCACGTACCATTACTTTAATGGGATCCGGCATTTAGTAAGTCATAAAAAATATTTTTTAAACATTTTTATTTATAAAAGTAAAAGACTTTAATGAATATAAAATATTAACAAATACTTAATTTTTTTTAGTCCTGGGATTTAGGATTATTTTTGACAATCAAACACGTCTATAGCACTGGATGGACAGTTCTTGGTACTTCTGTCATTACGGCACTCATATTAGCTGCGATGTTTTAATTTTATTGATAATTAAGTAATGAAAGTTCGTAAAAATTATTATTGTTGAGTGATTAATTATTAATTTTAAATTATTATGTATATAATAATTTCAAAATAAAAGTTACCAAACTATTTATTTGAAATTAAATTAATATAAAAAATAATTACAGTAAATATTATAGTAAACTGAAAAACAAAAATTTTATTCAAAATCATCCATGGCCACATCCATAAACTTTTTATAAATTGTCATAAATTTAGCAACAAATGCTTCAAGATGAAAAATAGCTTTTGATCCTCGATGCATCCTGTGTTCAAATTCAGCGGCTACTAAAACGATTTCAGCTTTTAATTGTAAGTCACAATTTTTAATACATTCTTGTAAGAGTCCTTTGAATATTAAATCACAAGGAATAGCATGAGTAAGTAGTTCATAAAGTCTGCCACGGATATCTAACAATTTTCGTGGAGTTTGTTCTGTGACCATCATTGCTGCAGTTTTTCTAATAAAACTCTGCCAATCTGGTTCAGTTATCTGTTGGTCTGGAGTAAATGGATATCTAATAAAAAATAAATTAAACTAATTCAAATTTAAAGTATTGTTAGCGATAAAAAACGGTTTATATTTAATTAATAACAACAGAGTAGGGGCAGCAAAACATTTTATAAAAAAATTTTGTTTTTTAACATTCCAAAATCGATTTTGTAAATATCATTGAGCATGATTTTGAATTTCTTTTTGGCTGTTTTCGAAATATTTTGTTTTTAATTAAAAAAAAAAAAAAAAAAAAAAAAAAAACAGTATGAAATCAAGTTTTTTTTTATCAATTTACAATAAAAGAACTCCTAGTGCCAAGTATTTTATGTGTATTTCAATAATCGATTTGCAAATATTAGAATTTTTTTAAATTTCATCAACTTTTAATAATTTTTAAATCTATTACTTTAAACAATATACAGGGGAGCGTGGGGTTGTCCCGGTCAGCGGGTCGCCTCGGTCACCCAAATTTTGAAAATTCTATCATATAATAGATTTTGAATTTATTTTTATTTTATACTCTCATTGAATTAGAGGTAATTAATGAGCCCTAACGTTATAAATTAATTACTTATTAATAATAAATAATAAATAAAAAATAGATCGACTTTTGATCTCAAAATCAAGGACATTATAATAAGGTTTTTTTATATATTTTACAAGAAGAAAAGAGTTTATAATTGATATGTATATAATCTACAGACATTTCTTAAATCATTTTAATTTTTATAAAAGTATAATTTTCATCCTTTTTTTTAAATTCAGTTTATTTTCTCAAAAGTTAGTTGGGGTCGTATCGATCAAAATTATGAGGTCACAACGGTCAATTCATTCACTTGTTTTTTCGACTCACAATTCGTGTGTTTGTTTAATAAAAATATAAACCAATATCTTATTTAATTAGCAAGTAATTAATTAAGGTAAGCTTTTTGAAAATTTAATCTAAAAATTTTTTTGTTCATCAGGGGCATTTTCTTCTACAAGTTCGTAACATTTTTGTTATAATATTAATGAATAAATAAATAAATTATAGATGCCTCGTAAGCGAGGACAGAAAATGGAAAAAAGTTAAATGTTGTTAATTATTAATTTTACATTTTTTTCTTTACTTCTTAAGTTTTAGTTGACCAAATAAAATTTTAATTTGGTGAAATTTCAGCAATACGACTTTAGATATTTAATTTTTTATTTAAAATTAACAATGACCGGGATGACCCGCCAAATGACCGGGGTGACCCGACGTGTCGGGTTTTATGATCTAATAAGGATAATTCGAAAAATTTTGAAGGTTTATTTGTTAGGTGACCGGCGCGATCCCACGCTCCCCTCGTTGCTTTTATAAAAATATCTTCTTTGCAGTTAAAACTAACTTAAATCTTTTACTTTGAAGTTAATAATAAATAGTGATTAACAAATAGTAAATTAACAATTTAAAGTAGGCAGTTAAACTTTTTCAAAACTCGAAAGTATCAATCAAAAAATATTAATGTCTTATTTTATGATAAAAACTATTAAAATCTTTTTTTTCTTTGCATCCAATAACTATGACATTATGAGAAATGTAATTTTTTATTATATAAATTACTTGTAAGAAAACTTAATTTAATCAAATTGTTTTTTCAATTTTCACTTTAAATATGATTTAAAAAAAAAAACAAAAAGATTTAACGTATTTGAATACTCGAAAACTTAGTATTTCCTTAAGTACACCGTTTTGCCTCCCTCCCTACCCCTATATATTGTAATGAAAGTGGGACTGATCTTGTTTGAATATCTAGAAAACAAATGCCTTCTTCTCTTGTTTTATAGAAACGCGACTAGAGTCAGTCAGTCATATATATATTGATAACTAAACAACGCATCTTGTATTTCAATAAACTATCTTTCTTTGCCTTTCCTTTTACCGCTGTTAATTGTGGTGTTATTATTTTTAACTTGTGTGTTGTTATTATAATGTAAGTGATTAATAATTATAAGTTATTAGTTATTACAATATATATGTAATTTTAACTTACTGTTCAACTTTACATGCTTCAAGCATTAAAATAGCTCTTCGAAGATTTCTTCCACTTGAAAGTGCTAATCTAGAAGCTAATTCATCTGGTAAAATAATACTTTCTTTTTTTGAAATAATATGCAACACTGATTTTATTTCATCAATTGTTGGTGCTGGTACACGTATTCCAAGACAACGTGATCTAATTGCCGGTAAAACTCGTGATGTTGAATTAGCACAAAGAATTAATCTGCAAGTTGTTATATATTTTTCCATTGTTCGTCGAAGAGCGTGTTGAGCATCTTTAGTTAACTGGTCGACGTTTGTTAAAAGAACGACTTAAAACAAATCAAACGTTAAAAGAAAATTATTATTCAATTTAATAAAAAAAAAAAATTATTACCTTTGAAATCTCGTTGGCCATTGATATCAATTTGATGAGTTTGAGCTGTTGTTTTTACTAAATCCATTATAACTATTCTATCATATATTCCAACATCACTAGGATTAACTTCGATGTGATAATTGCTACTGATAGTCATTAATTCGATTTTTTTTTTCGATGGTGTCTAATTAATAAAATATTTAATTTATAAGAAATTATGAAAATAGATTACAATATTAATTTAAAAATAGAATTAAAAACAAACTTCAAATTGCATGGGTTCCATTCTAAGTCTTTCGACTCCAGGTCCATATAGTTCACGGATTATTGCCATTATTCGTGTTTTTTTACCGGCACCTGGAGGACCATGAACCAATAAATGAGGAAAATCACTTTTTTGTACCTATAAAAAAGTAATTAAAATATTTTTTGAACAGAAAAGTTTATAAAGAGAATTATATTTTATTTATTTATTTACAATTTTAATGTTATTTTCAAATGATGATGAGAAAAAACATAAAAATTTGAATAGTCGATGCTCCCTTTTAAAAGAAACGATTCTAAACGATTAGAAAAAATTTTTAAATACAATAATTTTTAATGCTTTTGAATACTTTGAACACTTTTGAATCGCCTTTCTTATGGGCATTTAACATTGCAAACCCGATGAAAGAAGATTTGATATAACTGCATACAGTAATATATGAATCATATCCAATTGGATAGAGGTAATGCATAAATATATAAAATTTTTACATAATTATATACCACTATATACAATCGTATGTAATTCTATATAAAAATGCAAAAAAGATTAATAAAATTATATACAAATGTATATATTTGTATACAATTATTTAGAACTGCATATAATTATATATAATCTATATTAAAACATTATATGATTATATACAAATAAGATATAATTACGTACGATTGTATACAAATGGATCGGGCCATTTTTTCTATCCAATTGTATAAAATCTTTTTTCATCGCCCTGATTAAACAACTGAATTCAACCGAATTCAAAATTTTAATTCTGTTATATTCTATCAAATTCTGCAAAACAGAATTCAACTGAATTGAAAATTTGAATTTGAACTAAACAGAATAAAACCGATTTAAAAATTTCAAATTTGTTTTAGTTCAGTTTAATTCGGATTTCGAATTAGAAATTGGAGAATTTTGTTAGAACTAATCAGAATTAAACCGAATAGAGTTATTTAAATTCGTTATAATTTGGACAAATTCTGGTTTTCCTGCCACATTAGACAGAATTCATTTTTAATTCAGGTACCGAATTAACAGAATTTATCTGAATTAAATAGAATTAAGAATTTAATTCTGTTTAATTCGATCGAATTCAGTTGTTCAATCAGGGCGGGAATCGTTTTGAATCTTTTTTTTTTTTTAAGGGCTCGATGAGCACTTCAGTGAATGCTATTTTTCATAATAGTCCATTGTCAAATTGAATAAAGTAAAAAAAAATTTTTCTCAATATATTATTATATTACTAGGTGGTCAATAGATATACCACCGGTATGCAATTATGAGCAAAAAAGATCATTTTAAAAACTCGACATTTACATAAATAAATTACTTCTATTATTAACTTTAATTGTTATTAGAATAATAACCTTAAATATATGTTAGTAATTACCATATTTTTTAAATGTTCCGCTTGTTCTGTATGATAATCCAATTTATTAAGACTAGAAGGACGATACTTATCTACCCATAAACTCATTTTGTTTATTTTAATTAATATTATTTATAAAAAAAAAAAAATACTCAAAAAAACATAAACTGTTATTTTAGTGAGGAATAACTGAAATTACGTATGAGTATGTGTATATTATATATATGCTTGGTTTGTATATATGGATGCATAACACATGGGATGAAATCGCGCCAAAAATCTGTTGATGTAGTTGAAGATTTCATTTAGAGATGTCAACACTTGTATATTATCCTAAGTGACTAGACTCGCTTTTTGGGCTGACCCTCACGTCCCCCAGTAGAAAATAGATTGTAATATAATTTATATGAAAGAAATTTACTTAACTAGTAAATAATTTGAAATACAAAGATTGAAATAAATTTTAGGTCAAATCCAATTTTTCTCAAGCCCTCTTCAGTAAATAAAGCAGTTAGTTAGAAAAAAAAATGAGCGGAAATTCGTTCATACGTCAATTTGTTCGAGAAAAAAAAACTATAGTCAAGGTATGTTCAGGGTTGCCAGAAAATTTTTGTTTGAGTCGCCCCATCTATGATCAAAAGTAGCAAAATACTTTAACAAGTCGCCCAATCATTTTCAAATTTAAAATAATGCTGTCGGCTTATAATTTATTCTCTATTAACCAATAAGAGTACACTATACCACAAAAATTGGAATTAACGTTTTAAAAAGTATTATTGCAATTATCTTTTATGTAGTGAAAATTATAGGATATTTTTAGGATAAATTGGATGAAAAAATAATCTTAATCAAGATTTTTATTAATTTTTTGCAAATTATGAATTATTTTTTAGTGCAAAAAGCAGAATATCGTGGATACAGGTTTTAATTTACATCAACTGTGTACATATTTCTTTATCTGATTGTTTAAAACAGAATAACAATTTACTTTCAACAGTTGGGATGAAATTACACAGTAAAAAAGGATTCGTCAAAATCGACAGATATCATCTATAAAACGAACGTTTTACACTTATTTGTAAGTTATTTTAACATGTTGTGAGTGTTAAAAAAGTTACACGCGGATGTGTTAAAAGTAACAAATTTTTCTCAGAATTTTTTTGTGATGGTCGAGATTATTCTTAACATATTTTGTCTGTTGATTTGACGGTAACATATAAAAAGTATTACTTTCGTATAAAATAACATTTTTGTGGGTTGAAAAATTAATCGATTACGACAGTTCAAACAAGATAAATACTGTGTGTTAAATTGACACACAAAAGCGTCAAATATTCAACACTCAGAATTTTAACATACGCTTTTTTTACACTTTGACGATTTGTTTTTTACTGTGTATACTCGCGTTTAAATTTATAATTTTGTATAAAAAATAAAATTACTATTTAAAACCAAGATCCCAATGAAACGAACTGAGACGAAGGAAATTAAATGCTTGAATGTAAGTGACATCATACACACAATTTTTTTATATGTACATACTGAATTGAAATGATGTTTGATTCAAGTCATTCACAAATGGAAATTAAAAATAATATTTGAAAATAATGAGTAAGGTTATTCCCAACCTTGAAACATTAAAAATCGCCCAAATTGCGACTTGTTGCCCAAACATTAATTTAGTAGCGAATGCATAGAGAAAATCGCCCAATTCGCAATAAGTAGCCCAATCTGGCAACCCTGGGTATGTTATCCAGTGGACAGTAACTAAATGGTGTTGTCGGTAATGTAGGTTTCACAAAAAATAAATGAGAAGAACAGTGAACTACTTACAAAGCAGAATTTTATTTTTAAATTCTTATTATACACTGGTCACAAAAATCAAGGGATACAAAAAAAATTCCAAATTTTTAAGTGATTTTTGATATGCTGTAACTCAGTAAAAAATGGTCGTAGAATAAAAATAAAAATAGCAAAATGTAGCCTCAAGTCTCTAGTTTTCAAGTTTTCAGTCATGCATGGCTATACATGAACCATACAAGGCCATGTATGGCCGTACATGGTTTTGTATTACTGTATATGGCCATGCATGACTGTATTAAAAAAGTTTATATGCCTACGTATGACCATATATGAGCCACTAAATACAATTATGTATGGATATATATAAATATATTAAGATTATACATAATTAAAAATTTCTCGGGATGGTATTGTATATAATCATATATAATTATATATAATCTTATATGTATATCCATGTATAATTGTATATGATTATATGTATAATTAGACATAATTATAAATGGATATATATACAATATTACATATATTTATATATGATCATATATAGTTATATATACCTGGAAAAAAATAATTTTTAACTCCGTACATCTCTGTTGATCAATGGAGATCAAAAAAATTGCGAGCCAGATGTACATAGATTTACAGAGATCTAAGATGATCGCAATTGTGATGGCCGTATATCTACTTAGATTTGCGCTGATTTCATAACCCATATAACCTAAAAACTTTTTTTTATCTAAGTAGATCTACTGAGATGATATATATAATAGACATATATAATCAGATCTGATCATATATAGACTTTTATATGGGCTTATGACAGCCAGGTATGATCAGATCTAATTATGTATGGGGTCATATATAATTATATATGACTCCATAAATCATCATGTATGATTATATATAACTTCATATATGATTATATATAATCATATATGGGCATATATATGAACATATATACTCATATATAATTAGACAAAAATTTTTTTCATCGGGTACAATAAGTGAATTGCGACTATGGACAATAATAGAAACAAATACTGCAGATTCTCATTTAGACGAATTAATAAAAACTGGAAAGGAGGAAGTCGTAAAAAGGAATAATTAAAAAAAAAAATATTATATATTATTAATAATAAAATTTTAATTATAATTAATTTTTAAAAGTGCGATTTAATGATTATATTTATTTTTAAAATATACTGATGTTACCGGCTTTGTAGTTAAACATACATAAATTAAACTTTGATTTTTAGAGTCAATAAAAGGCTCAATAAATAAATTTTAGAATAGTTTTGTTTGTCAATCATTTTTTTTATTTTAATTTATAATTTTATATCTCAATTAATTAATTTTTAATGTCTGTCAATGCAGATTAATATTTATTTATTGATCTATATATATCCATGTTTCAGGTTAGATTTATCTATCTACCCTGCTTAAAAAATCTCATAAGATCCGATAGCTTCTTATAAATTCTCATAGGAATTTTATGAGAATCAATAAGTTCTATAGGAAGCGGGAGTCCTCTTCTCATAGAACTTATTGAATTTTATGAGATTGTATAGGAAGTATTTAAAAAAATTATTTTCTCATAGATTCTGATAAGGGATTTTTTATAAGAATTTATCGGAAAATACAAATGTTTATAAAAAATGAGTTTTTATAAGATTGGATGAGAAAAAATATTCACGGGATGTATAGGGATCTATAAGAAAATGATAAAATTTACAAAATTTCTATTTGGATGGGAATGTATAGGGAAATGATCTCGTCACTTACAACTGGAAGCTATGAGAAAATAATAAAATTTACAAAATTTCTATTTGGATGAGAATGTATAGGGAAATGATCTCGTCACTTACAACTGGAAGCTATGAGAAAATGATAAAACTATCAAAATTTTTGTTTCAATGGGAACGTATGAGGAAATCATTCCGTCAGTAATGATGGGATTCTATGAGAAAATAATAAAATTTACAAAATTTCTATTTGGATGAGAATGTATAGGGAAATGATCTCGTCACTTACAACTGGAAGCTATGAGAAAATAATAAAATTAGCAAAATTTTTGTTTCAATGAGAACGTATGAGGAAATCATTCCGTCAGTAATGATGGGATTCTATGAGAATATAAAATTAACAAGCTTCCCGTTTGTATGAGAACGTATCCGAAAATATTTGTATCAGTCACAATTGGATTCTAAAAGAAAATAATAAAATTTTCAAAATTTCTGTTTTAATAAGAACGCATGAGAAAATGATCCTGTCATTAATAATGGAATTTTATGAGAAAGTAATAAAATTTATCATATTCCCGTTTGTATGTTCAATGACTTGTTGTCTCATGTAAGTTACGGTATTTACGCATATTAACATATTAGTCTAGTAAACGAGTGCTTTTTTGGCGAAAACCTGTCCAAGACCACCGAATATTATGATTAAGGTCTGATTTAATTCGAAATGGCATCTATAAAAAAAAATTAAAGTGGAAATTTGGGGCTGGAAAAAATTGTAAGTTATTAACAATTAAGTAAAAAAAAAAAAAAGGGGTTTGTTTTCTTACAAATAGTTCAAAAACTATTTGAGATATCGAAAATCTGTAAAAAGATCCTCAAAGAGCAGGAAATTTCCAAAAAAACTCCTGTCTCCCCGAACTGTACCAACAATATTTATAATTTTAATTTAGCGGTGAAAATGGGACTAAAAATGGGTAGCAGCGCATGCACGCGCGTTAATAGAATAAATAGCATAATCGAAAAAATTTATTTTAACCGATTAAATATAAATATTAAGAAATAAAAAAAATTTGGTTCTTTCTTACCACATGGATTAATAATAATCCATCGAAAAAATATTTTACCCCAATTTTTCAATTAACTATGCTTTTGTTATTTAGTTCATTTTTACTCATTGAAAGTTTCTATAAAAACCCTGATTATTTCTAAACTAAGAATCCAGGATTTTTTTCACTTCATAGAGCTATTCTTGAAAGGGTTTAGAAAAAATCGCCGTTGGAAAAATTAAAAAATTTCGACTTTTCACTTTTTTATTTACGATCTAAGGAATTGAAAAATTAAAAATGTAAATACAGCAATCAAGAAATTTTATTTTTTTGATTATTTTGTTTTTTTATAATAATTTAAAAAAATTTTTACTTACATCGTTCAAATAATTGTTATAAACAAGTGCATTGTTTATAAGATTAAAAAAATTTTTTTTTTCGAAATAAGATGCTTGATGAAAATAATGATTTTTAAGAAAAAAATCGTCCCTTAAAAAAATTTTTTTATTGCTAAAAAGCGCATTTGCTACCCTGATTAAACAAAACGATTTGTGACGATTAAAAACGATTAAAAAATTAATCATCATTAATCATCTTTAATCGCCATAATCGTCATGGTTTTTTAGATTTAATCGTCTCTAATCGTCAAAAGACGATTTAGTATTTTACGATTAAAAACAATTAATGACGATTGAAATTTCAAAACGTCATAAATCGTTTTTAATCGTCATGCGCATGATTAAAAACTCTGATTGAAACTGATTGAATCTGATTGAAACTCAATCAGAATTCTATCAGTTTCAATCAGAAACGAATTTTCAATCAGAAATGTTCGGGAGCGTTCGAGCGTCCTGATTGACTTTCTATCAGTTTCAATCAGATTCTATCAGAAAAAAATATTTAGTATTTTCTGATTGAAACTGATTGGATTTTTTTCTTTCAGTTTCAATCAGGTTCAATCAGAAAAAAATAATTTTAATTTTCGATTATTTTCCGATTGAATCTGATTGAAACTGATAGAGAAAAATCCAATCAGTTTCAATCAGATTCAATAAGGAAATAATAATTTTTAAGAAATAATTTTCTGATTGAATCTAATTGAAACTGATTGGATTTTTCTCTATCAGTTTCAATCAGATTCAATAAGAAAATAATAATTTTTAAGAACTTATTTTCTGATTGAATCTGATTGAAACTGATTGGATTTTTCTCTATCAGTTTCAACCAGATTCAATAAGGAAATAATAATTTTTAAAAAGTTATTTTCCGATTAAATCTGATAGAAACTGATTGAGAAAAATTCAATCAGATTCAATCAGAAAATAATAATTTTTAAAAAATTATTATTGTAATAAAAATTCGCATAACGACAATGTACAGAGAAATTGAGCTTCAATGTAATATTAAGCATCAAAATAATTTTTTTCTCTCTAAAGTCAGTATTTAATTTGTAGATAAAAATAAAAGTCAACGTCAGGGTTGAAATTATAACTTTTTTTTTATTGAACCTCAAAATTATTCGGTTGCATACAAATATACCCTGATTAAAAACTCCGATTGAATCTTATTGAAACTCAATCAGAATTCTATCAGTTTCAATCGGAAACGAATTTTCAATCAGAAATGTTCGGGAGCGTTTGAGGCCTCCGATTGAATTTCAATCAGATTCAATCGGAAAAAAATATTTTTTATTTTCTGATTGAATCCGATTGAAATATTTCAATCAGATTCAATCAGAAAATAATAATTTTAATTTTCGATTATTTTCCGATTGAATCTGATTAAATCCGATTGAAATATCTCAATCAGTTTCAATCAGATTCAATCGGAAAATAATAATTTATTTCTCGATTTTATCCCGATTGATCAATTTTTTATTTCTCCGTGTAGAATGTTCTACTTGATTTTAAACTATCTTCCTGATGAGCTAGATATAGCTAAAGTCCTTAGTAAAAATGAAACGAGGCACTGAATTGAGGCTAGCGTCGCTAGAATCAATGCTAACGGTAGATGGCAGACGAGGCGGCCCTCGTTTATTTTTAATAGGGGTATGCGTATTATCTATGAGATACGAGTAGTTTAACATTAGACAGTATAAAAATTGTAAGCTTAATATAGTATAAATCCTTTTTACTGTAGAATGTTCTACTGATTGTATCTTATAAACAGTGCACTTTAGCGATATCACCCTGTTTAGAAAATCTCATAGATTCTCATACGTTTCCATAGAGATTTTATGAGAATGAATGAGTTTTATGAGAAGTGCTGTATAGTTAAGTATAGGGCCTTATACATACAGCTATAAGAATCTCTCGGATTTTTTTAGCAGGGAAGTATAATAAACAATTCTTTAGAGGACGAAATTTTCTAAAAGTTGGGTGCTATGCATCTTTTTCGTACAATGAGCCGTTTTTTTTTTCACTATTAACAAAATTATATGAAACAAGTGAAAAATAGACTTTCGGATCAGATAGAATCGACATAGATCGAGTTAGAGCAATTTGTTTTATAGACTTTCAAATTCAACAAATTCTCTGCAAATTAAAACTGGTTTCAAAACGATAGCTTAAAATCTGGCTAAGTTATAGCAATTTAAAAAAAATGTTATTCAATTAACATACTTTTTAAATGGAAAAATTTGATACTCGAGAAAAAGTACTTTAAATTAAATTTAAGAGCTGAAATTTTCAGGGAATTTTTTTCTCAATATAAACAACAAAATTTTCTTGTATCGGCTAGAAAAAAAAAATTTCGTTTCAAATGAAGCGGATTCAATTAGAAAATAATAATTTATCTATCGATTATTTTCCGATTGAATCCGATTAAATCCGATAGAAAATTTTCAATCAGTTTTAATCAGATTCAATCAGAAAATAATAATTCATTTATCGAATATTTTCTGATTAAATTCGACAGACAATTTTCAATCAGTTTCAATCGGATTCAATCGGAAAATAACAATTCAGATAGTATTGATAATTATTAAAATTTGGGCAGATATGAATTCCATTTATCATTAATTCAGCAATTTTTAAAATATCCGAGTATAGAATTTTATCTGTCTTTCCAATTTAATCAATTTTATAAAAAGTTAAAACAAGCATTTTTCAGGATTATATAAAAACTTTTTTAAAAAAGTGTATTGATTGAGTTTAAAACTATCACAAAAATAAAAGGAAACATCAATAAAAAATTATATATATATTAAGATAGTTAAAAAAAAAAAAATTTTTTTTTTTTAACTATCTTAATATTGACAGTCTACCTAAAAATAAAAATTTCGGTACCAATCCAAGCTCTTAATAATAATACTACGGTTTGCGTCAATCAATTTTTCTATTTTCTATTTAAATAACACGGGAAAAAAACTTTTTATTTTTTAGAATTTTCTAACTTACAAGCCAATCAACGAATTATTATGCACGACAGATATTTTTGTAGGATATTGAATGCTCTACAACAAAAGTCTCATCATTTTTTGATAAATCTAACTGTTCAAAAGTTATTTGAGCTTAAAGTCAAATTTATAGAAAATTTTGAGATCTTCTTACTTTTCCGGCGAAACTATCAGTTTTATCAGAAAATCTCATAGAAACTTTTTTGTAGGTAATTTCATTTCTCAAAAATTATTATGAATATAGTTTTTTAAAATTTCGCTTTTTTTTCTAGTTATTTTCATTTCTATGTCAAGCTCTTAAAAAAATAGTTTTCTGATTGATTTTTTATAAATTCTAAAATATATTTTTTGTATTTTAACTTATATTTTTTAAATAAATTTTTTTCGTGGGGGGTTTTTAACGTAAGGATTTTCGTATGCTCCAACTAATAGAAAAAAAAGTTGCTTGAACCAAGAGAAAAATTTCTTAGGAGAAAAGATATATGTAGAGGAGAGGAAATTCACCAGTCCTAGGTAATAGCATTGGGAGTAGTTCGGTGCTCGCCACTAGATAGCGCCTACCACTTGTGAAGTGTCCCTGGTAAGAAACGTAGTTCAGACGTATTGTATTCCAGACTTGGAAGCAATTCTGACACGAGCACTCCTCTGTTCTTGACAGAGTGACAAGTGCCATTTTTGGTGGTAATATAGTATATCCTATATTACTTCATGACATGAAATCTAATTGTTAATATAGATCCAACGTAGATTTTAATATATTTGATTTTTTAATTTTTTTACCATTTAATAATATATAAAATTATTTTTTTCCGGGAATCGATAATTTTTGATTAATTTAAAATCGAAATCTTCCGGAAATATCTGATTAAATCCGATTGAAACTAATTGAAAGTCAATCGGAAATTTCTGATTAACTTTCAATCAGAATCATTCGGAAGTTTCCGATTGAATCCGATTGAAACTGATTGAATGTCAATCAGAAATTTCCGATTAAATCTGATAGGACGTTTTTAATCAGTTTCAATCGGAGTTTTTAATCAGGGATGCTACAGACAATCATTATTAACGCAAAAAACCAAGCTATCCCTAATAAACTCCTACGTCCTGACAAAAGTGTACTACCAGACCATATACAAGAACTCATACGCAAGAGAAACAGGATAAGGAATATATATCAAAGAACAAAAGTAGACATATACAGACAACAGAAAAACAGCCTTTCTAATACAATAACCAGAGAAATACAAACGTGGAACAATGACAACTGGGAGAAAAAAACTGCAAAATCTAAATGTTAAAGATAACTCAATCTGGAAGACAGCCAAATCTTTTACAAAAAAACTAGACAATAAAATCCCGACCTTACATGGACCAAACGGCTTAGTATTTACTGACACCGAAAAAGCTAACGCATTAGCAGAAAACTTTGAGCAGGAACATCATTTGACTGAAAACGACGGCGACGTTGAGACAGAAACACTAATCAATAATCACAATTCACATACGAAGAAATTATAAACATATGCGTAGATAAAGACGACGTGAAGCTAACAACACCACATGAAATAGTTAAAGCCATAAAGAAAACAAAATCAAAAAAAGCACCGGGGCCGGATGGAATACAAAATATCTTGTTAAAAAACCTTCCTAAAAAAGTCATTGTACAGCTTATGTACGTCTTTAACACTTGTATGTTGATATCCTACTTTCCAAAAATATGGAAGAAAGCCAATATATTGGCCTTCCCCAAGCCTAACAAAGACAAGCTGTTCCCCCAAAACTACCGTCCTATTAGCTTGCTTCCTACTTTGAGCAAGATATTCGAAATAATTATTCTCAACAGAATTAAAAAATTTGAAGGAAATAATAATATCATGAGGGAGGAACAGTTTGGTTTTCGTGATAAAAGGAGCACAATCCATCAGCTTTCGAGAATTACTAATTACATAACAACTAATTTTAATCTCAATAAATCAACGGCTATGATCCTTCTCGATATCGAGAAGGCTTTCGACACGGTCTGGCATAAAGGTTTAATATATAAATTAAAGCTCATTGGAATGCCAATACACATAATTAAACTACTGCAAAGTTATCAGATAAAAAGAACTTTTAGCGTTGTAGTGAACGGTGCTGCATCAAAATTACAAACAGTTGTGGCAGGGGTGCCGCAAGGCTCTATCCTAGAGCCACAACTTTTCTCATATTATATCAATGATCTCCCCATAGATCCTAACACGAATACAGCTCTGTTTGGTGACGACACAGCAGTCTACATAGCTTCTTGGAATAAAAACAACGCAATCAAAAAGTTGCGCAAAACCCTCAATGGCTTCATGGAATATTATAATAAGTGGGAAATAAAAATAAATGCAGCCAAAACTGAAAGTATCATATTTAGTCACAAAAAGAAACTAAAAAGAGGGGAGAATGATCTCAATATTACAATTAACAATGAGGTAGTTAAGCCTAAAAATAATGTAAAATACTTAGGAGTAACTCTAAGCAATAGGTTGAATCATAAACTACATATATCTAAAGCGTGCAATAAAGCATACGCCATACGAAACCTCCTGTTTCCACTCATAAATAAAAAAAGCAAGTTATCTACAAAAAATAAAATTATACTGTACAAAGCATTAATTAAACCAATAATACTATATGCGGCACCCATATGGGGCAACGCCTCAAAAACATTAATATCAAAAATGCAAACTGTACAAAATAAAATACTAAGAGTGATAGCTAATGTGGGACCTGAAGTATCTAACGTAAAAATAAAAAATAAGCTAAATATTAATGATATAACAAATGACATATATATGCAAACAAAAAAGTTCTATGAAACTAGTGTTAAGCAACATAAAATATTGAATGACATAGGGGCACTAAATAAGAACAACGCTCCGTTTCGAATAAAATACAAATTACCTCACAGCTTGCTGTGGAACAGCCCCTGTAAATAGTTTAGATATAAGTAGTTGTAAGATGTACATAGTAGTATATAAGATAGTAAGTAAGAATAAAGAAATCTCATGGGCTTTTTTTTAATTTTTACCCTATCCAAATATATAAATACACAAGTATTATTACTTAATTACATAAAAATACAAACATTTAATGTAACAGAAAAATGTAACTGGTAAAACTGCGTAGGCAATAGGTACAGCCATAAAAATGTAAAACATACTCCTGTAAACTTGTAATGATAAATAAAAACAATACTCAAATATGAATGTGTGATTCAGTTTGAATATTTCTGTCATCTGACAAAGTAACAAATGTCTTTTTAGATTGTACTATAGTATATTCTATATAACATCATTTCCTTTAATATTTAATATTAGAGTTTACTTGAATAATATTTTTCGAAATAAAATAACAAAAAATTACGTTTCAGCTAAAAAAAAAAAATCTACATGTCAATTGTTCGGAGAGAGAATACATTTTTGACTGAGAAAAAATTTGAGTCTTTATTAAAAAAGCAAACTTTTGGAGCAGAAAATTTTTTTTTCTCGGCCCAAGCAACTTTTATTTTCACTTAAACAATTTATTTTTTGGAGTAAGAGATTTTTTTTCTTGCGCCAAGAGATTTTTTTTTTTTTGGTTCGAAACGTTGATTTTTAGGCGAGAGATGACTTATTTTCTTTAGCTAAGAATTTCTTTCCTTAAACTAAGAAATTTTCAATTTCGCTTCAAAAATAAATTTTTTTGGAGCAAGTAAATTAATGGTCTTGAATAAAAAAAACTTTATATAATACATGCTCAAAATAAACGCCGTTAAATGCCTAACCTCGGCCTCATAAAGCTGCATAACTCGCAAAAAAAAATTCTCTAGATAATACATGCGCATTAAATTGATCAGCAAACGACTGTAGATCGTCATTTATTGGTAAGTTTGTGTCACCTTGAATTAATAACCTGAATTATAATTTTATTAAAAAGTGATTAAAATTAAAAATGGAATCAAAGGAGGATAATACAAGCAAAAGTGAACCAGCAACTCCACCAGAATTTTCTCAAGCTGCTGATCAAATTTCTTACAATTTATTGCTAGATAAATTAAGCAACGCTTATTCAAAAGCTTATACGCAATTTATGGATTGGCGGCAAACTAATAATTTTTGTTTTCAAATTTAGCAGAAATTCTTAAATTTTTTTCTCCATGTAGTCATAATTGTTATCATCAACATTAAAGTGTTATTCAACAAAATTATCTCAAAAAAATAATTATCATCGGAAACGTCAAAGGTCACTATTTTCAACATAGAAAAGTCACGATCTGCAATTTATTAAAAATTCTTTAATTTTTTTCTCCGTATAGTAAAAATTATTATCATCGACATTAAAGAGTTTTGCAACAAAGTATTGCAATGAAATAATTATCATTGGAAATGGTAAAGGTCACTACTTTCAGCAGATAAAAACTAGCGATCTGCAAATCGATTACACAAAAGCTCATAGAACTTCGAGAACAACGATTGGTAATAAATCATAATTGCTTATATATTTTTAATTATAACTTTTTTGTTATTGAATTTATACAAAAAACAATTTTAATATTTTTTGTAGAAAATTTTAAGCTCTATAAATCTTCGATCGTTTAGCTGCAATATTAAAATTAAATAACTATTGTTTTTCCAGCTCAAGATACAAAATCGAAAAAATGTCGAAAATAATTTTATTATTATCAATTTTCGTATTGATTAGTCTCTACGCTGGTACAGATGCAGGATGTCCAGGCAAATGGGTGAGTAATTACCATAACACAATAAAAAAATCGAAGCAATGAATGGTCCTGCGAGCCAACCATAAATTTTCCCACTATTTTCAAGCTTGAAAAGCTTGATAACATTATTATTAGTAAGCTGTTGAGCTCATCGAGCTTAGAAAACTGTTGGACGAACAAATCCATACGGAAAAATATATATCCGAGATTATATGGCAGCAAAATAGCATATACATACGACAATATCAAAGATATGAGCCGGATATCTACTATTTTGGCGGGATATACTTTTTCATGCGAGAAATATTCATTTCACTGAAAAAAAGTAATTTTTATCCGACGAAGTCTGCGGGACAAATCAACCGATGTGCACATGCATGCTTTGTGACAATCGAAATAGCTTTTTGAGACTTTGATCGAATCAAACTCGGAAACAAAGCGGTCGAGTGATTTACGAGTTATGTAATAAAAATTAAAAAAGAAAATTTGTTTTTTTATTTGTACATTCTGTAAGAATTGGAAACTACTCAATCGTTCGACTTCCAAATCTAATCCATTTTAAGTCTTGGTGAACCCTTTTGATTGCCGCCGTAAACATTCGATTCGTTTCACAGCGAGAGAAAAATATCGTCAGACCGAGTATACGTATTGATATACTGAAAAAAAAAACCTGTATTCAAGTATCTGCGTATTTGTATTCTCCTAAGTAAATATTTGTTTAATCATAGCAAACATATACTCCAACCCAGTAATATTTTCTTGATTTAAGAATTTGTATTCTTATTTTTAGAAAATAACCTTAGTTGAAGTTCATTTTTAGTCAAAACTCTACTATTTAAAATATATTTTTAACACATGTTTTATATTTATTTAAATACTTTTTATCTATTTTTAATATTTTTCTTTTTCATATAAAAAATGTATATTTTTATTATTTTAACATATATTTTTTTTATGAATTTTTTTCATTGGGATAGCCCTCCGTAACTCCGAAAGTAACTACTGTGAATGCTTTAGTCGATTTAATTTCTCCTACCATGGCTTCACTCGGAGTGAATAGCCAATTTTGTTGTACGGATCATCGCGCTGCCAAAGCGGATACTTATATTAATGAAACTACATATGTTTACAAAGGCTATTTAACGTATTCTTAAATGTACTAAATTAATACTCATCCTAATCTAATACATATCTTTAATTTAGTAATACGATAGTCTATTAAATTAACATGCGAGTATTCTTATAGTAGTCCCGGTGGAAAAGTCCTAAAATGGAAAGTGGGAGTATAGGAAATATGTGCTTGCTAATGATAGTGGAAGGACAACTTTATTGTTGGGGCTACTATAAATAATATACGAATCGTTATTTTGACGATACGTTATTTAAAGATACATTAGATATAATTATTCTGACAATATTTTCCTCGTCGTGTGCGTCGGTTGAAAGTTGATACAATAAAAATTATTCGTTCATAACTTTCGATAAACGACAATAATTTCAACTGAAAAATGAATAATCATTAAAATATATTTTTTTTAGTGTCATCCATCCCAAGGTTATGGCTGTTGTGATGGATATACGTGCAGTTCGCATTTTTGGCAAGGTGATTGCATAACTGACAGCGAGTCCTTCCGTCGAACAGTTCCAGGAAAATAATTATAACAATACAGTAAAAATTTAAAGATATATTTTTCCAATCAATAAAACTCTTAATACACAAAAAATTTTTTAATTGATTTTCATTAATTGACAATTTTATATCTTCTTTATCAACTCTAGGAGCTATTATTTTACACGGTGAAAAAAATACAGTAAAATTTACTGAAGAAAATGAGAATAATTATTAAATTTATAGATAGTAACTTGAAACGCTTTTGATTTAAATGAAAAATTCATAAACAAAAGTGAATTTTACTGTCCCGTTTATTAAATTTCACTATCCCGTTTAGTAAATTTTATGCCAAGGCTCGACCTACAGTCATCCTAGGCGATTCCTACCTGGGGAGTATCTAAAGGAGAATTGTCCGAGCTTTCAGGTACGAGGAAGCCAGAGCATACCGTCACAAATTGTTATAAACAAGTGCATTGTTAATTAGATTTAATAAAATTTTTTTTTTTTTTTTTAGGAAGAGATGATTAATGAAAATAACTATTTTCAGTAAAAAAAAAACGTTTTTTAAAAAACATTTTTTATTGCTAAACAGCGCATTTGCTAATTCATAATTTTGTTTTCTACTCAATATTAATATTAAGTTTTAATTTCGTTTAAATCATAATTTATCATATGTTCCTTTATATTAGAAAAAAAAATTATTTTATTTATATATTATTGGTTTCTTAAGCAAAAAATTTGTTATAAACAAATAAATTTTCACTTAATAATGCCAAAAATAATTTTTTTTTATTTTCAAAAATCAAAAAAAAAATCTTTTGAACCAATGATCAAAAAAATCTCAAAGTTGAGGATGAGTTTTTTGATGAGTACACGGGAAAAAAAGAAACTCAAAATAAGATGGAATTTATAGTCGCCAAATAAAAACTTACTTTCCGGAGAGAAATTTACAATCCAAATCAAAAACTACTATTAATAATGGAAAGTTCCATTTTTTTCATTGATTCTTACAATCGGTATTATAAATTTTACGATTTGTAAAAATTATAATGCAGACTATTAAAAATTGAATAAATAATGGTAACAATCTATAATTATTTCACAACGATCATTCTGAAAATAGCAATATTCAAAAATCTTTTTGATAATATTACAATTCTGAGTTAAAAAGATTTATGAGCGTAGAAATTTAGTATTATAATTCATTAACAATAAATTACTGTAAAACTTATATTTATTTTTATCTATTCTGTAAAATTCTGTAGATAAAATAAAAAACATTAGTATAGAGTAGATAGTGATTTTTATCTGGAAACACCAGAAAAATCATACGTGACTCAAGTTATGTTTTTATGAATTTCGCAAAAATTATTCACTTATATCCCGATTAGTACAATTTGTAAGATTATTAATATTACTTCGTAAGATTTTGGAACTATCTCTGAAAACATTGTAGTAAGAACTATAATTAATTATAATAAAATAATTTAATTTATATATGAATTTATTCTTGGATTATTTTAACCAACTTTCCCTATCCTAAATCAAGTGGCGTACTCAGCTACATCAGACATTTCGAACCCAGTGCTCAACATCCAAATGAGCATTTGAAGAAGGATTGTCCGAACTTCCTGGTACGAGGAAGCTAGGGCAAACCCTTACAAAATATAATCTTAAGTTCATTGTATTTTATTTATATTTGGCATATACTTCGAGAAATTCGAATGGTACTTATAGCCGAGTGGTTGGCATGCTTGCATTCGAACTAGATTATTCGCAACATTTGAGATATATCCATAAGCAAATATACAGATACATTCCAACAATATATAATACATATATAAATAGATAGCAGTGATTCTTTTAATCAACAGATATTATTATTCTAAATAAACTGTTGTCATTTATACTTTGGGTTACGTAAAGTTTTGATTTTTTTTCAACATTTTGAGATTACTTTCTCGGATTGTAATTATGTTTTTTCTAATATAGTAAAAATTCTTTAATTTTTTTCTCCATGTAGTAAAAATTATTATGATTGACATTAAAGTGTTATGCAACAAAATTATCACAATAAAATAATTATCATTGGAAATGGTAAAGGTCACTATTTTTAATGTACAAAAGTTATCGATTCGCAATTGAGTAAAAATTCTTTGATTTTTTTTCTACTCGTAGTAAAAATTATTATTATTGACATTAACTCTTTCCCGGTTTGAAGTCTCGAGGAGTCCCGGTATGAGCTGTGTGGGAATAAAACCAATCACAGTTCTTAGTAAGGCTGTGTGGGTATCGATTTAATCGTATTAGTGCATGCATGCTTCCTCTTCTACTATTTTTTTTGTCTCTTCTCTTCTGAATAGGCTAGCACACTCTCATTTGAAAATGAAGACGTACAATCCGAATCAAGAGTAGGGATTCAAGGTCAACCAGGAAAGGGTTAAAGTGTTGTGTAACAAAACTATCACAGAAAAATAATTATCGTCCCGGAAAATAATGTCTTCATGAAATTTCATGAAGTTTTATAAAATTAGTGAAATTTTACAAAGTTGCATACAATTTCATACAATTATATATAATTTTATAAAATTATATATATCTTTATAAAAATTTATGAAGTTTTAAAAACTGTTAACGAGGTCCCAAGGAGTTTTTGATATGAAATTTTATATATTTTTGTGAAATTTTACATGGTTTTACAAAGTTTTATAAATTTGGTGAAATTTCATGATATTTTGGGAAATTTCGTGAAAGACTAAAACTTTGTTCTTGTAAAATTTCATCAAGTTTGCATAACTTTATAAATTTTTTTAAAACTATTTTATATGTCTCATAAAAATTTCATAAATTTCATAAAATTTTACATAATTGTTATGCAGATTCCCTAGTAAAAATAAAAGAGGGCCGCTTCGTTTGTCATCTACCGCTAACATTGATTCTGACGCTAGCGAGGCACTGGCCAAAGCCTCGTTTCATTTTTACTAGGGTTCTACGGACATAATGATGTGAAATTTGATATATTTACATTAAATTTTATGAAATCAATGCTTTTACTCTATTTAGTATAGAGGTATTTACGAATAAAGAAGTAAAGGATAGAGTTATTATCTTGTCATATAAATTTCTGATCGTTTTCTCAATATTTTGGTACCTCATCGACAAGTAAAAAACCAGCCTTAAAACTTCTATCTCATAGATGTCACAAAGCCAAGTGTGCAACTTAGCTTACTCCTTTAAAAAATATTCATATATTATTCCTAAAATTAATTATATAATTTTTTTAATAAATGGATTTTATACAATAATATTCGAAAATAATAACAATTTCTTAAGACTGCCTGGAAAAAAATGATCAGACCTGATCAGACATGAACTGGCATGAGTTTTCAGGCCTGATCAGGCATGAAAAATGACCATGCCTGACCAGACCTGGCCAGACATGTTCAGGTCTGATCATGTCTGTTCAGGCCCATCCGGGTAAAAAAATTACAGATAAAAAATGGCCCTGGATAATTATATATAATTATGGATAACTATATTATACAATTATATATAATTATTCCTATAAAAATGAAACAAAAACAATCGGGGGTGTGCAGGATTCGAATCGTGGATTTTGCGCTCGGAAGTTTAACCCGCTACCCGTTGACCTAAGAGATTGACTTGAAAAGTTAGTTTCATATGAACTTCAAGTAATAAAAATCTTATACGTGATAGATTCTTAGTCAACAAAATTTTATATTTTATACATGATAGATTTTAGTTAATAAAACTTTATATCTAATTTATTAATTGTTGATTAATAGTTATATGAAATTCTATATAAGTTATATATAATTATAACTACGTTAGCTATATGTAAATATAACTAAGGTAGTTATATTTAATTATAACTAAGATTTTAAATTTGATCCCATACATCAGGCATGATCGGACATGGACAGACATGAACATGTATGATCAGGTATGATCAGGCCTAAGCGTATTCAACGCTTCAGACATGAACAGGCATGGACAGGCATGAACCGGCATGGACAGGCACGAACCGGCATGGTCAGGTATGATCAGGCCTGATCATGTCTAATGTCAGGCCTGATCATACATGAACAGGCATGGTCAGGTCTAATTTCAGGCCTGGTCATATATGAACAGGCATGGTCAGGTCTGATCATTTTTTCCCGGGTGCCACTCTAAAACCAAGTGTGTTACAAACGTATTATTTTAACACATATTAAATGTGTTCTATGCTTAAGGCCATAAGCGAAACTATAGTTTTTTGTAGTCATTTAAAACACGTTTCACGGTGTATTAAATATCGATAGATTGCTAATGGCGTTTCAATGTTATTAAGTAAGTGTGTAAATTTTGACTACCCATTTGGTTTTACAGTGTAATAATTTGTAATATCTTCTTATGTAATAATTGCGAATCAGTAAATTTGACTGAATGTTTTGTAATAATTAAAATAAAGAATGTGTTTTTTCATATTTGTTAGTAAGTTTTACAACAATATTGTAGTTTTTACTATGTATATTTTTTTCTTCGTGTAGGAATATAATTTTGTTAAGATAAACTTGGTTTTAAACCTGAAAGTTAGCGAAATGTGATTAATATTTGATCATCATATTACCTTGAGGTCAATTACTTCAGTAATCCTAAAGTACAAGATTTATATCATCTTTAATCTATCTCATAAACGTACATTTTTGTTTGGCTTATGTTTATTTAGCTACTAACAAATATAATTATCTCACCTATTTGCGAAAAGAAAAAAAAAATCATTCTTTTATAATTATTTTACACAAGAATTTTTCTTATGTATTAAACATTTTAATAATTCCTATGTTTGACATGGAAAAAACTCCTATGCTACAAAGGAAAAATTACTGTGTTAATATAGGAACAATTCTTATGTTGACGTAGGAATGTTCCCTATGTAGACACAGTAACTTTTACTATCTTAACATAGGAAAGTTTCCTATATATTATAGGAAAAGTTTCTACAATACATAGTATTTTTTGCTAAATTTCCATAGGAAATTCCCCTATGTTTACATTGAAACAATTTCTATGTTCACATAGTAATAGTTACAATGCCAACATAGGAAAAATTACTGTTTTTTTCTCTCCATGTAGAAAGGCGTGGGCGGCAATATGGTAGCAAGGAGGGGGGGGGGAATTAAATGAGCTAGAAAGAATATAGATAAAGTTCGAAAAATCCCGAAAGTCATTCAACTTAATCTTTAAAAAAAATTTCTAAAAAAGTTTTATGATGGTAATATTTTACTTTGTGTTCCTAAAGGTCTTGACTTTAAGGAAAACTGTGTTAATAATTATACTCGTTTCTATTATAATAAATTTTTTTTCTTACAGCAATTTTGTATCGATAGCGGAATATTTATGATAATTCATTATCTGTTCTAAAATATCACGCATTTGTTGGTAACCGTCGATTTGCCACGAAACCGTTATAAATGTTTTCAGTTCAAAACATAAAAAATTTCTTAGCGTTAGTAAAATTTTTTTTGCGTCAAGAAATATTTCTTCTCTGTGTATAGACAGAATTTATATATGAAAATTTTCATTTTAATATCTTTTTTATTTCAGTTTGCCATTAATTATATTTTCGAAAATGGGCTTCAAATTGATTTCCTTTTTTATGTTATTCGCACTACTTTCAATAGTTAATTGCGTCCAAGGATGTGGAACAGCGGGTGCACCTGTAGGTTAAAATATTTATTTTAAATATAATTATTTAGCTATTTTTACTTTAGTTGTCCTATATTTATTTATTGTTGCAGTGTAAAAGCCAGCGAGATTGTTGTGGTGGCTTATTTTGCTTTCAAGCCGCTAATGGAACATTTTGCAAACGAGAAAGCGGATAAATTATTGAATTTTGAACAGTAAAAAGCAAAACAAATATTTGAAGTGTTTAAAACATGTTGTTAAAACTGAGTGTATTCTTTCTTGAAGGTTTTCTATTTTACACTCCTTCATCCTGCAACTTTTAAGATCGGTCCGGTAGTGGGTCTTACATAATTACTATTTTTTTTCGATTTCTGAATATTGAAAAAATTCTTTTTTCGCTATAAATTATTATCGGTACCGATTTTTGACACTGTATACTTTTTTTACGTATTATATATTGATTTCGATATAGACCTACTATCGAACTGGGCCTAAAAGTTGTAAGATGGATAGAAGTTTAAGATAGAAAATCTTTAAGGAAATCGAAGCATACACTAAAAAAAATTTTTATTTGAGCCAAAAATATCGTATATTTGGATATGACCAAACAAATATTTAATTGTGAATAAGATATAATATATTTGAGTAGTTTAATTGCATAAAATAAGTGATTTATTTGTGGCAAAGAAATGATCTAATTGTTACAAATAAATAAGGGCTTCAAATATATGTATTGTATCACCAAATTTTAGGTTATTTGCCACAAATTTAATATCTTTACCATAAATATATCAATTACTAACCACAAATAAATGTTATGTTTCTATCAAATTATAAAATTTAGTTGTACCAAATATATTTATTTGTCATTAAAAAATATTTGAAAAAATGACACAAATAAATTAATTTATTTGGCACAAGTATTTCTTTTTTTCAGTGTATACACAGTTTTAAAAACATGATTGAAAACTTAAAATTCCAATATCTCGATTATGAACACTTCAAGTATTTGTTTTGTATTATTTTCTGTAAAAACCATCTATAAACGAAAATTTTGAAAAAAAAAAAAAAAAAAAAAAAAACCATTGAATCCGACCCTTATTACAAAATTTATAATAAAAAAATCTCAAAATAAATCAGGAAGCCTCATGAAGTGAACACCACAAATGCATATTATACAAATGCTCAAACAGGATACAGATTTACATAACTTGTTTAAAAGCTTTAATAAGGTGTGTATCTGCAGCGTTTTTTAACAGACAGATAATTCATTGTAATCGATTCATTAGTTTAAAGAATGTCATATAAGAAAAATTACCACTCTTACATTTTTCTCTGATGTTTCATATTTCAACGGTTTATAATTTGATTTGAAACTCCTTACTTTTTTATCAAAGCAACTTAAAAGTATAAATGAATTAAACTTACCAGTTCACATGTTCCAATCCTTATTTTTAACTTACCGCTGAGAAAATTAAAAATTTTCAAAAAAAAAAAAGAAATTAAATTTACTGGTTTCGCTCTGATTATCGAAAACCGAGTTTTGACCAAATTCGACGTTTTAGGGTCCTAGAAAGCCATTCTATTTTCAAGAAGATGTCCAAATGTATGAATGTGCTCGATTAGAAATTTTGGTAAGGCTTGCCGAAGACTCAGTTTGGCCCGAACTAAGCTTGCCTGACTAAGGCAAGCCTAGTTCGTATCTTTTCAGATCTTTATGAGGCAAAACAAACATTGGCTGGCCGGAAAAATTCCAGATTCGATTATGATCACGAATCTCTGTGGCATTGCCGAAGTACGGTATATTATTGGAATTCCTGACTGGTAGGTAGCAATGGTAACTTAAGGTTTGCCGAAGTTTAGTATGCTAAAGTCTTATGAAACTAAGAAAGTCTGAAATTTGGCATGCCTTATTCAGGCCTAACCACTGCCTGGCTAACATTTCTAATCAAGTAAGTCTTTCCAGACTTACGCCAAATGAGGCAACCGAACTAGACCGAGATCCCGAAAGTAATACAGTTGCGAGGCACTGCCTAATTTGGCTGTCTTTTTGGGCAGCGGTTTGGAAACCAGTTATCATCAGATAGGGGTATCCTGTATTTCCCTAAGACTCACTAATATATTTCATTATGACTATGTCACTCTATACAACTTATGATTGTGATTCTAATGATAATAATAATAATTTTCAAATTGAGAATTTCTGAAAAAAAAATTGCTTGTGTTAATTTTTTAAAAATGGTTTTATCACCAGAAAATTTTTAAAAAATTATGAATAATTGGCTGTATAAATCGAACATTACTCGATAAAACGGGTAGAGTTTCAATATGATTCTGACAGTTCACGCTGTTTTTTGAATTTTGTTTATCTACAACTTGCACATCAGTGATAGCCCTGATTAAACAACTGAATTCAATTGAATTAAATTTTTAATTCTATTTAATTCAGATAAATTCTGTTAATTCGGTACCTAACTTAAAGATGAATTCTGTTTAGTTCGGCTGAAAAACCAAAATTTGTTCAAATTAAAACGAATTTAAATAATTCTATTCGGTTTAATTCTGATTAATTCGAAAATAATTCTACAATTTCAGGTTCTGAATCCGAATTAAACTGAATTTAAACAAGTTTGAAATTTTTAAATTGGTTTTATTCTGTTTAATTCAAATTCAAATTTTAAATTCAGTTGAATTCTGTTTTGCAGAATTCGACAGAATATAATAGAATTAAAATTATGAATTCGGTTGAATTCAGTTTTTTTAATCAGGGAGCCAAATACTGTCGAGTACAGATACTGTCTACTTTTTCCTATATAAATTAGTATTTTTCGTTCCATACGTAGCACCAGACCCTGGACATTATAAATAATAAAATGAGATATAAGATTTTTACAAATTGTTAATCATAAATTGATTATAATTATTAAAAGTTAATGTAACAATAATTGTTATACTTCAAATATTTGTATTTATATTTATCATAACATGAATGAAATTACATGATCAGAGTTACAGGTTGTACATTAGATTTGCCTTAAAATTACACGTGCAATTGAAAATTTTTCACACTAATTCAAAAAATGAATCATAATTTTGAAAAACGATTCGTTGAAAATGAAAAACATCATTTTTTTTGTCTACAATTATGTTAAAATCTTTGAATCATGATTAGTAATTTTCATAAAAAATGTATGTAGAAATGACGATTTGATGAAAAAAAAAATATTTTTGGAACTTTCGTTTGGCACTTGAAGTAAGGTTGCTGAAAAAGATCCACATAAACACTAACAAAAATTTTACATTCTTTGACAAAGTATATATTGAATAAATGAAAATATTAAAATTCAAAGCAAACGTGTAATTTTGAATTCACTTTGGTGTAAAAAATTTCTAACTACAAGTGTAATTTTGATTAAAATTTTATGTGATTTAAACATAAAATTACCACTAATTTTTACGAAAATAATATTGATTTATCCCTGGCGAATCCAAATTACGGTAAATTACCGTATTTTACCGCAGAATATCGCATGTTATTGCAAACTCTCCGTTTTACGGTAATTTGCGGCAAATTACGTTCAAATTCGGCAAAAATACAGCAATTTACGGTAGCACAGTGAAATATTTCAATTTAGGTAATTCGGATCGGCCAGAGAAGTGACTCTGTTAAATTATAACTTTCTATTATAATTACTGTTCAATACTATACGCGTATTAGAAAATATAATCGTGGTTATCATTTATTAATATATTATAAAAAATTCGCCTGCTGAAAAATTGATTCTTTTTTTTTTTTGAGTTTATTTTTATTTTTCAGAAAGTGTTTAACTATTCGAAAATATTTGTTGATAATTTTTTATTACATTTTTTCTGAAAAAATAACTAATGTGCATTTTTTAAGATATTGTATTAAAATTTCTTAAAATATACTTATTAATCTTATATTAAATTACTTTTATAGTCAACATTTATTAATTTATCCTTATCAAAAATATCTTTTAGTTCAAATGATAAGCATTATTTTTAATAATTCCTTATTGATTGAAAAATTTATATCATAACATACCAGTTTATATGATGAAGTATAGGAGGTATAATAATGTTTTTTATCATGAGTGCGATATGAGTACCATTTTAGTGCTCGCTGTTTTGTTTCCTGTAGCTTTTTGGTGATTCAACTGCTACAAATTTGCGTGTGACAAGCAAATTTCCACCTAGTCGCACGCAGATTATCGTTTAACCCATAAAAACGTCACGGCAACAGTTGAACCACCAAAAAGCTACTTGGGGAATAAAACAGCGAGCACTAAAATAGTACTCACATCGCATTCATGATAAAAAAAAAGTGTGTTCAATTCGTGCGGTGTTGTCGATTACCTACACGAGCGAACTCACTTCGTTCGTGCGCTCAACTTCGCTCTCGTGGGCAATCGACAACTTACCGCACTAGTTGTACAATATACTATTAAAAAACTAATTTTTGAAATCTGATCAACTTTTTATACCTTATATTACAGTTAATACTGAAACAGCACTAACACACTTTGTACTTGAGTTGTTTACATCACCTAAATTTTTCATCACTTTTATTGATGATCATGTTATCGTATTATTACGAATTTTTATAAATATGTTCCTTAATCGATGAGTTAATTAGTTCGTTATTTAAAAATGATAACATAAATAATAAACAAGATATAATTTGAATAAATAGATAATAAAATTTCTAAATCAAAAAGTATTCGATATTTTCTATTTTTATGAAAGATAAAAATTTTCTGATATTAATTTTCTATATTTACAAGTTGTTTTTGGATACTTATCTATGTACATTGTGAATACTTAGCCAGTGATTCCTTATTTATCATTTTACATAAAAAACTACTATTTATAGTACTCACAGTGTAAGTATCGTAACATACAAAATAGTATAATTTTTTTTTATTACAAAATTTATAAATATTTATAATTAGTTGTTGTATTGTGAGAATAGTTGGATAAGATTCAAAATGCTTTAAAGTACTGCATTTTATGCCCGGGTCGAAAAATTAGATCTGATTTCAGTCTATAACTGGACCGCATTTGGACCAATTGGTCTGTATTTGAATTAGTTGATCTGTTTTAGACCTTTTATAAAAATTTCAGGCTGCTTTTGATCTGTTGTTTTAAAAAACAAATGCGTTACGGGCAGATAAAACTAGATTAATTTTTGACCTTATTACAATTTTAGTTCCAAAAATTTGTAAGAACAAAACTAGATTAAATCATGGACTTGTAATGTTTTTGTTTATGGACAATATTTATAGAAAATAATTAAAGTTCTAGAATTGATTATGTTTTGTTTACTATGTACTTGATGCCTTTTGTTTGAAAGTGTCGACAGTTAATGATAGCTTGACAATTTTATTTTTTAATTGTCTTGACTGAATATTTATAATATTGAATAAGATTGCACTTAAAATGTCAAGTAGTTTTTCTTATTTATTTGCTAAAATCGAAAAATACTTTAGTATTAGAAACCACCAAATTTTTTGTGACATCTTATTACGAAAGCGCATTAGCACGTTTCAAATATCAAGAAAATTAAAATAAATTTATAAATCTAGATTATTGTAATAATTTATATTTGCAAAAAGTCCTATTTTTTATTTAAAGGCGATTAAAAACAGATTAAGTATAGTCCGAAAATAAGTCTGATATTGGCTTGGATAGGGAATAATACGGACATAAACCGATTAAATTACCATATAAAATGAATACGATTTAAAAACCAAAATTAAATAAAAAATATTTTAATTTATCGTTTATTGTGAAACAGATCTAATTTTTCAACCTGGGTGGTGAATAAATTTAACTGTGGAATCATGTAGTAAAACTACAATTAATTTTCATGTTATTTAAATATTCTTAATAATTTTTATAATTTACATATGGCGATAAAAACGTGTATTAAAAATTCTTCGAACATATTTTGTTTTAAATTATATGTGAAGATTTTCGTGAAAACCATTGATTCCATTATGTTTTTTTTTAATTGAATTTTTGTGATTAACAGAATTTGTAGGTGCTGGTGCTATACGATTGACTCCTGGAGGGATCCCATTTGCTAAATGACCAATGCCATTTTGGAATAATCGCGATGCTCCATTGGCAGCACCATTTAAATGACCGTGATTACCATTTTTACGAGAAGATTTGAGTACGTCGTTAGTAATTCGAGCACTTTCATCTACAGCGTCACGAATTTTTGTACCTATTTCTTTTTTAACTCCACGATGATTGATACCATTTGTCATTTTATTCACTGAAAGAAGATTGTGCTAATTATTGGACGAGAAAATTGAATTTTTCTTCATTATCAACGAGCGATGCAATTCAAAGCCATTTCAAAATTTAATTCTAATGGATTGTTCTCATTTTAATATAATAAAAATAATATACTTAACAACATGGAAATGTAGAGCAATGATTTTGAACAGCAATCAAATGTTAATTATTTTAATTAACGAAAAGATTTACTCATTGTTAAATAAAAAATAAAATTTACCTTGAATGGAATTATTTGTTTTTTGTTTATTCACATGGTTGCTTATTGTGTTAATGCCATTTTCAATGACATTTTTTGGTCGACCATTAGTCATTTCTGTTTTAACATGGTTTGAATTTGTATTATCAGATCTTATTATACTCGGATTATTATCGTCATCATTATCAACTGGTGTTGATGTTGCAAACCTCTGTATATTATCTTCTTCTTTACGACGCACTTGCCGCATTAACTGATAAAGACTCGCTTCGAATTCTTGTTGAACTGAAGGTACGTCAGTGTCTCCATCAATCTGTATTATAATTATATTTTTATTTTTAAACTAATTTCAAATTGAGCATCTCAACATAACTTTAACAATCATTAAAATTTTTATTAGAGTTCCCGAGTCAAAAAACAAATTCTACTTGGGGCCACAAAAAATTTAATTCATTAGATCTTTTATTTACCGCTCGAAAAATGATACGATATTGGTACTCATATCCTCAGTGAGAATTATGAGATCTAAATGCAAACTCTTCATCGATTTGAAATTCTAACGAAGCTCTCAAAACTTTAAAACAAAATTATCGTTTTTTGAACTTAAAAAATTTTTGAGTTGAAAAAAATATCTGAGTACTTACAAAAATTTATATATCAAATAAAATAAAATAATTAATTTATCATTATTATTATTATTATTATTATTATTATTATTATTATTATTATTATTATTGTTATTATTATTATTATTATTATTATTATTATTGTTATTATTATTATTATTATTATTATTATTATTATTATTATTATTATTATTATTATTATTATTATTATTATTATTATTATTATTATTATTATTATTATTATTATTATTCATTTTTATATATTCCTGGACAAACTTTTATTAGGTCTTAAAAAAAATTTTTTTTGAACTTCTTAAATAATATAGAATGCAATATCAAACATTTTGTTCTCAACAAATTTTTGTATTTTGATTAAAAAAATGTATCCAAATTTTCTTCAGGTTAATTATTTTCTCAATTCAAAGTCCAATTTGTCCCTCAAATACCTCACGTAGTATTTTAAAGTTTGAACTGGAATTTTTGGTTTGACTCGGGTTGGTAATAAAAAATAATATTAATGCGATTAAATATCGTTAATATAACCTGATAACACGAGTTGATCGTGAAAATGTTGGTCATTCATTAGTTTCCGACCAACTTGACGACAAGTTATCGATAACTTCAGCTTCTGCAACTTTTAGCTACAAGTTACCGCCAACTTTCTCAGAAAGTTGGCGCCAGTATGGAGCCGCAACAGGAATGCAAGTTTCTGAGAAAATTGAAAGGAAGCTTACCGTCAACTTATGATTGCCAACTTTTGCAAGCAACTTTTGCCATCAACTTTCTCAGAAAATGTCTGTCAACTATTGGAAGTACCAACTGTTGGCGGCCAACTTGGTGTCCAGTTGCGGCTGCAAGTTTCTCGTTAGTTTTTCGCCAACTTGGCTATCAGGGTATATAATTTATCAAATCTATATATCAACAGTCAATAATGTTATACTATGTTTTTCGAAAGAACTAATGACTTATAATAATTAAAATATATTTGTTGTAACTCATGTATACATGTATACATATGAACTGTCTTTTATATTGCTTTATATGCTCTTTAGATCAAGTCAATGAACATTCTTTGTAACTTATTTGTAACTTCAAAAAAATTTTTCCTTACGATTTCTATTTAAATAGTTTAAATAATTATTAATATTATACTGTACTATAATTTAATTTAATGTATATTTTATGTATTATGGCCCTTAGGGAGCTGAGCTTCAGGGTCAAATAAAAATTTATTAAATAAATAAAAAATAAATAAATAAAGTACGTCGCGATGTTATGATTAGACCCCATAATTATTTTGAAATGTCAATTTTTAAAAAACAAATTATTTTACTAATTAATTTAAAACTTTATTGTAAATCGTTTTCTTTTTTTTAACAATCTCTTTTTTCGATATGGGAATCATCGATAAATACTTACAGTTATCAAACGATTATCATTGTCAAGAGTTTTCAACATTGGTAACGTAATTTCACGAAAAACTTCAAGCCGTTTTCGAAATGCTGGGACACTATCATCAAGTTTTCCTCGTCCCAGTTGAAGCTTGGAACAGTCTAAAAGAACTAAAGATGGTTTTTGTCCAAACTGTAATTATAAAATCAAACGTTGCATTTACTTTTAAATAAAAAAAAAAAAATATTTCTGTTTTATTAACCCGTTGCGGTCACATGGGGTTTAGTGGACCCGGGCTAAACTTCGGGGCTATTTTCTGTTTAGAACGTTCCTTTAAAATTAGACTTGTTGTGATATCTGTTGTTTCTTGAGCCTAATATCATATGTTTCTGCATGTCTTGAAGGTCTTGATTGTGACAGTCAACCTGCAGACCCGGAATTGTGCGGACGTTTTTTCTTGTGGGGTATACCCCGAGTCAAAATTTGAAGGCTACATTCATTTCTCTAGTCCAAAATAGAACCGATTCAGAGCACTGTAAGCCGTCTTAATTCCTACATTGAATCTTAGGATCCTGCCATTTATTATGAGGTACGATTTAGAACCGCTAAGCCCGACATATATTTTAAAAAATTTTAAATTTTTTAATAAGTAGTAAGTAACGGTACTTAAATTGTAATTTTTTTCGATCATTCTAGAATATTTTTTATTATTTTAAATGTTTAAAATTATACTTGGAACTTTCAAATTTCCATCAGCAATTACTTTTTCCAAACAGTATAGAGAGTGAGAGTACCAATACCCAGCCCAGAACCAGTAGCCAGCCGCTTAATGTGAAATAATATCTATATATAATTTGAGCTAATTTTAAAGTATATGACCGGCTGGCTACTGATGAAGGGCTGGGTACTGGTGCTCTTACCCTATATGATAAGAAATAATTATAATATACGGAAGGCTCAATGTCGGCGTGACAACTAGTAGTGTGACAAAATTTTGAAGATTTTTTGTGAAATGAAGTGACTTTTTTTTATCAGTTATAATTATTGATATTTTAAGTATAAATACACGAATTAAAATATTTGTTTTTGGCAGTAAATAATGGTTATAATAGGGGAACGGGGGGTCCCTAAAATTTTTGTTCAGTTTAAATGATTTATGAACAGAGAACCCTTACAAAGTATTTGAGTTTGTAGTTTGCTTTTAACTCGTCTAAGTAGAAAAATTTTCTGCTGGACCCCATGTGAACGTAACGTTATTATTTGGAGGTGTGACCGCAACGGTTAAATGAGAAAAGTGCACTGACTTTGCTTTCGAATTCTTGAACTTGATTAAGATCTCGAGGAAATCCATCAATAACGATTCCGTCATTATCGCGATTAAGAAGAACCTGTTGTTCAACTAACTGCATCACAATATCTTGTGCAACCATTTCACCTGCAACAATGGAATCATTCACAACTGCATTGGACGATGCCATTGCTCGGAACAAATTTCCTATACTTATGTGTGCCCAATTGGGCATATTACGAATCGCTTGGGTACACAAATTCGATTTATTGCTTCCAGGTCCACCTGTATAATAATAATTTTCTTTTTTTTAATTTCAAAATTTCAGACTAAAACTTTATTTACTCAATAGAATAAATTACCGATAACCCAAATAAAACTAGGAAGTCCTTTTCTAGCTTTATTTGCTGTCTTGGCAGGATTGATTCTTGTTGTAGGTGATGGAGGCGCGATATGATTTGAATTTCCGGAAGTTGGGTAAGTGTGCTCTACTTTCACCTGATATTAAATAATATTTATAAAGATTTGATAAAATTTTAAAAACAATAAAAGTTTACCTCAGCTTCTAATGGTTGATGGGTTCTATCTCTTAATACTGATTCTGGAGAGCCAAGAATTTGTATTATTGCTTCACGGAAATCAACATAAACTTCACTCGGATTTCTTTCACCGTTGACCTATAAAGTATTTTATTATTAAATACAATTATAATAAAAATCTGACGTGTTTTATTCTTGACAGTAAGCAAACATGTCGATTAATGTCAACAGGGTACCCCTAATTCAAAGTAGGACATAGACAACTAATTCATAAAATATTAAAGAACTTTTCAAGGGGTCAATCAACAACAATAATAGCGTCGTACAAAGTTCATATTAAGCTGACTCAACCCTGAGCGTTATGCTCCACAACATTGATTATTCCATGAATTCATTAATTATTAACACAATTAAAGATTTTAACTGAACATTTAGCTTCCTTTTTTTAAATTTCGATATCGAACATGCATAAATATTTTTAAATGAAAATACATATTTACCTCTATGAGCATTCCACTTCTATCAAAATATTCAGCAACAGGCATAACATTTCTGAAAAAATTCTTTAGTTCCATTCGTGCTAAACTTAAAATTACATGACCAAGTTGAGCACCGTAATCGATTTGTCGCTCTAGAACTTCCTGTCTCCAAGATACAAGAACCACACCATTTATTACTTGAATCTATAACATTTAATATAGAATGGTATGGATAAATGTTTTTAAGAATATTAAAACAGTGAATATACACATGCTAAAGTAGAATATAGCAGTTCGATTAAGTATAGTCATCGCCTTCTGGATTATTGAATGGTAAAAAGTAGATTAGGTCAAAATGTGTCTATTTGTTTAATAGTTATTTTTTTCTTATTATTAATTAATGTCAGCATAAAATAGAACGTGAAGAATATGAATAAAAATGATTGAAAACACATTTTATGATTAACATTGTTGTAAAATAAACTTGATATTGTTGTTTTAAATGTTCGAAAAAAAAAATTTTTAGTATCTGCATTGAAACTCAGAATTTTAATGCCTGTGTAAACATTTGAATCTAAACAACCACCAACCGATTTAATTTAGCGGGTTAAAAATAATCATATATTTTCCTAGGACAAAAAAACGTCTAATCTCTAATACTGTATTAGTTTCTGACTTCGTTTAAGCGCTGGCAGAATTGCATTTATTTTTTATCAACCTCTAAATAATTATAGAGTAGAGGTACCGTTTTGGGCCACCTTAGAGCCAGTTTTGAAAACTTGAAAAATTTAAATAAAATAATTTTTAAAAGACGTAATGACATAACTAATTCTTCAAATGTGTGCAAAGATACTTTAATCACACTGTTGCAATAGAAATTTTATTTTATACTTTTTCATTAATTAAAATAAAGTTTAATATGTCCAAAAAGGGAGCAGTGACCACAAATGGTTTAATTCTAATTAAACAAGTTGAAAATTGAATTTGTATTTGCGCTATTGGTCTTTTCACGCTAATTGTCTCGTTTCAATCAGCTCTAGACGTTGAAGCCCTAAATTTCAACACAAATACAGTATGTGACACCGGATAAAACACGATTTCAGATGTCATGTTATGTCAGTCAATCAATCGTTATCTTGGTCTAAAATCGGCTTGCTTTCTTCCTTATCACACAATATTCAATTTGAATTTACCTTTTCTGAGTATTCAACTACATCACGCATATTCCTTGGATATCCACTAATAAGAAAAGTTTTTGCGTTTGGTGACATTTTCATTTCTAACATAAGTACTTCAGCAACAGTTTTACTACTTAGAAGTCCAAAATCTTGCATATCTGAAAATAAAATCATAATTCGTGAAAATATTCACAATTTATTATACGATTCTTAAAGTATATAAAGTATATATATATATATATATATATATATATATATATATATATATATATATATATATATATATATATATATATATATATATATATATATATATATATATATATATATATATGGGTCATTCCACCACATAAAGTTATTTTTACGGGGCGACCCTCGTCGATTTGATTTAAACTTTGTGGAGTCTTTCTATATATTTAAAAAAAAATTCTCTAAAAATCGAGGCCTTCAATATGCAGCAGTTTCAAAGTTATGATTTTTTGAATTTTTTAAAAATGTTTGTTTTCAACTTTTTTATTAATTTTTTTGAAGGAAAAAATATTTTTAAAAAAATGAGCACATAACAGTTTTTCGTAGGAAAAATTCTCAGCTTTCTAACAAAAATATCCATTTTTTATTTTAAGTTACAGAAGGCCCTTTAAAATTCGTTTAAAATAGAAAAAACGAATTTTATGACCGTGCGGCGCTTGATATATCTAATTTGATATTTTTTTTTGAAAGCTGAGCCTTTTTCCCACAAAATATGTAATTTTCAGGATGTGCATTTTTTTTGTTTGAACAAAATCAATAATTATTTAAATACAAATTATTGATTTTATAGTTTTATCAAACTGTAATAGTTTATTGTGTGGCAAGAGATGAAATAAAAAGATATCAGACGAGAATGAAGTAGGCTGCCCAAGCCGTAGGCAAAAGCTGGCAATAACTGCAATCTGAAGTCGTGTTTTATTTCGTGTTACACACTATTTTTCATGATTACCTGCATTGAAAATTAGTTTCAGTGGCAGCAGCAAGTTAAAATTAAGTCAGTTTAAGATCGATGGTGTGATCAACCATAAGTCTACGCGTAGCTTATGATTAGTAATTTATAATTAAACAGAAACCATAAATACTATTTATTATTAATACAAATTTTTATAAAACTTGATGATAAAGTTGGAACTGTCATTAAGGCAGATAACATCAATAGCCTGAAATCATTTTTGAACAAAACGCAAGAATCAAAGTTCAAATCACTAATTCCTAAACTTGAAGCTTTGATGCTGGTATCATGAAAAATAGTTTTATAATTTTTGTTGTCAAAGCTTTACTGCAGATACATATCAGAAAACATATCCTCACACCGCAAGGTTTATGCATCCGGGCTATTCAAAATTTTACCAGCGTTGATTTCACTTTTATAACCAACCCTTCTTAAAAGAAACGATTCAAAATGATGGGAGGAAAAATCTGTAATACTTTTTAATGCTTTTGAATACTTTGAATACTTTTTAATCACCCTTTTTATTGGCATTTAACATTACAAATGGTTTCGAATCGTTTCTTTTAATTAAGGAATAATGACTCTTTATAGAAAATAATGTTTTAGAGGTATAATACTTAGAGTCAAATATGGAGAAAGAAACATAAGCAGTACATCCTTCCTCACCTATTGTTGATAGTCTAGGATATACTTGTGTTAAAAATGTATCAAGATCCTTAAAAAAGTTAAGAATTAAAGTTTTTTAATCATAGAGAATTTATATTTCATTTAATTTTGTTCAAACAAAAAATATGCACATCGTAATAATTACATATTTTGTGGGAAAAAGGCTCAGCTTTCAAAAAAAAATATCAAATTAGATATATCAAGCGCCGCACGGTCATAAAATTCGTTTTTTCTATTTTAAACGAATTTTATAGGGCCTTCTGTAACTTAAAATAAAAAATGGATATTTTTGTTAGAAAGCTGAGAATTTTTCCTACGAAAAACTGTTATGTGCTCATTTTTTTAAAAATATTTTTTCCTTCAAAAAAATTAATGAAAAAGTTGAAAACAAACATTTTTAAAAATTCAAAAAATCATAACTTTGAAACTGCTGCATATTAAAGGTCTCGATTTTCAGAGAATTTTTTTTTTAAATATATAGAAAGACTCTACAAAGTTTAAATCAAATCGACGAGGGTCGCCCCGTAAAAATAACTTTATGTGGTGGAATGACCTATATATAACCGTTACAATATGTTTATAGGATTGGCTCCTATTTGCTTATGGAAATTATTCCTATGAGTATAGTAGCCATTACCAGAATTCTTTCACATGTGACATGGGAACTGTCATCGTAATGATGGGAATCGTTCCCATACTTATGGGAACTTTTCCCAGAAAGTATGGGCTTATATCCCATAATTTCAAGTAATCATTACCGTAACGGTATGAGATGATATTTCATAAACGTACTAGGAACGACTACCATAAATTTCTCTCCGTGTACTTCATAACCTAATCATGGTTTAATTTGATGGTCAAAAACTATGACCTGAAGAATTATGACCATATAGAAATATGACCTGAATAAATTCCGAGGGTCAAAAACAGGGTCTCTGAATGTCAACTTTTAAAACGTCAATTTAAATTATTCATCCAAGTAAAATAATTATTTTACACACATTACTTTATTTGACAAATCCTAAGCTAGTCTATGAAATTATTATTTTTTTCATAAAGTTAAATCTTACATTAATTATTACATATAATACTATATAGTATAACCTGAACTGGCATTCTAAAAAGGTCAGAAAATGGGCCCCTCATCTTAACTTTTTTATAAATGTATGTATAAGTGTGCCATGCCACATGCCACAAAAAAGACTTTTATTTTTTTTTTTTCATTTTGTTTTTTTACTAATTTTCTAATGAAATTTTATCTAGCATTTATTATGTAATAAACTTATCAGCCAAAAGTGAAGCAAAAGAACGTACTCGAGTAAACTAAGCGAAGTTTTGGATTGCGGTAGGTAAAATACCTCAACTAAATCGTTTAGGTGAGGTGCTCAGGTGGGTGTTTAACATTGCATGTTTACTGCTTAGTTACTGTAACTATTCACATTTCTTTGAATGTATGCATTTTTAGTAGATGTCATAAAAATCTATCGTTTGCATTTGTCTTCATGGTGGAATTTTCTAAGAATTTTGCCATAATCTATCATAATTCATCGAGTAGGTTCCAAAAATACCATTGGTTCAAAAGTTTATACATGTATGTATGTATATGGCCGATTCCGTTCTAACTGTGATATTCAATGTCCTGTATTGTTTGTTCTCACAGGTCATTAATTAATAATCAATTAATAAAATTTTTGTGTTAATTGGATAGTGATGAACATGTTTTAACATTATATTTCTATTATATAACTTGCCACTCAGAGAAAACTTACAATATATCACTTGAATGTCAGTACCGTGTCATGTCCATTTCTAGACGTTACCTATAAATTGTTAATTTCTTTTGTCGCAATAAATGATTTAAACTAATCACCTTATAAATTCTAATGTTTATGATCCAACTGAAAAAAATTGCCACACTTTCTGTTCAATGTATTAAGTTAACAGTGAATTCCGGTTCAATAACTTTTGTCTTTAAATTTTAACGAGTTTTCGAATTCGAACTTGTGTGACTCGAACGCCATGTTCCTTAAGATTTATGAAACGTCTAGTGAACTATCTTGAAACTACGTCACCTGAGTAATATTTACAAACACTGAGTTGATGAAAAAGTGCCAAAAGTTCGTGTCCTGTTAGAACTTAATTTTTAAAAAGGTATGTCATAAATTGTCTTGTTAATACCGTGGTATTGAAGAACTTCATTCACAATCAATTTTTTTTTTAACAAAATATTCAATTCTTGTACTCAATACCAGTCTAAACTTTACAGCCAATGGATTATCAAATACATAACCAAATAATTACAGTTGTTATTTAAAATGAAACTGTTAGTACCGGGTTTTTGTAAATACCATGTAAAATAATAATAAAAATAGTATATAGTTATATTAATTAGTTGTAAAATTATTTTAATCATTAATTAAAATTTTTTTTAATACAGATGGCACCAATACTTTGTGCTAGAAAGTTATTTACCTGATACAAGAGACTATTAATTTATTCAATGTTTATTAATTTAATTAATTAATTTATTTTTTAGTAAATTCTATAAATTAAATTATAGTTGCTATAAATTATGAAGTTAATCGTCATTAATCATCATTAATGTGTTAAGTAATTATTAAAAAAAGAGTTCGAAAGTGTTACAACAGAATTTATAAATGAATTTAATAATATTCTCAAATAATTTCTACCAAATTTATTTTATATCAGTACCATGAAACGCAAAATTTGAAATTCGTTTCTCGTTCTTGACGCTTTCAAGTTGTAGTAAAATCCTCTCAGATTTTTATTTTTACAGTAAAATAGATGAGTAATGTGCATAAAAAAATTGAAAAAGTTTAACTTCAAAATCTTAAAAGTTTTAATAAAAAAAATCACAGTTAGCACGGGATCGCCCATATATATATATATATATATATATATATATATATATATATATATATATATATATATATATATATATATATATATATATATACATATATACATATGTATACATATATATATGTAATATAACGCGCCATGTTGCGACGATAGCGGCCACAATTTTTAACGGATCTTAATGAAACTTGGCACACTTATTCTATGAACTATTGTCACGGTTAAGTTCGAAGATAAGCGAAATCGGTTAACTCGTTTAGAAATGGTGGATATTTGAAATTCCAAAAATAACGAAAAATCCTATTTTTTCGGCTTTTTTCGTAAATATCTTTTTAACGGGTATATCTATCCTATTATGTAAAAAGAACTTGATAGCCGATAGAAAAAGCTATATTTTCCTTTTTTTATTTTTCGTTTTACGATAATTGTTCCACTTTTAAGAAGGGCTGAAAGTCACATAATTGACTCATGTGTTTTGCTTGAACCTCGTTCGTTATGTGATAATGCCATTGTTTATAACTTTGAAAATTTTTGATGGGCGATTATTAAATTGTATATATATAGAAATCTATTTCCATTTCGGATGTCGAATGACCTTTTTTACACTAAAAATGTAATAAAAATTCGTTCTGTATTATATAAGTAAAGTTTCCTGCTTCGATCGACTTATAAATGATGCTTCGAGCTTCCGGGTCAAAAAAAATATCTTGATTTTGATTTTTTTGACTTGCTTTTGACTTATTTAACTTGAATTTGACTGCTGCTATAATTTTTTTTGACTTATATTCGATTTAATTAACTTGATTTTGGCTACACTTACTTTTTTTAACTTCAATATGATTTTTTAACTTAAAAATTTAAGTTAACTAAGTCAAATTTAAGTCACGTTTACTTGGATTTGGCTTAATTGACTTAAATTTAAGTCAACTACTCTCTAAATCTGAAGCGATGACTATAAACTGTTTTACAGCTATAAGTATAACAAATGGTATACTTATAATTGTGAAATAGTGTATATACGCTATTTTTCAGTGGTTTTCACTGTTTCCGATTTAGAGAGTAAGTGAAATCCAAGATAACGTGACTTTGATTTTGTTTGGTTGGCGTAAATCTAAGTAAGACAACTTAGTCAAAAGAAAGTCAAAACTAAATATGTTTTCATATCTTAAAATGTGTTTTCCATTCAAAGTACAACCTCGTTATCAATTACTTCCTCTCTATTTGTTTTCGCTTGTCTCGAAATACTGTCCCTACTCCAGTTCCTCTAACGCAGTTTTTCGGTTGTTGTGAAGAGATTGCTTCTGTAGTCCTTTTACAATTTAATAAAGTATGTGCGTAGATAAATGACAAACGTCAACTAACTTATACAAAGACTGCGAACATAAACACGAACACGACGCATACATATGCAGAAAACTGAACAATCACCGAGTAAATAATAAGAGTAGGAAAAAGCCTTTTCAAAGAAATTTTTCTCCTACAGCCCCTAACAGTAACTTATAACCAGGTTGTGCTGTATCAAAAACAGACAACTATAGATTTTGTGATGTAACAAAATTTTAAATCGGGATATAAAAGACAATACTATTAGTGAATAATTAATCTTTCAATTTCGCATTATTAAAATTTGTCATTAAAAAATAATTTACGTTAATATTAGTTATAGTTTAATATCTAAATTACCACATAACTATATATTGTAATTTTTTTTTTACTTATTAATTTATTTTGGAATTTGTTTAATTATTTGTTAAATTGTTATATATCATAAATAACCTAACTAATTTAGTTACAAACACTTATAATAACAAGCTATATCTACATTAAAAACACGGAGAAATTATTCTCGTTTGAAATGCTATGGTATCATAGTAAAACCGTACCATGTTGGCCATCTGACGGAAATCGAAATTAATACATTAAGAACGGTTTTCAGATAATTTTGTCCCAGCTTTTCTCTGAAATAAAAGCTCTAAACGCAAAATAAAGACACAGACCCGATGCTTTACTCTATGAACTAGCGAAGTGCACTTGAATTTTTTGATAACTTCCATTTGTTTACGAGAAAAGCTTGGACAAAGTTCCTATTTAATGTACAAGTGCAACAAAAATAGTACCGTTTATCCAGTTGAGTGCGAATAGAGAAACAAATGAAAACGCGTCTTAATACACTGATAGAAGAATTTATTTGAACCACATAAGATTTATTAATAGTTAATAAATGATTTATTTGAAAGTTTAACCAAATAAATATTTATTAATAGTAAATAAATGGCTTATTTAAATAGGAAATGACACATGAAGCTAATTAAGTAAGGTTATAACAAATAATTTATAGTCCCATTTAAGTTTATTTTTTTTTTAGAAAATAACCCGGGAAAAAATGAATTTGCCTAACCATATATATTTATATATGATTATATATTAAATATATATAATTATATATGATTATATATAAATTTTTATATAAAATATATATAATCATATATAGACTAATGTATTATATGTATGTTTTATGTAAGTCTATATATGATTAGATCTGATTAGATCTGACTCATATAGGTCTATATATGATTATATATAAGTCTATATATAATTAGATCTGATTAGACCTGAGTTATCTAGATCCATACATGATTATATATAAATTTATATATAATTAGATCTGATTAGACCTGCATTATCTAGAGCTATATATGATTATATATAAATCTATATATCGCGTTACTAAAACCAAAAGGGCGTATCTCAAAATATACGCCCTTTTGGTTCTGCAGAACCAAAAGGGCGTATAAAAATTTTTTTTTTTGCTCCAATTAATGTAAAAATATTGAAAACATTAAAATCTATGGAAAAAACGAAAAAAAAAAAATTTTTATGTTTTATGCCCTTTTGGTTTTAAGCAAAAATTTTTTTACAGTCATAAGGGCGTATCCTATTTTTTCGGTTTATTATTAATTATAGGTCAGAGTAAGAAAAAAAATTGCAAGGGTAATAAAAATTATCACTCCACAATTTAATTTATCTGAACAAATATTTATTTAAATAAAAAACCAAATTTCTTTATTTAATTTTGATCGAATCTTGTCACAATTTTTTTAATTCAACAATTGATGTAAAAAATATGTATAATTCGAGAACGAAAAAAATTCATCTAAAAAATTCTAAATTCTATGAGTGCTGTGAAATTTATTTTAATCAAATTAAAAAAATGCACATTTAGATTGTTCAATTTTTCAAAGGTGCATTTTTTCATTTTTCAATTAAGGTTTCATTTTCTGTTTCCTGTTTTTTTTTCTTTTTACTTTCAAAAATCAATTGCCGTTGTTCTTGAGAATTGTTATTGTTCTAGAATACCAATATATCGAAGCAAGTTTAATGACCTAAATCATTTTTGTCCATCAGGCACCGTCCCACAAAAATATTATCAATTTTATTAAAGATTAATTTTCAGCGATGGTAATAGTTTATAAATTTTTTTATTACTGTCAAGTTATGTTCTAAAAAAAATTAAAAAATTTTTTTTTTATACTCTTAGGTACAGATGATCCTGAAGATGGAGATGGTATAGGACTAAAACCCTGATGAATTTATTTTTTCTCTATTTTTTATTTGTTTTTTCACTTAAATAAATTTTTCTTCATATAAATTAAATTGTGGAGTGATAATTTTTATTACCCTTGCAATTTTTTTTCTTACTCTGACCTATAATTAATAATAAACCGAAAAAATAGGATACGCCCTTATGACTTTAAAAAAATTTTTACTTAAAACCAAAAGGGCATAAAACAAAAAAATTTTTTTTTTCGTTTTTTCCATAGATTTTAATGTCTTCAATATTTTTACATTAATTGGAGCAAAAAAAAAAATTTTTATACGCCCTTTTGGTTCTGCAGAACCAAAAGGGCGTATATTTTGAGATACGCCCTTATGGTTTTAGTAACGCGATATGATTATATCTAATCAGATCTAATTTATATAGGACCATATATATAATTAAACGTAAAGCTATGTACATAATTATATCTAATCAAATGTAAATTATAATTTTATTAATAATTGTTGATTTTATGTTCTTTAATGATTTTAACATAAATATAAGTATCTGAATTTTTTTATTAATTATTACAGGTGAACAGCTAAATTATATTTTATTTTATTTTGCCATTATTATTATTTATAAATCAATACTAAGTTAATAATACATTTTTCTTACATTTATCGAAGTAATGCATTTATTATAAATTATGTGTAATATTTCCTAAATTTTACATGATATATTTATTAGTATTTTAATAAAGTATACTTTGTTAATGTCATTTTTACCACACAGTTTTCAAAGTATTTGGTTTTTTGCATACACAATTTTCGACTCTTATAAGCTGTGTTATTTTTTTAACATCAGAATACTTGATCAGCACTGTATCATTATTTTTTAACTTCCCGCTAAGAAAATCGACGATTTTCAAAAATTTCGGGAAGTTATTGTTTTCACCTCGATTTTCGAAAATCGAGTTTTCATCAGATGTCGACGTTTTGAGGTCCTAGGAAGCTATTCTGACTATTTTCAGAATGATGTCCGAGTGTGTGTATGTATGTGTGTGTGTGTGTGTGTGTGTGTGTGTGTGTGTGTGTGTGTGTGTGTGTGTGTGTGTGTGTGTGTGTGTGTGTGTGTGTGTGTGTGTGTGTGTGTGTGTGTGTGTGTGTGTGTGTGTGTGTGTGTGTGTGTGTGTGTGTGTGTGTGTGTGTGTGTGTGTGTGTGTGTGTGTGTGTGTGTGTGTGTGTGTGTGTGTGTGTGTGTGTGTGTGTGTGTGTGTGTGTGTGTGTGTGTGTGTGTGTGTGTGTGTGTGTGTGTGTGTGTGTGTGTGTGTGTGTGTGTGTGTGTGTGTGTGTGTGTGTGTGTGTGTGTGTGTGTGTGTGTGTGTGTGTGTGTGTGTGTGTGTGTGTGTGTGTGTGTAAACTCTTTGTAACTTTGGAACTAATGAATCGATTTGGATGGTTGAGGTGGCAATCGAAAGAGCTTGTTGGCCTTCAACTTTTCTGAAAATTTCAGATTATTTGATCGAATAGACTCGAAAATGTTTGCGAATTACAAAAAAAAAAAAAATTTTTTTTTTAGTTTTTAATTGATTTCTCAAAAACGACTTATACGATCAACTTTAAAATTTAATCAGCTCTAGTACTCAATAAAACGCGTCGATTGCCACCTCAAACATCAAAATCGATTGATTAGTTCAAAAGATATCGGCTTTGAAATGTTAAAAAAATAACATTTTATGTTATTTTTTCCGGATAAATCATAATATAACGTAACAAAATGTGCCTGATATCATACCAACTCATCTTTTTTATGGTTTCTTTTGATCATATAATGTCATCGAACTTGGTTTTTAGTTTAAATCATATTATCAACAAAAAAATCGATAAAACGTAGTTTTTAATATTTTTATCGGATATTTCATATTTCATTGTTTCTTACATGAGTCAAAATTTATTTAAATCTTGATTTTGATCCCCGACATTGATTTCTGCCTCAATACACTTATTTTACTGAACAAAATCAGGAACTAAATTTTAAAAACCGCTTCATTGATGATTTTCGATTCTTAAATTTTCAAACTTCAGCATAACAGGTAACTTGTTAGAGCTTGAAAAGATCATAAAAAAACAATTGTATGTGATAGCATATTCGAGCTCGAAGAGCTCGAAAATATATCTACACTAATGTTTTCGAGCTCTTTGAGGTCGAAAACAGCGGGAAGTTTTGGGTCTGGCCCGCAGGGTCAACCGACAGACCGATTTTTTTTATAGGAATAACGTGTTCAATAATATTTTTGGTTTTTATGTGATATGTTTATAAGTACTTACAATTTGATAATATTCTAATGACAAATTCATCGTTTGGTGATAAGTTGATTTGTAATTATCATTATATAAATTTATGTGTAATTTTTTAATAAGTCTATGAATATTTTGTGTTGCTCTATTAAAATAAGATTGTCATTTTTATTTAAGATTGTCATTTAATTTGTATTAGATTATAAGTCAACTGTAATTATAAGACAGCAATAACTTCCAAAATGTATGATTTCATCAAAATTTGACTCCAAATATTTGATTCAATTATACATGAATACATATGATTATATTTAACTGATTAAATAAGGCCAATGATTAGGTCTCATTAAATAATCATCGGCCATATATAATTATATAAACCTTATTTATAATTTGATATGATTATATATGATTAGACCTGGCCAATTTTCAGGTCCAATTATATATAAGTGGTTATATATAAATATATATGATTAGGCAAATACTTTATATAATTATATATGATTAGATCTGGCCAATTTTCAGATCTAATTATATATAAGTGTTTATATATGATTAGGCAAATTCATTTTTCCCGGGAATACGCACAGTAATTAATTAAAAAAATATCCAGCATTTTTTTTATTTATAAAACAATATTTAGTTGATTATATTTTGAATTTGTTACACTAGACAGTATACTGAAAGGTATTGTAAACAGAAAGTGGCGCTGTAGTAAAAAATCAGTGATTTTCACTCAAATATAAGATTTATTAACTATTAATAAATCTATATTTGAACCAAATAAATGCTCATTTCAGCCGAATAAGGCTAAAAAACTGTTTCAAATAAATACATTTATTAATATCAAATAAATACATCTTGTATTCAATAAACTATATCTTGATTGCCTTTCTTTTACTGCTGTTAATTGTGGTGTTATTATTTCTAGTTTAAGTGAGTTATCATTGTACCATAAGTGATATTAATAAGTTACTAGTTACTACAATTTGGTGTCAGAAGTGCTATAACCTTCGTGTGTGTAGTGTGAATTAAAAGATATAAAATAAAAAAAATATATATTTGTTAAAATATCGCGACGCGACGGGCGAGGCAAGGATTAAAAAAAAATGATTGCGTGAATTTTTTTAATATCACAAAAGACACAAACGATAATAAATTAAAAAACAAACAAATAAATAATTTAGTGATTAATTAAACGTGTTTCGTGAAACCATGTTTCTTAATTTGTGCTAAAGTGCGTGTGTGAACTCAAATTTAGTAACAAATCAAATAAGTTTTGTGAATATGTTTTACAATATTAAAGTGCATGTAGTAAAATGAATAAATTCGGTGATGAATTAAATAAGATTTGTGAAAATATTTTACTTAATCGGTGTTAAAGTGCGAGTACGAATAATTACGTGTGTGATAAAAATATAAAATAAAAATGATCGAAACATCAAACGATGGATGATCTTATTTAAAAAAAAAAAAAACAATTATTAACAGTAACTACAATTAGAATTAATAATATTATCATATTAATAATAATAATTATTATTATTATTATTATTATAAAATAGGTTGTAGGGGTCCAAAGTCGGATCTAATTTTTATTCCCTTCAAGTCCGACTTTGGACACCAAAGTGGTAAAAAATGGAAATTTGTACCACTTTGGGGTCCAAAGTCGGACTTAATTTAACATGGGAATAGAATCTACTTTAAGCCCCCAAGTCCGAAATAAGAACTACCTCAGGAGGCTCAAAGTCAGCTTTAAATTTCGACTCGGGATAGCATTTCAAACGAGAATGATTTCTTCACATAGAAATAAGTTCCATTGACATGATAATCTTTCTTATATGTAGCATAAAAAAATTATTTCCATGTGAACATTTCTTGCGTCACAATGCTTATATGGTAATTATTGCCACAATACATTGTAATAATTAATATTCTTTCTTCTTCGCATGATATATTATGTATTATAATTTCACTTACTTTATTAATGAATACTCAATTAGAGAGGCTAAAAAATTAAAAAAATAAAGCGAATAATTGACACTTTATTATGCAAATAAATGAAATTTAATTTTTCAAATTATCAAAAAAGAGTGAGAATAAAGAAATTTTTTCGAATTCTAATGTCTTCGTTAATTTTCAATGGAAAAAATATAAGCGGAACTAGAAATACTACATTTGATAATAAAATGCAACAAAATTTTTTCAACGAAATTAATATCACATTGACATATACTATTTCTTTGAGCACGTGCATGCTCTTGTATACGTGACAATGTCGGGCAATGTATCCTGTCACGGACAATCGACCGCCAAGTTATCGATTTTCACGCAACGCTCGCGGTCTAGGGTATAAGTCTTCATTTTATCATATTACGTAATGTAAAAAAATGATAGACAAATTATTTTTTTTTTTAATAAGGAATAATAAAAAAATAAACTGTTTCGCAAAAAGTAAAAATATTAAATCCATCTTACATTTAAAGATAAATTAATTTAATAAATAAATAAACATTATATATGTTTAAATTTGAATTTAAAAATAAATTAATTTCTGTAAGAAATGATTATTGAAAATAATACCGTTTCCAATCGCGTATTGTTGCAATAGATCGGTCATATTGATATGCGTTATCCCTTTTTTTTCTTGAATTAAATTATCACAATGTGTCACCTTCCCACTCCCTGGGCCACCTGAAAATTTATTTTTGAATACATAATAATAATTATGGATTTTGGCTTTTTTATATACATCTTAAACATGAAAATAATAATAATCCTTTTAATCCGAATAAAAAATAATAAAGTATTCATTAGCAAAATCGATAGTGTAGTAGTATTTAATAATATAATTTCAATAAAAATGGATAAACTTTTTTTTTAAACGAACCAAGTACAAAAATGACTGGAACTGTAGGTGGTTCAAATTTGACAGGACCAATATTCTGAGTAGGGAACCGTCCATTCGGTGGTGTTGACAGAAGTCCTGCTTCACCCCGCCATTTTCCAACACTTTGAGCATTGCTGTCTTCGAACACCTGCGATCCATTTTGTTGATCTAAGGTCACAAAAAGTTGAAGCAATTTTATTTTAAAAGAAATATGATGAAACTTAATTGCAGTGATACTTGTTTTTCAATTAAAGATATTATAATTCCCCTGACGGTTTTTAATCAGCCTGGAAACACCCTGGGAGTGGAAACACGGTGGAATCACGATGGATCAAGGGTGGTTACAGGGTGGGTTTGTGCCATTTTATCACCGTGTATACACGGTGATAAAATGGTGTTTCCACGATGGTAACACGGTGTACTCACCCTGATTCCACGGTGTATTTACCGAGATTCCACAGTGTATCCACGGTGATTACGCGGTGTACGTGGAATCACGGTGATAAAATGACAAAAACCCACCGTGTAACCGCCGTGGATCCACCGTGATTCCATCGTGTTTCCGGGGTTTTTCCAGGGTGAATCAAAACCGCGAGGGTCAAGCTTTTTAAGATCACAATGTCTTAACATTGATTTAAATGAAAATTTTAATGAATGATAACTTTATTGTTTCGATTATTTAAACTGCTAACATGTTCGTAACTCGGAACATTTAATAGTAAAAATTATAGGGTAATTTTCCTATGAGTCGAAATGTTAGTTGAACTAGCAGCGTAAAAAATCGTAAGTGAATAGAAATTTTATTTCAATCTGAATTCACCCCACCACTCGGTGTTTCGAGGTTAAAAAAAATTACTCCGTGTACACGGAAAAGAAAAATTGTTACTGCAACAGGGCTTGGACCGGTACTAGACCTGTAGCAGCCCCAGAATTCCTGTTTTAGCTATAGGACTACAGTAGTCGTCTAACTGCAATAGCAAAATCCTGTGACTGCAACATGATTAGTCCTGTGCAGTACTATCCTGTAACAGCAACAAAACTAATCCTGTTGCAGCAATATGATAAATTTTGTTGCTGAAACAAAGCTGTCCGTTGCGGCTACAAGACTAGTCTTGTAGTTCCAATCAAGCGTAATAATGTGAATCATTGAACTTAAGTATTCTTCGTATAAAAAATAAATAGTAGATGAAAACGAGAGAATGGAGGACTTTAAAGATTCCATTAGTTTATTAATAATTGATTTTGTTTTACTCTGGATTTTTAATTAAAAAAAAATAATTAAATCACAAAAAATGTGAAAAATATTTGGTAAGGACGGACAGAATGGGACCAAGTGGCCAGTCCAAAAATTTGCTAAAATTTTTTTTCCAAAGTTGTTCTCAACAATTTTTAAAGCTATTTTTCAGATTTGAATTTATTTCTTTTACAGTCATTTTGAATCGTTTGGAGTAATTTATTTAGAATTTAGCTTTACTGCTACAATAAGATTGATCTTGTAGCTGCTATAAGAGACTACTTCTGTAGCTGCTACAGGGCAAGTCAGGAAAATACTACAGCACAGTCCTGCTGCTGCAATAGGAGTTGTTTTATGTCGGTAACAGGACTATGCTAAAAGACCTAATCTTTTTGCAGCGATGGCATTGTTTTTTAGGTAGGGAGTTTTTATTTCACTGCCCATACAAAGAAAAAGAATCAACCCATTACTGGGTCGTGAATGGCTGCCAATTTTCAAGTATACCAAGTGGAAACACCTGTATGTTAACGTCGGCCATAAATTCCTTTACCATTTCATAGAATTGGTAATCCTATTTATTGTATACTCTTAAATTGTTTTCTAATAAACAACGACGTACATTGTCTGCAAATTCTTGAAGTCGAGTTGTAAAGGTTGTAAAATCAAAGATTGCTATGTTCGAGATACAGAGATCCAATTTATTGTTTACTAATGTTGAGGGAATGAATGTTCCTGTAGAAGTAATTCCTAAAATTTGTCTTGTACTGTAAAGAGTTTGAATTTTTTGTTACCTGGCTAGTTGTTTTTTGTCATATAAATTTACTGTCATCCTTTAGATTCTTATTTTAACTTACTAGACTTAATAATGACTACTTATAAATACCACGGATATTTGAACACATTTGACGTGGGCGTTTGTGAGCAACAAATAAATTCGAATTTATTCTTTTGTCTCCTTTACATGAAAGACGTTAAAAATATCGAATGGACATAATCTATATAGAATGCACGCGATGTTTTACTTTATCATTTATTATTGACCCCCTGTTTACAAAATAAAAGCTACATGCTTAAAAATCGATTTTAAAAAATCTGAAACTACGTTAGTAAATATGAAGAAATGACCATTCTTATATTTTGATTGGTAAAAATTTGTAAAAATTAAAAGATTGAAAAAAAGAATTTGAATCTTTTTACAAATGTCAACATTTTAAGGTTTTAGAAAACTATTCTGTCTAATTTTGAAATAATGTCTGTATGGGTTTATATGTACATATATTTGTAAATATTCTACAGAAGGTGAGGCAAAACAAGACAGTAGGACAAGATGAGGCACAGTTGATTAAAAAAGATGAAAATTTTTGGAAAATTCAAAAGTGCACACCTCAAACGCTCGTAAAATATGTTGGGTAGTCGATTTACTTTTATTAATTACTGAACTACGATTTTTTTTTCTTTTGTTAAAAAAAAATTTTATTTGTTTAATTAACACGAAATATTTTTTGACAGTACGATACTGGCAATTCTTATTTAATTACTGAGAATGACATTAAGTAGCTAATAGCAAAAATAAAAATACAAATCATTTGAATTTCCCGCGTTTTTTCCATATAAATTACAATGGTAAATATTCAGTAAAATAACAGTCAGTAACAACAAAAAAGTAAAAGTAGGAAAGAAAAACATTCCCAACAAAAGTAGCTGTAGTATTCGTTTTTCTATGTAAAAATCCCGGTTTTAACATGAATGATTTATTATCAAAGAAACGAGAAGGACGATAATAGTGATTTCAGAGAAAAGAACCTTCTTTGAAATATTCTAAGGATTGTGAAAAAAAAATTAAGTCGTTTCATCAAATCGTTTTCGAGATATCCGTGCCACAGACTTTTTTTGGACTACAGATTAACTGACGTCTACATGAAAATTTTTTTATCCAAGTGTTTTTTTATAACAATACGTATCGGGCAACATAATGAAAGTATCAAGCTTGTTCATTAGTGCTTCTTCTTTATATTAACGTATTTTTTATAACGTATAAATGTGATATGAAAATAATATCAACAGTTTAATGTGAGGAAATCACGTGACCTTGACAAGTCCGTAATAAAGCAAAAAAAATCTGTAATACAAAATTATCAAATAATATACAGGTTGCATTCCTAATATATCATTATTATTATTATTATTATTATTATTATTATTATTATTATTATTATATTATGGTAATCATTACTATAACGGTATGGGATGATATTTCATAAACGTACTAGGAACGGTTACCATAAATTTCTCTCTGTGTATATTAACTCATAAGATATTTTTTTGTTACATACTGTCCATTTCATTTGATTACAATATCATTAACCAGAATTCAACCGTTTTAACTCCAAAAATACAATCTGTTTATCTTGCCCCAAAAGATATTATTTATCCATTGGCAATCTATTTTATATTGTATATTTTACAAAAATGCTACATGCATGATTGTTGAATTTATAATGAGAAATTAAAAGTGCATTATTTATTATTTTATCAAAGTATTAATAGAAATGTTATCGATCGCGAAAAAATATGTAATACTTAATCGAAATATTTTTTATTAAAAATTAATATTGAACAACTAATAAAAATAATTGAAGTATAAATAAATATATAATGACTAAAAAAAATTTTAGAAATTAATAAATTTTAATTTAATGGTTAAAGGAAACGTTATGCAGTAAAATATATAATGCATTATTTACAATTTTAGCACGTTCTCATTCTGTCTCACGCGAAGTCACTTATCTTTTACTCCAACACCGACTTATTTATTGCGCATATATCACTTCGCTTTTTTTCTCTTTTACTTTTTATCTGTCTTGCAATTTGCTCTTCAACCCCAGTGTTTATCTCTGAATTAATTCATATTTGTATCAGATTTACTACAGCCTAGCTATAGAAAATTCTATCGAAAAATTTACGAAAAATGTAATTACGAAAAATGACGGATCTTGTGTCCTTTTAGTTGACTCATACTGGCAGATTTAATATAAAAATTGCTTTTTGAATAATCAAATTTGCATCTTTTGTTTTTCATACGAAAAAAAATTTGTGCATATTTTTCACATTTTTATCAAAAGTTTCTTCATTACTTATTCGATTTTCAAACTTTCATTTGCCAGTATACACCATGTGACGTAGAGCATTAAAAGCTCCATTCGTTAAGCTTTCCCTTCGGGAATTCCAATCGGGAATATAGTATAGTGCCGGATAGCTCAACTGGTAGAGCACTCGGCGCGATACCGACATGGTCTGGGTTCGATTCCCACTTCGGGCTATTTATATTTTTCTCAATTTATCTATAAATTGTCTTATTGAGAAGGTTTGCATGTTTTAGGTTTCCACTATATTAAATTGGAACATAGTGGATATAAATATAGTGTGATAAGTATAGTTTATAAGTATAGTTTATAAGTATAGTTTAAATTAGTATTTTCATGATAGCCTGGGAACCATTCCTATACTATTATAGGAACTATTCAAATTGAATTATGGGAACCATTCTTATAATATTATGGAAATCGTTCGAATACTATCATGGGGACCATTCCTATAATGTTATGGGAATGGTTCCTATAATTTGTGGGTATCATTCCTATAATTACAGCGACTATTCCTATAATTATGGGAAACATTCCGATAATTACAGGAACTGCTTCCATAATTTATTGTCGTAATCCCTATGATAGTATAGGAAAAAATTTCACATAATTATGGGAACCGTTTCCATAATTTTCTTTCCGTGTATATAGAAAGCCCCATTCGTTAAGTGGATATAGATGTAATTTGCCTTAGACTACTTTTCTATTAAATACGCACAAAACCAAACTGCAGTAGTAAACTTCTCTTTAGTAGCCTGCAGTATCCAGGCAGGAAACTACGACGGGCCCAGGCTTGGCTCAGGCTTGGTTCAACTATGTTGAACTCTGGGCCAAGCTTGGAAGCCAGTCTTGTTCCAGCCTTGGTAGAAGTCTAGAATGATAACAGGGTGCCAAGCCTGGTTGCCAGCCCTGACTCATGCTTGCTTGCCAGACCTGGCCCAACCTTGGTTGTCAGACCTGACCCATGCTTGGTTGTGCGGCTTGGCCCATGCATCGATAAAACAAATAATTTTAATTAAAAAAAAAAGTTATTATTATTAAAGTACGAGAGTTTGTGATCATTAACGTTTAAACTATTTAAGTGAAGTAAATTGCGCGAAAAAAACTTGGTGAAAATTCTGCTGGGCTCTGGGCGCGAACTGCCGTCCTTCTGATTGCTGGTTTTGAACGCTGGCTACAGGACGAACCTACTAATGTTGAATTGAAACTTTTACATGTTCTACTTATTTATTTCACTACAACCACTCGGTTTTATGAAATATAAAGAGCAATTTAATTAATATTTTCGATTAAGAAAAAAAAATAATTTCGTATTATTTATAGTATAATTACATAATTTTTTAAAATAAAACTTATTAAATTTAATTGATTATTTATCAAGAACCCAGCTTAATTATCTTACTCTACAACCATTATTAAAAATAACATTTATTATAAAAATTCATGAGTTATTTTTTAATTAAAGTAATTTTTATAAGTAAATTTATAAAATGTCGGTTGTTGATTGCAAATAATAACGAACTAAAAAATGTATTAATTATTAGTTGTAAATAATTTTAATCGGAATGTTTAAATATTTATTCATTCAATCTTATTTTAATTCAAAACTAAATAATTATTAATTTAAAAACCATAATAATAAGTTGAGTGAATAATTAATAAAAAACTTGGATTAGCCAATTCTGGCCAAAGGATAGACAACTATAGGTATACCCGAACTTGTATAATCCTACCTTGGCCCAAGCTTGGGTCACCATTGAATGGCCAAAATAGGGAAACCCAGTCCTGGCCCAGACTCGGGTAATGATTGGAATGGCTAGGATTGAGTAACATTTCTTGACCTAAGCATAGGCCAATATAGACGTGCCAAAGCTAGGTTCCCCAGTGCTGAGCCAAGAAGGGCCCTTTGTTCAACTCTGGCAGCTCCTGTATGGATTATTTAGTCTAAGCCCGTGTAAGGTTTACCACTCAACGGCCAAGGCTAGGTCATTCAGTCTTGGTCTATGTTAGGGGTACCATTCAACGGCCATGGTTAGGTTACGCAAACTTGGCCCAAGTTAGGGTGACTCTAGGCTTGGCCAAAGCTAGGTTATTCAATCTTGGCCCATGTTAGGATTACCATCCAACGGCCGAAGTTAGGTTACACGAACTTGGCCCAAGTTAGGGTGACTCTAGGCTTGGCCGAGGCTAGGTTATTCAGTCTTAGCCCAAGCCTGGGTAATCATTGGAATGGCCAAGACTAATTATCCAGTTATGGCCCGGGCATGGGACAGTATAGGTTTGCCAAGATGGGTTTCCCAATAATGTCCCAGGCACCCACGTAAAAAAAAAGTTCGAAAAAGTTCGACAGTCGAACTTCGAAATTTGTTACAAAACCGAACTTTTTCTCGAACATTTGTAAGACAATACGAATAGCATTACAAACTAAAATCTTGGATGCCTTTAAAACTTTAAGAATAAAATGGACCGCCAAAATTTTTAGGTGGAAAAGTGGTGAGGGAGGCGGGGGGGGGGGCAAAATGGACCAATAGGGTAAAATAGATCCGCAGGGTCAAAATGGTACCCCCAAATTAACTCACTTAAGTTGAAACTAAGATGAAAAAAGTTGAAAAAAATTTAATTTAAATCGAAAAAGTCGAAATCTTATTGAAAAATCGTTGGCAAATCGATAACTTCAAAAGAAAATAAGGCGAAGTGAGCCTGAATCAAGTTTTATTTTTGACTCGGGAAATGTAAGATTCAATTGAATTCTAAAGTTGATTATATATTTTAGTACGGAGCGAATAATTAAAAAAAAAAAAAAATAGCATCCGTAATTTTTGAAAATTTAATTTTTTTGATAACTGATTAACTAGTTATTAAATCGATCTGAGCGTTAGCTTAAATTCGATAAATTTATTTAATTACCGCAAGAAAAATTTGAATTTCAGAGTTTTTTCAAGAAATAATGGTGAGGGGGCAAGACGGTCCTGTATTTTATGAATTTTTAGTAAAAAGTTATGAAAAAAGAACTAAACTCTGTAAAGTCATGCTTGTTATGGACCAAATGGACTATCAATGCAAATTTTCTGACCAGAATAAATTAGACCCATGATGAAAATTTGAAACATGAATTTCTGCGTATTTTTTTGGTGCAAGTATGGTGAAAAAATTTGTTTACCTTACCTGTACCGAAAGTTTACATTCCTGATCTGTTTATAAGAAAGAAAGTCGTTCTTTTCTTTTATGGGAAAACAAATGATAAAAGATAGTATATACGCCATTCTTCCAACAATCAGAAGCAAAATTTCAAACCTTCAGGTACAGATCTGGCAAAAAATAGTTTGCAAACCACGGAGAATAGTATGACGTCTAATCCGCGTAATTGCCCTATTGTGATTTTTTATCTGTAGATATCATTCGTCTAAAAGTATTATTAATGATTATTAATAATAATGAATAATCATGATTATTCATTATTCTATAACATAAAAGATAAAATATGACAATCAATGCGTTGACCCTGTAAGCATTCTTTTAAATTTAAAATACTGACCATTCACTATTTCAAATAGCAATATACTTTTCACCGACAATAAGTAGTTATTTCCTGCCAAATAGTGAATTTCACTAATTCGTTTTCAAAGAGCGAGCCCTGGTTGAAGAAATGACTTGATTTTATTAGGGTAATTTTAAAAATTTAAAATAAAGCAAACTTAGCAAGGCAAAAGCAAGTTAAGTTCAAGTTTTGTTTTTTGAATAAATGAAAAACATATTTTAAAATAAGAAAAAACATTTGGTTTTAACTTGCTTTTGAGTAAGTTGTCTTATTTAGTACCGATTTACGCCAACTAAGTCAAATTCAAGTCAAACTTGACTTGAATTTGACTTAAATTTATAAGCCAAAAAAGTCATAATATAGTTAAAAAAAGTAAGTGTAGCCAAAATAAAATTAACTGAGTTAAATGCAAGTCAAAAAAATTATAGCAGTTAACATCAAATTAATCAAGTCAAAAAAAAATCAAAATCAAGATATTTTTTGATCCAGGAGCTTTTTATATTTTCCGCTATAGCTGCGTGAATAATAAGTATGGAGAGTTCATTGGAAGTATACTTTTTGAGCTTAAGATAGAGAAAAGCAGAACGAGCCAAGTTTCAAATTTTTTTAGTAGATTTCATAGAAATCTAACTATTGTATTTGTCCTCGTAATGGAATTATCGAAAAATTTTGCTACCTCTTAACTCAGCTCGACAAGCTGAGTCAGAAAATACATTTGGTTCCAAAGTTTATATATATATATATATATATATATATATATATATATATATATATATAACATAACGCACGGTTCTCCAACGATAGCGTCTACAATTCTACACCGATCTCAATGAAACTTAGTATACTTATTCTATGGATCATTACCTTGGATCAGTTCGAAGATAAGCCAATTCGGCCAATAAGTTTAGAAGTTATGTTTAATTTAAATTTTGTAAAATTTTCAAAAAAAAATTTATTTACTGATTTAACTGGATGTAACTTTTAAACGGAAAGAGATAGCTCATTTTAGTTTGTTATATGTGAAAGCTCGTTCGATTGTCTTCAATTTTCAAAATTGATCTGAAAGTTCTTCAAATAAGCTTTTATTTTCATGCCTATTTATGTGCCTAGATCAATGAAATTTCTTATCTTACCACTCATTAAATGAAATTTTGTTATTGCATTGGTTCTCCTACTTTCAATACAATTTATAGAAATCTAACTACTGTATTCTTTAGGAAATTTATAAAACTGATTGAATTTATATTATTACTGTGTAACACTTATAAAATCCTAATCTTTCAATTCAAGTGTCTATATTCAATTTTGTTTTATATACAGTGTATATTACTGATTTCAAGTATGACCCTTAGTTCTATCATAATTGAAATTTCAACCTAAATTATTCTATTTAGTTTCGTATTCACTATTAATTCTATAGTAAAGAACACAGAATACTTTTTCGTAGATAATTTTCTTTTCTTTAACTTCAATTTTCGCGATTCAACTTATCATTCCAATAATTTTTTCAATTTTTTAATTTCAATTCTTAAATTTTATTGCATTAACTTAAAACTTTTTGTTGTATAACCTTGAGAATATTCGAGAATGTTAAGAAAAAAAAAAATTTATTTTGTTATTAATGTTTATTTGAAAGGATGAAATAATCAAATAATGAGAAATCTACTTCCATTTCGGCTGCCGAATGGCCTTTTTTATTCATATTTCGGTATGATTATTTTTATCACAAAAAAAAAAAAAGAATAAATTTCAACACTATAATGTAAAACAGTCTTTGAAGCCACAATTTGTAATAAATTTATCTGTTGTAAAAAATTGAATGGCACAAATATGTGAAAATAATTTAGTTACTAACCAGTGTCCAAGCAGATGCCCATAGTAAGTTCCTCCAATAATGGCTGAATTTTGTAAAGGCCATTTAATTCACATGGTTAATAATTTCACCCACTCTCGTTTATTCAAAACGTTAACTTCACAAGCGATTTATTAAATAATCATATATTTTTTCTAAAACTTCTATGTTAATTTTTCACTTTTTTGTTTTATGGTTTTTTAATTTTTTTTTCGTTTTAAATTAATCAACGTGAATAATTTTATTTTTAAAATTTATTTATAAAATAGTGGCGTTAGCCATGATATTTGAGTCTTTTTGATGCAATAGGATACTCAATGTTAATAGATGAATAAACGACTTTGCAATTACTTCGAAAAATTTTATTAACTAATTTTTTTAACACTAAAGTAAGAATTATGATTATCCACATGTGCAAACTTGAGGTTGACCTACCCAGGTCTTTCAACCGATAGCACTCACTTTTCTATGACCTTAAACATTTAATAACAGTTTGAAATTAAATATTCAACCACCCATTTACTAATTTTGATTATATTACTTTATGAAGTGTATTTGTTTTGTTCATATATCAAGTTTATTATTTTGAACGTGAAAACAGTTCATGTTTAAAATTTATATCTATACAAAAAAGACGAGAAACTGAATTGAAATTCTCGATAAAACCAAAATATATAATGTAAAAAAGTATTATTGCAATTAAAAAACTAAATATTTTACGTTAGTATATTTTATAAATGTATTTTCTGGAACACAAATCATAAAAAGATATGACAATAAGTTAAATAGACTTAAAATTGTAATGACCAACAATATGACATCTCACATATAACACACATATACAATGTGACACTAGTTTTTATTGGATATTTGAAAATGATTTCCGTAAACCTCTAAGTACGTTACTTCAATCGGCTTTTATCAATTGCACTGACGACTGAGTGTTGACTGACAGTCGAGGGTGGATACCCTTCCGACCATACATGTGGTCACTATGGTTACTATTATACTGCGCTTGCGCATTTAGCATCAACCTTATATTTGCATATATATCTTCATAATTGTATCGTTTATTTAGATTCACATAGATTTATTGCAAAATTATGATATTACAGTAAAAATAAAAACAATATCGATCTTTCTAGTTTAGGTATACTTTAATTTTATTGTCATTATATTTTATGTACAATATGATGTCAAAATTTTACATATCAAAGCAAAAATGAAATTGAAAAATGATGACAATATTCAATTCTTTTAATATTAAGCAGTTATTTCATAAAAAATATTTAAAAAAAAACATTTTTCGATAATTTGATAGTAATAAAATAATCCCGAATGGAAATTTGAATCGCAGATTGAACCTACTAGACATTCAAAACCCCAACTAGAAATTTCAGTTCGTTTTTTATTAGCTCCGGATTAGGCATACCAAATTCCAAGTTCACGCCAAATGAGGCAACCGCGTAAGGCTCGCATTACAAAAATAACGCACCTGAACTTCTGCATAATTACACAGAAAAAAAGGATATCTTGGCGTAAGAAATTTTTTCTTACCACAAGAATATTTTTTGGAATTTTGAATGAAAACGAAAATTTTTTTGGTTCAAGAACAATATTTTCTTAAATTTAGTCATCTTGACATAAGATTTTTTTTTTTTAGTCAACCGATATAATATATGTTTCTTGAAGTAAGAAATATTTTCTTGAAGTGAGAAAAATAAATATTTTGCCCCGATATATAATCAATTGTCCGAAAAGTAAAATATTCTTTTTTGAAGAATAATTTATTTTGAATCGAGATGATTTGTGACTCGAGTCAAGAAATAAAAATATTCGACTCAATGGTAAGAAATATCTTGGCTTAAGTATTTGTTGGGTTGCGGCAAGTAAGCGTAGACGTTTGAACCAACAGCAACTGCGCTCACGGCTCAACGAAAAAATTCTCTTGGGAAAGTTAACTGTACTATACTAAAGTGACGGTTGTGTAGACGCTACATTGTACAGTGTGCTTACCGGATATGGGTAAAGTGAACGAATGATCGGAAAATGGTCGGGTAGCACAACTGGTAAAGCTCTCGCGTGATGCCGAATCGGTCTGGGTTCGATTCCTACCATGAGCAAGTAATTTATTGTTCTCAATTTGTTCATAAGCCCATTTAATCGAGAGAGTTTATTCCGTATCCCCTCTCTACTACTGTATAGTGATGTTCTGAATATACGCATACACTTTCCTGCTTGACAACATTTAATATTTATATTAGGTTAAATTTACTGAAAAATATATTTTTTCAAGTAGAGTCATTTATTTTCTTGAATCGAGACTACTTTTTTTTTTAAGTCAAGAAAAAAAATCATCAATGGGAGAATTTTATGTTTTCCGTTAAGTAAATATTTGCATGATTCAAGAAGAGTTATTTTATTAAGTTAAGATTATAATTTATTCAAATTAAAATTAAAATTTTCTCATTCCAATAGACCGTTGTCTTGAGTCGATAATGTAGTTTTCTCAAACTGAAAGTAAATGTTCTTCTGCCACGTAAAAAAAGTTCTTGGTTTAAGATGTTGATATATATTGTGACAATGCACTATCCTCACCAACCAAAAGACAGAAAAGTATCTTGTTTTGATAGTTTTTTTTACTTGAATAGAAATAAAATAAATTTGACTTAAAATAAATATTCTTTAACTAAGATTATTTAACTTGAATTAAAATTTAATTATTATTGATATCATATTTTTATAATATTAGTCGTAAATATTATTAAAATTGAATGACTGTTTTCAAAATCGCGCTCAGCCGGGCATTTCTTACTTTAACGTTCATTCGTTAGATTCAATTTAAGTTTCGTCAAATTTGTTAAGAATTGTTATAACTATATCTTATCAAATACATTTTTAAAATTCATGAAATTTTATGTTACGAAAGAATAAAATAATAGAATTTTAAAATTATTTTCCAAATTAATAAATTGATCATATTTTAATTGATATTGTCTTTGAGCGACTATAGGACCATGTGTTGTTTGAGTAATGGTACATCGCAACTTTTAGTAAGCGACTATGAGTACACTCAAGGACCTTATTTAAAAAATTAATAATAATTAATTATCCACGTTGTTCTTCAAACTAAAATTTTATTCTAATACTTAAAACTATAAAAAATAACTATAAAAAAAAATATAGTTTTGCATTCTACTTATTAATTTATATTGAGTGATTCAATCTCACACCAATGAAAAGTGAGCGGGTATAAGGGCTTTTACCTTATTTATAATTTACAAAAATCTAAAGATCCATTTTTTTTTAATTTCAAATTCATTTTAATAAATTATAATAAAAAAAAAAAAAATTAAAGAAAGGACGTTTGTTACATAAATCACAATTGTAAACATATTAATCAAGTAGTTTTATGGTATGGTACCAACGGAGTAAAGAGATAACATTGTTGTTTCCTTCTGCTAGTTCTTTCTTCATCATGACAAGTCGTTGTATTGAGATTATTATTCCAATTCTTTAGATAAGTCATGAAGATTTTTATTTATATTTAAATAAATTGAAAAAAATACTCCAGAATCAATTTTCATTTTCATTTAAATTCGGCTGATTAACTAAGTATGAAGTTTAACATCACATCAGTTTATTATGCATTACTCTCAAATGTAAAGAACCTTGAAGAGATTTGAGCGAACCCAGTTTATAACAAACCACTTTTATTGAAACTACAGCTAAATCTGACTCTTTTTCATCTGTAAATAATAATGAAGAATGTCAATTGATAAAAAGCATCAGTTCATTATCGATGGAACTTAATGAAAATAATAATAATGATACTTCTGATACTGCCGGTAACATTAAATTAATAAATAATATTTATCAATACATTGATTCAAGTCAAGTTTCTTCCACTAAAATTGCCAACGATGATCATTTATCGCCAGAGTTAATTCACTATTATATCCGTGATCAATTATTGCCAAAATAAGACATCAGCTGTGTTATCATTTTTAAAGGAATAAAATTCGGTAAAAATGAAACATTTCGTGATTATGCCTACTGCAAACAGCCTGAATGTCACATAAAATATAAGCTTCTCGGACATATGGCTGGCTTAAAAACAATTATTCACGTTTATTCAACTAAGAGTTCAGAAAACCTTGCATTGCCTCTTTCTTACCATTTGCGAGGTATCTGGCGAGCTAAAACTCAACGTTGCTTAAGGTACACCAAACCAAGTACTTTTCATATAGAGTCAGTAAATGATATGGATCAAAATCTAGCTGAAAAATTTAACAATTATAAATTTGCACATTCACGAAAAGTTTTAAGTACCGCAAAAACTGAGTACAAAACCCAAAATGATTGTCACTCTGATGATATTGCGATTAAGTCCACCAAATCAGACCATCCCTGCATCCGCCAGTTTACATCACCTTTCACTGTATACTTGGGAACAATAAAGCAAATACAACTTTCGAAGATTCATAAAAATTTAACTATCTACTTCAATGCTACTGGTTCTGTCGTCAAGAAGCCATACGCAGAATCAAAAAGAATATATTATTACGCTGGCGTAGTTAACATTCAGAATAAAATATATTCCGTATTAGAGTTAATAACAAATAACCATACAGTTCTCTCAATATCTGCTTGTTTAAAATATTTTAAAGATTTCGGACCGAGAATAAGGTTCCCTGGCTTTGTTTTGGAGCAGCAATTACTGGTTGGTGATGGGCAAGCATCAATGCCATACTGAATGGTTAGAACAACTTAACCGTTAGTGGGTATTTAAAATTGACATACGATGTTATATTTTCAAATAAAGCCCTCCCGACAGATATAATACCTTTCGTTACTTGCTACTCTCACTTCATGAAAAGGATTTCTCGACGACTGAAGGCTAAAGGTGTGAAAAAACATTGATTAAAATTATTTTTTATTCAAAGCTTCCCACAGAAGAAGAAAAACCAGAAGATGAGAAGAAAAAAACTTATGCCATACTTCCATCGGGTCCTTTTTATTTAAATTTTTTAATTATTAAAAAGAATATTGAAACAATGAGATTAAATTCTGACACTAGTTATATATATATATATATATATATATATATATATATATATATATATATATATCAACACCTGCAGCAAATCATTTTTTAGAAAAATTGATACCAGTTCTTCTTTTCTGGTCTGTTTTAATTTCTAAGAAACATCATTGCAACAGTACAGTTGAAAATCATTTCAAAAATACCAAAATTGAAGATCCAGGCAAAATGAAAGCTGGTCAATTTATAGACAATTGATTTAATTCTCTTAACGCTGCATATATTCAATTGAATCTCGAAGAACCTGTAATAATTAAAAGAAAACGATTGAAGCTTGTTAATGAATCGGATAACTTATTGTCGGAGGAAAGCCGGAAACCAAACCTGGAAGTAAAAGCAAAAAGAAGTACATATTATAAATCAAAAAATATCTAACAAGCTCTTCATAACAGTACCAATTCCTTGGTTCAATTAAATGCTAATTTCACAGTGAAAAATACAAACTATTGTTATGCTCCTACTGCACCCCGAATTTACTTTGTTGCATTTACAAAAAATGTCAACGACGATACGCAGTTTGTTAAATTATTTGGTGAAGATTATAATTTGCTGTATAATAATAGTTGGATTACAAGTTGTTTGATCGATTATTGTGCGCATTGGGTTATTTCAGAGTCACCTTCATATGCAACAACTGCTTACGTTTCCTGTGAATTAAGTAAAGCTATTTTGATAAATAAGTGTGAAGACGTTGGACACCAGTTTTTTGGTGAATTTTACATTTTCCATTTTTAAATTTTCAATATCATGACATATAACCAAGATATGCTTGGTCAAATATTTTATTTGTCAGCTGTCTGCTAACTTTTTAGTTATATTTTGTTTTACTAAATTAAAAAAAAAAAATTTTTTTCTTTTACCGTTTAAAATTATTTTTGCAGAGCAACTTATCATCAGATGTTCTAAGTTAATGTTACTTTAATTTTCAATCGAATTAGAAATTTTTAATTTAAGGAAAACACGCAACTTATTAACGACCGCTGTTGTGGGATTCGAACCCGGAACCTTACGCACGAAAAACCGACGCTTTAACTTCTACACTATACACTACCGATTGTGGCTCCTAAATTTAGTTATGGTATTGCATCTTCGGAAGACTGGGCCTTGTCTAGCATCTTTTGATATATTCGTATAAATCATGCAATATCCATCCAGTTCGGAACTCGCGATCACAAGAGTAGTGCGGATTAAATTAGAAATTGAATAACCTTCTGTGCAAGTGTGAATCTAAATTCTTAAATCCAGTAAAAGTGAATTGTGAACAATCCGGTGCTGTCTAAAAAGGCTAAATATAACGTGATCACCTCCATTTAACGCTAATCAAAAAGAATTCAACTCATCATGGGGTGTCCAACTGATTGTCTAGTCAACACCAAGCTACAACAGTCATCAGTTGTTGTATTGTAACTACAAGCATATTTGAGATTCAATAAATATCAACTGTTTCAGTAAGTCTTGACATTTTTATTCTAATATTAAGAAATTTATACACATTCCTGACCCCACCATGCTCGGCACCAACTAACGTGGTCCCCGGAACCCGAATAAAGGGCTTAAATGTCTTGACTCGGAATTAAGAGACTGTCGTATGTTATGTCTGTCTGGACGTAACACAGTGTCCTAAACGAAGCGCATGAAAGACTGTCACTTTTTTAAAAAGATTTTTTAACCCACCAAGGCCTACCATACTTTTAATCTGTAACGTTGAACGAGCTCAATTCTTTAGCATGATATTATTGTAACAATAATAGCTGCGTTCTAAGTAGATACAGATATTCCCAACTGATCGTGAGCGTTCAAGTGGTTATGCTTCACAGTTGAAAATTTTGTGTTCTTATGTATAAAAATTCAATGGTTAAATATTTTGTGTCAATTATTTGACACCATCAAGTATAAATTTAACTAAAGTTGAATGTGTCATCTGATCTCAACAAGTTTTAAACCTGTATTATTGTTTTACTCAGGTATAATGTGTTAAATTAACACAAAAAATTGAGTGGACCGTTTGGAACATGCACTGAGAAAAAAAAATACTTTTATTAAAAACATTTACTTGATACAAGAACATATATTCTTGGATAATTTTCAAGAATATATAATTTTGTTTCAAGAATTCGTAGAATTAAAGAAAATAATTTTTATTTAATTCAAGTAAAGCTATTCTTTTGTTTACTCATAATATAATATCAAATTCATATAATAACAAAAATAAATTTGATGCTCTTTTCTCAAGAAATTGATAATTCATAATAATAAAATAAATATTTCGAACGGATTTCTTGAGCCAAAAAATTCTTTTTTGGAAAATAGTACTTTTTTTTCTCAGTGTGTGATTTGTGTTAAATTTACCATAAATTTTTCAACTATGTTCGTATTCATTAGGTCCTAGTTTCGAACCTCGGCGTCAGAAGATTATTTTTCAGCAGTTTTTTTTCAAAATCTTGGGCAGTTTCCGTTTTCCAATACATCGTACATATTTATTGTTCACATTAAATAATTAGTTAATCATATACTTATAAGTAAAAAATTCTAATAATTCAATTTTAATTACGAATTAATGAGTGCTATTCTATTTGAACGCCTACTTGTATAACTTTAACTATTAGTATTGATATTGCAGATTTTATTATTTTTTAATCTCACAATGAAACATTTATTATACAAAAAAATTATTTGTGGAATTTTTAATTTCAAATTTTCTTCGATTATGATGGCAATTTCTAATTAGTGGCCCCCTTTTCCCTTCTATTTCTTTACTAATTGTACGCGATCCGATGAGAGTCTATTTCACTCCTATAAATTTAGGCTCTGAAGGCTTATTTTACCTTTTAAAAAAGATGATTTAAACCTAAACTTGGTAAAAGTGGACAAAGTTAAATCACCTTTTTGGATTTTCATATTCTCAAAAGATGATTTAAACCTCCTCATCCTCATGTCGGATTTGGAGGCTTAAATCACCTTTTTAATTTTGACTCGGAAGTTCACGGTATACTACTAATAAGTTAAATATAAATTTATCAAGATCCAATAAAAAAAAGTGCAACAAGTCCCTACTGGGAATATACACCGAAATCCAGATAAAGTGATTTTCAAGAAAAAACAACATAATTTAATGACATAAATGTTAAAAAATTTTATTAGGTTTTACTTAAAAAAAATTAAACGTAGGATACTTTCGTAGTAAAATCAATGATATGAATTAATAATTATTATTTTTAAACGAGGAAGCAAACTCACTTTTTGCTCACGTCAAGTGCAAACCTGTTACATGTACTTTTTTTCAATTCTGCCAAAATAATACGAGTTTGTCATTAATCAAAGTATTTATCCAACTACTCATGTTTAAGTTTTACTTAAATTCGCTTAGAATTAAGGAGGTTGTAATGATACGGCTTCTATTGATAAATCTGTAGAGAACTTTTCGATGGAAATTTCTAGCTTAATTTTATTGATTGCATATCAATGCTTTGACAAAAAAACTTATATTTTTTTGTTTCATAATCCACTTGACAATAATTTTATAAGGAAATGAAGTTTCCTATGCGATCGTAAAAATAAAAAAAATGTAATTGTAACTTTTTTTATTCTGAGAACTCATAACGTACAAGCTAACTTTATTTTTTGACTCGAAAAGTTAAAAAATTTACCTTTCACTAGCAAAATTCTTGAGCTACAAAATTCCAAAAACTTAAATTTATATCGATACTGCCATTCTAATACGTCGTATACCACATATGGGAAATTTTTCAGGAGACGATAAAACCATTTCACGGTCGGCAAAGAAAAATTACTTGTATTATATTTACATTGGTATAGCCTACAAATTTATTTTCACGTTTTCATAAAACGCAGGCATTTGTAGTGAATAAATAATTTTGAATTATATGCTGTAAGAAGAGTCAAAAATTATACATCAACTTCTTACTCATGTCGTTAATTGCTTTCTTAAAATTAACTGAAAATTAAAAATGTTGAGCGTGACTAAACCCTTACGAATGTGGGATACGACAGCTTAGAATATTTACTTAAAAATACTAAATAAACAATTTGTTCTCTAAAATTTTTACATAAGTTGCTCATTGTTACAATGATTTCATTTTTCATAAAAAGTGAAAATGTTAAATTTTGTGGAATACGACGTATTAGGATGGCAGTATCGATATATAGTCTTTTAAACTCAACAAGGTCGTAAACTCTGAGAAGTTCTAGGATGGGACCAAAAAATTAATCAATTCCTACATTTTTTATAACATCAACTATAGTAATAAATATTTTTTCAATTTATAATTATATTACTACTTAATGAATTAAAACTGATTATTTTTTAAAGAGTATCATATTATAAGTAAAGTATGTCGAGGTGGTGTCAAACTTTATTGAGTTCAAGTAAGTGGTCGTTGTCAATACCATTTTTACTACCTTATTATTACGTCTAGAAACGACATGCTTATGTTAGCGATTGAGGGTTAATATTAAAAGTTTATAACATTTATACATGCGTGTAGAGTTATATAAATGGGAACTCGATATTTAAATATTTAAACAAAGTGACAAGCCAATGTACAAGTAGTTTCTCTATCTCAGCTAATACTGTTCTATCGACAGAATTTTAAGTTGTTAAGAATTATTTTTTCGCGTCTTAATGTCTGTATATATCATACATAATGTATACATTATATAGAAGATTTACTATAGACATTAAGAGAAAAATAGACAAGAAGTAAAATCGATTAATGTAAAAGCTTCTATCATTTTATAATTTACCCCAAGGTATACGCCTATGTTGCATAATTAAATTTAAAGAAAATTATATTAACTACATTTTATCACGCAAATGATTGGAAGTAAAATGTTTAATATTAAGTAATAAATCATCGATTTAGCATTACTGCATATTTTATTATTAATTTGACATCATAAATTATGATTACCCCTTACATACTTACATTGACCGTCTCACTTTACATACCTGGATCATTAAAATTTTATTTGTCAAAAATTTTCAAAAAAATCTAAAAAAAATTACTTCTGCCACGAAAAAAAACACAGCTCAAAATTAGCTAATAATTATAGTCGTCAAATGAAAATTACATTCCGAAGAGAAATTTACAATCTAAATCAAAAACTACTATTATTAATGAAAGGTTCCATTTTCTTGTTGATTCTTACAATCAGTATTGTATATTTTACGATTTATAAAAATTATAATGCAGTTGAGTAAAAATCGAATAAAGAATGGTAATAATCCGTAATTATTTTACAACGATTATTCTGGAAATAACAATATTCAGAAATCTCTTTGATAACATTACAATTTCTAAGTTAAAAAACTTTGCAAGAGTAGAAGTGGATTACAATTCATTAAGAATAAATTACTATAAAAGTTATATTCATTTTTATCTATTCTATAGAATTCAGTAGATAAAATAAAAAATATTAGTAAGGTAAATGTCCCAATACTGGAACGACGAAGGGTATATGACTGAATTTTATCGTTTTAAAAATATTCCAATAAATTATAAACCAAAATAATTGATTACATCATATAGAATAGACATTTACCAATTCAAAAATAATCAAATTAGTTCATTTTTCTTAAATTTAATATAAAAAAAACATTTTTTCTATGACACCCAAAAGACTCAATACCGGAACGCTGAAATAGCCTTGTCCCAATACGGGAATTCGGTTGTCCTAATACCGGAACAGTAAATAAAATAAGTTATTTTTTGCATTTATTCATGGTGAAAATATTAATAATTATTAAATAATATTAATGTAAAACGAGTATGAATGTAGCAGACATCAGAGAACTTTAAAATTATGAATAAATAAAATAAATAATTAAAAAAATAATATTTACAAAAAAAAGCACTCTATTAATTTCAAAATTTTTTGAATTTGCATTTTTTTAAATTTTATATTATTAATTATTTGCTCGATTTATTAATAATTTTAAATTTGTCTGATGTCTGCTATATTACACCCATATTGTAAAATGTATTTAAAATTTAAAAATGATTGAATATTCAATGAAAATAAATATTTTGAACTAAAGAATAGAAACAAAATAATTCAGTTGAGGTTATACTAGAAAAATAATTAAAAAAAAAAAAAAAAACTAAAAACAAAAATTTATTTTTTATGATTTAAATTAGAGTTTATCTATACTTAATCTATTTTTTATAACAATCATACATACTGCATTAAATATTAGGACTCCAGTAATAATTAATATTGTAATTGATTTAGCCAGTCAATAAAACTCACCGTTAATGTCTATCGATAACATTAATATGATTGGCTGTTCCGGTACTGGGCACGGGTTCATTTTGGTTTACCAATAGACGAACAGTAAAATTAATATAATAATACTATTTTTTTCATATTTTTAATATGTTTTCTTGAATTTTATGTCATTCAAGATGCATATACAAAAAAAAAAATTATTGAAAAGTAATTCTATGCGTTTTCTATAAGCTTAAGACCATTGACTGATTTCTTAGCAAAACCATTAAGAGACATGAAAAAGTCATGAATCCGAGACTATTGCTCTAATTAACATTTTTTTTCCTATTTTAAATATTTTCTAAAATCTATTTTATACCTTATTTTTTAACTGAAAAATTAAGGTTTCAAATAAAGAAAGTTTTATTTAGTTTCATCGCGTACGAGTTGAAATATAATATAATGATTATCAAATCGTTCCGGTATTGGGTCTCGTTCCGGTATTGGGACATTTACCTTATAGAGTAGATAATTATTCTTACTTGGAAATAACAGAAAAGTCACACGTGACTCAAGTTATGTTTATATGAATTTCGAAAAATGATTCATTTATATTCTGATTAGTACGATTTGAAACATTATTAAATTTACTTCATAACATTTTAGAAATATTACTGAAAGCATTGTAAACAGGACTCGAGTCTTCTAAAAATTATAATATCAAATAAAATTTTGGTGAGGTATTGTACCTGGGAAAAATTATGTAATAAATTTTACTCGTTAATTGTGAGTAAAACGGGGCCTGCATGAATAATAATGATTACTCGGTCGTTTCTAGATACTGTTCAATTATGGGGTAAAAACACCCAATTTTGAGTAATTATGAAATAAAAGAGAATAAAAAATAAACAAAACGAATCTGGTTTTTATTCTTTCCGTATTTATTTTGTTTTCGACCCAGGTTTACTTTAAATTGCAGGGTAAATTTTATCGAAAAATTCTCTCCACGTAGTTTTTAAAACATCGATAACATGAATTGCTATTTAACGGGGTGAAAATTACTGTTTGCCATCCCATACAAAGTCCATAGACCGGCCGATGTCTGACTGCCGTCACTCGGCCAAGCATTGGCCATCAGTAATGGCCCAAGCATGGTTAATTACCAGCAGCCGTTTAATATTTTAAACGACGCTGCCGATGGCTGGCTACTTATAACTGGCCGATTATCGTTTCGCAATGTTGGGACACTATTAGTGAATCAGTGGTCTATGACATTGTCAAATAAAAAAATTTACCAATCAATTATTAATTATACAAATAACTTATTATTATAGTTTTCTTTAATTAATAATTTTTTTTTTGGATTTAAACTAATTTTTAATCAAATATATATTTCAATTTTCCGATTAAAGTTATTTACAACTAACAATTAAAATATTTTTTAGTTCGTTATTATTTGCAACCAACAACCGCAATTTTATAACTTTATTTATAAAAATTAATTTAATAAAAAAATAATACATACATTTTTATAATAAATGTCATTTTTAATAATGGTGGTAGAGCAAGATATTTCAACTGGGTTCTTGATAAATAATCAATTTAATTTGATAAGTTCTATTTTAAAAAATTATCTAATTATAATAAAATAGTACGAAATTTTTATTTTTTTTTTTTTCTAAATAATCGAAAATATTAATTAAATTGCTCTTTATGAATTATAAAATCGAGTGGTTGTAGTAGAATGAATATCTAAATCATTCAAAAATATTAGTTTAATATTAGCAGTTTCATCCAATAGCCATCGTTCGGACCCAGTAATCAGAAGGATGGCAGTTCGCGCCCAGAGCCTAGCAGAATTTTCACCGAGTTTTTTTCACATCATTTACCTCCCTTAGATAGTTTAAACGTTAATGATTATGAACTCTACGAAGTTAATAATAATAAAAATTTTTTAAAATTAAATTTATTCGTTTCCTCGATGTATGGGCCAGGTCTGGCAACCAGACTTGGCCCGAGATTATCATTCCAGACTTTTACCAGAACTGGGTCGAGTCTGGGCCAAGCCTGGGCCCGTGTTACTTTCTTCTCTGGGATACTTCGAGATATTGGAAGGGTATTCGTAGCCGAGTGGTTAGCATGCCTGCACAAACTGAAATATTCGCAAGGCGTAGGTTCGAATCCCACAGTGGTAAAAAAAAAATGGTGGATTTTAAGTTGGTAGTTGAGATATACACATCAATATAAATACAGGAAAATTCCAACAAAATATATATATATATATATATATATATATATGTGCGTGTGTGTGTGTGTGTGTGTGTGTGTGTGTGTGTGTGTGTGTGTGTGTGTGTGTGTGTTGGAAAAAAAAATTATCATTACACAGAAGGAGACAATTTTTACAATCTAGGTAAGTAAAAACTTAACAGCAGTCTCAATGAAAGTTTATTCTAAAATAGATTTTTTACTCAATTAAATAGTAAATTTTATTGAATGCTTGTGTTATGTACTCTAAAACTCAAAGTAATTTTACTTATAATTTAGTAATTCATAGAATTAAGCGATTATAATTTTTACTTGTTTAAAAGGAAAATTTTTTACATTATTGGACAGTTTCAAGTTTGCCTCGGCGAAATAGTAATATTTATTTGAAAAATAACGAATATTATCAGATTTTTCTCTCTGTAGAGAACGTGTGTACTGTTTTGACGTGGTTTTTTTTTTTATCAATATGTGGAATAAAAAGTTGCTATGGAGCAAGGTTATGCATCAGAAAATCTAACTTTTACTAGGTCAGACAAAATAATAATAAATATTCAATTTATAATAGTTTTTAAACTTTTCGAGGACAGGAAAGTGAGAAGGTGAACAGAAAAATAAAAATTTCTATTAAAATATATATTTAAATAGTCTTGATAACAGAAATCATAAATTAAAGAATTTTATCTAGCAGCCAAATTGGAAGTAGATTTTTAACCAAAATTACTTTAAAACCCAATCGAATCGGGAAAAATAGTCATGAAATGAAAAATGGAAAAATTAAAGTATAAGTTATTTGATAAGCTGCAACGTATTATTTTACAAAAATGAGCTAAATCTTTCGATGCACAGGAAAAAAGATTTACTTGGTTCAAGTAAAATGTTTTCTTCATAATTTTATTCTTGAATGAAGAGAAAATCGTTTCTTATTTTTAGAAAAGTTTATTGCTTTAAGAAAAATTTTTTGTTGCTTTAATAAATTTGCATTTTGGTTTGAAAAGTTTCTCTTGTTTCAACATAATTTTCTTTTTTTCGAGAAAATTCAATTTCTTGATGTAATTGATTTGATTTTCATTATAAGAAATGTTCTTCTCTCAAGAAAAGGCCACGGGACGATAAGAATACCGAATCGGTCCCAGAAATGTATCGGGCTCATAATTTCAGGAGAAGTTACTATACTCATAAGATACTTTGATGCTGCAAGTTCCAAATCTTCATCTATTACCGTTTCTGAATAAATCGAAAAATACTGAAAATCAGTAAAAGTTGTTATTCTCAGCACCTTGTGAATCGATTGATCTAAATACCGCATATGTTTTGGGGCATGATGGTATCTTCTAAGAAAAAATTATACATATTTAGCCTAAAACTTTTTTCATCGGGGTAATCCTGTATATTTACGGAGAAAAGAATTTATCAAATGTTAATAAAATTTATCAATATTTGATAAACGATGTACTTAGATTGCTCCCAAGTAAGTCATCAAATATTAATACACAGTTTATTAAAAAATAACAAACAGCTTATTAAATATTACTAAACGTGTTTATAAAATATTAATAAACAGTTTATAAATTATTGATCAGCGGTTTATCAAATATTAATAAATATGGACTGATCTATAGTTAACGATTTCACATATATTATATACTATCGTAATATGTAAATAGTTTGTTTGGTTAATATAGATTAGGTGGGATTTAGCAATTCCGAATTTTTTAGTAATTCTTCCATAACACTCTATTTATTATTTTTTTTTTTTTAATTATTACAACAAGCATAAAAACAATTTATTAAGGGTACACTGAAAAAAAATTATTGCATTCAAGTATTTGCGTATTTGTATCCTCCCGAAAAAATTATTTGTTTAACCGCAGTAAAAATTTACTCCAACCAAGAATATTTTCTTAAAATAAGTATAAAAATTCTTAAATCAAGATAATATTACTCGGTTGGAGTATATTTTTACTATGATAAAACAAATATTTACTCGGGAAGATACAAACACGCACATACTTGAATAGGGGAGTGTGGGGCAAAGTGGGCCCCGTAAGCTAGAAATGGGATTATCTTTACTTTTTTTTACTCGTTACACTACTTTATAGGCCTTTGTTTGTTATTTAACATTGATAAGCTGTATCCATTCAAATTGAAAAATCAAAAATCAGGGGCAAAGTGGGCCCCCATCTAAAAAAATTGTGTGAGACAAATTAATTGCTCGTTTTACTTTTTTTAAATTCTTTACTTTAAAAATGTTATGAATAAGCTGTGTTCATCATAAATTACAAATTTTAAAATATGGGGCAAAGTGGGCAAAAATGGGTAAGACATAAATAAGCTAATAAGTAATAAATGAATAGTCGTAAAAAAGTAAAGGTGACTTATTATGAGCCTCGTTCAAAGAAAATTTCAGGGTGCTCACTTTGCTCTCTAATTAGAGGGACCCACTTTGCCCCAAAATTTTTGAGGTTTTCCAAATTTTAGGGGGGTCTACTTTGCCCCAAGGGGCCCACTTTACCCCACCCTCCCCTACTGTTTTTTTTTCAGTGTGTGCCACCACACTCATTGATCGATATTTGATATATCATGTATATGATGATATGTATATGTAGAATAGTACATAATAAATATAGTCGATTATTTAAGATATATTATTTATCAAATGTTAGTAAATTTTTCTCTCAGTGTATAGTCACAATTGATTTTTTTAATGATGAAGTATTAATTTCCAACTGAATAAAAGCAGGGCTTAGTAAGGAAAAACTTTTTGATTTTTTCTTCTTCCGAGAACTGATTGCATTCTCGTTCCACTTCTACAAAAATCTCAAATTTTATAATTCAGTCAATAAATAACTTTTGTGTGAAGTAATGAAAAATTCAAATTTTTCTTTAGAACTCTTTAACTTAAAATGATAATATCATATCGTAGACGGTAAACGTCTAAATAAAATGACAAGAAAAAAATGCATTCCAGGCTTTATAAAAAAGAAATGTTAAAATATATTTTTGATAATGATATAAATTAAGAGAAGTAAATTTTTAATATATTTTTTTTTTTCAATTTATTAAACTATTGTTTCTCGAGTGGGCTGATGTAAATCTTGATTAGTATTAAAAAATCTATGATACCATAATCGAAATCTATTCGAATTATTTACACCATTTGAGTCAATGTTAACGTTACTTTCATCATTATTTAGTCCACTGCTGCTTCCATCATTTCTACTAACTGTTCTTTGAATCACATTAAATTGTTTTTTCTGTAGCCTGGCGGTATTAGAAAAACCCGCCACCAATAATTTAATATCTTTATTTTTCTTATGCCACTGTTTCCATGATTGCATATGGTATCTAAATGATAAATAAATTGATATTAATAAAATCGATGTACATTTAAGTTGTGAATAAAACAAAAAAAAAAAATTAAAGAAAACAAGAATTCATTTTTGAGACTGCAAATTATATTTTTCTACAAAAATTAGATCGTTATTTTCTAAAATATTCATTTAAAACTACAATATCAGTCAAGAAAACCCATAATTTACAGCGGCTCGTTTAACTTTTACATTAAAAACAAATAATTAATAATTAATTTCAATTAAAGAAAGAAGAAATTAATATAAATGATTATTTACCTTATTGTTATAGCTAGCCAAATAAAATAAACTGTTATTAGTACAATTGACAAAGTTAATATTATTGTACTCTCCCAACTTCTTAGATGGGTAAAGTGGATAACACCAATATAACAAAGATACATCCCAGCGATGAATAAAAATGTGAGAACAAGTATACATATCATGTCTACTATTAATCCTCGACAGTTACTTTTTATATTCAACCACTGTTGAATTGACTGTTTTATAAAAATTAAATAAATTATTATTATTCATACAACTTAAATTAGTGGGATTTAGTATTATTACTTTCTATGAAAAAAAAAAAAAAAAAAAAAAATATAGTAAAATCTATAATATTACTTTTTAAAAGTGCATAACTTTATACCTGGGAATAATGGTTTGATCTACATGGGAACAAAGAGTTTCGTCCTCATAACAAAAGACGGGATAACAACAGTATATTGTGTGGCAAGGGATGAAACATGACGATTTCAAACTAGGGTGGCTGCCCGAGTCGCAGGCGCAGGCTGACATCACCCGCAGTCTGAAATCGTATTTTATCCTGAATCACATACTATATTTTTCATGATTACCTGCATCGGAAATTCAAGATTTAGAGTCAGCAGCCAGTAAGAAATAAGTTAATTTCAAGCCGATGATGAGAAGAACTGTTAACGAATAAGGAATATGTGATTTACAGTCATCTATTAAATAGTAAATAAGACAAAAATATTATTTTCACTCATTTTTTAGTAATTTTATTCGGTTAATTAAGACTGTCACTTAAAAAATGAAATGAGCAAACTGACGACGAGTAAACAAATCAGAGTAGTAAGGCTGCAAATAAACGTTAAATATAACTGACACTGGGCAGAAACACGCATGTTTCTGCCCGCTGTATGAAGGTATTTTTGAACTACGAATTCGCGAGCAGTTGTTTGCAGCATCAGCGTGAAATAACCTTGTTTCGACGGGCTGTAGAGACACTGAAACTTCAAGTTTCGATACCGATATCATGAAAAAAATTTTGTTATAGTGATAAACATGATACGCTTACGGTAACAAATCAATTTGTTAAAATAACAAATGAGATTTTATCGTAATTAAGAACTCGATTCGTTATAAAAACATATGCAGGCATTCAAAGCTGCTATTTTGCTGCTCTAAGTAATCTTAGCTTAGGAGTACAAAAATTTTGTCAGTGTTATAAATTTACTTAATTAATTTAACAAATCATTTTTTTTTTACTGTAACATGACAATTTTGTTGCAGTTGAAAACCATTGCTAGGCGCAACAAACAATTTTCTAGTGTTACAAAAATATTGTAATCATAACGAATGTTTCATTATCCGTATATTAAAGCAGAAATTTATTACCGTAAGTTATCTTACCTTGTGGTTACAAAAAAATTTTTTCTGTTTATATTAATCTCTAAAAGGAAAGAAGTTAGCTTCGCATAGATCTCCCTGGTGAATCCAAATTACGGTAAATTACAGTATATACCGTAAGAAACACTCATCACTGTATTTTACAGTATTCACATGAATTACAGTAAAATACTATTTTATAGTAAATGACGGTATTTTACGGGACGATGTGATAATTTACCGTAAATTTGAAGAAATCCTTCGAGATTTTACGGCAAAGTGCTGGTTCTTACAGTAAATATGCGTAAAAGTGCGATATTTCATCGTAAACGTGTGGATTTACTGCAAAATTGCAGTATTTTTATCGTAAAGTGAAGTATTGTACCGTTTTTACGGTACGAAATGCCGCAAATTACGATAACTTGCTGTATTTTGCCGTAATTTACAGTAAATCATCGTAATTCAGATCCACCAGGACTATAAACAGATTCAAACCATTAATTCCTGGATGTATAAACAATATTAAAATTTTAACTTTAAAAATAAGATGTGGTTAATTTCAATAATCCGTGAAAAAAAATTGTTGGAAAAGCGTTGAGTATTCTATGCTTCAAAATCGATGACCTTTTTTCAAATGTTTTTAAATCTTTGAAAATTCGAAGGATAAGCCAATGACTGTTTTAATACTATTAAAATATGGCGGAAAAAAAATTTCAGAAGTAGTTCAAAATCATCTTTTCGGGCCGTATTTTATGCTAAAAAAATGATAAAATTTCTGATTATTAATAGAGAATTAAAAAAAAGTTTTCAAAAACTTCTAGAAGTTATCAACTGTTTTCGTCTTTGTATTTTCAGAAGTTTAAAAGTCGTTTTAAAAAAGTTCGTCGTTGTGTCACGTTTGGAAGTTTAGAATAGTCAAAGTTTTTTCAACAGTTTTTTAACGATTATTTTTACACGGGAATTTTATTTAATTATCTTAAAGGACATTGTTAAATTAAAGTACCTTCATAATTGGTTTGTTGAGTGCTTGTAGTGAAAACTTATATTTACATATTTCACAAGAACGTGTGTTTGACGTCGTAAGCCATTTTTCTAAACAGCTTATATGAATAAGTGCAACTGTACCGGAACATTCACATGGTTCAATTAATTCTTCGAAATTGCCATCTGATTTAAGAAAAAAAGTAAAATATGGTTCTATTATTCATAGAAAATTTCACAATTAGTCGCAATGTTACAAACCTTCATGACAAATACGACAAGCAACCGAGTCAACGCTTAGTTGGCTACTTAACATTTTAAAAATTAAACAAAAAATCACCAAATAAATATTAATTATTTTACGACGAATAATTTATGTGGTAAAAGCTTAAACGTTATGAATTTCACATAAGTTTTCAATTAACAGGTATATTTGTTACTATTTGATAACTTTATGAGTTTTTATTAATTTGAAATGAAACTGCGTAATTAATTTTAAATAAACTGAATGGTGACTAGTAATGTGTAATATTACGATAGGTGAAGACACTCAATTGTATGACAAAAGTAGGTATGTGGAACATTTCAACAAATTTTTAACTTATTGTTGATATGACGTCACTTCAATCAAAAAGTCGTCAACTAATGACTTACTGATAAAATAGAAGTTATAGAATTCATCACCTTGAAATAATTTTAATTGCTTTACTTCTATTAGTCTAGATTGATAATATAATTTAATAATGATTCTATTCTTTATACATGATATTGAAGATTAATAATAGGTATCATCGGTTTAATTTCATTCATATCCAAGTAAATCTGCACCCAAAATTAGTATATAGAAATTTTCAAATCTACACATTAGGAATTCAACAGCACTGTATAGAATAAAAAATTGTGTTCTCGAGATTATAAGTGATTTACACCTAAAAAAATTTTGATTTCTGATGAAGTAAAGAATTTTTTAGTCTAAAAATAAGTGTTTTTTTAAATAGAAGAAGGGGGGGGGCAAAGTGGGCCTCATAAGGAAAAATTTCCAAATCCTTAGTTTTTTCCCTATTTTACTTTTTTTTTTACTCCCTTGCCAAGTATTTGGCCTTAATTTGTTCTGTTCATTAAAAATAAAAAATTAAAAAATAGAGGGCAAGATGGGCCGCCCTCAATAGTATATTGCATAGTTAGGATGGTACTAAGATAGTCTTTATGCGGCAAGGGCAATGTTTTCAGCACGAGTCGTTGAGTTACGTACACGAGCCGAAGGTCCAATTTTATACAGTGGAAACCTAAACATGCAAGCCTTCTCAATAAAACAATTTATAGATAAATTGAGAAAAATATAGATAGCCCAAACTGGGAATCGAACCCAGATCATGTCGGTTTCGCGCCGAGTGCTCTACCAGTTGAGCTATCCGACACTATGCTTTATTCCGTTCACTTTGATCTATAGCACATTGAGCCACACCGTCCATCATACGATAATACACCAATTTTACATAGTGGAATATATGTACATTAGGGTGTTCAAAAAAAAAAAAAATTTCGTTTTTATTTATGGTATCCAAAAATTAAAGCTATAACTAAAAATAAAAATTTCGGTATCAATCCGGGCTCTTAATAATAATATTAGGGTGTGCCTCAATCCATTTTTCTATTTTCCATTTGAATAACACGGGAAAAAAATTTTTTTTTCGTTTTTTTTTTTTTTTTTTTCAATTTTCTAACTCATTAACTAATCGACGGATTTTTATGCTCAGCAGAAGTATTAGTAGGAAATTGAACGATCTACAAAAAAAGTCGCTTATCATTAATCTTAATGATAAATCCTTATCTTAATGATAAATCCGTTTGTTCGAAAGTTATGCAAGCTTCAAATCTAATTTATAGTAAGTTTTGAGATTTTTCTACTATTCTGGCGAAACTATCAGTCTTATCGAGAAATGTCAAAAGAACTTTTTATAGATAATATTATTCCTTACAAAATATTACAAAAAAAGTTAAACGCAATTCCGCATTGTTCACAAGTTATTTTCATTATAATGTCAAGCTCCTAAAATCAATCAGAAATCTGTATTTTTAAGAGCTTGACATTGAAATGAAAATAACTGGTGAACAATGTGGAATTTCGAAAAACTTTATTTGTAATAATTTGTAAGAAATAATATTGTCTATAAAAATTTTTTTTTTTTAATTTTTCGATAAAAGTGATAGTGTCACCGTAAAAATAAAAAATCTTAAAATTTACTGTAAACTTAACTTGAAGCTTAAATAACTTTTGAACAATGGGGTTTATCAAAAAATAATGAGAGACTTTTTTTGTAGTGCGTTCAATATCCTACAGAAAACTTACTGTGCATAAAAATCTGTTAATTAGTTGGTGAGCTAGAAAATTCTAAAAGAAAAAATTTTTTTTTCCCGTGTTATTTAAATGGAAAATAGAAAAATGGATCGAGGTAAACCTTGATATCGTTATTAAGAGCCCAGATTAGTACCAAAATTTTTACTTTTAGTTATACTTTCAACTTTTGGATACCATAAAAAAAAAAAAAATTGTTTTTGTTTATTTTTGAAAGACTATAATGTATATTATGGTGTTTCAAAATCTAAATAAATTTTTGCTGACTGTATCATACTGACTTGTTTTTCCTAGCTCTAAAATTTGCAACGACTTTTCTGGACTACGGTTGGACTGAGTACGAATTTTACGGTTAGAGCTGACTGTTTTTGTTGGCAACGAACGATACTAATAAGGTTCTCAGGTTCCCGAAATTGGAGTAAAAAACGGTACTTTTTCCGAAACCACCAAATTGTTCTTTCGTAAAAAATAACTAATGTTTCCTCTTTCTCAACTAATATCTTCGCTCCGATGTTTTTCCAACATTAAAAATATCTACTTTTAAATGTCTAAGATGATTGAGAATATCTACCATTTAGATATAATTGCAACAATATAGACGTCGATATCGTCAAACCGATAAGGGACGTGTAAAGTGGCGGGAAAAATAGCTTGGGTTTCGAAGAGAAATTTGTAATCACGGATTCCAAATAAATTTTCAACAGTATTGATAGAAAGTTTCTCATAATATTGATATATTATAGATAAAAATCGCTGATACCGAAATCTTCGATTTATTTTGTCTACAAATACAATCAAATTTGTACACATAATTTTATATACATCAACGTCCCAACTTTAGTATAACTCAAAATAGAAAATTTAAACGGAATTATGTTTCTTTTTGGTCAAATTTTAATGCCAGTGAAGATTGAATTAACTGTAAAGAATCCAGTTACATTAATAGTATTTCGTACTCATGCAATACTTCGATTTTACTTAGTTACAATTAAGAATGTAGAGAGAAATACAATATCGTCATGATTGGTCCTTTTTCAGAAGTGGGGGTGAAATTTACCTTGCCGAAAATAAGTTAAAACTTAGTGGAGGGGATGGTCAGAGTTCATCGGTCACACAGTCAGTAGCAGTCATTACGCTCGAAATGTTGCGCTGTATACCTCGCAATTTAATATCTTTATTTAGTAACGAACGACTCTTTGAAACACCATGGACTGTGAATTCTATAATTTGAATTACACGACTGTACGTACCTTCGAGTTGGAGAACTTTAGTCAACTCCTTTACACCAACGAGACTGGGACGGTTACTCCGTTATTTACAGAGTTTTCTTCAGGTGTCCATGTTGACGACACCTGGAGATTCAAATTGGAGGTCAGCCACGACGAAGAAGACGAACACTGGATCTCCTTGGGGATCCTTCCAATGAAATCGAAGCATTCCGAAAACAGCTTCGAGATCGAATGCTGTGCGATGGATTGTGAAGGTAACTTACTGCGACTGACTGACGGAGAGACCAAACCTTTCCATGATTACGACAATTTTATATACCTCGGAGACTTTTTTAAACGACACGACTTCAACGACTTTTGTGGTCTTCTAATGGACGGAACTCTGATTTTACAGTTAGAGCTGACGGTTTTTTTAGGCGATGATTTGAAATAATTAGATACTCAAGTTTCCGAACTTTGGGTTGAAAACGGCCCTTTTCAGGGCCATCAAATTTTTAATTCGTAAAAAACAATTCAAGTTCCATATACCTCAATTCTTATACTTGTCTCAAAACTCCCAACATTAATTTTCATTTATTAAATGCTTAATAAAGATTTTCAGATTTTTAACATTTATTACAATAAAAATTATACTATATTCTGATTTGTATGTATTAATTATTGCTGAAAACATCATGAGAAAATACTGACTTAATTGTTCTAGCTCTACTTTTTACATAATAAAATACTTAAGTGTCCAAGCTTTAAGTAGAAAATGGCCTTTTTTAGGGCCACTAAATTTTTCATCTGTGAAGAACAATTCAGATTATAATATAATAATTCTATATTTAAAAAATTACAATTTATTTATTGTTGGCAGTATTGTAGGGGGAACAAAAATATTTTTCAATTTTATGCACACCTCATGCGCGAAAGCACTGAGGGTGCTTTACTGACGGTTCTTCCTCGTTGACAATTTCAGTCATACAAAAATATTTCTACACCCTATTCATAGCACAAAGAATATATCAAATTGTGTACTTGCATGCAGATAATTTGTTAAGGAATAATTTAAACCCAACATTGAGTCGATTTGTTAATTCATTGACTTTAAATTAATTACCCGACTAGAAATTCCAGTTAGGCTTGCCGAAAGACCAATTCGGACCGAATGAGGCTTTCCGAAATACGAGAAGCCCGATTCGGACCTTCTTCCGGCCTCATAATAAAAACCCAAATACGGCAAGCCGAATTCGAATCTTATGGTATTTCCATGAGGAAAACTAAAGCTCGAAATGCCAAAAACATTCCAAACTTGGTTGTTCTTGGGAAAAGGTGTGGCATGGCGTTAGTTAGGAATACCTTTGGAATTCTGGACTGATATTTAATAGTAATGACGAATGCTTGCCGAATTTCGGTATGCCAAATCAGGTAGTTATTAGGAAATTTAATGGTAAAGTTAACTTCGGCGTATCTTCGGAAATTGATACGGCTGCCTTATGGTGTTTACCAAAAGTTTGCCGAAGTTTGGTATGCCAAATTAGGTAGTGAGTAGGAAAGTAAATGGCAAAGTTAACTTCGGCGTATCTTCGGAAATTGATACTGCTGCCTTATGGTGGTTACCAAAGGCTTGCCGAAGTCTGGTATGCCAAACCAGCGCCCCGACTAGAATTCCAGTGTGGCATGCCAAAATACCAATTCGGGACGAATGAGGCTTTTCGAAAAACAACAAGCCTAATTTAACACTTGTCCCATCTTTATGAGGAAAACCGAAACTTGATATACCAAAAATTTTCCAAATTTGTTTGTAATTAGGAGTTTCGGAAGGGCGTAAAAGTTTAGTATATCTTTGAAATTCCTGACTAAAATCGAATCGGAATGACTGAAGGTTTGCTAAAGTTAGGTACGCCAAATTCGGCTACTGTTAGGAAAATCTTCGTCATTGCCTAAGTTAGGTATATCTTTGGAATTCCTGACTGGTAACGAATAATATTTTAATACCATAACTAAACTTAAGAGCCACAATCGGTAGAGTAGCCTAGTAGTCAAAGCGTCGGTCTTTCGTGCGTAAGGTTCCGGGTTCGAATCCCACCACAGCGGTCGTTAATAAGTTTCGCGTTTTTCTTTAAATTAAAAATTTCTAATTGGATTAGAAATTAAAGTAAAATTAAAATAGAACATCTGATGATAAGCTGCTCCGCAAAATAATTTTGAACGAAAAAAAAAAAAAAAACTTTTTTTGAATTTAGTAAAACAAAATTAGATTATTACAGTCATACATGACCATATATTGCCAATTTCTATGTGAAATCATTTTTCACAGATAGATTACGGTTTTTCGGGGTGACTTCGGTTTCTGAATTGGCGCCGAATTCGGCTTTCCTAATTATGCAGAGATCCGAAAGTGCGTTATTTTCGGGATGCGAGCCTTATGCGGTTGCCTCATTCGGCGCTAACTCGGAATTCGGCATGCATAATCCGGAACTAATGAAAAAGAACTGAAATTTCTCGTCGGGTATATTAATCCAAGAAACTAGTGCAGTCAATTGTTACGTATAAAAAATAAAAAAATCTTCGAAATGTGTAATCAGTCTATTTTGTTTTATTATCTTTGTATTTTTGATCACAAGAACCCTATTGAAAATAACTGTGTAAATTCTTTTAGTTTAATTGTAATTAATTAAGAACGTAAAACTGATTACTCACGTAAAGTTTGACGGCCATTTTTATTTTTACTATTGTTATTATTATTACAAAAGTAAATTATTTTTTTCTTTCTTTCTCCTCATCAACTACTGGTAGCAGCACTAGCGTAAACCAGTAGCATTAAAAAAAAAAAAAAACGATATCTACAACAAGAATGCGGGATATTTAGAAGAAATTCAAATAAAAAAAAAAAATTAAACTGGAATTAAAAAATAAAAAATCAAATTAATAACTTAAATGTTGCATAAAAATCCATAATAAAAAAAATAATAAAAGTTATGATTAGAAATAAAATGAGCGATTGAGGTGTGCAATTTTGGATAATCCAACATTTTTTTTTATCGATTGAAAAAAAAATTTTTGCCCAGTTGGGCTTATTTTACAAAACATCACTCTAGAAATTTTTGAGAATTTCTGGACGACTTCAGAGTTTAAAAAATTGAGACGAAAAAATAAAATTAAACTAGTAATCCTCGAAAGAATGTGGATTTTTCGTTTTCCAAAAGTGAGAAGAAATTATAGAAGATACCTATAAATAATCTTATTGTAATTTTTTTTGAAAACAAGTCCTGAAATCAAAGAAAATTAAAGAAAAAAAAAATTGCCCTTCGGTTTATTTTTGACCAAGTCAAGGCTTTCGAAAAATAAATCAAACGCACATCGCTATTTCAAAAGCCTTGACTTGGACAAAAATAAACGTTTTTTCTTTATTTGTTAACTCGAGTTATAAACAAATAGATTTTTTCAAAGTCCGAATTAGATTGAAAAAATTAACAAAATCGCGATAGCATTTTTTCCGAAGCGAATTTTACTTGTATCGTCCAGAGACCTTTTTTTTTTTGTTGGCTAATGTTATAAACGAATTGGGTTTTTATCAAACTACAGTACCGATGAGAAAAGTCGACAAAAAAACAATGCTACCAATTGAAAGCATTGTTTCTGAAACGAATTTCTATCGTACCGATTTGTTTATAACACTAAGTAACAAAAAAAAGTCTCTGAACGAGACAAGTGATATTTGTTTCGGAAAAAATGCTGTCAATTAGTAGTATCGAGATTTTGTCGATTTTTTCAATCCCTTCCGGACTTCAAAAAAAACCATTTGCTTGTGACATTAGTTAACAAAAAAAAAGTTCTAGGGACGAAACGACTGAAATTCGATTATAAAGACATGCTGTCGTTTGGTGGTATCAATTTTTTTTTTTTTTTATTTTTTTTGATATTTAATGTAAAAGACTTAAGAGAATAATATGTTGGGAAGATATATATGTGGAAAAGAAGAAAGACACCGCTGCTAGGCAGCTGCGGAAATAGTTCAATTCTTGCCACTGGATGCCACTCAACTACTTGTGCTGTTCCTGGTTAGATGGGCTTTCTCCCACTACTTGATTGACTTACGGACATGCGCAGTAATTACGTACCTATAAAAAAATGGTGGGAGAAAAGTTTATTCTTTTGCATACTTAACTATACAGTATAGCCATGCAGCCATATTTATCATTTCTTGGTGAAACTTGTTAGGGTTCACATCGTAGTGTTAACTAATAAGTCCAAATATTTGTTGATATTGTGTTACTATTTCGGCTAGAGGTTTCAGTTACCATGGTTGACTCGGCTTATTCATTTGTTTCAGTGCTTATCAATGATGAAGATATTGATATATCGAAACCACCACCAACTCCAGGGAAATCAATTGAACGGGATTTTCCTGATATTTACAAAAAATACGACCAGCCGAAGAAGCAAATTGAATTGAAATCGCCAGAGGTAAAAAATCATCCTGCACAGCATGTTAACCAAAAATATAATTTTAGTGTTTTAGATAAAAGAGGAAAAAAACAAGTCACGATCCGACAATTTCCAAACCAAAATAGGAGTCGATGGATGGAGGAAATGTATTCTACCAGCGGTTCCATTAAGAGTCTGAGGAAAAATAAAGATGTGAAACGGGTCCAAAAACGAAAAGGGTGCTCGCTACAAGAAGTCGATGCTATTCCATCCCAGAGTAAGAAGCAAAAAGTTCTTAATTGATAAAATCAAAAATTTACATGATAGATTTTTATTAGTTGTAGTTCATAAAGTTTTTTTATATTATAGCACCTTTTTTTTGCATGTTTTTAAGTAATTTAATTTTATATTCATTAATTTAAATTTTTCAGTTTATCGCATGTTAGTTTTAAGAAATAATGACAACCGGCCGGCTTGGCCACTAACAATATTTAATTTTTCGAGATATATTTTATATTAATATGTCGCAAGAACATTGGGTTCTGAATATTTTTAAACACGCCAGTAGAAGTTACTTCTGACTGCCAGTCCTAAGCCTGGAAAAAGTGTGAAGGGAAATCTATTCAATCAAGTACACGTTCAAACACATGTATATGTATAAAGTGTCATAGCGCAAGCCTACTGTAGACATAGTGGTATTTAGCCTCTCACTTTTGATAAATATTTTAAAATAAAAATTTTTTATTAAATTCCTTTTTAGTCAAAAGATAATTGATTGTTCGTCTTAAAATTATGAAAGCCTGCCCATTTTAGTACTCAGAATTAATTTAAGTCATTAAATTTAGCTAGCATATCCTATAGCAATCCCGATTGAGAAATTTTTACATGCGTTAGGGGCACTGCCAGAGAATAAAAAATTGTAAAAAATACCATAAATCAGTAAATATTGAAATTTTTCTCATATCAATGATTCATTATTTCGCCACCAGCGATGCTTCAGCCTGTATTGTTTAGTATAGTTTCATTGAGTTGAGTAAAAATTTCTTACAATTCAAGCAATCGATAGTTAAATTATTGATATCCAGAGACGACGATCAATCGACTGTAAGAACATTTTAGTTGTCCATGATATTATAAATATATCCTTGTTGATGTCTAAGATGATTTTTTTTATGCGTTTGAAGTCAGTGTACTTGTATTTTCAATGTCGATTGTATGTCAATTACAGTCACTCCAATTTTCTGCTGATTACATACATTATTAGTCACTTAATTGGAAAGTTAAAAATAACTTGATAACTACAGTTTGCCCTTACTTGAGATCTATTGTTTGTATTGACAATGAATTGACGAATATAATCCAAAAGGAGAAGTTTTGGAGAAATCTTCGAAATGTTTAATCGGTCTATTTTGTTTTATTATCTTTGTATTTTTGATCACAAGAACCCTATTGAACATAACTGTCTATGTTTAGTTGTCTGCATTTTTTAAATCAAAAGTTAAATAATAAAATTTTTAATATTAAATTATCAACTATGGCTAAAAAAAAAAAAAAATGATTATAATTTTAGTACGCACAATGTCTTTTTAAAATATCTAAGTCTATTATTTGCATATTTTATAGTTTTATGAAATAAGCCTGACAGTTGCACATTTTTTCTTATTATTTTTTAATCTCTTAGACTTATAATTTTTGTGTTCCCAATATTTTATTTCACAAATGTTTTTAAATGACGCCTGGAACAATAACCGAATTTTTCCAATCTTTTTAAAGTAAGATAAAATGTAAACTTAAAATTTATCTTTAAGCATTTCTTTATTGCTTCATAATATATTTTTATATATTTGTCAAATGGGCCATTGTTCATTAAGTCAAATGGTTTTTTTTGCCTAGTTTTAATCTTTTAAACGTAAAAATTGTAATCTTCCGTGTTTATGACCCGAAGACCTTGCTCAGGTACCTCTCTCTCTCTCGGCCCCGACATTTCACTCCTACGTCACGACTAACTGAGTCCTGCCCTTCATGGGAAGTCCTCAGTTCCTACTTTCCTAATTATTCTCCAATCACTTTCTTTCATGTCCTTCAATTTCGTTTACTACTTTAAAATTCATCCCTTTCCGGCTTGTTTTTCTAACTTCGTAAGTTTTTGCATTTTATCTCATAAGTTAATGTTAAGAACAACATTGTAGAAGCAACTGTGCTTTAATTTCTTGTTCATCAGTGTGAAAATAAATTTGTGTCTTAGCATTCAATACCTCGTCGTGCAATTTACTTATTGTATGAACAATACACTTTATATATTGTAATATTCATAAACAATATATAATCATCTCCCTTAACAAAATAGTTACGGGGCAAAACAGTCTAAATCCTCTTAGTTTAATTGTAATTAATTAAGAACGTAAAACTGATTACTCACGTAAAGTTTTACGGCCATTTTTATTTTTACTATTGTTATTATTATTACAAAAGTAAATTATTTTTTTCTTTTTTTCTCCTCATCAACTACTGGTAGCAGCACTAGCGTAAACCAGTAGCATTGAAAAAAAAAAAAACGATATCTACAACAAGAATGCGGGATATTTAGAAGAAATTCAAATAAAAAAAAAAAATTAAACTGGAATTAAAAAATAAAAAATCAAACTAATAACTTAAATGTTGCATAAAAATCCATAATAAAAAAAATAATAAAAGTTATGATTAGAAATAAAATGAGCGATTGAGGTGTGCAATTTTAGATATTCCAACATTTTTTTTTATCGATTGAAAAAAAAATTTTTGCCCAGTTGGGCTTATTTTACAAAACATCACTCTAGAAATTTTTGAGAATTTCTGGACGACTTCAGAGTTTAAAAAATTGAGACGAAAAAATAAAATTAAACTAGTAATCCTCGAAAGAATGTGGATTTTTCGTTTTCCAAAAGTAAGAAGAAATTATAGAAGATACCTATAAATAATCTTATTGTAATTTTTTTTGAAAACAAGTCCTGAAATCAAAGAAAATTAAAGAAAAAAAAAATTGCCCTTCGGTTTATTTTTGACCAAGTCAAGGCTTTCGAAAAATAAATCAAACGCACATCGCTATTTCAAAAGCCTTGACTTGGACAAAAATAAACGTTTTTTCTTTATTTGTTAACTCGAGTTATAAACAAATAGATTTTTTCAAAGTCCGAATTAGATTGAAAAAATTAACAAAATCGCGATAGCATTTTTTCCGAAGCGAATTTTACTTGTATCGTCCAGAGACCTTTTTTTTTTGTTGGCTAATGTTATAAACGAATTGGGTTTTTATCAAACTACAGTACCGATGAGAAAAGTCGACAAAAAGACAATGCTACCAATTGAAAGCATTGTTTCTGAAACGAATTTCTATCGTACCGATTTGTTTATAACACTAAGTAACAAAAAAAAGTCTCTGAACGAGACAAGTGATATTTGTTTCGGAAAAAATGCTGTCGATTAGTAGTATCGAGATTTTGTCGATTTTTTCAATCCCTTCCGGACTTCAAAAAAAACCATTTGCTTGTGACATTAGTTAACAAAAAAAAAGTTCTAGGGACGAAACGACTGAAATTCGATTATAAAGACATGCTGTCGTTTGGTGGTATCAATTTTTTTTTTTTTTTTTTAATTTTTTTTGATATTTAATGTAAAAGACTTAAGAGAATAATTTGTTGGGAGGATATATATGTGGAAAAGGAGAAAGACACCGCTGCTAGGCAGCTGCGGAAATAGTTCAATTCTTGCCACTGGATGCCACTCAACTACTTGTGCTGTTCCTGGTTAGATGGGCTTTCTCCCACTCTTGATTGACTTACGGACATGCGCAGTAATTACGTACCTATAAAAAAATGGTGGGAGAAAAGTTTATTCTTTTGCATACTTAACTATACAGTATAGCCATGCAGCCATATTTATCATTTCTTGGTGAAACTTGTTAGGGTTCACATCGTAGTGTTAACTAATAAGTCCAAATATTTGTTGATATTGTGTTACTATTTCGGTTAGAGGTTTCAGTTACCATGGTTGACTCGGCTTATTCATTTGTTTCAGTGCTTATCAATGATGAAGATATTGATATATCGAAACCACCACCAACTCCAGGGAAATCAATTGAACGGAATTTTCCTGATATTTACAAAAAATACGACCAGCCGAAGAAGCAAATTGAATTGAAATCGCCAGAGGTAAAAAATCATCCTGCACAGCATGTTAACCAAAAATATAATTTTAGTGTTTTAGATAAAAGAGGAAAAAAACAAGTCACGATCCGACAATTTCCAAACCAAAATAGGAGTCGATGGATGGAGGAAATGTATTCTACCAGCGGTTCCATTAAGAGTCTGAGGAAAAATAAAGATGTGAAACGGGTCCAAAAACGAAAAGGGTGCTCGCTACAAGAAGTCGATGCTATTCCATCCCAGAGTAAGAAGCAAAAAGTTCTTAATTGATAAAATCAAAAATTTACATGATAGATTTTTATTAGTTGTAGTTCATAAAGTTTTTTTTAATTATAGCACCTTTTTTTTTGCATGTTTTTAAGTAATTTAATTTTATATTCATTAATTTAAATTTTTCAGTTTATTGCATGTTAGTTTTAAGAAATAATGACAACCGGCCGGCTTGGCCACTAACAATATTTAATTTTTCGAGATATATTTTATATTAATATGTCGCAAGAACATTGGGTTCTGAATATTTTTAAACACGCCAGTAGAAATTACTTCTGACTGCCAGTCCTAAGCCTGGAAAAAGTGTGAAGGGAAATCTATTCAATCAAGTACACGTTCAAACACATGTATATGTATAAAGTGTCATAGCGCAAGCCTACTGTGGACATAGTGGTATTTAGCCTCTCACTTTTGATAAATATTTTAAAATAAAAATTTTTTATTAAATTCCTTTTTAGTCAAAAGATAATTGATTGTTCTTCTTAAAATTATGAAAGCCTGCCCATTTTAGTACTCAGAATTAATTTAAGTCATTAAATTTAGCTAGCATATCCTATAGCAATCCCGATTGAGAAATTTTTACATGCGTTAGGGGCACTGCCAGAGAATAAAAAATTGTAAAAAATACCATAAATCAGTAAATATTGAAATTTTTCTCATATCAATGATTCATTATTTCGCCACCAGCGATGCTTCAGCCTGTATTGTTTAGTATAGTTTCATTGAGTTGAGTAAAATTTTCTTACAATTCAAGCAATCGATAGTTAAATTATTGATATCCAGAGACGACGATCAATCGACTGTAAGAACATTTTAGTTGTCCATGATATTATAAATATATCCTTGTTGATGTCTAAGATGATTTTTTTTATGCGTTTGAAGTCAGTGTACTTGTATTTTCAATGTCGATTGTATGTCAATTACAGTCACTCCAATTTTCTGCTGATTACATACATTATTAGTCACTTAATTGGAAAGTTAAAAATAACTTGATAACTACAGTTTGCCCTTACTTGAGATCTATTGTTTGTATTGACAATGAATTGACGAATATAATCCAAAAGGAGAAGTTTTGGAGAAATCTTCGAAATGTTTAATCGGTCTATTTTGTTTTATTATCTTTGTATTTTTGATCACAAGAACCCTATTGAACATAACTGTCTATGTTTAGTTGTCTGCATTTTTTAAATCAAAAGTTAAATAATAAAATTTTTAATATTAAATTATCAACTATGGCTAAAAAAAAAAAAAAATGATTATAATTTTAGTACGCACAATGTCTTTTTAAAATATCTAAGTCTATTATTTGCATATTTTATAGTTTTATGAAATAAGCCTGACAGTTGCACATTTTTTCTTATTATTTTTTAATCTCTTAGACTTATAATTTTTGTGTTCCCAATATTTTATTTCACAAATGTTTTTAAATGACGCCTGGAACAATAACCGAATTTTTCCAATCTTTTTAAAGTAAGATAAAATGTAAACTTAAAATTTATCTTTAAGCATTTCTTTATTGCTTCATAATATATTTTTATATATTTGTCAAATGGGCCATTGTTCATTAAGTCAAATGGTTTTTTTTGCCTAGTTTTAATCTTTTAAACGTAAAAATTGTAATCTTCCGTGTTTATGACCCGAAGACCTTGCTCAGGTACCTCTCTCTCTCTCGGCCCCGACATTTCACTCCTACGTCACGACTAACTGAGTCCTGCCCTTCATGGGAAGTCCTCAGTTCCTACTTTCCTAATTATTCTCCAATCACTTTCTTTCATGTCCTTCAATTTCGTTTACTACTTTAAAATTCATCCCTTTCCGGCTTGTTTTTCTAACTTCGTAAGTTTTTGCATTTTATCTCATAAGTTAATGTTAAGAACAACATTGTAGAAGCAACTGTGCTTTAATTTCTTGTTCATCAGTGTGAAAATAAATTTGTGTCTTAGCATTCAATACCTCGTCGTGCAATTTACTTATTGTATGAACAATACACTTTATATATTGTAATATTCATAAACAATATATAATCATCTCCCTTAACAAAATAGTTACGGGGCAAAACAGTCTAAATCCTCTTAGTTTAATTGTAATTAATTAAGAACGTAAAACTGATTACTCACGTAAAGTTTTACGGCCATTTTTATTTTTACTATTGTTATTATTATTACAAAAGTAAATTATTTTTTTCTTTTTTTCTCCTCATCAACTACTGGTAGCAGCACTAGCGTAAACCAGTAGCATTGAAAAAAAAAAAAACGATATCTACAACAAGAATGCGGGATATTTAGAAGAAATTCAAATAAAAAAAAAAAATTAAACTGGAATTAAAAAATAAAAAATCAAACTAATAACTTAAATGTTGCATAAAAATCCATAATAAAAAAAATAATAAAAGTTATGATTAGAAATAAAATGAGCGATTGAGGTGTGCAATTTTAGATATTCCAACATTTTTTTTTATCGATTGAAAAAAAAATTTTTGCCCAGTTGGGCTTATTTTACAAAACATCACTCTAGAAATTTTTGAGAATTTCTGGACGACTTCAGAGTTTAAAAAATTGAGACGAAAAAATAAAATTAAACTAGTAATCCTCGAAAGAATGTGGATTTTTCGTTTTCCAAAAGTAAGAAGAAATTATAGAAGATACCTATAAATAATCTTATTGTAATTTTTTTTGAAAACAAGTCCTGAAATCAAAGAAAATTAAAGAAAAAAAAAATTGCCCTTCGGTTTATTTTTGACCAAGTCAAGGCTTTCGAAAAATAAATCAAACGCACATCGCTATTTCAAAAGCCTTGACTTGGACAAAAATAAACGTTTTTTCTTTATTTGTTAACTCGAGTTATAAACAAATAGATTTTTTCAAAGTCCGAATTAGATTGAAAAAATTAACAAAATCGCGATAGCATTTTTTCCGAAGCGAATTTTACTTGTATCGTCCAGAGACCTTTTTTTTTTGTTGGCTAATGTTATAAACGAATTGGGTTTTTATCAAACTACAGTACCGATGAGAAAAGTCGACAAAAAGACAATGCTACCAATTGAAAGCATTGTTTCTGGAACGAATTTCTATCGTACCGATTTGTTTATAACACTAAGTAACAAAAAAAAGTCTCTGAACGAGACAAGTGATATTTGTTTCGGAAAAAATGCTGTCGATTAGTAGTATCGAGATTTTGTCGATTTTTTCAATCCCTTCCGGACTTCAAAAAAAACCATTTGCTTGTGACATTAGTTAACAAAAAAAAAGTTCTAGAGACGAAACGACTGAAATTCGATTATAAAGACATGCTGTCGTTTGGTGGTATCAATTTTTTTTTTTTTTTTTATTTTTTTTGATATTTAATGTAAAAGACTTAAGAGAATAATATGTTGGGAGGATATATATGTGGAAAAGGAGAAAGACACCGCTGCTAGGCAGCTGCGGAAATAGTTCAATTCTTGCCACTGGATGCCACTCAACTACTTGTGCTGTTCGTGGTTAGATGGGCTTTCTCCCACTACTTGATTGACTTACGGACATGCGCAGTAATTACGTACCTATAAAAAATGGTGGGAGAAAAGTTTATTCTTTTGCATACTTAACTATACAGTATAGCCATGCAGCCATATTTATCATTTCTTGGTGAAACTTGTTAGGGTTCACATCGTAGTGTTAACTAATAAGTCCAAATATTTGTTGATATTGTGTTACTATTTCGGTTAGAGGTTTCAGTTACCATGGTTGACTCGGCTTATTCATTTGTTTCAGTGCTTATCAATGATGAAGATATTGATATATCGAAACCACCACCAACTCCAGGGAAATCAATTGAACGGGATTTTCCTGATATTTACAAAAAATACGACCAGCCGAAGAAGCAAATTGAATTGAAATCGCCAGAGGTAAAAAATCATCCTGCACAGCATGTTAACCAAAAATATAATTTTAGTGTTTTAGATAAAAGAGGAAAAAAACAAGTCACGATCCGACAATTTCCAAACCAAAATAGGAGTCGATGGATGGAGGAAATGTATTCTACCAGCGGTTCCATTAAGAGTCTGAGGAAAAATAAAGATGTGAAACGGGTCCAAAAACGGAAAGGGTGCTCTCTACAAGAAGTCGATGCTATTCCATCCCAGAGTAAGAAGCAAAAAGTTCTTAATTGATAAAATCAAAAATTTACATGATAGATTTTTATTAGTTGTAGTTCATAAAGTTTTTTTATATTATAGCACCTTTTTTTTGCATGTTTTTAAGTAATTTAATTTTATATTCATTAATTTAAATTTTTCAGTTTATCGCATGTTAGTTTTAAGAAATAATGACAACCGGCCGGCTTGGCCACTAACAATATTTAATTTTTCGAGATATATTTTATATTAATATGTCGCAAGAACATTGGGTTCTGAATATTTTTAAACACGCCAGTAGAAATTACTTCTGACTGCCAGTCCTAAGCCTGGAAAAAGTGTGAAGGGAAATCTATTCAATCAAGTACACGTTCAAACACATGTATATGTATAAAGTGTCATAGCGCAAGCCTACTGTAGACATAGTGGTATTTAGCCTCTCACTTTTGATAAATATTTTAAAATAAAAATTTTTTATTAAATTCCTTTTTAGTCAAAAGATAATTGATTGTTCGTCTTAAAATTATGAAAGCCTGCCCATTTTAGTACTCAGAATTAATTTAAGTCATTAAATTTAGCTAGCATATCCTATAGCAATCCCGATTGAGAAATTTTTACATGCGTTAGGGGCACTGCCAGAGAATAAAAAATTGTAAAAAATACCATAAATCAGTAAATATTGAAATTTTTCTCATATCAATGATTCATTATTTCGCCACCAGCGATGCTTCAGCCTGTATTGTTTAGTATAGTTTCATTGAGTTGAGTAAAAATTTCTTACAATTCAAGCAATCGATAGTTAAATTATTGATATCCAGAGACGACGATCAATCGACTGTAAGAACATTTTAGTTGTCCATGATATTATAAATATATCCTTGTTGATGTCTAAGATGATTTTTTTTATGCGTTTGAAGTCAGTGTACTTGTATTTTCAATGTCGATTGTATGTCAATTACAGTCACTCCAATTTTCTGCTGATTACATACATTATTAGTCACTTAATTGGAAAGTTAAAAATAACTTGATAACTACAGTTTGCCCTTACTTGAGATCTATTGTTTGTATTGACAATGAATTGACGAATATAATCCAAAAGGAGAAGTTTTGGAGAAATCTTCGAAATGTTTAATCGGTCTATTTTGTTTTATTATCTTTGTATTTTTGATCACAAGAACCCTATTGAACATAACTGTCTATGTTTAGTTGTCTGCATTTTTTAAATCAAAAGTTAAATAATAAAATTTTTAATTTTAAATTATCAACTATGGCTAAAAAAAAAAAAATGATTATAATTTTAGTACGCACAATGTCTTTTTAAAATATCTAAGTCTATTATTTGCATATTTTATAGTTTTATGAAATAAGCCTGACAGTTGCACATTTTTTCTTATTATTTTTTAATCTCTTAGACTTATAATTTTTGTGTTCCCAATATTTTATTTCACAAATGTTTTTAAATGACGCCTGGAACAATAACCGAATTTTTCCAATCTTTTTAAAGTAAGATAAAATGTAAACTTAAAATTTATCTTTAAGCATTTCTTTATTGCTTCATAATATATTTTTATATATTTGTCAAATGGGCCATTGTTCATTAAGTCAAATGGTTTTTTTTGCCTAGTTTTAATCTTTTAAAAGTAAAAATTGTAATCTTCCGTGTTTATGACCCGAAGACCTTGCTCAGGTACCTCTCTCTCTCGGCCCCGACATTTCACTCCTACGTCACGACTAACTGAGTCCTGCCCTTCATGGGAAGTCCTCAGTTCCTACTTTCCTAATTATTCTCCAATCACTTTCTTTCATGTCCTTCAATTTCGTTTACTACTTTAAAATTCATCCCTTTCCGGCTTGTTTTTCTAACTTCGTAAGTTTTTGCATTTTATCTCATAAGTTAGTGTTAAGAACAACATTGTAGAAGCAACTGTGCTTTAATTTCTTGTTCATCAGTTTGAAAATAAATTTGTGTCTTAGCATTCAATACCTCGTCGTGCAATTTACTTATTGTATGAACAATACACTTTATATATTGTTATATTCATAAACAATATATAATCATCTCCCTTAACAAAATAGTTACGGGGCAAAACAGTCTAAATCCTCTTAGTTTAATTGTAATTAATTAAGAACGTAAAACTGATTACTCACGTAAAGTTTTACGGCCATTTTTATTTTTACTATTGTTATTATTATTACAAAAGTAAATTATTTTTTTCTTTTTTTCTCCTCATCAACTACTGGTAGCAGCACTAGCGTAAACCAGTAGCATTGAAAAAAAAAAAAAACGATATCTACAACAAGAATGCGGGATATTTAGAAGAAATTCAAATAAAAAAAAAAAATTAAACTGGAATTAAAAAATAAAAAATCAAACTAATAACTTAAATGTTGCATAAAAATCCATAATAAAAAAAATAATAAAAGTTATGATTAGAAATAAAATGAGCGATTGAGGTGTGCAATTTTAGATATTCCAACATTTTTTTTTATCGATTGAAAAAAAAATTTTTGCCCAGTTGGGCTTATTTTACAAAACATCACTCTAGAAATTTTTGAGAATTTCTGGACGACTTCAGAGTTTAAAAAATTGAGACGAAAAAATAAAATTAAACTAGTAATCCTCGAAAGAATGTGGATTTTTCGTTTTCCAAAAGTGAGAAGAAATTATAGAAGATACCTATAAATAATCTTATTGTAATTTTTTTTGAAAACAAGTCCTGAAATCAAAGAAAATTAAAGAAAAAAAAAATTGCCCTTCGGTTTATTTTTGACCAAGTCAAGGCTTTCGAAAAATAAATCAAACGCACATCGCTATTTCAAAAGCCTTGACTTGGACAAAAATAAACGTTTTTTCTTTATTTGTTAACTCGAGTTATAAACAAATAGATTTTTTCAAAGTCCGAATTAGATTGAAAAAATTAACAAAATCGCGATAGCATTTTTTCCGAAGCGAATTTTACTTGTATCGTCCAGAGACCTTTTTTTTTTGTTGGCTAATGTTATAAACGAATTGGGTTTTTATCAAACTACAGTACCGATGAGAAAAGTCGACAAAAAGACAATGCTACCAATTGAAAGCATTGTTTCTGGAACGAATTTCTATCGTACCGATTTGTTTATAACACTAAGTAACAAAAAAAAGTCTCTGAACGAGACAAGTGATATTTGTTTCGGAAAAAATGCTGTCGATTAGTAGTATCGAGATTTTGTCGATTTTTTCAATCCCTTCCGGACTTCAAAAAAAACCATTTGCTTGTGACATTAGTTAACAAAAAAAAAGTTCTAGAGACGAAACGACTGAAATTCGATTATAAAGACATGCTGTCGTTTGGTGGTATCAATTTTTTTTTTTTTTTTTATTTTTTTTGATATTTAATGTAAAAGACTTAAGAGAATAATATGTTGGGAGGATATATATGTGGAAAAGGAGAAAGACACCGCTGCTAGGCAGCTGCGGAAATAGTTCAATTCTTGCCACTGGATGCCACTCAACTACTTGTGCTGTTCGTGGTTAGATGGGCTTTCTCCCACTACTTGATTGACTTACGGACATGCGCAGTAATTACGTACCTATAAAAAATGGTGGGAGAAAAGTTTATTCTTTTGCATACTTAACTATACAGTATAGCCATGCAGCCATATTTATCATTTCTTGGTGAAACTTGTTAGGGTTCACATCGTAGTGTTAACTAATAAGTCCAAATATTTGTTGATATTGTGTTACTATTTCGGTTAGAGGTTTCAGTTACCATGGTTGACTCGGCTTATTCATTTGTTTCAGTGCTTATCAATGATGAAGATATTGATATATCGAAACCACCACCAACTCCAGGGAAATCAATTGAACGGGATTTTCCTGATATTTACAAAAAATACGACCAGCCGAAGAAGCAAATTGAATTGAAATCGCCAGAGGTAAAAAATCATCCTGCACAGCATGTTAACCAAAAATATAATTTTAGTGTTTTAGATAAAAGAGGAAAAAAACAAGTCACGATCCGACAATTTCCAAACCAAAATAGGAGTCGATGGATGGAGGAAATGTATTCTACCAGCGGTTCCATTAAGAGTCTGAGGAAAAATAAAGATGTGAAACGGGTCCAAAAACGGAAAGGGTGCTCTCTACAAGAAGTCGATGCTATTCCATCCCAGAGTAAGAAGCAAAAAGTTCTTAATTGATAAAATCAAAAATTTACATGATAGATTTTTATTAGTTGTAGTTCATAAAGTTTTTTTATATTATAGCACCTTTTTTTTGCATGTTTTTAAGTAATTTAATTTTATATTCATTAATTTAAATTTTTCAGTTTATCGCATGTTAGTTTTAAGAAATAATGACAACCGGCCGGCTTGGCCACTAACAATATTTAATTTTTCGAGATATATTTTATATTAATATGTCGCAAGAACATTGGGTTCTGAATATTTTTAAACACGCCAGTAGAAATTACTTCTGACTGCCAGTCCTAAGCCTGGAAAAAGTGTGAAGGGAAATCTATTCAATCAAGTACACGTTCAAACACATGTATATGTATAAAGTGTCATAGCGCAAGCCTACTGTAGACATAGTGGTATTTAGCCTCTCACTTTTGATAAATATTTTAAAATAAAAATTTTTTATTAAATTCCTTTTTAGTCAAAAGATAATTGATTGTTCGTCTTAAAATTATGAAAGCCTGCCCATTTTAGTACTCAGAATTAATTTAAGTCATTAAATTTAGCTAGCATATCCTATAGCAATCCCGATTGAGAAATTTTTACATGCGTTAGGGGCACTGCCAGAGAATAAAAAATTGTAAAAAATACCATAAATCAGTAAATATTGAAATTTTTCTCATATCAATGATTCATTATTTCGCCACCAGCGATGCTTCAGCCTGTATTGTTTAGTATAGTTTCATTGAGTTGAGTAAAAATTTCTTACAATTCAAGCAATCGATAGTTAAATTATTGATATCCAGAGACGACGATCAATCGACTGTAAGAACATTTTAGTTGTCCATGATATTATAAATATATCCTTGTTGATGTCTAAGATGATTTTTTTTATGCGTTTGAAGTCAGTGTACTTGTATTTTCAATGTCGATTGTATGTCAATTACAGTCACTCCAATTTTCTGCTGATTACATACATTATTAGTCACTTAATTGGAAAGTTAAAAATAACTTGATAACTACAGTTTGCCCTTACTTGAGATCTATTGTTTGTATTGACAATGAATTGACGAATATAATCCAAAAGGAGAAGTTTTGGAGAAATCTTCGAAATGTTTAATCGGTCTATTTTGTTTTATTATCTTTGTATTTTTGATCACAAGAACCCTATTGAACATAACTGTCTATGTTTAGTTGTCTGCATTTTTTAAATCAAAAGTTAAATAATAAAATTTTTAATTTTAAATTATCAACTATGGCTAAAAAAAAAAAAATGATTATAATTTTAGTACGCACAATGTCTTTTTAAAATATCTAAGTCTATTATTTGCATATTTTATAGTTTTATGAAATAAGCCTGACAGTTGCACATTTTTTCTTATTATTTTTTAATCTCTTAGACTTATAATTTTTGTGTTCCCAATATTTTATTTCACAAATGTTTTTAAATGACGCCTGGAACAATAACCGAATTTTTCCAATCTTTTTAAAGTAAGATAAAATGTAAACTTAAAATTTATCTTTAAGCATTTCTTTATTGCTTCATAATATATTTTTATATATTTGTCAAATGGGCCATTGTTCATTAAGTCAAATGGTTTTTTTTGCCTAGTTTTAATCTTTTAAAAGTAAAAATTGTAATCTTCCGTGTTTATGACCCGAAGACCTTGCTCAGGTACCTCTCTCTCTCGGCCCCGACATTTCACTCCTACGTCACGACTAACTGAGTCCTGCCCTTCATGGGAAGTCCTCAGTTCCTACTTTCCTAATTATTCTCCAATCACTTTCTTTCATGTCCTTCAATTTCGTTTACTACTTTAAAATTCATCCCTTTCCGGCTTGTTTTTCTAACTTCGTAAGTTTTTGCATTTTATCTCATAAGTTAGTGTTAAGAACAACATTGTAGAAGCAACTGTGCTTTAATTTCTTGTTCATCAGTTTGAAAATAAATTTGTGTCTTAGCATTCAATACCTCGTCGTGCAATTTACTTATTGTATGAACAATACACTTTATATATTGTTATATTCATAAACAATATATAATCATCTCCCTTAACAAAATAGTTACGGGGCAAAACAGTCTAAATCCTCTTAGTTTAATTGTAATTAATTAAGAACGTAAAACTGATTACTCACGTAAAGTTTTACGGCCATTTTTATTTTTACTATTGTTATTATTATTACAAAAGTAAATTATTTTTTTCTTTTTTTCTCCTCATCAACTACTGGTAGCAGCACTAGCGTAAACCAGTAGCATTGAAAAAAAAAAAAACGATATCTACAACAAGAATGCGGGATATTTAGAAGAAATTCAAATAAAAAAAAAAAATTAAACTGGAATTAAAAAATAAAAAATCAAACTAATAACTTAAATGTTGCATAAAAATCCATAATAAAAAAAATAATAAAAGTTATGATTAGAAATAAAATGAGCGATTGAGGTGTGCAATTTTAGATATTCCAACATTTTTTTTTATCGATTGAAAAAAAAATTTTTGCCTAGTTGGGCTTATTTTACAAAACATCACTCTAGAAATTTTTGAGAATTTCTGGACGACTTCAGAGTTTAAAAAATTGAGACGAAAAAATAAAATTAAACTAGTAATCCTCGAAAGAATGTGGATTTTTCGTTTTCCAAAAGTGAGAAGAAATTATAGAAAATACCTATAAATAATCTTATTGTAATTTTTTTTGAAAACAAGTCCTGAAATCAAAGAAAATTAAAGAAAAAAAAAATTGCCCTTCGGTTTATTTTTGACCAAGTCAAGGCTTTCGAAAAATAAATCAAACGCACATCGCTATTTCAAAAGCCTTGACTTGGACAAAAATAAACGTTTTTTCTTTATTTGTTAACTCGAGTTATAAACAAATAGATTTTTTCAAAGTCCGAATTAGATTGAAAAAATTAACAAAATCGCGATAGCATTTTTTCCGAAGCGAATTTTACTTGTATCGTCCAGAGACCTTTTTTTTTTGTTGGCTAATGTTATAAACGAATTGGGTTTTTATCAAACTACAGTACCGATGAGAAAAGTCGACAAAAAGACAATGCTACCAATTGAAAGCATTGTTTCTGGAACGAATTTCTATCGTACCGATTTGTTTATAACACTAAGTAACAAAAAAAAGTCTCTGAACGAGACAAGTGATATTTGTTTCGGAAAAAATGCTGTCGATTAGTAGTATCGAGATTTTGTCGATTTTTTCAATCCCTTCCGGACTTCAAAAAAAACCATTTGCTTGTGACATTAGTTAACAAAAAAAAAGTTCTAGAGACGAAACGACTGAAATTCGATTATAAAGACATGCTGTCGTTTGGTGGTATCAATTTTTTTTTTTTTTTTTATTTTTTTTGATATTTAATGTAAAAGACTTAAGAGAATAATATGTTGGGAGGATATATATGTGGAAAAGGAGAAAGACACCGCTGCTAGGCAGCTGCGGAAATAGTTCAATTCTTGCCACTGGATGCCACTCAACTACTTGTGCTGTTCGTGGTTAGATGGGCTTTCTCCCACTACTTGATTGACTTACGGACATGCGCAGTAATTACGTACCTATAAAAAATGGTGGGAGAAAAGTTTATTCTTTTGCATACTTAACTATACAGTATAGCCATGCAGCCATATTTATCATTTCTTGGTGAAACTTGTTAGGGTTCACATCGTAGTGTTAACTAATAAGTCCAAATATTTGTTGATATTGTGTTACTATTTCGGTTAGAGGTTTCAGTTACCATGGTTGACTCGGCTTATTCATTTGTTTCAGTGCTTATCAATGATGAAGATATTGATATATCGAAACCACCACCAACTCCAGGGAAATCAATTGAACGGGATTTTCCTGATATTTACAAAAAATACGACCAGCCGAAGAAGCAAATTGAATTGAAATCGCCAGAGGTAAAAAATCATCCTGCACAGCATGTTAACCAAAAATATAATTTTAGTGTTTTAGATAAAAGAGGAAAAAAACAAGTCACGATCCGACAATTTCCAAACCAAAATAGGAGTCGATGGATGGAGGAAATGTATTCTACCAGCGGTTCCATTAAGAGTCTGAGGAAAAATAAAGATGTGAAACGGGTCCAAAAACGGAAAGGGTGCTCTCTACAAGAAGTCGATGCTATTCCATCCCAGAGTAAGAAGCAAAAAGTTCTTAATTGATAAAATCAAAAATTTACATGGTAGATTTTTATTAGTTGTAGTTCATAAAGTTTTTTTATATTATAGCACCTTTTTTTTGCATGTTTTTAAGTAATTTAATTTTATATTCATTAATTTAAATTTTTCAGTTTATCGCATGTTAGTTTTAAGAAATAATGACAACCGGCCGGCTTGGCCACTAACAATATTTAATTTTTCGAGATATATTTTATATTAATATGTCGCAAGAACATTGGGTTCTGAATATTTTTAAACACGCCAGTAGAAATTACTTCTGACTGCCAGTCCTAAGCCTGGAAAAAGTGTGAAGGGAAATCTATTCAATCAAGTACACGTTCAAACACATGTATATGTATAAAGTGTCATAGCGCAAGCCTACTGTAGACATAGTGGTATTTAGCCTCTCACTTTTGATAAATATTTTAAAATAAAAATTTTTTATTAAATTCCTTTTTAGTCAAAAGATAATTGATTGTTCGTCTTAAAATTATGAAAGCCTGCCCATTTTAGTACTCAGAATTAATTTAAGTCATTAAATTTAGCTAGCATATCCTATAGCAATCCCGATTGAGAAATTTTTACATGCGTTAGGGGCACTGCCAGAGAATAAAAAATTGTAAAAAATACCATAAATCAGTAAATATTGAAATTTTTCTCATATCAATGATTCATTATTTCGCCACCAGCGATGCTTCAGCCTGTATTGTTTAGTATAGTTTCATTGAGTTGAGTAAAAATTTCTTACAATTCAAGCAATCGATAGTTAAATTATTGATATCCAGAGACGACGATCAATCGACTGTAAGAACATTTTAGTTGTCCATGATATTATAAATATATCCTTGTTGATGTCTAAGATGATTTTTTTTATGCGTTTGAAGTCAGTGTACTTGTATTTTCAATGTCGATTGTATGTCAATTACAGTCACTCCAATTTTCTGCTGATTACATACATTATTAGTCACTTAATTGGAAAGTTAAAAATAACTTGATAACTACAGTTTGCCCTTACTTGAGATCTATTGTTTGTATTGACAATGAATTGACGAATATAATCCAAAAGGAGAAGTTTTGGAGAAATCTTCGAAATGTTTAATCGGTCTATTTTGTTTTATTATCTTTGTATTTTTGATCACAAGAACCCTATTGAACATAACTGTCTATGTTTAGTTGTCTGCATTTTTTAAATCAAAAGTTAAATAATAAAATTTTTAATTTTAAATTATCAACTATGGCTAAAAAAAAAAAAATGATTATAATTTTAGTACGCACAATGTCTTTTTAAAATATCTAAGTCTATTATTTGCATATTTTATAGTTTTATGAAATAAGCCTGACAGTTGCACATTTTTTCTTATTATTTTTTAATCTCTTAGACTTATAATTTTTGTGTTCCCAATATTTTATTTCACAAATGTTTTTAAATGACGCCTGGAACAATAACCGAATTTTTCCAATCTTTTTAAAGTAAGATAAAATGTAAACTTAAAATTTATCTTTAAGCATTTCTTTATTGCTTCATAATATATTTTTATATATTTGTCAAATGGGCCATTGTTCATTAAGTCAAATGGTTTTTTTTGCCTAGTTTTAATCTTTTAAAAGTAAAAATTGTAATCTTCCGTGTTTATGACCCGAAGACCTTGCTCAGGTACCTCTCTCTCTCGGCCCCGACATTTCACTCCTACGTCACGACTAACTGAGTCCTGCCCTTCATGGGAAGTCCTCAGTTCCTACTTTCCTAATTATTCTCCAATCACTTTCTTTCATGTCCTTCAATTTCGTTTACTACTTTAAAATTCATCCCTTTCCGGCTTGTTTTTCTAACTTCGTAAGTTTTTGCATTTTATCTCATAAGTTAGTGTTAAGAACAACATTGTAGAAGCAACTGTGCTTTAATTTCTTGTTCATCAGTTTGAAAATAAATTTGTGTCTTAGCATTCAATACCTCGTCGTGCAATTTACTTATTGTATGAACAATACACTTTATATATTGTTATATTCATAAACAATATATAATCATCTCCCTTAACAAAATAGTTACGGGGCAAAACAGTCTAAATCCTCTTAGTTTAATTGTAATTAATTAAGAACGTAAAACTGATTACTCACGTAAAGTTTTACGGCCATTTTTATTTTTACTATTGTTATTATTATTACAAAAGTAAATTATTTTTTTCTTTTTTTCTCCTCATCAACTACTGGTAGCAGCACTAGCGTAAACCAGTAGCATTGAAAAAAAAAAAAAACGATATCTACAACAAGAATGCGGGATATTTAGAAGAAATTCAAATAAAAAAAAAAAATTAAACTGGAATTAAAAAATAAAAAATCAAACTAATAACTTAAATGTTGCATAAAAATCCATAATAAAAAAAATAATAAAAGTTATGATTAGAAATAAAATGAGCGATTGAGGTGTGCAATTTTAGATATTCCAACATTTTTTTTTATCGATTGAAAAAAAAATTTTTGCCCAGTTGGGCTTATTTTACAAAACATCACTCTAGAAATTTTTGAGAATTTCTGGACGACTTCAGAGTTTAAAAAATTGAGACGAAAAAATAAAATTAAACTAGTAATCCTCGAAAGAATGTGGATTTTTCGTTTTCCAAAAGTGAGAAGAAATTATAGAAGATACCTATAAATAATCTTATTGTAATTTTTTTTGAAAACAAGTCCTGAAATCAAAGAAAATTAAAGAAAAAAAAAATTGCCCTTCGGTTTATTTTTGACCAAGTCAAGGCTTTCGAAAAATAAATCAAACGCACATCGCTATTTCAAAAGCCTTGACTTGGACAAAAATAAACGTTTTTTCTTTATTTGTTAACTCGAGTTATAAACAAATAGATTTTTTCAAAGTCCGAATTAGATTGAAAAAATTAACAAAATCGCGATAGCATTTTTTCCGAAGCGAATTTTACTTGTATCGTCCAGAGACCTTTTTTTTTTGTTGGCTAATGTTATAAACGAATTGGGTTTTTATCAAACTACAGTACCGATGAGAAAAGTCGACAAAAAGACAATGCTACCAATTGAAAGCATTGTTTCTGGAACGAATTTCTATCGTACCGATTTGTTTATAACACTAAGTAACAAAAAAAAGTCTCTGAACGAGACAAGTGATATTTGTTTCGGAAAAAATGCTGTCGATTAGTAGTATCGAGATTTTGTCGATTTTTTCAATCCCTTCCGGACTTCAAAAAAAACCATTTGCTTGTGACATTAGTTAACAAAAAAAAAGTTCTAGAGACGAAACGACTGAAATTCGATTATAAAGACATGCTGTCGTTTGGTGGTATCAATTTTTTTTTTTTTTTTTATTTTTTTTTGATATTTAATGTAAAAGAGTTAAGAGAATAATATGTTGGGAGGATATAAATGTGGAAAAGGAGAAAGACACCGCTGCTAGGCAGCTGCGGAAATAGTTCAATTCTTGCCACTGGATGCCACTCAACTACTTGTGCTGTTCCTGGTTAGATGGGCTTTCTCCCATTACTTGATTGACTTACGGACATGCGCAGTAATTACGTACCTATAAAAAAATGGTGGGAGAAAAGTTTATTCTTTTGCATACTTAACTATACAGTATAGCCATGCAGCCATATTTATCATTTCTTGGTGAAACTTGTTAGGGTTCACATCGTAGTGTTAACTAATAAGTCCAAATATTTGTTGATATTGTGTTACTATTTCGGTTAGAGGTTTCAGTTACCATGGTTGACTCGGCTTATTCATTTGTTTCAGTGCTTATCAATGATGAAGATATTGATATATCGAAACCACCACCAACTCCAGGGAAATCAATTGAACGGGATTTTCCTGATATTTACAAAAAATACGACCAGCCGAAGAAGCAAATTGAATTGAAATCGCCAGAGGTAAAAAATCATCCTGCACAGCATGTTAACCAAAAATATAATTTTAGTGTTTTAGATAAAAGAGGAAAAAAACAAGTCACGATCCGACAATTTCCAAACCAAAATAGGAGTCGATGGATGGAGGAAATGTATTCTACCAGCGGTTCCATTAAGAGTCTGAGGAAAAATAAAGATGTGAAACGGGTCCAAAAACGGAAAGGGTGCTCTCTACAAGAAGTCGATGCTATTCCATCCCAGAGTAAGAAGCAAAAAGTTCTTAATTGATAAAATCAAAAATTTACATGATAGATTTTTATTAGTTGTAGTTCATAAAGTTTTTTTATATTATAGCACCTTTTTTTTGCATGTTTTTAAGTAATTTAATTTTATATTCATTAATTTAAATTTTTCAGTTTATCGCATGTTAGTTTTAAGAAATAATGACAACCGGCCGGCTTGGCCACTAACAATATTTAATTTTTCGAGATATATTTTATATTAATATGTCGCAAGAACATTGGGTTCTGAATATTTTTAAACACGCCAGTAGAAATTACTTCTGACTGCCAGTCCTAAGCCTGGAAAAAGTGTGAAGGGAAATCTATTCAATCAAGTACACGTTCAAACACATGTATATGTATAAAGTGTCATAGCGCAAGCCTACTGTAGACATAGTGGTATTTAGCCTCTCACTTTTGATAAATATTTTAAAATAAAAATTTTTTATTAAATTCCTTTTTAGTCAAAAGATAATTGATTGTTCGTCTTAAAATTATGAAAGCCTGCCCATTTTAGTACTCAGAATTAATTTAAGTCATTAAATTTAGCTAGCATATCCTATAGCAATCCCGATTGAGAAATTTTTACATGCGTTAGGGGCACTGCCAGAGAATAAAAAATTGTAAAAAATACCATAAATCAGTAAATATTGAAATTTTTCTCATATCAATGATTCATTATTTCGCCACCAGCGATGCTTCAGCCTGTATTGTTTAGTATAGTTTCATTGAGTTGAGTAAAAATTTCTTACAATTCAAGCAATCGATAGTTAAATTATTGATATCCAGAGACGACGATCAATCGACTGTAAGAACATTTTAGTTGTCCATGATATTATAAATATATCCTTGTTGATGTCTAAGATGATTTTTTTTATGCGTTTGAAGTCAGTGTACTTGTATTTTCAATGTCGATTGTATGTCAATTACAGTCACTCCAATTTTCTGCTGATTACATACATTATTAGTCACTTAATTGGAAAGTTAAAAATAACTTGATAACTACAGTTTGCCCTTACTTGAGATCTATTGTTTGTATTGACAATGAATTGACGAATATAATCCAAAAGGAGAAGTTTTGGAGAAATCTTCGAAATGTTTAATCGGTCTATTTTGTTTTATTATCTTTGTATTTTTGATCACAAGAACCCTATTGAACATAACTGTCTATGTTTAGTTGTCTGCATTTTTTAAATCAAAAGTTAAATAATAAAATTTTTAATTTTAAATTATCAACTATGGCTAAAAAAAAAAAAATGATTATAATTTTAGTACGCACAATGTCTTTTTAAAATATCTAAGTCTATTATTTGCATATTTTATAGTTTTATGAAATAAGCCTGACAGTTGCACATTTTTTCTTATTATTTTTTAATCTCTTAGACTTATAATTTTTGTGTTCCCAATATTTTATTTCACAAATGTTTTTAAATGACGCCTGGAACAATAACCGAATTTTTCCAATCTTTTTAAAGTAAGATAAAATGTAAACTTAAAATTTATCTTTAAGCATTTCTTTATTGCTTCATAATATATTTTTATATATTTGTCAAATGGGCCATTGTTCATTAAGTCAAATGGTTTTTTTTGCCTAGTTTTAATCTTTTAAAAGTAAAAATTGTAATCTTCCGTGTTTATGACCCGAAGACCTTGCTCAGGTACCTCTCTCTCTCGGCCCCGACATTTCACTCCTACGTCACGACTAACTGAGTCCTGCCCTTCATGGGAAGTCCTCAGTTCCTACTTTCCTAATTATTCTCCAATCACTTTCTTTCATGTCCTTCAATTTCGTTTACTACTTTAAAATTCATCCCTTTCCGGCTTGTTTTTCTAACTTCGTAAGTTTTTGCATTTTATCTCATAAGTTAGTGTTAAGAACAACATTGTAGAAGCAACTGTGCTTTAATTTCTTGTTCATCAGTTTGAAAATAAATTTGTGTCTTAGCATTCAATACCTCGTCGTGCAATTTACTTATTGTATGAACAATACACTTTATATATTGTTATATTCATAAACAATATATAATCATCTCCCTTAACAAAATAGTTACGGGGCAAAACAGTCTAAATCCTCTTAGTTTAATTGTAATTAATTAAGAACGTAAAACTGATTACTCACGTAAAGTTTTACGGCCATTTTTATTTTTACTATTGTTATTATTATTACAAAAGTAAATTATTTTTTTCTTTTTTTCTCCTCATCAACTACTGGTAGCAGCACTAGCGTAAACCAGTAGCATTGAAAAAAAAAAAAAACGATATCTACAACAAGAATGCGGGATATTTAGAAGAAATTCAAATAAAAAAAAAAAATTAAACTGGAATTAAAAAATAAAAAATCAAACTAATAACTTAAATGTTGCATAAAAATCCATAATAAAAAAAATAATAAAAGTTATGATTAGAAATAAAATGAGCGATTGAGGTGTGCAATTTTAGATATTCCAACATTTTTTTTTATCGATTGAAAAAAAAATTTTTGCCCAGTTGGGCTTATTTTACAAAACATCACTCTAGAAATTTTTGAGAATTTCTGGACGACTTCAGAGTTTAAAAAATTGAGACGAAAAAATAAAATTAAACTAGTAATCCTCGAAAGAATGTGGATTTTTCGTTTTCCAAAAGTGAGAAGAAATTATAGAAGATACCTATAAATAATCTTATTGTAATTTTTTTTGAAAACAAGTCCTGAAATCAAAGAAAATTAAAGAAAAAAAAAATTGCCCTTCGGTTTATTTTTGACCAAGTCAAGGCTTTCGAAAAATAAATCAAACGCACATCGCTATTTCAAAAGCCTTGACTTGGACAAAAATAAACGTTTTTTCTTTATTTGTTAACTCGAGTTATAAACAAATAGATTTTTTCAAAGTCCGAATTAGATTGAAAAAATTAACAAAATCGCGATAGCATTTTTTCCGAAGCGAATTTTACTTGTATCGTCCAGAGACCTTTTTTTTTTGTTGGCTAATGTTATAAACGAATTGGGTTTTTATCAAACTACAGTACCGATGAGAAAAGTCGACAAAAAGACAATGCTACCAATTGAAAGCATTGTTTCTGGAACGAATTTCTATCGTACCGATTTGTTTATAACACTAAGTAACAAAAAAAAGTCTCTGAACGAGACAAGTGATATTTGTTTCGGAAAAAATGCTGTCGATTAGTAGTATCGAGATTTTGTCGATTTTTTCAATCCCTTCCGGACTTCAAAAAAAACCATTTGCTTGTGACATTAGTTAACAAAAAAAAAGTTCTAGAGACGAAACGACTGAAATTCGATTATAAAGACATCCTGTCGTTTGGTGGTATCAATTTTTTTTTTTTTTTTTATTTTTTTTGATATTTAATGTAAAAGACTTAAGAGAATAATATGTTGGGAGGATATATATGTGGAAAAGGAGAAAGACACCGCTGCTAGGCAGCTGCGGAAATAGTTCAATTCTTGCCACTGGATGCCACTCAACTACTTGTGCTGTTCCTGGTTAGATGGGCTTTCTCCCACTACTTGATTGACTTACGGACATGCGCAGTAATTACGTACCTATAAAAAATGGTGGGAGAAAAGTTTATTCTTTTGCATACTTAACTATACAGTATAGCCATGCAGCCATATTTATCATTTCTTGGTGAAACTTGTTAGGGTTCACATCGTAGTGTTAACTAATAAGTCCAAATATTTGTTGATATTGTGTTACTATTTCGGTTAGAGGTTTCAGTTACCATGGTTGACTCGGCTTATTCATTTGTTTCAGTGCTTATCAATGATGAAGATATTGATATATCGAAACCACCACCAACTCCAGGGAAATCAATTGAACGGGATTTTCCTGATATTTACAAAAAATACGACCAGCCGAAGAAGCAAATTGAATTGAAATCGCCAGAGGTAAAAAATCATCCTGCACAGCATGTTAACCAAAAATATAATTTTAGTGTTTTAGATAAAAGAGGAAAAAAACAAGTCACGATCCGACAATTTCCAAACCAAAATAGGAGTCGATGGATGGAGGAAATGTATTCTACCAGCGGTTCCATTAAGAGTCTGAGGAAAAATAAAGATGTGAAACGGGTCCAAAAACGGAAAGGGTGCTCGCTACAAGAAGTCGATGCTATTCCATCCCAGAGTAAGAAGCAAAAAGTTCTTAATTGATAAAATCAAAAATTTACATGATAGATTTTTATTAGTTGTAGTTCATAAAGTTTTTTTATATTATAGCACCTTTTTTTTGCATGTTTTTAAGTAATTTAATTTTATATTCATTAATTTAAATTTTTCAGTTTATCGCATGTTAGTTTTAAGAAATAATGACAACCGGCCGGCTTGGCCACTAACAATATTTAATTTTTCGAGATATATTTTATATTAATATGTCGCAAGAACATTGGGTTCTGAATATTTTTAAACACGCCAGTAGAAATTACTTCTGACTGCCAGTCCTAAGCCTGGAAAAAGTGTGAAGGGAAATCTATTCAATCAAGTACACGTTCAAACACATGTATATGTATAAAGTGTCATAGCGCAAGCCTACTGTAGACATAGTGGTATTTAGCCTCTCACTTTTGATAAATATTTTAAAATAAAAATTTTTTATTAAATTCCTTTTTAGTCAAAAGATAATTGAATGTTCGTCTTAAAATTATGAAAGCCTGCCCATTTTAGTACTCAGAATTAATTTAAGTCATTAAATTTAGCTAGCATATCCTATAGCAATCCCGATTGAGAAATTTTTACATGCGTTAGGGGCACTGCCAGAGAATAAAAAATTGTAAAAAATACCATAAATCAGTAAATATTGAAATTTTTCTCATATCAATGATTCATTATTTCGCCACCAGCGATGCTTCAGCCTGTATTGTTTAGTATAGTTTCATTGAGTTGAGTAAAAATTTCTTACAATTCAAGCAATCGATAGTTAAATTATTGATATCCAGAGACGACGATCAATCGACTGTAAGAACATTTTAGTTGTCCATGATATTATAAATATATCCTTGTTGATGTCTAAGATGATTTTTTTTATGCGTTTGAAGTCAGTGTACTTGTATTTTCAATGTCGATTGTATGTCAATTACAGTCACTCCAATTTTCTGCTGATTACATACATTATTAGTCACTTAATTGGAAAGTTAAAAATAACTTGATAACTACAGTTTGCCCTTACTTGAGATCTATTGTTTGTATTGACAATGAATTGACGAATATAATCCAAAAGGAGAAGTTTTGGAGAAATCTTCGAAATGTTTAATCGGTCTATTTTGTTTTATTATCTTTGTATTTTTGATCACAAGAACCCTATTGAACATAACTGTCTATGTTTAGTTGTCTGCATTTTTTAAATCAAAAGTTAAATAATAAAATTTTTAATATTAAATTATCAACTATGGCTAAAAAAAAAAAAATGATTATAATTTTAGTGCGCACAATGTCTTTTTAAAATATCTAAGTCTATTATTTGCATATTTTATAGTTTCATGAAATAAGCCTGACAGTTGCACATTTTTTCTTATTATTTTTTAATCTCTTAGACTTATAATTTTTGTGTTCCCAATATTTTATTTCACAAATGTTTTTAAATGACGCCTGGAACAATAACCGAAGTTTTTCAATCTTTTTAAAGTAAGATAAAATGTAAACTTAAAATTTATCTTTAAGCATTTCTTTATTGCTTCATAATATATTTTTATATATTTGTCAAATGGGCCATTGTTCATTAAGTCAAATGGTTTTTTTTGCCTAGTTTTAATCTTTTAAAAGTAAAAATTGTAATCTTCCGTGTTTATGACCCGAAGACCTTGCTCAGGTACCTCTCTCTCTCGGCCCCGACATTTCACTCCTACGTCACGACTAACTGAGTCCTGCCCTTCATGGGAAGTCCTCAGTTCCTACTTTCCTAATTATTCTCCAATCACTTTCTTTCATGTCCTTCAATTTCGTTTACTACTTTAAAATTCATCCCTTTCCGGCTTGTTTTTCTAACTTCGTAAGTTTTTGCATTTTATCTCATAAGTTAGTGTTAAGAACAACATTGTAGAAGCAACTGTGCTTTAATTTCTTGTTCATCAGTTTGAAAATAAATTTGTGTCTTAGCATTCAATACCTCGTCGTGCAATTTACTTATTGTATGAACAATACACTTTATATATTGTTATATTCATAAACAATCTATAATCATCTCCCTTAACAAAATAGTTACGGGGCAAAACAGTCTAAATCCTCTTAGTTTAATTGTAATTAATTAAGAACGTAAAACTGATTACTCACGTAAAGTTTTACGGCCATTTTTATTTTTACTATTGTTATTATTATTACAAAAGTAAATTATTTTTTTCTTTTTTTCTCCTCATCAACTACTGGTAGCAGCACTAGCGTAAACCAGTAGCATTGAAAAAAAAAAAAACGATATCTACAACAAGAATGCAGGATATTTAGAAGAAATTCAAATAAAGATATTTGTTTCGGAAAAAATGCTGTCGATTAGTAGTATCGAGATTTTGTCGATTTTTTCAATCCCTTCCGGACTTCAAAAAAAACCATTTGCTTGTGACATTAGTTAACAAAAAAAAAGTTCTAGGGACGAAACGACTGAAATTTGATTATAAAGACATGCTGTCGTTTGGTGGTATCAATTTTTTTTTTTTTTTTATTTTTTTTGATATTTAATGTAAAAGACTTAAGAGAATAATTTGTTGGGAGGATATATATGTGGAAAAGGAGAAAGACACCGCTGCTAGGCAGCTGCGGAAGTAGTTCAATTCTTGCCACTGGATGCCACTCAACTACTTGTGCTGTTTCTGGTTAGATGGGCTTTCTCCCACTACTTGATTGACTTACGGACATGCGCAGTAATTACGTACCTATAAAAAAATGGTGGGAGAAAAGTTTATTCTTTTGCATACTTAACTATACAGTATAGCCATGCAGCCATATTTATCATTTCTTGGTGAAACTTGTTAGGGTTCACATCGTAGTGTTAACTAATAAGTCCAAATATTTGTTGATATTGTGTTACTATTTCGGTTAGAGGTTTCAGTTACCATGGTTGACTCGGCTTATTCATTTGTTTCAGTGCTTATCAATGATGAAGATATTGATATATCGAAACCACCACCAACTCCAGGGAAATCAATTGAACGGGATTTTCCTGATATTTACAAAAAATACGACCAGCCGAAGAAGCAAATTGAATTGAAATCGCCAGAGGTAAAAAATCATCCTGCACAGCATGTTAACCAAAAATATAATTTTAGTGTTTTAGATAAAAGAGGAAAAAAACAAGTCACGATCCGACAATTTCCAAACCAAAATAGGAGTCGATGGATGGAGGAATTGTATTCTACCAGCGGTTCCATTAAGAGTCTGAGGAAAAATAAAGATGTGAAACGGGTCCAAAAACGGAAAGGGTGCTCGCTACAAGAAGTCGATGCTATTCCATCCCAGAGTAAGAAGCAAAAAGTTCTTAATTGATAAAATCAAAAATTTACATGATAGATTTTTATTAGTTGTAGTTCATAAAGTTTTTTTATATTATAGCACCTTTTTTTTGCATGTTTTTAAGTAATTTAATTTTATATTCATTAATTTAAATTTCTCAGTTTATCGCATGTTAGTTTTAAGAAATAATGACAACCGGCCGGCTTGGCCACTAACAATATTTAATTTTTCGAGATATATTTTATATTAATATGTCGCAAGAACATTGGGTTCTGAATATTTTTAAACACGCCAGTAGAAATTACTTCTGACTGCCAGTCCTAAGCCTGGAAAAAGTGTGAAGGGAAATCTATTCAATCAAGTACACGTTCAAACACATGTATATGTATAAAGTGTCATAGCGCAAGCCTACTGTAGACATAGTGGTATTTAGCCTCTCACTTTTGATAAATATTTTAAAATAAAAATTTTTTATTAAATTCCTTTTTAGTCAAAAGATAATTGATTGTTCGTCTTAAAATTATGAAAGCCTGCCCATTTTAGTACTCAGAATTAATTTAAGTCATTAAATTTAGCTAGCATATCCTATAGCAATCCCGATTGAGAAATTTTTACATGCGTTAGGGGCACTGCCAGAGAATAAAAAATTGTAAAAAATACCATAAATCAGTAAATATTGAAATTTTTCTCATATCAATGATTCATTATTTCGCCACCAGCGATGCTTCAGCCTGTATTGTTTAGTATAGTTTCATTGAGTTGAGTAAAAATTTCTTACAATTCAAGCAATCGATAGTTAAATTATTGATATCCAGAGACGACGATCAATCGACTGTAAGAACATTTTAGTTGTCCATGATATTATAAATATATCCTTGTTGATGTCTAAGATGATTTTTTTTATGCGTTTGAAGTCAGTGTACTTGTATTTTCAATGTCGATTGTATGTCAATTACAGTCACTCCAATTTTCTGCTGATTACATACATTATTAGTCACTTAATTGGAAAGTTAAAAATAACTTGATAACTACAGTTTGCCCTTACTTGAGATCTATTGTTTGTATTGACAATGAATTGACGAATATAATCCAAAAGGAGAAGTTTTGGAGAAATCTTCGAAATGTTTAATCGGTCTATTTTGTTTTATTATCTTTGTATTTTTGATCACAAGAACCCTATTGAACATAACTGTCTATGTTTAGTTGTCTGCATTTTTTAAATCAAAAGTTAAATAATAAAATTTTTAATTTTAAATTATCAACTATGGCTAAAAAAAAAAAAATGATTATAATTTTAGTACGCACAATGTCTTATTAAAATATCTAAGTCTATTATTTGCATATTTTATAGTTTTATGAAATAAGCCTGACAGTTGCACATTTTTTCTTATTATTTTTTAATCTCTTAGACTTATAATTTTTGTGTTCCCAATATTTTATTTCACAAATGTTTTTAAATGACCCCTGGAACAATAACCGAACTTTTCCAATCTTTTTAAAGTAAGCTAAAATGTAAACTTAAAATTTATTTTTAAGCATTTCTTTATTGCTTCATAAAATATTTTTATATATTTGTCAAATAGGCCATTGTTCATTAAGTCGAATGGTTTTTTTTGCCCAGTTTAAATCTTTTAAAAGTAAAAATTGTAATCTTCCGTGTTTATGACCCGAAGACCTTGCTCAGGTACCTCTCTCTCTCGGCCCCGACATTTCACTCCTACGTCACGACTAACTGAGTCCTGCCCTTCATGGGAAGTCCTCAGTTCCTACTTTCCTAATTATTCTCCAATCACTTTCTTTCATGTCCTTTAATTTCGTTGTTACGTTCTGAGGTAATTAAGTAAATTTTAATAAGGTTTTATTATAAAAGACAAAACCTATGAGCAGCCGTTTCGGTAATCTCGTTCTTGGCTTCCTTCTCTCGCGAGCTCTCATAATGAAGGATTGTTTAATTCAGCCACCTGGCCATGGTCGGTTATTCTCAGAATCGGAATATTATAACAACCGCATTCTTCAGTTGCGTTCTTTTACCCGCAGTGAGTCATCATCAGCCACCCTATGTTTACCGAGATTTACCAGTACTCGTCTTTTTATTTTTTTTTATTATTAAAATTCAACTTGGTATAGTCTTTTTCCTTACTCTATGACTCTTTGTTCTGGTTATAGATAACAGCTACTACGTGTTTTAACGTTGATGCGTATAAATTATAATATTACCACTGTATCTATTCTCTAAAAATTTTAACAAGGGCCAGCTGTGTAAACTTAAACACAAAGCCAAGATTACAATAAAATTTCTTATAAATCACTATGTCCAAGGTGGCCATTGTTACCAGCTCCCGCAGCCGCGAGTCATGCCTTATCGATAACTCCTTATCCCCCTGGCCTAGTTACACATCTTATTCTACATACACTTCCCCTATGCTGCTTGGAACAAAGGAAATCTCACCTATTATTTCTCCACCTTCTCGTTACCCCATCTTGTGATATCTCATCCCACCTCCTCCAAATTTCTATCAAGTACAATTTCGGGGCCCACCTACTTCTCTCCTCCTTGTAAATTGTATCTCTCTTTAGTCTAAATGAACTATGTATCTATCTCCCTTATCAAGGGGCCAGGTTTTCCACCCACTCACAACCAAGTTGAGATATATTGGTTCCCTTCAAAAATGGGACCACCCATGCCCCTGTTTCTGACTCAAAAAAAAAGAACTTAATGCCCCCAGTTGATCGAAATATTCTCCCAGTAATTACTCAGTTCGAGGGTATATAAAGACCCATCGGTTACCACGCGAGCAGTCGCCGTATTCCATATTTTATTTTCTTCTTCTCAGAGTAATCTGCAACTTAGAAATTCTGAACAACGCTCCAGAAGTATAACTCGTTCGTCTACATAAATCAGTTAAACCAATTTTCAACCCATTAACCCGTCATTGGAGCCAATGTTTGTTCGATTTTCGTGAACTTTCTCGGTCGATTCGGGAGTCATTAAATTACTAGGCAATTTCTTGAACAGTTTCATTTTTTTTTATTTAATTTTTTCATTATCTTGAACCTCGGTTGTGCGGGACATCTAAGTCAGATTCGGTGACTCATACTAAATTCTAACCTCGTTATTTCGGCCTGATTACCATCCGAAGGTTCGACTATCGACAATCTTTCATTCGAGAGTAGTTCTAAAATTAAATAAGGGTAAGGTGATTAGTGAACTTGCAAAAGAAGCAACCACACCAGCAGAACGTAGAACGCCTCCAATCTACTTGCCGCCACGCCACAGCAGCGAAAACCGGGAGCATCCGAGTGTATTGTCCAGCCACCACTGATCATTGTGATCGTCATCAAATTGTACATCTTCAACCAAATTATCAATAAACCAGCAAAGTAGTAAGTCCTGACATTTTTAAAATTAATCTTAAGAACATACACACTCCTCCTATCCATATCCATGCTCGGCACCAAATAACGTGGACCCCGTTACCCGAGTAAAGGACTTCGGTGTCTTGACTCGAAATAAGGGACTGAATTCTATGTTATGTCATTTCGGACGTAACATAAATAAAAATTTTGGTGTCAGAAGTGGGATTCGCGATTGAAATGCCCACGGTGTCCGAGCATGCCTAAAGATACTCCCCCGATAACAAGATCGCGTAGCAAAAATCGACAACCGCTCGAAGGCCAAATAGAAAACACCGATTGGCAGAATATAAATCCGCTACTTTTAACTCCGGAACAACGAGCTTTATTCAACCAGCAGTTTTTAATCGCTGGCTCTTCAAGCACGGGCAAAACTAATCCGAGTCAATCAACAATAGCGGAGCAGAAACAGGAAAGAGAAGGGGTACTTGAACGAAACCACGAAAGCAAACTAAGTGCGGAGGAAAAAGCGCGAAAAATCGAGGAAAAGAAACGCTTGCGGGAAAAGCGAGAACGGGAAGAGCAACAAGCGAAAGATCTAGAGAGAGCGCGTTTAGACGACAATAACGACGTTCGACGTACAATTAACTTTGACAATTCTCAACTTGCACAGATCGAAGTGAACGAACAAGCACCGGACATGAATCCAATACATGTCGTTTTACCCAACTCCATTAAGTATGCGGTCGAAGCGGTTCCCTATTTTACGGGCCAGAACATACCCTTGGCCCATTTTCTCGAAGGGTGTAAGGAAGCTCACGCGATGGCGCCGGCAGAACATGAACAAAATTTAGTATTAATGTTGCGGAATAAATTACGGGGCGAAGCGCGACGAACTATCCATGGGCAAACTTTCGAAACGGTGAATGCTTTATTATCCCACTTAAAGGAATATTATGAGCCCCCTAAATCGTTGTACCAGTTACAAGGAGAAATGGGAAGAATCTTCCAGCGCGACGACGAAACGGCACTATCATACACTAATTGGGTATTCGAATTAGGAAATCAAATATTAGATGTAGTAAAGTCACAAGTACCGGGTAACGCACCTCTGGCCGCAGGGGAAACCCAAAGGTATGAAAATGAATTTCGGGATTGTTTAATACGCGGGCTTAAACCGGAAGTTGAGCAGAAAATTTCCAGAAACCGACCTTTCCGGGAAACCGCTATCGAAGCGGTCAAAATCGAAAAAGATTTACGCGCTAAGGAACTACTAAGGGGTAAAATTCCGTCAAGAAGAGATATAAATTACTCGAGTCGAAGTTTTGACTATGAATTACCTAATAATCGCGATGGAAAGCGAGTAGGAGTGGTACAAGGGCAATCGGTCGTGTGTCAAATCTTCAATAAAAGCGGTCATAGTGCTTTGACATGTTACCAGCGGGACCTAAATCGTAGCGACAATACTCGTGGACGAATTCCAAATAATCTAACTAATAATTATAACGGCAATCGGTATAATAATAATGATAATAACTCGAACCCATACCATGGAATGAACAATCGATACAATGATAATAACGGGATTCGAAATAATAATTATCCGTAGAATAACTACAGTAATAGAAGTAACGAAAATAACGGCCCAGGGCGGTATGAAGGTTCTTATGGAATCAACCATAGGAGCAATGATCAATACGTCCGTAATAATCCTAGTCAGAATCTCGGTAGTAATACTAGTGCGAGAGGCGAATTAAATACTCCAAATTTTAACCGCGAACGTGTAAATGGTAGGGGGGAGGAAAGGATCTGTTATTATTGTAAATTACCTGGGCATTTTATGGTAGATTGTACGAAAAGAAGGGATAATAATCGCAGGTCACTTATGGACGGGCTGTCGGGCCCATCCACTAACGAACGAGCACGTGCAGGTAACGAAAACAGGTCGGGAAACTACCAAAACCTCTTGCGATCGGGCGCACCGCGGGAGGATGGGAGATCCGAGCGCCCGGTTATGCAAGTAGTCGCGGAGGAAATGGGCACGGAGGAGTCATTGGAGACGTTCCAGTGGCAGTAGTAAAGCTTAGCCACGATTGCGAAGCTCCTACTATAAAAATAGTTTCTAAGGAAATGGTCGACTCGGCTATCTTAATGATCGATACGGGATGCGAACTAAATTTAATTAAATGCGGTATGGTTACCCCAGACACCTGGGTCGATCGTAGTGAAATATTAAAATTAAGGGGAATTACCCCGGAATTTGTTTTCACTCTCGGTAGAATAGACACGGAGTTTTTCGGGATTCCAATTGTATTTCATTTAGTCCCAAACAAGTTTCCCATAAAAAGGAACGGGATCTTGGGGTCAAAATTCTTAAAAGATAATGACATTGACGTACTTTACTCACAGGGATGTTTAAAGATTAATGGGTGCAAGGTAGAATTTGAACATGAGGAGACGGTAGTCATACCAGCTCGCACAAGGGCTGGATTTTACGTCCGCGTTGCCAATCCGGAAGTAGAAACGGGGTATGTACGGAGACTCAAAATTAATAAAGGAATTTATTTGGGTAACGCGCTCGTGACGAATAGAAATGGGAGGGCGCACATGTTTATAGTTAATACAACGCCTGACGAAATAGAAGTAGTGGTACCGGTCGTTACATTGGAACCATATACGGAGATTAATTATTTTAATGCTTTTATTAAAGACGAAAATGTTTGGGTGAATTATAATAGCAGTGGGGATACTGCTCGTGTTTGTGGCATCGGCGGAAAGGCCGATCATTGTATTTATAGCGACGAAAATGTCGCATACGCTGAGGAAATCAAACAAATTGATTCGCGAAGGGATGAAAACGCCCACTTGGTTCCAATGCGCGATGGGGGTACTGGCTGTATTTCAGAGGGTACTCGTAACAACGTAAACAGAGAAAATAAAAATGTCGATGATGAGTCTAAAGAATTCGATCGCGGAGAAAAGTCCGCCAGAGTAAGTGATAATTGTGAAATTTTAAAAATGGGCGATCATGCCGTCGGAAAAATAGTCGGGAGAATTAATAGAGAAAATAAAAATGTCAATGATAATTCTAAAGAATTCGATCGCGGAGAAAAGTTCACCAGAGTAAGTGATAATTGTGAAATTTTAAAAATGGGCGATCATGTCGTCGGAAAAATAGTCGGGAGAATTAATAGAGAAAATAAAAATGTCAATGATAATTCTAAAGAATTCGATCGCGGAGAAAAGTCCGCCAGAGTAAGTGATAATGGTGAAATCTTAAAAATCGGTGATCACGCCGTCGGAAGAATAGTTACGAGAAGTAATAATAATGAAGGTAAAAATGTTGATGGTGACTTTAAGGGATTGGATCGCGAAGAAAATTTCGCCGGAGTAAAAGAGAACTTTGAAGTTTTACAAATAGACGACCATGCCGTCGGAGAATTAAATATTTGCGAGACCGATAGTGGGAGTAGGGAGGTCAGAAATGTCGTTGAAAATTGTGATAACGGGGAAATTAACGATCGATTTTATCGAGACCAACGAGTTGAAATTATTATGCAATTATTAAGTCATGAACACATGAACGAGGAAGAACGGGACAGTATATTGGAACATGTCCGGGAACACCACAATAGCTATTTTATTCCGGGAGACAAACTAAGTTGCACAAACGTGCTGACGCACAAAATTAAAACTACTGACGATGTACCGGTATTCACGCGACAGTATCGATACCCCCAAACGTTGAGGGGTGAAATTAATCGACAAGCGAAGGAGTTGGAAGAACAGGGGATCATCGTGCCATCAGTATCGCCGTACAATACAGCCGTGTGGATTGTCCCCAAGAAACCTGATTCTCAGGGTAATAAGAAATATCGACTAGTGCTTGACTTTCGGCCGTTAAACGAAAAAACTGTGGGGGACGCACAGCCGTTACCCCTGATAACCGAAATTTTAGAGCAGTTGGGTGGGGCAATTTATTTCTCCACGTTGGATTTAAAGTCCGGCTATCACCAAGTTGAGGTAGACCCGGCAGATCGCCACAAAACTGCGTTCTCGACCGCTTTCGGCCATTTTGAATTCTCGCGAATGCCCTTTGGGCTTAAAACAGCACCCGCTACCTTTCAGCGTATAATGAATATAGTCTTCTCGGGGCTCCAAGGAGTCGAAGTATTTGTTTACTTGGATGATATCGTTATATATGCGAGCTCGTTAGAAGAGCATGCTTTAAAATTAGAACGAGTCATGAAGCGTCTCAGGGCAGCTAATTTGAAACTCCAACCGGATAAATGCGAATTCTTGCGCAGGGAGGTTATTTACCTAGGTCATATAATATCCGCTGATGGAGTGCGGCCCGACCCGTCCAAGATAACGGCGGTAAAGAATTTTCCGCGTCCACGAACTCAGAAAAATATTCGGCAATTTTTAGGGTTAGCGGGCTACTATCGACGATTCATCCATCGGTTCTCGCAAATTGCAAAACCTCTTACAAATTTACTAAAAAAGAATATAACCTTCGAATGGGGTCACAGCCAGCAAGCTGCGTTCGAAACATTACGTGACAGCCTGTGCGAGGAACCAGTCCTCCAATACCCTGACCCGACTCAACCTTTTATTGTAACGACCGACGCGTCAGGTATCGCTATTGCAGGGATACTAAGTCAAGGACTCGTTGGAAAAGACAGGCCAGTCGAGTATACTTCGCGCGTTTTAAATGAAAATGAACAGAAATACAGCACGTACGAAAAAGAAGCGTTAGCCATATTGCACTCCGTATCGCAGTTCTGACCCTACCTGTATGGACGCCCATTTAAACTAGTAACGGATCATAAACCACTAGTTTGGATGCAGACCGCGAAAGATCCTACGTCACGGTTAACTCGATGGAGGCTAAAGTTACAGGAATATCAATTCGAGGTTGTATATAAGGCCGGGAAAACAAATGTTAATGCAGACGCACTGTCACGAAACCCCCCTGATTACTTCCCCGGAAGGTTGACGGAAAACAGCGAGATGGACGAGGAAGGAGTTATGGATGAGCGCGACCCTCAGATACTGGTAATAACGCGGGCCCAAACTGCCAAGACCAAGGCCGAACTGACCGAGCAGCCACAACCGTCAACATCTTACGATGCTCCAATTGCCGCACGAACAAGGAGTCGGGTTAGATATACGGGCGAAAAATTTAACGATAGTGAGGAAAAGAAATGCTTCAACCCGGACGAAATGGAAATCATAGAATTCACAAAATCGGAGCAACCCCGAATTTCCTCAGGAGAAATCTCACCCCGGGTCGCCAGAAATACGCAATTCCACTGGGAAAACGACGATCAACATGATGGGAGTGAGACAGAAGAAGGCTCGGACGAATCGAAGCTGGGGGAAGAAGATGAAGAAACGCTAGACGTAAGGAAGAACCGGTCGGGTATACCGCGACGGGTAATAGAGACTCGCGATCATATTTACATGCAGAAAAATAACTACCTTTATTTCATAAACGAAGAAGGTGAGCCATGTGACGAGGGGTCTAGGAAAATGAACGAGCGAGCGTCATTACCCCGTTTTAAAAATTTGAAGGCTAAAAGCGTAACGTTGGTACGGGTGGGAAAACGGCAACATGTCGCGGTGGTACTGAATTCACAAAAGATTCTCAGTTGGGAATAGATACGAAAAGCTCTAACGAATACGCTAGAAAAACTAAGGTTGCGAGCTATAAGTATGGCCAGGTCGCGAGTAATAAACGGGAAAACCTGGAACCAGGTGTTGGCAATATTACGTGGTTGTTTCGTGGGGACCGGTACTACACTAATTATATGCCTCGGTATGGTCGAGTACGTAGACCGCAACGAACGCAAGGGCATCCTTGAGGAAGCTCATGCCTCAGCCATCGGAGGACATAAGGGTATCTCTAAAACCTATGACCGTGTTCGTCTACGCTACTATTGGGAAGATATGAAATTGGATATACAAAAGTTCATCCGAAACTGCTTATCGTGCCAACTGTCCAAGTTGAGACGTGTGAAAACAAAACAACCAATGCAAATAACCGATACTCCGGAAAGTGCATTCGATAAGGTCGCGATAGATATCGTCGGTCCACTTACAAGGACGAGGAACGGAAATATATATATCCTCACCGCACAAGATTTACTAACAAAATTAGTAGTTGCGGTCCCGTTAAGGAAAACGACGTCTGAACAAATTGCGTAGGCTTTCACCAAACGCGTGATTTGCATATACGGGCCACCCAAATCCATTCTCACCGATCAAGGTGCAAACCTAATAAGCCAATTGATGCGAGAATTCGCAAAAATATTTAAAATTAAAAGATACCGTACTACTGCATTTCATCCGCAATCGAACGGATCTCTTGAACGTTCTCACCACTCTCTGGTCGAATATTTGAAACAATTCGCGAACCAGGAGGAGGAATAGGACGAGTGGTTAGAATTAGCCACTTTCTCATATAACACTAGCGTCCACGAGGGAACTCGTTACCAACCCTTCCAACTCGTATACGGTCGACCTGCCCGACTACCGTCCAGCAAGATTGAAGAAGGCCCAGTACACACGTATGAAGATTTCATTACGGAGTTGACGATCCGAATCCACGAGGTACAATCACTGGCCCGCGAAAACCTAGTCCTAGCGAAAGAAAGATCAAAAAAATATTACGATCGTGACATAACCACCGTATCATTCCACCTCGGTGATTACGTGTTCTTATTGAAGGGACACAAAAAGGGCAAGCTACACTTACCGTATGATGGGCCATATGAAATCCTGGAGATCATGCCTGACGGTAATATTAAGTTAAAAATAAACCGCAAGGTTAAAATAGTCCACCCTAACCGGTTAGCTTACTCCCACATACAGCCTCTCGACGAAGAAGGTGATAGTAGCGAGGACGAATGAAAAGAAAAAAAAACACAACACAACAAGAAGACCCAAGCTATACATAACAATGAAACCATAATAGTTATTTTTTTTTTTTTATTATTTCCCTCCTGTTCACATCCGATCTTCCCCCTTTCACCCTCTTCCCCACTATTCTTCCAAAAAAAAAGAGAGGAGGAATCAGATTAGTAAGCTCATTAACAGTCATAACGATCGTTGCAGCACCAATGTCGCAGAACCGCGGGCAATCACCTAGGCGAAGGACGCCTACTCCGACACTAACCATTGGTTACGGGCCACACTCCCATGTCACAGTACCACGATTTATCCAGTATGCTTGCGAACAACGTCGATTCGAGACTTTCGCCGGCTGGACGGGTCCTCCAACGTTACTACGAGACCTGGCCGCTGCGGGGTTCTTTTACATTGGCGTCGGAGATCAAGTAACGTGCTATGAGTGTGCGGTACGAATTGGCCGATGGGAAGAGGGCGAAGACCCGGTAGCCAGCCATCGGCGTTGGCAGCCCAATTGCCGGTTCGTTCAAACTCTACCTATCGTCGATATAACATTAACTCCAGTCCCAGCCCCTACGCCAGCTGAGCAACCCGGACGGGGGAGTCTCCTCATGGACGGGAATTATTTTGTTATACCTGACCCTCCCGCCGAACAGAGTTCACCCAAGGTCCCACAATTCCTCAAACTTGGGCACCTGAATCTAGCGAAACCACGGGGCCCCATGTATCCCGAATGTTCGAGCTACGAACGAAGACTTGAAAGCTTCCACGACTGGCCAACCACTAATCTCCAATCCAAGGAACGGTTAGCGGAAGCCGGATTCCTGTACGCCAATTGTAACGACCAGACCCTGTGCTTCCACTGTGGTGGGGGACTAAAATATTGGATAAAGGAAGATGATCCATGGGTCGAGCATGCGAAATGGTTTAATAAATGTTATTGGTTATGGTCAGTAAAGGGCCAGTCATTCATCGATCGTGTCCAAGAACAAATGGGCATTCCAATACTCCCAGATAACCCTGAGCCCCCAGAGCGGGTAATTAGAGTGTCCGAGTGCGAACGCGAGCCCGAAATTTGTCGCGAAGAGGGAAGCGACGCGGAAACGGTTGTTGAATCCACATGGGGGACTGAAGACCAAAATCGGTGTAAAATATGCCTGTGCGAGGAGCTGGGAATAGTATTTCTACCATGTGGCCATTTGGTAGCCTGCGCGAAGTGTGCCCCTAGTTTAACCCGCTGCGCTGTCTGCCGAGAACTTATTGTCTTGGTAGCCCGCGCTATAATTTCGTAATCCCCACGAGTAAGGTCTCAGGAGGAAGAAGGGTGAGACGTGGCAAATAATAGTAATAGTAAAACCAATAGTCATAGGAATAATAGTGATAATAATTATTAAGTGTAATTTTAAAGCATCTACTACAAAATCGTGGGTTCCCAGATTGTCTTTTCCTCTCCTATAACGGTAGGGTAAAGGCACAAAAAAAGAATCCTTCCTAAACCTATATACCGTATAGATGTATCTTACTAAGAGCGGTCGTACCACTCAATAGTCTGCTATATGAGAGATCATAATCTATTTGCAGAGGGAACATGACCGCATATCAAAATACAACAACGGGTGCGTATCGCAAAAATATGGTATGGGACAACCCTCACCAAACCTGTATCGTGATCGACGTTCAAGGATTTGAGGATGACCATGGACAGTTGGTGCCAAAGGAAATCGCAGTGCTAGATATGGGACGAGCGAATCAAGAACATTGGATGGTTGATTATCCGTTTTCCTTGTATAACATGAGTTACAAAACTCGTCGGCGTAGTATCGTAAGGACGGCTCTACATGGGATGGTTTGGGAGACCAGGGGCATGGACCTCGAGCTGACTTATCGTCGATTACACCATTTAGTTCGGATTTCGACACAAGTTTTCGGGTTCGGTACCGAAGTATCGAAATTTTTAACTGATATTACAGGGGTACAGGTTGACAATCTCTCGCGTCAAATGCCTTCCCTCGGACAATTACCATGCGCGGAGGAATATTGCTTCTTTCACGGTAAGGAACTGGGTAAACGATACCACTGTGCACTAAATAATGTGTATCGGGCGAAGAAATGGTTGATTAAGGAATCACCGGAATACCTCAACAGCGAGTACGATATTCCCCGCTCGTTGCGTGTAGAAGACAATACTTATGTAGCCATGGGACCGGGGACAGAATTAATGCGTTCCAGGGGTCCCTCCTCCCTTCCCCTATTACCAAGCTCGTCCGATACCCTGGGTATAGTGGAGGAATTTCAAGAAGAAGCTGCTTCCTTATTGGACCGGGAACCACCATCGCCCTGGAAGTCGGAGTATGAAGACCCACGGGGTGCTACTACCCTTCCTCATGCTTCAAATGGAAGGAAGAGATTCATCCACAAGCTACGTCGGTCAACGAGCATTCGGGGATGGCAGGTCATGTTCACTCTTTGGTTCGCTTTGCTGCTGAATCCAGTTGGAGCTCTCATTGGCTATGATTGTGGGGCACCTGGTCTAAATGTTACCACGTTGTCGCTACTAAACGTGGGTGAATGCAATATTCCAGAACCTAAGGTAAATACGACTCAATTACGCATTCAATTACTCCAACTAAATGAATATACAAGTACTAGAGTTATTCAATGCAAAATAAATATAAAACGAACTATTACTTATTGCGGAGTTCACAGTCATAGTTCTATAGTTAAGGGCGCAGAAAATACTTATCTGCAATCCATAGGGGCAGATGAGTGTCAAAGTATCCATAACACGGGAATTGCTCACCTTGGGGTAGACACCCAGGTTGTCGGTCTCAAATCAAATTCCTCATCATCTCACAGTATAACCTTAGCGGGAGGAATCGAGGTTAACGGGGGATGCGACAGGGTGACCTACGCAGACCCCTACGGGGTATGGAACAACGTAGTTGTACAGGGGTATGCGACGATAGAGCTGAGGGATTATTACGCCCAAGTAGACTTGGAAAAAAATTTGGTGTTACTGCGATCCGGAGTCGTGTGCCCATTGGCTGAGGGCAGTTGTTCCGACATTGACGCGGGAAACACATTCTGGTCACCCCTACCTACTGACGGTTGCGTTGGTGAGCGGTACCAAGTCTTATACGACGGTCCCGCTTCGAAGATAATAGATGAAGGTGGTGCTAATAAGGAAAATAAGGAGGTAGTATATACTGTGGTAAGCCGGGACGTTACATTCGCGTTTCTACGAAAGGGGCGTCAGATATTATGTGGATATCAGCTAATACGAACAGAACACCCACAACTTTTTGTTGTAGAATATACTGAGGTAAACGTTTTCCCTAAGAAAAAAGCAATCATTAGTAAGAACGCTGATCTTATGGCATACGTGAATTCGAAATTCGTTTACGTCGAACGCCATATTAGAACTCAAGTCGATCACCTTTACCGCGACATTTTGAAACATAAGTGCGATTTAGAAGTCCAAATATTAAAAAATTCCCTTATGCACGCCACACAGACACCCGACGAATTCGCGTATCACTTAATGAAGGGATCCGGGTATATGGCTGTCGTAGCTGGAGAAGTTATCCATCTAATTAAATGCGTACCAGTAAATGTTCGGGTACGAACAACAAACGAATGTTACCAACAATTACCCGTGTCCAAGGACAATGATTCCAGTGTATTCCTAACTCCCCGAACACACATCCTATTAAATTCCGGTACCCAAATCAATTGTAACTCAATTTTACCTACCATGTATATGTTGGCCGATTCCTGGTATACTTTTACTCCAAAGTTGACTGCCATTGCCGCGCCTGATAACCTGAAGCCCGCTACGACTGTAACCTGGTCGTATGTGAATCCAAGCTCACTGGCAACCAGCGGGATATATAGTTACGAAGACCTGAAAAATCTACGGTCTAGCATTATGTTCCCTGCGGAACGGCCGACCGTATTAAATACGCTGGCCCGCACTATTACGGGTCAACCATCCCAACGTCAGGGTGCTAATTTTGTAAACTTGCTCGATGAAGACGCTCTAACAAAAATCGCAGAAGGAGCTTGGGTAAGGATATGGGGGTCGTTTTTAACCTTCGGGACCGCTAGCGCCGGGATAATCGGGCTACTGTTAATCATTCGATTCGTCAAACTAGCCGTTGATACGGTGATCCACGTCTACGCCCTTCATTCGATATACGGGTGGTCCATTCACTTAATAGGAGCAGTGTGGAGTTCGATGACCCACTTGCTCATTCACTTAGGAACAAGGAAAACCGTCCAGGAGGAGGCAACACGGGAATCACCACCCACTGCTCCCACGACAACCGAAAACACAGAAGACACCGAACCTACAGGGGTCGAACCACCACAGACTTACTACACTTATTTGAGACAGGCGGCTCACGAGCTACATGTTTAATTGTTTTAGGAATAATGGACCCTTTTGACCTTCAATACGTTCTCGGACCGATCTCACAGCAAGACAAAACTAGTTCAGAAGAAGAACTTGAGGAATACCTCGCGCAATTAGCAACTCATTTACCGGAAGAAATGCAACGTGTTTCCTCACTCCCTACATCTTTTTCTACCACCCCTCTTCTTCCTACCCTCGGCAAGGGGCCCTCCCGGAACCTTCCCCTCGCTACTCAGGCAGATTCCCCACTACTAGCAGCAAGAAACCAAGGGGGAGAGATGTCTAATTTAGAAGAAACCGATGAAGAACTTCCCTCATCTCCACTCGCTACGTCCTCCTCGGGAGGCCAAGCACCCCCTCATACTATACCAGAAAATGAAGCTTCGACTCCTTCTCGAAAAATGTCCCTTAGGAAAAGGCAACCGTCGACACCCTCGGAGCCATATTCTTCACCAGCGCCTTCGGGGTCATCTTCACGAAAACGGTCCCTAAAACGGAAGCCCACTAAAAAGGGCATCTCATCTTTACCCCCTCAGCCAGAATCCTCTTGCACTTCCTCTCAAACTTCCCCCCGCGAAGTAACCACAACCAGCTCTGCTCGAGCCATACTTGCCGCTTATACGTCGGAAGGCAACCAAAAGGGGGATTTACGCCACCGAATGAGCACAATAGAAGTGGCACCACAACTGCGACCCTATTACGACGCAATGTACAGCGTTTACGAAATCCTTCAAGAAATACCCGAATCCCAACCCAAGTTCTCGCGGCTTCGTATGGCAGTAACCAATTTGATTCAACAAGTTTTTTCTGATATGTTCACTTACAAAACCACTTTAGAACGAGACATATGGCACCCGATAAATCATCTGGTTTGCAAATCAGGCGTTTCATGGGTCAGTGAAAGGGGGAAACTCTGTAAAACTTGCGCCAAGGGTTTTGGGCTAACAAGGACTACAGTCGTAAACCAAACCTGGAGTGTTACTTCCACTCACTCGTTGATCCAAAGGTCCCAAATCACCGACATAATATGTATGCGATGTTATCAACCTATACATCGGATGGACGACGCTACTAAATGTCCCGAGTGTATTTTGGTCTTTTGGGTTGGCCGAGAGTCAGTGCGAAAAGGGGCGGCAATAGATGTGTTGGCATATCAGCGCCACGGATTGAGAATGCAATAATCATACAGAATTTTCTTTAAGGTGTGGGCAATGGAAGGGTACGTGAGACAACTATCGCCAGACCATGCAACCTTCTTCGGGGAGATGATCCATCAACTGCAATCCAAATTCGACCCCGTAATCCAACGAGAGGGAGAAGGATCCATGGAACTCGTTCTAGCACTGCAGGGAATTCCCATCTACTTACCGTACCCACGCGCCGATACGGTGATTACAACGTACGCTGAGGCCAAACGGATCCACCGAGAAGGTCGGGACACTTACAACCACGTCACATCCCTCTACAACCTTTGGAAGCCAAGGGGGGTGCAGCTACAGGAAATGATCAGAGACATCAAATTCGTATCCCTAGACACGGATGAGTATAACGCCCTTTGCTACACCACTCAAGAACTTATAATATCGCAGGGCCACAATACTAACGTCAAAAAATACATGACGAGTCGGATCATGTTAATCTGGTACTTCCACCAGATTACGGTGGTGCTATTTAACTACCGACAAACGCTACCTCACAGACACTTGAGCGAAAATCCGGTCCTTGCTATGCAATATCGTGAAACGCACGGGCAATGCTACCTGAGTGGGGCTACCAGTACCCGGTATGTGAAAAAGTATACCGAACTTTTCCTGCAAGAACGACAGACCGTCTATACGATGTTCTCGAACCAGAATCCCGATTCTCTGGTTTCACTTCTGCTCAATTACCTGGAGGACAGGCACCCCGCTAGTGATTTCAGAGCGGATATGAGGAATTATTTACTAAAGGCTACCCATTTCAAATATAATTACTTACTGGCGGAGTGCATCGATATGGTGGAATACAGTAGTGGCGAGGATGACGAGGTCTTAATTTAATCACGAGAAAAAAAAACCCGAAAGTCCTTTTTTTTTTCTCTTTCCACCTTGTAAGTCACCTACGATAACCCTTCACCGTATTTCATTCATTCCCTTCTCCCTTAGTTGGAATAACGATAACCCGCTCATTTTCCCTTATAATCTTATTCAATCAAAAGAAACGGGAGGTCCGTCCTTACTAAACTTCTTCCTTTGCTCTGCTGCCAGGATCCTACCATATTAACTTCGTGAGGTGTACGGAAGTTCTAATTATCCTGAGATTTAGCCCTTGATTGTTCCTGTTCCCTTGTATATACATATATATATATATATACACATTATTTTTTTTTCCTTTCCTCTCCTTCCCTCTCCCTCCTTCACCCTTTACTCTCTCTCTCGGTTCCTATGTACAACTAACCCTAAGGTTGTCATCATCATGAGTGCCGCATATTAATCGTGCAAACTCCCTTGCTTGTCATCTAAGATCAGGTGCTCTGAGAAGAAGGTTAAGATAATAAATTCTTTTATTACCTATATAACTCATTAGATAATAAATTGTCTCATAGCAATACTTCCGTTACGCCCTAGGAATAATAAAATTTGCATTTCGGAAACTGCATGTAATTTTGGGCACACCTAATTACTTGCGAACTCATAGGCTAGACGTTTACATCTTTTCTTTGTGTGTCACTTCTTTTATAAAAAAAAAAAGAGAAAAAAAAAATCGAAAAGATAGTTACCATGTAGGCCAAATATTAACCAAATGGCAACGCTCATTATTATGCTACTACAATTTTTTTTTTCTCTCTCTCTCTATAAAATGCTTTACTATTGCTAATCAATTGCTTATAACCTTAGATATTATGTAATAAGAAATTTATACTATGTTTTATCACTATGGACGACAATTTAGTCGTTAACCAGTTGCTTATAATTTTTAACTATTTGTGTAAAAAAAAAAGAGAGAAAAACAAAAAAAAAGGTATTATATTATTATATATGTCAAATACGACCAATAATCTATTGTTTATAATCTTAAATACCAAGTATAAAAAAATTTATACTATGTTTTATTCGCATAGACGACGATTTAGTCACTAATTAGTCGCTTATAATTTTTAACTATTTGTGCAAAAAAAAAAGAGAGAAAACCAAAAAAAAGGGGGTATTATATTATTATATATGTTTAATACGACTAATAATCAATTGCTTATAATCTTAGATACCAAGTATAAAAAAATTATACTATGTTTATTCGCATAGACGACGATTTAGTCACTAATTAGTCGCTTATAATTTTTAACTATTTGTGCAAAAAAAAAAAGAGAGAAAACCAAAAAAAAGGGGTATTATATTATTATATATGTTTAATACGACCAATAATCTATTGTTTATAATCTTAAATACCAAGTATAAAAATTTCATACTATGTTCTATCGCATAGACGACAATTTAGTCGCTAATTAGTCGTTTATAATTTTTTACAAATTGTGTCAAAAAAAAAGAAAAGAGAAAAACAAAAAAATTTATATTGTTATCTACGTCAAAATACGAGTGATAATCAATTGCTTGTAATGTTAGAGATAAGGTATAAAAATTCTTTTTTTTATATACTATGACGACAAACCAGTCGCTAACCAGTTGCTTATAATTTTAACTATTATGGTTCAAAAAGGATTTTTTTTTCTCTCTTCAAAAAAAAAAAATCAAAAAAAAAAAACAAAATATTATATTATTATATGTGTCAAAAAGGACCAATAATCAATTGTTTATAATCTTCGATATTGTGTGTCAAAATCTTATATTATACTGTACCAGACTGGGCGACCAATTAATCACTAATCAATTGCTTGTAATTTTAAGTATTATGTAAAAAAAACAAAAGAAAAAAAACTTGATGTTATAATAGAGCCACTCTAAAAGAATAATTTTTTTTTATAATCTATCATTATATGCGTTAAATTTAACAACGAATCAGTTGTTGTAACCTGAAATATTGTGTGCCAATGGAAAACTCCAATGTCGATACCATAATTGAACCACAAGTTAAAATAAACTTCTAATTATATTCTATTATTATATGCGTCGTTTAAAAAAAAAGGGGAATCCCTAATATTTGTAACTTAGTTAGTTGCGCATAACACGTACAATTATATACATTTTTTTTTGTTTGAATGCGTCCTAATGAAATTAAAATCACATACAAACCATGAACTCTCTTACGGTCTCACCTTATTCCTTTTGTTTTTTTTTCTTTTTTCTCTTCTCTCTCGACATTATTTCCCTTGGATAAGACGGTGACCGCGGGAGTGTCTTAATCCAGGTACTATCGTAAGCCCTTTGGTAAACATAAGAGATTCTTACCTGCTTATAATACTTACTAAAAATAAAAGGCTATTTAACCTTCCTGGTTAATATTATCCACACAACTTACAAAAGAGTTTTGTTTTTATTTTGTGTATGAATAATTAACTAATAAATACAAGAAATCATACCAGGTAAGAGGAGGGACAGGAATCAGGTACTAAACGTTTAACTCTCTCTCCATTTAGTGTCAGGGGTATTAAACTTATGTCATAATCTAAGAACGGTCCCGCATGAAAAAAATGTATATTTTTATTTTATATATGAAAATATATAATTATATAAAACGGCAAAAATTTATGTATGTTAAATATATTGTTCATATAATTTGAAAGTATATTCTTTCTTATGACATCAACTATAGAAGAAAATATATATTTTATTATAGAGCATTGTATATTTTAAAAGTATAATTTCCCGGTTATAAATTCCTATATAATGAAATATAATCGAGACATATATTTTGAGGTATAGTAACGGCTATATAAAAAAAAAAAAAAAACAATTTCTTTTTTTTCATTATATTTTTCCTTATTATATATTGGATAATATACTTAAAAATATATAATATACATATTTTTTTTTATCGGAAAAATGAATATTCTATTTATCAGCTTAACTCAGGAAAGAAAATAAAGATACAGATTAATAAAGAAAGAACGGATATCTCAGTACATATTAAGTAGAACTGACCATATATATGGTTGCATGTAAGTGTGCGTTTCAATCAGGGGATGTCAATTTACAACTCTGACAAAAAAAAACTGAATTAAGTTTTTTTTAGGTTTACAACTTGATATAGGCTTGGAATAAACCTTTCGGACTTGAAATTTTATGTCGATAATATATATTAGCTTATATATTAATAAATGACTTATGTGGTTATAATATAATTTTCAATATATGGAGTTCATATAGCTTGAATATATGCCAACATATAATATTATATATCAGGTTGTATACCTTGAAAATATATAATTATATAATTAAAGCAAAAAAAAAAATTTTTTAAATTAAAATATAATTAAAGAGAAATAAAATAGTTATGTTAATATATATGACTTCTTACATAAATAATTATGTTGTAATATAAAATGTGTTATATTATTCAGTAGAATTTTAGGATATAAGATTTTTTTTTTTTTTTTTTTCATGCGGGGTAGTTTATTTAATAATAGATGTATTTAAGGTAATTACAATTTAAGGATAGGAGAATCCCCTGGTCACCCCCACCGCTGAACTTACATCCCAATACTACGATGACAAGAAAAAAAAACACAAGAGGGAAAAGGGGGACATCGGGTTACCTAACAAAAGGAACATACTCACAACTCCAAATTAAGGATATTTATTTAACAATTTCTTACGACTAAATACATAAGAGATACAAAAATACAGGCATAATATTATTCAGTTGTGCCTTTTGGCCCGGGAGATCATTTTCTTCGGCTAAGGCCCAACAGTTGATACTCCTTACGCAGCTCCTCCAATCGGAAGGAAATCACAGCAGGAGCCTTGTTGAGGTCCAGCCACTCCAGGAAGTCAAAGTGCTGGAGCTCCATCAGATACTGAAACCAAGAAAAGGGAGAATGAATATAGGCGGTAATACCTTTTTGGTAATGTCAAGAAAGGACGTGAAACTCGGTGATTTCAAAAAAGGGGGTATAATAATTACAATAAATCCTTACCCGAAGAAGAGAGTCCCCTGGGGGAACTTTAGCCAATTCCCGCGTAGGGATGTTGTCCAGCCATCGAGTGACTACCTCAGTGTCCAATTTAACCGCGTGTACCAGGGGATCCAGGAGAAGAATTCGCTCCTTCTTGGCACTGCTACTCGTTTGGACGAAGACCAATGGTAGCCGTAGAAGTTCTACGAAGTCATATGCCTGGGCATCGCAGAACAGGGCATGCACCTCTTCCAAGGTCAATCCTAGACCGTGCCCCCTGGTGTCCGACTCCACCCGCTGCGCCATCCGTGCCACCAGATTCGCCTCACACTCACCCACGTTATAATGGATGTCGTCCGTCTGGCAACGAGGACAAATGGGACGTCCACGGGGTCCTCTTGGTCGCCTGTCCACGCTCCGGCGGGGCGAACTATCTCGCCCGGATGACCTCTCACGATGCGATCCCTGGGATGGTTGGGATCGCCGGGGTGACCTGGGTCTAGCAGAACTACATCGTAGCGGACGAAAGCGATCCATTGACGGTGACGGTGATCTCCAACTGCTCTTGAGTTGGCTGAACCGGCTCGGGGACCTCGACCGACGTACTTCACCATTCTTTGACGACGACATGGGAAAACTTAGCGAAGTAATAGTACTCACAATAGAAGTTGTAATTGCACTAACCACAGTCGAGAAAATACGCCGCTTTATAAGAGCACCCGGCCCTTACTAACTACCGAGGAAATCCCCACCCCCTGGACATCGCTAAGACAAAACCAGAAATCACGAAGGAAATTTTCCAACACCTGTTTCCCACCTGCAGCGATATCATCAACGGTGTGGGTAGCCAGATAATGGTTCTCCACAATAATATCATAGACATACGCTAGATCAACTGTGCAAATAGACATGCATGGTTTTCGTCGATACAGGTGTGTCAATAACTCTCTCACCCTGACGGTCGAGGAGTTAAGCGGAAGGAAATTATAATTCACCTGTTTAATAATCACTAGCCGTCATTTTCCGATTAATAATGTTTTGTTTTATTTGCGTTTGTTATTCTGGCTCTTTTAGCCTTTAATTCATGCAAGGGCTAGGAAACCGATACCTGACCATCATTATCTCTCAACCCTACTAACTTCATGTACCTGTAATGAGTTTTAGCATTATCAGCTCTCTGCCATTGTTGATATTCCGTGCATAATCTAACTACCAAAAAAAAAAAAGAAAAAAAAAAATTTTTTTTTTTTTGCCATAGTTATTAAGAGACGAGAGATAAAATATTTGCGAATTTAGAAAAAAATTTAAGAACAAAAAATACCCAGGGAGAGAAAAAGGCAAAAAAAAAGGGGGAGAAAAAAATATGTATATATACGTTCGGACAACTGTTGTCCACTAAAATAATAATCTCCAAGGTTAACCCCATCTGTTGAGCACATAATAAATTTACCTTATCTAATTACAGAAAAGATTGTTATGATTAAAAGATCAATAGACTTAAGAAACAACTATGTGATGCTGGCTGGACACTACACGAGGACATTCACGTCGCGGTCATCGGACCCCAACGTTCATTCTTTAGTGCGGAGGTGTGTTACGTTCTGAGGTAATTAAGTAAATTTTAATAAGGTTTTATTATAAAAGACAAAACCTATGAGCAGCCGTTACGGTAATCTCGTTCTTGGCTTCCTTATCTCGCGAGCTCTCATAATGAAGGATTGTTTAATTCAGCCACCTGGCCATGGTCGGTTATTCTCAGAATCGGAATATTATAACAACCGCATTCTTCAGTTGCGTTCTTTTACCCGCAGTGAGTCATCATCAGCCACCCTATGTTTACCGAGATTTACCAGTACTCGTCTTTTTATTTTTTTTTATTATTAAAATTCAACTCGGTATAGTCTTTTTCCTTACTCTATGACTCTTTGTTCTGGTTATAGATAACAGCTACTCCGTGTTTTAACGTTGATGCGTATAAATTATAATATTACCACTGTATCTATTCTCTAAAAATTTTAACAAGAGGCAGCTGTGTAAACTTAAACACAAAGCCAAGATTACAATAAAATTTCTTATAAATCACGATGTCCAAGGTGGCCATTGTTACCAGCTCCCGCAGCCGCGAGTCATGCCTTATCGATAACTCCTTATCCCCCTGGCCTAGTTACACATCTTATTCTACATACACTTCCCCTATCCTGCTTGGAACAAAGGAAATCTCACCTATTATTTCTCCACCTTCTCGTTACCCCATCTTGTGATATCTCATCCCACCTCCTCCAAATTTCTATCAAGTACAATTTCGGGGCCCACCTACTTCTCTCCTCCTTGTAAATTGTATCTCTCTTTAGTCTAAATGAACTATGTATCTATCTCCCTTATCAAGGGGCCAGGTTTTCCACCCACTCACAACCAAGTTGAGATATATTGGTTCCCTTCAAAAATGGGACCACCCATGCCCCTGTTTCTGACTCAAAAAAAAAGAACTTAATGCCCCCAGTTGATCGAAATATTCTCCCAGTAATTACTCAGTTCGAGGGTATATAAAGACCCATCGGTTACCACGCGAGCAGTCGCCGTATTCCATATTTTATTTTCTTCTTCTCAGAGTAATCTGCAACTTAGAAATTCTGAACAACGCTCCAGAAGTATAACTCGTACGTCTACATAAATCAGTTAAACCAATTTTCAACCCATTAACCCGTCATTGGAGCCAATGTTTGTTCGATTTTCGTGAACTTTCTCGGTCGATTCGGGAGTCATTAAATTACTAGGCAATTTCTTGAACAGTTTCATTTTTTTTTATTTAATTTTTTCATTATCTTGAACCTCGGTTGTGCGGGACATCTAAGTCAGATTCGGTGACTCATACTAAATTCTAACCTCGTTATTTCGGCCTGATTACCATCCGAAGGTTCGACTATCGACAATCTTTCATTCGAGAGTAGTTCTAAAATTAAATAAGGGTAAGGTGATTAGTGAACTTGCGAAAGAAGTAACCACACCAGCAGAACGTAGAACGCCTCCAATCTACTTGCCGCCACGCCACAGCAGCGAAAACCGGGAGCATCCGAGTGTATTGTCCAGCCACCACTGATCATTGTGATCGTCATCAAATTGTACATCTTCAACCAAATTATCAATAAACCAGCAGAGTAGTAAGTCCTGACATTTTTAAAATTAATCTTAAGAACATACACACTCCTCCTATCCATATCCATGCTCGGCACCAAATAACGTGGACCCCGTTACCCGAGTAAAGGACTTCGGTGTCTTGACTCGAAATAAGGGACTGAATTCTATGTTATGTCATTTCGGACGTAACATCGTTTACTACTTTAAAATTCATCCCTTCCCGGCTTGTTTTTCTAACTTAGTAAGTTTTTGCATTTTATCTCATAAGTTAGTGTTAAGAACAACATTGTAGAAGCAACTGTGCTTCAATTTCTTGTTCATCAGTTTGAAAATAAATTTGTGTCTTAGCATTCAATACCTCGTCGTGCAATATACTTATTGTATGAACAATACACTTTATATATTGTTATATTCATAAACAATATATAATCATCTCCCTTAACAAAATAGTTACGGGGAAAAACAGTCTAAATCCTTTTAGTTTAATTGTAATTAATTAAGAACGTAAAACTGATTACTCACGTAAAGTTTTACGGCCATTTTTGTTTTTACTATTGTTATTATTATTACAAAAGTAAATAATTTTTTTCTTTTCTTCTCCTCATCAACTACTGGTAGCAGCACTAGCGTAAAACAGTAGCATTGAAAAAAAAAAAAAAAAAAAAAAAAAAAAAAAACGATATCTACAACAAGAAATTATAGAAGATACCTATAAATAATCTTATTGTAATTTTTTTTTGAAAACTAGACCTGAAATCAAAGAAAATTAAAGAAAAAAAAAATTGCCCTTCGGTTTATTTTTGACCAAGTCAAGGCTTTCGAAAAATAAATCAAACGCACATCGCTATTTCAAAAGCCTTGACTTGGACAAAAATAAACGTTTTTCCTTTATTTGTTAACTCGAGTTATAAACAAATAGATGTTTTCAAAGTCCGAATTAGATTGAAAAAATTAACAAAATCGCGATAGCATTTTTTCCGAAGCGAATTTTACTTGTATCGTCCAGAGACCTTTTTTTTTGTTGGCTAATGTTATAAACGAATTGGGTTTTTATCAAACTACAGTACCGATGAGAAAAGTCGACAAATAGACAATGCTACCAATTGAAAGCATTTTTTCTGAAACAACTTTCTATCGTACCGATTTGTTTATAACACTAAGTAACAAAAAAAAGTCTCTGAACGATACGAGTGATATTTGTTTCGGAAAAAATGCTGTCGATTAGTAGTATCGAGATTTTGTCGATTTTTTCAATTCCTTCCGGACTTCAAAAAAAACCATTTGCTTGTGACATTAGTTAACAAAAAAAAAGTTCTAGGGACGAAACGACTGAAATTCGATTATAAAGACATGCTGTCATTTGGTGGTATCAATTTTTTTTTTTTTTTTATTTTTTTTAATATTTAATGTAAAAGACTTAAGAGAATAATTTGTTGGGAGGATATATATGTGGAAAAGGAGAAAGACACCGCTGCTAGGCAGCTGCGGAAGTAGTTCAATTCTTGCCACTGGATGCCACTCAACTACTTGTGCTGTTCCTGGTTAGATGGGCTTTCTCCCACTACTTGATTGACTTACGGACATGCGCAGTAATTACGTACCTATAAAAAAATGGTGGGAGAAAAGTTTATTCTTTTGCATACTTAACTATACAGTATAGCCATGCAGCCATATTTATCATTTCTTGGTGAAACTTGTTAGGGTTCACATCGTAGTGTTAACTAATAAGTCCAAATATTTGTTGATATTGTGTTACTATTTCGGTTAGAGGTTTCAGTTACCATGGTTGACTCGGCTTATTCATTTGTTTCAGTGCTTATCAATGATGAAGATATTGATATATCGAAACCACCACCAACTCCAGGGAAATCAATTGAACGGGATTTTCCTGATATTTACAAAAAATACGACCAGCCGAAGAAGCAAATTGAATTGAAATCGCCAGAGGTAAAAAATCATCCTGCACAGCATGTTAACCAAAAATATAATTTTAGTGTTTTAGATAAAAGAGGAAAAAAACAAGTCACGATCCGACAATTTCCAAACCAAAATAGGAGTCGATGGATGGAGGAATTGTATTCTACCAGCGGTTCCATTAAGAGTCTGAGGAAAAATAAAGATGTGAAACGGGTCCAAAAACGGAAAGGGTGCTCGCTACAAGAAGTCGATGCTATTCCATCCCAGAGTAAGAAGCAAAAAGTTCTTAATTGATAAAATCAAAAATTTACATGATAGATTTTTATTAGTTGTAGTTCATAAAGTTTTTTTATATTATAGCACCTTTTTTTTGCATGTTTTTAAGTAATTTAATTTTATATTCATTAATTTAAATTTTTCAGTTTATCGCATGTTAGTTTTAAGAAATAATGACAACCGGCCGGCTTGGCCACTAACAATATTTAATTTTTCGAGATATATTTTATATTAATATGTCGCAAGAACATTGGGTTCTGAATATTTTTAAACACGCCAGTAGAAATTACTTCTGACTGCCAGTCCTAAGCCTGGAAAAAGTGTGAAGGGAAATCTATTCAATCAAGTACACGTTCAAACACATGTATATGTATAAAGTGTCATAGCGCAAGCCTACTGTAGACATAGTGGTATTTAGCCTCTCACTTTTGATAAATATTTTAAAATAAAAATTTTTTATTAAATTCCTTTTTAGTCAAAAGATAATTGATTGTTCGTCTTAAAATTATGAAAGCCTGCCCATTTTAGTACTCAGAATTAATTTAAGTCATTAAATTTAGCTAGCATATCCTATAGCAATCCCGATTGAGAAATTTTTACATGCGTTAGGGGCACTGCCAGAGAATAAAAAATTGTAAAAAATACCATAAATCAGTAAATATTGAAATTTTTCTCATATCAATGATTCATTATTTCGCCACCAGCGATGCTTCAGCCTGTATTGTTTAGTATAGTTTCATTGAGTTGAGTAAAAATTTCTTACAATTCAAGCAATCGATAGTTAAATTATTGATATCCAGAGACGACGATCAATCGACTGTAAGAACATTTTAGTTGTCCATAATATTATAAATATATCCTTGTTGATGTCTAAGATGATTTTTTTTATGCGTTTGAAGTCAGTGTACTTGTATTTTCAATGTCGATTGTATGTCAATTACAGTCACTCCAATTTTCTGCTGATTACATACATTATTAGTCACTTAATTGGAAAGTTAAAAATAACTTGATAACTACAGTTTGCCCTTACTTGAGATCTATTGTTTGTATTGACAATGAATAGACGAATATAATCCAAAAGGAGAAGTTTTGGAGAAATCTTCGAAATGTTTAATCGGTCTATTTTGTTTTATTATCTTTGTATTTTTGATCACAAGAACCCTATTGAACATAACTGTCTATGTTTAGTTGTCTGCATTTTTTAAATCAAAAGTTAAATAATAAAATTTTTAATATTAAATTATCAACTATGGCTAAAAAAAAAAAAATGATTATAATTTTAGTACGCACAATGTCTTTTTAAAATATCTAAGCCTATTATTTGCATATTTTATAGTTTTATGAAATAAGCCTGACAGTTGCACATTTTTTCTTATTATTTTTTAATCTCTTAGACTTATAATTTTTGTGTTCCCAATATTTTATTTCACAAATGTTTTTAAATGACGCCTGGAACAATAACCGAAATTTTCCAATCTTTTTAAAGTAAGCTAAAATGTAAACTTAAAATTTATCTTTAAGCATTTCTTTATTGCTTCATAATATATTTTTATATATTTGTCAAATGGGCCATTGTTCATTAAGTCAAATGGTTTTTTTTGCCTAGTTTTAATCTTTTGAAAGTAAAAATTGTAATCTTCCGTGTTTATGACCCGAAGACCTTGCTCAGGTACCTCTCTCTCTCGGCCCCGACATTTCACTCCTACGTCACGACTAACTGAGTCCTACCCTTCATGGGAAGTCCTCAGTTCCTACTTTCCTAATTATTCTCCAATCACTTTCTTTCATGTCCTTCAATTTCGTTTACTACTTTAAAATTCATCCCTTTCCGGCTTGTTTTTCTAACTTCGTAAGTTTTTGCATTTTATCTCATAAGTTAGCACATCATCCAGCAGAAGCATCTACTCCAGCTCAACCAGCGGCATCTCATTTCCAGTATTCATCGGATGCTGCATATCTACTACAGCGAACATCATCATCGCACTATCGAGGAAGATAAAAGTAAGTCATTTGGACCTTTAAATTTAATCCTACTTGTCTTTCCAATTATCCATTTTATATATATATATCACTTCTATTTCGTGGTCAATCGTAAATAACTGAATCGTGCGTCAATCAAATAATAATCTTAGCAATTTACCCTTATCTATGCTCAATTAAAATAATTCATTTTGATTGGCATTTGGAATTTTAAATTCAGCACTTAAAATCATAAAAGGTGCATACGCATAAATCAGCAGCGTAAATATTTTTAATAAGCTCTCTAGCAGTAATAGCTCAATAAAGTATTAAAAATGACTGAGGAGCAAACTAAAGTGTGGAAAGCGAAGCGCGGAAATGCCAAGCGATCTCTTACCAATTTTGAAACTTTCTTAGGACGTTTTGATCCTTCAAAAGACTTTCCCGCTCTTGAAATACGGTTTAAAGAAATGGAAACAGTTCGTGCAACATTTGAAGGGCTTCAATCAGATCTTGAGTCAGCAATTGGAGAATCTGAAGAACTCAGTGCATATCGTACTGAGTTCGAGGAGCAATATTATTCTGTATATTCAACTGCCTTAAATCTTTTAGCTAGTCGTAGAACAAACGAACCGCAATCACCTACTCTTTCTAATGACCTTATCTCCCATGAATCCACCCGTCAAAATCTTGCGTTATCTTCCGTTTCCGGGCAGCAAGTGGAACACCCGCACCGCGAAGCTAACTCGCATATCAATCCAACGCCTTCACCAGCAACGGTGTCGGCAACACCAACCGCGTTACCAACAACAGCTCAACCTATTTTTTAGACACCTTCAAATTCATATTTTAATTCAAACCTTCCTACCATAACTTTACCTACTTTTCATGGTTCTATTGATACTTGGCTAGAGTTTCATGATCTTTTTAATTCGCTCGTCCATGAAGATCCTTCTATACCACCCATTCGTAAGTTATTTTATTTGAAGGGCTGCTTATCGGGAGAAGCAGCCGAAGTCATATCATCAGTTGAATCGTCGGCACGAAACTACGAAACTGCATGGAACCTGCTAAAGGAAAGATACGATGACCGAAAATTTATTCGCGATACGTACATTAAATCTTTAATTAATCTGCCTTGTATTTCTAAAGAATTCTCTCCGCGCTCTTTTCTAGATCGACTCCAGAAAAACATCAGAGCCCTTCAGGCATTAGGAGAACCTATTGTATACTGGGATTCTTTTTTAATCGTTTTATTTAGTGATAAATTTAATAATTATTTACGTGAACGATGGGAGGATTTCAGCAATGACATACAAAAGCCTACCCTTAAACAAATGATCAGCTTTTTGAATAGGCGAGCCCAACTCGAAAGTACACGAGCTCAGACGGCTCCTTCTAAGCCAATCAACTCGGGAGATCCATCAAGATCGACAAATTCCCGATCGGATGCGCGCTCTCAAAAGGCGTACATGACTTCTACCTCTTCTATTATGTGTCTCTATTGTAATGAGAATCATTATACTAATCTATGTCCTAAATTCCTTGCCTTAAATCCCTCTCAGCGATTCGAAGCCGCCAAAAAAGGAGGATGGTGTATCAATTGCCTTCGCAAAGGTCATCGTCCACCTCAATGTACCTCCATCAGTTGCCGTAATTGCCAACAAAAACATCACACTCTTCTGCATTTCGACTCGCGAGCTAATAATAACAAGAATCATAACAATTATCATAATAATCATAACTATGCAAACAGCAATAATAATAACAATGTTAATAATCGTCGAAATCATCAAGGCAACGGATTTTTTTTTTTTTTTTTATTTTTTTTAATATTTAATGTAAAAGACTTAAGAGAATAATTTGTTGGGAGGATATATATGTGGAAAAGGAGAAAGACACCGCTGCTAGGCAGCTGCGGAAGTAGTTCAATTCTTGCCACTGGATGCCACTCAACTACTTGTGCTGTTCCTGGTTAGATGGGCTTTCTCCCACTACTTGATTGACTTACGGACATGCGCAGTAATTACGTACCTATAAAAAAATGGTGGGAGAAAAGTTTATTCTTTTGCATACTTAACTATACAGTATAGCCATGCAGCCATATTTATCATTTCTTGGTGAAACTTGTTAGGGTTCACATCGTAGTGTTAACTAATAAGTCCAAATATTTGTTGATATTGTGTTACTATTTCGGTTAGAGGTTTCAGTTACCATGGTTGACTCGGCTTATTCATTTGTTTCAGTGCTTATCAATGATGAAGATATTGATATATCGAAACCACCACCAACTCCAGGGAAATCAATTGAACGGGATTTTCCTGATATTTACAAAAAATACGACCAGCCGAAGAAGCAAATTGAATTGAAATCGCCAGAGGTAAAAAATCATCCTGCACAGCATGTTAACCAAAAATATAATTTTAGTGTTTTAGATAAAAGAGGAAAAAAACAAGTCACGATCCGACAATTTCCAAACCAAAATAGGAGTCGATGGATGGAGGAATTGTATTCTACCAGCGGTTCCATTAAGAGTCTGAGGAAAAATAAAGATGTGAAACGGGTCCAAAAACGGAAAGGGTGCTCGCTACAAGAAGTCGATGCTATTCCATCCCAGAGTAAGAAGCAAAAAGTTCTTAATTGATAAAATCAAAAATTTACATGATAGATTTTTATTAGTTGTAGTTCATAAAGTTTTTTTATATTATAGCACCTTTTTTTTGCATGTTTTTAAGTAATTTAATTTTATATTCATTAATTTAAATTTTTCAGTTTATCGCATGTTAGTTTTAAGAAATAATGACAACCGGCCGGCTTGGCCACTAACAATATTTAATTTTTCGAGATATATTTTATATTAATATGTCGCAAGAACATTGGGTTCTGAATATTTTTAAACACGCCAGTAGAAATTACTTCTGACTGCCAGTCCTAAGCCTGGAAAAAGTGTGAAGGGAAATCTATTCAATCAAGTACACGTTCAAACACATGTATATGTATAAAGTGTCATAGCGCAAGCCTACTGTAGACATAGTGGTATTTAGCCTCTCACTTTTGATAAATATTTTAAAATAAAAATTTTTTATTAAATTCCTTTTTAGTCAAAAGATAATTGATTGTTCGTCTTAAAATTATGAAAGCCTGCCCATTTTAGTACTCAGAATTAATTTAAGTCATTAAATTTAGCTAGCATATCCTATAGCAATCCCGATTGAGAAATTTTTACATGCGTTAGGGGCACTGCCAGAGAATAAAAAATTGTAAAAAATACCATAAATCAGTAAATATTGAAATTTTTCTCATATCAATGATTCATTATTTCGCCACCAGCGATGCTTCAGCCTGTATTGTTTAGTATAGTTTCATTGAGTTGAGTAAAAATTTCTTACAATTCAAGCAATCGATAGTTAAATTATTGATATCCAGAGACGACGATCAATCGACTGTAAGAACATTTTAGTTGTCCATAATATTATAAATATATCCTTGTTGATGTCTAAGATGATTTTTTTTATGCGTTTGAAGTCAGTGTACTTGTATTTTCAATGTCGATTGTATGTCAATTACAGTCACTCCAATTTTCTGCTGATTACATACATTATTAGTCACTTAATTGGAAAGTTAAAAATAACTTGATAACTACAGTTTGCCCTTACTTGAGATCTATTGTTTGTATTGACAATGAATAGACGAATATAATCCAAAAGGAGAAGTTTTGGAGAAATCTTCGAAATGTTTAATCGGTCTATTTTGTTTTATTATCTTTGTATTTTTGATCACAAGAACCCTATTGAACATAACTGTCTATGTTTAGTTGTCTGCATTTTTTAAATCAAAAGTTAAATAATAAAATTTTTAATATTAAATTATCAACTATGGCTAAAAAAAAAAAAATGATTATAATTTTAGTACGCACAATGTCTTTTTAAAATATCTAAGCCTATTATTTGCATATTTTATAGTTTTATGAAATAAGCCTGACAGTTGCACATTTTTTCTTATTATTTTTTAATCTCTTAGACTTATAATTTTTGTGTTCCCAATATTTTATTTCACAAATGTTTTTAAATGACGCCTGGAACAATAACCGAAATTTTCCAATCTTTTTAAAGTAAGCTAAAATGTAAACTTAAAATTTATCTTTAAGCATTTCTTTATTGCTTCATAATATATTTTTATATATTTGTCAAATGGGCCATTGTTCATTAAGTCAAATGGTTTTTTTTGCCTAGTTTTAATCTTTTGAAAGTAAAAATTGTAATCTTCCGTGTTTATGACCCGAAGACCTTGCTCAGGTACCTCTCTCTCTCGGCCCCGACATTTCACTCCTACGTCACGACTAACTGAGTCCTACCCTTCATGGGAAGTCCTCAGTTCCTACTTTCCTAATTATTCTCCAATCACTTTCTTTCATGTCCTTCAATTTCGTTTACTACTTTAAAATTCATCCCTTTCCGGCTTGTTTTTCTAACTTCGTAAGTTTTTGCATTTTATCTCATAAGTTAGCACATCATCCAGCAGAAGCATCTACTCCAGCTCAACCAGCGGCATCTCATTTCCAGTATTCATCGGATGCTGCATATCTACTACAGCGAACATCATCATCGCACTATCGAGGAAGATAAAAGTAAGTCATTTGGACCTTTAAATTTAATCCTACTTGTCTTTCCAATTATCCATTTTATATATATATATCACTTCTATTTCGTGGTCAATCGTAAATAACTGAATCGTGCGTCAATCAAATAATAATCTTAGCAATTTACCCTTATCTATGCTCAATTAAAATAATTCATTTTGATTGGCATTTGGAATTTTAAATTCAGCACTTAAAATCATAAAAGGTGCATACGCATAAATCAGCAGCGTAAATATTTTTAATAAGCTCTCTAGCAGTAATAGCTCAATAAAGTATTAAAAATGACTGAGGAGCAAACTAAAGTGTGGAAAGCGAAGCGCGGAAATGCCAAGCGATCTCTTACCAATTTTGAAACTTTCTTAGGACGTTTTGATCCTTCAAAAGACTTTCCCGCTCTTGAAATACGGTTTAAAGAAATGGAAACAGTTCGTGCAACATTTGAAGGGCTTCAATCAGATCTTGAGTCAGCAATTGGAGAATCTGAAGAACTCAGTGCATATCGTACTGAGTTCGAGGAGCAATATTATTCTGTATATTCAACTGCCTTAAATCTTTTAGCTAGTCGTAGAACAAACGAACCGCAATCACCTACTCTTTCTAATGACCTTATCTCCCATGAATCCACCCGTCAAAATCTTGCGTTATCTTCCGTTTCCGGGCAGCAAGTGGAACACCCGCACCGCGAAGCTAACTCGCATATCAATCCAACGCCTTCACCAGCAACGGTGTCGGCAACACCAACCGCGTTACCAACAACAGCTCAACCTATTTTTTAGACACCTTCAAATTCATATTTTAATTCAAACCTTCCTACCATAACTTTACCTACTTTTCATGGTTCTATTGATACTTGGCTAGAGTTTCATGATCTTTTTAATTCGCTCGTCCATGAAGATCCTTCTATACCACCCATTCGTAAGTTATTTTATTTGAAGGGCTGCTTATCGGGAGAAGCAGCCGAAGTCATATCATCAGTTGAATCGTCGGCACGAAACTACGAAACTGCATGGAACCTGCTAAAGGAAAGATACGATGACCGAAAATTTATTCGCGATACGTACATTAAATCTTTAATTAATCTGCCTTGTATTTCTAAAGAATTCTCTCCGCGCTCTTTTCTAGATCGACTCCAGAAAAACATCAGAGCCCTTCAGGCATTAGGAGAACCTATTGTATACTGGGATTCTTTTTTAATCGTTTTATTTAGTGATAAATTTAATAATTATTTACGTAAACGATGGGAGGATTTCAGCAATGACATACAAAAGCCTACCCTTAAACAAATGATCAGCTTTTTGAATAGGCGAGCCCAACTCGAAAGTACACGAGCTCAGACGGCTCCTTCTAAGCCAATCAACTCGGGAGATCCATCAAGATCGACAAATTCCCGATCGGATGCGCGCTCTCAAAAGGCGTACATGACTTCTACCTCTTCTATTATGTGTCTCTATTGTAATGAGAATCATTATACTAATCTATGTCCTAAATTCCTTGCCTTAAATCCCTCTCAGCGATTCGAAGCCGCCAAAAAAGGAGGATGGTGTATCAATTGCCTTCGCAAAGGTCATCGTCCACCTCAATGTACCTCCATCAGTTGCCGTAATTGCCAACAAAAACATCACACTCTTCTGCATTTCGACTCGCGAGCTAATAATAACAAGAATCATAACAATTATCATAATAATCATAACTATGCAAACAGCAATAATAATAACAATGTTAATAATCGTCGAAATCATCAAGGCAACGGATTTTTTTTTTTTTTTTTATTTTTTTTAATATTTAATGTAAAAGACTTAAGAGAATAATTTGTTGGGAGGATATATATGTGGAAAAGGAGAAAGACACCGCTGCTAGGCAGCTGCGGAAGTAGTTCAATTCTTGCCACTGGATGCCACTCAACTACTTGTGCTGTTCCTGGTTAGATGGGCTTTCTCCCACTACTTGATTGACTTACGGACATGCGCAGTAATTACGTACCTATAAAAAAATGGTGGGAGAAAAGTTTATTCTTTTGCATACTTAACTATACAGTATAGCCATGCAGCCATATTTATCATTTCTTGGTGAAACTTGTTAGGGTTCACATCGTAGTGTTAACTAATAAGTCCAAATATTTGTTGATATTGTGTTACTATTTCGGTTAGAGGTTTCAGTTACCATGGTTGACTCGGCTTATTCATTTGTTTCAGTGCTTATCAATGATGAAGATATTGATATATCGAAACCACCACCAACTCCAGGGAAATCAATTGAACGGGATTTTCCTGATATTTACAAAAAATACGACCAGCCGAAGAAGCAAATTGAATTGAAATCGCCAGAGGTAAAAAATCATCCTGCACAGCATGTTAACCAAAAATATAATTTTAGTGTTTTAGATAAAAGAGGAAAAAAACAAGTCACGATCCGACAATTTCCAAACCAAAATAGGAGTCGATGGATGGAGGAATTGTATTCTACCAGCGGTTCCATTAAGAGTCTGAGGAAAAATAAAGATGTGAAACGGGTCCAAAAACGGAAAGGGTGCTCGCTACAAGAAGTCGATGCTATTCCATCCCAGAGTAAGAAGCAAAAAGTTCTTAATTGATAAAATCAAAAATTTACATGATAGATTTTTATTAGTTGTAGTTCATAAAGTTTTTTTATATTATAGCACCTTTTTTTTGCATGTTTTTAAGTAATTTAATTTTATATTCATTAATTTAAATTTTTCAGTTTATCGCATGTTAGTTTTAAGAAATAATGACAACCGGCCGGCTTGGCCACTAACAATATTTAATTTTTCGAGATATATTTTATATTAATATGTCGCAAGAACATTGGGTTCTGAATATTTTTAAACACGCCAGTAGAAATTACTTCTGACTGCCAGTCCTAAGCCTGGAAAAAGTGTGAAGGGAAATCTATTCAATCAAGTACACGTTCAAACACATGTATATGTATAAAGTGTCATAGCGCAAGCCTACTGTAGACATAGTGGTATTTAGCCTCTCACTTTTGATAAATATTTTAAAATAAAAATTTTTTATTAAATTCCTTTTTAGTCAAAAGATAATTGATTGTTCGTCTTAAAATTATGAAAGCCTGCCCATTTTAGTACTCAGAATTAATTTAAGTCATTAAATTTAGCTAGCATATCCTATAGCAATCCCGATTGAGAAATTTTTACATGCGTTAGGGGCACTGCCAGAGAATAAAAAATTGTAAAAAATACCATAAATCAGTAAATATTGAAATTTTTCTCATATCAATGATTCAATATTTCGCCACCAGCGATGCTTCAGCCTGTATTGTTTAGTACAGTTTCATTGAGTTGAGTAAAAATTTCTTACAATTCAAGCAATCGATAGTTAAATTATTGATATCCAGAGACGACGATCAATCGACTGTGAGAACATTTTAGTTGTCCATAATATTATAAATATATCCTTGTTGATGTCTAAGATGATTTTTTTTATGCGTTTGAAGTCAGTGTACTTGTATTTTCAATGTCGATTGTATGTCAATTACAGTCACTCCAATTTTCTGCTGATTACATACATTATTAGTCACTTAATTGGAAAGTTAAAAATAACTTGATAACTACAGTTTGCCCTTACTTGAGATCTATTGTTTGTATTGACAATGAATAGACGAATATAATCCAAAAGGAGAAGTTTTGGAGAAATCTTCGAAATGTTTAATCGGTCTATTTTGTTTTATTATCTTTGTATTTTTGATCACAAGAACCCTATTGAACATAACTGTCTATGTTTAGTTGTCTGCATTTTTTAAATCAAAAGTTAAATAATAAAATTTTTAATATTAAATTATCAACTATGGCTAAAAAAAAAAAAATGATTATAATTTTAGTACGCACAATGTCTTTTTAAAATATCTAAGCCTATTATTTGCATATTTTATAGTTTTATGAAATAAGCCTGACAGTTGCACATTTTTTCTTATTATTTTTTAATCTCTTAGACTTATAATTTTTGTGTTCCCAATATTTTATTTCACAAATGTTTTTAAATGACGCCTGGAACAATAACCGAAATTTTCCAATCTTTTTAAAGTAAGCTAAAATGTAAACTTAAAATTTATCTTTAAGCATTTCTTTATTGCTTCATAATATATTTTTATATATTTGTCAAATGGGCCATTGTTCATTAAGTCAAATGGTTTTTTTTGCCTAGTTTTAATCTTTTGAAAGTAAAAATTGTAATCTTCCGTGTTTATGACCCGAAGACCTTGCTCAGGTACCTCTCTCTCTCGGCCCCGACATTTCACTCCTACGTCACGACTAACTGAGTCCTACCCTTCATGGGAAGTCCTCAGTTCCTACTTTCCTAATTATTCTCCAATCACTTTCTTTCATGTCCTTCAATTTCGTTTACTACTTTAAAATTCATCCCTTTCCGGCTTGTTTTTCTAACTTCGTAAGTTTTTGCATTTTATCTCATAAGTTAGTGTTAAGAACAACATTGTAGAAGCAACTGTGCTTTAATTTCTTGTTCATCAGTTTGAAAATAAATTTGTGTCCTAGCATTCAATACCTCGTCGTGCAATTTACTTATTGTATGAACAATACACTTTATATATTGTTATATTCATAAACAATATATAATCATCTCCCAACAAAATAGTTACGGGGCAAAACATGGTCCTTCGAGCCGAATATTTTAAAATTAATTAAATATATCCGTATTTAGCTAAAAGTTTTAACGTGAAGCTGCAATTCATCAGTGATCATCGTAGTTAAAATTCATAAAAGTGAGTGCATGTGTATAATCTTCAACACTGTGCCACCGAATCAGTGCAACCTCGCACATCATCCAGCAGAAGCATCTACTCCAGCTCAACCAGCGGCATCTCATTTCCAGTATTCATCGGATGCTGCATATCTACTACAGCGAACATCATCATCGCACTATCGAGGAAGATAAAAGTAAGTCATTTGGACCTTTAAATTTAATCCTACTTGTCTTTCCAATTATCCATTTTATATATATATATCACTTCTATTTCGTGGTCAATCGTAAATAACTGAATCGTGCGTCAATCAAATAATAATCTTAGCAATTTACCCTTATCTATGCTCAATTAAAATAATTCATTTTGATTGGCATTTGGAATTTTAAATTCAGCACTTAAAATCATAAAAGGTGCATACGCATAAATCAGCAGCGTAAATATTTTTAATAAGCTCTCTAGCAGTAATAGCTCAATAAAGTATTAAAAATGACTGAGGAGCAAACTAAAGTGTGGAAAGCGAAGCGCGGAAATGCCAAGCGATCTCTTACCAATTTTGAAACTTTCTTAGGACGTTTTGATCCTTCAAAAGACTTTCCCGCTCTTGAAATACGGTTTAAAGAAATGGAAACAGTTCGTGCAACATTTGAAGGGCTTCAATCAGATCTTGAGTCAGCAATTGGAGAATCTGAAGAACTCAGTGCATATCGTACTGAGTTCGAGGAGCAATATTATTCTGTATATTCAACTGCCTTAAATCTTTTAGCTAGTCGTAGAACAAACGAACCGCAATCACCTACTCTTTCTAATGACCTTATCTCCCATGAATCCACCCGTCAAAATCTTGCGTTATCTTCCGTTTCCGGGCAGCAAGTGGAACACCCGCACCGCGAAGCTAACTCGCATATCAATCCAACGCCTTCACCAGCAACGGTGTCGGCAACACCAACCGCGTTACCAACAACAGCTCAACCTATTTTTTAGACACCTTCAAATTCATATTTTAATTCAAACCTTCCTACCATAACTTTACCTACTTTTCATGGTTCTATTGATACTTGGCTAGAGTTTCATGATCTTTTTAATTCGCTCGTCCATGAAGATCCTTCTATACCACCCATTCGTAAGTTATTTTATTTGAAGGGCTGCTTATCGGGAGAAGCAGCCGAAGTCATATCATCAGTTGAATCGTCGGCACGAAACTACGAAACTGCATGGAACCTGCTAAAGGAAAGATACGATGACCGAAAATTTATTCGCGATACGTACATTAAATCTTTAATTAATCTGCCTTGTATTTCTAAAGAATTCTCTCCGCGCTCTTTTCTAGATCGACTCCAGAAAAACATCAGAGCCCTTCAGGCATTAGGAGAACCTATTGTATACTGGGATTCTTTTTTAATCGTTTTATTTAGTGATAAATTTAATAATTATTTACGTGAACGATGGGAGGATTTCAGCAATGACATACAAAAGCCTACCCTTAAACAAATGATCAGCTTTTTGAATAGGCGAGCCCAACTCGAAAGTACACGAGCTCAGACGGCTCCTTCTAAGCCAATCAACTCGGGAGATCCATCAAGATCGACAAATTCCCGATCGGATGCGCGCTCTCAAAAGGCGTACATGACTTCTACCTCTTCTATTATGTGTCTCTATTGTAATGAGAATCATTATACTAATCTATGTCCTAAATTCCTTGCCTTAAATCCCTCTCAGCGATTCGAAGCCGCCAAAAAAGGAGGATGGTGTATCAATTGCCTTCGCAAAGGTCATCGTCCACCTCAATGTACCTCCATCAGTTGCCGTAATTGCCAACAAAAACATCACACTCTTCTGCATTTCGACTCGCGAGCTAATAATAACAAGAATCATAACAATTATCATAATAATCATAACTATGCAAACAGCAATAATAATAACAATGTTAATAATCGTCGAAATCATCAAGGCAACGGATATCAAACCCCAGAGGCTTCACCCTCTAATCTTACAAGCTCTTCCAAGTGAACATGCACGTGCAGGTCTCATCTGAAGCAGTCCTGGCTACAGCGATCGTCGATATTTTAAACAAAAACGGAAAAGTCAAAACTTGCAGAGTATTTTTAGACGCAGGCTCTCAAGCTCATTTTATTACTGAAAGCATAACAAAGTTCCTAAACCTAGAGCGCAGGACGGTCAATATTTCAGTATCTGGTCTCGATGATATATCAACAAACGTTAATCAGTCTACTTCTGCAACTATAAAATCTCGTCACAATCAATTTCAAAGAAACGTTGAGTTTCTAATTGTACCTCAAATAAGCACGACCATGCCTTCCATTCAAATTAACCAATCTTCACTGGAAATTCCTAAAAATATCCCATTAGCTGATCCAGATTTCTTTAAACCATCTGAAATTGACGCTCTTATTGGTGTCAAACTATTCTATAAGCTTCTCAGCATAGGCCAGATGGCATTAAAGGGTCAGCCAGATGCGGTTCTTCAAAAAACTCAGGATGGATCGTAGCAGGTGAAATAAAAAATCACGTTGCCACTAAACATATAAGTTTTCATCTGGGGCTGCATACATTGTCATCTGATTCTGGTCTTAGCCGCTTCTGGGAGATTGAAGAAATTCCATCATCAAGGATCCTGTCTCCGGAAGAGAAAGCGTGTGAGGAACATTATTCACGTCACACTACTCGGGATGAATCAGGTCGATATATGGTACGGCTTCCCTTTAATGAAAAAATAAAGGATCTTGGGGAATCACATGCTATTGCGCTACGGCGATTTTATTCATTGGAAAGGCGATTCCAAAAAGATCCAAAACTTCAGCGTGAATACTCAGCCTTTTTAAATGAATATCAAAAACTGGGCCATATGTCTCGGCTTTCAGGTCAAGACGACACCTCGGCTGGCTTTTATCTACCTCATCACACCGTGATCAAGGAAGACAGTTTAACTACGAAAATTCGAGTCGTGTTCGACGGCTCTGCAAAGACATCAACCAGCGTCTCACTAAATGATACTCTTATGGTTGGTCCTAAGTTGCAGGATGATTTATTTGTCATCTTAACTCGTTATCGGTCTCATCTCTATGTGCTCACTGCTGATATGGAAAAAATGTACAGACAAATTCGCGTACATCCTGAAGACGCCGTCTACCAGAAAATTCTCTATCGAGAAAGCGTTCATGCTCCAATTGACACATACATTCTTGAAACTGTCACCTATGGGACAGCATCTGCCTCTCATCTGGCCATTCGGTCTGTACAGCAATTAGCGGAAGATGGAAGTCATCTCTATCCTCTTGCATCTGTAGCCCTGAAAAAAGACTTTTATGTTGATGATCTTCTCACCGGGGCCAACACTCTACCTGAAGCGGAAAAATTACGTGATCAGCTACGCGCCTTAGTTAAAAGGGGTGGTTTTCTTGTCTCTCAAGACAATCCTGCGGACCTGCTATCACGTGGACAATTACCCTCCGAATTCGTCTCGAGCTCTATCTGGTCTCATGGCCCTTCCTGGCTGATACAAGGCCAAGATAGTTGGCCAGAAGGCGCATTGTCTGAAATTACAATACCTGAACTCAAACCTGAGATAAACAATTCGAGTAATTGTTTAGCTCTCAAAATACAAGGATTCCCATTGCTGGAACGTTATAGCTCTCTTCGTAAATTGCAGAGGGTGGTGTCTTTCTTGTTGCGGTTCGCGTACAACACAAAGCACAAAAATCTGAGCCGTTCAGGCCCATTGAGTCCTTCCGAGATTTCTACCGCCCACAACCTCATCATAAGGCTCACACAATCCTCATCCTTTTCCCGAGAAATCAATTGTGTGAAAAGAAATGAATCTCTGCCCAAATCCAGCAAGTTAATTCCTTTAACTCCATACTTGGATGATACAAAAATCTTAAGGGTTGGTGGCCGCCTTCAGCGGTCTTCTTTGCCCGTAGATCAGTGCCATCCCATCCTTTTACCTGCACATCATCACATAACTCATCTCATTATACGCGAAGAGCATATACGCCTCATGTACGCTGGTGCCCAAGCGACTTTATATTCAATTCGCCAAACTTATTGGCCGTTAGACGCACGAAACACTATAAGAAAAATGATTCATAAGTGCCTGTCCTGTTTTCGTGCAAAACCTCGTCTAGCTAATCACGATCCCGGTCTCTTGCCTGAATATCGCGTCACAGCTGCGCGGCCTTTCCTTAAAACCGGAGTAGATTATTGCGGTCCGTTATATATAAAAGAAAGACGACTTCGTAATCGCAGCAAACTCAAGGTCTATGTAGCCATCTATGTATGCATGTCCACGAAGGCTGTACACCTAGAGCTGGTTTCCGATCTTACCACGGAAGCTTTTCTCGCCAGTCTCAAGCACCTGTTTTCTAGAAGGGGAAAGTCTATTGAAATTTTTTCCGATAATGCAACCAATTTTGTAGGTGCTGACCGAGAGTAACAATCACTATTCGAATTAGCTGAGCACCAAACTCTCCTTAAACAGTATCTCGGTACTGAAGGGATTGCTTGGCATTTTATACCTCCCAGATCTCCTCATTTTGGAGGGCTCTGGGAAGCCGCGGTTAAATCTTTTAAAAGACATTTAATTCGAACTGTTGGAGATACCTTATTGACATACGAGCAGTTAAAGACATATATAATCGAAATAGAAGCGATATTAAACTCTCGTCCTTTATCCCTTATGTCCTCTGATCCCAATGATCTTTTACCCCTGACCGCTGGTCACTTCCTTACTGGTGGTCCATTGACTGGCTATCCGGAGATCGACTTCTCCAGCACTCCATCCAATCGCCTGTCTGCCTGGCAGCATGCACAAAAATTAAAGCAGCACTTTTGGGAACGCTGGCATAAAGAGTATTTGAACAACGTAATCAGCTCACATCACCGATCTGGAAATGACAGTCAACTGAAGGTGGGAATGTTGGTGATGATCCTCGAGGACAACCTACCACCCCTGGCCTGGTCCATAGGTAGAATTACTGCCATTCATCCAGGAGAAGATGGCATCGTACGTGTCGTAACTTTGAAGACTAAGAATGGCGAGTACAAGCGTTGTACTAAGAAGTTATGCCCTTTGCCCCTGGAGCAAAACTGTCATCCTATCTGATTCAACTAGGATCGTTCAAGGGCGGCGGCATGTTTAGTTGTCTGCATTTTTTAAATCAAAAGTTAAATAATAAAATTTTTAATATTAAATTATCAACTATAGCTAAAAAAAAAAAAAAAAAAAAAAAAAATGATTATAATTTTAGTACGCACAATGTCTTATTAAAATATCTAAGTCTATTATTTGCATATTTTATAGTTTTATGAAATAAGCCTGACAGTTGCACATTTTTTCTTATTATTTTGTAATCTCTTAGACTTATAATTTTTGTGTTCCCAATATTTTATTTCACAAATGTTTTTAAATGGCCCCTGGAACAATAACCGAATTTTTCCAATCTTTTTAAAGTAAGCTAAAATGTAAACTTAAAATTTATCTTTAAGCATTTCTTTATTGCTTCATAATATATTTTTATATATTTGTCAAATGGGCCATTGTTCATTAAGTCAAATGGTTTTTTTTGCCTAGTTTTAATCTTTTAAAAGTAAAAATTGTAATCTTCCGTGTTTATGACCCGAAGACCTTGCTCAGGTACCTCTCTCTCTCGGCCCCGACATTTCACTCCTACGTCACGACTAACTGAGTCCTGCCCTTCATGGGAAGTCCTCAGTTCCTACTTTCCTAATTATTCTCCAATCACTTTCTTTCATGTCCTTCAATTTCGTTTACTAATTTAAAATTCATCCCTTTCCGGCTTGTTTTTCTAACTTCGTAAGTTTTTGCATTTTATCTCATAAGTTAGTGTTAAGAACAACATTGTAGAAGCAACTGTGCTTTAATTTCTTGTTCATCAGTTTGAAAATAAATTTGTGTCTTAGCATTCAATACCTCGTCGTGCAATTTACTTATTGTATGAACAATACACTTTATATATTGTTATATTCATAAACAATATATAATCATCTCCCTTAACAAAATAGTTACGGGGCAAAACAGTCTAAATCCTCTTAGTTTAATTGTAATTAATTAAGAACGTAAAACTGATTACTCACGTAAAGTTTTACGGCCATTTTTATTTTTACTATTGTTATTATTATTACAAAAGTAAATTATTTTTTTCTTTTTTTCTCCTCATCAACTACTGGTAGCAGCACTAGCGTAAACCAGTAGCATTGAAAAAAAAAAAAACGAGATCTACAACAAGAATGCGGGATATTTAGAAGAAATTCAAATAAAAAAAAAAAATTAAACTGGAATTAAAAAATAAAAAATCAAACTAATAACTTAAATGTTGCATAAAAATCCATAATAAAAAAAATAATAAAAGTTATGATTAGAAATAAAATGAGCGATTGAGGTGTGCAATTTTAGATATTCCAACATTTTTTTTTATCGATTGAAAAAAAAATTTTTGCCCAGTTGGGCTTATTTTACAAAACATCACTCTAGAAATTTCTGAGAATTTCTGGACGACTTCAGAGTTTAAAAAATTGAGACGAAAAAATAAAATTAAACTAGTAATCCTCGAAAGAATGTGGATTTTTCGTTTTCCAAAAGTGAGAAGAAATTATAGAAGATACCTATAAATAATCTTATTGTAATTTTTTTTGAAAACAAGTCCTGAAATCAAAGAAAATTAAAGAAAAAAAAAATTGCCCTTCGGTTTATTTTTGACCAAGTCAAGGCTTTCGAAAAATAAATCAAACGCACATCGCTATTTCAAAAGCCTTGACTTGGACAAAAATAAACGTTTTTTCTTTATTTGTTAACTCGAGTTATAAACAAATAGATTTTTTCAAAGTCCGAATTAGATTGAAAAAATTAACAAAATCGCGATAGCATTTTTTCCGAAGCGAATTTTACTTGTATCGTCCAGAGACCTTTTTTTTTTTGTTGGCTAATGTTATAAACGAATTGGGTTTTTATCAAACTACAGTACCGATGAGAAAAGTCGACAAAAAGACAATGCTACCAATTGAAAGCATTGTTTCTGAAACGAATTTCTATCGTACCGATTTGTTTATAACACTAAGTAACAAAAAAAAGTCTCTGAACGAGACAAGTGATATTTGTTTCGGAAAAAATGCTGTCGATTAGTAGTATCGAGATTTTGTCAATTTTTTCAATCCCTTCCGGACTTCAAAAAAAACCATTTGCTTGTGACATTAGTTAACAAAAAAAAAGTTCTAGAGACGAAACGACTGAAATTCGATTATAAAGACATGCTGTCGTTTGGTGGTATCAATTTTTTTTTTTTTTTATTTTTTTTGATATTTAATGTAAAAGACTTAAGAGAATAATATGTTGGGAGGATATATATGTGGAAAAGGAGAAAGACACCGCTGCTAGGCAGCTGCGGAAATAGTTCAATTCTTGCCACTGGATGCCACTCAACTACTTGTGCTGTTCCTGGTTAGATGGGCTTTCTCCCACTACTTGATTGACTTACGGACATGCGCAGTAATTACGTACCTAAAAAAAAATGGTGGGAGAAAAGTTCATTCTTTTGCATACTTAACTATACAGTATAGCCATGCAGCCATATTTATCATTTCTTGGTGAAACTTGTTAGGGTTCACATCGTAGTGTTAACTAATAAGTCCAAATATTTGTTGATATTGTGTTACTATTTCGGTTAGAGGTTTCAGTTACCATGGTTGACTCGGCTTATTCATTTGTTTCAGTGCTTATCAATGATGAAGATATTGATATATCGAAACCACCACCAACTCCAGGGAAATCAATTGAACGGGATTTTCCTGATATTTACAAAAAATACGACCAGCCGAAGAAGCAAATTGAATTGAAATCGCCAGAGGTAAAAAATCATCCTGCACAGCATGTTAACCAAAAATATAATTTTAGTGTTTTAGATAAAAGAGGAAAAAAACAAGTCACGATCCGACAATTTCCAAACCAAAATAGGAGTCGATGGATGGAGGAAATGTATTCTACCAGCGGTTCCATTAAGAGTCTGAGGAAAAATAAAGATGTGAAACGGGTCCAAAAACGAAAAGGGTGCTCGCTACAAGAAGTCGATGCTATTCCATCCCAGAGTAAGAAGCAAAAAGTTCTTAATTGATAAAATCAAAAATTTACATGATAGATTTTTATTAGTTGTAGTTCATAAAGTTTTTTTATATTATAGCACCTTTTTTTTGCATGTTTTTAAGTAATTTAATTTTATATTCATTAATTTAAATTTTTCAGTTTATCGCATGTTAGTTTTAAGAAATAATGACAACCGGCCGGCTTGGCCACTAACAATATTTAATTTTTCGAGATATATTTTATATTAATATGTCGCAAGAACATTGGGTTCTGAATATTTTTAAACACGCCAGTAGAAATTACTTCTGACTGCCAGTCCTAAGCCTGGAAAAAGTGTGAAGGGAAATCTATTCAATCAAGTACACGTTCAAACACATGTATATGTATAAAGTGTCATAGCGCAAGCCTACTGTAGACATAGTGGTATTTAGCCTCTCACTTTTGATAAATATTTTAAAATAAAAATTTTTTATTAAATTCCTTTTTAGTCAAAAGATAATTGATTGTTCGTCTTAAAATTATGAAAGCCTGCCCATTTTAGTACTCAGAATTAATTTAAGTCATTAAATTTAGCTAGCATATCCTATAGCAATCCCGATTGAGAAATTTTTACATGCGTTAGGGGCACTGCCAGAGAATAAAAAATTGTAAAAAATACCATAAATCAGTAAATATTGAAATTTTTCTCATATCAATGATTCATTATTTCGCCACCAGCGATGCTTCAGCCTGTATTGTTTAGTATAGTTTCATTGAGTTGAGTAAAAATTTCTTACAATTCAAGCAATCGATAGTTAAATTATTGATATCCAGAGACGACGATCAATCGACTGTAAGAACATTTTAGTTGTCCATAATATTATAAATATATCCTTGTTGATGTCTAAGATGATTTTTTTTATGCGTTTGAAGTCAGTGTACTTGTATTTTCAATGTCGATTGTATGTCAATTACAGTCACTCCAATTTTCTGCTGATTACATACATTATTAGTCACTTAATTGGAAAGTTAAAAATAACTTGATAACTACAGTTTGCCCTTACTTGAGATCTATTGTTTGTATTGACAATGAATAGACGAATATAATCCAAAAGGAGAAGTTTTGGAGAAATCTTCGAAATGTTTAATCGGTCTATTTTGTTTTATTATCTTTGTATTTTTGATCACAAGAACCCTATTGAACATAACTGTCTATGTTTAGTTGTCTGCATTTTTTAAATCAAAAGTTAAATAATAAAATTTTTAATATTAAATTATCAACTATGGCTAAAAAAAAAAAAATGATTATAATTTTAGTACGCACAATGTCTTTTTAAAATATCTAAGCCTATTATTTGCATATTTTATAGTTTTATGAAATAAGCCTGACAGTTGCACATTTTTTCTTATTATTTTTTAATCTCTTAGACTTATAATTTTTGTGTTCCCAATATTTTATTTCACAAATGTTTTTAAATGACGCCTGGAACAATAACCGAAATTTTCCAATCTTTTTAAAGTAAGCTAAAATGTAAACTTAAAATTTATCTTTAAGCATTTCTTTATTGCTTCATAATATATTTTTATATATTTGTCAAATGGGCCATTGTTCATTAAGTCAAATGGTTTTTTTTGCCTAGTTTTAATCTTTTGAAAGTAAAAATTGTAATCTTCCGTGTTTATGACCCGAAGACCTTGCTCAGGTACCTCTCTCTCTCGGCCCCGACATTTCACTCCTACGTCACGACTAACTGAGTCCTACCCTTCATGGGAAGTCCTCAGTTCCTACTTTCCTAATTATTCTCCAATCACTTTCTTTCATGTCCTTCAATTTCGTTTACTACTTTAAAATTCATCCCTTTCCGGCTTGTTTTTCTAACTTCGTAAGTTTTTGCATTTTATCTCATAAGTTAGTGTTAAGAACAACATTGTAGAAGCAACTGTGCTTTAATTTCTTGTTCATCAGTTTGAAAATAAATTTGTGTCTTAGCATTCAATACCTCGTCGTGCAATTTACTTATTGTATGAACAATACACTTTATATATTGTTATATTCATAAACAATATATAATCATCTCCCTTAACAAAATAGTTACGGGGCAAAACAGTCTAAATCCTCTTAGTTTAATTGTAATTAATTAAGAACGTAAAACTGATTACTCACGTAAAGTTTTACGGCCATTTTTATTTTTACTATTGTTATTATTATGACAAAAGTAAATTATTTTTTTCTTTTTTTCTCCTCATCAACTACTGGTAGCAGCACTAGCGTAAACCAGTAGCATTGAAAAAAAAAAAAAACGATATCTACAACAAGAATGCGGGATATTTAGAAGAAATTCAAATAAAAAAAAAAATTAAACTGGAATTAAAAAATAAAAAATCAAACTAATAACTTAAATGTTGCATAAAAATCCATAATAAAAAAAATAATAAAAGTTATGATTAGAAATAAAATGAGCGATTGAGGTGTGCAATTTTAGATATTCCAACATTTTTTTTTATCGATTGAAAAAAAAATTTTTGCCCAGTTGGGCTTATTTTACAAAACATCACTCTAGAAATTTTTGAGAATTTCTGGACGACTTCAGAGTTTAAAAAATTGAGACGAAAAAATAAAATTAAACTAGTAATCCTCGAAAGAATGTGGATTTTTCGTTTTCCAAAAGTGAGAAGAAATTATAGAAGATACCTATAAATAATCTTATTGTAATTTTTTTTGAAAACAAGTCCTGAAATCAAAGAAAATTAAAGAAAAAAAAAATTGCCCTTCGGTTTATTTTTGACCAAGTCAAGGCTTTCGAAAAATAAATCAAACGCACATCGCTATTTCAAAAGCCTTGACTTGGACAAAAATAAACGTTTTTTCTTTATTTGTTATCTCGAGTTATAAACAAATAGAATTTTTCAAAGTCCGAATTAGATTGAAAAAATTAACAAAATCGCGATAGCATTTTTTCCGAAGCGAATTTTACTTGTATCGTCCAGAGACCTTTTTTTTTTTGTTGGCTAATGTTATAAACGAATTGGGTTTTTATCAAACTACAGTACCGATGAGAAAAGTCGACAAAAAGACAATGCTACCAATTGAAAGCATTGTTTCTGAAACGAATTTCTATCGTACCGATTTGTTTATAACACTTAGTAACAAAAAAAAGTCTCTGAACGAGACAAGTGATATTTGTTTCGGAAAAAATGCTGCCGATTAGTAGTATCGAGATTTTGTCGATTTTTTCAATCCCTTCCGGACTTCAAAAAAAACCATTTGCTTGTGACATTAGTTAACAAAAAAAAAGTTCTAGGGACGAAACGACTGAAATTCGATTATAAAGACATGCTGTCATTTGGTGGTATCAATTTTTTTTTTTTTTTTTATTTTTTTTGATATTTAATGTAAAAGACTTAAGAGAATAATATGTTGGGAGGATATAAATGTGGAAAAGGAGAAAGACACCGCTGCTAGGCAGCTGCGGAAATAGTTCAATTCTTGCCACTGGATGCCACTCAACTACTTGTGCTGTTCCTGGTTAGATGGGCTTTCTCCCACTACTTGATTGACTTACGGACATGCGCAGTAATTACGTACCTATAAAAAAATGGTGGGAGAAAAGTTTATTCTTTTGCATACTTAACTATACAGTATAGCCATGCAGCCATATTTATCATTTCTTGGTGAAACTTGTTAGGGTTCACATCGTAGTGTTAACTAATAAGTCCAAATATTTGTTGATATTGTGTTACTATTTCGGTTAGAGGTTTCAGTTACCATGGTTGACTCGGCTTATTCATTTGTTTCAGTGCTTATCAATGATGAAGATATTGATATATCGAAACCACCACCAACTCCAGGGAAATCAATTGAACGGGATTTTCCTGATATTTACAAAAAATACGACCAGCCGAAGAAGCAAATTGAATTGAAATCGCCAGAGGTAAAAAATCATCCTGCACAGCATGTTAACCAAAAATATAATTTTAGTGTTTTAGATAAAAGAGGAAAAAAACAAGTCACGATCCGACAATTTCCAAACCAAAATAGGAGTCGATGGATGGAGGAAATGTATTCTACCAGCGGTTCCATTAAGAGTCTGAGGAAAAATAAAGATGTGAAACGGGTCCAAAAACGAAAAGGGTGCTCGCTACAAGAAGTCGATGCTATTCCATCCCAGAGTAAGAAGCAAAAAGTTCTTAATTGATAAAATCAAAAATTTACATGATAGATTTTTATTAGTTGTAGTTCATAAAGTTTTTTTATATTATAGCACCTTTTTTTTGCATGTTTTTAAGTAATTTAATTTTATATTCATTAATTTAAATTTTTCAGTTTATCGCATGTTAGTTTTAAGAAATAATGACAACCGGCCGGCTTGGCCACTAACAATATTTAATTTTTCGAGATATATTTTATATTAATATGTCGCAAGAACATTGGGTTCTGAATATTTTTAAACACGCCAGTAGAAGTTACTTCTGACTGCCAGTCCTAAGCCTGGAAAAAGTGTGAAGGGAAATCTATTCAATCAAGTACACGTTCAAACACATGTATATGTATAAAGTGTCATAGCGCAAGCCTACTGTAGACATAGTGGTATTTAGCCTCTCACTTTTGATAAATATTTTAAAATAAAAATTTTTTATTAAATTCCTTTTTAGTCAAAAGATAATTGATTGTTCGTCTTAAAATTATGAAAGCCTGCCCATTTTAGTACTCAGAATTAATTTAAGTCATTAAATTTAGCTAGCGTATCCTATAGCAATCCCGATTGAGAAATTTTTACATGCGTTAGGGGCACTGCCAGAGAATAAAAAATTGTAAAAAATACCATAAATCGGTAAATATTGAAATTTTTCTCATATCAATGATTCATTATTTCGCCACCAGCGATGCTTCAGCCTGTATTGTTTAGTATAGTTTCATTGAGTTGAGTAAAAATTTCTTACAATTCAAGCAATTGATAGTTAAATTATTGATATCCAGAGATGACGATCAATCGACTGTAAGAACATTTTAGTTGTCCATGATATTATAAATATATCCTTGTTGATGTCTAAGATGATTTTTTTTATGCGTTTGAAGTCAGTGTACTTGTATTTTTAATGTCGATTGTATGTCAATTACAGTCACTCCAATTTTCTGCTGATTACATACATTATTAGTCACTTAATGGGAAAGTTAAAAATAACTTGATAACTACAGTTTGCCCTTACTTGAGATCTATTGTTTGTATTGACAATGAATTGACGAATATAATCCAAAAGGAGAAGTTTTGGAGAAATCTTCGAAATGTTTAATCGGTCTATTTTGTTTTATTATCTTTGTATTTTTGATCACAAGAACCCTATTGAACATAACTGTCTATGTTTAGTTGTCTGCATTTTTTAAATCAAAAGTTAAATAATAAAATTTTTAATATTAAATTATCAACTATAGCTAAAAAAAAAAAAAAAAAAAAAAAAAAATGATCATAATTTTAGTACGCACAATGTCTTATTAAAATATCTAAGTCTATTATTTGCATATTTTATAGTTTTATGAAATAAGCCTGACAGTTGCACATTTTTTCTTATTATTTTTTAATCTCTTAGACTTATAATTTTTGTGTTCCCAATATTTTATTTCACAAATGTTTTTAAATGGCCCCTGGAACAATAACCGAATTTTTCCAATCTTTTTAAAGTAAGCTAAAATGTAAACTTAAAATTTATCTTTAAGCATTTCTTTATTGCTTCATAATATATTTTTATATATTTGTCAAATGGGCCATTGTTCATTAAGTCAAATGGTTTTTTTTGCCTAGTTTTAATCTTTTAAAAGTAAAAATTGTAATCTTCCGTGTTTATGACCCGAAGACCTTGCTCAGGTACCTCTCTCTCTCGGCCCCGACATTTCACTCCTACGTCACGACTAACTGAGTCCTGCCCTTCATGGGAAGTCCTCAGTTCCTACTTTCCTAATTATTCTCCAATCACTTTCTTTCATGTCCTTCAATTTCGTTTACTACTTTAAAATTCATCCCTTTCCGGCTTGTTTTTCTAACTTCGTAAGTTTTTGCATTTTATCTCATAAGTTAGTGTTAAGAACAACATTGTAGAAGCAACTGTGCTTTAATTTCTTGTTCATCAGTTTGAAAATAAATTTGTGTCTTAGCATTCAATACCTCGTCGTGCAATTTACTTATTGTATGAACAATACACTTTATATATTGTTATATTCATAAACAATATATAATCATCTCCCTTAACAAAATAGTTACGGGGCAAAACAGTCTAAATCCTCTTAGTTTAATTGTAATTAATTAAGAACGTAAAACTGATTACTCACGTAAAGTTTTACGGCCATTTTTATTTTTACTATTGTTATTATTATTACAAAAGTAAATTATTTTTTTCTTTTTTTCTCCTCATCAACTACTGGTAGCAGCACTAGCGTAAACCAGTAGCATTGAAAAAAAAAAAAACGATATCTACAACAAGAATGCGGGATATTTAGAAGAAATTCAAATAAAAAAAAAAATTAAACTGGAATTAAAAAATAAAAAATCAAACTAATAACTTAAATGTTGCATAAAAATCCATAATAAAAAAAATAATAAAAGTTATGATTAGAAATAAAATGAGCGATTGAGGTGTGCAATTTTAGATATTCCAACATTTTTTTTTATCGATTGAAAAAAAAATTTTTGCCCAGTTGGGCTTATTTTACAAAACATCACTCTAGAAATTTTTGAGAATTTCTGGACGACTTCAGAGTTTAAAAAATTGAGACGAAAAAATAAAATTAAACTAGTAATCCTCGAAAGAATGTGGATTTTTCGTTTTCCAAAAGTGAGAAGAAATTATAGAAGATACCTATAAATAATCTTATTGTAATTTTTTTTGAAAACAAGTCCTGAAATCAAAGAAAATTAAAGAAAAAAAAAATTGCCCTTCGGTTTATTTTTGACCAAGTCAAGGCTTTCGAAAAATAAATCAAACGCACATCGCTATTTCAAAAGCCTTGACTTGGACAAAAATAAACGTTTTTTCTTTATTTGTTAACTCGAGTTATAAACAAATAGATTTTTTCAAAGTCCGAATTAGATTGAAAAAATTAACAAAATCGCGATAGCATTTTTTCCGAAGCGAATTTTACTTGTATCGTCCAGAGACCTTTTTTTTTTGTTGGCTAATGTTATAAACGAATTGGGTTTTTATCAAACTACAGTACCGATGAGAAAAGTCGACAAAAAGACAATGCTACCAATTGAAAGCATTGTTTCTGAAACGAATTTCTATCGTACCGATTTGTTTATAACACTTAGTAACAAAAAAAAGTCTCTGAACGAGACAAGTGATATTTGTTTCGGAAAAAATGCTGCCGATTAGTAGTATCGAGATTTTGTCGATTTTTTCAATCCCTTCCGGACTTCAAAAAAAACCATTTGCTTGTGACATTAGTTAACAAAAAAAAAGTTCTAGGGACGAAACGACTGAAATTCGATTATAAAGACATGCTGTCGTTTGGTGGTATCAATTTTGTTTTTTTTTTTATTTTTTTTGATATTTAATGTAAAAGACTTAAGAGAATAATATGTTGGGAGGATATATATGTGGAAAAGAAGAAAGACACCGCTGCTAGGCAGCTGCGGAAATAGTTCAATTCTTGCCACTGGATGCCACTCAACTACTTGTGCTGTTCCTGGTTAGATGGGCTTTCTCCCACTACTTGATTGACTTACGGACATGCGCAGTAATTACGTACCTATAAAAAAATGGTGGGAGAAAAGTTTATTCTTTTGCATACTTAACTATACAGTATAGCCATGCAGCCATATTTATCATTTCTTGGTGAAACTTGTTAGGGTTCACATCGTAGTGTTAACTAATAAGTCCAAATATTTGTTGATATTGTGTTACTATTTCGGTTAGAGGTTTCAGTTACCATGGTTGACTCGGCTTATTCATTTGTTTCAGTGCTTATCAATGATGAAGATATTGATATATCGAAACCACCACCAACTCCAGGGAAATCAATTGAACGGGATTTTCCTGATATTTACAAAAAATACGACCAGCCGAAGAAGCAAATTGAATTGAAATCGCCAGAGGTAAAAAATCATCCTGCACAGCATGTTAACCAAAAATATAATTTTAGTGTTTTAGATAAAAGAGGAAAAAAACAAGTCACGATCCGACAATTTCCAAACCAAAATAGGAGTCGATGGATGGAGGAAATGTATTCTACCAGCGGTTCCATTAAGAGTCTGAGGAAAAATAAAGATGTGAAACGGGTCCAAAAACGAAAAGGGTGCTCGCTACAAGAAGTCGATGCTATTCCATCCCAGAGTAAGAAGCAAAAAGTTCTTAATTGATAAAATCAAAAATTTACATGATAGATTTTTATTAGTTGTAGTTCATAAAGTTTTTTTATATTATAGCACCTTTTTTTTGCATGTTTTTAAGTAATTTAATTTTATATTCATTAATTTAAATTTTTCAGTTTATCGCATGTTAGTTTTAAGAAATAATGACAACCGGCCGGCTTGGCCACTAACAATATTTAATTTTTCGAGATATATTTTATATTAATATGTCGCAAGAACATTGGGTTCTGAATATTTTTAAACACGCCAGTAGAAGTTACTTCTGACTGCCAGTCCTAAGCCTGGAAAAAGTGTGAAGGGAAATCTATTCAATCAAGTACACGTTCAAACACATGTATATGTATAAAGTGTCATAGCGCAAGCCTACTGTAGACATAGTGGTATTTAGCCTCTCACTTTTGATAAATATTTTAAAATAAAAATTTTTTATTAAATTTCTTTTTATTCAAAAGATAATTGATTGTTCGTCTTAAAATTATGAAAGCCTGCCCATTTTAGTACTCAGAATTAATTTAAGTCATTAAATTTAGCTAGCATATCCTATAGCAATCCCGATTGAGAAATTTTTACATGCGTTAGGGGCACTGCCAGAGAATAAAAAATTGTAAAAAATACCATAAATCAGTAAATATTGAAATTTTTCTCATATCAATGATTCATTATTTCGCCACCAGCGATGCTTCAGCTTGTATTGTTTAGTATAGTTTCATTGAGTTGAGTAAAAATTTCTTACAATTCAAGCAATCGATAGTTAAATTATTGATATCCAGAGACGACGATCAATCGACTGTAAGAACATTTTAGTTGTCCATGATATTATAAATATATCCCTGTTGATGTCTAAGATGATATTTTTTATGCGTTTTAAGTCAGTGTACTTGTATTTTTAATGTCGATTGTATCTCAAATACAGTCACTCCAATTTTTTGCTGATTACATACAGTATTAGTCACTTAATTGGAAAGTTAAAAATAACTTGATAACTACAGTTTGCCCTTACTTGAGATCTATTGTTTGTATTGACAATGAATTGACGAATATAATCCAAAAGGAGAAGTTTTGGAGAAATCTTCGAAATGTTTAATCGGTCTATTTTGTTTTATTATCTTTGTATTTTTGATCACAAGAACCCTATTGAACATAACTGTCTATGTTTAGTTGTCTGCATTTTTTAAATCAAAAGTTAAATAATAAAATTTTTAATATTAAATTATCAACTATGGCTAAAAAAAAAAATGATTATAATTTTAGTACGCACAATGTCTTTTTAAAATATCTAAGTCTATTATTTGCATATTTTATAGTTTTATGAAATAAGCCTGACAGTTGCACATTTTTTCTTATTATTTTTAATCTCTTAGACTTATAATTTTTGTGTTCCCAATATTTTATTTCACAAATGTTTTTAAATGACGCCTGGAACAATAACCGAATTTTTCCAATCTTTTTAAAGTAAGATAAAATGTAAACTTAAAATTTATCTTTAAGCATTTCTTTATTGCTTCATAATATATTTTTATATATTTGTCAAATGGGCCATTGTTCATTAAGTCAAATGGTTTTTTTTGCCTAGTTTTAATCTTTTAAAAGTAAAAATTGTAATCTTCCGTGTTTATGACCCGAAGACCTTGCTCAGGTACCTCTCTCTCTCTCGGCCCCGACATTTCACTCCTACGTCACGACTAACTGAGTCCTGCCCTTCATGGGAAGTCCTCAGTTCCTACTTTCCTAATTATTCTCCAATCACTTTCTTTCATGTCCTTCAATTTCGTTTACTACTTTAAAATTCATCCCTTTCCGGCTTGTTTTTCTAACTTCGTAAGTTTTTGCATTTTATCTCATAAGTTAGTGTTAAGAACAACATTGTAGAAGCAACTGTGCTTTAATTTCTTGTTCATCAGTTTGAAAATAAATTTGTGTCTTAGCATTCAATACCTCGTCGTGCAATTTACTTATTGTATGAACAATACACTTTATATATTGTTATATTCATAAACAATATATAATCATCTCCCTTAACAAAATAGTTACGGGGCAAAACAGTCTAAATCCTCTTAGTTTAATTGTAATTAATTAAGAACGTAAAACTGATTACTCACGTAAAGTTTTACGGCCATTTTTATTTTTACTATTGTTATTATTATTACAAAAGTAAATTATTTTTTTTTTTTTTTCTCCTCATCAACTACTGGTAGCAGCACTAGCGTAAACCAGTAGCATTGAAAAAAAAAAAAACGATATCTACAACAAGAATGCGGGATATTTAGAAGAAATTCAAATAAAAAAAAAAAATTAAACTGGAATTAAAAAATAAAAAATCAAACTAATAACTTAAATGTTGCATAAAAATCCATAATAAAAAAAATAATAAAAGTTATGATTAGAAATAAAATGAGCGATTGAGGTGTGCAATTTTAGATATTCCAAAATTTTTTTTTATCGATTGAAAAAAAAATTTTTGCCCAGTTGGGCTTATTTTACAAAACATCACTCTAGAAATTTTTGAGAATTTCTGGACGACTTCAGAGTTTAAAAAATTGAGACGAAAAAATAAAATTAAACTAGTAATCCTCGAAAGAATGTGGATTTTTCGTTTTCCAAAAGTGAGAAGAAATTATAGAAGATACCTATAAATAATCTTATTGTAATTTTTTTTGAAAACAAGTCCTGAAATCAAAGAAAATTAAAGAAAAAAAAAATTGCCCTTCGGTTTATTTTTGACCAAGTCAAGGCTTTCGAAAAATAAATCAAACGCACATCGCTATTTCAAAAGCCTTGACTTGGACAAAAATAAACGTTTTTTCTTTATTTGTTAACTCGAGTTATAAACAAATAGATTTTTTCAAAGTCCGAATTAGATTGAAAAAATTAACAAAATCGCGATAGCATTTTTTCCGAAGCGAATTTTACTTGTATCGTCCAGAGACCTTTTTTTTTTGTTGGCTAATGTTATAAACGAATTGGGTTTTTATCAAACTACAGTACCGATGAGAAAAGTCGACAAAAAGACAATGCTACCAATTGAAAGCATTGTTTCTGGAACGAATTTCTATCGTACCGATTTGTTTATAACACTAAGTAACAAAAAAAAGTCTCTGAACGAGACAAGTGATATTTGTTTCGGAAAAAATGCTGTCGATTAGTAGTATCGAGATTTTGTCGATTTTTTCAATCCCTTCCGGACTTCAAAAAAAACCATTTGCTTGTGACATTAGTTAACAAAAAAAAAGTTCTAGAGACGAAACGACTGAAATTCGATTATAAAGACATGCTGTCTTTTGGTGGTATCAATTTTTTTTTTTTTTTTTATTTTTTTTGATATTTAATGTAAAAGACTTAAGAGAATAATATGTTGGGAGGATATAAATGTGGAAAAGGAGAAAGACACCGCTGCTAGGCAGCTGCGGAAATAGTTCAATTCTTGCCACTGGATGCCACTCAACTACTTGTGCTGTTCCTGGTTAGATGGGCTTTCTCCCACTACTTGATTGACTTACGGACATGCGCAGTAATTACGTACCTATAAAAAAATGGTGGGAGAAAAGTTTATTCTTTTGCATACTTAACTATACAGTATAGCCATGCAGCCATATTTATCATTTCTTGGTGAAACTTGTTAGGGTTCACATCGTAGTGTTAACTAATAAGTCCAAATATTTGTTGATATTGTGTTACTATTTCGGTTAGAGGTTTCAGTTACCATGGTTGACTCGGCTTATTCATTTGTTTCAGTGCTTATCAATGATGAAGATATTGATATATCGAAACCACCACCAACTCCAGGGAAATCAATTGAACGGGATTTTCCTGATATTTACAAAAAATACGACCAGCCGAAGAAGCAAATTGAATTGAAATCGCCAGAGGTAAAAAATCATCCTGCACAGCATGTTAACCAAAAATATAATTTTAGTGTTTTAGATAAAAGAGGAAAAAAACAAGTCACGATCCGACAATTTCCAAACCAAAATAGGAGTCGATGGATGGAGGAAATGTATTCTACCAGCGGTTCCATTAAGAGTCTGAGGAAAAATAAAGATGTGAAACGGGTCCAAAAACGAAAAGGGTGCTCGCTACAAGAAGTCGATGCTATTCCATCCCAGAGTAAGAAGCAAAAAGTTCTTAATTGATAAAATCAAAAATTTACATGATAGATTTTTATTAGTTGTAGTTCATAAAGTTTTTTTTATATTATAGCACCTTTTTTTTGCATGTTTTTAAGTAATTTAATTTTATATTCATTAATTTAAATTTTTCAGTTTATCGCATGTTAGTTTTAAGAAATAATGACAACCGGCCGGCTTGGCCACTAACAATATTTAATTTTTCGAGATATATTTTATATTAATATGTCGCAAGAACATTGGGTTCTGAATATTTTTAAACACGCCAGTAGAAATTACTTCTGACTGCCAGTCCTAAGCCTGGAAAAAGTGTGAAGGGAAATCTATTCAATCAAGTACACGTTCAAACACATGTATATGTATAAAGTGTCATAGCGCAAGCCTACTGTAGACATAGTGGTATTTAGCCTCTCACTTTTGATAAATATTTTAAAATAAAAATTTTTTATTAAATTCCTTTTTAGTGAAAAGATAATTGATTGTTCGTCTTAAAATTATGAAAGCCTGCCCATTTTAGTACTCAGAATTAATTTAAGTCATTAAATTTAGCTAGCATATCCTATAGCAATCCCGATTGAGAAATTTTTACATGCGTTAGGGGCACTGCCAGAGAATAAAAAATTGTAAAAAATACCATAAATCAGTAAATATTGAAATTTTTCTCATATCAATGATTCATTATTTTGCCACCAGCGATGCTTCAGCCTGTATTGTTTAGTATAGTTTCATTGAGTTGAGTAAAAATTTCTTACAATTCAAGCAATCGATAGTTAAATTATTGATATCCAGAGACGACGATCAATCGACTGTAAGAACATTTTAGTTGTCCATAATATTATAAATATATCCTTGTTGATGTCTAAGATGATTTTTTTTATGCGTTTGAAGTCAGTGTACTTGTATTTTCAATGTCGATTGTATGTCAATTACAGTCACTCCAATTTTCTGCTGATTACATACATTATTAGTCACTTAATTGGAAAGTTAAAAATAACTTGATAACTACAGTTTGCCCTTACTTGAGATCTATTGTTTGTATTGGCAATGAATTGACGAATATAATCCAAAAGGAGAAGTTTTGGAGAAATCTTCGAAATGTTTAATCGGTCTATTTTGTTTTATTATCTTTGTATTTTTGATCACAAGAACCCTATTGAACATAACTGTCTATGTTTAGTTGTCTGCATTTTTTAAATCAAAAGTTAAATAATAAAATTTTTAATATTAAATTATCAACTATGGCTAAAAAAAAAAATGATTATAATTTTAGTACGCACAATGTCTTTTTAAAATATCTAAGTCTATTATTTGCATATTTTATAGTTTTATGAAATAAGCCTGACAGTTGCACATTTTTTCTTATTATTTTTAATCTCTTAGACTTATAATTTTTGTGTTCCCAATATTTTATTTCACAAATGTTTTTAAATGACGCCTGGAACAATAACCGAATTTTTCCAATCTTTTTAAAGTAAGATAAAATGTAAACTTAAAATTTATCTTTAAGCATTTCTTTATTGCTTCATAATATATTTTTATATATTTGTCAAATGGGCCATTGTTCATTAAGTCAAATGGTTTTTTTTGCCTAGTTTTAATCTTTTAAAAGTAAAAATTGTAATCTTCCGTGTTTATGACCCGAAGACCTTGCTCAGGTACCTCTCTCTCTCTCGGCCCCGACATTTCACTCCTACGTCACGACTAACTGAGTCCTGCCCTTCATGGGAAGTCCTCAGTTCCTACTTTCCTAATTATTCTCCAATCACTTTCTTTCATGTCCTTCAATTTCGTTTACTACTTTAAAATTCATCCCTTTCCGGCTTGTTTTTCTAACTTCGTAAGTTTTTGCATTTTATCTCATAAGTTAGTGTTAAGAACAACATTGTAGAAGCAACTGTGCTTTAATTTCTTGTTCATCAGTTTGAAAATAAATTTGTGTCTTAGCATTCAATACCTCGTCGTGCAATTTACTTATTGTATGAACAATACACTTTATATATTGTTATATTCATAAACAATATATAATCATCTCCCTTAACAAAATAGTTACGGGGCAAAACAGTCTAAATCCTCTTAGTTTAATTGTAATTAATTAAGAACGTAAAACTGATTACTCACGTAAAGTTTTACGGCCATTTTTATTTTTACTATTGTTATTATTATTACAAAAGTAAACAATTTTTTCCTTTTTTTCTCCTCATCAACTACTGGTAGCAGCACTAGCGTAAAACAGTAGCATTGAAAAAAAAAAAAAAAAAAAGAAAACGATATCTACAACAAGAATGCGGGATATTTAGAAGAAATTCAAATAAGAAAAAAAAATTAAACTGGAATTAAAAAATAAAAAATTAAATTAATAACTTATATGTTGCATAAAAATCCATAATAAAAAAAATAATAAAAGTAATGATTAGAAATAAAATGAGCGATTGAGGTGTGCAATTTTGGATATTCCAACATTTTTTTTTATCAATTGAAAAAAACATTTTTGCCCAGTTGGGCTTATTTTACAAAACATCACTCTAGAAATTTTTGAGAATTTCTCGACGACTTCAGAGTTTGAAAAATTGAGACGAAAAAATAAAATTAAACCAGTAATCCTCGAAAGAATGTGGATTTTTCGTTTTCAAAAAGTGAAAAGAAATTATAGAAGATACCTATAAATAATCTTATTGTAATTTTTTTTGAAAACAAGTCCTGAAATCAAAGAAAATTAAAGAAAAAAAAAATTGCCCTTCGGTTTATTTTTGACCAAGTCAAGGCTTTCGAAAAATAAATCAAACGCACATCGCTATTTCAAAAGCCTTGACTTGGACAAAAATAAACGTTTTTTCTTTATTTGTTAACTCGAGTTATAAACAAATAGATTTTTTCAAAGTCCGAATTAGATTGAAAAAATTAACAAAATCGCGATAGCATTTTTTCCGAAGCGAATTTTACTTGTATCGTCCAGAGACCTTTTTTTTTTGTTGGCTAATGTTATAAACGAATTGGGTTTTTATCAAACTACAGTACCGATGAGAAAAGTCGACAAAAAGACAATGCTACCAATTGAAAGCATTTTTTCTGAAACAAATTTCTATCGTACCGATTTGTTTATAACACTAAGTAACAAAAAAAAGTCTCTGAACGATACGAGTGATATTTGTTTCGGAAAAAATGCTGTCGATTAGTAGTATCGAGATTTTGTCGATTTTTTCAATTCCTTCCGGACTTCAAAAAAAACCATTTGCTTGTGACATTAGTTAACAAAAAAAAAGTTCTAGGGACGAAACGACTGAAATTCGATTATAAAGACATGCTGTCATTTGGTGGTATCAATTTTTTTTTTTTTTTATTTTTTTTGTTATTTAATGTAAAAGACTTAAGAGAATAATTTGTTGGGAGGATATATATGTGGAAAAGGAGAAAGACACCGCTGCTAGGCAGCTGCGGAAGTAGTTCAATTCTTGCCACTGGATGCCACTCAACTACTTGTGCTGTTCCTGGTTAGATGGGCTTTCTCCCACTACTTGATTGACTTACGGACATGCGCAGTAATTACGTACCTATAAAAAAATGGTGGGAGAAAAGTTCATTCTTTTGCATACTTAACTATACAGTATAGCCATGCAGCCATATTTATCATTTCTTGGTGAAACTTGTTAGGGTTCACATCGTAGTGTTAACTAATAAGTCCAAATATTTGTTGATATTGTGTTACTATTTCGGTTAGAGGTTTCAGTTACCATGGTTGACTCGGCTTATTCATTTGTTTCAGTGCTTATCAATGATGAAGATATTGATATATCGAAACCACCACCAACTCCAGGGAAATCAATTGAACGGGATTTTCCTGATATTTACAAAAAATACGACCAGCCGAAGAAGCGAATTGAATTGAAATCGCCAGAGGTAAAAAATCATCCTGCACAGCATGTTAACCACAAATATAATTTTAGTGTTTTAGATAAAAGAGGGAAAAAACAAGTCACGATCCGACAATTTCCAAACCAAAATAGGAGTCGATGGATGGAGGAAATGTATTCTACCAGCGGTTCCATTAATAGTCTGAGGAAAAATAAAGATGTGAAACGGGTCCAAAAACGAAAAGGGTGCTCGCTACAAGAAGTCGATGCTATTCCATCCCAGAGTAAGAAGCAAAAAGTTCTTAATTGATAAAATCAAAAATTTACATGATAGATTTTTATTAGTTGTAGTTCATAAAGTTTTTTTATATTATAGCACCTTTTTTTTGCATGTTTTTAAGTAATTTAATTTTATATTCATTAATTTAAATTTTTCAGTTTATCGCATGTTAGTTTTAAGAAATAATGACAACCGGCCGGCTTGGCCACTAACAATATTTAATTTTTCGAGATATATTTTATATTAATATGTCGCAAGAACATTGGGTTCTGAATATTTTTAAACACGCCAGTAGAAATTACTTCTGACTGCCAGTCCTAAGCCTGGAAAAAGTGTGAAGGGAAATCTATTCAATCAAGTACACGTTCAAACACATGTATATGTATAAAGTGTCATAGCGCAAGCCTACTGTAGACATAGTGGTATTTAGCCTCTCACTTTTGATAAATATTTTAAAATAAAAATTTTTTATTAAATTTCTTTTTATTCAAAAGATAATTGATTGTTCGTCTTAAAATTATGAAAGCCTGCCCATTTTAGTACTCAGAATTAATTTAAGTCATTAAATTTAGCTAGCATATCCTATAGCAATCCCGATTGAGAAATTTTTACATGCGTTAGGGGCACTGCCAGAGAATAAAAAATTGTAAAAAATACCATAAATCAGTAAATATTGAAATTTTTCTCATATCAATGATTCATTATTTCGCCACCAGCGATGCTTCAGCTTGTATTGTTTAGTATAGTTTCATTGAGTTGAGTAAAAATTTCTTACAATTCAAGCAATCGATAGTTAAATTATTGATATCCAGAGACGACGATCAATCGACTGTAAGAACATTTTAGTTGTCCATGATATTATAAATATATCCCTGTTGATGTCTAAGATGATATTTTTTATGCGTTTTAAGTCAGTGTACTTGTATTTTTAATGTCGATTGTATCTCAAATACAGTCACTCCAATTTTCTGCTGATTACATACAGTATTAGTCACTTAATTGGAAAGTTAAAAATAACTTGATAACTACAGTTTGCCCTTACTTGAGATCTATTGTTTGTATTGACAATGAATTGACGAATATAATCCAAAAGGAGAAGTTTTGGAGAAATCTTCGAAAATGTGTCCAGTACATTATATATCTAAATGTTAGACGAAACAATGATTTTGAAAAGTGGACAGCTATATAGATCATATCGAATTTAATTTAACAGATATTTGCTCTAGAATTTAATAATTTCGTTTGCTCAAAATATATTATTTAAATTTCACGCAAAATTAATAAGTAAGCTTTTGCTGATCAAGGCTTACGAAAAGGATACACTCAGAAAATTAAATAATAGGAATTACTATCTAGTTATGGTGAAATTTTTACCATCAATCTGACAGTCGTGAATACTAACTACATGATTGTATAAATCATCTACATTGTAACAATTATCATCATTATGATTTATACAATCATATAGATAAAGTGAAATTCCCTATTATGAGACATATTTCAAGGTTGATTGAATTTACTGTAAAAAGTCCAGTTACATTGATAGTATTTAATACTCATGCAATACTTCGATTTCACTTAGTTAAAATTAAGAATGTAGAGAGAAATACAATATCGTCATGATTGGTCCTTTTTCAGAAGTGGGGGTGAAATTTACCTTGCCGAAAATAAGTTAAAACTTAGTGGAGGGGATGGTCAGAGTTCATCGGTTACACAGTCAGTAGCAGTCATTATAGTAGGGAAGCCCAAGCGGGGATTTCGGGATTTACTAAAGCGCGGCAGATTAATATACAGGGGGATACCTTGTACCCGGTTAAGTACCTCCACAAAACATGAGGCCCATATATAAGGCCGCCCGTGAAGGATATAGGATCAGATTAGTAAAAAAAAATTGACCATCAGAAATTCTCGAGCGCGTCAGATTAAGGTCGGGTGAGTTAATTACATCTTAAAAAGTGTATATTCCACTAATCTGACAATTTGAGAGTGACGTTAAAAAGGGGAGGGCAACTAAGTTGTAAAAAACAAACGTCAACTCGACATTCTCGAGCTCAGCTAAATTTTTTTTTTTTTTTGAAGGAAATAATTCAAGATTAATAAAAAATATATAATCTGACGATTTCCGCAAGCCGAAATAACAAAAATTCGTCGATAAAGTTAAATGCGTGCAGCTGCATGATGCCTACATTTCCTTCTCCGGATTGCTATTCCTCTCTCACTCTTTCTCTATCTATTGCTCTCTCACTCCGATTCCACTTTGGTTTCTGTTGCCATGACGTTATCACAGCTGATCATAAAGACTCGTTCGTAGCATACTGTTTACAACGTGTTTCCAACGTTTTAGGAAGATAGTTTTATTTAAAAACTTCATTTTTAGAAGCTCTGAAAAATTATAAATGAGATTTTTATAAATAATTTTCTATGTCTAGTTTATTTTCAAAGAAAAATCTAACAATTGTCAAGTGTCTGTTAACTTCAGTCTCATAAGTATTTATAGAAAATTTTTTTCATTGAAAAAAATTATTTAGTTAAACTTTTATACAAAAAAAATGGTGTGTGTACTCATGTACACGCGTTAGAAGTTGTACAATCGCCGACAATAATTCGCCCCGGGTTGTGTTGCCCCCGGCTTGATGAAGTTTTCTATTTCAGTACATCTCTTTCAAAACAACAGTAATAAAAATATTTGTATAAAAAATACTTCTAGTACAAAATTAGTTTTTTATTTGATAAATCCATTCTCAATTTAATATCTCTAGGATAATCTATTTATTAAAACAAGACACAATTTAAATTTCTGTTAAATAAATCATCTGTAAAATTAAACAAATGTATGAAAATAATGTGGAAAAAATAAATTTCAATTTTTTCATATTTCGATTTTATTCATTAATGAAAAAGAGAAAATCTCTATTGATTAACTAATGAATGAAATGTTTGCTGTCATGAAGTCATCTGTATGGTGAAAATATGAGTAAGAATTATTGTCTATATTAAATTGTTCTATTGTGAAAAAAATTATATTATGCAAAAATAATATTATCTGATAAATCTACTCATGCACTACAGTATTTTATAAGCTTAGTAAAATAAAATTTATGAATATTGAATTAATTCTGCTATTTGATTTATTTACTTCTATTGATCTCTATTAATTATTTATCGATTGGTAAGTAATATCAATAAAAAATTTCTCTATAGAAAAATCATCATTGTCATACAACTGTATTATGGAACAACTCGTTCGGAATATGTCATTAAAATAATATTTATATAAAATTATAACTATGGGCAAATAAATTTCAGTAATTGGAAATTATGTATTAAAATAAATGTCTATTATATTATCTCAATTATGCATAATCTCGTATCATGCTTGAGTCCACTAAAAATATTTCAATTAAATAAAAATTCTGTTTCGGAACATCTCTATCGTAAAAAAATAATATCACAAAAAAACTGTATCTACATGATCTTAATTCGCTCCCCACGTGGCGCAGCTTTTCAGTTCCGACGAGAAAATTCAATAAAAAAAATTCATATACGTTCCATCGCGTTGAAATTTGATTTAAATAATTAAAAACATTTTTTTAATAAGTTCGATTGAAAATAATGATCTGTACTACATTTTCTGATTTAATGCTCCAATCAAGTCCGATTGAAATTTAAATATTAATATTACTTTGTTGATTGATTCTGATAGAAAAGTTTTCATCGGATTTAATTAGAAAATAATCAAAAAAAATAATACTATTCCAGGATCTCAGTCGATGACATCAGAAAAAAAAAATACTTGAATTAGAATATCCTTCACTGCTAATAGGTGATGATTATTGTTTGATGAACAAATTTTTAATAACGCGAAAAAACTATTACACACCTCAAGTCTGAAAACGTTTAAGGTGCTTTACTATTAAATCATTTCATACTTTCCGACAATTTCACTCGCTTAGAAACATTTTTACACTTTTTATTGCACAGTCCTGTTAAAAATTAATCATACGTGGACATATATGAATGCTCCATTTGTGGCCATGTATATAAATTGGCCAGGCATGGCCATGTATAACCATACATAGCTTGATATGACCACATGACGATATGACTATGCATAAAAGTTTTAACTAAGTTAAAAAAAAAATATTTTTTTTAATTATTTTGACAACTCAGAGATAACCAGATATGCGAATAATTGAATTCATTATGGAATTCGAAATTTTTGGTTCAGAGAAAAAAAGCTAGATTTATGAATGATCTCACGCCGCTTCAGTAATTGTAATTGTAGGACTCAAAGTTATTTTAAAAATCTGTACGTCTATGTATGACCATATAGACCCATATATGGACAGATATGATATATAAGATCGTATAAAAATAGATAATGTAAAAATAGATAGCTATCATATAGGGGAGGGTGGGGCAAAGTGGGTCCCGAAGCGTTTGGGAACCCATTTTACCACCAAATCATTCGGGGAACTCAAAATTTTAGAGGACCCACTTACACGAGTTGTTCCATAATACAGTTGTATGACAATGATGATTTTTCTATAGAGAAATTTTTTATTGATATTACCTACCAATCGATAAATAATTAATAGAGATCAATAAAAGTAAATAAATCAAATAGCAGAATTAATTTAATATTCATAAATTTCATTTTACTAACCTTATAAAATACTGTAGTGCATGAGTAGATTTATCAGATAATATTATTTTTGCATAATATAATTTTTTTCACAATAGAACAATTTAATATAGACAATAATTCTTACTCATATTTTCACCATACAGATGACTTCATGACAGCAAACATTTTATTCATTAGTTAATCAATAGAGATTTTCTCTTTTTCATTAATGAATAAAATCGAAATATGAAAAAATTGAAATTTATTTTTTCCACATTATTTTCATACATTTGTTTAATTTTACAGATGATTTATTTAACAGAAATTTAAATTGTGTCTTGTTTTAATAAATAGATTATCCTAGAGATATTAAATTTAGAATGGATTTATCAAATAAAAAACTAATTTTGTACTAGAAGTATTTTTTATACAAATATTTTTATTACTGTTGTTTTGAAAGAGATGTTATGACAGAGAGACTAATCTTGCCAAGTCTGGTCGCACCTAGTATTATAGTCGAATATTAGGGCGCCACTGGAAGATGGACTCGGCCTTCCAGAACCGGATGTTGGAGGATTTTATTTTAATTACTTTAAATTAATTTGTTACTCAGGGTCGTTCGTAATATTTTGTGAGTGAGAAGAGGAATCGTAGAGTAGGCTGAAATAATGTTAATCCAAATTTTAACAAATTTAAGCACCTTGCTTTATTTCCTTAACCTGTGACAATATTTATTTCTTATGGCAAACTAATATACTTATGACAAACTAATTTTCTTATGACAAACTAATTTCCTTATGACAAACTAATTTCCTTATGACAAACTAATTTTTTTCGTCCCCTGGACAGTTACTTATAGCAAACTAATTTTTCTCGTCCCCTGGACGGTTTCTTATGACAAACTAAATTTTCCTCGTCCCCTGGACGGATTTCTTATGACAAACTAAATTTTCCTCGTCCCCTGGACGGATTTCCACACCCACACACCCACTTAATATCCTCGTCCCCTGGACGGTAAACCTTATTATTTAATACCTCGTCCCCTGGACGGTAAGCCTTAATTTCAATTTAAAAACATCCCCTGGATGTATAATTATATAAAATAAACTTAACATGTCCACCGGACCTAAGTCACAGACACAGTTTTCCATTACTTAAAATTTTCTGACTCTAATTTACTTTATTTAACTTTGTGACATCACTTTCTTTTACTCAATTATTAAACTTGACTTTTCAATACAAAAATTTCACTAATAAAAATTCCAATATAAATTTCACAACTATTTAATTCTTATTTATTTTCACTGATCTAATTAATTCATTTATTAATTTTCACTGTCTTATTTAATTCAATTATATTTATTAATTAATTAATTCTGGTTTTAATTTAATTATTAACTAATTAATTTTCACTGACAACTTTCCCTCCAATATCTAATTCCAAAATTTATATATTTTATTTCCTCAATTTACTAAAAATTATTTTCATTCTGTATTTTAACACTCAACTTAATTTACTGACAAATTAATCCGTCCTTAACTTTACTCGAGACAATTTTATCGTAATTTTCTAGCGTCTTACTTTTGATTTTATAATTTTAATTAGAATTATTTTAACATTATTTTGTAAATATTTTATGCCTAATTTTACGACTAGAACATTCGGCCGGAAAATTGGCGTTGCAAGGCCTTAATTTACGATCTTACACGCGGGAAAACTTTTGTCTAGAGCGGCCGACAGGCCTGAATACTTTTATTAAAATACTGAATTTAATTGAATTTATTTATCGAATAATTTATACGGAAAAATTTATTTTATTCCAGCCGAGAGGCCTCGAATAAAATAAATTTAGAGTTACGACAGAACGACGAGTACACGGCAAAGATTTTACGGAAATTTTTGAGACGCGTGGTTACACTAGCCGACGGGCCTTGGATTACCAATCTAATTTACGTAACCAGCAGTAAGATGTTATGTAATTTATTTATAATTAATTCGGCCCTCTGATAATTAAATTAGAGGCCTTAATCAATTATAAATTTTACCTCGAGAAATTCCGACACGCTGAGGAAGGTTTTGTTGCTGCTGTCTTATTTCTTCTCGTGATGGCTGGGTAGCCTCTCGAATTATACTTCCGCCTTTTTTTTCGTCTACCAAATTAAATTTTTCCAATTTATAATTTGTCAATGAACAGTACGTATTATTCGTACGTATATTCATTAAAATTACCCTGTTACAATATACTGAAATAGAAAAGTTCATCAAGCCGGGGGCAACACAACCCGGGGTGAATTATTGTCGTCGATTGTACTTCTTTGGCACATAATAAAATGTTGGCACATACAAAATTATTAATTATCATATGAATTTAATTCAATATTATTTGAGATTTTTCTAAATCAACTAATGTTGGAGCTGCAAAGTATCAATAGTTTACAATCGATAATTATAAAATATTTTAATTAATATGAAAATTAAGTTAGCTGACATATAAAAATTTTTAGAATTTTTTTTTATTGAAAAAATGATTACAAAAAAATAAAAAAATAAATTTAACTTGTATCTATAAAAAATAAAAATTTTTTATAAATACATGTAATCTACTAAAAAAGCATACACTTATTTATTTTCATGCTATTTCCTGAGCTTTTTAATTAATGAAGTTCAATGATTTAAAAAAATAATAAAAAAAAATTTTTTGAAAGTGTTTTTTTTGGAATAACTTTTAACCGGCTCTATCGATTAAATTTAAAAACTAATCCGCCTTTGAGCTTGAAAAACCACGTCGATCGCCACCAAGCTGGTCAAAATCGGTTGATTCGTTCGAGAGATATGGTGGTTTGGCCCAAAAGTGGCCAAAATGGGCCGGGCAAGCATACATCGACCTTTTCGCGGTACCACCATAAGTACCGTGAGGGAAACCAACGATGTCACTGCCGATCTAGAGGGACATTACTGTGATTTTGGGAAAGAAAGAAAGAATGAAAGAGCGGTAATCTCTCAAAGAACCGACTCAAGTATCCAAGGGTTCGGGATACATACATACATACATACATACAACATACATACATACATACATACATAAACACATATATACACAATGGTACAAAGTACCAAAAAGAACAGACAAATATTGGGCGTTCGCATGTGCGCACCCTGGAGTAAAGTGAATCAGGAAATAAACTAAGACGTCATGTTGCTTACTTCGTCTAAGCAACTTATGACTTTCGAATACTGTTTCTTGGACACAAGATTTGACTAAGGATCAGTCAAAAGAAAGAACAAAGTACAAAGAGTACTAAAGTACAAGAGTACAAAAAGATCAAAAGCAGAACGAATGTTTCCATTCCCTAGAGCAGCTCGAAAGCCGGTGGACCGCAGGGCCAAACTAACTGAGAGCCGTGCTCGCTTGGAAAAGCCCAAGAGACTCAGACATCAAACTGTAGTTTAAGGTGTTAACCTCGAGGTCAGGGACTTCGGTTCTCACTACTTACGGGGTGATGGTTCGGATAGTCCCGGCTAGGATCACTTAGTTCATAAGTGGACTGCACGTGGACAAGGTAACTTAGCTGATATAGGTCTCAGCGGGTCGGAGTACAAGCTGGGGTCCTTGAGAATATAAGTTCATGCTGGATCTCGAAATATAAAGAGTTCAAAAAACTCTCAAAGAGGGCAAATAACTCTTCCCAGTAAGACCACAAGGGGAAGAGAATTAATGCACTAGGGTGTGTGCGCGCAGATGCCCTTAAGTCTATAATTAATCAGGCTCATTTAAGCTTGGCGTAAGAATTTCAAAAATCTCAAAACATTTATGTTCCTCAAAAAGACAACTTTGACTGGTTATCAAAGTGAAGTGTAGTCCAACCTTGTGGGCCAAGGCGCTACACAAGCCGGAGTGACTACACTAACGGAGCAAAAGACTCCAAGGAATACAACGATTCTGTGAACTCAAAAGAAGTTACTCAGACCTGAGATGGTATTCATTTGAATGTAAAGAGGTCTAAAAACCTCGTATAGTACCACAATCTTGTGGACCCTTAGGGTTACACAAGCCGGAGCGGGTACTTCGCAGCCGTCCCAAAATCTCTTCCTTAGAAAGAACAACCTTGAGTTGAAAGGAGGGATGAGGGTCAGGAAGGCATTCTACCTCATTGCTTCCACGCAAATAATTCTGGCGGAAGTAACTCAGGAAAAGCAGCGCACGTTTGATTCGGAGGCTTTTAGGCCGTCCCGTTCCGGAAATGGATGTGTTATAATTTGTACTTGTACAACGCTGTGGACCTCTGTTACCGAAACTACGAGCAGGAAGCAATGTTGTAGGATGTAGCAGCTTGTGTGCTAGTAGGATTCCAACGGGACGAAATTCGAAAGGACACCGGCTTGGGGTGGTAGCCCAACGCTGCCAACCCCTAAAAGTGATGCCAATCACTTAAAAATCAATGGAAAACTTGAATGATTGTTGATTATATACAAAAGTGATAAGGCCTGCTCCCTTCGGGGAAGCGGGCTTTTCACTTTAATCGATTTTGAATATATAAGTGATTAACTAGCTTCATGGCCTGCACCATGAAGCGAAATTTTTCACTTTAATCGATTTTGAACGACTGATGATTATAAGTGAATAAATGGTCTTGGGGTCCTCGGACCCAGGGCCATTTTTTTTTTCACTTTAATCGATTCTTTTGAACGCAAAGATGATAGTCAAAAACTATTATTATATGTCGACAGTGGACTGATACCACCGCAAACAGGCCCAGGCCCTGCAAAAATTTTTTTTTTGATTATCATACAATTTGCGAAAGCAATACGTATAAAATTTTCATGCAAAAACGGACAAGTATCAGCTCCCAGACAAACCTAAACCCCATATCCTTCCCCCCTCTCCCAAACACTAATTACGCCTTTTCTCTTCCACAGATAGCAGCAGCAACACTAATTAAAACTTTTCTCCCTATAGGTACTACCAGGAGTTTAGCGACTCAAACAGCAACAAAAACAAAAACATGGCAGTTCACTCTCTTGAAAAATTATCCGCACTAATGGACCGGCGTTCGGATTGTGCGGGACCGGTCCTCAAGGGAGAGGAAGGTCATGGAAATTACCAATCTGGGAGTTCCACGACGACATCACCATCAGCAACGACAACCAATACCACGTTCGTTCGAAGGAGTGCCAGAGTGGCAAGCCGTGTTTTTGCTACCAATTTGTTCGCTAAGCCCCCTGGTACCCCCGCTAAAAATCGTCGGCACGAGAATCGGGACACGCGGACGCGCACGGGTAAAATCACGTGACCAATCGAATTAGAAAACGCGAAACGGGAAACAACTAAAGTAAATTCACTAGCAGACGGGAAAAATTGTTTGCGGGGCACAAACCGACGTGAGTGTCCGGGGTCGAGTAACTTTGCCCACGGTGGGCTCGCAACACAAGGAGAAACAGTAGACGGGCTCGGTACGCGAAACGAAATTCCACCCCACCCAAATCTGACAGAGAGAGAAGGAGGAGAGAGAGGATTCAACGTTAACGGTCTTCGAGTCTTGCAAGTAAACTTGCGAAATGATAAGGCGGGAACACTGGAGACAGGTGCCTTGTGGGAGGAGGAACGTATTGATGTCCTTTTTCTGCAAGAGCCATACGCAGCGGTGAATAACAAGTGTTTCAGAATACCTGGTTTTGGCAGCAATGTATAAATTGCTGCTACAACAAGGGAAAGGCCGCTTGCGGCCATTTGCTTAACTAACTCGAAATACAAGATGATTCACATCTCACAACTAAGTACATCACACTGCGTATGCGCTCAAATTGTGGGCCCAGGCATTTCTCTCTACGTGGTATCGTCATACTTCCAGTGTCGCGAAGAAATAGAAATTCACATCACGCAACTAGAAAAGGTAGCTCAGGCATTAAGGGGAAAGAAGGTATTATTTGGGATGGACGCGAATGCTAGGTCTATTAGATGGGGGCCAGAAACAAATGAGAAAGTAGAGAGATTGGAGGATTTTATAGATGATTACGAGTTAGAGATTTTGAACAAAAAGAGGGAGGGCCCAACTTTTTCATCAACCTCAGGAGAGTCGTACATAGATGTCACATTAACTACCCCAAAACTTGCACGGTATGTACGAAACTGGTCCATCAAACGCGAGTGGGTGCAAAGTACCGACCACTATGCGATTGAGATCAGCCTTGGAATTCCAAGAGACCGGGAGGACCTCGATGGGGCGGACCCTAAGCGTTTCAACATTGCGTTGGCCGATTGGGAGAAGTTCCATGAGAAACTACCGGAACTCGCAAGAGTGAATCTTGAAGGCCTGGCGCTGGAATCGGTCGAGGACGTGGAAAGATACGCTGTTGCACTCACTAAAACGATCATAGAGTCATGTGAATTTGCTATCCCACGTAAAAAGCCGCATAAGAAATCATACCCGTGGTGGACCAGAGAGCTAACAAGAGAAAAGAGAGCAGTTTACAAAGCCAGGAGAAAACTTCAGAGAGAGTTGGAAGTAAAGAGAAGGACTGAACTTAGAAAGACTTACTTGACAATTTGCAAGACATACTCGAAACACGTAAAAAGACAGAGAGAAAACAGAGAAGAGCAATTAACAACGCGAGTAAATTCAGAGACGCCACCAGACACCGCGGACGCCGATCTATTCACCCCGCGCGAACTATACAGAATTTTAAAGACCCTTAAAAATAAAAAAGCACCCGGAACAGATTTAGTGGAGAATGAGGTGATGAAAAGGGCGGGAGTAATTTTATCAGGGGAGTTCTTAGAACTATATAATAGATGCTTAGAATTAGGAGTTTTCCCAACGTCATGGAAAGAGGGTGGGATTATCATGCTCCTTAAGAGTAGCGACAAAGACGCGAGTGACCCTAAATCATATAGGCCAATATGTTTACTTTCGGTAATCGGGAGGTTTTTGAGAGATTAATTAAATCGAGACTCACCACCACAGTCTTAGCTGGGGATAAGATCTCCAGTCAACAATTTGGCTTTATGGCCAAAAGGTCGACTGAAGATGCAATCGTTGAGATGCGTCGCTTGCTAGATTCGACAACTGAGAATCTGGCAATTGGACTTCTCTTCGATATTTCTGGCGCCTTTGACAACGTGTGGTGGCCGCGAGTACTCGAAGGATTGAAGAATAGAGAGTGCCCCAAAAATGTGTATAGGGTAGTTCAGAGTTACTTTGAAGATAGGTCAGTTTCACTGTCATGGGGATTTGGGAAAGAGAGTAAAAAACCAACAAGGGGTTGTCCACAGAGATCAGTAATAGGGCCTTTATTTTGGAACTTTATGTTCGATGATTTACTTAAAAAACTAGAGTCAACAGAACACGGGAGAAAATTTGTAGCCTATGCTGACGACCTCCTCGTCATCATAGAAGGCACCTCACGTGCCGATATTGAGAGAAAGGGGCAAGGGACAGTAGACACGATACTGGAATGGTGCCGCTCCGTGAAGCTTACATTGTCGAAGTCTAAGACCAAAGCGATATTCCTCAAGAGAAAGTACACCCGACGCGGTCCACGCAAGGACAAAGGTCCGTACCCCTATGAAGCGAAAAGACAGAAAAAGCCCAAGTATGATTCAAAGCCACCGAAAATCGTAATAGGCAAAACAAAAATAGCATTCAAAAAGAGCGTTAGATACCTAGGGGTACACTTCGACCAGGACCTCAGACCAACAACACACATAAAGACAAGGCGCGCGAAATTAGATAAAACTTTTGGTCGTCTACGTCGTCTCGCACAGACTGAATGGGGACTGCGCTTTCCGGCTATGTCCACTATCTACAAGGGCTACTTCCTGCCTGTTGTCACTTATGCGGCAGCAGGCTGGAGTGACCTATGTGGGGTAGAGGAATGGAAGGCTCTTAGGGCCCTGCAACGTCGAGCCCTGATTACGATGACGTCTTCATACAAGACGGCATCGTATGAGGGACTTTGTGTAGTTGCGGGGGCAGTGCCCATTCAGCTTGTGATTGATGAACGTTGCGCCCGCTACAATCTTCGCACTGGCAAACAGGCAACCCTTGGAAATGTGACCGTGCAGCCAGATGACAAAGAAAGCCTTGTCTCCCTCAGGAAAAAAACCATTCGCAGATGGCAAGAACAGTGGTCCACAGCGGAAACAGGACGAACAACATTGAACTTCTTCCCCGACGTTACTGAACGTCTAGCGAGCAAACACATCAGCCCTAATTTCTGGCTTACCCAGATTTTAACCGGTCACGGCTGTTTTAAGGATAGACTCTTCAAGTATGGACTCGCAAAGAATCGCGAATGCCCCCAATGCAACAAAGGGTGGGATACCGTTCAGCACTTACTGCTAAAATGCACCGAGTTCGAGCCTCAGCGTGAGGTGCTCCAAAGCATAGAAGGGTGGGTCGCGGAGTGGCCACAAATCGGGCGGGTTCTTGCCGCATCCCCAGACTCCTTTAATATTTTTAATGGTTTCAGCAAAGATTGTCTCCACCACAAGCTCAGCAGCCAATTCCAACACCGAGAGGAAGGAGGAGAAGAATACTAGATCGCGGTTCAACTGGCATCCACTCAGTTGTTGTCGGAGCTTCTGGGCATGGGTGTATGGAACTCACGATTTGTGAGGACTCTGTACATCCCGGGTGTCAGTCCGAAGTTAGGTGTGTGTGTGAATGTGTTGAAGTATGGATAAATGAGTGGTAAATAAACTGGGTGTCTTCTTAGGAAGGCAGGGGAAAAAACCACGTCCCCTCTTGACCAACTGTGGTGTGTCGACCAATACATGGAATTGGTACTATGGGGGGCCCATTCCAAGCCCCACTTCGACCAAGAGTCTCTTTATTTCCTGAGACGGTAGGAGTACATGGGCCCATTTGAGGTAGGACTCGTAGTGGCTGTTGGTTCGGTACCCACATGCAAAGGATTTCTGATCCTAAGGGTTATAACATCCGCCAATATTGAGCTTGCTCAATGTTTCGCTTTAATAATATTATGGTGGAAGATAGGGGATTTGCGCAGCGCGAGTATGCCCAAAAGGGCGAGGCCTCGGCTTTCGGTTGGCGGAGGTGAACTTAGGTTCCGTTACATTAATTAATTCGTTCGAGAGATATCGTGAACGAAAGAAACCCGAAAAAGTGTTTTTTCGGGATTACTCCAAAATTTGTGGTTCGATCAATTAAAATTGCAAAATTACTTATGAGGATGATAAAACTGCGTCGAATGGTGCCAACCGCGTAAAAATTGGTTGATCCATTCAAAAGTTATTGCGGTTTGAAAATTCCGAAAATAGTGTTCTATGAAACTTCTATCAGACTTTCGAGCTGGGAGAGCTCAAATGCATAGAAATATTATTTCTTTAAACTTAGCGAGCTCAAAATACCACATAAATTATATTTTGAGCTCAAAAATGTCATAAGTACAATTTCAAGCGCCCAGGAATGGAATTAACGGGAAGTTGCAGGGATGGCCTTTAAAGTGAACCGTTTTTCTAATTTTTTTTTGTCAGATCAGGCGAATCTTTCTAGATAATCGTCAGATTATGAGACAGTTCGTTTAGAACATAAAGATGAACCATATATATGTTAATCTGACGCGCTTGAGTATTTCAAAATAGCGATTTTTTTGCACATTATGAAAATGGCCGCGAGTTTGCGTCCCATCAAAATCGTCAGATTAGTGTATGAGAGCTTTTTTTTGGTGTACTTAACACTCCCAGAAGTTGTTTTGGCGCCCTCTAGGGGGCGCCAAACTAGCAAGTACCACCCTCTTCGCGGGTTCTGGGACCAGTACTCCAACCGTTAGCGGTGCCCGCATGTCTTGCACCCGTAACATGCGGCAACTCCGTGGTTGCAGGAAGCCAATAGGTACATCTGCGCGAGTGAGACCAACTCTTCAGACTGTCTAAAAATTCTAAGGGATACTAGCTCGTACAAAATACTATCACTAGCATATAGTGATAATCACTGGGTAATAATAGTCGAGGGCAAGTTTATTTGACTGCTGTCAGAAACCCAAGTGAGTATAATGTGTAAGAAACCGTTCTTGGGGTAAATGAGTGCAAGCTGTGGCACAACACTTATTCTGCAGCATGTCCACCAATACATGGAATTGGTACCATGGGGGACCTAATCCAAGCCCCACTTCGACCAGAGTCTCTCTATTTCCTGAGATGGGAGGAGTGTTTGGGTCCATGTGAGGACGGTCTCGTGGTGGTTGTTGGTGAGGCACCCACATGCACTGCATGCCTAATGAGTAAGCTAATGTAAGCGTACGCTCACATTTCGCTTTTATAATATTACGGTAGAAGATAGGCGATTTGCGCAGCGCGAGTATGCCCTAATGGGCGTGGAATCGACCTCCCGTCAAACAGAGGTGGACCTAACCGTCCCGTTACATTAAGTAATTGTACTTAACACTCCCTTAGAAAATCTGACGCGCTCGATTAAATATTTTTTAACTTCCCGCTAAGAAAATCGACGATTTTCAAAAATTTCGGGAAGTTATTGTTTTCACCCCGATTTTCGAAAATCGAGTTTTCATCAGATGTCGACGTTTTGAGGTCCTAGGAAGCTATTCTGACTATTTTCAGAATGATGTCCGAGTGTGTGTATGTATGTGTGTGTGTGTGTGTGTGTGTGTGTGTGTGTGTGTGTGTGTGTGTGTGTGTGTGTGTGTGTGTGTGTGTGTGTGTGTAAACTCTTTGTAACTTTTGAACTAATGAATCGATTTGAACGGTTGAGGTGGCAATCGAAAGAGCTTGTTGGCCTACAACTTTCCTGAAAATTTCAGATTATTTGATCGAATAGACTCGAAAATATTGGCGAATTACGAAAAAAAAAAAAATTTTATTTTAGTTTTTTATTGATTTCTCAAAAACGACTTATACGATCGACTTCAAAATCTAATCAGCTCTAGTACTCAATAAAACGCGTCGATTGCCATCTCAAACATCAAAATCGGATAATTCGTTCGAGAGTTATCGCGGGAGAAAGAAATGGTGAAAAACGGTTTTTTCTAAATATTTTCGAAACGACTGACGCGATCGATTTCAAATTTTAATCAGCTCTAGAACTCAATAAAACGCGCCGATTGCCACGTCAACTATCAAAATCAATTGATTAGTTCGAAAGATATCGGCGTTGAAAAGTTAAAAAAATAACATTTTATGTTATTTTTTCCGGATAAATCAGAATATAACGTACTAAAATGTGCCTGATATCATACCAACTCATCTTTTTTATGGTTTCTTTCGATCATATAATGTCATCGAACTTGGTTTTTAGTTTAAATCATATTATCAACAAAAAACTCGATAAAACGTAGTTTTTAATATTTTTATCGGAAATTTCATATTTTATTGTTTCTTACATGAGTCAAAACTTTTTTAAATCTTGATTTTGATCCCCGACATTGATTTCTGCCTCAATACACTTATTTTACTGAACAAAATCAGGAACTAAATTTTAAAAACCGCTTCATTGATGATTTTCGATTCTTAAATTTTCAAACTTCAGCATAACAGGTAACTTGTTAGAGCTTGAAAAGATCATAAAAAAACAATTGAACGTAATAGCATTTTCGAGCTCGAAAATATATCTACACTAATGTTTTCGAGCTCTTTGAGGTCGAAAACAGCGGGAAGATTTGGGGCTGGCCCGCAGGGTCAACCGACAGACCGATTTTTTTTTTCATTTTCAACCCTTAAATACAACCACCCGCATCATGCAAACGATCAGATTAACATACGTACATTATTAAAAAAAAACGTACCTTCGAGTTGGAGAACTTTAGTCAACTCCTTTACACCAACGAGACTGGGACGGTTACTCCGTTATTTACAGAGTTTTCTTCAGGTCTCCATGTTGCTGACACCTGGAGATTCAAATTGGAGGTCAGCCACGACGAAGAAGACGAACACTGGATCTCCTTAGGGATCCTTCCAATGAAATCGAAGCATTCCGAAATCAGCTTCGAGATCGAATGTTGTGCAATGGATTGTAAAGGTAACTTACTGCGACTGACTGACGGAGAGACAAAACCTTTCCATGATTACGACAATTTTATATACCTCGGAGACTTTTTTAAACGACACGACTTCAACGACTTTTGTGGTCTTCTAATAGACGGAACTCTGATTTTACAGTTAGAGCTGACGGTTTTTTTAGGCGATGATTTGAAATAATCAGATACTCAAGTTTCCGAACTTTGGGTTGAAAACGGCCCTTTTCAGGGCCACCAAATTTTTAATTCGTAAAAAACAATTCAAATTCCATATACCTCAACTCTTATACTTGTCTCAAAACTCCCAACATTAATTTTCATTTATTAAATGCTTAATAAAGATTTTCAGATTTTTAACATTTATTACAATCTAAATTATACTATATTCTAATTTGTATGTATTAATTATTGCTGAGAACATCATGAGAAAATACTGACTTCATTGTTCTAGCTCTACTTTTTACATAGTAAAATACTTAAGTGTCCCAGCTTTAAGTAGAAAATGGCCTTTTTTAGGGCCACTAAATTTTTTATCTGTGAAGAACAATTCAGATTATAATATAATAATTCTATATTTAAAAAATTACAATTTATTTATTGTTGGCAGTATTGTGGGGGGAACAAAAATATTTTTCAATTTTATGCACACTTCATGCGCGAAAGCACTGAGGGTGCTTTACTGACGGTTCTTCCTCGTTGACAATTTCAGTCATACAAAAATATTTCTACACCCTATTCATAGCACAAAGAATATATCAAATTGTGTACTTGCATGCAGATAATTTATTAAGGAATAATTTAAACCCAACATTGAGTCGATTTGTTAATTCATTGACTTTAAATTAATTATGTTAATCCAAGAAACTAGTGCTGTTAATTGTTACGTATAAATCTTCGAAATGTTTAATCGGTCTATTTTGTTTTATTATCTTTGTATTTTTGATCACAAGAACCTATGACAGAGAGACTAATCTTGCCAAGTCTGGTCACACCTAGTATTATAGTCGAATATTAGGGCACAACTGGAAGATGGACTCGGCCTTCCAGAACCGGATGTTGGAGGATTTTATTTTAATTAATTTAAATTAATTTGTTACTCAGGGTCGTTCGTAATATTTTGTGAGTGAGAAGAGGAATCGTAGAGTAGGCTGAAATAATGTTAATCCAAATTTTAATAAATTTAAGCACCTTGCTTTATTTCCTTAACCTGTGACAATATTCATTTCTTATGGCAAACTAATATACTTATGACAAACTAATTTTCTTACGACAAACTAACTTCCTTATGACAAAATAATTTCCTTATGACAAACTAAATTTCCTCGTCCCCTGGACAGTTACTTATGGCAAACTAATTTTTCTCGTCCCCTGGACGGTTTCTTATGACAAACTAAATTTTCCTCGTCCCCTGGACGGATTTCCACACCCACACACCTACTTAAAATATACTTCGTCCCTTGGACGGTAAGCCTTAATTTCAATTTAAAAACATCGCCTGGATGTATAATTATATAAAATAAACTCAACATGTCCACCGGACCTAAATCACAGACAGAGTTTTGCTTTGCTTAAAATTTGCTGACTCTACTTTACTTTATTTAACTTTGTGACATCACTTTCTTTTACTCAATTATTAAACTTGACTTTTCGATACAAAAATTTCACTAATAAAATTTCTAGTATAAAATTTTCACAATTAGTTTATTCTTATTCCTTTTCAACGATTTATTTAATTCACTTGTATATATTAATTAATTAATTTTGGTTTGGATTTAATTATTAATTAATTAATTTTCACTGACAATTTTCCTTAATTTTGCTTTCAAAATCTGTATAATTAATTTCCACGAGATTTTCTGATAATTTTCTCACTACGTATTTCAACACTTAACTTAATTTACTGACAAAATAATCCGTTTTTAAATTTCACTCGACACAATTTTATCGTAATTTTCCTAGCATCTTAAAATTTTGATTTCCAATTTTATAATTTTAATTAGCATCATTTTAACATTATTTTATAAATATTATATGACTAGAATTACGTTTAGAACTGACTAGAACATTCGGCCGAAGAATTGACATCGCAAGGCCTTAATTTTTACGATCTTACACGCGGACAACTTTTGTCTAGAGCGGCCGACAGGCCTGAATACTTTTATTAAAATACTGAATTTAATTGAATTTATTTATCGAATAATTTATACGGAAAAATTTATTTTATTCCAGCCGAGAGGCCTCGAATAAAATAAATTTAGAGTTACGACAGAACGACGAGTACACGGCAAAGATTTTACGGAAATTTTTGAGACGCGTGGTTACACTAGCCGACGGGCCTTGGGTAACCAATCTAATTTACGTAACCAGCAGAAAGATGTTATGTAATTTATTTATAATTAATTCGGCCCTCTAATAATTAAATTAGTGGCCTTAAACAACTATAAATTTTACCTTGAGAAATTCCGACACGCTGAGGAAGGTTTTGTTGCTGCTGTCTTATTTCTTCTCGTGATGGCTGGGTAGCCTCTCGAATTATACTTCCGCCTTCTTTTTCGTCTACCAAATTAAATTTTTCCAATTTATAATTTGTCAATGAACAGTACGTATTAGTATTTTATTAAATTATTGCTTATTGTAATTATCGGCCTAAAGTCCTAATAATTTATTGAACAGTAAAATATAAATTAATAAATGGCCTTGTTCTACGTGAAGCGTGAACGGACATATATATTTACCTGGATGATGGTTTTCCGCCTGGTGATCTCGTCGTCTCGACAACTCTCTCTCTGACTCTTTTTCGTTCCGCAGTCCATTATATCACTTCACTCCCGTTCACTATTCCGGAAACCTATTCCCATTTTCTTAGACTAAGGAAATGACGAACGGACGGACCTTAGTGATCCATGCGACACCCGGTGACTAGTCGCAACACTACTCGTAACTTACGAGGTCATTGGCGGGAACGGAATTCAAATTCAAATTTATTTATTATTTTATATTCATTAAAATTACCCTGTTACAAACCCTATTAAAAATAACTGTCTAAATCCTTTTAGTTTAATTGTAATTAATTAAGAACGTGAAACTGATTACTCACGTAAAGTTTTACGGCCATTTTTATTTTTACTATTGTTATTATTATTACAAAAGTAAATTATTTTTTTCTTTTTTTCTCCTCATCAACTACTGGTAGCAGCACTAGCGTAAAACAGTAGGTTAAAAAAAAAAAAAAAAAAAAAACGACATCTACAACAAGAATGCGGGATATTTAGAAGAAATTCAAATAAAAAAAAAAATTAAACTGGAATTAAAAAATAAAAAATCCAATTAATAACTTAAACGTTGCATAAAAATCCATAATAAAAAAAAATAATAAAAGTAATGATTAGAAATAAAATGAGCGATTGATGTGTGCAATTTTGGATATTCCGACATTTTTTTTTTATCGATTGAAAAAAAATTTTTCTCCAGTTGGGCTTATTTTACAAAACATCACTCTAGAAATTTTTGAGAATTTTTCGACGACTTCAGAGTTTGAAAAATTGAGACGAAAAAATAAAATTAAACTAGTAATCCTCGAAAGAATTTGGATTTTTTGTTTTCAAAAAGTGAGAAGAAATTATAGAAGATACCTATAAATACTCTTATTGTAATTTTTCTTGAAAACTAGACCGGAAATCAAAGAAAATTAAAGAAAAAAAAAATTGCCCTTCGGTTTATTTTTGACCAAGTCAAGGCTTTCGAAAAATAAATCAAACGCATATCGGTATTTCAAAAGCCTTGACTTGGACAAAAATAAACATTTTTTCTTTATTTGTTAACTCGAATTATAAACAAATAGATTATTTCAAAGTCCGAATTAGATTGAAAAAATTAACAAAATCGCGATAGCATTTTTTCCGAAGCGAATTTCACTCGTATCGTCCAGAGACCTTTTTTTTTTTTGTTGGCTAATGTTATAAACGAATTGGGTTTTTTTCAAACTACAGTACCGATGAGAAAAGTCGACAAAAAGTCGATGCTACCAATCGAAAGCATTTTTTCTGAAACGAATTTCTATCGTACCGATTTGTTTATAACATTAAGTAACAAAAAAAAGTCTCTGAACGATACAAGTGATATTTGTTTCGGAAAAAATGCTGTCGATTAGTAGTATCGAAATTTTGTCGATTTTTTCAATCCATTCCGGACTTCGAAAAAAACCATTTGCTTGTGACATTAGTTAACAAAAAAAAAGTTCTAAGGACGAAACGACCGAAATTCGATTATAAAGACATGCTGTCGTTTGGTGGTATCTACATTTTATCAATTTTTTATTTTTTTTGATATTTAATGTAAAAGACTTAAGAGAATAATTTGTTGGAAGGATATATATGTAGAAGAGGAGAAAGACACCGCTGCTAGGCAGCTGCGAAAGTAGTTCGATACTTGCCACTGGATGCCACTCAATCACTTGTGCTGTTCCTGGTTAGATGGGCTTTCTCCCACTACTTGATTGACTTACGGACATGCGCAGTAATTACGTACCTATAAAAAAATGGTGGGAGAAAAGTTCATTCTTTTGCATACTTAACTATACAGTATAGCCATGCAGCCATATTTATCATTTCTTGGTGAAACTTGTTAGGGTTCACATCGTAGTGTTAACTAATAAGTCCAAACATTTGTGGATATTGTGTTACTATTTCGGTTAGAGGTTTCAGTTACCATGGTTGACTCGGCTTATTCATTTGTTTCAGTGCTTATCAATGATGAAGATATTGATATATCGAAACCACCACCAACTCCAGGGAAATCAATTGATCGGAATTTTCCTGATATTTACAAAAAATACGACCAGCCGAAGAAGCAAATTGAATTGAAATCGCCAGAGGTAAAAAATCATCCTGCACAGCATGTTAACCAAAAATATAATTTTAGTGTTTTAGATAAAAGAGGGAAAAAACAAGTCACGATCCGACAATTTCCAAACCAAAATAGGAGTCGATGGATGGAGAAAATGTATTCTACCAGCGGTTCCATTAATAGTCTAAGGAAAAATAAAGATGTGAAACGGGTCCAAAAACGAAAAGGGTGCTCGCTACAAGAAGTCGATGCTATTCCATCCCAGAGTAAGAAGCAAAAAGTTCTTAATTGATAAAATCAAAAGATTACATGATAGATTTTTATTAGTTGTAGTTCATAAAGTTTTTTAATTTTATAGCACCTTTTTTTTGCATGTTTTTAAGTAATTTAATTTTATATTCATTAATTTAAATTTTTCAGTTTATCGCATGTTAGTTTTAAGAAATAATGACAACCGGCCGGCTTGGCCACTAACAATATTTTATTTTTCGAGATATATTTTATATTAATATGTCGAAAGAACATTGGGTTCTGAATATTTTTAAACACGCCAGTAGAAATTACTTCTGACTGCCAGTCCTAAGCCTGGAAAAAGTGTGAAGGGAAATCTATTCAATCAAGTACACGTTCAAACACATGTATATGTATAAAGTGTCATAGCGCAAGCCTACTGTAGACATAGTGGTATTTAGCCTCTCACTTTTGATGAATATATTAAAATAAAAATTTTTTATTAAATTCCTTTATAGTCAAAAGATAATTCATTGTTCGTCTTAAAATTATGAAAGCCTGCCCATTTTAGTACTCAGAATTAATTTAAGTCATTAAATTTAGCTAGCATATCCTATAGCAATCCCGATTGAGAAATTTTTTTTTTATTGATATCCAGAGACGACGATCAATCGACTGTAAGAACATTTTAGTTGTCCATGATATTATAAATATATCCTTGTTGATGTCTAAGATGATTTTTTTTATGCGTTTGAAGTCAGTGTACTTTTATTTTCAATGTCGATTGTATTTCAAATACAGTCACTTCAATTTTCTACTGATTACATACATTATTAGTCACTCAATTGGAAAGTTAAAAATAACTTGATAACTACAGTTTGCCCTTACTTGAAATCTATTGTTTGTATTGACAATGAATTGACGAATATAATCCAAAAGGAGAAGTTTTGGAGAAATCTTCGAAAATGTGTCCAGTACATTATATATCTAAATGTTAGACAAAACAATGATTTTGAAAAGTGGACAGCTATATAGATCATATCGAATTTAATTTAACAGATATTTGCTCTAGAATTTAATAATTTCGTTTGCTCAAAATATATTATTTAAATTTCACGCAAAATTGCTATGAATAGGGTGCTATGAATAGGGTGTAGAAATATTTTTGTATGACTGAAATTGTCAACGAGGAAGAACCGTCCGTAAAGCACCCTCAGTGCTTTCGCGCATGAAGTGTGCATAAAATTGAAAAATATTTTTGTTCCCCCTACAATACTGCCAACAATAAATAAATTGTAATTTTTTAAATATAGAATTATTATATTATAATCTGAATTGTTCTTCACAGATAAAAAATTTAGTGGCCCTAAAAAAGGCCATTTTCTACTTAAAGCTAGGACACTTAAGTATTTTATTGTGTAAAAAGTAGAGCTAGAACAATTAATTCAGTATTTTCTCATGATGTTCTCAGCAATAATTAATACATACAAATTAGAATATAGTATAATTTAGATTGTAATAAATGTTAAAAATCTGAAAATCTTTATTAAGCATTTAATAAATGAAAATTAATGTTGGGAGTTTTGAGACAAGTATAAGAGTTGAGGTATATGGAACTTGAATTGTTTTTTACGAATTTAAAATTTGGTTGCCCTGAAAAGGGCCGTTTTCAACCCAAAGTTCGGAAACTTGAGTATCTGATTATTTCAAATCATCGCCTAAAAAAACCGTCAGCTCTAACTGTAAAATCAGAGTTCCGTCTATTAGAAGACCACAAAAGTCGTTGAAGTCGTGTCGTTTAAAAAAGTCTCCGAGGTATATAAAATTGTCGTAATCATGGAAAGGTTTGGTCTCTCCGTCAGTCAGTCGCAGTAAGTTACCTTCACAATCCATCGCACAGCATTCGATCTCGAAGCTGTTTTCGGAATGCTTCGATTTCATTGGAAGAATCCCCAAGGAGATCCAGTGTTCGTCTTCTTCGTCGTGGCTGACCTCCAATTTGAATCTCCAGGTGTCGTCAACATGGACACCTGAAGAAAACTCTGTAAATAACGGAGTAACCGTCCCAGTCTCGTTGGTGTAAAGGAGTTGACTAAAGTTCTCCAACTCGAAGGTACGTACAGTCGTGTAAGTCAAATTATAGAATTCACAGTCCATGGTGTTTCAAAGAGTCGTTCGTTACTAAATAAAGATATTAAATTGCGAGGTATACAGCGCAACATTTCGAGCGTAATGACTGCTACTGACTGTGTGACCGATGAACTCTGACCATCCCCTCCACTAAGTTTTAACTTATTTTCGGCAAGGTAAATTTCACCCCCACTTCTGAAAAAGGACCAATCATGACGATATTGTATTTCTCTCTACATTCTTAATTTTAACTAAGTGAAATCGAAGTATTGCATGAGTATTAAATACTATCAATGTAACTGGACTTTTTACAGTAAATTCAATCAACCTTGAAATATGTCTCATAATAGGGAATTTCACTTTATCTATATGATTGTATAAATCATAATGATGATAATTGTTACAATGTAGATGATTTATACAATCATGTAGTTAGTATTCACGACTGTCAGATTGATGGTAAAAATTTCACCATAACTAGATAGTAATTCCTATTATTTAATTTTCTGAGTGTATCCTTTTCGTAAGCCTTGATCAGCAAAAGCTTACTTATTAATTTTGCGTGAAATTTAAATAATATATTTTGAGCAAACGAAATTATTAAATTCTAGAGCAAATATCTGTTAAATTAAATTCGATATGATCTATATAGCTGTCCACTTTTCAAAATCATTGTTTTGTCTAACATTTAGATATATAATGTACTGGACACATTTTCGAAGATTTCTCCAAAACTTCTCCTTTTGGATTATATTCGTCAATTCATTGTCAATACAAACAATAGATTTCAAGTAAGGGCAAACTGTAGTTATCAAGTTATTTTTAACTTTCCAATTGAGTGACTAATAATGTATGTAATCAGTAGAAAATTGAAGTGACTGTATTTGAAATACAATCGACATTGAAAATAAAAGTACACTGACTTCAAACGCATAAAAAAAATCATCTTAGACATCAACAAGGATATATTTATAATATCATGGACAACTAAAATGTTCTTACAGTCGATTGATCGTCGTCTCTGGATATCAATAAAAAAAAAATTTCTCAATCGGGATTGCTATAGGATATGCTAGCTAAATTTAATGACTTAAATTAATTCTGAGTACTAAAATGGGCAGGCTTTCATAATTTTAAGACGAACAATGAATTATCTTTTGACTATAAAGGAATTTAATAAAAAATTTTTATTTTAATATATTCATCAAAAGTGAGAGGCTAAATACCACTATGTCTACAGTAGGCTTGCGCTATGACACTTTATACATATACATGTGTTTGAACGTGTACTTGATTGAATAGATTTCCCTTCACACTTTTTCCAGGCTTAGGACTGGCAGTCAGAAGTAATTTCTACTGGCGTGTTTAAAAATATTCAGAACCCAATGTTCTTTCGACATATTAATATAAAATATATCTCGAAAAATAAAATATTGTTAGTGGCCAAGCCGGCCGGTTGTCATTATTTCTTAAAACTAACATGCGATAAACTGAAAAATTTAAATTAATGAATATAAAATTAAATTACTTAAAAACATGCAAAAAAAAGGTGCTATAAAATTAAAAAACTTTATGAACTACAACTAATAAAAATCTATCATGTAATCTTTTGATTTTATCAATTAAGAACTTTTTGCTTCTTACTCTGGGATGGAATAGCATCGACTTCTTGTAGCGAGCACCCTTTTCGTTTTTGGACCCGTTTCACATCTTTATTTTTCCTTAGACTATTAATGGAACCGCTGGTAGAATACATTTTCTCCATCCATCGACTCCTATTTTGGTTTGGAAATTGTCGGATCGTGACTTGTTTTTTCCCTCTTTTATCTAAAACACTAAAATTATATTTTTGGTTAACATGCTGTGCAGGATGATTTTTTACCTCTGGCGATTTCAATTCAATTTGCTTCTTCGGCTGGTCGTATTTTTTGTAAATATCAGGAAAATTCCGATCAATTGATTTCCCTGGAGTTGGTGGTGGTTTCGATATATCAATATCTTCATCATTGATAAGCACTGAAACAAATGAATAAGCCGAGTCAACCATGGTAACTGAAACCTCTAACCGAAATAGTAACACAATATCCACAAATGTTTGGACTTATTAGTTAACACTACGATGTGAACCCTAACAAGTTTCACCAAGAAATGATAAATATGGCTGCATGGCTATACTGTATAGTTAAGTATGCAAAAGAATGAACTTTTCTCCCACCATTTTTTTATAGGTACGTAATTACTGCGCATGTCCGTAAGTCAATCAAGTAGTGGGAGAAAGCCCATCTAACCAGGAACAGCACAAGTGATTGAGTGGCATCCAGTGGCAAGTATCGAACTACTTTCGCAGCTGCCTAGCAGCGGTGTCTTTCTCCTCTTCTACATATATATCCTTCCAACAAATTATTCTCTTAAGTCTTTTACATTAAATATCAAAAAAAATAAAAAATTGATAAAATGTAGATACCACCAAACGACAGCATGTCTTTATAATCGAATTTCGGTCGTTTCGTCCTTAGAACTTTTTTTTTGTTAACTAATGTCACAAGCAAATGGTTTTTTTCGAAGTCCGGAATGGATTGAAAAAATCGACAAAATTTCGATACTACTAATCGACAGCATTTTTTCCGAAACAAATATCACTTGTATCGTTCAGAGACTTTTTTTTGTTACTTAATGTTATAAACAAATCGGTACGATAGAAATTCGTTTCAGAAAAAATGCTTTCGATTGGTAGCATCGACTTTTTGTCGACTTTTCTCATCGGTACTGTAGTTTGAAAAAAACCCAATTCGTTTATAACATTAGCCAACAAAAAAAAAAAGGTCTCTGGACGATACGAGTGAAATTCGCTTCGGAAAAAATGCTTTCGATTGGTAGCATCGTCTTTTTGTCGACTTTTCTCATCGGTACTGTAGTTTGAAAAAAACCCAATTCATTTATAACATTAGCCAACAAAAAAAAAAAGGTCTCTGGACGATACGAGTGAAATTCGCTTCTGAAAAAAATTTTCCCGGCTTCGTAGACTCAAAAAGCTAACCCAAAAAATTCAGAAAAATTTTGTCTCGAGCTATTTTTTATGATTTCGCGAAAACCGTGGCTCAAAAAATTATTTTGTTGAAAGATTTGTATAGTCAAACATGTTTGCATAGTCAGATACAGTTTTTTTTACATAACAAATTTTTTAATAATTTAAATAATTTTAATTGTTTCCTAGTGTATAGCCGCAATTACGACCTTTCACACTTTTTGCCTTTATATCGGAAACTGCTTTACTTATCCTCCTCTGCTTCCGTTGTGCGGCTGTGGCCCGACTTGTGCTCATACTGTACTGCATCATTACGGTGATGTCCTGCAATCTCCCTTGTGCAATGGAGGTGCAGGGGCTAGGGAAACCTCAGAGAAAACCTAGCCAGTACAGTTCGGTTTGGGTGAAGCTCCAGTGATCGATAACATTCCCATTTTACCTATCACTGGATCTTTAGCCCGCGCTTAGCGATCAGAGACCTCCGTTCAAACCCGACTTTGGCTAAACTGTCACCAAGCCAAGTAGTGATCTTGCTCGATGCTACTTAACTTCGGTGATCGCCCAAGCCACGCGTGTGCTGAACGGCTGCCTCAGCCGCTTTGACAAATTTTTTATATTATTCTTATAAATATTGTAAACGTGCGTTTTGATTTTACGATTTGAAAATCGAGCGCACAGTCTAACTGATTCTACGGCCATCTATTAGAATAATTCGTATATTAATTAACACTTCCTTAGTCACTTGGGGGCCATGTCAGAGGCCACCTAGATCGAATTTGAACTTAGATGATAGTGGGGTAGTTCCACCCCTCCAAAATTAAGATATAAAAGGGCCAGCAAACACTTGCTCGAGGACTTAGGCCCTGGCCATCACCTAGAGTGGACTGAGGACGCTTAGCGAGGTCCCACTCTAGCATCAGGACTTATAACAATTTATTTGAGTCGGCCTAACGATATCTAGTCTATTTGTTTGTTATATCTAGTCATTTAGTCCAACACTCAGTTCTATCTCGGCTAGTCTGTTACCTGAATAATTTTATTTATCGAAACTTTTCTTATATATTAAACTAAACTTTTGATTTTATTATAAGTAACATTTGTTTTACTCGAATTAATTAAATAAGAAGATTTTGCGACTCCTTCGTCTGGTTAAAGAAAAACCAAATTTGATTATTAAGTCAGTGTGGTGGTTTGGTGTGCAACGTTTGCCCGAAGAGGATTGACATCGAATCCAAGGAGCCCGTGAAGATTTACCGAAGAGGATCGACATCGAATCCAAGGAGCCCGTGAAGATTTACCGAAGAGGATCGACGTCGATTTCAAGAAGTCCGCAACGAATCGGAGACAGATATCACCAGTAACCCACATACAACCAGATAAGTTTCGACTAATTATTCCCAAACCTTTTCTCTTTTCAACGTAGTATTTAATTTTGATTGATTATTAATTTTGTTCCCCACGTCCAATAATTCCTTGTGCATTTTAATAATAAATTTATTTTATTGTCACTGGACACTTACTTATCTCTAAAAGAAATTAAATTAATATAAAGGGGAATTTTGTATATATTTGGGTCTTAGTTAAATAAAACTAAATCTTATATATAGTTGAATTGAGTCTTTAAATAAAATTACTTTCATCACCAGTGTCGTATAGAATAAGTTTTGTTTTTCAGCCGCATGTCCGGTCAAAACGAGTCGACCTACTCCTGAGATCTTTTCCCGTCGTTAAGAACCAGCAACAAAATAGTTATGATTTATATTTATATTTAATAATTTATTATTAATTAATTTATTTATTCGGGAAAATTCTTTAACTGTGGTTCGTGGCTACTGGACACGAAGTAGCCAGGGCCCACCGTTATAATATTTACACGGAGAGAAAAAAATAGTTCTAATTCCTATGTAGAATGGTAACCATTACTATGTTACACAGAAACCAGGATTTTTTAGTGTGGAAAGTCACCGGACAGAGTAATCCCTTCCCCCCATTTTACATAATAACGGTGGCTATGCTAGCATAGGACTGATTACCATTTTATATTGACAAGAAAACTATGTAAATGGACATCACTACAATGTTACCTAGTAACGTTTACGATGTTTTATTTATTTCATTTTTAGTAAATAAGGTTATGACAAAACAAATACCTTAGGGTACTATAAACAGATATATGTATAAAATAAATTAATCTATTGAAATAATTAAGATATTGCTCAAAATGAATTATCATTTTTTGATAACAGATAAATAATCATCATAACAGTGGATAGCATCAAAGACTTTGAATCGGAAGGATGTGCAGGTTCGAGCCCATCAGCCAGAGTGTAAATACAGTTCAACCTGATTATAAGTTACTGTTAGGGGCTGTTGGAGAAAAATTTCTTGGAAATAGCTTTCCCCTACTCTTATCATTTACTAGGTGATCGCTCAGTTTTCTGCATATGTATGTGTCGTGTTCGTGTTTGTGTCCGCAGTACTTTTATAAGTTAGTTGCGTTTGTCATTTATCTATACGCACATACTTTATTAACTTATAAAAGGACTGCAGAAGCAAACTCTTCACGACAACCGAAAAACTGCGTTAGTGGAACTGGAGTGGGGGTAGTATTTCGAGACGAGCGAAAACAAATAGAAGGGAAGTAATTTATAATCGAGTAACTTATAACGATGTTGTACTGTAATACAATGTATACATGATTATATCTGAGCAAATATAATAAAATCTGATTTTGTTAAGGGTTGTATTTAGTTGAGATATAGTTATATCTGATCAGAACTCACGAGATACACACAGATCTGACCGGATATAAACAATTTTCTATAAAAATAAAACGTATATATGATTATATCTGATCAGATATAATGAAATCTGGTTATTTAAAATGTATTTAATTCAGATGTAGTTATATCTGATCAGGATTCACGAAATATACGCAGATCTGACCAGATATAAACAATTTTCTATAAAATTAAGACGTATACATAATTATATCTGAGCAAATATAATGAGATCTAATTATATCAAATGTTGTATTTAGTTCCGATATAGTTACATCTGATCAGATCTTACGAGATATAGAGAACCTGCGTGACCTTGGTTATTAAACACTAGCGTTCATGGTGGCGAAAATTAGCATTTTATATGTGAGATAATATGAATTTTGTCCTGGGTGATATATGACATAAATATAAAATCTCAAATAGGTATTAATGAAAAATTTACAAAAAAAATGTCAGATGTTATAATTATTAAAAGTGGTTCTCAAAAAATCAATATAAACGATTTACGGTTATCATCTGAGAGAAAAGGTCAAAATTTGTGCGAAAGTAAACATGTGAAAAATGTCGAAGAGTGAAAATCTGAGCATAATAGTTTGATAAAAGCTAAAGTTATTCGTCAAACTAATATTAAGCAACATTTTGATGTTACGATTGACGTAAGTTATTACTTTATTATTTTCACTATCGCTTATATATATCTAATAAAAAATCAAACTAAATTAATTGAATTGTTTTAGATTGACATCAATCGAAATGTAGTTGATCGAATATGTACTTGCCCAGCTGGATTGGGTACAAATTGTAAACACATTGCTGCTGTCATAAAATTCATAAATTTTAAAATAGCTGAATCTAAAACTAGTCAACGTTGTCAATGGAATATTCTTTCAGTATCGAAGGATATTGAAGAATATTCTAAAGGACGTAAAATTCGTGAATTGATTCCAAGAAAAGCATATGATAAAGAATGTCAACCTATGGATTTAGTTGATTTAAATTTTTTTGTGTTCGTTAAGTGATATTTTGAAATCTATGAAGCTGACAGAGTCGATTAAAGTAGTTAATGGAATTATCAGAGAACTAATTTATTCTGCAGTTGATACTGCATGTGCCCAAAAGTGTTTGATTATATATCATTATTTTTATAGTAATCATAATACTTTAAAAATATATAATAGTGATATATCTTAGAAGAAAATTTTTTATGAAGTTTTTTGTATTAATAATTTAATTACTTCATTGGATAATTTAGCTTATATTTTTGCTAATACGCGAGGGCAATCAGAGTGTAAAGAATGGTATAATGAACGTGCAATAAGTGTGTCAGCTAGTACAGCTCACGTAATTAAAACTCGAAAATCTAAATTTGATGAATTGACTGATTCTATGATAGTAGAAAAAAAGATGAAAGAAAAAGGACTTAAAAATGTATTACATGGTCTTAATAATGAAAATAAAGCTCGAGAATTATATAAAAAAATCTGGGCGTCGGTTGACCCTGCGGGCCAGCCCCAAAACTTCCCGCTGTTTTCGACCTCAAAGAGCTCGAAAACATTAGTGTAGATATATTTTCGAGCTCTTTGAGCTCGAAAATGCTATCACATGCAATTGTTTTTTTACGATCTTTTCAAGTTTTAACAAGTTACCTGTTATGCTGAAGTTTGAAAATTTAAGAATCGAAAATCATCAATGAAGAGGTTTTTAAAATTTAGTTCCTGATTATGTTCAGTAAAATAAGTGTATTGAGGCAGAAATCAATGTCAGGGATCAAAATCAAGATTTAAATAAGTTTTGACTCATGTAAGAAACAATAAAATATGAAATATCCGATAAAAATATTAAAAACTACGTTTTATCGATTTTTTTGTTGATAATATGATTTAAACTAAAAACCAAGTTCGATGACATTATATGATAAAAAGAAACCATAAAAAAGATGAGTTGGTATGATATCAGGCACATTTTGTTACGTTATATTATGATTTATCCGGAAAAAATAACATAAAATGTTATTTTTTTAACTTTTCAACGCCGATATCTTTTGAACTAATCGGTCGATTTTGATAGTTGACGTGGCAATCGGCGCGTTTTATTGAATTCTAGAGCTGATTAAAAGTTGAAATCGATCGCGTCAGCCGTTTCGAAAATATTTAGAAAAAACCGTTTTTCACCATTTCTTTCTCCCGCGATAACTCTCGAACGAATTATCCGATTCTGATGTTTGAGGTGGCGATCGACGCGTTTTATTGAGGACTAGAGCTGATTAGATTTTAAAGTCGATCGTATACGTCGTTTTTGAGAAATCAATAAAAAACTAAAAAAAAAATTTTTTTTTTTTTCGTAATTCGCCAATATTTTCGAGTCTATTCGATCAAATAATCTGAAATTATCAGGAAAGTTGTAGGCCAACAAGCTCTTTCGATTGCCACCTCAACCGTTCGAATCGATTCATTAGTTCAAAAGTTACAAAGAGTTAACACACACACACACACACACACACACACACACACACACACACACACACACACACACACACACACACACACACACACACACACACACACACACACACACACACACACACACACACACACACACACACACACACACACACACACACACACACACACACATACACACACTCGGACATCATTCTGAAAATAGTCAGAATAGCTTCCTAGGACCTCAAAACGTCGACATCTGATGAAAACTCGATTTTCGAAAATCGGGGTGAAAACAATAACCCCGAAATTTTTGAAAATCGTCGATTTTCTTAGCGGGAAGTTAAAAATAACTGGGCTTGTTGTAGAAGAATGTGGTCTTGTTATTCATTCTAGTCAACCATGGTTGTGTGCTAGTCTTGATGGAGTGGTTGTTGTAGGTAGTATACCAATTAAAATTTTAGAAATAAAATGTCCTATTACTGTGCAAAATAAACCAACACTTAATAAAAACGGACAACTAAAACATCCTTATTTAAACTTTATTGACAATAATACAGTGTATTTACAAAAATCTCATGCTTATTATACATAGTGTCAAATATTGATGTATTGTACTGGTCTTTATGAATGTGATTTTTTTATTTGTTTTCCAAATTCGGAATATATTTTAATTACGATACCACGTGATGAAAGTTTCTTATCACAATATATTCCAAAATTGGAAAATTTTTATGTCAATAATTCTATTGAAAAGTTAATTTTAAAGTATGGTCTTTAAATATTTTAATTATTATAAAACAAGAGAAATTTTATAGCAGAGAAAAGTTTATTTTATTACATGACAAGTATAAATATTAATTTTATATGATAAAATTTTAATGAGAGAAAAAGCTTTAACTTCAATTAATGTATAATTATATGCAAATAAAAATTGGATCGAAAAAAAAATAATTTTAGTCCTTTTTTGCTTGTTTAAAAATAGGTTTTTGTAAGTTTGTTAAAACACAGCACATATGAACTATATCGTCAATGTATGACAAAAGATCAATAGTAATTTTATTCAGGATGTTGTACACTTTGATTCGTGCAATACATCTTTCAACGTGGATTCTTACACTTGCAATATTATAAGTTTCCTCTATTTCTTCTTCAGTCAAATGACCATCGTGTAAAAATGGAGATGTAACAATTATAGCATTAGGTACGTTCAAGAGATTTTGTGATGCCAGGAAAACCTTTATCTGTCATCACTTCATCACCTGGCTCTAGTAGTTTTAAAAAATTACTATCATTAGTTATGAAAGGATCACTAGATCTCCCACCGTAGCACTCGGATTTAAATGAGATCATTCCTGAAGGTGTTATTCCCAGTAAAAATTTTACTGTATATCCTGATTTATAATCAGAATACATATGATTTCGTACTAGCACGAGACCAGGTTGTTCACATTTTATTTCTGTACAGTTTATAATAACTCTACAATTTGGATAATGTATCTTAAATTCTGGTGGCATAGTTTCTTGAACATCTTCTTTACTAGGCCAGAAAATAAAGTTTTTTGTTTTCTGTGCTAGTATTGATAATACATCCCGGAAAATTCTAGAAATACATGTTGGATCTACATCAAAAAATGTAGCGATTCCATCAAAAGGTAAACCCGTCTTTAGTTTGATTAAAAAAATTAATAATCTGTTTTCAACATTTATTTTTTGAATTTTTACTGGTGGCGGCATATTTAACAATAATTGGAAAACTTCTGGTCTTACTCCAGTTATAGCCGAAAGTTGTTTATTATTTTTTATTGAATCATATCTACGAAATTCTGATAAGAAAATGGGTGTATCAGGTCCACTGCTTTTATCTTTGGTAGTCACATAATTTTTAAAATTATTAATTGACGATATTGTTGCTTGAGTTAAAACACTATTTGATTTACAATCAAAGTCACGTGAAAAAACAAAATGATCACTAATATTTTCAAATGATGACACTTGCCCTGATTTATCATAAGTACTATGCGTTTCATTTATATTTACTCCTAATTGAATGTTTTCGCATAAATTATTTATTGGTTCTTGCTCATCGCTGATGAAAGATTCCAATGCTAATTTTCTTTTTTTTTTCCAACGATTGAAACGATCCAGATAATTATTTGAAGGCTTCTATCGTTTGTATTCAGTTAGGAAAATTGTTGGAATATATGCTGGATTCCGAGAATCTTCAGATTTGTTACCACCAACAAAATGATTACTACATATTCTTGAATAATTAGTAGGTTGCCATGCTGTACCATCTGAACTAGAGGAATGATAAAGTTAATGTAATAATAAATAAGTAATTTATTTTTAGCACATATCAGACTTACTTTATACGATTTACTGCTTTTATCCATTTTTGTCGACGTTTTAATAAATATGGTTTTGACGGAAATGAATAAAATTTTATATTTGGATTTGTTTTACCGTAAGTATTATGACATGATACTACACAGCATCCTGTATTACTAGATCTTGATCGTTTATTAATATTATTATTCATCACTACTAAGTATTTATTATATTCCTTATATTTTTTAGTAGAATATGGTCACCTGAATATTTATTCCATACACTGAGAGAAAAATGCCTAGAAGCCTGAACTACGACAACTCAGATATTAAATATTAGTTCTGTGAACTAGTTTTCGTAGTCACTGGTACTACACGGTAGTCCACGAAACTATGCAAAATAGTAACACTAACTGTTCTTTATAAACAATTGTTACCTGGTTATAACGATTATAAAGAAATAGTCTTCGAAACTTAAGATATAATAGTAATAATAACTACGATTTATAGTTTGCGTCAACCAATTAAAATAGTATCAGTAACTACTTCGGCTTAGTTAATGTTGAGTAGTTGACGTAACTTGAAAAAAAAAAGTTATTGCAACTGAAGCTTGGACAGTACTGACAATAATAATTTTGTAGTTAGCTTCAATAAATTAAAGTAGTGTTAGTAACTTTTTCAGCCCAGCGGGAATGAATTAAAAGATATAACTATAATAATTAAGTTATCAAAACTTGAATTTTAGCAGTAGAGAAAAATAGTGTTTGAATAGTTTGCTGTAATAAATTAGAATAGTATTAGTAATCGTTTTAATCTAGTTGATATAACTATGAAAAATTAGTTTTTGTAACGTAATCCTTGGCAGTAATTACAATAATTTATTCATAGTTTATTTGAATAACTTAAAATAGTAAATTTTGAATAGTTGATATAACTATTAAAAAAAAAAAAAAAGTTCTTGTAACAAGCTAGTGCAGTACTGATAATAATATTTCTATTATTTGCTTTACTACAAGTTAATAGAATCAGTCACTTTTTTGATTTAACAACGTTTTTTATTTTTTAATATCGAGAAATAACTCAAGGAATTATTAATGTCACTTTATAGTTAAGGATCCACTGTATGACCACCAAAACAAGCACTTGTCACTCTGTCAAATAACAGAGGAGTATCCGTGCCAAAACTTTTTTTTATTCATTTTAAAATCTCTTTATTTATCATTTGTTTTACAAGTAGTTTTAATTACATGTGTCGTCTTTTATTGTACCCGCTTTTAAAGCTTAACCAATATATATTTTGTTTTCATGTTTCTTTTGTTTGGAAGTTTTATATTATTCTGAGTATATATTTTGGGTAAAAAATTTGAAAAAACCCATATGATCTAATAACCTTATAACTATTATTTACAGACTTATAACTAGCTTAGATTAAAATTACTTAGATTAAAAATAACTTAGCCTAAGTTTTATACAAATATTTACAATAGAAGACTATGTGGTAGTCTGTATCTGATTTTGAAAGGAGCATTATCACTGTTCCATAACCCTACATTGTTGAAAATATTGTGTTTTCTTATACTATAGTTATAAAATTTTTGAGTTTGCTTATAAATATCTTCTGTGATATCACTTATGTTTAATTGTTTTTGAATGTTTTCATTTGATATATAGTAATCGGCTTGGCTTATTAATCTAAGAGTTTTATTTTGTACTACTCTTATTCTATTAATTGCAGTTTTATAAGTGCCGCTCCATACTGGAGCTGCATAGAGAAGAATAGGTTTGATCAAGGATTTATATAGAATAAGTTTATTTTTTGTTGATAGCTTACTGTTACGACATATTAATGGATTTAGTAGATTTTTTATCTGATATGCTTTGGTGCATGCCTTTTTTATATGACTAACATAAGTTAATTTTTTATCTAAGGTCATACCTAAATATTTTACTTCAGTCTTTGGCTCTACTAGCTCATTATTTATTTTAATATTCAAGTCTTTTCCTCTTTCGCTTTTTTTTAATTTATTTCTTTTGCTAAAAATTATGAGCTCGGTTTTTGCGGCGTTGACCTTAATTTTCCACTTATTATAGTATTTCATACAATTATTTAATGCATTTTGAACTCTGTCTAATGCTAATCTTTTGTTTTTTAGAAGCTGATAAAATACCAGTGTCGTCAGCAAAGAGAGTCAATATCGTGTCGTTATGTCTTGGAATGTCGTTAATATAGTAGATGAACAGAGCTGGACCTAAAATTGAGCCTTGGGGAACTCCTGCCACTACTGACTGTAGTTTTGAGTGGGCTTCATTGATTTGTACTTTGAATGTTCTGTTTTTTAAATAACTTTGTAGGATTTTAATTAAATATAATGGTATGCCTATTTCATGTAATTTGTATATTAATCCTCCATGCCAAACAGTATCAAATGCTTTTTCGATGTCTAAAAGCAGCATTGCTGTTGACATTTTGGTGTTGAAATTTGTTGAGATATAGTTTGCTATTCTAGCGAGCTGTTGTACTGTGCTTCTATGATCCCGAAAACCGAACTGTTCTTCAATGAGTGTTTTGTGTTGTTTTTCAAAGTTACGGAGTCTGTTATATAAACTTATTTCGAAGACTTTACTAAGAGTATTTAGAAGGCTTATATGTCTATAATTCTGAGGGAATAATTTATCTTTTCCAGGCTTTGGAAAGGCCAATACAACAGCCAGCTTCCAATCTTGGGGAAAGTATGATAATCTAAGGCATTGATTCATGATGTATGTAATTTGAACCAGTGCTTTACCTGGTAAGTTTTTAGCAGTATATTCTGAATCCCATCCGGCCCTGGAGCTTTTTTCGATTGGGTTTTTTTAATCGCTTTAAGAATTTCCCTAGGTGAAGTCAAGTTAATGTCATCTAAATTTATATTTTGATTTTTAATGTCTATGTATGTTTTGTTAACTTTTGTTTCTGTTGCTTTGTCTCCATCATCTTCTGTAAGATGATGTACTCGTTCAAAATTGTTAGCTAATGCCTCAGCCTTATCTTTGTCAGAGAAAACTAGGCCGTTGGTACTATGCAAAGTTGAGGATACATTATCAAATTTTTTGGTGAATGATTTGGCTGTTTTCCATATAGAATTATCTCTAACATTAAGATTTTCAAGTTTTTTATTCCATTTATTATTAAAGTGAGTTTTAATACTGTAATTTATTATATTGTTTAGTCTATTTTTTTCATGTTTGTATAAGTCTAGTCTGTGTCTTTGATATTGTCGTCTGTAGTAGTTTCTAAGCTTGATCAATTGTAATATGTCAGTAGGTAATTCTTGTTGGTATGTCTGTTGTTTTTGTTTTGGAATCGTTTTATCTTTAGCTTTATTTATGATTTCTGTTAGGTTTTGTATCGAGTTGTCAACGTCTTGTCTTGTTTTTATGTTAAGGTTAATATTTAGTTCTTTGTTTATGAATTCTCTAAACCAAGGCCAGTTTGCATTTTTATAGTCTAAGAAATAACGTTTTTCTGTTCTTGTATTTATCATGTCACCAACGTTCAACAGGATTGGCATGTGGTCGGAATCTAATTCATCTAATGTTTCAATTGTTGCATTTATATTTTTAACTATTGCGAAATCTACTATGCTTGGTTGAATTGAGTTACATGGGTACAACGTATATCTGTCAGGGGCTAAAATTGTTAAATGTTTTTTGTTTACATAATTAAATAGCGTTTTCCCGTTTCCGTTATTTGCTTTACATTTCCATGTAGTGTGTTTAGCATTCCAGTCACCTACAAGAATTACTTTATTGTTATTGTTTATTAAATTATCCAGCTCCGTTGTATCCACCTTATTTGTGACATTCCCGATTTTAGGTCTGAGATATATACTATAAAGAATAGTGTTATTTTTTAGTCTTATACCAAGTACTTCTATTGTTTTAAAATTATGGTCAACACCTAGCTCATTATGTTTAATTCTATTATTAATAATTATCAAAAGTCCACCACCTGAGTGGTTTCCTGGTCTATCTTTTTTATAACAAGTATAACCGAATAATTTCAAGTTATATGTATTGGATGTCTTTGTTTCATTAATTAACATAATGTCAATGTTATGCCTTGTAATAAAATTTTTTAACTCGTTCGCTTTATGTTCTAAACCATTAGCATTCCAATGTCCTATTCTTATGTTTTGATTAGTAAAATTACTATCCATTTATAATTTGATGGAATTCTAATAATGCTAATACTTTTTGTGTGTTATCAGTACAATTTTTAAGTTTATCATTTAGTGCTTTTAGAGATTTAATTAGTACTTTAATATCACAAAGACTGTTTAATGTTTCAAATTCATGGAATAATTCACTAATATCTGCTAAGTTATCGTTAATTTTATTTTCACTACTATTTAGCAAACTATTATATTGTCTTACATTATTTTTACCGATTACAGATGCTTGTTGTTGCCCTATTACTGCTGGATGTTGCGTTGGCTCTGCTTGCTGAGAAGTCGCTGCTTGGATTCCCATGAACCTTTGGATTGGTAGTGTTGGATAATTTTGTTGATTGTTTACAGGTGGTCGCTGCAAGTGTTTTGGTGTCATTGTTCGCTGAAGTCTTTTTAGCTCAATTTTTTCTAGGTGTTTTAAATATGTAGAACATTTTGAATAGTTAGCGGGATGTTCACCACTGCAGTTTACACATTTTGGTTTACCCTCAGGTTTCTTTGTACAGTCTTTTGTCTGGTGATTTCCTGCACACTTTACACATTTTGATTCGTAGTGGCAATTAATTGTGCCATGTCCATAGCTTTGGCAATTATAGCATTGTGTTACTTGTTTCGGGTTTTTATATTTTTCCCATCTGACCAAAATGCCACAGATGTCTTTGATGGCTACTACTTTTTCAGTCTCAGTATCATATGGTATTGACATATAATAAGTTGCTGATTCTGATTGTGTACTGTCTCGTGCTTTCATTCTAATTAGTTTCTTCGGAGTTACTCCTTGCTCTTTGAGATCCTGTATCATATCAGTTATTTCTAAAGGTGGTAAGCCTTTAATGACAAATTTTTTGTCTACTTGTTCTCTTCGTGAATAAGTGTGGTATTTTAACTGCAGTTTGGTGATGCTGCCAACAATATCTTTATGTTCGATTTCTGATGTTGTGTAAAATACTATTTTACCTGGTGAGTACTTCATCTTCATCGTTGGAAGTGTTTCTTTAACTAATTTGAGAATTGTTGTTGTCTGCTGTTGTGACAATGGTGTTATATCTGCAACTACTGGTATTACTTGTTTTTTAGTTTTAGTTTTAGTAGTTCCACGTGGTTGTGAGTGAACTGATTGTGTTTCCATTTCGGATTCTGAGTCCTCTTCCGAGGAAAGTACTTCGAATTGATTGCTTAATGGGATGGAAGTATCCATAGTTCTTGTGGTTTTGTTTTTCTTCGACATTTTGTTTGGATTTTTCCTTTTGACAGGTTTAAATTGATTTAATTGATTTGCTTTTGCCCGATGAGTTAGCAGCCCATCGATTTGAATCTGGTTTAATAATTTTTAGCCCTGCTGGGCACTCCCCATTGGTCGTCACTTCCCAAACAGTAGCACAAATGAATATATTAAGGATGCAAAATATTATAAATAACGCTGCTTCTATAGTATAAATTGCACTTTAAGATCAGAATCTATCTCTGCTCTGCCTTCTAGTCACTCTACGTTCATATATCTCGTCTGGATCTCAAAATATCTTGTCTCGGGCTCTTTCTCTTCCCGTGCCAAAACTGTTTTCAAGTATGGAATATAAAAACTCTAAAATATCTATCTAACCAGGAGCAGCACAAGAAGTTGAGTGTCATCTAGTGGCGAGCACTGAACTACTTCCGTTGCTGCCTAGTACCGATGACTTTCTCCGTTTCCACATATATATTCTCCCAATAAATATTTCTCTTAAGTCTTTTACATTAAAAATCAAAGAAAAATAAAAAAAAAAAAAAAAAAAAAAAAAATGACAAAATGTCGATACCACCAATCGCCAGCATTTTTTCCGAAGTGAATTTCTATCGTATCGTCCAAAGACCATTTTTTTGTTTTTGTTAACTATAAAAGTTATAGACAAATGGATTATTTCAAAGTCCGGATTGGATTAAAAAAATCGAAAAAATGTTGATACCACCAATCGACAGGATTTTTTCTGAATCGAATTGCTGTCGTATAGTGCCGAGAACTTTTTTTTTTTTTGTTAACTAATGTTATAAACAAATAGATTTTTGCAGTCCTATTTATCGTCCAGATACTTTTTTTTTGTTAACTAATGTTATAAATAAATCGATACGATAAAAATTCGTTTCAGAAAAAATGCTGTCGATTAGTAGTGTCGTCTTTTTGTCGACTTTTCTCTTTGGTACTGTAATTTGAAAAAACCCATTTGTTTATAACATTAGTTAACAAAAAAAGAAGGTCTTTGGACGATACGATAAAAATTCGATCGAGAAAAATGCTGTTGATCTATGATATCGTCATTTCTTTGATTTTTTTAAACCAAATAGGACTGAAAAAATCTATTTGTTTATAACATGATGACGTTAATAATTCCTTGAATAATTTCTCGACATTAAAAAATAAAAAATACTTTCCAGCTAACCAAAAAAAAAAAAAACGTTTTAAACTCAAAACAAAATTTCGGAAGACAGTATGTATGAAAAGCCTGAATGACTATGCTTTCTTAGTAAAATATACTATAAAATTTTTAGTTCAAACAACCCAGCATAACATAGTTCATCTAACTTAATATAAATGATAAGCCGTAACAAAATAGTGTAGTTACGCTGACTTAAAATTTGTAGCTAAGAAAATTATGTTCAATTGGTTGATCTTTTTAATTTAAATTACCCAACTCAGAACAATCATGTTCACTAGTATCATAGTAGTGTATTCAATTGCATAATAGTGTAATTGACTACTTTTTTGTAGTACTATTTACTATAACACTTTAGTTATGGGTACTACAGTCAATAGCTGAGATGTTTTTTTACTACGTTTTCTTAGTTCCGAAAACGTATTTTTTCTCTCAGTGTATAACTATAAATACCAGAAATTAATAATTATTAAAAAATTAATTAATTATCAATGAATTTATCATAGACTTTAACGTTTACAAACAGCTCATGCTCACCTGAGAACTTATAAGATTCCCGAAAGAGGCGCCATCAGGCTTCACGCAGGTTCTCTATACACAAATCTAACTAGATATAATCATGTCTGACATTTTGTCTAATAGCCCAGATCTAATTATATCTGATTAGATCCGGCCGGATATAAACGGTGGTTAGCCAGATACAATGAGATCTGATCAGATATAATTATATCTGGTCAGATCTTAACCATTTTCCCCAGGCACACAGGTTGTTACTGCGCAAACATCCACGCATGTTAACTTCCTTATCTCACTTACTAAACTGTAACGACAGCTATTCGAGCATGGAACTGAGTACCATTCTACATAGCCCTGATTCTCATGCTAGATACCGATTTTTACCATTTTAGTTGTTTCAATGTATCATGGTAATCATTACCAGAAAAATGGTAATGTCCTATTCTACATAGCATTGTTTACCATTTTACAAAAAATGAGTCTGGTTACTCTGTAGCCAAGTAATCATTACTATTCTTTTCTCTCTGTGTAGAATACATAATTCAATAGTTAAATTATTTTTAAAGCTATTTTTTTTTTGTAATAAAAAATGTCAATAAAAAATTTAATGTTTTATTCTCTGATTGAAAAATTAAAAAATTTTTTCATCTTCCCGCTAATATTTATGTAATAGCTCTATAATTTATGAATACTCTACAGCAAGGAAAACAATTCTTTATGCAATTTTTTAGAAATTTTTAGATAAAGGCCTCAGTTGTCATTAATTGTGCACAATGTATTCTCTACGTAGCTATACTTACTATAGAATCGAATCTTATTAAATCTATAACTCAAAGAAAAAAGTTAATCCTTAAAAATTACGGCTTCAATTTATTTTTCTCATATAATATTTAACAAGAACTGTATCATCTTACAAAAATATATGCCATGTATGCAAGAAATATATTTTATACAAAAAATAATCGTGGTTATTTTCTTAATATTTATCTTTTTATTAAAGTATGAAAAAAATATTTATATATTTCAGGTACATTATTCAATAAAAAAATATTCAGTAAAGTATGTTCGAAAATTAAACTTCTGTCTCCGGAAGATCGACAAAAACGTCCATCAAGGGAATTAAATTCGCTGGTATTCCGTATTTTTTGTTCCTGAGAATAAAAATAATTTATTACATTAATATTTCATGATTTTAAAATAATATTTAAAGTAGAAAAAATCAATCTTTTAATGTTTGCTGCTTACAGTATCATATTTAACAAATCAAATAATTACCTTAAGACAAGGACTGTTTTCTTCTGAAACTTAACATCTGTAAGACAGTCACTGCCGGTCGTCTGTTTAGTTCCGACAATTTTCCACCCCAATGAGCTCATTTCTAACAGATAATCCCTCAATGCATCAGCCTTAACTTCTTTTATTTGAACCCATTTTTCAGACATTCGTTTTCCACAAAACATCTCAACCGTTTTCTCCAGATCACCTGAATTATTCATACTGTCAATTGAACTCATAACTATAATCAATTCAGCATCATCGGTAAGCTTTTGGCACATAAGAGACATTATTCCAGATAAATTGTTATCAGAAGATAACGATTTTAGTGGAGCTATTTTTGTTTGATCATGAGCAACATTGTCGCAAGTGTTTAGATCTTCTTCTTCCAACTCTTGACACCGTGTTTGTGTTATTCGAGACGGTAACATTACATATTCTAAAGTATGCTCACTATTTACTTTAAGATATTCATTTTGAATGCAGTCTGCCACAACATGTTTGGTATATTCATAATCTAAGACTGTTGATGGTATCCATTCGTCTTTAGATACATTTAATAGTCTTGGTAAATCGTAAAATATCGTCTATAAAAATAAAAATAATTTTTTTTTTATTTTTCAATGTATTTTATCACTTATAAAATTATTAATTAATAAGTACATACTGTGAAAGTGAAATTCTTGATAGGATCAAATTTTGAGAAATAAAAGTCTTTAAACAATTCTGTTGACTTTTTATTCATACTTCCACGCTGCAAGTTTTGAATGATATATCTTCGAAAATTATTATAGTTATAAGGAAGTATCACAGATGAAGGAATCATTATAAATAATTGTAATAGTACTGCCTGCGAACGGAAATAAATTAATTATTATTAAAAATAAATTATTGAATAGAACATGATACTGAAATTAGCCGAAGTCTAATAAGTTTTGAATTCCGTTAAGAATGATAAATTTAAAAAAAAAAAAAAACAATTTTTTTAAATTGCATCTATAGTTTTTTAAATTTTCTACACGCGCACATTTTTTTTTTTTTTGTAATTCATTTGTTGAAAAAAAATTCGAAAATTGTTAATTATTTGCTAACTTCAGGATCGTATTAATAGAACAAGTTGTTACTAGTAAATATTACCTGACTGTAAAGACGAACGGTGAAGTGTGGGCTAATAATACAGGGTATTAGTTCAACAATTGCACTTTGTATAAAGAGTAATTCGTAATTCGCAGGGTCATCAGGGGACTTTTGCCATTTTAGGTAAAAATGCTGTGAAACATGATAAATAATTGATGCCATGGACGCAATACCACTAGGTTTCTTTTCTTTTGCTTTCTCAAGAAGTATCCACAGTTTATCACACATTATTGTTGGATACTTAATACATATTCTAATGAGAAACCATTCTTGCATTACTCTCACATATGGTTCTTCATTTTGTGTAAGAATAATGTCACCAATAATATCGAAAAATTCTGTAGCTTGTTCAGCATCTATATAGATTGTTGACATTAATAATAATTGCACTATTCGTCGCTTAGTAAAATCGGGGTATGAACTTTTATGACCAGATTCATCCCGGAAGTTTTCAAGTAGTGGCAAGAAAAAAGGGCAAAACCAGTTTTGCCATCCATTAAAGTAAAGCCGATCTAAAAAGATCAAACACAACATTATGGATTGTGTGAAATTAAATATATTTTTTTTAAATAGATCTTTGCCTAGCCATGACATAGTTAATCGCTTATTTTCATAATTGCGATAATAAATATTGAATACAAATAATTGGAATTGCCTTTCTATTTTATTATCCATACAATCAAAATGATTATCGAACAAAAATGTGTCTATAATCAGAGTTTGTAAATCCGGGATAGTTCTCGAGTTCCATCTTCTAAGAAGGTTCTTATTAATTATATGTCTTAGAAGAGGGATATTTTTACTTTCATCTTTTATTTTTTTTTTATACTCCTCTCTTTTGTCATTTGAAAAACAATTGGATTTTGTATATTTATAGAAGAGTAACTCAATAAATACATCGAAAGATTTAAAGAATAAATTATCGCGCTCCATATCCCATAAATTTTTCCACACTATGTCCACTATTGGTTCAACAGTATCCAAATATTCACCTTCTTTAATGTCACAATTTTGATCTAATGAACTTATTAATTCTATAACAGATGGTAATACAAACTTCTTGGTTGCGTTAACTAATCGTTTGAAAATTATTAGTACTGATATTAATGTTGTTTCGTATTCAGTGAAAACTTTGATTCTCGGGTATTGAGTTAAGTAAGACATTGTTTGAGCAATTAATTCATAACATTCTGCGATTGATATTTCATCCTGAATTCCACAAATACTGGAATTCAATAATCCTATACACAAATTTATCAATGACGTCACACATGGATTCTTTGAATCCTCGTAATGTTTAACACAGCTGTACTGTATGTGTAGAACAAACAATAATTTGATATTTTTCACTTCATTGCAATCGTACTGATCGATTATAAGTTTAATTTCATTAAGGACTTCAGTTAAATAATCAATGCGACGACGGGAAGTACCATCAATATGTTTAATTGCCGTTAGCACCGCTTGATAACAGTCAGTGTAAATTTTTATATCTTTGTATGATAAATTAAATGATAGCTGATTTAAATTTTTGCTAATTATTACCAAGACAGATTCCAAACAGGGTGTCAATGCATCGTAGATAAATTTGCACTCATAATGTTCGCGGAAATGATATAATTCAGTGAGAAAACAATTTAATAAATCGAATTGTTTAAGATAATTATTCATATCAAAGTCCAAATTTGCTTCTGCGAGAATAATTGGATCAAATACAGTACATAGAGCTGTTAATTCAGTGCACAATTTTGATTGAAAGATTAGGCCAGAACTACATAAATGAATAATCATCCTAGAAAACTGCTGGGCGTTATTTTTTTCATTGTTCTCTGTCAGGTTTTGAGAAAATTTTGAACAATTATCCAACGTATACTGCACAGCTTGATCAATTGTTACTTTGCGACGTAAATAATTACTCACTTGCTCCAAAGTCGTACTATACTTACTACATTTGAAATCGTCAATTTTGAATTTAGAATATATTTTTGCCAATACATCTAACACCACCGTTCCATTAGCATAACCATCGATTACATCAATTATGATTTCACGAAAATTATACTCTAGATCAGAAAATTTGACATCAAAAAATTTATCAACAATTATTGATACGGCATCCAATTCATTTTTCGTCCATATATTGCACTTGGCGCGTTCATTAAACATGTGTCCTGCTTTAAACACTGAAGACATTACGTAAAATAACGGAATTGGTGCCCAAGTGATTTGAGATGCTTGACAAATAAATTGGTTGATGAAAGTAATTTGTGAATATTCTGCTTTGACAAATAATTCACTCAATTCTTTGACAATTAGAGGCTCAGTTTCTAATATGTCCTTATCGTAAATTGTCGTTGCATTAAGTGCATTAATCAATAATACTAATAAATCTTCATTATAAATTTTAGGATCTATTTGTAATAGAATTATTAATCCTGATTTAACTACATCCTCTACCTCATGATTTAGCACACGATCGAAAATATATTGAATCCATTTAATGTCCAAGCAACTAGAGCATAACGAATGATTAGCATGAAATTGTATCAGTGTTTCCATGTACGTCAGTGTAGGAATAATTGATTGCGCTTGTTTTTCTTCCAAACTTTCCATTACCAAAAAGAATTTACTTTTTACATCTTTCGTTGCTGGATCGTTTATATCCTTTGAACAAAAAATAAATGGAATAATATTTAACTCTGAATTCATTATCTTCCGATTTTCCTCTAAGAAATCCAAAATCTTCTTCATGCTACACAATCCTTGCTTGCGGTCTTGTTCAACTGAAGACCTGAGTCCTCGTAAAATTAATTCCCAGAGAATTTTATTACGACAAAATTCATAATTTAGATCGACTATTTGATTAGAAGCCAGAGACAAAATGTCGTCTACCAAAATACTTAGTAATATTAATGACTTTTGCCACTCATCTTTTGAAAATTTTAATATCATTGTCCATAAACGCTCTAGCACAAATCGTTGATCAAATAAATTAATCATTTTAATTATCAACGAAATAAAAAGCTTCCAATTGCTCTGCTCAATTCTCTTAAACCAAAATCTGATTTCTTCAATAACCGATGAACCAATGCCCATCACTGACATCTTTTGTTCATTTGGCAAAAGTTTTAAAGACAAAGCATCAACGAAACATTCAAGTATTTTATAATAAATATCAGTACCATTGTCTTTAATTGATGACTGATATTCCATAAAGCTCTCAAACAATTCATTGATGTCCGGTATACTGCAATAGAGTTTCAATTGTAAAACAATGATCTCATAACTAATTCGTATCAACTCTTTATCTTCTTTTTCGTAATTTTCATTTATCCATTTAAGTATATCAGTTAAAAATGATTTATTAAAATTTACAGGAGATACCGATGCCACGCCGTCAATTGTTAAATTATATTCGTAACAAAGTACACTATAAAATTCATTGATTATTTTTTTATTAACAAAACCTTCAGATATTTTTTTGTTGTATTTATTAACAAATTTATGAACAGCTAACAATGGATCTGCTTCAAAATCATCATCAACTATAAGCGGCGTAGCTGATTTTTTATACAACAAATCACGATTATTTATTTTCTCCATGACACACTAATTTGATTGACTCATTCAATATTATTAATTATATCGCTTTTTTTAACACATTTAGATTTATAAATTTTTACTCTGAAAAATATTGCTAAGACTGTATTAATGATAACCAAAGCGTTTGAAACAAAGAAAGCTACGGCGTCACAACCAGTATCGCCGGATGGCGGGATATTTTCCCCCCCTTCTCTTGGTATTCGTGCATGCGCAAAGCGGCATGAAGCTTAAGAGAAGGGGCAAAAATATCCCTCGATCAGTTTCTTTCACGCTTTTTCGTGCTTTTACACTGCTGCCAGAATGCGGACGAAAAGTTCTCCTTCCTAAGCATCGTTTAGGCTGTATATGATGTTAAAGTGATGCTTGGGAAGGGGAACTTTTCACCCGCGTTCTGGCAGCAGTCGAGTCGATCTAGCAACACTGCTCACAATTTTTTTTTTTTTATAATTTCTTGATATGTATTGTGAGTAAACTTAGTTTACTAAACTAACCCAGCATACTTATTTAAAAAATCTAAACAGTTAAACTTACAAACAAAGAGTATGTATCAATATTTGTATACTTCCGTAATAAATATACATCTATTTATTATTAACAGTTTTATAAAAATTATTGACGATAGATATAGAGGATACATATGTCTGGCTAATTCTTAGATCCGATTATCTATGGATTATATGTAGTTATACATAGTAAGACCTGATTATTCTTTCCCAAATTACTAATAGTAAATTTACCTTGAAAACTTAACTTTCGCAATTAGTATTATGAAAAATAAAAACTGCACTAATCACCTGTAAGGATTACAAAATGTACATTTGAAGTTTATATTAAATGAAAGTGTATTAGACGAATTAATTTTTAATACTTTATTTAGGAAGTATGATAACCAGTAGTTTTGATTACTGTAAAAATACAATTTTCATAATTCTATAAAGCGTAAGAACATCACTACATACACTATTAATTAGACAATTTTTCTAATATAACAAAAAATTCACAATTTAACTTGAGAATTAATATTTGATACAAAATTATAAAGCAAAAAAAATATTTTAACACTTAATCTTGCAGTAAAAAATATAACTGAATATTTCTGAAATAGTTCTAACGTCGGTCATAACTAATTCCTCAATTTATTTAGTAAATATTATCACATATCTTTATAGATTATCTTTAATTATAATTTATTTATTTGTAAATTTTTGTCACTTAGAAAATTTCATTTTCATTTTATGCTAGCCATTCGAATATAAACTTTTAAGAATACTTGTTTTTAAAATTAACGAAGACTTCTTTATCAACATCAATAATATACAGCTGATAATCACAACTTACAGTTTTCAACACATCGTATATATTCATGATTGACCTTTTGTCAACGATCCTAACGAATTAGCATTATTCGTCACGCAATTAGATACATTTAGAGACTAAAACTTCAACAATAATAAGTACGGAAAAATGAAATGTTAATAGAAATTGAGGATAAAGAATCCAAAAATACTTTAACGTTATAAAAATTGGAGTGATAATTATCATAACATTAATTTCAAGTAAGAGAGAGTAGGGGCAATTGAACCAGTATGCTTAAAAATTGAAAAAAGTATAAAAATGAGTCATCCTCTTGTAATTATATTTTGATACACTAAGCCTTAGTCTGATCAAAATTTGGAACCAATATGATGATTTAATTTTGAAAGCTTCAAGTTTTTGTGTTTTTAGGCATCCGAGCTTTTTTTTTAGCTCTTAACAAATTAAGAACTTCTGAATTTTCAAAAGTAATGTTCAAATTTTTTTTGTAATACTTTCTTATATATATTAGTCTCATATTTCTAACTTTACTTATAGTAAAATAGTTCTTGAATATTTTTTTTTAAACTAATTATTTCAATAAAATCATATGGGGTCAGTTGAACCATTATTCTCAGGGACTGAACCATGCATACTCTGAGCATCTAACATGCGCGCGCATCTTGACTGAATGTGAAAAAAAAACACTGATCTGAATAGTTATTATTCAGATCAGTGGAAAAAAAGCTAAACTAACCAAGAAAATAAATAATCATATTGACAGAAGTTGTAAAAGTGGTTGTCATACATAGAATGTTGTGTAAAATAAACAGTATTATTAGAAGTGTTGTAATTTCAGTTTTGAGCTGTAATGAATAGTAAATTTTTTATACAAGTCATTCGTTTCTGGTTCTAATACTCTTGGTTCAATTGACCCGACTCTCCCCTACTGTCACCGACTCAATTTAAAAAAAATTTTAACTTCATATTATCTACTTAGTGTTGTACACAGTATAACTCAACTTTGCATTACTTTTTTAATTCGAAATAAAACAAAAACCATTCCTTAACAGTGTATAAAAGCTTCATTGACTAATAAAAAATTATTCAAATTGTTACATTTTCAAGAGTTTTTTTTTTAATTTTCAATAGTGCTGATTTGGAATTAGTCTCCTTGATATTTTAATAAATAGGGTAGGATACCGTTTTTGGTCACTTTAGGGCCAGTTTTGGACACATGAAAAATTTAATTAAAGTAATTCGTAAAAACACAATGGCATAATTAATTTTAAAAATGCGTTCAAAGATACGTTTATTCCACTATTAAAACGAAATTTTTTTTTTATACTTCGTTCATTAAAATAAAGCATTAAATGCCCAAAACTGGAGCAGTGGCCACAAATGGTACTTTTACCCTATCAAAACAAAAAACAATAGTATATGTTACACATAAAAAGTTTACTTATATCCTTTAAATTTTCATTCATAATTAATTTTTTCTAAAAACTTTATAAATTTATATAGACTTTATTTATAGTTAAACTTTTTTAAACCATTCAGTTCATGTTTATGTTCATATAACGTTATATTTTTACAGCATACAGTCAACATATCCAATTTGAAAATCAAGCTTCAGCTAGAAAAAATTTAACACTTAGTTTTTATTTTTATAGAATATACACTTCCATATCTTTTTAGCTTATAATAAAAAAAAGTTATTCCCAAGCATCGGTAAATTACAAAATTTTTTAAAATGACTTAGGCATTTGAATGAACTCGAATTTTCGTTTAAAATGAATTGAAAACATACATAACCCCACTGTAAAAAATTCAGAGTCATCTGTGTGGTGTGAATAATTTAGTGTGAAAATTTTCAACACCACCGGTGTGAAAGTTACGCAACACACAAAATTAAATTTTTAGCAATGTGAATCCTAACGATCACACCAACGTTGTAAATGTTAAACACTTATGTTAAAAGTACTCAAACCATGTTAAAACTATATCCCTCGATGATTCACAGCAAATTAATTTCACACAGTCAATTCACACCGAGCAAACCGTGTAAAGTCCTCAAGGACCATTTTCATACTAAAAATTTTTTACAGTGCATAAATAAATTAATTCTAAAATATCGAGCTCTTTGATGTATACGACAGATATGTTTATTATTGCATACTTCTTACAACTAATTATGACGATAAATTAAATACAATAAATTGTTAAATAAAGTAAAAATTCATACCTTTGGTTTTTTACATTTTCAAACACTGAGTTGTGAAAATTCACAAATAACGTACAAAGTTTGTTTACTTTTCATTTTATTACATTTTTTCAAATTCCATATGAAAGCCTTAAAACGAAAGATATCAACTATACTAGTATTATTAGCTACTATATTAATAATATTTAAATTAATTGCATTTCTAATCTCACTTTTCAATTATTCAACTTACGCCTATTCTTTTATGTTTTGCAATATTTGTGTGGATTTTACGAAATTCTAAGAAGTCATATTGTTTAAATGATCTCATAGTTTTGTTAACTAAATGATTAATATCATGCAAACAATAATCAGTCGTATCAATTAAATAAAAATTATAAAATTAAAAATATGTCGATGTATTAAGTAAAATTCGCGCTACTTAAAATTAGCAACTCATTGAAAAACTCTGAAAAATTAACTAATTGTACAATGAGTATTATTTTAAAAAAAAAAAAATCATCATTCAAATTTGATCACACAATACTATATGTATAAAGAAGACGATTTTGAAAAGATTAATTGAGATTAGTTATTTTAAAGTAATAGTTACTTTACTTATAAGAATAAAAAAAAATTAACCTACCACGCGCTATTTAAAAAAACTACAAAATTCCCTATTAAAAATTTTGCTTGTTTTTTTTTCAAGTCATAACTAATTTGTTAGAATTGCAACAATAACATGACTTATATCATCATTTCAATTCAGTCTTGCATCAGTCTTACTGTATAAATACAAGCGATGAATTTACAATAAAATCTAATTATTTTTGCGCGTACCAATGATGAAATAAAAATAGGTTAAAATATATTTTATAATATATCAAAAACATAAAAGACGAAATTGTCACTACTATCTATTTCGTTAAATAATTTTCGATTTGTTCCCAAATAATTTGTTTGATTTTTTTTTTTTCATCTTTTGTCTTTCTGTTCTCTTTCATTTATTACTTTATTTTGAGCTCTACGTGAATATTTTTATTCAAAAACGTAAGTATTAAAAATTATTTTGACAAATAACGAGTATTGAATTTTTCACAAATTGAAATTAAAAATAAAAAACTGAGACAAAACTATGACAGCTGAAAATATTCTTTTCTACTCTCTTTTTTCTTTTTTTTGTAAATTGCTTCTAGCTCAATTGAATATTATAAGAAAGTTTGACTTCTTCAATAATCTAATGAATAAATCTCTTAACTTATGATGAAAAAACATGTTTATCAGAAACATTAACCAATGAGCAATTTCTACGTTTTACGCGTAAAGGTAAAGTACCAATAAGAAAATATAATCACTTTTATAGTTCAAATCGAATCTTTCTTTTTTAAACTCAAAGCTTATGATAAGATTCTCTGAACTGCTTTTTAATATACCACTACTCGATTATTACCAAAATCAACAACGACGATTCGACCTTCTGGAGTTAATGCAATACCAGCTGGACGATTCATCTGATAAGGTCCTTCTTCAAGATTTCCGAATGCATATTTAAAGTCACCTTTAGAATCTAGCACCACTATTCTATAATTACGTGAATCAGAAACTATCATATTTCCTTCGTCATCAATGGTAATTCCTTGTAATCTTTCAAATTTCTTCATGTTATTGTCACTATTAATAACTCTGGCATCGAGCATATCAAATCTTATGATTGTTATACAGCTTTTATTCAAATCCGTTACAACAATTTCACCTTGCGGATTAAAAGCGATACCACGTGGTAAATATGATGATTGCTTAGACCGATCAGGGTTACCCCACGAAAATTTACGCAGAAACACACCATCTGAACTAAATAATTGAACTCGATAATTCCGTGTGTCTGTTACTACTATTTGGCAGTCTGTATTTGTTGCAACGTCCCATGGATAATCAAATTCACCATCTTTTTTACCGAGTTTACCAAATGCTAATATAAATTCACCTTCCATTGTAAACATCTATACAAAAAAAAAAAAAAAAAAAAAATTAATCATGTTAATTAAAAAATCTGGGTGGCCACAAAAAAATAATTTCAAAATTCATTGATATTCTACAATTTTTCAGTAAAGTTTTTTTTTTTATCAATACAGTACTACCTCAGTAAGTTACGACGATTTGGGACCGTCGTAATAGTTTAAGGGGCAATGAAAGTATTAGTCTCGATTGACCTGGAAAGAGGAAGGGTATGTAGGTGTAAGGAATCTTTAGTGTATGTAAATGCAGGCAAAAAAATTTATCAGTAACATTTAATTTTTCATTTCTCGAAATCAATATAAATAATTATTATTTAATTTTACTTGCAATAATGAGTCAAATAAATTTTTTCTTAACTAAATAAATTTTTAACGATTGTTTTATTAGAAAAAAAATAATTATTAAGTATATAATATCGGAAATTTCAAATATTCATTTGTTTTATGATTATTATTAAATCTGATATTAATTTAAAACTTAAGTAACGACTGTATGGGTTATCTTAAAGTCTAAAAAACTAAATTAACTCAAAATTTATCGATTGTATATTTTTTACAATTTTTGCATGTCCACATTACCCCTCAAAATCTCATAAAATGATCAGCTACTTTATAAAATACAATAAACATACTCTCACACACACTATGAAACTGAAATGTAATATGAGGGTCTCAGGTAGTTCGAAAAATTTTTTTGGTGGTTTAGGGTTAAGCACGGGTTGTAAAAATGAGAAAATTCGTAATAGTGTAAGGTCTTAACTTACTAAGGTAGTACTGTAATTAAATCTGATGATTAAATCATGCAAAAAATAAAAAAATGTCATTAAAATAAAATAACATGGTCTACTTGTGATTATCCGATGTTAAAAATATGTAAGTTAAAATATTTAATAAGAAATTTCATGATTAAAATAAATCCGAAAAACACTAGTCACAAAAATTAAGAGATATCAAAAAAATTTCTAATTTGTAAATGATTTTGAACAGTTAGTAATTCGCAAGAAAATGGTAGTACAATAAAAACGAAAAAAAAAAAAAAAACAACTGTAGCTTCAAGCGTCTAGTTTTCTGAACTGGTCTTGAAATTTTTTGATTATATGCACGGTTCCGGGCTAGGTAAAAATCAATCTTAATTACCGGAACAAATTATTGAAGCCCGTAGACCATTTTTTGGACGGACAAAAATTTTATCAATTTTTGTTTCAATAGTTTTCTTAGGATTATTCCACGACCGTGCATGATAAAAAAAAGATCAGATCAGAAAACTGGACACTTGGAGCTACAATTTGCTTTTTTTTTTTTTATTGTACGACTATTTTCCTTCTAGTTACAACCTGTTACAAATTTGAAATTTTTTTAATATCCCTTAATTTATGGGATGAGTGTATTATTGAATTTTTTTTTTAATTTTTAGCTGTCACCTTGAAAGTCCCGGATACTTTTTGAATTTTGCTGACATTTCCCTGCACTGAAAAAAAAAAATACTTTTTTCAAGTATCTGCGTGTTTGAATCGTCCCGAGTAAATATTTGTTTAATCATAGTAAAAATATACTCCAACCAAGTAATATTTTCTTGATTTAAGAATTTTTATACTTATTTTAAGAAAATATTCTTAGTTGAAGTACATTATTACTAAGAAAATAATTTTCTCGGGAGGATTCAAACACGCAGATACTTGAAAACAGTATTTTTTTCTTCAGTATGATAATTCCCGGTTTTCTCGGTTTGCGGCCACCTTGAAAATATGCTTTTTTCTATCTGAAGAATAGTAATATATTTGATAATTACTTGAATCCGATGATTGTCTTTGTCAGCTACAATGATGCGTCGCCATTCATCGACAGCAACTCCTGCTGGTCTGAAAAATTGCCCTGGACCTGTTCCTTGTATTCCAAATTTTTTCACAAGCGTACCATTTTGATTGAATATTCTAACACAATGCTGTGCCCTATCAGTAACAATAATATTTCCATCTTTGTCACAAGCAACACCCCAAGGTCGAGGGAAGAGATCAGGTTCTGCATCACTGTGTTTAATTATGAGACTTACCTCAGGTAACTGAGGATTTACGATAACTGGACCATAAACGGACGGTACCGGTCTCCCGGATGCTCTCGGATTGAAATACTGAATTTGGAGCAATTGATCATTATGATTCTGTTGGCACATTACTTGAAGAAAATTACCACGACCTTTAAGAAATCTACCATCACCTATTAATCCGAGAGAACTCAATTTAACTCTACCGAGGTTGCTAATCGCACCCAAAACATGATCTGCTGTTGCAGAAAAAGATATCCAATTGTCTTTGACTACTACATTACTTAAACAATTCTTTTCAATCTTCAATATCTGAAAAAAATTTAGATTAGACATTAATTATTAATTTTAGAGCAAAATTTCAGAAAAATCTGGAAACTGGTTGACTCTGCAGCCCCGAAACTTCCCGCTGTTATATCAAAATACATATTCGAGCTCCGATAAGCAGTTTTTGAATTTTTTTTTCACGATTTTGCTTATTGAAATCATTGAATTCGGACAAAAATCAATAAATACGATTAAAACACAACGTTAAATGACTTTTGAATCTGACCAGAGCCTTCATATATCAAATACCCGAGAAAAGTGTTAAAAAACAGTGATTTTCCTTATACTTTTCGGATAATAACACTTGAACTAACGAATCGATTGCAATAAAATCTATAGTGATCGAAAGAGACTATAAAATGGTAGAATTAATTCATTTTTAGGTATATTTGATAAATTATGTCTTGTTATCCAAGAAAAATGAGGACAATTATTACACTCATGCCAAAAGTAAAGGAACAGAAAAATTTTAAAAATTTTTTAGTGATTTTTGCAAGGCTAACTTTGTGAAAATAACCGTATCGAGATTTAAAAAAAAGCATTTTATAGCTTAAAATCTCTAGTCACAATGCGTATTGATTAAAATTTTTTAAAGCTATGACTATCATGCAAACATGAAAAATACCACGAGACAAACTCTCTCTAAACATGAATCAGTGAAATAAAGGAATAAGGTACCCATGGGTAATAAGGCCTGTCGAGTAATAAGGCCTAAGTGATAGAAATGATATTTAAAATAATCGCCTCCGCTAAAGGCTACTCTAGTAGAAGGGTCTTGCATAGAGATGTTACGACAAATTTATAGGGTCCCGACACCACGTTTCCTGTCTTCTATATTTTATCATCCGTCATATGCTGTCGTAGCGTTTATTGTTGCTAAATTTCAGTGATGATTCATCTCTAACACCAATTTTATTAACTATAGTTAAACTATTCCAGTTTGTTTAACCCGTAGGCCTTACTACCCAACTGTAGTAAAATAAGGCCTATTCGTATGGTTTTTGTTAAAGTATAATTTTTTGTTTGTTTATGGTAAAAATTACCATTACTTCATTACATTTTATGGCTAATGTATTTTGAAATAAAGATTAACAATACATTTCGATAATTAAATGCAATATTTTCGATTCTATTCAAAATTCCCCTTACCTAGGATTTGAATTAGTGAATATTCACTTATTTCACTAATTCATGTTTAGAGGGATTTTATAAATTTTTTTTCCCAAAGAGTCCACGGGCCGTGGAAAATTTTTTCCAGTTAAACGAAAAAAGATACTTTTAGCTTTGATCATCGATATCTCAGCTGTCAATGATCGCACGGTAAATTGAGGGATGTCTTTAAATATGCCTTCAATAACCCTATCAATTTTTACGTTGATCCATCAAACCGTTTTTTGGGCTGATCAATAAAAGTTTAAAACAATTAAAGGAAAAAGTTTTGAAAGGATCATTAAAATGAAAAAATAATTTTTTTTTTTACTTTTCTGCCATTTTTGCGTTAGTCACTCAGTAAATGTAAAAAAAAAAGAGATATAAATAATATTTCCAAAAAATGTAAAAAAAATAAATTTCGAACACAAAAAAAAAGTCCGATTTTTGTCTCGCGGTATTTCTCATGTTTGCGCGATAGTTGTAGCTTTTAAAAAAATTCAATCGAAATTCATTAAAACTAGAGATTTTAAGCTATAAAATGACTTTTTAAAAATTTCGATACAATTATTTTTCACAAAGTTACAGCTTTGCAAAAATCTCTAAGTAATTCCTAAAATTTTTCTGTTTTTTTTTTTTTTTAATTTTTGGCATGAGTGTATTTTTTTAAATATTTCATTGCCGATATCTTTTAAATTTTAGACCGATTTTGATGTTTGAGTTTAGCGTTTGACGTAATTTTCTAGTCTCAAGAGCGGGAAATTAAAAAACAATAAGTTTAGAGGAAAGATATAATATTTATTCATGTTTCTTACCTGACTTGAAATTCCTTCTCTAGTAATGAAAAAGTTTACAGGATTTCCAGCGATATTAGATAGATTCTTGGCGTTAGTGATTTCTTTAGATTGCAACAATAGTTGTTTTATAGTATTTTTCAAATTGTAATCTTGAAATTTTAAAAACTCAAATTTCTGATCTCTTATTTCGTCAATACGTTTATAAAGTTCTTCTTCTCGTTTTCGTAGAGCAAACCTTGCTTGCTCTATACATAATGAAACATCTTTTTTAGCTTCAGATGCGTTGTATTCAAGATTTTCTGCGGTCTTCTGCAATTTTTTATTTTATTATTAATTACAATAATCATTATTAATTCAATACTTTCGATCACTTATTTTTCTAAGGCTAATCTATTTACTTCGATAATTTTATTTTTTAATAAAAATATTATCATTTTAAGTAAATAAATAAATTAAGTAACAAACATATAATCCATTATGCAATTAGTAGGCTGCCAGAGAACTACGAGAGGCTGTCAGAGTATGTTTTTATACGTATGTCAATAGCAAGAAACATAAAAATAAATAAATATTATAAATAATAGTAAAAAAAAACTATAAAAAATATTTGACAGTTTTATAGTTATTGCAGTTTTGTTTTTTAGCTAAACGAATTAACAACAAGTAAGTAAAATGATAAAAAATAAAAAAGAATGTAGTAAACATGTAGGTTAAGTTTTTTCACATTCATATCAAAGTCAAAAAATGATACTAAAGAAAAAATCAAAGTGAAAAATAAATAATTATATAATAACAACATATATACTTTCACATGAGCTTGCTTACAATTTTAGTAATAATAGCCTCCCGTAACTTCGAAAGTAACCACTTAGAACGCTTCAGTCGATTTAATTTCCCCTCCCATGGCTTTACTCAGAGCGAATACCACTAAAGCCACCATAGGAAAAAATATACGAAAATGAAAAAACAAAAACATGATGTCTAATTATCTTGTATCAGATTTAGAGCTATATGAAGACGTAAACACTTAGAGATCTTTTGCAAGATACTTTCGAGAAATTGTAAAACAAGACTACTACAAGATTGTCTTTGTGCACAGTTTTTTGGACAAGTTTATGTAGTTTCTATCAAAATATTCTTGTGATCAATATCTTGACCATCAATTTGTGATGGAAATTGATACTCAGGCTTTTATACTATACTATAAACACATATAATCACGATGACGGTTTGTACTATTAAGAACTTTAAAAGTTAATCTCTTATTCTTACTTTGTTTATAATATAAGTATATATTAGTGAATCGCTTGTATATTTCCCTTTTATACATAAATTGTAGTATTCAATTAATTTGGGCCTAAGATACAAATTATTATTTAAAATATTAAAATGTAATTGAAATCTAAGTATAATTTATCATTTATTTTTTTCCGTGCCCGTACTTCTTCAAATTTCGATTTAGCTTAGATATTTTCGCATGTACGTGTTTGCGTATTCTTCATACAAAACTAGTTTTAGGACTGATGTAAACCAATCCATACAAACGTAACAGCATTAAGCTATTAAGATTTCCATATAACTTTTTAAAATTGTTTCTACTAATAAAGTAACATCAGTACTATTTTGATTTTTTTTTTTAAATTGAATAAATTTCTTACCTGAACTGCGATTAAATTTTCTTGTAGTTTTGCTATACGAAATTTTATATCATTCAAAGTCTGATTACTCTGAATATCTGCAAGTCTAGATGCATCAATTAAATTCATTGTCGTATGACCTTGATGTTGATATATCTCACAAAAACTACAGAGTGTTTTATTACAAGAATGACAATAAAATACAGACGTATGTCTACAATAATGAGATTCCTGTTGAGTCGGGGTTGATGGATTTGAATATTGTACCATTTGAGAACTGGATGGAACTAGCGCTGAACTTGTAACTAATGGAACTTCATCAACTTTGTTATTAGAGTTCTATTAAAGAAAAAAAAAAAATTAAAGATCATGAATATCGCTGACTTCTATAAATATCGATGAACATTAAAATTACCGTATCCTGAAGTTTTGCGCAAATTTCACTATTCAAATTTGTATAATCACGATCTTGACGATTTTGTGTGTCATTAGCAGAAGTTGACTGGCGATCACATGAAAGCCCATTTACAGCTTGACGAATATTATCAAGTAAGAAATCGACACCAAAGTCATATGGAGATGTTCCATAAGAGGGAGAACTCCTACTTGGCGATGCAGTTCCTGGTGGACTTGGACTCCAGCATTCAGATCCAATGCTTCCCTGTGGTGAATGACTTAGACTCTATAAATTTCACAATATAATTAATGCCATGTATTTTTAATATTAAAATTGTTGTTAACCAATATTTTTAGTATGATTTATAATCAAAAAAATTTGATAGATAACAACGACAAAATAAACAATGTTAAGATTTACGTAAATCTTACTTGAATTGACGTATAACTGAATTCAACAATAGCAAATTTACGCAATCAATATCAAATAAGTAACACTAAGTGCATAACTTTCTTAATCAGTATCTAAAAAATTCAAAAACCGTAAAATGATAGCATACCTCGCGAAAAGTATTAAAGCCTCCAAATAGAGATGCTCTTATATTAATTGCAGGAGATAATTGATATGGACAGCCTATTCCAGAGATTTGACCTAGATGATCATATGTATTTATTTCATCCATTGCAATAGTTTTTGTAGTTACACAAAGAAATTATTTGTAACCGGGAAGTTCCAATAACTGATGCTCTGTAACATAAAATTTATACAGTTTAATTTCAAAATATCTCTTTCTACCAGGAACATCATTATTTTTATTGCAAATTATGACAATTTAAACTACCCTGATGTATCTATTCATTTATTTATTTACTTTGCATAGACCTAACAACCCTAGTAACATGTGATTGAGCAAGATTCTGGAGTAAGCCTCAAGGTTACGCTGCAAATACTGACAGTCTGCGAGTGATTTAAATTTGAGTAGAACTTACCATCATCAGTAACCCAGACAGCATTCAAATCAGAATGACTGCTTTACGACGTCTTTTTGAAGGAGTCCTCAAGAAGTCTTATGATGACTTCTTAAAGATGTCATTTTTAAGAACTCTTAATTAAGAGTTCTTGAAGACTCCATAAATCAGATGTCAGTGTTTTGATGTCTAAATGTATTCTTTTTTAAACTTCTTTATGAAGTCAAAACTAAGAGCTCCTTAAAGACGTGATGGTAAATTCATAATGAAGTCTTATTTACGAACTCAGAAAAAAGAACTCTTTGAGAACTTTTTTTAAAGACGTCTTACTGAGTTCGCTAGGTGGCTCATTCGACATCGTGAGAACTTCTTGAAGACTTCTTTAAGATGTTGATGAGACGTCCAAATCATAAATAGGAACTCATTTAGAACTCATTAAGACGTCATTTTGCTATCTGGGAAAGAGTTCAAAGAAACAGGAAATGAAATCAGAGAGCGGGTTAATAAATATTAAGAATTGTAGTGTAGGGAGGTATGAAGGAGAATAGCATTCGTTAAATAAGACAGTGTTGCGTTTATTCTCAAGATAAGATATCAGTAGATTGAGTAATCGAATATTAAGACCTAGGTCCTCAGACCTGAAAACAAGTATTCTTGTATCATCTGCGTATCAAATGCATTGGAGAAGTCATTCAATCATGTCAACCTGTTCACTATTTGAAATAGCCTCATATATATACTGCGTAAATAGGATAAGATAAGTGACGGTAGAGTGCTATTTTAAAAATCCGTGCAGTGCATCTGAGACTGATAGCTTAACATATGGCAATAGTCTTTCATATACAAGCATCTCAAAATTTTTTGCAAATGCTGGAATGATTGATAAGGGTCTATAATTATTAATTGAAGCATTCTTTCCTGACTTCAATATGGGACACACTTTAGACAGCTTCCAAATTAAAGGAAATGTGCCGCTGATAAGGCAACGATTAAATATCAATTTTAGCGCGTTTGCAAAACAGCGAGCACGAGCCTTGACAATGGTGCAAGGTATATCGCCTCATCTTGACGACGATTAAGAAAACTTATTTGAATCCAAATCGTCCCAAATGCTCAATTCATCTTCCTTAACTAGGGTAGCTGAAATAGGCATACAACATCATAGACGTAAGAGGATCAGAAGCTAAAATCTTTGAAATTGTTATTTCAGAAAGAATTTGCTGTAAAAATTCACTTTTGCCCCTTCTTATTATTTAACCCATCAGCACTCCCGTTATGAGCATTTTGCTCACAGAAAACTATTCAAACTCTAGGATGTCGCTGTAGTGCAAGCGAGACACTAAAAAACACGGGAGTACTGAAGGGTTAAAAGACTGGTTGGTTCTCACACACGGAAATCAAACAAGGTGCTGCAACAGGGCGCAGTCTTGTGGGAGCAACAGGACATAATCCTGCTGTAACAACAGGATTTGCATGTTACAGCAACAGGACACATTCTGTGAAAGCAACAAGATAAAATCCTGTTCCTTATCTTTTTGATTCAAATAAAAAAAGTTATTTAATTTACTGAATCAGAATTGATTAAGCAATCACACCAAAAACAGCACAGCTGTAATAGATTGCGCCAAGTACACGTTCAAATTGCAATAATATATTTACTATTCTACAAAAATATTTGGAATCACTAAATAATGACAAGTTAAGATGTAACATTCTGCAATAAAACAGATGATAGATCGGTTCAATTGATATAGATGTACTTAATACAAAAAAAAAAATTGGTAAAAAAGACAGAAATCATTAAAATATCGAATATTTGGAATTTTTTTTAATTAAAAAAGAAAAAAAAAATTTTTTAGAAAATATACAAATGAAAAAAAAAATTGGTTGAACGTACTTGGTGTGTGCGTTAACGCAAAAAACTTGTTATGTCATAATTTGTAAATGTTTTACAATCAGATGATATACTTATTTCGCTTTAATAATGCACACCAAGTACGTTCAACTAATTTTTTTTTTCATTTGTATATTTTCTAAAAAAATTTTTTTTCCTTTTTTAATTAAAAAAAATTCCAAATATTTGATATTTTAATGATTTCTGTCTTTTTTACCAATTTTTTTTTTTTGTATTAAGTACATCTATATCAATTGAACCGATCTATCAACTGTTTTATTGCAAAATGTTACATTTTAACTTGGCATTATTTAGTGATTCCAAATATTTTTGTAGAATAGTAAATATATTATTGCAATTTGAACGTGTACTTGGCGCAATCTATTACAGCTGTGCTGTTTTCGGTGTGATTTCAAATCTTTTTGTAAAGGCATTATTATATATATATATATATATGGGTGTTTCAAAATAAACATTTCTTTTTTTTTTTAAAGTCTTATGGTCTTAAAAGTTAGTTTTAGGTATTAGAAAAATCCTCCCAAAAGAGTAGCTTGAAAGCTCAATCCTGCTAAGAGCTCAATCAATATTAATTTTCTCATTTGAATTACGTGTAAAAAAAATTTTTTTTTGTTTTTTAAATATAAAAGTATTTGAAAAAATTTTTTTCGAAAATCATAGTACGTGGTCTTGTAGCAAATTAAATTCTCTACAAAAAAGCTTTTAAGTATTTTCTTCGTACAACTAACAGAAAAAAAAGTTATGAAGCTTGAAACAATAGTGAATTGAAAAACTTAACGTAAAGATAATTTCCGGATTTTATTACGTGTACAAGTTTATATGGTGAATCTATATGCTATGTATAATCAGTAAGGTGGTTTAAAAAGATTTCTGAAATCATACTTAATTTCGTAATAATTTCGAAAGAAAAATATTTTTTTTAAGAATTAAAAATTTTTTTTCTGTATTTTTAATTTAAAAAAAAAATTCTGTTCTGAAAGTAAGGAAAATTTTTCCCATTTGTTAAAAAAAAAATTGACAGATAACATTAGTTCAGAAGAAAAAACCTAAATTTCTATTAAAAAAGCTGTTTAATATAATGGAAACATGAAGTTATACTATTAGTATATTAATATAGTTTAAAGCTTCATAACTTTTTTTCTGTTAGTTCTCCGGACAAAACAATCAGAAGCTTTTTTGTAGAGAATTTAATTTCCTACAGAACTGTATGCTTCGATTTTCGAAAAAAAAAAATTTTTAATAAGCGGCGGTCGCGCCACCACGTTCGCACACATGTATATATATATATATATATATATATATATATATATATATATATATATATATGTTTTTGAACGTGTATTTGGCGCAAGACACGACCGTGTCTCCGGATTGTTTTTTATTTAAATACTTCTATTTTATCTCTGAGAATACATCACTTGAAATTTTCATTGATCATTTAAGTTCAAAAAGAAACACTCTGTTGCTTCACGTATATATGAAAGAGAAGATATATATGTATATCATCGACTTAAAGGTAACCTACTTAAATATCTGAACAAGGCGAGGTCAGTAAAACATACTCTGCATGATCGACTTCAATATTTGGCAAAATTATACGAATTTATTTACCCTCAAATTTTAGGTGTTTTAATTAATACTTCTTTACAATTGGATAGAGGGTAGACAAAACGAGAAACCCCCAAAATTTTATATTTTTAATGGTTTTTCAACATTCCAAAATCGCTTCTGTGGATATAATTGAGCGTTATTTTGAATTTTTTTTTATTAAACTTTTTCAAAAATCAATTGTCAGTTAAAAAATATTATCGACTTTTGTTGTATGATAAAAACTATTTAAACTTTGTTATTTTTCTTTTGTATCCAATAATCATGTAAAATATAATTTTTCTTCATGTAAATTACTTACAAAAAAATTTAATTAAATCGAATTCATTTCGAATTCAGAAATTTTTTGTTTTTACCTCTTTTAGGGAGTAGCCCCCTTTCCCGGAAAAATAAAAAATTTTTTTTGAAAGGTTGTTGTTGCATTACTCATAAACCGCTCAAGCAAGTTAGCTCAAAAGTACATCAAAGCTAAGCCTCAAAAAGTTGTTTCGAATGCTACAAACCACAAGCAAATCGGTCAATTAGATTCAAAGATATCGAAATGTATTTTTTTTTCGTCCAAGCATTTTTTGAGCTCAAGTGTACAAAAATTTACTGATTATACCGTTTTTGAACTCTGAGCACAAAAATCGCAGAAAATTTTAGGGTTGACTTACAAGGTCAACTGATTTTCAGATTTTTTTTCTGTGACCGTTTTTGCTGAGTAATGGCCTTTTGAATATGGTCGAAAAATTTCGAATTTTTAAAAATGTTTCTCAATTTTTGTGACCAGTGACCTACATTTCAACAAATAGAATTTATAAGCTTTACAGAACTACAATTCTTCACGTAAAAACAGAATGTAGCCGCACCATTGCAGTAGCACTGCGTGGGTTTTTGAAAGCTGTAGCACCGCTGCACTGCAGCCATAATATTTACAAAATCAAATTCTCGCAATACTTTGAGAAATCTATAAAACCACAACCACCGCATTACGACTGAACCACATTAAATATCGATACTTTTTAACATAAGATATATTTGCCACATGAAAGCATGCAGCTATGCTTCGGCGCCGGTGCGTCTATGTCGAGGAAGTGAATACTCAGCATACGGATTTTCCGCCAAACGGCACCGGTGGAGCGGGATCGCGACTACATGGTGCGAGCACCGTGCAGCTATGGTGCAGCAGTAAATACAATTTTTTATATTTTTTCATTTAAAAATATAAATTTCCATTTTTAATCGTCTATCTTTAAACAGTGAACTCATTACCAAAAACCAAAAAAAAATGCATTAAAACTCAATTTAAGGAAAACTAGCTAAGAAATAAAAAAAAATCATGTTCAATATTAATTTTTTAGTTATTCAAACAATATAGTTTATATAAAATTTACGGAAAAGTTTTTAAAAATTCTCATTTAGTTTCTCACGAAAAACTTAATTTAAAAAAAAATAAATGCTTTATGTATTACAAATATTATAATTTTCATATCAACTACATGTGGCCAAAAAAAAAAATAATTTCGACCATATAATTAATAAGTTTAGTTATCCTGTTACTCTTGCGTAGTAATAGCAAACTGTGCTTACGTTTTTCTCTTTAACAAATGAGCCGTTTTGAACAATGATATTTTAGATTGCTAGACTACAGAGTGACTCATCGAGCCTCTTTCTTAATTGTCCGTTTAGAGGATTAGTTTGAACATAAAGCTTGGGCAAAAATTACCATAGACCCTTCTTAGATGAAATATGTTGCCCCTGGTCAAAATGCAACAGTACAAAGTATATAAACGAAGATTTGGGCATAGTGAGTACTTTTCAAAAGATATAGACCTGCATCGAATTTCTAAGAATTCACTACTACATTTTAAGACCGGTCGGACTGCTAGCTCTAATACAAAGTGAGAAAGTTAAAATATACTTTTAGGAAAATTTTATGTGAAATATTTAACGCCGGAGAAAGGGAAAAAATAATTATTAATTAATATATATAGTTTATAATATGTTTTAAACCGTCAATAATATTTGAACTATAATTTTAATAAAAAAATAAACAATAATAAAAACAAATGAATAATTAATAAATAAAATTAATAAAATAAATCAATAAATAATAATTATTAATCTTTTTTTTGTTATTTTCAATAAACTTACCTCAGCTGGAGCAATTTCAAATTACATCAGTCGCAATGGAATGAATTAACTTGCCGGTAAATCAGAGCTTGAATGAAATAATAATATTCAAGACGAATAAACAAAATAAATCTTGAGAGAACACTTTAATTGCTTATAAGTTCAAGCAGTTCGAAAAATAACCAAATTAAAAAGTAAACACTTATGGATAGAAAATGGTTAAAATAATTCAGGTACTTTAAGTTTGAGGTGAAATTTGGAATTGGACACAATACACACGATACACCTCACAAGCTACCCTGACTGTGTCTGAACTCATGTGATCATTCTCTCACTTGATGGTTGCAAGTAACTACCCCTCTTTTCAGCTAACTACCACACTCTTCGTTATTCTACCAATCACAGAGTCTGGTTTTCACCTCACCAAAGTATCTACTATGACGACAAACGCGCGCCCTTCAAAACTAGTACTGACGTACCTACCGCCTACGACATCAATCCTACCCCCCAACGGTTTTTGCTTTTCCCAACATGCGAACATCTTTTCAGAGTTTGAAGCTGTGTATTAATTGTCGGTTCAATTATAGTTTATTTATCCTACCAATTGCGAATGCTCTATTAGTCTAATTTTTCATATTTTCATCAATTAAATGACAATTACGTATTATACAGTAAATATTTTAAATTTTTTAAATATTTTTTTCAGCTTTTTACTAAAATAATATTTAATATTTATCTATTATTTATTTAAAAAACGAAATAGTGAAATAGAAAGGGAAAAAGAGACACTATCCTACATACATCCAGAATGGTACGCATGTATGCGGATTCATGAGCGCTTGCGCCTGGAATTCATGAATGAGAGTAGCTTCGCTCAATGCCAGCTACGGCTATATACGACTAACTTTTACTTGCTTCGTAGGATATCTCCTTCCACCCTTATCTGACCTTGAAAAAGATTAGTCGATAGAGAATGAAACGTAAAGTATAGAAGGAGAATAAATATGCATTGTAAAATGTTCATTAAAAATCAATTACTTAAAATTTAAGAAAGGTCTATATATAGTATGTTTTTTCCAAGCTTCTCTCTCGTCTCAAACAAAACTTCTGATTGCAAAATTAAAAACGAGTATTGATGAGTCACTATAATCTAGCAATCTATGTATTTATTTTTCAACAAAGTTTATTTGTTTGAGAAAAACGTGGACAGAGTTTCCATTTACTGCGCAAGTGCAACAAGGATAGTATACCGTTTGTTCACTTGAATGTGATAGAGAAAACAGTTTAAACACCTGTTAAATAAATTTATTTAATTATAATTGTAATTTTACTATTCGTATTACCAGTTGATTGTTTTCGTTTATTAATTCAAACCTTCAGTGGCAAACATAAAATAAAAATGTAGAATTTACTGCTACATAATAATCGATTCTCCATCCAAAACTTTTTTTTTTGTATAAACAATTGTAAGCGCACGAATGTATATAATACTATATAAAATTGTTATTGAGAGGGGTTTGCCGATGATCTTGTCTAAGTTTTTCTCCCAAATTAAAGCTTTTATCAAAAGATACATACCAAACCCTTATGCACTACTGAATCATCTAGCTTTCAAAGGTCTAATTTAGTGGAAATTTCCATTCGGCTTCGAGAAAAATCTGGACAATCCCTGATTTGCCGTACAAGTGCAACAAAGACAGTTCTATTCGTCTCCTTAAGTGCGATAGAGAAAAAAGTGCAAGGCGCCCTTAACACACTCTAAGATTGCGTCGAATAAAATAACTTTAATTTATCACATTTCTTGATTTCGCTAATAAATTTTTGATTGCTTCAATGCATAAAATTAATTGGTTCACTGATAGTTGTTATTTATGGGTAATTGTATAAAACATCCTGAGTCAAAACTAAAAAAGTAATTTGAGCTTCAAAAGCCTCAAAAGAAAGTGATATGTTGTTTAAGACATCGATTTCCTAAAAGTAGCGTATGAAGAAGTAAATCACTTTCTTTAAATGGTATTTTTACCCTCCATGACCTACCATGTATTTTAAGATGCTACTCAACTCCTCAATGCCCTCAATACTAGTCCTGCAACTCCTATGTATTATTTAATCATTTTTAACTATAGATTATATTATCAGAAATTATTTGAGGTCATAATACCAAACAACGGTGTGAAAGAAAACCCTCCGCATTAAAAGTCATCACTGAATATTTCGCACCGTCAATTGACACCCAGCACACCCCACAGAATGAGAGTAGCTTCGCTCAATGCCAGCTACGGCTATATACGACTAACTTTTACTTGCTACGTAGGATATCTCCTTCCACCCCTATCTGATCTTGAAAAAGATTAGTCGATAGAGAATGAAACGTAAAGTATAGAAGGAGAATAAATATGCATTGTAAAATGTTCATTAAAAATCAATTACTTAAAATTTAAGAAAGGTCTATATATAGTATGTTTTTTCCAAGCTTCTCTCTCGTCTCAAACAAAACTTCTGATTGCAAAATTAAAAACGAGTATTGATGAGTCACTATAATCTAGCAATCTATGTATTTATTTTTCAACAAAGTTTATTTGTTTGAGAAAAACGTGGACAGAGTTTCCATTTACTGCGCAAGTGCAACAAGGATAGTATACCGTTTGTTCACTTGAATGTGATAGAGAAAAAAGTTTAAACACCTGTTAAATAAATTTATTTAATTATTATTGTAATTTTACTATTCGTATTACCAGTTGATTGTTTTCGTTTATTAATTCAAACCTTCAGTGGCAAACATATAATAAAAATGTAGAATTTACTGCTACATAATAATCGATTCTCCATCCAAAACTTTTTTTTTTGTATAAACAATTGTAAGCGCACGAATGTATATAATACTATATAAAATTGTTATTGAGAGGGGTTTGCCGATGATCTTGTCTAAGTTTTTCTCCCAAATTAAAGCTTTTATCAAAAGATACATACCAAACCCTTATGCACTACTGAATCATCTAGCTTTCAAAGGTCTAATTTAGTGGAAATTTCCATTCGGCTTCGAGAAAAATCTGGAAATTCCCTGATTTGCCGTACAAGTGCAACAAAGACAGTTCTCTTCGTCTCCTTAAGTGCGACAGAGAAAAAAGTGCAAGGCGCCCTTAACACACTCTAAGATTGCGTCGAATAAAATAACTTTAATTTATCACATTTCTTGATTTCGCTAATAAATTTTTGATTGCTTCAATGCATAAAATTAATTGGTTCACTGATAGTTGTTATTTATGGGTAATTGTATAAAACATCCTGAGTCAAAACTAAAAAAGTAATTTGAGCTTCAAAAGCCTCAAAAGAAAGTGATATGTTGTTTAAGACATCGATTTCCTAAAAGTAGCGTATGAAGGAGTAAATCACTTTCTTTAAATGGTATTTTTATCCTCCATGACCTACCATGTATTTTAAGATGCTACTCAACTCCTCAATGCCCTCAATACTAGTCCTGCAACTCCTATGTATTATTTAATCATTTTTAACTATAGATTATATTATCAGAAATTATTTGAGGTCATAATACCAAACAACGGTGTGAAAGAAAACCCTCCGCATTAAAAGTCATCACTGAATATTTCGCACCGTCAATTGACACCCAGCACACCCCACAGAATGAGAGTAGCTTCGCTCAATGCCAGCTACGGCTATATACGACTAACTTTTACTTGCTACGTAGGATATCTCCTTCCACCCCTATCTGATCTTGAAAAAGATTAGTCGATAGAGAATGAAACGTAAAGTATAGAAGGAGAATAAATATGCATTGTAAAATGTTCATTAAAAATCAATTACTTAAAATTTAAGAAAGGTCTATATATAGTATGTTTTTTCCAAGCTTCTCTCTCGTCTCAAACAAAACTTCTGATTGCAAAATTAAAAACGAGTATTGATGAGTCACTATAATCTAGCAATCTATGTATTTATTTTTCAACAAAGTTTATTTGTTTGAGAAAAACGTGGACAGAGTTTCCATTTACTGCGCAAGTGCAACAAGGATAGTATACCGTTTGTTCACTTGAATGTGATAGAGAAAAAAGTTTAAACACCTGTTAAATAAATTTATTTAATTATAATTGTAATTTTACTATTCGTATTACCAGTTGATTGTTTTCGTTTATTAATTCAAACCTTCAGTGGCAAACATATAATAAAAATATAAAATTTACTGCTACATAAAAGTCGATTCTTCATCCAATATATGTACTTTTTTTTTGTATAAACAAATGTAAGCTTTTAAGCGTATACAGCTCTATAAAACTTTTATTGAGAGCGGTCTGAAGATAATTTTGTCTGTCTTTATGCCAAATGAAAGCTTTTATTACAAGATATATACCAAAGCTCGGTACACTACTGTGTCATCTTGCTTTCAAAGGTCTAATTTAGTGAAAATTTCTATTCGTCTCCTCAAGTACGTAAGAGAAAAAAAGTTCAAGTCTCTCTTAACACATTCTAAGAATGCATCGTATAAAACAACTTGTAATTTGTCATGATTGTTGATTTCGCTAATTAATTTTTGATTACTTTAATGCATAAAATTAACTGGTTCAGTGATACTTGATAGTAATGAACGTAATGGATAATTATATTATTGGGTATATCAAACATCCTGAGTCAAAACTAAAAAAGTAACTTGAGTCTGAAAAACCTCAATTGTTCTGATGTTGGGCTTGCTGTTGAATCTAATATGTTATTTAAGTCCTCAATGTCTAAAAAGTAGCGTATGAAGGAGTAAATCACTTTCTTCAAATAGTATTTTTACCCTCCATGGCCTACCATGTATTTTCAAGTGCTACTCAAATCCTCAATGCCCTAAAAGTATAGCATATGAAGGAGTAAATCAGCTTCTTAAAAAAATATTTTAACCCTCCAAAGCCTTCCATAGTTTTTATTTGTAACTTCAAATTAGCTCAATTTTTTAACATGATATTTTTACAATAATAGCTGCTAGTCCAGTTAAAACTCCGAGATGGGAGACATTTCTCGAAGTTGGTGCAAATTCAGTTGGAGGTCTAAGATGTCACTCACCAATACCTCCTAAAATAAAAAAATCACCACCCCAGGGTAATTAAAAAAAATAAAAAGACCCCCAAAAATAAATTTTTTGCAAATATTTTATGAACAAAAAAAAAAAATTGGAAATGAACATGTAATAAAGTTTTGAAATTTCGAAGCGTAAATATGCTGAATTTTTATAAGGATAAGCTATTGAAGTCGAAAAATGTGGGTGTATAGCTTCACTACTTACATTAATATTTCTGACGTCACCAGGATTACTCGTTCTAACACGTTTAAGCCCATAGCTACAATGAGGGAGAAGTTGATGATAGATATGTTGTCAGGTACCTAATTTTTGCATCGGGATATCCCAACAAGTTCCCGACCGGTTTCCGACTGGGTTAGACCTACTCGGCATGCTACAGTAATTCCCAATTGGAACCTAATATATCCCTGGTAGGAAGGGACCACTGGCCAAGGCTCGGACCAGGCATTGGTCAGTCGTCATGCCAGAGTTCCGAGCCTTAGCGCGAGCCTTGGCTAAACATCGGGCCAAGGATTGGCCCAGGCCTAGGGTGATAACTATGTCGCCAAGCCTTGGCAAACAAAAAAACCAGGCTTGGGCCAAGCCTTAAGAAACGAAAAATCGAGCCTTGGCCAAGGCTTGGGAAACAAAAAATCAAGCCTCGGCCAAACCTCGGAAAGCAAAAAATCTGAAGCTCGCGCAATGCTCGATCTAAAATATTATTATTTAAATAAATCAATATAATTAAAAAAAAGTTTGATCACATTTTTATCGGCATTACATCAGAGTGTAAATAACTAATTTCTGAATTAATGGGAAATAACGAATAAAATTATTTGGGCGCTACCGGGGTTTGAACTGAGATCCTTCTGTTTACTAGGCCGGGACGATTTTCACTGTGCTAAATCTGATGTCCAGATGATCATAATTTTTTTGCTTGTTAAATTATTTAAATACAATTTAATTCAAAAATATTAGATCGTAAAGATGAGGTGACATGTAGTTTTCTTTAATGAACTTAAAATTGTCTGTTGAGTAATGGAATATATTTATTAATTTGTAATTTCATGATTTAATATAAATGAATAAATTAAGAGTAAGATCAAGTAGCATTATTAGGAAAGGAGGGGGGGGGGCAAAAGGGGGTAGAGTAGGCAAAACGGAGTACTCCCAAAATATTAAAAAAAAAAATTTTTTTTTTTTTTTCGTCTAATTGCTATAAATCCGATATATTTGCGCATTTTTAGCCCTACACATGACACCTGGGGCAAAATGGACCATCCGAAAATTCTGAAAAAATGATTCATATTTTTATCATCAAATTAAAAAAAAATTAATATATTAATCCATTTTTCGGCTGATTATCTATACCTGGGGCAAATTCAGCCACTAAAAATATTCGAGAATAATATTTTATTTATTAATTGATAAAATTTTTGAAATAATGTCAAATAATCTGTAATCTAAAAAATAAAAAAATACGTTTTTTGGGTTCGGAATAATAGCAAATAAAAAATATAGAATTGTTTTTTCTGTTTATTGAATAACAATTAATAATTAAGCTAATCGAAGGGAAACGATTTATTAATCCAATGATGTGAAATGTACCCCATTTTGCCCGCCAAAAATAAAAATTTCATGTTTACTAAAGTTTTGTACATAGAAGTAACTAATCAAATGGAAATTATTGATATTAATCGTATGCTCGGTAGACCGTTATGCCCTGGTCTTCTCTATATACATATATATAGATACATGTAAACTTGATAATTTGAATATTAAATAAAAATTTAACACAGGCTGAGGCATTGGCCAATGGTCAGTTGCCAAGGCTCGGCTTGACAAAAATTAAACTATCGGGCCCAGCCTCGGCCGATCCTTGGGCCAATGGTCACTACCCAAGGCTCGGCTTAATTTAATGAAACCAATGGACCAAGCCTCGGCCTAGACTTGGGCCAATGGTTAGCTTCCAAGGCTTGGCTGAACGTAATCAAACCATCGGGCCAAGCCTTGGCCGAGGCTTAGGCCAATGGTCAGCTGCCGAAGCTTGGCAAGTGACAACAGGGCCAAGGCTCGGCCTATAGTCATCCTTGGCGATTCCTACCTGGGTATCGGTTACTATTAATATACATATGTATTTTTGCACTGAAAAACGTTCTAATCATTCTAGATGATCGGAATTAAAAATTTAGCATAATAAACACAATTACTTAATTTTCTGAGTGTACTACCATTTTCCTCCAAGTTACAGTAAATTGAAATTTGCTTAAATATTTACAATTTTTTTTGTATCCTTTAATTTCTGTGACCAGTATATTCGAAAAAAGGGAGCATATTAACGTTTGACACCCTCGCTAACCACCTTGAGAGTTAATTTTAGGAAATCTGTGTTATGAGAGATAGCTACATGCCATAATAAATGTTCATGCCAAATTTGAACTCGGAAACACATATATTTGAAAAACGGGAGCATATTAACGTATGCCCCCCCCCCTCCGAACCTCTTTAGGAGTTGATTTTAGCAAAGCCGTTATATGAGGGATACTTACATCCTTAATAAACGCTCATGCCGATGTAAAACTCTGTAACATATTATTTGAAAAACAGAAGTATATTAACGTTAGACGCCCACGCAACCCTTCTTAGGAGTTGATTTTAGTAAAGCCGTTATATAAAAAATACCTACATTACATCATAAGCGTTCATACCGAATCTCAACTCTGTAACACATATATTTTAAAAACGGGAGTATATTAACGTATGACGCCCCCTCACATATCCTTTTTGGAACACATTTTATTATAGCCATTTAGTGAGGATACCGACATGACACCATTCAAACCGTATTTCGACTCGGCAACACATATAGTTAAAAAACACGACTGTTTAATAAAATGTGATATACGATTTAATTGACAGAAACAATTGATAAATGGAACAAAATTTAATCTACAGAAAAAAATCATAAAAAACAATTGACACGTGTTATATAAAAACAATTGATGGCTGAAATTTATCTGTTTTTTTTTGTCATACTTTTAAAATAGTATATTACACATCTAGGAAAGTAACTCGGCTTCGCCTTGGCCAACAATTATATGTGATCTGAGGCTTTCTTATTTACTTCCCGTGGTGTGTTTACTATTTTTCGCGTCGACGGAGGCGGAAAGCGGCAACTTCGTTTTGCACAGAGGGACGAAAGTTGACGCTTTCCGCCCGGAGGCGAGAAAAAATAATTTATGCACCCGAATTTCGATTAATAATTGATCTAAAAAGTTGCCTATATTTCAAGTGACAGTATCTTGTATATGGATAAAAAATTTCATCTCAATCAGATAACTGGTTGATTAGTTATAAACGTACAAACAGACAGAGAGACAGACAGACGAAAATTCTATAAAGAGTAGATATAGTATAAGTGGGTTATAAAAATGATATTTGATGCATAATTTAAACTAAAAACACCGTGTATAGACAAAGCCTATACTGAGAAAAAAATTTTCTTCTGACAACTAGATTTTAGTTATGACAACAAAATAATTTGATTGCCTATTGCCAATCATATATTTGTTTGTTTTAACTAAATATTTTATAATCCACCAACAAAACAAATTATTAGAGACTACAAAATATTTAGTAAAGATAAATAAGCGTTAAGTAGCAAGCATAAAATCAAATTGATTACCTGTAGAGCTTATAAAGTAGGCATAATAAAATATATTAGTGAGCCTTAGAGAATGTTATTAATAATAATTAAATATTATTTTAAAATGACAGAATATTTATGTAACAATTAGATAAATGCACATTTAGAAAAATAATTTATTTCCTTGACACGTACTTTTTTTTATGTCCTGTGACAATAATTGCTCAGGAAAATATTAATATAAAACATTTATGTCATAGTGTAATACAGGATACCCCTAGATTACTATCAAAAAGGGTTATCATTACTCTGCTAATCAACAGCGGAGAATCTATCTCATAAATGCTTTACGTTTTGAATATAATAACTCTGAAATAAGTGTCTTACCAGGGACACTACAAAAGGTGGGGGCGATCTAGTGACGAGCACCGAACTACTTCCATTACTGCTGCCTAGCACCATAACTTTTTAAATCAATAATCATTTGGTTTTAATATATATTTATTAACATCGAACAAATATATATATTTATTCTAAATGAATATATTTTTTTCGTCTAAGTAATATTTATTAGAGTTAACATAATGATATTTTGCTTTAATATTTGAGTTTGTTGGCACTACAAAATAATTTAGTTGTCTATTAAATAAATATTTTCTTAACTTTACCAAATGATTTTATTATCGTAGCAAGAGAAATATTAACGTCAACCAAATAGAGTCTATTAAATCATTTGTTAAAAACAACAAAATAGATTTTGTTGACGTAATAAAATTGAGTTGTCCCAATTAAATATCAGTTTAACAGAATTTAACAAAACGAATTTAATTGTCCGAAGAGAAATTTTTTCTCAGTGTATAGATTTATATAAACCTGATTAAAATAAACCATTTGAAATGATTTGTAACATTAAATACCCACAAGAAGGGAGATTCAAAAGTATTCAAAGTATTTAAGATTCTTTTTTTCTAATCGTTTTAAATCGTTTCTTTAATAAGGGATTAGCATAGATATATGGTCAGACCCAACCATTTTTTCCCGAGTAACCTGTACTAAACTTACTTCAAAAATTTAACTTTTGCAACTGATGAAAAAAAATAACAACTGCACTTAATCACCTGTAACGATGATAAAATGCACATTTGAAGTTTATATTAAATGAAAGTATATTAGACAAATTAGTTTTTATTACTTTATTTAGGAAGTATGATAACCAGTAGTTTTGATTACTGTAAAAATACAATTTTCATAATTCTATAATGCGCAAGAACATCAGTACATACACTATTAATTAGACAATTTTTCTAATATAACAAAAAATTCACAATTATACTAGAATTGATATTTAATGCAAAATTATAGAGCAAAAATAAATGTTTAACACTTAATCTTGCAGTAAAAATATAACTGAATATTTCTGAAATAGTTCTAACATCGGTCATAACTAATTCCTCAATTTATTTAGTAAATATTTTCACATATCTTTATAGATTATCTTTGATTAAAATTTTTTGATTTATAAATTGTTGTCACTTAGAAAATTTCATTTTCATTTAATGCAAGTCATTTAAATATAAACTTTTAAGAATACTTGTTTTTAAAATTAACGAAGACTTCTTTATCAACATCAATAATATAAAGCTGATAATCAACATCACAACTTACAGTTTTCAACACATCGTATATATTTATGATTGACCTTTTGTCAACGATCCTAACGAATTGGCATTATTCGCCACACAATTAGATACATTTAGAGACTAAAACCTCAACAATAATAAGTACGGAAAAATAAAATGTTAGTAGAAAAAGAGGATAAAGAATCCAAAAACTTTTTAACGTTATAAAAATTGAAGTCATAACTATTATATCAGTAGTTTCAAATACTGCTACTGACTCAATTTTTTTAAAGAAACAAATTCATTTTGTCCATAGCATTTTTAGTGTCGTCCATAGCAGATCCGAATAACGGTAATTTACGGTATTTTCTTGCAAAACACCGCATTTTACGGTAATTTGCGGCAAATTACGGTAGAATACAGCAAAGTGCGATTATTTATTGTAATTTGTGGCTTTTTACAGCAACACAGTAAAATACTTCACTTCATTTTGTAACTAAACTTTGCATTACCTCTTTACTTCGAATTGAAATGAAAAAACATTTTTCAACAGTATATGAGTTTTATCGACTAAATGAAAATTATTCAAATTTTTACATTTTCTGGACTTTCTTTTTTCAGTTTTGCATTAGTGTTGGTTTAGAATTAGTCTCCTTGATATTTTATTAAATATCAAAACAAAAAACAATAGTACAGTTTATACTTTTAAAAAATTAAATTACATTCTTTAAAGTATCATTCATAATTAATTTGTTCTGAAAACTATATAAATTTACATAGATTTTATCGTTAAACTTTTTCAAACCATTCAGTAAATATTTATATTTATATAACGCTCTATTTTTACAGTACACAGTCAACATTGTGGGTATATAATATTTAAACATGTCCTATTTGAAAACAGAGCATCAACTAGAAAAACTCTTAATTATTATCTTTATATCTTTTTTGCTTATAATAAAGTAAAGTTATGTACAAGCATCGGTAAATTAAAAAGTTTTTTAAAATGACTTAGGCATCTGAATGAAATTGAAGTCTCGTTTAAAATGAATTGGAAAAATATATGATCCCACTGTAAAAAATTCTGAGAAAATTTTCAACACCGCCGGTGTGGAAGTTCCACGACTTACAATTTGAAATTTTGGCCGTGTGAATTAGAACGATCACACCACCAACGGTGTAAATGTTAAATACTTGTGTTAAAAGTACTCACACCATGTAAAAACTACACCCCTTGATGGTTCACACCAAAAAAATTCCACACCAAGGATACGATGTAAAGTCCTCAAGGACCATTTTCATACTAAAAATTTTTTACAGTGCATAAATAAATTAATTCTAAAATATCGAGCTCTTTGATGTATACGACAGATATGTTTATTATTGCATACTTCTTACAACTAATTATGACGATAAATTAAATACAATAAATTGTTAAATAAAGTAAAAATTCATACCTTTGGTTTTTTACATTTTCAAACACTGAGTTGTGAAAATTCACAAATAACGTACAAAGTTTGTTTACTTTTCATTTTATTACATTTTTTCAAATTCCATATGAAAGCCTTAAAACGAAAGATATCAACTATACTAGTATTATTAGCTACTATATTAATAATATTTAAATTAATTGCATTTCTAATCTCACTTTTCAATTATTCAACTTACGCTTATTCTTTCATGTTTTGCAATATTTGTGTGGATTTTACGAAATTCTAAGAAGTCATATTGTTTAAATGATCTCATAGTTTTGTTAACTAAATGATTAATATCATGCAAACAATAATCAGTCGTATCAATTAAATAAAAATTATAAAATTAAAAATATGTCGATGTATTAAGTAAAATTCGCGCTACTTAAAATTAGCAACTCATTGAAAAACTCTGAAAAATTAACTAATTGTACAATGAGTATTATTTTAAAAAAAAAAAAAATCATCATTCAAATTTGATCACACAATACTATATGTATAAAGAAGACGATTTTGAAAAGATTAATTGAGATTAGTTATTTTAAAGTAATAGTTACTTTACTTATAAGAATAAAAAAAAATTAACCTACCACGCGCTATTTAAAAAAACTACAAAATTCCCTATTAAAAATTTTGCTTGTTTTTTTTTCAAGTCATAACTAATTTGTTAGAATTGCAACAAAAACATGACTTATATCATCATTTCAATTCAGTCTTGCATCAGTCTTACTGTATAAGTACAAGCGATGATTTTACAATAAAATCTAATTAGTTTTGCGCGTACCAATGATGAAATAAAAATAGGTTAAAACATATTTTATAATATGTCAAAAACATAAAAGGCGATATTGTCACTACTTTCTATCTTGTTAAATAATTTTTGTTTTGTTCCCAAATGATTTGTTTGATTTTTTTTTCATCTTTTTTCTTTCTGTTCTCTGTTATTTATAACTTTATTTGAACTCCACGTAAATATTTTTATTCAAAAACGTCAGCATCAAAAATTATTTTGAAAAATAACGAGTATTGAATTTTTCACTAATTGAAATGAAAAACAAAAAACTTAGACAAAACTATGACAGCTGAAAATATTCTTTTCTTCTCTTTTTTTTTTTTTTAAACTGCTTATAGCGTAGTTGAATATTATAAGAAAGTTTATGACTTCTTTAATAATCTAATGAATAAGTCAAGATGAAAAAACATGTTTATCAGAAACAAACCAATGAGCAATTTCTGCGTTTTACGCGTATAGGTAAAGTACCAATAAGAAAATATAATCAGTTTTATAGTTCAAATCGAATCTTTCTTTTTTAAACTCAAAGCTTATGATAAGATTTTCTGAACTGCTTTTTAATATACCATTATTCGATTATTACCAAAATCAACAATTACAATTCGACCTTCTGGAGTTAACGCAATACCAGCTGGACGATTCATCTGATAAGGTCCTACTCCAAGAGTTCCGAATTTGTATTTAAGATTACCTTCAGAATCTAGCACTTGTATTCTATTATTACGTGAATCAGAAACTATCATATTTCCTTCGTCATCAATGACAATTCTTTGTAATCTATAAAATTTTTTCGGCGGCTTAGTATAATCACTATTAATTATTTTGTAATCGATCATATTAGATTTTACGACCACTATGTGGTGAAGATTGAAATCCGTTATAACAATATCACCTTGCGGATTAAAAGCAACACCACGTGGTGAGTCTAATATTTTAGACGGATTTTCGTTTTCACACGAAAATTTACGTAGAAATACGCCATCTGGACTAAATAATTGAATTCGATGATTCCGTGTATCTGATACCACTATTTCGCAGTCTGTATTTGTTGCAACATCCCATGGATAATCAAACTCACCATCTTTCATACCGAATTTACCGAATGCTAATATAAATTTACCTTCCATTGTAAAAATCTATAGAAAGAAATAAAAAAAAAAAATATTAATTATCTTAATTAGAAAATCAGGGTGGCCACAAAGAAATGATTTCAAAATTCCCTGATATTTTCCGATTTTGCAGTAAAGTTATCCACCTTTTTCCCTTATTCCGAAATTATATTCATATCATTAAGAAATTCAAAGGTTTTATTATTCTTTCAATAATTAAATCTGATGATTAAATCATGTGGGAAACTAGAAAAAAAGTCTATAAAGGAAATCAACATGGCCTACTTTTGGTTATTTGATGTTAAAAGTATATAAGTTAAAATATTTAATAAGAAATTTTATGATTCAAATACACTAATCACAAAAAATAAGGGATGTCAAAAAAATACCAAATTTTAAGTGATTTTCAACAAATTGTAACTCGAAGGAAAATGGTCGTACAACAAAAACAAATTGTAGCTTCAAGCAATGAGTTTTCTGATCTGGTCTTGAAATTTTTTTACTCTGCACGGTTCCGGAGTAATTAAAAATCAATCATAATTACCGAAAAATATTATTGAAGCCCGTAGACTGTTCTTTAGGCGTGAACATTTTTTTTTTTTCGATTATTTTCTTAGGATTACTCTGTGACCGTGCATAATAAAAAATATTCAAGATCAGATCTAAAAACTGAACACTTATAGCTACAATTTACTTCTTTTTTTTTTACTATACGTCCATTTTCCTTCGGTTTACAGCCTGTTGAAAATCACTTAAAAATTTGAAATTTTTTAAATATCTCTTAATATATGTGATGAGTGTATTGTTGAAAAAAAATCTTAAATTTTTAGCTATCGCAATTAAATTCCCGGATACTTCTCAAAATTTATTAACATTTTCATGATATTTCCCGGTTGCATTGAAGTCCCTGATAATTCCCGATACTCCCGGTTTGCGGCCACCTTGAAAATATGCTTTTTTTCTATCTGAAGAATAGTAATATATTTGGTAATTACTTGAACCCGATGATTGTCTTTGTCAACTACGACGATACGTCGCCATTCATCGATAGCAACTCCTGCTGGTCTAAAAAATTGCCCTGGACCTCCTCCTTGTACTCCAATTTTTCTCACAAGCATACCATTTTGATTGAATATTTTAATACAATGATGTGTCCTATCAGTAACAATAATATTTCCATCTTTGTCACAAGCAACACCCCAAGGTCGAGGCAAGAGATCAGGTTCTGCATCACTGTTTCTAATTACAAGACTTGTCTCAGGGAATGATAAATAATCCTGAATATCTACGATAACTGGACCATTAACGGACGGTAACGGTCTCCCGGGTGCAGGCGGTTTGAAAGGATGAAGTAAATTTCCACGGCCTTTTAAAGGTCTACCATCACCTATGAATCCGAAAGAATTCAATTTAATTCTACCAAAGTTGCCAATTGCACTCAAAACATTATCTGTTGCTGCAGAAAATGATATCCTATTGTTTTTGACTGATGTACTAAGAAAACAATTGCTTTCAATCTTCGATATCTGAAAAACATTTAAATTAGATATTAACTACTAATTTTAAAGCAAAATTAAATCAAAATCTATAAACCAGCTGACTCTGCAGGCCAGCTCCAAAACTTCCTGCTGTTTTGTCAAAATACATATTCGAGCTCTAATAAGCGATTTTTGAGTTTTATTCGCGATTTCGCTCAATGAAATCAATGAATTTGAACAAATCAATAAATACGATTGAAATGGAAAGTTAAATGAGTTTTTGAAGCAAATCGGAGCGTTAATATATAAAATATTTGAGAAAAGTGTAAAGAACAGCAATTTTTTAACTTCCCGCCAAGAAAATTACAAATGTTCAAAAATTCGGGAAGTTATTGGTTTCACCCCGATTTGTGAAAATCGAAATTCCGACAGATGTCGACGTTTTGAGGTTCTAGGAAGCTATTCTGACTAAATTCATGATGATGTCTGAGTGTATGTATGTATGTACGTACGTACTATTTACGTATTATTTACTATAAATATATATATTATTTACTGTAAACACTGAAAATTTGAGCTTCATCGGTAGGGCACATTCGAAGAAGGTTCGTTCGTTCAAGAGAAACCGTTATTGAAAATATAAAAAAAAAAAAAAATTTTTTTTAGTATTTTGGAAATTTCTCAAAAACGACTCGATAAATCAATTTCAAAATCTGATCAGTTGTAGAACTCAAGAAAACGCGTCGATTGCCGCCTTGAACGTCTCAATAAGTTTATTCATTCGAGAGATATTGTTGCAAGGAGCTCAAAATGGGCGGGAAGTTTTGGGGCTGACTCACAGGGTCAACCGACAGACCGATTTTTTTATATATTTCGGATTATATCACTTAAACTAACAAAATGATTGCAATAAAATTTGTAGTGATCCAGGAAGACTATAAAATGGCATACTTGATTCAATTTTAGGTATATTTGATAAATTATATAGTTAGTTATCCAAGAAAAATAAGGACAATTATTATTTTTTTAATTTGAAATATTGCATTCGATGCCGTTTTCTAGTCTCTAAAGCTGGAAATTATTCGGAAATAATCAATTCAAGGTTTTTGATTTCATCTGAAAAAAACACACTTTTTTCTATATTTACCGTCAACGATATCTTTTAAACAAATGATTTAATTTTTATAGTTGAGGTGACATTCGACGGGGCGTAAAGATTTTTAGAGTTGGTTAGATTTTGAAAATTTTCAATTTTCTTAGCAGAAAGTTCCAAAACAATAAGTTTAGAAGAAAGCTATTACTATTGTTTACTCATTTTTCTTACCTGAGAAGAAGCTTTTGCTCTTGTACGGAAAAGGCCTACAGGATTTCCAACAACATTAGATAGATTCTTGGCGTTATTTATTTCTTTAGCAACCGCCAATAGTTGATTTATAGTATTTCTAAAATTGTAATCTTGAAATTGTAAAAACTTAAATTTCTTATTTTTCACATTGTCAATTTGCGCATAAAGTTCTTCCTCACGTTTTTGCAGAGCAAGTCTTGCTTGCTCAATGCATAATGAAACATCTTTTTTAGCTTTAGCTGCGTTGTATTCAAGGTTTTGTGCGGCTTTCTGTAATTTTTTATTTTATTATTAATTATAATAATTATTATTAATTCAATATTTTATAACATTTTCAATCACTTATTTTTCAAAGACTAATTTATTTACTTCGATAATTTTATTTCCTATTAAAAATTTGATCATATTAAGTAAATAAATAAATTAAGTAACAAACATATAATCTATTATGCAATTAGTAGGCAAAGTAAAGACTAATTGATAAGGCATTCGTTATAGTTGTAACGTTAGCAGCTTAGGAAAGAGCGTTCCAGAATTGAATATATTTTATATTATAACCATGTAACTATAAAAATATACTAAAAAAAACATAGATAGGTTAATAATTAACTGTATCATATTAAATAACATTTTATTATTAAAATGTGTCAATAACTAGGCTCGATTTTGTAGGTATGTCACAGTTATTGACCCTCAAAATTCCATCATGATTTTCAATGTTGCTGATGATGGGTTTGTTTAGCTGAATATTTATATTAATATTTTGAAACATAATTTAAATTGTTTATGTCTTAAAAAAAGTTGTTTTGTATACATATGCATATATATATATATATATATATATATATATATATATATCCTCAAATGGATAGTGGGGGTATTCGCTATGAGTGTGACTGCAGCGCCAGACAAAATATGAACTACGAGAGGCTGTCAGAGTATGTTTTTATACGTATGTCAATAGCAAGAAACAAAAAAATAAATAAATATTATTAATAATAGTAAAAAAAAAAAGTTATGAAAAATATTTGACAGTTTTATAGTTATTGCAGTTTTGTTTTTTAGCTAAACGAATCAACAACAAGTAAGTATAATGATAAAAAATAAAAAAGAATGCAGTAAACATTTAGATTAAGTTTTTTGAAATTCATATCAAAGTCGAAAAATGATACTAAGCAAAAAATCAAAATGAAAAATAAATAATTAAATAATAACAAAATAAATACTTTTACGTGAACTTGCTTACAATTTTAGTAATAATAACATCCCGTAACTCCGAAAGTAACCACTGCGATCGTTTCAGTCGATTTGTTTTCCCCTACCATGGCTTTACTCAAAGCGAATAGGAAATACCTACTAAGTAATGATAGTAGGAAGACGACTTTTTGATTAGTACGACTATATTAACTTAATATCACATAACAAAAAATAAATCATTTTTAAATGACAATGTCAGAAACTACAGCACAGGAAATTTTGAGTGTCAGAAACTAGGTCTTCAAACATCACTTTTTGAAAAATTATTTTAAATTATTAATTAGCTCCAAATAATTATTTTGCGCTTATAACCTTATCTACAATCTAAACTTGTTTATTACATAAAATACTATTTATTTAAATTGAATTTAATATTAGTTATCATAGAATAACTTTAGCTGTTACTCTTAGTGTCAGAAGCAGGGCCCTTTACTTTACCATACTTGACAGATAAACAGTGATACAAAGATAGATAAGGGTCCCGTATGTACCTAAACCACTAAAGCAACCATAAGAAAAAATATAAAGAAAATAAGTGAATAAACAAAAAACAAGTTGTATAAATAAATGAGTTCAAATATGTACAGTACGTCCCAAAATAATTTTTTCCTATTTGAAACAGCAAAATTTATACTTTAGAAATGAAATTATACTACTTATTGACTTGGAAATTTTTACAGATCGAAATACTAAAATTTGAAGTTTGAGTTTGGGTATTTACTCTAGTCACATTTATAAATAACTCACTCCTATATTAAAATCTTATTGCAATCTTGATCAAGCCTGGTCACCAGAATATCAGTTGTTTCTACTGCAGAAACTGGTATAAAGTTGTGAATTGCAAGTCTTCTTCAAGACTTGAAAAAAACCTATGCGTTACGTTGTACTTCAAGAATTGTGCAAGAATATTCAAGATATTGAAGACTTGCTCAAGGTACATTGAAACAGTGACTCGAGCTAATCTTGCACCAGAAATTACTTGCAGATACTAACCCATATCTTGCACCAGATCTGCTTAATAAGTGTCATATTATACTATTATCTACCTCACTTCTATCTCTGTCATTTCATCCCGTCCATTGGCATACGATACAGGATCCTGGAGTAAAGTGACAGAGATAGAAGTGAGATAGATAGTGTAATATGACAATTCTTGCAAATCTGGTGCAACACTCGTTCAAGATACGCGTAAGTAATTTTACTAATACTTCATGAGCAAGACATTTTCAATGTTCTTTTGTACAATATCATGTACGTCCTACAACAATCTTGTCTTAGAAACTTGCATTGATATCTTGTGACAGACTAAGAGATATATGACGACGTAGACACCTAGGGATTTTCCTAGGGATTTAAAAGATTCTTGTGATCAATATCTTGACCAGCAACTTGTGATGGAAACTATTACATGGGATTTTATACTGAACTATAGTTTATATATATAGACATATATAATCGCGGTGACGGTTTGTACTATTCGATACTTGAAAAATTTAATCTTGTTTATTATTACTTCGTTCACAATACTAGTATATTTTAGTGAATCGCTTGTAAATTTTCCCTTTATACTTATTAGTACTCAATAACTTTAGCCCTGAGTTCCGAGTTACTATTTGAAATTGCAAAATGTAAACAAAATCTGAGTATAATTTACTATTTATTTTTTACCGTGTACGTATTTCTTCAAATTTAGATTTAGCTTAGATATTTTCGCATGTAAGTGTTTGTAAATTATTTATACAAAGCTAGTTTTAGTACTGCTATGAAATAATTTATATAAACGTAACAGCATAAAGTTATGAAAACTACTACATAACTTTAAAAAATTGCTTCTACTAATAAATTAACCTCAGTAATATTTTGATTTTTTATTAAAATTGAATAAATTTCTTACCTGAACTGAGTATAAATTTTCTTGTTGTTTTGCTACATGAAATTTTATATCACTCAAAATCTGATTAATCTGCATATCTGCAAGTCTAGATGCATCAAATAAATCCATTGTCATATGACCGGAATCATGATATACCTTACAAATTCTACAGAGTGTTTGGTTACAAGAATAACAATAGAGTACAGGAGTATTTCCATAAGTACCACAATAATGAGATTCCCATTGAGTCGGGGTTGATGGATTTGAATATTGTACCATCTGAAAACTGGATAGAACTAGTGCTGAACTTGTAACTAATGGAACTTCATCAACTTTGTTATCAGAGTTCTATTAAAGAAAAAAAAAAAAAAAGATTAAAGATCATGAATATCGCTGACTTCTATAAACATCGATGAAGAACATTAAAATTACCGTATCCTGAATTTTCGGGCAAATTTCACTATTCAAATCTGTATAATCACGATCTTGATGATTTTGTGTGTCATTAGCAGAAGTTGACTGGCGATCACATGGAAGCCCATTTACAGCTTGACGAATATTATCAAGTAAGAAATCGACACCAAAGTCATATGGAGATGTTCCATAAGAGGGAGAACTCCTACTTGGCGATGCAGTTCCTGGTGGACTTGGACTCCAGCATTCAGATCCAATGCTTCCCTGTGGTGAATGACTTAGACTCTATAAATTTCACAATATAATTAATGCCATGTATTTTTAATATTAAAATTGTTGTTAACCAATATTTTTAGTATGATTTATAATCAAAAAAATTTGATAGATAACAACGACAAAATAAACAATGTTAAGATTTACGTAAATCTTACTTGAATTGACGTATAACTGAATTCAGTAATTATAAATTTACGCAATCAAAATCAAATGAATAACACTAAATGCAAAACTTTCTTAATCAATATACAATAAATTAAAAACCGCAAAATGATAGCATACCTCGCGAGTATTATAGTCTCCAAATAGAGATGCTTTTATATTAAGTTCAGGAGATAATTGATATGGATGGCCTAGTCCAGAGAAATGATCTATATGATCATATGTATTTATTTCACTCATTATAATAGTTTTTGTAGTTACACAAGAAAATGATTTGTAACAGGGAAGTTCCAATAACTGATGCTCTGTAACATAAAATTTATACACTTTAATTTTAAAAGATCTCTTTTTACAAGGAATATATGAATATTTTTATTGCGAATTATGACAATTCGAACTACCCTGATTAAGAAAAATTATTTGAATCCAAATCATCCCAAATACTCAATTCATCTTTCTTAATTAGGGTAGCTGAACTAGGCATGCAACATCATAGACGCAATAGGAGGGTCAACTGATAGACCGAATTTTTTGTATCTATGTTACAATAAAAAAATAATTTTGATAATATAAAAACCATTTATTAGTAACCCATAACAATAAACAACTTCGTAGTAATATTTACATTAAAAATTTTAAGTGTAAAAAACTCAAAACCGGATCCTAAATATTGTTTTTGAGCTCAGAGAGTAGCAGGAGGTTTGGCAACTGGCCCATGGGATTAACTTCTCAGAAACTGTTTATAGATCATTTCGGGGTATGAAAATGAATACCATAATATCATGGTTATATAGTTACCATAATATTATAGTAATCGTTACCGAAATATTATAATAACCTTTACGTGACATTGTGGTAACCATTACTATAATATTATGGTAGCCATTACCATATATTATAGTAATCATGCCTATGCATTATGGGAATGATTACGATACTATTACAGGAACAATTACCATAGTGGCAGTAACGATTACCGTAATTCAATAGGAATTATTCCAATATCATGCAGGAATGATTGCTTTAATATGTATGGTTGCCGATCCTATAACCGATATTTCAAAAAAATCGTTTACAATGCGTTATGGGATCCATTCCGATGATATTTTGTAATTGTTACCATAAATTTCTTTCCATGTAGAATAAAACACACGTAATGTGTTTTGCGCTCTATATCCTGATTAGAACAAAAAATTCTAAATACACGGAGAGAAATGTCAAGTAAATATGCCTATGCAGCATAGTAATAATTACATTACTCTATAGTTTGTGTATAAGAGTGGCAGAACACAAACTATAGAGTAATATAAATATAACTGTGCTGCATAGGCATATTCACTTGACATGTTTCTCCGTGTATTAAATAACAATTTCAAGATTCAAATTGCATAGTATTTATTTAATACTATCAAATCTTTCAAATGCTACTTCTATTAGTAACCCATAAACCAAACCAAGTAATTTGAGTTTGTGTCATGATTAGTGTACGGTCTGACGTCAAATAGAGCTAAAATTGTTCATCAAGAAAATAACAAGTTTAAAGTTAAAAAATTCTCATTGTCTCTATTTTCTCTGACGAATGAATTTATTATCATGTAAGCATTATAGGATTTTCTGAACTTTTTATACATAGTTCTTAACTATATCCATATTTTTAAATGATATCCTCTATAGATACTGAATCCCGTCATTTAGAAACGTAAACGATTTTTGCATTGACCACAAATAGTACCTGATTTTAGGCAACATCTAGAAAACGAACATTCAAAAGCTTAAAAGAGACGATTTTCGAGTAATTCAATCTTAGAGACCAAATTTTTAATCATCAAATGGAAAAAGTTATTTAATTAACGGAATCAAAATTGATTAAGCAAGAGTTTTTTATTTAAATGCTTCTCTTTTCATCTCTGAGAATGAATCACTTGAAATTTTCATTGATCATTTAAGTTCAAAAAGAAACACTCTGTTGCTTCGCGTATATGTAAGAGAAGATATATATGTATATCATCGACTTGAAGGTAACCTACTGAGATATCTGAACAAGGAGAGGTCAGTAAAATATACTCTGCATGATCGACTTCAATATTTGGCAAAATTGTACGAATTTATTTACCCTCAAATTTTAGGTGTTTTAATTAATAGTTCTTTACAATTTGATACTAAATTAACATGAAAAAAAAATCGGTCTGTCGGTTGACCCTGCGGGCCAGCCCCAAAACTTCCCGCATATTTCGAGTTCCTTGAGCTCGAAAAATTGTTGTAGATACATTTTCGAGCTCTTCGAGCTCGAAAATACTTTTGTATCCTTTTGTTTTCGAAAAAAAAACGTTTTTTACGATTTTTTCTCAAACGATATCTCCCGAACAAATAAACCGATTAAGACGGTTAAGGTGGCAATCGACGCGTTTTATTGAGTTCTACACTTGATCAGATTTTAGAATTGATTTATTGAGTCGTTTCTAATAAATTTCGAGAATACTAAAAAAAATTTTTTTTTTAATCTTTCGACAACGGTTTCTCTTGATAGAATTAACCAATTTTGATGTTTGAGATGGCATTCGACGCGGCTTATGAAGCTTTAGAGCCCAGTTGATTTTGGAATCAATCCATCGAACACATAAAAAGATATCCAAACAAAATATTTTTGAAAAAAGTTTATTTTTGGAATATCTCTGAACGAGCCCTTCCGATCAAACTCAATTTTTTTCAGCTTTTAGATATTGACAAGTCGCGTCGTATGACACCTTGAAAATCAAAACCGGTTGATCCGTTTAAAAGTTACAGATATTTACATACATACATACGTACGTACTTACGTACATACATACATACATACACTCGGACATCATCGTGAAATTAGTCAGGATAGCTTCCTAGAATCTCAAAACGTCAAGATCTCTTAGAAATTCGATTTTCGAAAATCGGACTGAAATCAATAACTTCCCGAATTTTTGAAAATTTGCAATTTTCTTGGCGGGAAGTTCCAAAATTTTATAAATTTGAATTTGTTTTCATTGATTATTATTTATAAGTTGTACAGCAAAAAAAAGTGAATCTATAAATGTTTGATTGTTGCTCTTGCTACTAATGATTTTTTGTTTTCACATACTATAAATAAGGAGTAAATATTATTTTGAATAATAATTTCGAATTTCGCGCTAATTTATAAAATTCAATGTTGCTCCTTTATTTCATATATATAATAAATTCTTATTTTTGATAATATTTTTTTTTAATTTCTTAAAAATCGTATAGAATAGTGAACTACATTACTTTCTTAAAAATCGTATAGACCAGTGAACTACATTACAACAAATAGAATCTATAAGCTTTACAGAACTACCATTCTCCGCGTAAAAACAGAATGTAGCCGCACCATTGCAGTAGCACTGCGTGGGTTTTTGAAAGCTGTAGCACCGCTGCACTGCAGCCATAATATTTACAAAATCAAATTCTCGCAATACTTTGAGAAATCTATAAAACCATAACCACCGCATTACGACTGAACCACATTAAATATCGATACTTTTTAACATAAGATATATTTGCCACATGAAAGCATGCAGCTATGCTTCGGCGCCGGTGCGTCTATGTCGAGGAAATTAATACTCAGCATACGGATTTTCCGCCAAACGGCACCGGTGGAGCGGGATCGCGACTACATGGTGCGAGCACCGTGCAGCTATGGTGCAGCAGTAAATACAATTTTTTATATTTTTTCATTTAAAAATATAAATTTCCATTTTTAATGGTCTATCTTTAAACAGTGAACTCATTACCAAAAACCAAAAAAAAATGCATTAAAACTCAATTTAAGGAAAACTAGCTAAGAAATAAAAAAAAATCATGTTCAATATTAATTTTTTAGTTATTCAAACAATATAGTTTATATAAAATTTACGGAAAAGTTTTTAAAAATTCTCATTTAGTTTCTCACGAAAAACTTAATTTAAAAAAAAATAAATGCTTTATGTATTACAAATATTATAATTTTCATATCAACTACATGTCGCCAAAAAAAAAAAAATAATTTCGACCATATAATTAATAAGTTTAGTTATCCTGTTACTCTTGCGTAGTAATAGCAAACTGTGCTTACGTTTTTCTCTTTAACAAATGAGCCGTTTTGAACAATGATATTTTAGATTGCTAGACTACAGAGTGACTCATCGAGCCTCTTTCTTAATTGTCCGTTTAGAGGATTAGTTTGAACATAAAGCTTGGGCAAAAATTACCATAGACCCTTCTTAGATGAAATATATTGCCCCTGGTCAAAATGCAACAGTACAAAGTATATAAACGAAGATTTGGGCATAGTGAGTACTTTTCAAAAGGTATAGACCTGCATCGAATTTCTAAGAATTCACTACTACATTTTAAGACCGGTCGGACTGCTAGCTCTAATACAAAATGAGAAAGTTAAAATATACTTTTAGGAAAATTTTATGTGAAATATTTAACGCCGGAGAAAGGGAAAAAATAATTATTAATTAATATATATAGTTTATAATATGTTTTAAACCGTCAATAATATTTGAACTATAATTTTAATAAAAAAATAAACAATAATAAAAACAAATGAATAATTAATAAATAAAATTAATAATTAATTAATAAAATAAATCAATAAATAATAATTATTAATCTTTTTTTTGTTATTTTCAATAAACTTACCTCAGCTGGAGCAATTTCAAATTACATCAGTCGCAATGGAATGAATTAACTTGCCGGTAAATCAGAGCTTGAATGAAATAATAATATTCAAGACGAATAAACAAAATAAATCTTGAGAGAACACTTTAATTGCTTATAAGTTCAAGCAGTTTGAAAAATAACCAAATTAAAAAGTAAACACTTATGGATAGAAAATGGTTAAAATAATTCAGGTACTTTAAGTTTGAGGTGAAATTTGGAATTGGACACAATACACACGATACACCTCACAAGCTACCCTGACTGTGTCTGAACTCATGTGATCATTCTCTCACTTGATGGTTGCAAGTAACTACCCCTCTTTTCAGCTAACTACCACACTCTTCGTTATTCTACCAATCACAGAGTCTGGTTTTCACCTCACCAAAGTATCTACTATGACGACAAACGCGCGCCCTTCAAAACTAGTACTGACGTACCTACCGCCTACGACATCAATCCTACCCCCCAACGGTTTTTGCTTTTCCCAACATGCGAACATCTTTTCAGAGTTTAAAGCTGTGTATTAATTGTCGGTTCAATTATAGTTTATTTATCCTACCAATTGCGAATGCTCTATTAGTCTAATTTTTCATATTTTCATCAATTAAATGACAATTACGTATTATACAGTAAATATTTTAAATTTTTTAAATATTTTTTTCAGCTTTTTACTAAAATAATATTTAATATTTATCTATTATTTATTTAAAAAACGAAATAGTGAAATAGATAGGGAAAAAGGGACACTATCCTACATACATCCAGAATGGTACGCATGTATGCGGATTCATGAGCGCTTGCGCCTGGAATTCATGAATGAGAGTAGCTTCGCTTAATGCCAGCTACGGCTATATACGACTAACTTTTACTTGCTACGTAGGATATCTCCTTCCACCCCTATCTGACCTTGAAAAAGATTAGTCGATAGAGAATGAAACGTAAAGTATAGAAGGAGAATAAATATGCATTGTAAAATGTTCATTAAAAATCAATTACTTAAAATTTAAGAAAGGTCTATATATAGTATGTTTTTTCCAAGCTTCTCTCTCGTCTCAAACAAAACTTCTGATTGCAAAATTAAAAACGAGTATTGATGAGTCACTATAATCTAGCAATCTATGTATTTATTTTTCAACAAAGTTTATTTGTTTGAGAAAAACGTGGACAGAGTTTCCATTTACTGCGCAAGTGCAACAAAGATAGTATACCGTTTGTTCACTTGAATGTGATAGAGAAAAAAGTTTGAACACCTGTTAAATAAATTTATTTAATTATAATTGTAATTTTACTATTCGTATTACCAGTTGATTGTTTTCGTTTATTAATTCAAACCTTCAGTGGCAAACATATAATAAAAATGTAGAATTTACTGCTACATAATAATCGATTCTCCATCCAAAACTTTTTTTTTTGTATAAACAATTGTAAGCGCACGAATGTATATAATACTATATAAAATTGTTATTGAGAGGGGTTTGCCGATGATCTTGTCTAAGTTTTTCTCCCAAATTAAAGCTTTTATCAAAAGATACATACCAAACCCTTATGCACTACTGAATCATCTAGCTTTCAAAGGTCTAATTTAGTGGAAATTTCCATTCGGCTTCGAGAAAAATCTGGACAATCCCTGATTTGCCGTACAAGTGCAACAAAGACAGTTCTATTCGTCTCCTTAAGTGCGACAGAGAAAAAAGTGCAAGGCGCCCTTAACACACTCTAAGATTGCGTCGAATAAAATAACTTTGATTTATCACAATTCTTGATTTCGCTAATAAATTTTTGATTGCTTCAATGCATAAAATTAATTGGTTCACTGATAGTTGTTATTTATGGGTAATTGTATAAAACATCCTGAGTCAAAACTAAAGAAGTAATTTGAGCTTCAAAAGCCTCAAAAGAAAGTGATATGTTGTTTAAGACATCGATTTCCTAAAAGTAGCGTATGAAGGAGTAAATCACTTTTTTTAAATGGTATTTTTACCCTCCATGACCTACCATGTATTTTAAGATGCTACTCAACTCCTCAATGCCCTCAATACTAGTCCTGCAACTCCTATGTATTATTTAATCATTTTTAACTATAGATTATATTATCAGAAAATATTTGAGGTCATAATACCAAACAACGGTGTGAAAGAAAACCCTCCGCATTAAAAGTCATCACTGGATATTTCGCACCGTCAATTGACACCCAGCAGACCTTGTAAAGTACTCGGGGACCATTTTCACACCGAAAATTTCTTACAGTGTCCTGTCTTCAATAATACATCAAAATGTTCGTAAATGTTAATATTTTTAAATGTATTTTTACGTTCGTTTTCTATTAGTTAGCTTGAAAAACTCTGGCAAGTTAAAAAATTGGATTAAAAAAAGGTTTACGCTTTGCCGAGTGACAGACGTGAAAGTGGGGTAGTACACGGAGAGAAAATTATGGTAACTGTTCCTACTACGTTTATGAAATATCATCCCATACCGTTATGGCAATGATTACTTGGGATTATGGGATATAGACCCATACTCATAGAAATAGTTCCCAAAAGTAAATAGTAACCGATCCTTTAACCACATTGTAATGGTTCCTAAGTGTGTATAGGAATAAGCCCTATATATTATGGTAACTATTCCTATAATATTATGGTAAACATAACCATCATATTATGGTAATGGTTACCATACTATTATGGAAATTATTACCATGATATTATGGTAACCGTTACCATAATATTATGGGAATAGTTACTATAATAGTATGGGAATGGTTACCATAATAGTATGAGAATGGTTACCATAATATCATGGGAATGGTTACCATAATATCACGGTAATAATTCCCATAATATTTAGAAATTATAATATTTTTTTTTTTTTGTAAGAAGCGTTTTTTTTGTATATTACAAAATTTTAAGTATATAAAAAAACGCTTATTACAAAAAAAAATTATTATAATTTCTAAATATTATGGGAATTATTACCATGATAGTATGGTAACCATTCCCATACTATTATGGTAATAATTCCCATACATTATGATAATCGTTACCATAATATTATGGTAACCATTATCATAGTTACATGGTAACGATTACCATGATTCCATAGGAACTATTCCGATACCATATGGGAATTATACCCATAATTATAGGAATGATTGCTATAATATATATGGGTGCCGTTCCTATAATCAAAATTTGAAAAAAACCGGTTACCATGCAGTATGGGAACCATTCCCATAATATATTGTAACTGTTACCATAATTTTCTCTCTGTGTAGGCAATGAAGGTGCTCATTCAACTCATTCAACACAGAACACTCTACTCAGTATTTACTATGAATTACGTCGAATAAGTTGAATGGGAGACTTCAGTGATCTCGACTTCACTTTAAATCAAAGCGCTTGGCAAACATAAAAGCGTAAATTTTTTTAAATCAAATTTTTACTCGTAATAACTTTTAAAGTTAACAAACAAACAATGGTAATAATACATTTAAAAATTTTAACATTTCTGAATACTTTAATGTATTACTCAAGACGCTAGCATACATTGGCATAAGATGCGCAATTGTTAATTTGGAGCTAAATATAGTTCTGTCTACGGTAAAGAGACACGGTAGGCCCGAGCCATGATACTTCACACATGTACATGTGTTTGATTTGAACGTGTACTTGGCGCGAGATACTACCGTGTCTCCTGATTAAAAGTATATATGTTTGGTTCTAAGTTATCGATGCGGTTTTTAGAGTTTTTGAATTGAGTATACTCATAAATAAATTTATATAGGGGAGGGGGTTGGGGCAAAACGAGGTACCCCCAAAATTTGGTAAAAAAAAATTTTTTTTTTTCGTCTAACCATTGTATATCCGATATAATGGACCAGCCCAAAAATCGAAAAAATGATTCTATCAAATTTTTATCGTCAAATTAAAAAAAATTTAATATATTTCCGCATTTTTAGCCCTACCCATAACACCTGGGGCAAAATGGACCAGCCGAAAGTCCTGAAAAATGATTCTTTCATATTTTTATCGTCAAATTAAAAAAAAAAAATAATATGTTAATCCATTTTTCGGCAGATTTTCTGTAGTTGGAGCAAATTTGGCCACTAAAAATATTCAAAAATAATATTTTAATTTTTAATTGATAACAATTCAATTAAAAAAAAAAAAAATTTATCATTTTTTGGCGGAGGGCCTCTCTGTCCCACAAAAAAAATTTTTTCTGCCTTCGTATCCACCAATGATGTAAAACGTAATTTTTCTGTATGTATTTTACATAAAAAAAAAATTGAACTTAATGTAATTTGATCAACTTTCAGAAATTTTTTTTTTTCAGCTTTTTTTCAGGGTACCCCATTTTGCCTGCCAAATGTAAAAATTTTATTTCTTAACGGCTGCTAAAAATTTTGTCTATTTACCTTGAATGTTTAGCATGTCTTAGTCCTCAAAAACTTAGTATTTCCTTAGGTCCCCTGTTTTGCCCCCCCCCCCCCTCCCCTAGTTAATTAAAAGTTATTGCAAAAACAAAAATTTTCGAAAATTTTATTTTACGAATATGTAAGGCAAAAAATACTAATCTGAAACTAAATTTCGATAAGCCACTGTGAATGCTGCATCGCAAATCTAAGTCGATCAATCCGTAAAAAAATTATAAACTGTTTACATCCGTACGTGCGTACGTACATACATGCACTTGGATACTCTAACATAATTTTAAAAATGGTCAGACTAGCTTCTTAAGACCTCAAAACGTCAACATCTATAAAATGCTTTTTTTCTTAAAAATTCGAGACGAAAACATTACTTTCAATATTGATTACCAATTTTTAAATGAAATGTAGCTTACAACGAAAAAAAAGTTCGGTGTTCGTCCGTAGAATTTATAGAATAAAACAATAAGGTTTCAAAATTAGATTGAAAAATCGTAGACTTATAAAATGTATTTTCGTGTTCGTTTGCTCAATCGGAAAACGATATCTCCTATGTATTCGATTGTTTTAGAGTACAGCTCTGAGCAAATAAACGAAGACGTAAATGTAAAACAAATAAATATGCTCCGAGCAGTCCTGCGCAAGCACTCAAACACACCATAAAATCTGTATAGCTTATTACGTACGTTCAATTCATTCTCCAACTCTGAAATTTTATAAATTTTTTCATTATTTGTGTTATACAGACATAGCATGACGAATTTTTTACCAAAAATTTAATTCCCTTTAAAAATACGGTCTTTAAAATTAAGAATTTTTTTTTTTATTAATGAGCAATAAAATAAAAAAAAATATTTTAATATGTAATTCGATTTCTCCCAAGCTTTATAGCTTTGTAACTTTTTTTTCTAGTAATTTTGAAGATATGACATCGAAACGCTTTTGCTTAAGAAATTCAATATGATACGTGGGATTATCAATTGGAATTCAAAAAAAATATTTTTTTACAAATTTAATAGTCCAAAATTTACAAAAATTATTTTGCGTATAATTCATTGAAACATTATCCTACATTGAGTTAGTATAAAATTTTAAGCTGAATTTTAGAAATATTTCTTTTTTTAAGCCTTTAAAAAATTTTCAAATAGTTAATAATAAATAAATAAATTTTTAATAGTTATAAATAAAACACTTGTGTCATAAGTGTACCATTCAATGAATAACATACTATTTTCAAGAACTATATACAGAAAACAATCAACAGACGTGATATTCCAGGACGATGTCGATGAACGAAACATTTTCAATCTGCGCCGACTCCCTATCGACTCGTTTCGTTTACTATTGCGTGGGAAATTTCTATTCAAGGTTATGTCAAGAGCAAAACTATATGAACTCCACACTCCACGACATTGTACCGCATTATCACTGAGACGCCCACAATTGTAGAGCGTGGGTGATGAGCGTTGGCGGGAAAATAAGATATAATCCGGAAAATTTATATATGCATCATCGAAATTTCTAAAATATAGTACTATTCACAAAACATAGTGTGTACTAATATCCTATTATTCATAATACTAGCAAATTTTTTATGATAAATATAAAATATTTTTTTTTTAAATCTGGAAAATGGTTGACCTTGCGGACCAACCCCAAAACTTCTCGGCGTTTGCATGGTCACAGAGCTGCTGAGCTCATAAGATCATTTGAATCACAATTTTCGTAACCATAAAAAAACTGAAAAGAAAATTTTGTCTTTTCAATACATGGTTAAGTTAAGACTTTTTATTTGTCCTTTGGCTGAAGAGAAAGGTCCGTATACATTTTTATGTCCATGGATTTTCGCAACGGATTTTCACGTAGTTTGGGGTGAGGATCACGAAAATCTAGTCTATTTTGATGGGAACTTGTGCAAATGTTTGTTATTAACAATCTAATTGTTTAAATCGATATAGCTCCTGAACTGTTAATTTTATGGAGAAGTTTATTGGAAAAAAAATTTTCAAAATAAAAAAATACACATAAATGATGTCAAAGCTTTTTTTCCCTATCTCGAGTGTTTCGCGAGATATAGCAAAAAAACAAGCCGGGCGCTTTGACTTCTCCCTCTCGCACGGCCAGTTGCCTTGTGCGCGCGCTCTCCGCCTAAACGCATCTTGCCTGATGGTAGATATACAATGAAATAAAAAAAAAAATCGATAAAATGTCGATAGTGCCAATCGAATGGATTTTTCGGGGAACGAATTTCTGTAGTATCGTCCAATGAACTTTTTTTTTGTTAAGTAGTTTTTTAAACAAATAGATTTTGTCGATTGAAAACGGATTTGAAAAAATCCATTCATTTATAAAATTAGTTAAGAAAAAAAATCGACCTGTCAGTTGACCCTCCAGGTCAGCCCCAAAACTTTCCGCTGTTTTCGAGCTCCTTAAGCTCTAAAACTGTTGTGAATACATTTTCGAGCTCGAAAATACAATTGTATGCCTTTGTTTTCGAAAAAAAACTTTTTTTACCATTTTTTCTCCAATGATATCTCTCGAACGAATTCATCGATTGAGACGTTTAAGGTGACAATCGACGCGTTTTATTGAGTTCTACAACTGACCAGGTTTTGAAATTGATTTATCGAGTCGTTTTTGAGAAATTTTCTGAATACTTAAAAAAATTTTTTTTTTTAATTATTTCGACAACAGTTTCTCTTGAAAGAATGAACCGATTTTGATGGTTGAGGTGGCAATAGGCGCGTTTTATTGAATTCTAGAGATGATTATAACTTAAAATTAACGATCCAATTATTTCGATGATATTCGAAAAAAAACTTTCTTTACTATTTATTTCTCCAACGATATCTCTCGAACAAATTAACCGATTGAGATGGTTAAGGCGGCATTCGACGCGTTTTATTGAGTTCTAGAGCTGGCTAGATTTAAGTGACGATCTTTCAATTTGTTTCTGAGAAATCAATAAAAAACTAAAAAAAAAATTTTTTTTTTTCGTAATTCGCCAATATTTTCAAGTCTACTTAATCAAATGATCTTAAATTTTTAGGAAAGTTGATGGCCAACAATCTCTTTCGATTGCCACCTTAAATATTCAAGTCGATTTATTAGTTAAAAAGTTATAGACCATTCACACACATACACACACGCACACACACACACACGCGCGCGCGCGCGCACGCACACTCGGACATCATTCTAAAAATAGTCAGAATAGCTTCCTAGGACCCCAAAACGTCGACATCTAACGAAAACTCGATTTTCGAAAATCGGGGTGAAAACAATAACTTCTCGAAATTTTTGAAAATAATCGATTTTCTAAGCGGGAAGTTAAATGAAAACCATAAGAGATCTTTTTTGAAGAGCGGTAAATTTCCTACAGAAATATGTTTCTGTTATAGCTGTACACTTATTTTTAAAGGAGTAATAAAATTTTTCTCATTGTACTAAAATGGGAAAGTATCATTACTTAGGCAGAGATAAACGGCATTGTAATAAACTTTTTTATTTCTTTCGAATCACATGTAAATGATTTATATAATAATCAAGTATAAAATCCAATTTGGGAATTAACGAACACCCTAATGGACACAAACATACTCAGACATTATTTTGAAAATAATCAGAATAACTTTCCAGGACCGCAAATCATCAAGATCTGTTCAAAGTTTGGTTTTCAGAAATCGAACCGAAACCAATAACTTTCCTCTTTTGCAAATTTTTCATTTTTTCTGCGGGAAATTTTAAAAGTATTATTTCATGTACCAAAACAATAAGGTAGTCGTTGAGGCCCCTTTGAATGCAGGCGTATAACTCAGGTCGCTCAGGTCCTACCTGCATCTGGTTTTTATGATATCCAAGGACAGAAAGCCATAAATCCAGGTAGTTGAATTACAAGCTGCTGGGTAAATGTAGCTAAATTTAAACTGCTCAATAGGTAACAATTTATATTTTGTCAAAAGATTTTACTTCTACAAAATTTTGACGAATTATATTTAAAGCTATTCAGTAAGACAATTTGAACTCCACGAACATACAAATTTAAGTCTCGATATTTTCAATGTGATATTATAAGTTTTTTTTTTACCATACACGAAAAAAAAAAAAATATGTACTGCAACAGGATTTTCTTATTACAGCAACAGAACACATCCTGTGGGAGCAACAGGAAAAATTCTGTTGCCCCTCTTTAAAAATATTGATTGAAAAGAATTAAAAATGATTACGAATGAAATTTGAATTCTTTTCAATAATTTCAATTCTTTTGTTTGTATATACAGTTTGCATGGAGTGAGCGCTTCTCAATTCTTTTCAATCAGTATTTTTAACCAGGGGCTGCAACAGGATTTTGTCCTGTTACTTCCACAGGATTTGTCCTGTTGCTGTAAAATGAAAATCCTGTTGCTGCAACAGGATTTTGTCCTGTTGCAGCGCCTATTTTTTTTTCGTGTAAACATAATTTTTGAAGGATGAAAGCGAAAAAAATACCACAACATTTTGTTGGCATCTTAATTTGTGCACACATTACACTCACACGCGCGCGCGCACACACACCGTAACGAAGTACTTTTTTAACTTCCCGCTAAGAAAATTGAAAATTTTCAAAAATAAAAGGGGTTATTGGTTTCGGTCCGATTTTCAAAAAACCGAGTTCTCAACAGATCTCAACGTTTTGGAATCCTACACTGAGAGAAAAAATCAGTAACTGCTACTACAAAAAAATAGTGATATACGGATACAAATATATTTTCTTAGTTACGATAACAAATCAATTTTAGTTAATATAACAATTAAATTTAGTTGCAGTTACTATTTTGTAGTTAATTCAACGTTTTAACTGTTAATGTAACTGACTAAAAATAGTTATATTTAATTCAAAGCAGTCATTCAAAGAACTAAACCCTAATCGTTAAATCAACTGAGATTTTTTACTAAACATAACGAAATTTTTAAAGTTGCTAAAACTATAAAATGATAGTGAATATTAACATTATTTCATAATTACTTACACAAATAATATTTAGCTACAGTAATTAAAGTAGGATAGTACGGCTAACCATATATATGTAGTTATGAGAACAACTAATTTTTATTTACCAGTGTGATGAAATTATATTTCATCTAACAAAAAAAACTTAGTTGTTGTCTCAATGGAAATTTAGTGGATTTTAAGGAAAAAAAAATTATTTTTTGTTTACAATGTTAATTTTAATGGTTTGTTAGGTTATTTATTTATTTATTTTTTTTTTTCGAGGCTTTTAAGTTTATTTCATTATATATGATTTTTTTTTTTTTTTGTGATGGGAGGTGGCTTATGTATATTTTTGTCAAATTTATCTGACACACGCGCTTAAACTTATACTTTAAACAACCTTCCTATGCTTATTAAATAATTATTTCGCAGTCGCCCTAAGAAGGATTCGAACCTAGCGCCTTACGCACGCAAGACCGACGATGTACCGCTACGCCACACGGCCGTTGAGTAGCCATAGACGTTACTTAACTTATAAGCTAAGCGTACAAGTACTCACTTCGTTACAGCAACAAAATTAATTTAGTTACGGCAACCATTGTTTTCGCTCACAAATTAACCTTCAGGACTTAAAAAAATTCACATATCACGCTAAAAAAAATATATTTTGATTATAAAACAGAAGTTCATGTCACGAAACTCCGAATCGACTGACATACACAAATTTTGGCCAAATTTTTTTGTCTTATAAATTTTGGGCTCAGAAACTTAGAACAATTTAGACTTTTCAGACTTAGAAAAATTTTAAGTTTCGGGACTGAAAAGATTTCGGTGCTCAAAAAAAAAAAAAAACATAATAATAATACTTGTCGAACGCAAATTTAACGATTTATATGTAGATCATATCGAAATAATATATTATTTTAACCCCGAAATTTTTTCTAAGTCCCAATTTTAGTTTGATTAAGTACCAAATAATATTTGATTTAACTAGTTAGTATGTGTTGTAACCACTAAACTTTTATTGTAGCGATAACTAAAAATAAATAACAAACTAATTTTAGCTACTTCAACTATTTTTTTTAAGGCATCTGAACAATAAATAATTATCATAACTATTTAAATTAGTTACACCAACTAAATAAAAATACTTGGATAGAACTATGTAAAATGTTTTACCACTACTATTTAAAATTGTTACATCAACAGCAAAAATATAGTGATATACGGATACAACTTTAAAAAATTCATTGAATCAACTATTTCGAAATAGTTAAAAATATATAGTTGCTGCTACGATTTTTTTTAGTTAGATTGAGTACCAAAAAATATTTGATTCAACTAGTTAGTATTTGTTATGATTACTAAACTTTTATTGTAGCGATAACTAAAAATAAATAACAAAATAATTTTAGTTACTTCAACTATTTTTTTAAAGTCATTTGAATAATAAATAATTATCATAACTATTTAAAGTAGTTACAACAACTAAATAAAAATAGTTGGATACAACGATGTAAAATGTTTTACCACTACTATCTGAAACTTGTTACATCAACAGCAAAAATATAGTGATATACGGATACAACATTAAAAAAATCGTTGAATCAACTATTTCGAAATAGTTAAAAGTATATAATTACTGCTACGATTTTTTTTAGTTAAATTGAGTACCAAATAATATTTGATTCAACTAGTTAGTATTTGTTGTGACTACTAAACTTTAATTATAGCGATAACTAAAAATAAATAACAAAATAATTTTAGTTACTTCAACTATTTTTTTAAAGTCATCTGAATAATAAATAGTTACAATAACTATTTGAATTCGTTACACTAACTAAATTAAAATAGTTGTCTCTTTTTAGTTATGGCAACTACTGAGATTTCTTTCAGTGTAGGAATCTATTCTGACTATTTTCAAGATAATGTCCGAGTGAATGTATGTGTGTACGTACTTACGTGCACATGTGTGTATGTAATATTCTATAACTTTTGAATGGATTAATCGATTTAGATTGTTGAGGTGGCAATCGAAGTGAATTATTAATTCGTATAGGAATTGTATACAATCTGTGAAAGATTAAACTTAATCAGTACAATATGTTCGGAGTTATTGGAAAAATAAAATTTTTGAAAAAAGGTTTTTTAAATCTTAACTTTTTACTTACTCCATGGATTGATTCCAAAATCTTACACTGAGAGAAAAGTGCGTAATTGTGGTAACTAGAAAGGGATGTGTATGAAAAAATAGTAATCTTAGCTAATATTTATAGTTTCTTGTACTATATCATATTGCCCGAACCTTTTTAAAAGTAATAATATCATCTAAGCATTACTAACATTTTTAACTTCCTGCTAAGAAAATTGCAAATTTTCAAAAATTAGGGAAGTTATTGGTTTCGATCTGATTTCCGAAAATCGAATTTCTCTCAGATTTTCACGTTTTGAGGTTCTAGGAAGCTATTCTGACTAATTTCAAGATGATGTCCGAGTGTATGTACTGTGTAAATATCTGTAACTTTTGAACGGATGAAGCGATTTTGATCGTTAAAGTGGCATGCGATGCGGCTTGTTAATATCTAAAAGCTGTGAAAAATTGAGCTTGATGGGTAAGGTGCGTTCGGAGATATTCCAAAAATAAAAATGTTTCAAAAATGTTTTTTTGGATAACTTTTAATGTGCTGGATGAATTGATTCCAAAATCTAATCAGCTCTAAAAATTTATAAGCCGCGTCGAATGCTACCTTAACCATCAAAATCGGTTCATTCGTTCAAGAGAAACCGCTCTTGAAAGAATTAAAAAAAAAATTTTTTTAGTTTTTTTTGAAAAATCTCAAAAACGACAATAAATCAATTCCAAATCTGATCAGCTTTGAAACCACCTCAAATGGTCATTTCGTTCGAGAGATATCGTTGGAGTAAAAAATGGTAAAAAGCGTTTTTTTCGAAAACAACGGCATACAATAGTATTTTCGAGCTCGCAGAGCTTGAAAATGTATTCACAACAATATTTTGGAGTTCAAGGAGCTCGAAATTAACAAGAAGTTTTAGGACTGGCCCACAGGGTCAACCGATAGACCGATTTTTTGTTTGTTATGGTAACTATGTAATATTATGTCTCAGAATTTATACTTCAGCAATAATAATAGCAATATTTTTTTAGTTCATCTCTACAAAGAAAGAATGTACCAGTGACTATTTTAGTTTGTTCATCATCCAATACTTTCTGTAACTAGTTTTATTAGCTAACGCAACTCTGATGATGTAGTCACCGTTTTTCACTCCGCATAAATAGTTTCTCCATCTAATAATAGGTAAATTCAAGAGATATCGTTAGCAATAAATTTAAAAAAACTGTGTTTTTCGAATAAAATTAAAAAAGTTCAATTGATTATTTAAAAAAAAAAAATTTCAGCGTGAGAGACTAAAGAACTCCGTCGAATGCCAACTTAAACGTCAAAATCGGTCTATTAATTCAAGATATCAGCGATGAAATATTAAAAAGATAACAATTGTCCCCATTTTCCTAGGATAACTCACTGTATAATTTATCAAATTATCTAAAATTAAACCGAGTTTACTATTTTACAGACTTTTTCGACCACTACAGATTTTATTGCAATTGTTTCGTTAGTTTATGTAATATTATCGAAAAAATATAAGAAAAATCACTGTTTTTTACACATTTCTCGGGTATTTAATTTATTAACACTCTGGTCAAATTAAAAAGTCAATTAACTATCGATTTTAATCGTATTTATTGATTTTTTTCCGAATTCATTGATTTCATTATGCAAAATTGCGGCCAAAAATTTAAAAACTGCTTATTGGAGCTCGAATATGTATTTTGACAAAACAGCGGGAAGTTTCGGGGCTTGCCTGCAGGGTCAGTTGGTTTCTAGATTTTGATTAAATTTTGCTCAAAAATTAGTAGTTAATATCTTATCTAAAAAACAATAGGATATCATTTTCTGCAACAATAGATAATGTTTTGAGTGTGATTGGCAACCTCGATAGAATTAAATTGAGTTCTTTTGGATTCATAGGTGATGGTAAACTTTAAAAAGTCGTGGAAATTCACTTCATTCTTTCAAATCGGGTGCACCCGGGAGACCGTTATCGTCCGTTAATGGTCCAGTTATCGTAGATATTCAGGATTATTTATTATTCCCTGAGACAAGTCTTGTAATCAAAAACAGTGATGCAGAACTTGATCTCTTGTCTCGGCCTTGGGATGTTGCTTTTGACAAAGATGGAAATATTATTGTTACTGATAGGACACATCATTGTATTGAAATATTCAATCAAAATAGTAATCTTGTGAGAAAATTTGGAATACAAGGAGGAGTTCAGGGCAATTTTTCAGACCGGCAGGAGTTGCTGTCGATGAATGGCGGCGTATCATCGTAGTCGACAATAACAATAATCGAGTTCAAGTAATTAACAAATTTATTACTATTCTCTAGATAGAGAAACAGCATGATTTCTAACTAAGATAATTAATCCTTTTTTTTTACGTATAGATTTTTACAGTGGAAGATGAATTCATATTAGCATTCGGTAAGCACGGCAAGACCGATGGTGAATTTGATTATCCATGGGATGTTGCAACAAATACAGAGACTGCCAAATAGTGATATCAGATACACGGAATCATCAAAATCAATTATTTACTCAAGATAGCAGCGTGTTTCTTCGTATATATATTAGGGTGGCCCAAAAAAACCGACTATTTTTTTTTCGATCTCCCATGAAAATTTATTGGCTTACGATGTTTTAAGAAGGCTCTCCAAAAATCAGCTCGATAAAAAATTTTCAAGACATCGCTCACGAATTTTGAAAATATTAAAAATGATTGAAAGTCGGATTTTTTATTTCAAAATTTTTTCTTTCTCGTAGCAGCAATAGTTTCTATTTGTGAAATCATGGTTATGCTGAAAATTTCGGCCCAAAATTTAAATATTTAAACGGTGCTCAAGAATTTTGAATATTAACTGTTAATAGGTAACTAATAGTTTGAATTAGTTTTTGTTCTTTTTTATAACTCAATTATTGTCATTTTAGTACAATATAACTTTTGCATAACCAAAAATACAGGACAGTCTTAAACAACAAAATTGGTAAGTTTTGAATAAGCGAAGAAACCTAAAAATTGAATTAAAAAATAGAAAAGTCTGTAAATAACTTATTATTTCTATTTCTCGGGTTATATTTTCAGTCATTATCATGCAAATTGATGGTGAAAAAATCGAGAAGCTTTATTATTAATATGTAAGGGTCGCTCGAAAACGTCCAAAAGACAGCACTCAGAAACATTCAGAATTTTTGAGCGTGGTTTAAATATTTAAATTTTGGGCTGAAATTTTCAGCGTAGTCATAATTTCACAAATATAAACTATTGCTGCCACGAGAAAGAAAAAATTTGAAATAAAAAATTCAAATTTCGATCATTTTTGATATTTTCAAAATTCGTGAGCGACCTTTTGAAAATTTTTCATCGAGCTGATTTTTGGAGAGGCTTCTTAAAACATCGTAAACCAACAAATTTTCATAAGAGACTCAAAAAGAAAAAATAGTCGGTTTTTTTGGGTCTCCCTAATATATATATATATTATTGTATATATTGTAACTATATTGTAAAAATACTATATATTGTAAAAATAATAATATTGTAACAAATGTGAAACTGATGTTTTAAAATACTTGAATAGCTAGAAAACACAAGCCTTCTTCTGTTGTTTTTATAGATGCGCGACTAAGTCAGTTAGTCTTATATTGACATCTTAACAGCAAACATCTGTATATCAATAAACTATATATCTCTTTGCTTTCTGTTACTGCTGTTAATTGTGGTGTTATTATTTCTAATATAAGTGTATTATTATTATTATAGTGTATAAGTGATATTAATTTAAAATACCAGTCACTACAATATATATGTGTGAAAAAGAGATCTTTGAGCTCGATTACAGCGGAAAGATTCGGGACTGGTCTGTAGGGTCGACCAGATTTCAAATTTTTTTAAATTTCTCCTACTCTAGACTTTACATTATATAATTACAATATAAAAGCTGTTTCAACATCGAAACAGTGATTTTTCCCTATAAAAAAATTAACCAAAAAAAAAAAGAAAAAAACAGTTAATGGCTGATTAATATATCGTACTTTTGATAATTATGAATAATAAAATATATATTACGACTAAATAAATTGGGTTCTTTGAATAATAAACAAAATTTAAGTAAAAAAATCCAGTGAAATATTTATTGTCTACTAAATCTTCGTCTGTAAAACTACAAACGAAAGTTTATTATTAATTATCAAAAATATTGAAAAGATTGTGATAAATTAAAATTTAAATAGTAACATCAGTACAAATACGGATAGTGTTCCTTCCAACCACGTTTATATAGCCATGATCTTGAAGATCTTTTAAGGAATCCTCAAACATGTCACGAGTCACAAACTAAAAAACAAAAACAAAAAGAAAATTAAAATAAAAAATAAACAAATAGTTGAAAAATAAACATATTTTAAAAATAAATAATTTAATTACAATTTGCATAGTTTCCTTTAACTCAGTAAATAATTTCTGATAATTTAACGTAGGAACTTTTCTTTTGGATGCGATCAATTTTTTAAGAGCATCTACTACTTCATTTCTACGTTTCCTAGCTGCAGCTGAAACTCCAGTCGTTAAAATGCTAACATCAATTTTTCCACTCAAAGGATCTACAGCCGACTGTTTAAGAGCTTCACGGTGTAGTCTAAATATAAAAATTCATTCTTCGTAATTAAAATATTGAAATATTAAAGCAGTATTCTACTTTGAGCGCTCGAAAAAAAGCTATTGTTTATCAATTTTTAATGAGAATATGAATATAGTTATACACGTAGGGTTTGTTAGTCTTCATAAATATACGACTGAAATACAATTTAAAAAAAATTTCATTATATCTTTCATACATTTTTAACATACAAAAACATCATTCGAATACAACGCCTCGATTAGTCGGTGGGTCTGCGCTTGGCATTAAAATTTCAAAAATGGACAATCTGAAATAGGAAATTTTTGAATTTTTATATCCACTATTCTACTAGCAATCGGCTGAACTAGGATTTTCTATGTACATTAAGGTGCTCCATTTGAAACGAACATTTTTTTTTTTAATGCTCACAAGAAAATTTTGTTATTTATATGTTGAGAGAAAAATTCCCTGAAAATTTCAGCTTCTTATTTTAATTTCAAGTACTTCCTCTTGAGCTTCAAAGTTTCCCATTTAAAAAACATGTAAATCGAATAACTTTTCTTTTAAATTTTTTCTTGAGCGATCGTTTTGAAACCAGTTCTTATTTGTAGAGTACGGTTTTGGTCTAACTCGATCCATGTCAATTGTATCAACTCCGAAAGTCAATTTTTCAATTTTTTCATTTATTTTGTTGATAGTGAAGAAACGGCTCATCTTTCAAAAAATATGCATAGTATTAATCTTTTAAGAAATTTTGTCCTCTACAAAATTGTTCATCACACTTATATTGCTAAAGTGCACTGTTCATGAGATACATGCATTTTAACATTTGACATTAAAAAAATTGTAAGCTTACTATGGTACTCATATTTTTAAATGTAAAATGTTAAAATGCATGTATCTCATGAACAGTGCACTTTAGCAATATAAGTGTGATGAACAATTTTGTAGAGGACAAAATTTCTTAAAAGATTAATACTATGCATATTTTTTGAAAGATGAGCCGTTTCTTCACTATCAACAAAATAAATGAAAAAATTGAAAAATTGACTTTCGGAGTTGATACAATTGACATGGATCGAGTTAGACCAAAACCGTACTCTACAAATAAGAACTGGTTTCAAAACGATCGCTCAAGAAAAAATTTAAAAGAAAAGTTATTCGATTTACATGTTTTTTAAATGGGAAACTTTGAAGCTCAAGAGGAAGTACTTGAAATTAAAATAAGAAGCTGAAATTTTCAGGGAATTTTTCTCTCAACATATAAATAACAAAATTTTCTTGTGAGCATTAAAAAAAAAAATGTTCGTTTCTAATGGAGCACCCTAATGTATATAGAAAATCCTGGTTCAGCCGGTTGCTAGTGAAATAGTGGATCTAAAAATTCAAAAATTTTCTGTTTCAGATTGTCCTTTTTTGAAATTTTAACACCAAGCACAGAGCCGCTGACTAATCAAGGCATTGTATTTGAATTGTTTTTGTATGCTAAAAGTATATAAAATATATAATAAAATTGTTTTAATATATTTCAATAGTATATTTCTTAAGCCGAATAAATCTTACATGTATATCTTTATTCATAATCTCATTAAAAGTTCATAAAAAATAGCTTTTTTTTTCCGAACGCTTAAAGTAGAATATTGCCTTAAAATGCTAAATGTATTTTCTTACCTCCAAGCTTCTTCAACATCTATGATCTCAACTATTTGACTGAATCGTACTTTAGCATGAGCTTCAGATAATCGAATAAGTGATTCTAATTGTCTTGGGTACGCCGTGATTTGTCCTACCCCACTTCCTACTCTTCGCATGTCTACATAAGCTTGAACTAGTCTCTGTTGTGCTTCTTCACTTAAAGTTGGCTTGACATGTTCTTTTGCAAAAGCTATATAATCCCTCAAAACACTCAAATCAAATAACTCATCTTCATGTTCTGGTTCATCTTCCTGATAAAGACTGACCAAGTGCTTGGCTAGTTTGCGATCAAAATGTTCACTTTGAGGATCCAGCATCAAAAAAATCAAATCAAAACGAGACATAAGAGTGTGGGGCAGCATGACGTTCTCAACTACCTATTATTAAAAATCAACACAAGTCAATTAAAGTAATCTCAAATAACAAAAAAAAAGAATGCATTAATGATTATTTATTTATTCAACATAGATTTTTCTCATATTACTTTACTATTATGGAAAATAAAAAAATTTATTGATTTAATAAATTCACTCTACGATTTGTATCAGTGAGTCTAAAAAATATATGGAAACTTTAAATAGACTTTCATTTCATATAAGTGCATGGAGATGTAGATATTTTATCATAATATTAATCTCGAAACTTCAAGTTTCAGTGCCTGTTACTGCTAGTCGAAACAAGCTTATTTCAACCAATGCCGCGGGAAAATATTGGCGAATGCGTAAATTGCAAATGCCATCATTCAGTGGGCATAAAAATGAGTATATCACACACCAAGGAAGGAAAGTAGGACATTCCAAGCAGCGTGTATAATTGCCTACCCGAGTCGAAGACGAGGGTGGCAAACACGCGTATTAGGATGTCCTACCTTCCTTCGTGGTGTGTATACAATTTTACACCATATCTGCACCTGAAAGTTTAAATTTCGACCTCTGTTTGAGGCAAGAATGGCGCATGCGCGTATTTCTATCATTTGTTTTTTCATAAGAGTCCCAAGTAGCACACTTACCTTTGAGACATCTATTAGATATCAGTTTTTAGGCTACTTTTTGACATATCAATAAGACACCAATATGTTGACAAAACGATCAGAAATTTCTGTCACCGAAAAAAAATCTACTTACAAGACTTAACACAAGTGACGATAAAAAGTAAATTACAAATAGTAGTAAAATAAGTCATATCTCAATGACTTTTTAATTGAAATAAAACAAGAAAAACAACACAATTCGTCTATCTCCAGAACCAACATTTGCATGTCGTACTTACACCAAAAAAGGTGACTAAGACAAAAAAAATTTGTCTAATCCTTTTAGAAGACATCTTTAAAACATCTTAAAGTTGACTATGTGCTACTTGGGAGGAAAGAATGACTTTCTTTCCTCTAAACCGGACAGGAATTTAAACATTCGGTGCAGATACGGTGAAAAAAAAAAAAAAAAAATTCGAGAAAACTTGTTGATTTAATTTGAAATACTCAAACAAAAAAATTTTACTAAATTCAAGTATAATATTTCTTATTTCAGGGACCCGGCATGAATAACTCGGTCTATAATAACTCTGGTCAGAACACCTCGGTCATTATAACTCTTGTAAAAATAACTCTGTACAAAAACTCCGGTCAAAACAACTATATATTCATGCAATATAAGTGGTATCTTAGCGCACGCTCTTTTGTTCGCCAAACAGCTGTTTGCCCATTCAACTATGTCTACGACATTTGTGTGCGTTATATGATTATCTGCCTGCAACAAGTAATTTTCAGTGCAACAAGTAAACTTTTTCTTCACGTGTTGCTTAATCCGACTTGTATTAACCGGAGTTGTTTTTATATAAAGTTGTTTTGACCAGAGTTGTTCTTGTACCGAGTCGTTTTGACTGGAGTTGTTTTGTCCGGAGTTGTCATTGTTCGAGTCGTTTTGTCTGAGTTATTTTGCCCTAGAGCCGTAAATTGTAATAATAATCATTAATTTTTTTAGGCGCCAATTTCAATTCAAAATTAGTTTTTGTACTTAAAAAAATTTTTTTCTGTGAAAAAACAAAAAGAAAATAATTTCTGTAAATCTATAATTACATGTTTATTTGAGAAACCCCATTAGTCATCGACTTATGGGGTTTCTCATCTAAACGAGCAATTTATCACCCGCGTGGCTGAACTTTAAACGCTGATTTGATACATATTTTGATTGATTTCGATGGAGGGATATCCAAAGAACACAAAAATGCAAAAAACCCAATTTCGTAAAAATGATGACTTATGGGGTTTCTCAAATCAACGATTCAAATAAAATATCCAATTATTTAAAAACTATTCGAATTTAATGACGCATTTCAAATTTAATTTTTATATTACACCAAGTACAAACTAAAAGTCAAAAATTTTCTTACAAAGTCGTCTCCAAAATTGAGTAAACGATAACAACGCAAAATACCATAAAGCTCAAAAGAATAGTGATGGATATCATCATGTGAACAAAGAACTTGAGCTACTTAACTAAGAGGACCTTTTTTGTGGAGAATCAAATTTCCTAAAAAATCGTTATCTGCATTTTTACTGTAAATTTCGTTATTCAATCAATATTAATCAAAAACTCAAATAGTCATTAAAAAAGTGATTTTCAAAACCAATACAGAAAAAACAATTATGATGACATTAAAATTACTAAAAATACTTTTGAAGAGCATTGAATTACCTACAAAATGCCGCCAAAGGCGATCCGATAATTTGAAATGCAGCTGAGCTATAGAGAACGAAAAAAAAAACCCTAACTTTCCTATGTATCTGAAATAGAACAAACTTCAAAATTTAATGTTATGTTACGTTCTGGCTCTAATTAAATATAAATAAAATTTTTAGAATTTTTTTTTTTTTGAAGTCTCGAATTATTTATTCGCCACAATAGGTGAATAAGCGGTTCGACACTTCTTAGAATAATTAATAAATCAATAAATCGCTATTTTGTTGATGAGATTATTTCTTTTCATCGCCAACAATGTAACGGAAATCTCTTGCGATAAGAGAATCGCCGTGGCTCGCGAATAGTCCAAACTCATAACGATGCATGAGACTCGGGCCACGATGGTGATCACCAGAGTAACCTAAGATGCGACATTGTAATAATTAATTTTTATATTTCATTGTACTCTGGATGAAAATCCAGAGCAACCAGTCAGCCGATGAACATCTTAGGCCCCGGACGTACGTCCGGAGACCGACCGGCTCCAACCAAATTTTTAATTTTTTAAAAATATATTCACATTCTTATAATTAAAATGTTTTACTTTAATTATCGAACCTTACAAAATACATAAAAAATAGAGAGCGCTCAGCAACGGGTGCACCTGGGGTCGATTGACACCCTAACGCCACCAACCTGGTAATTTTTCGTAAACCTGGATTTTTCAGTATGTAACAGTAAAGTTCTTAAAATTAAAACTAAAAGCTGAAACTTTCGGGAAATTTCTTTTCAATGTTTACATCAATATTTTGAAGTGAGAGTGGAAAAAAGTAGTCGTTCCAAACGAAACGCCCTATTATATATTAAATCAAGTAACTCACATACCGTTTTATTTTTATTCCACTGAGACTCACAAGGATTTGCAGCTGCTAAAATACTCGTTCGAGCATTTAATTGACAAATGATTCCGGCTTTGGCAATACTCAAAGTCTGCTGCTCCATAACTTCATGTAATACCGAACGAGTACTGTCATTCATCTTATCGAACTCATCGATACAACAAATTCCATTATCTGCAAGTACTAGTGCACCAGTTTGAAGAATTAATTGGCGTGTTTCCGGATCTTTTGTGACGTAAGCTGTTAAACCAACTGCACTGGAGCCTAAAGATCATAAATAATAATTAATAATAATTGTAAAACATATAATCCTGAAGCTAGTAAACAATTAATAATTTTCGAATTTTTTTTTCAACAATTCATTTACGAAAAAAAAAAAAAAAACAACAAATACGTGCATATAAAAAATTGCAAACATTCTAAGTGCAATTTTTTAAAATATTTTTTTTAAATGCATCATTTTGATAAATTCAAAAATTATAAGCTGTTTGCTAACTTCAGTATTATGTAAACAAAATGATTTCTATATTGAATAGAAAATTAACCTTTTCCACTGCTGTATTGTGAACGTGGTACTAAATTAAAAACGAATTGTAAAAGCTGCGATTTACTGGTACCAGGATCTCCACACAATAATATATTAATCTCAGATCGAAAATGACTTCGCCCAGATGTAGTATGAGTTTTCTTTGTACCGCCAAAAAGTTGTAGAAGAATACCTTTCTTGATGTCTTCATTTTCATAAATACTGGGTGCAATACAACGAGCTAATCGTTCATAAACGTCGTCTAATTGTGAAAGTTTCTTAAGTATTTCGAGTCTATCAGGTGGAAATGCGTGATCCTTTCCGTCTTCTTGCTCATACAACCTATCAATATTTAATTAAATTTAAAAAATGTTACCTGTTGTAATTAAAATCGTACTCACCTTTTGGAATCTTGTTTCCTAAAATGAACAACATCAATGTATGTTTTATATACAGCTCTTACATTAGAAATTCTTGGATTTATTTGTATGGGAATGGCTCTGTAAATTCCAGTTACAGCAACACGATCACCAGGAGATACAGCATCAACTAAATCATTGTGAGCAAAACAAACGGTAGTGTGTGGCGTTTGGCCAGCAGCCATATCATCAGGGGATTCTTGAAGTTTAATCATTTGCTTGTCAGAAAAATGACTGCGATTATGAATCAGTGTAAAACAGTAATTATTGTTGCAATGACTGCAAACAGTTGGCTCTGAAATTCTTCCTTTGTCAACTTCCACCGTAGTGGAAAATGAACAAATAATACATCGGAAAAACGCTTCTCTCATCTCTGGCAATACATTCGATGTTCTTATTACCATTCCAGTTATGGTTATCAGTTGGTCAATATCTTCAGGATTTAAAAGTCGCATATTTTTAGTTTTTTCAACATTAAATGGTCTCACTTGAATCTGATGTTCTAGCACTGCTGCGGGATATTTTTCAAAAAACATTTCATTAGCAGCCATATCCATAGTAGGAATAACTTCTTGAGGATAACAAACTAATTGCTGATATAATTGTTGATCAAAACTCTCTAAATGAGCACAATTAATATTTAAATATGGCTCTTCCAACGTATGGATTTCTACAAGCTTCTGAAGATACAAAGGCTCTGTCAAATTTAATGAATCTGGTAATTCGTCATTTTCAGCTTCAGGATCAATAAAACGTTGAATGAAATGTTTAAACTGCTGTTTACAACGATTTACTACAACATTTGTTCCCCAAATAACCAGCTGTGGTCCAGCTGGCTCACTCTCCGAACTTCTTTGTATATTTTCTTCCTCCAAAATCTTTGTAAAAACATAATTTATAAAATAATAAGTATATAAAAATATTTGTATGAATAAAAAATAAATAAAGTATTAAAAACTAACAGGTTCAGTTAAATTCACTTGTCTTAGTCTCTTATCAGTTCGAATGTCCGGTCTCTGTCTGATTGGGGTACCTCTGATTCCACTTCGAGGAGTTCGAATAGAACTAAGAGAACTTGGAGTTCCATAATTGAGAGGAGAAGAAAGATCTATCTCGCTCATGCCTCCAGCAATGGGACTTGTTTGCAAAATCCGATGTGGAGATGTAGGAGGATGTGAAGAAGGTCCTTCTGATGACGCTGCAATTGTTTCTTGTGTTCTTCGAGTTCCCCATCTTTGAGGAGTCGAGACCAATGATGAACCTGTAAAAAATATTTTTTAATTCGTGTTGTCAAAATAAATTTTTGGTTCTTTGAAAATTTTTGTATCGTAATGATTAATATTACAATTTTGCAAGAATTTGAGGCAAAATACAGTTTATTTAAATTTTAGCTTAAAATACTACGAATAAAATTTTGTAAATTTTAATTCTAATATTCTTACAGTCATAATTTTTTAATGATTGAGGATAAATAAATTATTAATTTCAATAGCAAAAAAAAATTTTAATTTCAAACATTCTGCCATTTGTTTTTATATAATTTTTTTATCATAAATTTACGTTTTCGATTTTCTGATCTAAAACAATTTAAACTATAGAAACATACGTACATTGAACATGCCTTAAATTATAGCATTAAATTCGAAATTTAACTCCCTATCAATCAAATATTAGATTTTAAAATTTCTTTAATCATTACAGTCATTACTTTACCCTGATTAAAAATACTCATTAAAAAGGATTGAAAAAGATGAGAATTGAATACTTTTTGAATACTTTCTATACCACCAGATTTTCATCAGGGTATAAAATTAATACTTTTCAATTCTATTGAGTCTAAAAATAATATGAGAATTTCTAAACTTTCGAGGAATTAAAAAAAATTCAGAAGAATTGATATTTGTAATCTTTCTGAATACTTTTCAATACCAAAATAATATCACATTTCGGGTCACGTGTGGGATTGAAAAGAATTCGGATAAATTGAAATTTTTTAATCTTTTTCAATCCTTCTCAATACCTAAATAGTTCGATATTTCGGATCGAGTGTAGGATTGGAAAGAATTCAAATGAATTGAAATTTTTGAATCTTTCTGAATCCTTCTCAATACCAAAATAATTCCATATGAGAAGGTATTGAAATGGTAAAAGATTGAATTCCTTTCAATACTTTTGAATTCCATTTTAAGATTTACAAAGTATTCAAATGATCAAAATTTCAATTACATTCAATACTTTCCAAAACCTCCGTATGGATTGAAAAGAATTTTCCTGAAAATCCTTTTCAATGAGTATTTTTAATCAGGGTATAAAAAAATACTTTTTACTATCTTGTAATTTTAAATTTTGATTTTCTGATGGTCAAAATTCGGAATTATAATGTAGTAAAAATGATTGGAAATAAAAATAAGTTGGTTATTAATTGGTACAATGAAGTAAGTTCATTGAAAGATTTCACGGAAAAAAATGAACTATATAAATTGAGAACGACAAGTAATATAATAATAAAGTGATCAGTAAATGCTATCATTCTAAATGGTAATTTTTTCATTTATGATTAAAACATGAATAATTACAGGATAAGTATGAAAATTTATTGTCTGTGCAAGAAAAAATTACTATTTGAACTTTAAAAATCGTAACTGATATTTAGAAAATTGACGAAACGTATAAAATTTATTATTTGGAATGTTAAAATTCCCCATATTCACACCCGGGTTCCGGGTTATAATTTCAAACACTAATTTTTAAAGTTTATTTTTTTTTCGTGTTGTGAATTTTGAAACAACAAATAAAAAGAATAGTTTTTAATAAAATTAAAATTTTGTGATAATCGCTAGTTTTTTATATGACTGCACTTTATAGTAATAGTTGCAAGTAAATAACTTTTCAAAATTTACACATAAGACTGGATAAATAAAATAATTTATAATTTTGACTTTTTAAAACAAAATCTATTAATGCTGTCAACTATCATCAAGAACTGAAGGTAAAATGTCATCCACCTTTTTTCTCGCAATCGAAAAAACGAATGGGATTATTTTTGTTGCACTCATACAATAAATAAAATATTCAAAATTTTTGAAAATACAGAATTACAGTTTTTTGATATTTCAAAAAACGCTACAAATATTTTTTTTGAGGTTTCCGTTTATCGGTAAATTCAGTATAGCAAATATTCGGATGCTGTTACGTTTTGACAGTTCCATGACAACTGATCCCCGACAAATGATCCCACTGACAATTCCATAAAATAATTAATTATTAATCAATTACAATGACATGAGTGATTAAAATTCACTGCTGTAAATTTAAAAAGTTAAATTATGTAAATTAGTTGTTGATAAAAATCAATTGACGATGGGATCAGACGTAGAATCAATGTGTAGGGATTATTTATCGTGGTATAAAATTGTTGGGATCAGTTGACGGCACACCTTTTTTGACTAAATTATTAAAAAATAAAATTTTTGAAATAGAAAAATAAACCAACCTTGCTTACTTGGAGTTTTACTCGGGGTATTATGATTAGAAGCCAAAGCAGAAGTCGGAGTTCTAGGTTGAACTCTAGGTGAATCGTTTCGTGGACTTTCATCATTGAGATTTCGTGGTGTTGCGGGTGGTTTCATTGGGCTTGACATTTTGCGTTATTATTTATAAAATATTACCCAATATTTATATTTTTAATTTACAAGTTTGAGTAATGAATAACAGTTGAAGTGAATAACACTTTGTGCGTCTTTGCAACTGGTTTTTCCCGCCAATTAAGTAAACTCTAACCTCACAAAGTTAAGCATCTTAAAAAGTCAAATCTATTATTATTATTATTATTATTTTTATGCTTTCTTGTGGCTCACCTTAGTATTGAATTTTCAAACTAAAATTTTTTCAAATCGTTAATATGTATAAATAAACAAAATTTTAATAAATAATCGATTAATATTAAAAATTATTTTACTGTGTAGTTTTTTTTTACAAAAATATCTTTAGGACTCAATAAGAAAAAAAAATTAATGTTATTGAGAGGAATTATGAAGGAAATCTTGAACCATTAAAGTTGTCAATTATAAATGAGTGTAAATGTAGCAGACATCAGACAAATTTAAAATTATTAATAAATAGAGTAAATAATTGATAATATAAAATTTAAGAAAAATGGACATTTAAAAAATTTTAAAATTAATAAGTGCATTTTTTAAAAATATTATTTTTTTAATTATTTACTCTATTTATTTTTAACTTTCAATTTGTCTGATATCTGCTACATTTACACTCGTCAATTGTAAACATATTTTAAGTGAAAATTCGGTTTCGCGCGCGCAAATTAACTTTCAAGTTGCTGATCACTTTCAAGTTGCTGCCCATTTTTAAAAAATTTAATTTTATTAATTATTTACGCTATTCATTAATAATTTTAAATTTTTCAGATGTCTGCGACATTCACACTCATTATAATATATAAGGAATATATGTGTCAAGTTTTAAATTTTTGCATCAAAATTGATTTCGTCAAAAAATTGGCTAAATTATTAGTCGTATAAAATACAATTATATTCCATTTAAAAATTTCAAAACGCTTTTAGCTTAAGAAAAATCGGTTGTAAAATATTTTTAAATAATTTCCCATTTAATACATATATATATTTTTTTCATTCATTAATTTACTTATTTAAAAAAAATTAAGTCTTAATTTTAAAACTTTATGGTTATGGCTTTTGAAAAATTATTTATAAATATAATTGTATAATTATATGTATACTTTTATTTTCTAATAAATTCTTAAAAATGTAATCATTTTTACGGTTATTGAAAATAGTTAAAAACTAATTTGAGTACGCTAAACGTTTCCAAGACATTGCCTACAAAATATTAATTACAATAAAAATTAAACCATCCGTACTATATACTTCACTGAAAGAAAAACATCTTCGTTTCTAAAAATAATATTCTTAATTGAAATACATATATTTATTTTTTTGGATAGAGCCAAGGAAAAATTTTCTTATTTGTTAATAAAAATGCATTGCCCATGGAAATTTATAATTGGATTGAAGCAATAGTTATTGAAATAAGATATTTTATGCTTCAGTGTGGTAAAAATTTTTTGTTTTCAGTATTATAAATTATAAATAAACAAGCCCTGATTAAAAGAAACGATTCGAAACAATTTGTAATGTTAAATGCCCACAAGAAGGTCGATGACGAAGTATTCAAAAGTATTCAAAAGTTTAAAAAATTCATTTTTTCTAATCGTTTTAAATCGTTTCTTTTAATAAGGGAGTTTTCTTGAATTTATAATGTTTTTCTCTCGGTGTTTAAAAACATTCTAGAAATATACTCAAACCCATAAATAAGTTCGAAAAATTCATTTGTGTAAGACTTTTAGCATAGTCTCATTGTCATGATGAATATGGTATTTTTCAGTGCTATAATAAATTATGGTAATTTTAAACTATGGAGGGTAGAGGTACCTCTACTCTCCATAGTCAGTGGTAAAGAAACACTAGCGCCACGTGGTGGCAAGGGTCAATAAGTGGTCACAATTTTTGTGCATGGTTAGATGGAGAGTTGGAGAGGGCTGAAACGGACTATCGTGAAAAAAAATTCTGAAATACCCAAAATAAGGATCACCCTTTTGTTTCACACTAGTATGTGTATAATATAAAATATAATTAGATTAATTGAAACATGTAACTGTATCCATAATATTGCAAAAAATAAATAAATAAATAAATATGAGTATAACATGAATTGTAATTGACCTGGGGTAGAAATTTCGAATACGAGTAATTTTTAAATTAACAATAAGTTGGCTTGCAATGTGTAAGCCAACTTTTCGCAGTCAACTTTACGTCATATTCCAGCCATAGATTACCGTTAACTTGCAGTCAATTGGCCACCTGAGTTGGGACATAAATGACGATTACAATTACTTTTTTACGATTCTCTACTTATGTGGAGGCTGATATAATTTTTTAATGTCCATCATATGAATATTTATTTAATAAACAATTTATTCCAAGCGATCATTAAATTTTTAAAAGACTATTTGTTATCTTCTTTGTCAACTATCTTGCCACCACCGAATCAAACATTAAAAATACTGCTTTAGAGATGTAAGTACTGAAAGTGTGTAAGGCACCCAAGACAAATGCACCCTAGGTAACAAAAGTATCGCCATATTAGCTATCACTAATTCTTAAAGTACGCATCCATTTATTTGTAGTAATTTTAATAAATAATAAATTTTATTTATTTTCAAACCAATACATTCGATAAATTATTTAAAATAACATTAAACATAAAAATGATAATTATCAATAATAAGCGGGAAATCCGAACTTTCACTGCGCGCATTGATACATTTATTTATCTGAAAATAGTTCCTGTGAATTTTTTAAAATTATATATTTATCACTATTAAAATATATCAATAATTAAAATTTTATTATTTGATAATCAACTAATTATGCAAAGATAATAATTAAAAATTTAATTTAAATAAACTCATGAGTACAGATGTTGTAATCTCAACTAAATAATATCTTTCCCGCCAATTTATCAAAGATGGCGACTTCTAAGCATTTCCCGCCAAGACATCTTGTTAGTATTTAGTATTGCATGGCGTACATCGCATGTCGCATAAGTGTAACAAATTAAATCGTGTTCTTCAGTGTTTATAGAATATTATTATAAGCAAGATGGGTCAATCAGACGATCTTGAAGATTATACATATAGCAGACATCAAGATTTATGCCAAAAACTTAATATGGATGCAAGTGCAGCTTCTGAAGCATGGAAATCTTACTCAACTATTCGCCAAAATTATACACTCGAGGTAATGTTCACTTATTAATTATTTTACGATCTAGTTTTTCAGTCCTCATTACTATCAATAGAAATTTCATATATTTATTGCCAATTTTAAATTTATTTTAAAAAATAATTATTGGAGTAGTTAAATCATGAGGTTTGTAAATAATTAACCTTCACAAAGCACTTGGATTATTTGTAATTTAGTTAATATATAACTAAATATTATTTTATTATATTTTACTGATCCATTTTTATGATTAGCAGTTTATTTTAATGATATTTTTAATATTAATTAGAAATATTTATTTATTTTCAGGGTGAACAGATGCACTGGATTGGATGTGCTGTGTACGTGGCGTGTCGTGAATCCTCTACGCCCACGGTGGGCAAAACTGGACCTAATGTTGAGGGCAATTGTGTTTCTCTAACTCGCCTGCTGAAACTTTGTAATTTGTCACTGATACAATTTTTTTCAAAATGTAAATCATGGGCGGACATGGCCAATATGCCGCAGAGCTTCCGATCGAAAATAGATAAAATAGAGCGTGATTTTGCTGTTTCAATGGTAATTTTCAAAAAATACCAGCCAATTTTCACGTTTATATTTAGAAACCCAGTCGAAGATCCATCAAAACCTCAGAGATCGAGGAGACACAAATCACTGCCATGCACTCCTTCAAAAGTTTTTGAATTTTGTTGGGTTCTATTCATTTGTGTTAAAGGAGCTTTTCCTGACATATCTGATGATCTTGTTAATTCTTATCACCTTCTATTAGTATGTTGTGATTTAGTCTATAGTAATGCACTTCTTGCTGGCCGAAAAGATCTTTTGAATCCCAACTTTCCTGGTGAGTTTCTTTTTTATTTTTTTAATTCGATACCATTTAATTATTAAATATTAATTTTTTATTATTAATTTTTAGGTTTACCCCATAATTTCAATGATGACAATTTTGAAATTCCAAAGACTGCTAACTGCATCGTGAGTTTGTTATGTGAACGTCATGAAGCAATTGCTGTGGAAGCAAAAGTTATTAAAGAATACTCATTCAAATCTCACATTAATAAACTTATTAATGAAAAAATTTTACGAGGCGAACAGTCAAATTTTTCAGGCATTCTTGAGGCTTCTAATTTTGAGGCTAACCATAAGTCTCTAAACAAAGCATATGAACAACACGTGCTAAATATGGGAGATTTTGACGAGAGAATATTTTTAGGTAAGCAATTTTGAATACTATATACTCTAGCAGTTTGTTGATATTACATTCAATGTATGATTGAAACAATTTTGAAACTTACGTTTTTTTGAGTACTGCCATAAAAACGATCTATTTCCGGTAGCTGATGAGTATAGGAATTAATTTCTGTAAAAAAAATTAAGAAAAGCTTAATCCTATAATTATCGCTCCAACTATTCAACTTGCACGCTTTTTTTTTTTTAAGTTAAAAATAACAAAAGTTAACAAAATAATCAGTCTATTGCTTTAATAACTTTTTGTTGAATTTATTATCATTTGTTTTTCTTTTTTCATTTTTTAAATTTCAATTTATTATAATTAATTTTTTTTTTTTTTGTTTTTATTTCCAATTCGCTTAATCATTTTCATTTATCATCATTAACCTGCACTGTGTCTGCTTTATCTTGTGGATTATGTAATTATCTAAATCGTCCAGCTGAGTGGAGAAGAGTTAAATTGAAAGGAATATCAAGTTCAAAAATTGTAGGCGACTACGATATTATTTCGAGAGCTAATTTCGTCAGGAACAATAACTTTGAAGGTAGGTTGCGCGAAAGAGTAGTTCACTTGAGCAATGGCCAAATTTATTTATTTACTTATATTTATTTATTTAACGCTATCTGCAATTTACAATAGTTTCACAATGGAAATAATATATGTCCTAAAATTTGCTCGAATATAATTGGACTCAGTACGTTTAATAATACAAAATTCATTACTTAGAAGTCGCTCAACATTTTTGAAAAGGTACTGGCGGGTAATAAGGCTAGTTAAAGGAGATTTTGAATAGAATCGAAAATATTGCATTTAGTTATCAAAATGTATCATTAATCTTTATTTCAATACATTAGCCATAAAATGTAATGAAGTAACGGTAATTTATGGTAATTTGTGGTAATTTTTACCATAAACAAACAAAAAATTACACATTTACAAAAACCATACGAATAGGCCTTATTTTACTACGGTTGGGTAATAAGGCCTACGGGTTAAACAAACTGGAATAGTTTAACTATATTTAATAAAATTGATATTAGAAATAAATCATCACTTAAATTTAGCAACAATACTTTTTAAGAGTCAGAAGACTAGATTGTTTTTTATGATTTCTTCTGCACTACGACAGCATATGACGGATAATGAAATATAGAAGACAGGGAACGTGGTATCGGGACTCTATAAATTTGTCGTAACATCTCTATGCAAGACTCTTCTACTACAGTAGCCTTTAGCGGAGGCGATTATTTTAAATATCATTTCTGTCACTTAAGCCTTATTACCCGACAGGCCTTATTACCCGCGGGTACCTTACTTCTTTTTTAAATATAGTATAGCTACTATCGAAAAAAATTTCGATCATTAACGTATTCATTTACAGTAAATCTAATAATTTATTTTTCTCAAAATTTTAGTAGACACTAGTTGTTTTATTTTATTAAGTATCTCCAGACTATACATTCTAATGTTGATGATGTTGTGGAAAAACACGTCTATCACTTTTCTACGCTATTCAAGAGTCATAATTTTCATCCTACCTCGTCTTTTCCGTCGTGAGCTATAATTAAATCATAGTGCTTTCTTAAATTCTCAAATTTTTAATGTGTATTATTTCTCACATAATTATGTAAATACTTGAAAACTTCGGATTTTAATTTTTTATATGAACTATCAAAAATACTGACTTCTGTAGAAACTTTGTTGACTAGTTTAAAGATTCTATATTTGGGTCCATTCAATACGTAGTTTTTATTTGTGATTGGTATCTATAGTAGCCAGTTTTCTCGCAGGGTTTTGTTCGGTATATTAAGACACACGTGCTAATATTTCAAGTAAGTCAATCACATCATTGATTACTTTATGAAAGAAGCAGAGATTTAGGTATTTACGACGCATTTGTATTCCATGATCTCAAACTACCTTTAAATTTGATCCAAACTTCTTTCAATTCCTTTACCTTTCAGTGAGTGTAATAGAATCCTAACGAACCAGTTTTGTATTGACTCCAACCTGTCAACTTGCAATGCATAGTAAGGTGACCAGACCATTATTCCATATTCCAATAATGGCCTCACCAAAGAGGTGTACAGTTTAACGAACGTATCCTCTTGCTGAAACCTCGAATTCTAATTATGCGCCCTAGGTTTTTCTTGGCTTTCCTAACTAGACTATCGATATGGCTATTGAAATTTAGCTTATTATTCACTATGATTCCCGGATCTCTCATCTCACTGAGCTGCAATGGTACTCCAAATTAATTTACTTTTTGTCGTAATAATTCATCTTACAATATTTCAATGAATAAATATTATGTAATATTATGTTTGTTCATTTAATATTATAATTAATTAAAATTTTGTCATTAACGGCAATATTTGAGTAGCTGTTTAAAGATGATTCACTTTGTTGGAATCTCGTCTCGAAAATATTCATATTTTTAGAGGAATTAAATTTACATAATCAGTAACTATTATGCGTGATAGCTAAAACGACACAATTTTTCCATCGAAATTTTCACTTAAGTTGATTATAAACTACTTACACAACATAAATTTTAGTTATTCTTAATATTTTTTTGGCTTTTATTTATAAAGGAATTGACCCATTTGATATCTAAATAATTTAATTTTACAATATAGTCAATAGATTTCATTTCTTTGCTTTGAAAAAATTTTTTTGATTGAAATCCGTCAGCATTTTATTTTGATGGTAATTCGTCTTTTCGATTTATGGCCGCTGATAGGGGGGCTTTTTAAAATCATATATGAAATATAACTGTAATTATACGTGAAGTATGCTTGTAGTTAAGTTTTTCTATAAATAAGATTTAGAAAAGAGAAAGTTATCACAATCAGTCAATAAAATAAACAGCTATTCAGATTTTAAAGTCTTATAAAAATTTACAATCAATTGTTTTTATTTATAAAGTGCAAACTTCAAATATCAAATATTTTATTTTCGTAAAGCTTTGATGACAGTAAAAAGTTTGTAGGCGCCTTCAAATTTAGCGAATTTTTTAAATTTTTACTGTTAATAAAACAGGTATATAAATGATTGGTTCTATTAATAAAATAAAAAATTATACTAACGTTTTTAGATTTATTCAACTTCTTAAACTGTGAAGACAACACTATTAGTGAATTTTTTTTTTTCTTAAATGAAATACTCAGTTCTATTTTCATCGATTTTAAGTCTTCCGTTATAATGTTTAAAAATTTTTTTACCTTTTTTTAATTGTGATGTAAATGAATAATTACCTTAATTTCTGAAAGTGTGAGGTATGATACTTAATTAAAATCCATTTTACCAATGGTATCTTACATTAACAACAATTTCTCACAGCATACTTTTTATTAAAACCAAAAAAACTGCCTGACAACTGAAATAAATAGCATTTTTTTCTCAAAGAAAAAAAAGTAAAAAAATAGAATTATGAATGTGAATTAAAATCGAAGATTTTAAATGACTACTATTTTGAAACGAGCCCGTCAATTAATTTTACTTATATTTGAATCTAAACAAAATATTAATTTAGTTCATAAAATTTTTTAAGAATTATGAGAGTTGTACTTATGGCATATTTGCTATTTTATAAAAATCATCTAAATAACTTTAAAAATTAATAAAATCCGAAAAAATTACCGTAAAAAAAAAGTGAAAATCGCTCAAACTGAATCTTATTTTAAAATTTTTAACTCAAGTTTTGTTGAGATCATATTTTTGACTTCAGAAGTAATTAAAAAATGAATGAAATCAATATAATTTAAGTTTTAATTTACCATTATTTCTCAACAAGTTTATAAATTTTTCCCATATTTTAATTTAATTAACATCACTTACAAAAAAAGCATGTTGAATTTTAAATGGGATCTTTGGAGTTATGAAAGCTATTATAATAATTGTCAAATATCTCATAAAAATTGTTCATATTACTTAAGGATGCCATGAAATCTAAAAATTATTGTGCAGAAAAGTTGAGCATATATATATTTTTTTTTATCTCACTTGCGCGGGAAGTTTGAATTCCTACCCTATTTCGAGAAGAGAAAATTGTATACAAATATAAAGAAAAATAGGACCCAAACCGCGTGTTTGCCACCCTCGTCTTTAACTATCTGAACGTGGGTCGAAATGTCCCACTTTTCTTTCTAAATATAAAATTTATCAATGAAATTATTCATAAAGAAAAAAAAATGAGAGCACGAAGATGTTTCATGTACCTGAAGATCGGAACGTTTTTCGCGCAACGAAAAAAAAAATTGAACAGTAAAAAATCTACTGGATGATTATAATTCAGAAATGTTTCGCATATAGATTCTGGTATGTCAGCTAAAAATCTTAGGCCACCCAATTTTGGGAACTACCCTTTACACAGTTGAATTACATAAATTTTTTTCATTTTCATTGCGCGAAAAAAGTTCTGATCTTCAGGTACATGATGTTTTCTATATTTATTACACAATCGTAAAATTGTTTCAAAATAAGGTATCGATATATAATATATAAATAATATAGTAAAATCTTAAAAATAAGTTTTTTGATTAATGATTACAGGTGCAGATGCAAGTGATAATATTGGTTCACCAACAAAGATGTTGAACATAGATTTGCAAGAACAGTTCCAATTAAAGCGAGATCAAATACGTGACTTGGCACCACCGACTCCTCTGACAGGACGGAAATATCTTAAAAATAAAGATATGCCTAATATTACTCCTGTCTCAACAGCTACTCAGAGTGTAATTCGCTTACAAGCTCTTCTCGCCGGAAGACAAGCTGCTCCTAATGAAGTTTTGCTTGAAATGTATAAAAGCTGTTCAACGGATGTAAAAAGTTTCGTTGAGATTAAAATTAAAGAGAATAGCGACAAATTTTATGTGTCGTACACTCAAAATGTAGAAGATGTTGAAGCTTACAATCTAGATTTTGGTAAAAAGAGACTTATTCTTGGACAAACATTATTTTATAAAATTTTGGAAATAATTTTAAGTGAAGAAAAAAAAATCAAACCTGATTATGATATTACGGTAAGTTTTAATATTTAAAAAGTAATAACATGGTGGCCACATTTCTATAAAATCTGGAAATCTCAGGGAATTATAAATATACTGGAAAATTAAGGAAAAGTCAGGGAATTTCATCACAAAGCTGTTTTTTTTTTGTCAAAACTGTTCAAAAAATGGCGCGGCGCGAATGCGATTGTAATACCATTAAAAGAGAAAAAGTAATAGAAATTTATTCCAATAGCGAAAAATGAAGCAGTTACAATTAAAAAGGCTGTTAGAAAAAAAAAGTCTTAGTAGAAATTAATCGTCAGGATCTTCAAGTTATAAACATGTATATTAGGGTGTTTCAAAAAAAGACAATGTTTTTAAATTTTTTTATGGTATTCAACAATTCAAGGTATATCTGAAAATATAAATTTTGGTACCAATCTGAGCTCTTAATAATAATAATAAAAAATAGTCTTTTGATTGATTTTAAGAGCTTGAGCTAGAAAACAATGCGTAATTTAGAAAAACTTTATTCATAATAATTTGTGCAGAATAAAATTACCTACAAAAAAGTTCAATGATATTTTGTGACAAGACTGATAGTTTCGCCGGAAAAGCAAAAATATCTCAAAATTTACTATAAATTTGACTTTAAGCTCAGATAACTTTTGAACAGTTGGATTTATCAAAAAATGATGGAACTTTTTTGTAGAGCGTTCAATTTCCTACAAAAATATTTATCGTACATAAAAATTCGTTTGTTCATTTGTGAGCTAGAAAATTCTAAAAAAAAAAAAAAATTTTTTTCTCGTGTTATTTAAATGGAAAATAGAAAAATGGATTGAGGCAGACCTTAATATTATTATCAACAGCTCGGATTGGTACCAAAATTTTTATTTTCAGATATACTTTCAATTTTCGGATACCATAAGAAAATAAAAATAAAAAAATTGTTTTTTTTTTTAAACACCTTAATGTATATTGACAAGTTAGAAAACCAAAAACATTACAAGTATACATAAGTATTGAACTAATAAGTTTCACCATATTTATTATTCGCGTACTTGATTAATATTTTATTAATATTCTATAAAACGTTCTTATTTATGAAATTATTCTAGTGAAAATGAAAAGTTTATTTATATTTTATTACAGAAAAAATTATATAAAAACAGATTTAAAATCAAAAATAAAAAATCAATCATTTAATAAATGAAAAAAACCTATGATCATTTACAAATAATAAAATAAAGTTTCATTTAACGACAATGATTTATTATATATTGAACTGACTTATACCATTTTATTTTGAATTAAATAAATATTTCCAAGGATTTAATATAACTACATATGATCAGGGAATTTTTTGATTATTTGATTGAAATGCTTGGAAAAGTCATGGAATTTCAGTTTCAAAAATCTGTGGTCACCATGAATAATGATTATAGTAATAAAAATAATAATTAAATTAAAATTATTTCAGAATCTTTTATTGAATGACGTTTTTCTTCAATGCTTATTTGCATGTTGTTTAGAAATAGTGATTTGGTCATACAAAAATACAGACCGTATATTTCCATGGATTTTAAATGCTCTTAATGTAGAACCTTATAACTTTTATAAAGTTATTGAAGTGATTGTTCGCGCTGAACAGCTTTCAAGAGATGTAGTAAAGCATCTAAATGACATTGAAGAAAAAATTCTTGAGACACAAGCATGGAAATCTAACAGTCCTCTTTGGCAAGCAATTGAAAATACACCAGGTGGTGTCCCAAGTTGTGAAGAAGTTTCCCTTCCAGGTATGTTAGATTCTTTAGATTCTAACACATCAGGTCAGCCGGTGTTGAGAAAAGTGGCATTAGACAGAGGAGCACCTCATCATGATAATCAACAAAGTCCTATATCATCTGCTTCTGAAAGATTTCAATCACCAGTAACTGCATCTGGGATGGTGAAAAAACGTTTGTTTAATGATCCATCCCGAGGCAGTGGGCAGAGTATTCTCAAAGATAAATGTCCTCAAAAAATAATAATCGATGGCAATTCCCGGGTTTACGTAATTCCAGACTCATCACAAATAAAGTCATCAAATTTAACACCAACTAATGTCAATCGTGAGTCTAATAAATCTCGAAAAACAGGATCAGTTGCACTATTTTTCAGAAAATTTTATATACTTGGATCGATACGTATGCAGAATCTTTGCAACTCGTTATCAGTAACTGACGTTGATCTTAAGAAAAAAATTTGGACTATTTTTGAGTATTCTATAAAAGATCGTACAGAATTGATGAAAGACCGACATTTAGATCAAATACTTATGTGTGCAGTGTACGTTGTATGTAAACTTGCTAAAATTGAACGTAATACATTTACAGAAATAATGCGTTGTTATCGACTTCAACCACAAGCTGAATCACACATTTATAGATCTGTTCTTATCTCTAAAAACCCAAGCGTTGAAAAAAATTTTAACAAAAATGACACTAATGCTGATTCTGATCCTATGGAAGTCAAAACTCATAACGCAACACCACCAACACCATCTAATATGGCAGGAACTTCACAAAGTTTTGGTGATGAATGCCGTGGAGATCTTATTAAATTTTATAATACAATTTATGTTCCTCAAGTTAAAGAAGTTGCGAATTTATCACGTGGCAACAACTCTACTCTTACACTTAGTCCCTTGCCGAAAAGTAATCCTGCGATAAATTCACCAGTTAGACGTGTAAGTAACAGCGTTATGACAAGAACACTTGATCCCAGGGCTATTACTGCATCACCTGCGCCACAATTAAGTTATTGTTTTAGTCGTAGTCCTGCCAAAGTAAGTACATAATTAATAAATTATAAATACAAAAAAAAGTATAACTTATAATTAAACTAATTATTAAATTTATTAGGATCTGGAGGCTATTAACAGAATGATGATATCTCTTGAAGCGAGAAAATCTGTTGGAAAACGACTTTTATCCGATGAAATGGATGTAGATTCGACTAAAGAAAGCCTCTCACCAACAAAAAAGACTCTCACTACCCCATGCCTCGCTAAAAAAATTGAAAATTTGATTGGGGAACGTCGAACTCAAAACCAATAAATACTAAAACGATTAACAAAAATCATATGGACAAGCTATTTCTTATACAAATTAATAATAAAAATGGATTTACTTTTAATTACAGATTGCAAGTTTTAAAATATAAACTTGCAAATTTTTTTTGGAGATACATAGTTCTATTTCTTTTAGACTTAATTAGTAAAATCTGGCTTCGTTTAATATTTTCATTTGCAACTATCATCGTTTATTCTTGGTTATTTTTAAACCAAAAGTTTTAATTAGTAATAAGTATTTTTGTAATTTAATTTAAAAAATTTTAAGTTATAAAAAAAAATATTTTATTAAGGTTTAAATAATATTGGCTTCGTGATAAGCCAAGAAAGATTAAAATAATTTTAGCTGAAATTTGAAGACTAAACATAATATTAAAAAGTCGATTTATAAAAGCTGTATCAATGATCTTTGGTATTTAAGTGTGTATACATATAGGCGTTAAATTTTGAATATCTGAATTAAATTTTCAAATTAAATTTTATGATCTCAACTTTTACATTTTGGATGATGTAAGTATAAAGCGTATAAAGTTTATTGTGAACGTAAATTTTCATTAATTTGATTAACTTTAATGTGAAAATATATTCAATTTCTTACATTACTAGTTTTATTATCATGTACATAGAAAATTATAATAAATTAAGTGGTTATAATGAGATGTTATTTTTAATATTTTATTTCTTTTAATATTTTAGTACATAAATATAAAATAACCATTAAAAAATACATAAACATTCACGTCACTACACTGTAAAAAGAGCGGTGTTATAGAAGGACTCAATTTAACATCGTGCAGCGTTAAAATGACATAACACCGGTATAAGCGGTATAATTTGGCGGTGTTCAAATCCCCTATAAAAAAATTTTTATCCATAATGAATTTAGATCTTAATTTCATCAAAAAACTCAGATTATGACCCAAATATGACTCATTATAAATTTGTATCAACTTTAATCACGACAAAATTATGACTCAGTCACATTTTTATCCAAGTGATCCCTTATTAAAAGAAACGATTTAAAACGATTAGAAAAACAAAATATTAAATATTCTTTAATACTTTTGAATCACCCTTCTTTTGGGCATTTAAGATTGCAAATAATTTCGAATCATTTTTCTTAATCAGATATCGAGTTCAATCACTAAATTAATTTTGCATTTGAAACTGATTTACGTAAACCAAGTACTTGATAAAAAATATTTATTGGTAATTTCTGAATCGATAAGCTTGACGAAATGTTTGATACCCCAAGTCCAATTGAAAGTCGTAATAAATTAATTTTAGAATTGATACGGATTTACTAGATGAAAAGTTGAAGCGAATTCATGATGAAAGTCATGTTTGTGTCGCGATCTGAATTTCGTGATGAAATTTAAATCTAATTTCATAACAAATAATAATTTCTTTAACACCGGGATAGCGGTGTTAAATCGGTGTGATGGCAGAATAATACCGGAGTAGACCTGGGTCGAAATATCTAGCCTTAATCAAGCCTCACTGAGCTAAAAAAGCATTTTGAGCCTCAAATAATGCTCAATGAGCCTGAAATAATATTAATTGAGTTTAAATTACATAGTCGAGACTAGGCTCATTTGAAACTCATTGAGGCTTTTTGAACATCATTGTAGACTCAAAATGCTTTTTTACTCAGTGATGCTGGATTGAGGCTTACTTGGGTTCGATGAGGCTAGATACTTCGACCTGGAGAAACAGAGTAAACTGCATCTGTTCAGAGTATTAATTTTGGAAAACTTATAAAACAAAAAATGTCAGTTTTTTATGAAAATTAATAAAAAATATTATTTATGAACAAGTATAAAATAAGAAAATAAAATATTAAATTAATAGAAATATTAGATACAGTACAACATATTATTAAATGATTGTTAATTACCAATTGTATATTACATTATTCGTAAATTATAGTACATTTCAATATTTATATTATTAAATGTATAGGAACGATAGAATTATTATTTTCATCATAACTCTGATGTTTTTTATAACATAAAGCATGTTTCAAAGAAAATAAATTAACAATTTGATAACTAAATTCTTTACTTTCAACAATTTCGTTTGCACACAAACTCGAATCATAGCAAAGTGTACCCCATGCTTTACACACTATCATTAAATTATAATCATCGATAAAAATTTTTTGGATTACACCGTAAACTGGTAAATACTTTATCATAAATATTCAAAATAATGAAATAATTTTTTTTTATTCTAAGTCAAATTAAATTTCTGATACTACATAATAGTATATTGTGTGACAAGGGATGAAACAAGACTATTTCAGACTAGGGTGAAGCTGACATTACCCGCAGCCTGAAATCGGGTTTTATCCTGAGTCACACACTATATTTTTTATGATTACCTGTATCGGAACTGAGAAATATGTGATTCACAGTTACTTATTAAATAGTAAATAATACAAAAATATTATTTTTACTCATGTTTTAGTAATTTTATTTGGTTAATCAAAACTGTCACTTAAAAAATGAAATGAGTAAACTGAAGTGACAAGTAAACAAATGAGAGTAATAAGGCTGCAAATGAACATTAAATATAACTTCTTCTTTTAGGAAGAAATACAATTGTTTCTGCCCGCTGTATGAAGGAATTTTTGAATTACGAATTCGCTAGCAGTTGTTTGCAGCATCAACTTGAAATTAGCTTGTTTCGACGGGCTGTAGAGACACTGAAACTTCAAGTTTCGATGCTGGTATCATGAAAACCATATTTCAACACCGGGAAATCGAAACTCGTTGAAAATTGTAGCTAGGATCCCAGACAGCATTCAAGTCGAAATACCTGCTTTACGACGTTTTTTTGAAGGCGTTCTCAAGAAATCTTACATTGACTTCTTAAAAGTGTCATTTTTAAGAATTCTTAATTAAGAGTTCTTGAAGACTCCATAAATAAGACATCAGTTTTATGATGTCTAAATGTATTCTTTTTTAAACTCTTTATGAAGTTAAAATTAGGAGCTCCTTAAAGACGTCATGGTAAATTCATATTAAAGTCTTATTTGCGAAATCAGAAAAAAACTCTTTGAGAACTCTTTTTAAAGACGTCTTACTAAGTTCGCTAGGTGGCTCATTCGACATGTTGAGAACTTCTTAAAGACTTCTTTAAGATGTTGATGAGACGTCCAAATCATAAATAGGAACTCATTCAGAAATCAAGACGTCATTTTGCTATCTGGGATTTGAGTGACAAGGTACATTAATCCCATATATGTAAACTTTTGAATGAATTATATTTTTGAAACTTACTCAACGACTTAAGATGGACTGTGGCAAAACTCTTTGAAAAATCCACCATGAGGACAAATACAAAAGTTAAATTCGTGTGAAATATAAAATAGTTGCCGAAGTGAGGCGAAAAAATTTTCGATCGTAAAGCACACTCTGATGTTTCGCATCATGAGCCGTGCAATACATTAAAAATATGAATTTGATCCCACAGATATTTTCTTTATTCAAAAAATTGTCCATAAAGTAAATGATCTACTAGAATTCTTTACTAATTTTTTCTGCGTTGTTTTAACACACTTAGGAGGTAAAGATAAATAATTATTTCAATATACTAATTATAAAAAATAATTTTATTAATGTACTCAAATGCTGATTTTAAAAATCCGTGTTCTAATTGCCATTGCGCACAGTACTTTAGAGTGCGGCACTGTGCTACGGTCGCTACGGAAATTCCTGCCCTGCGCAGGACATGCATATGTTGGCTGATCGCTAATGACGATACACTAAATGTGTTTTTAAAAAAAATAAAAGCGATAAATAGTTAAAAGTTTTTAAAAATGGATTTAGTATACAGAGTACCATTTTTGGTTCTTGAGGTACCAAATTTAAAATTAAAAAAACCATCATGGTTTGTTAAACCAAGTGCGATGGTTGTTTTTTCCATTATTCTTTTATCATATTTTATGGTTACTGGAGGTTAGTACCGTATAATATCCACGTACACAAATATTTCTTACTGTCATCTGCGTACCGGCTTTTTCAAATTTTTTTTTTTTTATTCATTAAAAATTAATAAATGATCCTTTTCGCAAAACTAATTAAATTGAAACAATAAAATTGTAAATATTCATTTAATTTCAAGGATTTATATAAATATTTTTTAATTAATGATTGATCTCATAACATTTATTTTTAAATAATTAAAAATTTAATTAATGTATTTTATGCTAAAATTTTTTAGGCATTATTTATGATGTAATTGTGGAACCACCTAGTGTAGGATCAACGACTGATGAACATGGGCATACACGACCAGTGAGTAATTTTTACTTTAAATTTCCAGTGGCCACAAACCAGAAACATTGAAAATTATCAAGGAATTCAATGCAGCCGGGAAATATCATGAAAATGTTAGAAAAAATTTCAAAAAGTATCCTGGATTTTGCCACAGTTAAAAATTTAAAAAAGTTTCAATGATACACTAGTTACAAAAATTAAGGGATATTAAAAATATTTCAAATTTTTAACAGGCTGTAACTCGAAGGAAAATGGTCGTACAATAAAAAAAAAAAGCAAATTGTAACTTCGTGTCTAGTTATCTGATCTGGTCTTGAATTTTTTTAGTACGCACGGTCTTGGAGTAATCCTAAGAAAACCATCGAAAAAAAATTTTCAAACTTTTAATCTTAAAAACGGTCTACGGGCTTCAATAAATTTTTTTTCGATAATTATGATTAGTATTTGATTACTCCGAAACCGTGCAAAATATAAAAATTGCAAGGCCAGATCAGAAAACTAGACACTTGCAGTTACAATTTGTTTTTTTTTTTTGTTTTTGTTGTACGACTATTTTCCTTCGAGTTACAACCTGTTAAAAATATGAGCGTGAATGTAGCAGACATCAGACAAATTTAAAATTATAAACAAATAGAGTAAATAATTAATAAAATAAAACTTCAAAAAATGCGCATTTGAAAAATTTTAAAATAAATAAGTGCATTTTTTATAAATATTATTTTTTAAATTATTAATTCTATTTATTTATAATTTTACATTTGTCTGATGTTTGCTACATTCACACTCGTTTAAAAATCACTTAAAAATTTTGAAATTTTTTAATATCCTTTAATTTTTGTGACCAGTGTATTTTGAATTTATTTTAGACATAAAATTTCTTATTACTGAAAATATAATAAAAACTTTGAATATCTTAATGATACCAATAAAATTCATGAATCAGGGAAAAATGTGGAAAACCGGGAAATATCAGGAAATTTTGAAATCTTTTCGTTGTGGCCACTCCGATTTTTGTTTTTATTAATAAAGTAAAAAAGTAAGAGAAGTTTAAAAAATTAAATTGTTAAAATTATTTGTAGGTTGCATTTATGCCGTATCGCGTGAATGGTCAATATATTATGGAAGGTTTAGCTTCTAGTTTTTTATTTACTCTTGGAGGACTTGGTTTTATAATTCTAGATCAAACACACTCACCTTCAACTCCAAAACTAAATCGGATTCTTCTGATGAGCGTTGGTTTTATTTGCATTATTGTATCTTTTATCACTTGCTGGATTTTTATGCGTATGAAACTTCCGTAAGTATTTAGAAAATTTATTTCAAATATTTTATTTAATTGATTGAAAACATTTTTATCTATTTATTTATTTCTATAGCGGATACTTCTAGTGGTAAATGTGAAGACAATTAATTGTCTTCAAGAATTCCGTGAACGATTATCAACGACATTGGTGAGATTTTACATATATTCATCGATATTGATGACTAAAGAAAAAAGATTAATTAATTAACTATAAATTTAAATTATTTTTCATCATAATTTAACATTTTATGAATAAAATTTTTTTCAAATTCTTCCCATATACTTTACGTGTGTATCTGTCTACGAAGATGCTTTTTATTAATACAAAGATATATTTTTATTAAAAACTTTCTACTCTACAGTTGATTTTTATAATTTTTTAGTATCGATATTAAACATTATTATCATAGGATTTTAATAGTAATTTTAATAATAGTAATTTTAGTAATAGTGATTTTATAAATCACTGCTCGAGGAGTGATCTGGATTTTTTTTCAATTCACATTCATTCCATTTATATTTAGATAATCACAGCTGCGATGATTATTAAACTATTACTAGAATGATATGTCATAACAGTATATAAATAGTATAAAAGTTTAAGAATTAAACACTTTTAAAAATTTGTAATTTATTAATAAATTATAAGATTTACTATAAAAACTTACAATGTTTTTACATAAGTACACTGCAAAAAATTGAGAGTGAATTCGGAGTGATTGCGGATTTTATTTGAATCCAAATTCACTCCGTCACTTGGAGATCTGTAGTTTTATAAAAAAAAGAAAAAATCACTGCTCGAGGAGTGATCTGGATTTTTTTTCAATTCACATTCATTCCGATTCAGAGTTTTGATGTTGAAATAAACTCCCCTTCGGAGTGAATTTCACTCCGAGAGGATTAAATAAATAAACAGTCAGCCCCTCCGGATTCAATCTGCATTCACGAAAATTTTTTACAGTGTAACCGTTGAAAATATTAATAAAAAAGTAGTTATTAAATTTTAGAATTGTTTTATTAATAGAAATCCACGTACTGAAATCTAAGAAATTATTTTCAAAATACGATAAATTCTGTTATAAAGTAAAAGACTCAGTACTCGATTAGGGAACTAGTACTCAATCATTCCATGTATTCCTATATTTATATTTAGTAAATATAGATATGCATGTACGTGGAGTGATCGGGTACTGAGTCTCTTAGCTTACGATATTTTTTAAACGAATTAATCAATTCTAATAATTAAGTTTATAGTCCAGTTGAAAAATATCTATTCGAATACTAATAAAAAACTAAGAGAAAAATTTGATTTTAGCCATTTTTTTCAAATAACAAAATTTTATAAGATCTAAATTTTTTTATTGTGACTATAAAAAGAATTTTAATCGGCCGATTCACTTAAAAGATATTATAGACAAAATGCCAAATTTTAATTTCTGATACTCTATAATGCTTATGGACTATTATTCATAATGCAAGTTTTATGGAGAATATTTTTAAGTTTTAAGAGTATTATTGATTATGTACAATTTTTATTGAATCAGTATTTTTTTTTGTTGCTTATCAAACATTTATTTAATCCTAAAGTAACACCGAGTGTTATTTTGATCCTAAACCACTGTCAAATTTTTTTACGATTTTTCTTTTTTATTTCTCGATAAAAATAATATATGATCAAGGTTGAGACTTCTTCGTAAAAGTACGAAATATGTTACAAAATTAATTATCTATCATCTTTTCAATTGAAAGTCCATAGGAAATTTTTGATTAAATTTGGTTAGAATTTTTCACTTAACTGCATACTCTGCGCGAGGTTCGAACAAATAGGAAATTCTCTTAATCATAAATGAAATAAATTGTTTGTTGTATTAATGATAAAATCTGTTTATTTAAAGAATTTAACATTTAAATATAGTTATATTATACACTATTGATTAAATTTTCCACTTGCGAGAAATTCTTTCATAGTTTTTTCTAAGGCTGGAAGAAGATCGCAGTAACTATCAACACATTTTGTTGCACATTTTTCAAAATCATCATTTAATTGATTAACTTTATCTTGAGTTGGATTAGGCCCAGCTTTATCTATTACTCTGTCATTACATTCCATGATACACCTTTGTAATCGATTCTAATAAATTATATAATTTGGTTACTATATTTAAATTAAAATAAAAAAAAAACAATTCTTTCACTTATTACCTGTGATCTTTCAAATTCTGATTGAACATATTGTTGAGCTTTACTGAGCGGTTCGCCACAGTTTTGTACACAATTTTGAACTTTTTGAAGAGAATATGTATCATTGTCGCAACACGAAGCTGCACATCGATGCATATCACCCTAAAAAATATAAACATATTTATTAGAAGTATTTTTTTTAAACCTGCACAGAAAAAAAGAATTTCTTGGCGCAAGAAATTTTTTGCATTATAAATTGAAAACAAAAATTTTCTTAGGACGAGAAAAAATTTCTTGGTTCAAAAAATTTTTTCTTGCTCTGAGAAAATTTATTCTCGTTCCACGACATGTTTTGTTTTCAATTTATCGTACGGGAAATTTCTTGAAGCAAGTCAAAAATTTTCGCACCAAGAAATCCTTTTATTCCTGTGTGTATTTAGTTTCTAATTCGAAAATAAGAAATTTAAAAATGTTAAAAATTATGGTCCATAACTGAATTCATTCTACCCGTGCGTTTTTACAGGGGGTTGAAAAAAATTAGGGCGATAGAATCACAATTACAACTAGTAGCTTAAACTTTGTATCTTCAATGGTCGAAAAATAGTGTCAGGGGCTTGCCATGTTTTCAGTTTTATATAATAAATTTATTTTTAATTGCAATAATATAATTTATTTATTTCCATAAGAAGGGCGGTAGCGAGCTAAGGGGTACATGGGTTTCCTACGTGAAAAAATGGCCTATTTTACCACGTTTTTATTAACTCGCTTTTATGTATGTCTGTTCGGGTGGGAATTTGTAATTGATTTTAAAGTAACTTCTCGATGAGCTAGAGACTTGAAATTTGGAACAAAGCTCAAAATTAAATGACAATGCAAGAAATTAAAAAAAAATTTTTTTAAAAATGAGAAGGAGAAGCACTAGAAGAGTACGAAAAAAATTAAAAAAACAAAAACAAATGAAGAAAAATCGAATAAATAATTCATATTCGTTTGTTTGACTGTTCAGTACGAATTTTTTACAATTCATTTAAAACTAATGTCTGAATGAGTTATATTCTTGAATATAGCTCACAACTGGATGACAGATAAACAAACACCGTGTAATGAAAATACAATGAAGGAGATGGAAAGAATGTGACGACTAGGACCTCCAGCACCATGAATGGAGTCATATGTTCAAAATTTGTAGCTAAAAAGAATCTGGCTTTAATTTGTTTTAATATTTTGAAGTGTAAATCCTATAAAAAATGAGTTTAATATATTGGTAGGTAGAAATAGCGATTTTCTATTTCAGATTTGATTAAGTGAAAAGAAACTGAAATAAAGCTGAAATTTATTGCATGTCTCCGTCATTAGCTTATCCAGGCCTTTAAATCGATTTCAAAATTTCACTCACACATTACTAAAAAGCAGAAAATAATTATCGAAATAAAAATAAAATTTTAATATACCACGTTTTTAAAACGAACTAAAAAGTATAAAATAATATTTCTCAATCTCATAAAGATTTAAAACCACATACAAATTCCGAACTTCTTACAAATAGTCCTGAAAATTTATAGTTGTGAATTTTTAATAGTTATGAAAATACTTGTAAGATTTAAAACGAAAAACGTGGGGCGCATGCAACAGATAATTGATGCGTTAATAGTTCAATTAACAATTTTAATGCATTACAAATAATATGGACTGATTTGCAAGTTTTTTCATTGACATCTCTTTTCTACACTTCTTATAGTTATCTGTTGCATGCGCTCCACGTTTTTCGTTTTAAATCTTACAAGTATTTTCATAACTATTAAAAATTCACAATTATAAATTTTCAGGACTATTTGTAAGAAGTTCGGAATTTGTATGTGGTTTTAAATCTTTATGAGATTGAGAAATATTATTTTATACTTTTTAGTTCGTTTTAAAAACGTGGTATATTAAAATTTTATTTTTATTTCGATAATTATTTAATAATTTGTTTTTAATATAAAAAATGAAATATTTAATTTAAACATTTTATTGTCTTAAAGATACAGATTTAATAATTAATTACTGAAATTTTTGAAAAAAAAAAAAAAAAAAATATATATATATATATATATATATATATATATATTATAAACACTGCCATTGTAACATCATTTCCTCAAATAATTGATATGAGTCAGACATTTATCATGAAGTTCACAATATTGTTTTGATTTTTCTCATATAAATTAAAAAATAATCTAAGGCAGAGTACATCAATGAATAAAGCTATTACCTGTTATATCACTTTATACATATAAGTAAAGTCTTGATTTGAGAAATAATTCATCCTGAATTAACACGACAAAGTTGTATTGTGCATGTTGACAATTTAAAACTTTGAGATCGATTAATAACTCAAGAAAATCGGTATAGAAATATTAAACATTGAAATCAGATAATAAATCATTTCTACGTCTTATATGATACAGTTTTTATTTTTAAATACATAAAGACCCGAGTCAAAAAAATGAACTTACATTTTTTTAATTTTAATTGTTTTCTAGTGTATAGCCGCAATTACGGCCTTTTACACTTTTTGCCTTTATATCGCAAACTGCTTTACTTCTCCTCCTCTGCCTTCCGTTGTGCGGCTGTGGCCCGACTTGTGCTTATACTGTACTGCATCATTACGGTGATGTCCTGCAACCTCCCTTGTGCAATAGAGGTGCAGTGGCTAGGGAAACCACAGAGAAAACCTACCCTGATAACACGAGTTGATCGAGAAAAAGTTGGTCATTCATTAGTTTCCGACCAACTTGACGACAAGTTATCGACAACTTCAGCTTTTGCAACTTTTGGCTACAAGTTACCGCCAACTTTCTCAGAAAGTTGGCGGCAGTATGGAGCCGCAACTGGAATACAAGTTTCTGAGGAAATTGAAAGTAAACTTACCGTCAACTTATGATCACCAACTTTTGCAAGCAACTTTTGCCACCAACTTTCTCAGAAAGTGATCGTCAACTTTTTGGATTTACAACTTTTGCCACCAACTTTCTCAGAAAATGTCCATCAACTATTGGAGGTACCAACTGTTGGCGATCAACTTGGTTCCAGTTGCGGCTGCAAGTTTCTCGTCAGTTTCTCGCCAACTTGGCTATCAGGGTAGCCAGTACAGTTCGGATTGGGTGAAGCTCCAGTGATCGATAAAATTCCCGTTTTACCGATCACTGGATCTTCATCCCGCGCCTAGCGATCAGAGACCTTCATTCGAACCCGACGTGTGGCTAAACGGTCACCCAGCCAAGTAGTGATCATGCTCGATGCTACTTAACTTCGGCGATCATCCGAGCCACACGCGTGCCGAACGGCTGCCTCAGCCGCTTTAAATTGAACTTACATTTAATTTACATTAACTTATAGAACTTGCATTGAACTTACATAAGCTTAATGAACTTAAATTAAATTTAAATGACTTATAGGGCTTGATTATAACTTGAATGGACTTAAATAAAAATATTGGCTTAATTATAACTTACCTGGAATAAAATTAACCCAAAGGGAACTTAGATGTACTCCCGAGTCGACATTTGAATCGTAAGTCGGACGTTGAGATCGTCATATAGTTCAATGTTAAAAAAAATAGACAAAATTAATTACCTTCAGCTTTTACGTGGGGGATTCAAGTGGGTTGAACGATAAAAATACTCCCGTTTTTGCATTATCCGGTTTGCAGACTTGAACTTTGGCCCAAATATTCCCAACAATCTTACGAACCCCTCACCGTCGGTATTTTTTCCGATAACTAGCTCCGAGGGGGGTTTCAGTGGGTCCAAAAATAAAAATACTCGCGATTTTGCACTATCTGGCTTACAAACTTGAACTTTGGCACAAATATTCCCAACAATCTTAGAAATCCCCTACGATATGTATTTTTCCCTTTGAGTTAATTTTATTCCAGGTAAGTTATAATTAAGTCAATATTTTTATTTAAGTCCATTCAAGTTATAATCAAGCCCAATAAGTCATTTAAATTTAATTTAAGTTCATTAAGCTTATGTAAGTTCAATGTAAGTTTTATAAGTTAATGTAAGTTAAATGTAAGTGCAATTTTTTGACTCGGGGAATCATCGATTTACCGTTACATAATTGCTGATGAAATTTTTTTAAAAGTGAAATATACAATATTAGATAGTTAATTATTCACAACACTTAGAGCCCAACTCCGATATAAATATCAGATAATTTGTTCACCCTTACATTTTTTTTTTATAAATTTTACTTCAAACATTGCATTTATAGAAAACAGTCAATAAATGTATATTTAAATATGAGTAACATGTTACATGGAAAAAAACTCATAATGGTATGAAAATAGTCAGGTTGCAGGCACAGGTTTTTCTTTTTCAATTGAAAAATTCAACTTCTTATTTCTCAAGTAGCATAGAGACACCTTTAAGACAAATTTTATTTTGTCTCAAAGCCGGGTTTTTTTAAATAGATAAAATGTACAGATATTGGTCTTAGGAGCCATAAAAAATTTGTGTTCTTTTTTCTTTCTTAAAAAAAGTAATATCATTCAAAAAAACGTATCGTTTTATTTGTAATTTACTTTTTGTAATCATTTATGACAAGTCTTATAAGCGGATATTTTTTCGATGACATAAATTTATGATTGTTTTGTCAACATTTTGTGGCCTTATCAATAAGTCAAGAAACAGCCTTAAAATTTCTATCTTATAGATGTCAAAAGCCAAGTGTATTACCTTGGGTTGGAGTGTGTATTAAAAAAGTGTATTTTTTCAAAATTAAAAAATTTTTAGACATGAAAAATGAAGTTTCTAATATTTTTAATGAGAAATAAAAATTTTTAATTTATTTTGCATCGTATCTTCAAATATTTTATATTAATCTAAGGTAAATTAATTCATAATCGAAAATTCGCATAATCTATAAATTCAAAATTTCACTCATGGCGCTAGAACATAAGTTATCTTTAATTAATATATTTATTTATATACAGAATTCTAAAAATTGTGAAATTTAAAATAACTAATCACGTGAGATTTTAAGAAAACAATGGTATTTAAATATGAATAACTATAGATGACAGCCGAATAATAGTCAATAAAACGAAAAATTTCATAAAATTAGGTATTTTAAATCTTAATGGATAAAGTTCATGCAGAACTAGAAAAAAGTTCATTCTTAACCTCTAAATTATAAAAATTTATGATTTACCTGCATTTTTCTTAAATAAAATTTATCCATTGATTCGATAATATGAGACATTTTTTCTTCTACGCGTCTTCGTTGTGCTTCAACCATTTTTATAAATTTATATGTAAAAGTAAAAAATAATTTTTACAACAATACAAATAAATATTCTTGCTATACCGGCAACCCGTGCACGAGACAAGAAGGCTGTTATATAGCTCTGTAATGTTGTTCTTAAAAAATTCAAAATGAACTGTGGCGCTCATGTATTCGCTTTTATGGACGCTTATTGAAACCTGTGACGATTAGAGTACCCTAAATAGAATTAAATTTTTAATTCTATTTAATTCAGATAAATTCGGTTAATTCGGTATCTAACTTAAAAATGAATTCTGTCTAATTCGGCACGAAAACCAGAATTTGTTAGAATTGAAACGAATTGAAATAACTCTATTCGGTTTAATTCGAAAATAATCCTTGAATTTTTAGTCTGACTCAGAATTAAATTTAATTAAAACAAATTCAAAATTTTTAAATTAGTTTTATTCTGTTTCATTACGAAATAATTTTTGTTTTTCTGAAATCATTTTAAATTGAACCGTGTAAGCATTTTTTTAAATTGATTTACTTATGTTTATTTCGGAAATAATCCGCAAATTTCTGATTTAGATTTTGAATGTTACTGAATTGAAGTGAAGAATAAAAAGTTTTACTTGAAGAAATGAAATTCTTGGCAGAAGAAATTATTTTGCTTAAAATTTCTTAATTTTAAACTATAAAATTTTTGAATTGAAATTTGAAATTCTTGAATCAAGAAAAGTTTCTTAGGACAAGAAATGTTAAATTCAGCTGAAGAATACCTCAGTCTTAACTGAAGAAAAACCTTACTTGACTGAAGATTGTTAGTTTTATTGGAATAAGAAAACCTTTCTTGAGATAAGAAATTTCAGGCCTTAGATATATTGAAAAAAAAATCAATTAGTCAGAGATGGGACTCAAATCTAAGACTCTTCGAGAGGCAATCTCATGCTTTGTGCCTGTAGCCGCAGTGAATGATTGAAGTAGGAAACAATTTATAAATACAAGTCGCTCAAATGGGGTTTTCCCCTCCTCTTCACCTTTAGCTTACTTATGAGCTCCGTGTCTCTACTGCACGTTAAAAGTTTGACCTTTAGTGGTGGGGCTTTCAGCCAAGAAACTTTCTTGGTGCAAAAAAGCAAATTATTGCCGTAAGAACTTATCATTCTTGGTATATGAACGTAAAAGTTTTGGTTGAAATATGAACATATTTGAATTAAGTAAATAATAGTCTAGAATGAAGAGAACTGTTTATTTAGATCATGAAATAAAATTTCGACAGAATAGAGCAGAATTAAGATTTTAATTCTTTTAAATTCCGTCTTACCGATTTTAACAGAATTGAAATTTGCAATTCAGTCGAATGCTGTTTTGCAGAGTTCGACAGAATTGAGCAGAATTAAAATTTTAATTATTTTAAATTCTGTCTTACCGAATTTAGCAGAATGTAATAGAATTAAAATTTTTAATTCGGTCGAATTCAGTTGTTTAATCAGGGTAAGCTATTCAGTTTTCATTCCCTGTAGAAACTAGCTCAAAATATTGTTTTAATAAAAAAATAAATTTTTTAACTTCCCGCTAAGAAAATCAAAAATTTTCGAAAAATTCGGGAAGTTATAGTTTTCACCCTGATTTACGGAAATCGAGTTTTCATCAGATGTGGACGTTTGAAGGTCTTAGGAAGTAGGGGTATGCGAATAATTCGAACTTACGAATTACTCGTTCCGAATCAAATATTAATTGTTCAAACAGTTCGCGAATTATCGAAATTTCACTGAATTTTTTATTATTTCCAATTTGAATTCCATTATTTATATATATAATTTATAAGAAAAAGGTTATACATGCAATATATTAAAATTCTCTAAAAAAAAAAACTTGGAGAAATTAATTTCGAGAATTTCAAAATATTGCATATGTAACCTTTTTCTTATAAGTTGTTTTCAAACGGAAATTAATAATTATAAGAACCATAATGAATTGAAAAGATCTCTTGCCAATATTAGTATCTAGATTTTTTATGTTACTGACAGAGATGTACATTGAAATTGAGCAATTGTTTTCTCCGGGTAATTGATTTTTTATCAACAAGTATATTATTCGTAAGTAAAATATTTTGATACACGATGGAATAGAATTCATATTGGAAACAATAGAAAATCCAGTGATATTTCGATAATTCGCGAATTATTCGAAATTTTTCGAATTATTCAGGAACTTTCGAATAATTCCGATAAGTAATCTCGAAAAGTTAAAAAAAACATCGGTCTATCAGTTGACCCTGCGGACCAGTCTCAAAACTTCCCGCTGTTTTCGAGCTCTTCGAGATCAAAAATATTTTTGTATGCCTTTGTTTTCGAAAAAAATCGTTTTCCACCATTTTTTCTCCAACGAATGAATTTTTTTTTTTTACATTTTTTTACATTTACAAGTTTCGCTGATGTAGTCTTGAAGCTGAGATAGGTGCAGATTTGTTGAGTAGAGTTTCTTAAATCCATTTTGACAGGTGTGAATCAATTGATGGATTCTAGGAACCAAACTACACGGGAAGAAAATTTCACTAAAATTTACGATGTTAACATCGTAATCATGGACTAGACTTTCATTAGCGTCAATTTTTAAATGCCTGACTTCAAAATTTACTATATTCTTTGTTAAAATTACGATGTTAAATAGTAAAGAATATAACCTACATCGTAATTTTAACAAAGACTATAGTAAATTTCGAAAGAAGACATTTAAAAATTGACGCCAATGAAAGTCTAGTCCACGATTACCCATGTTAACATCGAAAATTTTAGTGGAATTTTCTTTCCGTGTAGTCTTCAATTGACCATTTTTTTCAGGATCTTTCTCAGGTTGCAGGTTAGGGAGATTGGGCGGTATTTTGATGGGAGAGTGGTCCTTCATAGGTTTTGGGACCGGGATCACTGTGGCTAGTCTCCGAGAATTTGGAAAGAGGGTGTTGGACATTAAGTATTTGTATAGTTTTAGTAGACATTTTAAAATATCCTCTGATATATTCTTGACTAAAATTATTGGGACTCCATTCAGGCCAGGGTTGTATGTTCTGTTTCTTATAATTATAACTTCTTTTAGTTTTTTCATTGTCAATGGTAAATTCACATGATTATTCGTCTCGTTGCCAAGTATTGGACTCGAGGATTGGTGATATGGTAGGAGGTCTTCAGCTTCTTTTTTGGATTGGAGGAACGATTCCAAATAGTTGTTGTCACTAGAGTTAAATGCGAATATATTGGCAAGAAATCCAGCTTTTCCTCTTGAAGAAATGGTTGGTTGATTTTTGTGATTGAATAAGATAGAGAACATGGATGGCGAGTCGTTTCCATTAATTTTTTTTCCACTGCTGGGATTAGACTGGGAGTAAACTTTTTAGCTACTCTGGTTTCCCTTCAGTTACACGTATTGAAATAATTTAATTATAGTAAATTGAAAGGTGATTCGCATTCAAAACACATAGTAGCATTACTCAATTATAATTTATTCATCAATAATAAGCATTTAGTATAAATAGCAAGTAGAAATAGATTTTTCCATTTATGGTTTTTTTTCTTTAATTATAAAGCCGTATGATATTCAATAAAATAGTATAATTTTATAGTTTACAATTAAAGAACAATTTGGCTAGCTCAAATAAAACAGGATAAAATTAGATAATATATTTTCTCATCCTTCAGAGCTTTAACCCAATAAAAGTTATAAGCTAAAAGCAAATATTTAACGATTATATTTCCACACTATTTAGTATAGCATTATCACTAACTACCTTTTGCAAAAATCTCCCTATTATAGTTTCATTTCCATGTCGTAATTAAAAAATAATTTTTTAAAAATATTTTCTATTATGTTTCATATTATAATCCAGAAATATTTATTACGATTATATTAATGATTCTCCAAACAGAAATTATAGCTGATTTTGATTCAATGTAATTTACAGTTTATAAAATATAGCTGTTTATTCAGATTTAAATGAGTTGTGAAAATATATATAGATTTATGTCAACTACCTAAAATATCATAATGATATCTCGCATTAATTTTCGACTGAGTATAATAAAATTTTACAAAAATATAATTTTTTAATTATATATTACATAAGTTTGGATATAAAGATAATCAGTTATTATATGTTTTCATTTAATATTTAATGATTGAGTTATACTTTTACGTTTAAAATACTGCTGAATGACATTTATTATATTGCTTTCAGCTCATAACTTTTATTTGATTTAGTCTTCAGACCCTTAACTATTGGACGTTTAGGGTATAAGCTTAGGCAACTGAAGTTCAGGCTAGCTTTACACTGCACTTTAAATATCAATAACTAGAGATAAATAAGATATAAATGAGAAAAATAAAAAAAATGTTTTTTCATATTTTTTGCTTAGTTTGAACGAAATATAAAATTACAAATATAAAAAATTTAATTTTTTTTTGTTCTATCAATCATCAAAGTATCTCTCTTCTCATTTAATGTTAATTAAAAATCAGAAAATTTTTATATGCAATCTCTGGTAAAAACTTCAATCACAAATCTACGAAAATGTTATAAGATATGTATTAAATAAAAATCAAATTTATCAAAAGTTTTATAGATTTTACTCAGTGGTTACTATTATTTTTTCTTGTCTTTTACATGAAACTTCTTTAATCGCATTTTATATCTCTTTTCCAAATTATCTAATCTTAAATAATTACTAGCGTAATGAACATTCTAAGAATTTTAATGCTCAAAGAGATGAACTTTATATCAGGGTTTTCGGCAGTATCAAAAAATTATAAAAATACATTAATACTTAAATAAATTATTGAATTTTATCAAATATTGGAAATTAGTTTTTTTTATGATTCTGAAGTTAACGGCAATCAGCAATTTTTTCGAATATTTTTTTTTTTTGTAATTTGTTGTTTTTAAAAAAATCTAAAAATTGTTAAACGTCAGCTAACTTCAGTATCATGTTTTTTTGGTTAATTTCGATTAAAAAAACCCAAATGAATCTATTCCAATACTCCTTTTATTTTTGAATTTATGTTTTTTTTTTAGTATCTAATTGTTTTTTATGAATGTGGTTATTTATTCATATGAACATTAATTACAACATAGAGTTAACCCGTAGTTACTTGCTCGCGGCTTTCACACTTTAGCGATTTTCATACTATTTTGATAACGAATAAAAATTTTAAAATCAAAATACTTTAATTAATTAATAAATAATTTAACAGCATTTAATTTTAAAAACGACATTACACTGTATGGTGCAAGTGAGAGTGTGGCAAATGATCGTATCACAATACTGCTGTCGTGTTTTTACTAAATATTCGCATTCGCATTTCAAAATGAGATGCTTCCGCATTTGGCATTAACACGATAAACTAGCGCTCAGCATGCGAATAATGAAGATTGAAACAAAACTGTGCAAGTTATGAATGATCAGTGAAATAATTCATTATAAAATGAAAAACACTATAAGACACCCAATAGAAATAATGAATTTAGTAAATCTTATAACTTTTAATAAATTTTCATTACTCATTAAATATTTATGCAATCAATAATATAGTATTACAGCTTTCAAACTTTACTAAATATTCTTACCAGAGATGAATTACAATAATTTGTAATGAAATGAAAAAATATTGAGTTTTAATGAAAATATAATTTCATTTCATGTTTATGAGATCATTTGTTCAAATTTTATTATTATTATCAATCATTTTTCATTTACTATTTTAGTATATGCAGTTCACTGTAGATAAGAGTATAATAAGCTTTTTTTTATATAAATAATGCATAAACAAGTATTTTTGTGAACTTGTTCAATTTTAAATGATATTGAAATGATGATTTGTAAACTGCTTTATAAATTCAGCTTGACTCAGTCTCTTTTACAGCTGAAAATTTTCGTAATAAAATTTAAATAATTGTACATTAGTCAATAATCATACACTGTAAAAAATTGGGAGTGAATTCGGATTTTATTTCAATCCGAATTTACTCCGTTACTCGGAGTTCTGAAGCTTAAAGAAAATTACTCCGCATGCGGAGTGAATAGGGATTTTTTTCATGGGCGGAGTGATTTCGGAGTGTCACGGATTTCAATCCGCACTCACTCCGGTCCGGAGCTTTAATACTTAAATAAATTTTATATTTAATAGAAACAGCTGTTAATTAGAAACATAATTTTCTCAATAAATAATCGATTCAGATCTTAATAATTAAACTTAAAATATTATGTTTTTAATTTATAAAATGTTTTAGTAACTCATTAAATTTTAATTTCATATATATGATAAATAGTGAAAATATTAAATTAATACTCAATATAAATGTCAAAATATTAAAGACTTAAGCTCACTATGTATTAGTAATTCTTTTTTATAATTAATACTTTCTGAAAGTCTCCTTCAGAGTGAAATTCACTCCGAGGGAATTAAATAAATAAAGTCATCCACTTCGCCTTCACTCCGCAAATTTTTTACAGTGTAGTAATAAAAACAAGTGCATTGTTGTAATTTATTTACCATTATCAGACGCATCTTCATTTTGGTCATTTTTCAATTCTGTTTCCGATTTCTTTTCATTTTCTTCTGGCTCTCCATGAGATTCTTGTTTTTCGTCTGGGTTAACATTCTTTTTATCCTTCACTTTACCCTTAGTGACAGGGGCAGGTTTAACTTTTGGTTCAAGACTTAAATCGAGCAAAATTTTACCAATATTCTTATGTTCATGCATTTTCTGCATGGCATCAGTAACATTCTCAAGAGCCCATGTCGAATCAATTTTCGGTTTAATACAACCACTGTTCCACAAATTAAATACTTTCTCGACGGCGTTTTTAATAAAACTATGTCCTCCTTGTTGATGCATTAAATGACGAAGGTTAAAACCGGAAATAGTTTTATTATCATCTAAGAGTTTTATCGGTGAGATTTTATCCACTTGCCACCACTAAAAAAGAAAGTTCTAATTATTTATTTTTCTAATCGTCGTTTTCGGCTGTAAAAATTTTCCAGCTGGCAATAGATTATAGAGTCTAATAAATTTTTTGGATTTCTGATCGGTTTATTGAAAAATTTATCAACACAATTAGAATAAAGTGAGTATTCAAAATATTAAAATTAATTAACTATGATTAAAATTAAAAATTCTGAAAAAACTTGGTCTCAGGTCGATCATTCAGCAAATTGGCAAATTTTATAAGTCGAAAACGATAAATGTTTACTAATTTGAGTTCAATCAACTTACAGATCTGGCAACGGAAAAGAAACTTTTAGTTTCACCAGTGAAAAGGTTGTTTGATCCATAGAGAATGTATTTACCCATTGGTTTCAAAAGAGAGTAACATTTGTTATATTCTTCACCATACATACAATCCAATACAATATCAACACCTTCAGGTAATATTCTGAAATGTATGAAATATATATATATATTTAGAATGCAGTTAATTGACTAGTTTAGTTTTTTTTTATTTAACACCAGTTTTTTTACTTTCGAACTTCACTGCAATAATCTGTTCCACGTTCAAGTAAATGATCTATATTATTTTCGGCTTTGAGTTCTTCGTGTTTAGATTTACTGCATGCTCCAAATATTTTTACATCTTTTACTGTTTTTGCCAGTTGAATAATTGCTTGTCCCTGTTAGTAAAATAAAAGTAAAATTCAAGAATTTATTTCAAAACATGATTTTATTATTTAATTAAAAAGTAAGGTAAGGACACAATATTTTTTTTTTCACTAAAAGTGATAAGATAATTTGTTCATTACGATTAATTTTAATAGAACATAAACCACTAAAACATATAGAATAAATAATAAATAATTTCTGATTAAAATCTAAATGTTGCGAAAAAAATCATCATGATTAAAGTATGTAATAGATATCAAAAATATCTTATGTGTAAAATTTTACTTTAACACTCCAACTTATTCATTTTTAAGCGTCTCAATGTAAATCCATTTAAAAAAAAGAAAAAATTTTGTTATCAAGTCTTTTTAATAATGAAAAAATCTCCAAATAAATTTTCTTACTTTGATTATACTAGGTGTCAAATAGAATGATTTAAAAAAAATATTTATACGTCCTTTTGACTCCCGGTACCCTATCCCTGGGACGATAAGGGCGCATAAAATATAAAAATTCAAAATAAGTTAAATTTTTATATTTTCATTTTTGTATTTTTAAATGAAAAGTAAACTGATTAAGAAAAAAACTTTTATGCCTTTACAACTATTAATGATGTACTGGGATACGCCCTTATGGCACCTCTAAATATTTAAGATCTTTTTCATTAATTTTTCGTCATTAAAAGTGAAAAATTAGAAAAAACTGATTCATTAACAAAAGTTGGGACCCTTCAATCTAAAACTTTCAAGTCATATTTTATTTTATGCAGATGATTTCCCTGATTTTTTTTTCAGATACTGACTACTTCATTGAATGGATAAAAATGATCGGCACATAATCACATGTATTAAGCTTAAAACTAATAATTCAGAAAAAATTTATTTTAAAAGGTCACATGCTTACTTTCTCAAAAATTATTCTTTTCTATGAAAAATGGCATTTTAAATTTTGAGGATTTTAAATAGTGAGTGGTTTTCAACTTGTGTGCTTCAGAATATCACTCCGAAATATTACATAAAAGCTTCTGTTAACATTTACTAAAACATGTTTAAAAGTTCAACAAATCTAAAATAGTCAGTGTCACGACCTCGGTATGATTTGGGGTAGAATGTCTCGTATATATTCGTATATGTGTGTGTGAGAAGGGAGATCAGGAGGGGAAGAGATAGAAATATAATAAGTAAAATCACTTACCACGCCTCCTCCAGCACTATGAACAAGAAGACTTTTTCCAGGAGTCAGACAGGATAAATCGAAAAGAATAATATAAGCAACCACATAATTCATAGTTATTGCTACTGCATCGGTGTAACTCATGTTTTCAGGTAATTTAAAAACCGCAGTCTCTGGGACAGTAACAAGTTCAGCCCATCCTTTGTAATCTGGCATAGCAACAACTCGATCACCGACCTAAAATATTTGCATAGATTATTGAATGGAAATTTTTTTTTGGTTCCAAGCAAGCACACTTTCTGCTTTTCTAGTTCCAATAGTTATGCGAAAATTAAGAGCTCAAAAATATCATCATATAATTTTATAATTTTTAAATTGAAATAAAAAAATTAAATAGCTTTTTCTTTCATTCGTACATATACTAATAATTTGGAATATATTATCTATATAAAAAAAATCATCTTACTTTGAAATTAGTTACACCTTCACCAATCATTTCAATTTCACCTGTACATTCTGATCCCATGATAAAAGGAGGTTTACATGGTAAATCAAATGTTCCTCGTCTCACCATCAAATCTTGGAAATTCAAACCACTGAAAAAAATTAAATTTTAGTAATGTGTCTGTTTGTACTAATGAAAAATGAACCATACTGTCGATAAACGTTTGTTTTAATTGATATTATATTTATCTAATCACAGTAAAGTAGTATTAAGAATACTACATGCAGATAATTTTTGAGTAAAAATTACCCATAAAGAATTGGTACTGTAAGGACTTCTAGCCAGTAACTAAACTTTTACCAAGTAACTTTTGGGTAATTTTTACTAAAAATTTCTCTGCGTGTAGGTGTAACATTGAAAATTAAAAAATTATTATAAACTGTCATCATTTGTCGATAATTATCGAATACTATTCAAATATTTTTATTACAATACAGTTGTAAATAACTTATTGGCACATGCCATAGTGTGCACTACAAACGCTTTTGATCAACGGAAAAAAATTAGTTTTGCACACCTCAAGCGCGAAAGCGCTGAGAGTGCTTTATAAACGTTTTTTTTTTAAATTGCTTTAATTTTTAGATGGAGAATTTTGTTTAAGTAATTCAATAAAATAAAAACTAAACGTGTTTTTTTTTTGTAATTTCTACAAGAGATCACACAAAATTCACAAAGAAAAAAAACGCTTTTTTTAAATTTTGTCGACAACGATATCTCTTGAAGAAATGATCCGATTTTGATGGTTAAGAGCTGGTTAGATTTTGAAATTAATCCATAAAATATACTAACAGTTATCCTGAAAAAAATATTTTTTAAATAACTCGCAACGTACTATACCGATGAAGCTCAATTTCGTATAGCATCTAAGAATTAATAAGCCGCTTCGATTGCAACTTAAAATATCTAAATCGGTTCATTCGTTCAAAAGTTGTGGAATATTTACATACATACATACGTATACACACGTACATACACTCGGACATTATTTTGAAATTAGTCAGGATAGCTTCTTAGAACTTCAAAACATCAAGATCTCTTAGAAATTCGATTTTCGAAAATCGGTCCGAAACCAATCTTCCTTTTTTTTTTTTTTTTTTTTTTTTGAAAATTTCCAATTTTCTTAGCGGGAATTTAAAAAAAAATGAAAAATTCTCTATAAAATGAGAGAATGAGTGTACGGGGTTGTTAACGAATCGTGCATGCATGTAAGAGGGCACTAATTAACACATCTTACGTAAAATTTAATTTAATAGCTCAATCAGTATCAATAAGAATAATAATTCTACTCTGCCATCCCTGATAGCCAGACTTTCTAGTCAAAAAACTTGAAACATTTTCTCGAATAACACACAAGGTACAAGTCTCGACATCTCAAAAATTATGAGGAATCTTCTTATTTGAAGCTTTTTTTTGATTGCTGTAAGAATTATTTCGACCATCATTCTTTAATTTAAGAAATGCCATCTAATAAAAAATACTAAAAATTACCGGGTTTTGGATTTTTTTAGAATTTTTTATTAGTTAATGTCTAGATTTTAATAAAAACTTATTAAACTCTTCATAAATAACTTTCTCCAATTGTTGTCTACATCTATTTACTTCAACAATTTTGAACGGAAATTTAATAATTGTTCATTTATTCGTTGATTTAATTTTTCGAATCTTTCGTTGTTAAATTTATAGACAATAACAAGTTTCGAGCTCTTTAACCTCGGGAACTACGAGAAGTTTTAGGTCTGTACTCGATTCTCGACGCTTGGCTTCAGCACATTGAAACATTGGCCCCAAGCCATGAACTTGAAAATTGGAACGTTTTTCGTCCAACGAAAATAAAAAAAGTTTATGCAAGGGCGACTGAAGGGGCAGTTCCGGAGATTGGGGGTGGCCTAAGATTTTCGGCAAACATACCAGCATTTATAAGCGAAACATTTCAGAAATCTAGTCATCCAGTAGATTTTTTACTTTTCAATTTTTTTTCAATTAACTAATTTTTTTTGTAATGATCATTTTTATAGACATAAATCTTTTTCAGATTAATTGAATTCTTTTTGTAAGTCCTAAGTTTTAAACACTAGCTCTCGAGCTTCTAGGAAAATGCTTTATGTATTGACTTGTTAAGCCATAATACAGGAAGGTGTTGTTATATCGTATTTATTATTGAGCGATTTTAATTTTTTTACCCTCGACTTCATGTAGAGAAAAGGGTGAGGTATATGCATTTTTACCCTCGACTGCATGTAGTGAAAAGGGAGGAATATATGCATTTGTCTATAGAGTTCTAGTAATTTTTTTTTGTTATATTCCATTTTTCTCGAAATCTAATTTATCTAGAAATTGGTTGATCATTCAAAATAATCAGAATTTAGTGCTGATGGCTAAAGGCTATATTTTTTTATTTATAAAAATATATTTTTTTTTAAAATACAGTCGCTGGAAAAATCGATTGGACAAAAATCCAGTGCTAAAACAAAATCACTACTTTTTCGTATTTTATCATGTTGGCATAATATAGGCGGCGCAGAATAAATAATCACGCAGGTATTTTCAAGTATTGATGAATATCATCAATAAATAACAATTAATTACGATCTAATATCGATAAGTACCCGCTCAACATTATTAATGTATACAGAATTTATACACGTAAAATTAAAATAATAAAAAAAAAAAAATACGCATTAATGGATAACATAGAAGGGTATGAAAAGTCTGAAATAAAAAAGAAACTATAGACGAATTGGGGCAAATAACTAATTTAAAAACCCCCGACTGTCGTGAATATTTAAAAGAGTAAAAACTAATTTGCGTTCAACAATAATTCAAGATGAACAAGTAAAATATATCAAAATTTAATTTTACCACGTCCCCCGACTTGTATATATTTTACGTGTATCTTAAATTATTGTTAAACGAAACTTTTTTTTTACTTTTTAAATATTCACCAGACCCAGGGCTTTTTAAATGGTTCAGTTTTTCCAATTTGTCTATTTTTTTTTTTTTTTTTTTTTTTTTCACCGAAAGTTGAAGAGTATTTAGTAAAATTTCAGCGTTAAAAGTAACTTTTTCACGCCTCATGACACGCTGCATTAGGCGTATAACCGCTACAAAATGTTCGTTCGATTCACTCACTTTAAGTCTCTGTTACACTCCCATCAGTATGTAAAAATAAGATAAATCATATACTATCATATAGATAATTTATTAAACTTTAATTATGACTTAGTTTTAAGTTGATCGACTCATCAATAAAATTATTTAAAAATAAACATTTCAGTCCAAAAAATATTTTGCGCCAATTATCTTGTATAAAACTTTGTAAATCTGAGAACTTTTGAAAAACACCATTAATTAACACGGTTTTTATTTGAATACCTTCAATTTGGTAATAGGTAGAACCTTATTGAAATTCACCGTCTAAAATATGGTGGTTTAGTTATAAATAATAAAAACTGAAAACCTACGATTCCACAAAATAAAACTCTATTTTGTTTTTCCTCTTTTTTCTCACGGCATATGATATTAGACTGGCCCAAAAATATCGACTATTTTGTTTAAAAAGTATATCGAAAATATTATTTGGGATGACAAAAAACATTATTGTAAAAATTTGAGCCCTTAATATTAATATTAAGAGTTGTATAATCCCAATTCTTGATTTTTTTTACTGAGAAGGTTTTTGTTTCATAACTCTCTAGCCATCGAGATAGATGCAATTGACTTAAATATATTTCTTGAAGGAAATTGAATGCCCTACAAAAAAGGTCTGATTAAAATTTTCCGTCAGGTGAACCATTTCTTTATAATCATGCCTTGAACATTGGTATGATTTTACAATTTGGTTTTTCAATTGGAATTTTGTAATTTATGTAAAAATCAGTATCTGGAAAAAGGCAATGAATAACCTCAAAGGAAATTAAATGCTCTACAAAAGAAGTCTCTTAACCATTTTTGATAAATTCACTCCTTCAAAAGTTATCTAACGTTAAAGTTGAAGTAAAAACGAAATTTAAATTTTGTAAAATAAAAAAATTTTCAATTGCTTGCTGATGTCTGCCATATTTTATTTAATGTAAATAACTATTTGAATAACTCTATAAAAATACTATCACTGACAGCTTTAATTACTTTTTATATTCAAATAACTATAATACGTTGTTTTAAAATGTGCGAACTTGAGTTGGAAGGTTCACTTCTATTAAGAAGAGCTGGGTCTTTTTTCTCTATCACTCAAGTGGACAAATTGTACTATCCTTGTTGCGCCTGCCCAGTAAATGGAAAAAATTTCCACGTTTTTTTCTTGAACAAATTAAAATTTTCAAAAAATAAAAACTTAGATTACTAAACTATAGAGTGATATATCGAGCCTCGTTCTTTATTTTTCGTTCAGAGTAAAGTATTTGTTTGAAAGAAAACGAACAAAAATATAATAACCGACCCGCCTTGAAATAATTTTTCAATATAAAATACCGGATATTTAACCAATTGCATCAGATTATAATTTCAGGTACATCATAATCGAATGGTTAAAGGACTTAAAAAATAAAGAAATATATTTATATAAAAAAAGCGATCTCTAAAAATAGATAAAAAATATTTTTTTAATATTTAAATTAAAAAGTTTATTAAAATCTCTAAATTAATTTAATAAATGCATTACTTGAACCCACATTTTTTTTCTAAGTACATTTTGTTAAGAGGATTTTACATTATACTGGAAAAAAATTTCAATAATTTGCAAGCTGAATAATATTTTTGAATGACGATCTAAAATAAAGTTGATTTTTCGAGGTATCCAAAACCCTGATTATATTTTTTGAATAACTTCGAATTTACTTTACGGATACTAATATTGCATCGAATATTAAATTTTAAAAAATCTTTTGAGTCATAAGAATTATCAAATCAGTTTATTCGCTCGGGAGATATCGATTATTTACATGCATACATACGTACATCCACACCCACACATTCAGGCGACATCTCAAAAATAACCAAAAATAATTACTAAGACCTCGAAACGTCGATATCTGATGGGATTCCGAGTCTTGTAAATCGAACTAAAATTAATTAACTCTTTTTTTTTAATTTAATAAAAAACATCAACGACGAACAATTGTTAATTTAAAATATAACTCGGTTACAAATACATTTTCTCATCCAATACGTCGTAGTATTAATTTGATACTGATTTAAATATTCAAAACTGCCAAATAAAGTTTTAGTGATGCGTGGAAAATTTTAATGTATGAAAAAATCCTTGAAAACTTACGATTTACTCATGAATATTTCTGTAATTACGACGCAAAAAAAAATAAATCGATACTATTTATTTAAATATAAATAATTAATTAAATTCAAATAATTATATAAAAACTATATGTATCAGAAAACTTTCAATTAATATTATCTTGTAATATAAAGTTTATAAATAGTCAATGCTTCAATATCTAAACACAAAATATCCGCTGGATAACATATTTATCTGTGAATAAAATATCTTGATATAAAACATTTAAAATGTTTTCGTTTCAGCTACTGAATATTTTTTTTATATGTACTTAGTTTTAAAACTTTATCAATCCGATTATACATAAAAACTTATCGATTTATAACTTTTTTGAAGTAGAATTAATTCGTCCTTCCTGTAAATCGAACGAGAAGCGTCTGATACTTGGTCGGTAATTTAACGAATAATTTTATTTAAATTTTAAATTCAATTTGTGCAATAAAAGTGTTTTAACAAAATATAAAAATGAAACAAAAAAATTCAAAATTACTCACCATACTTTGACTTTAATAAGAACTTCGCCCTGATTTGGAGTTGGCTCTGGTTTCTTAAGAACTTTGACATTTTTTAGACTACCAAAGCTATTAAGAACAATAGCACGCATATGCTTTGGTTCAGATGCCTGTTTGCTGTCATCATTTTCGTTAGGTTTTTCTGACTCACTATTTTCTTCGACTTTTTTATCCTCAACTTGAGTATCTTGGACGTCGCTTTGTTCATTTTTTGTTGGAGAGCTCGTCTCTTCAATTTTTTTCTCTCCTTCAGCAGATGGGCTATTTTCTGTTTTTTCTTCAGCCATTTTATATATATTTTCTACGTATATATGTGCAAAGTTGTAAATTTATATTAATTTGAATTTATCAAAGAAATATATACCACTAATCGTTGCTAACTAATAAAACTATTTATTAAAAATGAAAATATTTTTTACACTATACAAAATAGTATACCGGCGTTTTTGTAAGCCTTTAGATTTTTTTAGCGACACTGTATTCTCGCTTCTACTCTTACTGCTTTAAAATTTAATACCGGCATATAACTCCGTCTCAACTGTATGCATCGAAACCTTCACTGTTGTCGGTTGCTTAGCAACTGTTCCTCCCTATTGTCATTTCATTGAGGAGCGGCTTCCCGAACTGTATTCGTCATATTTCGGTTATTCTCGTATTTTACAACCTTCCCGAATGTTCCCGAATTCATTACATCTAGGGTGTGTTCAGAAACTCACTGGATCACGTCTCCTTTTTTCTATACATAAATAATAAAAAAGATTTCATCAATCATTACGTATCAGATATTACCCAGTAATAAATTTTAATGCACTCTGAAATATGTCTTCATCATTATTGATTTTGATTATCCGAGATATACATCGTCAATAATATAAACAAATCCTACAGTGCTTTTGTTTTATGACTACAGAAAAAAAAAAAAAAAAAAAAAAAAGTAACTCATGGAAAAATCTAATTTCTTTCTCTCTCGTTTTTGACTTTTATCCTATTATAAAAAAAAGAGCATTTTCTTAAAGTATATGAATCGATATCCTTATATTGCGCAAAATTTAAAAAATGTAAATAAAAAACTGGATAATAAACTAACTCAGTAGAACAGCCCCACGCTCTTTCGATGTTTTTGAAGCTCAAAGACGTGTGTCGATAATATTTCCTGGCTCAAAAATATATTTTTTTTAATTTTATAAAATAAGAAGATTAACTATTTTGTAAAATATCAGAAAAACTTTTTGTCGTTAAGTCGTTTCATAATGCGATCTCGCCTGCTCAAAGAAAAATGATAATTTCTCATAGCTGTATACAGAAAAAAAAGATTTCTTAAATCTTTATGAGAATAAATGAATTCTGTAAGTACTCACGTTGTCATTCTTTTTCAATGTAAGTAAAATATATTTTAGTATACTGATTTAGTAATTATCTCCTTGCTCATGCTTAAAGAAGTGAATATAACTGTCTTTGTTGCACTCATAACAAAAATTAAAAAAAAAAATGATTTACGGAGAGAAAATTCTTAAAAATACAAAATTGATAATCTTTTGTCAAGACCCCAGACAAAGCTTTTCTTTGGTGGATTTCAATGTTTGTCCGTAAATTAAATTGAATCAAGAATGGTTTGCCGTTATTTCTTAAAGCAATCGACTATTTATCAAGTAAAAAAAGTTATAAAAATTTATCTCATATTGAATCATTTATTCAGTAAAAAGCCTCAGTTATTGATAAACTATATGTTAATGAAGTTAATTGGTACCTGACAGTAACCCAAAAGGTTTTGCAGTGAAATTTCTTTAAAATAATTTTTCAAGAGTTCGAAATTTCTAGATGTGGAATTTAAAGAAGTGGAATCATTTTAAAATACATATGGATAGGATATAGCAGAGACGGTGGTATTGTCAAGAGATATTTGACTGGATAACGTCTCTAACCGAAAAGTATAACGAAGATCTTATTTATAAAACATAATAAACTGAAAGGATCTAAATCTAAATCGAGTGTAATTATTCAAAACAAGATCTTTATTTACTTATGCCTAAAAATATATTATATAGTCATTTTTCTTTTATAGAAACATTTTTTTTCATCACTACAGGGAAAAAAATCTGAAAACCGCCTGACCCTGCGGGCCAGCCCCAAAACTTTCCACTATTTTCGAGCTCTTGAGCTCAAAAATGCTATTGCTAATACATTTTAGAGCTTTTCAGGCTCGAAAACAGTGATGTCGCACCTTTCATTGCGAAAATTCAATAAGCCAATAAAAAAAAAAAAATAATAATAATAATAATAATAATAATAATAATAATAATAATAATAATAATAATGAAGTAAATCGTTTTTTTTTAATTTTATATCAATAATATCTTTGAAAATAATGAACCGATTTTGATGTTTAAGGTGACATTCGACGCAATTTTTTAACCACTCGTTAAAAAACCTTCCCGATTAGAAATTTCAGTTCGTTTTTTATTAGCTCCGAATTAAGCATGACGAATTTCGAGTTCGAGCCAAATGAGGCGACGGCATGCAATCAAAATTATTATTTTAATAAGTTTATTATAATATTTTTCACTTATTTTCAAATCGACTTATGTAAAGATTGTGTTAAAAACATGACCACAACCATACAAATGATTTTTAAAAAGTTATTAACTTCAAACTCCTGTAATTTTTGGACCGTACGTTTTAGAGCTTATGAGCTCATGAACAATTTGGTAGAGCATAAAAATTCCTACAAAAATATTTATGACTGAAATTTTTTCCTCAACGTCAAATGAAGTTATAGGATTTGTTATAAAAAAAAATCGGTCTATCGGTTGACCCTGCGGGCCAGCCCCAAAACTTTCCGCAGTTTTCGAGCTCCTTGAGCTCAAAAACATTGTTATGATTATAATTTCGAGCTCTTCGAGCTCGAAAATACTGTTGTATGCTATTCTTTTAGGAAAAAACCGTTTTTTAGCATTTCTTTCTACCACGACATCTTACGAACGAATTAACCGATTAAGATATTTGAGGAGGCAATCGACGCATTTCATTGAGTTCTAGAGCTGATCAAATTTTGGGATTGATTGGATGAGTCGCTTCAAAGATAATTAAAGAAAACCGTTTTACACCATTTCTTTCTCGATCGATTTCTCTCGAACGAATAAACCGATTGAGATAGTTGAGGCGGCAATCCACGCGTTTTATTGAATTCTTGTGCTGATTAGATTTTGGAATTGATCGATCCAGCCATTTCTGAAAAATTAAAAAAAAACTGAAAAAAAAAATTTGTTTTTTTGTTTTTCTTTCATATCTTAGAGTCTATTTGATCGATCGATTTGAAATTCTCAGAAAAGTTGATGGCCAACAAACTCTTTTGATTGCCACCTTAAACATGTTAATCGGTCAGTTCATTCAAAAGATATTAAAAGTTTACATCCATACACACACACCCACACACACACCCACACACACACACACACACACACACACTCGGACATCCTTCTGAAAATAGTCAGAATAGCTTCCTAGGACCTCAAAACGTCGACATCTGATGAAAACTCGATTTTCGAGAATCGGGGTAAAACCAATAACTTCCCGAATTTTTGAAAATTAATAATTTTCTTAGCGGGAAGTTAAAAATAAAATTCTCATGCTATTAGGATAGGGAAATTTCAAGAGCGAGCGCCATCTTTTAAAATTGAAATAAAAAATCGTTCTTTTGACAGGATTTTTGTTTCCATACATAGAAACTTCTTTTACAGCAGCCGGAACAGAAAAGACATATCAATTTTTTTTGGAGCACCCTATAAAGTTGAAAATTTTGTGTTCTTGTATATAAAAATTCTATGGTTATCCAGACAGCATTCAAGTCGGAATGACTGCTTTACGACGTCTTTTTGAAAGCATCCTCAAGAAGTCTTATGATGACTTCTTAATGGTGTCATTTTTAAGAACTCTTAATTAAGAGTTCTTGAAGACTTCATAAATAAGACGTCAGTTTTGTGACGTCTAAATGTATTCTTTTTTAAATTTCTTTATGAAGTCAAAATTAGGAGCTCCTTAAAGACGTCATGGTAAATTCATATTACAGTCTTATTTGTGAAGTCAGAAAAAAGAACTTTGAGAACTCTTTTTAAAGCCGTCTTACTAAGTTCGCTAGGTGGCTCATCCGACATCTTGAGAACTTCTTAAAGACTTCTTTAAAATGTTGATAAGACGTCTAAATCATAAATAGGAACTCATTCAGAACTCATCAAGACGTCATTTTGCTATCTGGGTAAATATTATGTGTCAATTATTTGACACGATCAAGTGCAAACTTAACTAAAGTTCAATGTGTTGTCTGATCTCAACAAGTTTTAAACCTGTATTATTGTATGACAGTATTGTGTTAAATTAACACGAAAAATTGAGTGGACCGTTTGGGACATGTGGTTTGTGTTAAATTTAACATGAATTTTTCAACTGCGTAATAGATATCAATTTTGCTCAGATCTCAAGATATCCGACAAATTATTAAGAAAAAAAAAATATATATCATGAAAAAATGTTAAATCTTTTCAAATATATAAACATTTAAATCTGACCACATATAAATTTATCTGACCACCCTAATTAAATAACTGAATTCAAACGAATTCAAAATTTTAATTCTGTTATATTCTGTTGAATTCTGCAAAACAGAATTCAACAGGATTGAAAATTTGAATTGGAATTAAACAGAATAAAACCGATTTAAAAATTTCAAATTCGTTTTAATTCAGTTTAATTTGGATTCAGAACCAGAAATTGGAGAATTATTTTCAAATTAATCAGAATTAAACCGAATAGAATTATTTAAATTCGTTTTAATTTGGACACATTCTGGGTTTCCTGCCGAATTAGACAGAATTTATTTCTAAGTTAGGTACCGAATTAACAGAATTTATCTGAATTAAATAGAATTAAAAATTTAATTCTGTTTAATTCGATCGAATTCAGTTGTTTAATCAGGGCAGTTCTGTCCATATTTTGTCAAATATATTTTTTTTTTCTTGGGATAACATAGTTTCATTTTTTTAAGTTTGGTCATAATCTTTAAATATATCAATATTCAAAATTGTTTATCATTAAAAAAATTTTATTTTGAAAATAAAAAATTTATTTCTTAGAAGTTGGCAATGGTTTCGAAAATATAAAAAAATCATAGAGAAGATGCTTCGTTTCCTGTCTATTTCTATAGGACTAAAAAATAGATTAGTGACAATGATTTATGTTAACACTAATAATATTAATTTTTATACGTTATTCATTTTATATTTTATTTAATTTTAAGTTACCAGTTCAGATATCGCTAAAAAAATTCGTTGTCACTAAAAGAAAGTAGAATTTTTTCAAATATTTAAAATATCAGCTCTACATTTTTTAATTCATTTAAAAAATTAGTAAAAAACTGACTTCAACATATTATTATACATTCAAATTACTTTAAATATAAACGTATCATCAATAACGAGTTAAGATTTAAATTGACTTACTGTGTACTTGTTATATGAGTATTTAACTTAACTTACGGCAGTTTTCATGGTAAACTTTGAGTATACACACAAGTAAGCTATAGTTTATTAGAAATAAACGTCAACGATTGGTAGAATTGAGCCAATAAAATTATAGCGTAAGGTTAGAAGTGAAGACGAAGAAGAAAGCAAGAACACTCATTTCAACTCATTCGATAATGCGCCATCAGTGTCTCTAGTTTGGAAAAAAGGCAAAAAAATAATACTGCACAGTGCTAGCATCTATATATCAAAGTAAACTGGTGCATCTTTGATAGCGAAAATACTATTTTAAAAAGTATTTTCGGTTTTAATAGATAAATTAATAGTTTGTGTGTGTGTGTGTGTGAAATTTACAGTGCGTAAACATTAATAATCCCTTATTTGAGATATTCTGTGAATTAATATATTTAAAGTAAATGATAAAAAAAAGTTTAAATTCATAAAAAAAAATCCCTGACCTTCGAATTTAAATAATTTCATAGAGTATTTCAAAAACTTTAAGCAATAATGACCGACAAAAAAGGTAACTATAGACGGGAACGATGGTATTATTTTAAAATAAAAAAAAAATATCTTAAATATCAATAAAAATTACTTATTGTAAAAGGCCAAAATTAAATGCTTAATTTTAAAAAAATTGAAGAATAAAGTAATTTAAATAAACCGTGTGTTAGTCATTTGACATAAGATTAAATAAATTCTCTAATGCTTGTTACAGAAATAAATTTTTATTCTGTCGATAATAATTAGTTCAAAATTAACAACATGTTTTTTTTTTCAATTTAAGTCAATTGAAAGTAAAAACATTCAAATTAAGTACACCAGTGACAGATTAATCAATACTCCCTTCCGTGTGGGAAATACAAAATGGCTTCCCGACTTTTAGGTTCCACAACATATTTTCCTTTGTATTATTCGCAATTTTCAGACTATACTTATAGCTCCACACCGATATTCGTTTATTCAAAAATTATATTTTTGAAAAATTTAATGCATGAATTCAAAACTTATCGGAACTTAATTGTTTATTACGACTGGAATCATTTTTATCAAACTGAAATTTAAAAATAAATTTTAAAAACTGCTCTAATTTATTTAATCATAAAATTACGATGGTAAAAAAAAATTCAAACATATTTCACTAATTAAATAATTAAAGTTATAAAATATATATACATATATGTATATATACATGTATATATATTTATTATTGTGTTTTCATTCAATAATACTGTTCATATAAAATATACTTAGATTCTGATTATATTGCAATTATTAATTTTCAAAAAAAAAAGAAGAATAGTAATTTTATAAATATGCATGATACTTATAAATTTTGTTTGGCTATAAGTATTAAAAATAATAAAAAAGAAAGACTGAAACGGAAATGACAAATTAAAATTTTGAAAAACCTACAAACAAATTAGAAGTACATTTAAAATTAAAAACATGTATTGACTTAGCCGGTAAGGAATTTCACATGTTGAATGTAATAAAAATCAGATACCAAAGGTGAATGAGAAAGGATTGTTCGTTAACTTTCCAAAACAAATCAATAAATAATTGAAGATAATGGAAAGGAATAAAACAGCTATAGATGCGGCTGTCAATATGATTCCAGTGGACCATTACAAAGACGATGATTTGATCCAAGTCCATAGGTGGAGCCTTGGAGATCGGCGATCGCGCAGCTCAAGCCACGTATCTACTCACGTTCTTCTATATATTACCTTATTCACTACGTGTTTATATTCATACCATTTATATATTACATATATTGAAAAAAAGTATATACGTATATATATGTATATTTATATATATGTATACATATATACATAGATATATATATAAGAGATGATCTTTGATTCAAAAAGTCCAAAAACTTAATGAAAATCAATAATGCTAAATTTAAATTTGAACGCTAAGTTCGTTTCGTGTTTCCTTGATTTTTTGATTTCAGAGATTTCATTATGAGAGACAAGCTTGACAATTATTTGAATTATAATTATTGTGTAGATGACAATGAAAATAATATTTAATACTTTTTGAATTGAAGACGTCACCTGTTATATGTCCAAATCAATATGAACGTAAGATATTGATATGGGTCTAATGACATTTCGTACTAAAAACGTGGTATTGGCTGATTGCTTTTATTCGTTTTTTTTTTATTTTTATATTTTATTGACTGTCATGTTCTTGGGTATATAAATATATTAGTATGTAAGTGATTTTAACTCTCTGAAGTCCATAACTTCTATTATTTCGTCTGTTTTAAATTTATTTCTTAAATATTTTTTGGTGTTTTGTTTACTGCATTTTATTTTCTTTATTTTTCAAAAAAATCTTTTAATAATTAACAGATTCATATATTTATATTTTATGTAAGAAATTTTTTCGTAATAGAACTTGATGCAATCATCTGGCATAGAAAAGTAAATTCAGTATTATTTAGCTCAAATAAGATAAATTTAAGTCAGTAATAAATTTTTATTTTTCTTTTTGAAAATGCATAATAAGATTTCATATAAAGAATAAAATGTTATAAAATTTGAGATAACCAACCCTGTTCTCGCAAGATTTATTTTTAGAATCGTTGAATACGTTTTATGAACCTTTTAAAAACAAATCGAAAATATTCTTGATTTAAAAAAATAAAATTTTTTCAAATGTTTTCTTTTTCACGTAAAAAATTTGTTTACAATATAATTAAAAACATCGTTATTGATCGTAATAGTTTTCGAACTATTGAAATTATAGATTTATTTTCTTTTTTTTTTTCTATATTCGCAAACTGGTTTCTGTTAAAACGCGTATTGATGAAAATCAAATAGTTGAAATTTTTTAACATCCAATATTATCTAGCAGAATTTACTAATGACGAATAAAATTGTCAAATTTATATATTATATTTTCAAAAATATGAAGCCCTATAATAAAATTTACTAAAATCATCATTTAAATTATTATAGACAATGGCGCAAGTTCACTATCGCGCTTTGTATTTTATCAAATGTCTGCGATCATTTCTCTGATACATTAAATAGCTTTCACGATACTTGTTTTTCAAAATATATTTTTATAGATAATTTTCTCTTGGCATATTTATTAAATAAGTGAACTTGATAAACGTTTTAAATTATTTTTAGAAAAAATTTTAAAAAGTGAAACTCCAGTAAATATTCAATCGAAATGACAAGTGCGCACGCCCGTAATTATCATGGCACGTTCGACTTTTTGGTCGAGGTTGCCTAGAGGAGTTTATAGATTTTAAAAAATCGAATTAATCGAAGAGTTCATCATTTACAAAGACATAATAAAAAATAAAGTCAGATTTTTCGTCAATTTTCCAGCTGAGCTTTCATAGTAATTCTAGGATAATGATAGTATTTAGAGATGCAGTTTCATGTTTTATGTTTTCTCATTATACTTATATTAGTATCAGTAACGCGCATGCGTGCGAATCTTCTTTACAGTAAATTCAATACATTTTTATATCAATTATAGGTATAGTGCAATTACATTCAAAGATTTGGTGTCAACTTTTGGTAAAATCGAGCACAGACATAAAAAAAAGATTCAAGATTTTTTTTTTTTATAATTTTTGTAATATATTTCTGATAGTATTTTATACTTCGATGAGTTAAAAATAGATAATTAAAATAGTAAAGTTAATAGTTCAATATTTTCAAGTACTTTTAAAAGTTGTACTAAATATACGAAAGAACATGACAATTTAACGGGTCGAACACGAATGCTGTATCTAAAGCTCGGCATATTTATAATTTTTCTACTTAATAGTAATTTGTTAGCTCACTTTTAACAATAGTGCATGCTGCTTTATTTGGCCATTAGTTTATCCGTAATTTTAACTTATCTCTATACGAGTGAAAACTACTCTTATTAGTGTCAATTATTTAAGATCTCTAATATATATATTGCATATATAGATTAAACTTTTGGCCATATTTCATTTGGTAGAGAATAATTTTTACTTATATATCTACAAAATGCTATTTTCAGATAAAACAGTAGAGATGTTTAGAAATGAGTTTTTCTGAAATCTTAATGCATGATTTTATAGATTGTAAGATCTAATTTTATTCTATTATATTCAGTAATTATTAAGTTATTATTTAATTAAAAAAAAAGTACTTTTATGACTCTTTTGCTGAATTTAAAATTTAAAAATATTTTTAAAGAATAAAAAAAAAAAAATTTATTAAATTGTTGTTAAATAACTCATAAAATTACTTTTTTTATATTCGTAAATTTTATATTACATAGTGATAAGTTGTTTTTTAATAGATATTTTAGTTTGCATGTTTAGTTGATAATTTTAAGAGATTTTGAAAATTCACAAATATTTAAATTTTAATTGATGTTTTAAATAATTATTTATTCAATGTTGGCGTATATGGATGATTAAATTTTAACTGTGATTAACAGAGTGATACAAAATGAGGGATATGTGTAATATTTTTTTTTAATTAAGGACGTTTATTACCAATTTTTATTTTTAAGGATTAGGATGGACTCATGTTTATCTTTATAACTACTGTCTTAAAATAAATCAGAAAATATTCACTAGACAAATAATCTCGTGATTCAAACAGTGGTACTCTTGGGACTATTTCTCAGTGAATACTTACTGATTGTTAGTACTTTCTACTGATTTATTTCAAGAGAGTAACTTCTATTAAATAAATTACTTGAACTATTTCCTGTTAAAACTACACAGAGGAATTATTCTTGTCTGAAACGCTATAGTGTCATAGAAAAGCCGGACAATGTTAGCTATCTAACGGAAATTGAAATGAATACATGAAAAAATTAGTATGTTCACAGTAAAATTTACAATGGTTACAATAATTATGATACAATCGTTGTCAATTTTGCTATGTCCATAGTGATTTTTCCATGTGTTTATTCCAATTTCTACAGGTGGCCAACATGATCCGACTTTATTATGCCACCATAGTATTTCAAACGAGAATAACTTCTTCGTGCATAAACACCGTTTACATCACTGCAAATCGAAGTGTTTTAATTTAGACCACCTAAGTGTTTTATTGTCATTTAAATACATTGTAGTCCCTTTCTAAATAGTTGAAAACGTGTAGAAAGTGACTACAATGTATTTAAATGATAATAAAACATTTCGATTTACAGTGATTTTAATCTGTTATCAAAAATTATAGACCAATTTTAGTAGATATTGTATACTCCGTGTGCGTAACACGAGTGCTTTACACTATTTTTAAAATAATTCCATTCTCCCAGTAATTAAAAAAGCCTTCAATTATGATGATAAAAATATATTTGATTTCTTTGAGATTTTGTACTTGAGGTTCTCGAAGTTTTTATATTTTGATTTTGTGTAATCCGTCACTTTGTACGTATTCACCAGAACTTTTACTTCCTTTGTATTTATGAATATGTTTCAATTCTAATCAATATACTTTTTATTAAACCTATTTATATAATCTATTTAATGATGTTTAATTCGGATTTTTCTGTTCAGTAATTGTATGAAATCATTTTATCCTGAGTTGAAATATCAATTTTATTTGATCATTTACTTTCCTTATAAATACTTTCATCAATAATATCATAATCATTGATGATTGACTAATTCAATTTGTTCTCAGTTTCCTCTCGATGGAATTTTTTTTCTATTTTCTATCCGTTTTAATTAGAGAAATACAAAAACTCGAATTGAAAAAACTTCAACTCTATTTTGATTGCTTTAAATGATTTTATAATTCATTATGGAATACATGAAATAGTTCTTATTTCATGATCAAAAATTGTGAAAAAAAAAATATATATATATATTAATGTTATCGGGTGTTTTAGAAATTTTGACTTGTAATTATAAATGCGAGTTTTTTGTGTTTGATTTCTATTAAAAGTACAATTTCACAAGTAAAATATATTCTGAAGAATAATGCTATTATATTTTTAGATGAATTTACACAAAAATATGTACAAAAACTAAGTTTAATTTTTAATGGTATTGTCTGTTAGTATATTCATATGTACGTGAATAACTGAAAACGTAAATGCGTTTTGATTTGGTTTACTCAAAACATTTCACCTCTTATCCACATATTTGCCGCTAATTACTAAATGGCCTCTTAATTAAATCCACCAAACTCTAGTTGGCATAGCTAAATTTTTATAGTGCGATAAATCACGATCTTAAAGTTAGCAGACAAATAACAATTTTCGAATTTTTTTTTCAACTAATTAATTACAAAAAAAAAAAATCTAAAAATATGCACACGTAGAAAACGAAAGCATCTATAAATGCAATTATTTGGAATATTTTTTTTTTTATAATTTATTGTTTTTTAAAAAGTCGAAAAATTATTAGACGTCGGCCAGTATCACGATAAGTCGACTTCATTTTTTTGTAATAACTTTAGATCAGTCTGAAATAAAATTTTGTTGGTTGTGTTTAGTCGCTCTATATGCTTATAAAAATGGTTACATCAATAAATGTTTAATAAAATCCGCTCTTGAAATCGTCGACGATTAATTGTTATTAATAAATTAAACAGAAGTTTGACTGTTTTACATATTACATAAGTTTTTTGTTCAATATACGTACTTTATTTGTGAATATTCAAATCTTTTATTTTACAATATTGCATGAGATATTGTATAGTTTAAATTCATTTTAAGTTTTAAAAATTTTATTTTTATGTGGATAATTACACGAACTGATCTTTTCTTTGAAACAAATCGAATTCGAATAATACTTGGAATTTGTTTTATAAATTTGAAACAAATAGCGAAGATTGTGGTTAAAAAATTTTGTAGAAATTTATCCGTTAATTGATGAAAAAAAAAGATCATATCGTATACTACACTCCATTTGCATGTTACCTGAAAATTGTTACGATATTATAAAGAGAATTCTCCGTTGTTCACATAGTAACAATTAATGTTAACTTTTAATCGCTGAAAACAATTTATATAAAGCATAAATTGTTTAAAAGTATAAAACTAGTCATTTTCAGTAAGTTGTCTGAAAAATCTTCATAAAATTATTAGTTTTTAGAGCATTAAATATTCTTAGTAAAATTTTTGAAACAAATTTTAAATGAGATGAGTTAAAAAATAAAACAATAGGATAGATTAATGCATAATAAAAAATTGATCTTACTAAATTGTTAATTAACATCAAATTTCTTACTTAATCGGTTGTAAATATAGACCGAAAATGTATGTTTATCTCCGTGGAAAGGTAAGAAGCGCGATTTAGATTACAAGCTACAAATCTGATATTAAAAAAAAATCACCAATTGATACAATCCATAAACAATAAACATTTCCAAAATAAATTTTAAAGTTTAGTTAAGTATTAAAATTACTGATCTTTATTGATTGTTAACTTAAAAAAAATAAAAAGGAAAGGCACTAAATATTAACAAGTTAGCTATCCGTAATTACCTTAAAATGGATGATTATTTATAGCGAATTCTGAATAGTTCATTAAAAAATAAATAGTACTAACTAACGAAAAATAGTTTATTGTGTGGCAAAAGATGAGAGAAGACGATTTCAAATAAGTGTGACACCAGCAGCTTCTCGAACTATATTTGTCATTTAATTACTTGTTATATATCATGACTTCAAGTTTTAACGACTTGGAGCTTAAATAAAATTGGTCTAATTTAAGACTAGTAGTATGAGAAAATATAAAGTCATGTTGGTTCCGCAAGTGGTGATCAGCAACACTGCTTAATTTAGCAACAAATAACATTACAATGTTTGATTTTTCAACATTTTAAAAACTAAATTCGCGTTGGTACTTTAAAAACATTACTATAGCTACAATTAGATAAAATTATACTTTTATCGCTGATTTTAATATTTATGATTTTTAATATTCATATTTCGCGGAAACTTTAATTAGACATTGAAAATTATATTTAGTAAAAAAACGTGAGAATTCTTCATGAAATATTTAACGCATGCGCATGTAAAATTGTAATTAAAGATTGTATACTGTTAATAGTGAGCTTATTTGAAATATATAATAATGAATATTAAAAAATTAAATAAAAATATTTGAAGTTTTTAATAATTAAGACAGAATTTTTTTTATTATCTTTAGTTATTCAAAAATAATAATGATGATTATTATTAATATTCGTTTAACAGATATTACAAAATTTTTTCTACTGTAATTTTTAATGAAAGTAATGATGTACCGCTTTAACCAGAAACTTTGAGTATTCTATTATTTTTGAGTCCTAGAGATTTAGAAAAAAAACTGTCGCCATCGCTGAAAAGCGTTTAGGGAAAAAATTTATAATAAACAAAAATGTATGGACGAGCAGTATTTTCAGCTCATTATATAATTGATTTTTGTATTTTTTTCATAAGTGGATTAGCAAGACAAATATTTTATGATCACAATAACTAATAAAATTTAATTTTTAAGGAAAACCTTTATTGCTTTTTAAAATCTCGATGATATTTATAATCTAATATGGTAACCAAAAGTGATTGATAAATAAAAATAGTTAGCATCATTTTTATTTTATCTACAATTAAGTTTAATTGAACAAAACTTTTGCATCACTTTAATATAAAATTTTTTTTCCTAAATCAAACCAAAGATACTCGCAAATTCTTTTCATTATTACTCTAAATTATTGCCAATTAAATTTCACATTCGAGAATCGTCTTTACTGTGATATAAAAATATTGAAATAAATAAATTATAAATAATTAAAAATAAGTGATAATTTTTTGATTAATGCAATGGAAGATATCATCAGGATTTTATAAAGTTTTAAAACTTTTTCTTAAAAGTAATAAATAATAAATAAAAAATGGAAGGAACAAGATCTTTAAAAGCGAAAAATTTTTTATCACTCATTGATACTAGTATAAATAAATAAATAAATTAAATGGTTGTTTGCACCGTGGCACTGACACATGAATTTATGCAATGGGTGTTAATTTTAATCTCAGAATCAGACAATAAAGTTACTATACATGGAGAGAAATACAAATGAATTCTTAAATTGAGTTATAAATTATTTCCAAAGTTATAATTTTAGTTTAAATAATTATTTTGATTCTGAAATGCGGAACGACACTCAATTATATGGGCAATTTGGTGTGGGCTGACATCTATGTTAGAATACATGTCCATCCATTTCTGCCAAGCCTTAGTAACTAAATTACTTGGATTAAAATCTTGATTGATATATGATAATTAGTAATTTACAAATCAATAAATGATGAAAATTTTTGAAAATAAATTGTAACTATTGTTTTTAGTTTTTTAGTGCTAAGGCTAGGTATGTAATTTAGACTTATTGAAAATAGTTAAAAGTTGGACGTTTTGTATCAATCGATAAAAAATTAATAATATTTTTACTTAAAAAATTTGGCGACAATAGAGGACTCCGCGCTTCGCGTTCGAGGTGTGCAATTTCAAAAGTTATATAAATTTAGTCGAGAAGTTATTCATTTTAAATCGATAAGTACAAAATAGTCCAACTTAATCTAATATTATATTATGCAATTATCAAAAAGAAAAAATTATAACTTTTCGATGTTTGACTATTATTCATTAAATATTTGCAGAAATTTGTGGTTTGCTGAATCTTGTAATAACTTTTTGAATGTATGGAATTTCAAATATATATATATATATATATATACATATATATATATATAGATATATATATTCATATATATGTATGTATTTGATGTACTACTCGTACTCATTGTATAAATTACACATTTTTCACCGCTCGAACACGATTCATCGGTTAATTTTTTATAAGGATAAAAATGAAGAACGATGAAAAAATAATGATTTCTAATTAACTATTTTCTGAGCTTGTCTCCAAATTTAGATTTTCGTGTTTTATCAATAAATTTTAAATTATTTTAATTAAAATCAAATAAAAATCGCAATTAATTATCGAAGCTCAAAAACTAAAGTTTTTTTTTCATAGTTTGTAAAGCTTTTATTGGAAATATTTTCACATATTTATAAGAAATATATTTATTATATCTTTTACGATAGAGTTATTGAACAAAAGTTGTTCATAATATTTTTGGTGTTTTTTCAATTATAAAAAACGTTAATTTAAAATTCAATGGCGAACATTAGTTTCAAGCTATTGACTTCATATTTTTTTTAGTTACTCAATAGTAGTTTAAAACAAAATAAAAATATATTTTGATAATTAATCTTATTTCTTATAATTAACCCAATAAAGCCTGATGAACTTGAAAAAAAAAAAAAAACATCAATATATGAGCTCGATTTATAATTTTTTTTGACATCATTCTTCTTCAACGGACAAAAATTAAACTATTTTCTAATTTATGGCCTTTATTTAACTCTTTTTGTATCTTTTTTTCTGAAATTTTTAACTCGTATCGGGTCCTTGAGTTAGAAAAATTTTTGTTTAAAATTTTAAAAATATTTAATCGACAAATTAATTTTATTTGTAACATTAGAATTTTATTGTTATTATTAATTGTATTTCTCAGTACAAAATTATCATTACTTTCGACTCTTGGATCCGATAGAATTAGACGAATGTATTTTGGCTAGTAACTTGATTGCATAACGCTATTTGCTTTAAACATTGGTTTCGTATTTTATTATATTAGTTTTAGAAATAATTTTGGAAGGTAGGTTTCTTATGTGAGTTTCATCAACTGGGAATAGAGTAATATGAGCTTTTTTTATTAAGATAAAATAATGTCTTTGTCATTATTGTTTTTCAATATTCAGCAATACAATCCCATTTTCGATATATCACCAATAAATTCACTTAAAAAAATTATTTTAACAATTTTTTACTGTTTTGTTATAATAAGCATCAATTTTAGTATTTAGATTGCTCGAAACACTATTCTCTAGTTTAACTCGCACCAAAATTATGTTTATTTGTCTTTAGAATACTGATTATTAATATTAAAATCAAGATTATTAAATATTCAATAGTTATTATAGATTTCTAAAGGCATGTAAACATTATTATCTCTTATTACTTCCTTTTGCATCCGCTCTGTTTACTTACAATGGAGAAAATTATTTTAATAAAATAAATATTCAAATTCTTTTTTGTTTGTTAATAAAAGTTTATTATTGTAGTTATTATAAACTCGAGCGGTGACAAAAGAGTAAGGTATGGTTTTTTCGGTTAATACCAATTTTTTTCCCACAATCATTTAGTGACTAACATTGTTTGAGCTTTAATTAGTATCTTGATCAAAAACGGTGTATGTCATGTGTAAGATATACGTGGGTTTGGGAGTACCTCTTTTACTGTCGTTTTTTTTCGTCGATAATTTAAAATTTTCTTCGAAATATATGTATATTTTTTTTCTTTTCTTTTTTTTTGTATTAAATTAAGAAATATTTAATCGACTGAAAAAATGCGACATGTAGATAAAGCGAATTCTGTTTCTTAAAAATATTATTTTATTTACAACTTTTACAAAAACTATCTAAATCATAATTTAGTATAATTGAACTCCAAAACAAATAATAAAAAATAAAGAAATAAATGTATTTTTAAGATTCAGAAAACGCATTATCATATATAAATGGTGGTACTGTGTACCTGTGGCTTAGGCCGAAGCTCGGCGAAACTTCATTTTAATAAGGAATTACATTGTCTTAATTATTATGTTATAGCATATCCCGTGGCTCCTCATCCACCAACTGGATTTGTTCCCGCACCAGCACAAGCTGCTACTTATGGAGGTAATTTATTAATAATAAGGCTCCCCCTCATTTTATTTCAGTCAAAATATATCAGGTAAAATATCTCAATCACTAATATCTCAATTTTATATTTCCTCGTGGCGTAAGTTGGTATTTTTCCTGTAAAAAAAAAAAAATTCATATGGAAATCCAGCCTGAATTCCAATGTGGGTTTCCACATGGCGTTTTCGGATTGATTCCCATATGGTTTCCTACAGGAATATTAATCCGTTCTTTTATTCATATATGCATATCAATAGACGATGGACATAGAAATCCAGATACCCCAGGTTCTATAGAAATCACTTACATAGAAACCCAGATTCCTTTATCCGTTTTTCACAAAGAAACTATATCTACAAGTCTCTATATGGGAATCCAGGTACTCATGGTTTCCTATATGGATTCTTACATAAGTCCATTCTTTCCTATATGGAATTCTCTGGACCCCCATGTAATCCCACATGGATTTTTTTAAATAGAATTTATATTGAGATAATAGTAACTGAGGTATTTCACCGGATATATTTTGACTGAGATGCAAGGAGGGTTCAGCGAATAATACAACAATATTTATTTATATTTTAATGTATTTGTGATGTAGTTGCAGGAACTTCACCGTACGGTGTCTTTCCAAATCAACCACAGCTCTATGCGACACAAGGGCCACCTCCTCCGACATATGATCAAACGTTGACGCATCCAATGGTAAATATTATTTTATTTAAATAATTTATTGTTTTCACAATTTTACAATTTACGTTTTTTTTAGTATATCGAGGTAAAAAAACAGTAAATAATATTATTTTATTTAAAAGATGTATCAACCAATGTATGGACAAGGATATCCGGGAGGATATTTGGCAGGTTATCCAACAGCTTATGGACCTCTCCAGTATTATCCACCATTGGCAGCTGCAGCTGCTTATTATCCAGCTGCTGCAATGCAACCAGCACCAGTTAGGCCAACTATGTTAGTTCCTGTAAGTAGATTTTTATTTGTAAATTTTATTTTTTCGTAAATTATATAAATATCAACAATGATAATTATTTTGTGTAATATATAGAATGGCTTTGATGGCGGGCGATTTGATGGTATTTCACAACAAGTTTTACCACCACCACCACCAGGAGTTGCTGCAAATGCAGCTCAATTGGCAGCTATGGCAGGGCATAGTGTCGCTCTATCACAAAAGAAAGGTTCATTTTTAGGCGGTGGAACGGAAGGTGGTTATACTTTTTGGTAAACTATAAGGTTGCTTTTAAATGGTCAACGGATAGGCCATAAAAATAAAGTAATGAATGAATAATAAATTAATAACATAACAGATATGTGACGATAAATTACTCCATGCTGAATCTAACTGGCGATATTATTTTCAAACGTATAGTCAGGCAAATATTTTACAATGTTTACAATTTATTTTTTTTTTTATTTATTTAAAAACAATAAAATTAATTGATAAATAACAGGCTTATAATTCTTGCTAGAAATATCTTTAGGACTTTTATTTTCTAAGAAAATTTAAGTATTTATTAGTCTTATAAATAAATTCAATAAACCGTAATAGATAAAATAATAATAAATTTATTTGCCTACAAGAATCAATTATTTAATTTTAAAATTCACAAAAATGCATGTAATTATTCAGTGGCTATAAGAAAGTCATTTAAGATAAACATACTTTGATTTATAAAAAAAGCAAGGGAAAAAAAATAATTATAATAAGCAATTATAAAAAAAAAATGTGGAATGTTTGCTATTATTATTTTTTTTTTTTTTTTTGACGATTTCCCCACATAAATTGCGATAATGGTACGTGAGAAAAAGGTAGAAACAAAAAATGGTGAAACAATTAATTGAATCTCACATTTAAAAAAATGCACGAAAATAAAAAAAAAACAAGTTTCGAAACAAAGAAATGAACGGGAAGAATAAAAGTTTGAAAAATTAAATCAATTCTATTAAAAAAATAAAATGATATAAGAATTAAATTGAATTTATTTTAAACGATAGATACTTGAAACAAATTATTATTTTTTTAAAATTAAAAACTAAAAATAATGCAACGATATAAATGTATTTTGGTGCCAAATAAAATTTAAATCGTTGAAAATTCCCGGTCGTTTCTCGTTATGTGTACTTTTGTGCAATTAGAATCATGAAAATAACTACGCAGTTTAAAGCTGAAATTTAGTCATTCCTTAATTGAATTATTTTTTCGACTATTATTAAGTAGAGAGACTTAAAAAATGCGAATGAAAATTGCTAAAAATATTTTTAAATATCTCATTAAAATGAACAAAAAAGGTTTACTCAAAACAAAAAAAAATTCATGAAACCACTTTAGTTTCTTCATTAATATCAATTTCGAGAAAAGAAAATATTTTTAGCAATTTTCTAGTGATTCTATCGATATTAGATAATATTTAACTATAATAGTACTTATGATTGTAAAAAAAGAAATTTTAATGTTAAATTTTCTTTTTTTATAATCGTTAAGTATTTATATTGTTTAAGTAATCTATTGATGCAAGCTAGTTAAACAAATTTTGATATAGAAAAAAAATTTTAACAATTTTTATCATTAATGTATTTTGACCGCCATTTAAATAATTAAAAATTTTTCATGTCATTAAAAGTTTTTCATTCTACTCAAACGTGATAAAAAATTTAATTTATACGATTCATATCGCTACGCTATCCCTAGCGGATCTGAATCACGGAAAATTACTGTATTTTACTGCAAATTTGTCACATTTTACGGTAATTTGCGGGAACAATGCGGTAATTTGCGCCAGAATACAGCAATTTACCGCATCTTAGGGCATTTTTTCATAACATAGTGAAATACTTCACTTTACGGTAAAATGCCGTAATTTTGCAGTAAATCTGCACGTTTGCGGTGAAATACTACAATGCTGCCGCAAATTTACGATAAAATACCGCACTTTTGCCGAAAAATACCGTAACTTGCCGCAATTCTCTCAACTGCCGTAAATTACGATAATTTATCGTTATCCGGATTCGCCAGGGATATTTTAACATTTCATAGATAAAAAAAATAAAACTAAAAACAATATTTTTGAGTTACAAACATTAATTCAAATATAATCGTACAAACATAAACATTCATTTAAAAATTAAAATAACGTGATATTACGGTAACTAGTCAAAATATTCTAATTCATTATAGCCGTGCAATTCATGATAAAAATAAATGTTTAACAAACATTACTGACATAAATAGTAAGTATTTTATATCATACTATCATATATAACGTAGTTTATAAAATTTGAAAGAAATATTGATTCCGTGAAGGCTTGATTTGTATTTTTGAGAATATTTTGACTGATAACCAATGTAAAATCGTCGTTTTCAGTAGCAAATCGTCTAACTCTACATTTTAAAAGCAATTAATATTTTGCATTTCTGTTGACAATCGTCGTAATACATATTATCTATACTTGATTCAAATTTATATCAAATTTTCAAATTATGAAAGGTGGGCCAAATCGCCTATTTCCAACAAACAAAAATCTGACGAAACCAGAACTTAACCGAAATGAAAGATAAGACAAAATTTTTTTCATGCGCATGATAAAGGAGAACATTGAAATGAAAACATTTACATACTGCGCATATTAATTTTTTTTTTTAAGGAGGGTTTATAGTAATTTTTGTCCAAGCTTTTCTTTCAAACAATACTTTTACATGCAAAACTAAGAACAAGGATCCATGTATTACACTATAATCTAGCAATCTACGTTTTAATTTTTCAAAAATATTCATTTGCTTAAGAGAAAAACGTGGAAAAAGTTTGACTTTACTGCACAAGTGCAATAAGAATAGTACCGCTCGCCGACTTGAGCGTGATAGAGAAAAATTTGAGACTCCTTAAATTGAAAACTTGCATTTTCAATGCTTTAGCTCTCCTGTAAAATTTACAGAAATGAAGTTAGACGATTTGCTAATAAAAACGACGACATGTAATTTTAATTTTTGAACCCTAGTCCGAAAGTTGAACTAAGACTATTTTACATTTTATTAATTTATTTATAAAAAAAGTTGTCTCTTTTCAGTTGATCAAAAACATTGATTCAAAACAAAAATAGTATATCGAGGGGCAAGGGATGAAACAATATGAATGCAGGTCAGGTTGAAATTGTCTGCCTCAGCTGAACGATGGCTGAAATCATCCATATCTGCATTCATGTTTCATTCTGTGTCACTCATATTTTTTCATAACATCTGCTCGAATCTTTAAGTTTCAATACTTGAGGTCAGTTATAACAAATTAGTTTTGGGTAGTTGGTCGGCTGCTCAATTTCAAAACACAAGAACTGATAAAAATAACAATTTTGAAATACATATTGAATCATGTCCACAAGACTCCACTGAAACTAAAAATATTAATAAATCGATTTTGAAAAATTTGCCCCTTACTGTATTTTGAAATTGGGTAGCCTTGGTGTAGGAAGCTATTAGCGTATGTTTAAATCACGAATTACTATCAAGATAAATTTTATTTATTTATTAACAAAAGATTTTAATTATTTTAACATTTAAAATATTGGAAAGTCAAAAATTTGTAACAAACGATATGCCAAAAAGATTGAAATGAATATGAATTAGCGTTAGTGGGCTGAAACCAAAATCTCTCTCATCCCGTTAATTGCTTGAATTAGCGACAAGTATACGTCACAGTTTGTCATGGCATTAGCTTGAAATTCGTTTGTTTCCACTGGCTAAACAAATGTCGGAAGTTGAAGTTTCAGAGTAGATGTTTTAAAAATTATATTTTTTAATCACGTGTGTATTTACTAGAAAAAAAAAAAATAAAAAAAAAAACTTGTAATGTAATGTATATTTATTGTAGACCTTGTTTTATATTTTTGAATTATACTGGATAAAAAAAAAATTTCTAAAAATTTTAATTTAAATTAAAAAAAAAAAAACTATCTTCATCACGGTTGTAATTTTACATTTCTATGGTATTATAGCCATTCATGTAATTTTAGAAAAAAAAAATTAATGAAACTTTTTATAATTCAAGATCAGTAATGTTAAGATAAGCAAAACATCAAGTTTTACAATATTTATTTGCAAAAAATAAAAGGAAAAAACTAAAATCCTAGGTGTCACGTTTGAGATTTTTTAAATTTTATTTGTTAATAATGAATTTGTATTTTTTCAGTATTGATTTTTTACATTGTAAAAAATATGAAGATCAAAATTGTTTAAGAAAACAGAAAAATTTTAATCTTTAATTTTGATTTTATAGTAGTTTTTTATTATTTTGATAAAAGAATGACGGAATAAGAAAAGTCGAGTGATAACATTGGGCAGGTTTTATATTATGAATTTGAAAAACAAAATAAAGCGGAAGCGTGTGCAATAAGTGTGAATTTTGAAATACTGTATCAAAAATGATGTTACTGTGCGAGAGTATGAAAAGTAAAATGTAAACTGATTCAATATATGAATCTGCCAATGACCAGTTAATAAATACCGTGACCATGCAATTTATCATGATTTAATTATTTTATGATCCATTTCCTATTTTTTTTGAGATTACTTATTTAACGTCGTTGAAACCGCTTAGTCCTTGGTGACGGAAACCAAATTACAGAAAAAAAAATCATATTCCAAGTTACAGAAAACAGATGTAATTTCTACCCACAATTCAGATGGGTAATATCAGAGCTATAATGACATCGACGAATCTCTTTAAGTACTTTTTATCGTTGAGAAGATGACTCCATATTATTAAGAAGTTTCGATGCGTTTTTTTGTTGGCTTAGTCCTGGACAGTTAGAGGTGTTTGACAGTAGCAATTTTGTTGCATCCTGGACAAGTAGCAGGGTTGGATTTGTTAATTAAGTGGCCATGTAAAAACTAAATGTGTTCAATTCTTAGTCAAGTGCATGTACATTGGTCTTTTTTTAAGGAGAACTGCGGGGGGGGGGGGGTACCCAAATGCATGGAAAATAGAGAGATGTATCTCTATGCCCAAATGTTACTTCTGATGTCATAAAGGTCAGTGTGATTTTTCGAGGTTCACAGATGGTTCCATTGGGCACTGTTATATCTTTCAACTTTATTTTTGTAATCTTCGATGGGTATCGGTAAATGAGTTAGGTCATTTCCACTTCCTATTCATGTAATAGTATTCTAATATTATTTATTAATTTGGATTACATGTATAAAGATTAGAAAATCAGATCTTGATCTCAAAAAATATAAAATGGGGCTTCTAGATTCGATTAACTTTTGGAGATATACTTTAATAATCATATGATGCTTAATAAATAATGAAGCTTTTATAATACGATTGTTTAATAACTACGCCAATTTATATATTAAAAAAATTTTTCGTTGCACGATCCCAAGTAGCAATCTTCGTCAAGATCTTGAAACAACAGTATATATTAGGATGGACTAAAAAAAAAACTAATTTTTTTTTCTTTAGTGACCATAAAAATATCGTTCAAGATAACGAGAAAAAAAATTCTGGTAAAGTTTGAGTTCTTCATATTAATATTAAGATGTGCCTTTTCGTAATTTTTGTTTTTCCATTATCGAATTGAACAAAAAAAAAATCCTAAATTTATTATGCAGCAGTTTAAATGGGAAAACTTCAAAATCAAATGCAGGAATTTTTTTTGTTTTGTTTTTTTTTTTTTTTTTTTTTAATTCAATGCTTACAACAACATTTTAAAATCGGGATAAAAAAAATAGCTGTTTAAAATAAACCATCCTCATAAATACATTAAAGATTAAAAGATGAAAATCTATATAAAATAAGTAAATATAAATTTTATGATTTTTTAGATTTTGATATTAAGTATAACGAAATTGATGATTATTTTTAAGGATGTAGGTAAAATTTTTTAAGAATTAAAATAAAATCAATGATAAAATAAGAAAAATAAATATTTTATCGAAAAAGTTTTATTTATTGAGTATAAAAATAAAGAGAAAAAAAAAAAAAGATAATACATTGAATTTATCCGTAAAAAATGAGTACACAAGTATTACTGAGAAATACCAAGTAATTTACAAGTTAATGAACATTGATAGTATTGAGAAAGATATAAAATTTAAAATAAACGAGTTGGAAATAAATTTATAAACTTATTAACTCCAGAAATTTTAATATTAACGACTATCAGAATTAAAATTTCGATGTTTTTTGTCGGTCCTAGAATGGAAAAAGAATAAATATTATTTAGTTAGATAATTATTTATCTTAAGACGCGTTTTCATTTGTTTCTCTATTCGCACTCAACTGGATAAACGGTACTATCTCTGTTACACTTGTACATTAAATAGGAAGTTTGTCCAAGCTTTTCTCGTAAACAAATGGAAGTTATCAAAAAATTCAAGTGCACTTCGCTAGTTCGTAAAGTAAAGCATCGGGTCTGTATCTTTATTTTGCGTTTAGAGCTTTTATTTCAGAGAAAAGCTGGGACAAAATTATCTGAAAACCGTTCTTAAACGTAATTATTGGATGACAATTTTTTTTTTAATTTATATATTATTTAGATATTGTCAAGAATAAAAACCGCCCTATGATCGATAAAATATATAATTTTTGAAGAAGATTTGAGTATAAATTTAACGCTATTAATTAGTTTTAAATCAACTTAATGATCATAAATGATGTAATATAAAGATATGTAATTAAAAAAATAAAAATTATTTATAATAAATCTAGTTAATAAATTAAAAACAAAAAAAAAATAATAAATTTTATGGTTATTATAATTGTTAATATGAGCTTTCTAAAATTTAATATTAAATATACCAAAATTAATAAATATTATAGAATATATATGTACTAAATATCTCAGATATCAATATAAAATAGGAATAAAGTATATGATAAAAATTAATGATAATGAGTGATTTATTTATTTTAAATATTTAGCCAATTGCTAATTTAAGTAAAAAATAATCGAATATAAATAAATAAAAATTTTTTATGGGAATACACTATTTTATTTATCATATTGTTGTATATATTTTGATTTTCATAAAAAAAGTTTTATATTTGAAAAAAAAAGTTTAATAAATGTATTTTACTACTTTAATTTATGACATAAAAATTAACGAATTACATTTATAATATATTTGTTATTTTTTTAAATATTTCACAATTTAATATGATTTAGATTTTTTTTTTTTTTTTTTTTTTTTAATGATAAAATGACTTATCATTAATGCATCCATTTTTATTAATTTTTACTTCGTTGATCATATTCTTTAATATTAAAGTTTTATTTTATATTCATATGTATTTGTGTTTCGATTATAGTTAACTTCGGCTGAAAATCAATAACTTCAATTAAGTTATAATAATACTATACTAACGTATGTCTCAAACAATATCTATTCAAATTAATATATATATATATATGCTTCGATCAAATTTTTATTTTCATATGTTTCTGAGAAAAAAAATTAAAACTCAAAAGTCTACAAATCCCATATTATTTAAATGAGAAATATAAAATGATTTTGGCACGATTTAATGTGAAAATTAAGAGCTTGTTTATGTTGGATATTTTTTTTTAAGTCATAAACTAAAGATTCAGGGGGCGATCGGTAAATAAAAATCGATTTGGGAAATAACAGACACCCTAATATATATATATATATATATATATGTTTTGTACCATGTACTTTAAAACAAAAAAAAAAATAATGATAAGAAATAAAATTATGTTAAATAATGGTTATTACCTGGTTGAGGCAAATCGTGAGTACAGAAGATGCTTAATATAGCATAGCACTCTAAGAAAGCTTTCAATTTATTACAGCCAAATGTCATACGCATTATAATTATTTAATATTTTGATTTTATAAAAATAATACTAATGATTATAATATAATACCAAGTAAACATTTCATGTTTGATAATAATTTAATATTAAAAGTACAATAGAATGAATACTGTGAAATAGTTGTTAAGGCTGCTATTTAAATATAAATTGGTCATTAAGAGTAGTTGAATTTTGCCATTTATTCGTAAATATTTAAGATAAATATAGGAAGAAGAAAAAATACTATTTATAGCAAAATGAATAAAAAAAAATTATACGAATATCTATATTAGAAAAATTCGGGGAAAAAAAAATGTATATAATATATTTCAGTTCTATTTATTTTATATTAAGCTATTATCGTACCCTCATGTGTCAATAATACCGCTATTGACTTTCCCATGCAGGAGCTGCCAGAGTTGAACGACGGGTCACTACTTGGCCCATCACTGAGGAACCTAGTTTTGGCACACCTATATTAGCCCGTGCTTGGCTCAAGATTGCGTACTCAGTCTTGGCCGTTACAATTATTACCCGGGCTTGGGCCAAAATTGGGTAACCTAGCCGGCCATTCAATAGCAATCCAGGCTTTGACTAAGACTGGGTAACCTAGCCTTGGCCGTTACAATGATTACCCTGTCTTGGGCCAAGACTGGGTTCCCCTGTCTTGGCCATCCAATGGCCAGCCAGACTTGGGCCTAGGTAGGAGTACCCAAATTTGGTTTATACCTTTGGTTTAATCAGTAGATCATATTAATGTATTAGCTCAACATTAGTAAGTAGCTATCGTTCGGACCCAGCAATCGAAAAGTCGACAGCTCGCGCCTGGAACCCAGCAAAATTTTCACGGAGTTTTTTTCACATCATATACCTCCTTTAGATCGTTTAAACATTAATGATCATAAATTTGACGATGACCACATGAATAGTATATTTTACACCTCGGGCAGGAAAGTAAGAAATGTCTCAGATCTCATGTAATTGTTGGCCGAGGCGAAGCCAAGGTTAACAAACATATGATCTGAGGCTTTCTTATTTACTGCTCAAGGTGTCAATACTATTTTTCTTCTCGACGGAAGCGGAAAGCGTCAACTTCGTTTCACACAGCGGGAAAAAAGTTGACGCTTTTCGCCCGAAGGGGAGAAAAATATCATATATTGAAAAAATATATGGTAAATTATATTCATCTCACATTTTTTTATAATGTTGTGTATATGGTATTATATAAAAATGAATACACTTATTTTCGCCGAATTTTTATATAATTATATCTTTTCCAATTTATATTTTTTTTATATTTTATTCGGTATTTTTTAATATTTAAAAATATACTCTAAAACATATAAATTAATATACTTACTCTAGTTCTATAAAAATGTATTTGAAGAAATATAAAAAAATGTTATATTCTGAACATAAAAAAAATATAATTTAAAGAATATATATAATTTTTATTTAAATAATCTATATATCTATATATATATATAAATATATATATATATATATATATATTCTTTCATTTATAGCGTATAATATAGTTAAATATATTTTTTCTATTAATTTATATGTATTTATATAAAAGTATACTACAAAAAATATAATTAAAAAAAAATATACAATTTTTAAATAAATAGTATAAATATATATGTTTTTAAATATTCTACACGTTTTTCTTTGGCAGTATTATTCAAACTCAACATAAATTCATAACTTATAAGGAAAAATTCGCAGACTTACTTTGTTTTGATAGATGTAGGTAAATTTTTCTTCTGTCGATGATTAAAACATGTTTCGTACTTTGAAACAATAATGTAATATTTCATTGAATTAGAAATACATATGTAATTTTTTTTATTTTTGTCTTATCAATAAATACATATTATTAGTACATGAATAAAATAATATCAATAACTAATTGAAAACACAATAAATCATTATTAACTCTTAATACAGATCTAACAATTTCATATCATATAAAAAAAAAATAATGAACAAAAAAATGAAAAGCCTACAAATTTTTCACGGGATTATTTCTTCCTAAAATTAGAAAAAAAACATTATTAAAATATCACACTTAAAATATTTAAATGAACAGAAAACTTTAATAAAAAATTTGTATGCCTTTATAAATGTTTCAACGTGCACATATGTAAGGAAGGATATATATATATATATATATATATATATATATATATATATATATATATATATATATATATATATATATATATATATATATATATATATATATATATATTGATTTTTAGAGTAAGATTTGTACATTATACTTAGTTTCAATATTTAAAATATGTTTCGACGAATTTACATACGCGGAAAGGAAACTATAGGGATGGTTCCTATAATTTTGAAAAATTTTTTCCTATACCAGTATAGGAATCACGACTATAATTTATGGGAGCAGTTCCTATAGTTATATGAATGTTACCCATAATTATAGGAATAGTTCCTATAATTTATAGGAAGACTTTCTATAATATTATGAGAACGGTTCCCATATAGGTATAGGAACTATTCCCATAATGCATAGGAAAACTTCCCATAATTTTCTTTCCGTGTAGAGTTGAGTAGATCATACCTGATTATCAGCAGGAATTTAATTTTTTCTGCGCATTTCGGTCATCATATTATTTATAGCCATTCCAAACAAAGACTGTTTAAATGTAGTTGGAAATTTCTGTTTTACAGATTCTGAAATATAAAATATAAAAGATTACAGTTATAAATATGTGCCAATGTATAGGTGGGAAGTATATTTTTACTTATTAAAATAATATTTAATTATGTAGGCCTTATGTAAGTATAATTGTGATTACAAGCGTAGGGTCGAGGTATCATTTGTGGCTACTGCTCCATTTTTGGACATCCGATACTTTATGTTAATGAATGAAAAAGTGTAAATTAAAATTACCATTTTAATAGCGGATTAAAAGTATCTTTGAACACATTTTTAAAATTTATTGTCATAGCGTCTTTTACAAATTATTTTTTTTTTAATTTTTCAAGTGTCCAAACTGGCTCTGAAGTGGCCAAAAACAGTACCTCTACTCTATTACATCGTTTTTTCCAACATCTTATTTCTCACGGACACCAAGGCCTTTGAAAGATCGTCATCACATGAAAGCCCATGAATGTGTAGTTTTTCTTTTAGCCTATAGTCTGCCTATGCTTGAAATGTATTTCTCAATAAAATATGTTAATCACTGGGTATTGTTAGTGAATGGGATAGCAATTCTTGTCAAGCGATCGATACTGAAGTCCGAATTGATCTATGCCAATAAATGCTTGAATGATTTTATTCTAGGAGTTCAAGAGCTGTATGGTGAAAAATTTGTCAGCTTTAATGTTCATTTGTCAGCCCATTTGGTCAGTAGCGTTGAAAATTGGGGTCCACTCTGGCCACACAGCGCCTTTATATACGAAGATTTTAACCAGACATTAGAAAATTACGTAAATAGTCCTAATGGGGTAGTTACTCAAATTTGTGACTCATTTCGATTGACATGTGTCATCGATCGATTATTTAATCTTTGTAAAAACGATTTGGACTTTCAATAAAAAAAATATCTACATCGTTGGATGAATCGTAAACCAGTAAAAGATCAAAAAATTGATGAATGTATAATAATAGGGCAAAAAATGTTAATAAATACATTACCTGTGGACCAACATTTAGCGTTAAAACGCTTGAAAATAACAATAGATCTAAATGCGCTAACATTTACTTACAATAGATGTCTATTTAATCAAAAAAATAACAAGTGTGAAGTACAAACGTGAAAAGAAAAAGTTAACTTTAATGTTATGTTATAAAATGGTAAAATTTTTGAAATTAATAGTTTCATAAATTTAAAAACAAAACTTCAAGAAGACAATTATTTAATTGGCTATTATTATACTATCAAAAATGAGTCTTTGATAAGTAATAAGAGACTAAACCATTTTATCATTTTAGATGAAACAATTTCAATTGTAGCACTTGTAAATGTTAAGATGATAAAAAAAAAAGTTATGATATTTGAAATGACAAAATTAAAATCATTTGTTGCTTATGTACATATGTGTGAGTCAGAATTGTTAACATAATATTTAGAAATATAATTTTATACAAACTGTTACTAAATTTAATATTTATTATTATTACATTTATAATTTTCTTGTATTTTTAAAATAAAAATTACTCTAATGAAAATGATAAAAAAAGTCCTCGAAATGAAATAAATTCATTTTATCTGTTGGATAAAAAATATTGATCAAAATGCCAGTGAGTCATATTATTTTATTAATTCAATTATAATTACTGATGTACACATATTGTTTTTTTTTATTTATGTAATGATTGAGTTGTGATACGAGAAAATGGATTAAAGATTTTGTAAACTTATTTACATTTATTTTTCATCACTAAAATTTAAATAAGTTGGAGCAATTTTCAGTTGACAAAAAAAATTGCACATTCACTTAGAGCACTTATTTGTACATTACTCTTAGAAAAATAAATAATAAAATAAAAAAAAAAGCGTAGTCAAAGAAAGGAGAAACTTCTATCATCTTTGATGATAATAATTATAAACGACAGTTTTCAATTATAAGTAACAGATCATATAATAAACAGTACAAACTTTGGATCATAATCTGTACCAAATTAGTGTTACATATTTTTATGTGCGATAGTAAAAATTATAAGCTTTTATAAATTCCAAGGATTATAAATTTTATCATCCAGCTAGTGGATTCTTTTATTTATATTATAAATATAATAATATGAATAATATACGCTCGCATCGTTACCAGTTGATATATTTTTACGGCTATTTGTTCTCTTTTCTTACAATATCTAGCAAAATTGTGTATAATGAAATTTATAATATATGAAAATATCCAAATTTAGAGCATAAGATGTTGCTATGAGGTATAACTTTTTAGGTTTTAGACCCAATAATTCCATTAAAGTCGCAATCGAAGGAGAATCATTCATTTATATGGCGTATCTAAAGTTATTTTAACTCAAAATTCACTAAATTTTTTATAATTTAATTTAGAAATTTAAATATCAATAACTTAATAGTTCGTTCAGGTATAGATACATAGTCAAAATTATCGCGCTCTCGCACGGTTCGATGCATAACAAAAATATATTTTATAATACATTGGTAACATATATAAATTCATTGTACAATTAACATGTACATAATCATATATAAAAATTAATATAAATTAAATTATATTACAGGAATATATATATGCTGTTATATTTAAACATATAATACAAAATATAGTTATTTTCGCCGCATATATTACCGGATATTTTTAATATATTTTTTAATATATTAATAACATATATTTTTTTTTCATACGGGCGTTAATAATAATAAAATTTTTTTTTAATTAAATTTATCCGTTTCCTCGATGCATGGGCAAGGTCTGGCAACAAAGTATGGACCATCAGGATTGGCAACGAAGCGTGGGCCAGGCCTGGCAACTGAACATGGGCCAAGTCGGGCCCCGTGTTGTCATTCCAGAGTCCTACCAAGCCTGGACCAAGGTTGGTTTACAAGCTTGGGCCAAGCCTGGACCATGCCCGGGTCCGTCGTACTTTCCTCTCTGGGTTGTCAGCGGTCATACGATCTGACATATTACACGCTTAGTATAATATACATCCGACTCATTTTCTTTAATAGTTTTCATTTTCAACTTCCGGCTTCGAAAATCGATGATTTTCAAAAATTTCGAAGTTATTGTTTTCACCCCGATTTTCGAAAATTAAGTTTTCATCAGATGTCGACGTTTTGATGTCCTAGGAAGCTATTTTGACTACTTTCAGAATGATGTCCAAGTGTGTGTGTGTGTGTGTGTGTGTGTGTGTGTGTGTGTGTGTGTGTGTGTGTGTGTGTGTGTGTGTGTGTGTGTGTGTGTGTGTGTGTGTGTGTGTGTGTGTGTGTGTGTGTGTGTGTGTATGAATGATCTATAACTTTTTAACTAATGAATTGATTTGGATGTTTAAGGCGCAATCAAAAGAGTTTATTGACCATCAACTTTTTCAAAAATTTCAGATCATTTGATCAAGTAGACTCGAAAATATTGGTGAATTACGAAAAAAAAAAATTTTTTTTTGTTTTCATCGATTTCTCAGAAACGAATTGAACGATCAACGCCAGAATAAGACACTTATTCATTAGAGTGCAAAAAATCCCAATTTAAAAAACTATTTTTTCTCGTGTTATTTAAATGGAAAAACAAAAACTACGAAGAGGTACCTCTTAGTATATTAATATTAAGAGCTCAAACTTGTGCTACTTGGAAACTAACAATTGTTCACTAATACTTCGAAAATGAAGTCAAAATAACGGGTATTTTCAGTCGAACTAAGTTTACTAATACCCAAGTGGCACAGACATAACTTTAGGATGTCATCAAGATTTCTTTTAAAAGGATAAGACAAATTTTTATTTTTTTCTTAAACTCAAGTTTTTTATATAATTAATACACTCAGATATTGGTTCTACACGGAAAAAAATGAAATATATGAATCGAGAAGCGACAGGTAATATAACAATAAAGTGGTCAGTAAATACTATCATTCTGAATAGTAATTTTTTCGTTTATGATTAAAACGTGAATAATTATCGAATAAGTATTAAACTTTATTGTATAAGCAAGAAAAGTATATGGGGCGTTTCACGCTGAATCGGACACCAATTAGTTTTGCACCTCGGATTTTCGTTAAACTTTTTTATCTTTTAGTATAGGTTGAAAGAGGGCTTGATGATTTTTTTCGAATTTTTGCCTTCAACCGTTTTCGAGATATCGAATTTTGAAAAATGTAGAGATTTTTTTTCAAACGCCTATAACTTCGCGAAGACAGGTTTAAATAAAATTTTCAAAAAAACAAAAAATGTTCGTTTTTAAACATCTTTTCAGTAAAAAATATTGAAAAAATTTTTTGAACCACGCTTTTACTGAAATTTCAACTTTTAAGTATAAATTGTCGATTTACAAAAAACACGTACCGATCGATTTTCCTCATAACGTTTCACAGCAAACTGTCATCTATTCTACAACTTTTTTAGCTATGCTCATAATGGAACAACGATGGGATCCATTTTTTTTTAATTTTTTAAATTTCATATTACAATTTTTTTTTAAGAAAAATGTCTAAAAAAAATATCATGCTCAGGATTTACTATTAATAAGTATCTGACAAACAATTATCATCAAAATGTTCAAATTTTAAAATTATTATTAATTCATCTATTAATATTAATTAATTATTATCAATTAATTAATAATAATTTTTCTGTAGGAATAAAATCTGAAAATTTTGATGATAATTGTGTGTCAGATACTTATTAATAGTAAATTCTGAATATGAAATTTTTTTTAGACATTTTTCTTAAAAAAAAAAAAACTAAAACATAAACTTTAAAAAATCGGAAGAAATAGATTCCATCGTTGTCCCATTATGAACATAATTGGAAAAGTTGTAGAATAGAGGACAGTTTGCTGTGAAAAATTTTGAGGAAAATCGATCAGTACGTGTTTTTTGTAAATCGATAATTAATACTTAAAAGTTGAAATTTCAGTGGAAGCGTGGTTCAAAAAAATTTTTCGATATTCTTTACTGAAACGATATCTAACAACGACTATTTTTTGTTTCTTTGAAAATTTTATTTAAACCACTTTTCACGAAGTTATAGGCGTTTGAAAAAAATATCTCTACAATTTTAGGAATTCGATGTCTCGAAAACGGCTGGAGGAAAAAATTTCATGAAGGACTTTTTCAACCTATACTAAAAAATAAAAAAATTTCAAAAAAATCCGACGTGCGAACGCTAATTGGTGTCCGATTTGGTGTGGAACGCCTCATATATACTAATTAAACTTTAAAATCGTAATAGATACTGAAAAAATTGACGATATGGATTATAAAATTTACTATTTGGAATGTTAAAAAAATTCCCCATATTGACGCCCAGGTTCCGGTTCATAGTTTCAAACACTAATTTTGAAAGTTTATTTTATTTCTTTTAGGAGTCATAAGAAATTTGTGTTCTTTTTCCATCCGAAAAGTAACTCTATTACAATTGGGGTTCTCAATAAATAAAAAAAAATATCAATTTATTTTTCGCCATTAATTCTAAATAAAAAAAGTATCATAATGTCAGTTATATTTTATTTATTTTGTAAGATATAAATTGTTAAAAAATTCACATAATTGTTTTACTTAATTTTCAAAACAATAGTTGGGAACTGTTCTTACATCGGTATCAATGAAGCTTCATAATATTCAAAGTATATATAAGAGTAGAAAAGATTTTATCAGAACTAGTTTTATATTATAGATAATCTATCAATACTGTTTTTTTTTCTCATCATAATATACTTTTAATACAATTTAAGTAAAGAACATTAACTGTGATTACAATTTAACGTGATTATATCAATATACACGAAAATATTATTTTTATTTGAAAGGATATGGTGTTATGGTAAAGCCGAACCATATTGGCCGCCTGCAGAAATTGAAATCACGGAGTGGTCACAAAGAAATGATTTTTACCAGTTTTCCAGTAAAGTTTTTCAGAATGTTCCCTGATTCAGAAATTTTATTCGTATCATTAATATACTAAAAGTTTTGATTATATTTTCAATGCCAATAATTAAATTTTATGATTAAGTCATGTGAGAAACTAAAAAAAAGGTCAATAAAACAAATTAATATGGCCTACTTTTTATTATTCGATGTTAAAAACATGAAAGTTAAAATGTTCAATAGGAAATATGATTAAAATAAATTCAAAAAACACAAGTCACAAAAATTAAGGGATATTCAAAAATTCTAAATCTCAAAGTGATTTTCAACAGATTGTAACTTGAAAGAAAATTGGTCGTACAACAAAAACAAAAAAAGAAATTGTAGTTTCAAGTGTGTAGTTTTCTGATCTGGTCTTGAAATTTTTTTATATCGTAATTATCGAAAAAAATTTATTGAAGTCCGTAGACCGGACCCGATTTTTGTATCCCACGATTAAATTCCTGGATATTTCTCGGAATTCTTTGACATTTCCATGATATTTCTCAGTTGTATTAAATTTCCTGATAATTCCCGGTTTGTGGCCACCCTGATTTAAATACATGGAAAAATTATTATGGCCATAGTAAAATTGACAACAATTATATCACAAATAACCGTAACCATTGTAAATTTTACTATGCTAATAGTAATTTTTCGATGTGTTTATTTCAATTTTCGTCAGGACACCACCATAGCCTGACTTTACTATGACACTATAATATTCCATAGAAAAATAATTTCTCCGAGTACTATTACATTATATCAATATACCATTACTAAAGAACGATAAAATACACTAAATGTTTTACACTTGAGTTGTGCAATCATAGTCATCCATAATAATTTTTCTTTGAATAAAGAAAAGAGTAATTTTAACAATAGTTAAAGCAGCGATTTTAAAGAAATAAAAAATAAATAAAATTAATAGGTTGTCAGTCTTACATTTATGAATCATTTACAATAATAATATACTTTTGAACAAAAAAGAAAAATTAAGAATAATCGTGTATTATGAATTATTATCTACAATTTTATGTACAATTATCAATCTTCTATTATACTTAACGTAAATTCATAAGTTTCCATCTTATAGACTGATTCGAAAAGTTCTGAAAAACAAAATAAAAAACAAAATTTATTATTTCAAAAAATGTAGGTGTAAAGAGATTACTGATTATAACTGATCAAATATACTTTGAAAAATCGCTGCTTTTTTCAATGATGTGTTCAAATTCAGCAAAACTTAAAGCGCCATCATCATCAAGATCAGCTTCTTCTAAAAGATATTGTAGCAAACGCTGCATATCATTTTCGCTTAGTCTCTGTGGGGATGTTAATCTGTCGATTACTTGTCGCAAGTCACCCATTCCTAGCATATCATCTCCATCAAAATCTTGAATAGAATTTAGCAATGACAATATCAGTGAAACAAAATCAATATACAATTACAATGGAATTTATTATAATTACCAAAAATACGAAAGGCGTGCTCTGCTTTGACTGCTTTTGGAGCGGCATCACTAAACACTGACATCATATCTAAAAAATCTTCGAAAGTACAATCACCATCTTGGCTCGAACTAAAAACTTTGCAAATCCTGTCTCCGAATGGGTTTACTCGTAACTCGGAATATCGTAGAATTTTTGACATGGGAAGTTTAGCATTTCTATTGTGACCAACTTTTTCAGGTGCAAGGGCTTTAAATTTTTGATGTGCACTACAAAAGGGTTATTTGAATATTAAAAAAAAATGTTTAAAGAAAAGTTGATGTGATACTTACTATAAAACTTCCTTTTTCGTAAAATATGTGAGATCCTAAAACAAAAAAAATTGGTTTTTTAAACAACTAGTGACGAAATGATCATAAGAACTCTTTGAATAAATTCTGATATGAGTTTTTCATTTTATTTCTTAATAATATTTTAAAAATTAATTGAAAAATTTTTTTTATATTTAATTGTAATATTTAATACATTTGAGTTTGATAAAAAATAATCATTTTCTAACTTTTGTTTGGAAAACTAAAAAAAAAAAATCCGGCTTTATCTTGTAATGACTGTCGAATGATACATCATAATTAAATTTTATCAATTGTAACTATATGTTGTCGCTTATATAGTAAGATTGAATTTATACTATCGGTTAACTCTCCCAATAATGGACAAATAATATTTTGATCAACTTCTCTGAAAGTATCTTATAAATTTCTTTAAGAAATACTGTATTTCCAATTAAAAAATTTTTACAAAAATTTATCGAACTGTTTAAACATGAATATTTCATCTATTTACTGGGAATTTGAGATTTTTTTCAATTTTTCCGTTTTTGTTTTCCTGTTGTACTATTTGTTACAGTAATGTTATATTTTTTTTAATTGCTCATGAATTTATATGCAAACATAATAATGTAAAATTTATTAAAGGTCGACTTAATCTATTCCAGCTTTTTTTAAAAATATTTTTCGTTTTTTTTTAAAAATATTTTTTGAAAGTGCCGTTATAATTTTTTTTAAAGTTTTATGACTAAATGATAACTCTTATAATTTTAAATTGATTTAAAATTTAATTTTAATAGTAAAATAATAAATCGACCTTTCCATTTTTATTATGATTCGATGCCAATATTGTTATCAATAGCAATTTTAATGAAATATATTATTTTTTCAACAATAATGATGTTGTTATGCGAAAGTGATATATAAAAGTGATATATAAATATAAAAGTCTTTGAATGATTGCGATAAAGTTTAGTTCTTTGTATTGATAAATGAATCATTGTCTATCAGTAATTATATTTCATGTTTTATCAGCCTCTCCCTGACGGTTTTAAATCAGCCTGGAATCAGCCTGGAAATACCCTGGGAGTGGAAACACGGTGGAATCACGGTGGATCCAGGGTGGTTACAGGGTGGGTTTGTGCCATTTTATCACCGTGTATACACGGTGGTTACATGGTGCTTCCACGATGGTAACACGGTGTACCCGCCCTGATTCCACGGTGTATTCACCGAGATTCCACAGTGTATCCACGGTGATTACGCGGTGTACGTGGAATCACGGTAGATACACCGTGTAACCACCGTGGAATCACGGTGATAAAATGACAAAAAACCCACCGTGTAACCGCCGTGGATTCACCGTGGTTCCATCGTGTTTCCGGGGTGTTTCCAGGGTAAATCAAAACCGCGAGGGCTGCCCTTGTGGAAATTCTTCGGAATTTCCTCTGAAAAACTCAGTTCTAAAGTTCTAAAGACTTGTTAGAGTTCTAAAGACGTTTTCAGAGAAAAGTCCGAAAAACTTCTACCAGGGTGTATGTTAGAATTATTTCATAATTTAAAAGTTTAAAGCTCTTGTTCCAATATTGCGAATACTAAAATAACTGATTCACGTGTGCAATTGAATTGAATAAAAATAAAAAAAATTATCATTGTAATCTTTTGTAAATTTTAATTATTTGATGCGCACTCAGAGAATGCATTATTTGATTTTTCAAATTTTAGTACTTCCATAAAATAAATAAATTTCTTTAAGAAATACAGTATTTCCAATTAAAAAATTTTTACAAAAATTTATCGAACTGTTTAAACATGAATATTTCATCTATTTACTGGGAATTTGAGATTTTTTTCAATTTTTCCGTTTTTGTTCCATAATATAATTAACAATAAAATTGTTCATGCCCATATTTCTTAAAAATAATTTAAGGCCATGGGGAAGTAGACGAAATTAAGCCAATTAACACCACATATTTTATTAATGAATGAAATTTCATATTTAATTTATAATTTATAAAGCTATAATTAAACTTACTTGATAATCTTGTAATTCTTCTTCAGAAAATTGACTTTTAGTCGCACCCATGTTTGAGTTCAACTATTATGTAGAGTAATACAAACACTCAGTCTTAAATCTTAGTACCTTTACTATACAGTAACAATATACAATTACTTATAGATTTTTATTTTTTGAGTATTTATAGAATGAAGTGTTTTTTATTGTCATTCTATGACATATGATACGCCCGTTGACAACGAGTAAACGAATTGTTGTTATTAATTTATGAGTGCCCCCACCCCCAGTTTAATGCTCTTGAAATTTTTCTAGGAGTGATTCAAAGTTCCACCTGTGCAAATTTCCACTTACAAAAAATATGTTGGCAGCATTGATCAATTAAAAACAAACTATACATAAGAATTGCATACAGTATAGACAATTATACATACTGTTATGTCTTCCACCTAACGGGAGGATGGTTAATTAATTCACTATGATTTAATTTATCTATTTTGGTTACTTCGCCCGGGAGTATTTGAATACTCAGCTTTGGTAGAAGGATTATAAATTGAGAAAGAATTTTTAATATAAAAATGCTTATATTTTGGTTGATTAAATAGCGTAGAAATATATTCAAGAGTTATTACAAGAGGTGACTGTCTTGCTCAAGCTTCTGGCTAATTCTAACTTACAAAGTTTTATTAAAAATTATTCTAAGTTAGAAGGGGCGTCAGCCTTGGAGACCATAGTGGGGTAAGTTTTCCCTATTGGCTGCTGTTGGGACGTAGTCGGGGCCTCATGACGTCACGGAATATCTCTGCCCCCCGAAGTTGAATCTGCCGTTCCGCCGCTTCGTCGACCTTCTCCACAGCTGCTACGTTATCCGGAGTCATGTAGTATTTCCCGCCATTAGGTCCAAGGCTTTCACCCTTGTCGATGTTTGGGCCGCTCGAGTTTTATTGCAGTCTCTAATCGGCTTACTCTCCATTATTCAAGTTTTTTATATATAACATACAGTTTTAAAGAATTTACTTATTAAAATTTATGACAGGATACTTGAATTTCTAAAACTACTTGAATATGAAATACACAGAAGTTTTATAAAAAGAATAACAAACATCTCCACAACTTTCTCTTAACTCTAGCGAACAAAGGTTTCGAACATAAGGTTTTTTGTAATTCTTTCATCTATAATTGTATTTTAGACGAGCCTCGAGTGACCAGATGGACCAGATGTATTGTTATTTTAAGTTCCGAAAAACCCAAAATTTTCCCCAGGATTTATTTAAAATATATAAATATAATTACATTTAAATAGCCCGCGTAAGGGTTTATATTTTTATTCCACGAGCGGTCATTTCGATCGGGCAGGTGAATCGCGATGAGACATACCCCAGTGCAGCCAGATCGCGGACGAAAAGTTCCCCTTTCCAAGCACCTGTTATGTCCTCAACAGCCTCAGGTGCCTCCACCTGTTAATTAATTAGTAAACTTGAGATATATAAGAAGCGCGCATTTAAATTCCATTTGAAATTATATATTAATTTCTTACAACACTTATTGCGTCTTAACAATATTGAGTCAATAATTTAAATGATAAATCGTCGTGGCACATACTCATTAAATTATATATTTTTATTATAAGAAAGTTTAAATAAATAGATAGATAAACCTTTATTTTGTATTCAGAGAAATATAAATACAGGTTGAGTGGTCTTGGAACGTTTCCTGTCATCCGATACTTAAAACCTAAACAAAACATACGCATAAAAATCATGAATAGGTCCTTGTTCTAAAGTTAACCGTCAATATGGTTATAAACAAATACATATTCTATCAACAAGTAAGAAAAGAAAATATATAATTAATAAATGTTACTTACTAATGAAAACCATGTCTCACCAGAATTTAACTATTACTGTTAATATTAAATAAAGAGTGACGCGTATAATAAATAAATTAAAGAAAATATAGAAATATAGCATTATATTGATTATAATAATGTTTCACAATAAATAGTAATGTCAATCGTACTAAATAATTAAATATAGAATAATTATGGAGAAATACACCTCTGATAGCCTAGAATATTTAACTGGAAGATTGTATCTAAGTACATATAAATAGAATAAGTAATAAGAAGTTGTAGAATGGATAAAGTGAAGAACGTATATGTGTAAGCTTATATCCCAAATTTGAATTAGTAGAAAGTATAAATGTATAAGTATAATATTTAGTAAAGAACATAGATATATAAGAATATATACATATAAGCATGAGTGTGAACATGAGAGTAGTGGGGAGAAGTTGAAGAGTGAAGGTCCGAGATCTCTCTGCCGTCTGATGTAACTTCACTTCTCTCCGAGAACTCTTTACGAATACAACTGTTATTACTGATCAAGTTTTATCCATACTTTATAATAAAATTCAGTCTTCAGATAAAAGTTATTTTATCAATTACATCTATCCTTAATCACAGTTTAATTATTTCATTAAATAACAATCATAATCATCATCATCGTAGTAAACAATAAATTTATCCACTGTTTTCAAATTCAAAATTTGGTCCCGCGTGACAACGAACTGCCCACTGTCCAGGAGGTGGCGTTAGCTCCGATCCTAGTAACCTCCCAGGACATAACAACTGGTGACAGCGGTGGGATAGTCACACCAATTGGGTTCAACGCAAATCTGGAGATTCAACAGCGTTCTGGAAAATCCTGATTGGTCCATCAGCGTTTTGAAATTCAAAAGCATCATCGAGTGTATTATTCTGCATCTGTTCCGGCGTTCCAGTAAGTTTATCGGCGATCTTCCAATTCCAGAGGGTCAATTCAACTGCGAAGGGTCATCTAGGAGGAAACTTCATGCTGACAGAAGATATTAGTGAAGTGAAATTATGTAGTGCGATTTTAATAAGGGCAATTTCGCGAGTGAAAAGTGAAAAGTGATTATTTTCTTTTTTAAGGTATTTTATTTGTATTAATTCTGCAACCTGTAAGTCATTCTATGAAGTATTATTTTATATCAAAACTAAAGGCATTTTGTTTTAAAGGAAATTCTATAACTATTCATGTATGAAATTTGACGATTATTTGATATTTAACACTTTTAAATTGCTATCAGACATAAGTTTCAGTCGAAATAAGTACACATTATAATATTTTGTATTATTTACAATTCCATAATCTTAATAATTATAATTAAAAGTTCAACTGTAATTTGATATAGTATTTCCTTAATATATTAAATATAGTAATCAAATAGAATCAAGACTATAGAAGCATTAACATGATTTGAGGCGAAAATGTCTAATTTAGTGACTACAGACGAACACATTTCGGACGCGAGCACTGAAGTGGTGATTAGTTCTATTGACATTCAGAACACTAATAATGACAATTTTTCCACCATCTCTCCTTCTATAACCCCTAGCATTCCAGCTACTCCAGTTCATAATTCGAATCGCGTACCAATTGAACCGGTACTCGCGGGCTACGGAAATAATGAGCACAATTATGCTACCAATAATCTAGTTCATACAAGTAATTCCCAATTTTTGAGTATCAAAGACGCTATAAACCTTATACCCGTATTCAATGGAGAAAATATGCCAGTTAATAATTTTATTGAACTTTGTAATCAAACCTTAAATCTAATACATCCATCTGGTAAATTGTATTTAACTCAGTTGATAAAATCTCGTATATTGGGTAAAGCCAGCAAATATATTTCAAATCAATCGGGATTAGCATTTGAAGGGATTTTGGGAAATCTTAAAAGAGCTTTAGTGCCGAGTAGAACTCTATCTCAATGGCAGTCGTTACTTTCGAATATTTATTAAAAGGATGGTGAAACCATCGTAGATTACGTTACTAGAATCAACGAAATCGTTCAAGGAACGTCAGAAGTAATTATGGATAAGCATTCGGGTGAAATACGAACCGGGTTATTAGCTAGTACCCAAGAAGGAGCTCGAGATAGCTTCGTACGGGGTCTTAGGGGAGAGTTAGGATTGTGGGCTGCTAGTCAAAAACCTCTTACTCTGTCGCGAGCAGTAGATCTTGCCGTAGAATTAGAAAAAGAATTGGAACAAAAAAATTCACTTTTTAAAATACATTCCCACTGTAGTAATAATCCTTACTCCAGCCAATATTCCATTAGTAGTTCCCAAAATCATATCAAATTTGCGAACAATCATTATGGAGATAGAAGAAATCATAACAATAACAGACTGCCACAGGAATCATCAACTAATAACCAGGCTACTGTACGGGTAACTCAGACACATAACAATGACAATATGAGACGACTTGACCGTAATTTGATTATTTGTTTTTCTTGTGGAGGACGAGGACATTACAAAAAGACTGTAATAACTCCATAAACGTAATTTGTTCAATATGTTCTAAGCCTGGTCATTTCGCACAAATCTGCAAAAATAGGTTAACTTGGGTTAGAGAAAATAACACAACATCAAACCAAAATTTCAATGCATACAACGACCAACAAACTGACAATACAGCCCACACAGAAGACCAAATGAAACAAAAACTTATTCAAAAATGACGCTTCCATAAAACTCACAACAACAAGCATATTACCTCACCGTGTATAACTATTAATAGGGATGAACTACTTAATTTGGAGAAATTTTAATTCACGATAGATTCTGATATTAATTATAAGTTGATATTAATTTATTCTCCAGTTCCCCCACTTTCAAAACTTTTCGTCACGACAACAAACACTTCTTTTTATGCCCTCGGTGCAATTCTCAGCCAGAAGACATTAGAAAATACCTTCCTACTACTCTGCCCCTGAACTCCTGAAAGTCACAGATCATAAATCATTGGTGTGAGCTCATAGAATAAAAATTCCTATATCTTAACTCCTACATCGGTTGCTGAAGTACGGAAATATGAATATGAAGTCAATTATAGGGAAGGTCGATTGAACGCTAATGTTGATGCGCTCTCTCGAAACCCCATTGACATAAAATTACTTAATATATTATTGATTTAGAACACAAAGCTTGGGAAACCGCTTCTTGAGGATAAACTCATAGGAAATAGTAGGTTGAGTATTAGCATGGATAAAAACAGAATAAGATAAAAAAAAAAGAGAGTGTGAAAAAAAAATTATGGCATCGACTCCCTGGGGTTGTTGGACAACCCCCTCCAAATATAGTGGCGTAAACAGCAAGTTTATGGCCACCCTTAGCACGATGTGCACATATCTGAAGGATAGAGATGCCTTCCCGACGACTCGCCGACCTGACGTTGAGGCGGAAAGCGAGACTCGAACGAGGACAGTACTCTCTTCCCAGGGAGACGAGTTGTTGGATAAGAGTGTGGCATCCCTCTTCAGAGGGGTTTATCAGCCCTGTCCTTTTGGGTGGTTGGACCACCCAGCAGTTGTTGTACCGAGCTCGGATGTCGTGTGGGGGTTTGAGTCCCCCATGCATGAGATGCCAGAGAGGACGTCCTCGCCTGAAATGTCTGAAATAAGAGAAATTATAGAAATGCATGCTAAAATACTAACATTAGAGTCATCCAAAAGAAGTGAAACTAGTTTATACTTATATATTCCTGGGTCAGCAACAAATGTTGGTAGTCACGAATACCAAGCTTCCTTATATCCAGCTGAAACCGGCCTTCCTGTCGATCCCTCTGATGACGATGACACTTTTTCTGAACCAAGTCCTGATGACGATGATGCTTTTCCTGAATCGATTTCTGATGATGATCTTTTTTCTTCAGACGATGAACCTGACGGAAACCCTGAAAACGCTGGACAGCCAGCAAAAAGAATCAGAAAATCAACCATACCCGATGTATTTTCGGAGACCAGGGATGGAATATTGATGAAGAGAGACAATATTGCTCATTTCTGGTCTGCCGATTTTAAATCGAGAACCCAAGTAACTCAAGAACTTCTAGATAAGGAGTTTATTAATATAGATAACCTTCCTGACAGACCTGAGCTAGGTGACATAATCATTTCAAAAAGAGGAAATTTTCATATATTTACAATAATAGTCAAATTAAAGTCAGAGGACAGAATACAGTTAGATGATGCTCTTATAGGAATAACAAAATTAAAAGAAGCCATGGACTATTTTGATGTGAAAACGGTTAGAGTAGCTAGAACAGGAGACGGACTTGACAAATTACCGTGGGGTAACATAAAATCACATTTAACAAAAACCTTTCCCGAGGGTTATCATGTAACTCTCTGCTTAAATCAAATCGAGATTCCTCCAGTCGAACGAAGAATAGAAATTATACGGGAGACACACGAGTCCTCAGTTGGTGGTCATAAGGGTGTCGTGAAGACGTACGGACGTATACGGCAACAGTATTTCTGGGAAAATATGAAGACTGATGTTCAAAAATTCATAAAACAATGTATTTTATGTCAGAGAAATAAGTTAGTGCGAATTAAAACGAGACAACCGATGGTTATAACTGATACACCCCAAACGGCCTTTGAAAAAATTGCTCTTGATATCGTTGGCCCATTACCCATAACTAGTTCTGGTAACAAATATGTTTTAACTATACAGGATAGTCTTACTAAATATTCACTCGCGATAGCTCTAGCCGAGGCAACAGCTGAAAACATTGCTAAGATTTTCGCGGAAAACTTTATTTGTTTCTTCGGGTGTCCCGAATCTATTCTAACAGATCAAGGGAAAAATTTTACAGGATTAGTTATGAAACACTTAGCGAAATTGTTCAAAATTAAACAGTTAAAGACTACTGCGTTTCACCCGCAAACAAACGGCTCTCTTGAAAGAAGCCACTTAGTGTTAGTCGAATATTTGAGGCATTTTATAGACCAAAATCGGGATTGGGACACATGGTTAAAATATGCGATGTTCTCTTATAATACGTCAATACACGAGGGAACCGGATTCACACCACACGAGTTAATATTTGGGGGCATAGCCAAAATTCCATCTAGTTTTATTCGCGAGAGTAATTCACCGACCTATGTAGATTACTTGGGAGATTTAGTAATAAAACTTAGAGAAACACAATTGAAAGCTGCTGAAAATTTAGACAAAGCTAAATTCAAATCAAAGGAATATTATGACCGTCGGGTAAACCCTAAAAAGTTTTCGAAGGGAGATTGGGTATTTTTGGTGAACGACGCGAAAACTAACAAACTCGATCCCAACTATACAGGTCCTTATAAAGTTACCGAAACTTGGAATAATGAAAATGTAACTATTCAATTGACCCCATCACGTACTAAAGTCGTACATATAAATAAACTGAAGTTAGCATATCTGTAATAATATAACATAACTAGTAGGAATTCCTGAATATAACTCTAGTAAAATTTCATTACTAATCAACAAAAGACTCTATAAAATTAAATAACCTTGTTGATCTGTATAATGCTTCATAGTCTGGATTAAATTTTTGCTAACATATAAATACCATATTGGAAAAATCTCAATGACTCGGAAAACATGTAGTCCTGCGCACAAAAAGGAGACAGAAAACGGTACATTATAAGCGTATGTAATAGATAAACCTATCAGTATCTATATAAAACTATACTTACGTGTACTATAGCCAAACGTAAACATTATGTATAACCTAATCTAATACTTATTGTTAATTTAAGTCATAAAAAATGATTTTCTATTGTAAATGTGCGACTACGATTTAATAATCAGTAATAATATTATTTGCTAATAATGCTCTCGCAAAATTCATATTTCGTTTGAAATTGATTACTAGCTATCATTGTGTATGATTATATACGCATGAACACACGAGTCGAAAATTCGACGAACGATATGTCGAATTTTCATTAACGGGAGAGGTGTTATGTCCTCAACAGCCTCAGGTGCCTCCACCTGTTAATTAATTAGTAAACTTGAGATATATAAGAAGCGCGCATTTAAATTCCATTTGAAATTATATATTAATTTCTTACAACACTTATTGCGTCTTAACAATATTGAGTCAATAATTTAAATGATAAATCGTCGTGGCACATACTCATTAAATTATATATTTTTATTATAAGAAAGTTTAAATAAATAGATAGATAAACCTTTATTTTGTATTCAGAGAAATATAAATACAGGTTGAGTGGTCTTGGAACGTTTCCTGTCATCCGATACTTAAAACCTAAACAAAACATACGCATAAAAATCATGAATAGGTCCTTGTTCTAAAGTTAACCGTCAATATGGTTATAAACAAATACATATTCTATCAACAAGTAAGAAAAGAAAATATATAATTAATAAATGTTACTTACTAATGAAAACCATGTCTCACCAGAATTTAACTATTACTGTTAATATTAAATAAAGAGTGACGCGTATAATAAATAAATTAAAGAAAATATAGAAATATAGCATTATATTGATTATAATAATGTTTCACAATAAATAGTAATGTCAATCGTACTAAATAATTAAATATAGAATAATTATGGAGAAATACACCTCTGATAGCCTAGAATATTTAACTGGAAGATTGTATCTAAGTACATATAAATAGAATAAGTAATAAGAAGTTGTAGAATGGATAAAGTGAAGAACGTATATGTGTAAGCTTATATCCCAAATTTGAATTAGTAGAAAGTATAAATGTATAAGTATAATATTTAGTAAAGAACATAGATATATAAGAATATATACATATAAGCATGAGTGTGAACATGAGAGTAGTGGGGAGAAGTTGAAGAGTGAAGGTCCGAGATCTCTCTGCCGTCTGATGTAACTTCACTTCTCTCCGAGAACTCTTTACGAATACAACTGTTATTACTGATCAAGTTTTATCCATACTTTATAATAAAATTCAGTCTTCAGATAAAAGTTATTTTATCAATTACATCTATCCTTAATCACAGTTTAATTATTTCATTAAATAACAATCATAATCATCATCATCGTAGTAAACAATAAATTTATCCACTGTTTTCAAATTCAAAATTTGGTCCCGCGTGACAACGAACTGCCCACTGTCCAGGAGGTGGCGTTAGCTCCGATCCTAGTAACCTCCCAGGACATAACACACCGTTGTGAGTGATGCTAAAATGGTGTGTTATGTCCTGGGAGATTACTAGGATTGGAGCTGACGCCACCTCCTGGACAGTGGGCAGTTCGTTGTCACGCGGGGCCAATTTTGAATTTGAAAACAGTGGATAAATTTATTGTTTACTACGAGGATGATGATAATTATTATTGAATGAAATAATTAAGTTCTGGATAAGGATAGATGTAATTGATAAAATACCTTTTATGTGAAGACTGAGTTTTATTATAAAATATGGATAAAACTTAATCAGTAATAACAGTTGTATTCGTCAAAAGTTCTCGGAGAGAAGTTAAGCCACACCAGACGGCAGAGAGATCTCGGACCTCCACTCTCCAACTTCTCCCCATAACTCTCATGTTCACACTCATGCTCATACAATATACATATATATATATATATATATATATATATATGTATATAAGTTCTTTACCTAATAAACTTATACATTTATACTTTCTATTAATACAAATTTGAAATATAAGCTTATATACTTATGTTCTTGACTTTACACATCCTACGTCTTCTTATTGCTTATATTATCTATATTCTACTTTCCTGTACTTGAATATAATCTTCCAGTTAAATATTCTAGACTATCAGAGGTGTATTCTTCTATAATTATTCTATATTTAGTTATTCGATACAATTGACATTATCATTTATCGTGAAACATCATTATAATTATTCTAATGCTATATTTCAATATTTATATTAATTTATTTATTATACGAATCACTCTTTATTTAATATAGAAATATATATATATATATATATTAACAATAATAGTTAAGTTCTTGTGATATGGTTTTCATTTATAAATAACATTTATTTATTAGGCACATTTACATCTCTACCGTAAAAGTCTCTACCTCAAATGTAACTCTACCAAGAACAAGTCCACCCTAACTTTTTTACCATTTGCTGATCATACCGCATTAAAATCCTACCAATATGTGCCTTCCTATAGCCACTTCCTGGTCATAGAGAGCGCTTTGTAACCTGTTGGCTACACAACACCCCTAAACTGTAGTATCGAAGTATCCCGCAAGGTGTCTTATCGGCGCCAAAAATTAAGATTTATTTTTATGTTATAAAAATAATCATTTTAATTTCATAGTACGGTTTTATATTTTGATCAAAAATGATTGATTTCAAAGATATGATAGTGAATATAACAAATAATTTAAGTGTTAAATTATAAATAAATTAAGATTTAATAAGAATTTGATTTAGTAAAAATCTTCATACTCTTCAGTTTTCAATAACCTAAAGTAACATTACCTTAACCTTTAAAATATCTCATAATAAAAGATTAGAAGAAAATTAAATATACTTGTTGTTGTTACATTATTTTAATTGAATATATTGTGTTTTAAATATTTAAAAATATTTATTCGACGCTAAAAGTATTGTCATTTCTATTGAAAATTTTCATTAAAAATGCCATTAATATATAGAAATATTACTCGAATGAGTTATTGTGTTAATCGATACATTTGTTCAACTCCTGTAAATAATAATAAAACAAAATTTACCTTTCGCAGACAAGGTAAATTTATGAATAAAATAATGTATACTGAGTTACCAAAAAAGTAAGTTAAATAATATGACATATATTTATTTATCAATATCAAAAGAAAATTTTAATATTTATGAGTGTGAATATTGCAGACATGATACAATTTATAAATTTTAAATAAATTAAAATGAGCAACCTGTAGTCACTATGTGACTGTCCGAGGATTACTATACCAAATTTATAAAATATGATCTGAATTTAACTGTTTATTAAAACCTATACTCTAAAATTAATTTTAGAATCTTTTGTTTATGTCTATTATCATTGAAATTTAATGAGATAAATCTCATCATTAATTCGGAAATTTATTGACTTCAGTGATTCCTGATTAAAAAAAATTATTTGAAACGATTCAAAGCAATTTGAAATGATTTAAAAGAATTTGAATCGACTGATATATAGTTTAAGGTGGCCCAAAAAAACCGACTATTTTTTTTAGATTCTCTTATGAAAATTTGTTGGTTTACGATGTTTTAAGAAGCCTCTCCAAAAATCAGCTCGATAAAAAACTTTCAAGAGGTCGCTCACGAATTTTGAAAATATAAAAAATGATCGAAATTTGAATTTTTTCTTTCAAATTTTTTTCTTTCTCGTCCCAGCAGTAGTTTATACTTGTGAAATCATGTCTATGCTGAAAATTTAAGCCCAAAATTTAAATATTCAACCAGAGCTCAAGAATTCGGAATATTAACTGATAATATGTGACAAATATTTTGAATTAGTTTTTGTATGTTCTTATAACTTAATTATTGTCATTTCACTAAATATAACTTTTGCATAACCAAAAATATACAGGACAGTCTTAAACAATAAAATTTGGCAAGTTTTGAATAAGCGAAAAAACCTAAAAATTGAATTAAAAAATAAAACAGTATGTAAATAACTTATTATTTCTATTTCTCCGGTTATATTTTCATTCATTGTGATGCAAATTGATGGCGAAAAAATCGAGAAGCTTTATTATCAATATTCAAGGGTCGCTCGAAAACGTTCAAAAGACAGCACTCGGAATATTCAAAATTCTTGAGCGAAGTTTAAATATTTAAATTTTAGGCTTATATTTTCAGCGTAGTCATGATTTCATAAATATAGACTATTGCTGTAATGAGAAAGAAAAAAATTAGAAATCAAAAATTCGAATTTCAATCATTTTTGATATTTTCAAAATTTGTGAGCGACCTCTTGAAAATTTTTTATCGAGCTGATTTTTGGAGAGGCTTCTTAAAACATCGTAAACCAACAAATTTTCATAAGAGATTCGAAAATAAAAATAGTCGGTTTTTTTGGGCCACCCTAATATATATATACACACTTAGCATGAAGTAAATCATTTTTCTTAATCAGGGATTGTATAATCATGGAATTCTTGAAAATAAAATTCGAAACACGGTTAAATTTTTTTTTATTAATCGTCTAATATATACTTTCTTCACTAATATCTAAATTTTTCTTGTTTCTCTTAATTATATATATAACAGTTATATATTCAGTCATATTCTGTGGCAGAATAATTAAAATATTAATTCATTTAACGAAAATGAATATAATCGTCCTTTTTTCCCGCGTAATTTAAATGTAATTCGAATGATATAGATAAATTTATTTATCTCGATACTTGGCAATAAAAAAAGAGTCTAAACCATGAAAAGGCACAAATTCAAGTCAAGTTCTTTCTAACGATACCAAATTTAATAACATTAAGTTATTTTATCATATAGATATGGCTGGAACAAAATTTTCCTTATTATCTTAATAATATAGGTAGTGAAATTCAAAAAAATGCCCGTACTGATTTTTTATTGATCTAAATATACATTTTTTAATTGTTTTCCTATTTACATTTCATTTATTTATTTATTCAAAAATTTTAAAAATTGCCACTTGTCAGCTATATATACACTCATAAATATTTAAGTTTATCTTGTCCAGTTTTTTTAACGGCAAACTTTCAAATACAAAATGATAAAAAAATTCTTAAACCCCTAAGCTTTACTATTCACATGAAACGATTTTTAATTTACTCATTTAATTTACCAAAAGTTACTCATAATTATTCAAAGTAATTGATTTTAATAAAAACAAAAAATGTCCTTCATTTCCATAAAAAAGTATAATTTGATTTTATAATAATAAGAAAAAAATCCATATACATTTATACATTTTACTGCGATTTGAAAAATTTTCACCTGTCCGAGTTTTTAAAAAAATTTTCCGGGTTTTTGATCTCTCATATCCGGCGTTAAAAAAAATTGAATCGGTAATCCAAGTTATATAAAATTTTATTAGTTATTTATAAATTTTTAGGAAATGGTATCCTGATCAAAACGAAAAAATGTCTCCAACACTTCCATCTAGTCCTCAGAAACTAGTAAGTCCACTTGTAACTCGTAGAGTTACAGTATTAAATAAACTTTTCATGAAATACGTAACAGACATAATGACAACTGGTGAAGTATCAGCTGATGTAGCAGGACTTGGAATTGAAATTTCTCGAGTCAAGCTATCCAATGACTTCAAACTAGTAAGAGTTATGTGGTTTTCTTCCAATACCAAAAATTTAGATCAAATCTCTGATATACTTCATCAAACTGCCTTTAAATTACGACACGAATTGTCTCAATTGAAAATTATTGGTGTCGTTCCTCCAATAATATTTGTAAAAGATAAACAATCGGCAAGCTTAGCTAGTCTTGAGAAAACATTTGAAACTGCTGATTATGGAGAAGATTATGTACCAACTGTGCGTATACCTCCTAAACCTGAGCTGTGCTTGTTTACAAGATTACCTCAGGAGGTTCGCGAGCAAATTAAATCAAGTGATTCTTCTAATAATATAACTGTTGAAGATGATAATGATTATATTGATGAAACTGACGATGGAGAAATATATAATGTAAACTTACCACCTATGCGACAAGATGTATTAGGTTTAAATCGAGGATTGATAATGACCCAAGTAAGTATCTGAAATTCAATTTTTTCTGTTAGAAAAAAAAAAAATAAATAAATTAAACTAGTCAATCCTAAAAATGTGAATGTTTCAAAAGGTTCTTTTAGACGAATTTTTATAAATTCAAATTACATTTTTGCTCATTGTTTATAAAAAAAAAAGTATGCGCTGGAATTTAATATGAACGTGTTTTGATACTGAAATTAGCCGACGTCTGATAATTTTTAGATTTTTTTTTAAGGGCTAAAATCTGAAAAAAGATCTGTTTATCGGTAGACCCTGCGGGCCAGCCCCTTGAGCCCTGGGAACCATTTTTTATATTCTTAATATTATATAATATATGAATTAATTAAAGAATAATTATAAAAGTTTTTGTTTATATTCGATTTAAATTTAATGGCTATGCCATCATCTTGAACAAAATTGCTAGAGACAAATTGTAATTGAAGTAGCAAAGAATTTTGTTCTATTGGATCTTAATTATGGGTAATATTTTTTTTTTTTATATGTTTAGATAAAACAATCGCTTTATAAAAGTAAAGAGGCATTGAAAAATAGGCTAGACAATGTATCAATTAACACATCTCAAACATTAAAAATGTTCGATCCGTCAAGTATCAATGCACTACGAACAGAAGAAGAAAATCAAGCTTTCGATGATTTCTTATTAAAAAGACAGATTGAAGCAAAACGTCAAAGAAAATACGAAATGCAAAATTTGTACGAAGACAATTTGGATACTCAAGAAAAAATTGAGGACGAGCTAGACGACTATGATGAAGAATTTGATTTTGATCAATTTAATGACATAAATGAAAAAGATCTACAGTAATTATGTAAGTATTTCCTTTTAGGTTATAGTATTAAAATTATTGTATATATTCATATATTAAACTGCAGTTACGCAACAGTATTCCTCTGATTTATGGTCCTCAATTTAAATTTCAAGAGGCTGATCAGAGTTTTATAAAATTTACTATTTGATATACAAAAATTAGTTTTTGTCGTTCATTGTCAGTATTCATCATACATTTCTACACAGCATTGAATTCTTTACAAAATAGCGTATTCAGGCAAATCTGTCATTATATATTCGCTATTGCATTTTATATTTAAAAAATGTCGCCGGAAGTGATTTTTTAGGTAGATTTCTTTAGAAATCGGCTTATTGCAATGGGTCTCATGATCGAATTATCACAGAATTTTGTCACCATATGTCTTATTTTACCTCGTAGAGTCAAAAAATACCATCCGCTCAAAAGTTTATATATATATATATATACAATATAACGCACCTTGTCATCACGATAGCGCCCGTAATTCTTAACGAATCTCAATGAAATTTTATGCACTTACTTATTGGACGATGGCCTTGATCAAGTTCGAAGATGAGCCCAATCGGTCGATTAGTTTGGAAGTTGTTGGTTTTTGAAATTTTTTTTGATTTTCATAAAAATGAATTTCCTGGCTTTATCCTAAAATTACTTTTGGACCGAAAATGATAACTCAATTCTGTAAAAAGTATCTCAAAATTTGAACGATTAGCTTTTCTTTTCACTATAATATTTGATTTTATGAAACATCTTTTCTAACAATTTGATGATATTGAAAATTTCAAAAAAAATAAAAAAAGCTTATTTTTGCATTAGTCTTCTAATAACTTTTAATTGATAAGGCATAGCTCATCTCCTTGAAATTCATATTTAAGTTTATAAAATAAGTATTAATTACACTATTGTAGCTTTATTGTATTTACATAAGAAATCTACCTTTCCATTCCGGGTAAGGCCGGATGGCTCTTTTTTTCTCAAGCAAACAAAAGAGAATTTCAAACATTTGATTATTCTGTTTTCGATTTTTTTTTTTTTTCATTGTAAAGAAAAAAATAAATTACATTTGATGACACAGAATACTTCATATCGGAAATAAAATTTAAAATGAACTAATAAGAGATACACTGGGTTAAAATCATCCGGGTCTTTTCATTAAATGTGCGCTATTTCGGAACGTATATTCTTGAAAAAATTTTTTATCGATTGAAAACAAAAAATTAATTGAATTTGATCAATTCGACCACGAAATTTATACTGGAAAGCGTTATCGGGTGTAAACTATCCGTGAGTGTATTCTACACAACTTTTTTATGTCTCTTAAGGGTTGAGGGGTATATATTTGAATAGATAACTTTGCAGCTCTACATGCTAAAGATGGAATGTCGTTACGTTATTGTATCTGGCTTGGACTAGAAGCTGCGCTAAAACAAACAGAATTAAATTTCTTAATCAATTCAATGGGAAATAAAATCAGTGAAGTTATTTTTTAACTAAACAACTTATTTTAGATACCATAAAACATATGTTTATTTTATCACCACGTAAGGTAAATGTCCCAATACCGGAACAAGACCCAATACCGGAACGATTTGATAATCATTATATTATATTTCAACTCGTACGCGATGAAACTAAATAAAACTTTCTTTATTTGAAACCTTAATCTTTCAGTTAAAAAATAAGATATAAAATAGATTTTAGAAAATATTTTAAATATGAAAAAAAAAAAATGTTAATTAGAGCAATAGTCTCGGATTCATGGCTTTTTCATGTCTCTTAATGGTTGTGCTAAGAAATCAGTCAATGGTCTTAAGCTTATAGAAAATGCATAGAATTACTTTTCAATAATTTTTTTTTTGTATATGCATCTTGAATGACATAAAATCCAAAAACATATTAAAAATATGAAAAAAATAGTATTATTATATTAATTTTACTGTTCGTCTATTGGTACACCAAACTGAACCTGTGCCCAGTACCGGAACAGCCAATCATATTAATGTTATCGATAGACATTAACGGTGAGTTTTATTGACTGGCTAAATCAAGTACAATATTAATTATTACTGGAGCCCTAATATTTAATACAGTATGTATGATTGTTATAAAAAATAGATTAAGTATAGATAAACTCTAATTTAAATCATAAAAAATAAATTTTTGTTTTTAGTTTTTTTTTTTTAATTATTTTTCTAGTAAAACCTCAAATGATTTATTTTGTTTCTATTCTTTAGTTCAAAATATTTATTTTCATTGAATATTCAATCATTTTTAAATTTTAAATACATTTTACATTATGGGTGTGATACAGCAGACATCAGACAAATTTAAAATTATTAATAAATCGAGTAAATAATTAATAATATAAAATCTTAAAAAATGCAAATTCAAAAAATTTTGAAATTAATAGTGCTTTTTTTGTAAATATTGTTTTTTTAATTATTTATCTTATTTATTTATAATTTTAAAGTTCTCTGATGTCTGCTACATTCATACTCGTTTTACATTAATATTATTTAATAATCATTAATATTTTCACCATGAATAAATGCAAAAAATAACTTATTCTGTTTACGATTATGTTCCGATATTAGGACAACTGAATTCCCGTATTGGGACAAGGCTATTTCAGCGTTCCGGAATTGGTCCTTTTGGGTGTCATAGAAAAAATTTTTTTTTTTTATATTAAATTTAAGAAAAATGAACTAATTTGATTATTTTTGAATTGGTAAATGTCTATTCTATATGATGTAATAAATTATTTTGGTTTATAATTTATTTGAATATTTTTAAAACGATAAAAATCAGCCATATACCCTTCGTCGTTCCGGTATTGGGACATTTATCTTATTATTATTTTATTGAAGTGATATAAATAAAAAGTAAGTATGATATATATATATGTATATATTTGACTATAAGCGTTACTATTCAGAAACGAATTTGAAAATAAAAAAAAATTATTATAAAAAATAATAAAAACTGTAAAAATTAAGTTTTTAGTGTTTTTGTTTGGTTTCGTTCATTTTTTTTTTAATTTTTATTTCTAAACAAAACAATTTTCTTAATTTATGAAAAAAAAAAAAAAAAAAAAAAAAAAAAAAACATAGAAATAAATAACAGTTTACGGTTACTAAAATATACGATTAAATTCATTTGTTAAATAATCTAAATTAATGGTAAAGAAAAAAAAAAAAGAAGACTTTATATACTGTGTAAAATCGGGAGAGATGTTGATATTTATCTCAACCCGAATTCATTCCGCTTTTCGGAGTTCAGGAATTAAAAAAAAAAACATACTTCACTTACGGAATGAATAGGGAGTTTTTTTCCATGAAGTGATTTTAGAGTAATGTGCATTTTATTTCAACCTGCATTTACTTTGATCCGGAGTTTGATATTAAAATAAACTTTTCTGGAGTGAATTTCATTGTTCTGAAATTCTATTGAATCCTATAAATATTAACTTGTCTTAAATTTTTAAACAATACTTATAAAAATTGATTTGTCAATACATAACTTTCATTCTATTCATTAGTAAATAGAATATACTACGTTGTATAATTTTAAAATAGTGTTGACATTTAATATTTGTTGGGAAATAAAATAAATAACAATGATACACAATTAACACAAAATAATTATTCACCTTAAAATCTCACCACGTGTAGAGAAATATTTATATTTTATTTAATAGTGAGCTATTATAAATATAATCCGAAATATTATTAATTGATTTAAATAATTTTATCCTATTAAAATATTTTTCAAATTAAGTTGATTTCGATTGCAATGTCTTAGGTTCCATATCAGTTGGCGTTTCTTCGGGGAATGTTTCTTCCTGACTATCATCTTCATTTTCTGATTTTGAATCTGTCGAGTCAATTGGTAATGGAGGAAGCTTACGAGGTAAAATTCTGGAAGTTTGTTTGACGTGTTTTGAAGTAAGTTTAGGAAAACTATCACTCAAAGCACAAGCTTCAAGAACATGTTTGTTAAAAATTTCACTTTTGTCGGCATAAACATGGTGACCAGCTCCTGATATGACCTGTAAATAAACACTTTATTTAGTTTTTTAAATAAAATTATTGTAACATTTAACAAGATTTAAATTTATTGCTGAGAACATTTGTGTATACTTAAAGTTATTTGGACAGTACTGTGTAATAAAAATAATGTTTACACTTTATGCGTAAAAAAAAAATTGAACTTTTCAACTTTTTATTTTTACCCGAGTACCACAGAGTCAGCTTTAAAATGTCTTTAAAAGGACAAGACAAATTTTTTTTTGTCTCAAAGTCATCTTTTTTTAGTATAAATACGACATGCAATTGTTGGTTTCGGTGAAAGGGCCGAGTTGTATTGATTTTCCTATTTTATTTCAATTAAAAACTCGGCGAAATTACTACTACGTTGTCTTTTTTTCAATTAAGATTTTTAATTCGTTTTTAATTAATTAATAAAATTTAAATGCGGTTATGACATTTGAGTCAATGTATATTTTTTTTTAAAATGGGAGGCACTGTTTGAGAATGCTCTTAAATAGAGTTAATAGCTAGATAACTTGGTTATTAATTATGATTTTTTTACCTGAATATTAACATAAGAATTAGCTCGTTTTTGCTTAATTGTTTCTCCTGCAGAGTTATCGACCCACGACCGGCTGCCATAAATCATTGTAATTGGTACTTCATCATCTATTTGATCAATTCGATTAATCATTGGATTTTTTGCCCAACCAAAGCCTTCCATCATAGCATGAAATGCACTTTCTCCACTATTTTAAATCATAAATTAAATTTAATTAAATGAATAAATTTTGAACTTTCCTACACTGTACAAAATCGGGAGTGATTACGAATTTTATTTAAATCCGGATTCACTCCGATTCGGAGTTTTAACATTAAAATAAACTTCCTTTTGGATTCAATTTCACTCTGGCAAGATTAAATAAATAAATAGTCATCCGATCCGCATTAACTCTGCGCGGATTTAATCCGCGTTCACTCCGAAAATTTTTTACAGTGTATATTTGATTTTGAATTAAAATTAGCTTACGAGGGAGTTTGAGTATTACATTGATGGAGATACTGGAAAATTATATTCGCGTCATCTTTAAGAACTGGCACATATTTCTTTACAATATCCGGTCGCGTAGTTTCTATAAGCCACTGACCTTTAATTTCAGTGAAAAAATTTATTAAATATTAATAATGATAAAAATATAATAAATAAAATTACAAATTTTCACCAAAAGGACCAGCAACCCGTACTGCCCAAAGAGGATTAAGTGGTTGTACCATAAAAGCGATAGCTTTCACCCATAAAGGTATATTATATCTCGTATTTGCATCCGCTGGTTTTTCTGGGAATCCCCAGGGATCGGCAAGAATAAGATGCTGTACTCGATTGGGGTATTGTATTGCGTATGAAGCCGCAAGAAAACCTCCCATAGAATGTCCCAATAAAACAAATTTGTCTAACTCCATTTCTCTTCTCCATTCTTCAACGGAACGTATAAGCTGAGCTTCAGATTTTTGAGCATCGTTACTAAAATTTGGTCTACTACTTCTGCCAAATCCTAGAATTCAAGATTAAAAATTATCAATTTATTTATACAATTAAAAGATAAAAAATATTTATTTTTTTCGCAATTTTTATATATTTAAGTGATTTCAAGTATCGTAGATAATAATTGTAAATATACCTAAGAGATCTATTGCATAAACTGGTCTTTCTTGTGACAGACTATCAAGATTAAGGCACCATAATGCTACTCCAGCTCCTAGTCCATGGAGAAGTACGATAGGTGTTTTAGGAGATTTTTCATTCAATGAAATCGTCCAAATTTTATCTGATGTACCAACACAAGCTCCTATATCGACGTATAATCCCCGATAAGCACTTTTCAAATCTGAAAAATTAATTCAATTTAAGGTAATTTATTTGTAACATTCGTGACAAAAAGTACAGTCCAGAAGTACGTGCAAAAAGTTGGCAGTCATTAAACAAATTATTTAAAAAATTTTTATCCTAAAAATATATTTGTCTTTGAAAGATAACTTTATTGAATATTATATAAATGTCAGCGTGCTAATTATGATTTACAGGATTTTCGAGTGATAACTGTACCCCAGCTAAATGTTAACAATTTTACAAAAAAATTAAGTTCAAAAATCTATAACTTCTGAAGAAATCGATAAAAAAAACAGAAATATATTTAATCCAGAAAAAATTTGTTTTGAAAATAATATACTTTTTTTACGACTTCAAAACTATTTGGCCGATTGATCCTAATATGGTATTATTGGTAAATTATTATTAATATTATTACTGGATAAATCATCCGCGAGAAAATGTTGGTAAATTTTTTAAAAATACTTGCATTCTCGTTATACTATTCGCTGTAAATTTGTAGTGACATATTAAGTCTAATTAACTTACGTGAAAGTATTTTCTTTTCAGCTGCTCTCAGCATTGCTGTAGAATTCCCAGACCAGCTGAACCAATTCCAGATCCAACTAAAAATACGTATATGATAATCATAAATATCAATGAAATAATAAAAAATGAATTAAAACGTGTGATTAATTCATGGTTCTTTCAGTAAGCTCCAAACAAGACTGATAGAACAATAAGATTCACGTTAGTTGGATCAGTATGTCAGATTTTTATTTTGAATAAACGGGTTTAATTTATGACAGCTGTAGAGACGATGAACTGCAAGGATATACCAGAGTTAATATGGCAGGAAAAGAACCCAAGCAATTAGTAGAACGACTGAAACAAGGCCCAATACACCTCAGCAATGTACAGGAGTTTCAGACGAACGAGAAATAAGGAAGTCGCAGTATTGGAAAACACAAAAGAAATGGATACGGCAATAGGATGATGAATTCATGGTGGCCACATTTCTGGAAAACCTAATAAATCTGGAAATGTCGGGGAATTATAAATATACTGGAAAAGTGAGGGAATTTTGTCACAAAGCTGAAAAAATTTTTACTTTCTTTTGTTTTTTACTGAAAAAATCCGATAAACTTTTTTTTTCTGTCAAAACTGTTTAAAAAGCGGCGCGAATGCGATTGTAATACCGGCTTGAAAAAAAAAAATAGTAGAAATTGATTCTAATAGCGAAAGATGAAGCAGTTAGAATTGAAAAAGCTGTTAGAAAAAAAAGTTTTAGAAGAAAACAATCGTCAGATCTTCAAGCTATTAACATGCATATTGACAAGTTAGAAAACCAAAAACATTAAAAGTATACAAAAGTATTGAACTCATAAGTTTCACTATATTTATTATTAGCGTACTTGATTAATATTTTATTAATATTCTATAAAACGTTTTTATTTATGAAATTTATTCTAGTGAAATTGAAAAGTTTATTTATATTTTATTATAGAGTAAGTTATATAAAAACATAGATTTAAAATCAAAAATGAAAAATTATTCATTTAATAAATAAAAAAAACCTATGATCATTGACAAATAATAAAATAAAGTTTCATTTAAGAACGGTATTCAGATAATTTTGTCCAAGCTATTCTTTGAAATAAAAGCTCTAAACGCAAAATAAACAGACAGACCCGATGCTTTACTCTATGAACTAGCGAAGTACACTTCAATTTTTTGATAACTTCCATTTGTTTACGAGAAAAGCTTAGACAAAGTTCCCATTTACTGTACAAGTGCAACAAAGATAATACCGTTTATCCAGTTGAGTGCGAATAGAGAAACAAATAAAAACGCGTCTTAACGAAAATTATTGATTATTGAATTGACTTATCACATTTTATATTGAATTAAATAAATATTTCCAATGATTTAATAATCCTACACATGGTCAGGAAATTTTTTAATATTTGACTGGAATACCTGGAAAAATCAGGGAATTTCAGTTTCAAAAATCTATGGTCACCATGAATTATGAACTCTGTTATGGAGAACCAGAAACCATCGAACGTTTGCTAGTATATCAGAAAGGACATAAACTGTAATGACAAAACCAACACAGTACTGAAAGAAATAATCGGCGGAAAGTTTGAAGCTGATCTCAAACTCTGCTGCAGACAGCTCCTAAGAAGTCCCCCTGTAAAAGGATCTCCATACTGCTTAAGAAAATAGAGGAACATGTAAGAAAAACAAGCGCAAGTGGAGTAACGACGATGCAAAATAATAATAAGAATAAGGGCTGTGAAGGTTTAGAAATACTTATATTACATTTATAAACAGTAATGTATGATGGTTAAGCATGATAGATAAATCTAAAATAAAAGTACTAAACAGTATTTTAAACTAAGGAATAATACATGAAAGTTAACTTAAAATTAACACACTACGTAATAAAGTTTGATAAAGCAAACTGCACATATTTATTAAGAAAATAATAATAATAAAATAAGGAAAATGTATCAGTACACAATTTAAAAATATAGTGAGAAAAACAAAGGCTTTGTAACTAAGATATCATTGTTGTAATTTAAAATCATCTGAAGCTCCGAATAGCTTTGTGTCATATCAAGAACTATGAAATTTTTTTTGACATTTAATCTTGTTATTTAATCTTAAGAGAATAAAAATAATGAATGCAATTGAATCTATTACTAGAATAAATTTGCATAAATATATTACTTACACTTATTTACTGAGTATTAAACAAAAAAGATAATGATATAAAGTAAGTGCTCTAAAAAAAAATAACTTATTTAAATTACGTCAAATGGTGCAACATTTCCTTGTAATACGTAAACTGCCAGACTCAAAAATAGTAACATTGAAAAATAGAAGGAATTAAAGTGCGTTGAATATTATAGTACTTGAAATTCAATGATAACAATATAATTGACGTTATAAATATACAAAATAACTTAACCAATTTATTAAATATGAAATAAAATTAATTAATATTATTAATATTAAATTATAAAAATTAAAAATACAACTGACCTTCGAGGATTAGCTTCTATTAACTCATTGTCTGCCATTAGTTCAGATAATGGTAAACATATATTATAGTAATTATATTTTCACTTATTGTTAGATACATCAACTCAATTATGCACAATAAACTGTTTTATAACTGATACGCTATACATCATAACATACTGTCTTATCTATTTTCTAAATACAGGCACAGACTGCTAATCGACTCCAATCGACTTTGTGACAAGTCCATTCATTTCAATGACGACGTCAATACAATGAGACTGTATGATAGGAGAAATGGGAGAATCAGCTGATTGCAATATATAGTATAACCATACGAGAAAAGAGAGGTTGCGTTATTCTGTTTTTGTCTGTTTACACTCGCATCAACATTTACATTTAAAATACAAAATTAGTGTCAATTTATCTAAAGAAATACAAATACTTTTTGCACACTTCCAGCCTTTAGTGCGTAAACATCAAGTGCGCTCTATTGTCAAAAAGCCGACGCGGCTTAATGCATTTACTATTTACATTTAAGCGCATTTTCAGTCAGTGCCCCCACTTTTTAAAAATATTCAATGACCTTGAACTGCCATAAGAGATGATCCTGAAGTTAACATACAATTAGTAATTTTCGGATTTTTTTTTCTCTAAATCGATTAAAAAAAACAAAAACTAAAAATATGCACATTTAGAAAATTTTAAAAACTAAAGGTTCAATTTTTTCAAATATTTTTTTTTTGTAATTTATCAGTAAAAAAAAATCCAAAAATTATCAGACGTCAGCTAACTTCAGTATTATCATATGAGCATTAAAATTTTATTAGTTAATTTCAAAAAATTAAAGCATTAATTGAAAAAAGGACATTACGATTTCACTGAGATGTAAATTTGTAATAAAATTACTCAAAGTTGTTATTGTTTAGGAGTCATCGAACTTTATTAAATAAATTTTAGCCTAAAAAAATTGACATATTCTAAATTATAATGTTGACATGAAGATTTTACTGAAATTTATTTAACGAATTTTGTTTAATTCCTAATGAATATCAACAATAAATAATTTTTTTTAAATCTATGTCTTGATGAAATTGTAACTGTGTTGCCCTTTTGTCAATTATATAGTGCTTAAACTTTTTTTTAATTGCCCTGACGGTTTTAAATCAGCCTGGAAACACCCTGGGAGTGGAAACACGGTGGAATCACGGTGGATCCAGGGTGGTTACAGGGTGGGTTTGTGCCATTTTATCACCATGTATACACGGTGGTTACATGGTGTTTCCACGATGGTAACACGGTGTACCCACCCTGATTCCACGGTGTATTCACCGAGATTCCACAGTGTATCCACGGTGATTACGCGGTGTACGTGGAATCACGGTGGGTACACCATGTAATCATCGTGGAATCACGGTGAATACACCGTGTAATCACCGTGGAATTACGGTGATAAAATGACAAAAAACCCACCGTGTAACCGCCGTGGATCCACCGTGATTCCATCGTGTTTCCGGGCTGTTTCCAGGGTGAATCAAAACCGCGAGGGTGATTATCAAAATTTTAATACGGACATTACAATTGAAAGTCATTTAAAGGGGTTCTTAAACAGTGCCCCCCCTCATTTTTTAAATAAAATATTTAATGACATTGAACTGTCATAACAATATTAAAATTTTTTTAATTATAATTTAAAATAAATTAAATCATTAATTCAAAAAAGGACAAAACACAGTAACAAGTTCACCGAGACATAGAATTTAAAAAAATTATTTACAGCTGTTATCAATTAAAAGTTAAACAAAATTTGTTGAATAAATTTCAGCCTACAAAATTTGAAAATTCGAATTATAAAATTGATATGAAGATTTTACTGAAATACTGAGAGGAAAAACTGGTTTTCTGAACTATCAAAAACATAGTTCAATAAAGCCTCCACTATTACTCTCAGTTCAGATAACTATAGTTGTAAAATGTACGATGATATCATAGTTGTTTTAATTGTGTTATAATTCAATGAACAATCACAACAGCTAACGTAACTAAGTAAAAAATGGTATTCTTATTACAAAAAAATAATGAAGAAAAATCATTAATTGAAATTCGTCGACGACTTAAACTACTACTTTTAAATAGTTTCGGGCACTATGACATAGTTCAAGAAACTAGAAATATTAGTTAAAATTACTATTTTTTCATTCCCATCCCTTTCTAGTTACCACAACCATGCACTTTTCTCTCAGTGAATTTATTTAACAAATTTCGTTTAACTCTCAATTGATATCAATTGTAATAAGTAATTTTTTTAAAAATCTATACCTCGGCGAAATTATTACTACGTTGTCCTTTTTTCAATTAAGGTTTTAATTTTTTAACTTCCCGCTAAGAAAATTTATGATTTTCAAAAAATTCGAGAAGTTATGGTTTTCACTCCGATTTCTGAAAATCGAGCTTTCATCAGATGTTGACGTTTTGAGGTCCTGGCCATCAACTTTCCTAAAAATTTCAGATCATTTGATTGAGTAGACTCGAAAATATTTGCGAATTATGAAAAAAAAAACAAATTTTTTTTTTTAGTTTTTTTCGATTTCTCAGAAACGACTTGAACAATCGATTTCAAAATCTAATTTCTTTCATTACTATTTTATTTTATTACTATTTTTCTTTTTATTATTATTATTATTATCATTTTTATTATTAATATTACTATTATATTATTATAAATTTGATTATTACTGTTATTATTATTTTCAAAATTATTTATTTACTCCGAAATTATTGAATAAACCGCCGCATGGGCATTGTAGGTCACGTGGTCTCGCGAGAGCCAATCGTGTCGTAGTTACCTTGAGTGGGAGGCAAACCTTAAGCTTCACATAGTGCTGATCACACGATTTACGCGATACTTTCACGACGATCTGACAGATGGAAAGTTCCATCAAAATGATCTGGCTTTTTGGGATTATTTATCTTTAATTACCTATATTACTCTCCCAAATTTCAGAGTACCTCAAAAACATTTTTTGAATTTGATTAACAAACAATTTTTCACTAGTTTGGCTAACATTTAGTGCCGACTAATTGATCTGTCTTTTTTATATATCAATTCTTTAAATATCTAACTTAAAGATATAAAAAAATCAAAATGCCTCAAAAACATTTTTTGAATAAGGAAATTTCCCATTTATGAAAATTCAAGGGTTGCTAGGGGACCGCTACCCTCTAGCCAGACCTCGACTTTCTTTTTTAGGGATCTTTCAGGGACACTCACAAAATTTTGCTAAGTGCCTCAAAAAACTACCCAAAATTGTTCACCAGCTCTCCTACTATTACTCTCGGCTCGCTTCGATATCCCGAACACACAAATACGGATAGCTTTCGTTGTGTGCTGTTCGGGTAAGCCTCATGGAAATGGTACAAAAATCCCACGTTGTGGCATCACTTGAGTAAGCGGCAGCGGCCCCTGATCCTGATATTGATTGACATACAAGTTTACAAATACAAGCCGCACGTTGGTCTGTAACCTTACTTTCGCATACTATTTTAAAAAATTGAACAATACTCAAAAATTGATGAAGTATTGAAACATTTCTACATCCATATTTATGTTAAATATTTTATAAAAAATGAATCTTTTGCCGAAATGTCATGAAGAATTCAGTAAAGAAGATTATTGGAATACATTTTTTAAAAAACGTGGGAAAAAAACTTTTGAATGGTAAATACTTTATATTTTAAATTACTTTTAGATTATTTTACATTAAATATTGTTATTTTTTGTGATTATAAAGGTATGGAGAATACCCTCAACTTTGTGGACAGTTGTCGAAGTATGTTAAAGTAAAAGATGAAATATTAGTTGTTGGATGTGGTAATTCAAAACTCAGCATGGATCTATATGATGTTGGGTATAGGTAACTATGAAAAAAAACTCTAATACATGATTAAAAAATTCTACTTGTAATTTATTAAGTTGACATACCAACAGTTTTTTCTTACTATTTTAATAATAAGACATGATATTAATTTTGACATAGAATTAAAATGTCCAATTTATTTATCGTAAATTTAAAGGTAATAATATTTGACTGACTATAAAGGATAACTATTAACAATATTACTGGAGCAAATAGTTAATTATGTATAATCGTTTATTATGAAAAATTAAGATATCTAGAGCATTTGAAAAAGTAAATTGTAAATAGCTAGATTAATATATCAATCATGATTTTTATGTAGTTCAATCCGTTGAATCTAAATCTTGAGCCTAGTTGGCCCATATATCTTTAAAAATCTAAGTAAATAGCAAAAAATCTCTGAAAATTTTAAAAAATTGATATTGTTATGATAAATATCATTTTTTAAATCAAAACAAAATATATATTACGTTATCTGATTCACGGAGTATAAATTTAAATTTATTTTTCAGGTTTTGATGGCTTTTTATTCTCGTAATTCTTTATTAATTTAAAATTTTAACAATTTGTAAATTAATATAAATTTAAAGTTTATTTGACCCGCTAGCCTTCAATTTTGCAATTTTCAGAGATTTTTTTGCAATTTATTTAGATTTTAAATGGTTTATGGTTGAATAAACTTCAGATTTGGATTCAGCGGACCAAAATACATAAAAATCTGTTAATTTTTGGCGATTTTTATGGTTTTTTGCAATTTACTTAAAATTTTAAGGGTATACGGGCGAAAGTGACTAGATTCGGATTCAGCGCGTCGAAATACATACATATAGGTAGGTCTGGTCAGAAGTACAGATTACTTTTTTTATTTTGTGGACCGGTGTTATTTATTGAACTGACTTATACACCATTTTATTTTGAATTAAATAAATATTTCCAATGATTTAATATTACCACATATGGTTAAGGAATTTTTTAAATAGTTGACGGGAAAACCTGGAAAAGTCAGAGAGTTTCAGTTTCAAAAATCTGTGGCCACCATGCTATTATATAGGATAAAAAATTGAAATAAAATCTTCTTATAAATTGTTATTTTTGATTCATAGTGGATGTTTATTTTTCAATATAGATAAGTAAAATAATTAAATAAGATTCATATGTTTATTTTTACAGAAGCATTAAAAGTATTGATATTTCGAAAATTGTAATTGACCAGATGATAGAACAAAACAGAGTGGATCGTCCAAATTTAGTTTTTAACAAAATGGATGCTACACAGATGACTTATTCTGATGATACATTTAGTGTTATTATTGATAAAGGAACATTAGATGCTTTAATGTCAAATAATGATGAAGAAACTTTAACTAAAATTGATAAATATTTCAATGTAAGTATTTTTAATTCATCGACATCATAATAAAAGGTGTTTTTAAATCAAATTTATAATTATTATTGAATTGTTTTATTCTCAAAAATAATAATTGGTTCCGTGATACTTAACAAAATAGTAAATTTTGATAATTCTGATAAGAATACACTTATTACATACAATTATTAGTTTGCATAAAATCACAAAATTATGTAAAGTATTTGTTTTTATAAGTCTATTGAATATTTTTTGATAATTAAAACGCTAGAAAATGTAATATTATTGTCAAACATTTTTTTAGGCTTTAACTGTAAAATGACACAATATCATATATTCTTTTTTCTATATAGGAAATTTCTCGAGTTTTACGAAGAGGAGGAAGATACATATGTATTTCATTGTTACAAGAACATATTTTAAGAAAACTAATTTCTTACTTTACATCTTCACATTTTATGTTTCGCATAACGAGATGTCAAGATGCTGAAATTAAAGCAAAAGAAGAAGATGGCAGTTCATTTCCTGTTTTTATTGTTATGGCAACTAAATTTCCAGGATTATCTCAGCAGGTAAATTTATAATTTTGGTTTCACTTAAATATTTTATTATTAGTCAAGTAACCAATTTTTGCGTTTTAAATTAATTATAAACTTTAAGTTCTCCCAGAGCGTAAGTCGCCATAGGTTTTTACTCCCACTATTAGAATACAAGTCTAGTCTCACGCTGTTACTACACATTAACATTAAAAACCTAAAATTTCCGATAGTTCCCGGTGGCGACTTACTTTCTGGGAGGACTTTGTCTTTTTTCTTTTTAATTTTCAGTTTATTAATACTTCATTTTTAAATTAGTGTAAATATTTTAAAATAGTTTTATGCAACATTAGATGCTTGATTTGCATGAAATTTTGTTTTTAAAAACTTATTAATTTTTAGGTTTTGGAATTAGCTTTGACAGGAGATCACATATCAAAAGTTTCAAATACTGAAGAACTTATAAATGCAATTCTGGCTGTTCAGCAATCAAATATTGTTTGTAATAGACTTCAAAAAAGAAGTATTGCTGATGTTGGTGAAATTACACTTGATTTATTTTCCCCGGAAAATGATAAACCGAGATATATTATTCACGTACTTGATCGACCAAAGGGTAATGGGAAATCATATGCAGTATTTTTAGTTCCTCAGGGAAGGTAATTATTTTTTTAAATATCATAATAATTATTTAAATATAAAAATAATATTCAAATTAAATAAATATTGTATTAATTTATTAGAGATAGCGACTGGCTATTTGGTACAAAAGAAGGTAGAAAAGAGTTTGCTGAACTTATGGAAAAAGATCGAATAGCGATTGTTATTCTTGGTAGAAATCATACTTTTAAAAATTGGGATGAAGTAAAAGAGGAATTGAATTACTCAGTTAAAAATCTAGCGCCTTCTGGGCTTCCATCAAATTCAACAATTGCTTATTTATCACTTGGAGCAGACGTTGGTAAATGTGAAATTCTTCATGAAGAAGAAAGTAAAATAAATGGTCGTATTGCTATTGAAGATGTTTATAGTGATAATCATGATTTAAAATTTCGAAGACTCATATTTCTTAAAAATCAATTTGTTATACAAAGTGATGCTAAAGTTAAATCGATAAAAACTAGACGAGGAAAAATAAAAGATATAATTGATCATGGATATTTAGCATGTGAGCATCATGCATTTATGTTGATTGGAGTGCAAGCGATGATTGGAAGTAACACTAAACGAAATCAGTGTAAAGAAATTCTTGTTATTGGATTAGGAGGTGGTGGCCTCTGCATGTTTCTTTATCGTTGTTTTCCTCAGGTAAGAAATCAAATAATTCATTGTCTCGGTATCCTACAAATTATTTATTTTTATTAAATTAATAATTATTAATATTGGATATTATTATTTTTATCTTTTAGTCTAAAATAACTGCTATAGAAATAGATGAAACGGTATTGAAAATTGCCAAGGAATATTTCAACTTTATCATAGATGAAAGATCTAAAGTTGAAATCTGTGATGGAATAAATTATTTAGAAGATGCCGCTAAAAATGGAAAAAAATTTGATGCTATACTTTTTGACATAAGCACCAATGATAAACTATTAGGAATAAGCTGTCCGCCAATAGAGTTTTTAAAACCATCAGTTCTATCTTCAGTATCAAAATGTCTTAATAAAGATGGTTTTTTTATACTGAGTTTAGTATGTCGTGATAAAAATTTACGACCAGAAATTCTTAACGATTTAAAAAAAACATTTTCTTCAATAACGTCGATACAGATCAAAGATATTATTAACGAAATTTTGTTTTGTACTGTATCGAAAAAAAATCCCGATGATTGGAAAGATATATGGAACAATGCTAAGGAAATATTTAAGCAAACTTTAGAAAAATATAAACTATCAATAAAAAATGATACTGAAACATCGGAATTTCTTCAACATTTAACTATTGAATTGTAATAGTTACCCACTTGATATTCTTTTAATTTTAAATAGAATATTCTTATTTGTAAAAAGTGCATTTGATAATATATATATATGTATGTATATATGTAAACATTTTTTATTTTAATAAAATACAAATAAATTAAATTGAAACATAACAAAAAATAAATTGGAGCATTTTTTAACTTCTTACTTTATTGATTAAACATAATTGTACTTGAATTAATTCAAAAGTGAAGAATTCTAAGCATCTAAAAATAATGGTTAATTACCATTAAGGCCAATTGGGAGTTAAATCAAATTTGCTCAATAAATTTTAGCCCACAAAATTTGAAAATTCAAATTATAAAATTGACATGAAGGTTTTACTAAAATTTATTTAACTAATTTCGTGTGACTCCCAATTGATATCAACAGTAAATAATTTTTTTTTAAATATATATTTCAATGAAATTGCAACTACGTTGTCTTTTTTTAAATTAATGCTTTAATTTTTTTTACTTGATACAAAAAATCTTCAATACTCAGAACTCAAATTTTAACACAGACGTTTTTTCATACATTGAAAATTTGTTTACTGGAATAGCGATTCCCGGGCCTAAGGCTCTTATTCTTGAATACACGGGACTAATTTACATGGATTCAATTTTGAGTTATTGGTATTTTTGAACGTGTTCTGGCAGTTCGTATCCGAAGAGTTTATTCGAAATCCATCAATTCAATAGTGCTCTAGTAGTACCGCGCTCCCAATTCATTATTATCTTTGTAAAAAAGGCAGTGAAATATTTTTCACTTGTGATTAGATAGAACTTATACACGGAGAGAAATTTCAACAGTAAAGTAATTCGTACGCTATAAGAACGTAATACGTGCGTTCACGTAATGTAACCATTACTGTGCTGCACAGGCCTAACTACAGTACAGCAATGCTGAATATACTCAAAATAAAAGTAAGAAATACTTGGAAACAAGTATTTGACAGCATAGGGCTCATTACTATAAACATTAATATAATTAAGCATAATTACATTACTTTTCGCCGAACATAGTAATAACAGCATGATTACTCTCTTCGTATACTTATGCAAACATTTACAAACCTTACAAAATCAAAATAATTGATCATGATAGTGATAACTATCTGACATCTTGCCAGGAACATGTCGCATTGGATAGTTTTTTAAGGGTCCTGTCAAAATGTCTTTTGTCCATCCATCTTGAAGTCTTCCATTTTTGTTTAGTGGGAGTAAGCCTTGTTATGGGAAGGAACTGAGGTCTTTATAATTTAAAGAAGAGTTGACTTTTATGCGGTAAATATTTTTGAAAATATACAAATTTTTGATGGCAACTTTACGTTGGATTGTTATCTTGTATATACCCAAGTAGCAAGTACTTGAGCAAGTGCTATTGTATAAGAGCCTTGTGCAAGGCCCATAGTTACTAGTGTCTCCTTCTACGTATGTGCCTTGCGCGAGATTGTGTAGTAAGGAACTGACTTGAAAATTGTGCATAATTTGCTCATGGTATTGTAAGCAAGAATATTGAAGATATTTCAAACATGGTGCAGCCAAAAGTTTCTGATGCATTTCTTGTCCAAGAAACTTGAGCAGGGCTTGCTCAAGATCTGTTCAAGACTTGCGATACTCTTCATACTATTCATTCCCCCACCAGTTTTAACTTGAGCAGATCTTGAGCAAACCATGCGCAAAGTAGATTCAACATGCTTCTGGCGCCGATTTTATTCTAGATTTAAATAATAACTTCACCAAAATTATTGTGTAAGGCAAGCATGACTTACAATTCAAATCTGCCTCAAATATCTGGAGCAGGACCTATAGGTGAATGGTTACGCTAGCAACTATCGAACTTGAGAGCAGGCTTGTGTAAGCCTTGACAAAAACTGGTATATGGGATAATCTGAAAAGTTTACGTATTAGGGATTAAGTTCTAGAAAAGGTTTATTGTAAAAATATATATGTATGACTAGCTGACCCGACACACTTCGTACTGCCTCAATCGATTGTAGAGCAAAATAAAAAAATCAATTCTGTGTAGGTTTCCACTATATAAAATTGGTGTATTACCGTACGATGGACGGTGTGGCTCAATAACTTATAGATGAAATTGAACGGAATATAGTATAGTGCCAGATAGCTCAACTGGTAGATTTCTCGGCGTGATACCGACATGGTCTGGGTTCGATTCCCAGTTCGGACTATCTATGAGGCGTTCCACGCCAAATCAGACACCATTTAGCTTTTGAACTTCGGATTTTCTTGAAACTTTTTTATCTTTTAGCATAGGTCGAAAGAGGTCTTCATGATTTTTTTCAAATTTTTTCTTCCAACCGTTTTCGAAATATCGAATTTTAAAAAATGAAGAGATTTTTCTTTCAAATGCCTGTAACTTCGCGAGAAGTGGTTTAAAAGAAATTTTTATAAAGTCAAAAATGTTTGTTTTCAGATATCTTTTCGATAAAAAATATAAAAAAAAAAATTTTGAATCACGCTTCTATTGAAATTTTAACTTTTAAGTATAAATTGTCAATTCACAAAAAACACGTACTGATCGATTTCCCTCATAATTTTTTTACAGCAAACTGTCACCTATTCTACAACTTTTCCAGCTATGCTTATAATCGGACAACGATGGGATCTATTTTTTTAGATTTTTTAAATTTCATATTCCACTTTATTTTTAAGAAAAATGTTTTAAAATAATAGCATGCTCAGAATTTACTGTTAATAATTATCTGACACACAACTATCATCAAAATTTTCTTCCACAGACAAATTATTACTAATTAATTAATAAATAATAATTTTATTAATAATAATAATAAATTAATTAGTAATAATTTTTCTGAGGAAATAAAATTAGAAAATTTTGATGATAGTTGTGTGTCAGATAATTATTAACATTAAATCCTGAGCATGCTATTATTTTAAGACATTTTTCTTAAAAAAAAACTGGAATATGAAATTTAAAAAATTAAAAAAAAAAAAAATAGATTCCATCGTTGTCCAATTATGAGCATATCGGGAAAAGTTGTAGAATAGGTGACAGTTTGCCGTGAAAAATTATGAGGAAAATCGATCAGTACGTGTTTTCTTGTAAATCGACCGTTTATACGAAAAAGTTTAAATTTCAATAGAAGCGTGGTTCAAATAAATTTTTTGATATTCTTTACTGATAAAATGTCTAAAAATGAACATTTTTTGTCTATTTGAAAATTTTTTTTAAACTATTTTTCGCGAAGTTACAGGCATTTGAAAAAAAAATCTACATTTTTCGAAATTCGATATTTCGAAAACGGTTGGAGGAAAAAATTAAAAAAAAAAATCATAAAGGCCTCTTCTAACTTATACTAAAAGTTAAAAAAGTTACAAAAAAATCTGAGGTGCAAAAGCTAAATGGTGTCCGATTTGGCGTGGAATGCCCCCTATATTTTTCTCAATTTATCTATAAATTGTCTTATTGAGAAGGTTTGTATGTTTAGCTTTTCACTATATTAAATTGGTTCCCACAATATAAAAAATCAATTTAATATAGTGGAAACCTCCTAAATATGCAAACCTTCTCAATAAGACAATTTATAGATAAATTGAGAAAAATATAGATAGTCTGAACTGGAAATCGAACCCAGACCATTTCGGCATCACGCCAAGTGCTCTAACAGTTGAGCTATCCGGCACTATGCTAAACTCATATTTATTCACCTTTCAAGCCTTCTTTGGACTTCCACAAATAATTCAAGACCAAAATTAGCCAAATCGGTTCAGCCGTTCTCGAGTTTTAGCGAAACTAACGAACAGCGATTGATTTTTATTTATATAGGTGTATATCTATAAAATTGAGGATAATTCTGATAGGTATATACAAAAATTATAAACTACTTTATTGTTTTTTATTTTAATTTATTTTACGTAAATTAACAATACCATTGCATTATTAATTTTACAATTTTTATTCAGTCGCAAATAAATAACATAACAGCCTATGAAAATAATAAATATTCAAGTATATGGATATTTTATATCTAATTCTTCATATTATTTTGTCTTATAAGGTTACTAAGAATCTTTCGTAACCATAGATATTAGTATTTACAAAGTTGTTTTTATCTTAAACAAAAATGGAATCTTATTATTTAATAGCAAGATTATGAAGCAAATATCAACTGTAAAATACAAAATCACTCATAATTTCTCTATTGCATTTCTATAAGTAATCTAGTTAAGTTTTTTTCATCTTTTTCTTAATTAAATGTAAAAATTCTTTTTCAAAAATTGACTTATTAACTCTGCTACTTACAATTTTACGTCTTTACAAATAATATTATTTAAAACGAATGGAAAACTAATCAATTTTAATAAAGTTTGTAAGTAATTTATTAAAATTAATACAAAAAGTACGAATAAAAATATCATAACAAGTGATTAACAATAGTAACAAAATGAAAAATCAGTATTAATTTAATAATTATCTAATTTATTAAATTAATAATCTTCTGCTTATTTTCAATCTCTTATACTACTTTATCTTAATCAGTTATTTGTAACTAAAATTATTCACTTACAGATTATTCTATAAATGCAAAGTAAATTATAAGATATTTAAATTATTTAAATATTATACCTCATTTATTTTAATCATATCATTTCATTTCTTTTCGATCAACTGATTTTTCTTGTAATTATTTTCCTTTTTTCTATGAGTCATTAATTATAGATTTTCTTTCTATCGCTTTTTTAAATTTTATTGTATGGCGATATATCACAGTATTTATTTCTTTTTTATTTCTTTATTCATTTATCTATATTGAATTTTATATGGATATTATTACATAATTTCATTCAATGAGATTTTACAAAATAAAATATTTTTTCATAATACCATCATCGAAACTTAAAGTTTCAGTGTCTCTACAGCCAGTCGAAACAATATAATTTGAAGCCGGTGCTGCAAACAACTACTAGCGAATTCGTAATGCACAAATACCTTCATGCAGCGGGCAGGAACAATCATGTTTCTTCCCAAGAGAAGATGTTAGTTATATTGAATGATCATTTGCAGACTTATCACTCTCATTCGTTTTTCTTCCCTCCGGGCGGAAATCGTCAGCTTTCGTCCCGCTGTGCAAAACGAAGTTGCCGCTTTCCGCCTCCGCCGAGGAGAAAAATAATATATACACCTTGGGAAGTAAATAAGAAAACCTCAGATCACATCCTTGTTGACATTACATGTGATCTGAGACATTTCTTACTTTACTGCCCTAGGTGTGTAATATACTATACTTGTCACTTCAGTTTACTCACTTCAATTTTTAAGTGACATTTATAATTAACCAAATAAAATTACTAAAAAATGAGTGAAAATAATATTTTTGTCTTATTTACTATTTAATAAGAGGCTGTAAATCAAAGATCTCTCATTCTCTAACAGTTTTCTGCATCCTCGACTTGAAATTAACTTGTTTCTTACTGGCTGTTGAAACCGAAACTTGAAGTTCCGATGCAAGTAATCATGAAAAATATGGTGTGTGACTCAGGATAAAACACGATTTCAGCCTGCGGCTCGAGCAGCCAACTTCACCTTAGTCTGAAATCGTCTTGTTTCATCCCTTGTCACACAATATACTATAATTTTCTATGTTATGAATAATTTGAAAAAATTAATTTGATTTTATTTGTCAATGTTGAAAATTAGATAATGAGTTAAAAAATATTCATAAAAAATCATTTTAGAAAAAAAAAATGTATTTATTCGTTGAAATGGAATTTAAGATGTTTTAGAACAATCAATTAGTAATAAATTTTTTACTTATGTATGAGTTTCTCAGTAAAATTTAATTTTGGCAGTTTAATAGAAAGTTTAATGGTAATTACCCTGGCGGATTTGAATTACGGTAAATTACGGTAATTACTATAATTTGTCATAATGTACGGTATTTGGAAGATTTACGGTATTTTACGGTAAACGTATGGTAGTTTACGGCAAACATACAGTATTTCACGGCGATAGTACGATGTTTTTACTGTGAATGTAGATCAAGAGAACGGTAATTTACCGTAAAATTGCGGCAAGCCTGTGGTATTTTACCGTAAAGTGAACTATTACACTATAAAAACTGTAGAAATAAAAAAGGCTTATGGTGCTTACGGTAAAAATGCCGCAAATTACGATAAATTGCTGCATTTTATCGTAAAATTCCGTACATTGCGGTAAATTTACCACAGAAATACCGTATTTGACGGTAAATTGCGACAAAGTGCGGTAGATTACCGTAATTCTGATCTGCCATAGAAGTCGGTAACTGACAATTAATTTATTTTATGCACAGGTAGTATCTTCGCGGCTGGCATAATAACAGCTTATACATCTAGTACCATTCTATATAAGACGCGTATTTGACGATTAACACCGGAGCTGAAGGCAATATTGTCGACACATGAGCGTCTTATACGCAATTGTAATAGATTTATGTATTAATTTTTGTAAAAAATATTCGAGAAGTATACAAATGAGTACCTATAGACAGTAGGTTATCGAGCAAGCTTATAAAAATGATGATAACTTTTTCAACAATGGACTCAATAATTTTCTTCTAGATTTTTACGTACAGTAGCCATATTTATGTATGGTTAATATAATTTTTTTAGGCACGCTGACGTCACAACTCAAACAATTACACTATGAAAAATTCCCATTAAATTTTACTATGGCTGCATTGTAACACCGGACCATAGTAAAATTTGTTGGAAATTTTTCACATTCTAGGTTTTGTTACTATCCACTATGTTATATTTAATATTTTAAGCTGCCGATTATAGACACTAAATGTTATACATTACTAGTATTTGTTACAAAAAAAGCTTAATGTAATTGATTGAGTGACAACTTAAGGTGATGTTCATTCTCTTAATTTTATTACTTGCGCACGTGATTCACGAAGTGTATTTATCAATCCTTCGTTGGTCGCGGAATGAGCGTGGCATCTTATTTTTTATATTTTTTCTTTTAATTGCTTCGAATAGAAAATTTAATGCTTTTTTGTTGAAATTTTTTAAAAATTTTAATGCAATTAATAATTATAAAAATATTTTAGAAAAATATTAAAACTTAATATTCCAGACAGAGTACGAAAAAGCGGCGCAGTACTGCTCGGTGTAAGTGAGTGTCAAAGTTTTTTTCAAACTGCGATGTTGCCAAGTTTCGTTCCCGCATACTAATTGTGTCTGTTTTACCGGGCGTTTTTATTTTTTATTTTTATAAAATAATTCTATCTTATGAAAAAATTTCTAAAATTAAAAATTTTATTTAAGAATAAAATTTTAAAGACTCAGTAGACTTACAGAAATCGCCACTAAATATGCGGCAATAGCGCGTACAATTTAATATGGTGGTGCGAAGCTTATTATGCGACTAAATCGTTCAGAAAATCCAGACGATCAACGAAGGGCTAACTTTTAACTTTAGAAATTTGTAGTTTTAGAACATCATTGCAATAGAAATTAGAGATATCCGTATTGAATTTATAAAGTACTCATTTTTTACAGAATCGAAAGATTTATAGGTCTGTTTTAGACCAGAAAAATTTTTAGTACTTATACTTTTGCAAAAAAAGCTTTTTCATAAGTATGTGGATCATAAAGAAAATGATTGTAACTGAATTAAAAAATTATAACAAATTTAACATCTTATTAAAACAATTAAAAATTTTTTTTAATGAATATTAAGAAAAAATAGATCAAATACATTTTAGTTTGAACGATGATTTAAAATTATAATATTTGATGAATAAATTTTATTAATGATTTTTATTACTAGACGCGTAGCAGACATAGTATATTACACATCTACGGCAGTAAAGTAAGATATGTCTCAGATCACATATAATTATTGGCCGAAGCGAAGTCGAGGTCACTGATAGTTCAAATTTCTGTCTTGCGTAGAGGGAAGAAAGTCGTTAATTTTTTCAATGAGAAAACAAATCATAAAAATTAGCGCATGTGTCATTCTTCCCACAAATAGAGACAAAAATTTAAACTTTTAGGTGCTAGTTTGGTGAAAAATTATATACACACCACGCAGGAAGGTAGAACGTCCCAATTCGCGTGTTTGCCACCCTCACCTTTGGCTCGAGTGGGCAATCATGCAAGTGGCATGGAATGTCCTACTTTTCTCTCTAGATGTGTAATATACTATTATTTTTCTAATTTTGTTATGACTATAAATTTTAGAAATATTTTTTTTTAAGTACTATAAACATTAATAATTTGTTTTTATTTCAGAGCTGGTGAAAAAAAAAAACAAGTAAAAATATAGAACATTAAAAAGATAAAAAACAACTTTCATCATTGACCAATAAATTAAAAAAAAAGCTGTATATATATTTTTATATGTAGAGGTAAATTAAATTAATAACAATTTCATTAATTAAAATTTTCTCTTTGGTAATCAGTTTTTTTACAATTATTTAATTTATAATAGATTATGTCGATTTATTCCTATCTAATCTATGAAATATAAAATATTAATAATTTTCATTACTATAAAAAAAATTCTTTGTTTATATAGATATTATTATTAATAAAAATAAATATGTCACAAATAACTGAGTCGCAAATTTATTTAATCTTCAAAAGAATTAATGATCTAATTATTCAGATTTAAAAATAATACCTATTGGAAATTCATTACTTTTCAAGCTATAAATTTTAATCTTTAAAGACATGAATACTATAAAATTTTTGTTGCATTATTTTTTAAATTTTCAACTAAAAATAACATTTTTTGATTTTTTACTATGCATAAAGAGTAATTTTAATAATTATAAAAAAAAGTAAGTACATAAATTTGGTGCTTCCGCATTTCCTAAGTACGATTTTAAGACGAAATTTTATTTTGTCATTCAAATGTTTTTCATAAGACCCATACTGGCTGTAGACAATATTCCTTATTATATGTGAGATATTAATTTTACGTTTATTCATCGTATATATACTTTTTTTTTTATTATATAGATTTGATATATAATTTTAAAGTTCTTGTTTGCATTAATAGTATCAACTAAATCTGATTTCTCAAATATTTAAACTGATACTATAACTGCATACGGGTCTTATGATTATCTCTCAGAGTATTAATTATTTTGAAAACAATCTGAAAAAAACTTTTCTTGATTGGCTGTGTTTATAAATTAAATGGTCTGACTCTTTCAGAAGTAGGAAATGCGTGATTTGAAAACCTCATACTGGCAAGATTAAAATTTTAACATGCAGATGCTAAAATTAAAATAATCATCTTTCTGAGTGATACAAAGTAAGATTTAATTTGCAGTAATATGTTGAGAGATTCAAAATCATTGAGTGTAATAACGTGTGTCGACTATTTGGTATGATAACATTATGAATAAAAATTAAACCGTAGGTATTTGGTAAATAAAAAACATAAAAGAAAAAATAGAAAAATTGAATCATTTCTATCAAACGCATGCATTCGCAATACAGCTCAATAAAAATAATTCAAATTTAATGTCTTTTTTATTGAGGGTTGCAAAATAGTATAGAATAAATTTCAATTTTAAGATTTTTTAATTCCAAAAGTTAAAAACCGAACCTAATGATTCTAAAATTGTTTGGATAGTAATTGAACTTCGTAACATAACAATAGATAAAATTGTAATAAAATTTCAATAGCTTCCTGTTAAAAAATTAGACAAGAAGAAGCATTATAAAATACAAATTTGTCAATTGGTAGTCAGTGCAACTTTTGTGTATGTTATGTACATGACAAGTTTTTATTAAGTTTATTTATTTTTCCATTAATGAAATTTTCGAGAATATTAAATTACAAAGTTCGAATTTTTGAATATGATACTGAGTTTAGCCGACGTTTAAAATTATTAGGGGTTTTTTAAAAACGTTAAATTATAAAAAAAATATTTTAAATAATTGCACTTATAGTTTTTTTAATCTTCTACATGTGCATATTTTTAGTTTTTTTTTTTTTTTCAATTTACTAGTCGAAAAAAAAACTTCCAAAAATTGCTAATTGTCTGTTAATTTCAGAATAATTTTTGAATAGGGATTTTGAAGTAAAAAACTGAAGACTATTGTATATTAAAAATTACGTATTAGGTACTTTGTTATATATTAAGCATTAGGCATTGTTTAAAAATAAATATTTACTAATTTTCTAACTATAAAACCTACAGCAAAAAAAAAAATTACTAGTCTGCAGTTTACTTTTTAAAGGAGAACTAGCATTCGATAAGTCGGAATTTCCCGCTTTTTCGTAGACAAGCTGTCTGAGTTAATAGAATTCGACTGTACTTAAAATTTGATAAAAATTAGTTTGTTACGGAAAGCCAGAGCTAAGGTATAGGTACCGTTTTTGGTCACTTTATGACCAGTTTTGGACACTTGAAAAATTTTAATAAAATAATTTGTAAAAGACACAATGACAAAATTAATTTTCAAAATATTTTTAAAGATACTTTTATCTCAAAATTAAAAAAGAAATTTTATTTTATACGTTTTCATTAATTAAAAGAAAGTATTAAATGTACAAAAATGGAGCAGTGGCCACAAACGGTACATCTATCTTATATAAATGAAAATATGAGATTTTGAAAAATTTCAAATTTATTTATCTGTTTTAATCTTTTGAATAAAAGTAGTGGATCTAAGTAAAATCAATTTTCATTTTAAATCTTATATACAAATGATTGAAATATTTAATGTTTTCAATATTAATCGTTATTTGCCAATTTTATATTAGATATTCATTTGTACATTCTTTGAGCTTTATATTTTTTTTTTTTTTTTTTTTTCAAATAATATATGTGAAGTTCAAAAATGAATTCTCTTACGTTTGAGATTTCTTTTTAAAATTTAACTATGTATGGAATTAACAGATTCGAGAACATCTCAATATGTTCTTAATTTTTTATTTTTAAAATCACGACAGAACATTTTTTTAATAAATTACACAATAAAATATAACGTTCTTGAAAACGTTTAACACATATAATACTTGAATAAATTTTTTCATAAAATAAAATTTTGATTACTGAAATTTGAAATTCATTAGCTCAAAAAATAAGTGTCTGTTCTATAATTTTTTTCAAATTTTAGAGTAGCTTAAAAGTTTATATTTTAAATATGTAAACATGACTAGTAAAAATCTTTATGACAATTGATAATTCAATAAAAAAAACTATATATATATATTATAAAACATTAAAACAATTTTTTTTTTATAAATTCGATAACTATTTTACAAAAGTATCTGAATAAAAAATAAATGTTCTTAGAACCTTGTTATTTATAAATGAAATATTTCAATTTTTTTTATTTAAAAATGAATAGAATGATCTAGCTGATGTAGAAAATTTTTTTTTTTTCGATTTTAATATCTTTTATTTACTTTTTTTTCGTAATAAAATATCTACTAGAAATTAAAATTGTGTACAGCTTCGATTTTTATTTTGTAACTGTGAATATTTTAATTTTATTAGTAGAAATGCGGAAGCATATTTTTTGAAACTTACCCAGTTACAGGTTCCGTAATCTTTCTACATGAAGATACTGATAGTATTTACTAAAGTTGCTGCTTGATTCAATGTTATCATTAATACACATAAAAAATTTGTAAATTTATTACCAAAATTTTTTAGGCATACTTAGAATTCAGATGATTTTATTTTTAAATTTATTTTGACGTATGAAGATTAATCAATCAAAATAATTTCTTAACTATTTTTCTTAGACTTCCTTCCTTTTTTATTTTTATCTCAGACGTAGATGTTATGTGACCGTTAGCAGAATAATCACTGGCAATATTATGTCCATTATTTCTAGTAGAATTTCCATTTATATTTACAGAAGTTAAATCTGAAAATGCGTTTAAACTTGATGGACTATCTTGGCCTGATCTTGAACTTCCAGAAGTACGAGAATAGCTTTCCCAATTATCAGAAATTAATTGAGTAGGTTGCGGATTATTATGTTCGGATTTTCCCCTTTTACTTCGAGAACGAAATGCAGTTTTCATAAAAGATGGAGAGTGAAGTTTAGCATTTTTTAAAATTTTTAAACCCCTTGGAGAGCTTTGTGAAATTTCATTATGAAAATCATCATAAATACCTGGTGAATCTTGATTACTGATAGATTTATTTACAATTATATCTAATGATGCGGTATCAATTTCATCTATGGCTATCCGATTTTTTGATATATTATTTACAGCATTATCATAGCTAAGAGTCAATGACTGATTTTTTAATGGAGAGCTAGTAACATCTGATGTTAAATCAGTTTTTTTAATTTGATTTATATCTAAATTTTCAAAAGTAGAACAATCTATCGATGAAGATTGTTTTAAGAAATTTGTTTTTGGTATAATGCCTTTATTTACTTCGATGTTTGATGATAATCTTATCAAAGAATCTCTTTTTCGTTTTTTTTTCCTCTCTTTTCTTGAATCTAACCTTTCATCAATCATCAATTCTTTATAGGTTCCTTTAATTCGTGAAACTATTTCACTAGGTCTTCTATATCTTTTATTAATGAAACCTGTTGTTATTAAATCAGCACTTTTTCTTCGTGTAATTCCTATATCTGATATATTTTTTTTTGCCGTAATATTTTCTAAATCGTTTGGTTTTCGGCAAAATGAAATAATTATTATAAGAATCGTGATTTCAACAAAAATTAAAACTATATGTTGACCGAATGTTGTTAATTTATTTTTCCAACTATTTTTATCATATAAAAGTGTTTCTACTGACTCAGTCAAACTCGAAATTTCTTCTCGAAGTACTGTAATTTCTTCTAAACGCTTCGATTCCCTTTCTTCACTTTTTTTTAATTCTTCGCCTATAGTAGCAGTAGCCCGTTCGAGCGAACGTTGCATTTCTTCGACTTGTTTCTTATAACGACGACTCAATTCTTCTAAATACTGGCCTGATAATGACATATTTCGTTCTAAAGTCTTAATCCTATTTGATAATCTTAAGAAAACAGATTCCTTTTGTTGGTGAGTTGAGCTAGTCGCTGGTTGGTTGACAGTTGATGCAATTGATCCCTGAATTGATGCATCGTTTTCTAAAGCTTTTAAATCTAAAAGGAGAGTGTCTAGACTTAATTGATCTTGAGGAGTTAATTTAATATCATCTTGATCTTTTTCTTTTGATTTTTCATCTTTTTCTTCTAACACTCTAGTTACAACTTTAGAATCAAGTTTCGTGGTTTCTCTATCATTATTTAATGTATGTAACTTGGAAGTACTCTCTTCATTTTTTATACTTTGAGAAATTAATGTGGGTGTTGATAACTCTGTTGGTGTATCCGTTAACGTGAGTTCTTCAGAAACTTTCAATGTTCCGACCTCAGAATTTGTTAATGGAGTAGGAATTATAACTTCTGCTTGTACGGTTTCTTCTACAGGACTCTTACTTGGTTCTAGGATTGAAGCAGCTGATTTTTTTTCTATATTTTCTTTAATTAAAGTTTTAGTAGGTGTAATATGTAAAGTTCCCTTATCACTAATATCTGTCGACTCCGATGGATTGAGTATTTTTGAATTTTTAAGTTCTGTCTTTAGTATATGGTTTTTTATAAAAGTTTCTTGTGAATGGCATTGAGACTCTTTGAAATAACTTACTGATGACTTACAGTTTACAGAATCAGATGAACATGTCATTGACATTTTATGCGCTTTTGCATTAGATTTAGATGATAAAGAAATAATTTCCTGTGTTATGTCATTCATCGATAAGTTACTTGAGAGAACAAAACTAGAGTTCAAAGAAAGTTTTTGTTCTTTCATCATAAAAATATTACAAAGAGCAACAACATATTCAGGTTTAAAAATAGACATTAAAAAAGAAACAGAACGATTTTTGACCATATTAAAATTTTTAGTTTTCTTTTTTACAATTGAATTATTTATATTTAAATTTAAATTGACTCCATTAAATCCACATAATTCACTTTCCGCTATAGTTCGATTAATAAAAGTTATTTTAAGAATAGAATTAAGGTATTGCAATTGACAACTAACAAGTTCATAAACTTTTGTAAAATAATTATCAGTACAATTGTTACACAAAATTGTGTATCTTGGTGTCATGCAATTTAAAAATACGTTGTTGATATTATTTACAATGTTTGTTTTAATTTTAGTAATATTATTTACACTTAAATCTTCTGTTTTTACTAAAACTCCAGCAGCTTTTTTTACAATACTAATAACTGCATCTCTAGCACTTCCAAAAAGATTTTTGGATTCATTACCATCATGATTATTTTCACTAAGAAAACTATCACTTTCACTATCATCACTATTATTAATATTATCATCATCTTCACTATCATCATCATCTTCTTCATCATCATCATCATCAACATCTTCATCATCATCATTATTATCCTTCAAGGATTCTTGTACTTCGGTTTCTGTTTCTAATACTTCAAATTCACTAGTTCCATAAGCCCGAAACAACGAAATTGGACAAAAATGTTCACTACCATAATGAGAATGAAGTTCTACTTTAATAAACTTTCCAAAGAGATGAGGTTGAAGAGAGAATGACTGAATGTCTCTTTCATCTTTTGCAGTAAATTGTCCTACAGGACTCCAATCTCTAGTTGGAAATCTATCGCTTACAAACACGGAAAAATCTTTTGGTGATGAACTAAAAAGTTCAAAGTTTGCAAGTTCAATTTTTTTTGCTTGAATTGCTTCACAAAGTTCTACAATAAACCAAACTTTTGAAGTGCAAGGATTAAGCATATATTCGTCTCTTGTAGATACTAAAACACTTCGAGCGCTTCGTGCTTCAGGATTCACAGAAGTTATTTTAGCACCACAATCAGGTGACGCGTAGTTTTTAGATCTTACTTTCATACTTCCGGCACTACGACTTGGTATCCCAAGATTTTGTATTGACACATTTGGATGAGTTTTTTTTTTTTCAGCTTCTTCTAGTCTCTTTTGAGCCCACTCACTAAATGACGGAATATCTTCGTGATTTTCGGAATTACCTGATCCAACGAAACTATCTAAAATAACTCCAGCTGTTTCATCAGAGCTTCCTGGAACAACAGTAGTTTGCGTTGATCTTTCTTCAAACTCTCCAGGCATAGAATATTCTTTATCCACATTATCGACTTGGGAATTTTCATGCGTTTGTAAGAAATCTTTAGGCTTCTGTTCCGCTCTGACCATCAACAGAGCTTCATCATTTTGTAATTCTGCAGATTGTTCTGTGGGTAAAGATTCATCAAAACCCGTAATATTTATATCTACAGTTAAATTAATAGTTGGAACTTCTGATATTTTCAATTTTTCTGAACTTTCAGGTAAGGACGATTTTATATTGCTTTCAAAATCCGGAGATATTATAGATTGAGAGAGATTGTTTGTTAATGCTTGCTCCTGGTTCGATGAAAGATGAGGTTCAGCTATATTATGAAGCTCCGTCGAAGCTGTGTCAATTAGCGTTAAAACCACTTCTTGATCAGGTTCAGAAATACTGTAAGCAAATAAATTTGATCTATTACTTGGTGATAAAATAGATATATAAGAGTAAACTTATTATAAAAATTTAATTTGTGTAAGAACAGCTATAACAAATTTGTACAGTAAAAACCACAAGGAAGTATTTTTTAACCATGCCTGCGCTGAAAGTTTAAGTTCCTGCCCTGTTTAGAGGGGAGAAAATCGTTCTTTTCTATTATGAAGAAACAAATGATAAAAATTAGCGCATGAGCAATTTTTCCCACAAACGGAGGCAAAAATTTAGACTTTCTGGTGCAGGTCTGGTGAAAAATCTATACACCCCACGGAGAAAGATAGGGCGTCGCAGTTCGCGTGTTTGCCACCCTCGCCTTCAGCTCTGGTAGGCAACTATACACGCAGGTTGGAATGCCTTACTTTCCTCCCTTGGTGTGTAATATACTATTTTTGACGGGCTGTACAGACACTGAAACTTAAAGTTTCGGAACTGGTATCATGAAAAATGAAGTTCACTTTTCGTTGACATTCATCAGCACTTTTTTGTAGAGAATTTAATTTCCTACAAAATTGTACTGGATGGAATTTTAAACAAAATTTTTTTTCATAGTCTTAATAACGAAAAACTAAAATGAAAAATTTTCGCGTGTATTTTAAACGGGAGACGGGACTCCCCTTTGTGATAGCTCAATTTTAAAGATATCTGGCTGATATTCGGTGAGGATTTTTTTTTATAATATAAAGTAACTTTTGAGCCTATAAGACGTTAAAAAAAAAAATTATTCGTTTTTTTTTTTTTGGGACACCCTAATTATTATTTTAGCGGGTCGAAGTGTATAGCCGCTATAGAGAAGCTTTAGACTTTAACTGACTATTTTATATTATTTATCTGCTACTTCTTAATATCTGGCTTTTGCCTATTATCTGCTTTTTTATGGAAAAGGAAAAAGGGAGATTGCCTTTCTATTAAATATTGCATTTCTCTAACGCCTTCTGCTTTTGCGGATTGGATTGTTTTATTACTATATAGTACGATCGAAGTTTATTTTGTCGGATTCAATTAACTCAAAACTTTCCCTCAATTTTGACCCCCCACTACAAACCACGCTCTATCTCACCCGATGTTACATATTTGTATGTGTCTATGTATATTTATACATGCGTCATGCATGTAAATAGAAGAGCGTATGCGTATAGTTTACTATTTAAAGGAGAAATGGCATTCGATATAATTTCCGGGAAAATTCCGTTCCTCCGTAGACTAACTATCCGAGTGAATGGAATTCAACTGTACCGCATATGCTTGTGTTGAGCATATAGAAAACCTGTTCAAGTGCAGATGACCTCTCGGTGGCAACCTCCTGACGCAGGGACCTTTGACATGATGAAAAAAATACTGTTATCACCGAGGCTCGAATCCAAAAAATCGAAAAAAATAAAATTTTTGAAATTTTAATTTTGCGGAAAACTTTTGTCATACTCTACGGATTTATTTCCAAATTTAATCAGCTCTAAAATACGAAAGTTCAGATTGAATGTCGCCTTGATCAACAAAATCAGATCATTTGTTCGAGAGATATCGTTACACTGTAAAAAAAGATTCCTGACGTCAAACCAGATTCGTTTAGCTCAAGTACTCAGTGCGTTTAATTATTAAACTTAAAATCGAATACTTATTTATTTAATAGTAATTAAAATCATGTTTTTATGTTATTATTTTATTAATCAACAAACATGAACACTAACTTAATGAAAAATATAATACATATATTATTTAATATGAAAACTTAAAGAAATTTTTCTTTAAAGATAAAACTAACAAATATTAAATTTTTAGGTTAATTAATATATATATATTTTTTTAATCAATTTTCCTTGTTACTAAAAATGATAGTGAGGTTTGGGCACTTATTAAAATGTTGATTCATATTTGGTGGTGCATTTTTAGAGATGTCCGTGAGAGGTGCACTTATTTGGGTGAGATGATTAACGTTTGAGGTTGATGCTCTATTGATGTCTGGATTTTTTTGAGATAACGAGATAGTGGTAGTTGCATTAGAAGTTGATTTTAGAGTAATCGATTCAGTGATTTAGTGAAATACTTTTTGTTTGTTTTTTATTGAATGATCGATGTACCCCTCAGCAACCGTCGACGAACTCCAGCCACTATGATGCTTCAGAGCAGTCATGCACCAGCATCTACGAGAAGAGTGGCTGAAGTACGTCGAAAAAAATGACCAGTAAATTGGTTTGCATTGGGTAGCTTTAAGTATGCGACAATTTTACGGGGTACACTTCCGATTTTATTGACACCAATCAGTTGCCGAGTGCCTTTACCCTTCTGCAAGTTTAAAAAAAATCGACTAGTCTTGCAAACTTTTGGTCGGAGCGTTAGATATTTTTTTACAATCTTGTAAAATTCTCCATCAACAGAAAATTTGCAAACTATTGACGTTTTAGTGGCATTAATTTGAATTATCATGTTCACGTCATTGTCCTCAAAAACTTCAAACGTTCATTCGCAAAGTTCAACTCTTCTGCAAGCTCTGCAGACTCCTAAGATTAAGATAACCTGTGAATTTAATAAAATTGTAAATTAATTGCACATGAAATGAGATGAAATTGTAAATAAATTGTATGTAGCGAAGTTAATATTTATAATAATCAGATATACCGATTTTTACCTTGTCAACTAAATAATCATCATCGAGAGCATTATTCAAAAGTTCTGCAACCTTGTCTGCTGATAAAATTTTAGATTTTTTATTTTTAAAACCACGATCTTGTTTTTTAAGGAAATCGCGTAATTTTTTATAAGTATTTATGTGGATCTCATGATACAAATTCAAAATACTATTAAGCATGGAGTAAATTGTCCAGAGTGTTGATGGCTTTTTAGTTTGTTGTAACTCTGAAAAATATGCAAGTAAAATTTTTTCAGAGGATTTAATTTTTTTAGTTTGACGCCAATCCATAAGTTGCGTATAAGCTTTTTGGTAAGCGTTTCTTGATTTATCTGGCAGTAAATTGTAAGAAATTTGATCAACAGCTTGAGAAAATTCTGGTGGAGTTGCTCCTTTGATTCCATTTTTACTTTTAATCACTTTTTAATAAAATTATAGTTCAGGTTATTAATTTAAGGTGACACAAATTTATCAATAAATGACGATCCACCATCGTTTGCCGATCAATTTAATGCGCATGTGTAATCTAGAGAATTTCTTTTTGCGAGTTATGAAGCTTTAAGTAAAGGTGAGTTCATTCCGGTAACCTATCTTGAACATTTTGATAACTTGATTATAGAGTTGGGATATATCATGCCTATTTTTGTCGAATTTCGCGGTAGAAGGGATGCTAAAATACTTAACAAAAGTTTAAACACTGCATTTGACCAATCAGAAATGGTGAGTGTTTAATGAAAAAGTTTATGAGGCCGACGTTAGGCATTTAATGGCACTTATTTTGAGCATCTATCATATAAATTTAGTTCAAGATTTAATTAGAGCTAATAGAATAGGAAATTGGAAATTACATGTTGACACAGTGATAAAACTACAACCATTATTTTATGCTTTGGAGAGAATGAACTATGCACGCTGGTCATTAGTGTATATTGCAGATATTATAATTTAGAACAAAATACACCCCGAATTGTATAAGGCTTTTACAAAGGGATATTATACGGTTAAAAAATCAATGACTCTATTTACAACATGAAAATGGTTACTTGAAATTGGTTATTTGTCAGTTTTCTGGCATCTCGCCTATAAGTGTCTGGGAAGTGTTTTTCAGAACACTTTCGATCCACTTTCGAGCACATTCGAGCAGATAGATACCAGTCAAAAACTTGTCAAAAACACAAATTTCATAAGATAAAAAATTTCAAATAATAATAATATAATTTATTTAAAGCCGTAAGATGGACGGTGGCGTCTGAAGGTTCGCCTAAAGTTTACAAGTTCAATGATATTCATGTTTGTAAACTTTGCTACTTGAAATTGGTTATTTGTCAGTTTTCTGGCATCTCGCCTATAAGTGTCTGGGAAGTGTCTTTCAGAACACTTTCGATCCACTTTCGGATACTTTCGGATACTGTCGGAACACTTTCGAGCACATTCGAGCAGATAGATACCTATAATAATATAATAATATAATTTTTTTTTTTTATTAGTTTAAGTTTGGTTTACCACGATAAACTCGATGAAAAAAATCTTTACCGAAACTTCTTTGATGAAGATAACAACGAACTGTATCATCATGAATTTTCTCATGCTTACATATGCAGAATCGAAACGATTGGTATCAAATATTATCAACTGTATTGAAAATTTTACAAATCCATTTTTACTAGAACAAAATATTAGTCTACCGATAAAATATGCAATGATTTGACCAAAATTTGGACTGTCGATTGCGATAATTTTCAAGTTTTTTTCTGGACATTTCCTGCTCAAAAATGAACCTTTATCACGCTCTATCAAAGACGTGCAATTTACTACTATGGAAATATAAGTAAATTCAACAAAAAAGTCAAAATTAACATATGATGATAATAAAGAATTTCAAAAAAATCTTAGCTTTTGCGACTGAACGACAACATTCTCGAAAACTTCTGTTTACATGAGTTATACAAGAAAAATATGTTGTTTGAGGATACATTCCCCCGTGATCTCGCCAGAACACCTACCACAAATACTTGACTACTATATCAAATATTAGCGTCCGATTCTCACACTGTAAAATCATCAACTTAGGCGATTATAACCTATCAAGCAGCACACCGGGCAGTGATTGTACCAATTTATTATCCGATTACTTCTCACTTTTAAATTATAAACAACTCAACAAGGTTTAAAATGACTACGGCCAGATACTAGACCTATGCTACTCGAAAGAACGTTTTGATTAACCCACAACACCAAGAATAACACATTGAACGACAGGATGCTAATCTTTCTGAATTTCTCGGAATTTTATCATCAGTAATGAGGGGGACATTCTTCAATTCGGATGTAATCACAATTGTTATTAGCAATGATGGTGATTGTGTGAATCTGACGATGAAGATGTTTCCCATCTCATATGATAAAGAAGATGAGTGCCAATCGAGCGCGTCCTCAGATGGCGGATAGGGGATCGGCCCTTACGTTATTCCTAGACGATATCATCACCGATGATTTTTTGTTTGGAAGAGCGCATAGGGGATAGTGGGTTCTATAAGTATGAGATGCTAGCCTAAAAACCAGTATCTTTCTTGAAAGGCCTGTCGCAGACCAGTCAGGAGTTGCCCCACTCCTTGAAAAAGGATTTTGGGTGCGTCGTCTTCTGCTTCAGCACACTGAGTGCCTAAGACAAGTTCCGTTTGTTTCCATCGGATTTGCCGGAGGCTGATATGAGCTTGCTCTGCTAAAGTGTCCACGGTTGTAGAAGTCAAGAGCTGGCCTTTTCAGGACTTAACGAGTGACTAACAGGTGAAGGTGCCTCGGAAACACGTTTTCTCTCCCTTCGAGAGGAGTTGTGCAGGTGCGGTCCGCCTGGCTGTGGGAGACCCTATATCCTAGGTGTCAGGCGCGATGCAATGGTGCACATTGTGTCCTCACTTTGGCATGGCTTCCTCTGGGACCGTTCACGATGGCTGGGCCTCGGGAAACTGGGATAAGAACATAGTCTCCGAAGGCATACCCGCTCCTGGCTATATCGGCTTGCCTACCTGTCACGTTACTCTAGCTTATTTGAAGGTATGGCTAATTTTAATAAGAATGGAGGAATCTCTATGGAGATTTCTCCAACAACGGAGGGGGGAGGTGCTAAGGCGTCCTCGACTTGGCCTATCCCGTGCTTGGGGTCTGATGACTGCACAAGTGTTTTTGTGTTTGGAGGACAAAAGCCAGTTAATCTATCACGGCAGCTAGTCGTGGATAACACGCCACTAGCGGAGTTGGAAAAGGAGCTAAAGAACTTAGATAAGTTCTGTAACTCCAAAAAAACATGTTTTGGAGGTCAAAGAGGGTCTAAGCCAGATGATGGCTCAAGTATGGTAGCTCTGATCAAAATTTGCGACGAAAGTAGTAGGAGGTAATGCAAAAGTTGAAGTTAGCACGCAAACTGTCAAACAAACGTTTGCCACGGTGGCTGCTTCTCCGAAGAAAATCGATGCTCCGGAGAAAGAAGCGGCAACTAACGTCGTATGGCTCCGATGAGGAGAAGAAAAAGAAGAAGAGGAAGATAGCTAAGGCCGAGGTGGCCAACGGCCAGCTAGAAGCTGCCTTAATCATTAAGGAGACGCCTTAGAAACCCCCAATAAAATCAGGCGGTAGCTCTATTGTTGTTGGAGAGAAGAAAAAGAAGGACTCGTCAAAAGTCGGCAATCAAGTAGCCAAGGACACCGGATAAGCACCCAATACGGCGGCGACAACTTTCAAGGAGGAACAACGAGCGAGGAGGAGGCAACGTCCGGAGGCAGTCCTGCTTAATCTTGTACAGAAAGACAATTTCCCATGATAGATGAACCCTTTAATCTCCTCTGTCCATTTTACGGTATTAAATAAATTATTATTATCAATATTGAATTTCATATTTCAAATATGGTAGAATATGATTCCACTCTCATACAAACTCATCAAGAGTCTTGAAACGTAGGGGTTAAGTCGCTAAAAACTACCAGAAAAGGTGGGCTCTTGATTAAGTTTATGGGATCTCCTAAAGATCGTACAGAACTCGGTCAAAAGCTCGCTGAGGCAACTGGTGATTCATTCTTTTCCTTTATGTTTATGTATGATCTCACACATCAATTTCACTCAAATAATGTTATTATTATTCTGAATTTTTAATGCTATGTAATTATGTAATTTATTTACACCGTTATGTTATTGTAGTTTAAAGCCAATTGGCGTTAAATAAATAAATAAATTGTTCAATTATTTTTAAATTATTTAACTGCAATAAATTATGTGGGTGCAGAAAAGTTGGCATGGAGCGTACAAAAGCATGTAACGGGTACAAGGCCAAAAAATTTTTGAATGTTGTCGATTTAGTTGATACAATTAGCAAAAACGAAGAAGACAGTGAAGAAGATAACATAAGTATTAATGAGAAATGTGAGTTTGAAATGAGATTTAATAACAATCGTATCATAATGCTAAGCATACTTGGTCGCCGTTCATCGTATCTTTGAACATGAAGATGATGAAGAATCTGAAAATGAAAGCAGCGGAAGAACAAGAAGAAGAAAGCAAAAAAAAAAAGAGAGATTGCCCAAGAGAACGGTGAAGCTCGATTTTTTTCAAGCATTATAAGTATGTTAAATATTTTATGACGTACTCTTTTTTTTGGGTTTACAACACATATGATATGTGAAAAAAAGCAAAATACTATTTTTGATAAAATAGTATTTTTTCAAGCATCATGTGTGAAATATTTTGTTATGGAACCTTTTTTTTAGTTTTTTATTTTTTTTTTCAAGTGGTTAGAAGTGATGAGTTGTTTAAAGTGTCGTATTAATTTACTCGATGCAATTATTAAATTCGGTGATGAAGACAGTTCTATTCAATTTTTACTGGACCATTTAGCTATAATACAAGAAATGAAATGTACATCGTGTAAAAATTTTTGTAAATTCAATATAAAAAAATTAATGTGGCGGTGGCAAAAACAATTTATTTGCACGAAAATAAAAAAAAAGTAAAGAGATGTAATTTTAAAAAGTCCTTGAAAGATGATTCGTGGTGTGCAAATGCCCGTGTGACACCTGAAACCAGCTGTCAATTGATTTCTAATTATTTACTCCTGAATCCTCCTCATAGGGAATTCATAATTCGAGAAATACAGTCGAGTCTCGTTATGAACCCGCATAAAGGGGTGTAGGGGAATATAATTCGAAGAATTTGTGTACCCTCACTCTGTCAGCGCAGGCGACAGTCGTGAGTTGAACTTCCCCTACTTTTTATGCGTGTGAGTGTGTACGTGATTGTTTCCAGTATCTCGTTATGAGTCCGTTTGACTTGAGTGTTATGTTTCTTATATGTAAATAGGACTAATATGATAAATAAACTCTTAATTTCTTTTCATGAATATACGGACTCATATCGAGACTCTGAAATTAATTTTTTTTTCACGTTGTGGAGGGGGAAAGTCTTCCGTGAAAATCCTGGTTCACGGACTCATAACGAGCGGACTCATAACGAGACTCGACTGTAGTAATATCTCCTGCCACAAATTGTGATTGGAGTTCTTTTACGCAAGAAGATCTTGAATACTGGGCATTTAAAAACTCCGTTGATGAAATAGGGGGACAAAATAAAATCGTCGAAATAGACGAAGCTAAATTGGGCAAAACAAAATATAATCGGAGACAAATCATCAATGGACAGTAGTTATTTGGAGGAATCGATAGAGATTCTGGGTCAATTTTGTCAAGGCAGATCCTGATAGAAAAAAAGAAACTTTACTGTCAAAAATCAGGAAGAAAATTCCTCCTGGAATCACTATATCAGACTACTGAAAAGCATATGACTGTTTAGAAGATGAAGGTGATTTTATTTTATTGAATTATCATATATCTGTTTTGAACAATCTAATTAAAAAAAAAGTTTTGGAAATATTTTGCGTACGTCATTTTTCATTTTTTTTTTAAAGAACATACAAGGAAGGTATGCCAAGTATCCCTCTCCGATTTCAATGAAACTGAGATATGTTATCATCCATCGAAATTTATTATTTTCTTTGGCTGCGGAAAAACATATCTACGGGGTGGAACCATCCCTCAAAGATTTGATTCCAAAGGGGTGTTTTTCAAGTTTCGGATACTTGAAGTTTGAATAATTGAATGGGACGAACGGCCTCATTTTTGGGGTTAAAAATATTGAAAAAGCCATTGGTGTTACAATAAAACAATAAATAGCACAAAAGTTATAAGGAATGAAAATCATAAAACTTTTATTTAAAAAAAACTATCCAATAGATTTTAACGAAACAAACGGCGATTGAAAGAGGAAAAAATAAGTAGAGGAAACGTCTTTTTGGGGTTTTCCGAAAAATCAAGTTTGAGGGGCGAACTACCCCTAAGTCCATTTACATTAACCAACATGAAAACATCAATATTTTTATTAGCGTTGGTTTTAATTCATCGAGAATTATTTTTCATACATTTTTAGTAACGAAGACATAATAATAATAATATTATTTTCTTATATTTCACTCACCTTCTTATTTTTTATTCTATATGGAAGATATGCCAGGTGGATACCCCTGTTGAACGACTCGAAGTCTTTTGTCAAAATCCATGTTGAATGGTTAGTACACTAAATATGGTTACTTCAATTCATCTTACGTGGAGTGGGTTATACCGCGTGCTCATTGTTGTAATTATTTTGTTAATAAATATTTAAATTAATAATTAAAAGATCCGAGTAAATTTTAAATCAATTAAATAGGAATTCTGAATTTTCAAGTCGGCGGTTTGTTGTAATTTTGTGGGTGCACTGTGTCGCTAAACAGCCACAGACGTCGTTTAGCAGAATGTCATTAATCGCGTAAATCAGGCAATTGTTGAATAAAATATAGTGCATAGTAGGACACTCAAATAATCTTTATCTGGCAAGCGAAATGTTTTCAGCACACGCCTTCGGCCCGTGTGGGTAACCCTACGACTCGGGCTGAAAACATTGCCCTCACTACATAAAGACTATCGTCGTCTCCTATCTATGCAACATACTATTAAATAAGATTACGTTAGTTCTTGAAATATATGTTTTTTCTATAGATCTGTATGCTTGCATATAACATTCAATTGAATTATATTTTTTATTAAGAACGTGAATTTATATGATTAAGTCATTTTATGGTATGTATATTCATCCCATGTTTACATCACTTATTTTTTGAATTATTGATAGCTGTTTATCAAGTTTTATACTCAGTATGCAAAATATGATAAGATATTAGTTCTAAATGTGTATTACTGATAAAGAAAATTTGAGTCATGAATACAAATCACGAGCTGTCGATTTGAAGTTCTAGTCTTTTAGAATTTTAGGTAGAATAACATATTTCGACGGCAGCAAACTCGGGGATATCCACCTGGCATATCTTCCATATAGAATTAAAAATAAGAAGGTGAGTGAAATATAAGAAAATAATATTATTATTATTATGTCATCGTTACTAAAAATGTATGAAAAATAATTCTCGATGAATTAAAACCAACGCTAATAAAAATATTGATGTTTTCATGTTGGTCAATGTAAATGGACTTAGGGGTAGTTCACCTCTTAAACTTGATTTTTCGGAAAAACCCAAAAAGACGTATCCTCTACTTATTTTTTCCTCTTTCAATCGCCGTTTGTTTCGTTAAAATCTATTAGATAGTTTTTTTTTAAATAAAAGTTTTATGATTTTCATTCCTTATAACTTTTGTGCTATTTATTGTTTTCTTGTAACACCAATGGCTTTTTCAATATTTTTAACCCCAAAAATGAGGCCGTTCGTCCCATTCAATTATTCAAACTTCAAGTATCCGAAACTTGAAAAACACCCCTTTGGAATCAAATCTTTGAGGGATGGTTCCACCCCGTAGATATGTTTTTCCGCAGCCAAAGAAAATAATAAATTTCGATGGATGATAACATATCTCAGTTTCATTGAAATCGGAGAGGGACAATTGGCATACCTTCCGTGTTAGTTGTTTAAGAAACATTCTGAAAAATTGTCAGATGTCTGTTAATTTCAGTATCAGATATTGTCAAAAGGTTTTATTAGAATTTTTTTTAATCATAATTAATTGTTTTATGGTTAAAACATTTGACTGTTGATCACTCTGTCAATTTTGTTAATCCCGATAATAGGGCTCACACTCAAAACATAGAACGTTCGTGGTAAGCGGCTGGAGCACATTTTCTTTGTTATGGATGTTCAGAAGATATCATGTCCGGCTATATAGCTGAAATGGCATTCAGATCAGCAATTAAAGATTATTACAGCTAAAAACATTTTATAAGATACAGCTGGTAAAAAAGATACCTAATCGTTCTAGTAGTGACGTCATCAACAGATCAAAAAATACTTTTCGGTTACATGTGTGATAGCAAACGACCAAAAAATATCGAAATAAGTCAATGAGTCATCTCGTGACAAAATTTAATATCATATTAATTCATACACTTACCGACTTCTCTCTCATTTTCAACAAATAATCAAAACAATCTTACCAAATAAACGAAATATAAATTCCTAAGTTACACATGCACACAAAGTATAAACCTTCAGCTTCGTAAAACAACTGATTAAATAAAAACATAACCTTATCATTTTCAATATAATAATTTATTAAAATCTGGTGATAAGAATTAAAATGGAATTAAATAATGTGAGCCATGATGCAAGTGACAATATAAGTGACGATGCTAATGAAAATACTAGCAACCAAGAAAATGAACCAATGACACCACCAGAAATAGTTAAGCTGCTTATATCGCATCATTAGACCTTCTTCCTGATAAATCAAAAGCTCTGTACCAAAAAATATACAGACAATTCATCGATTGACAACATCAAAAAAAAAAAACAACTTCTTTCTCAAAAAGAATAATACTTTTATATTTTAATGAAATTTCGAAAACTGAAAAACCGGCTACAATGTGGTCTACGTATTCAATGCTCAAAAGTACCCTGAAAATTAACAAAAACATTAATATTGAAACATATAACAAATTACGTACGTTTCTGAAAGAACTTGGAACTAATTTTAGAAATAAAAAATCGAAGATTTTATTCTCAGAAGACATAACTAAATTCATAAAAACTGCTGCAGATGAAATATACTTAGTTGATAAAGTAAATATCAATTTTCCACAATTATAAATACCTAAAACTCATTAAAATTCTTTCATAATCCTAGTTAAAATCCTTATTTTTAACTTCTTACTATTTATAGATTATTTTAATATTTAGTATCTGTGGAGCTAGTCGAAGGGCCGAACTTTGTTCATTAACCACTAAAAATACCCCAGACAAAACATCGTTTTTGTTGGTGGAGATTTTTGCTACAAAAACATCAACTATGAGATAATTTATTATTGATGGAGACTTTTATAAAATTGTTAAGAAATACATGGATCTTCAACCTCAACTTTCAATTTCAAAACGAGTTTTTTTAATTTTCAAAAATGCAAATGTACTAATCAACCAATCGGCGTTAACAAAATAGGTGGTGTCCCAAAAAAAGTTGCTAGTTACTTGGAATTACCAGACGCATCTCAATATACAGGCCATTATTTTCGCTATCCGTCGGCAACGTTACTTGTTGACGGCGGTGGTGATGTTAATCTTAAGCGCCTCAGGTCTTGGAAATCTACTGCCGTCGCTGAAAGTTACATCGATCATTCTATCATTAATAAACATAATGCCTTTGATCAAATAATCAAATCTATAGTTCTAACATCCTCAAAAGAAATCATCGAAATCACAATAAAATAATAACAACCCGACAACAGTTAAATACAATGTATTGAACCCCAGTACATCTACAACAGTGCAACAGTTAAATAACACAAGTCCATCGTCTTCTATGAATCTTACAATTAATAATTGTACTAATATTACTATTAACTGTAATATAATGCGTACACAAAAAAACTTGTAAGAAATAAAAATATTTGTATTCAAACTTATTATTATTATTATTATTATTATTATTATTATTATTATTATTATTATTATTATTATTATTATTATTATTTACGCTTGTGCTTATAGTTGATCACACCATTGTTCTTAAATTACCTTGCTTGTGCCTGTGGCTGCTGTCACTGAAACTTGAAGTCCCAATGAAGGTAATTATGAACAATATGTGTGACACAGGGTCATACATGATTTCAAACAGCGGGTGATGTCAGTCCTCGCCTACACGGAAAAAGTTCTTGTGATTGAAAGTATCTACTGGATTGTGATGCGCGTTTCGTGAAGGGAGCAATCCGTGCAGTTCTAGTAATGATCTATCGAGCTACCGTCACGATTAATTTTAGGTCTTTTCACGATATGATCGTTAACACCACTAAGCGTATCGCTAACTTAACTAACCTCCAAATAACAAACGAGTATCGTGACAGTCAGAAAAACGTATCGCGCTTATTACAAAATTTTTTTTTTCCGTGCACGTCTCGGGCAGTCATTTTTACTTTGATCTAAAATTGTCTTGCTTCATCTCCTGTCACACAACACATTTCGAAACTTCTTTCAATAAGTTCTCACTATCGGGATATTAGAGCCTATCATAAAATTTTCTATGTGTAGATTACGTCTTTTCAAAACCTAGGTACCAATATATTGAAATTGATCATGTACAATGGCCTAATCGAGTATAAGGTCACTTACTTCTAAAAAAAAAAAAGAAATACTTTTTTGTTTTGATTTAGATTCAATAAGAAATGATTTTATTTCATTTTGAAATAGTGTTAAATAACTGGGTCAGCTATGCTTCAAATATAACTTCTCCATGAACTCGAAAATTAACGAGAATATCAATGAGAATTTGCTTAGCTGGACGTAGGTGTTACTACGAAGGCGTGAAATTTTTACGAGGTTCATCCTCTCTAATTTATCATTATAACTGTAATATAATTTTGGTACTTAGCATCCGAAGGTATCTTAAAAATTCTTCTATTCATCCTATGTAGATAAAGATAGTAGTTTCACTTTTTTATACACGGAGAAATTATTCTTGTTTGAAATGCTATGGTGTCATGTTAAAACCAGACTACGGTGGCTATCTGACGGAAATTGAAATAAACACATGCAAAAATTTCTATGGCCATAGTAAAATTTACAATGGTTATAGTAATTTGTGATATAATCGTTGTTATTTTTACTATGGTGATAGTAATTTTTGCATGTGTTTATTTCAATTTCTATATATTACAGTATTCCCAAAGTTTCTTATTGTCGTAAATATTTTTCAAATATTCAGTTTTATATCGAAATCGAAATTTATCGTCTCAGGTGCGATCAATCAGAAACAAAAAAATGCTGTCTTTCTTAATTTTTTTTATTTTTTTGATGCATTAAATTAACTTAATAAGTTTTTGTTCAATTAGTTTAAAAAATAGAATTTATCTACATTTAGAGTCAATGGTGTAGTTGGGAGGAAAATATTGAAATAAGTCGACCCATGTGTAAATTAATTTCTATTTTTTTTTTTTTTACAAATTTTGTCATTTATGTTATTATGTATGCAACGAACAATCTCTTTAAATTTTTTTTACATTTGAATTCAAGTGAAATAATTTTCTATTTTAAGATCTCTTAAATTTTGAATTTTTTTTTTTTTGTTTTTTCAATTGAATATTCAAGGTACAACGTTTTGCTGAAATATTATCAATTAATTACAGATAATTAACTGGACAGAAAAAAAAATGAATTCTTTAATATTTTTTTACATGTAGAACTCTGGTCTTTTGATGTGAATTCCGCTATTATCTAAATACTTTTAGTAGATTATTAACCACGGTCAGTTCAATTCTTGAGGTCGAGTGTGAGGAATTATAGCAATTACGAATTAAGTACACTTAGGCGTTACTTATGACAAAAAAAGAAAGTGGGGAGTTATGACAGAAGACAGTCCAAGAATAACCAAGACTTCTGAAACTGTCAAGTTTGCTACAGCAAGCATCAGAATTGTTACTGTCAAAATTTTTTAAAAAATTTGCTAGACAAAATTTACGAACTAAGAGCATTTTATTCTTTTACAATTTCGAAATAGGCTTATAATAGGACGGAAATGGAAAATTAAGTGAGTAAAAATTTATAAAAAATGATTATTTACTAATTAGCGATAGTTAAAAAAAATTAATATTTAAGAAAAAATTAACTGTTATTTGTGTTGTAAAGGTAAAGGTAAAAATTTGTAAAAAAAAGCTGATTTCAAAACCATACATTATTTACTATCCGTAGCAAAAAAACGGCATCATTAATAGAAAACAAGTGCATTGAGTATTATTTAAAAAGAAAGAATAAGAAAAGGATATAGAGACAATTAACGCGAAAGCATGGCTGATGAAAGAGGAAGTAGTCTGAGTATCACCTCAAAATTGAAAGGATATTTAAAAGAGACTCCTTTCTTTTGCAAAATTATTGAACTAGTAAGTTTTTATAAAAATATAAATAATACCAATAAATAATTTTACGAATATTTTTTAGCTTTTTTGCGTGATTTCTATAGGATTAATTGTTGATCCGTTCAATGATCGAATGCAGGCAAATTTAAATCATGCTGGAGTGATTTATGTAGCAATCTGTGGCTATATTATGATTAATGCGATTCTTATATTCTGCTATTTGTTAGGAGAAAAACTTAATAAAAAAACTGTAAGATATATTTAAATAAAATAGCAATTTTCGCTAACATATTTTTTTGTAATTTTTGGTTTTGCTATAAGTAGGTCGATTCGCATAAAAAGCCTTTTTTTGATTTGAACCTTTTTAGAACATGTTCGAAATTGTTCTAAATTATGTGAAATCTAAAAGTCATTTCTTTTAAATGTTTGAAATTAATCCGAAGTCATAATTTGTATCTTGTAAAATAAAGTAAACAAAAAAAAAAGTTTTATTAACAGGATACTTAAAAAAAATGAGAAAAGTAAATTATTTTCTGTTACTTTTAAATATGGTTCAATTTAGTGTTCAATTAATATTTGAAATTATCAAAGCTTGTTTTCATGTCAATTGCCATTGCTCTGTGAAATTAACTAAATATAAATATGCCTATAAATCAAACATTTATTGTTTTCAGGCGCTTTTTTTCTCTGGATTTGGGGCGATTATGTCTTTTACGGCTGGAGTTATTCTTATTTATGATCAACAAAATTTTCAGAATAATTATATTTCAAAATATCATGAACAGTATTTAAAACAAATACTTGCAAGTGGAATTTTTGCAATCTTGTCTTCGGTTATTTTTATTATTGAAACATATTTTACTTATAACTATGAGTAAAATATAATCATTACAGAAAATTATATTATGTTATAAATGAAATATTTTTTTTGTTTTAGTTTATTCAAATCAATGTAACCGTTTCTTTTAATATATTTGTATTACTCTTTAATTTCGTATTTTATTTTTTTTTCATTTAAATAATACACAGTGTCTCTAGTAAAAATGAAATCGAGGCGTTAGTGCCTGACCAGTTTCGCTAGGGATCATCTTAATTAAATATGGCGATTGTTAAAATGCTATTAATAATTTTAAAGTTTTAGGCTATACATTAGAAAATTGAAAATGACAACTCTAATTATAAAATCAAACTAATATGTTGATATTGATAAACTAACATATTTGACATAATTGTATACAAGAGATGAATATGAATGAATTTAAGAAATAAATAAAGAGTTATTTGAAAAATTGAGACAAATAATTCAATAAAGTGATATGAATAAGTTAAAAAATTTTAAATTAAGAAATTATTCACCAATTGAAATTAATTATTTGATTAAATAATTTGATGAATATAATGATCAGTAAATTACTATTTTCATAACAAAGTAAACAATAATTCATCAATGCATTCCCTACCGAAAATGAAAAATTGTTTACCTTCAGTAAATTAACGGTTGATAAATAGTCATATCACAGCTTTAGAGCTAACTGAGAATTAAGTCTTAATCAACTAAATAAAAACTGTAAATCAAATAATGTAAAATAGTGTTAATAAACAGTTTATATCAAATCTTAACTGGGTCTAATTTACATATGCAAACTGTTTTGTAACGCATGGAAAATCGTTTATAAACTATTATTTAACTGCAGAAAGACTATATAAAAACTATCTATAAACGGTTATAAAACGATTTAATATCATCTAGTGTAAATATAACTGACAAATGGCAATTTTTTTAATTTTTGAATAAATGAATAACATGTAAGTAGAATATAAATTAAAAAATACGTATTTAGATCAATGATAAATTAGTACGCGCATTTTTTAAATTTCATTATTTTTATTAATTTATTTACTTATTTAAAGTGTATAACTAAATAATGAAATATTATATGAAAAAGAAATATACAAATAAAAATATTTATTATAAAATGTCTATAAAAAAAGATCTGTCTATCAGTTGACTTTACGGACCAGCTCCAAAACTTCCCACTGTTTTCAAGCTCCTTGAGTTCAAAAACATTGTTACACTGAGAGAAAAGTGCTTAGTAACCTGAACTATGCAGCGACAGATATAAAAATATAGTCTCCCTAACCAATTTTTATTGTTACTGGAACTATGTACTAGTGTGAATCAGCATGGAAAAATAGTTACATTAACTAAATTTAAGAAACCATTTTTGCCTTATTATGGTCACTACAAAACTTTAATCATTCTAAAACAAGGCTTAGTAGTGAACACAATATAATCTTTATCGTTGGCTCAATTAACATAAAATAGATACAGTAACTACGTTAGCTTAGTGACTGTGTGATAGTTGGTAGAAATAATTTTAATAGTTGACACAACTAAGAATTTAGTTGTCGTCTCATACAATATCATTTATTTAGTTCCTTTTACTACTAACAAAAGTATCAACCGTACTATTTCATGTTAGTTCTCTTAACAGTCGATTTCTAGTTAATTTAATAATTATAGAATATTTCTGCTGACTAGTAATCAAATTTAAAAAAAAAATTCAAAAGAGAATATCGTTATAAATACCATTAATATTTAGTTTCCCTGCCTCTAAATTGCATTCCTAATGCCAAAAGTGCAAAACATAAGCCAAAGAAGCGTATCAAACATTTTTTTTTGCTTATCAGTTCTGAATCGTTAAACATGTGGAGGTCGATTAAAAAAGTGAAAAAAAAAAAAAAAATTTTTTTATATCAAAAGGGCGTGTAAAAATTTTTTGTTGCTAAGATAATTCCCTCCAAATACGTGTGGCTTTTGAGCCAAAGTCGTAGCGTGTTTCGCCGTACTTGAAGTCGTGGCGTATTTTGGCTCAACTCAAACCAAGTTGACTCACAGGTTTCTTTTTATCAGTGTGTGTAGAGAAACTCAAATTTCAAAGCCGTGTTTATAAGTTTTTATAACGTACAAATAAATAACCTTATGAGTTAAAGAGAAACCCTTTATAGCAAAATAATCAGACAAGATGTTTGAATCGAAGCAGTTTTACGATTTTCATATTATAAAATAATTCCAGCTATTAATATTAATCCTACATATATTTTTCAATTATCTACTGTTTTTGAGAATTATAAATGCACAGAAAAAACAGATAATTTGAATCCTGAATTTTTTTTAAAAATCGATTCGGGAAATCAAAATTTTCTTGCCCTAAATAAATAATTATCTTGAAATTTTTATTTTTAATTCAAATATTTTTTCTCAAGTTAACATATTCTTATGCTTAAAGCGAAGAATTTTTACTTGTTACAAAAGTTTTTATTTCTTAATATTAGATATTTTTTGAAGCAAAATATATGAGTTTTTGTAACAATCTGCACTTTTTTGTTTGAAGAATATAAAATTTATCGCAATGAGTACTATTATTTAACGCAAGAATTTTTTATGCTCCAACCAAAACAAAAAAGTTGCTTAAACTAAGAGATAAAAGTCACCAGAACAAAGCAACAGCAGCGGGAGTAGTTTGGTGCTCGCCACCAGATCGCGCCCACTTTTTGTATAGTGTCCCTGGTAAGAAACTTATTTCAGAAGTATTATATTCCAAGCTTGAGAACGATCCTGGCATAAATATTTCTCTGTTATCCGACAGAGTGACAAGAATCATTTTTGATTGTAATATAATATATACTAAATTACATGAAAACATTAATGTTTCCTAAAATAATTTTTGTTATAATAAAAAAATATCAAGTACGTTCAATGTGAAAGAAAAAAAATTTCTTAATTTGTCACGTAAATATTGGCTAGTAAATAAAAAAAAATCCAGTAATAATGAACCAAAATCTGCAGTACAGATCGCTAAATTAAATAATTTTATTTCTTGTAGTACTAAATCATGGAAATGGTAACTATGAATATTTAGTTACAATAAGTCAAATCAGTACATTCTCAGAAAGTTCGATTTTCTAGTGTGTACATCTAGACACAAATACTTATTCCTACAATTATAAATGATCTGAAGAACTAAGTGTACATTATTAACATCACTATAATCTTATTGCTCATTGGACTAAGAATAAATTATTTACTACAATATAAATTATAATTATGTTAACTTTATCTTAGTATATGTAACTAAAAATAGTAAGAATGACTATGTAGTCGTATATCACTTTACTATGGTGTATTAGTTACTGAAACTGATTTACTTTAGCTGAGTCGTCTGTGAACTACGATTTCTTAGTTCAGAAAACCGATTTTTTCTCTCAGTGTATGAATACATTTTCGAGCTCAAAAATACTTTTGCATGCCATTGTTTTCGAAAAGAAACGTTTTTACCATTTCTTTCTCCAACGAATTGGCCTATTTTAGAGGTTGAGGTGGCAATCGACGTATTTAGTTGAGGTATAGAGCTGATCAGATTTTGGAATCAATCGATGGAGTCATTTCTGAGAAATTTGAAAAACTAAAAAAAAATTTTTTTTTCGTATTTCTTTTATACGTTAGAGTCTAATTGATCGATTGATCTGAAATTCTTAGTTCTGATCAGTTTATTAATTAAAAAGTTATAGCAAGTTTACACACATGCACACACACACACACACACACACACACACACACACACTCGGACATCATTCTAACGATAGTTAGAATAGCTTTCTAGGACCTCAAAACGTCGACATCTTATGAAAACTCGGTTTCCGAAAATCGAGGTCAAAACAATAACTTCTCGAATTTCTCGAAAATCATCGATTTTCATAATGAGAAGTTAAAAATGCATTTCATTAGGACTTATAGTTGCACACCGACTTCAAGAAAAAGATTATATTTTCTCTGAAAACCATCAATCAGTTTTCAATCATTTATAATAAACTGAACAACTAAATAACATACTAAATTAATCGTTAGTTGTACTTTTTAAATATTAAATTTATCGATGGATTTTATTTTCAAATTAGGGAGAGTTATGTATCATTTGTTCTTAGTAGAATGAAAAAAATAAAAATCAACAGGAATACCCACACCCGCAGTAATAACCTAAAGCAGAGTTGCTAGATTAGACTACTTATCGCAAATTAGGCGAATTTCTGTATGCATTCGCTACTAAATTGAAGTTTGGGCTACAAATCGCAATCGGGCGATTTTTAATGTTTCAAGATTGGGAAAAATTTCAATGATTTATTTTTAAATATTCTTTTTCACTTCCATTTGCCAATGACTTGAATCAGACTTCATTTCAATTCAGTATGTACATATATAAGTATTGTGTTTATTATAGACACTTACATTCAAACATTTCATTCATTTCGTCTCAATTCAGTTCGTTAAGATCTTGGTTTTAAATAATAATTTCATTATAAAGAATTATAAATGTAAACGTGGGTGATAATTTAATCATAACTGTTGAAAGTATATTTTTATTTTATGTTTAGTAATCAGATAAAAAAATGTGTATACAAAAAATAAATGGGGAGTTGCAGGGACATAAAATTTGCCTGAAAATTGACGACAACTTTTCTCTAGTTAACTTTTGAAGTAAATTTGCATTCTAATTCGAGCAGTAAATTTACTTCAAATTCAATAGCAAGTTGCATACAAATTGTCGTAAAAAATGGAAAAGTCCGAAGTTGACGGGAATTCGACGAAAAATTCAACTAAACTTTTGTACAGTAAACTTTTGCTCAAGCAAACTGTGCTATTAGGGCTAGGACACTTTGGCTTCCCACCATGCCGAATTTCGACTTAAATTGGTTTGTTGCAAACGCAAACTTAAGAAGAAAGTTTCAGAAAATAAATCTGTAAGCATGGTACCTTTGTCAATAATGATAATAGGTCAATTTTAAATCCTCTCTAGCAGCCAATTGCAAAAACTTCTGTCCAAAATTCACGCCGCCGAAAGGGATTTCAATGATTTTTCTTGAATGACGTCTTATTCAAATTTTTATCGCAAAGATGCAAATTGTGGAAACAACTATTTTTCACCAATTATACAATGTGATGATCTAGTGCCATTGATTAAAGACAGTTCAGCACAGAATAATAAAACTACCAACGATTTAATCGAAGACTAGCGACCCGCCCCGGCTTCGCACGGGTGCAATGCTGATACTAAATTATATTATGTTATTATACATATAAACCTTCCTCTTGAATCACTCTATCTATTAAAAAAAACCGCATCAAAATCCGTTGCGTAGTTTCAAAGATTTAAGCATACAAAGGGACATAGGGACAGAGAAAGCGACTTTGTTTTATACTATGTAGTGATTATTCAATAAAATAAGTAAAATTTTTAATTACTCAGTTCTTTTTTATTTCTTTTTTTTTTTTTTTTTTTTTTTTTAGAACTTACAGTTTTCGAAATTAGGACATATGATTGTCTACTTGAAAAGTTACCTTCGGTTAAAAATTTGTACTCAACCTTATTACCTCTACGTTGTATTCAACGTTATTGGGTCTACGAGTATTAAAATTTAAATAGATGACCTATGTATATGAATTTTTTTTTATTAAAAAATTGATAGTATCATACGCGAACCTTGACCGTGCGCGTGCGAATACTTAGCGAAGGTGAATTGAACCATTAGCAGTCTATACATTAATTGTAATATACAAATTAAAAGCTAAGCAGATAAAAATGAATTGTAATTCAGGATCGATAAATAAAATTAATGATTTGTTGTCCATAAAATTTGTTAACAACTAATTTTTGTTCTATATTTATTTATTTATTTATTTATTATTACTTAATTTATTATTTTGAATTTAAAAATTTTTTACCGACAGACAGCATTGCTTGTGTCTCGATATGCTACCAACCTACAAGAAGGTTGAATACAAAATCGCGGTTGGATTCTAGAGAATCTGGAGAAAATTTCTTAAGGTTTGCGTTTTCGATGAACCAAGTGGACAGAATTCGGTCCCATCTAAAATTATTGAGTATCCTACCCCTTTGAGTATGAGAAAGAGGAGGGATCAAATATTACCGTGAGCTCGAGCAAATGAATCATTAGAATTTTATTTATTTAGAGCAACCAAAAAACATTTTTTTTTCTTTTTAATGAATCTTAGAATAATTATTTAATTGTTTACTTTTTATAAATTCAAATAATTTTCACTATTCTCCAAATTACAGTGCATGTTTATTATAGTCTGGCCATCGGGGATATTTCATCAATTACTCTTATGATAATGGCTATTTTTTGTCACAGAAATTATTTTATCAACTTAAGTTACCTAGCGATTATATTTATAAGTATTTACCCACCCTGATAACACGAGTTGATCGAGAAAAAGTTGGTCATTCATTAGTTTCCGACCAACTTGACGACAAGTTATCGACAACTTCAGCTTTTGCAACTTTTGGCTACAAGTTACCGCCAACTTTCTCAGAAAGTTGGCGGTAGTATGGAGCCGCAACTGGAATGCAAGTTTCTGAGGAAATTGAAAGGAAACTTATCGTCAACTTATGATTGCCAACTTTTGCAAGCAACTTTTGCCACCAACTTTCTCAGAAAATGTCTATCAACTATTGGAGGTACCAACTGTTGGCGGTCAACTTGGTGTCCAGTTGCGGCTGCAAGTTTCTCGTCAGTTTCTCGCCAACTTGGCTATCAGGGTAGTTATTTCTGTGTTTTCACTTTGAATAGCGGTATTTTTGTAATTTTCGTCATCACTAAAAATTTTTCTGATATGATTTTAAAGAAAGAAAAAAAAAACAGTCGATGTTTTTTTTTTTTTTTTTTTTCAAAACTATACGGAAAATATTATTTGGAATGACGATAAAAAATCTTGTTAAAGTTTGAGCTCTTAATATCAATATTAACAACTGCCTCATCGCAATTTTCGATTCCTCGTTGAAATAACATGTGAAAAACTTTTTCTCAAGTTAGTAAATTACTTTTAACTAATGCTCGGAGATGTCACATATTAATTAAATGAAAATATTTTTCTTATTGGTAATGAAAATCCACGCAAAGATAATTTATGAATTTCAATTGATTATATTAATAATATTATAACTAATTAAGGTGTGTGCTTTTAGATATCCTCAGTTCTTTTCATCTATTTTTGAGATTACTAAGAGCTATGAAAAAATTATATAATAGAAAAAAAAAATATAACTCACCCTTGAGATAGATTTGGTTGTTGATTTAAACTTTCTTTGAGTGAATCTAAATTGTTTGTCCTACTAGTCTCTTCATTTGGAAAATGATAATGAGTTTTGTCGAGACCATTACTGTCCTATAGAAAATGAAATGTATAAAATTAATACACAGGACAAAGGTAAATTACTCATAATACAATTTATTACAGGCGTAAAATTTAAACCATCGAATAAAAAACTAATAGCGAATCGCAGTCATAACTCCATAAAATGTTATTTACTATCATAATGAAGAGAACAACATTCAAATTTTAAACAAATTCTAATTCATCTTTAAAAAAATGTATTTATGTTTTTATTTATCATGTCAGTACAACGAACAATGTCTAATTTGTATAATTAAGGACATTCTCAGACAACGCCCTCACTTTTTAAAAATTTTTAATGAGTTTCAATTGTCATGAACGTATCAAAATTTTATTAACTGATTAAAAAAAAAATTAACGCATTCGTTGAAAAAAGGACAACGTAGTAGTAATTTTATGACCCTGAAGTTAGCTCTTAGCGCTTAAAACAAAAAAAATTTAGTTAAAGATATCTCCGCATTGAAGCATTTTTCAGAAATTCGATCAGTGGGGATTTATTTTTCGGGAAATTATCTACAAATGGTAATGATAAAAATATTTTTTTTACGCGCAAAAAAATTTTGAATTTAAAAAGAAAATTTTTGGAAGTTCTCACAAAGCAACCCATTATCAAATATTTATCAAATTTGATAATTGAACATATTTCTTCATTAAAAAATGATGGTTTCAGTTATTTTTTTAATTACCATATTAGTTTTTTCTGGCACTCATAACTTCGCGAAAATTCATTAAAAAAAAAAAAAAAAAAAAATCACCATATTTTCATTTTTAAAAAATCTGACGATGATATTTTTTCAATTTTGAAAATGTTCATTAAGTCTTTTAATATCTTCATCTTTTGATTTTTTAAAAAATTTTGATATTAAATATAAAGTCCAAAAATGATAATAAATTAAGAAAAAAAAAATCATACCTTTGTTTTCGAAAAATCTAACGATGGTATTTTTTTTTCCAATTTTTATTAATTCATTCAAATCTTCATATTTTGATTTTTAAAAAAATTTTGATATAGGATTACAAATCAACAAATGATAATAATTAAAGAAAAAAAAACTCATGCCTTTATTTTTTAAAAATCTAACGATGGTTTTTTAAATTTTGATGTCGAATTTTAAAAATAATAAAAAATATGTAAAAAAAAATTTTAATAGCTTAATCAATTTATTAAAAACCATTTTTCACATAACAGTAATAATTGTAATCTTTGCTCGCCATTTGACTGAAAGATTTATTGGGCTGTGTCAAACAACCGTAGTGTGTCCACTTGTCACAACCGCTGCAGGCAACCCATTTTTGATTCTGAGTTCGCGACGACTCTCCATGTCCACAAATGAGACACCTATTAGACACATCTAATGACTTCTCCAAGCACTTAATTCTTAACTCCTTACGATACTCATTAGGATCGGAATCCAGTAATATTTTTGTTTTGCCTACAGAAAAATTACGAATAACAAAAGTAAATTAATAATGATTATTATGTGTTGTTGGCATAATAGATAGAAAATTAAAAAGAAATTGAAGAGAAAAGGAGTAATTTTATGAGTTAATATTTAGTATTCTTAAGTGGCATTTTAGTAACTGATTGATTACGTGATCATGGCAAGATTTTCACCATCAAAGATACCTGAGATTGCATTATGAGTTTAATTTTGTTGTTAGTGAAAAGAGGGAAAGAAATATAACAAAAAAAAAAAGTAGAAAAAGATTTGTACAGGTAAGCAATATTGAGTAATACATGCAGAAGACAAACAAAAAGGTAATTACTGTTCAATAAAATAAAGCACGTCAATCCCGCAGTTGGCACTGTCGTTTTGCGATGGAAAAATCATATTTTTAACTTGCCAATTATTACTTTTCATTTTAGGGAAAACAAGGCGGTAAAACTTTTGAAAGTTTATCATATAACTTTCAGGATCTTCTTTTGTTTGGCCTGAATCTAATAAATAAACATGTCGTTGTTTGGGCTCTACGTAAAATAAAATCCAATGAGAATTGTTTATATTACAAGGGAGAAATATTTTATTTTTACGTGACCACTGGTTTCTAAAGTTATGGTAAATATTTTCATCGAAATTTTCAAACTGATCCTTTAGAATAAATGAACTCATTGTACAATCAACGTATGCTATATTAGAACTTTATGATGACTCCAAAATTAAAATTGTAGCACAGTAGTCAATCGTAAAATTGAATAGCCATTGCGTTCCATATAACGAATTATAGCCTTCTCCTGTTAAGTAAAAATTTGAATCATTGTTCACGTTTCTCGTATAAGCGACGAAATATATACGTGGCCAATTTTCACAATAATAATAATCTTCATTTTTTACAATATGGTTCTTATTATAGATTAACGGGAGTATATTTTGCTTATCAACAGCTGTCTTCAGTCTCTTTCCTTCCTGGTAAGGGACCCTTTTTATAATTTGTTTTTTACGGTTCCATCCTTCTTCTGGAGACAAATTATCAGCTTCATTAACGGGAGCGCGTCGTTTTTTCAATTGAGCACGAGGTTGTGGCAGATTTATTTTTTTTAATGAAGCCGAAACTTCTTCCCACCGTTTGTCAATAAAATGTCCAACTTTCATTTGGCAGTCTTTTTCAATTTTAACGCTCTTAAAAAAATATTCCACAGGTGCATTGCTTGAATGCTGTTTTTTTCCGGACAACTAAAGACCAAAAAGGTATAAAAGGGATTATTCGCTTTATTAAATAATCAGCAACACTGGATCAATAGTAGTCATTATCCGGCAAATTTATATTGCTTTTTAAACGATTGCCCTTCTCACGAATTTTAATTATCTCCGGTAACATATCATTATAAAAAGGGCTTGATTCGTAAGCTATTGTTTTTTCCTTGTCAATTAGTACTTTTTTTTTTTTAGATTCATTTGGGGTCTTCTCTTCAGATTCATCATACGACTCATCTTCAGATTCATCGTTTTTAGATTCATCTTCAAATTCGTCTTCCTCAATCATAAAATATTCGGACCCAGCTGACGCGTTAAGTAAGTAATTTAAAGAATTCTTAAGCTCTTAATTTTTGTTTGGAAATAAAAAAATAATTAATGCACATTGCAGTGATTTTTTCAGAGATTCGTATTCTTCTAAATGGACAAGTTTTGCAACAATCTCCAAGATAAAACCTCTCAGGCTCTTCTTCACTTGTCTTCGGTGCAATAATCTTGATACCATTTTCATAAAATGTGGGTCACAGGTATGAAGAGGCAGAACGTCTGGTAACTGATTAGTAAGAATCGCTTGATGACATTTTATCAAATAATCAATAACAGTTGATTTATTCCACGCCATCACGATCGCATTGATACTTGCCCAAGACCAATCAGTTGTAACGTCATTAAACGGTGGCCATTTAACCCCACTGGAATCCCACAAATCTTTAAAAAATAATAAACCGTCAGCTATTGAACTAGCTGTGTGATTATTCATAATTATTTCAAAAATCGGATAGATTTTGTGTTCAATAGAAGTAATCCCCGCGTAATAATAAACTCTTTTTGAACCAGAGTAAGGCGACCGAACTACCGATCCCGTAGCATCGAAATGAAGTGTGATATTGGAAAAATTTTTCAATAGTTCGATTTGGTCTGGTATTGTTAAGTAGATGGCGAATGGTGAGCTGTATTTTTTAATGTACGGATGTTGATGGTTATAGGCAGCAATGCGACTGACAATGTCTATACAATCATCAGGATGCTGATCATTCGCACACACAGCTTCCGAGCGAGCTTTTTGTAATGTAGGCAATGAGTAGGCAAACTGAAAATTATTATCACTCCGAACAAGAGAAGCATCCATTTTGTTCACGATGGATGTATGAATTGTACTCGGTTTAGCATGTTTCAGTTTGTCCTTTGAATCTTCGCGCTGAGAGCCTCTTAATTGATACATTAAAGGTTCAGTGTGCTGAGGTTTGTCTTCTGTTATGGAAATTCTGATAATTGTATTCAAACCATCGATATTTCCATGATTCGTCAATCTGATTTGACAAAGAGGCTGCTGACAGTGCGCATAATCTCTAAATTTTTCATTGTTATCAAATTCCAAGCCATGAAATATCAGAAGACAGTTGACTCCATACAGTTTTGGTGAGTTTTTTCGTAAAAAAATGTGAAATAAGTCTTTTGAAAAAATATTGTTTTTTATAAAATTTGATGGACCGACTCTAATTGTTTTTAAAAATACGTAATTGTAATGTTTTCTAAATAGTTTATTATCAAGATTTATTTCTTCTTTGTTTTTCGATGAATCAGTACTTGATATCGATGTTGAACTCAGTGTCCGCGTTAGATCATTCAATTGACAACATTCTTTAATATCATTAGATATGTCTGATTCACTAGTGAGTTTTTCCTTTAATTTTTTTTTTGTCATTGACAAAATTAATATTATTGGCCTATAAAAAAAAAAAATTAGGTTTGAATTTTCGAATCTCTTGTTTTTTTGTAAGTTTAAAATATTGACATAAGTCAGAAAAAAGAATTTCATTTTTGGGCATCTCTTCATTTACATCATCAATATTTTTCACCAATTTCAATAGCGCATACAATAACCGATCATTAGTAAATTTCATTGTTCTTTTTTTAATATTTTGAATTATTAATTTAAGTAATTACTTTATTACTTGGGATACTAAAGTTAAATAGTAACTTAATTCACTAATCACAAGTTTTAATTATTTAATAATGCACTGAAAAACACTAAATAATTATTGACACTAAATATTTTAATTGTAAAACTCTAACGTAAATGATTAACAATTTGAAAAATATGTGCAAGCTTTTGAAGTTAGGCGCTTAGAAAACAGAGCGCCATCTTTCGGATGTAGGAATTGTTGCGCGCGAAATTTGAATGGATTTTATACTTACCTCAGTTTTTTCAATCAAAATTAAAAAAAAAAAAAAAAAAATCAGAAGATCTAATGAATTAATAAAAATTTTAAAAATTAAAAAAAAACCATCGCTAGATTTTTAAAAAATAAAGGCATGAGTTTTTTTTTTCTTTAATTATTATCATTTGTTGATTTGTAATCCAATATCAAAATTTTTTTAAAAATCGAAATATGAAGATTTGAATGAATTAATAAAAATTGAAAAAAAAAAAAAAAAAAAAAAAAAAAAAAAAAAAAAAAAAAAATACCATTGTTAGATTTTTCGAAAATAAAGGTATGATTTTTTTTTCTTAATTTATTATCATTTTTGGACTTTATATTTAATATCAAAATTTTTTAAAAAATCAAAAGATGAAGATATTAAAAGAATTAATGAACATTTTCAAAATTAAAAAAACATCATCGTCAGATTTTTAAAAAATGAAAATATGACGATTTTTTTTTTTTTTTTTTTTGTTAATGAATTTTCGCGAAGTTATGAGTGCCAGAAAAAACTAATATGGTAATTAAAAAAATAACTGAAACCATCATTTTTTAATGAAGAAATATGTTCAATTATCAAATTCGATAAATATTTGATAATGGGTTGCTTTGTGAGAACTTTCAAAAATTTTCTTTTTAAATTCAAAATTTTTTTGCGCGTAAAAAAATATTTTTATCATTACCATTTGTAGATAATTTCCCGAAAAATAAATCCCCACTGATCGAATTTCTGAAAAATGCTTCAATGCGGAGATATCTTTAACTAAATTTTTTTTTTTTTAAGCGCTAAGAGCTAACTTCAGGGTCATGTAATTTTACGTAGATATTGAATTTTAAAAAAATTACTTACAATTGATATCAATTGGGAGTTAAACGAAATTTATTGAATAAAGTTCAATAAAATCATCACGTTAATTTTATGAGTCGAATTTTCAAATTTTGTAGGCTAGAATTTATTCAACAAATTTCGTTCAACTCCTAATTGATAACAACTGTAAGTAATTTTTTTTTTAATTCTATATCTCGGCGACATTGCGACTGCGTTGTTCTCTGCTTAAAATTAAAGTTTCAATTTTTTGTTAATTAATTAATAAAATTTTAAAACGATTATGACAGTTGAAAGTCATTGCATATTTTCAAAAATTAGAGACACTGTCTGAGAATGCCCTTAAAACCCTGATTGAAAAAAATTATTTGAAATGATTCAAAATAATTTGAAATGATTTAAAACAATTTGAATCGACTAATATATAGATATACACTTAGCATGAAGTAAATCATTTTTCTTAAGCAGGGGAGTAGTACAGAGAATAGATCTTACTTGTTTTGTAAAAAAAAAATTAAAATTTGTATGGTTAGCATATATATTGATTTACAAAAAAATTACAAATATGCCATGATCCGGAAGTTAGCAGGCAATTGACAACTTCAGGATTTTATTTTCAACAATTTAATTTAAAAAAAAAAATAATAATAATAAAAATATGCATATGTAGATAACTAAAAAAACTATAAGAGCAATGTTCTAAAATATTTGTTGTTTATAAATTTATCGTTTGTAAAAAATCAAAAAATTATTAGACATCGACTAATTTCAGTATCATATGCCAGCAATGATAAAAATATTTAAATAACTCAAGCAGCACAGAGTCAACTTTTAGAAGTCTTAAAGATGTCTTTTAAAAGGACAAGACAACTTTTTTTTTGTCTCAAAGTCATCTTTTTTTATATGAATACGACATGCAAATGTTGGTTCCGGAGACAGAAAAAATTTGTGTTGTTTTTCCTGTCTCATGTCAATTAAAATGTCGTTTAGATGACTTTTTTATTACTATTTGTAATTTACTTTTGGTCGTCACTTGTTTTAAGTCTATTAAGTAGGTATTGTTTCGGTGACAAATTTTTGATCGTTTTGTCAGTATATTGACGCCTTATTGGCAAGTCAAAAAGTAGCCTAAAAACTGATATCTTATAGATGTCACAAAGGCAAGTGTGCTACCTGGGAAGTAGATTTTCAGTTAAAGTTTTAAGTTATCTGGTGTCTGCTACATTCACACTCATAATTTTCAACAGATACTGAAAGCTATTATTTATATAAATCTGCTACAATAAACAATTCTACTTATTATTCAAATACGTTTATAAAGAAATCGATGATCTCAAAATTAAGCAAAATTTATATGATTTATAAATGAAAATTCATACCACATAATCCTGTCGTTTTTTATCAGTCTTTTCCCAAACAGGCAATTCAATTTTTGAAAATAAAAAAGATTCCAACGTTTCTCGTTTACTTTGGCCAGTGTCACTTGAAGTTAAATTATTTATTACCTCATCACCATTATCAGGAATCGGATTAGAAATTTCTTGAGCCGCAATGTTACAAAATAAGAAAACACTGAAATGAATTTAAAAAATGTATTAATAAATCAATAAAAAAACTTTATAATCTGATTATTGAACAAATCAATATAACCTCAAAACTAAGTTTCGGAGTTTAAATGACAATCAAACTATTTGCAATTAATTATTTAATATAATAATTGATCAATAAAATGAACAATAATATTTACTTGTTTATTAAAAAGATGATGAAAATAATCCAATTACTATGATGTAGCCTCATCTTCTCGAGCAAAAAGTCATGTTAATATGTAACCTAATGTCTATACTATGTATATGTATATATAGTCATTTATTTTTTTGAATTTATTTTAAAATAAATTAATTTTTAAATAAAAGTAAAAAATAACAATTGAAAGAGGCGGTGAGAAAAATACATTTAAACCACTCAATGTACTAATCAACCGAATCACTCACTACACATGAAATAACTGACGTGGTGCTGTGTGGTACTCCGATGAAAAAACTTCCGGTCAATTCTATGAAATAGTTTCATAGTAGAGTTTGAAAAATTTATAAACTTTTATTTATATTTATGATTAATTATTTAACTTATTTATTTTCCGTAATGTTTTATTAAATTATGGCGTATACTGTTTTATCTCTTTATAGAAACATTTCTTATTTTATTTATATATGTATATCATGTATACATAAATACATATGTATATATATATATATATATATATATATATATATATATATATATATATATATATATATCTAAATAAATTTCGATAGGTACAGAAGTCAGCTGATCGAAAAAAAGTGGAACCGTGTTATCTCTAAAATAATGTGTTTAGATTCTATTTAAAAGTTCTAATAACCTGAATAGATATATATTACAAATATGAGAATAAAATTTTTTGAATCGTAATGATTTTAATAAAAGTCAGTTTTTTAAATTAGATAATCTGATAAATTCAGTTTATAATAGATTAGTTTTATATTTCAATAATATACAATATTGACATAGTTTATTGTTTAATTATTTCGAGGTTAAAACAATAATGATTATAAGTACTTTATAACAATGAGTTAACTAATAAAATTTTAAAGGTGGCCTTGAACTCGCTAGTAATTGAAAACTGCTTTAAAAAATTTTGAAATAATAATTTTAAAATATCAGTGTCTTATGGTCATTCTGCTTTACCATCAAGCAACCAATGATTTATCATATCACAAATCACACTACGTTTATTATATTAACTGTTATTATTTTCTAGATGGAGCTACATGGTCCTTGTTACTCAGCCAGTAAAGCCTGGTAAAGCCGAGTGGTCTAAAGGTGATTTTTCATGCTGACACTTGACGCCGCTTTTTAGCGTCAAGTTCGGTCACGTGATGAGAATTTAACATGTGCGCCACTCAGAAAAAATGTAGCGATAAATTATAGCGTTTAGCGTCAAATTTGGTGTACATGAGTTGCGACCAACTTGACGATAAGTTGTCTCCAAGTCTTCTAGAAATTTGGCGACAATCTACTGCTGCAATCTGTCGAAAACTTTCTGAGAAACTTGTCGTCAACTTACAGTCAACGGTTACAAAAGCTGAAAGCTGTCGACAACTTTCTCAGAAAGTTGCCATTAACTTATGGAAATGTCAACTTGATGACAGGTTGCGGCAGTAGATTGTCGCCAAGTTGCAGCCAACTTGGCTATCAGGGGTCAAAGAATCAAAGTAACAGTCGATTTTATAACTAGTAATGTAAAACAAAAACTTATCTGATATTTCTCAATACTTATTTTAGCACTCACTACATTTATGAAATCACAAAGTAACAAATTAATGTTTTGAAAAGATCGATTATTATCAAAGCGATTATTGAGTGACTTTGACGCTTATATAACCCGGCAAGAAAAGCTAAACTAAATTTAGCTTTATCGCTACATTTTTTCTGGGTAGCGCTCATGTTAAATTCTCATCACGTGACCGAATTTGACGCTAAAAAGCAGCGTCAAGCGTCAGCATGAACAAGCACCTTAAGGCGCAAGACTTAGGCCACTCGAACTTGATCACTGGCCAGGCGTGGGTTCGAATCCCAGTGAAAGCCGAAAGAATTTTTCGCACATAAAGTGTGAGGTCTTTCGGACCTGAGATTCGTCCCGATACCGCCATTTGAATTTGATCTGGTTTTAAGTGAATTTGATTTGGTGTAAAAATTAACTTTGACGAAAAGTTGGCCGGATATGGGTTTACCCGAGGCCATATAATATATAAGTATATACTTGCCCTGACGGTTTTAAATCAGCCTGGAAACACCCTGGGAGTGGAAACACGGTGGAATCACGGTGGATCCAGGGTGGTTACAGGGTGGGTTTGTGCCATTTTATCACCGTGTATACACGGTGGTTACATGGTGTTTCCACGATGGTTACATGGTGTTTCCACGATGGTAACACGGTGTACCCACCCTGATTCCACGGTGTATTCACCGAGATTCCACAGTGTATCCACGGTGATTACGCGGTGTACGTGGAATCACGGTGGGTACACGGTGTACCCACCATGATTCCACGGTGGTTACACGGTGTAATCATCGTGGAATCACGGTGAATACACCGTGTAATCACCGTGGAATCACGGTGATAAAATGACAAAAAACCCACCGTGTAACCGCCGTGGATCCACCGTGATTCCATCGTATTTCCGGGGTGTTTCCAAGGTGAATCAAAACCGCGAGGGTGGAAAAAAAAAAAAAAGGCCAGTAAAGAACATAAATTCGGGGATTCCGTTCAGCCAATTTGTGGTGAAACATTATCCTCTTTCTCATTCAGAGAAATATTGGAATTATATTTGTTGCAATCGTAGAGTAAAAGGGAATTCAAAAACAATTATTCTTGGAGACAAATTCAAATTTTTATGATATAAAATTGCACGCCTCATAACGCGAAGCGTTTGAAGTAGTGCTCTACTCTTAACACGTCAAGATCAAGCGACTTTCTGGCCTTAAGAACGGTTTTCAGATAATTTTATCCCAGCTTTTGTCTGAAATAAAAGCTCTAAACACAAAATAAAGACACAGACCCGATGCTTTACTCTATGAACTAGCGAAGTGCACTTGAATTTTTTGATAACTTCCATTTGTTTACGAGAAAAGCTTGGACAAAGTTCCTATTTAATGTACAAGTGCAACAGAGATAGTACCGTTTATCCAGTTGAGTGCGAATAGAGAAACAAATGAAAACGCGTCTTAAAATGACTCTATTACGTTCATATTTCATCGGTAGGATAATATGAGTTCACATATATCAAAAAAAGACTTGAGAAAACTTATTTTATGTTTTTTCAAAAACATTTATTTTGCTAATTTGAAGAAAAAAACAGTTAAAAAAAATTTTACTTGAACGTCTGGATGTCTGTATGTACAGATTTTTTTTGTATGTAGTTGTAATAACTGCCAAAAAAATTATCGTATCGAGAGCGGTTTTTTTTTACTTTGTCCAGAATTTTCTCAAGATGAACCCTTTCGATATTCACTATTGTACTTTCTATAGTTTTTTTTATATTTAATTAAAAGTGATCATTGATAGCATTTTTATATACAAAATCCAGTATATTTCTTTTTCGTTGGTGCTACCTCTAACGGATATTTTTGCAAATATATACATAGATATATTCTGTTCTGACTTTTAAAAAATTTTTTTTTTTATTTTTTTAACGTCAAATGTTGACATAAACAGTGGCGTGGAAATAGCAAAAAAAAATTTTTTTGTTTTATTTTATAACTTAAAAAAACAAGTTATTTTGACTTCAAAATTAAATAAGCGTTATGAGGCATGCACGTTTGGATTTTCCAAACTTTTTTTAGTCTTCTGCACAGAAAAAAATGAATAGCAAAAGTTTACTTTACAAAAGTTTCGTTGAATTTTTCGTCGAATTTCCGTCAACTTCGGACTTTTCCATTTTTTATCATAATTTGAATGCAACTTGCTATTGAATTTGACGTAAATTTACTGCCCTAATTAGAATGGAAATTCACTTCAAAAGTTGACTAGAAAAAAGTTGTCGTCAATTTTCAGGCAAATTTAATGTCAATTTATCGTTAATTTGACTTGAAAAATTGTTAAGTATATTTTTACGCTCAAATTGTAGACAATTTTATGTATAAATTTGCTTACCTTCTGAAATGGTAACAATGAACATTACCGACTTTTTCTTTTTCGTAAAAAGTTATCTTTAAATTGAAGAAAAATTAACCGTAAATTTTTATTTTTAACTTTTGCTGTCAAATTGTCGGCAAATTCGGGCAGCAAATTTCAGGTAATTTCAACATCAAATTACCGTAAATTTCAAGCAAAAGTGGCTATTAGGGATATTTTTTTCCGTGTGTGTTAAAGTTCTAGAAAACGCTAAAAACTATCCACAGTTTAAAATCTTAATCGGCCAATTGAGTTGAACTAAAATCGTTTGCCGTTAATCTACGGGAAAAGAAAATCTAAATTGATTTACACAACTTAAAAAAAAAACATCAGCTCATTTTAAAATAAATCCAGATTTTATCAAGTAAGAATATCTATATTTTAATTACATTTGTTAATTTTTAAACTACAAAATATATTAAATGGACAATTTTCAATATATCGCATAATTTCTGGTAGCAAAAAAAAAGGTGATGCTTATCAAGGTTATTTATCTCTGTGTACCTATTTTTATGTTTTTTTTGTTCGAATATTTTATAACCTAAGGGTCAAATCTGATTCGAAATTCATTAAAACCTGTTCTAATTAAACAGATTAAATGTGCGAAAATAAAACAGATATTGAACTATCATTAAACTGCATATAAACTATTTTTCAAAATAAAAATACCGAGAGTAAATCACAATTAGATTTAACTTAAATTGAACCAACAAAAACCAGCTTTAAACTAAATAATTTTTTTTATTTACAAACATAAAATTTTTCGATTGGATTCAAATGAAGTTTGTAATCAGGGTTCATTTTTACAAAAATAGAGAATGTCAGTAATTTCATTCTAAAATTCTGACAAAAAAAAATGTTTCTATCGGCTCTTGTCAGCTCAAATCCATTAAACAATAATGAAACATCTGCGTTACACACAGATATTTGTAGTATGCACCTTCGTTATTGATAAAGGAAGTCTTTTGATTTCGAAAGATATCAACAATTTCGTATTATATGTGTATCCTTGAATTATTACCATATCGTATACTTTTTTTAAATAATTAACAACATAATTAATATTTATCGAATTCCCTGATTAAACAACTGAATTCGATCGAATTAAACAGAATTAAATTTTTAATTCTATTTAATTCAGATAAATTCTGTTAATTCGGTACCTAACTTAAAAATGGATTCTGTCTAATTCGGCAGAAAAACCAGAATTTGTCCGAATTAAAACGAATTCAGAGTAACAGTTAATCATTAGATTTAAATTTACTCCTTTGATATCTTACAAGTAAGAAGTGGTAATGAAAAGATATCGGCACACACCAAGTGAAAAAAAAACTAGCCAGAAAAATGTTCTTAACTCAAAAATTTACTTTAGTGATAATCATAAACAAATATATGTTTGTCCCTCATACGTATTTCTTTCCTCAGTGTATTATTAGATTCATGATTCAAATTCACAATTACTACTGACCAGCTGATCTATAAAAAAAAGAAAAGATTATAGTAATTATATTTTTTTAGTGTCCGTAATATTATTTGTTAATGGTTTTAAGCGATTTTTGAAATAAAAAATATAAATAAATAATAATTATGACGTGCCACGTGCTGTCAATCTTTCTTTTCGGTGAATGGTCCTGCAATAAGATTTAACTTCAAATCAAGTTACCAAAATCGTTCGTATCGAGTTACCGTATATGGACAAATGACCACTGAGACTGGCTGGGTGTACATTTATGTTGAATATTTGGGTCAACGATTATAACGAAGTATCCAATTTTATTGACACCTGCCACCAAATTCTCGATTTCCCTTATACATAAAAAAATTACTAGTTAATATTTGAGATAATAATTTTTGATAAACTAATATTTGGAAAGATTACAGTGTGAACATAAAAATAATCGTACACCTTTAATTTAAGTTATCATTAAAAAAATGATATGACCATACAAAACATAAGATGAAAAATTATGCTATAAAGGAATTTAAAATAGTTTTTAATTTACTACGGGGAAAATTAAAAATTTTCTAAATGTGGAAAGTAATTGATTCCAGTTCAACTTTTAAAATTGGTTTACTTAACGGATATTTACATTTACTTTTTTAAAATTAATTCTGACTAATTTTTTAAAGATCCTCGACCATATGTATGGGTATAGTAATTCTAGTGTTAAGTGAATTTTTCATATTAGTTATAAATTCGAAACAATAGTCGACGGGTTATCTAAATAATAAAATACAAATCATTTCTAACATTGATCCACATTAAACTTTCTTAGGTGACAGTAATTGATTACTATACATTTTTTTAGTAAAAATAAATTCAATCAAAACATATAATTGATAATGTTAAATAAATTTTGCACAGTTGACTCTATTAACCATCTTTAGATCTTCCCGTTATTTTTGATCTTGAAGATTTAATAGAGTTTTGAATCAAATCAGTCCGTTAAAATATGAAATATTCGAAAAAAAAGTAAAAAACGGTAATTTCTCAAATTTATTGTTGATGATATTTTTGAAATTAATGGACTGATTACAATATGAGTTATGCAGAAATTAAGAGAGGTATATAATTTTTAAAACGTTTGGTAAAATATATTCTAAGTTATTCAGAAAAAATAAGGAAAATTATATTTATAAAATTTTTCGTCCTCGATATCTTTTGAATTAATCTATTTTGATTTAGCCACACTATGGTATTGACATATTTATTCTGTAATTTTTTTATTTGTGTAATGAATTTTTTCGTATTTTAAAAGCATAGTATTTAAAATAACAAGAATTAAATAACCGGCTGAACTTGCAGACCGTTTCTAAAACATCATTGTCTTCGGTCTTGAATTTATTATCAAACATATTTTTGACCTTTCAAAGTTTAAAAATATTCTTAACATTATTGCATTTTTGAGGTTTGTAAGCACGTATGTCAATTTTGAATTAAGCATAATAACATAAGAAAAGATTTTCGTAGTATGGTATCTCACGAACTGTTGATTCCATTGGATTTATTAACTTCTCGCTATTAAAGTTGAAAATTTTTGGAACAAGAACATTTTTTGATTTTAGTCGAATATTCGATATTATATTTTCTAAAAATTATTATAAAAATGATGATGATAGACATCTGTTTATAATTTGAGGGATATGAGATCAAACGAACTTAATGTCCTTAACTTATTCTAAAGTTGAAAATGATGCACCTTACCGCAGCTGCTAAGGTCATTATTGTTAGAAATAGGAAAATCATCTTTTTGTCGTTTTCTCTATTGAACCGCCCATAAGTTTTACAATTTATTGTTTTCCCTTTTCAGTGCACCTGCCTTTTGAAAGATCCTGAGATTTTGTTTGTCTTTTTTCAATAACTAGTCTATAATTAGAGGCACATGGTTAATATAAAATTTGTATAGTTGATTATTTATTACTTCCACATTATAATAATTTTCATTGTCACCTTTAGCTAGTTGTGTAAAGGTAATGAATTCATCTTTCATTCTTAACGGATTTTCAAATTTTATTATATCTATACGAAAATACACTGGTCACAAAAATTAAGGGATATAAAAAAAAATCCAAATTTTTGAGTGATTATCAACATGCTGAAACTCGGTGAAAAATGATCGTATAGGAAAAATAGAAAAGACAAATTGTGCATCAAGTGTTCAGTTATTTGACGCTAGTCTTGAAATTTTTTTATCATGCACGGTTCCAGAGTAATCCTAAGAAAAACCGGCGCAAAAAAAATGTTCTAAATTTTTGCTCGTCTTTCAAAAAGTCTATAGGCTTCAAAAAATATTTTTTGATAATCTGACCTTATAAATATTTTAGTAAATTTTATGCCCTTTAATTTGCCGCCCTCAAAAAGTCTCTACGACGATTTAGCGCCGAGTTATTATTGATCAAAGCAAAAAAGTCCATTTTGGTTTTGAAAATGAATAACTCCAGATGTATTGGTCGTACAGAAAATAAAAGTAGGGTTTTGAAAACTGCAGAACATTGTCAATAAGGCAAATTTAGTGGCTTTTGATGGAAAAAATTTTTTTTAAAGCGATAATGTTTATTAAAAAACAGGTCAAAATTCGCATATTTAAGGATATATGGAAATCTTGGTATAACTTTGGATATAATAGATGAACAAAGGATACCATCGGTTTTTTTTTCAACCTCAAAGTGTCCTGAAAAAACCCTGAAAATTTCAAAGCGCTGCGATTTTTCTTTCTTAGTGTTCCGAAGCTTTAAATTTATCGATTTTGCCAAAGCGACAAGCTTTATTTCTTCAATCAAAGACAGTAATTATCGAAAAAAATTAAAAAAGGCCATTCGGCAGCCGAAATGGAAGTAGATTTTTCATTAATTATTGAATTATTTAAATCTGTAAGGTAGGCGGTGGCGTTTAAAGATTCATCTAAAGCTTATAAGATCAATTATATTTATGCTTGTCAATTTTAAAAAAATACTTTATTTATACTTTAATGTTGCGATTTTAAAAGTGTTACACGGCAGAAATCAAAATTGGAACAGTTACATGAATTTATTAAAAAGTGGAAAAACGAATGCAACAGCTAAATTTCAATAAATAAATAGGTAATTTTCGTTGAATATAAAAAAATACTACTGAAATATGAAGCTCATTAGATACGCTACATAAAAATATTAACAAGATTCAACTATTATGTATTACTTGAAAGTTATTAAATGAGAAAGTAAAAAAAAATGTTTTTTCTATTTTTCTGAAAATTTTGGAATTCATCAAAGTATTAGAAAAAATTATCTAAAGAGTAAGCAACATAGTTTAAATTAAAGCAAATCGAATAAACATAAAGATTCAATCACCAAAAATAAATTATCTCTTTAGGATCAAAAGTTATTTAAAGATAAATCAAGAAAAGTTGAATTTTTTGAAAAATTAAAAAATCTTTAAATGACTATAACTTTTAAACTTTTTGGCCGATTTAGCTCATCTTCGAACTGAACCGAGCTCTTTAGCTAAAGAGTATGCAAAAAAAATTTCATTAAGATCGGTACAGAATTGTGGACCAATAGTATTTTTGGAACCTACTTGACTCAAATAGATAGAAAATGTTAAAATTTTTGTAAAGTTGCGTCATGAGGACAAATGCAACAGTTAGATTTGTATAAAATCTACTAAAAAAATTTGAAGGAAAAAATATTTTTTTTTTTTTTTAAGAAAATTGATTTTTTCGATATTTTTCTTCCTTCCCAAAAAAATTTTTTATATATAATCATATAAAATTATATATAACTCGATTATATATAATCATATATGAAAAATGGCCAAATATAATTATATATAATTATATACAATTATATATAATTAAAAAATATTCTTGAAAAAAAAAAAAAAAAAAAAAAAAAAAAAAAAAAAAAAAAAAAACAATTAAATACCGAATTTTTGATTTGGTTATTACCGCGCGAACGCATTACGAATTCAGAAACAAGAGTTGATAGCAGTAAATGATGAAAAAATCCTGGACGTCTGCTGGGTTCGAACACAGCTCCTTTTGGCTAGTTGTCCTAAACGTTGATCACTGGTCCACATCACGAGAGTTCCAGTCATGTGCTTAATTGATGTATTTAGAGTGAAATGCCGATAAAGACAGAGTTCATAAGTTTTCGTTATGGATTTTTACAAAAACTCCATGAACTTATATGAAATTTTATAAAAACAATATTTGTCGGCTTCGATGATAATTATATACAATTTTATTAAGTTTCATCAAATTGTTTAATTTTCTGTTGTGATGTGAAATTTAAAAAAACTTATATGAAATTTTGGGAAACATTAAATAATTTCACAAAATTATATGAAATTCAACCGATTGAAAAACTGGGTACTTTCAATTTTTGAATACCATGAAAAAAAAATTCTTTTTTTTTTTAAACACCCTAATGATTGTATACAATTATATATGGGTATATGTATAAGATTATATATAATTATATATGATTCTATATGAAAAAAATTTCTCGCATGGTATTATATATAATCATATATAATTATATATGGTGCTACATATGACTTTCTCCGTTTAAATATTGTATTATATATGATCATATATAAATATATAAAATTATATAATCCTATATGGATATATATACAAGATTATATATAATTATATATGATCATATATAGTTATAGATGGCGCTACATATGACTTTCTCCGTTTAAATATTGTATTATATATGATCATATATAGTTATACATAATTATGTATGATTATATATAAACATTTTTTCTCGGGTAGTCAAAATATATGTCACATATATTTTTTTTGTAGGGCAAATATATATGATGAAATGTAATCAACATATATGTGCGATATATTTTAAATATATTTTCGTTATTTGGGCAGATCCTTGGTGTGTGTGTGTGTGTGTGTGTGTGGAGGGGGGGGGGCAGGGGGAAGGTTGGAGCAAATAAATAATGATTGAAAAATCTAACTGGTTCAGGCCGGAGTACCATCGGCACTAGCTCTCAGATTGTTCGATGGTAGCTCAGATCATTTTGTTGGGGGGGGGGGGGGGGGAAAGGAGCAGAAAAATGATTGATTAATCATTATTGTTCTGCTTCCTCCCCTTTTTTGAAAAAATGATCAGATCTGATCAGATATGAACAGGCGTGAGTCTTCAGGTCTGATCAGATATGAAAAATGACCGGGTTTGACCAGACCTGGTCAGGTATTTTCATGTCTGTTCATGCCGATTCGGCTAAAAAAATTATAGATAAAAAATGGCCCTATATAATTACATATAATAATGTATAACTATATACCATTATATATCATTATTTCTATAAAAATAAAAAATAAAAAATTCGGGCGTGTGCAGGATTTGAACCGTGGACCTCACGCTCGAATGTTTATTAACCCTAGACTGGTCAATGTATGAGCGTGACGCCGCACTTGATTCTATTATTTTTATTACAATTACATTTTCTTCAAAAATGGTTTGAAAAAATTTGACTTTGTTCTCAAAACATTTTAGAATATTTTAACAATTTTTTGAGCATGTTTAAAAACATAAAGTTGCTTGACCAGAGTCGTTAGTAGATTTTCACTTGCGGCGTTGCCGTTTTTGGTGTATGTCTCTTCTTTTCTACCTCTCATGTTCATGCGCAAACCGTTACCGGCTGTTATTGTGTTTGAAAGATCATGTGGAGGCAAATATTTACTTTTATTAATAAACACTTTGAAAGACTCGACGACTAAGAAAATAATTTTTTAATTTGTTTCTTGATTTAATTTATAATAAATATTAAATCATTCTTTTCTGTGCACTATTAAAATATTTATATCTACTGCCGAAGACATTAACCTATGTTTACGTGATATTGTTATTTATAAAAAAAATAGTTGAGTTTTTTTTAAGTTAAATAAAATTAAATACTAGCTAAATTTAATTTAAAAATAAGTTTGTTAAATTTGTTTAAATAACTAATTGTTTTAAACAGAGTTTAAAATTAATAAAAATAAAGTTGAAAATTTTTTTTCATGTTTGAATTTTTTACAATATTCCCACCAAAGTCGTTAGGTCGCGTTTGTTGACCAGTCTAGGGTTAACCTGCTACCCGTTGACCTGAGAGATTGACTTAAAAAGTAAGTTTCGTATGAACTTCAAGTAATAAAAATCTTATACGTGATAGATTCTTGGTCAACTAAATTTTATATCTTATAGGGGAGGGTGGGGCAAAGTGGGCCTCTTGGAGCAAAGTGGGCCTCCATAAAAATGTATGAAAGCCCACTTTGCCCCACCCTTCCCTGCATGATATATTTTTAGTCAACAAAATTTTATATCTAATTTATTAATTATTGATTTATAGTTATATGAAATTATGTATAAGTTATATATAATTATAACTACGTTAGCTATATATAATTATAACTAAGTTAGTTATATTTAATTATAACTAAGATTCAAAATTTAATTTCATATATCAGGCTGGATCAGACATGAACAGGTATGATCAGACCTGAGCGTATTGAACGCTTCAGACATGAACAAACATGGACAGGTATGGTCAGGCCTGAGCATATTTAACGCTTCAGGCATGGACAGGTATAAACAGGTATGATCAAGCCTGAGCGCATTTAATGCTTCAGACATGAACAGGCATGGTCAGATCTGATCATTTTTTCTCGGGCTGTCAGACCGGCATTATTCATAGCATGCTAATTTTTAGGGTAACTGTTTAAAGGTTAATAAGTTAACAATGTTAAGAAGTATATTGGTCTGTAAATTTTAAGGATTCGGAGTTGGATCAAGGACTTTAAACAAAATTTATTGAAGCCCATAGACCTTTTAAAGACGAGCAAAATATTGAAAATTTTTTTTTGCGGTGGTTTTCTTAGGGTTACTCCGGAACAGTGCATGATAAAAAATGTCAAGACCAGAGTCAAAAAACTGAACACTTGAAACTACAATTTGTCTTTTTTTATTTTTGTTGTACGAACATTTTCCTCCGAGTTATAGCATGTTGAAAATTACTGAAAAATTTACCATGTTTTTTATATTCTGTAATTTCTGTGACCAGTGTAAAATATATCTAAATAAGAAATGATGCGGCAATTCTTAATACTTGTATTAAGAAGTTATACTTGAGGATAATTTTTTACGGCATTTGCAACAACATTTTCGACATTACGTTAAATTAGAGTAATTAAAAAAAAACATCGATTCTTTGGCCCACCCTAATAAATACATCTATATAAGGGAAAAATTTGAGTACCGTCCATGCTGCTTTCATTTTTTTTGCTTGTAAGTTTATTCTATACATATTCGTTTTAGACGTCGTCATAGGTCTCGCATTCATCGTTATCTAATTAAAAACTCTAAAGATATAAATATAAAATGTATTCATCATAATTTTTTTCGCCAAATATATATTACATTTACTTTAGTCCACATATATATGAATACGTGTGTGTATATATTTCAAAGCGACTATACTCCCAAAGTCATAAGCCGCTGATAATTTGAAGCTCCTCACTTTCAAATCGACTTATAACTGCAACATCGTTGTATTTAATGCATTTTAACGGCGGGAGATCGATTCGCGCTACTTCATCGGCCTCGGTAACTTATTCGGTTCTCGCATCGTCAATCATGATTAAGATCGAACGACTTTTGCATTGCAACTGTACATGAAATGTAGACAGAGAAACTAAAAGACATGAGAATAAAAAATTGAGCGCATGCGCAAACGCAGGTGCATCGTTAAGAAGCTGGAAAAAAATTAAATAAACATTAAAGTTACGCGTACGACATGAGTGAAATTTTGTTGTATTACTTTTTCGTTCATTTCTCATTTGATTTTTAATTTTTTCGAAAGTATGAAAACGTGATCGGATTACGATTAAATTAAGATTTATATATATGTACTGTAACGAATGTAAAACTGATATCTATATTTTAAGATAGGCACAAAAATGAATATTTTTTTTCTAAATTACTATTAAAATATTGTGGAGGATGACAAAAGAAATCTTTTAAAAGTTTGAGCTCCTCATATTAATATTAAATATAATAAATGCCTTATTGCAGTTTGAGATTTCCCATTTAAATAAAAGGGGGAAAAAATTTTTTTTAAGCATTGATATCCTGTAAGTCGTAAACCGATATATAGATTAATAGGGCCGATGCATTATTTATTGTAGGAAATAAAACGCTATACAAATAAGATCTCATAATTTCATGATAAATCTGATTCTTTGAAAGTGATTTCATGTCAAAGTTGCATTCACAGTACACGGAAAGAAAAGAATAGTTCTGATTCCTATGCTAGAATAGTAACCATTACTATGTTATATAGTAACGAAGATTTTTGTGAAAATCCTGAATGAATTTGCTGAGAAAAATCTTTAGAAGGGTGGCAAATATATGAGTGACTTCTCATAGAACTCATTAATTCTTATAAAATCTCTATAGGAATGCATGAGAATCTATTGGATTCTACGAGTTTTTCTAAACAGGGTACTATGTCAGATAGTAGTCAGCGCCATCTGTAGAAGAAAAAAATCGGTCTATCAGTTGACCCTGCGGGTCAGCCTCAAAACTTCCCGCTGTTTTCAAGCTTCTTGAGCTCAAAAAATCGTTGTAAATTCATTTTCGAGCTCGAAAGTACTTTTGTATGCCTTTATTTTCGAAAAAAACTTTTTTTACCATTTTTTCTCCCAGCGATTGAGACGGTAAAGATGGCAATCGACGCGTTTTAGTGAGTTCTAAAGCTGATCAGATTTTGGAATTGATTTATCTAGTCGTTTTTGAGAAATTTCGAAAATACTATTAAAAAAAAATTTTTTTTAATTCTTTCGACAACGGTTTCTCTTGAACGATTGAACCGATTTTGATGTTTGAGGTGACATTCGACGCGGCTTAAAAAGTTTTAGAGACTAGTTGATTTTTGAATCAACCCGTCTAGCACATTACAAGTTATCCAAGAAAAAACATTTTGGAAAAAAATTTATTCTTGGAATATCTTTGAATGAGCCCTACGATTAAGCTCATTTTCGTCCAGCTTTTAGATATTGACAAGCCACGTCGAATGACACCTTTACGATCCAAATCGGTTCATCTGTTAAAAAGTTACATACATGCATACATACACACGGACATCATCTTGAAATTAGTCAGAATAGCTTTCTAGAACTTCAGAACGTCAAGATCTGTTAGAAATTCGATTTTCGAAAATCGGACCGAAACCAACAACTTCCCAAATTCTTGAAAATTTTTAATTTTCTTAGCGGGAAGTTAAAAAAATTGAGATAGCAGTGGGCCCTATCTACGTAGCATTGGCTACTCTTTACATTTCACTCAGCGCCATGTCAGATGTTACCCGCTATTATCTTTTATATTACACATATTCATATGATATAAATATCTATGTAAATACGTAAACGGCCCGTGAAAAATGAAACATATATGGCCATGTATGGCCTTATATAGCTCATATATGAAGCATAGATGGCCATACATGGGCATACCAACTTTTCAATACAGTCATGCATGGCCACGTATGAATCATATAAGACCATATATGGTTTTGGATGACCATGTATGCCCGTGATTAATTAAAAATATATGGCAGTTTATAGCCCATATACGGGCATTTATAGACATTAGAGTGTTTCAAAAAAAACCAACAATTTTTTTTTTATGGAGTACAAAAATTGAAAGTATAACTAGAAATAAAAATTTTGGCACCAATCCAGACTCTTAATAATGATATTAAGGTTTGTCTCAATCCATTTTTCTATTTTTCATTTAAATAACACGGGAAAAAATTTTTTTTTTTTTTTTAGAATTTTCTTGCTCCCAATCTAATTAACGGATTTTTATGCACAATACAATTTTTTGTACGAAATTGAACGTTCTATAAAAAAAGTCTCTTATCATTTTTTGATGAATCCCACTGTTCAAAAGTTATTTAAGCCTTAAGTCAAATTTATAGTAAATTTTGAGATTTTTTACTTTTCCGGCGAAACTATCAGTCTTATCAAAAATTTCATGAAAACTTTTTGTAGATAATTTCATTCCTTACAAATTATTATGAATAATGTTTTTCCAAATTCCGCATTGTTGACAAGTTATTCTCATTTCAATCTTAAGCTCTTAAAAAAATAGATTTCTGATTGATTTTGAGAGCTTGACATTGAAATGAAAATAACTTGTCAACAATGCGGAATTTGGAAAAACTTTATTCATAATAATTTGTAAGGAATAAACTTATCTACAAAAAGTTCTTATCATATTTTTTGATAAGACTGATAGTTTCGCCGGAAAAGTAAAAAAATCTCAAAATTTACTACAAATTTGACTTAAGGCTTAAATAACTTTTGAACAGTGGGATTTATCAAAAAATGATAAGAGACTTTTTTTGTAGAGCGTTCAATTTCCTACAAATAATTGTATTGTGCATAAAAATCCGTTAATTAGTTTGGGAGCTAGAAAATTCTAAAGAAAAAAATTTTTTTCCCTTGTTATTTAAATGAAAAATAGAAAAATGGATTGAGGCAAACCTTAATATCATTATTATGAGCCTGGATTGGTGCCAAAATTTTTATTTCTAGTTATACTTTCAATTTTTGTACACCATAAAAAAAAAATCGTTTGTTTTTTTGAAACACCCTAATAGACATACAGATTTTTTATATAAAAAAATTTGAGCTATTCCAATTACTTATGAATAGGATGTTGTAGTGTAAAAAAAATAGAAAATTTTGTTGATATCATTAACAGCATATTGATGATTATATTTTGATTTTTCAAAAGTGATTATATTCTTTTAATCTTACGTAGCACAACTAAACTTCGTTGTAACTGTCGGTTGCATAGCCTAGACGTCAAAGCGTCGGTCCCTCATACGGAAGGTCCTGGGTTCGAATCCTTCCAAACCGGGTTGCGGTCATTAGTAAGTCTAGCGTTTTTTCTCTGAATTTAAAATTTCTAATTCGACTAGGAATTCAATTATTGGCATATCTGATAATCTCTGTGACGCCAAAATAATTAAAAAAAGAACAAAAAAATCAAAATTTTTTTTTTTAATTTAATTTAAATTTCTATACATAGTCATGTCAAGTCATATATGGTCGTATCAAGCTATGTATGGTTATATATGGCCATACTTGGACAATTTACATGCATGACCATGTATGGAGCATTCATATAGGGCCATGTATGATTCATTTTCCACGCGGTAGTTGAATAACTCATAATTAATTTAGTTATGATAATAATTTATTTGTTTATTGTTATATATATATAACAATTTATTGTTATATATATAATAAATATATTTATTTTGCTCTCAACAAAAAAAATGTTTTTGCTCTAGCAAAAAAAAATACATAATTAACAAACATGTGCTGCGAAATATTATGAAAAATTAATTAGATTAAAAAATTTATTTATTGCAGGCAATCGCTTTACGTATTTACATATACAATTATATCATATGAGTTAATTAATTAATGAACACTTAAATTTTTAATTTTATTTTATAAAGCAAATTTTGTATAACTATTACAATAATGATTATTATCATTATTATTACTATTATTATTATTATTATTAAATTACAATTATTATTAATTTAATAATAATAGTAATTGTTATAATAACTTTATTGTTATGAATGGAAAAAAATTTGTTTTATAAAATAAAGTTTAAAATTTGATTGTTCATTAATTAACTAACTCATACACTGTGAAAAATTTCCAACAAATTTTACTATGGGCGCATTGCAATACCGGATCATAAGAAAACTGGTTCAAAATTTACAAGTGTCCCATAGTAAATGGCATGCGCAGATGACACGATTGGGACCTTTGCGCGTACGTTTACTATGGGACACTTGTAAATTTTGTACCAGTTTCCTTATGGTCCGGGGTTACAATGCACCCATAGTAAAATTTAATAGAAATTTTCCACAGTGTATGATATAATTATATATTTAAATACGTAAACGTAGTTGAATAAGTCATTATTAATTTAGTTATGATATTAATTTTGTCTTCGTTGTCTATAATAAATACCAGCGCCATTCCTAAAAAAAATTATTCAAGTCGTTACGAGAAAAAATATCTCAGATAGTACTCATTACTATCATACACAGAAGCCACTACTACGTTTCGCAGTAACTAGCAATTTTTTTTTTTTTTACAAGTATATACTTATATTATAAGGCCTCGGTCAATCCCATATATGGCCAACTTAGTCCAATTAGATTTTTAATACCAAATCAAATTCATTTTTAAACCGATCAAATTCATGGATCGGCGACGGGACGAACCTCAGGGCCGAAAGACCTCACACTCTTAGTGTGCAAAATTCTTTCGGCAACCGCTGGGATTCGAACCCACGCCTGGCCAGTAATCAAGTTCGAGAGGTAACCAGCAATACGTAAACATAGACGCAGGTGCTATCTGCAGATAGCAGTGGGTAATATGTTTAGAAGAAGCCTTTGCTATCTGACATACGAATGGCTGCAATGTACATAGAACTGAGTAACAAGTAAGAGTGTAATACGTAAGATAGTAGTGGGTCACATCTGACATGGCGCTGAGTAAAATGTAGAGAGTAGCCAGTGCTACGTAGATAGGGCCCACTGCTATCTCAATTTTTTTAACTTCCCGCTAAGAAAATTAAAAATTTTCAAGAATTCGGGAAGTTGTTGGTTTCGGTCCGATTTTCGAAAATCGAATTTCTAACAGATCTTGACGTTCTGAAGTTCTAGAAAGCTATTCTGACTAATTTCAAGATGATGTCCGAGTGTATGTATGCATGTATGTATGTAAATATCTGTAACTTTTTAACAGATGAACCGATTTGGATCGTAAAGGTGTCATTCGACGTGGCTTGTCAATATCTAAAAGCTGGACGAAAATGAGCTTAATCGTAGGGCTCATTCAAAGATATTCCAAGAATAAATTTTTTTCCAAAATGTTTTTTCTTGGATAACTTGTAATGTGCTAGACGGGTTGATTCAAAAATCAACTGATCTCTGAAACTTTTTAAGCCGCGTCGAATGTCACCTCAAACATCAAAATCGGTTTAATCGTTCAAGAGAAACCGTTGTCGAAAGAATTAAAAAAAAATTTTTTTTAATAGTATTTTCGAAATTCCTCAAAAACGACTAGATAAATCAATTCCAAAATCTGATCAGCTTTAGAACTCACTAAAATGCGTCGATTGCCATCTTTACCGTCTCAATCGGTTAATTCGTTCGACAGATGTCGTTGGAGAAAAAAAGGTAAACAACGTTTTTTTTTTCGAAAACAAAGACATACAAAAGTACTTTCGTGCTCGAAGAGCTCGAAAATGTACACTCAACGATTTTTTCGAGATTAAGGGGCTCGAAATCTGTGGGAAGTTTTGAGGCTGGCCCGCAGGGTCAACTGATAGACCGATTTTTTTTTCTACAAATGGCACTGACTATTATCTAACATAGTAGTCACTTCTATTTATTTTTTTCCGTGTAGCTACACAAACCATAATTTTTATTTAATATTGAAAATAGGGGTCCACGCATCTGCTGTTACATGGCGCGTCGAGGTTAGAATAAGACAGCAGCCACGCGGAACCCCATTTTCAACATTAAATAAACATTATTGTTTATGGAGCTAGAGTTCCGAGAGTCGAGACTTTTTTCATAATTTTCCTTCTCTTTAAGGATCTTTCTTTAGATTTTCGATATTGCTTATAGTTATTGAGTTATTAACAAAAAGCTAATATTCTATATTTTGTTGATGTTTTTTGTTGATAAACAATTGAAATTTTGATAAATAAAAAAAATTAAAAACACATCTTGCTCAAAATTTGATTTCGCATCGAATGAGCTATCACTCATATATTCGCCACAATTCTAAAGATTTTTCCCAGCAAATTCATTCAGGATTTTCACAAAAATCTTCGTTACTATGTATTATAGTAATGGTTACTATGTAACATAGTAATGGTTACTATTCTAGCATAGGAATCAGAACTATTATTTTCTCTCCAAGTACTATGAATGCGGCTTTGACATGGAATAATTTTCGAAGAATCAGATTTATTATGAAACTTGGCGATTCTTTCCTAGGTTCATATTTTTTTTCAATAAGTCAGTTAAGTGTTTCAATAACATATTATATTTCCAGACAAATTGCATGAGCCTAAAGAAACAATTTTTTAAATTCCCGCCAAGAAAATTTAAAATTTTCAAAAAAAAGGGAAGTGATTGGTTTTGGTGCGATTCTTGAAAATCGAATTTCTCACAAATCTTGACGTTTTGAGGTTCTAGAAAGCTATTCTGACTAATTTCGATTTAAATGATTTCCGATTATCTGTATGTATGTGTGTATGTACATATGTACGTAAATATTCTGTAACTTTTAAACAGATGATCTGATTTGGATTTTTGAGGTCGGGTTTGAAGCGGCTCATTAATTTTAACAATTTGTGAGAAATTGAGCGGTACGGTACGTTCAGAAATATTTTAAAAATAAAATTTCGTTTCAAACTTTTTTTTTTTTTTTGATAACTTGCAATGTACCCGATGGATTAATTTCCAAATCTAATCAACTCTAAAACTAAATAAGCTGCCTTGAATGCTATGCTAGTTATCAGAGTCGGTTCATTCGTTTAAGAGAAACCGTTGTCGAAAGAATTGCGAAAAATGGTTTTTTTCTACTAAAATTAAAATTCTTGAACTAATCGATGATGATGTTTCTTTGAACGTTAGTGATTAAAAAATTGCGTCGAATGTTACCTTGATCGTTAAAATCGGTTCATTATTTCCAAAGATATTGCTGATGAAAATTAAAAGAAAAAAAACAATTTACTTCATTATATTTTTTTCCTTATTGTTTATTACTTGGAAACTAAAAACAAAACAGTGTTAATTTTTAAGATTTAACGAACTCAGTCGTAACTATTTTTACTAAAACGGTATTTATTGACATTGAAGGACAATTTCACACCGTTCTGCAAGCTTTTATTAAAGCACCTGTCTTATAGATTTCAATTATTTTATAAAGAATTAAGGCGACCTATTTTTACTTCTTTTCTCATTTACAAATCTGTTATAAATATATATGCAGAGGTGTATTAAATGTGGAATGATTTAAAGGAGAAGAGTCAAAAAGTAGCACAACATTGAGGTGCTATAGTGTGCAGTGAATACGGTATGTATGGGGAAGGGAGTGACGAAGCGCACGTGGTGAAGGGAGGAGCAGGAGGCACGCGCTTGTCTCTTCGTGAGAGTGGCGCGTGCCGGCGCGTGCCCCATCCATTTCATGTGTACCCCTCTGCCCATTGGCGTAATTAAAGTTTTATTGTTTACCTCAAAATTCGCTTATACCCAAGGAATATGAAACAGTTTAATTATAATTACTAACCAACATTTAATAGTTTTTATGATGTACAATCATTAATTGAAAATGAAAGAATTTATCGAAAAATACAACTTTTTTTTTATTTGTGTACTTTAATAAGATGATCATTTTATGTTTAGATAAATTAAAAATTTATGATGCACAGTAACCAGAAAAATAATTTTGATAGAGGAAACAAATGAAATTGAGAAAAAAAATTGATTAGAATTTTGTTTTTGCAATGAAAAATAATTGCGGACGCCAATGAAAGAAGAGTCTGCGAGTCAGGCAGCAGGTAAATGGTTGTAAAAGCAAAAGGGGGAGTCTCCGTAAACGCGTTCCGGTTAATGCTTCGTTCATACCAGCATCAGGTTTCTTTTTGGTACGATCGTAAAGTTAAATAATAGTTAACGTAAAAAATATTGCAATTACTTATCTCTTTTATTATATTTATTTAATTTAATTTTTTTTATTAATAACTAATTATAAAATAAGTAGTTGACGATATATTAAACTGACTATCTATCTTATGAAAGTTTGACTGGTAGATTATGCGTAATTCATGATTCCCCATTAATATGTTTTATTTACTTCTTTTTTTTTTTTTTCGGTTAAGAATATTCAACCTTCTAAGACTACTAAAATTGTTAAGTGTTTTAAAATTGGTCTACTAAGAAAAAGTTACTGGAATAACAAATCATATTATTTGATTTATCTAATAATAATTTACCTACAGTTTCTTCGTTATCCTCAAAATTTTCGTCTATTAGAGGTATAAATAACTTTACGCGTTGCAAATGACGAAACTATAAATTATTTATATCTTATGCAACAATAAAATTTATTTATATATAAATACAATTTATAGATACAGATAATCGTTATTATCACTCGCTTTCTACACGGAGAGAAATGTCAAGTAAATATTCCTATGCAACATAGTAATGGTTAAATTGCTCTTTAGTTTGTATGAGAAGTCATATAAGAGCGGCGTGGCACAAACTATAGAGTAATGTAACCATTACTATGCTGCATAGGAATATTTACTTGACATTTCTCTCTATGATCATTATATTATTAAAAAAGTAATTTCTATAAAATTTATATATAAATTCAGTTCCTTTCAATTTTCAAGGAATAATTCTTTTACAGTCGAACATTTATTTTTACTGCATTATATGGACAATAGTATGTACAAGGATCTTGCTGATATACATACATATATGTATAGACATATATGTATGTATATTTTTTTTATGTATCGGTTAGACAATGTAGCTTGTAGTTATATTGCTACCCTATCGGAGAGTGTCATCTGGCAAGCAGAGAGGATAGGGACACATGGGTGCTCACTGTGTTTTTTATTCTGTTCGAAAACCTAGAAGGATAACGGTCAGAATCTTTGGTACTTGGCTTTATATAAACTTCGATTATCATTACTTTGATTAAGTATATTAGTTCCATAATATTAAAAAGTATTTACGATTTTACACTTCGAATTAAGAGAAATTCCAGGCTCCAAAAAATATATAAATTCAATAAATTTTACATTTGGTATTAAAAATATCAATGCTTGTATTGAGTAACCACTTAGTACCTTATAAAAACGTTTTTAAATCCTCAACTGTTACATTTCCGGCACGAATTGTAACGGTCACGAAGAGGCTATAAGGTTCTTTATGGTGCAAAGCTGATAAATTAATAATATAATGATATTTTTAACATTATCTAACTGTTTAAGATCTTACTATCACTTTATCTTTTTTAGAATCAATTTGTTTCCATAAATTAATTAGGCCAGATGGAAAATACCTTCATTGATTTTGAACCTTGTCTTTAATTAAAATAATTAGATCGGCAGGATGATTGAATTTTTTTCTTATTAAAAAAGGGAAAAATACTATTACTACGCTATAACAATTGCTATTAGAATATAAATAAAATCAGTTGAGAAAAACGCCACCTATTGACATAATCTAACGCTACCCGCATGGAAAAATATATTGTAAGTGAAAATTATATGCAACGTGTATGTGACAAATATAACGTATATGTACGCAAAAAAGATATGTTAACTAAATTTTATGTTAAAAAACAATTGCGTTAGGAGCAGACAAAGCTAGATTAATTCTTGAACTTTAGAAAATTTGCAAGGACAAAACTACATTCAATCAAGGACTTGTAATATTTTTATTGATGGACAACATTTGTAAAAAGTATTTTAAGTTACAGAATTGATTATGTTTTGTTTCCTATTTATTTAGCGTCTTTTGTTTAAAAATGTCGGCAGTTCATGAAAGTTTGACAGCTTTATTTTTTAGTTGTCTTAACTGAATATTTATACCCCGGTCAAAAATAAAACTTGATTTAGACTTGGTTTACCAAGTCGAAATTCGGAGCCGTTTTTTACAAAAGACAAACTCGACTTTCTTTTTACGGAGATATGTATACTTGGTCACGATTTAATATGAAAAAGTTGAAATCGAGTCGAAATTGACTTGATTTAAACTTATTTGACTTTAAATGTAAGGCAAAAAAGTATAAATAAGTCGAAATTGACTTCAACTTGAATTATAAAAAAAAAAAAACAAGTAAATAAAGTAAAAAACTATACTAACAGAACAAAAAAAAATTTTCTCAAATTACCTATAGATTATGTAGTTCAGCTAAACTCAGTTATCACTGTCGGTTTCGTAGCCAAGTCGCTAAAGCGTCGGTCTTATTTTTGATAGTAGGAAGCGCAGATGAAGTTTTTTATGATAATATTTTTTTTACATCAGAGCTTAACAAATAAGAGAAAAAGGAAATACTCTATTACATAGAAAATTTTAAAAAATTATTAAAAATAAAATCAAATAAAAATTACGTACACAAACTGCCAATACTACAGTTGGGAGAAAAAAGTAGTTGCGAGCTGCCCGTACTAGGGACCAGCAACTTGATAATAGTCTTAAGAGAAGCATTGGCTATTTTTTAAGTTAATTGCGGCCAAATTATAACATGTATGTAAAAGAAATGTAATTTATAAAATGCAAATAAACTTTTATAAAAAAAAAAAAAATAAAGCGTCGGTCTTATGTACGTAGGGTCTCGAGTTCGAATCCCACTAATGTGTATGCGGTCGTTCATAAATTTGGTGTTTTTTCTCCGAATTAAAATTCTCCCATTCGATTAGAAATTAAATTATCCGCAAACCTGACGGTTCCTGCATCGCAAAGATGATTGAACAAAAAATGAAAAAAAAAAAAAAACAAAAAAAAAAAAAAATTTAATTTAATTCAAATTTCTATCTATCCTTTTAAAGCGCACTGCATTTTAACCGAGTAAATAGTTGGGGCAATTACAAAAAACCTAATCAGGTTTGAGAATTCTTTCCTGATCATGCAGCAGAACGTATGCCCGATCGGGTGATTAACTGTCTACCCGATTATTTACCCGACTGGGCTCTTTTGTCGGGGCCATCTCAAAATGCATTAAATTCTAACCGGGCTAATAACCGGGGTGATTTCTCGGGCCCTTATTTTAAATCGGGCAAATTATATAAAACCTGGTCAGGTACCTGAAATTGTTTCTACCAGGGTTGAAAATAATTATAATAATTGAATTATTAATATTGTTAATAAATAGGTTGTAAGGGTCCAAAATCGGCCCTAATTTTTTCTTTCCTTCAGGCCCGACTTTGGACACTAAAGTGGTAAAAATGGAAATTTGTACCACTTTAGTGTCTAAAGTCAAACCTAATTTAACATGGGAATATCATCTACTTTAATCCCTCAAGTCCGAAATAAGAACTACCTTAGGAGGATCAATGTCAGCTTTAAGTTTCGACTCGGGTTAGCAAGTCAAAAATAAGGTGAATGACTATCGTCCTCGAAGTGAAGACGAATAAGTTCAAACTAAGGTCAAAATATACAAATAAGTTCAAACTAGGATAAAAGAATCTGTCTATCGGTTGACGCTGCGGGCCAGCCCTAAAACTTCCCGCTGTTTTCGAGTTCTTTAAGCTCGACAACATTGTTGTGGATACATTTTCGAGCTCTTCGAGCTCGAAAATACTATTGTATGCCATTGTATTCGGAAAAACCCGTTTTTTAGCACTTCTTTCTTCCACGAAATTTTATGAACGAATTACCCGATTGAGATAGTTAAGGCGGCAATCGACGCGTTTTATTGAGTTCTAGAGCTGATTAAATTTTGGAATTGATCGGATGAGTCGCTTTGAAGATGATCGAAGAAAACCGTTTTTCACCATTTTTTTCTCGATCGATTTCTCTCGAACGAATAAATCGATTGAAATGGTTGAGACGGCAATCGACGCGTTACATTGAATTCTTGAGCTGATTAGACTTTGAAATTGATTGATCTAGCTATTTCTGAAAAATTTGAGAAAAACTGAAAAAAAAAAAATTTTTTGTTTTTCTTCCATATCTTAGAGTCTATCTAATCGATCGATTTGAAATTTTCAGAAAAGTTGACGGCCAACAAACTCTTTTGATTGCCGCCTCAAAAATTTTAATCGGTCAGTTTATTAAAAAGATATTAAGAGTTTACATCCATCACACACACACACACACGGACATCCTTCTGAAAATAGTTAGAATAGCTTCCTAGGATCTCAAAACGTCGACATCTGATGAAAACTCCATTTTCGAAAATCGGGGTGAAACCAATAACTTCCCGAATTTTTGAAAATTAATCATTTTCTTAGCGGGAAGTTAAACAGTTGGAAACAATTTAATTTAAGTCGAAGAAGTCGAGATCTTATCGTAAAATCGTCGGCAAATCGATAACTTCAAAACAAAATAAGGTGGAGTGAGCCTGAATCAAGTTTTTTTTTTTTACCCGGATAGTATTGAATAAAAATAATAAAATAACTCTCGAAATATCGAGAAATTTTTCTTATTTACTGGATAAAATCGAAAAATATTTTAGCATTAGAAACCATCAAAATTCTTGTGACATCTTATTACGGAAGCGGATAAGCATGTTTTAAATATCAAGAAAATTGAAATAAATTTATATAAATCTAGATTATTATCTATATTATTAAGAAAATAAGGAAAATTTTGTTCCCGGCATGTCTGTATGATAGAATTGGTTAATGTTATTAAATTTGGTATCGTTAGAAAGGTTTTGACTTGAATTTGTGCCTTTTCATAGTTTCAACTCTTTTTTATTATCAATCATTAAGAAAAATCGATTTGTCTGTATCATTCGAATTACATTTCAATTACGCGAGAAAAAATACATCCTTAATGATTTTCTTTAAATAAATTAATATTCTAATTATTCTATCACTAAATATGACTGAATGTCACTGAATATATACTATATTATTTATATCGTGTTACTTATTCCAAAATGACAAAGTTTTATATTTTCATTTGGTTTCAGGAAACTTCTCAAAGCCAAAAAAGTGTGCACAGAAAAAAAAAGGATTCATTGACACAAAAAATCTTGACTCGCCCTAAGAAAATTTTTGTATTGAACTTATGATGCATAAAATTTCTTGGTGCAGATAGAATTTTTTGAGGCAAGACATCGTTTTCTTCTGAGTACTTTATAAAATCAGATGTAATATTTCGGTAGTCACGTAGTGACTGCAGGTTGCTCGTTATTATTATTATTATTATTATTATTATTATTGTTATTATTATTATTATTATTATTATTATCATTATTATTATTATTATTATTATTATTATTATTATTATTATTATTATTATTATTATTATTATTATTATTATTATTAATTTTTGCAATAATCTTGTTTTGAACTTTGAGTCTATAACTGAAAACCTGAATGAATTTAATATTAAACTTAGTTATGAATAATTTGTAAATAATACAATTAATAATATAATAGATACTTCAAATGAAACTGCACCTCTAGTAAAAAAAAAGTTAAGTTAAGATGGAATAAAAAACCGTGGATAAATGAAAATACTAATAAACTGATGAAACTGAGAGACCAAAGCTTTGTTAAATTCAAAAAAACTAAATTAGATTGTGAGTTCGAAAATTATAAATTCCTAAGAAATAGAGTAGTTAATGCATTACGTAAAAATAAAAAAAAAATATTATGAAAATCTAGTAGATAATAACAAACATGATTCCAAAAAAATGTGGAAAACACTGAAAAAATTGATTGGTAATAAAAAACAAAGTACGGAGTTGAGTGAAGTGGTATTCGATAATGAAATAGTAACTAGTCAACTTAGTATTACAAATAAACTAAACAATTACTTTGTGGAAAGTGTAGATCAAATTATTAAAAAAATTAATTGTACCGATTTTAATAAGAATGATTTTGTATGTATAATAGTAATTCGTGGGATAATTTTAATGAAGTAACATATCATGTTGTAAATAAAATTATTAATAGTTTCGATAGAAACAAGGGTTCTATTAATGATTTTAATTATAATATTTTACGAATGGTATGGGAAACAAACTAGTCTATAATTTTAAATATGATTAAATATTCACTTGAATTGGGTATCGTACCTGACGAGTGGAAAATTTCAACAATTATACCAATACCGAAAGTCAAAAATAGTAAAGATGTTAAAGACATGAGACCTATAAATACTTTGCCAATATACAAGCAAAGTTTAGAAGAAATCATTAAATCACAGTTGGAAAATTATGTTGAAATAAATAAAATATTATGTGACGAACAATCAGGGATTAGGAAGAAATTTTCGTGCGAAACGGCGTTACAAAATTCATTTATCAGCTGGAGACATGCATTAGACAAAGGGAAGTATATTGGTGTGGTATATATATATATTTCGCTAGAGCTTTTGAAACTATTAATAGAAAAATATCAATCTGTAAACTCGAAAAATAAGGTATAAAAAATACTGTATTGGATTGGTTTAAGTCATATCTGTGTAATAGAGAACAAAGAGTTAGTCGTAGTAATATACTTTCGAAAAATATTGACGTAAATAATGGTGTACCTCCCCTGTTTAGAAAATTTTATAGAATCCAATAGTTTCTCATAAATTCCCATAGACATTTTATAAGAATGAATAAGTTCTATGAGAAGTGCTATAGTTAAGTATAGGGCCTTATACCTTGGCTATAAGAATCTATCGGATTTTTTAAGCAGGGTCAGGGGTCAAAATTGGGACCACTATTATTTATACTGTATGTTAATGACATTATTATTAAACTTAAAAAAATGGGCATCGAGTGTAAAGTGTTTGCTGATGACATAAAATTATACTATGAAAGCTATAACGTTAAAAATGTTGAACAAAAATTAAATAGAGGTTTGGCAGTACTGTCGAAGTGGTTGAAGTAGAATCAACTTAAAATTAATTTAAATAAATCTGTACGGAAAATGAAAAATAGTAGTGGCAACTCTCTGAGATGGTACTGAGTACTTTCCGTAAAAAAAAATTTCAGAAAGTACTGTATGCTATCTAGACTGTATCCATTACTCTCTGGACAGTATTGGTTACTATACTAGACAGCAAGCACTAATATCTCATATAGTACACTCTTAGATAGTAGTCAGAAGCATTTGTAAAGTAACGAGTACTCTGTCGGAAAGTATAGGCCCGTTTCTAAGATATTACAAGATACTATCTGCAGATAGCACGTGTGTCAATCTGTAGATGACAGTGGTTACTGCGCAAGACAGGACTGTATACTTTCTGAGATAGTAACCAGTACTTTCTCAAATAGTTTTCAGGAATATCCAAGACAGTAAAAGTAAATTACGATTTTGAATTTATTATTTCATCAAATTAAGCCGAATCAAAATCAATTAATATTAATTCAAGGAATGAAGTCGTAATAGCTAATAATAAGCTATAAACAATTAAAGACTAATTGTGTCTAACAAATTTTTTTTAACATTCAATTTTATAAACCATATTAATAATAAATTAACTAAATGAATGAAGTTTTTTTTTGTAACGCAAATTATTTTTTGTAATTAGTAAAAAAATCTATGAAATAGATATTTACGTCATAAGGCCGTGAAGTGGCAGTTTTCTGACAGCGACGATATTTGGATATGAGCTTAAGGTTTGTGGCAGGAAAGTTCGAAACGGGCGTAATTTTAACATCCGAGGCGTAGCCGAGGACGGAAATTTATGCTCGTTTTCGAACATTCGCGTCACTAACATCAAAGCGAATATCGAAAAAAAGTCGTTGTCAAAATCGCCACTAAACGGCCGAATGACGTACAATATTTTTTGTTATTATCGCTCCATAAGTTTAACTTTTGAGGGATAGGAGGAAAATAATGACATTTATTTATTTTTTTTTTCATTCAAGTACTTGTAGGTGAATATGAGTGTGAATGCAGCAGACTTTAGACAAATTTTAAATTATTAATAAATAGAGTAAATAATTAATAAATTTAAATTTAAAAAAAATGTGCATTTAAAAAATTCAAATATTAATACGTGCATTTATTATAAATATTATTTTTTAAATTATTTACTGTATTTATTTATAATTTCAAATTTGTCTGATGTCTGCTACATTCACACTCATAGGTGAATATAGATATTTCTTAAACAAATAGTTGACTAATTTGTATTACTTGCTTTAAATATATACGCTGATAATTTACTTGTATTGTGTATTTATGGTTAATAAAATGGCGTGGTTATTATTTTATTAACATTAGGTCCGCTTCGTAATAAACTGCCAGCAGAGAAATAATTAGCGCCACTCCATCGTAACTAAGTTTAAATTTTACTCAAATTCATTGGTCGGTACACTAAAATGAGACTTTTTTTTTTTACGATCTCTCTCAATTTCGTCTGGGTGTAAACGAAAAGTTAGTAAAAAGAAGGAGGGGGTAAAACTTCACGGCCTAGGCCGTGAAAAAAAGACGATATAGTAGAGTCTCTACAAAAGAGTCCCTTTACGGACGCCACCCAGCGCTCAAAAGTTGAACCTTTGGAGCGAGTATTACAAAAAAGACTATAATAAACACAAATATGCCGTTCTTTTCTATAAAATCAATAACCACAATTATAAATATTAATTTTTTATCCAACTGTTTTATGTTGCACGCCTTGAGCGCGAAGCGCTGAGGCTATGCTCTATATTCGCCTGAAAATGAAAATCTCGATTTCGTCATATTAAATTGTTTCTACATTTATAAATACACTTAAATGATACAAAAAAAATATATTGTTATAAAGAAAAATGATTAAACAACAGATTTTATACATTTTTACGTCGACTTATTACGATTTCTCTATAAATTTTGTTTTTAGTGACTTATAGCGTTAAATTACTCAGGAGTCATGGGCTAGTAAACACTATAACTTCCGAAAAATACAATATTTCAACTTAATTTTTTGTTTTAATATCTTCGTATAGTTGATGCGAAGACCCCTTTTGCAAATGGCAGCTAAATATCGTATGGTTTAATTATAATTAATATTTTTAGATAGGCTTCACACGACAATTTCTACCCTTTGAGCAGCCATATTACTTATTTTTTTAAATATACATTTATTTCAAGAGTGAACATAGCCAAGATTATTTATTGTATTCTTTGTTTACTTATCGATTTCTATGTATCGATTATTTTTCGATAGTATCGATAGGTGGCACGGAACATACCTATACTAAAGTATACATATTAGCAGTTGGCGTTTCTTAGGTAAAATGGCGGGCTATTTATTTAAAAACTTATAATCTAATTTAATTTTTAATTAACAGTCGATACAAAAAAATATGTTAAAATTCAAAATAATATAACGGTTTCCAATGAAATATTGTTGTATCTGTAATAAACTTTTAACTCACTTGAGTATCATTCACATAAATGCTCAAGGCATGCATTTTAGGATTTTTCAAACTTTTTTTTTTATTTTTTTATTTTCTTTCTATTTTATTTTCGTTTATTTTTAGAATTATTTTTTTCCGGCTTTTGCCGTTGCTCTCGTAGTACAAGGTTCCATTCGGGCTTCCGATTTCACCCCCTCTCTTTTCATTCTCATAGTATCGGTCTTCTCATCATCGTGCATCTAATTGATTGCATCCTTGTCTGTACTATGAACAACTGATTTAGTCGATACAGTATTTAGTTGTTCGAATTTTTATATGAAAAATCATCAAAAAAATTTCAGCCGACTCACGGTCTCGAACCGCGCCGAGCTTTCGCGAACGGAGTCCAGTCCCTGAGACTAAGAGTACTCGGTCATCGCATGCATATGAGAATTGAAAATTATTTTCGTACTTCAATGGATTACGGTAGCACATGAAATTTTACTGCATCAACCAATAAAATTTGCTAATGCTGATACATACTTTTTAAAAATTGTCGTAAAGTTTCTTATTGAAAGGATTTTACAAAATGACGTTCTAATTAAATTTATTATTTTGTTATACTTTATATTTTCATTATTTGAGACTTTAATTTCTTATTTTACAAACGATAGATATTTAAGCTTTGACTGTTGATCATTAAAGTTTCATTTTTTTAGTATTTACTTTGTCTTTTTTATAATTTTAAGCATTAATTTTATCGAATTAAATTATATATTTTAGCATTCAATTTATAATTATTATTTACTAAATATTGCAATTACGATATTACTATTTGAATGAATATTATTAATTGCTGAAAATATTATAATTATTAGACATTAAGTTTTATTTATGACAGTTTCTTTTTGTTCGTGAATATTATATTCCTAAAGATATTGATATTAAGAAACGGACATCTGGATTTTATGTGTCTTTTATTATGAAACTCTGTACAAAAGTCGTCAATTAAGTATAAACTGCTTCATAAATTGCCATTATTATTTATACTCCACAGGATTGTCTAAAGTTTATATAAAGTTTACAGAAAAGAAGGAAAACTTCATAATGATTTTTGTGTTGTATACTCGTGACACAGTAAGGAAAAACAAAGATCTGCATTAAAGCAGCGAGAAAGTGAGCAGATAATTTTATCTGACATGTGCATTCTTAAGACACGTAGGTTTTGACCACACACGCACCTTCTTCTACCAAAACTCGATCTTCTTTGCAATAAGACAAAACGTTACCCTGCAATTACGCCTTTCAACCCAGTCACTGTACATCGAAATGTGAAATCAAGCGTTGCAAGTGTAACGGTTTCAATACGGCTATTTCGAGAATGAGTTAACTTCACTCAGCAATGAACAAATATCATAATCAAAATAATAATAAAAACATTCAATCCTGATATGATATCCTTGTTCAGTACTATCCCATCCTCTATATTTATACGTTAGCGTAATTATATTTAAATTTATATTTTAATGAAGGTTCAAAAATACTTAGGCTGATTTCTGAATTATATATTTCTATGTTATTTACTAATCCAGATTATAAAAATCGTCTCCTTATATGTAATAATCATTTTTATTTAATCATACATGTATGCTAGGGTACGTCATTTCGGAGCAAAATTTTTTCTTTAAGTACACGTGGAAAAAATCATTGTTCAACACAAAAAAAAATTTTTCGCGCAAGAAAAAAAAATTCTATGCAGATTACAGACCTGGCTCGTTATAAAATTCGATTTCCCATTTAAATAACACGGGAAAATTTTTTTTTAAGCTTTGAGTATTCTTAACTTGTTAACAGAGCAATCGATTAAACATACTAATATATGTTTTTGTAGGAAATTGAACGCTCTACAAAAAAGTCTCTTATGATTTTTTGATAAATCCATCTGTTCAAAAGTTATTGGAACTCGAAGTCAAATTATAGTAAATTTCGAGATCTTTCTATTTTTCCGGCGAATCTATCAGACTTTTCACAAAACATCATAGTATCTTTTTTGTCGACAATCTTATTCCGTACAAATTATTTCGAGTATAAATTTTTCAAATTCCGCATTGTTTTCTAGTTATTTCACACACGAGCACACACGCACACACAAGAGAGCACACAAACACATACACACAAGCGCACACGCGCGAGTGCACACATATGAGTGCACCCATGCACACACACACACGAGCGCATACACGCACTCAAACACACATGCACACACGCGCATACATATGTGCATCTATTCCCAAAGTAAAATATTTTAACATCGGAAAATTACATTTAACACCGCCAATTTTAACACCTACACCGCTTGGACTTACCCCGGTGATTCTTTACAGTGTATACGTGGACTATATATTCTTTGAAACATGCTTTATGTTATGAACAACATCAGAGTTACGATGAAAACAATTATTATATCGTTCCTAAAAATTTAATTATGTATATAACGAAATGTACTATAATTTACGAATAATATATATAATTGGTATTTAAAAATAATTTAAAAATTTATATTACCGTGTCTAATAGTTCGATCAATTTAATACCTTGTTTTTTATTTTATACTTGTTAATATATGATATTTTTTATCAATTTTCATGAAGAATTGACATTTTTTGTGTTTTATATGCTTTTCAAAATTAACACTCCAAGCGGACGCAGTCTACCCCGCTTTTACTCTGATATTACATCGGTATCACTCTGCTTTTCCACCGGTTACCCCGCTTTTACACCGGTATTTACACACCGCCGAATTACGCCTCCTACACCGGTGTAATTTCATTTTAACACCGGGCAGATTTAAAATGAGCCGATTTTTAACACCGCTCTTTTTACCGTGTAGGAATTTCTTGTAGGGAATTTAGTTTTCTATAAAAAAGTTTAATAACTTATATCTGTAAGACTATTATTTTAAAAAATATATGAACTTAAAGTTATTTAAATTTTAAATTTTAGCTAAATTTCGGGGTTAATTGTTTTATAATTCAATAATATTTATATTTTTAGTAGTTTTTCGTGTAATTTTAAAATTAAACAAAGTACAGAATAACAATATAATTATACAGAGAGTACGTAGATCATTGCATCACGGATTTTTTATTTCTTCGAGTTATTCTTTAGTATCATAATAAATATACTATTAATGCTCACGCGATCGTATACGTGGGTCAGCGCAGTGGATAGTATCAAAGACTTTGAATCGGACGGATGCAGGTTCGAGCACAGCAGTCATCGGCATTTTTTCATCAATCAAAATTATGTATATATAATTCCTCTAAGCAATGCTTCTAATAAATCGATTACGTTTCGGATCTAATTAAACTTATTTTATTTTTTTTTTTCGCAATTTGACATTTTTAACTTTCCGTTACGAAAATCGATGATTTTCAAAAAATTCGAAAGATATTCACCCCGATTTCCCAAAATCGAGTTTTCATCAGATGTCGACGTTCTCATGTCCTAGGAAGCGATTCTGACTATTTTCAGAATGATGTTCGAGTGTCTTTATGTGTGTGTATGCGTGTGTGTGTGTGTGTGCGTGTGTGTGTGTGTGTGTGTGTGTGTTTGGAGGTGAACGCTCTATAACTTTTTAATCAATGAACCGATTTGGATAGTTGAGGCGGCAATCGAAACAGCTTGTTGGCCATCAACTTTCCTGAAAATTTCAAATCATTTGATTAAGTAGACTTGAAAATATTCGTGTCTTATGAAAAAAAAAAAAAAATTTTTTTTTTAGTTTTCTTTTGATTTCTCATAAACGACTTGAACGATTATCTCTAGAACTTAATAAAACGCGTCGATTGCTGTCTCAACCATCTCGATCGATTAATGTGTTCGAGAGATATCGTTTGAGAAAGAAATTCAGAATTCAATAAAACGCGCCGATTGCCACCTCAAACGTCCAAATCAGTTAATTAGTTCAAAAGATATCAGCGTTGAAAAGTTAAAAAAAATAACATTTGATGTTTTTTTTCCGGATAAATCATAATATAATGTGCTAAAATGTGTCTGAAATCATACCAACTCTTTCTCTTTATGATCTCTTTCGATCACGACAGTGTCATCTAACTTGTTCTTTAGTTGAAATTATATTATCAACAAAAAATATTAAAAACATAGTTTTTAATATTTTTCTCGGGTATTTTACATATTATTGTTCTTACTTCAGTCAAAACTCATTAAAATCTTGATTTTGATCACTGACATTGATTTCTGTCTCAATACATTTATTAAATTGAACATAATCGGGAATAAAAGTTTAAAAACCGCTTATTCATTAATGATTTTCGATTCTTAAATTTTCAAAGTTTAGCATAAAATGTTACTTGCTAAAGCTTTTTAGAGAACATTTCAAGATAGCGGACCGATGCAAGTGTAGTATTTGTGATGTAATTATAAAAGAAAATGTGCCCAGTATACAATGTAGTTCTTGCACAAACTGGTTTTACAGTAAATGCTATGGATTTAAAAAAGCTGATTTTAATATATTAGCAATCAGAATTTAAAAAACTGGTGAACAGTGGAAATGTGAAGATTGCAAAAGTGAGGTTAGTGTTGTGTTGGCTGAAGATAAGGACGATGATCATGATAATAGTCACAGTAAAAAATCTTGATGTTATGCTCAGGAAGCATTTTTCATCGTTCAAAAATGATATAGATAGCAGCCTTAATTCAATAAAAAATGACATCAACAAGCTGTCAAAGGACAACAGAAGAATATTTTAAGAGAATGCTAGACTAAAAAACAAAGTCAATGAATTGGAGGTTAAATTAAATAGTTTAGACCAAAATAATACATTTCTTGGAGTAGAATCTGTGGTTACTGAAATCAACGAGAGAAAAAATCGCTCTATCAGTTGACCCTGCAGGCCAGCCCCAAAACTTCCCGCAGTTTTCGAGCTCCTTGAGCTCGAAAAGATTGTTGTGAATACATTTTCGAGCTCTTCGAGCTCGAAAATGCTGTTGTATGTCATTGTTTTAGAAAAAAACCGTTTTTTAGCATTTCTTTCTCCCACGATATCTTACGAACGAATTAACCGATTGAGATGGTTGAGGCGACAATCGACGCGTTTTATTGAATTCTTGTGCTGATTAGATTTTGGGATTGATCGAACGAGCCATTTCTGAAAAATTTGAAAAAAACTGAAAAAAAAAAATTTTTTTAATTTTTGTTTTTCTTCCATATCTTAGAGTCTATTTGATCGATCGATTTAGTTTTCAGAAAAGTTAACGGCCAACAAACTCTTTCGATTGCCACCTTGAACATTTTAATCGGTCAGTTCATTAAAAAAATATTGAAAGTTTACATCCATACACACACACACACACGCACGCACACAACACACACACACACACTCGGACATCCGTCTAAAAATAGTCAGAATAGCTTCCTAGGACCTCAAAACGTCGACAGCTGATGAAAACTCGATTTCCTAAATCGGGGTGAAACCAATAACTTTCCGAATTTTTGAAAATTAATAATTTTCTTAGCGGGAAGTTAAAAAAAGAGAGTCAAGAGTTACTGCATTAATGTACCTGAATCGAATAAGTCGGAAATTGATTAAAAAAAAAAGGATAATGAGCTAGCAGTAATTCAAGCTGTTTCTGAAGTGCTTTCTGAGCAAGGTGTTAAGATAAAAGTCTCCAGAATAGGAAAGCAGCAGAATGGCAAGACTAGACCAGTTATAGTGGATCTTGGATAACCATCTGGAGCTAGGTCAATATTGATATCCAAATCAAATGTTGAATCTGGCATACGATTTAAACCTGATCTGACTCAAGGACAGCGTGAACACCTATCGAAGCTAAGGAATGAATTACAGGAGTTTAGTGCTAGGGAAGATAACAGTAAAGCCATCAGATATATCAGTGGCGTTCCTCAAATAGTAAAAAAATTAAATTTTCAGTTGGCCAAAGAGAGATTGTCAAACAACAATCATAATTAAATATATATTATCAAAATGTTAGAGGAATGCGAACGAAATTGAAGGATTTCGTCATCTCGTCAAATGCAATACAAGATGTGATATGTGTTAGTGAATCTTGGTCTAATGAGACAATCGCAGATGGAGAGTGTATTTGTGGTTCTTACAATATAATTAGAAAAGAGTTTGGTTACTAGTACGAAGAAAAAAGACGGTGGAGTTTTTATAGCTGTCAAAAATTGTTGGGAAGCAGAAGAACTACCAGTATCGAATGTTGAACTTGAGCAGTTATTTGTTAAGATTAAATACGGGCGTGACATAATTATTGTTGACTGTGTATATTTTATACCTGGCACAAGTTGGGAACTATACAACAAACATTTCTTAGAATTGAACTTAATTATATCGAAGTATAATAAATGTAAAACAATAATTCTAGGTGATTATAATTTACCATCAGTTTCAGATGAGTATCTGGAAAATACTAATAAAATCGACAATAGAAGGATTTACGAGTAGATTGGAATGAATGAAATTCAATGTTTGGGTTTAAACCAATAAAACTATGTCTATAATAAAAATAATAAGCTGCTTGATCTATGTTTTGCTAATTCTGATAAATCAGTTACAGATTACCCCACCATGCTTCCACCTGATACACATCATCCAGCACTTAACATTGCTCTAAACATTCAATACAGTCCTCGAGTCAACACAGAAGAGTATTATTACTACAGGTTAGGAGACTATGGAGGACTCAACAATTATCTCCTTAGGATAAACTGGATCCACATATATGAAATGGAATTCATCAATGATAAGCTAAACTTGTTCTATATTATTTTAAAGGAAGGTATTGATCAATATGTGCCTAAGCGTTACAGAAAAAACGGTAAATTTCCTATCTGGTTCAATACTAGATTAAGACAACTAACAGCAAGAAGAAACTTTCCCATTAACGATATAGACCAAATGGTAAAGTGGTAGATTATGCAGTATTTAGCAACCTTAGGAAGGAATGCAAAACACTCAGTGAACATTGTTATAATAGCTACATAAACTCAGTTGAAAAGAACATCGATCAGAATTCTTCACATTTCTGGAGATTAAATTATTTTCGTGGTACTCTTACCAGTTTTAAATCGAGAGCTAAAGCTCTTATAAATAATCAGTAATTATAAAAATTGTTTAAGTGTATTAATATGTCAAAAAATTCTAAGTGTAATTTTCTTTTTACTCTTGTATTGCAAATAAGCCAAAGCATCTGTAGGTATCACTTGTAAATTGCAGAAATGCGTTAAATAAATAAATTACAACAATGTAAATATGATATGTGTTAGTCCGTTCAAGGTATCTGTATACGGTACATTTAAATAATTATGCGCAAAAAATCAGTGTTCTGAAAAATTTCCTTATTAGATTTTTAACCATACCTGCACCGAAAGTTTAAACTCCTGCCCTTTTTAGAGAGAAGAACGTCGTTCTATTCTTTTATGAGAGAACAAATCATTAAAAAAAAGCGCATGTGCCATTTTTTCCACAAAACAGAGCCAAAAAATTAATCTTTCAGGTGCAGACCTGGCGAAAAATCGTATACACACCACGGACGAAAGTAGAAAATCCCAATCCAAGTGTTTGCCACTTTTGCATTCAGTTCGGGCAGGTAATTATACACTCGGTTTGAAATGTCGAAAATAATAGTCGAATTTTAGTAGATTCTTTAGAGGGACCATTTTGTCCTAAATTTTAATTTTTTATTTTTGGAGCATATTGATTACAAATACATGGCAGAAGACTAGAAAAAATAAAAAGGGTAAAAAAAATTAAATATTAAACTTTTTTTTTGGGGGGCCCATTAAGCCCCAAATTTAAAGATTTTTAATTTTTAATAGACGCGGCATATTCAGAATAAATTCATAGTAAGTGGCTAGAAAGAAGTAAAAAAACAAGTAAGAACCACTGAGAATATAAGCTTGTTTTTTTAAGGGGTCCATTCCCCCCCCCCCCCCCTTCCCCTATCTGAAAATGTTAGATTTAGGTTTCGTGACCACTCATTTGTTTGGATTCACATAAGCGTCTTTAATTTTCTGAAATAAATTCTTTTCGTAATGTATTCGTTTTTCATTTTTTTTTTCAATAAATGAAATCGTTTTCGTACAAAGTTTTTTTTTGGCGCAGATCTTATTTATTTGACAACAATAATTGCGGCAGGTTTCCACATAAATTATTTGTGATATAATGTAATAAAGAACGTGATATAGCATATAACGTGGTAAAGTACAGCAGATTACCGTGCGACTATAAAGGGAGTTCTCTTTAGGTTTGCACCTGAGCAAGCTTCGTGACGACTGACAATTGTTTTTTTTTTATTCAAGTATGTCTTGTTGAAGGCCATTTGGATTTCACAATTATAATTATAATATATATTATTTTTTACTCAAAAATATTAAATTTAGATCAATAACTCGTTAGCTGAACATTTTTTACATATTTTGACTCTACATCCTTTCTTTTCATAAAATACTACACTTATAGGAATAACCATCTTTCTATTTGAAAGAATGTAAATAGATCTTGAAACATAACAAATTTATGTTATTCGATTACAGTTTAATATGTAACCGAGTCTTATGCATTTCAGGTTGAATAAATTAGCCTTATTATACATAATTGACAAGAAATGAAGGAATACCTTTTGTTGATAAATATTTTTACTTTTTAAGATTATGAGCATTGATTTTTTCTTCTTATACTATCCAGCTTATTTTAATAATTTGTATTGATTCTGCTAATAATAATTATCAAATCAATTATATGGTCATAAGAAATAGTGATTTCAAATGTATTAGCTGTGAAAAAAAAAAGAAATATTACTTATTCAAGAAAAAGCATTCACTACAGAATGTTAGTGTTTGAGAAATTTCATATTGTAAGGAAAAAAAATAAATAAATATCTGCGGTTTATATTTACGTAAAACATGACTAATTAGGTCATCTTAGTATTGGATCAAAGAAGCACCTGACGAAGCGTGCGTCGCATCATGCATTTACACATGACGAAGACTTCGAGTTTGAAAAGTGGTGCACAGAAAAAGATAGGATAAAAAAGTTGTAACAAGAGTGAGAAATAAAACAGATAAAAACATTAAAAGAAAAGTGATAGACAGATATAAAATGAAAATATTTACAAGGCGCTACGGCACCGTAAGTTTAATAAGCAGTTTTATTTTCTGTTTTAAAACTTACACAACAGATTACAATCAAGCGCAAATTTCAATATAATCAACTTAATAGTTAGTCGCGCACGCGCATGCGCAGGTGCATAATTCTTTGTTCATACAATATTTATTTATCTCGCCATAAAGTCTGAGCTCCTTGCGGCCATCCATAATGCAAATAGAAGTACAAAAATAGCATATAGTATTAAGAGATTGATAAGTATAACAGAACCAATGCTCGAATCTTATTTCCGTACACATTACTTGCAGAAATGAAACGATAAAAATAAAATTTAGAATTTTAAGATGATTTTCAACGAGGTATAACCCCGCGAAAAATCACAGTAGAGCAAAAAAAAAGTGAACTAAAGTTTTAAGATTCTAATTTTCATATCTCGAAGTCTAAAATTTTTATTATTATCGGGTTTTTAGTCATTATAAGAAAACCAATGGAAAAAAAATGTATCTGCTTTTCAAACGATCTACTTGAATAATTTTTTTTCCAGTAATTTTACATTACTTTTATTTTAGATTAATTACCTATTTAATTTGAGAGATTCAGAATTTCTGTACGATTATTTTTCGCTGAGTTATTGCCATTGAAAGCAAAAAAATCATTTTTGGGTTTGTTGATTAATTATTCTATCTAAATTTCTCATAGAATCCACTCAAATGGTTTAAAAGCCGCATCGAAACCAATAAGTCTCTTTGATTCTATGCGATTTTTGACCCATTTGAGTGGACTTTATGGGAGCTTTTGGATAGGGTGCTCGTGAACTAATCCTGATTAACAGAAACGATTCAAATCGATTCGAAACGATTAAAAAAAAATTTTTTTTAATCGTTCTAAATACTTTTGAATCGACTTAATCGACATCGTTTTTTAAGAGTGAATGAAAATAAATCGTGTTGAATTGACGTACCCAAAAGGATTACAAAAGATTTAAAACGATTTAACCGCGTTTGTAGGGAATTAAATGCTCTACGAAAAAAGTCTCTTATCATTTTTTGATAAATCCATCTGTTAAAAAGTTATTGGAACATGAACTAAAATTTATAGTAAATTTCGAGATCTTTTTACTTTTCTGACAAAACTATCAGATTTATCACAAAGCATCACGCAATCTTTTTTGAGGACAACTTTATTTCCTACGAACTAATTCTTTTAAAGTTTTGAGAAATTTCGCAGTTTTTTCTAGTTATTTTCATTTTGATGTCAATTTCTTAAAAAAGTAGTGTACTGATCGATTTCAAGAGCTTGACATTAAAATGAAAATAACTAGAAAACAATGTAAAATTTAAGAAAACTTTACTGAGAATAATTTGTAGGGAATAAAATTGTCTACAAAAAAAAATTTATGACTTTTCGTGATAAGTCTGATAATTTTGCCGGAAAAGTAAAAAGATCTCGAAATTTACTATCAACTACCACCTAGGCTGCAGCAGCAGCCGAAGTAGTTCGTTGTTTGCCACGAGATCCCGCCTACCACTTGTAGTGTCCCGGATAAGAGACTTATATCAGAACTGTTATATTCTAAACTCGGAAGCAATTCTGATACAAGTACTTCTCTGTCATTTGACAGAGTGGTAAGTGCCGCTTTTGGTTGTAATATAGTATATCCTATATTACTTTATGACAAATTGTAATTATTTTTGCAGATAATATCCACCTCACCACAGTTTCTTTGTGTTCAGGCTTTGACATGCTCAATTAATTTATTTGCCAAGTGAAACTTTTCTCTCATGGAGGGATGAGGACCTTCACCCTGAGGCCTTCTGCCAAAGGGTGAATTTAGCCGAGTAGGGGGGGGGGTTTGTCGGAGGTCATCCACTTACCCTCATGGGACGGGAAACTCGCGTAGGGCCGAAGGGGAAGTCGACCAGACACCCCCGAGGCACCCGGGAACGGGTAGGATCGCGCCTTTAGTCCGCGTAAGTTTTGGGATGGATGTATGTATGTGTGTGTGTGTGTGAGCGTCAGAGAAGCCGATGTGTGAACCGCGAAACCGAGTTATTAAGGTAAGAAGGTAGTGAAATAGGGGCTCGAAGCCCGTGTAATAGAGTTTTTGTTGTTTAAATAAAGTCTTTGATTATTATTTTGTTAAACCTGTCTTTTTAAAGACCCCTTTTCAACCCTGGACTCCGGCCAGCGGTAACCGAGCCAAAGGTGTAGTTTGTATATTTCTAACTTTGCTTATTAATTTTCTGGGATATTTCGTGGTCTAAAGTAATACTTGACAAGTAATATTGGTTCATCTTTTCTTGTGCTGTGTGGTTCATTCTTGGCAAATCAATTAATTAATAACTTTTAATTGGTGATTTAAATGAACCCCAATTTTACCCGTTACACTTTATTAACCTATCATGAGGAATGATACTTATACCTTTTCATCATTTCACCGCAATTCATCATTCTGAAAGTTCACTGGTATCAAGCATTTAGAAAATTTATTGAAATAAATTGAGTTGGTTTTTAAATTATCTAATGCAGCATTTATACAACATGCACTGCCTCAGTGTGGAGTCGAACAAAACTATCTAGCCTTTTTGTTATTACTTCTCTCAAGTCAAAGCACGTGCAATTTATATAATAGAAGTTTGTTACACTAAATAAGATTATGTTTAATACCCACAATTGATTTAGACATTTTTCCATATCCATTCCAAATATCAACAAGTTATAGGCTTAGATGGATCACTGGAGATTTTAAAGTAGTAATTAAAGAAAAGTGAAGTTTAGGCTGAAAAAATTCTGGCGATTTTTATTCACTTGAGTCAACCACTCTGAACTTTGAGGATCAGATAACTGGGTGCTATAAAAATTTCACTTGAAAATTGCGTTGTTGGTCGAAAATAGATATTTACGTCATAAGGCCGTGAAGTGGCAGTTTTCTGACAGCGACGATATTTGGATATGAGCTTAAGGTTTGTGGCGGGAAAGTTCGAAACGGGCGTAATTTTAACATCCGAGGCGTAGCCGAGGACGGAAATTTACGCTCGTTTTCGAACATTCGCGTCACTAACATCAAAGCGAATATCGAAAAAAAGTCGTTGTCAAAATCGCCACTAAACGGCCGAATGACGTACAATATTTTTTGTTATTATCGCTCCATAAGTTTAACTTTTGAGGGATAGGAGGAAAATAATGACATTTATTTATTTTTTTTTTCATTCAAGTACTTGTAGGTGAATATGAGTGTGAATGCAGCAGACTTTAGACAAATTTTAAATTATTAATAAATAGAGTAAATAATTAATAAATTTAAATTTAAAAAAAATGTGCATTTAAAAAATTCAAATATTAATACGTGCATTTATTATAAATATTATTTTTTAAATTATTTACTCTATTTATTTATAATTTTAAATTTGTCTGATGTCTGCTACATTCACACTCATAGGTTAATATAGATATTTCTTAAACAAATAGTTGACTAATTTGTATTACTTGCTTTAAAAATATACGCTGATAATTTACTTGTATTGTGTATTTATGGTTAATAAAATGGCGTGGTTATTATTTTATTAACATTAGGTCCGCTTCGTAATAAACTGCCAGCAGAGAAATAATTAGCGCCACTCCATCATAACTAAATTTAAATTTTACTCAAATTCATTGATCGGTACACTAAAATGAGCCGTTTTTTTTTACGATCTCTCTGAATTTCGTCTGGGTGTAAACGAAAAGTTAGTAAAAAGAAGAAGGGGGTAAAATTTCACGGCCTAGGCCGTGAAAAAAAGACGGTATAGTAGAGTCTCTACAAAAAAGTCCCTTTACGGACGCCACCCAGCGCTCAAAAGTTGAACCTTTGGAGCGAGTATTACAAAAAAGTTTTTAACATTGTGTCTATTCTATATTCAAAGCCGCAGTACCAGTCGAGACGGATGAAGAAACTTCGACGATGGCTCAAATAATTGCATACCGGGTGCAGATGGCAAGGTGGGAGAAACAAGTAGTCAAAGCTCAGCATCTGATCACCTCGACAAATTACAAAATGTAAGACCGTAAAAGAGATGTGGGACCGACTTCAAGGAATCTACGAGATCATCACTGAAACTGGTATACACATGCCGAACCATTAGTGGTACACAATACACGTGCCGAACCATTAGTGGTACACAATAGAAAAGGACAGCGCAGACAGCATAGTGGTATACATATCAAAAGTGAATAACATAGCATACAAATTGAAGGCAATGGCTCTTCCGCTTACTTATCGAGATTTCTGTACAGGGTGAGAATCGATAGTACAGGCTGATCGAACTTTAATCAATCTAGTTGCACGTCTAATCACGGAGGAAACACGAATGGGAATTTGAGAGACAAGTGAAGCTGGGGAGGCACTGGTCAGCAAGGAAAATCGTCAAGGAAACAGCAAGTATCTATTACGCAAAGGCAATTGTAACTACTATGGAATACCAAAACACTGGGAACGAGAATGCCGCGAGAAAATGAGTGAGTCTATTTGAAATGAGAGCTTACCTTAACTGTTTAATAACAAGAGAGCTGGTGGAGCTTTCAATAATTAAATTCTCTGCCCATGCATGAAAATAAAATAATGAAAGAAAGATGGTGCATGGAAACAACCATTCTAAAACGATGGTATGAAAGACTGGTACAATACCACACACACGATTGATAAATGTAACGAAACTAACTGGTGATCAGTTATTTTCATATGCTTCCTTCTTTTTACTGGAGCTGATTCGTCACCAATATAATCATGTAACGGACAAGGGAGGCCGTTAACCGGAGATGAGTTCAAAAAACTCAACCCATTGATATGTAGCTTCTAACCACAACTTCTCAAGAAACCACAAAATCTCAAGAAATAAAAAGACTCTGAATGAAGTGAGTTTGGAGAGGCCCGCCCGTGGCACCAGTTCCCTGTACTAGTAAACAGGACACTTTAATAAAATTGTAAGATGCAGCTTCGCCTTCTTACCTTGGAAAGGGTCCTCTCCATTTATATTGCCTTCAAGTTGTTGACTAGTTATTAACTATTTGTCCAGTTCCTGAACGATTAACTATTTTTTCGAGCTTTCGGGCACTTTGAATTTTTGAGCCGAAATAAATATTGGCATCCACTCGAAGTGAACTGCACACTCTTAAAAGAGAGCCTAAAATTGAGAACATACCAGTGATAGGAAGAAGAGAACAGTGTGAACCTTGAATTCTGGAGAAGGTTCATCGCTAATCACTCAAAAAGAGTGCCAATAGAGTAACTTAAAATCGGAGTAGTTGTTTCCGCAGATATCTGTAGATTTATAAAAAATAAATTACTGGTAAATACCAGGCATTTTTCGCTATTTAAACATAATTTATTTGACTACTGCTATGTATATTTTCTCAAGGTCAAAAATGAAGTAACTACCAGTTTCAAGTATTTTTTATCAGAGTAGAAAACGAAAATGGTAGGAAAGTTAACACTTTAAAGTCAGACAATGCTTTAGAATTTAGAAATAGTGAGATGCAAGAAATTTTGTTGGAAAAAGGTCCCAAACACCAGAGAAAAGTTCCTTACATTCCAGACAGAATGGGGTAGTTAAGGAAGATAATGAAACGATCGGTAAAGTAGCCAGGACCATGATTGCTAGCGAAAATTTGCTCACTTCGTTTTAGGTTGATGCGGTTAACATTGCAGTCTATGTATTGAATAAAAATGGGACGAATTCGGTTGACAAAAAATCCCCATATGAAAACTGGCAAGAAAAGGTTACAAATCTGAGTCAGTTTAAAGTGCTTGGAACAAACAAAGGTAATGGTTCATATACTCAAACAGAAGAGAAAGAAGTGGAACAAAAAGGCTGAAGAAGGGATTATGGTTGGTAATAGCGATGTCGTACTAGCGATAACAAGGCCTACAAAATCTAGATCCCCTAGAAAAACTAAGTAGAAGTACACTGTGAGCTCATTTTCAATCAGGAGCTGAGACATAACAAAACAACTATGAATCAAGTGAAGACAAAATAGATACTTGAAAGTTACACGTATGGAGATGTTGGAAAAGTCTTCAAAGAATCTGGCATTGCAAAAGAGCCTGAAATAGTTAATGAGTCATATAAGGAAGAATGTGATAGCTCGAATCATGAATCGCCAAATCAAATTCAATTTAATAATACCAAACAATCGTTTGACGAAGTCAGCTGACGTATCATACAGAAAAGCTGTAGGTAGCCTGCTATTCTTATCGATGATTACACGACCAGACATATAATTCGCAGCAACAATACTGTTCGAGTTCAAAAGGTTTCTCGGGCATGTGGTTAAGAAAAGTTAAATAGCTGAAAAGCACGGACGAATTTGGTATAAAGTTGAGTGCTGAAAACTCAACAATTAGAAGTTGAAACTTGTAACGGGGTAAAATTTAATTTATCATCAAGGAAAATCGTGGTTTCCCACGGCTGGTCAGTTACCCGAGCCGAAACCCCAAATAAGTACCCGTTAGAGTTTTTCGACTTGTCGCCGAGTGCGCTAATTAAAGAAGCTCGGACTTCTGTCCCAAAATTAATTAAGTGGGGAGGCCATTTTCCGGAAGTTTCCGAAAATGGCCGAGCTGAAAATATATAACAACAGGACAGCCGCAAAATCGGGAGAGAGTCGGTCGAGCCGACAAGCCTAACGGACGTCCATTTGCCGTGAGCCTTCTCCAGAAGACCGGAAACCAAGGAAAGACCAAGGGAAGCTAGAGAGACGCCAACAGTATCATCCGGTGAATAAGTGTTAAGTTTAATGTTAATATCGAAGGGCTGTGCATATAGTAATTCTCGGCAGGTAAGCCAGAATTATTAAATTAACTTACATTGAGAGTAAAATTATTAGAAGTATTAACAACTTTGTGTCTTGAATAGAGCAAATCCTCGGCGAGGAAGCCAGAATTTATTGTAAAGAAATAAAATAATAATTAACCAGGTGTTTGGTAAAATAATTCTCGGCAGCGAGGCCAGAATTTATAATAGTTATTTAGTCCTTGTTGTATAATAAATTAATCGGTAAATTAATAAGATAAAATTTACAAGACTGAAAATCAAGTGCTATGAAAATCGCGATGAAAGATTGAGATTTTAAAATTGAGAATAATAAGTTGATGTCCGAAAATTGTTAAAAGAAAATCTAAAGTTTAACGCGAAGAGAGAAAGACACGAATTCGAGAGAGATAGCGTCAGTTATTCGAGAAAGAAATCTAATACTTGATGGAAATTTTTACTGGTAAAATATTATAAAGTAATTAAATAATTATATAAAAGAGAGAAGTGAATTTAACTAAATTAAGTAAATTTAAAATATTAGTGAGAAAATTTTATATAAATTAAATTCGGTGTGTGTGTGTGAATTAAGTCCAGTGGACAAGAGAAAGATAAATTCAACGTGTGTGTGTGTGTGTGTGTGTGTGTGTGTGAAACGAAATAATTCCAGGGGAAATTTTAATTAAATATTTTGGAAATAATTGGATCCAGGGGATCCGGCAAGTTGCCAATTTTTATTTTAATAGATCCAGGGGATCAGGTCGGTGGCCAGTATTAAAGTCCAGGGGACTAAAATTTAATTAGATCCAGAGGATCAGGCCAGGGGCCAATTGAATATTTTGTTTAATATAAAGTCCAGGGGACTAAATTTTATTTAAGATCCAGGGGATCAGGCCTGGGGCCAAGTTATAGTAATAAGTCCAGAGGACTAAATTTCGAATAGATCCAGGGGATCAGGCCAGGGGCCAATTAATTATTTTAATTTTATAAGGTCCAGGGGACCAAATATTTAATGTAATAAAGTCCGGTGAACTCAGGTGTAATAAATTAATTATAAGTGAAGTAAAACCCGGTGGGTATAGTTGTAGTGATAAATAAAATTGTTAATTATATTAATAAAGTATTGTGTGATAAATTTAATTCCTCATCCTATCTTACTCTCATAAAATTCAACGACCCTGAAATTAATTTAATATAACATCTCCGGTTCTGGAAGGCCGAGTCTTATCTTCCAGTGGCGCCCTTATTAACAACTATTAATAAAGGGGCCAAACTTGGCAAGGTGGAAAATTACCCTGTTACAAACTCAACAATTAGAAATTTTTCTATGTTATTCTTATGGAAAATAGAAAAGTGCAATGCGGAACCTCTTAATGTTAATACTAAGAGCTCTAATTTTCACGAACGTCTTTTTTTATCTAAATGAAACTTTTGAACCTATTTCCGAGAAGAAAAAAAAAATTAGTTATTTGTTGAAACACCCTAGTACATACAAAATTTTTATTTAATTTTTCATATAAAAAAAGTTAGATTATAAATTAATGAAAATTTTTCAATCTATTTTTTTCTTGGGATTACAAGTTACAAATAAAGTTATCGTTCAGAAGTAATTATATCATAAATTTAATGCGCTATTTGCAATTTCCAAGAACTAGCCTGGTATTTCCTAAAATGTTATGGTAATTTTACTAGAAATTGTGATGAGTCATAGATATTAATTTTAATTTTAAAGAAAAAATGAAAGGAAAAATTAAGTTTAAAAGAAAAAATTTTATAATAATATGATGAAACTATTTACGAATAGTAAAAAGTTTATATAAACAAAAAACATTTGAGGTTTCGAAGAGTCATGTAATGGGTTTCGACCAGAGATTCCCGCGACGGTATGGGGAGTCACCACTAGACGTGATTGAATACTGTCGACTTTCTACGTTAAACTAATAATTAAGAACTATTAAGCTCCAATCAAGTAGCATGAAAGATTAGACTCAATCACTCACTGTGAGAAAATATTCAATAGAAGAGAAGCAAGTGCCTTCGAGGAAGATACTCGCGAGCAGGTTTTGAATGCCCAAACGAAAATAATTTGTTTAAGGGAAAATTGCAACGAATCTTCAATTTATATTTATTAAGTATATATCTATATATTTTTGAATTCTGGAATCCAGCAAACAATTCACAATAAGGTTAATTCTCAAGTATTAGAGTAATTAATAATTTGAAAAATTACTATATATTCTACAAAAATTAGTACAGTGAATTTCGTAGGATTTGCAATAGATCCTGATCGATCTGATTTTACAGTATTTTACGGCATCATTATTGTGTTTGCGGTGGCATTGTCGTAAATGAATACGGTAACTCTATGGCAGTTTCTGGTAAACTATGGTAGACTCCGCGGAAATCACGGAAAATTCCGCTTAATCTACCAACGTAGCATACTAGAAATTATCGTAAAGTTACCGTACTCATTTTTGGTAGTGTCACTGTAAAACCAAATAATAATACCGTAAAATCAGATCCACTTGGATAACATGCACTGCCTTAATGCGATGTCGTATAAAACTATCTAACGTTTTTTTTGTTATTAATACTATCCTCATGTGAAAGCGCGTGCTATTTATATAAAAGAAGTGTATTACAACAAATATGATTAAGTTCAATACTCGTGATTGATGTAGACATTTTTCAATATCTATTCCAAATTTTAACAAAATTATATTTAAAAATAACGTAAATGTTATAAATTCATATTTTCACACAACTATTTTATATGAGCATCACTGAATTTACGATAATATTGCTAAAAACATAAAGAAGAAGTCGATATCTTGAAGTATTTTAAGCTATTCTCCAGTAAGTTTGACATAATGTGTGTTACGTATTGCTAAGTATTCTAATAGATTTACTTAAGATGTCTTATGGAAGTATTTTGTCTCAGACTTTCTCAAGATTGATAATGTACAATTGCTTAATATGTAAGATGGAAATTCACAGAAAACTGCCCAAGAATGCTACTAAGGTATATACCGCTCTTCAACGTAATTTTTTCATGAAAGTATCCGAAAAGTATCAAAGTTGAGTAAGTACTCCAACATATTTTAAAATCGTACTTACGTTTTAGCTAGTTTTTTCCAACGATTTTTGAGAAACAGTTTTCCTTTTTTTTTTCACTACTCATCTTATGGTAGGGGGACCAGATTTGATGATAGTCTAAAATGTTGATGATTTTGGTATTTTCATAAAATCAATTTATTTTTAGTTTTAGGGTATAATACGCTGTTAGTACGATTTTGTTGTGTTTCCTCTGTATTTAATAAAATTTATTACTCTGCACACAGAATTTATTAAGTAGTTCACATGAGATGTTGAATGAAGTCATGAAAGTACAGTCTCTTGAATGAAGTTATAGGTTCCACCCCATCAGACTTTAATAGTAAGTAGATACTAAAGTAGCATTAACATGAAAAAACGAAAGTATAATGTTTCAACCCTTATTTTACTGTGTATATATGCATATTAGACTGGTCAAAAAAAAGAAAAAAAATTTTTTGCCATCATTTTAAAAGTTTCTCTAAGGTATAAAAAAATTTTTCGCCAAAGGCAAGCGTGATATTTCAATTCTACAAGGTGCTTAATCATTTTTTGTTTTTCTATATAAATAGCATGTAAAAAAATTTTTCTTTCGTTTACTTCAGTTAAAACTACGAAAAACATTTTTTTTTCGTTTTTGATATTGATATTCATATAGAAAATTTAATTCTCTACAAAAAAGATTTGAATTGGTTTTATCGTAATCCTAACTGGTAAAAAGTTATCGTGCTTTGAATACTCGCAACTAAGTAAATTCTAAGGATGATATTTATAAAGCAACGGTTTGCAGTAATTAACATCACTTATAGATAATTTCTTAAATTTTGATAGATATGTAATCATATATGATTTTTATATATTTCTTATATGATCATATAGAAATTATATATGAATATATATGTTAATATATGATCATATAAAAACTTATTTTCCCGGGATATACTAATTAAACTATATATATAATACACAGAAAGAAAATTCTACAAAAATTTACGATGTTAACATCGTAATCGTGGACTAGACTTTTATTAGCGTCAATTTTTAAATGTCTTATTTCAAAATATACTATGTAGGTTACATTTTTTACTATTTAACATTGTAATTTTAACAAAGACTTTTAGGATTAAAAATTATTTAAAAAATTACAATATTAACATCGTAAAAGAAATTAAATAATAATTACAATTCAAAAACAATATTTATTTCTATATTTATCTTTTCATGTACTTTTGAATAAAATAAATATCACAGTGTTGCCTCTATTATAATACGATGGAAGCTATAAAAATTATGATGTTGCATCGTAATTTTTAGATAGTAACTGCGTCATCCGTAAGAGGCGCTCTCTTGACTTATGGCTGTTTATTTAAATCGTTCATATCGATCTTAAAAACAACTTAAACTTGTATGCTCATCGGTGGCCGAGTGGTTCAAGGCGTCGGACACTTCGCACTCGAAAGGGTTCGAATCCAACTGCCGAACGATTACTATTTTATTCTTTTATTTAAAACCTTTCTTCAAATTTTACGATGTTCACTTCGTAATTTATATTAAGGAGCTTAATACTTTGTATTATTTGTCAAAAGTATTATTTCTTAAATAAAATTTCCATCGCTACATCGTAAAAATTATTATTTTAGAGGTCTAGTTTAACACCGCAATAATTAATAGGACAAATGACGATATTAGCATCATAAATTTAACTGAAATTTTTTTCCGTGTATAATAAACACATATTTTTAACTTCCCGCTAGGAAAATTATTAATTTTCAAAAATTCAGGAAGTTATTGGTTTCACCCCGATTTTCGAAAATCGAATTTTCATCAGATGTCGACGTTTTGAGGTCCTAGGAAGCTATTCTGACTATTTTCAGAAGGATGTCTGAGTGTCTGTAAGTGTGTGTGTGTGTGTGTGTGTGTGTGTGTGTGTGTGTGTGTGTGTGTATGGATGTAAACTCTTAATATCTTTTTAATGAACTGACCGATTAAAATGTTCGAGGTGGCAATCGAAAGAGTTTGTTGGCCATTAACTTTTCTGAGAATTTCAAATCGATCGATCAAATAGACTCTAAGATATGGAAGAAGAACAAAAATTAAAAAAAAAATTTTTTTGTTTTTTTTCAAATTTTTCAGAAATGGCTCGTTCGATTAATTCCAAAATCGAATCAGCACAAGAATGTAATAAAACGCGTCGATTGCCGCCTTAACCATTCCAATCGGTTTATTCGTTCGAGAGAAATCGATCGAGAAAGAAATGGTGAAAAACGATTTTCTTCGATTATCTTCGAAGCGACTCATCCGATCAATTCCAAAATTTGACCTGCTCTAGAACTTAAAAAAATACATCAATTGCTGCCTCGACCATTAAAATCGGTTAATTGGTTCGTGAGATATCGTAAGAGAAAGAAATACTAAAAAACGATTTTTTTTTAAAACAATGGCAAATAAAAGTATTTTCGAGCTTGAAGAGCTCGAAAATGTATTCAAAACAATGTTTTCGAGCTCCTTGACCTCGAAAACAGCGGGAAGTTTTAGGGCTGGCCTGCAGGGTCAAACGATAGACAGATTTTTTTTAATTACAAAAAGTGAATTATGAATAATTTTTAAGAGCAAGTTAGTATTTACTTATGTTTATCTAATTTTATTTTTTGCACATACAAAAAATATAAATTACATAATCAAATCTATTGTAGCACAAATTAAGTTCTGACGTCATATCTGATCAAATTTTCTTTCGTTGCGGGTATTCAAAACCCGATAGCTTTTACCCATCAGGATTACGAGAAAACTATTTCAAAGCTTTTTGGTAGAGAATGGAACTTCCTATAAGAACATTAGGGTGGTCCTTAGCAGGGATGTTTTCGAATTTCTTTGCTCCCAGGGGCTCGAATGTTTCCGAATGGATTAAAAAAAAATTTCCTCAAAATTTGAGCTCTTAATATTGGCTTTAAGATAGTCCGCATTCTAACCAAAGTTTCTTATGGAAATAACATGGGAAAAATTTCTTTCGTTCTTTAGAATTTTCTAACTTGGGGACCACTAATTCTTAAATAATGAGACATACATATTTTTATAGCGAATTTAATGCTCTACAAAAAAGGTATCTTATGGTTTCTCGCTAAGTTGATTGGTTCAAAAGTTATTCGAGCTCAAAAATTAATTTTTATATAAATGTTAATATTATCAATCATATTTATAAAATAAACCTATGTGTTATGAAATTGACTTATATTTTTAATTTCTAAGCGTTCCAATTTTCCAAACCTTTGTCAGAACTTTTCAACGTAATCACCATTTAAAAGAAATAAAAAATATAAGTGGCTTATATATAATTTGAACATAGTCTTATTCATATCGCTAAGGTCACTCCAGTTTTTGAAACGGTTTGTAATGTGTACAGGTGTTTTAAGCCTAAGTCAATCTGAATGGTGTAGAAATGGGGATTTCAAGAAGGGTTTACTGTTGGTGAGAAGTTTGAAAGCTGTTAATGACATAGCTAAGCGTGCAGTTAACTTAATTAAAGATTACAATTTCATATTAAGTAAGAATCCAGAGCAGCAGCAATTTATAGTTGTTTTTTTACAGAATATAAGCAATATTATGTTGACATTCGAAAAAATTAAATCGTTGAAAATAGGAAAACGGTATCAAATTTCATCTGTATCTTAATTTAGTATTCTTAAATATTGAGAAACTTTCGTTTTTTAATCGACGAAATATGCGTATTGATAACAGTTACAAAAAAAAATCTGGGCATCGGTTGGCCTTGCAGGCTAGCCTCAAAACTTCCCGCTGTTGCACACACACACACACATCTACACACACACACACACACACATCTACACACACACACACACACACACACACACACACACACACACACTCGGACATCATTCTGAAAATAGTCAGAATAACTTCCTAGGGCCTCAAAACGTCAACATCTGAGTTAAAAATTATATTAACATGAATTGATCATAAATAAAAGAACTTAAAAAAAAATGTCATAAATTTTATAGCACAAATAGATATCTCATAAAAATACTTAATAATATTGACAATTATATAAAAATTAAACTTTGAGCTCGAATAACTTTTGAATCAATAAACTTAGCGAGAAATCACTAGAGATCTTTTTTGTTGAGCGTTAAATTCTCTGTAAAAATATGTATGTTTCATTATTTTAGAATTAACTATCCCCACATTATAAAATTTTGAAGAACGAAAGAAATTTTTCCCATGTTATTTCAATAAGAAACTTTGGTTGGAATGCGAACTATCTTAGAGTTAATATTAAGAGCTCAAATTTTAAGGGAATTTTTTTTTATTCATTTGGAAGCATTCGACCCCTTGGGAGCGAAGAAATTCGAAAACATCCCTGCTAAGGATCACCCTAAAGAACATGTACATCAAAATGAAAAAAATAGCTATTTTCGATACATATGATTAAAACGAGGTTTTGTGGTATGCTTGTATTGGTGACACAAGTCTTGGGTTATGACACATTCTCAACGAGAACGAGTACATACATCTTTCTCACACGAACGAATCGACTTTGGTTCACTAACATTTATAAAAAGAACCCGTACGAAAAAAGTATATATCCGGGATATATCCAGGCAAAATTGAATATATGTCTCATATACGCGATATATATTCAGGTTTGCCCGAATATAAACTTTTTTCATACACGGAAAAAAAAATTCATTGTCCAAGACAAGATAAAATTCGTTTTTTTAAATATTTTGTAAGTGTCAAGGCTTTTTTCCATCGTTTTTTTAGGTATCTATAGGTCCCTATGATGTTTTTGGCCAGTCCACATAGGTTCGCTAACGAATCCGAATTACAGTAAATTACCGTATTTACAGCAAAATACTGTATTTTACTGTAAATTTTCCTTACGGAAAAAAACTGATGAACACTTATGAACACTATTGATAATTTATTAGTATTGATAAGTGTTTTAATAATGATTATTAGTAACCATTAGTACTCTGATTAGTGAATCTAACAACACTATTGGATGTGATTAGTGTTGGATAGTGTTTTATTAATGTTCATAAGTGCTTCAAAAAATGAATCTTGCAACACTATTGGAAGTCGGTAGCGTTGTAAGAGTGTTCATTAGTCAAAGTACTAATGGATCTTGCAACACTATTGAAAATGGTTAGTCTTAAACAATGCTATATTAGTGTTCGTGAGTACTAATGAATCTGGCAACACTATTGGAAGTGGTTAGTTTTAAAAAATGTTCTATTAGTGTTCATAAGTACACTGGCTAATAAATCTTGCAGCACTATTGGAAATGGTTAGTGTTGTATTTGTGATCATTAGTACTCCATATACTGGTTCTTGCAGCACTACTGGAAGTAATTTGTGTTTTAATAGCGTTTTATAATTGATCAATAGTAGTATAATTATTGAATTTTACATTATTGCTGGAAGTGATGAGTGCTGACTAGATTTCAATAGTGTTCATTAGTAATCCGAATAGTCGGTACTACTCTACTGTAAAATTCAAATGAATGACACTAAACGCACTAATGACACTAAACCATTAGTGCGTGAAAAAACCGAGGCATTAGGGTTTCTCATTAGTGCTGATTAGTTTTTTTCCGTAAGGGTTGCCGTATTTTACGGTAATTTGCGGTTATTAATCACAATTTGTGGCATTTTTACCGTTTCACAGTGAAATACTCCACTTTATAGTAAAATGCCGTAATTTTGCAGTGAATCTGCACGTTTACGGTGAAATATCGAACTTTTACCGAACAATACCGCAAGATTGCCTTGAATTTACGGCGAATTAATCGAAACTTTACCGTTGAAATGCTGTAATTTTGCGCAAAATACTGTATTTTACTGAACAATAGTTTAATTTGACGTACAATACTGTATATTACCGCTATTCTTCCGAATACCGTAAATTATGGCAATTACCAGAATTTAAGGTAATTTACGGTAATTTGGATTGTTCGGGGTTCTCGTTCCAAGATTTAGAAGAAGTTACCAAAATTTTTGAGATCTCTTGTTGTGTCGTGGTTTTGCTTATAAAATAAAAAAAAATAAATATTTATTAATTATTATAGTGATGACATAAATCAGTAGTATACGTCAGTGCACTACGCATAGTGTATTAGACTTAATGTTAAACTGTAACTGGTTATCGAATTTGGTTACTGTTTGTATGAAGAGGACGTTCGTTTTGCCTTTTGCTATCAAATCTTAGATTCGCTACAACATATTCTTATACAGTAGCTAAAAATTTCCTATTTTCGAACGAAACCTTAATTTATTATGTATTTTTTTCTTATGTACCTTGAGCTTTCTGAGCCCTAATTTATCTTTAACATTTAATTATGGAAACTAAAAATTATTGAAAAAAAAGTTATATTTCAATCCGATTTTGAGGATTTGAATTTTTAGCAGATATTTACGTTTCAAAGTTTAAATAATCGATATGAACTATTTTTGAGTGTACGAGTATCCGTATACGTGAGCGTGTGTGTATAAGTGTTGAGAAAAATTTGCTTTACAACCATGTCCGGAACGAATTGGATCAAAATTTTTGGTGATGATTTAAGGGTTTCGTTCAAGCTGAAGTTAACTAGTTTGTGAGGCCTATTAATTATCAAAATTCCCAATAAAATTCCATTCCTGAGCATTTTTTCTACTTGCAGAAAACAAAATAAATTTCTATCGAACAGCTGAGTTTCAGAAATGAAACTAAAACCAATTCTTGGTAATTGTGTAGAATCTTGGTTTCATCTATTTTTTAGAAGGAAAAATCTAAAAATAGACAAATGGCTTTGAGACCAATTTCAACCGCAAGCATTTTTCGGCGGGTTAAAATTACATTTGCTTAATTAGATGTTTATTAGGTGTCAATAAGGTATAAGAGTATACTAAAAATATAAAAATGCTCTTATTTTAGGTTTTTCATAGAAATTTTTCAGTTCCGTGCTGCACTGCACTAAATGACATAATTGTTTGATTATTTTATGTACTGACTCTTAAGTCAACCACCAAAACTTAAAATATGCCTGTTTGCCATAATGTGTGTAATCTCATTCTAACCACTCTTGCCTTAGACTACATCTCTTACTAATATGTGCGGGCGTAAACCTGTGTTGTGGGCTTCAGCCAGACACTATACTAGCCAAGGGACGTGGATACCGTCCAAACTACTTGTATCGAAATGTTAGGTGACCTGTTGTATACATTAGAAGTATTCAAATAACAAAAAAATGCCAATTTTCACTATTACAAGAGTGCAAAAATAATTTAAACTCTTAGTTAGACCCATAGATTTTCACCGTCCATCTTACGGTATTATAAAAAAATTTAATCATATATTAGAAAAATTTATTTTAGAAAATTTGCATGATTTAATGTTATTTTGGTCAATTTTGTACATTTCGATTGCAAGGGCTGGATAGCTATCTGGCGTTAAAGACAAAAACACATATAGAAAATTTAATCCGCCATGTAGCAGAACACGTAGAAAAAACTTGATTATAAATATTTGATGTGCAAGCACCTAGAACTTTAAAAAATGTGTGGGGCTATACATCTAAACAACTACCTAATTCTTTTTTGAAAATTTTTAGTTTTCATTCTAAGTAGGTAAAAATATTTATGTTATTAACCTACAAAATATTATACTTGGTCATTTTTTAATATTACTTCACTAATTGTCTTGTATATCTAACGATGTACTCATACTCAGGAGAAACAGAGGGCACCTGTGCGGCAGGTGAATCAAAGTTCTCGACCTAGTAACATTAGTGAATATCAACTCAATTATCTGACTAATCCATTGCTTAGAAAGTGAGTCTAAACATTCCTTTTTAATTTGTTTTACCAAAAAGAAGAAAAAATGTGTCAAATTAACATGAATAAAAGATTTGTGTGTTTTTTTTTATGTTTGGATAGAACATGACTCAAGTAGTTCGCAATACTTTTTTGAATATAAAAAAATATTACCTAACGATTTGTTGTAAGAAATTAAAATTCACACTAGACATTATCCATCTTTTTAACTTTGTAATTGGTCCACTTATTGTATCAATTGATTGTGGTCTTGATAAAACAAGGGCCCACACATGTGTAAAACTTAAGGTGTCTTATGTACCTGTCCAGCTATGCTCAGTAGAATCTCAGGACGAGGGTAACCCCGTACTGGACCACGCAGTATTACAATTAAGAGAGAGAGATCTTATACTAAACTTATCAGGAAGGTTTAAAAGGCTAGACAATTAATTAATATGTTTTAATAAACTGATAACCATGGCATTTATTGCAAACGAAGTCGCCTTACAATTAATAAAATGGATATGAACAATAAATAAAATGGCTGATGATACTGACTTGACGTTACTATGAAATTTATTACTGACCCTACTGATTAAATTAATAATGACTCGGCTGGTGAAATTAATAATGACTTGACTGATTAAATTTACAAATATTACAATGACTCTACACAGAAAAAAAGGATATCTTGGCGTAAGAAATTTTTTCTTGCCGCAAGAATATTTTTTGCAATTTTGAATGAAAACGAAAATTTTCTTGGTTCAAGAGCAAAATTTTCTTAAATTTAGTCATCTTGGCATAAGATTTTTTTTTTATTCAACCAATATAATATATGTTTCTTGAAGTAAAAAATATTTTCTTAAAGTGAGAAAAATAAATATTTTGCTCCAATATATAATCAATTGCCCGAAAAGTAAAATATTCTTTCTTGAAGAATAATTTATTTTGAATCGAGATGATTTGTGACTCGAGTCAAGAATTAAAAGTACTCGATTCAATGGTAAGAAATATCTTGGCTTAAGCACTTGTTGTATTGCGGCAAGTAAGCGTAGACGTTTGAACCAACAGCAACTGCGCTCACGGCTCAACGCAATAATTCTCTTGGGAAAGCTAACTGTACTATACTAAAGTGGCGGTAGTTTAGACTCTACATTGTTCAGTGTGCTAACTAGATATGGGTAAAGTGAACGAATGTTCAGGAAATGGTCGGGTAGCATAACTGGTAAAGCTCTCACGTGATGCCGAATCGATCTAGGTTCGATTCCTACCATGAGCAAACAATTTATTTTTCTCAATTCGTTCATAAGCCATTTAATCGAGAGAGTTTATTCCTTATCCTCTCTACTGCTGTATTGCGGCGTTCTAAATATACGCATACACTTTCCTGCTTGACAATATTTAATATTTATATTAGGTTAGATTCACTGAAAAATATAAGTCGATATATTTTTTTAAGTAGAGTCATTTATTTTCTTGAATCGAGACTAGAATTTTTTTAAGTCAAGAAAAAAAATCATCAATGGGAGAATTTTATGTCTTCCGTTAAGTAAATATTTGCATGATTCAAAAAAAGTTATTTTATTAAGCTAAGATTATAATTTATTTAAATCAAAATTAAAATTTTCTCATTACAATAGACCGTTGTCTTGAGTCGATAATGTAGTTTTCTCAAACTGAGAGTAAATGTTCTTCTGCCACGCAAAAAAAGTTCTTGGTTTGAGATGTTGATATATATTGTGACAATTTACTATACTCACCAACCAAGACAGAAACGTATTTTGTTTTGATAGTTTTTTTCTACTTGGTTAGAAACAAAATATATTTGACTTGAAATAAATATTCTTAAACCAAGATTATTTAACTTGAATTAAAATTTTATTATTCTTGATACAATATTTTTATAATATGAGTCGAAGAAAATATTCTCGGATTAAAAAACCCAATTACTCAGCCCAAGAATAAAAAAATGAAGGCGAAATTATCTTGGGCCAAGTCAACCTTTTTTTCTGTGTACTATTTTAATAATTAACAATTTTATAAATGATTTTACTCGACAAAACAACTCCATTCACTTCAACTTATTACACTCCTTCCGACGATCCAATTTCCTCTCCAATCCAATAACCTCCAGATCCTCAAATCCTCTAATCCTCCAACAGTCCTCCAGCAATCCAATATCTAGATCCAATCCACAGCAATTCTCCAGTATTCCAATAAATTATAAAATAAACTTAATAAAATACGCTTCCACGAAACGTGAACTTATCAGCTCTTGGCTCTTAATGACGTCTGTAGTAGCTAAAACCAAACGTCGAGGAACTCGACCACAGCGACCCAGGCGCATAAGTGGCTATACTGATTTCCGGGTTGGCAGTTGTTGACGAAGGAAGCCGGATCTTTTGGCGCGAGTCGAAATTAAATTTAAACGGAATGTTAAAGCATTCCACCCCGTTACAACTTCGCGCTATAAAAATTTAAAAGTTTCAAAAAAGGGAAGTTATTGATTCCAGACCGATTTTCGAAAATCGAGTTTTCATTAGATCTCGACGTTTTGAGGTTCTAGGAAAATATACTGACTATTTCTGGATGGGCATCGGTGTGTGTGTGTGTGTGTAGATGTGTGTAAACTAATTTTTGCCATACAATATCTTTGGAACGAATCGAGCGATTTGGACGTTCTTGGCAGTAGTCGAAAATGCTCGTCGAGACTTAGATCTGATTAGATTTTGAAGTCGATCGGTCGAGTAGATTACGAGTTATACGAAAAACAAAAGTAAATTTTTTTTTCCCACGTTTTTCTCATATAACTCATAAACTACTTGTCTGATTTGCCTCGAAATGTATGCAGTTCTAAGTATTGATGAGACCTTTCGATTGCCGCCAAGAACGTTTATATTGGTTGATTGGTTCTAAAGATATCGTACGTCAAAAATTTATTTTTTTAACTTCCCGCTAAAAAAATCGATGATTTTCAAAAATTTCGGGAAGTTATTGTTTTGACCCCGATTTGCGAAAATCGAAATTCCAACAGATGTCGACGTTTTAAGATTCTAGGAAGCTATTCTGACTAAATTCAAGATAATGTCCGTATGTATGTAAATATTCTGTAACTTTTGAACGGATGCATTCGACGCGGCTTGTTAAATATTTTGAGAACTGAAAATTTGAACTTAATCGGTAGAGTACGTTCGGAGATATTTCAAAAATAAAATTTTTTCAAAAATGCTTTTTTTTAATAACTTTTAATTCGCTCGATGGAAAGACCCCATAATCTAATCAGCTCTCAAACTTTTTAAGCCACGTCGAATGCCACCTCAACCATTAAAATCGGTTCATTTGTTCAAGAGAAACCTTTAACGAAAGAATTAAAAACAAATTTTTTTTTTAGTTTTTTTGAAATTTCTTAAAAACGTCTTGCTCAATCAATTTTAAAATTTGATCAGCTCTAGAACTCAATAAAACGCGCCGATTGCCACCTTAACCGTCTCAATCGGTGAATTCGTTCGAGAGATATCGTTGTAGAAAAAATGCTAAAAACGTTATTTTTCGAAAACAAAGGTATACAAAAGTGTTTCCGAGCTTGAAGAGCTCGAAAATGTATTCCCAACAATGATTTCGAGCTCAAGAAGCTCGAAAACAGCGGGAAGTTTTGGGGCTGGTCCGCAGGGTCAACTGACAGGCCGATTTTTTGGTTGAGCAAACAACAAAATAAACATTTTTTGACTTCGAAAAACCCAAAAATTTGTAAATAATAACGTTTTCGAGCTTCCTGAGCTCGAAAATAGCGGAATATTTTGGGGTTGGCCCACAGGATCAACTGTTTTTCAGATTGTTTTTATTAGAAATAGTGAAAATATGTGGCTCTAAAAAGTCATTTTCAAAAAACGAAGTTTCAGAAGATAACCATACTAGTTCTAATTTGCTTAAAAAAAAGAAAAGAATATTCTCATACTTGTAAGAAAGGTAATGATGCTAATAATAATAAAATTGTCGTTACATTAAAAATTGAAATTTCTCTTCTCTCTAGCATTACTGTTATTATTATATCTCACCAGTCTTTATATGTGATTGAATGTGTTAACGATTTATCATATAGTTTAATGAAGACAAAATTAAGATCTGTAAAAAAACTTTATAGGGCGGAGTGGAACTAAAATAAAACTAGGTGACAGCTTATTGAGCCGAATACTTAATTGAATATTTATTATTTTTTTTTTTAATACGATTTTACAGATACACTAAATCGTACTGTTTGTATTAAAAATAAATGGATGTCAACGCCTTGTAAAAGCAGTTAATTAACAGAGTCGGTTTTGGTAACACGATCGGCAGCAGGCTAGTGAGCCTACTCTTATGGAATATATACTGTCGTATGGCTTTTTCAGTGCAATCGAATATTCTTACCTCTCCTCACGTATCTGTACATTTGGAGCACGCGTCTTCAACAGGATCCTCTTTCATCGGTTATGGCTTTTTAACCGTAATACGATCAATTATTCAGCTTAATGCACTTCAACATCATTAACCATATGATCTTATGACATAAAATAATTTCAAGACTTCGGTTCAAAAATTTTTTGGATTGAACTAACTTTTTCCTGCGATGATTTATCAGCACCAATTGTAAGTTTCTTTTCCCCTAAATTTTTAAAACAAGTTTTAAATAAAAAACATTTGTCCGAGTTATTTTATTGACTCGGAATTTTCACTTGTTCTTATCGTAATTTGCTCATTATAATGAAATGCAGTTTTCGGTATGAATATAATTACTGTATAAATCAATTAATGATTCTTTTGCAATGGAAACTACGTTTCTATTCCAATATAACGATAAAGAGTTAATAGTCGATCTACTTTTTCGAAAGTAATGTAGCTCATCTTGAAAATTCAATGTTACTTTTAAATTAAAAAATACTCTTAATCTTCATTTTTCGAAATTTATTACGTGTACTTTTACGCGCGTTGTTGGCTCAAAGTATATGTTTAAATTCAGTTGTACGAGAAAACCCGTTTATGTCAGATGGTTGAAGTATAATTTTTGTATGAAATATAATTTCTTCGAAATAGGGAAAAAAATAATTTTATCTAAAATGGAGTAATCAATTTTTTAAACAAATAAACAACTTTTATAAGAGTCACTATAATCAATTTTACTTCTAAAAATTGTATTTTTAACTGATGTCTAAATTTTTTAGATTTTGAGAGTTGTATGCTATTGTTTTTACAAAAATGTTTGAATGTGAGTATGTATGCATGCAAACAAAGTTATACAATATTATATTTCATGATATTTTTGTATCAAGTAAGGTGATTTAAATGATTTTTGCAATGATCGAAAGTTAAGATTTCAAGACTTTGCCTTTTTGATTAATCAACTTTCGCGATAAATTAACAAATAAACCGATAAAAATTTTAATTTTCCTCAATAGCCAAGACAATTACTTTCTGATAGAGCAAAAAAAATAAATTGACGTTCTAAACCAAAATGAAATAACTTTTTTTTCTCGAGGTTGACTTAAGTGTTTTGTTGAAAAAATCACATTGGATAAAAAATTCTTTAGTCAATACTACCGCTATGTATGAAGATTTTTCTATTCTTCTCTTCTGTTCTTTGGATGCATGTAAGATCCATGAACAAACACATTTTATTTCTATTTTTTTGACTGCTTATACGTGTTGTGTCTGTGGTAGGATGATGATGGATTAAGCTATTTACCGTGAATTCAATTTTTTTTCTTCGTCCAAATTGATCCAAGTTATTATTAAAATTTAATTTTATAAGTGCTGAAAATTTGTGTTTTCACATGCAGCCTTTGAATTGAGCTGATTTTATCGGCTATCTAACCCTGGTTAAAGTCGTATTCGGTTTTTGGCGTGTCAGCTGTTCTTAAAGCCAGAGGCTTCAAGGCTCTAAGGTCATTCAACTCAACGTTTTTTGTGTTTGCAGACAAAAAATGGTTTTAATTATGTGTAGCAAGTGCAGTAATTAGTATTGGAATAAATTTTCATTTCATTTTGAAATTTTATAATTATTGCTACACTACTTGACGATTCTATCAATTGAGAATATAAACACATCTATTAGTAAAATTGAATGAAAATTTTTATTTCCGTAGAAATTGCGTTAAAATGATACACTTGTAACACACTTGATTTTAGAGTGAAGATATAGTTTCTTTGGGATCGTCGAGCTCAGAATTACTTATGCTTAAGATAAAATGTTCGGATTTGAAAAAAACGTACTGACAATAATGTTTTCGAAGTTATGGAGCTTGGTGACTGCAGGGAGTTTTGAGGCTGGCTGGCCGGGTCAACCTTAAATATCAGAGAATACAAGAAATCAGAATTCAATATAAATAATTATTTGGACATTTCCCTGGTGGATCCGAATTATGGAAAATTACGGTAATTCCGCAGTTCCGGTATTTTACGGTAAACGTGCGGTATTTTACGGCAAAAATACATCTTTACTGTCAATTTGCCGCCACATGTAATTTACAATAAAATTGTGGCAAGCCTACGATATTTTACCGTGAAGTGAAGTATAAATAAACAAGCATACGGTGCTTAAGGTAAAAATGACGCCAATTACGATAAATTTCCTATTTTTACCGTAATTTGTCGTAAAATATCGTAAATTGCCGTATATTACTGTAACTTACCATAAATCGGATTTGCCAGGGTTAAGTTGACAATACTCTTGAAAGAGCTGATAACTTTGAATAGTTCTTGTGGTTATCGGAATAAAGTTTATTGAAATGATAACCGCTGGACACTTTCCTGCAATATTAACGTTAGATAGATATTTCGAACTATGTATTTGTTCTTTTGACTAATAACATTGACCTTACAAGATTTATGTTAAAGCCGATATTATTTTTTAATAATACTACTAGTTATGACTGTACTTCGAATAACAAATGGAAATACGGTTGTCCTTAATTCACATTTCTTATTAAACTTTACGAACTTATTTAAATAATGTTTAAATTTAATGGTCAATCAATCCAGATTATAAGATTTGATTCTACTTCTTGTGGCTTGTATTTATTTTGGAATTTAATTTATACCTGTTGTTTATTTTTTACAGTTTCATATAATATTTCAAAATATACCACTCTATGAAATAGTTAGATTAGAAAAACTCAATCATCTGAACGTAAATTAAATCTATTTTAATAGTTTATAATTAATAATAAAAAAATATTTTTGATAAAGTTTTCAAGAAAATCAATTAACGACTAAAGACAAACATGTGAACATATTACACAAGAAGTGGATCGACCGTAACGAGACACAGTGTGATATTAATAATTAATCTTTGAGCATACTTCAGTGAATGCGAGCACACAGCTGCTTGTTATCCTGACATCCATTTTGCAATTATGTAGCTTGTATGTACATCCAAGTGTAATACTAACATCAGAGAATGAAAAGTTACCTGTGACAACTGGACGGCTGCTTCATTTTTTATGTTAATGCATGTAAATTCACTATAACCGGGTACCTCTCGGCTTCAGTGGTCTCGAAGACGAGGCTTACGAGGTCACGAGGCACCTTATTTTTAAGGGCGCCACTGAGGGTGAAGGGCTGCACGATCCCTCAGAAATCGTATGCCAGGCAGTAACAACGGAGAGACTTGAGAATGCTCCAAGGATGAGTTCAAAATTTCTTTACCGTGGCTGGACCACACAGCTGCAGAGTTAGGGTTCTTATGTGAATAATTTTAATCCCTTAATAAGCGGTTGGTAAGACTCAGTGTCATTAATCGATTTAGAATAATTAATTAATTTAAATATATATATAAAATTTTATTTATAACAAACATGTGGCAAAACAAATATGCTTTCTAATTTTATGTCAAATTTTCTTAACAATAATAGATTTTCATTAAGTTTACCCGACAATATACACGTATGTTAATATTTATCTTGGTTGTAATTTAATGTAAAGTTCCTTCTGTCATAACAACAAATTTTATCTCCTTCATATATAACAAATTTTGCTGGCGAGGAAATTTCTTAATTATACTCACTCACACACACTTATCAATTTTTCCTTTAATACGCCGATTAGTTCTTGGTTCAATCATTTCATACCTGGTCTTATTTTACTAATACAAATTTTCACTAAGCCAAGTTTTCCCTTAGTGCTGTCTGTGAGACTCAGCACCAAGGTCACTGTACCTAGCGAGATTGTTACTAGGCCGGACTTGACACCCGGTAGAGAGACGGTCTGTAGACTCAGAATCTCTACGAATTTCCAGCTCGTCGATCTACCTAAGTTTTAATTATGACTAAATATAGATTTTATTAATAAATTAATAAGTGGTCGGTTAGACTCAACTATATAAATTTATTAATACTGCGCTACCTGAACCAAGTATATGAAATGGCATCCGAACGCTCTCGAACCCACGCCGCGATAAACCGATAATTTAAAATTTCATTTTACTTAGACATAAAAATTTTTAAATTTCAATATAAACAGATATTAACTTTTGCGCGATAAATCAAATAATTTTTTACTATGACCTTGATAAAATTACCGAATTTACCCATGATGGAGATGACGGCGCCATGATATGGGAGGAGGTACGCCGCCAAAACTTTTGCCGCTGGATCCTGTAGCTAGCCGCTTTTCCCTCTGCTTCGTTTATTTTTGAATATTTAGAAAACACACGGGGTCTTCCCGACTCACCGTCGATCTTCTTCTGATGTAGTTAATTGAAAAAACGTTTTTTTCTCTTTTAACGATAATTTATATTTCTCAATTTTGGGGTCTCACGACTCACCAAGACTTTATTAATTAAACTGATTTTTTTAGAAACGACTGTTCTAACTTAGCTCCAGACAGAGAATGTCGCTGCAGTCTAGCTCCGTGTGCTGCGAAGCCGGCAGTTCCCCCTCTCAATCCATTCCAGGCTCGTGCCACCAAGATTTTCTTGAAATTTTATCGCACTAAAAACGGCGGGACTCGGGGCCCTCGTAGAGTACCCGTTCGTCGCACGGCCCAACGTGTCAGCCAATTAGTGAAATCCGAGGATCGATTATCAGCGGCGTGAGGACAACGATGATGCGTGGGCCGAGAGCGCAGTCGAACGCAAAAATTCAAATTTATAAATAAAATTTACAATTAAATAATTTTATTTGATTAAATTCCTGTTATATCGCCGGAATTTCTCCGCTAATAATTCTCATTTATTGCTCTCTTATATTAAATGATTGAAAAGTGTATTTTTAAGAAGCATTCACTATTTGATATCTTTAAAATCCATAAATTATTCATAATATATTTTTCTATCTCTGAAAAAACAATCGTATATAGCCATACATGACCATAGATAACACATATATGGACATCCATAACCATATATGGGAGTATTGACTTCCTATATCAAATCATATATGGCTATACCCGAGTCAAAATTTAATGCCGAAATTGAGCCTTCTAAGGTAGTTTTAATTTCGAACTTGGGGAATTAAAGTAGATTCTATTCCCATGTCAAATTAGGTCGACTTTGGACCCCAAAGTGGTACAAATTTCTATTTTTACCACTTTGTTGTCCACAGTCGAGCCTAAAGGAAATAAAAATTAGGGTCGATTCTGGACTCCTACAACCTCTTTATTAACAATATTAATAATTCTATTATCATAATTATTTTCAATGTAAGAATATTATTAACTATAATTTTAGTTATAATTCACAAATAATATTATTATTATTTTAAAAATAGTTATTATAATTATAGAATTAGTATGATTATAAGTATAACTACCATTGTTATTATTACTATTGTTGTCATTGTTAAATTTTTTATCACAAATAATTAAGCCGCAGCTATATATCTTGAAAACTTAAATTAAAAGTGTTCCAATCATTGTAAACGCGAATGAAGTTCAAGGTGATATGAAATATACGTATATTATAATTATTACTTAGCATATATACTGCATAGCAAAAGTAATTGCTGCTTGAAATTTTAAAGTTCCAAAAATAATTTTAAATATTTAAATAATAAAAATATTTTGGAATGAGATGATATTATTCTGAAAAAAATTTAAATTTAAATACTTTTACTTACTATATATTAAGATACTTTAAGTTAAAAAAAATATAATAATTATCATGATCATGATTTTCTTAATCAAATAATGAGCATATAAAATGATATCTTCGTCTCATTTGATAGATGCCATTGGTAAATAATTGATGAAAGCGTTAGATGATACTTTTAGAACTAGACGGCTGCCCAATTTCAAAACACAGTAAGGGACTAATTTTTCAAAATCGATTTTTTAGTATTTTTAGTTCCAGCGGAGTCTTATGAACATAATTCAATGCATATTTCAAAAATTTTATTTTTGTCAGTCACTGTGTTTTGAAATTGGGCTACCGTAGACTCTGTAGTAAGTAAGAATTTAATAATTAATTTGATTTTACTTATATCATTTATTGTGTTTTACAAGACTCTACATTCAAATTCTCCCTTGTTACACGGAGAGATTGGAATCCGACTGGTTACTGTTCTGCACCCGACTCAGTACGGTGCTGGAAAAAAATGCTTGATTGTGGTGCAGCGCCACACTGATTACTGTGCGGGACTTAACTGAGTCGTGTGCGCATATTATTCAGTCAGGTTCCGCACAGTAATCAATGTGGTGCTGCACCACAATCGAACATTTTTTTCAGCACCTCTTATTGTTTGTTTTTGCCTATTTTACAAACTAAGTTTCTTTCACTTACTGATTGACCCTTCCTTAAGCTTTCAATTTTTTCCGAAAGTAGGTGCGCAAACTTTTTTTTTCTTGCTACTTTGACTCTATTACACGGAAAGAAATTTATGGTTACAATGACAATATATTATGGGAATGGTTCCCATAATGCATGGTAACGGGAGTTTTTGAAATGTTGATTGTAGGAACGGCACCCATACATATTATAGTTATCATTACCATAATATTATAGCAGTCATTACCATAATATTATCTTATATCTATAATTGATTGAATACATATTCGATTATGCAAGATAGTTAGCCTTGAAATACAATTTTTTATCATTAATAAAACTATCCGAGCAATTTATGAATAATTAACAAAAGTATTTTTGAGATGTAATAAATTTTATTAGTTTATTTTTTCAAATTTCTGCTCAGTAATTAAAAAAAATTTTTCGTCATTGCAAATAATAGTTCAATCAATGTTTCAAATTAGTGATTAATGCGCTAATCTATTATTTATTATTTATTTCTTAATATTGGAATATTAAAAATAATTAAAAACTCACGATTTAAGGTTAGCCTCAATGTATATCTAATACGGTTTGTTTTGATTTTGTGACGCATCAAAACACGCATAGGGGAATCTATTATCCTACCGGCGAGAATGCAGAGTGGGTAGAAGGGAAAAAAGCAACTTTAGAGAATGGTCCTGTACGGAGAGAGCAACTTTAGGGAGCTTCGACTGTATACTTATAGTTACAGTTATATATAATTTTATAGAATTTTATAAAAATTTATAAAGTTTTCATAGTTGTTATTGAGATCCTAAGGAGTTATTGGTATGAAATTTTAAATATTTCAAATTTGGCTATTATTAGGAAAGTCTTAGTCATGCCTGAGTTAGATCTATCTTTGGAATTTCTGGCTGGTGCTGAATGATATTTAAATAGATTAAATAAACTTAGGAGCCACAATCGGTAGTGTAGCGTAGTATTAAATGCGTCGATCTTTCGTGTGAAGCGTCCTGGGTTCGAATCCCACAATATCGGTCCTCGATAAGTTTCGCGTTTTTCCTTGAATATTGTGACGTGGTAATATGTACATCAATCCGGTTCTTGCTCTAATTATATATAATGCTGATATAAACTTTGTACGTCTCTCCTTTTAGATCTTTAATTTTAATTTCTAATCTATGCCTTTTTTTTTGCTTTGATTTCTCATTATCCTTGAAAATCTTATCTCTGATTACTGCACTGTAGTCTTTGATTACTTGTTCCACTAGTTTAGAAGCTGAAGTTAATGATTTTAAAAACCTAAAACTGATGACATTAAAAATAATGGTTTACATAACTACTGTATTTAGTTTTCAGAGACAGATCATTATCAGAAATCTTTCTTATGTAGTTTGAATTGGTTTTAGTCGGTGTGCATGATTTAAAACAAATTTCTTCCGTCGAAAGGATGGAATTCGTTTATCCGTATACACAAATCATTTAATTTCGATAACCATTCTCTTTTTTTCAGTAGATTCTGTATTTAGTGAGTTCTAGTGAAGTCTAAGTCCTGTTTTTTTAGGACGGTTGTTATAATTATAACTTACGTATATTTTGTGATTTGCTAGGCGTGTCAAAATAAATATCACCACTACAATCTGCTTTCGTTGATCATAGTTCTTTTAAAACTTTTGTGCACGATCCATATAACTTCATGTGTTCTTCATATCATTCATGAATAGGGCAGAATATAGTTTTGCGAAATTTCATTCATGATTTAGGATCCCTATAGTATAAAAGAAATGAAAAATTTGTGAAGTGAAACTATTCGTAATGTGATTGGTCAAGAGATCAAAACAACATAAAAATATACACTATCGATACATCAATATACAGACTGATAGAGGATTGTTTTTGGCATTTAAAAAGGTTTTGTAATAAAATATAAAAAATAATTTCTTAAACATCATTTTTTTGTATTTAACAAATACTTCTTCCTATTGAAAAGAAATTATTTCTTAATATTTAATAAATCATTTCTTAAAAAATGATGTCCTCTCAAATTTTACGCTAAAATAGCGAGGCTAAGAAAATTGAAGTTGGTTCAAAAATTCGATTCGATGGAATAAAAATAATACGCTCTTGAGACAAATGTAAACCTTTTTCGATGAAAAATGAAATAATTTTCAACCAAAAACATCAATTTGACGTAAAAAATTTTCTTGAGTAAAAAAAAAAATTTTTTTCTATAATAATTTCTTTGATGTAAGGTATTTTTTCTTTTAGATCAAGTTAGTTTTTTTCTGGATATTACTTTTTAATAATATGCAGATTTATGTACATTATCTCGACTAAATTCAAGACCTTAATCTTTCGATCGCTTCCTGCTTGCTTTGGCCCACAGATCCTCATAATCCGAGTTTTTAATTTTAAATTAATTCCTACTTTACTGTCACTTAGCCAGAAGAAAGTGTTAGCCCACCTGGAAATGCTTGTTTTTCAAACAAGAGGGCAATTTTAATAATCTAATATATCCTCAAAAATGATTAAATGCAGCTGGTCACTTTATAATTTTAAAACGTCGAATGATTTAAATTATTTAGAAAAGTAAGTGAGGAAAAAATGGTTTTATCATAAACATGTATTCATGATATTTATATCACCGTTATAACAAAGATATGAATTGATTTCGGCGTTGAATTTTAAGCATTTCTTTATAAAAAAAAAAATTATATAGATTGTTCAATTTTATACGTACATACTTTCGTACTTCAAAACAAGACAACAGTGATTGATGTTGCCGTAATGTCGCGAATTTTTTGCTACGATTTCGACTCACGTGATTTCTGACTTCCTTGTGTGTGAAGAATGCGCTCAACAGCGTTCAATAACCAAGCAGCTGTTGATATGAGGTAGGATTCACGAATTAAGCGGCTGTTGCCATTCGTTAACTCTACCACAAATGCTATGCTACCATTCCAATTCGATAAAATAGCGATAATTGTATTTACACCTACATGATTATATTGAAACTAATAAATACAATTACTACGGTCTTTCATAGTTGTCGAAAATTTTTTAATATTTTTCATTACCTTTTACATTTACTTAACAAGGGAGAGGAGGGGGGGGGGGCAAAATAATCCCCCTAAAATTTTTGTTCAATTTAAATGATATGAGAACAAGGAACCCTTGCAAAATGTTTGAGATTATGGTATACTTTTAATTTGTCTAAATACAAAAATTTTCTGAACTTAAATTTGGCATTAAATTTTTTTTTAAAGCTTGAAAATAATAAGGAACTTGAACCAAGACCATGTCGACTACCTGCTGAGTACTCTTTCAGTCGAGTTATTCGAGCTTATGCCAATGTCCATTCAATGTATTTGTATACAAAACATTAAAATAATTAAGCGTGAAATATGAATATTCTGAAAAACTTATTGAGTAGCTTTTGTACCAAACCTGTACCGAGAATTTAAATTTCTGCCCTATTTAAAGAGAAGGAATTCGTTCTTTTCCCTTATAAGAAGACAACTTATAAAAATAGATGCATGCGCCATTCTTTCCATAAACAGAGGCAAAAATTTGAACTTTCATGTGCAGATCTGGTGGGAAATAGTATCCTGACTAGAATTTTTCATAAGAACCTGACATAGTCCTTATTAGGTTAACCTTCTTTTGAATATGTCCCAGATCAGGATATCCTGACGAGGAACTGATATCGATGTAACGCTTAAGACCCATGAGGTCCTTCAGGATTACCTTCTCAGGTCCTTACCAGGATATCCTCATCAAATCCTTATCAGGGTTGCCTTATTAGTAATTATTTAAAAAAAATATTAAATTACGAAAAAAAAAAATTAGAAAATTTCAATTTGATCCGGAATGTGATATACTGTACTAAGAGTATTACTTAGAAAAAGTTAACATGTCATTTATTAATGAAAAAATCCTGATAACTACTGGGCTCGAACCTGCATCCTTCGGATTCAAAATTATTGATGCTATCCACTGCGCTGACATACATATTTAATCTTGTAAGTGTAAATATTATATTCACTATAATATCAAAGAATAACTGATGTAAAAGTAAAAAATTCGTGCTGCAATGTTTGACGTAATTTTTATATAATATTATTTTGTACTTTGTTTAATTTTTAGCCTGTAAATAAAATATTTAAAGGGATTGGATAACTTTTTTATTAATAAGAATATCCTTATATGGTCCGGATAAGAAACACGTCAGGTTCACCTGATGACAAATCAAATTTTTTTAAATAAGGAAATCCAAATGTGGTCCTGATAAGGAACGCGTCAGGTTGGCCTTACAGCAAATACCTTTATTTTGAATAAGGAAATCCAAATGTGGCCCTGATGAGGAATTTGTCAGGTTGACCCGATGGCAAATAACTTCTTCTTTAAATTAGGATATACTGATGAGGAACTCGTCAGGTTTGCCCTAGTAAAGCAAACCATATTAACCTGACAAGGTCCTTATGGTACTTCAAGCAAATCAGGAAAAAATTCTAGTCGGGTGTAAACTACGGAGGAAGGTACGACGTGCCAGTTACAGATGCGGTTTGGAATGTTCTACTTTCTTCCCTTGATGTATAATGTAATTTTAGTAAATTGCTCGGAGGGCCCATTTTTTCAAAATTTCCATTTTTGGAGCATATTGATTACGAATGCATGGCAGAAGACTAGCAAAGATAAAAGGGGTGAAAAGATATAATATTATAACTTTTTTTGGGGGGCCCACTATGTCTCATGTATAAAGATTTATAATTTTCGATGCGGCATATTGAGACCATAAACATGGTAAGGGGCTGGAAAAAAATAAAACAAGTCAGAACCACTGAGAACATAAGCCCTTTTTTCTTAAGGGGCCTATTTTGCCCCCCTTTTCCTACGTTTTACATACTATTTTATAACTTTTGTCTCTTTGGGTGACATAAAAATAGTCTGTAGATGTTAAAAATAAAATTTTATTCAAATTTATAGTTTTTGTATATTGAAACCTTTATTTCTACACTGTAAAAAATTTGATGGAACCGGTGTGGTGTAAATGCATCGGTGTAAAAATTTTGGTGAGAAAACTACACCGAATCCCGTGTCAAATTTCAGCAGTGTGAATTTTTATTTTTTACACCGCCAAACGTGTAAATGTATAAATGTGTAAATGTAAGGGAAGGAGGGAGGGGGGAAAATGGACCCCCTAAAATTTTTGATGCCTTGAAATATTTGGGGGCAAATTAGGCCCACCAAAATTTTTAACATGAAAAGTGTTGAGGGAAAGGGGTAAAATGGGTCAATGAGGCAAAATGGTCCCTCCAAAATTCTTAACATGAAAAGTGTTGGGGGGGGGGGGGGTAAATGGACTGCCTGGACTTTGAAAACCTAAGAATATCTTTGAGCCATTGGATTCGTAAAATTTTTTTAACAGAATTGATTAAAGAATTATGGTAAAGGGTTCTTTGACGGGGGGATTATTTGAAAAATTATATGTTTTATTATTATTATTAAAAATTCAATTTTTTTCAATTAATCGACTAGTATTTGAACAAATAACTTTGAATTTAGTTATTTTTAGGTCCAAATCTTCACTATCCACTCTTTTTTATAGTAAATACATAGCAAAAAGTTTCAAAACATAAAACAAACGAGAAACATACATTGAGTATTGTTGGCGTCAGTTTTACCCAACTTTTCAAGATTTTTTAATTTTAATAGACACAGCTAATTAACACCAAAAACTCAGCAGAAGAAAAAAAAAGCAAAACAAGCTTAAAAACTCACATTATAAAAAATTTTTAAGGGGGGCCTATTTTGTCCACATCTTTTTATTTTTTATTTTCAATGAACAGAAAAAATTAAGGTCAAAAACGTGGCCAGAGAGTAAAAAAAGTAAAACAGGTAAAAAAAACTGAGGATTCGAAAATTTTGTTCTTAAGGGGCCCATTTTGTCTCAGTGACCCATTTTACTCCTCCCCCTCTCAACACTCTTTATGTTAAGAATTTTGGGGGGACCGTTTTGCCTCTGTGGCCCATTTTACCCCTCTCCCTCCCAACACTTTTCATGTTAAAAATTTGGGGGGGGGGGGCATTTTGCTTTAGTGGCCCATTTTGCCACAGTGGCCCATTTTGCCTTGGTGACCCATTTTACCGTTCCTCTTTCCAACACTTTTCATGTTAAGAATTTTGGTGGGCCCAATTTGCCCCTAAATATTTCAAGGGATCAGAGATTTTAGGGGGCCCATTTCGCCCCCAAATATTTCGAGTCATCAGCAATTTTGGGGAGCCCATTTTGACCCGCCCCCTTCCCGTACATTTATACATTTACTCGTTTGGCGGTGTAAAAAGTAAAAATTCACATTACTCAAATTTCACACGAGATTTGGTGTAATTTTCACACCAAAATTTTTACACAGATGCATTTACACCACACCAGGTCCATCAAATTTTTTACAGTGTATATGATACTTTCAGCCCCGCTGTTTAAAAAATCCGATAGAATCTTATAGCTGTATGTATAAGGCCTATACTTAACTATAGCGCTTCTTATAGAACTCGTTTATTCTTATAAAATCTCTATGGGAATTCATGAGAATCTATTGGATTCTATGAGATTCTTTAAATAGGGCCATTAACGTTTACTTTGGTAATAATTCAAAATGTTGAAAGATGTAAAATTTTTAAACAGTCAATTTTACGTTTGCAACTACTCTATTTTTAAATTGAAATATCTATATATTTTTGAGTTTCACAAATATTTTTGATTTCATACTCTCGGCAATATGGAATTATTTAGATTTGATATAGATTTAAATTGTTATTGTGGATGAAATTTCAGGCATAAGAAATAAACTTTTATTTTACATTGTCATATTTCAATATCTCAAAGTATGTCTTAATTATTTTGAAGTTCTTTTCTGAATTATATAAACTGACTTTTCAGCTGTAAAATATATTAGTTTTAACTCCAGCATTCTCTACAATATATGTACAAGTATAAATTACAAACTAAAATAATCTTATCATTTTTATTTTGACGTCTGAAATCATAATACTGAGAGTGTAGGTCGTCATGAAAAATATAATGTGTATAATTTTGCATGAATCCTGATTGGATTTGAGTAAATGGTGGAAGTCCTGATAGGCTTTGCTCGGATATTAGTTAGATTCACACTCGTTTGCAATTGTTTTGTTTTCCCGTTACTATACAATATACAGGAAGGGGGGTAAAATGGGACTCTTGAAAAACAAGGGCTCGTATCCTCAGTGGTTCTCACTTGTTTTACTTCTTTCTAGCCCCTTACCATGTTTTTGGTCTTAATATGTCACGTTTGTTGAAAATTAAAAATCTTTAAATTTGGGGCAAATTGAGCTCACCAATAAAAAGTTTTAATATATGATTTCTTTTACCGATTCTATATTTTCGAGTCTTTTGCCATGTATTTGTAATCAATATCCTCCAAAAATAAAAAATTAAAATTTGGGGTGAAATGGGCCCTCTAAAAAATCTACTAAAATTCAACTATTATTTAATTTCATCTTTATAGTATGTTACACATCAAGGGAGGAAAGCAGAACATTTCAAACCAAGTGTATAAATTCGTGGCCGGGCATAGGTCGCATATACTTGGATTGGGATTTCCTACTTTTCTCGATGGTGTGTATATGATTTTCCACCAGATATGCATCTGCAAGTTTAAAATTTTGCCTCTGTTTTGTGGGAAAAATGGCGTATGCACTGTTGCTTATCATTTGTTCTCTCGTAAAAAAAAACGAAGACTTTCTCCCCTTTAAACAGAGCGAGAATTTCAACTTTCGGTGTAAGTATGATAAAACGATAATTAATCAATTTTTTAGAACATTGATTTTTCGCGCTCGATTATTTTAATGTTTCGTGTACTAGTACATTGACCGGATTATGATATAAGGTCGGATAGCTCAACTGAAAGAGCACACGGCGCGCCGTTGACATGGTATCGATTCAATTTTTAGATTATTTTTAAGCTTTGAAAAAAAAAAAAAAATTTATTTTCAAATTTAAGTTCAGAAAATTTTACTATATAGACGTGTTAAAAGCAAACCACAATCTCAAACACTTTGCAAGTGTTTCTTGTTCAGAAATCATTTAAACTGAACAAACATTTCGGGGAGGGGGAGGGAGGGCCATTTCGCCCCTAAATATTTCGAGGCATCCAAAAATTTAGGGGGCTCATTTTGTCTCCTCCCCACCCCTACTGTTGTTGAACGGAAGTCGATATTACACTCTGAAAAATTAGGGATACATTTTTTTTTTTCAGCGTAGTAATTTCATAGTGGTCTGGATTTTATTTAAATCCGCATCCACCCCAAACCAGAGTTTCACTATTCGAATAAATATCTTACCATTACGCACATGATTACCGATAAATTTTTTTTTTCTTTTCAATTTATTTTTAATAAATATAGGTACTATATTATATAGCAACAGACTTGGTAAAATACTGACACTCAATATTAGGCCAATACTTAGATACACTCTCTACACAATACTGGTACTCGATATTGGGCCAGGATAGAGTGTCAGGCTTAGCATAAAGTTATCATCCCGATACTCAAACGAGCTTGGGCCAGATTCGAATTTCTAGTTTGGCCCAAAATTAGCAAGTATTGAGCCATACCTCAACCGAGCCTGGGCCCGTCGTAATTTCCTACAAAGGTAGTGGTGTAACAGGGAATTTTGAATTTTCCGCGCTCAGTTGCCATGATTTTCTATCATGCGCACGGTCGATATAATCTATTGCTGCCCCAGGGTTATCCGGGGTAGAGTGCGACTGTCGTCGAGCGGAAATCGTAGGGGCTTGTCTGTCAGTCTCACTTAGTGATAAGTAGGGGTGTCGAAGTTTCCGGAAGTTATCGAATTCGGTCGAGTGGGTGCACAATGATAAGAGAAGAGAAAAACCCAGGCCGAGAGACACAACCGGACAAGACGCCGAAAAATTAAGACGCTCTCCGTTACTCGAGTAATTAATTAATTCGCAGACTTGGCTTCTTGTTGTGGAACCAAGCGATTACATATATATTTATTATTGATACCAGGCCATTAGCCGGTATCCTTAAATATTTTACTAATTAATCGGAAAAGCAGGTGAACGAGACGTATATACGAGGTGAAGAAAAAAGGCGATATTACGAGAGGAAAGTACGACGCTCCAGGAAAATGGGACAAGGAACTGGACGAGACGAACGAGACGGCAACCAGAGAACCTGACGAGGACGGAGAAACCACATCAGGAAAAGTATCAGGTATTAATTAAGTTAATTATTCTAGGCCGAAGCCAGAATATTAATTTAATTTAATAAATACTTAGTCGTTCGTCGGGGTAATCCGCGTCTAGGCCATCGCAATTATTTGGTTATAAAATTCATTAAAATAAAAATTAAGCCAGACGGTTGTCTAACCGGACCCAGGCCCAATCGCCGGGTCCAGGGCGTCGTCTTATAATTCTAGGCCATTGCCGGAATTATATGCGTCGTAGAAATTCTAGGCCGATGGTGGACGCCACAAGCCAGAAATTTTCAAATTGTAGTCCGCGTTGTTATAAATTAAATATTAATTAAAATAATTAAATTAACCAAATTAATAAATTAATTAAAATTAGTTTCCGTAAATAAAATTATACTCAGTACAAAAGAAAAAAATTGTAAAGTAAGAAGTCGAGTGAGGCGAGTGTCGAGTAAAGAAAACGGAGATGAGATTTTACTGACTAAAACTTAAAATATTAAATCTCGTGAATTTGGATCAGTATTATATTAAAGAATTAATGTTAGTCGTCGGAAAGGAGTTAAATTAAAATTAATTAATTAATAATAATAATAATTATTCCTCAAAGATTAATTTATTAATTTATTAAAGTGCGTGGCGGGAACAGCCATTTTAAAATAAGGGCGTGTGAACAAAAGTCCAGGGGTCTCGAGTGCGCGTGCGTGTGTAGGAACCGATTTTAAAGTTAATATTATAATTAATAAATAATTCGGGAGGTAACCGATATTTTAGTTTGTAAGTCCAAAGGTAGTTAGCAATGATTTTAATCGAGTGTGTGAGTGTGTGCGATGCCAAGGTCGTGGCTAATTAGTTGTTAAGTCGCCAAAGGTAATTGGTAAATTTTATATGGTCAAAAGTTATAAGGTATAAAAGTTATAAGGTATAAAAGTTATAAGGTATAAAGGTCAAAGGTTATAAGGTTTATGGAAACGTTATAAGGTTTAATTTACAAGGTTATAAATTAAATAAAAGTGAATATTGTTACAATAAATAAATCTAAGTTATTTATTAAATTATCCTTCCTCTTCCTTCTCTTACAATTAAAATTTACACCGACCCTGAGTATTAAGAACCGGTTCTGGAGGACCGTTTAATCCTTCCAGTAGCGCCCTTAAAAACGTAAATTAAGGTTGACCAGAGTAACAGCATAGCCCTGTTATAGTGGATTATATTAAGTTGCTTTTTTTAAGTTTGTCTTAGTAGAAAAGAAAAATTCAGAGATTTTAAATTTATGCATTTGCTTAATCATTTCTTTGTATTTTTTTGTTCTGAACATTTTTGTATCGTATCAAATTTAAATTATGACATAAAGTACAAAACAAAAGAAGTCTTTTCAAAATTATGTTCTTTTTTAATTTCATTTATTCCTTTATCATTTTCATAATACTTCCATTCATTATTTTCTTGTTTCCGGATATAGTATAGCAGAGTAATTACTTCCTCATCTTTTATTTTGTGCCGTTCGAAGACTGTGACTCTCATTGAGCTACATTTGTATAGAAGTCTAAAGTTTCTCACGATTTCGTGATGACATTTAAAAAGTAAACTCAATGAAATTTCTTTGTTTATACGAAAACATCTGCAAGTTCATTTAAGATTTTTTAAAATTTTGTATCTTTTATTTTTAATAACTTCCATTGCAATTCATAATCACTTTCATTGTAAAAGAATAATAAAAGAATTTCTTAATAAGTCATTACCATTGGCAGACGGGGGTACATATCAAACTCTTAAAAACGTTCACTGACTGTCGTTCAAAAGATTGATCTAAAGTCGTCATTACCAGGTATGACCTACATCCTGGGAACTTTTGCTCTTCTGGGAACTCGGTACGAATTGCTATAACCGGCCGAAACCGGAGACGATACGTTGCCACCAATGATAAAACTTCCCGACGAAATTACATATAACTATCATTAACGTGGTAGTATTTAAAAAGAAGAAAAAAAGCGAAATTTACAAATTACGATTTCCGATGACTTAAATGTATTTTTTCTGTGTTTCCATAATATAACCATTATGTGAGTAAACAACATTTTTTTTGTAATATCCGCTATAAAAGTTTGATTTTCAAATGCTGCCTGGTGGTAGCAAAAAGGCTGATTCCTACATTGCAGAATATAGTATAGTTTCGTCATCACTTTCAGCTCGAATGCCGATTTACAAAAATGACATATTTTTATCATTATATAATATTCCTCTATTATATGTTATATAGGGATGGAATTGTTCCTCTCAAATTAAACTTTCTCAGCGAGTCTTACAAAAAATACAGTGTGTATCGTATGTGCAATGCGAGGAATACCTGACGAGCGCGGTTGCTGCACTCAGGGTTGCTAGAAAATTATTGTCTGAGTCACCCTATCCATAATCAAAAGTAGCGAAATTTTTTGACAAGTCGCCCAATCATTTTCAAGTTTAAAATAATTCTATATGCTCGGAGTTTATTCTTAATTAGCCAATAAGAGTAGGCTACAACTTACCGCATGAATTGAAATTAACTTTTTAAAAAGTATTATTGTAATTATTTTTTTTTTGTAGTGAGAAATTATAGGATATTTTTAGGACAAATTTGATGAAAAAATAATCTTAATTGATATTATTATTCATTTTTTACAATTTATTAATTATTTTTTACTGTAAAAATAAAAATAAATGAAATGTTTGAATGTAAATGTCCATTACAAACACAATTTATATATGTACATACTGAATTGAAATGAATTTTGATTCAAGTCATTGGGAAATAGAAGTTAAAATAATATTTAAAAATAATGATGAAGATTTCTTCCAATGCTAAAACATTAAAAATCGCCCTAATTGCGACTTGTGGCCTAAACTTCAATTTAGTAACGGAAACATAGACGAAATCGACAAATTCGGGATAAGTAGCCCAATCTGGCATCCCTGCCTGCATTCGCTTCTGCATATACTACATTCACATGAGTACTCGGGCGAATAGTTGCAGCAACTTGACGCTCGTCAGATATCCCGCGCCTTGCACACGCGCTATATACTATTGTTGCGCTATTATACAGTATATCGTATATATTTTTTTGCTGATCAATGCTTATTTCTACAAAGAGAAGTTAACAATATAGAAAAAAACGTAACAGTCTCAAAACTCACCACAATCTTGGAATTTCCAGAGATAATTTCGGTGACATTTCAGCCAAAAACATCTTAGTTAAGATATATCAGTAAAAATATCTCATGAAAAAATGACTCCATGAGCAAGACACGGAGAAAAGTATTTGCATCCTTGTCTTGCTCATGGAGATATTTTTTCATGGATATTTTTGTTGAGATTTTTTTGTTTGAGACTTTATTTCTGAGATAAAATGAAGGGGAGTCGAGAAATTCATACATCCCTTATTAAGAAAAATGATTTAATCCATGCTAAGTGTATATCTATGTATGAGTATATTCGAATTGCTTTGAATCATTCCAAATCATTTTTCTTAATCAGGGATGATACTAGATCCAGTATGATTATATCAGGGCATTTATATTCACGGTCTTTTAATATTTTTGAGATTTTCAAAATTCTTGAACGGTTTCTAAGAATCGTTTAGTCTAGCCGAATTGTCAAGAGAGTTCCTAAAAAGCGGAAGACTACCAATTTTCCACCGACTGGAAAAAAAAATCTAGAAATCGCTTGAACTTACGGGGTAGCCTCTAAACTTCCCGAGAGAAGTTGATTTACTGCAAAAAATAGTTAAAGGTCTTCTAAAAATATGGTTGATCGCTTAAACCATCCGGAATGACGTCTAGAAAAAAGCGTTTTTTGGATTTTTCTGGAAAAGAAAATTACAATTGTTATTAACAAAAAACCGTTAAAAAAATTAGCCGTCCAGCTTTTTGGCAAAATCTCAAAAATTATAAGTGAAAGCGCAAAAATTAAAAAAGTTTCTGAAAGAGCAAAAAATTTTAGTGTAAAAATTCTCGACTACCCGAATTGTAACTCAAATATTTATAATTTTAATTTAACGGTGAAAATCGGCTTTTACGCGGCAGTTTCGGCAAGCGCGCGCGGAAACTTTAGTGAGCGTTGTTTTTAAATAATTTTTATATGCAATTAAATATTAATTCAAAAATTTGAAAAAATTCTGGTGTCATTTAGACACTTCAAAGTGTCTCGATAACTTTCATTTAAACTCTCATTTCACTCAAAATTTAACAAAAGAAGAATGACCGTGAGTGTAAACAGCTGTCGAGCATGTTAAAATGTTATTTTTCTAACGTTTCAACGCCGATATCTTTTGAACTAATTAACCGATGCTGACGTTTAAGGGAGTAATTGGCGCGTTTTATTGGATTCTAGAGCTGATTCATATTTGAAATCGATCAGTTTAGCCGTTTCGAAGATATTTAGAAAAACCCGTTTTTCACCACTTATTTCTCCAACGATATTTCTCGAACGCATTAACCGATTAAGATGGTTGAGGCGGCAATCGACGCGTTATATTGAGTTCTAGAACTGATTAGATTTCGAAGTCGATCGTTCAAGTCGTTTCTGAGAAATCAAACAAAAAACTAAAAAAATCTGGGCGACGGTTGGCCCTGCGGGCCAGCCCAACAACTTCCTGCTGTTTTCGAGATCCAGGAGCTTGAAAACATTATTGTCAATACATATCCGAGCTCTTCGAGACATTAAAAAGTATTTCATATATAATAAAAAATTTCTAATACTGGCCAAATCAATTCATATTATAACCGGTGACAGAAATTCAAGAATAATTTTAGCGATAAAAATTATTCTGAATGAGTAAAAATTTTATATTCTGACGCTTTTACCGTAGTAAAAATGATTTGATATGCCCGATGAAAAAAGATTTTATATAACTGTAGACAGTTATATATGAATTATATACAATTGGATAGAGGTGATGCATAATTATATAAAATTTTTATATAACTATATACAATCGTATATAATTCTATAAAACATTATTGTCAATACATATCCGAGCTCTTCGAGACATTAAAAAGTATTTCATATATAATAAAAAATTTCTAATACTGGCCAAATCAATTCATATTATAACCGGTGACAGAAATTCAAGAATAATTTTAGCGATAAAAATTATTCTGAATGAGTAAAAATTTTATATTCTGACGCTTTTACCGTAGTAAAAATGATTTGATATGCCCGATGAAAAAAGATTTTATATAACTGTAGACAGTTATATATGAATTATATACAATTGGATAGAGGTGATGCATAATTATATAAAATTTTTATATAACTATATACAATCGTATATAATTCTATATAAAAATGCAAAAAAGAATAATAAAATTGTATACAAATGTATATATTTGTAAACAATTAGATATAATTATGTACGATTCTATACAATTGGATCGGGCCATTTTTTCTATCCAATTTTATACGATTGCATATACAAAATCTTTTTTTATCGGGTGATTAATCGTGAAATTCCAAAAATGATTTACATGATTTCGAAGGATTAAAAACTATTAAAAAATCAATCTTTCTTATTTAAATCAAATGATTTTGTTTAATCAGAGTACTGAGTGTCGAATAAAAAAACAAAATAAAAAATAAATAAATAAATAAGACTGTTAAAAAATAAGATTAAATTTAAAAAATTAAAGATTTTTTCGTTAACTATATCATTTTATTTATTAAACATTGTTTATTCTTTGAATTTCAAAAATTGTATATCTTTAACCAACTCAAAGATTAGTAATAATAATTTAAAAGTGTTGAATGATTAAATAAATAATTTACGTTAATCAAAAATTGTAAGCTATTTAGATATGATAATTAAACAAGCGTTCTTTAATAAGTATGATTTCATTTTATATAGTTAAAATTGTTAATGTGATATTAATATACCTCACGAGTAATTTTCTACATTCAAAATTATTATTGTTATAAAAAGACAACAGCTATTTTTATCCATTGGTACTGTGATTATAAGGATTCGTTGAATAAAATAATAAAATTTTAACAAAATACTAAAATTGGTTTTTTTTCCTGCTTAAAATTTTTAGTTTATTGATCGGATACAATAAAAGTTTCTATGAAAATTAACTTAAAGTCAGAACTGAATATGTCAGTCATTTACTGGATAATACCTGGTCATTCAATAGATGAAAGCAGTCATTCACTGGGTCTTTATATTTTACGCTGATTACCCATACAGGAAGCCCCAGAGTTGAACGACGGGACCATGCCTGGGACATTATTGGGAAGCCCATCTTGGCAAACCTATACTGTCCCATTCCCGGGTCATAACTGGATAATTAGTCTTGGCCATTCCAATGATTACCCTAACATGGGCCAAGACTGGATAACCTAGCCTCGGTCAAGCCTAGAATCACCCTAACTTGGGCCAAATTCGTGTTACCTAACCTCGGCCGTTGGATGGTAAGCCTAACATGGGCCAAGACTGGAGAACCTAGCCTTGGCCAAGCCTAGAGTCACCCTAACTTGGGCCAAGTTTGTGTAACCTAACCATGGCCGTTTAATGGCACCCCTAGCATGGACCAAGACTGAATGACCTAGCCTTGGCCGTTGAGTGGTAAACCTAACACGGGCTTAGACTGAATAACCCATACAGGAGCTGCCAGAGTTGAACAAAGGGGCCCTCCTTGGCTCAGCACTGGGGAACCTAGCTTTGGCACGTCTATATTGGCCCATGATTGGGTCAAGAAAGGTTACTCAATCCTAGCCATTCCAATCATTACCCGAGTCTGGGCCAGGACTGGGTTCCCCTATTTTGGCCATTCAGTGGTGACCCAGGCTTGACCCAGGACTGGGTAACCCAGCCTTGACCGACCCAATGATTACCCGAGTTTAAGCCAAGTCTAGGTTCCTCTGCCTTAATCATTCAATGGCAACCCAGACTTGGGCCAAGGTAGGATTATCCAAGTTCGGGTATACCTAGAGTTACCCATCCTTTGGCCAGAATTGGCTAATCCAATTTTTTTATTAATTATTGAATCAACTTACTATTATGGTTTTTGAATTCATAATTATTTAGTTTTGAATTAAAATATGTTTTAATGAATAAATATTTAAATATTCTGATTAAAATTATTTACAACTAATAATTAATACATATTTTAGTTCATTATTATTTGCAATCAACTGTAATTTTTTAATTTTACTTATAAAAATTAATTTAATAAAAAAATAACTCATGAATTTTTATAATAAATGTTATTTTTAATTATGGTGGTAGAGTAAGATAATTAAGTTGGGTTCTTGATAAATAATCAATTAAATTTAATAAATTTAATTTTAAAAAATTATGTAATTATAATATAGATAATACGAAATTATTTTTTTTTCTTAATCGAAAATATTAATTAAATTGCTCTTTATATTTCATAAAACCGAGTGGTCAGAGTGGTTGTAGTAAAATGAACAAGTAGAACATATAAAAGTTTCAATTGAACGTTAGTAGGTTCGTCCAGTAGCCAGCGTTCAAACCCGGCAATCAGAAAGACGGCAGTTCGCGCCCAGAGCCTAGCAGAATTTTCACCGAGTTTTTTTCACGTTATTTACTTCACTTAAATAGTTTAAACGTTAATGATCACAAACTCTAGTACTTTAATAATAATAATTTTTTTTTTTTAATTGAATTTATTTGTTTTTTCGATGCATGGGCCAAGTCTGGCAACCAAGCATGGGCCAGGTCTGGCAACCAAGCATGGGTCAGGGCTGGCAACCAGGCTTGGTACCCTGTTATCATTTCAGACCTACCAAGGCTGGAACAAGGCTAATTACATGCTTGGCCCAGAGTTCAACATAGTTGAACCAAGCCTGAGCCAAGCCTGGGCCCGTCGTACTTTCCTGTTTGGGTATTTGTAATTTTATAAAAACTATAATGAAATAAATAAAAAATCATGATAAATATCAAAAGATAAATGATGTCACAATTCAATTATAATAGCATCACTGATTTTTAAACTTAATTATTGCTTTCATTAGTCGAAATATCTGTCACTACAACAAATCGGTCATTCATTGGTCAAAACTGTTTACCCTAAGTTAAAAATGGATAAAAGCAAATTTTTTTCGTTTTTGTACACTCTGAACGCTCCTTTTTTAACTATCCCTTTTGTATAGTAACATTACAACTCAATTGTGCTCAACAGAGAAGGAGGGGAGCACAGTGCGCCCCTTAAAATTTTCAAAACTTCCAAAAATTTGGGGACAAAGTGGGCTCCTCAAATTTTCTATGCGTCTATAAATTCAGATGGATAATAAGCTTATCAAAATTCGTTATGTAATGAGGGCTAAAATATAACACCAAAACTGCTCATTAAATATAATTGATTAAGAAAGTTAAAGATAATAAAATTACGTTTTAAAGTTATATCGCAGCAGACTATTAAATGATTTTTTATGCTATTACCGTGATATTTATATTTACTATTAACGTGATTCGCCTTAAATCACGTCGAATCAGGACCGCCAGGGAAACCACATAAAATTTAAAATTTTAAAGAATAAGTGAAAAATTCAAATCGCAAAATCTAGATGTGATAACAAATACCGAAAACGGATAGGGATTCAGCGTATTAAAATCTTCTTATGTAATCATAATAATTTTTTTCGAAGGAAGAATTTATTGCAGGCCAGTGAAATCTATTGTTAAGTAAAACAATTTTAGCACTAGATCCTTAATTCTGATGCATAATCGCTATTCTACAGATTTTTCAAAAATATTCTAGAAACAACTTCGTTCATTAATTTCAAAATCTAATCAGGTTTTAAACTTAATAATAGCTTTCGAATCCGACGAGAACCGACTTAATCGATAAGTTCATTTACGAAACAGCATTGACGGAAGTTTTTAATAAACTACAGATTTTTTGCTTTTTTGATTGAATGACTTGCAGCTCTGATGAAACTAGCCTAAAAATCATATTAATTTGTATTTCAATAAACCTTTATTACTTTTATTATCAGGTAAGCGTTCGACTTGTGCATATTTTTAGTTTTCATACTTTTTTTTAGTTTTACCATTGTATATTTTTTCAATGTTAAAAAAAAAAAATAAAAGATTAGAAAAAACTTCTCGATTGTGAAAAAAATACTGCATGCATGAAATTCGATAATAGATTTGATTCTAAAAATTATCAATTTTTAGAATCACTACTATTTACTTAGTATTATTAATCGACGTCAGCGCAAGTGGAATCTTAGAGAGTAAAACAAAAAATAAAAGTGAGGCCTCTCAAGCCAAAGCCCTAAATGGTCTACGGCATTCAGCTGCAGAAAAAGCACATTGAGTAAGAGAGAATAAGTAACGATGGTCACGATAAAATATTTCGATGATTGAATAAACGCAGTTGCTTCCTTGAATACATGATGATTCGATTGAAAAATTTTTGGACATACTTTACTTGTCGTATTACCAAAATCAGAAGTCGATCTGACCTTATCAAGAGTTTTATCGTACTCTAACTAGAAAAAATTGAAAATAACTGTTATATTTTTAACATACGAACAAGCAATCACCCATAATCTCAAATTTGTTATTTTTATTATTTTTTATTCTTATAAAAAATGTTAACAAGTTCACGTCAAGCAAGTGACAATAAATATGCATTAAGGGGGGGGGGGGGGGGGGTAAGGGCTAAAAATCAGATTTTTTTTTTTGGTTTTCTTATAGCTACACATTTTAAGAATATGGTCTTCAAATTTGAAGTCGATCAGAGCAAAACTCTCAGTTATTAACTATACCCTGATTAAAAACTCCGATTGAAACTGATTGAAAACGTCCTATCAGATTTAATCGGAAATTTCTGATTGACATTCAATCAGTTTCAATCGGATTCAATCGGAAACTTCCGAATGATTCTGATTGAAGGTTAATCAGAAATTTCCGATTGTCTTTTAATCAGTTTCTATCGGATTCAATCAAAAACTTCCGAATGATTCCGATTGAAAGTTAATCAGAAATTTCCGATGAACTTTTAATCAGTTTTAATCGGAATCATTCGGAACTTTCCGATTGAATCCGATTGAAACTGATTAAAAGTCAATCGGAAATTTCTGATTGACTTTTAATCAGTTTTAATCGGATTTAATCAGATATTTCCAGAAGGTTTCGATTGTAAATTAATTAAATATTACCGATTCCCGGGAAAAAATAATTTTATATATTATTAAATGGTAAAAAATTAAAAAATCAAATATATTAAAATCTACGTTGGATCTATATTAACAATTAGATTTCATGTCATGAAGTAATATAAGATATACTATATTACCACCAAAAATGGCACTTGTCACTCTGTCAAAGAACAGAGGAGTGCTCGTGTCAGAATTGCTTCCAAGTCTGGAATATAATACGTCTGAACTACGTTTCTTACCAGGGAAACTTCACAAGTAGTAGGCGCTATCTAGTGGCGAGCACCGAACTACTCCCACTGCTATTGCCTAGGACTGGCGAATTTCCTCTCCTCTACATATATCTTTTCTCCTAAGAAATTTTTCTCTTGGTTCAAGCAACTTTTTTTTCTATTAGTTGGAGCATACGAAAATCCTTGCGTTAAACACCCCCATGAAAAAAATTTATTTAAAAAATATAAGTTAAAATACAAAAAATATATTTTAGAATTTATAAAAAATCAATCAAAAAACTATTTTTTTAAGAGCTTGACATTGAAATGAAAATAACTAGAAAAAAAAGCGAAATTTTGAAAAACTTTATTTATAATAATTTTTGAGAATGAAATTACCTACAAAAAAGTTTTTATGAGATTTTCTGATAAATCTGATGGTTTCGCCGGAAAAGTAAGAAGATCTCAAAATTTTCTATAAATTTGACTTTAAGCTCAAATAACTTTTGAACAGTTAGATTTATCAAAAAATGATGAGACTTTTGTTGTAGAATATTCGATATCCTACAAAAATATCTATCGTGCATCATAATTCGTTGATTGGCTTGTAAGTTAGAAAATTCTAAAAAATAAAAAGTTTTTTTTCCCGAGTTATTTAAATAAAAAATAGAAAAATTGATTGACGCAAACCGTAGTATTATTATTAAGAGCTTGGATTGGTACCGAAATTTTTATTTGTAGGTAGACTGTCAATTTTTGGATACCGAAAAAAAAATTTTTTTTTTTTTTTAATCACCTTAATATATACATAAATCTTTATTGATGTTTCCTTTTATTTTCATGATAGTTTTAAACTCAATCAATACAGTTTTTTAAAAAAAGTTTTTATATAATCCTGAAAAATGCTTGTTTTAACTTTTTATAAAATTGATTAAATTGGAAAGACAGATAAAATTCTATACTCGGATATTTTAAAAATTGCTGAATTAATGATAAATAAAATTCATATCTGCCCAAATTTTAATAATTATCAATACTATCTAAATTGTTATTTTCCGATTGAATCCGATTGAAACTGATTGAAAATTGTCTGTCAAATTTAATCGGATTCAATCGGAAAATAATCGATAAATGAATTATTATTTTCTAATTGAATCCGCTTCGTTTGAAACGAAATTTTTTTTTCTAGCCGACACAAGAAAATTTTGATGTTTATATTGAGAAAAAAATTCCCTGAAAATTTCAGCTCTTAAATTTAATTTAAAGTACTTTCTCTCGAGCATCAAATTTTTCCATTTAAAAAGTATGTTAATTGAATAACATTTTTTTTAAATTGCTATAACTGAGCCAGATTTTAAGCTATCGTTTTGAAACCAGTTTTAATTTGCAGAGAATTTGTTGAATTTGAAAGTCTATAAAACAAATTGCTCTAACTCGATCTATGTCGATTCTATCTGCTCCAAAAGTCTATTTTTCACTTGTTTCATATAATTTTGTTAATAGTGAAAAAAAAAACGGCTCATCGTGCGAAAAAGATGCGTAGTACCCATCTTTTAGAAAATTTCGTCCTCTACGGAATTGTTTATTATCCTTCCCTGCTAAAAAAATTCGAGAGATTCTTATAGCTATATGTATAAGGCTCTATTCTTAACCATATAGCATTTCTCATAGAACTCATTCATTCTCATAAAATCTCTATGGGAATGTATGAGAATCTATGAGATTTTCTAAACAGGTTGATATTGCTAAAGTGCACTGTTTATAAGATATAATCAGTAGAACATTCTGCAGTAAAAAGGATTTATACTATATTAAGCTTACAATTTTTATACTGTCTAATGTTAAACTACTTGGATCTCATAGATAATACGCACACCCTTATTCAAAATAAACAAGGGCCGCCTCGTTTGTCATCTACCGTTAGCATTGATTCTAGCGACGCTAGCGACACGCTAGCCAGTGCCTCGTTTCATTTTTACTAAGGACTTTAGCGATATATCTAGCTCATCAGGAAGATAGTTTAAAATCGATTAGAACATTCTACACGGAGAAATAAAAAATTGATCAATCGGAATAAATTGAGAAATAAATTATTATTTTCCGATTGAATCTGATTGAATTTTTTTCAATCAGTTTTAATTGGTTTCAATCGGAAAATAATTTTAAAAAAATTATTATTTTCCGATTGAAACTGATTGAATTTTTCTCAATCAGTTTTAATCGGTATCAATCGGAGAGTAATTTTTAAAAAATTATTATTTCCCGATTGAATCTGATTGAAACTGATTGAGATATTTCAATCGGATTTAATCAGATTCAATCAAAAAATAATCAAAAATAAAAAATATTTTTTTCCGATTGAATCTGATTGAAATTCAATCGGAGGCCTCAAACGCTTCCGAACATTTCTGATTGAAAATTCGTTTCCGATTGAAACTGATAGAATTCTGATTGAGTTTTAATCAAATTCAATCGGAGTTTTTAATCAGGGATATAGTTAGTCTTCTTTAAAACTGTAGCTTCGATAGCTGCGGGCTGTCGGAAAGGGAGTGCAGGTATACAGTTTATTCACTTGCTGATCGTTCTGACCTAAATTATTCTGTTTTAAAACATTTTTGTGTAAGTTGAAAAAAAAATTTTTGTTTTTTTCATTTTAAGCATTTAAAACTTTAAACGCATTTTCGTCGAAACTACTTTTTCAAAATCCGTGAGCACTGCTTTTTAAAAACTACATTACCGATTTATTTCAAACTTGGTACACACTTTTTACGTATAAAATACCTGGCCCCAACATTGAGTTTTAGAATCCTTTTTTACATTAAGGGGTTTTTCCACCTCCAAAATGGCGCACATTTTCGTAAAAAATAGCAGTTTTTACTTTAAATGACCACAAAAAATTAAAAAATTAAAAAAAAAATTCGGCTATCGGTTAACCCTGCGGTCCAGCCCCAAAACTTCCCGCTGTGTTCGAGTTCCTTAAGCTCGAAAACATCGCTGTAAATACATTTTCGAGCTCGAAAATACTTTTGTATACCATTATTTTCGAAAAAAAACCATTATCCACCATTTCTTTCTCCCGCGATAACTCTCGAACAAATTATCCAATTTTAATGTTTGAGGCGGCAATGGCGCGTTTTATTGAATTCTAGAGCTGATTAAAATTTAAAATCGATCGCGTCGGTCGTTTCAAAAATATTTAGAAAAAACCATTTTTCACCATTTCTTTCTCCCGCGATAACTCTCGAACGAATTATCCGATTTTGATGTTTGAGGTGGCAATCGACGCGTTTTATTGAGTACTAGAGCTGATTAGATTTTAAAGTCGATCGTATGAGTCGTTTCTGAGAAATCAATAAAAAACTAAAAAAAAGTTTTTTTTTTTCGTAATTCGCAAATATTTTCGAGTCTATTCAATCAAATGATCTGAAATTTTCAGGAAAGTTGATGGCCAACAATCTCTTTCGATTGCCACCTCAACCATCCAAATCGATTCATTAGTTCAAAAGTTACAAAGAGTTTACACACACACACACACACACACACACACACACACACACACACACACACACACACACACACACACACACACACACACACACACACACACACATACACACACTCGGACATCATTCTGAAAATAGTCAGAATAGCTTCCTAGGACCTCAAAACGTCGACATCCGATGAAAACTCGATTTTCGAAAATCGGGGTGAAAACAATAACTTCCCGAAATATTTGAAAATCGTCGATTTTCTTAGCGGGAAGTTAAAAAATAATCAGAGAACGTTGGGGGGAAGATTTAATAATGCTTTGACTAAATTTCAGTGGTTTTTTATTTTAAATAATTTCTAGCTAAGATACAGTGTTTACCGCAAATCGTCTATTTTAAAAGACGTTCTGGGAAAAGCTCCGCCACTGGCTTGTTTGCGGATGCTTTTGCATAAAAAATTTATTCAATGTTGTTGAATCTGTACTTAATAATGTTTAAATGGTTGCAATAAATTAGTTCAATCCATACGCCTAAAAAAAATTTGTAAAAAAAGCGTTTTTTTCACGATTTAGCCCTTACCCCCTCCCCCTTCCCCTTAATGAGCTCATTCAAATTAAAACAAGTTATATTAAAAGCAATCTCAATTAAAATATTTCCATTTCTCAGTTTTATCGGAAAATTTTTAGTATTTTGAAGAAATTTACTCATCGATATTAATCAGAATTTGATTATACTTATCCAAAAAATTAAAGAAACAAGACATTTTTATAAATTTTGTAGTGATTTTCGGAAGGCTGTATTTTAGTAAAAAATGATCGTATCGAAAAAATGAAAAAAAGCAAATTGAAGCTTGAACTCTCTAGTTTGAAGATCTTTCAGCAAAATAACTCTTTGAGCCACGGTTTTTGCTGAATCATAAGAAATAGCTCGAGATCAAATTTTTCTAAATTTTTGGGTTTTGTTTTTTGGGTCTACGGGGCCAGGAAATTTTTTTTTCAGAAAAATCGATTCATGGCTCGTTTAGAAAATTTATTCAACTACAATTCACTTTTTTTTGTTTCTTTGTACGACAATTTGCTGCTGAGATATAAGCCTTCAAATGAAAAAGGCTCTTTTTGTCTTTGATTATCGGTATCTCAGCAATTAATGGTCGCACAGATCAATTTGAAAAACCTACAAAAAATGGACTTTTTATGGTTTTTTAGTTAATCAACCGCTGCTTTGAGAATTTTGTTGGAAAGGGTAATGTTGCCAGGTGATTTTACAGTTTAATGTACCCCCAGAAGCCCTGGAAATTTCTAAATCGATTCATCTAACCGTTTATCAGGGCCGATTGCTCAAAGTTTTATAAAGCAATTAAAGGAACAAGATTTGTTCCTTAATTCGTGTAATCATTACCAAAATGAAAAAATTAATTTTTTTCGGATTTTCTTTCATTTTTGCGTTAGTTATTTAGTAAATGTACGGTAAAGAAAAAAAATAAATTTCCGAAAAACGAAAAAAAAGTAAAAAAAGTATTGTTTTATCTCGTTAATTAAAATTTTAATAATTGATAAAAAAAAAAAGTAAATAAAAAAATATTAGTAATAATAAGAATAAAAAATTTACAAATCATATATACAGTCACATTCATTCAAAAAGGAATATAAATAATCGGTTTATTGTTCATGATGAATTTCGTTTCTTATATCTATATATGACAACCATGCATGTGCTCAATAATTTTGATAGAAAAAAATGTTCTGCATTATCTAATTACATCGACGAATTGTATCCGGTATTATAAAACCACCTGTAACAAATATGTGTAAGCTAAAATAGTTAATAAATAACAACTTTTTATTCAATAGTGCACTTGGCTTCCAGTACACGTGCATCAGGTATAGATCGAGTCAGGTGTCCTAAGTTTATTTTTAATTATACTTAATATATTCTTTAACTTGAATTGGCTTATACTGGGTACCTCATAAATCTAAAACTAGTATTTTTAAGTATTTATTGACTTTGAAAATTATGCAGTACGAGTTTAATTGAAAATAAAATTTATTTTTTAAATTTATCTAATTACGAAAAAATTTTCCTGGATTTGGAAGAATCATTCAGCATCATGTAATGTTAGAAATTTTTTCAGTAATAAAAATGAATTTATGTTAATTAAATTTTAAAATCTACTTGAATCCTTATTAAGTGAGCTACATTTCTAATTGGTACGGTAAACTATAAATTATAATTACAATTATAGGGTATACTGATCTCAATTTTGTATTTATGTAATAATTTATATAAATTTTCATTATTTTCATTTTTCATTTTATTCGTTATAAATTTTTTTGAAGGTATAAATTACAAGCAGGTATACTGAATCAACTGAGTTCGTGAGCGGACAACGATCTGTTTAATTACATGCATGTTTTTGCAGGTGTAGCCGGTTACCGAGTTTGTTGTTAAACGTCCAGCAAAAGCGGAAGGAAGAATACAGTAAAAGGAATAATAACATGTATTCAATAGAGCGTGCGAACTAATACTCCAACCATTCTCCATGGGACATTTATAATTGAAAATAAGAAATCCCAATGGCGGTTATATTCATGCTAAGAACCCGCATATTAAGAATTTAAAAAAAAAAAAATAAAAAATACATTCAATGTCTTTTCTTAGAGTGTGGGAAAAATTACTTAATATAATATGTTATAAGATTTATTATACGGTTATCATTGTTGTTTCAGGTGTTCATATAAATTAAATCAATAAAAATCCAATTTGATTCAGAAACCTATGCATTTTCAAAAAAAGAAGAAAATAAATAAAAGAAAATATGAATCTAACAATTATGTTAATAAGAGGACCATCGGAAAGAAAACTCATATATATGGTTCATGAATATCAAATTTGATGAAAATTCATGTTTATGAATATTGTGAAGATTCTTGAAAACTGAATAGAACGAAAAGGAATTTTGTATTGTATTCTTCAGTTTATGTATCACACAATAGATTTTGTTTGTTCGTAGTTTCCATAACACTGGCTAATCTATATATATTAACTATGTTTAGTATAAAAGCCAAAAGACTTTAATAAATAACTTTGTTACCTACCTTTATTAAATAAAGCCCAACAATTATATTTCAAATAATTGATTTGATGTAGAGAGAAAAGGGACACATTTAACCCATGTATTGAAGTGTGGAAATAAACCTTGGAAACAATCTAGAAACGTAAACCAAATATTGTAATGACAATGGGTATTTGGTTATATGTATTGACAAATGGTAATTCGATACATATTTATAGGTATAATAGCGTAATTATTTAAGTTTTATGCATTGTTCTAACTAAATTCTGGGATACATAAATGATTTCTTTAAAATCAAATAATGAAAAACTAAAGATCACAGACCTGGGTCAACAAGTTTGATATGTTTTAAATCAAGTACAATTTTTAAGTTATGCTCATTCAATTTTGCTTTTTAGCTGTATCCAATTAGCTTGTGAAATTTAATCGAGTTCTGCCCGTACTATTATTTGTTTAGAGTATTTTCAGACTTGTTTTCAACAATTTTTAGTCTTGTTTTGGTCGCTTCTAGCTTAAAATCAGACTTTCTTCTCATAATGTTTTGCCTTCTTTTGTTTTTATCCAGACCAAAATCAGACTTTTACTGCCTTCTATTTTTATTAGTGTGTTTTTAATCGTTTCTAAATAAAGAACCGCTTAAAATTTCTATGAAAATTTAAATACAGACCAATTAGTCCAAATACAATATAGGTAGACTCAAATCAAATCGAATTTTTCCACCCGGAGAACTAAAAACAAAATTTGATGAGATAAAAAAAAGGATTATATGTTTCTAGTCCATTTAAATTATTTCAATAACCTGGCAAGGGTAACAGAAAGCCCATATGATTTACAGATGACCACATTTCAATAACATTTGTAGGATTTGAGACTTAACGATATGGCGATCAATAAGTCAGTTGAAAACCACAAGCATATGACAGATGCTTGATGACTATACATGATACATTGTATAACAATGATTGAACTTATTATTTCATTTCAATCGTTTTCATAGGTACGGAAATATTATTTCTTAAGAATATGTTAGCTTCATTGTAAATTGAAATTTAATGATATGTCAATAAATGTAACATAACATTGTGTATGATATGTTTTAACCATTTCCGTGATTGGTTTTTACAAAAAGGACACCCGAATAAAAAGAAGAGAAACAAAACGTTAGTCTGCAGCACGAGTCAGTCAACCAGCCGTGTCCGAGAGACTAGTAAGACGGCTGTGAAATAAAGCAATATAACATGGGTAAGAACACGAGCCACGCGCCCGGAGTCTCAAACATCTGGTGCCACCAAGACGATGTCTGTTGGCTCCAACGAGGACACCATATGTCATCATTGAATTCTCTTAAAACCTCTTCATGATTCGGGTTGGTGTTAGATTTAGCAGTTGACTCAACTACAGTTATTCTTTTTTAAGCCTTTTTTTTCAGTTTAAACGGTTGGGCTTAATGGATAAATCAATTTTTAATCAGATTATCATCCTTGGTTATTTAATTGGTATTATTAAAGCAACTTTTCAATTTACACTAACTTTTAATCATAGTAAATGGTTTAAATGAATTGATCATTTTAAAACTAGAATAGAACTAGAAAATAAGAAAAAAAATTAAAAATAGTGAAATCGATCTTGGGGTGTCTTCGATAGCTTTTTGTTCAAATAAATCAAAATTTTCATTTAATGGCAGAATAAAAGTAAAGTTAAATATCATAAGAATATAACACCGTGAGAAATATAGGTATGTAATTTAAAACCAAATGTATGAGAAAAATCAAATCAACAAACAGTATTGATGTAGGGTATTTCATAACAAATAATACAATTAAAAAAAACATGTTATCAAAAAAGATTTTACGATTAAAGTTTTATTAAATCCCAATGTCTGAATAATCACTAAAACATAAAAGGATGCCTTTTAATCCAGCTTTATTACATTTTTGTATGCAAGTTATTCTGTTTAAAATCATTGTCTGTATATAGAACATCAAAGTGTTAGGTATATATATAGTATATAAGGATGACTCGAAAGTTGATGTCGAGGATGAGGGGGCGAAAAATCGTCCATGGTGGGCAACACAATTTCTACCTGGCCACGTGGCGACACGTGTTGTGTTACGAGACAGTTGGGCTTCTCATGTTGAGCCAGTACACCGTCTGGTGGGTAATATTAGGTGTTTCAACAGTTTTCAAATGAAAACTTTTCAATTTCAATTCTATAATAAAAATTATTTTTTCAATTATTTTCAATACTGTAATTGTATGTTTCAAATTTTATTTTATTTTTTACTCTTTAAATAAACAACAAAATGCAGTAGATTTTCATGAAAGCCTAGTACAATATTCTATCAAGAATTATTTTCATTATATAAATATAAATAAGCGTATCTATATATAGGGTAGAAGTACCATTTGTAGCGACTGCTCCATTTTTAGACAGTTACTACTTTATTTTAATTAATGCAAAAGTAAAAAATAAAATTTTCATTGGAACAGTGTGATAAAAGTATTTTTTTACACATTTTTAATAATAATTATGTTATTGCGTCTGTTACAAATTATTTTATTTAAATTTTTAAAGTTTCCGAAACTGACCCTAAAGTGGCCAAAGGCGGCACCTCTACTCTATATATATATATATATATATATATATATATATATATATATATATATATATGCCAGTCTGCTCTGATCATATCTAATCATGACTTATACATACAAAAATGAAGATCCCTGATTAAAGAAAATGATTTACTTAATGATGAATGTATATCTATATTAGACTGTGTCAAAAAAAAAATTATTTTTTATTTTAATGCTGAATTTAAAAATAAGAAAAAAAAATTTGACATAGTTATTTACAAAATAGAAAAAACAAATTTTTTAACATGTATTTTAAATGGAAAAGGGGGCCCCCCATGCGCCAGCTCAATTTTTGAGATATAGAGCTGAAATGTTAGGAGAATTTTTTTTTTATTGAAGTAAATTTTGAGATGTATTTAATGAAAATAATTTGTTTTTTACGCAATCTAATCTACATAGTATTAAAATTGAATTGTTTTGAATCATTTCTAGTTGTTTTGAACTTTTTTTTTTTAAATCAGGGATACACATCATTAAAGTTTCTTCCACATTTACCCGCTGAAAAACAAATTATAACTATTACGCTCTTACAGAAGGGAATGATTACCATATTGTATATGATAATCATTGTCATGTTTTTATGTTAACCATTCTTTTCGTATAGTAATATTTATTATTGCCGACAGTAATAGTTACCATCTAGATACAGTAGACCTCCTTATAAGACTACACGTTATAAGACTCTTCCCCTCAATTTGTTAAAACTTGCTCGGAACGCTTCTCCTACCAACAACTCAATAAAAGTTTTGTGTTGAAACCTCGCTATAAGACTAACGACTAGTACGGCTAAAATCGAGATAAAGTGTACATGCATAAAGATTGTAGATTAAATAATTTATTTTCATAAAGAATACTTAAAATATCGTGGTGTCACATAATTAATTAACAGAAAAGAACGACAAAATTCTGTTTATTTAGGATTATATATGAAATAGATTCACTGTATAACAGAGTAGAGTTGAACCAAATACACAAATAAAACGGAAAGCGGCGATAGTCTTATAGGGAAGTTTTGGCGCAAACGCTGTTAAGTACAATAGTGGGGATACCTCAATTCTAGGAATTTTTTCCTCTACAGCCCCGAACTAATCTTATAACGAGGTCCTACTGTAGTAATATATTTTATATGTGAAAAATTTATAAATTTTGCCATCTGAGACAATAATGATTATCATCTGGGATGAAAATAGTTACCATTTTCAATAGAAAATGTTAACATGAAAGAATGAAAATCTTTTAAATGTAAAGATGGAAATAGTTACTTCGTTGAGATAGGAGATATTACCACTTTTTTTTGAGCGTGTACATTAAGAATATTTTGTGAATAATCTTATGAAACTATCCTTAGTTAGAATATGTAAGCTGTTGCGTCTTGATAGCTCAAAAAGTTTCGAATAATCAGTAGAAAGAGAAAACTAGCCACACAGTTTTAATATCTGTAGTATAGACAGGGACGGCGTAAGGGAAAATGTAGCAGAATTTTTATTATGTTTTCAATATAGTACGCAAAAAGAATAGTTAAAAAATTACTACAATGATGCTACCAAATCGAAATGATAAAGGTTACAGTCCACAATTTTAAAGTGTAATTTTACAGTATAGGTTGCAAATCTTATTGTATCCCATATAACAATCTTTTTCAATTCTTGAGCAAGGCTGTTTTCAAGATCGATCTACGTATGTGTCTTACTGCAGTTACTTGTGACCAGATTTAAATTGCAAGCCTAGTGCAAGTATTACACAAGAAATTCATGCCAGATTATAACTCAATTCTGGAGGAAGACTAAAGTTGAAAATACTTATGCATGGTTTGCTCAAGATCTGTTCAAGGCTCAAAATTAATTTCGAGCCTTAACAGATCTTAAGCAAGCCATGCATAAGTATTACGATGTAAGTTACACTGGTGCAAGAAATGCGTCAGACACATTTTCATTGTACTGTGTTTAAGATATCTTTGATATTCCTGCGTACGATACCATGAGCATGAGACACAAAAATCTTGACATAGGTTTCTCGATACACGATCTTGCGAAAGACACACGTAGGGAAAGAGACGAGCAGCTAGAGGTCTTGCTCAAGATTATTACTCCAAAATCTTGCTCAAACCCGATTAGAAATATTAGTTAGGCAGTGATGAGGCCCAAATAAGGCATGTCAAATTCCAGACTTGCACCAAATCAGGCAACCAAACTAGGTCGAGATCCCAAAAGTAATGCAGATGCGAGGCCCTGCCTAATTTGGCTTTCTTTTTAGGCAGTGGTTTGGGAACCACACTTACTGGTGGTAGCTTAAACCAAGTTCGCGCCAAATGAGGCGACCGCATAAGGCTCGCCTCATATACGAGCTTTATGCTTACATAGAAATTGGCAATATATGGTCATGTATGACTATAATGATCATATAATTTGGTTTAACTAAATTAAAGAAAAAAAAAATTAGACTAGAATTTTTTCCTGATTTGCCTGAAGTACCATAAGGACCTTGTTAGGTTGATATAAGGTTTGTCTTATTAGGGCAAACCTGACGAGTTTCTTATCAAGACTTCATCAGGATATCCTTATTCAAAAAATCAGTCTATCAGTTGACCCTGCAAGCTGGCCCCGAAACTTCCCGCTGTTTTCAAGCTCGTTGAGCTCGAAAATACTTTTGTATGCCGTTGGTTTCGAAAAAAAAAACGTTTTTTACCATTTATTTCTTCAACGAATCTTTCGAACGAATTATACGATTGAGACGGTTGAGGTGGCAATCGACACGTTTTATTGAGTTTTAAAGTGGATCAGATTTTGAAATTAACTTATCTAGTGGTTTTGAGAAATTTCTAGAAAACTAAAAAAAATTTTTTTTAATTCTTTCGTTCACGGTTTCTCTTGAACGAATGAACAGATTTTGATGATTAAGGTGGCATTCGACGCAGCTTATAAAGTTTTAGAGCTGATTAGATTTTGGAATTGATTCATCAAAGACATTAAAAGTTATCTAAAAAATCTATGTAACATAGGAAAATTTACTATGTTAACATAGGTGTAATTCCTAAGTCACAAAGGAATTATTCTCTATTCTTTATTTATATTTAGTAAATATAAAGAATATTTAAGCTTTAAGTTGAAAGAAAAGTTTCACGAACCAACTCAAAATTTTGCTCTAATGATATAAAAAATTTCTTTCAACTTAATGCTTAAATATCTCTTAATCGGTTGAGTTTATCAAAAAAATCAACGAGACTTTTTTTGTTGAACGGTGAATTTCCGATAAATAATTGTTGAAAGCCTAAGTAAATATCCGTTTGCTGAAGAGTTATAGAATTTTAATCGAAAAACATTATTTTTTTAATATATCAACTTTGAGCTTTGATATTACTTAAATTGTTGGATTTACAGAAAAAGTGTAGGAAACCTTTTTTGAAGAGCGAGAAATTTCCTACGAGGAAATTTATAGCGTTTAATTCTATTTCTAGGTGTTAGAGAGTTATCAAATTTTAAACAAAAACGCCAATTTTTTTAAACAAATCAAACTTTGACCTTCAATATCTCTTAAACAGTCGGATTCACGAAAAAAACATAAAAGCCCTTTTTGAAGAGCGGGAAATTACTTACAAAAATATGTATTAGTCATTGCTGTGCACTCATTTTTGAGCAAATAATAATATTTTTCTCATTGTACTAAAATGGGAATGTATCATTACTTAGGCAGGGTCAAACGGCATTAGAATAAACTTTTTAAGTTTTTTTTTTATTATTTTTGAATCTCAAATAAATGATTTATATCATGGCCAAGTAAGAAAATCTAATTTGGTTAATAACAGACACCCTAATATATATATCCACAGTTTTTTAATAACTTGCTTCCGGTCTCACCAGAGGACAATTTGGCCTCTGCAGTTTTAAGTTTCGTTAAGTGAAGTCAAAATAATTTTGTAGTTTGGGTTTGTTTTCTTATTTAAATAAATCAAAGATGGAAAAGTTATAATAAAGCTTATGGGTTTGATTAATTTAAAATTAAGAAACACCATCCATTGGCGGTTTTTCCAAAGATTACGGTCGCCACTCATCACTAATGGATGTCCATTTTAAAGCAGTCCAACTCCGATCTTCAAGGACCGAAAGGAGAGCAATAATCGATCCAACCCATTTAAAGGGCCAAACAGAATTTTCAGCAAAATGGTAGGTGATTTCAAATTCTAATAAATTATATTTTTCTTTCGGCCGACTTCCCGCGCAAACCTAAAACGAAAAACGCCCTCAGGGTTGGGCACCCAACGATCCCAAAATCAAATATAAAACCAGATTGGATTATTTTTCACTTTGGAAAATTCGAGCTGTTTATTCGTCGTACTCCTATTACAAGGCATTAAAAATAATAATTTTATTATATGCTACTAAATAATTTAAGTAAATTAATTCGGACATAACAATATATTTTTTTCAGAATTAAAAAAAGATACTTGAATGTTGTTAAACAATTTTTGAAAATCGTCAAAAGTCTAGCAATAAAACTTAAAATTTGTTCTAGATAATTAAACATCTGGGTTTATTAATTTTAAAAAAGAAATGTAAGATTGAAGATCCGATTTCAAAAAGATCTACCATTAATTTATCATGAAAGACTGAGCGGTCTGCAAATGCTAAATTTTGAATCTATTAATTTTAAAGAGTATTATAACTTCTATACAGTTCTCGGAATCCAAAACATTTTGCGTAAGTCTTCAAACAATAGTCTATCATTTTTTTTATTTATCAATTTATACATCAAAAGTTAAAGGAAGTATATTACAATTGGCAATTAACTGTAGATTTTTTTTTTTTACTAAAAGTAAACCGGTTTTGAGATATTTTTAAAGTTCTTTGTTTTTTATTCACTAATATATGGGAAGCGACATGTGGTGTATCATAGGTATAATATAGTATAAAATAAAATGATTGCTTTTCGTATTATAAAGAGTAATAAAAAATATAAACAAAATTATCTAACAATCGCAAAGTATGCTAATGTAATTTAAAGTAAATATAGCCTATTGAGAGTGAAATATAACTAGACAAGAATAAACTATTAATTAGGTTTTAAACCAACTTCTATTCATTGGTACACTTTTATTACTAAGTGTGAGATTTCTACTTAAATTCCTGATTATCAACAAAATGTGCAGTTTTATTTACGATTGAATGACTTTTGTTTATAATTTTATGCTAAACTTATAAAAAAAATCGGTCTGTCAGTTGACCCTGCGGGCCAGCCTCAAAACTTCCTGCCGTTTTCGAGCTCTTTGAGCTCGAAACGTTATAGTGGATACATTTTCGAGTTTTTCGAGCTCGAAAATACTTTTGTATGCCTTTGTTTTCAAAAAAAAACGTTTTTTACCATTTTTTCTCAAACGATATCTCTCGAACGAATAAACCGATTGAGACGTTCAAGGTGGCAACGAAGTGTTATATTGAATTCTATAACTAATCAGATTTTAAAATTGATTTATCGAGTCGTTTTTGAGAAATTTTCAAAATACTAGAAAATTTTTTTTTTTAATTCATTCGACATCGGTTTCTCTTGAAAGAATAAACCGATTTTGACGGTTGAGGTGGCATTCGACGCGGTTTATGAAGCTTCAGAGCCCAGTTGATTTTGGAATCAATCCATCGAGCCCGTAAAAAGTTATCCGAAACAAACATTTTTGAAAAAAGTTTATTTTCGGAATATCTCCGAACGAGCTCTACCGATCAAGCTCAATTTTTTCAGCTTCAAGATATTGACAAACCGCGTCGAATGACACCTTGACGATCAAAATCGGTTCATCCGTTTAAAAGTTATAGATATTTACATACGTACGTACGTACATACATACATTCATCTACTCGGACATCATCGTGAAATTAGTCAGGATAGCTTACTAGAACCCCAAAACGTCAAGATCTCTTAGAAATTCGATTTTCGAAAATCGGACTGAAACCAATAACTTCCCAAATTTTTGAAAATTTGAAATTTTCTTAGAGGTAAGTTAAAAAATCTGGGCATCGGTCGACCCTGCAGGCCAGCCCCCAAACTTCCCGTTGTTTTGCAGTTCTAAGAGCTTGAAAAAATTATTATAAATACAATTTCGAGCTTGAAAATAACTTTGTTTCCCTTTGTTATGAGCTTTTCGAGCTCAAAAAGGTTACGTTTTATGTTAAACTTTAATAATTTAATTACCCATATAGGAAAGTACGACGGGCCCAGGCTTGGCTCAGGCTTGGTTTAACTATGTTGAACTCTGGACCAAGCTTGTAAGCCAGCCTTGTTCCAGCCTTGGTAGAAGTCTGGAATGATAACTGGGTGCCAAGCCTGGTTGCCAGCCCTGACCCATGCTTGCTTGCCAGACCTGGCCCATGCTTGGTTGCCAGACTTGGCCCATGCATCGAAAAAACACATAAATTCAAGTAAAAAAAAAAATTTATTATTATTAAAGTACTAGAGTTTGTGATCATTAACGTTTAAACTATTTAAGTGAAGTAAATAACGTGAAAAAAACTCGGCGAAAATTCTGCTGGGCTCTGGGCGCGAACTGCCGTCCTTCTGATTGCTGGGTTTGAACGCTGGCTACTGGACGAACCTACTAACGTTCAATTGAAACTTTTATATGTTCTACTTGTTCATTTTACTACAACCACTCGGTTTTATGAAATATAAAGAGCAATTTAATTTATATTTTCGATTAAGAAAGAAAAAAATAATTTCGTATTATTTATATTATAATTACATAATTTTTTAAAATAAAATTTATTAAATTTAATTGATTATTTATCAAGAACCCAGCTTAATTATCTTACTCTACCACCATAATTCCCAAGTTAGGGTGACTCTCGGCTTGGCCAAGGCTAGGTTATCTAGTGTTGGCCGATGTTAGGGTAACCATCCAACGGCCAAGGCTAGGTTATTCAATCTTGGCCCATGTTAGGGTGACTCTAGGGTTGGCCAAAGCTAGGGTATTCAGTCTTGGCCCAAGCCTGGGTAATCATTGGAATGGCCAATACTAATTACCCAGTTATGGCCCAGGCATGGGACAGTATAGGTTTGCCAAGACGGGCTTCCCAATAATGTCCCAGGCATGGCCCCGTCGTTCAACTCGGGGGCTTCCTGTATGGGTAGAAGTTATTCATAGCTGGGTCCTAGCTAGGGTCTACCGTGGAAACCCAGAGCTCGGTGAACTAGTTCTGGTTCAAGCTTGGGCCAATATTGAAGAGCTAGAGCAGGGTTACCCATGACTGGGTCTCGTTTGGGGCCAACAGCGGAAAGCCAGCGCTAGGTTACCCACGACTGGACCTAAGCTAGGGCCGACATTGGGAAGCCAGAGTTAGGTTGCGCAGTCCTGGGCCTTAGCTAGGGATGACACTGGGGAGCCAGAGCTGGGTTACCCAGTCCTGGTCCGTGCTTAGCCCCGTTGTCAGAGCTTGTAAGTTCCTACATGGGTATGTTCAATAATTAGCTCAAAAATAAGTATTTACGTGATACGTTGTATTTATATCGTGTAAGAATATCGTGATACGAGCGAACATGACGATTTTTAAGCAGTCACTTCCGCTGACTTATATAAAGAAGAACATATTAGTTTTGAGTAATTTTGTTCAGTAATTGTGATGTTAATCAATGTAAAAAGCAGATATAGATTTTACATTTATTATTCCGTCGATGATATCTCTTGAACGGATTATCTGATTGGGATGTTATTGGCAGCAATCGAATGCTGTTATCGAGTTTTAGAGCTGATTAGTTTTTCGAATTGATCGATTCGATAGTTTCCGAAATATTCACGAAAAACGAAAAAAAAAATCGGTCTGTCGGTTGACCCTGCGGGCCAGCCCCAAAACTTCCCGCCTATTTCGAGCTCCTTGAGCTCAGAAAATTGTTGTAGATACATTTACTCTTTGAGCTCGAAAATACTTTTGTATGCCTTTGTTTTCGAAAGAAAACGTTTTTTACGATTTTTTTTCAAACGATATCTCTCGAACGAATAAACCGATTAAGACGTTCAAGGCGACAATCGACATGTTTTATTGAGTTCTATAACTGATCAGATTTTTGAATTGATTCATCAAGTGGTTTTTGAAATACTTTAAAAATACTAAAAAAAAAAATTTGGAATTAATCGGGTCAGTCATTTCGAAAACATTTGGAAAAAACCATTATCCACCATTTCTTTCTCCCGCGATATCTCTCGAACAAATTAACCGATTGAGATGTCTAAGGCGGCAATGGCGCGTTTTATTGAATTCTAGAGCTGATTAAAATTTAAAATCGATCGCGTCGGTCGTTTCAAAAATATTTAGAAAAAACCATTTTTCACCATTTCTTTCTCCCGCGATAACTCTCGAACGAATTGTCCGATTTTGATGTTTGAGGTGGCAATCGACGCGATTTATTGAGTACTAGAGTTGATTAGATTTTAAAGTCGATCGTATAAGTCGTTTCTGAGAAATCAATAAAAAACTAAAAAAAAAATTTTTTTTTTTTCGTAATTCGCAAATATTTTCGAGTCTATTCGATCAAATGATCTGAAATTTTCAGGAAAGTTGACGGCCAACAAGCTTTTTCGATTGTCACCTCAACCATCCAAATCGATTTATTAGTTAAAAAGTTACAAAGAGTTTACACACACACACACACACACACACACACACACACACACACACACACACACACACACACACACACACATACACACACTCGGACATCATTCTGAAAATAGTCACAATAGCTTCCTAGGACCTCAAAACGTCGACATCTGATGAAAACTCGATTTTCGAAAATCGGGGTGAAAACAATAACTTCCCGAAATTTTTGAAAATCGTCGATTTTCTTAGCGGGAAGTTAAAAACAATTTTTTTTCATTCTTTCGTTGACGATATCTCTCGAATGGATTCTCCGATTGAGACGTTCATGGCGGTAATCGAAAGCGTTGATCGAGTTCTAGAGCTAATTAGATTTTAAAATTGATCGATCCGACAGTTTTCAAAATATCTAAAAAAAAACGAAAAAAAAATTTGTTTTTTTTTTTGTATTTCTTAAATATGTCAGAGTCTATTTGACTAAATGATCTAAAATTTTCTGAAATCTAAGTTCAGAAAAAAATTTTTGAATGCCGCAAGAAGCATTTGAATCGGTTCATTCATTAAAAAGATATGAGAGGTTTACGCCCCCGCTCCCACACACACACACACACACACATACATACATCGCTCTGAAAATGTCTGAATAGCATCCTCGCACCTTCAAACGTCAACATATGATGACAACCCGATATTTGAAAATCGGGGTGAAACCAATAACTTCCCGAATTTTTTGAAAATCGTCGATTTTCTCAGCGAGAAGTTAAAAAAGTCAGACAAAATTAATTACTATTCTGTTCTTGTAAATTTCACTACAGAAAAATAAAATTTCAAGTAAAAATTTCTATGTGCATGAAATCACATACATATTACTTTTTTGTCTTAAACAAACCTACGATATTATCACATCTAATTACTTCTTACTTTGTTCAGTTCCAAAAGTGACAATATTCATGGCTAAGTTTATGAGTCTAGGGAAGCTAATATAACTGATATTTATAAATTTGAACCATTTGGTAGCAACAGCAGTTGGCCATAGTAAAATTGACAACGATTATACCACAAATTATAGTAACCATTGTAAATTTGACTATGGTCATGAAAATTTTTGCATGTGTTCCTTTCAATGTCCGTCAGGTTGCCCACATGGTCCGGCTCTACCATAACAACATATCATTTCGAATGAGAATCATTTTTTCCATGCACATTGTGCTATGTACAACAATTCGATAATAATCTGAATTCTCTTGCTTACTTAGACTTTGCGACTTTCATATTATTTATGATGTGATTAATATTGAGCCCGTCAGAATAAAATTTGGAAAAATGATTGTTTCTTTTAATTTGAAACTAATAAATCCGATAGATTATGAGTTATTAAAAGAAAATAACGTAAAAAAATAGAGATAGTTTATTTCTCCAATTTCCACAGTGGAAGGTCAAAAAATTAATTATAGGAAATCTCTCCTTTTGAAATATGTTATGAAATATATAACTAAGCAATTTAAATAAATTAATGTTATCCCATTTCATGCATAACGTTTTACTGGAAAAATTAATAAAGTTCCATAGGTATGTTTATATCCCCGGGAAAAAATGATCAGACCTAATCATGCCTGGTCATGTATGATCAAGCCTGAAATTAGACATGATCAGGTCTGATCATGCCTGATCATACCTGTTCATGTCTGTTCATGTCTGAAGCGTTAAATACGCTCAGGCCTGTTCATGTCTGTTCATGTATGTTCATAGCTGTTCATGTCTGCTCATAGATATAAAATTTTGTTGACCAAGAATCTATCACATATAAGATTTTTATTACTTAAAGTTCATACGAAACTTACTTTTCAACTAAACGGGTAGCGTTACTTTTCAACTAAGTGGGTAGCGTGTTAAACTTTCGAGCGCAAGGTCCACGGTTCAAATCCTGCAGACGCCCGAATTTTTTATTTTTTTTTTATTTTTAACGCAATAATTATATATAATATAATATAGTTATACATAATTATATATAATTATATAGAGCCATTTTTTATATATAATTTTTTTTCCCAGATGGGCATGAACAGACATGAACATGCCTGATCAGGTCTGATCAGGCATGATCATTTTTCATGCCTGATCAGGCCTGAAGACTCATGTCTGATCAGGTCGGATCTTTTTTTCCCGGGTCATTGAAAATTGAGGGAACATAAATATTTTTATATTTTATAATAACACTCAATGAAATGACCCATCGATTTATCATATACAGATTATAAGGTAACTTAATTGTTGCTTTTTTTATCATAGTACATTTTATCCTATTGAAAAATAGTTTAACAATATGAATAAACTGAAAAAAATTAATCTTATGTATATTTTCATTTTCGTTTACTGCATTATATAGCATAAACAGAACCTAAACCCAATATTTGCCTAGAGTATATTAATGAATAACTAAATAAATAAGAAACTAAGGAAACAAAATATTAAAAAATGGGCACGCGTTGGACTGTATGCTTTATAAAATCCAAGGGAAAAATTAATGGACGAACGAATAGTGTACTGATACGGTCTTGCACATATCTGACAATGTTTTCACCTGCACGACATATGGCGACGGATAAGCACACAAAATAAAGCAAGACAAATGCAGAAGGATAGAAAAAGAGGGGAAGTAATAGAATAGAAAGTGGGAGTAAGGAATAATCGTTGGTAGCGATGCGTCGAAGGCTCATCCCCCATTTTGACAACTGAATATCAGGGGTAAATTTTTCATGTGAATCCCACCAAGATTCACCAGTTAAAACCAACCCTTCAAAGCATCTACAACTTCCGGTACTTGACCCTAACCATCCTCATTGCCACATCGTTCTCCCTTGCTAGCTCCCGGCCCACCGTTCATCAAAGGGCGTCACGCAACGTTGATCCCTTATCCCAAAATTCTAAATAACCATTGGAAATCTTGACCGAAGGTGATTCATCCACAGTCTGCTGAATCCTCAGTTTTCATTTATTGTTTTGTTTTTTTTTTTTTTTTATTAAATTAGTTATTTTTTTTTTTTTTATTAAATTAGTTATTTTTTTTTAATATTTTGTAAGCATAAAAGTCAAAAAATCAAAAACATGAATTTTTTATAGTCTCATTTTATTTAGAGAGTAGTTTGATTGGTACCGAATGAGTTTTGAAGTAAACTTTATCAAAAACTTTTTCGTTTAATTTAAAAATCTTCAATTGATTGATCTTAAAATCTAATCAACTATAAGTTTAAGGGAGAAAAAAAAAAAAAAAATAGAAAAAAAAATCTGGAAAGTGGTTGACTGGCAGCTCCAAAACTTTTTTTTTTCAAAAAATTATTGTCAATATTTTAAGCTCTTATAGAATGGCAATACTTTTAAGTATATTATTATTTATGTTATTTTCTAGCTTTTTGAACAAAAAAAAAATTACATTTTATATAATACCTTAAAAATTCAAGGAATTAAAAATAATTAGGGAACATCGTGATGTGCTAGCGATTTGTATACCTACTATTGCCAACGATTTCAGTGAACAAGATAATTTGTGAATTTCACAGCTATTTAAAAAGTATTTCTTTGATTACTCGTTATATATGATTCAAATGTACCTGTACGCCCTGTGATTGAAATTCATCTTGTTATACATGTTAATATGTATATATTATGGTGCTTCATTTGAAACAAACATTTTTTTTTTTTTAGTAGACACAAGAAAATTTTGTCATTCATGTTGAGAGAAAAATTCCCTGAAAATTTCAGCTCTTAATTTTAATTTTAAGTATTTCCTCTCGAGCATCAAAGTTCTCTCATTTAAAAAGCATGTAAATCGAATAACTTTTTTGTTAAATTACTATAACTCAGCCCGGTTTTGAGCTATCGTTTTGAAACCAGTTTTTATTTGTAGAATAATTATTGCTTTTTAAAAGTGTACAGAACGGTTTTGGTCTAACTCGATTCATGTCGATTGTATCAGCTCCGAAAGTCAATTTTTCACTTTTTTGATTTATTTTTCTTAATAGTGAAAAAATGGCTCATTTTACAAAAAATATGTATACACGGAGAGAAAATTATGGTAACAGTTACAATATATTATGGAAACGGTCCCCATAATGCATGGTAACCGGTTTTTTTGAAATTTTGATTATAGGAACAGCACCCATATATATTTTGGTAATTATTCCTATAATTATGGGTATAATTCCCATATGGTATCGGAATAGTTCCTATGGAATTATGGTAATCGTTACCATGTAACTATGATAATGGTTACCATAATATTATTGTAATGGTGACCATAATATTATGGTAATAATTCCCAACATTATGGTAACGATTACCATAATATTATGATAACGATTACCATAATATTATGGTAATGGTTACCAAGATATTATAGTAACTGTTACCATAATATTATGGTAATCGGTACAATAATATTTAGAAATTATAATAATTTTTTTTTGCAATAAGGGTTTTTTTGTGTACTTAAAATTTTGTAATATTTTGTAATACACAAAAAAAAATTATTATAATTTCTAAATATTATGGGAATTATTACCATGATATTATGGTAACCATTCCCATACTATTATGGTAACTATTTCCATAATATTATGGTAACTATTTCCATAATATTATGGTAACGGTTACCATAATATCATGGTAATAATTCCCATACTATTATGGTAACTATTTTCATAATATTATGGTAATCGTTACCATAATATTATGGTAACCATTACCATAATGTTATACGAATAGTTACCATAATATATAGGGCTTATTCCCATGTACACTTAGGAACCATCACAATGTGGTTATAGGATTGGTTACTATTTGCTTATGGGAACTATTCCTATGAGTATGGTACTCATTACCATGATTCTTTCACATGCGATATGGGAACTGTTACCATAATGATAGGAATTGTTCTCATACTTATGGGAACTTTTCCCAGAAAGTATGGGTCTATATCCCATAATCCCAAGTAATCATTACCATAACAGTATGGGATGATATTTCATAAACGTACTAGGAACAGTTACCATAATATTCTCTCCGTGTAGGAGCAATCTTTTAGGAACTTTTATCCTCTACAAAATTGCTCATGACACTTATATTGCTGAAGTACAAAAATTTTCATGTGTCCGTTAAAAAAAAAGAAATGTTCGTTTCTATTGGAGCACCTTAGTGTATATACATTTGCGTTTCTAAGCATATGAGTGTACACAAACATTAAGCAGATTTCAACTGAAGTATCAAAAACTCGGTCTATAGATATAACCGATATATAATCACGCTTACTCAAAGCTAGTTTGTCAATCCGAAATTTTAGTAATACGTAATTAAATTAGTATCGCTCATACATTCATGTATAAATATATAAGTATACTAACAATATTCAAATCGCGGATCAAGAATCTCGAATGGAAAAAGTGACTTTCGAAAATTGGTTCAACCCTAGTAAAAATAAACAAGGGTTGCCAATCGTTTTAAGAGGTTAGGGTAATTGTAGGGTTTAAACTATCAGCGAGCTAGCAAAAAGTCAGGGCAGGTATCCCGTATGAAAACAATATATATCCGAGTGAAATCGAATATATGACATATATGCGACATATATTCAGATTTGCCCGGATATATACGGATATACATTCTTTTTTCGTACAGGATGGTAAAAAAGGATTTCTTGGTGCAAGAAATGTGTTGCATTATGAATTGAAGACAACATATTTCTTAGATCTAGAAAATATTTCTTGGTGCCACAGTTTTTTTATCGTCTCAAAAAAATTTTTCTTGCCCCTAGAAAATTTTCATTTTCAATTCATAATGCGAAAAATTTCTTCAGAGTGATGTCCGAGCATTTGTATATATGGGTGATTCCGTTCTAACTGTGATATTCAATGTCCTGTATTGTTTGTTCTCACCAGGTCATTAATTAATAATCAATTAATAAAATTTTTGTGTTAATTGGATAGTGATGAACATATTTCAACATTATATTTCTATTATATAACTTGCCACTCAAAGAAAGCTTACAATATATCACTTGAATGTCAGTACCGTGTCATTTCCATTTCTAGAATTTACCTATAAATTTTTAATTTCTTTTGTCGCAATAAATGATTTAAACTAATCATCTAATACATTCTAATGTTTATGATCCAACTGGAAAAAATTGGCACACTTTCTGTTCAATGTATTAAGTTAACATTGAATTCGGGTTCAATAACTTTTGTCTTTGAATTTTAACGAATTTTTGAATTTGAATTTGTGTGACTCTAACGCCATTTTCCTTGAGATTTATGAAACGTCGAGTGAACTATCTTGAAAGTACGTCACCTGAGTAATATTTACAAACACTGAGTTGATGAAAAAGTGCCAAGAGTTCGTGTCATGTTAGAACTTAATTTTTAAAAAGGTATGTCATAAATTGTCTTGTCGATACCGTGGTGTTGATAAACTTCATTAACTATTAATTTTTTTTTGAACAAAATATTAAATTCTTGTACTTATACCAGCCTAAACTTTACAGTCAATGGATATTATCAAATACATAACCAAATAATTACAGTTGTTATTTAAAATGAAACTGTCAGTACCGTGTCTGTCAGTACCATGTAAAATAATAATAAAAATAGTATATAGTTATGATAATTAGTTGTAAAATTATTTTAATCATTAATTAAAATTTTTTTTAATACAGATGGCACCAATACTTTGTGCTATAAAGCTACCTGATACAAATGACAATTAATTTATTCAATGTTTATTAATTTAATTAATTTATTTATTTTTTAGTAAATTCTATAAATTATAAAGTTAATCGTTATTAATCACCATTAATGTGTTAAATAATTATTAAAAAAAGAGTTTAAAAGTGTTAGAACAGAATTTATAAATGAATTTATTAATTTTCTCAAATAATTTCTACCGAATTTATTTTGCATCAGTACCATGGAACGCAAAATTTGAAATTTGTTTCTCGTTCTTGAGGCTTTAAGGTTGGAGTAAAATCCTCTCAGATTTTTATTTTTACAGTAAAATAGATAAATAATGTGCATAAAAATTGAAAAAGTTTTACTTCAAAATCTTAAAAGTTTCAATAAAAAAAATCGGTCTGTCGGTTGACCCTGCGGGCCAGCCCCAAAACTTCCCGCTTTCGAGCTCCTTGAGCTCGAAAACATCAGTGTGGATGTATTTTCGAGCTCTTCGAGCTCGAAAATGCTATCACATGCAATTGTTTTTTTATGATCTTTTCAAGCTCTAACAAGTTACCTGTTATGCTGAAGTTTGAAAATTTAAGAATCGAAAATCATCAATGAAGCGGTTTTTAAAATTTAGTTCCTGATTTTGTTCAGTAAAATAAGTGTATTGAGGCAGAAATCAATGTCGGGGATCAAAATCAAGATTTAAATAAATTTTGACTCATGTAAGAAACAATAAAATATGAAATATCCGATAAAAATATTAAAAACTACGTTTTATCGATTTTTTTGTTGATAATATGATTTAAACTAAAAACCAAGTTCGATGACATTATATGATCAAAAGAAACCATAAAAAAGATGAGTTGGTATGATATCAGGCACATTTTAGTACGTTATATTCTGATTTATCCGGAAAAAATAACATAAAATGTTATTTTTTTAACTTTTCAACGCCGATATCTTTTGAACTAATCAATCGATTTTGATAGTTGACGTGGCAATCGGCGCGTTTTATTGAGTTCTAGAGCTGATTAAAATTTGAAATCGATCGCGTCAGTCGTTTCGAAAATATTTAGAAAAAACCGTTTTTCACCATTTCTTTCTCCCGCGATAACTCTCGAACGAATTGTCCGATTTTGATGTTTGAGGTGGCAATCGACGCGATTTATTGAGTACTAGAGTTGATTAGATTTTAAAGTCGATCGTATAAGTCGTTTTTGAGAAATCAATAAAACACTAAAAAAAAATTTTTTTTTTTTTCGTAATTCGCCAATATTTTCGAGTCTATTCGATCAAATGATCTGAAATTTTCAGGAAAGTTGAAGGCCAACAAGCTCTTTCGATTGCCACCTCAACCATCCAAATCGATTCATTAGTTCAAAAGTTACAAAGAGTTTACATACATACACACACACACACACACATACATACACACACTTGGACATCATTCTGAAAATAGTCACAATAGCTTCCTAAGACCTCAAAACGTTGATATCTGATGAAAACTCGATTTTCGAAAATCGGGGTGAAAACAATAACTTCCCGAAATTTTTGAAAATCGTCGATTTTCTTAGCGGGAAGTTAAAAAATTACAGTTAGAACCGTATCACCCATATATATATATATATATATAGGGCGTTCCACGCCAAATCGGACACCAATTAGCTTTTGCACGTTGATTTTTTTGAAACTTTATTATCTTTTAGTATAGGTTGAAAGAGGCCTCGATGATTTTTTTCAAATTTTTCTCCCTAACGATTTTCGAGAGATCGAATTTTGAAAAATGTAGAGATTTTTTTTTTTCAAACGCCTAGAACTTCGCGAAAAGTGGTTTAAGTTAATTTTTGAAGAAGACAAAAAATGTTCGTTTTTAAACATCTTTTCAGTAAAAAATATGGAGAAATTTTTTGAACCACGCTTCTATTGAAATTTCAACTTTTAAGTATAAATTGTCGAATTACAAAAAAAAACGTACTGATCGATATTCCTCATAATTTTTCACACCAAACTGTCACCTATTCCACAACTTTTCCAGTTATGCTCATAATGGGACAACGATGGGATCCAATTTTTTTCGATTTTTCAAAGTTCATATTCCAGTTTTTTTTTCAAAAAAAAATGTTTAAAAAAATATCATGCTCAGGATTCACTATAAATAATTATCTGACACACAACTATCATCAAAATTTGCAATTTTTCTTTCCACAGAAAAATTATTATTGATACATTTATTAATATTAAATAATTATTATTAATTAATTAATAATAATTTTTCTGTAGAAATAATGTCAAAAACTTAAAATCAATCAGAAAACAATTTTTTTCATGAGCTTGACATTAAAATAAAAATAACTAGAAAACAATGCGGAATTCGAAAAAACTTTATTGGATTAACTTCTAGGGAATAAAATTGTCTACAAAAAAGGTCTCATGATATTTTGTAATAGGTCCGATAGTATCGCCGGAAAAGTAAAAAGATCTCAAAATTTAATATGAAATCGACTTCAACCTCAAATAACTTTTGAACAAATAGATTTATCAAAAAATGATAGGAAACTTTTTTTGTAGAACATTTAATTAACTACAAAAATATGCCTGTCAATTATTCCTATGACGCATCGTTAGCTACTTATAAAAATCAGAAGAAGCAAAAAAAAACATTTTCCATGTTATTCTTATGGAAAATAGAACAGTGCAATGCAGAACCTCTTAATGTTAATATTAAGAGCTATAATTTTCACAGGCGTTTTTTCTTTTCAGCTAAATGAAACTTTTGAACCTGTTTGCAAAAAAAATTAATTGTTTTTTTTTTAATCACCTTAATATGTATATATATATATATATATATATATATCATGTTCAATTTGGTAAAACTTAACAATAAATTGGATAGTCATTTCAACGATTTCAAGCGTACATAAATTAATATGCAGGTGTAAATAATAACCGATTACTACACTTTATAGTTAAGATTCTTATACAATGGGAAACGATTCGAAAATGTAACCTGAAAAGGGAGTAAGGACAATACAGGTGGCTTTTTCCAGACCCACCTGCACTGTATATATTTCTCAGTAAACGCAGACACATTCAATTCGAAATTATCCAATTCAAACCTGCAATGAATGTGTAAGTAAATATCGAAATATTTCTGTATTGTCAATGTATAATATATTGAAAATTTGATTCGGGATCATATACACCAAGCATAATTTTCAACTCAAAGATGGAGTATGGTAATGAGCAGTGCCCATCTCTGAATAAAATTTAATTTATGAAACATCAAAAAATTTTAACTATAAATAATCGAAATACTTAAACGATTTTATGAATATAGATATTTATCCACATTAAAAAAATTCTTAATTAATTTATATGGTCATGCTGTTAATGGGTCATTCTACGATAAGAGGTAATACGCACAGCAATCATTATAAAATAGATTTCTTATTTTCTATGTTGTCATTTTATGCAATAAATAGTAGCATCTTGGTTTGTCCCCTTGACGTTTTTGGTTAAGCATGTAGATATTATATACCTTCTTTGTGGCAATATCCTAGTCATAGTATATTCAGCACAAATTTACATGAGTATACTTGAGTATAATAAAGGAAAAATATAAAAGTATTTTTTTATTTTCAATAATTTTCAAACTTTATTTTTGTCTCGCATTTTTTGTGTATCGACCCTGGCAAATTACAATCCGCTAAAAAAATGGAAATATTAGACGACCATATTAAAAACGGCGCTCATGAACACGCATCAACGAGAAGATGGTAGTACTGAACATATCAGGCATTAAATCGCTGTCATTTTTTAATTGGCATGGCGCAACAGTGCGGTGCAGTTGCTTTGCAAGGTTAATATGTGTCTCCACTGGTAAGCCGTAAATTTGTATAATTCACTTAATTTATTTTATATTTATTGTTTCAATTTAACAATAGTGTAATAGTTGAAGAGTGACATGTGTTCGATCGAAAATAAATTTATGTCAATCAAAAAATTAAAGTTAGTGAAGAAAACGTCTCTCCCTTGCCGTATTTCTCCTGGAAAGATAACTAGCAGGGGAAATACTCACTAACCAGGAGAGATACCGACTTGGACTGGATTCGATTCCCACTTCGAACTATCCATATTTTTCTTAATTTATTTATAGACTTTTCATTGAGAAGGATGGTTTCTTATCCTGCCCAATCACCTTCTATCCTAATTTTCCTTTGCTATTACGCGGAAAAGAGTGGAACGCCTCACGTATATAGTCCCGTATGTGAGTGTAAGAACACAGATGCTTTCCTGCTTAGCAGCATTATTTAAATTATTTATGTATTTGGTATGGTAAAAAATGAATTATTTAGATAATTTAAATAATGCTGTTCAGCAGGAAAGTATATGTGTTTTTACACACACACTCTCTAAACATAAATTAGTGAAAATAAGTGAATATTCACTGATTCTGAGTGCAAATCGAACAACTAATTCCAAAAAGTGGTACAATTGACACTCTGAATTAGTGAATATTCACTTATTTCACTAATTCATGCTTAGAGAGAATACGGGACTATATACGTGATGCGTTCCACACTTTTCCGTATTATATGGGGAAGGAGAATTAAGATGGGAGGAGATTGGGCAGGATAAGGAAGGAAACTTTCTAATAAAAAGTCTATAAATGAATTGAGAAAAATATGGATAGTCCGAACTTCACCAACCCTGATCTTGTCTCTACCCTGCTCAATGTATTTACCCTGGCTTTTTTAAAAGTCACTAAATATGTATGAAGTGACTTGGCCTAACATGAATGTGTTTCTAGAGGGGACTAAAGTCTTAAAATTATCGTTTAATAGAAAAACTTCAACTTTTCTTCTTGACCGCATCTTCTATGGCCGCAAAACCTCTTATAGTAGAATGACCGTAATAGAATGTATTAGACAAAGGCAGATGCATCGAGCCAGATATAATGTAAAAAATAAAAAGGCTATTCGGCAGCCAAAATCGAAGTAGGTTTCTCATAATATATTTGTTATTAAACTGTAAAATTTTTAATAATAATAAGGAGCATTAAAAATTCATAATATGAAGTCTAAATAACAGGAGTTGAAATAGTTTTCTCGTAATAAATTGCACTATTTACATGTAAATTGAAGCTAAATAGACCAGATGGTGTAATATGAAATCAACAAATACTAACTCTTACAATCAAGTTGATAGTTACGTTAAGACAAAACAGAAGAAAAAGATATAAAATGATGAGTTAAATAGTGAACCAATAAGTTAAATAGCATCTGAGTGCTAAGGCGCGTTATATTCAGTATATTCATATTAGGGTGATTAAAAAAAAAAAAAAAATTTTTTTTTTTTTGCATACAGGTTCAAAAGTTTCATTTAGCTGAAAAGAAAAAATGCCTGTGAAAATTATAGCTCTTAATATTAACATTAAGAGGTTCTGTATTGCTCTTTTCTATTTTCCATAAGAATAACATGGAAAAAACTTTTTTTGCGTCTTCTGATTTTTATAAATAGCTAACGATGCGTCATAGGAATAATTGACAGGCATATTTTTGTAGGTAATTGAATACTCTACAAAAAAATTTTTCCTGTCATTTTTTCATAAATCTATTTGTTCAAAAGTTATTTGAGGTTGAAGTCGAATTTATATTAAATTTTGAGATCTTTTTACTTTTCCGGCGATACTATCAGACCTATTACAAAATATCATGAGACCTTTTTTGTAGACAATTTTATTCCCTAGAAGTTAATCCAATTAAGTTTTTTCGAATTCCGCATTGTTTACTAGTTATTTTTATTTTAATGTCGAGCTCTTAAAATCGATCAAAAGACTATTTTTTTTAGTTTGGGATTTTTACCTCGGCACCGGCTCATTGTACGAATAAGCCCAGCATACGTTTTTGTAAAGAATTGAACGCTCTACAAAAAAACTCACTTATCATTTTTCGATCTGTTCTGATCAAAAGTTATTGGAGCTCGAAGTCAAGTTAGAGTAAATTTCGAGATCTTGTTACTTTTCCGGCAAAACTTATCATAAAATGTCATAAAATCTTTTTTGTAGACAATTTTATTTCCTACAAATTATCTCTGATGAATTTTTTTTGAAATACCGTTTTGTTTTAGTTATTTCCATTTTAATCCCGAGCTCCTAAAAAAATAGTGTTCTGATCGATGTTAAGATCGATTTTAATCATTTTCCCCGGGTACAGATGGCGCTAGATAAAATTATAACTGTAATTCATCAGCATCTTATGGTTATCTCATCGCTAATAATTGCAGATGGTGCTACTCAGTAACGGAACTCTAACTCATCAGCATCTCATGGTTATCTCGTCGCTAATATTTACATATGGTGCCACATAAAAATATAAATGTAATTCATCAGTATCTAATGGATGTCCAGTCCCGGGAAAAAAAATTTAGAAATAATTATATAAAATTTTATATAAATGCTTAGATAAAATTAGATATGAGTTTTGGTTTGATTTAATTCAATATAGTTATATATATAATTTTACATAATTATATATAACTTTATAAAGTAATATATACAATAATTGTCATCCCACCGACTCATGGACTCAAACCCGGGTTCTTCTGGTTCGAAGTTTCAGCTGTTATCCACAGTGTTGTATTACACACTTGACAACAGAAGTTAATTGTATTTATTTAAATTCAAATAAACTTAAGAAAATTAAAGACATCAATAAATGATTGATTCTGTTATTAGCATTATAGTAAATTATATTATTGTTCAAAGAATAAAAAGACAATTAGCGGTATACCCACTAATAGCGAGGTAATAACGACTTCTTTTGGTAAATTAAAAAAAATCAGAAGTTAAAATTTTTTAAACTTAACTAAAATTTTTTTAATTTTATATCTCAGTTTTTTATAACTTAATTCATTGTTAAAACTTCAAAATTTTTCTGCTGTCATCTTGTTTTTGGTCTTCTTAATGTATGTTTAAGAAATTTGAAAAAAGTTTGTATACTTTATAACATTTATGAATGCGGTAAATTAAAAAATTTTATAGACTTTATAAAATTTTATAAATCATTGTTAAATCAGTTATTCCGAACAATCTTACATTATTCGACCGTATCTAAATTATTTCAAAAAATGTTATGATTCCACCCGCACGACTTAATATTCACTCAGAAATTCCCATTAGATAGAATTTCTTAGACCTCAATTATATTAAATTTTATATAATTATATAAAAAACTTCAGACTGAATGTATAAATATGTTTGATTATATATAAAATAATATAATTATATATATTTATATAAAACTATATATATAAATATATGATTATATATATTTCTATATAATTAAATTAGAAAGATTCATATAATTATATATAAATATTAGGGTGTTTCAAAATAAACATTTCTTTTTTTTTAAAGTCTTATGGTCTTAAAAGTTAGTCTTAGGTATTAGAAAAATCCTCCCAAAAGAGTAGTTTGAAAGCTCAATCCTGCTAAAAGCTCAACCAATATTAATTTTCCCATTTAAATTACGTGTAGAAAATTTTTTTTTTTGTTTTTTGTATATAAAAGTATTTAAAAAAATTTATTTCGAAAATCAAAGTACGTAGTCTTGTAGGAAATTAAATTCTCTACAAAAAAGCCCTTAAGTGTTTTCTTCGTACAACTAATAGAATAAAAGTTATGAAGCTTGAAACAATAGTGCATTGAAAAACTTAACGTAAAGATAATTTCCGGATTTTATTACGTGTACATGTTTATATGGTGAATCTATATGCTATGTATAATCAATAAGGCGTTGTAAAAAGATTTCTGAAATCTTACTTATTTTCCGTATTAATTTCGAAAGGAAGATATTTTGTTTAAGAATTAAAATTTTTTTTTTCTGTATTTTTAAATTAAAAAAAAAGTTCTGTTTTGAAAGTAAGGAAAATTTTTCCGATGTGTTCAAAAAAAAAATTGATAGATAACATTAGTTCAAATGAAAAAACCTAAATTTCTATTAAAAAATAGTTTCATATAATGGAAACATGAAGTTATACTATTTAATATAATTTAAAGCTCCATAATTTTTTTTCTGTTAGTTCTCCGGAAAAAATAATCAGGAGCTTTTTTGTAGAGAATTTAATTTCCTACAAGACTGTGTGCTTCGATTTTCAAAAAAAAATTTTTTTAATACTTTCATTTTTAAAAAACAAAAAAAAATTTTTTTTACATGCAATTGGAATGGAAAAATAAGTATTCGTTGAGCTCTTCGTAGAATTAAGATTTCGAGCTGCTTTCTTAGGGGGGTTTTTTTTATACCTCAGACTAACTTTTGAGACCATAAGAAAAATAATTTTTTTTTCTAAAACACCCTAATGAATATATATAGTTAGAAAAGACTATATATCAATTTATATAACTATATATATTTATATATAATTATATATTTTTATGTACAATTGAACATAAAATTTTTTTTTAAATTAGATATAATCATATATAATTATACAATTTATATGAAATTATATATATGATTATATCTACTTATATATAATTTTTTTTTCTCGGGTCATTTGATGTCTTTAATTTTCTCAAGTTCATTTGAATTTCAATAAATACATGTATAATATGTAATAACATATCTTATTATGTTGTCTAGTCACTATTAGTTACAGATAGCACTATATCAAATATATATTGGATATATAGCTATTGGATATGTTTGAATCTATCCACTGGTTTGTTCTGATCAGTTAGCCATCGACCAAGATGGCGTTACAGAGTGAGGTTATGGCTGGCCAATTCTATTAGATAGTGATGAGGTATGACTCAAATCTGTTAGTTACAGGCTGGCCAACTGTAAGTTTCAGTTCTACTGGGGTTTAAATGAACTTTTAAAAAATTCTCAAAAAAACTCTCAAAAACAAAGTATGTCGTACAGAAAATTTTGAGCCTGATCCGATCATGAGATTCCAATCCCTTCTAAATCTCTTTAATTAAAAAAAAAAAATTCTGCTCTCAATGCGTCAAGTTTTTCAATGTGAAAATATTCATGTTGCATAATAGTGAGTAGTGGGAGTTTTTTCATTATATAAATACATTTTTTTATTTTAAATATAAGTTATAAATAAGAACTGAATAATGCATACAAACATGCAAAAACTACCCTAGTAGAAATGAAATCGAGTTTTTGTCTAGTAACTGGCCAGTTTTACTAGACTTAAACCAGAAACTGGCCAGTGGGATATCGAGTTTTTGTCAAGTAACTGGCCAGTTTTACTAGAGATCCAAGAGAAACATGGCGGCTTTGAAAAAACTGTCACTTTAAAATTTTAAGTTTTGAGGTTATTAAAATTATCAGTTCCTCGGAAAAATAAAACGATTTTCTAAAAAATACCCAGACAAATTAAAAATTAATTCGAATTAATGTATTTTTCTCCAAATTACTCCAAAAATTTATATGCGATAGATAAATCTAACCTGAAGCATAGATATATAGATCAATAAATAAATATTGACCCACATTGACTGACATTAAAAATTAATTAATTTAAATAAATAAATTATAACTTAAAATAAAAATAATGATTGACAAACAAAATTATTATAAAATTAATTTATTGAGTCTTTTATTGACTTAAAAAATCAAAGTTTAATATATGAATGTTAAACTATAAAGCCGGCAACATCATTATATTTTAAAAACAAATGTAATCATTAAATCGTATTTTTGAAAATTAACTATAATTAACATTTTATTATTAATTATGTATAATATTTTTTATTTTTAATTATCCCTTTTTTCGACTTCCTCCTTCCCAGTTTTTAATAATTCGTCTAAATGACAATTTACAATATTTGTTTCTATTGCCCATAGTCGCAATTCACTTATTGTATTTATTTCTTTCATTGATTCCATTTTTTAATGTGTATATTATTAATTATTTATCATAAAATTATTTACATATTAACATACACATTAAAAAATAGAGGTTAAACAGAAAAAAAATAAACACACACATACACACTAATACAGAAAATATATTGGTGTGACCAATGTGTACGTCTTAGTTGTAGGTGGCGGGATTTCTAGTTTTTAGCCGGGATCGCTGGCCAGTTACTGGTCTGAAATCGAGTAAAATCTAGATTATTTCTACTAGGGTATAACAGGTAACTAGAAATTAGACTGTGTTATTCCGGATTAGGATGGCAGTTATATATCATGATATGGGAATAGGTCCCATAATATTATGGGAATGGTTCCCATATTGGTATAGGAACTATTCCAATACTATTATGGGAACCATTTCCAGATATTATGGGAACCATCCCTATAATAGTATGGGTAACATTCCTATACTATTATGAAAACTATTCTGGTGATGCATAGCAAAAGTTCCCATAATTTTCTTTCCATGTACTCATTTCCGTTTAGAATAACGTAGAAATTTTCAACTTCGAACTAAGAAAATTTTCAATTTTTTTAAAAATTTGGAAAGTTATTACTTTCATAGTCAGATTTTAGAAAATTGAGTTTTCATTAAATGTCAACATTTTGAGGCCTTAGGAAACTTTTCTGAATATTTTCAAGAAAATACTGTCCCAGATGATCTCGATTGATCCTTAGAGTATCGTCTGGGCGGGGCTTACTAAACTACTGATTTATTCTAAGTTATTTTCACAACTAAGCACCTGTAGTTGAATCCGTGGTCGTCAAGGAAGGTCTGGGTGCCAGTTACGGAATTAGCCTGGCTTTTTTATTACACCTGCTCCTAGAGAAATAGATAAAAAGTCAAAATAAATAAGATCAAATAGTTAGCTTTTTGTCCACTTATACATCGAGTGTATAGAACTTTATAATTTATTTTAAGGAATCGTAGAGCAATTATCTCAGATAATTTTATATGCGTGAGCTTTCTTTACTTCCATTGAAATATGTTTATAGTCCAGGAGCCTTAGAGGACCGGTGATGTGAACAAATTCGGAACATTTTAAACTTTTGTGGAGTTGCTCAAACTAATATAAATAAGCAGAATAACAAATGTTACTGGAACAAAATCCTCTACGATTTTTTTTATAAACAAAAAAAGATTTTTTGGCCGCGACCGCATGAATAAACAGCTCTGAAATGAAAACTACTCATTGAATCAGATCGACCAAACTCTCATAAAGGTAAAGAATTATAGAAACCGTGTACCAAAATTAAAATCAAAATATTTAAAACTTTTTAAGTAATAAATTATTAAAGTCAAAATCTCACATTTATAAACAATAGACCATATCTATAACAAATATTAATATCTTCATACGGTTATGCACATATTTTTGTTGCAGATAAAAAGGCGCTTCTTTTGAGCTCTGACTGAGCTCGATAGCTCAATTTACTTTGTGACTATACATTTGGCTTTAGAGTGTTATTTCGCTACTGTATACCTCAAGATACGAGGTTTTATTTTGTTTTAGAAAATATAAACTGGTCAATATTTTTGCATAAAATTTATAGAATATTTGAGAATACACGCTGATCATATTCCAAGTTTTAACTCAAAATCGTCGGGCTCAAAGAACACAAAACCTTATTACATATAAATTATTAAGCTCTTCGAGATAAAAAAAAATGTTTATTTTTTTCTTGAACAAAGAAAAACAATAAATTTTACTGAAAAAAAGGAATTTTTGTCCCACCATGCCTGGAAAAAATTTACCGATTTGCACGTGCTTTGCTGCAATTGAAAGGGCTTATTGAGATAATTTAGATCTTAGGCTTATTTAGATCTAACCAAAATTTGAAGCAAATCACTAGAACGATTTACAAGTTATGTAAGCAACAAAAATAAAAAAAAAATAAATTTTATTTTTCACATAGCTTGGAAACCTTTTCAGCTTGCCAACTTCAAAATCTAATCAACTTTAAGACTTGATAATCCCTTTGATTGCCGCAAAGTACACGGAGAGAAGAGAATGGTAATTATTACCATTCTACATGGTAACCAGTCCTATTTTTTAAAGCATAGGAATCATTACTATGTAGCATGGGAATGATTATTCTTCTGGTAATATTTATCATACTACATAGTTATCATGCTACTGGTAAATATTACTTTGTAGCATAGTAATCAAAACCATGCTAGAATGGTACTGAGTCCCATGCTGAATAACGTGAAAGCAGTTTCAATATTAAGCGCTGCTATATAGTATATACGTCCAATATAACCTGTACATATATTAATCTTAATTACTACTTATATCAATAGATATTATTTTAGTGAACATTATTAATGATACGAAACTCAAGTATTATTTGACAAATTATCATTGTCTATTGTATTCTGATTTAAAATGTTATTCTACCACACGTATCGTCACTACTACAGACGGAAAAATGTATATTCCAAAGCGCTGGATTTAATATTTTTAATTTAAATAATTGTTAACTTCCTCTACATGAATAATTCATAATTAATAATTTTACTTACAATAAAATATTAATTAAATGTATTTTTAATAAATAATTAAATTATTATAATATTTTTCTAATGAAAATAACCCATGTTAAAATATGTTAATGTTAATATTTATTATATTATTTAAAATTTTTAAATCGGTTAAAAATTTATTCATTATCAATTAAATAACCTAATTTTTTAATTATAAAACCTTCAATATTAACCTTACAACCTTCAATTGGAAGCAGCTTCATCGAAATTATAATAACTCCAATGTAGCATAGGAATGATTCCAATGTAGCATGATAACCATTACCATGCTAGCATAGGAATGATTACCATGTTAGCATGATTAGCGTTACCATTCAACATCGGACAAATTACTATGTCAAATTAATAATAGGGCTAAAAAACTTGTGTTACCATGCTACATAGTAATAATTACTATGTTACATTGGAGAATATACCATTCACTTCTCTCCGTGTATGTTTAAATCAGTTTATTTGTTTCAAAGATATCGTACAGCAAAAGTTAGATCACACATACACACACACACACACATGTTGAAATAGTTTTCTCGGACCTTAAAACATTAACATACAATGAAAGCTTGATTATTGAGAATTGAACCGAAACTATTAACTTAACTTTTTTTGAAAATTTTTAATTTTCATGGTGGAAAGTTGAGAATAAATTTTTTAATATTTATCGCTCCTTTGTAAAATTTACAGAAATGGAGTTGAACGGTGTGCTGCTGAGAACGACAGAATATTGTATTATTCACATGAATAAACCTATCAAACCAAGCATTAAAAATATAGATAATTATACAGCCTTCATTTACTCCACAAATTATAATAATAATGTCAAAACAAAGTTCTTTCTTTTGATTTCATTAAAGGATTTTACAATTGTATTCTTCTACATTTATCACATTTGGCTTGTATATTTATATAAATAGAGAAACCGTCTACTCATTTTTATAACCCAACTGTTGCTTAAGGAGGATATATATAGCAATTACTACTTATATTGTATTTCGTGAATGAATAAAAAAAAGGAAGAACTTTGTCTTCATGAATATCCTACGGAAACCGTATGATACTTTTCTTTGTAAATGTATTCACAATCATTAAATGATAAAAATTTTCCATAATAATAATAAAATTTTATCTGTTAACATGTTGAAAATGATAGCAGAAATTCCTTCTTTGTATGTTTATACCGGATAAAACTTAATTAATGAGGAAATAAATGAATCATTTTATGAAATTAAAATTTTACATTTTTATTATTTTCCCATCTGTATGATCATGAATAATTGGCTTTCCATTAGTACAACTTTCTGCACTTATATTTACACAGGTTTAATATTTATCTTACACATTTTATCTGAAAAAGGCAAACTACTATATCCCAATGAGAATATAATACTGACTAGTCATTATTAGACCCAAGTTAGTCACTGTTTACCCAAATAAACATTAAATTTGCCCCAACTACGGCTGAACTTAGTTTGTGACATTTCATCAAAAATATGATTCCGCAAGTTGGATCTTCAGAAAAAAAATGTATAAGAATAATTCCTCACTATTAAGAAGGACCACTAATGTTATCGCCTGAAAAAACGATGGTTTTAGGGAATTTTTTTAAAGAAAACTATTGAATGGAATCGGTTGATACTTTAAGGATGTATTCGTGGATTTATATGTAGATGACATGACTCAAATCTGTTAGCTATAATTGGGCTGGCCAATGATGAACTCCAGTTTTACTCATAATACATACATATAAGGGTATTTCATTTTTCGAGAAAATTTTTTTTCTATCCTACCTCAAAAACCAATAATTTATAGAAAAAAAAAAAAATCTCGCAAAAAAAAAAAAATTTTAAATCAATTGGGGGCTTGGCACATCGAAAAATTCGATTTCCCATTTAAATAACATGGAAAAATTTTTCCTTTCTGTTTCAACTTGATGTTTTGTGTTAAAAACCTTTTTCTAAAAAGAATAAGTACACAGCTTTCGTAAGGCATAAAATTTGCTACAAAAAAGCTTATAAGAGCTAAGTGTGTACGACTATTAATATTCAAGTTACAGAGTTTGAAAGGTTGACCTTAATAATAATTGGCATAAAATCGCCTAAAATTTAGAATTAATTTGTTTCACACAACAAATTTAAATGAAATCTTTTAGTATTACAGTAAAATTAAAATTTGAATTGTATGAAATAAATGTTTAAGCTACGTTGTTAAATATTACAAGGTTCTTAAATTTTTGATTTCTAAAATTATTCATTTGAATACAATATTAAATATAAAAATATCGAATTTCACGGAGGTTACTCTACGACAGCGTCAAATACAGTGAGAAATTTTACAGCGCTATGTTCTATCCGGCTTGCCGTATATACTAAAGGGGCCTCTTTGCCGCGCTCGTTCTAAAGTGTAGCGTTTACAATTTTAAAGACAGCAACTGGGGCCAACACCTCGTCACACGTCGTCAACGTTTTCTCCAATCAGGAAATTACACTTGACTGTATTCTAAATTCATCCAATTATATATTTTAAATTATTCCCTCCAGAACCGCGAACGGAGGTAATAAAACGCTTGAGAAGTTAATGTATCTTTCTTGCTGACCCGCGTGAGTTCTAAATCGTGTTACGTTTAGGCAACTCTCTTTTTCTATTTTCTATTTCTCCTAAGCCGATCAGTTCATTCTCGTTAATAAAATCTAAACAGTCAAGTATACTATAAAATTCCATGTGAAAATAATCTCGTTATTACACTCAAGGAGGCCTGGAAAGTTGTGTGTTATCGTTCAGTTTCTATTCAAAATTATCTTTTTAACAATTTTTTTTTTTTTTTAAAATCACCACACGGAAAGTACCGCTCGCGTAAAATACGACCAGGCGTGGGTGATTTTGTAAATATTGTTGAGTGTGTAAACAGTGATACTTGTCCGAGTGAATTGCTGGAGTCGGAGATTGAAACCATTGTTTCCCCAGACAGGAAAGTACGACGGGCCCAGGCTTGGTTCAACTTTGTAGATCTCTGGCCCAAACTTGTAAGCCACCGTTGTTCCAGCCATGTTAGAAGTCTGGTATAATAACATTGTGCCAAGCTCGGTTGCCAGCCCTGAACCATGCTTGGTTGCCAGACTTGGCCGATGTATCGACAAAACAAATAAATTTATTTTTAATGATTTTCATCATTAGAAAAAAACAATTTATTTAACGACGGTTTTCGTGAATTATAAAGATTTTCTATAATTTTATAATAACAGTTACCATCAAAAATTATAATTGTTACCATCCTGATAGTAACGGATACGAAATTTATTGCAGAAGTAAATATTATCATCCTGGTAGTAAATATTACCATCCTGATAGTAACTGTTGTCCTCCTGATTGCAACTGTTACTATCCTGATAGTAACTGTTACGAAATTTATTGCAGAAGTTATCGTTCAATAATTATTAATTCTATGAAAAAAAATTATAACACTTATTAGTTTTTCATTGAAAAACGTTCTAATCATTCTAAATGATTGGAATCAAAAATTTATCATAATAAACACAATTACTTAATTTTCGGAGTGTATATTATTTGTCGTCTTCAATTTGTATAGTTCATTTTTTTCCGTATATATATATATATATATATATGAATGTTGTGGTATCTAAAAAAATTATTATATCTATGGGGTTCGAAGATATCGGTAATAAAATGTTTTTTTTTCTTAATTTAGTAGATATGGTCTTGACCAATAATGCAAAAAAAGAAATATGTATTCATGATTGCGTGAGTGTTGTTTGTAGGTCGAATTTCTGGATCAAATGTGAGAAATTTCTTACTTCCGTTTTATTTGGTAGATCTTCAGTTTATGAATGGTCCATTCAAGAATTTGATGCAGAAGCAAGTTACATCAACAAAGAGTTTAACAAAGACCTGCAATCCAATGTCATATATAAATGTTTCCGTAAGACTTTCTTTTCAAATGTATTCCATATCGTTTAAACCCCATAATCATAAGGTATTTTTCTTTGCTAACTTTCACAAGCATTGATATTCTCACGGATGTCGAATATAGTTCCAAGTATGGTTTTTTTTACACATATTTTCATTAATGTTATTATTCGCTTTTCAATATAATCTGCATATAACACCTGAACAATTGTACTTTATGTAGCTCATTATTGGTTGTGAATAAATTGACATATATATATATATATATATATATATACATATGTATATATATATTATATATATATCTATATGTATGGATATATATATGTATATATTTATATGTATATATATATACATATATATATATATATATATATATATATATATATATATTTATATATATATATATATACCTAGAGAGGGAAGTACGACGGGCTCAGGCAAATATTTAAAACCAATATTTAAAGAGATATATGAACTTTAAGTGATATTCTTGATATTAGCTGAAGTTTTAGATTTTAATTACTTAAAGTTCATATGTCTCTTTAAATATAAATTATAGAGATTTGACTCATGAGAACTTTTTTGTAGAAGACTAAATTTCCTACAAAAAATGTCTTATACTTTTTTTGCTAAAAGTTAACCGTTTACAACATAACAATAAAAAAACCACTAATTTCGTAGGAAATTAGATTTTCGAGGCTTCTACGTGGACTATAGTTGAAGGTACGGCTAAGCACATACAAGCTTTTTCAAAGAGCATACAATTCTTTTCTAATAAAACTTTGAACCAATAAGAGATACGTTAATATGGGGTTGTTTTATTCAATAAAAAGAAAAAAAATCAAAATTTACATGCTTTTAGCACAGGAAAACTTCAACGACGTTGGTCTAGTTAATAAAATTGTTATTAAGAGCTCAAAATTGTATCGAATTTTTATTTTTACAACCAGAACAAGATTTTCGATGGGAAACGAAAAAAATAAATGGTCGTTTTTTAAACGAAGCACCCTAGTTCTTATACAGTATGTTTTTGGCTCTGATGACTAGTCTTCGTTTGAGTTGTACTATCTCTGGCGATTTGTGGTCTATCCACCAGTATTTGCTAAGAAGTCTTTTTTGACATAGCTCGTCGCATCTGGGTATTGAAGTTGAATAATCAGAATTGTTTGTAAGTATGGTTGGATTTACCTCTACGGATAAAAACTAATTAGCATTAATGAGTAACACTAATACTTTAGTTTTTTCGCACCCTAATGGCTTAGTGTCATTAGTGCATTTAGTTCTATTAGTGCGTTTAGTGTCAATACTGTGTTTAGTGTCATTAATTTGAATTTCACAGCAGAGTAGTACCAACTATTTGGATTTCTAATCAATACTATTGAAACCTGGCCAACATTTATCACTTCCAGTAATATTATAAGATTCACTGATTAAACTACTAATAATCACTAATAAAATGCAATTCAACACTAATCATTTCCAGTAGTGTTGCCATATTCAATACTTGGAGTACTAACGTATTAGTTAAGTAATTAGTTTTTTTCTGTAAGAGTAACACTATTGTTTCATTCTTTTGTTTGCTTTATTGCGATTCCAGTGGAATAATATCGGTATAGTGTTTTTGTATCGCATGAGGTTTATCCGGTCTTTGTAAAGGAAAGCCTGAGGTAGGAGGACACCCAGATTCACGTTGCTTAATGGACGCTGTTTCTTCAAATGTTGCCAGAATTTTGATTAACTCGTTATTTATATTTTTCAATTTAATGAAATAGTCTCTGGTTAGGTTTATTACAAAGGAGTCAATTCAAGGAATGTCTGCTATGAGGTATAGCAGTTCGTTGCTAATATAATTTTTGTAGTTAGTGAGGGCGCTTCTGTAAGACCCAGCGACGCCCTTAGACATTTTCTTACAAAAATTCTATATACTTCCATTGCTGCTGCTTCCATGTTCCAGATGACTGGAGCTGCCTAGGATAGGATTGGCTGGATTGATAGCTGATAGCATACTATTTCTTCTTTTCTTGATAGATATCTGTCATAGAATAGACTTTTATTAGCATCAAACGCCTTCTTCGCTTTTCCGAATTGCAAGTCGAAGCGAGTAGTTCCTCTCATGAGGTAGCCCAGTTGAATTCCAAGGTATTTGACGGATTTGGCGTGTCAGATGTCTACTGTGTTTTGTGTTCTTAGCGTTAATGTGGTTATCTTGAAGTTGTTTAAGGTTTTCTTTTGTAGTTTTGATAGATGTTTTTGTGGTCTTCTGAATAAAATTGGTTCACATTTACTAAGGTTCACTGACAGGTTTCAAATCGTGTAGCGATGATGAATTTAATTTACTATAGTGTTTAGTTAGGCTTGGACTTCACCTGGGTATTTTCCCGCTACGTATACTCTTACGTCGAGCGTAAACGCAGCTGAGTATGTGTTGTTAATGGTGTTGAGATGGTATAAATTATTATGTGTGTGTGAATTTATTAAATAACTTCGGTGAGAGAACTGCTCCTTACTGAAAACCTTCTGTTATAAGAAAGATGATGTTTGAGAGAAGCATGCCCTTCCATACTTTGAAAGATTTACCAGTTAATATGCATAATATGACAGAAATGTATATCAGTATTAGGATTAGCCATCTTGGGAACTTTTCATTAATGAAAATAAATATGAGCTCGTTGATTAATACGAAATCGAAGGCTTTCTCCAAATTCCAGTTGACTGGGAAATAACAGTGGTTTATGGCATTGTTGAAAATAATTGTGTAATTTTTTATCGTCTTAAATGGCAGGTATTTGATGACTATTGGGGACATATTATCTAGGCTGCTTGATGATTAGTTCAGGAGCTTCTGAATCATGGACCATAGGGTTGGTAAATCACTGAACAGTTTGCAAGGCTCTTCAAATATTGAGTTTGTCTCTTTATTGGTATTGGTGAAGACTATTATGGTTATATTGTACATTCTGTTGCGTTCGAGTTCATTTTGCATTTCATTAACTGTATTCGGTCTATCTGTGCTGATAATGTCTTATTTTTTGAATGAGATATTATGATTATATTGTTTAACTTAGTTCCGGATAACAATATTATGTCCAGGTTGTTAGTTTCAGTAAGTCTTTAGTTTACATATTCTTTTGTTTGTTTTGATCGAGTTGACATTTAAAGCTGCCATTTTTAGATAGCTGTTGTTTGTGATGGGCTTAGTAGTAGCCATTGTAAATATTGTTTAAGTTGAGATTGTCTGTAATAAGTCAATTCTTCGCGAGTTTTCGCGTGTTTGCTCGGTAATCAAGCTGAGTTGCTGCCCAAGGTTGAATATGATTTCTTCTCGAAATTACTCAGAATTTCTTTGAGGTTGGAATATGGTGTCTCTATATTTTTTTTTTATGCATACTGATTGGGGTTTAACATGACGTTTTAGTTGGTTGATGCTATGTTGGTGTACGTGATTAACGGGTTTACGTCTCTTGGTGTAAGGTTTCTCTGTAATGTATGTTGTAGGGGTGGGCTATAATTTTTGGGTTCTTTTCGCACTTGAATACAAATTTTATAAATAGATACCCTTTATATGAGGCTAAGTAGCCTACATCTCCACAATTTACGCATTTTACTACTACTTTGAATTTCTTGTTGATTATTTTGCGATTGTCGGGCCGTGGGCTTCACCGTACTTTACACATCTGAATTTGCGATTGCAGTTGCTTGAGTGATCTAGTCTTTGGCAGTTTCGACATTGCTCATTGCAGGGGATTTATATATATATATATATATATATATATATATATATATATATATATATATATATATATATATATATATATATATTGTAACGGGTTTTTCACCACCGGGGATCTACCGCAGTGAAGTCCGAGTACATTTACTATGTGGCAACCTTGTTCAAAGATTTAAATGTTCGGCGCCAGGTGAGTTTATACCCACCAATAAACAATTATCAAAAATGTCGGCTCAGGGTGCTAGATCGGGGAAAGGTCAGGCACTTAAGATTACGATAAATGATTGATCAGAATTAAACGAATTAGTCGTATATTAAATAAACAAAATAATTGATCGGTTCACACATATAGTTGGTTACAAAATATAAATTCAATTTGCCGTGATCGGCGTGGCTCGATATAAAAAAACTGAATAAATTGCTCGTAGAAATCGTACTTGTTTAAAACACAGTCCGTACATACTTAAAAAAAAAAAAATAATAATAGTCGTTGACGAAAAGAAAATACACTTAGTTTAATTCACAAGCACACACGACGTAGTTCTGAACGAAAATACTCGACCGGTGACGTCAGAGTATTTTACATGGCACGACTCGGCTGCCACAACGAATGAGAAAGAGATAATCCGTAATTCTCAGAATTGCTCGATAAAATAAAATATAATATAAAATAATATTCTATTTCGGTAACGCGTTCAAATTGCACTGTCATCTAATTAGTGCCCGTAATTAATTAGTAAATCAATTATTATTTACACCAATCGCGTTTCACTTGTTCATTAACAAAATCAATCGGTCGTACACTTGCTCAGTTCTCGTGCCGAGGCTTCTCCTTGTTCACTTGGTCACAGAAATAATCGGATTCTTCTTCACGCAATAATTAGTCGTTGTTCGACTCGGATTTTTCGTGACGGCGTATATGGGTTAGTCAAAACTCGGAATCGAAAATTGTTCGTTCAGTCGAGTCGGATTGTTCAAATAAAAAAACGTGGCCGTTCAGTACAGCGTCTATCCCAGATCTCTCGTCACCATCCATGCGGTCGATCTATAGCTCGATCGAAGTCGAAATTGTTGATTCTAGATGTCACTAGAATTCGCTCCCCGGGTAATTATTTATTATATTCAAATAATTTAAAATCACGAGTCGATGTCGAATTTTTCATCATGTTACAATATATATATATATATATATATATAATAAAACCAAGTTTTGAGGACGCGATTGCGGCTACAGTTCTTATTAGATCTTTATGAAATTTCTCACATTTATTTTATGGGCGATTATTACGGTTAACTTCGAAAATGGGCTAAATCGTTCAATTAATTTAGAAGTTATGGCTGTTTGAAATTTCCACGATTTTTCGAAAAAATTAGTTTTTATCCACTTTCATGTTCATATAATTTTAAAACCAATACTCATAGACAATTTCTGTAAAAAGTATCTGAAAGATTGTCTAATAAGCTTTAATTTATGACCTGAAACTTTATGTTTTGACCATTTCTTCCAATAATTTGATAGCCTTGAAAATTTTAATGGAATCAAAAAATGATGAAAATATGGTTTTCTTTCCACATAACTTTTGCATGCCCCATTATAATCGAGTTCCGTCAGTTGTATTTTATTGTGCACAAAATAACCTGTAAATTTTGCGGCTATTTTATATTTTAAACGTATTTCTTTTATTACTTATGATATATCAAATGTACCTTTACCCCCTATCATTATCACTGGTCTTGTCATTACGATAGCACTCATAGTTCTTATCGGATCTTAATGAAATTTTTTCACACTTATTCTTTAGGCGATTACCTTAATCAAGTTCGAAAATGATCTGAATCGTATGAATAGTTTTGAAATTATGGCTGTTTAAAATATTCATGATTTTAGATAAAAATCAGTTTTTAATTACTGTTAAAGCTCATATAACTTTAAAACTAATATCCATAGACAATTTCCGTAAAGAGTATCTGAAAGTTTGTCTAATAATTTTTAATTTATGACCTTAAGGTCCATGTTTTGCTCATTTCTTCCAATAATTTGATAACCATGAAATTGTTAAATAAATCAAAAAATGCTAAAAATATGGTTTTCATTCCACATAACCATAAGCATTTCCCATTATTATCCAATTTCGTCAGTTGTATTTTGTTGTGAAGAAAATAACCTTTAAATTTCAAAGCTATTTTATATTTTAAAAGTATCTCTCTTATCACTAATGATGTTTTAATCGTACCTGTACGCTCTATGATTGACATTTTTACTGTTTTATGATAAATCATCAATCAAAGCATTGAAAATTTTTTTTATTATATAAACGTGCATCTTTTATGGTTTTAAGTCTTAATAACTTATGCATTACACATTAAAATCTTTTTCCATAAAATTTTTCTTGTCGCTAATAATATAATCTTTTGATTTCTTTGCACTGGAAGATAATATTTTGTTAATAGTAATAACTTTAGGTGATAGGAACCATCCAAAAATTAAATAAACATTGTAAACTATGAATATAGCAATACTTTATTTGCGAAAAGTTTATATTGGTATCTTATCTATACAATGTTCTGTCAAATTAGTTATCTGAAGTTTGCCAAGAAATTCCATACCATGACTACACACTAACATGTATCACAAGATATTCATGTACGAAATTAACTTATTCGATCGATTAAGTAAGAAATCTACCTTCCATTTCGGCTGCCGAATGGTCTTTATTTTACTATTTGGTTGCTAGTCAGTATTTTGATAATGTTGTGGATATCAGTGTTGTAAATAGAGATTGGTTGGGGCTTGCTCTCGGTACTTGCGTCACTGGATTGGTCGGTGTTGTCTGTTGATTGCGCCAAGGCAGCATTGGTTTCCATTACTGAATTGTTTATGATCTCTAGTGACGAGAAGCCATTATTTAGTGGAACATCTTTGGTTTTGTCGGTAATTTTCAGAATCGCCGTTTTCTTTGGAAATACTCACTTTGAGCTACTTGGGCTGACGCCCGATATTATCTTTTTCCTTGCATTTTTTAAGTTCGGAATTGCGTTTTAACTAGATTAAAATTTTCCATCTCATTTTTAAATAGTTTTTCTTCATTACCGGCACTTGTTAAGTTATTTTTTAATTTTTTTGTGTTTGATAAAATTCAATAAGTTCACGTTAGTAGTGTTACTTATCAGGGTTTTGTTCCATTTTAGGTTATTTGACGGCATTGCACCTATTTTTGTAGGAGGAGAAACCCCGGTTGTTGGATTAATTTGCGAAATTGTTTTGGAATATTACACACTGCTTACTAAAATTATAATAAACACTATTTCCCCACTTTACTTTTGATAGCTACGGTGTATTAACTTATTCAATTTCACATGGTTCCGTTGTGATGCTTACAGCTCGGTGGCCAGAAGAAAGTCCCGTACTTATATCACTCTACCGTGGAGTCAATAGGATTGTTTGAAGGACTGTATATTTATCCTAGAAGTCTCAATAATCTCAGCAAAATTCACATGATTAGTTGGGATGACTGAAAAATCAACATTTGTACTGTATTTATATAGAGATCAAATATAAAATTTTGAGATTACATTTTCTCTTATCGAAACATGATCAATATTGATATCACTTCCAATAGTGATGGAGGCTCATTAATCGAAGCACTTGTCAATATTATTGAAACCGTGAAAAACACTAATCACTTCATATTGCTGTAGACTCACTAATCGGACTACGAATGGTCACTAATAAAACACCCTTTAATACTAATTATTTTCAATAGTGTTCATTATAGTTTTTTCCACAAGGGCCGAAATGGAAAAGTTGGGCTTTACTGACGATCTGTCAAGGTAACGTGACTCGCTCACATTAAATCGTGTTCAATATTTTAATATCACATAAACACGTTATAAAAATCACAATGATATTAAGAGGAAATACTAATTTATAAGTCTATTGCTTTTAAAAATTGAACAACAAGTATTATCCTAACACAAAGTCTAATAAAAAAATTTTATCGTTACCGTTCGTTAGTCATTGGTTCAAAAATGGTATGTGGCACAGATATCTCTAGAACGACTTGACGAAACAACGTAATTTTTTTGTCTCAAATGAATATTGATTGGATCCATTCAAATATGGGATTTGTTTGTATGAAACAAATGATATTTGGTTCAAATAAGTTGTTCTCTCAGCGTATTCTGTAAAACATTTCACCGTTATCTGCAGTAAGATTCATCGTCTGATAAAGAATTAGACAACTAGATTATTGGTGACAAGTTTGGACAAGATTTTAATAAAATTGTTATATAAGTAGTTCCTTTGCATGTAATCAAAAGAGAAATGAAAAGCTTTATTTCTCAAAACAAGTCGTCTTACAAAATAGCATCTATCTTTAATTACAGCATAAAAATTAGAAGTTTTTTTTTTATGAAATTTAGATTCCTACTATAGATGTTGAAATTCTTCAAGAAATTCTGCAACAAATATCATTATCATAGATGACAGGTGGTGAGTAATATTAATCATTTCAACTCATATCTGGCTCAAATATCTAAAGAAAATAATAGTCATATATATTTTATACAAACGCCTTATGATAAAATATTGACGAGAATGCGTAATTAGGACTTGCGAAAACATATACATACACTTATGATAATAAACGATAAGAATATCACAATGACATTATTCTCGCAGCTGTAAATTAGTTTAACGACGAGGCTCATTCGTTATTGCTATGTTAATTGTGGTCACAATTGTTTACTACTATTGTCTAGGTTCTTATCTACATATCAATAAGCGTAGAATAAAGAGAAATGCTTGTAAGCTACCTTTGTGACCTACATATATTTATATTTTGAGAGACCGATTTGCCAAACGAAAATTATTTTTAGGTCTCGTTTCTTTCAATTCTTAACAAATTTAATAAATTTTAGACTTATATCGAACGTAACCGCTAAAAATATTATTTTTTTTCATTTATTACGAATAATTTTGCTACAGGTGTATACATGATTAATAATGATACTCAAGTTAGCTGACGTCCAATAATTTTTGGATGTTTTTGGAAACATAAAAAAAAATTTCAAAAAATTGCACCTATAGGTTTTTTAATTTTCTACACATATATATTTTTTTTTTTTTTTTTTTTTTTTTGTAATTGATTTGTTTAAAAAAAATCCGAAAATTGTTAATTGTCTTCTTACTTTAGGAACATCCCTGATTAGAAAATACCATTAATGACGATTAAAAATATTTTAATCGTTTTAAATCGTCGATGGATCATTAAAGAGTATTAAAAATGATTAAATTTTTAATTGTTTTAAATTATCATGAATCGTTTTTACTTTTATGTGAGACCAGAAATTGTAATATCATTTTACGATTAAAGATGATTCATGCGACGAGTAAAAATTTCTAATCGTCATGAATCGTCTTTAATCGTAAAATAATATTACAACTTCTGGTCCCGTATGAAGATTAAAAACGATTCATGACGATTTGAAATTTTAATAGTCGTTAATTGTTTTTAATTGTGAAATAAGAAATAGTCTTTTGATGATTAGAGGACGATCAAATGTGAAAAACCATGACGATTATGAGTATTGAAGACGAATAATGATGATTAAATTTTTAATCGTATTCAATCATCAGAAATCGTATTCGTATTTCTAATCAGAGATGAATCGAGTGTAAGTGAAAAAATTTATTTGTTTAATTACACTTGATTATTTCAAATTTTTAACAGCTTAAACAAATAATAGAAAAAAAAATGATCTTTATGGATGAAGATTGTTAATATCTTTACTGAAAAGTGGAGGATTCCTACCTAAAAATCATTGTTTAATACCATAGTACTCAATTACAACGTAAATAAAATTTTATAAACGAAAATTTCTATAGAATTATCAATAAAATTATGTCAAAACTCTTTGAGCTTGAAAAAACCATTGCCTAGAAGTGGACGTTTTGAGCTCCTAGAGCTCAAAAATTTATTTACAATACTGTCTCCAAGGCAGTATTAAATTTTTTCTTTTTCATATCTGTTATGGCAGCGGTGCAGGAGTTGTGTGGACCACTAAATTTTCTGCTTGATGTACGAAATTGAAGAACCAAGACTTGGTAGTTGAATATTGGAAAAATCTCAGGTCTAATATAATAACCTAAGACTTGGTAGATAGGTATTGTAAATTATTTTTTTCCTGCAAGGATATTTTAGTAATACTGGAAAGAAAGTTGATTATAAATGAAATGTACCATTTTTTGATGAGGGTATTCTCAACATCATTTTAATCTAGCTATTTTCTGTACATATGATTGAAACGAGGGTTTTCAGTATGCTTGTATTGGCGATACAAATTTTGGATTATGACGCATTCTAAACGAGAGAACAGACATCTTTCTCGCACGAGCAAAGCGAGCTAGATCGAACTTTTAACGCAGGAGTGATGAAACAGTCTCTTTCTCTATTTTTGCTGCATAAGTGACAAATTATTTATTACATTGTTTAGTTAATATTGAGTTCTTACTGAAAACAATAAAATTTAATTTCGATCAATTTAAATACATGCCATTAATCTTGAGACATCGTTATTTTTATCTTATGTCTATTGAATTACTAATCAACCTTTTGTGCAAGATAAAATCGCAGAAACTTTATTGAAGGCATAAAATATACAAGTTGTTTGGAGTACTTTGCGTCCCGATTTCGCTGGCTGCGATAATATCGGTCAGTATGCTCAATTCGTTTGAGCACCTTTCAACTCTTGACTTTTTTACTATTGGTAATATTTCAAGGTCAAACTAAACAGCAGAAGAAAGAATATAAATAGAAGAAAAAGATGAATACTTCCTAAGGTAGCTAACATTGTATAAGTACTCGAGCAATGAATACGTTCGAGATCATAAAACACCGTGATGAAAGTTAAAGAGTCTATGATAGCATAGAATTATTTAGTACATTGGAGAGAAGGTGGAAACCAATTCATAGTATAGCGAATCGTTAACCACACACCGCGCCTGCGTGTTCCTATGATAAAATTGTGACGCCCAGAGTTTATTGTTGATATTGTTGAAATAGAAAAATTAAAATTCAATGAATATACACCAATTTTGAAAATTCATAATTGCATACATGTTGGAGTAATAATTATGTAATAAGGGATTACATAACTAAAAAGCGAAGCAAATTAATAAGAAAACATATCATGTCTATATTATGAATTACTTTCTTGATAAGCTATAGTTTATTTCCTCATTTATTGTCCTTGTTAGAAAATATTCTCAACAATGTATTTTGGGAGTATAATCTTCTGTTAATTGATTTTATTTTTATCAATCTAAATTATGCAAATTCTTGTATATATATTTAAATTAAATTTTACACACATACAAAATCTCTACAATTCAGTTGGATTTTTTGAGAAAAAAATGTGCCTGATTGAAATCAAATTAGAGATTGCGAATGGTATAATTTTGTGTTGTTTTTCATGTACATACTTCAAAAAAATACTTTTGTCGAAAAATTTTACACAATAATATACAGCTGAAAAAAAATAAATCAGATCTAAGAATCTCTAACGAGATCTTAAGTATAGAAATTTTTTATTTATAAAATATACTACAGTACACGCAGAAAATTTTCTAATAAAAATTACCCATAAAGTTTGGTATTGTCAGGCCATCTAGCCAGTACTTAAATTTTTAATATGTTGTTAGCAGAAATTGAACTTCGTTTACATGCTATCGAGCATTATATTTTTCAATGTGTATAAGAAAAATTTAGGTATTTACTACATGTTCTCTCAATATCAAACTTATTGGGTAATTTTTGCTAAAAAAAATGTTCTGCGTGTATATGCCTTTAAGAACATCTCAGCTAAGATAAAATATATAATTTACGTGATCGGGTAATTAGACCTTCCGAAATTTTAAATTATTCATGTCAGTCTAAAAAAATCACTATAAATTTCTATATTGATCTAATACTAAGAAAATTAGAAGCTTACTGAATCTACTACTGCTATATTTAAATTTTTGTAGGTCTACGTTTTCAAACAGTTCACATATAATAAACCATATTAGAGTTAGATGATTCTCAGAAAACTTTAGGAAATAACGAAAATACTTTATCCATGATTTATGCCTACATTTTTATAAACACATTATATATAACATTATATACACGGAGAAATTATTTTTGTTTAAAATGCTATAGTGTCATAGTAAAGCCGGACCATGCTGGTCACTTGACGGACATTGAATGGAACAAATGCATAAATTACCATAACCATAGTAAAATTTACAATGGTTACAGTAATTTTTGATATAATTGTTGTCAATTTTACTATGGCCATAGTAAAGTTGGCAAGTGCTTAATTCAATTTCTGTCGCTACCAATATAGTCCGGCTTTACTATGACCCCATAGCATTTCAAAGGCGAATAATTTCTCTGTGTGTAAACAGAACTTTGGTAAGAATCAATCCCCAAAATTAAGAAAGACATATATATTGTATAAAAGGTTAAAAAATTTTTCAAGATTTCTACAAATCATAACGATATTATTCAGTAGATTTCCCCTACTCAAATGATCACTACTACTCACATCGCTATAAGAGGCGTGGTTATAAAATAACTGCGCGCGCATCCACACTGGCACAGGTGAACTCTGATGAGGGATGAGAACCTCACCAGGTAAACCAGCCACGAGGGCTCTGAGGTACTAGGGTCAGTCAAGGTCTTGCTACACATCGGGACACTCATATATTTTTTCCATTCTTCGATTGGAATTGCGTGTTTTGGTAGACATAAAACTATTATTAAAAAATTCAAGAATTTAGTCAAGATTTATTAATCAAAATACTTTAAATTTTTGATAAATGTAAAAATCATCATTTTAATTGTACATCGGTTATAATTTAAGAGAACTGAGTAGATAAATTTATTTTAACAAATTTTATAGCATGTACGTGAAACTTTAGTTACTTGACACTATATTCGATTCTCAATTTTTAATAATACTTGAATTATTTCCATTATAAAAGTTGATATTTGTTATTAAATTGAGCCGGTAATTGCTTATAATTAGTTGGTTCATTTTATGAGTGAAGTGTTCGAAACAAATTTGAATTTTGAGTGCGTGAATTTGGAAATAACTTCAAAAATTACTCGATGAAGGAAGAAAAGGATTATTGAATGTTATCAAATTTCAACGTACATTAACACAATGTGTGGTAAGTAAAATAATTTATTTTTTCATTAAAGCAATTATAATAAAAACATTTTGTTTGTAAATTAACGATGTATTATCCTTTAGAGTAAATAATTTTTTGGTCCTTCAATTTAAAAATGAAAATATTAGTTTTTTCAATCAAGGTGTCATATTAATTTTTTTTCTCTCCCAACTCAATTTATTTACAGAACAACTTTTTGAATTATTTGCACAATTTTTAATAAATTTTAATATTTAATTTTTACATTGTTTATTATAGAATAAAATATACAGATGTTTATAATAAAATTGATTATCAAGTCGTATTTTTATTAGGTGAGAGTTTGACTATCATTCAATTGATCAATTAATTTGAGTTACATAATTCTATTTTTAATACTAAAATATCATGATGTACAAATTTGAGTATTAGAGAAACCATTTGCGGGTAAGAATTAAAAGTATAAAAATATTTGTATTTATAATAAATGAACCAATATGATGACTTGTAAAGAATCAATTTTCACAGACGATATTAAAATTAATCTACAAAAAAAACATTAACACTAAGTCAAGACATACTCATAGATGTGAATGTCAATTTATGTTTTTATATTTTATAGTTTAACTTCTCTATATTGAAACTAGATAAAATTTGATAAGATTGAAATTATCAATTTTCAGCTCTGATCTATTGTCTAGTATATAGTACAACGATTTTTTGATGTTGTTTTCATATCGTCGTATTATTAAATCGAACATTGACTCTTAAATTTTTTAAGCCACATTTTACAATATACATAACACCTGGAAAAATATCCGTAATTCGTTAAATAATGAATAGTAAATTTGAGAAATAATAAGTTTGACTAAAGAGATAAGAATATATATATATATATATATATATATATATATATATATATATATATATATATATATATATATATATAATACTAATCATCAACATATTTTAGTACATTGAAATGAATGTCCAGTAAAAACGATATTTATTCAATTTTAAATGAATTACATCAACCTTTACCTTATTAACATAATTTGATGAACTACATGAATTGATATTATTTTAAACGAAATGAGAGTCTCTTTTTTCATTAACTGATGAATATAAATTATTACTCGATAAGTCAGATTTTATATTTTCAAAGAGTATTATAAACTAATCTATTAAGTCTCATTTTTATAGAAAAAAAGGGTATCGGTTATAAGTATGTATTTTTAAAATAACTCTTGTAAAGTGAAGATGAAAATGAAGAAAACGTGCAAGTACAATAATATATTTCATAAAAGTTTCTTAAATTTTATAAGTGATATCCTCACCTGCCGCGAACTGTATTCATCGTCTTAAAAATGTAATTGATACGAATTTTAAAGCAGCTTTATAGTATAAAGACAAACGTTCTATATATACAAATTGTGATACAATATTAATCAATCGTTATTTGTCTAAAAAGTTATATCTAAAATTGCTACGATAATAAATGATTCAATATTATAAATATTTAGATATCTAGTACTTACAAAACGTTATTATCAGTTACTATGTTTGTATTTTGAACTCTACCCTATAATATCTATAGCAACTCCAACATTATTTGCATTATTAAAATCTCAAACTTTTTATCTACACATATTTGATAATGCAATAAATAATAGTGTAAGTCTATTGTTCAGAAACAGTGCCGAGAACATGGATGATGAAACCAGAGATTCATTGTGACAATATGAGAGTTCCTACTGGTTCCCTATCACCTCCTGCTACCCTGTCTCCTCCAGGCAGTCCAAATGTCTTGTCAGCATCGCCCTGGAGTCCAGGTGGTCTTACCAGTGGCAGCAACAGTTCCTGCAACGGCATCTCTTATCCATCGGCGGTTAGTCAGCTTGCACCTGACCAGCGACTTAGTGCCTTTACCCTTGCATCCGGTTATAATTCTGATCCTAGGCTGCAAAAGTTAACACATGTACCCGGATTAACATCCCGTGGTAAGTGTAACAGTTTTTTTTTCAGTCAAATTTTTTTTTTTCTTACTTAGATTTCTACTTTCATGAAAGAGTATTTTTTTTTTCTCCAAATTTACCACAAGAACCATCATGTGTTAAAGTTACAGATATGCGTTGTGGTTTAATGTATGGTGGGTACAGTACAGCTTGGTGGACCCATCATGCGGTAGGCCTTCTGCTACCGCATTCCTTTTTGCCGTCCGAAATTCCAACACAACAGACAACACCTGTAACCGAACGCTCTTCAATGCAGCAAGAACGAACTAGTCCTGACCGAGCGAGTCCACCTAAACAATGTTTACCTGAAAAAGCACATTTTATTGGTAAGTTATTTTTGTTATGAATTTAAGTATAAAAAGTTGTACAGATTATTATCTCTTATTTGTGGTAAAAATGTTGTATACGTTACTTATAACTAAAAGTAGGCCAGGAAATTGGCGGTAATTGTCACTTTAGAGGACACAAGAACCGAAGCACGAATCGGTAGTGAGAAATGAAGAAAAACCGGTCGCAAATGGGAAGGGTATGACGCATTATCGGTGGCCCGTTACTGTTATCATTTTGCTGCGTGACAACCTATGTTTCGGACCAATTATGAATCCCACGGTATTGTTCACGAATATATGTATATACCATAAGTCTTCGGTATATTTTACGTAAAAAAATAGATTTAAGAAGTCTGGCTAAAATTTATTAAATTTATAAACGCATTACAATGATCACATTTGTATGTTCCGCACAAACAATGCCTACAATTTTTTGTTATATTTTATGTTCAGTTTTTTTTTTTTTTTTTTTTCTAATTATCTAATTCGACCCATAGAAGATTAATATAGTTTTTTCAGAAAATAATTTGAATTCATAAAATGTCCGAACGATAAAATGCATAGGGTTTCTTTGAAAATTATTCACATGTACAAAAGGGTATTTAATGAGGATGACAATCAAATTTGACTTTCTAGATTGAGTAAAGTCGGTTTGAAATTGAAAAAAAAAAGGCAAACAAAATTTTTTTTTATCTTGATATTAAGAGAAATTGTAGACTTTCATTTATTACAGTATATTTATATGAAATTTCACAAAGCAGTTGAAAAAATTCTTCATTTAGCCGTAACAAAATATCGGATCTTCTATTTTTGAACTGATAATCTTTTCAATGCATGTTATAAATTCAGTCTGTGATTCATTTTCGTGCATTGTACGGAAAAAAAATGGTTTTCAGAAATATGAAACTTTTTTTCCATTATATTATACTAACGTAATTTTGTTGAATATGTAATCTGATGTCAACTCTTGAAGGTAGCTTGAAAAAGAAAACTTTCAGTTTTAAAAGCATTTTTTTATAATTTCAGTATGATAATTTTTCATGTTAAGAATTAATTAGTGTCATGGCTGAATAATATTCAGAGTGAAATTAGCGATAATTGCGTATTTGCGACACCCTGTAAATTATGTTTGCATATAAATTGAAATTTGAAATGCAAAAAAAAAAAAAGTCATCCAATGAGTTCAGAATAGTTTTCAAAACGTCAAAAAAAATTTTTTTAAGAAAGTCTTAAAATTACAAGTTTAATTTTTCACTATTTATTAGAAAAGAAATCAAGTTAATCTGGGTGGTATCTCTTTGAGAGGTAAAATTTTTACATAAATTATAGGATTTTGATAATGCAGCAAAAAACCTCACTGCAAAAGATAGAGTATCTCCCGAACAAATTAATCGATTTAAAGGTTCTTTATACCAATTAGAAGAATTTATCGAGATTGATTACCGATTAAATTTTAACATCGATCGGACGATTACTTTACAAGTTATTTAGTCGCGACTTTTCGTCGTTAAATATATTATTACGGTATTTGGAAGTTTTATTAATTATTCCAGCCAGAAGTGTGACACGTTTTATTGAAGAAAATGAAGAAGAAAACGAAGAAGAAGTGCCATTAAATCTCAGCACAAAACCGAGTGATATATCATCTGGTATAAATCGAAAGTGCGAGATTTGGTCACCCGGAGCAGTTTGTGAACGTGAAGCAAAAGAAACTTCGACACAAAATTCACCATCAACCACGCCATCGATGATAGTACGACCAATTAACCTCTCCCCTCTCACTTCACCTTCGAATGATCGCAGTTTTCAGGTTAGTAAATATCATAATGCATACATAATTTTTCCTCTATTTACTTCGTGTACGGTTTTTAAGGGGGTTCCCCTGTGTGATGGCCTGTTTTTTAAGCGTCTTTTTTTAAGACCAATAAAAAGATTGAACTGTGAGTTTTGTATTATTTATTTATTAATATTTCAAAAGTATGTGAAGAAATTTCAAATAAAAATCTTCATTACAACGTAAGTTGTATCCCTTTGAAGATACCCGCCTCGAAAAAAAGTACGCTTACTTCCTCCATGATTCCGACACATTAGCCTATCTGAATAAAAAAAAAAAGAACTGCGTTTTAATCCGTAAGCCTAAATGCATCGAGTGAACTAGAATCATTTGCAAATATTGAAAATTGGGTCTTTGGCAGTCTTCTGGAAATAAAAATTTCGAGCGAATTCTATGATGTTTTTAACTTCCCCCTAGGGAAATCGATGATTTTCGAAAAATTCAGGAAATTATTATATTCACCCCAATTTTCGAAAATCGACTTTTCATCAGATGTTGACGTTTTGAGGTCCTAGGAAGCTATTTTGACTATTTTTAGAATAATGTCCGTGTGTTCGTCCGCGCGCGCGCGCGCGTGTGTGTGTGTGTGTGTGTGTGTGTGTGTGTGTGTGTGTGTGTGTGTGTGTGTGTGTGTGTGTGTGTGTAAACACTGTAACTTTTTAACGAATTAACCGATTTGGATGGTTTAGGCGACAATTAAAAGAGCTCGTTGGCCATCAACTTTCCTGGGAATTTCAGAACATTTGATCAAGTAGACTCGGAAATATTGGAGAATTACGAAAAAAAAAATTTTTTTTTTTTGTTTTTTTTTTCATTTTTTTATTGATTTCTCAGAAACGGCTAAAACGATCGACTTCAAAATCTTAACGGTGAAACCGTTCTCAAGATATGATGAAGAAAGGTTAAAAAAACACAGTTTTGAAGAAAACGCGTTTAAAGTTTCAGGTACGGTTAAAACGATGAAAATCTTAACTTAATATCAATCTGCGATGCCTGGTCCATAGAGTACTCCTTCCTCTTCTTTTTGGAAGTCTTTCAAAGTGAATTGCTCTACTTTTGTTCAATTCTGGCTTTTTTTTACTCGTCACAATAGGCCCGCCTCCTACCACTCAACTTATCAGCGATCCTACTATCTGCTTCTTTTAACTGTTGTATCTTTTGAACGAATTTGAAATTTAAAAAATCACTTTACCAGCATATTATACACAAGTTAAGGAATCAATTTATGAAAAGGAAAAAAACGATTATTTGAACCCATCACGCGGGGAAACCCCCTTACAAATAGAATATTACTACATAAGAGAGTGTTATATACTCAGTAGCGTTTATCAATATGTGTATACTCAGAAAAATTTTGAGTTGCGGTAACTAAAAGACCTCTACCAAAAACGTTTAGTTGAAGTGCTGAGATAGGCATTTAACATTGCATGTCAACTGTTTAGTTACGGTAACTATTCACAATTATTTGAGTATAGGGTAACCAAATTATTTAGAATATATTAGAATTTTTAAAGAAATGTTCCGTTCATATACGTGATCACATTATTGAAGCCACCTATAATTTAAAGTTTTAAAAATTTGATAAATGTTCAAAAGTTGATATATTTAGCTATCTTTCATATATTTTATTGGCTATAATACTATTTGGTTTAGGGAGTAACTCTGTATACCAATAGAAACTAACTATAATACCATACAAAGTTGAAGACGAATCATACGGCAATGTCTATTGCTGTAATAAATAAATAAAATCCTTAAAAATTTTTAGTCGAAAATTCAGGTGACTGTACTTAGTATTTCCAGTTGATACGAAGCAGATCAATTATTATTTAAAAAATGAAGATTTTAGTTAAGAAAAAAATTTTTATTGAACATTTTAAATAAAAAAATTTTATACTTCAATATAGTACTACCAGCAAACAAAATTATCTTGGTGACTAAATAAAGTCAAACTCATATAGGTACTGCTATAAACATTGACGGCTCCCTTAGATATAATAGATAACCTTATGTATACGCTTTGTCTGGTATCCGACTTGGACTTTCGTGGAAAAAACGTAACATTAAATATATCAGTCGTGGAAATCTAAAATTGCTCACAAATCATTAACGAATATATTTAAGCATAAAGTTTTCTTTTTTTTTTATTATAGCATAAATAAATAGTGTATCCATACTTTCAAAAGCTATTATTTTTTTCAATATCGAGTATCTACGCTAATCGGTTGATAGTTATATATATGCCTAAAGTAATATCTAATCAATTTGGAAAGGTGATATTAAAATGTTTATAACAAAATTAAAAAAAAATATCTTTTACCGTGTAATTTAATAGAGTATTACAAGAGAAAAAAAAATGTCAAGATGTTATCTCTCCTTTTTTCCACACTCCGCCTCTTTAATCGATCCAATAACTGCGATGAACATATTATCGCGATGATTTTTTTCCCCCTTATTCTCATCGTTTTGTCGAAACACTTTATACATCTAAGCATGTCCAATTACAATATCTAGGTGTACAATATATTATGGTGAGTAGTGCTATATATTATTCACGCTTAATATATTATGATGCCAATGAGACCATGAAAAAAAAATAAGAGAATATGTATAATTACTATATTTGACAATTTAGTCTGAGCCAATTATAAAACTTAAATCTACTAACATACTTTTTCCTCAAGTATTGTTAAATTACATAAAATTGTGTTGCTTGAAAATTGTTACAAAATAAATAATATGCTATCTAAAATACATTTTCAACAATTTTTTTTTATAACACTTATATCAAAAACACTTGATGAGATTGCTAGCGTGTATGCAAAAGTAGAAACACCGTTAAGCTTTTATACTTGCTCACTTGGAGTATGCACATCACTTTCATGGGGATCGATAACACACGAACAAAGAGCCACGACATGGCCTTCTTTCCGGCCAATCGCGTAATTGCACCAGGTTTTTGTTGACTTATCCAGTAAAGCAGTTATCTCTAATCAATTATAAACATAAATATTAACAAACACACTAATAAATTTATCCCCAATTTTTTTTTGTTTCTCATTTTTCTTTAATATTAGTGCTAGTAAAAATTAACATGTAAAATAAATCTACCATTCGTTTATCGAACAGTAAATATCCTATGAACTTATACTCATACCGGAAATGGACACTTGGGCATAAACAACTCAATTTAAATATTATGTCGTAGAGTGTCTAGACAACTACGGAAATTCAGAAGACGAGTATTCTTTTGCATATTCTTCACAAAAGTCCGTTGGCGCCTATGGAACAATAAGCGACCAGGCAAGATAAAAAAGCTTTGCATACACAGGTGTGAACAGAGGTCTCTCAACTTGTTTAGAAACCTTTTTCCCTCTTACATGACTGTTTTACGGCAATGTATTGGAAACAATCAACTATTTTTAATGCAATATACTATACTAGAGTTAATTATTTTTGATCAGTTTCATTATTTTACAATATCTAATAAAAAATTTACGGAAAAAAATAATAATTGATGGTCAGGCTATTGTTGTAATATTAACATCATTATATATTTAAAATAAATCAGTATTCTAGTATTAATATCCTAGCCTATCTCGATGGTATAGTCAACTATGATATGAAGACCTATATAGCGATTGTCTAAGAGACTAAATACAGTGTGACACGCCACGTCAATTCAGCGACCATATAATAAATCGCTACACGATTTATTTCTTTGGCATCGATTTGACACTTCTGCTATTTATTATCATTGCGTGACAGAATAACTTGTAATATAGTACAACTAAGCAACTTCTTATTATTGAATATATTATATTTTAGTATAATAAAAAATAATTTCTGTTTATTATTCCAGTGTAAGCAATGTGGAAAAGCTTTCAAACGATCTAGTACATTGAGTACTCACCTCTTAATTCACTCAGATACTAGACCTTATCCTTGTCAATATTGTGGTAAGCGGTTCCATCAGAAGTCCGATATGAAAAAACATACATATATTCATACTGGTGAGTTTTATTTATTTTTCGATGCTTTTATATCCTAATTTTTATTCATAGTAGAAAAGTGTAACATCATTTATAATAAGGTCTGTAGAAATATTTATTTGAGATTTTTTTGAAAAAAAATTTTTTAATCGCTCAATTAACCCGATGGATTGGATGAAAAAAAATACATTCTAAAATCTTGATTTTTGAATGTTAAAAGAGTTTAAAATTGAACGACACCCTAGCCGGCTACCGAGATCCGCGCACAGATCTTAGAGTGATTTTTAGATGTCCTGCAATTGGGGTTTAGCCTTTTTTATAATATTGAATTCTTGTAATTTTTTTAAAAATTCAAATTTTACAATATTTTCATTTCATTACTTTGAGTTGAATAAACAATCAAAAACAGAAATTTCAGAAAAAATTACATAAAATTATTCGAGTTGGCAAAAGTGAGTGAAATTTTTCACTTTCTAAATTTCTACAATGTAATTTACTCAATTATTAAGATTGTATTGTATACTTGTTTTGTATTCCTGAATCCACATAGAGTTACATCAGACACTGAGAGACATTCAATATATGAATAAATAATTTTACAATAGTAGGATCATATCAATGGTAAAATAATACGAATCTTCATCACTAAATTTTCAAACTCTGGACCAAAGAAATTAAAAAACCGATTATTTTTCTCAGTTTTTTCGATTGATTAAGAATAATAGATAAGCTATAAAAAATTTTTAATTCCTTCTTTCTAGCATTTTAACTTTGAAAATGATAAGATCCAAAGCTTGTAACAAAACCGTAGCTATTGGGCAATTATTCATAAATCGAGTCGTAATTTTTAATAATGACATACATTGATATACACTTTTAATCAGTAGCTTTCAACATTCGCATATAGAATACAAATCGAAAACTACACGTAAATATAATAACGGAATACAAGCTTTTAATCTATTTAATGTTGACTATAAGCTTTATTCATGAGTTTAAGCTACAAGTGTTGGTTTTATTTATTGATACTTTTAATGATTGAGGATACAGATGTTGACTATCGTTAGGTACGTGGTATAATTTATCAATTTTTAGGCAATAACATTATCCATGTTGCAAAAATTAGTGACACATGAAAAAAATAGAGTTCACTACAGCAATGAGAAAATCAAATACATTGTTGTGTAGTATATAGTGTAAAGAAAATGTATTCCACCCGTATTCACTGAAAGTTATTAATAAGAAAATGCTTCCAATACCTTATTCTGAGTCGAAATTTTGAAACAACAAAGTGTAATTATAATACTTAGCTATTTTTGGAATTAATTAATTTTCTATTTTTTTATCTTCGCAATCATTTTTAAACTTCATAGTTTGTGAAAAAACTATTAAAGCTATTAACGATAGGATAGAAGTATTGTTTTTGACTACTTTAGGAATAGTTTTGGCCATTTTAGAGATTCGAAATAGAATAATTTGTAAAATACGCAATGACATAATTAATTTTTTAAATGTGTACAAAGATACTTTTATCATACGATTTCAATGGAATATTTTTTAATACTATTTTATTAATTAAAATAAAGTATTAAATGTCAAAATATGGAACAGTGTGTCCACAAATGGTACTTCTACCCTATAAAAAAAATATCAAAAAAATAAAAAACTGCTAAATAATATAAATTCGTTAAAATAACTTAAATGTTGAACAAGAGTTTAAACTTTCAAGGAGGTGAAAGTCATACACCACTATGAAAGAACCCTTCAAAAGTATCGAGTCTCTCCCATTTGGTTAATTAGCTTGAAACATGCACCCTAACTCGCTTGGCTGCCGTCGGGCACGTGTCAGCCAGGCGCGGGACAGGAAACTCACTTAACGCCTGGTAAACCAGCTATTTCACATCATACATCGTTTCCGGGCATGTCTGCCGTACGTTGTCATCAGTTATTTTAACTAAAATATTGATTGTTATATCAATACTAAAATAGTTTCATATTAAAAATTGTGAACAACAGTAAAAATCTTATTGATAGATATATGAATATACATACGTTCATTTTCATTTCATAAAATGAGTAATAACTATAAAAAACTTGGTTTATAAATGGAATAAAAAATACAACAAAGACTATTTATAGAAAAAAAAAACTATAGGAAAATATAGAATAGATATAACTTGAGTATAAACTTAAAAATTGATTCCCTCAAGTCTTGCAACCCTTCATATATGTCGTCAGAAAGTTTTTCCCTATCCGACGGTAACTACTTCATGTAATATTATATATTTATTCAAATATAATAATTGTTTGTTATATCTCTCTAACTTAAATTGCATACATTTTCTGACAAATAGTATAAAGAAAACAAATATATACCTTTTATCAATGTAATTTATTAAAATAAAAGGGTTATATTTTCATTAATTTAAATAGTCAACGACGAATAGATTATAGCCAACATTTTTCAAAACAACATTGACACGTGTAATTTAGATGAAGATTTTTGAACCTATCTCAAGTATGCTTACTCAACTATTTTTTTAAAGAAAATCATATATGTTGAGTTATGATTATACAATTTTGTTATTAAGTAAATCGATCAGCAATGAAAAAGATTGTTCTTTAATATGGATTGAGTAATCCGATTATTATTGATTATTTCTTCCGAAGTTAGTGAAAATTAACATGAATTATATGCTGTTTTAATAACCGGTTTTAATGTTTAAGATAATTTATGTTACTTAATTACCAACTGAAAAATGTAAAAAAAAAAAATGAGCTTGTAGGCTAGCCTCGAAAACAGCTTTCTGCTGTCTTCAAGTACAATAAGCTTGAATTCAACACTACAATTATATTTTTGAGGTCTTCAAGGGTCAGTTTTTCAAACCGAGTTTATTTTTATCCAGGTTAAAATTAATATTACACATATATATAGGGCATTCCACGCCAAATCGGACGGTTTGATAAATTTTTAACTTCCCGCTGAGAAAATTGCAAATTTTCGAAAATTCGGGAAGTTGTTGGTTTCGGTCCGATTTTCGAATACCAAATTTTTATTAGATTTTCACGTTTTGAGGTTCTAGGAAGCTATTCTGACTAATTTCACGATAAACCGATTTTGATCGTTAAGATGTTGTCATTCGTCGCGGCTTGATGATATCTAATAGCCGTAAAAAATTGAGCTTGATCGGTCAAGTGCGTTCGAGGATACTCCAAAAAAAAAATTTTTCAAAAATGTTTTTTCTAGATAACTTTTAATGTGCTCGATGGATTGATTGCAAAATCTAATCAGCTCTAAAATTTTATAAGCCACGTCAAATTCCACCTCCACTATCGAAATCGGTTTATTGGTTCAAGAGAAACCGTGAACGAACGAATTAAAAATAGAATTTTTTTTTTGGTTTTTTTGAAATTTCTCAAAAACGACTAGATAAATCAATTTCAAAATCTGAACCACTTTAGAACTCAATAAAACGCGTCGGTTGGTACCTCAATATTAGTGTGGATATATTTTTGAACTCGAAAATCCTATTGCATGCAATTGTTTTTTTATGAGCTTTTCAAGCGCTAAGAAATCACGTTCTATGCTAAAGTTTGAAAATTTAAGAATAGAAAATCATTAATGAAGAACGGTTCTTAAATTTTAATTCCCGATTATATTTAATAAAATAAACATATTGAGGCAGAAATCACTGTCAGTGATCAAAATCAAGATTGAAATAAGTTTTGACTCATGTCAGAGCAATGATATATAAAATATCCGAGAAAAATATTAAAAAACTGTGTTTTTTCAATTTTTTTGTTGGTAGTATGATTTAAACTTAACAACAAGTTAGATGACATTACATGACGATCAAAAGAGACCATAAAGAGGAAAAGTTTATATGATTTCAGACACATTTTAGTGCATTATATTATGATTTATCCGGAATAAACAACATAAAATGTTAGTTTCATCGATGTACCCGATTTCTCTATTGTACAAATTTATTCCCATATGTTACCATCACGCGCATGTCTATTAATATATTTTTTTTTTATTAATTTTTAATAAGTGTAGGTGCTTACTTAGCTACAGTCTTAGCACCATACTGGCTCTCAAGCTTGGCTCGTTATTATCATTTCGATGCTTAGACAGACTTGAGCCAAGCTTGGATTGCAAACTTCCCTCAGAGTTGATTAATCTTTCGCCAAGCCTCGGCCAAGCTTGGGCTTATCGTTTCTTTCCTATAAGGGATAACGAGTTTCTAATTTTCTCAAAAAAAACCCAAGACTTTTTTTTTATATTATTTTTTTGAGTAACTAGAAGACTATTCGTTTTATGGATTTCAAATTCTAGTCAGAAAGAAATCACAACAATTAATTATATAATATTTTTTAGAACTTGAAATGCTGACATTTTCCAAAAATTCAAGTTCCAAAAATTAAACAGAATCTAATAACTTTTCTTTTCTTAAAAATTTTTTATTTTCATGAATTTTAATTTAAGAAATAATCATTAAATTTAAGATAGATAATTAATGAAGTATGTGATGTCTGAGAATAATATATTGTTTCGCAAAATACTACACTCAGATTTTTGTAATGAATTTCTGTTCAACTCAAAAAAGAAACGGCAAAGGTTTTCTTTCTTCAGTGTATTTTCAAATAAATTTCAATTTAAATCAAGTAAATTTTTATATACTTATATTAGATTACACTTATCGGTTCTCATAAATGTTTCATTAACATTTCGAATACCCATTTGCAGTCCATCTTATGTAACAAACCAGTTATACATCCATGGTTAAGTTGACGTTGAATGATTGAAAACACCGTTTGTTATTCATTAGAGCGATTCATAATCATGACGTCAGCAATTACACTAATTGTATTTTTTTTACGCCCTACGCGATAAATGAGCTTCAACGTCTATAATGTTACGAACTAAAAAAATATGTAAAAATATACGTGTATTATTCAAAATACATATCTGGTGGCTAACATATTATATGAGGCGTTAATTTACAGATTTTTATACCATTTACATTTCATTAAATATTAATTAATTAAACTCGACTATTTGCTACTTTTTTTTTAACCTACGTATTATTACATTAATTATACAAACCAAAACTCGGGTTTTATCTTACTCAAATATTTGCACAATAAATTATTTTTATGCTCAAGAAGATTACAATTATTTACTGGAATTTCGTCTGCAAAGAATAATCAATTTCCAAAAGCTATATCATTATGATCGATATTCAAAAATAAAGCTAAGTAAAATATAATCGTAATAATAAATAAAAATATTATTTCAAAAATATTAAAATTAATTGGTCATATCTCTAAAATATTATGTATGGCTTATCATCAGCAGTATGTTTATTTAACATACGATAATGTAAAAATAAAGTAAATCGCAAGTTAATTGCTGTGATTATATATTTACATATATTAGGATTATATATATTTATTGAACTATGTGTAAAAAAATGTATGCTTTTATTATCAAGACAATTTTCTGAAAAGCAACTGCTGTATTCTACGTACAAATGTTATTTTTAATAATAAACAGTTTAGTAAAAACAAAAAAAATATACTTTATTGCAATAACTTTTGGAATTTTTTATTTTTATCAAATACGTACACGAACATACATGGTCATAAATGAGACTAATAAAAATAAATAAATTAAGACTTTGAATTTTATTCAATCAAAGGAATGGATATAATATTAAAAAATGTTTATAATTGACATTTAATAGTAAATTAGTCAAAAATGATTGAAAAATGTTGCAAGAGTCTAAACGATTCGAAGAATTGATAACAGTCCATATGTCTACAAGTTATTTGATAACAAAAGAAAAAACTGAACTGTTTGCTCTATATATCATACGGGAAGATATTCACATTTTACTTATTGTATATCATGCAAAAAAAGTATTAACGCCTTCGTTTAATCTCATTATTTCTTATTTCGTATACATGACATGAACAATTCATGACTTGTTAGTGTACTCAGGTGTTATCAACTAACCTTGGACAATTATTTTTCATCACCATCTTATAGTTCACTCTTTTTCAAAAAACAAAGCTTAACAAAGATAATTTTCTACGAAAAATTGACCCTTATATTCAGTGATATATAGTCTACAATATTCAGAAATTGGTTTAATAATTTTTACTGTCTTGAGTTTATACTCCATAATTTATTTCGTATTAAATGTTTTTATTCAATTTTTTAAGGGATAACGAAAAAAACCAAAACTATGAAACATCCCATTAAATTAAGTACAATTTAATTAGATCGAGTATATATCTTGAATATTTAATAAATATATAGATTTGGCGGAAATGAATAGTTAGTTAATTTAACGAAATGTTTATAAGTAAGTGTATTTACTTGAATCTGGAATTTTTTTCTTAGTATAGTATTTAGCTTCTTTAGCTAAAGAATCCTAATGAAATTGGTTCTCTAAAAATGCGATCTTTGAAAAATGTGTATTTTTAAGACAGAAAGACTTTTTTAGGATAAAAAAAAATGAGTTGAAGCGCGTTATCTATTCATTAATTGTAGTAAAAATATTAACTCAAGTTTACAAAATATGAACAAGTTACCAAGTATAATTTCTGTTTTATTATTGTAATTATTTGGTTGTACAAATTTGAAATGATTTTTTTTCATACATTTTCTAATTTTTTTTTAATTAATGTTTGTTATTTTCATACTTGTTAATGGATTGTATACTTTATTAGATAATATTAAATTTAAAAAATTTTTTCTTTAATGTTACAGGTGAAAAACCTCATAAGTGCGTTGTATGTAGTAAAGCGTTTTCACAAAGCAGCAACTTAATTACGCACATGCGAAAGCATACAGGATATAAACCTTTTCAGTGTGGCTTATGTGAAAAAGCTTTTCAAAGAAAAGTCGATTTGAGAAGACATCGAGAAGGACAACACCCTGCTGCTCCAGCGTTAGATTATCGTTCTCTTCAAATTCCAAACTTATCAAATCAACGCTCGTATTCACCGGTTCATATTCGGACATCCAATTACCATACTGTTTCTAGTTTGAGTGATAGCTGAAACAAGTATTGCGATCGCAAAGCTAAAAAAATCGGTTGAACCAATGGAAATATCCATGATAATTTGAGAAAAAAATTATATACTTTTAATTTATTTTCTTAACAAAAACGTACTGTAAGTACTGTAAATCCGTCCATTAATTGAAAAAGATAAAAGCTTTATAAATAGTTTAAAAATACAAAGAGCTATATTAAATAAATATACATGTAAAAAAATATATTTATTATTGTATTGAATAGAGATAAGTATTCGGATGAGAAATATTCAGATATATTCTTAGTAACTAATCATGTACAAGTGCCTGGCCGTGCCTTTTTCAGTGATCACTACATACCTGAAATTAATTTATTTTGTAATTATGTATTTTATTCATTGTACATAAGTGACATATGTGAAATTTTCATTTCATGATCTATATTTATATATATATGTATTAGGTTGGTCCGTTTGAAACGACTATTTTTTTTCACTCCTACTTCAAAATATTGTTGTAGACATTGAAAAAAAAAAATTCCCTGCAAGTTTCAGCTCTCAATTTTAATTTTAAGTACTTTACATTTAATTTGGAAGTTTTCCCATTTAAAATACATAGGAAACTTAGAATTTTTTTTTAATTCTCTTTAGCTCAGCCGCATTTCAAGTTATCGGGTTGTCGTTTGCGGCATTTTATAGGTAATTAAATACTCTTCAAAAGTATCCTTAGTAATTTTACTGAGATTCTAATTTTTTTTCTGTATTGGTTCTCAAAATAATTTTTTTTTAGTAATAATTTGGGTTTTTAGTTGATAGTGACTAAATAACGAAATTTACAGTACACGGAGAGAAAATTATGGTAACAGTTACAATATATTATGGGAATGGTTCCCATACTGCATGGTAACCGGTTTTTTTGAAATGTTGATTATAGGAACGGCACCCATATATATTATGGTAATCATTCCTATAATTATGGGTATAATTCCCATATGGTATCGGAATAGTTCCTATGGAATCATGGTAATCGTTACCATGTAACTATGAAAATGGTTACCATAATATTATGGTAACGATTACCATAATATATGGGAATTATTACCATAATAGTATGGGAATGGTTACCATAATATCATGGTAATAACTTCCATAATATTTAGAAATTATAATAAATTTTTTTTTGCAATAAGCTTTTTTTTTTATACTTAAAATTTCGTAATATACAAAAAAAAACGCTTCTTACAAAAAAAAAATTATTATAATTTCTAAATATTATGGGAATTATTATCATGATATTATGGTAACCATTCCCATACTATTATGGTAACTATTCCCATAATATTATGGTAATCGTTACCATAATATTATGGTAACGGTTACCATAATATCATGGTAATAATTTCCATACATTATGGGAATGATTACCATAATATTATAGGAATAGTTACCATAATATATAGGGCTTATTCCCATACACACTTAGGAACCATTACAATGTGGTTATAGGATCGGTTACTATTTGCTTGTGGGAGCTATTCCTATGAGTATGGTCATCATTACCATGATTCTTTCACATGCGATATGGAAACTGTTACCATAATGGTAGGAATTATTCCCATACTTATGGAAACTTTTCCCAGAAAGTATGGGTCTATATCCCATAATCCCAAGTAATCATTACCATAACGGTATGGGATGATATTTCATAAGCGTACTAAGAACAGTTACCATAATTTTTTCTCCGTGTAAAAATGCAGATGACGATTTTTTAGGAAATTCAAGTTCTTCATTCATGAGCTATAGCGATTTTATTTATTTTTTAAATAAAATATTTGTCAAAAACTTTTCTGAAGTTTATCAAATTTAACCCTTCGTATCTTCATTCATGGGTTAAATTAATAAAAAGTAAATTATTTTCTTATTATAAGTAAAACTAAAAGGCATTTGATCGAATTATTTAAAATACATTTTTAAAAGAATTTTTTTTTCAATGTCTACAACAATATTTTGAAGTAGGAGCATAAAAAAAAAATAGTCGTTCCAAACGGCCCACCCTAATATATATATATATATATATATTTAACGTGGGTAATGGTATTTTTAACTTAATTATAGTATAATAGTGTAAATAAGGTTAAAAAAAATAAATTACATCATGTATCTGAACCCAATATTAGATATAAATTTGTGATATATTATAATGTATCGTTAATTAATTAGTTATGTAAATGTTATATTTTCTAAATCAAATTTAAGGATTAATATGCATTATAATGTAAATTCAATATTATAAAACTATATACGCATTATTGTTCGGAATTTTCGTTTTAACTGAATCATTAACCCACGTTATATAGTCATATATGTCATAGTCCATCAAAGCCAAAGCCGCCTATAATGATGGGAAATTAAATTGTAAAAATACGATTTGATTATTTCATTTCATCAATTGGTTAATATCTAGATTACTTTGGAGTGATATTTTATGACGGTTTTTTTTTATATAATAAAATCGTAATTATATTTAATGTTCGTTTTATGATAGATAAAATAAACCAACGTGAAAGAACTACAATAAAAAGTTTAAAAGCTGAAAAAATAATTAATTTTATTGTTATCTTATGGGTCGATCGATCTTTTGATCTGTTGGAATGACTGACAAAAAGATTTCATAGCGGCTAGAGGACCAAAGATAGTTTAAATTTAAAATCGCCATAACGGCAAATTTCATAGTTTGATATTCAATTGAATACGTTTAATTACAAAATATATGATTATTCTTCCATTTTTATTTATTGTATTGAAATTATATAGCAAAAATTGATAAATACTTGCAACAATGTTCAAATTTTAAAACTGTCGTATGTCTAAGATATTGTTAGAATTGTACTATCAGCATAAGTAAACCCTGGTGAATCCAAGTTACGGTATTCGGAAGAAGTACAGTATTTTTCGGCAAAACATGATATTTTACGGTAAAATAGGCATTTTACTGCATAAGTTCGGTATTCTTACCATAAATTCGCGAAAAGCCTGCAATATTTTACCGTAAAGTAAAGTATTGCACTTTAAAAACTCTAAAAATAAAAAAACATTCGGCGCTTATGATAAAAATGCTGCAAATTACGGTAAATTGTCATATTTACTGTAATTCACAATGAAATCGTATATTACTATAAAAGTACGTGAATTACCGTAAATTCTGGTAAAACCCGGTGAATTATCGTAATTCGGATCCACCAGGGAATCATTGAAATGAATGATCAATCTACTACAATAATGTCACCAATAATTATTGTTTCACAATAAAACATTAAACTTCAAATTGTTCTCATAAATTGTCAAGGGAGGTGAATTAGAAACAAAGTTTTCATATGAATAGTTATAGAAATACTGATTTTTTTTTTATTTTTTGAGAAAATTTCTTTGATAATATATCTTAAAAAACCATTTATATTTCGTGTAAATAAAAGTTATTGAATAAAATTGTTAAAGTACTTGGATTAGATAGAGATTAACAATTCTTGAGAAGATAAAGTATCTAAGAAGAAAAAAAAATTTGTTTCTTTTCAAGCATAGCAATGATCCTTTTAAAATAATAAAAATTATTTCCAATAAATCTTGATATGTCGTTGCTATTTCATAAAAATGTTCTTAACTATATTATAATTATTATTATTATTATTTTTATTTAAATAAGATTGTTATATTAAAATATATTTAATTTTATAAATTTTAAAGCTATTCCACTAATTCACTTCATTATTTGACTACTTTTTGATATGTATATATATATATATATATATATATATATATATATATATATATATATATATATATATATATATATATTGATTATAAAGCTGGCTTTCTGTTTTATCATTTTCACAAAATAAAAATTATTCATAAATTTCAAACGTTAAACTAAGAATAAATAAAAAGTAATTTGATATGAATAATCAAAAAATTGAAATTAATGTGTGTGCATTAGCATTTACAAAAAAAAATATATGTGAATGTTAAAACTATATGTCAAATAATAAAACCAAAAAAAATATTTAGTTTTACAAAGATTAATATTAGATAAATAAATTCCTTTTTTTTCTTAATGAAATTGCTAATTTTATTGCTCCAACTCTATAGTATAATATCGAAATAGTATATTGTGCAATTAGTGTGTTAAGTTGTCTAGTGCCCACAAGAACGGAGTTGGGCTAGCCAAAGGCTGGTCGGAGCCTTGTCCAATGGTCCCTTCCTACCAGGGATACCGGTCCGAGGAAGTGATTCTGACTATTTCCAGATGGCTTTTTCCGTCTGACGATATCTTTGAAACGAATCAACCGATTTGAACGTTCTTCGCGGCAATCAAAAGGGCTTGTCAAGACTTGAAATTGATTAGATTTTGAAGTTGATCGGTCGTGTAGTTTACAATTTATACATTATATATTTGCAACTGTCACCCTTGTGGACCAGCCCTAAGACTCCCCGCTCCCGCTGTTTTCGAGCTCCTTGAACTTCGCGTTCAATATGTGCAATGGTATTTGGAGTTGGTCTGGTTTTATCCATTGCTCATGCCCTGGTCTCTATATACATGTATAGAGATACATGTAAAGTTGCTAATTTTAATATTAAATAAATATTAAACCTAGGCTGAGGCATTGGCCAATGGTCGGCTGCCAAGGCTCGGCTTGACAAAAATTAAACTATCGGGCCCAGCCTCGATTGAGGTTTGAGCCAATGGTCCTTCCTCAAGGCTCAGATTAACATTATGAGACTACTGGGCCAAGCCTCGGCCGATTCTTGGGCCAATGGTCAGTGGCCAAGTCTCGATTTAACAAAAATCGAAATATAGTCACTACCTGAGGCTCGGTTTAATTTAATCAAACCATTGGACTAAGGCTCGGCCTAGACTTGGGCCAATGGTCAGCTGCCAAGACTTAGCTTAACGTAATCAAACCATTAGCCCAAGCCCTGGCCGAGGCTTGGGTCAATGGTCAGCTGCCGAAGCTTGGCAAGTGATAATAGAGCCAAGGCTCGGCCTATAGTCAGCCTTAGAGATTGCTACCTGGGGAACTTCCCTTTTTTTGAAAATTTTCAATTTTCATAGCGGGGAGTTAAAAATATTTACGGTGATCCCTTTCTATAATTCGCCTCGCTATGGTTCTACTTCTTCTCATTTTGAGAGGAATATGTTCCGCTACTCTCACTACATTGTATACAAAATATATTTGTGTACGTTTAGAATGATTGCGCGCGCGATTCTCTGTTTAGTATTCTTAAGAAAAAGTGGAGTCCTTCTCTAAGAAGGGATTCTTAAAATTTTAGCCCCGAGTTGAGAATTATAGAGAGGGAGCACTGTAAACTGAGACAAAAACTACTGACGACATCTAATAGAGTATTCAATATAAAATTTAATTTAGGTGGGAGTGATTAATACTTATTATTAATGCACGGAAAACAAATTATGGAAACGGTTTCCATAATTCTGTAAAATTTTTTCTTATACCATCATGGGAACTACGACCATAAATTATGAGAGCAGTTCCTATAATTATGGGAATGCTACCCATAACATTATAGGAATGGTTCTTATAATTTATAGGAATACTTCCTATAATATTATGGAAATCATTCCCTTAATATATAGGAGTGAACCCTGTATATTATAAGAATCATTCCCATAAATTATAGGAACCATTCCTATAATATTATGGGAATGGTTCCCATACTATCATAAAAATATTAATTTAAAGAAAAGTGTGGAAATCGCTTCTACAATACGCAAAAATATTATTAAATATAAAAAAAAATTCAAACATTGAATTTTTGATAATAAACTTGAATATTTTTCATTTATTCGTGCATGAAAATCCCTGAATAGGAAGGTAATTTCAAGCTCAATTAAGTGTTAATCGAAATTTAGCGTCGAAGAAGCTTCATGCGAATATTTCCATATCATGAAGGAAATTTCTACACTATTTTGCAAAAAAAAATTTTTGTGATATTATAGGAATGGTTCCCATAACATTATGAGAATAGTTTCCATAATATTATAAGAAAAATTAGGAAAATCCAATAGTGCACGACTCATAGGGTGCGTTCCACTAAGCGTTTGCATTATCATGCATACGGGTTTCAGACTTGACGGGCAGGAAATTTTTTTAAACCACTTTGATGTATTTTTCCACTTTTATTCAACTAAATAAATTTTTGAAAAGTATGGAACTAATCTCCATTAAATTATTTTCAAAATAGTATGCAATGTATCTCAATTCCGTGAACCAACAAGAGTATAATAATTGAAATAGTTACCGAAGTGAGGCGAAAAAAATTTTTTCGATCGTAAAGCATACTCTGATGCTTCGCATCATGAGTCGTGCAATAGTTCCTATAATAGTATGGGAAGTATTCCCATACCATAGATGGCGCAGTACAATAATAAAATCCTGATTCGCCATTGCCTTACAGCTAGCTCAAAATAATTGGTTATATTTAGCGTGGTTTTAAATCAAAAGATAACTCACTACAAGTTGATTGCTGGTGATGATCTGTTATATACAGGTGGCGCTGTATAGAAATGAAACGCTGACTCCTCATTTCTTCTCAGCTTGCTCAAAATAATTATTTGTATATAGCGCAGTTTTCAACATAAAAGATGACTTACTGTAAACTCATAGATAGTCACTATTTATTATTTACGGATGGTGCTATATAAAAAGAATTCACTAACTTATTATTGGTTCTTAAGCAGATAATTTTTTTTTGTTCAATATAACCAATTTATAATTAGCTTAATAAGCGTCAACTCAATAAAAAACAATAACTCAACCTAACCTCAAATATGCATAGACGGCGCTACATAAAACTATAAACGTAACTCACCAGTATCTGTTAAATAGCCAGTAATTATCAGTTATAGACGGCTTTACATAAAAATATAAATGTAACTCACCAGTATCTAATGGATTCCCAGTAAATATCAATTACAGATGGAGGGTGTGGCTCAATAAGTTTTAGATTAAATTGAACGGAATATAGTATAGGGCCGGATAGCTCAACTGGTAGAGCATTCGCCGCGATACCGACATGGTCTGGATTCGAATCCCAGTTCGGGCTATCTATATTTTTCTTAATTTATCTATGAATTGTCTTATTTAGGTTAATTGTAAGTTTAGGTTTCACTATATTTTGAAAAAATTGGATGGAGCTGCTTAAAAAATGAATTTCACCAGTATCTTGTAGTTGTCTAGTCACTATAAGTTACAAACAGCACTATATAAAACATACATATATGGATAACACGCGAGACTCATCCCATGGATCCAGGTTCAACTTCCGTCACCGCCCAACTGATCATCACGGTTAATTCGATGATAAGCTCATAAAAAAATAAATCTAAATATAAATAGCAAACTGAAAAACGGGCAAGTAAAGGCAGTGTAAAAACAAAAAACATTTTTTTTTTTTTTTTCAAAATTAACGAGTTATCATGAACTCATATTTTTTAGCTAGCCACTGGAAACTTTTCATATCTTGTCATTAGCTCATATTTTTTAATCATCAATAAACTATTTATAACTGCACAATCACTACCTCATTGTTTTATAACAGCTATTGGATATAAGTTCGAATCTATCCACTGGCTTGTTCTGATCAGTCAACCTTTGGTTAAGATGGCGTTACATAGTGAGGTTATGGCTGGCTAACTCTATTAGGCAGTGATTAAGTATGGCAAAGCTGTTAGCTACAGGCTGGCCAACTAAGTTTCAATTCTATTCGAAATGAAAACATAGTATGAGCGTATCAGGGGTGCGGCAAGTGATTACTGCACGCAAATCATCGCATACAACACATGAAAGTCAATGTAGCAGTTGATGATATATTTATGGATGGTATATGGTTCTTCGTTTTAGCTATTTCTACAATTAGACTGCATACCCCGAGTTGTGGCTAGAATTGGCACTTTACCAAACGCCATTGTGATTGGCGAGTCAGATCGATGTAATGTCAGAGCTATTAAATATTAATATATCATTCGAGATTGATTAGAAAGCCTATTCCTCTTCTATACGAGGAGAATATTTGATATAAAGCTCGGACCTGAGTCTTTAGGAGCTTCTAAAATGTCTTGGCTGTTTATCAACTCGATCTGCTCTGTCATTTGAGGAGATTCCCTAGATGAGTCAACCTGGGGTAATTTTTATTCTTATTCTCTGGGCTTTGTATAAATTATTCTCGGATATATAATCTTAAATGCACTCTTATATTTTTATTCAAATTCAGCTATAAAAAACATTAAATATGTTGAATACAAAAAATTATATCAGTCTTTAATGTCCTTTATTTTTGTAATGAAAGATATCACTGTTTATATAACTTATTCATTTAAATCATAGACATTACGAAATTTACTGGAAAAAGATGCAAACGCTCGAGCTATTGTTACTTATTACGACAAAAACAATGTTTTGATTAAAAAAACTTCGGAATCGTTTAGCACGGTTTATTATCGGTCTAGAAAAAAAAAATATATACAACGTCTGAAAAGTGAGGAACTTCTGTCTACCCTATTTAGAAAATCTCATAGAATCCAATAGATTCTTATACATTCCTATAGAAATTTTATAAGAATGAATGATTTCTATGAGAAGTGCTATAGTTAAGTATAAGGCCTTATACATACAGCTATAAGAATCTATCGGATTTTTTAAGCAGGGTACATTCACGTAATATTTCACATTTATTTTTACTGTTACACGGAAAAAAATAGGTGCTGCAACAGGACAAAATCCTGTGGGAGCAACAAGATTTTTCCTGTGGAATAAATAAGATAAGGAACAAGTTTTATGTACTAATTTTTTTGTCCATATACTGAAATTTCAAAATTTGAAAAAAAAAAATTAATTTCGAAAAAAAATTTTAATTTTTTTCCTAACTTCGAATTTTTTCAAATTTTGAAATTTCATTATATGGACAAAAAAAATTAGTACATGAAACTGGTTCCTTATCCTATTTATTCCACAGGAAAAATCCTGTGAGAGGAACAGGATTTTGTCCTGTTGCTCCCACAGGACTGCGTCCTGTTGCAGCGTCTATTTTTCTTTTCCGCACATACACAATATCATGACAATAAATTATCACCCTTGTTTTCTTTCTTTTAGTATTACAACTGAGCAATTAATTTTTTATTCAAACGAGATTCACTACACATTTCCTCGTGAACACCCTCATACATATTATTCACCTTACCGATGCGAGAATGATGTTGTAATCCCTACGTTGGGAAAATTATAGTGGCACTACGACTATGCTAAAAAAGTACTTTTTGAAGATGGAATTTTAAGTAATCGTGGAAAGAAATCAAAGGTAGTTGAAAAAAATATAGAGGTATCAGGTGAGACATAATGAGAAGTTGTAATTATGATTGGGTCTTTTTTCATTCGATAATAACTATTAAAATAAATTTATATTTCATTCATGACTAAGACTTATGCATAAAATTTTTAATAATTAGCTTCGTGTGCTGAAAAAATAGAAGCTTTGAGGTCAACAGTAACACTGAGAGCTCAGGTAGTCCAATTGTGGAATGAAACATTTAACGTTCGTCGAAATGAATTAATTGAAAGTAAAATAACCGTTCAAGCTTGTCTAGACAAATTTTTATGTTTGTGTATGAGAGACGCTTTAATTTTGGTACAAAGAATTAATAAAATTAATAAAAGCATCTGTTTCATTTTTCGTAAAACCAAAAAAAATTTATGTGAGTTTTTTATTTCAATTTGAAGGAGATTTTGGTCGCTTATACCCAGGTTCAGTGGGACGAATTCAAAAATATTGGAAAGTTACAGAAGACCACTTAATTGAAAAAATTAAACTTTTGAAGATAAAAAATGCAGCAGACGTCAAATTAATTAGACTTCTTTCTTCAAGTAATTCAAGTAAGCTACTAAGGTTTTTTAATCTCTGGTTTTTACCAAAAAATGTACATAATAATTGAATATTTTTTCATGTCTTAGATAAAAAAACCGCCATTGTTCTGAGCTTACTACCACATTTGATCGCTCCTCGAAGTCCTGGAAGAAAACGAAAAAGTGTTGGTGATGGTGATAATCAACCAGAATCACCACGAAAACTGAGTTTCCAAGAAAGAAAAGAGTCGTTTTTTGTCTATATTCCAGTGAATTTCTCTTAATTAATGCTCTCATACTTTAACGATACAATTTGTACCCTGATTAAGAAAAATGATTTTATTCATGCTACGTGTACATCTATATATTAGTCGATTCGAATTGTCTTAAATCATTTCAAATTGTTTTGAATCATTTTTATTAATCAAGTCAGTCTTTATTCGTTGTATTTTAAATATCTGTCATTTATTTTTATTGTTTAGAATGTTGTAGATTTGGAATCAGTTTTACAAACAGGAATTACCCATACAACAAGGCTTTCGCTGCAACATCAATTTATTCCTATAATCGTTGGCCCTTTTGAAAACATTGTTGCCTATTACGTGATTCTAGAGAATATTATTTACGAAGCGGACTCATTACTACAGGCTTTTGAAAGCACTATTCAAATTTGTTACACGGTTCATAGTGAGTATCCGCAAAATGCTCGTTCGTTGTGGATTTTTTTACAACAAGCGTACTTAGACATCATTGAAGCGACTGATAAGCCATCTGTAGATGTGACGGCAGTAACTGGTGAAATTCAAGATATTATTTTTAGGAATGATCAAGATCATAATAATCAATAGTACTTACAAGCACTGCAATATTATTTTAATTAAAGTAATGTAACTATTGTTTTTCCTGATCTAAAAAAAAGTTAAATATTTTTTGGATAGCTGGAGATTTCTTGATGTTTTACGATAATATTTATTTTATTATTCTTAATTTATAATAGCATTATTCTTAAGTAAATGAAAATGTTTTCTTGTTTTTCGTACAATTATAATTTTATAAGTAATGATTTACTGTTAAATCATATAAAAAACATCCATAGTGATGAAAATATATATAGATGTAATGAGGAAACATGCAAACGCAGTTTCTTTATATTTCGCTCATTTGTCCGACACCGGCTTCAGTGCCACAACTTAGGAACTAATGCTGACAGTAGAACAACTATTCTTCCCGAGTCAAGTGATTCTCATTTTGCCAATATTAACAATGAAAACTTTGATGATGCTTTTATATCATTTGATTCTTCATTTTCATCAGATTCTGAATCTGATGATGCTCACTTTCAGGAGAATAATTATGATTTTCAATCATTTTTTATTGATATTGAAAATATTACTTCTAATGATTACGATAATATCATTAGAGAAGAACTGTTCAAGCTGTATGCAAAACTATACAGTTTTTATTCGATTGCAAGAAAAAGTATTAATGAAATTATCGGTATCTTCGGTAGATTATCTAAATTAATGATGAAAAATTTTAAAGAACGGATCGATTATAAATTTAAATCGGATCCCTCGTTTGTTGAAATTAATCAATTCACTACTAAAACAATTTTTAATTACTCATTTATTTTCGATGAAATGGAAAGTGAGCATCTTCGGTTTAATGCTTTTGAAAAACACGGAACGTATGTACCACCGGAAATACTAAAAATAGGAGAAAGAAAAGAATTTCAAACTAAAAATGATAATATGATTTATAAAATAGTGCCCATTACTGTAAATTTCATTCCAATGCGTAATGTTTTAAAAAAATTTTTTGAAGTAGAAGGAATATTAGATGATATGTTAACGTTCATGAGTAACCTAAAAAATGACAGCTCCGGTATTGTACGAAACTTTATCCAAGGATATTTATGGAAAGAAGAAGAAAAGTCATTCAATGGGCAATTAGTTCTTCCACTATTTTTATATTTCGACAAATATGAGCCTAACAACTTTCTTGGAAGTCACAAAAAGTTGAATAAATGTGGATCAGTTTATATCAGCATTGCAGCTTTACCTGATAAATATCACTCTAACCCTGATTAAAAACTCCGATTGAAACTGATTGAAAACGTCCTATCAGATTTAATCGGAAATTTCTGATTGACATTCAATCAGTTTCAATCGGATTCAATCGGAAACTTCCGAATGATTCTGATTGAAAGTTAATCAGAAATTTCCGATTGACTTTTAATAAGTTTTAATCGGAATCATTCGGAAGTTTCCGATTGAATCCGATTGAAACTGATTAAAAGTCAATCGGAAATTTCTGATTGACTTTCAATTAGTTTCAATCGGATTTAATCAGATATTTCCGGAAGGTTTCGATTGTAAATTAATCAAAAATTATCGATTCCCGGGAAAAAATAATTTTATATATTATTAAATGGTAAAAAATTAAAAAATCAAATATATTAAAATCTACGTTGAATCTATATTAACAATTAGATTTCATGTCATGAAGTAATATAGGATATACTATATTACCACCAAAAATGGCACTTGTCACTCTGTCAAAGAACAGAGGAGTGCTCGTGTCAGAATTGCTTCCAAGTCTGGAATACAATACGTCTGAACTACGTTTCTTACCAGGGACACATCACAAGTGGTAGGCGCTATCTAGTGGCGAGCACCGAACTACTCCCACTGCTATTACCTAGGACTGGTGAATTTCCTCTCCTCTACATATATCTTTTCTCCTAAGAAATTTTTCTCTTGGTTCAAGCAACTTTTTTTTTCTATTAGTTGGAGCATACGAAAATCCTTGCGTTAAAAACCCCCCACGAAAAAAATTTATTTAAAAAATATAAGTTAAAATACAAAAAATATATTTTAGAATTTATAAAAAATCAATCAGAAAACTATTTTTTAAGAGCTTGACATAGAAATGAAAATAAATAGAAAAAAAAAGCGAAATTTTAAAAAACTTTATTCATAATAATTTTTGAGAAATGAAATTACCTACAAAAAAGTTTTTATGAGATTTTCTGATAAAACTGATAGTTTCGCCGGAAAAGTAAGAAGATCTCAAAATTTTCTATAAATTTGACTTTAAGCTCAAACAACTTTTGAACAGTTAGATTTATCAAAAAATGATGAGACTTTTGTTGTAGAGCATTCAATATCCTACAAAAATATCTATCGTGCATAATAATTCGTTGATTGGCTTGTAAGTTAGAAAATTCTAAAAAATAAAAAGTTTTTTTCCCGTGTTATTTAAATAGAAAATAGAAAAATTGATTGACGCAAACTGTAGTATTATTATTAAGAGCTTGGATTGGTACCGAAATTTTTATTTTTAGGTAGACTGTCGATTTTGGGATACCAAAAAAAAAAATTTTTTTTTTTTAACTATCTTAATATATATATAATTTTTCATTGATGTTTTCTTTTATTTTCGTAATAGTTTTAAACTCAATCAATACAGTTTTTTAAAAAAAGTTTTTATATAATCCTGAAAAATGCTTGTTTTAACTTTTTATAAAATAGATTAAATTGGAAAGACAGATAAAATTCTATACTCGGATATTTTAAAAATTGCTGAATTAATGATAAATAAAATTCATATCTGCCCAAATTTTAATAATTATCAATACTATCTGAATTGTTATTTTCCGATTGAATCCAATTGAAACTGATTGAAAATTGTCTGTCGAATTTAATCAGAAAATATTCGATAAATGAATTATTATTTTCTGATTGAATCTGATTAAAACTGATTGAAAATTTTCTATCGGATTTAATCGGATTCAATCGGAAAATAATCGATAGATAAATTATTATTTTCTAATTGAATCCGCTTCGTTTGAAACGAAATTTTTTTTTTCTAGCCGATACAAGAAAATTTTGTTGTTTATATTGAGAAAAAAATTCCCTGAAAATTTCAGCTCTTAAATTTAATTTAAAGTACTTTCTCTCGAGTATCAAATTTTTCCATTTAAAAAGTATGTTAATTGAATAACATTTTTTTAAAATTGCTATAACTTAGCCAGATTTTAAGCTATCGTTTTGAAACCAGTTTTAATTTGCAGAGAATTTGTTGAATTTGAAAGTCTATAAAACAAATTGCTCTAACTCGATCTATGTCGATTCTATCTGCTCCGAAAGTCTATTTTTTACTTGTTTCATATAATTTTGTTAATAGTGAAAAAAAAAACGGCTCATCGTACGAAAAAGATGCATAGCACCCATCTTTTAGAAAATTTCGTCCTCTACAGAATTGTTTATTATACTTCCCTGCTAAAAAAATCCGAGAGATTCTTATAGCTGTATGTATAAGGCCCTATACTTAACCATATAGCACTTCTCATAGAACTCATTCATTCTCATAAAATCTCTATGGAAATGTATGAGAATCTATGAGATTTTCTAAACAGGGTGATATCGCTAAAGTGCACTGTTTATAAGATACAATCAGTAGAACATTCTACAGTAAAAAGGATTTATACTATATTAAGCTTACAATTTTTATACTGTCTAATGTTAAACTACTCGTATCTCATAGATAATACGCATACCCCTATTAAAAATAAACGAGGGCCGCCTCGTTTGTCATCTACCGTTACCAATGATTCCAGTGACGCTAGCGAGACGCTAGCCAGTGCCTCGTTTTATTTTTACTAAGGACTTTAGCTATATCTAGCTCATCAGGAAGATAGTTTAAAATCAAGTAGAACATTCTACATGGAGAAATAAAAAATTGATCAATCGGGATAAAATCGAGAAATAAATTATTATTTTCCGATTGAATCTGATTGAATTTTTCTCAATTAGTTTTAATCGGTTTCAATCGGAAAGTAGTTTTTAAAAAATTATTATTTTCCGATTAAATCTGATTGAAACTGATTGAAATATTTCAATCGGATTCAATCAGAAAATAAAAAATATTTTTCTCCGATTGAATCTGATTGAAATTCAATTGGAGGCCTCAAACGCTCCCGAACATTTCTGATTGAAAATTCGTTTCCGATTGAAACTGATAGAATTCTGATTGAGTTTCAATCAAATTCAATCGGATTCAATCGGAGTTTTTAATCAGGGATATTTGTATGCAACCGAATAATTTTGAGGTTCGATAAAAAAAAAGTTATAATTTCAACCCTGACGTTGACTTTTATTTTTATCTACAAATTAAATACTTACTTTAGAGAAAAAAAAATTATTTTGATGCTTAATATTACATTGAAGCTCAATTTCTCTGTACATTGTCGTTATACGAATTTTTATTACAATAATAATTTTTTAAAAATTATTATTTTCTGATTGAATCTGATTAAAGTTTTCTCAATCAGTTTCTATCAGATTCAATCGGAAAATAACTTTTTTAAAATTATTATTTCCTTATTGAATCTGATTGAAACTGATTGGATTTTTCTCTATCAGTTTCAATCAGATTCAATCAGAAAATAAGTTCTTAAAAATTATTATTTTCTTATTGAATCTGATTGAAACTGATAGAAAAAAATCCAATCAGTTTCAATCAGATTCAATCGGAAAATAATTTTTTAAAAATTATTATTTTCTTATTGAATCTGATTGAAACTAATAGAGAAAAATCCAATCAGTTTCAATCAGATTCAATCAGAAAATAAGTTATTAAAAATTATTATTTTCTTATTGAATCTGATTGAAACTGAATGGATTTTTCTCTATCAGTTTCAATCAGATTCAATAAGAAAATAATAATTTTTAAAAAATTATTTTCCGATTGAATCTGATTGAAACTGATTGGATTTTTTTCTATCAGTTTCAATCAGGTTCAATAAGAAAATAATAATTTTTAAGAACTTATTTTCTGAATGAATCTGATTGAAACTGATAGAGAAAAATCCAATCAGTTTTAATCAGATTCAATCAGAAAATAAGTTATTAAAAATTATTATTTTCTTATTGAATCTGATTGAAACTGATTGGATTTTTCTCTATCAGTTTCAATCAGATTCAATCAGAAAATAAGTTCTTAAAAATTATTATTTTCTCATTGAATCTGATTGAAACCGATAGAGAAAAATCCAATCAGTTTCAATCAGATTCAATCGGAAAATAATTTTTTAAAAATTATTATTTTCTTATTGAATCTGATTGAAACTGATAGAGAAAAATCCAATCAGTTTCAATCAGATTCAATCAGAAAATAAGTTATTAAAAATTATTATTTTCTTGTTGAATCTGATTGAAACTGATTGGATTTTTCTCTATCAGTTTCAATCAGATTCAATCGGAAAATAATCGAAAATTAAAATTATTTTTTTCTGATTGAACCTGATTGAAACTGATAAAAAAAAATCCAATCAGTTTCAATCAGAAAATACTAAATATTTTTTTCTGATAGAATCTGATTGAAACTGATAGAAAGTCAATCAGGACGCTCAAACGCTCCCGAACATTTCTGATTGAAAATTCGTTTCTGATTGAAACTGATAGAGAAAAATCCAATCAGTTTTAATCAGATTCAATCAGAAAATAAGTTATTAAAAATTATTATTTTCTTATTGAATCTGATTGAAACTGATTGGATTTTTCTCTATCAGTTTCAATCAGATTCAATCAGAAAATAAGTTCTTAAAAATTATTATTTTCTCATTGAATCTGATTGAAACCGATAGAGAAAAATCCAATCAGTTTCAATCAGATTCAATCGGAAAATAATTTTTTAAAAATTATTATTTTCTTATTGAATCTGATTGAAACTGATAGAGAAAAATCCAATCAGTTTCAATCAGATTCAATCAGAAAATAAGTTATTAAAAATTATTATTTTCTTGTTGAATCTGATTGAAACTGATTGGATTTTTCTCTATCAGTTTCAATCAGATTCAATCGGAAAATAATCGAAAATTAAAATTATTTTTTTCTGATTGAACCTGATTGAAACTGATAAAAAAAAATCCAATCAGTTTCAATCAGAAAATACTAAATATTTTTTTCTGATAGAATCTGATTGAAACTGATAGAAAGTCAATCAGGACGCTCAAACGCTCCCGAACATTTCTGATTGAAAATTCGTTTCTGATTGAAACTGATAGAATTCTGATTGAGTTTCAATCAGATTCAATCAGTTTCAATCAGAGTTTTTAATCAGGGAAATTAGAAAATATATTTCTTTTTCAATTATTCAACCCTTTAGACAAAAAAGTAGTTGCTAAAGAAACAATCTTTGATAAAATTATTACAGAACTTCAATATTTAGGTCAATATGGATTGACAATTGCTCATCCTTCAGTTTCTAAGCAAATTTATTTTTAGAGTAAACTAAGAGTAGTTTGATTGAAGGTGATAACTTAGGAGTCAATTGGATGCAAGGTTTTCAAGAAAATTTTTCTTCGAATTTCGCTTGTAGATTTTGTTTGACACATTATACAAACATTAACAAAGTTTTCCATGAGAATCATTGTACTTTGCGAAATATTGATAACTACAATGAAAATATTACTATGAATAACCCCAGTTTAACAGGAATTAAAGAAGAGTGTATTTTTCATAAACTGCCGGGATTTCATGCTTTAAATAATTTATACGTTGATGTATGCCATGATTTATTAGAAGGCATCCATAAATATGACATGGCTTATATTCTAGATTATTTTATTAAAAATTCTTTTCGCTTATTCAATTAAACATTATTATTAAAGCATTTTGTTATGATGTAAATCTAAAAAATAAACCCGTAGAAATCTCTCCATCTCATTTAAAAAACAAATATGTCGTTATGACTGCAGGAGAAATGTTAGCCTTAGTGAATAATTTATCTTTAATGATTGGACACCTGATTCCTCCAGACAATGATGTTTGGCGGCTTCTTCTGTCTTAAAAAAAAATAACAGATATATGTACAAGTCCTAAAATAACTAAAGAGACACCAGCAGTATTAGAAGTTGAAATCCATGAGTTTTTATGTCTTCACAATCAGTTATGTCCTAATCTCTTTAAATTCAAACATCATATTCTCATTCACTATCCTCGAGTAATGAAGGTTATTGGGCCTATAGGTAATGCTTCAACTATTCGAAAAGAAGGTAAATATCAGGAAGGGAAAGAAACTTCTCGTACTTCGCTTAGCCGTAAAAATATAAACCACACTGTTGCTGTTCGACATCAGTTGAAACAAAATTTTAGATTCTTTTTAAAAAATTATGATCAATCAGAATTTAGCAAAAGGCCACATTCATCAGAAACTTTTGATATTCCATCGACAATGTTGACTAGTGATTTTACTATAAAAAACATCAAACTTTTGAAATGGATAAAAAGGAATGAGTTATTTATCAAAAAAGAAACAATAATAATACTTTTTGAACCTGATGGACCTAGGTTTTATGAAGTTCAGTTTTGTTGCTACTGTCAGCAAAGCGGGAAAATTCTAATAGCGACTAAACAATTAAATAATGTTCATTTTGATGCTTTTCAAATTGTAAATAATGATAATTCCGATTGGAATATTTTTACAACATCCGAGATTCGTGTCGGACTCGCTATTATAACTTATAAAGTTAAATTAATTAACAACAACTTTTATATACCAAAAAAATATATGTGAAAAACTATAAAATAAATGTTTTATTATTACTACTTTAACATGTTTTATTTTTATTTCATTTTTTTTAATTATATAACCTTGCCAATTTCATTATTAAAAAAAAAAAAGAAGTGAAAATTTTTTATTTTTTATTATAAGTTTTGCTTTCCGAAGAAACGAATTTCACTTTACTTACTTTTTAATTATACTTTTATTTTTAAAGAAATTCTACATTACCGACTCATTCATTTTACGATAGTTGTATTGTAATTTATATTGACACAACTTATATAATTTACTCTATAGTATCTGATTTTTTCTTTCTTGTAGTGGTATTCATTACAAAACAAAATTTACGATAGTCTATTGTAAAAATTATGATATAAAATTTATAGTCCGGTGTTACGATACTATGTAATGTAAGTTATGATAGTTGAATCGTAAAAAATCCGTGAATTTTTTTCCGTGTAGTCAGTCAAGCAAACGCTGAGCATCCGAATAGAAAAACTTACGTCTTTCAGGTTAATCACAGATATGCTTTCAAAGTCAATTGAACTCAAAAGTGCGATGAAAGCTTGTTACCTTCTTTTCCTGAATAGGATATAACTGTCGTCAACTTATACACTACCAATTTACTGTAGGCTAGCTTCTTCTGACTTGTTTGAAGAATATCGTTGTAGAAAGAAGTGGTAATAAACGGTTCCTTTCAAATATCTTTGAAATGATTGAGCCAATTGAACGAAAAGTAATGTCAGTTTTAAATGCTAAAAAAACCGCATTAATTGCCACAAAAACCATCCCTATTAGTTCGCTCATTCGAGAGATATTGTTGGAGAAAGAAATGGAAAAAACATTTTTTTCGAATATCTCTGAACCAACTTTATCGATCAATTTCAAAATACTATTATCTGTAAAACTTGAATAAACACTTTGATTGGTGCAAGAGCCACCTCAATCAGTTGATTCGTTTGAGAGATATCGTTAGAGAAAGAAATGGTGAAAAAACGGTTATTTTTAATATCTTTAAAACGACTGAACCGATCAATTTTTAAATCATATCGGCCCTAGAACTTGATAAAACGTATCGATAGCTATATCGAACATTGAATTCGATTTATTCGTTCGAAAGACATTGATGCCGACAAATTTAAAAACTAACACTTTTCCCTAAATACGTCATAATAATATAATGTACTAAATGTTTTAAAAACTATACCAGATCCTCACCTTCACGATCTCTTTTTACCGCTGCATAATTTATAACAATTGGTCCACTGTTTTAGATTCTATCAACGAAATTTTGAAGAAATTACTGTTACCGAAACTTTTTTCGGATGTTTCATATTTTGAGGTTATGATAATTAAAAACTCCTTTCACTCTTTATCAGGATTGTTTACACTTAGTTCTGCCCGAATTTATACGTACTTTTTTTTTATTTTCGAAAATAATCATAGACAAAAATTTAATGTTTCATGTTATCAAATATTGAGATTTTTTTAATTATCCTAGTTCAATGCAATACATAACTTTTTTGAGCTTTAAAAGCTTAAAAAAATCAAACTCGATCGATAGTATTTTCGAGCTCGAAAATTTAATCACGAATGTTTTCGAGCTCGATTTAATTATTTTTATTGTCTATAGATCCCCAGCGGCCCCTGGCCATCGATTAATTATTAAATATTAGTTATGATTATTATTATCATTGTTATAATTTGAGCTCCTTGAGCTCGAAAACAGTGGGAAGTTTTGGGACTGGCAGGCAAGGTCATCCGTTTTCCAGATTTTTAGGTAAAGTAGAATAGATTCGCCGACATCGTACTATCAAAAAATACTCTACGTTTATTAAATAGATAAAGCTTTTTTTTTATTTTCTTCAGAAAGAATACTTAAATAATTATACTAATAAATTATTTATTCAAAATATAATATAACCATATGCGATGTGCACTTTTGGATTTTACGAACACTTTTCCATTATCATTCAGAACTTTTCGACAGATATTTTTGCCAACATTATTCTGATCGATTCCCTCGCAGTTTCGGATATATAAATAATTCGGATAAATAATAAATTCAGAATATTTACGGTAGTAATCCAGAAAAAATACGGTATTTTCACAGCATTAAAACCGTAATTGTACAGCATATTTATAGTATATTTTCGGCATTTTTGCAGTATTAAACCCTTCTACCGGGAAAAAAAAATTTGTGTAATATTATATAAAATTTTATTTAGTTATATATAATTTTATATAATTATATATAACTTTTTGAAGTTATATATAATTTTATATAATTATGTATAACTTTTTGAAGTTATATATACAATAACTGTCATGTAAAAAAAAAAAAAATCCGCTGTCTTGTGGGATCGATTCCGACTCCTAAATATTTGAAGTCTGGTCTGTTAATCACTATGCCAAATCACTTTCTTATAGGATGAAGTTAATTATATTAATCTGGATACAAATAAATTTAAAAAAATTGAGGACATCAATTTTCCCGGATAATTATTTTCACATTCTTTTGTTTGAATTGGAAACGTGTGAACTAATAGAAAAAAATTAAAAATTTTATACTTTGCACATTTTTTATTATTTTGAATGCAGAAGCGAACAAAAAATAAAACTAAATTTTTTACAATTTTTCATTATATCAGCATAAATCTCGCAAAATTGCTGGATAATTACGGTATTGTTACCAAAAAAATACGATTTTATTACGATAAAGTTATCGTATATATTATGGTTTGTATATAACATTTTTTCGGTAAAAGTTCGGCATTTTTATAGTAGTTCTACTGTAGTATTCTAGTAACTTTGCAGTTTGAGTACAGTAAATATATTGCATAACTATAGTTAAAAAACTGGCTAATCTAACCATGATAATACCGAATTATGTCGGTAAATTTACGGCATGAGCATAAATGCCGAATATTTGCGGTATTTTTGCGGCATTCTCAAAACCGCGAGGGTTTCTATCACTATTACATAAAACTATTGTATAAAAAAAGATATCTCATGAATTGTCACTAGATATATTACAAAAAAGTAGACAAATAATTTTTCGACATGAAAATATTATTTCTTTTTAGAACTGAAAACTTCTAAAATTGCTACTGTTAAATAACCAAGCGGATTTTCAATTATGAAACAAAATGAACAATTTTACGTAAAATATAATAATCAATTATAGTTTGATTATAGGATATTACTGCAACTGATCGACGGAGAAGAAAAGAATGAAACAAACTGGAAGAGAAGAAAAAGAAGAGTAAAAAAAAAAAAAACAAAAAAGTTGAATAATAACTTCAGGCATTGATTTTAAACCTGTTTCTACGAAGTTCTTCAAATGGTCTTGCAGTTATTTTTATATCTGGAAGAAACGTTAAAAACTTTTTTTATTTTTATTTCTGATTGAATGCTCTTTTAATTTGTTAAAACAGTTGTTATAACTAAAACAATAATAATTAATTTATCTTTAAAGAAAATAATAATAATAATAATAATAAAGAAAAAAATATATATACAATAAGGGAGCTCCTCTTTCGTTACAGGTGTTCTCTTATCCATCTAAATGACGATATACATATTTATAGTATAGAATGAGATTTCGCATGAGTCCGAAATTGTGGCGCATAATTTATGCTCTGATCATGTCTCGCGGTACGTTTCATATATGTCATCGACCTCAACTCGCAGTTTTGTAAAGCTAATATTAATATACCTTCATTTATTTTACGGTCGCCCAACCGAAATCAGTTTAAACCCATTAGTAAGTATGATATTCTGTACAAATGTATGAATAATAAAATCATTTCGATGTACCATGATCAAGACATTTTAATTTTCCGAGAATATAATCCTTACACTGAAAGAGGAAAACTCTTCTAACAATTTCAAGAATCGCTAGACGTTTAAGAAGCAATATTTAACTTCGATAATAGCTGCTTTTAATTTGGCTTAAAAGTATATTACTCTCAGAACTATTTTGATCGTTATAACAGCAATACTATAGTGGTCTATATAAAAAGCAATTTAAAACTATCTCTACTCTTTGTTATAACTCGATATCGCAACAACATTACAGGACCTCAATTCAAGGTGAGACTTAATTGTTATTTTAGTCCACACTGAGGGAAAAGTGCATGGTTGGGGTAACTAGAAAGGGATGAGTATAAAAAAATAGAAATCTTAATTAATATTTATAGTTTCTTGTACTATATCATAGTGCCCGCACCTATTTGCAAGTAGTAATATCAACTAAGCATTACTAACATTTTTTGTTTTGTTATGGTAACTATTTAATATTATTTCTCAGAACTTATACTTCAGCAGTACCCGGGAAAAAATGATCATACCTGTCCATGCCTGTTCATGTCTGTTCATGTCTGAAGCGTTAAATACACTCAGGCCTGATTACACCTGTTCATGCCTGTTCATAGATTTAAAATTTTGTTGACCAAGAATCTATCACATATAAAATTTTTATTACTTACCCGGGAAAAAATGATCAGACCTGATCAGACATGAGTATTTAGGCCTGATCAGGCATGCTCAGGTCTGATCAGGTACATTCATGTCTGTTCATGTCCACCTGGGATAAAAAATTATATATAAAAAATAGCCCTATATAATTGTATATAATTATGTATAACTATATTATATTATATATAATTATTGCTATAAAAATAAAAATAAAAAATAAAAAATTCGGGGGTGTGCAGGATTTGAACCGTGGACCTTGCGCTCGAAATTTTAAGACGCTACCCACTGACCTACGAGATTTAGTTGAAAAGGAAATTTCGTATGAATTTTAAGTAATAAAAATCTTATATGTGATAGATTCTTGGTCAACAAAATTTTATATCTATGAACAGGAATGAACAGACATGAACAGCCATGAACAGACATAATTAGGTCTAATTTCAGGCCTGATCATACATGAACAGGCATGATCAGGTCTGATCATTTTTTCCCGGGATGATTCAAAACAATTTGAACCGACTAATATACAGAAATACACTTAACATGGAGCAAATCATTTTTCTTAATCAGGGGCGTTACTTTGATTAACATTAAAATGGTGATTAATAAAACCATTATCAAATATTTCACCTAATTTATTAACGATTGTCAAAAGTTTGAAGACAAACGTGTAGTTAAGAACACAAAAATGAAATTATTATATTGCAATATACACGATTGAGCGATCATAATTTTTACTTATTTAAAAGAATTTTTATGTTTTTTAACCGTTTCAAGTTTGCCGTGGTGAAATAGTAATTTTATTTGAAAAATAACAAATATTATTAGATTTTATTACCCGTGTTGCATATGTTGTATCCAAATTAATTACTTACATTAGACTATTGTCAGTTTTTTTTTTCTCCTTCTTGGCTATCGTCCCTATTGGGTCACGTGCCACTATCATTGTCATTTATAAAAGTTATTAAAAAAAGTTATCGTGTAAAAAATAAATTGTATATTTTATCCACACCAAACTATTTTAAAAATATTTTCAGGATATATTGTCAATATTTTTTGCATAATTTTATAATATGCCAATGTCAAAAAGGTGGCAAAAAGAATTTACAAATATTTCCTCAAAAGTATTGCTAAAAAATAAATTTTGAATAATTAAAAAAAAATATGTTATAAACATTCTTTAAATTTTTTTTTAATTATTTTGAATATATTTTTTAGAAATATTTCTGAAAAATATTAAAAAATTTTTTTTTTCACGAATATTGACATATTTAAAAAATATTCCCGTTTGGAAATATTTGTAAAATATTTAAAATTAATAGGATATAAAAATTCAATATGGGAATAAAGTATTAGAAGCATAGTCGAACTATAATTTTCCAATTGGTTCCGTAGCGTAGCGGTATTATCGTCGGTCCAGAGCGTCGTGCTGGAGTCTTACTGCAGCCTCGCTACAGTAAGGAGTGAAATTTGATTAGCCTCTAAAAACTGCTAAAGTGCTAAATAACTATCAAACAGTTATAAAAATATATCATAATATAATAAACTATTGAATAAGTGCATCTCAGTGAATGCATATACTTAAAAAGAAACCAAAATTCCTCAAAACATCAATTTAGAACAAACACAGAGACTAGGAAGGCATGTGCCAGCAATGGCGGGTCTCAATAATAAGAGAAAAGCGGCAACGCAATTATTAGACACATCAAGAGTCACAAAAACTGCGAGAAACGTCAGGACAGGAATTAATAAAGGCAAGTTAAATTCTTTTGATATTGAACGATTATTTAATAACCAGAGAATTATATGACGAATAGTGTAAAACCAAACCTGAATAAAGCCAGATCACGCACGAACTCTACCACATCCAGCGTGGATATGGTAGTCGACCATACAGCAGACGATAATGTAGGCGGGGACAAAGATGAATGGATTACCCCAAAAAAAACAGCTAAATTACCAACAGGTACAAACGAAGAAAACCCAACAACGTCAAACTCTTTTGACCCCCTAACTGGTGCACCAGAAGAAGTCACTGAAAATCAACAGCACAGTTCAAACAACAGACTCCGTTTACCACCATCGCAGCCAGCAGCAAATAAGAATCCAAGGACCAAACCTCCACCAATCTTCATAAATAACAGTTCAATCAATGATACAATTAGTAAACTGCTTGCTAGTAACATCGACAAAAATGCCTTCACCATTTACGCAAATAGAGATAAACAAACCATATATGCAAAAGACACAGAATCTTACGACCAAATAATAAACAGTCTCAAAGGCAAAATTGAATTTTACACCTACACAAAAAAAGAAGACAAACCACAGACAATTCTACTTAAAAATATAAATGGATCATTCACAGAGGAACAAATCGCCACTGAAATCTCAGAGCTTCAACTACCCCAAGTCAAGATCGTGAAAATTAAAAAATTACCGATGAGACAAGAAAACAGCAGGAAACATTTTATAGTGCAAATCTCTTCAGATAGCATATTAAAAAATTTAATTCAGACCAAAAAGCTTTGCTACCAAAAAATAAAGTGGGAACGCCTACACAAACCTAAAACGATCCAATGTACAAGATGCCAGCGAGTGGGTCACTCAGCATCTTCGTGTGGAATGAACTATAGGTGTGTAAAATGCGGTGAAAACCACCCCAAAGATGAATGTACCATATCCAAGGAAGATGACAAAAATAAGCTTACATGTGCTAACTGCAAAGGTAAAGGCCACCCTGCCAGCTACCAGGGCTGCCCGTATCTTAAATTTGCTCAAGAACAGAAGCAAACTAAAACAAGTAGTACTAATAGACAGGCGCTAAATAACAATAGACCTAGACCACCCTCAAATGACAGATTTGTACAACAGAATATGTCATTTAGACAGGCGGTTATGGGGTTAGAGACCAACGCACAAGTTTCATCACAACCCCAAATACAAAAACCGGTTAACCTATTGGAGCCACCCACATGGGCAATGGAACTTCAAAGAACAGTAGCAGGCATTGCACAAGAAATGAGATCAATTAATGTAAGATTGGCTAACGTGGAGTATAACTCACAGAGAATTGAATTCATTTATAGCTACCTAGGCATTCCCAATGGCGAATAAGACCCAAAAACAATGCTCAAGTCAGACTTCAACCCACAAGGCAGATTACAATCCACAATCAGTGATTAAAATTATGGCAATCAACGTAAATTCGATCCAAACCAACAAAAGAAGACATGAATTAATATCAAGACTACAGCTCCACAATCCAGATATAGCCTTAATCAGCGAAACCAAACTCAAAGAAACCCACAAATTAGCACTCCAAAATTATACTCTTATCAGAACAGACAGACCAAAAAAAAAGCAAGGCGGGGGCACTGCAATAGCCATTAAAAATCATATCAAGTATGAGATTATCTACCAGCCGTCATCAGCGGAGAACATAACTCTGGAGTATACAATTATTAGTCTACCTCAACCTGATGATCGACCAGGGAAAACGCTCATTATCAGCCTATATGCCACACCAGACAACAAAAAAGCGTTCAGAGACGAACTAGATCACCTGTGCTCCAAACTAGACTTAGGAAACAATAAAAACTCATTTGTAATCGCTGGTGACTTAAATGCAAGACGTCAAGATTGGGGCGATCCTAAAACTAATGAACGCGGGAAATATCTTATGAAATGGGAGAAAGAAGTAGCCCCAGGTCTGGGTGCTAAATTATATCCTTCAAGTGAGCCATCCTACATGCCTAGTCAAGCATTCTTAGATTGCTGCATCACCAACTTAAACCTTATCAACCTAGTCAATAGTAAAATTGAGACAGCTGACTATGACAGTGATCACAGAGCACTCATATTCTCAGTACAACTCAAATCCACGGTCCAAATCAACCCCGAGCTGAAAAAATTCAACTATAAAGCTACCAAGTGGCCTAAATTTACTAAACACCTCAACAAAGAGTTTGCAACAATACCACCGGACAATAGAAATCTCACTGTACCAGAAATAGACACTTACATACAAGATATCACTCAATCAATCATAAATTCCATAGAAGCAGTAGTTCCAACTCACAAAAAACAAGACAGCGTTCTTAAATATGTCAACTCCAGAATCAAGAAACTCCAGAAAAATAAATCAGCTCTCATCACTAAACTCAATAAACTGCACAAAACTCACCCTCCACAATACCAACAGCAAATAGTAACAACTAAAGAAACAATTAAATTAATAAAAAACGAACTTAAAAAAGAATTTAATAAATCAATCACTAATTACTGGAGCAACATGACAAGACAAATAAACCACAAGGATCCAGCTACTTTCTTTCCAAAAATAAACAGATTCTTAAGACCAAAAAACAACTTGCAAATAGCAAACCAAACACTAGACATCAACTCCGATCTTATTACCACAAGCGCAATAAATCGTAATAAAGCAGTTATCGACTCAAGCAACAATTCTATTACCATCACGGATCCAGCTGATAAACTAAACATAATTGGAGCACATTATCAGAAAATTAACTCGCCAAGATACCTTAACAATGATACGGCGTTGAAAAGGATTGTTGACCGAACAGTTGAAGAGGTGAAAGTAAATCTAGACCAGATAAGAGCAAATGCAACAACATATACTACTTTCAACACGGAAAACAGAGCAGACCACCCCAAAAATGAAGCTGACTCACAACTTACCTTTTGCAATTCATGTGGAGTCAAAAAAATCCTTGGAAAATTACCAAACAAGACGTCAAGTGGTCCTGACAACATACCAGCAATAATACTCAAGCACCTACCAGACTCAATCATAACAGCATTAACTATCATATTCAATAACGCATTAAATCATGCATATTTCCCAGTTAACTGGAAAATAGCTAAGGTCCTACCGATCCTAAAGCCCAATAAGGACCCAACAAAGCCAGCCAGTTATCGACCAATCAGTCTCACTAGCAACCTGAGCAAAGTATACGAAATACATATAAATAACATCATCAATAAAGTATGTGAGGACAATAAAATCATTCCGGAGCAGCAGTATGGCTTTAAACGGCGACACTCAACAGTGCACGCCACCCATACCATAGTCACTGACATCCTTCAAGGAATCCACCACGAGGAACTTATAGCAGCTGTACTTGTAGACCTTGAGAAGGCGTTCGACTCGGTGTGGCTGGCAGGCCTCATTTACACATTAATTAAAAGAGACTTTGCTGAATGGATGATATTGCTATTCTACGACATGGTACATGGCAAAAGTTTTAAGACCTGGGATGGCGTCAACCTTTCATCGATAGTATTCCGAATAACCGAAGGCCTTCAACAAGGGACAGTGAATTCACCATTATTATTCAACATATTTACCAGCAGACTTCTGATAATGTTCGGCCTCAACACTGAGACGGACGTCTATGGCAAAGCTTTCGCCGATGACTTCATAGCGTACATAATGGGATCTAACCCATTGGTACTGAGGAGGAAGCTTGAAGAGCTAATGAATAAAATTAACAAGTTCTACCAACAGTGGAATCTAAGGATAAACCCAGACAAGTGTGAAACAGTCATATTCCGAAGACCAGCCACAAAAATGAATCATATCAGAAAAAAACATATTGCAGAATTCCAAATTAGTACTGAACACCCGGACACGAAACAGATCATCCCAATACCACATAAAAAAGAAGTAAAATATCTGGGGTTTTACTTAGACCATCTGATGAAACTCAATGAACATATCAACAAACAGCTGCTAAAAGCTTCAAAGGCCTTTCAAGCCAACAGAAGAATCTTCTACAATCGCAATCTTGGTATGAAAGCAAAAGTCATTTGCTACCAACTCCTCATAAGACCAATATTAACCTATGGATCGCCAATCTGGTGGAACACCAATGCAGCGACGATGGAAAAGATGAGGAAATTTGAGCGGAAATGCCTTCGTGCCTGCTGCAACTGCTATAGAGATGAAGCCACAAACTACCGCAAATTCATCAGCAATAAAATCTTATATGACAAAGCAAACATTACAAGAATAGATAACTTCATCATTAAACTAAATAGGGATTACTTCAGCAACCTAACCACGATTGAAAACAGTGAATTAAAAAAAATTAACTCCATGGATGCTGATAAAGGTGAGAAATATAACGCAGCAGGGTACATATTCCCACACATGTTCATCTATTACGACAAGCTCGACCTAATCCAAGACTACAACAATATACCAATAATATATCATCACTCACGTAGAATAAATGATAAGAGAATTTTATATAAGGCCGATAAACATGCAGACTTTGGTACCAACTATTCTACTGCAATCCCAGAGAGAGACCAACTTGACTTCCATCGATTAAATGAAAAATACTGGTGGCTCACTGAAGAAACTCCCCACCGAAAGCACCTAAAAAGAAGAAAAGTAAACGGGAGGACAGCCCTACTGTAGATCTGGCCTTCTACAATATGTGTATTTTGTAAATATTGTACAGTTTTAGTTTATAAGTCTAACAAAAAAAAGACAAAAACAAGATGAAGTTTTATTATATTTTACATCTTATATTAACATACGAAATTACTTTTAATTAACTAGCCTTAATACTAGAGACTTAAGACTAAAAATATATCAAAAGTACCATCATGGTTAAGAAAAAAATGATTGTGAGCAGCCCATCCTCCAGGGACCAACAATTAAAAATACATTGAGACAATTATAGCTATTTTTTAAGTTAAATATTGCAGCTAACTATGTAAAAAGACTTGTATGAATTTTGCAAATAAACTTAATTTAAATAAAAAATATATTATCGTCGGTCCTCGCGCGTTTAGTGTGTTAGGTGTTAGGTTCGAATCCTCCGGAGGATAGTGGCGAAAATCTAATTCTCAGAGAGAAGAGCGAGCATGTGTGCATGATATTAATATGTTATACAGTATATAAGTAATCACCCTTGTACTTCACTTGAATTGAGAATTCAAAAACAAAAATTAATTTTTTGAATTTATCATTGTTGAAATAATTGAAGGCGTTCAACTAATGAAGTAGCTAAACCATAAATTCATAAGAGAGGTTACTATATTTATATTGTGATGATAATTATATCGAATTAGGCTTGCTAACTATAGAAGTATGACTGTCATAACAATTTTCTTTTGAATATTCTGAATAAGAAACTGTTAAATTTACTACTAAATAGTCACCTTAACTATACTTTTCTGTTACTATTAGCTAATATCATATCATAGTTAACGAAACTGCAGTTAGTAGTGGAGGTCTCATTGATCTATGTTTATTATAATATATATAGTTCAGAACTATAGTTTAGAAAACCATTTTTTTCTCTCAGTACAAATTTGAATGTAAAAATGTTTTCAAGTGGCTAATTAAACAAATACAGTCGAGTCGCGTTATGAGTCCGCTCGTTATGAGTCCGTGAACCAGGATTTCCACGGAAGACCTTCCCCCTCCACAACGTGAAAAAAAAATTAATTTCAGAGTCTCGATATGAGTCCGTATATTCATGAAAAGAAATTAAGAGTTTATTTATCATATTAGTCCTATTTACATATAAGAAACATAACACTCAAGTCAAACGGACTCATAACGAGATACTGGAAACAATCACGTACACACTCACACGCTTAAAAAGTAGGGGAAGTTCAACTCACGACTGTCGCCTGCGCTGACAGAGTGGGGGTACACAAATTCTTAGAATTATATTCCCCTACACCCCTTTATGCGGGTTCATAACGAGACTCGACTGTACTTAAGTACAAACTTGTTTTAGCTGCAGTTAACATATGGATTTAATATATGTCTACACTGAGAGAAAAAATCGGTTTTTTGAACTAAGGAATCGTAGTTCACAGACGACTCAGCTAAACTAAATCAGTTTCAGTAACTAATACATCATAGTAAAGTGCTCTACGACTACATAGTCATTCTTGCTATTTTTAGTCACACATACTAAGATGAAGTTAACATAACTATAATTTATATTGTAGTAAATAATTTATTCTTAGTCTAATGAGCAATAAGATTATTGTGATGTTAATAATGTACACTTAGTTCTTCAGATCATTTATAATTGTAGGAATAAGTATTTGGGTCTCGATGTACACACTAGAAAATCGAACTTTCTGAGAATGTACTAATTTGTTTTATTGTAACTAAACATTTATAGTTACCATTTCCATGGTTTAGTATTGCAAGAAACAAAATTATTTAGCGATCTGTACTGCAGATTTTGGTTTATTGTTACTGAATTATTTTTTCTTTACTAACCAACATTTGTGTGATAATTTCAGAAATTTTTTTTTCTATTACATTGAATGTACTTGATGTTTTTTTATTATAACAAAAATTATTTTAGGAAACATTAATGTTTAACATTAATGTCTTAATGTAATTTAGTACAAACTATATTAAAATCAAAAATGATACTTGTCGAATACCAGAGAAGTACTCATACCAGAATCGTTCTCAAGCTTGGAATATAATACTTCTGAAATAAGTTTCTTACCAGAGACACTATACAAAAGGTGGGCGCGATCTAGTGGCGAGCACCAAACTACTCTCGCTGCTGTTGCCTTGTTCTGGTGACTATAATCTCTTAGTTCAAGCAACTTTTTTGTTTTGGTTGGAGCATAAAAAATTCTTGCGTTAAATAATAGTATTCATTCCGAGTAATTTTATATTCTTCGAACAAAAAATTGCAGACTGCTACAAAAACTCATACATCTTGCTTCAAAAAAATATCTAATATTAAGAAATAAAAACTTTTGTAACAAGTCAAAATTCTTCGCTTTAAGCATAAGCATATGTTAACTTGAGAAAAAAGAATTTGAATTAAAAATAAAAATTTCGAGCTTCGATTCGAACATCTTGTCTGATTATTTTGCTAAAAAGGGTTTCTCTTCAACTCATAAGGTTATTTATTTGTACGTTATGAAAACTTATAAACACGGCTTTCAAATTTGAGTTTCTCTGTACAGGAAAAACAGTTAAATTAAGTTAAAAAAATATATTCTTGATTTTCGATCATTTTTTTTATCAATGCGGAAAATCAAAATTTTCTTGCACTTATTTTTTTGCAGTAAAAAATTATCTTGAATTTAATATCTCAAGTCAACATATTCTTACGCTTAAATAGAAAAATTTTTACTTGTTTAAAGAGTTTTAGTTTGTTAATATAGGAGACATTTTTTGTAGCAAGATGTTAGTTTTTAGTAACAATAGCATTTTTTAGTTTGAAGAAAACAGATTTTCTTGGAATAACTACTATTTTTTTAACGTGAGAATTTTCTTTAACCAAAAAAAAAAAAAAAAAGTTGTTTAAGCCAGAAAAAAAATTTATTGGCCCTGATTAAACAAAACGATTTGTGACGATTAAAACAGTTTTAATCGTTTTAAGTCGTCATAAATCGTCAATTGATGATTAAAAGCGATTAAATTTTTCGAATGAAGATTAAAGACGATTCATGACGATTTGAAATTTCAATCGTCATTAATCGTTTTTAATCGGAAAATAATAAATCGTTTTTTGAAGATTTGGGACGATTAAAACTGAAAATTTATGATAATTATGACGTTTAACGACGATTAATGATGATTTAATTTTTAATCGTTTTTAATCTTCACAAATCGTTTTGTTTAATCAGGGGGGAGAAAAGATATATATTATCTTGATTGATTTTTACTTTAATAAATAATCTCGAATTGATTGGCAACAAAAAATTTTTACACGCTCTTTTGGTATAAAAAAAATTTTTTTTTTTTTTACTTTATTAATCGATCTACACATTTTTAACGATTCGAAATTGATAAGCAAAAAAAGAAAAAGGTTTGGTACGCTTCTTTGGCTCAGCAGAATCAATAACGCGTATATTTTGCAATACGCACTTTTGGCATTAGGAACGCAATTTCCCATGTAGGAACTTACAAGCTCTGACAACGGGGCTAAGCACGGACCAGGACTGGGTAACCCAGCTCTGGCTTCCCAATGTCGGCCCTAGCTTAGGTCCAGTCGTGGGCAACCTAGCGCTGGCTTTCCATCCTTGGCCCGAGATTAAACCAGAACTAGTAAGCCCAGCTCTGGCTTCCTAGTGTCGGCCCTAGCTAAGGCCCAGTCGTGGGCAACCTAGCTCTGGCTTCCCAATGTCGGCCCTAGCTTAGGTCCAGTCGTGGGCAACCTAGCGCTGGCTTTCCATCCTTGGCCCGAGATTAAACCAGAACTAGTAAGCCCAGCTCTGGCTTCCTAGTGTCGGCCCTAGCTAAGGCCCAGTCGTGGGCAACCTAGCGCTGGCTTTCCATCCTTGGCCCGAGATTAAACCAGAACTAGTAAGCCCAGCTCTGGCTTCCTAGTGTCGGCCCTAGCTAAGGCTCAGTCGTGGGCAACCTAGCGCTGGCTTTCCGCTGTTGGCCCCAAACGAGACCCAGTCATGGGTAACCTTGCTCTAGCTCTTCAATATTGGCCCAAGCTTGAACCAGAACTAGTTCACCGAGCTCTGGGTTTCCACGGTAGACCCTAGCTAGGACCCAGCTATGAATAACTTCTACCCATACAGGAAGCCCCCGAGTTGAACGAAGGGGCCATGTCTGGGACATTATTGGGAAGCCCGTCTTGGCAAACCTATACTGTCCCATGCCTGGGCCATAACTGGGTAATTAGTATTGGCCATTCCAATGATTACCCAGGCTTGGGCCAAGACTGAATACCCTAGCTTTGGCCAACCCTAGAGTCACCCTAACATGGGCCAAGATTGAATAACCTAGCCTCGGCCGTTGGATGGTTACCCTAACATCGGCCAACACTAGATAACCTAGCCTTGGCCAAGCCGAGAGTCACCCTAACTTGGGAATTATGGTGGTAGAGTAAGACAATTAAGCTGGGTTCTTGATAAATAATCAATTAAATTTAATAAATTTTATTTTAAAAAATTATGTAATTATAATATAAATAATACGAAATTATTTTTTTCTTTCTTAATCGAAAATATAAATTAAATTGCTCTTTATATTTCATAAAACCGAGTGGTTGTAGTAAAATGAACAAGTAGAACATATAAAAGTTTCAATTGAACGTTAGTAGGTTCGTCCAGTAGCCAGCGTTCAAACCCAGCAATCAGAAGGACGGCAGTTCGCGCCCAGAGCCCAGCAGAATTTTCACCGAGTTTTTTTCACGTTATTTACTTCACTTAAATAGTTTAAACGTTAATGATCACAAACTCTAGTACTTTAATAATAATAATTTTTTTTTTTTAATTGAATTTATGTGTTTTTTCGATGCATGGGCCAAGTCTGGCAACCAAGCATGGGTCAGGGCTGGCAACCAGGCTTGGCACCCAGTTATCATTCCAGACTTCTACCAAGGCTGGAACAAGACTGGCTTACAAGCTTGGCCCAGAGTTCAACATAGTTGAACCAAGCCTGAGCCAAGCCTGGGCCCGTCGTACTTTCCTGTCTGGGTTATAGCAAGGGAAACTAAATGTTAATGGTATTCATAACTATATTTGTAAATATATTCTCTGTTGAATTTTTTTTTTACATTTGATAATTAGTCAGCAGAAATATTCTATAATTATTAAATTAACTAGAAATCGATTGTTTAGAGAACTATTATGAAATAGTACGGTTGATACTTTTGTCAGTAGTAAAAGGAACTAAATAAATGATATTATATGAGACGACAACTAAACTCTTAGTCGAGTTAACTATTAAGATTATTTCTACCAACTATCACACAGTCACTAAGCTAACATAGTTACTGTAACTAGTTCATGTTAATCAAGTTAATGATAAAGGTTATATTGTGTTCAAGCCTTGTTTTAAAAAATTGCAGTTTTGTAGTGACCACAATAAGGCAAAAACGGTTTCTTAAGTTTAGTCAATGGAACTATTTTTTCGTGCTGATTCATACTAGTACATAGTTCCAGTAACAATAAAAATTAGTTAAGGAGACTATATTTTTATATCTGACGCTGCATAGTTCAGGTTACTAAGTACTTTTCTCTCAGTGTAAAAAGTTATACGACTGATGAAGACGTGAAGAGTATCATGATGCAAGAACAATATACTTTAAACAGCTCTGATAGAAATATCCTATACAATAAATAGAGCTATCTACCCATACAAAGTTGCCGTTAATGGAAAAAATGCCGTAGATCGGCCGATGTCTGACTGCCGTCACGCGGCCAAGCATTGGCAATTAATAATAGCCCAAGCATGGTTAATTACTAGCAGCCGTTTAATATTTTAAACGACGCTGCTGATGGCTGGCCAATAAATGGCAACTTATGACTGGCCGATTATCGTTTCGCAACGTTGGGATACTGTTAGTAAATCAGTGGTTCATGACTATGTTAAATAAAAAAATCTACTAATCAATTATTAATTTATAACTAACATTAAATTATTATTTACAACTAACAATTAAAATATTTTTTAGTTCGTTATTATTTGCAACCAACAACCGCAGTTTTATTATTTCAAAAAACGAAAAAAAAAAAAAAAAAACCGGTATAAAACGTAAAAGAAAAAAAAGTAAAAAAATCTTGTTTTATCTCGTTTTTTGAAAAAAATTTTTTTTTTCTCTTTACCTCCATTTACTAAATAACTAATGTAAAAATGGAAGAAAATCCAAAGAAAATTAATTTTTTAATTTTGGTAATGATTACACAAATTAAGGAACAAAACTTGTTTCTTTAATTATTTTATAAAACTTTGAGCAATCGGCCCGGATAAACGGTTCAATGGATCAATTTGAAAATTTCCAGAGTTTTTGGGGGTACATTAAGCTGTAAAATCACCTGGCAACATTATTTTTTTCATCGATATTTATAATGTAGCGATGAATTGACTAAAAAACCAGAAAATGGCCATTTTTTGTGGGTTTTTCAGATTGATATTAAGGATGAAAAATTTTTTTTTCGAATAAATCGAACCCGAGTCGAAATTTTAAGGCTGTTTTGATCGTATTTTTTTTTTTTATACATTTCAGACCCATATTTGACGTTTAAAACGGATTTCTACTGTATTAGTATCTATACGATAGAACGCCTGGTTTCATCGTAACTAGTGGAGTTTTGTCCACTTTTGACTGCTTTACGATCAAACCAGGCTTGAGTAAAAATAATAATAATAATAATTATCTTTAAATGTACCTAACAAGCATGGGTTCAAATCTCACATACATTTTTTAATTTTTTTTTTCTTTCATTTTATACTAACCCGAAGAAAAATTATTTTATAATTAAAGTTTTAATAAATTCCAAATAAATTTTATAGAGTTCCCTAAAATTTTACGGATAGTAATAATTTTTGAAATTAATTTTAAATCGCAAAAAAAAAATTTTATCTAGATATATTCTTCGATCTATTGGGTGAAGATATTTACTGAGATTAACCGAGTGTGTGTGATATTAATGAAAAAATCCCTGATGTTTGGTGGTCTCGAACCCGGATCCATCCGATTCTAAGTCCTTGCTGCTATCCACTGCGCTAACCTACGTGCGTGATCGCACTTAAGACGTGTTTTCATTTGTTTCTCTATTCGCACTCAACTGGATAAACGGTACTATCTCTGTTGCACTTGTACATTAAATAGGAACTTTGTCCAAGCTTTTCTCATAAACAAATGGAAGTTATCAAAAAATTCAAGTGCACTTCGCTAGTTCATAGAGTAAAGCATCGGGTCTGTGTCTTTATTTTGCGTTTAGAGCTTTTATTTCAGAGAAAAGCTGGGACAAAATTATCTGAAAACCGTTCTTAAGTAAACGGTATATTTGTTGAAATATGAAAAAATAACTTATAAAAAAACGTTAAGATCATGATATCATGGTTGACTCCGTAATTCATATTCAGAGTAAAATATATTATTTAATAAACTACTTTTAGGGAGATTTATAAATAGAATAAACTAACAATTTTTTTAGATCAAATATTGTTATCATAATTGATATAACTTTTTAATAGTTTACCGAACTTTAAAAAATTATTACTAATGTATAAAAATTTAGATTTTTCTAATCATTTTTTTTTGCTGGCCGTTCAAAATTTTAAAAAATTTCGTAACATTTAGGGGACTATTATGAAAATCAATTAAATCTTACGCTTAAATGAAATTGAGATTACCACGAAAAAAAACATATGAAGTTCAATGACAATTTTTTATGAGATTTGTAAAAATTTGTAAAAAAAAAAACTAAAATTCTCTGAAATTTTAAATAATTTTAGTTCATTTTCTTACAGATTATTGAAAAGATATTTCTAAACGAATAAAAAATTAAAAAAAAAAAAAAAGAATTAATCGAAGTGGGATTCGTACCCACGCTTGCTAGGTACTTCTGAACATAGTTGTTATTATTATTATTATTTCAGGCCTGGTTTGATCGTACTTATTCTTATGTTTCATCTTGCACGGTCAAAACAGGCGTCTTTTTAGGCGGTAAATGAAACATCAAAGTGATGGGAAACTGCTACGGTTTATCGGTTCTTGAATTTCGACTCGGGAAAATGGTGCTTGTAGGGTGTTTATTCAAGTTTCTTAAACTGCCCTTCAAATTATTGAGCGACCATTAGTTGCTGAGATATCGATAATTAAGGACAAAAGGATCCGTTATCATTTGAAGGCTGATATCTCAGCAAAAAATAGTCGTACAGAAAAACAAAAAAAGCAAATTGTAGCTGAATAAGTTTCCTAAACGAGCCATGAATTGGTTTTTTCGAAAAAAAAATTTTCTCGGCCCTGTAGACCTAAAAACAAAACCAAAAAATTTAGTAAAATTTTGTCTTGACCTATTTCTTATGATTCCGCAAAAACCGTGGCTCAAAAAATTATTTTGCTGGAAGATCTTTAAACTAGAGATTTCAAGCTTCAATTTGCTTTTTTTTGTTTTTTCGATACGATCATTTTTCACGAAAATACAGACTTCCAAAAATCGTTAAAAATTTTATAAAATTTTCTTGTTGCTTTAATTTTTTGAATAAGTGTAAGAAAAAACAATCATATTCATAATGAATAATTTTAAGCATAAATTTCTTAAAAAATTAATCAAAAAAGACAAATTCAAAAAAAAAAGACCCAAATCGGACAATTTTTCACTAAGTTATGTCTATTTAAAAAAAAAATCCCCGAAATCTTGAAAAATTCATATCTTCCGATAGGCTGGATGAAACAATTTAAAAAAAATTTATAAAAACCTATTTTTAGGGGTACAAAAAAGTGCCCCAATTTCAGCGAAATCGAAGATGCAAAATACTTCGGTAGGACGAGTTGGAACGGAATGCCCCATATATGGATCATTATGAAAAACATATAAGTTACATATATGGAATATATATATAAATGTATGTATATATATATATATATATAGGTGTGTCGTCAACTGATCCCAACAATTTTAGACCATGACAAGTGATCCCTACAAATTGATCCCACCGACATCTGATCCTATCGACATACGGTTTAAAATGATGAAAATAAAGATTTTGAAGATGATACTAATAAAAGTTATGAAGATCTTGATGAAACTGATGAATTAGAAGATCAGTTGTCAGTTGAATCTAGTCTGTGGGATCAGTTGTCTGTGGGATCGATTATCATGCACGGTATATAATTTGATATTAAATTGGCCAAAATCTCTATATGATTTTTTATAATATACAATATAATATATCATATATTTTTTTGTTGCAAACATATATGATTTTATATATTTTAACCATATATTGTTTTTTCATATGGGTTCTCCTAATAATTCAAAAATTTTATTATCTCAGTAAAACACTTTTTTTTTTGTATAAGCAAAAATAAGATTTTTACAATTTGATTCCTACTTATAAAACACAACATGCGCCAATAATTACATTAGAATATATTTATACGTAACCTTAGATGACTTTCACTTATCTAATTTTATATACCAAACACACAAAACAAATTTATTCAACTTATTCTTTTTCACGTAAAATATATTTTATATATAGAGTTTACATCTATATTTCAATTTGTATAAATCAACTATATATGACTAAGCATTGCTATTACTTCTACTAATTTTGATTATAAATCGATAACTCTAAAAGTCTTTCGATGAAACAAAGTTTTCTGTTTAATATTTTGAAATTTTCACAATATATTAACGATTAACATAAATCTATCTTCCCTGACTACGAGAAACGATTCAAAACGATTTGCAATGTTAAATGCCCATAAGAAGAGCAATTCAAAAGTATTTAAAGTATTCAAAAACATTAAAAAGTACTAAAATTTATTTTGCTAATCGTTTCATTTAATAAGGGTTCGATCTTCTTCGTATTCACTAAAAAAAAAAAATTCATTTTACAGGTATGTTATGAATATTTTTCGTATGTTTTCTATTACATTTTATAGCAGAGCATTGCTTTAAAAATACCTTTCCTTCAGGTCACTTTTGTTTGCATGCACCTGCTTTTGACAGTACGTTATAGTGATCTTGGAAGGAGAATCTTCAACGCAGATGTGAACTTTACCTCGGTGAACGTTAAATTTTGTATTATAAGGGTAGGTAAGGGTTTTTTTTTTTTTTTTTTTTTTTTGAAGACATGTGTTGAAGTTTAAAATCCGTTTCATATCCTGTAACTATAAAAAATATAAGAAATTCCCTTGCAGTAAAAAATCTGTGATTAACAATTATACAGAAATTTCAGCCACATTTTTCTATTACTATTTAACAAAATTTTACGTTCTATAGAAAAATTCTAGCAAGATTTACTTCATTCTAACTATGCTACCGTTCCTTACACATTGTCTTGTATTATGACAAATATTAACTTACTATATACTTATGCTTGCATTATTATTTAACATAACTAAAGATACTTTGAATCCAATAGGAAATAATGATCATTAAGTAAAAAATTTGAGAGTCACTATTACTGTAAATTTATTTTCTACAAAATTATATAACTTGAAAATTATGAATACTAGTAAATGATCCAAAAATTTGAGATATCTTGAAATGCATTTGGTTTAAATGAACAGAAAGAAAAAATTTTTGCTGCAATAGAAAATAAACCTATGTCAGCTGTAGGACAGTTCTATAGCAGCTACTGTGCGGAACCTGACTGAGTAATCAGTGTGGTGCTGCACCACAATCGAGCATTTTTTTCCAGCACCGTACTGAGTCAGGTGCAGAACAGTAACTAGTCGGGTTCCAATCTTTCCGTGTACATTTACTTCAAATATTAAACTTGTAAATCGTCATGAACCATTATCAGGCCTGATCAGAGCTGGAGGTTTTTAACCTTCCAGGCTGGATCCGGCATGATCAGACCTGAACATATTTAACGTTTCAGCCATGATCATGCATGATCATATTTGACATCAAGCATGATCATACATGAACAGGCATGATAATATTCACTTTCAGGCCTGATCATACATGAACAAGTATGGTCATGACTAAACATTTTTTCCTGGAAATACAGAAACACCCCAATGGTTATACATGACCACACATATCCTGATGAAGCCATATAAGGCCATATATAATCTATAAGATATATGGAAATATAGTTGGTGCACTTTTATATATGCCTACATAAGGTAAATGTCCCAATACCGGAACAAGACCCAATACCGGAACGATTTGATAATCATTATATCATATTTCAACTCGTACGCGATGAAACTAAATAAAACTTTCTTTATTTGAAACCTTAATCTTTCAGTTAAAAAATAAGATATAAAATAGATTTTAGAAAATATTTAAAATATGAAAAAAAAATGTTAATTAGAGCAATAGTCTCGGATTCATGACTTTTTCATGTCTCTTAATGGTTTTGCTAAGAAATCAGTCAATGGTCTTAAGCTTATAGAAAATGCATAAAATTACTTTTCAATAATTTTTTTTTTGTATATGCATCTTGAATGACATAAAATTCAAGAAAACATATTAAAAATATGAAAAAAGTAGTATTATTATATTAATTTTACTGTTCGTCTATTGGTACACCAAAATGAACCCGTGCCCAGTACCGGAACAGCCAATCATATTAATGTTATCGATAGACATTAACGGTGAGTTTTATTGAATGGCTAAATCAAGTAATACAATATTAATTATTACTGGAGCCCTAATATTTAATGCAGTATGTATAATTGTTATAAAAAATCTGGGCGTCGGTTGACCCTGCGGGCCAGCCCCAAAACTTCCTGCTGTTTTCAACCTCAAAGAGCTCGAAAACATTAGTGTAGATATATTTTCGAGCTCGAAAATGCTATCACATGCAATTGTTTTTTTACGATCTTTTCAAGCTCTAACAAGTTACCTGTTATGCTGAAGTTTGAAAATTTAAGAATCGAAAATAATCAATGAAGCGGTTTTTAAAATTTAGTTCCTGATTATGTTCAGTAAAATAAGTGTATTGAGGCAGAAATCAATGTCAAGGATCAAAATCAAGAATTAAATAAGTTTTGACTCATGTAAGAAACAATAAAATATGAAACATCCGATAAAAATATTAAAAACTACGTTTCATCGATTTTTTTGTTGATAATATGATTTAAACTAAAAACCAAGTTCGATGACATTATATGATCAAAAGAAACCATAAAAAAGATGAGTTGGTATGATATCAGGCACATTTTAGTACGTTATATTATGATTTATCCGGAAAAAATAACATAAAATGTTATTTTTTTAACTTTTCAACGCCGATATCTTTTGAACTAATCGATCGATTTTGATAGTTGACGTGGCAATCGGCGCGTTTCATTGAATTCTAAAGCTGATTAAAAGTTGAAATCCATCGCGTCAGTCGTTTCGAAAATATTTAGAAAAAACCGTTTTTCACCATTTCTTTCTCCCGCGATAACTCTCGAACGAATTATCCGATTTTGATGTTTGAGGTGGCAATTGACGCGTTTTATTGAGTTCTAGAGCTGATTAGATTTTGAAGTCGATCGTATAAGTCGTTTTTGAGAAATCAATAAAAAACTAAAAAAAAATTTTTTTTTTTTCGTAATTCGCAAATATTTTCGAGTCTATTCAATCAAATTATCTGAAATTTTCAGGAAAGTTGATGGCCAACAAGCTTTTTTGATTGTCGCCTCAACTATCCAAATCGATTCATTAGTTCAAAAGTTACAAAGAGTTTACATACATACACACACACACACACACACACACACACACACATACATAAACACACTCGGACATCATTCTGAAAATAGTCAGAATAGCTTCCTAGGACCTCAAAACGTCAACATCTGATGAAACCTCGATTTTCGAAAATCGGAGTGAAAACAATAACCTTCCGAAATTTTTGAAAATCGTCGATTTTCTTAGCGGAAAATTAAAAATTTTTGAAAATCGTCGATTTTCTTAGCGGGAAGTTAAAAATATATTAAGTATAGATAAACTCTAATTTAAATCATAAAAAATAAATTTTTGTTTTTAGTTTTTTTTTTTTGGAATTATTTTTCTAGTATAACCTCAAATGATTTATTTTGTTTCTATTCTTTAGTTCAAAATATTTATTTTCATTGAATATTCAATCATTTTTAAATTTTAAATACATTTTACATTATGGGTGTGATATAGCAGACCCCTGTTTAGAAAATCTTATAGAATCCAATAGATTCTCATAAATTCCTATAGAGATTTTATAAGAATGAATGAGTTCTATGAGAAGTGCTATAGTTAAGTATAGGGCCTTATACATACAGCTATAAGAACCTATAGGATTTTGTAAGCAGGGACATCAGACAAATTTAAAATTATTAATAAATCGAGTAAATAATTAATAATATAAAATTAAAAAAAATGCGAATTCAAAAAATTTTGAAATTAATAGTGCTTTTTTTGTAAATATAGTTTTTTTAATTATTTATCTTATTTATTTATAATTTTAAAGTTCTCTGATGTCTGCTACATTCATACTCGTTTTGCATTAATATTATTTAATACTTATTAATATTTTCACCATGAATAAATGCAAAAAAAAACTTATTTTATTTACTGTTCCAGTATTAGGACAACCGAATTCCCGTATTGGGACAAGGCTATTTCAGCGTTCCGGTATTGGGTCTTTTGGGTATCATAGAAAAAAATTTTTTTTTTATATTAAATTTAAGAAAAATGAACTTATTTGATTATTTTTAAATTGGTAAATGTCTATTCTATATGATGTAATAAATTATTTTGGTTTATAATTTATTTGAATATTTTTAAAACGATAAAAATCAGTCATATACCCTTCGTCGTTCCGGTATTGGGACATTTACCTTACGCTTACGTATTGTAATATGTGACTATGTATAACCATATATGGCCTAACCAAACCATACCTAACTATATGTAACATGCGAGATGTATGAAAGTTGACGGTGCTGTCTTATATATGCCCTACACATAGCCATATGTGGCCTTATGTAATTCATTTTTCTCAGGTGATTAATTATGAAGCCTGTAAAATTACATCAAAATTTAAATCTACTATAATTGGTGAAAAGATGGCATATTATTTGACTTATAATAATAAGAATGTATTTCTGGTCAAATAAATCTAATAATTAAATATGAAAGTTTTTGATAATATTAATTCACTAGTGATGTTTAATCACTTAGATCACTGACTTTATGCTGTTTACTAAAGAAGTTTTGGAATATTTTCAAGTCCCACAACTTGAAAATTTTTTAAGTTCTATTTTGAGTTGCATAAAATTTTTCTAAGTACCATAATTTTATTTAAAAAAAAAAATATCTGCGAAAGTAGGCCGATTCAATTGTCAACTAATTTTCGGCGTATTTAATAAAAATTTTTTTTTTTTTAATTGTACCAGTGTATAGCCGCATTAACGGCCTTTTACACTTTTTGACTTTATATTGCAACTGCTTCCTTTTTCTGCCTTCATTGTGCGGCTGTGGCCCGACTTGTGCTTATACTGTACTGTATCATTACGTTGATACTCTACCCCCCGCCTTAGCCACACGAGAACTGCTCGGCTGCCTCTGCCGCCTCCTATTTAATAAGAATAAAAAATTTTCAGCGTGCTTTCGGCCAATTTATTAAAAATAAAAACTTTTCATCATGTTTTCGGCCAGCTTTCAATATAATTTTACGGTTTCCACTCAATGCGTAAATATACTATTTTCCTCCTATTCGGCGCTCTATAACTTCGTTTCTGTTGAGTTTAGAAAAAAAATGGACATAGACAATTTTGTAGAGAATTAAATTTTCTTTAATATAGTCGAGAGCAAAATTAAAAAAAAAATTTCTTCGTGTAGTTATGTTAAAAATAAAAAAAAAAATTTACAATGTTATTTAAATAGGAAAGGAGACCCTCCTTTGCGTCAGCTCAATTTTTGAGATATTGAGCTCAAACTTTACGAGAATTTTTTTTCATATTGAAGAAACTTTTAAGATACGTTTAATCCAAAAAAAAAAAAAAAAAAACTTATTTTGACATAGCCTAGTATGTATATGTGTATGTACACGGAGAAAAAAAAACAGAAATTTTTCCTACGTTGGCATAGTAACTATTACTATGTGCGTATAGGAATTTCTCCGATGTAAACATAGAAAAAGTTTTTGTGTTCAAAAAATTATAAAGGATGAAATTTTTTTTCTTTTAAAAAATTCAAAAATTCAAATTCAGACAAAGTTAGTACACGGAGAGAAAATTATAGTAACAGTTACAATATATTATGAGAATGGTTCCAATACTGCATGGTAACCGGTTTTTTTGAAATGTTGATTATAGGAACGGCACCCATATATATTATGGTAACCATTCCTATAATTATGGGTATAATTCCCATATGATATCGGAATAGTTCCTATGGAATTGTGATAATCGTTACTATGAACCTATGGTAATGGTTACTATAATATTATGGGAACGGTAACCATAATATTATGGGAATGGTTACCATAATATTATGGTAATGGTTACCATAATATTTAGAAATTATAATAATTTTTTTTTTCTATAGAATTTTGCAGTGTAAATTATTATCAAGTTATTTATTATTATTATTATTATTTACAAATTAATTTTTATCTGACCAAAAATAATATTTTATTGTAATATAGTTTCACAAAAAGATTAAATATACAAAAAAAACGCTTATTACAAAAAAAAAATTATTATAATTTCTAAATATTATGGTAACCATTACCATAATATTATGGTAACTATTCCCATAGTATTATAGTAACCATTACCATAATATTATGGTAACCATTACCATATACGCTTAGGAACCGTTACAATGTGGTTATAGGATTGGTTCCTATTAGCTTATGGGAACTATTCCTATGAGTATGGTAATCATTACCATGATTTTTTCACATGCGATATGGGAACTGTTACCATAATGATAGGAATTGTTACCATATTTATGTAAACCTTCCCAAAAAGTATGGGTCTATATCCCATAATCCCAAGTAATCATTACCATAACGGTATGGGATGATATTTCATAAACGTATTAGGAACAGTTACTATAATTTTTTCTCCGTGTATAACTAGGACGTTTACTAATCGGAACGCCTTAAGTAAGTCTTAGTAAGCAAGCTAATGTATATGTAAGGAAATAAGTAAATTATGTTTTTTAAAATTTTATATGCATAGAAATTATTACTATGTTATATTAGTTATTACATATTAGAATTTCCTATATGCACATAAGGAAATCTACTATGCAACATAGAAAAATTTACTATGTTAGCATAGGAGTAATTCCTATGTCACAAAAGAATTATTCCTATGTTTCATAGTAATATTTCCTATGTTTACGTGGGGAAATTCACTATGACAACATAGGAGTAATTACTATATAACATGGGAATTATTCCTATGTTAACATAGTAAAAATTCCCATGTGAACATAGGTTATATTACTATGCAACATAGGAAAATTACCTTTTTTTTCCGCGTACGTACACGGAAAAAAGAAAACAGGAATAATTGCAGTTCGAACGAGCATTTATTACATTTTCAAATAGTAACGCAGCGCTTCATAAACGAAACGTAATGAAATATTATCCTTAGTAGAAATGAAATTGAGTTTTTGTCTCGTAACTGGCCAGTTTTACTAGACTTAAACCAGAAACTGGCAAGTAGGATATCGAGTTTTTGTCAAGTAACTGGCCAGTTTTACTAGAGATCCAAGAGAAACATGACGGCTTTGAAAAAACTGTCACTTGAAAATTTTAGATTTTGAGGTTATTAAAATTACCAGTTCCTCGGAAAAATAAAACGATTTTCTAAAAAATACCCAGACAAATTAAAAATTAATTCCAATTAATGTATCTTTCTCCAAATTACTACAAAAATTTATATGCGATAGATCAATCTAACCTGAAGCATATATGCTATCTATAGATATACACTACCGTCCAAAAGTTTGGAAGCACACCTGTTTTCAAACAAAACAAATAAATGCCGACTAATAGCGGTAAAAATTAGCAATAATCTTAAGTTTTACAACCTTTTACGACTGTCTACACAAACACAAAAGGATTATTATCCTACATTCATCAAGTTTTAAGGAATTCCTTAATATTGACGAAACACGTGTTTTATGACTTAATCCGTCGGCTACTTTATCCTATGCAATGGTGTAGTTTTATTGATAATGTTTGCTGGTTTTAACTTTTTTAGACCTTATTCAGTCGCACTTGAGCATTGGCACGTGAAAGTTGTGATATTAACATTGTCTGTATTCGAAAGATATCGGCTACTACTTTGACCGTATTTTTCTTCTGAAAATGGCAAAACGCAAGCAAATCACGCTTGAACAGCGAAGCGCTATTTGCACTCTACGCGAGGAAGGATACAGTGAACGTCAAATCGCAGAAAGGCTCGGAATTTCTTGTAAAGGTGTCCACTATACCCTTGTTAGAAAACAAGAAACGGGGAAAAATGAAGATAGAAAGAGATCTGGTAGGCCCAAATCTACAACAAATCAAGAGGACAACTTCATTAGAGTTCTTTCTAAACGGAATCGACGCTTAACTGCACCACAGATTACTGCAGCTCTGAATGATACGCGAGAAACACCTATTTCAACAACTACTGTTAAAAGACGCTTACTGTCTGCGGGATTAAGAAGATGTGTTGCTGCTAAAAAACCCAAACTAACAAATCGACATAAGAAAAATAGACTAGAATGGGCAAAAGCGCATAAAAACTGGACTATAGAACAATGGGAAAATGTCCTTTGGAGTGACGAATCAAAATTTCAGATTTTCGGATCCAATAGACGTGTCTTTGTACGCCGGTCAAAAGAAGAGAGGGCTTCAGAGGCATGTACAGTGCCTACCATCAAACATGGTGGTGGTAATGTCATGGTTTGGGGGTGTTTTGGCAACAGTAAACCCGGCAATCTTGTGAGGATAACCGGAAAATTAAACAAGGAAAGCTATTTAAAAATTCTCCAAGATTCTGCCATACCCAGTGGACTAAGTCTCATTGGTTCTGGATTCATTTTTCAACAGGATAATGATCCTAAGCATTCGTCTAAATTGTGCCAGAACTTTTTAAACAAGAAAAAAGCTGAAAACATTTTAAACATCATGCAATGGCCATCTCAATCCCCTGATCTTTCTCCCATTGAACTTGTTTGGGATGAACTTGACAGGAGGGTGAAAAGTCGTTGTCCTACGAGCTCAGAACATTTGTGGCAGCTATTAGAGAACGAATGGAACAAATTAGATAAAGATTATTTAAAAAAATTGATTAATAGAATGCCCAGAATATGTGAGAAGATTATAAAGGAGAAAGGTGGACACTTTGATGAAGCTAAAATTTAATCTAATTTACCATTGTATGTTATTTTTTTATTTTGTTTAAGTTAGTTTCTGTTTGATCTTTATTTTTTTATCAATACATTTTAATTTAAATGACTTAGTTTGGTTTTATTCGATTTTACCTTGCTGCTTCCAAACTTTTGGACGGTAGTGTATATAGATCAATAAATAAATATTGACCCGCATTGACAGACATTAAAAATTAATTAATTTAAATAAATAAATTATAACTTATAATAAAAATAATGATTGACAAACAAAATTATTATAAAATTTATTTATTGAGTCTTTCATTGACTTAAAAAATCAAAGTTTAATTTATGAATGTTAAACTATAAAGCCGGCAACATCATTATATTTTAAAAATAAATGTAATTATTAAATCGTACTTTCAAAAACTAACTATAATTAAAATTTTCTTATTAATAATGTATAATATTTTTTTTTTTAATTATTCCTTTTTTCGACTTCCTCCTTCCCAGTTTTTAATAATTTGTCTAAAGGACAATTTACAATATTTGTTTCTATTGCCCATAGTCGCAATTCACTTATTGTATTCATTTTTTTCATTGATACCATTTTTTTATATGTATATTAATTATTTATCATAAAATTATTTACATATTAACGTACACATTAAAAAATAGAGGTTAAACAGAAAAAAAATAAACACACACATACACACTAGTACAGAAAATATATTAGTGTGATCAATGTGTACCCTTGTGACCTTCAAGTAATTTGTAACATGCTAATGCGCTTCCGCAATAAGATGTCACAAAAATTTTAATGGTTTCTAATGCCACAATATTTTCGATTTTATTCAGTAAATAAGGAAAATTTCTTGACATTTTAAGAGTTATTTTATTACTTTTATTCAATACTATAAATATTTAGTCACTAAGTCAAATAAAACCTAAAGTTATCAAAACTTTCATTAACTGTCGAAATTTTAAAATAAAAGACACTAAATAAATAGTGAACAAAACATAATCGATTTTGTAACTTAAGATATTTCTCATAAATATTGCCCATAAATAAAAATATTACAAATCCATGATATAATCTAGATCAGATCTAGTCCATGAAACATTTCGATTTTTTACTTCTCTTTAAATAATCGTTATAAACAAATGCATTGTTAATAAGATTTAATGAAAATTTTTTTTTGGGAAAAAATGCTTAATGAAAATAGAGCTTCGATTAAAAGTTCAATTAGTTTAATGATTAATGGAGAATAAAAAAGACTTGATGTGTTGTAGTCGTATCTTCAATAAGTTATTTTAATAACAATCAAGAAGAACAGAAAGATAGCGACAAGTTCAAGTGTACAATAATTCAAAAAATTATAGAAAAAAGAAAAAAAAAATTTTTTCTACAAAAAAAAAAAGAAATTCATGGTTGTTTTTAGTATTTAAAAAAAAATATTGCGTAAAAATTGATTTGCTTATAACAAATTGTTTGCTTACGAAACAAATAATAAATGAATAAAAAAAAATTTTTTTTCGAATATAAGAGAACATGATAAATGATTTAAAAAAAAATTATGGTTGCTTAATATTAATATTGAGTAAAAAAAAATTGTTAATTAGCAAATGCGCTGTTTAGCAATAAAAAAAAATTTTTAAGAAACGATTTTTTTCTCAAAAATCGTAATTTTCATTAAGCGTTTTTTTTTTTCAAAAAAAAAAATTTATTAAATCTTATTAACAATACATTTGTTTATAACAGTTATTTCAACAATGCAAGTAAAAATTTTTTTAAAATTATTGTTATGTGGCTTTTAGCAATAAAACCAAAATAATAAAAAAAAAATTTTCTTGATTGCTCTATTTTTGTTTTTTATTTTTGAATGCTTTAGATTGTTAATACAGAAGTAAAAAATCGAAATTTTTTCATTTTTCTATCGGCGATCTTTTCTAAACCCTTTCAAGAATAGCTCCAAGAAGTAAAAGAAAATTCGTGGTTTTTAAGTTAGAAATAATCAGGGTTTTTATGTAAACTTTTAACAAGTAAAAATTAACTAATTAACAAAAGAATAGTTAATTAAAAAATTGGAATAAAAATTTTTTTTTTGTAGATTATTATTGATTTATGTGTTTAGCAAGTACCAAATTTTATTATTTCTCAATATTTAAATTTCATCGACTCTGGGCCCATTCTGAAAACACTCTGATTTCATCCTGCACTCACTTTGAGCCCATTTCAGAAACACTTTGATTTCAATCTGGACTCACTTTGGGTCCATTCTGAAAACACTTTGATCTACTCTTGATTAACTCTGAAACCACTTTGGTGTCACTCTGGAAAAAGGGCACAAAACCACTCTGGAAACGTACTGGATTTAGAATGTTAATATTCTGACTACGATTCCAGAGTGTTTCCAGAGTGGGTTGAAGGTCGCAAGGGTACGCTTTAGTTTTAGGTGGCGGGATTTCTAGTTTTTAGTGGGGATCGCTGGCCAGTTACTGGTCTGAAATCGAGTATAGTCTAGATAATTTCTACTAGGGATGCATTCTAACTTTTGTAATTTTTAATATGACGGGCTTGTTTTTACATTTTATTTTGTAACTATTCCAGTTTTCTTTTTTCCATGTACGTACGTACGTACGTAAATATTTGTAACTTTTGAGAGTTTGAACCGATTTTGATCTTCAACTGGTCATTCAACGCGGTTTGTCAATATCTAAAAGCCGAAAAAAATTAAGATTGATCGGTAGGGCTGATTCAGAAATATTCCAAAAATAAACTTTTTTCAAAAGTGTTTTTCTTTTTTTTTTTGGATAACTTGTAATGTGCTTGATGGATTGATTCCAAAATCAACTGGGCTCTGAAACTTCATAAGCCGCGTCGTATGCCACCTCACCCATACAAAGTTTGGAAACCAGCCTTTGGAAACCCGGCCCATCACCGGGCGAAGTATGATGATTAACGGCCGGTCATTGACAATTTCTAATGGCCCATGAACGGCTGAATATACAAATGATAACCCCGGCCTATTCATGGCGCTCGACTATCGGCCGATTAATGGCAGCCGACAATCAGCCAATCATGTAAATGAATTTAATTTAAAAGAAGTTTTTTTTATTAACCTAATATAATTCATGATCATGGATGAAACTGCTAATGTTGAACTGACACTTTTGAATGATCTAAATATTCATTCTACTACAACCACTCGATTTTATAAAATATAAAGAGCAATTCAATGAATATTTTCGATTATTTAGAAAAAAAAATAAGAATTTCGTACTATTTTATTATAATTACATAATTTTTTACAATAAAACTTATCAAATTAAATTGATTATTTATCAAGAATCCAGTTGAATTATCTCGCTCTACCACCAGTATTAAAAATGACATTTATTATAAAAATGTATGTATTACTTTTTTATTAAATTAATTTTTATAAATAAAGTTATAAAATTGCGGTTGTTGGTTGCAAATAATAACGAACTAAAAAATATTTTAATTGTTAGTTGTAAATAACTTTAATCGGAACATTAAAATATATTATTGATTAAAAATTAATTTAAATCCAAAAAAAAAATAAATATTAATTAAAGAAAACTATAATAATAAGTTATTTGTATAATTAATAATTGATTAGTAGATTTTTTTATTTGACAAAGTCATGAACCACTGATTCACTAACAGTATCCCAACGTTGCGAAACGATAATCTGCGAGTCATAAGCTGCCATTCATTGGCCAGCCATCGGCAGTGTCGTTTAAAATATTAAACGGCTGCTGGTAATTAACCATGCTTGGGCCATTACTAATTGCCAATGCTTGGCCGATTGACGGCAGTCTGACATCGGCCAATCTACGGCATTTTTTCCATTAACGGCGACTTTGTACAGGCAACCATTAAAATCGGTTCATTCGTTTAAGAGAAACCGTTGTCGGAAGAATTAAAAAAAAAAGTTTTTTTAGTATTTTTGAAATTTCTCAAAAACGACTACATAAATCAATTTCAAAATCTGATCAGCTGTAGAATTCAATAAAACGCGTCAATTGCCACCTTAACAGTCTCAATCAGTTTATTCGTTCAATTGATATCGTTTGCGAAAAAATGGTAAAGAGCGTTTTTTTTTTCGGAAATCGACGTAATTATGTTCTAAAACTATAATAATAAAAAAAAATTTTTTAACATTTCGTTTTTATCAAAATTAAAATTTTTATTAAACTAACAAAAAAAAATTATCCTAAGTTTGAACGGTTTTTATCATTCTTACTTTAAGGTCACAATCTCGTTTTTTCCGGACAGGACATTTTTTTGTCATAACACGGAAAAAAGAAAACTGGAATAGTTACAGAATAAAATGTAAAAACCAGCCCGTCATATTAAAAATTACAAAAGTTAGAATGTATACTGTAATTTTTTAATTTTATCCTGTAAAAAATTAGTTGGAAATTAAGCAGTAATATTTACAGTTTGAAAATGTAAATCGTGCACAAGAAAATGTGAAATAATTATTACCTTTTGCTCACAGACAGTTTGTTTCTTTAAAAATCATTTAATCCTCTTTAAAACTGTAAAAATTACAGTTTAGCCGTTGTGTGAAAATTAAAGTATCAAATAAGAAAATTTTTTGAGTGGTTCGAGAAGATTTACAGTATGGGCATTCAATTATGAACCATAATGTAGAAAATGGAACTATTACATCTCACACTGTAATTTTTAAAATTTCTATGTCAAATATTATCAATGCCTTAGCAATCACGAACTTTTACTATTTAAAATGTAAAAATAGTAAAACTATATTTTAAAAAAATCGTTAATAAGTTTCAGAAAATTAAAAATGTACTTTTCAACTTTTGCAGTTTGACAACCATTCATTAAAGCTTGAAAATTGAAAATTTGCGTTTCAATTCCCTGAAATCACTTGCATTTGAATTTGTAAGTTTTACATTTTAGATATTGAAATTCAGGACCGTATCACGGCAATTAGCAGCATGTACGAAAAAACAAATTCTATTGAATTGTCAGTAAATATTTTTGAAATAGTATATGTGAGTGCACGTTGCACTAAGCCAAGACCCATGCTCCAATATTAGAGATTATCGACAGAAAAAATAGTTAACTTGAATCAAGGAAAATATTCTTGATTCAGAATTTTTTTTTATCGATTCGGAAAATAAAAAAATACTTGTACCAAGTAAACATTTATCTTCAAATTTTTATCTTGAATCAAAATTTATTTCTCATGTCAACATATTTTTACGCTTAAATCAAAAAATTTTCACTTGCTTCAAGAGCTTATATTACTTAAAGCAAAAGATATTTTTTTCTAAGCAGGATACATAATTTTTTTGCAGCAATATTGCATTTTCTTGTTTAAAGAAAAGAAAATTTCTTATAACAAGTACTATACTTTTCATGCAAGTATTTTTATATGCTCCGACCAAGAAAACAAAAGTTGCTTAAGCCAAGAAAAAAAATTTCTTGGGAGAAAAGATAAATATGGAGAAGGAGAAAGTCACAAGTGCTTGGCAGCAGCAGCAGGAGTAGTTCGGTGCTCACCACGAGATCGCACCCAACCACTTGTATTTTCCCTGGTAAGAAAGATGTTCTACACGGAGAGAAAATTATGGTAACTGTTCCTAGTACGTTTATGAAATATCATCCCATACCGTTATGGTAATGATTACTTGGGATTATGGGATATAGACCCATACTTTCTAGGAAAAGTTCCCATAAGTATGGGAACAATTCCTATCATTATGGTAACAGTTCCCATATCACATGTGAAAGAATCATGGTAATGATTACCATACTCATAGCAATAGTTCCCATAAGTAAATAGTAACCAATTCAATAACCACATTGTAATGGTTCCTAAGTGTATATGGGAATAAGCCCTACATATTATAGTAACTATTCCTATAACATTATGGTAACGATTACCATGATATTATGGTAACGACTACCATACTATTATGGGAATAGTTACCATAATAGTATGGGAATGGTTACCATAATATCATGGTAATAATTTCCATAATATTTAGAAATTATAATAATTTTATTTTTTTGTAAGAAGCCTTTTTTTTAATATTACAAAATATTACAAAATTTCAAGTATACAAAAAAAACGATTATTACAAAAAAAAAAATTATTATAATTTCTAAATATTATGGTAACGATTACCATAATATTATGGTCACCATTACCATCATATTATGGTAACCATTATCATAGTTACATGGTAACGATTACCATAATTCCATAGAAACTATTCCGATACCATATGGGAATTATACCCATAATTATAGGAATGATTACAATAATATATATGGGTGCCGTTCCTATAATCAACATTTCAAAAAAACCGGTTACTATGCATTATGGCAACCATTCCCACAATATGTTGTAATTGTTACCATAATTTTCTCTCCCTGTAGAATTGTTATATTCCAAATTTAAAACAATTTTGTTCAAGTATTCTTCTGTCACCTGACAGAGTAACAAGTACCTTTTTGGAATGTACTATAGTATATCCTATAATACATCATGACTTTAATATATAATATTAATGTTTGCTTGAATAATTTTATCGAAATAAAAAAACGAAAAATTACGTTCAGATGACAAAGAAAAAAAAAATTTACATTTAGCAGTGGCTTCTATCACTATTTAAACTAGATTATTGAAAAGAATAAACACAAATATTACTAATTGGAAATGTAAAATTTACAGTTTATAGTGGCAATATCGTTATTTTAAGAAACAAATTTTAATAATTTTTACATAAAACTTGTTGAGAAAAACTGTAAATTTTAAAGCTTATCGAATGAAGTTAAAAGCTATTAAAAACTTAATTTTATTTATTTCTATTTTAATATAGTAAAATTTACTAAATATATGGTCAAGTTTACTAATGCACTTGATATTTATTTCATATTTAAATAATAAAAATTACTATAAATATAACTAAAAATTAATATACAATATAGTAGAGTTTCCATAACCAGTATATTAGAAAATACTAAACGAGTTGTTACTATTAATAATCAGATTTTCAATACTTCATATTTGACATATAAATTTTACTATACGATTAAATAAGTAAGGTAAAAAAAGCTTCTATGCCCACTCAGTACCATTGGTCGCTCACTTTAACTGTTTAAGGTGTTTTTTTATAATTTTTATAAAAAAAAATTACAACTAAAAATATTATTATTGATAAATAATAATTTGTGAATCTAAATACATTGAAATATGATGTATCAAATTATTTTATAATGGATTATAAATCTAAATTAAATGACTGTTTTCAAAATCGCGCTCAGCCGGGCATGTTTATTTTAACGTTTATTCGTTAGATTAAATTTAGGTTACGTCAAATTTTTTAAGAACTGTTATAACTATATCTTATTAAATACATTTTAAAAATTCATGAAATTTTATTTTTTGAAAGAATAAAATATTATAATTTATAAATTATTTTCCGAATCGATAAACTTATCATAGCTTCATTGATCTTGTCTTTGAACGACTACAGGGCCATGTGTTGATCAAGTAATGGTACATCACAACTTTTGGTGAGCGACTATGGGTACACTCAAGGACCTTATTTAAAAAATTAATAATAATTAATTAACAACATTATTCTTCAAATTACAATTTTATTCTAATACTCGAAACTTCAAAAAATAACTGTAAAAAAAAAATATGGTTTTTTATTTCATTTATTAATTTATATTGAGTGATTTAATCTCACTCCAATGTAAGTCAGCGCGTATAGGGGCTTAATTTTACCTTACTCTAAAATCAGTCTACGAGAAATTACTATATCACTTGAAAAATATACTTATCTGTTTATGAATTTTTCATATAAATCATTAGCGTTTCAAGATTATAACTATCTAAATTTAGTAATTATTCTCATATTTTTGTAGTAAAATTTACTATATTTTTAACTTCCCGCTAAGAAAATTGCAAATTTTCAGAAAAAAGGATGTTATCGGTTTCGGTCCGATTTTCGAAAATCGAGTTTTCAGCATATGTCGACGTTTTGAAGTCCTAGGCAGCTATTCTGACTATTCCCGGGTGGACGTCCGTGTGTATGTGTGTAAACTTTTTTTGTCCGACGATATCTTTGGAACGAATCAACCGATTTGAACGTACTTGGTGGCAATCAAAAGGGCTCACCAAAACTTAGAATTGATTAGATTTTGGGGTAGATCGGTCATGTACACTGTGAAAAATTTCCATTAAATTTTACTATGGGTGCATTGTAACCCCGGACCATAAGGAAACTGGTACAAAATTTACAAGTATCTCATAGTAAACGTATGCGCATAGGTCCCAATCGTGTCATCTGCGCATACCATTTACTATGGGACACTTGTAAATTTTGTACCAGTTTTCTTATGGTCCGGTGTTATAATACGCTCATAGTAAAATTTGTTGGAAATTTTTCACAGTGTAATTTAAAAGTTATACGAAGAATAAAAATAAAAAAATTTTTGTTGTTTGTTTTTTGCGCATAACTTAGAAACCAGTTGCCCGATTCGCCTCAAAATGTAATCAGTTTTAAGTCTTGTTAAGCCCTTTTGACTGCCACCAAGAACGTTCAAATCGGTTCATTCGTTCCAAAGATATCGTCGGACAAAAATTATAATTTTTCAGTGAAAGTATGTTTTACCGGCCTAACAAATTTTTGAGCTCGAAGAGCTCAAAAATTCACAAGTAATAATGTTTCCAAGCTCTCTGAGCTCGGAAACAGAAGGAAGTTTTGGGGCTGGCCCGCAGAGTCAGGCGGTTTTCAGATTTTTTTCTCCGAGTATTCATGGTGCTGGAAGTCCTAATCATCGCATTTTTTCTATCTCCTTCATTGCATCTTTATTACATGGTGTTTGTTTATCTGTCATCCAGTTATGAGCTATATTTAAGAATGTAACTCATCTAGAAGTTACTTTTAAATTTATTATAAAATTTTTACCGAGCAGACAAACAAACGAATATGAATTTTTTATTCAATTTTTATTTTATTTTTTTCTTCCACCTACTGTTTCTCCTTCTTCTTTTCTTTGGTTTTCTTTAACTTCCCGCTAAGAAAATTATCAATTTTCAAAAATTCGGAAAGTTATTGGTTTCACCCCGATTTTCGAAAATTGAGTTTTCATCAGATGTTGACGTTTTGAGGTCTTAGGAAGCTATTCTGACTATTTTCAGAAAGATGCCCGAGTGTCTGTATGTATGTATATGTGTGTGTGTGCGTGTGTGCATGTATATGGATGTAAACTCTTACTCGTTTTAATGAACAGACCGATGAAAATGTTTGAGGTGGCAATCAAAAGAGTTTGTTGGCCGTCAACTTTTCTGAAAATTTAAAATCGATCGATCAAATAGACTCTAAGATATGGAAGAAAAACAAAAAAAAATTTGTTCTCAGTTTTTTTCAAATTTTTTATGAAATTGCTCGATCGATCAATTCCAAAATCTAATCAGCACAAGAATTGAATAAAACGCGTCGATTGCCACCTCAACCATCTCAATCGGTTTATTCGTTCGAGAGAAATCGATCGAGAAAGAAATAGTGAAAAACGTTTTTCTTCGATTATCTTTAAAGCGACTCATCCGACCAATTCCAAAATTCGATCAGCTCTAGAACTTAAGAGAACGCGTCGATTGCCGCCTCAACCATCTCAATCGGTTAATTCGTTCGTAAGATATCGTGGGAGAAAGAAATGCTAAAAAACGGTTTTTTCCGAAAACAATGGTATACAATAGTATTTCCGAGCTCGAAAATGTATTCACAACAATGTTTTCGAACTCCTTGAGCTCGAAAACAGCGGGAAGTTTTAGGGTTGGCCCGCAGGGTCAACCGATAGACAGATTTTTTATTGATTTTCCTGCATTGTCGTCTAATTTTGAGCTATGTTTCAGATTTCATGTCTCTAGCTCATCGGGAAGATAGTTTAAAATCAATTAGAAAATTTTACCCGAAAAGACGTACACGAAAGCGAGTTAATAAAACGTGGTAAAAAATGGCATGCTGTTACTCTTGTAATCGCAATAAAAATGTACTCAGTAACTAGACTAAAAATCTGAATGATTTTAGATAAATGTTATCAAAAATGTATGAAAGAAAATGAAATCTTTCCATAAGGTTTTCTGTGAAAAGTAATTTATTGTTAGATTTATCATTCATGAATAATTATCCTAATATAATATGTCAATGTAGTTATAACCGCATGTATATTTGATTTGTTAATTACAAAAACGAAATCAGTTTTTTCTCAATATAACGTTTTTACAGCTTTCTGAACTTAAAAACTTTTTTTTTTACTGTAACTTTGTAATATAGAAACATCTTTTTTCTTAAGGATTTAGATGTATAAATATAACGATAAGATAATGCCATGTAAATAGAAATATTTTTTAAAAATAATATGAAAACAATTTTTTGACAAAAGTAATTTTTTCTTTTTTTGGTTGTTTTTTGTTAAAACAATGACGGAGTTGTAATCAAATAAGTCTCTTAAAGTAAAAGCTGTTAAACAAAACACCTCGATAAAGAAGACGTTATGTGGCGCGTTAATATTTTAAAGATTTTATTTTTTTTAAATGAATATTTTATATATACCGTTAGAATGATAAATTAATAAATAAAAAAGGAAAAACAAACAAATTAGATTTAGGCATTTCCAGTCTTAGCCCAAGTCAATAATATTCATCAATTACTCTATAATATACACAATAATTTAAAATAATCTAGACCAATAATAAGACACAAAAAAATTAAAAATAAAATTAAATCATTAAACAAATGAGATAAAGCTGAACATCATAAAAATTATCTAAAATGAATTTAAAATGAAATAACAGTTTCTATACAAGTCAATAAATCAATAAAAAAATACTTCAATGAAATGTTTAAAATTATATAAATTTATGTATGTATAATTAATTGTAAGATATGACTTTAAGAATAAATTAAAAATATTAGCCGTAGCAAAAAAAAAAAAAAAAAAATTTTTAAATAATGCTCATGGAGCGTCGATAGCGTTTTCTGCTATTAGTTGAAACAACTGGTCCAGAAAGCGGTGTTAGTGGTGTTACAGGAGTCAGTGGAGTTAAAGGTGTTTCAGCCGTTTGGGCCGAAGAGGGGGGCCTGAGCTACCATATATAATTTTCAGTCTGTGGTGCTCTCATTACGCCTACACCACCTCCGAGTCGCCTGTAATTCATACAACCACACAATCTCCACTGATTTTGTTCAGGATCGTAAACTTCAATAGTTTTTAAATAGGCAGTACCATCAAACCCCCCAACGGCATAAAGTTGACCGTTGACAACTGCTAGCCCAACCTTAAAATTAGTTATCAATTAGTATACCATAATTTAAAAATAAATAATTACTAAAAATCATACTGATTAGCCTTACTCCACTTCGTCTAGATGTCATGGCGACGATTGGACTCCAAGAATTCGTATGTGGGTTGTATCTTTCAGCACTTGATAATTCCATGCAATCATCTCTTCCACCCACAGCATAAATAAGATTATTAAATACAGCACAGCCTAAATGTTTTCGCCTTGTAGACATTGGTGAAACTTGTGACCATTTATTTTGTCTTGGATCATATCTTTCCACAGTATTTAACGGCGATTGTCCATCTGATCCACCAATAGCATAGAGATAACCGCCAAGTACAGCGACAGCTACTCCAAGTCGGCGAGTTGTCATTGGTGATACTTTGAACCATTTATTTTCCTTAGGATCATACCTTTCAACATGATTCAAACATTGTACCCCATCCTGGCCTCCAACGGCATAAAGAAAACCATCAAGAACTGCAACACCAACGCTAGTTCTACAAGACGTTGTTGGCGCTACATCACAAGACCATTGATTTGTTTGAGGGTCATATCTTTCTATACTATTTAAATAACTTTGACCGTCATGCCCACCAACTGCATATAACAAATCATTTAAAACTGCAACACCAACGCCACATCTTCGTTTACTCATCGGTGCTACCATTTTCCAATCTGCAGTATTTGGATCAAAACGTTCAACTGAAGCTATTGCATCACCAGAACACCAACCACCTACGGCAAATAAAACTTCACCTCTTCTTGTTGGTTTTCGAGGACGTGTTCTTGGACCCTGCATTAATGGTCGTTCTTGTGGAAGTAAAAGATAATTTTTAGCCTCATCTACGAGATCTCGGCATGCATCATCCGATCGGACAAGTAAATCAGATCCAACTGTACCCACTAAGAATTTAGGACTTAGTAATGGTAATCTTACATGTTGAAGTACTTGAGCTAAATGTTGACGTCTTTCAGTTACATTATACTTTACCCAATTCATTACAGCACTAAAAACTTGTTCTTCTGTCCTCACATTTAGTTCATCAGATGATACTATATCTACCAACTGGCCAACTGGTAAAAGAAGGAACTCTTCACTTTCCATAACTTCTTGAAAGTTATGTTGAGTAAATTTATCAGCGATTCTCAGCAATTCACGACATGAATGAGTATCAGCAAATGCCCGGATTCCTAAACAATTTGATGGATCTAGTTGTCGCTTTAAAAATTCACAACAAATATCTTGGATTTCAGCGAGCTGAAGAAGACAAGCAGCTGGAAGCAGTGTTTGAACATTGGCTTCTTCAACAATTATATGAGACGTGTAACAGAAATCTATAAGTAACTCCATAGCAACTTCGTCAATATCTCTTATTGTAACTTCTGTTTGTCGAGACTCTGCTAGTTCCCCAGTGAACATAGCCCTGTTAAAAAATAGAAAACTGTTAAAACACAAATAATTAAATCTCCATTATAACTAAAACTACACAATCCTAATTTATTTTAATGAAGTAATTTATATAATGACACATTTATAAGCTTGAATAATAGTTTAAACTTAATATCTAATAATTGATAACATCATTGCTCAAGTTATTATAAATATATACATATATATTGGTCATTAATGCTATATGATTTATTTAACTTATATTATTTAATAAAGTATTAAAAAAAATTCATATGATATAACATGGACAGTGGGTGATCCACAAAAACCGACTTTTTTTTTGTTTTCGAGTCTCATATGAAAATTTGTTAATTTAAGATATTTTCAGAACCCTCTCCAAAAATCAGCTTAATAAAAATTTTTCAGGAAGTCGCTCACGAATTTTAAAAATTCCAAAAATGATTGAAATTCGGATTGTTTTTCCCTAATTTTTTTCTTTCTCGCGGCAGCAATAGTTAATATTCGTAAAATAATGAAAAAGCTGAAAATTTTAGCCCAAAATTTAAAGAATCAAACGTCACTCGAGAATTTTAAATGCTTCCGAGTGCTGTTTTTGAGAAGTTTTCGAGCGACACAAATACTAATATTAAAGCATTTCAATTTTTTCATCATTGATTGATATCATAACGAATAAAAATAAAACCCGAAACATAGAAAAAATCAGTTACTTACATACTTTTTATTTTTTTATTCAATTTAGGTTTTTTTTGTTATTCAAATCTTACCCAATTTTATTGTTTAAGACTGTCGAGTATATTTTCGGTTGTGCAAAAGTTATATTTTAATGAAATGATAATCATTGAGTTATAAAAGAATACAAAAATTAATTCCAAGTATTAGCTACCTATTATGAGCTAATATTGAAAATTCTTGGGCGGCGTTTAAAGATCCATATTTTGAGTTAAAATTTTCAGCATGGCATTGATTTTACAAGTAGAAAATATTTCTGCTACAAGAAAAAAAAACGAATTTCAATCATTTTTGAAATCTGAATTCCTAGAGCAACCCCTTAAAAATTGTTAGTCGAGGTAATTTTTGGAGTGGGTCTTGTGAAACATGTGAAATCAACAAATTTTCATAAGACTAGAAAACAAAAAAAAGTCGGTTTTTTTGGGTCACCCAAATCGACAGTTACTTTACTATAAAAAATTTATGCAATAAATGAATATATGAGCAAAAGTTAATTTATGTTTTTATTACCTAAAATAAGGACTACATGCTGACAAAATTACTCGATGAGCAAATATTTTTCTGGCACCAACGTTGAGTACAACATCACAGAGTTCTCGGTGGCGTCTTAATACATTCAATTCTGTTAAGGTAGCACGAGGATGCTTCTCGGAAGTATGACTCAGGCGTGCCGGCGATGGAGCTCGTTCAACAACCATTTCACCCATCCTCTGTGAGGATGCTTGGGCAGCCACGTTTCCCGAGGCTCCTCGGCTACCTCCAGCTAGTTGTAGGCGCGACGGGGGTGACGCCCAACCCCACACTGAGTCAATCTGCAAAACCATTCACCAAGACCGAGCAAGTCGGTCTTGCTGTTTTTGTTTCCACCTTGATTTGATTACTTTCAATCACCACCAACTTTCTTCTTATTTTTTTTTGTTCCTATTTATGAAAATATTTAGAATTATAAATATTTAATTGGTTGAATTTATAAAAATTCTATGAACTATGTGTAATTTTACTATGTAAATAATAGTTTTATTGACATGGTGTAAAAAAAAAAATTTTAATTAATTGAGGTTTTAAAAACAAGAATGAAAGTATCATAAATCCAAATCAATAATTATGAGCGATTAATAGTTTCTTTATATTAAAAAAAGCTATTACTTTTCTTGATGTTTAATTAGATCCACAGCTATTTTGGCACTCTTTTTATAAAAAAAATCGGAATATTCAATTTGTATTTTACATTTACATAATGATAATTATCCACGATCGATTACACATACCTATATTGTGCAGTATAAACGCTATTGATTACAATTTCATAAATAAAATAATCATTTTGACAACTATTTCATTTGTATAGATCGAAAGTTAACTAACCAATACAACTCAAAACTATATAATCATGGATTGTATAGTACACTGGTATACCTATAGGTATATGTATACATGTATATACTTACGTGACCGTAAAAGATCCTAAAAACATTAGTATGGACCCGAACGTTTGACTTTTCACTACTGACCGAGAATAGAAGGCGAAACAAGCCGAAGTACGTTCGGTTACTTTGCTGGCCGGATTATTTAGTAGATGTTTACTACTATGCACTTCTCTGAAGATGGCGCCAACAAGTCAGTTTTTGGTTGCAAAAGTTGGCAATTATAAGTTGACGGAAAGTTGTCTTCAATTTTCTCAGAAGCCTGCTCTCGTATTGCGGCTCTTCCCTGGCGTCAATTTTCTCAGAAAGTTAGCGGTAACTTGTAGCCAAATGTTGAGAAAGCTAGAGTTGTCGACAACTCATCAGGGTGTATTCAAAGACATCTTCACTCAAATGTATCTACAGGTGGTAAGAACTGTCGATAAAGAAGAAATACGCTAAAAGATTAATGTTAATTTGAATGTAATAAATTTATATATAAAAATTAAAAGAGTGTTTAGTTATTTAAAAAAAATTTTTGGACTTTTCATTGCAATAAAAAAAATTATGATGAAATTATTTTCAATTTTCGAAATTAATTTTTATAAAATACATTAATGAAGCTGTCCGAGCTTAAAGATAGGACGAAATATTAGGTGTCGCTCACAGGTTGGTCGTTTTTCAGATTATCTATGTTTTCTTTAGATTAAAATTAATTAATTTGAGTGTATTTATATTCATTCATTATTTAAATTTTTCTTTGTTTTATTTCTGAAAAAATTTACAATTTTAGTTGTTATGAGCTTAAAATTTTATTCTTTTATATTATCAGAAATTTGATTACTAATTATTTTATCATTTATTGTTTATTAATTATTTTGGATCTTAATGAAATAAATTTTAATTTTTTATTTTTTGTTAACTTTAAAAATTTTTTTTATTATTATTAAAATGAAATCAAATGTGTCACATTACCAAGAGCTGTAAACCCGAGGCCGCTAGTTCGGAAAAAGTTACCAAAGGTAATAATGATTTTATTTTATCTACACTAATTACGTATCAACTAATTTCTTAAATAAATAAATTAAAATTTTTTAGCTGATCACAATAGAAAAAATGGAAAGCAGTAAATAGTAAAAAAAAATTAAGACATTTATAAGCCATGGCATTTATTTTATAGATGACATACAATTGAAAAAAAAAAAAAAAAAAAAACAATATTGTTGTTAATGTTTTCTCGATAATTAAAAATTAGAAGAAACAAATTTTTTCACATTTTTTTTTTTTACTCGATGCAATGAAATATGTAAAATAATAATATTATTGTTATTTTTTTTACTTGATACTCATTATTTAATACTCATTATCGTCCTTGAAACAATTTATCGATGATTAATGGCAATGACTCGTATTTAGTTGAATACATCCGTAAGTGGAAAATAATAATAATAATTAAAATATTTACTCAATTTTATTGAGCATTCTCAGTCAGTGCCCCCCCCCCCTCTCCACTTTTTAAAAATATTAAATGACTTTGAACTGTCATAATAGTATTAAAATTTAATTAATTAATTTGAAAAAAATTAAAGCATTTATTGAAAAAAGGATAACGCAGTTACAATTTTGCTGACCCTGGTGGAAATTTTTCGTACTTCTGTCTGAAAAAGTCTTTAGAACTTTGAAAAAGTCTTTAAAGCTCTAGAACTGATGGGAATTTTTCAGACAAAAGTCCGAAAAATTTCCACCAGGGGAGATATAGATTTTTAAAGAAATTATTCATGAGTAATAAAAAAAAAAAGAAAATAATTACAGAAAATTTACTCACTTCAAGGACGAAACTTTGACTTTCGTCCTTGAATCATCGCGGAGGATGAGGACAGATGTGGGCAACTGCGGGCAACCGCGGACAAATGCGAGCAGATGCGGGCACAGTTGTTATCAATTAAAAATTAAACAGAATTTGGTAAATAAAGTGTAGGCTAAGAAATTTGACATTCGAACTTATAATGTTGACATCAAGATTTTACTGATATTTATTTTCCAAGTTTCGTTTAACTCCTAATTGATGTCAATATACAACTATTAATAATTTTTTTAACGAAGTATGTATCGGCGAAATTGTAACTGCGTAGCTCTTTTTAAAAATTAATGCTTTTAATTTTTTCTAATTAACTATTAAAATTTTTATACGGTCATTACAATTGAAAGTCATTGAATGTTTTACAAAAGCAGGGGGCACTGTCTGAGTATGGCTATAAAATCGAATTCAAATAATTGAATAAACAAAAGTAAAACAAACGATAAATAAAAATTATAATAATAATAATATTAACTATTGATAGATAAAATGATAAAATAATTATTATTAATCTTTTCGATTTTAGGATACAATTTATTGTATGCGTTATAATGTTTACTAACGGAAGAAAAAAAAATCAATTTAATGGACATGTACTCAATGCTACAATTAGATGTAGTACTAAATTACATATTTAACGCCATATTATTGTGATAATTAATTATTAAGATTAAACAAAAAATATGTTGAGATCATGAGGAAAAGATAAATTCCGGATAGTTCTTGTCGTGCATTAATGTATTGAATATACGACGATAATAATAAATATAATAATAACTTTAATTGATGCATGCAATTTTTTTAAATTTATTGATGGTTAATGTAGTAACTTTCTTTAATTAAACCTTATTTTAATTTCGGCATTGTAACATAGCATGATAGAGAACAAAGTAAAGTTTGTGCCACAAGTTGTCCTTGTTTTATAATTAATATATATAAGTACATATTTCTAGATTATATCAATTAGAATCAGTTCTTACTATTCTTTTATTGGTGTGACGCGTTTTGGTCCCAAAACATTTCATCCCCGACAACTCATCCCCGACAATTCATCCCCGCGACAGTTCATTTCCTGACAACTCATCCCCGACGATTCATCCCAGTGATAATTCATACCTGCGACAGTTCATCCTTTGACAACTCATTTTCAAAAATTCTTTACCAACAATCCATCTCTTAATTTCAATATTCTTATTAAAAATCGAGAAAATTTCTCATGAAATTCAATTAAAAAAAAAAAAAAAGTTTAATTACAAAACAAAAAAATTGCCCTCCCTGTTTAGAAAATCTCATAGAATCCAATAGATTCTCATGAATTCCTATAGGGATTTTATAAGAATGAATGAGTTCTACACAGAAAAAAAGGATATCTTAGCGTAAGAAATTTTTTCTTGCCGCAAGAATATTTTTTGCAATTTTGAATGAAAACGAAAATTTTCTTGGTTCAAGAGCAAAATTTTCTTAAATTTAGTCATCTTGGCATAATATTTTTTTCTTATTCAACCAATATAATATATGTTTCTTGAAGTAAAAAATATTTTCTTAAAGTGAGAAAAATAAATATTTTGCCCCAATATATAATCAATTGTCCGAAAAGTAAAATATTCTTTCTTGAAGAATAATTTATTTTGAATCGAGATGATTTGTGACTCGAGTCAAGAATTAAAAGTACTCGATTCAATGGTAAGAAATATCTTGGCTTAAGTATTTGTTGTGTTGCAGCAAGTAAGCGTAGACGTTTGAACCAACAGCAACTGCGCTTACGGCTCAACGCAAAAATTCTCTTGGGAAAGCTAACTGTACTATGCTCAAGTGGCGGTAGTTTAGACTCTACATTGTACAGTGTGCTAACTAGATATGGGTAAAGTGAACGAATATTCAGGAAATGGTCGGGTAGCATAACTGGTAAAGCTCTCGCGTGATGCTGAATCGGTCTAGGTTCGATTCCTACCACGAGCAAACAATTTATTTTTCTCAATTCGTTCATAAGCAATTTAATCGAAAGAGTTTATTCCTTATCCTCTCTACTGCTGTATTGCGGTGTTCTAAAGATATGCATACACTTTCCTGCTTAACAATATTTAATATTTCTATTAGGTTAGATTCACTGAAAAATATAGGTCGATATATTTTTTTAAGTAGAGTCATTTATTTTCTTGAATCGAGACTAGACTTTTTTTAAGTCAAGAAAAAAAAGCATCAATGGGAGAATTTTATGTCTTCCGTTAAGTAAATATTTGCATGATTCAAAAAAAGTTATTTTATTAAGCTAATATTATAATTTATTTAAATCAAAATTAAAATTTTCTCATTACAATAGACCGTTGTCTTGAGTCGATAATGTAGTTTTCTCAAACTGAGAGTAAATGTTCTTCTGTCACGCAAAAAAAGTTCTTGGTTTGAGATGTTGATCTATATTGTGACAATTTACTATACTCACCGACCAAGACAGAAAAGTATCTTGTTTTGATAGTTTTTTTTACTTGGTTAGAAACAAAATATATTTGACTTGAAATAAATATTCTTAAACCAAGATTATTGAACTTGAATTAAAATTTAATTATTCTTGATACAATATTTTTATAATATTAGTCGAAGAAAATGTTCTCGGATTAAAAAAACCCAATTACTCAGCCCAAGAATAAAAAAATAAAGGCGAAAATTATCTTGGGCCAAGTCAACCTTTTTTTCTGTGTATGAGAAATGCTATAGTTAAGTATAGGGCCTTATACATACAGCTATAAGAATCTATTGGATTTTTTAAGCAGGGCTGGGGCCTACTGCAATTTTTCATATTTTGTTATGTGCGGGTATATTTTTTTAATTGCACACACACAAAATTCGTGAAAAAAGAGCGCTATGTTTTACATTTTTTTGTGTGTGGGTATATTTCTGCAGTTATACGCGTACTAACTTGAGGTTTAATTATAATTTATTTTTATGAGTTATTAGTTTTTTCATTAGTCAAATATTTATTAAAATTTATTAAAATTATATTGATAAACTGTTTATAATTAAAAAAATTTATAGTTGTTTTATTGCATTTAATATTTTTATTGAAGTATCAATTGTCCAACAGATAAAATATCGGGTATAGTTTGTCTAAGTGTAAGTTGTCATTGTCATGAATCGTCGCGGGGATGAATTGTCGGGGATGAATTGTCGGGGATGAGTTGTCGGGGATGAATTGTTTTGGGACCAAAACGCAGTGAACCTCTTTTATTATTGTTACTAGTATAATAATTTATAACATTTTTTATCCCAAACAAAAAAAATCCTATCCAAAAGTCCTCATAGAATCCAGTCAAATTCAAGAAAACTGCATAGGAAGCAATACAAACCTATTGGTTTCTATGTAGTTTTTGACTCATTTCATTGGATTCTATGGGGACTTCTTGATAGGGAATCTAACAACGAAAATAAATTAAATTACTACTTGGACTCCTGCATATGATGCACTTGAATCTACAGTTTTCGCGATGAGCGTTGTTTCTTCTTGTTTACACTTCCAATTTATGTTTGCACTCTAAACAAATGCATTTATGTCCACATGGACAAAATGCAACTTTTGGAAGGTTGTTGTGGTATGCACTGCAAGGTACTTGTCCATCCGCCGCTTCATTGTCATCAAAAACCATCCGTCTGGTAGACTCATGAATCCACGCAGCGTCGGTGGGCTCCATCAGAATAATTTTGTTAGCTGTGAAAGATAAAGATACATTTTGTATTTATATGAACTGTATATATTGGGGTATTTAAAAAAAAACACTTTTCTTATGGTCTCAAACTTTAGTCTTAGGTATAACAATAATCGTCCTCTCTAAACATGAATAAGTGAAATAGGTGAATATTCACTAATGCTGAGTGCCAGTTGAACCACTTTTTACAATAAGTGGTTTGGTTTGCACTTGAAATTAGTGAATATTCATCTATTTCACTTTTTCATGTTTACAGAGTCCCAAAAGAGCAGCTCAAAATCTCCATTTTAATTTGTATAACTTCATATTTTTGTTATATTAAATAGTTTTTTGATAGAAATTTATGTTTTTCATCTGAGCTAATGCTATCTGTAAATTTTTATTATGAACACATGAGAGAAATTTTCGTTACTTTCAAAGCAAATGACATCACCCGCAGTCTGAAATCGTGTTTTATCCTGAGTCACACACTATATTTTTCATGATTACCTGTATCGGAACTTCAAGATTCAGTGTCAGCAGCCAGTAAGAAACAAGTTAATTTCAAGCCGATGATGCCTAGAACTGTTAGAGAATGAGAAATATGTGATTTACAGTCACTTATTAAATAGTAAATAATACAATAATATTATTTTCACTCATGTTTTAGTAATTTTATTTGGTTAATTAAAACTGTCACTTAAAAAATGAAATGAGTAAACTGAAGTGACAAGTAAACAAATGAGAGTAATAGGGCTGCAAATGAACATTAAATATATCTAGCACAGGGCAGAAACAATTGTGTTTCTTCCCAAGGGAAGAAACACGCATGTTTCTGCCCGCTGTGAAGGGATTTGTGAATTACGAATTCGCTAGCAGTTGTTTGCAGCATCGGCTTGAAATTAGCTTGTTTCAACGAGCTGTAGAGACACTGAAACTTCAAGTTTCGATGCTGGTATCATGAAAAAAAAAATTGTTAAATATTTTTATGTATAAAAAACAAAAAAAAAAAATTTTTTTACGTAATTCAAATGAGAAAATGAATATTCGTTGAGCTCTTAGCAGGATTGAGCTTTCAAGCTGCTCTTTTGGGAGGATTTCTTTAATACTTAAGACTAACTTTTAAGACCATAAGACTTGAAAAAAAAAAAAAATTGTTTACTTTGAAACACCCTATTATATTAATTGGAATGTGGGAACCGTACTCAAATCAAATCAAACATGTATAACTATTCGATTCTGAATTCGAATCGAATAATTAACAAATTGTTCAATTTTTCGTAACTTTCCGAATTATTCATCTATTTCCTAATTATCCAAAAGTTTTAAAATTATTTTTAATTTTTTACATTTATCGATTCGGACCGAGAAAATTCTGACCAGCTTTCTAATATTCAATTTTCATTTAGAAGAGAGCTTTCCCAGACAGCATTAAAGTCGGAATGACTGCTTTACGACGTCTTTTTGAACGAGTCATCAAGAAGTCTTAGGATGACTTCTTAAAGATGTCATTTTTAAGAACTCTTAATTAAGAGTTCTTGAAGACACCATAAATAAAACGTCAATTTTTTGATGTCTGAATGTATTCTTTTTTAACTTCTTTATGAAGTCACAACTAAGAGCTCCTTAAAGACGTCATGGTAAATTCATAACGAAGTCAGAAAAAAAAACTCTTTAAGAACTCTTTTTAAAGACGTCTTACTAAGTTCGCTAGGTGGCTTATTCGATATCTTGAGAACTTCTTAAAGATGTTGATGAGACGTCCAAATCGTAAATAGGAATTCATTCAGAACTCATTAAGACGTCATTTTGCTATCTGGGTTGTGTTTCAAGTAACCAAACATAGTTTTTCCATTAGTTCGTGCATGAGCTCTACCCATACAAAGTTTGGAAACCGGCCCTTGGATGGCCCATCGCCGGGGAGAGTATGATGATTAACGGCCGGTCATTGCAAATTTTTAATGGCCCATAAACGGCTGAATATATAAATGATAACCCCGGCCGATTAATGGCAGCCGGCAATCAGCCAAGCATGTAAATGAATTTAATTAAAAAAAATTTTTTTTTTTTTTTAACCAAATAGAATTCATGATCATTACCGTTTAAACTATTTAAGTAGGATAAATAATGTGAAAAAAACTCGGTGAAAATTCTGCTGGGCTCTGGGCACGAACTGCCGTCCTTCTGATTACTGGGTCCGAACGATGGCTACTGGACGAAACTGCTAATGTTGAACAGACACTTTTAAATGATCTAGATATTCATTCTACTACAACCACTCGATTTTATAAAATATGAAGAGCAATTTAATGGATATTTTCGATTATTTAGAAAAAAAAAAAAAAAGAATTTCGTACTATTTTATTATAATTACATAATTTTTTAAAATAAAACTTTTCAAATTAAATTGATTATTTATCAAGAACCTAGTTGAAATATCTTGCTCTACCACCATTATTAAAAATGACATTTATTATAAAAATGTATGTATTATTTTTTTATTAAATTAATTTTTATAAATAAAGTTATAAAATTGCGGTTGTTGGTTGCAAATAATAACGAACTAAAAAATAATTTAATTGTTAGATGTAAATAACTTTAATCGGAAAATTAAAATATATTATTGATTAAAAATTAGTTTAAATCCAAAAAAAAAATAATTATTAATTAAAGAAAACTATAATAATAAGTTATTTGTATAATTAATAATTGACTAGTAGATTTTTTTACTTCACAAAGTCATGAACCACTGATTCACTAACGGTATCCCAACGTTGCGAAACGATAATCGGCCATAAATAGCCATTCATTGGGCAGCCATCGCCAGCGTCGTTTAAAATATTAAACGGCTGCTGGTAATTAACCATGCTTGGGCCATTATTAATTGCCAATGCTTGGCCAAGTGACGGCAGACAGACATCGGCCGATCTACGGCGTTTTTTCCATTAACTGCGACTTTGTATGGGTGTTTACCTCTGACAAGAATTTGGATTATTGGTAAATTTTCAAATAACTCGAAAATTTTCTTTCGAACGAGTTAAAATTGTAATATTTTTTTCAATAATTCAAAATTTTTCAGAGGTAAATAGAGAAGAGAGGTGTATAAATATAAACTCTCGCGGTATTGAATCACCCTGGAAACACGGTGGAATCACGGTGGATCCACGGCGGTTACACGGTGGGTTTTTATCATGTTATCACCATGATTTCACGGTGGTTACACGGTGTATATGAGAAAATGATTCTGTCATTAATAATTGAATTTTATGAGAATATAATAAAATTCATCACATTCCCGTTTGTATGTTCAATGACTTGTTGTCTCATGTAAGTTACGGTATTTACGGATATAAACATATTAGTCTAGTCACCAAGTGTCTTTTTGACAAAAATCTGTCCAAGACCACCGAAAATTATGATTGAGGTCTGATTTGATTTGAAATAGCATCTATAAAAAAAAATTAAAGTGGAAATTTGGGCCTGGCAAAAATTGTAAGTCATTAACAATTTAGTAAAAAAAAAAAAAGAAAAAAAAAGAAAAAGTGGTTTGGTTTTTTACAAATAGTTCAACAACTATTTACGATATCCAAAATCTGTAAAAAGATCATCAAAGAGCAGGGAATTTCCAAAAAAAGTCCTGTCTCCCCGAACTGTACCCAACAATATTTATAATTTTAATTTAGCGGTGAAAATGGGACTAAAAACGGGTAGCAGCGCATGCACGCGCGTTAATAGAATCAATAGCATAATCGAAAAAAATTATTTTAACCGATTAAATATAAATATTAAGAAATAAAAAACATTTGGTTCTTTCTAAACACATGGATTAATAATAATCCACCGGAAAAGAAAAATTACCTCAATTTTTCAATTAACTATGCTTCTGTTATTTAGTTCATTTTTACTCGTTCAAAGTTTATATAAAAACCCTGATTATTTCTAAACTAAGAATCCAGGATTTTTTTTACTTCGTAGAGCTGTTCTTGAAAGGGTTTACCCTGACGGTTTTAAATCAGCTTGGAATCAGCCTGGAAACACCCTGGGAGTGGAAACACGGTGGAATCACGGTGGATCCAGGGTGGTTACAGGGTGGGTTTGTGCCATTTTATCACCGTGTATACACGGTGGTTACATGGTGTTTCCACGGTGGTAACACGGTGTACCCACCCTGATTCCACGATGTATTCACCGAGATTCCACAGTGTATCCACGGTGATTACGCGGTGTACGTGGAATCACGGTGGGTACACCGTATAACCACCGTGAAATCACGGTGGGTAGACCGTGTAATTATCGTAGAATCACGGTGAATACACCGTGTAATCACCGTGGAATCACGGTGATAAAATGACAAAAAACCCACCGTGTAACCGCCGTGGATCCACCGTGATTCCATCGTGTTTCCGGGGTGTTTCCAGGGTGAATCAAAACCGCGAGGGTAGAGAAAATCGCCGTTGGAAAAATTAAAAAATTTCGATTTTTCACTTTTTTATTTACGATCTAAGGAATTGAAAAATTAAAAATGTAAATAAAGCAATCAAGGAATTTTATTTTTTTGATTATTTTGTTTTTTTATTGCTAAAAGCTACTTAACAATAATTTTAAAAAAATTTTTACTTACATCGTTCAAATAATTATTATAAACAAATGCATTGTTAATAAGATTTAAAAAAATGTTTTTTTGGGAATAAGATGCTTGATGAAAATAATGATTTTTAAGAAAAAAATCGTCCCTTAAAAAAATTTTTTTATTGCTAAAAAGCGCATTTGCTAATGAACGATTTTTTTTGTTGCTTAGTATTAATATTAATGAACTATTTTTTTTTAAATCATGATTTATCATGTTCTCTTGTTTTATAAAAAAATAATTTTTTAATAATTTTTCATTTGTTTATTAAACAAACAATTTGTTGTAAACAAATGAATTTTTACGCTATATTTTTTTTAAATACTAAAAAAAATACTAAAAACTACCATGTGTTTTTTTTTTATCGGAAAACATTTTAGGAATATTCGAGTCGAATTTTATCTGTTTTTTCTTGTAATTTAATCAATTTAATAAAGTTTAAAACTGACATTTTTCAAGATTATGAAAAAAGAAAAGAAACAATTGAGTAACTTTCTTAAAAAAAACGCATTAAATGAATTTAAAACTATTAAAAAAAAATAAAGAGAACATCATATTATCAAAATTTCAATAATAAATAAAAATAATTTTTTTTAAGCTTAGTCTTGGCCATATATAGTACTGGATAGCTTTAAGTAAAAGAATAAATTTCGATTTCCAAATGCATGTGGTGGCCGAGCGGGCTAAAGCACTTGACTTTAAACTGTTTTCAGAGCTTCAATCGAAGGGTCGTCAGTTCGAGTCCCATCACATGTTGGAAAATAATTAAAGATTTCTTCTTTACCGAAGTTGAAAAATAATATACAGTAGACTCTGGTTATAAGTTATATTTCTGTCTATACTCTTACTTACAGGAAAAAATAAAATTAATGTGAGAGTGAGTACAGCGTCCGATGTAACTTATAACCAGAGTCTACTGTATAACTCTCAGTGGGTTAAAATGAGTTGTCAACTATTAATTAAATTACTTTTTTAAACAAAGAAATAAATGATTTTGTTTTCTTATTCAATTCAACTAAAAATAATTTAAAAATTTAAATTACTCCAAATAATTTTTAATTATCTTAGGAAACAGAAATATACGATATTTCTCTCATTTTTTTATTATTATCTCATAGAACCCCATAAGTATGTCGCCTACGAATCAACGTAAAAATAATAAAACTATTTTCTCATTCATTCTTATACAGCGGTAAGAGTGGTATAAACTTGTACCCATAGAATCTTATAAGAAATTGACGCATTGCAAATTATTATCTCATAGATTCCCATAAGAATGTCGCTTACGAATTCACGTGAAAAAATGAAACTATTTTCCCATTCATTCTTTTACATCAAGAAGAAACAAGACGTCTACATTTCCAATTGATTCTTTTACGAAATGTATAAGTACGACGCATCTTAATCATTCCGATAAAAATGTGAACATGTACAACAAATTTTATATAAGAATGAATGAGACATAAGTTGAAGGATTTGGTAAGTTTCTATCGGATTATGCTCGGGTTTGAATATTCTCATAGGTGCTAATATGAAGTATCATTTTTCGATGGGACACTTTACCGATTCATTCTCATAAAATTTTTTTTATGAGAATCTATCGGATTTTTTAAGCAGGGTGATTTACTAAAAAACCAAAAAAAGTCATTTTTTTGTACTTGAGATTATGATATTATGTGTCTTCGCTGTCCACTCCAAAATTGTCACTACCATACCTAAGGATGTAGCTAAGTATCTACTATATGACCAGAAAAATAGGCACTTGTGACTCTGTCAAATAACAGAGGAGTCATAAGCAAATGGGTTTTTTTCAAACTACAGCACTAATGAGAAAAGTCGACAAAAAGACGTTACTGCCAATCAACAGCATTTTTTCTGAAACGAATTTCCATCGTATTGATTTGTTGATAACGTTCGCTAACAAAAAAAGAAGGTCTCTTTGGACGATACGACCAAAATTTGATTCAGAAAAAATGGTGTCGATCCGGACTCTAAAAAAATCCATTGGTTCATAACTTTAGTTACCAAACAAAAAAAAAAAAAAACGGTCTTTGAACGACACGATAGAAATTTGTTTCGGAAAAAATGCTGACGATTGTTGGTATCTAAATTGCGTCAATGTTTTTTTTTTATTTTCTTTGATTTTGAGTGTAAAAGACTTAAGAGAAAAATTTGTTGGGAGAATAAATATGTAGAAGAGGAGAAATTCACCGGAGCTAAGCAGCAGCGGAAGTAGTTCATTGCTCGCCACTAGATGGCACTCAACTTCTCGTGCTGTTTCTGGTTAGATGGGCTTTCTCCCACTACTTGGTTGGCTAATGCGCATGCTCAGTAATGACTTACCTATAAAAAAATGGTGGGAGAAAAGCCCATTTTAATGCAGACTTAACTATATAGTATAGCTATGCGGCCATATTTATCATTTCTTCGTGAAACTCGCTAGCGTTCATATCACAACAGGGTTGCCAGATTGGGGGATTTTCTGGCAATTTTGGAGAAAGAAATTATTCTAGGGGAACATTTGGGGAAATGAAATTCGTGGGGGAATACTTGGGGATTATATTTTTTTACAATTTGATTTTGGAGAGTTGCTATTCTTTATTATTATTTTTTTTTAATTGTTTTTTTATTTTTTTTCGTTATTTCCATAGATATCGTAATTAACATATGATAAATTTTGAAAAGCATGTTGTCGTAATGCTGATCTTGACTGTGAGTCGATAGAAGAGCCATCTTATAGATTTATTGTAATGACTCGAGATAGCGCTTCGTACGCTTTTTATCTTTTTTTTTTTTTTTTCTATTCAAAAAAACTAAAATATCTAACGATTTTTCAAGTCTAACCTACATAAAAATTCTATAAACAATAGCTTTATTAATATTGAGTTTCTTATTATTCTTATTAAAATAAATGATGTCGAAAAATAAAAAATTAAAAAAAAAAAAGAGATGAAAATAGAAACATATTAAATAAAAAGTCTTCTTCCACTGTGACAATACGGTACAGATCAGCTTGGGAAACTATACCACTATTTTCTAATAAGATATCAAATATTTTTTATTTTATTTGATATTACGATTTAATTAAACACATTTTATATCGTTATTTAATGCTAATTTAAATATAAATGTTATTTTTCTACGTAAGTTATTTATTGTATCATAGCTTCCTTTTAGATTATATTTATTATAACAATAACAATAATAATAATAATAATAATAATAATAATAATAATAATAAAAAATCGGTCTGTCGGTTGACCCTGCGGGCCAGCCCCAAAACTTCCCGCCTATTTCGAGCTCCTTGAGCTCAGAAAATTGTTGTAGATACATTTTCTCTTCGAGCTCGAAAATACTTTTGTATGCCTTTGTCGTCGAAAGAAAACGTTTTTTACGATTTTTTTTCAAACGATATCTCTCGAACGAATAAACCGATTAAGACGTTCAAGGCGACAATCGACATGTTTTATTGAGTTCTATAACTGATCAGATTTTTGAATTGATTCATCAAGTCGTTTTTAAAATACTTTCAAAATACTAAAAAAAAAAATTTGGAATTAATCGGGTCAGTCATTTCGAAAATATGTGGAAAAAACCATTATCCACCATTTCTTTCTCCCGCGATATCTCTCGAACAAATCAACCGATTGAGATGTCTAAGGCGGCAATTGGCGCGTTTTATTGAGTTCTAGAGCTGATTAGATTTTGAAGTCGATCGTATGAGTCATTTCTGAGAAATCAATAAAAAACTAAAAAAAAAATTTTTTTTTTTCGTAATTCGCAAATATTTTCGAGTCTATTCGATCAAATAATCTGAAATTTTCAGGAAAGTTGAAGGCCAACAAGCTATTTCGATCGCCACCTCAACCATCCAAATCGAATCATTAGTTCAAAAGTTACAAAGAGTTTACATACATACACACACACACACACACACACACACACATACATACACACACTTATTTTTTCCGGATAAATCAGAATATAACGTACTAAAATGTGCCTATCATACCAACTCATCTTTTTTATGGTTTCTTTCGATCATATAATGTCATCGAACTTGGTTTTTAGTTTAAATCATATTATCAACAAAAAAATCGATAAAACGTAGTTTTTAATATTTTCATCGGATATTTCATATTTTATTGTTTCTGACATGAGTCAAAATTTATTTAAATCTTGATTTTGATCCCCGACATTGATTTCTGCCTCAATACACTTATTTTACTGAACAAAATCCGGAACTAAATTTTAAAAACCGCTTCATTGATGATTTTCGATTCTTAAATTTTCAAACTTCAGCATAACAGGTAACTTGTTAGAGCTTGAAAAGATCATAAAAAAATAATTGCATGTGATAGCATTTTCGAGCTCGAAGAGCTCGAAAATACATCCGCACTGATGTTTTCGAGCTCAAGGAGCTCGAAAGCGGGAAGTTTTGGGGCTGGCCCGCAGGGTCAACCGACAGACCGATTTTTTTTTTTTTAGAGTCTGTGATCGATCCGGACTCATGTCTTATATCAAACCATAATGGTAATTTTATTTTATCTTATGGCAGATGATTTGTAAAATACTATATGCCGAAGTCGTTTGTATATGAATGCATTAATTTTGTTATTAAAAGTTTCAAGTGAATAGCTTTTTTGGACCGATGAAACTTAATTGTTTTTTTTAGAAACTTTTGCAGTTTTCTTTACTCTTCTTTAGTAATTCAATATACCATACAATAAAAAAAAATGTCTTGAGTAATAAACAAAATCATTATAAAAACACTAAAATAGTTTGGGATCCAAATACGAGATCACAATTTGTTACAGGATGGCTTACGCGGTTGGAAGATGATGATAGTAGGGCATTTTGTGAATTGTGTAATTTTTCGTTAGGAGCACATAAAAAAGATTCAACACTTCATGCATAATGTAATAAACACGAGCAAAATTATAATTGTTATCAAAACCAATTAAAAACTAAAAAATTAACAGACGTTTTTGCTTCTGACATCATAATTGAAAGAAAAATAGCAGAGCTTAAAATTGCTGCTTTTATTGTGGAACATTGCTCCGTTTCAGTAGTAGATCATCTGAGTGACTTGATACCAAAGATAGACAAAACATCAACTGTACTCAGTGAAATCAAGCTACATCCTACTAAATGTACAGCATTAATAAGCAATTTGCTTTCACCCTGCATTTCGGAAGACTAAATTACGGACATCGGTGACAATTATTATTCACTGGTTGTTGACGAGAGTACTTCAGTTGATACGAAAAAAATGTTATGTATTATGGTCAGTTATTTTAGTATAAAAACACTCAAGGTGGAAACTGTGTTTTATAGACTGCTGGAGATAGATGCAGGGGATTTGGACACTTTAACAAAAGCTTTTTTGAACCAATTAATCAAAGATGGACTTGATGTTAAAAAATTAATTGATATTGGTGTAGATGGAGCCAATGTAATGGTTGGTGAAAAACATTCATTTTCTCAAATTTTACGAGAATCTATACCACACCTAGTCGTCGTTAAATGTATTTCACATTCTTTGCATCTCGCTGCAGAAAAAGCGTGTGAAGTTTTGCCTTCAGAATTGGAGCACATTGTTAAAGATTGTTACAGCTGGTTTTCATGCAGTACAAAACACCAATTGTAATATGCTTTATTATATGAGACGTTAGCTGGAAGTAAACCGCTCAAAATTGATAAATTGTCAGGGACTCGCTGGTTGGCCCGAATAAGTGCAATTACTAAAATGATTGAGCAGTGGAATGCTTTGGAGCTTCACTTTGCACTTGCAAAAAATAAGGAAAAATGGTCAACTGCTGAGCAGTTATGTACTTTGCTTTCATCAAAAAAAAGAATAAGCTGCATTTATTATTTTTAAAAAACGTACTAAAGCAAATTACTTCTGTCATAAAATGTTTCAAGCTGATAACGTAGATTCTCTAAAACTGTTTAATGAACTGCATAATTTAATGTTTCATTATTTATCGATTTTAATTCCTCCAATTTAATTAAATAAATTGAGAAAGCAAGATTTGTCAACACTTCAAATTCATGATAGCATTATGCACATTAGATCGATTTATTTTGGTTACAATTTTCATCAAGAGTCCGTTGGTGTAAATGACGACGATTTAATGGTAATAAAAACGAAATATATATCATTTTTATGCACATTATATTCAGAAATACGAAAGAGAATTCCAGATAATTTGAAGATATTAGAAAAAAGTTTTTTATTCGCTCCGCAAAGTGCTTCTAGTCAAGTAAGACCGGATACAGAAGAAATTGTCACGTGTTTCAAAGATATCATTGGAAAGAATAATATTGATCAGGTTTTAAATGAGTGGCGAGTATTACCACTTACTAAATGGAAAAATAATGATTCAGCTGGAGAATTTTGGGCTAAAGTTTCTCTATTTAAAAATGCTGTTTCCGAATATGCCTTTTTTAACAAAAGTAAATTGGCAACGACGATTTTAAGTTTACCAATTTCTAATGCTACTGTCGAAAGAGCTTTTTCGATAGTAAATATTATAAAAAATAAATCGAGAAATCGAATGTTGATAAAAACTGCCGATGCATTTATGAGAGTCAAATATTTTTTAAAGGTGAAAAAGTGTACGAACTTCGAGCCAACAACAAGAATGCTAAAGATGTTGTCACGTAGCGATTCAAACGTGAATCGCTGCGCGCGCTTTTCCATCTCGCCATGAATTTGACAACACCTCCTAGCTCAAATCAAGCGCATTTATTTATTATAATTTAATATCATTCAAATATGTATATTATTTTAATAGATTATTTTAGTATGATTTAAATATCGACCGAAGGGAGAGTAAGTTGATATAGTGGGGAAAAAAATCGATATTTTTATCCAGCCACGTGGTGCACTAAATTAATTATTATTTTATTATTTGAAAGAGATAGTACCGATTATGTTTATGTTTATTGATAGGAAATATTATTTAATTTATTATTATGATATAACTCAGGTCGTGTGACAATTTTAAATATTTTATTGTAATTTATAATTTCGGGTCCGAGGTCATGAGAGGGGATTACACGTGAGTGATTACCCTCCCTCGGAAAAATCAAGGAAAGATATAGTCAGAGAGGACCGGGATTTTGTGAAGATAGGACGTGTTGTTGTCCGTGATTATTTTTGAGAAAATTGTTCTGGCCCAGTTGCCGTAATTTGGTAAAATTAAGTAGTTAAAGTTTATTTAATTTGGATAATTGATATTCCGTTATATAAAGTAAAAATATAGTTCATGTGATATTTATTGTCCAAAAGCTCCAGAAGTTAATTGTTATCAACGCCAGTAAGTCAGTTGTATCTTCATTTATTGCATCGGCTATCGCTGGTCCTGCAGTAGAGTTGATCGCGGTATTTGCTTGATAAATAATTGACACTGAGTTATATTGTTATAATAAGTTGAATTCGTTCGGCGTACGTTCCATGTACGTAGCGTCGAGCGAATTCCTTAAAGGATTAGACAAGGATAGCAAGTGTGGCTCCTTTTCTTACACTAGTATTTCATATATTATTTTAAAAGTATAGTTGAGCATTTAATATTATTTCTCTGGGTAAAATTTATTTTCTAATTTAATGGTATGCAACCCAGTGTTGCCACATATATAGAATACCCGCGTCTTTCTCTCCCCAGAGTAAATAATTTAAAATAAAGAGAAAGATTATTATTAATTTATTCGTTTACAATTTATATGTTATATTGAGTTTGAATATTTGTAACTCGTGTTTGGATTTCCCAGTAAATGATTTAATAATATAATTTGAATTGAATGTTATCATTATCATTTGGCTAAATTGAGAATATTATTATTTAATAAAAATTTATTATGAATACTTGGGAATTGTAATCATTTGTTGAGTTTATTTAAATATGTTTTGAATTGAATAATTTAGTAAAAGGAACCCAGTGATAGCCAATATTTATTTGTTTGTTTCCTGTATATATTTAGTAGTAATTATTCCTTATTATTATTTTTTATTCATTATATATTTGTTTGGTTGTCATTCCGCTTGGTGCATACATTCTCGCTCAAGATTTTGTCCCGTGATCTCTCCCCTGATCGTTATTAGTTTTGTCCGTTTTGTAAAAACGGATTGGCGCCCTCGTGCACTAACCCAGCCTGAGGAGCTGGTCCAGGCACATCTTCAGTTTGTTTATAATTATTTATTATTCTTAGTAATAATTATTATTGTTATTTATAATTTTTTTTATACACTTGGGTGACCACATACGACTCCGGGTTTGTTTCACGTCTCCGTCGTGAAAAGAAAAACGGTTTACGTTATAATGTTTAATTTTGAAGAAGTTTACAAGACTGAAGTAACAGAAGAAGGAGCATCCGTAATATTGGATGCTTTTCATTCACTTGGTTAATTGTCTTTTCGAAAGTTTTTATTAAATTTACTTTGTATTTCTTGTAATTTCACCAATTAATACAATTCTACTAAATTACTCGTTTTACAAAATAAATATGTTTTATATTTATTTTCTTCATTTTTTAAATTATTAATTGTAGAAGTTTTTTCTGACTAGTTGATTTCATGATAAAAAAAAATTTAATTTTTATCTAAGATATTCAAATTGGTCTGCCGTATATGCATACGCTTTGCTTTTATGCAAGGTGCATTAGTACAAGGATTTTAAAGTAGAGGCCCTTCCAGTAGATAGACAAGGGAGGTTCTGGATCGATTGGGGCAAGATGGATATGATCTGTTGTACCGACGGACGGTAAATTGACGATTGATGATAAGGTGTCGGCTGTTGGTGTGCTTATCTGGGGCCTTTTTGACATCATTTTGACGCTAATTGTGTTTGTCTGGGACCTTTTTGACATCATTTTGATGATACTTGACGTTATCTGGCAGTCTTTTCACCGTCTGAGCTCATTTTTGAGCTTATTTAGGACTCTTTTGAGCTCATGTCCGCCATTTTGAGCTCGTGTTATGGTAGATGGCGCCTTGTATATATTTGGCGTGGAAAATTTTGAAAAAAATATGTATACAATTTTTAATAATGTACAATTTATGTAAAATCATGTACAATTTATGTAAAATTATGTACAATTTCATTAATGACTAGAATGAGTTTTCGGATTGCCTATCAGGTTACAGGTTCTGGCATCATGCTTGTGCTTAACCCCAGAGCTGACACTAGCGTTGCCTACTCTGATTAATGCAATATGTAAGCGTAAATTGTATGATTTGAAGTTTTATATATTGAATCTGGGGTATGTAAGGGTGCATGTGAGAAGCATGCAAAATCATGCCATCTGGTAGTATAGTTTCTCTCTCCTCCTTTTTGTTGAGGATGACGTCGTTAGGCAAGTCTGAACTGTTTTTTTTCCTTTGCTCTATTTCTAATTGCGTAGTAAGATTTTTTAACTGCGCAGTAGAATGTTCTAGATGATGACGTCATCCGACAAGTCTGAACTTGTTTTTGGCCTAGAGTGGGGATACTGAGCTGAGCACTGAGCTCGAGAGCTTGCAGCAGTGAGTCTACATCGAGAAACGTTTCAGTTAACAGCCTGTACTAATGGATAAGTTTAGTGAAAGTGAAAGAATTTTTTTTCTGCCATCACCGGCCATACACTGATAACCTGGATAATATTATTGAATCGTTATTTGGTGACGTGCCTCCTGAGAAAATTGGTAAATTTGTTAACGATATAATTGCGTTTGCAAAAAATATTGAAATTATTAAAACTGCGCGAGAAGTATCGTGTCCAGGCTGTGCTGAACAAAAAAAGTTTGCAAAGAATCTACATGAAATTAGTGAAAAAACAGAAAAACTGCAATTACGCATGCTCGGAACGTCATAAAAATGGCTCCTCAAGGTTCAAGGTATATAAAAATTATTATATTTTTCATTAACTTAGCTATGAATATTTATTTAATTATTAACTTTTTTTTTTATAGACTTCACGTATGTATGGATAATTGTAACCACGATGCCCAAATCGAATTTGAAGATATAAGCGAAGAAAGTGATATTTCCGACGACGACGACAACGCTGCTGCAATTCCAAATTCATATTATTTTAGAATCGCGAATGAAGAAACAAATAAAGAATTGGCTATTCGACAGAAAGAAATAGAATTACAATTCTCTCATTGGAAGGATATATCATTAAACTTCAAAGATCGCAAAAATTATAAACAAGCCTGTCATGAAATCACATTTATATTAACTAAGTTATTGTTTAAAGCTAACAAACCGCAATAATGGAATTAATAATTGATTTTGTTAGTTTTGATATGCCTGATGGCAGATTTGTGATAAAAGAACTTTGTGCTACTGATATTTATGATGAAGTGGGTACATATGGACTTGCGCGATGTGAACATTGGTTGTTTGAACCACCATTGGGTCAAGTTGGTGTTGCTGTAATGCAGAAAATTGTTGATCACCATAAGCAACACCATTCAATATCATAGATAGCCGGTTTGCTACCGTATGAGTTATTAAAAGAAATTCTTGAAATCATGGTCAAACATACACGATACTTTTACATACAAGGTGAACAAAAGGAGAAATGGCTTGAAGATCTAATTGACCCAGCTGTACCAATTATCGATTTAGAAAAAATGGAATTTTTCTCACTCTATCAAAAGAACGATTCCTTGAAATATCAATGTCCATATTATGCTTATCACTTAAAGTAATTGGATACTTCATGTGCATTTCAAAATGTCCAAGAGTTCAAGAGATGGTTCTGGCATTTTTATGGAATTCAACCAACCTACGAGAAGTCAGTTCAGATCTTCAAACAATTACGGAATCTACTTTGTATGGATGATCGAGATATCGCATGCTTTGATGAAACATTTATCCTTGAAAATGCAGTCCAGCAGATCGATTTCGTTTGGCACAAACTACCAGAAAAATTAAAAAATAATGAAAAATTGATTGGCTATCAAAGGTGTCAGCATCATTATATTTTCCGTGATGATATTCCTGATAGCTTTGTATATCCATTTCGAAAAGATTGCTCTAACTGTATATTTTTAGGTTAAGAAAAAAGATTATATTTTATGTAAGACTAAATGTATATTTGAGGTTAAGAAAAAAAAACTATATTTCATGTAAGAATAAAATGTATAATTTTTAGGTTATAAGTAATAAAAAACTATATTTTATTGTATTTGAGGTTATGAGAAATATTTAAGGTTATGTAAGAATTGAATGTATTTTTAGGTTATAAGTAATAAAAACATTATATATCAATATAATAAAAGTTTATTCATTTATAAATGTAAATTTTTTAATTAATACAGGTTCAATAATTATATTTAATTTATTAATTCTTTGATTAAATCGTTCTCGATCTCTTGCTGCTTGTTCCCATTCGCCTCTTCTTGCTTGCTCGTGTGCAAATCTCCATACCTACATGTAATGTATGTTAACAGTCTTCATATTAGTTTTCGTACGATACTGCTTACAGGATTATACTCGACTATACGATCATGTATAATGAGACAATAAGCTGATGTCTGCGCATGAAATTGATTTGTAGATTCAAATTCCAGACGAATGTCCACTGGTCCAGATTTTATCGATTCGTTTTGTTTCGAGCAATCGATAACATACAGTGGTGCTTGTTTCAAAAATTTCTTCTTTGTTAACAGTAACTCAGGTTCTTTGTTGTAGTATGAAGATTGAAAATTTATATACATGTCATACATCAGAGCATATTGATTGTTTGCAATGTTAAGGTTTGAATTCCCATAAGGATAACTCTGAGAGTTTAGAAATAATTTTATATCTCTGATGTTGCAGTGATCAAATACGCGGGCATTTTTAGTTGCATCATTTTTTCTTGCTGTTTGATATCCAAGGATTACAAAACGTGGCTTCTCGAGCTGCGTAGATGTTTTGACAGCCCAAATGGGCTTCGAAGTATTAGGTAATAGTGGATACTCGTACAGCTCCCAAGTCCGGAAACTGATTGAGAAAGCTGGATCACTTGTGATATAATTCAAAGCTTCAATTTTTTATTTATCAGCCATAGTCACATATGGTAAAATCTACTCGATTCTTTGCAGCGTAACTTTAACAGCTTCAGTATGAGCTCCAGCAGCAGGTGTAGCCACAACGTAGGCATTCATATCAGAATTTGATCTTATTAAAATCAATTTATGCTTCGCATTGATGACAACTTTATGGTAATCTTCAGCAAATCCAAGCAAAAGACTCAGTAGTATAGATAAATCAAAGTAGCCATTGTCACTGTGTAATTTGTTGACAGCTTCATCCACAATCCAGCCTGAATTTTCTAGTGTATTTTGTTGAGCTGGACTCAGTGATGTATATTCTTCCATGAGACTTGTGATACCGACATTTTTGTTACGATCAATCTCAACACCATTGAGCTCGTAGCGTATTTTTTCAAACATATGAGATACTGTCATGTTTACCATGTGAGTAGTTGCACTTACAGCTGTACCATCAGATTTTGTGAATTTTCCGTACACATGCAGTGTACTTTTACTTGGAAGTAGACATAAATCTTGATGTTGAACGGCAATTCTTATTTCATCGCTGCTGTTAAATGTTGATGAAGCATACGGGAGATGAGCATGTGCTTCATAGTCCGCAATCGACTCATCAAAAATGATTTGTCGTTGAATATTTAAGATTTCCGCCGCCATGGTCGTGTACACGTCAAACAACAAAAATGAATTTTTATTTTCTTAATTTTCCACGTAATTTTAGTCCTAGGCTCTGAAGAAACTGTGCGTTTTGATGTGTTAACACCTTGTGAGGTACTCGGTGACTGATGTTGCTCGACCATGTTGCTGTTGTTTTATACTCAGCACCAGTCTTTGTCTCATACACGATACCCATTATTTTATAGACTTTATATGCAGTCTTATATTTATCGTCTCACCTCTAAAATTAGCCAGTTTTCCGTCTTGATTAACAATTCTCAGTCTGATATTTTGTATTGCTTGTACGGCGATCGGCAGATAAATGACGTGAAATGGCAATTCAAAAATCTTATATCCTGGTGGTACACTTGGAAAAAATTCATGAATAGTGTGAACTTTGTACTCATACTTTGTATTCATATAAGCGCCTGATGTATTGTTGCTCTTAACTCCCAGAGCATTGAGTTTTAATATCTTCACTGGTAAATCTGATGAGTAAGTTTAACGTGGTGTCAGCTTTCGATTTGTAAATCCCAGTAGTCTACCAATAGAATCTTGAGGTGTAAAATTTACAAATTGATCACACTTAACTTCACTTCTCAATTCATTATTATTGGCTCTTTTGCTGATGCTGAGTCTTTGTAATTTCTTTTGAATGTATTTTTCAATGTCAGTGATTTCGTAACTTTCTGTTGGTATTGTCAAAACTCTTTCAACAGTTTCATATTTTTCAGCTTCTATATTTTCACTCACTGAGTCATATTTAGTTACTGAGATATTTCTTTTAACTCTTTTGTTCTTGACTACTTTTTTCTCATCAATATTATTTGTATCAATTCTTTCGATATCAACATTATCCACAGGATAAGAGACATAGAATTTATTAGCACCAACATCAATATTGGGTATTGAGTTAAATGTTAATAACTCTACAAGTCCCAGAACATAATTTTTAGTTGGTGATAATTCAATTGGAGGGGAGTAGTTGGCCTCCAACACAGATGTGGATCCCGTCAGCGTTAATGTGAATGACTCAGCCATGACTGATGTGTTGTACACAGAGTCACATCAATTTATAGTTGTCCAGTGAGAAATTTGAGACACAAATGTCCACATATAATTGTATCAAAATCCTGATATCTTTTATGATTATATTTTACGCTACCAACATCGAGATATTCCATAAGATCTTGCGGTAGTTGTAAATTACCAAAACTGTCAAAATAAACAACTTTATCATTATTTTTCTTGCATGCAACCCAATGAGTACCAGGTCCGAGTTTATCATCAAGATTAATAATAGCTGATTCATTTTTTTATGGTCCAGTTTCAGGTAAATCATTTCTCATAAGAACACCACGAAAGTTTGGAATTTTCAGAGCTTTAGCGTATTTTAGTAAATCGATGTTTGTGAGTGCTCGATGCGGTAGCTCTACTTATTTTTTGATTTGCATCCTCTGCCTACCGGATATGGTCTCAAGTATAAGCTCATACCACGTCTGTAAGGTCTCAAGTATAAACCTTTACCCATGGATATTTGTTCCATTTTTAAATTATGACGTTTGCTCTCCTCTAATCGATTTTTGCAGCACTTGCATCATTCACAGCTTTTGCTATACCAGCTGCACCTCCAGCCAAAGCTCCTGTTGCACTCAGGCCGGCAAAAAGTGGTATTAAAAATGGTAGTACACCACCAACTTTAGAAGGAACTGGTAAAATTCGTGGCAGCCTGATATTTTTTTTCCCACCAGATTTTTTAACTGCCTGACGAGCTCCTTTCAACGCTGTTTTGATTGGATCACCTCCTTGAGTCATGGATTTTTTAGCAGCTGTGACAACTTGTCTTAGTGCTACTTGTTTCTTTACACTAGTCTTTCTCTTGCTAGTCTTTCTCTTGCCAGTCTTTCTCTTGCTAGGCTTTCTCTTGCCAGCTGTTCTCTTCTTCAACCCCATTCCGAATCTTTTTTTCATCTTTATGATTTTATTTACACTCCACGCAGCAGCTTTTTCACCAATAACAGCGTCTTTTGCTTGATAACGTTGCCACGCCTTCTCAGCAAGTATTTGATCAGCCTCGTGACGTGCCGCCAAATTTTCACGATTATATGAGTATGCGATATCGCGTTCTTTACACGCAGCGTCCAGAGGATTAATTCCAAGATCTTCACGAGCTAATCTTTTGGCTAGCTTTGTGTCTGGTCCACAGTACTGGTATTCAGGTATATGTAGTTCAAATGGTAGCTTATTGATTATACTGTTTACGAAACCTCTATCACTGGTCTCTATGCGTCTGCTCTCCATAGTAGCAGCATCATGACTAACTTAAAATGATATAAAACCTGATACTTATAGCTCGCTGAGTGAGTTCATGTTGTGATCGCAAACTATCAACATGGAGTTTAAAAGTCAAGAGGCCAAGATGTCAGTAATAAATTTTGATCAAATTGTTCAAGGTACAGGAGTGAAAAAAGTCAAGAGACACAGTGCTTTATTGCCAAACAGTGTACGTGCTATATTTTGTGGTCCATCAAATTGTGGAAAAACAAATGCTCTGCTCTCACTCATCATACACCCTAACGGCTTAAGATTTGATAATATCTATCTCTACTCAAAATCTCTGAACTAGCCGAAATATAAATTTTTAGAATCACTACTTAAACCAATAGAAGGTATTGAATTTTTTACATTCAACGAGCACGAAGTGTTACGACCAGGGTAGAGAACACAAAAATTAAAAGAAAAAAATTTGTATATTGAAATCCTACCGTACCCTGGTAAGACAAAAATATCTAAACATAAAAAGAGGTATTCTCGCTATAGAAGCTCTTCTCCAAGTCGGAGCAGAGTATACGCGTGGTAGTGGGAACTAGAGCGGGGAGAACTGTGTGTGTCCCCTCATAACCGAGTTAAAATTTTATTATTGGAAAAGCATACCGATTTTATTGTTATTGAGGTAATAAAACATCCAAACACATTAAAAACACAAAGAAATACTTGTATTTCCTTATTCAATCGAGAAACCGAGTTAATACACCTTAGTTACATCGGGTGTTGTTTAAAATAGAATTCATTTAAACACACTCACCTGATGAGGTAACCCGTGAACCTGTCTCTCAAAAATTGATCTCCCGTAAACACATTCACCGCTTGTGCAAACCTAAACCGTGGTTTCAATAGCTAATGCCACTGATATTTTAAAACTCTTAGCAAGACTTCATATGTAATTCGTATACATAGCATAATAAAAGAAATAGTGCCGGAGCGCGTATACAATCATGTAAGGGGGCTCATACACGCATCCTCGCGATCATCTGAATTAGGAGAACATAGAAACAGAAAACATAACTGACGCAGTCTGCATGTGTACAGAGTAACCACTTATATAACTCAACACACAGACTAGGTACCCTCACTCTCGAATCCAGTGTGCCTCTTTTTAATGTTGAGAAGAGAAGAGCAAGAGAAGACCCCTAATTTCACGAGCAAAACTAAGACACACTTACGTTAGTTCTCCGATCCCTCTATTTTTGCTCAAGACCGCAGTCGCGTGATTCATGAGACTAAAACAGTATGCCTCCTCCTCAGTCAATTTAACCTCGAGGACAGGTATCCGTTCGATCAGTCTTTACCGCGCTGTTTTCTAAGCAGCGTTGCGGGGTTTGGTCACGTAATTTATTTATTCTTCCACCAGGCTACTATGTTGGCTTTACCAGGACAGTCATAGATAATGGGTATTGAGCAGGTAAATAAATACGGACTTACCTTTTTACTGCGACTAAAATACTCGTCTGACCCCTACTAAACAACGTTGAATTCACTTGTTGATATTAGTAAGATAATGGACAGGTACTTTTAAGTTACAATAAGAACACGAAGTAATGTTTAAAATAAACTCGGAACTTTATTTAATAAAGAGGCAAGGCTTTTAGGTTTTATAAATAATGATAACCAAAAGTTACTTTTTCACAACCGATCAGCGCTGCGAGTCAACCAAGAGTGACTTCCCTCCAAAAAGAAGTCCCCTGGTTCCGTTCATGTAGTTGACCAACCTTACGTCGCCTAGGGAATTGCTAGGGCTTATCCGTATCCAAGCGGCTGCAACAGTGGGAGCGAAACTACACTCAGTCGCTCAATCAACGATCGAATACAAGGTATTGAGTTTTCCCCCTCAGAGATGGCGCCACATAAGCTAAACTGGCCTCACCTGTATAAGTGAGCCAGCCGCGTATGCCCCTGCAAGGTGGACTGCAGGGCACTGGACCAACGTCTGTTCCAGTGGGTCGGCTTACGATCTCCTGAGGTGGAGCATTGCGCTTCCAGGGAAGTATTTCGCAGGTGTCGCCCGGCACCAGGTGATGAGGTTCTGTGAAGAGAGCCCGTGTGACTAAAGTCGTACGTACATCAGTGCCTCTCGGTTGTCGCGACGTCGATTAGTTAAATGAAAGCATATTTAAAAATATGACTAGAAACCAAGGCTAGGATTTTGCCTCGTCACAAGACATAGAACCTCGGCCCTGACATTATGCTTGTCCACTAATGATTCGAGCTGCTCCCCCCCCCCCCGGAGCTCTCATTTTTTATTACCCAGTAACAGGAGCCGTCCATTAACCGCTCTGGTGTTCGCCGATACCTCTTAGATGGCACCCCTCCATTCGTTGATTTGGAGGCCAAGCCGGAATGGCACGTGCCACCAAGAACAAGTCCATGTTTACGCTTCCAGAATCTTCTTAAACTAACCGTACAATAATTCTCACTCTTTTAAGGAGACGCTGAACTTTTTTTTTGATAACCAGCATCCGAATTGAAAATTCATTTAAAAGGAAACCCCCAATTCGAATACCGAATAATTAAGAAAATGATTTAATTGTTTTTTTTTTCTCTCGACTTGACCTCGGGTACCGCACGTGCAGAATAAACCGCGGAAGGAGAAGCATATAAAAATAGACGCTAGTACAGTAAGCATCTCCTCTTCTGGTGTCAGATTCAGGGGCACGGCTCGGTTTCCCTCGATTTCGGACTATATAAACCCGCAGTTTTTCGGTCTAATTGTCCCAGTCCAGTCTAGTCCAGTACAATCTTCGCATCTCAGTTAAGTTAAAACTCCGTCGTAATACGCGTTGTAGCGCGCAACAAAGAAATTATTACCACCCAGGGGTACTGACCGAACGAACGTTGAATACTGGGTCTTAGCTAGTATATTATACATTTTGCGAAAAACAGTGATCTTCCAACCAGCAACAACCACCATTTGTACAACGAAGAGCTGAATACACTTATTAATTAACAATTGTAAGTTATCTAATCGTTTTTTTTTATTATTTCTCTATAGTAATTCTCCATACTGACCCTATTCCTCATACTCATTACCGTAACGACGAAGGCTCCATCGTCCAAGTAAAGGACTTAAGTGTCTTGACTCGAAATAAGAGACTGTATATGATTTTTGTTATTATTGCATGTTAGACGTAACACGAAGAAGTACTAAAACCGGAAGATGCAAAACCAAACTCATTGATGATATTTGATGATGTCGCTTGTGAAAAACAAGATCATATCAGAGCATACTTTTGTATGGGTCGACATAGAGATGTTGACAGTTTTTATCTCTGTCAGACTTATACACGTATCCCTAAACATCTGATACGCGACAATGCAAATTTTATAGTTCTTTTTCGTCAAGATGAGATAAACTTAAAGCATGTGTATGATGATCATGTAAATACTGACATGTCATACAATTTATTCAAAGACTTGTGTTCAACACAAGTTATTTGAAAAAATATACAAACCTCTTCAAGCTCAGCGACAAGCACGAAAACATAAATTCAAAGTTGGAGACAAAGTTCGAATCAGCAAGTACAAACATGTGTTTGAAAAAGGCTACGCACCCAACTGGAGCACTGAAATTTTTACAATCGAGACAGTGCAGAATACAAATTCAACAACGTACAAACTTGTAGACTATCAGGATAAGCCAATTGAAGGTGGATTTTATGTTGAAGAACTTAACAAAGTCAAGCATCCAGATGTCTATCTAATAGAAAAAATTATAAAAAAACGTGAAAATAAATTATACGTAAAGTGGCTCGGCTTCGACAGCTCTCACAACACCTGGATTGAAAAATCAGACCTGTAAAACTTATATTTTATTGTAATAAATAAAAACAAAATTTTTAATTGTATATATACATTTTTTTTATTTTCAAACCTTAAAACTAATTTTACAAAAAAAACTTAAAAATAATATTTACATTTTTTATTTAAATAAGTTCTCTTTTATTTTCAAACTAATTTACATAAGTTCTCTTTTTTTAATTTACATCAGTTCTCTTTTTTTAATTATTATCTCATCATCATCATCATCATCTACAATTATTTTCTTATTTTTATAACCCCATGGTAGGGTGTTATTACTGCCATCAATGAGCTGGCGCTTATCATCAGCCCAGCTCAATGCAATTTTATTTTGTGCAAATATCTTCACATTATGTTTGTTCGATTTCATCAAATATTGTTTTTTTGTTAATGTGACATGATTTTCAAGACATTGCATAAAATCATCAAACGTGATGGTTCTCAAAGTAGGACCCTTGACCCCCTTTGCTCGTTTTTTAGCTTTTTTGTTCTTGTAAGTCTTGAATGCATATAATTTAGCCCTGAGTCCAGTGAATTCAGTCATGATTTCACCATTATTTTCATCCTTCATTAGACCCAGGACTTTTTTATCAGCTAATGGCATATTATAAACATTATCTTCAGGGTAGTCAGAGGTGTCGGACTTTGAGATATCATGTTTGATGATTTTATAGATATCTGGCATAGTAAAATGATAGATGAGACTGTCTGTGTCAGTATACATTAATTTGGATTCATCATTTTTAAAGTTCTTTTTTACATAATTATAATGAAAATCGTAAATAAATGTTTTAGATAAATCTAAAATGCAAAAGCCTACATAGATAGGTTTACTGAAACAGACTTTAACTTTTCTTATCTCAATAATTACCATATCTTTATCAAACATGGTAAGACTATGGAAATTTGGCTTACATATCATTTCTTTAATTCCATATCTACCATCCCATTCAATTTTTAATTGTACATCTTTATGCTTTCTAACGTTTTCCATAGTCCTACCAAATACAGCGTTGTTCATTAATTTATAAACATTTTTTTCAAACTCATTCTTTGCCAGTTTCTACAATCTGTATTCTTATCAATATAACTTTTGAGCCAAGGCGATTGTTTGAACTGTAGTACTCTGTGTATTTTTGTTAACTTTAATCCTAACTGTAGACATTGTTTTAAATTTTTGTAATGTATTGTATAATTTTTTTTATCATACAGAGTAGTTGATAATTTCGAGTGTTTGGATCCTGGCGGTACAAAGTGCTCAGGACACAAGGGTAAGTCCTTGTGAAGCTCGTGTAAGTCTTCAGGATAACTTCAGTCTACTTTTAATATATATCCTACTCTACCATTATCATTTAAAAATTTATTTACATCATCATCAACATTTTCAACCCATTCAAATGAACTCGTCGGCAGTGGCATGCTCATAGCTGGACCATACAAGTTATTTACATCATAATACATTAAATATGATTCAGCTTTGCTAGGATCAAAGTCCTCACCCATGTACCGATTATTAGCAGCAGCATATCGGTTTGTACACTGAGATACCCCACCTCTGATTCCTTTCTCAATGAAAAGTATCATTTCAAGATCAGTTAAAAGCTGAAGTTCTACACCAGTGTATTTTAGCATAGCATCATTGGACAGACCAGGAGCAGTATAGTAATGTAATGGATCTAGATTATAAGTTTTGAAGCAGCTACGTCTAAAATTTTCAAACACATCTGCTAGAAGAAGTACATCAGTTTTAAGATATAAATCTGAGTACTCTCCTAGTGTGGTGATGTTGAATTTATTTCAGACTAGCTGAGCAGAAAAATAATCCTCATCAGAGACACATTCATTTGTTAATTTTGAGAAGAATGATACTTGATCAGGCAATTGTTTGTCATTAAGTTTATCAGTACTTGAAATATATTCATATGGAAATATGCCTTTGCGCGTGACTAATTTTGATTCATCTGGATCAGGATAGTGAAGTTTCGTTATAAGCTTTTCATCATCACCAAGATAAGAAGCTAATTTTTCAAGGCTTGATGCCATAAGTCTGAATGAGTCTATGAAGCGTAATGTCACTGAAGTATTTTCTATTGATTTTGTAAATGATATATATTTTTCTTTATTTATTGGTAGTAAAGTTACATCACCTTTAATTAATGTAGCTAAACTTTTAATTAAAAAATGGAAATCATAACCAGATAAATTGTGAAAAACTATGGGTATAACATGAGACTTTGGATAATTGACATTACAAGATATATAAGCTGGACCGCAATAATTACCGGTGAAATGACAATGATCATAACACTTATCTGTATTTGTTGTAATTATTTTTTCGCAAATATGACAAACAGTTGCCTGATCATGTGTCTCTTGCTGCTGTTTAGTAAGCGGCTTCATTGGTATGGGATTTTTTAAATATCCTTCGAACTCGATAGCAAATTTTTCCAACTTTAAAATAAACCAATCAGTACAAGATTTTGAACGATTTAATTCAAATTTAGATAATTTATTATCATAACTGCAATTTTGATAGAATGCTACACTGTGTGGAACATGCTTCTGAGTTTCATCATCTCCTTGGGTTTTTTCTAGTGTACATTCCAAGTCTGCATATACAACAAAAGGTACAGTGTCTTTGTATTGATAGTTTTTGAATTTTAAAATTTGATCATTTTCCTTCAGAAATGTCATATGGACTTTATTCATTTTAAAACAATCAGCTTTGTGATTTTCATACGAATAATCATATCTAAAATGATTCAAGCATCTATCACAAAAAAATAATTTGCAGGTTGACTTGGAAATTTGAGATCGAACTAGTCGTGAAAGATCTTTGATCAAAGCAAAGTGAAATTTAGGTTGAAAATTTTTAATATCAAAATCTGATTCATTTAATTTAATATTCTGCTGTACCATTAAGAGATGAATAACTTTTTTATCAGACTTTATAAGTTTACTTAGATATAAAGGAATTATTGTATTTTTATTAGATTTTTTGTTGCGAAATTCTGACTCGATACCATAGACATTAATTGATAAATTATTTAATTTTTCAAATTTGGGTATATCATTTAAAGTGATTGGAAATTTTATACCCTCATATTTTAATATAGAGCTGAAGTGAGGATATGATGTTTTTCTCACAGGATTAATATTAGCTGGATGTAATGCTGCTGCAATGCTTCAGAGAAAACAGTGTTCATCAAAATTCTGAAAATTTAATACTGCTTTTTTCGCCTGGATGTCCTTGGGTAACTCCACAAACGTTGAATCTCCAGCTTGAAGAGGTGCATATTTTGACATTGTGATGATTAAACTATGGATTTCAGTTAAATTCCACCCAGAGTCTTTTTGATTAAATTCCTCGACTTTCTTCAACAATTTATCATTGACATGATCTTTGTACCAAGTAGCAAGAGATGTTGCGAGTAAAATGTCTCGGCTTTTTGTGTTAAATGACTTTGTTTCTTCGATGACATTATCAGCTTTTACATTTCTGAATTTGCAAATTAATTGGACATTTACTTTAAGCCCAGCAATATCTCTGAGCATATTCTCAACTTTTTCAGTTATAAGATCTTGGGCATCATCAAGAAAAGCACGAAGATCAGTATGAGCTTGATTCACCACGCATCCTGATCTAATATTATTTGAGAATGCGTTTTTAAGATCTTGCCACTTGATGAGACGTCGGTTTGCACGCAAGTCACCACCAGTTACTTCTCCAATCAATTGTGCAAATTGATCAGCATACCAGTATAAAAGTACAATATTTGCACGTACTCTTCTTCTGACTTGAACATTTATTTGCGGATCTAGCAAGATCTCATTGAAGTAATCAATTGTATCAGTGCACACTTGATAACACTTTCGACAATGTTCTTCAGCTAATGGCTGATCATGTAAATCATTAAATGATTGAATTATTGAATCTATTGGACGCTGAAGCGCCGCAATAAAATCGTTTTGTGCGATTTTTCAAAAGTTCACTTAAAATTATTTTTTTTCAAAGTTCATCACTAAGTTAATGTTTATACTTACACTTGAAATTGTTTATCACTAGTATTGTTTATTAAGTAGTTTTTATATATAAATAAATTAGTTTAGTGAAAAAAATTTTTAAAAAATCACTACGATTGTTCATTTAAAAATTTATCACTAAAACACTTAAAGTATTTATAAAATTGATCAAAATAACCAATTAAAAAATTGTTTATTAAAAGTTTATCACTACAATTGTTCATTTAAAAATTTATCACTAAAATTATTCATATATTGTTCAAATAGTCACTTAGAAAATTGTTTATTGAAATTTTTTTATTATAAAAAAATTTTTAGAAAAAAAATTTTAAAACGCACACACAAAGAACTTCAAATCGTTGGAGATATTTTGAGCAGAGATTCGTACTTCATTGATGGAACTCGTACTTCTTTTTTGAGAAGTATGTTCTCGCGCGGTGCTTTTATAGGTGGGGGATGACTCATCAATTGCGCAGTAGAAAGTTTCTAGTTCTCAAAAGTACCAACCTTATAAAATAAAATCACCATAAGCTTGGAAAACTCCCTAGAAAATGACAATAATTCCCTAGAAAAGAACAAAAATTCCCTAGATTGCATCGACATAACCTAAGATCTAGATGGCGCAACGGTGAGTTTGACGTCATCTATTACAAAGTTAAAAATTTAACTGGATGAGTCATGATCTAAAAATAGAATTGAGTGAGTCATCATCTAAAAATAAACTCTCTGGAATGTTCTACTGCGCAGTTAAAATAACAATGGAAAGTTTTTTTCTCGGAACTGTATGAGTCACCATCTAAAAATAAATATTCTAATACATTCTAACTACGCAGTTAAGAAATAGAACAAAGGAAATGGATGAGTCATCATCTAAAAATAAATTTTCTAGAAAATTCAACTATGCATTTAGAAATAAACATTTCCTGCACAGTTAAAAAATAGAACAAAGGAATTTTTTAAGCCAATCAAATTAATTAAAAAATAGAGTGGTGGGGAGATAATAAAAAATAGTTGATTTGAATTTTTTAATACTTCAGTTCATTGTTGACTGTTGCCGAGATACAAGCTATAAGAATGGAAATGATACTGGATGTACAGGGATTCACAGGTCCCAATAATCAGTTTATCGTGAAAGAACTTGCTATAATTACAATTCAACATGTAATTGATGATGTTGAAGAGTTATCATGTACATTATTCAAGCCACCTTATCACTGGAAATCATTATCACATCAATATCAACGCCTAAATACTTGGGTAACACATTATTATCATGGAATTAACTGGAATGCTGGAAATACATCATATTACAATCTGAATGAAGTAATTAATTATGTAGCATGTTATTATAAATATATTTACGTGAAGAATTATGAAAAAAAGTTATGGATAAAAGATTTAATTCAAAATGATAAAATTGTAATTGATTTAGATGACTTCGAATGCCCCGCGCTAAAAAATTTAAAATTATTCAACAATGATTTTTGTAAATATCTTGCTAATTAAATAATAATAATAATCACACACACACACACACACACACACACAAAAGTAGCTTGAAGCATCAAACAATAACGCACATGCGTAAACAACTGTTCAAATTTTTTACACACTTCTATGATCTTTTTTTTTTCTATTTACATTTTATATAATATAAAAAACAAATTTATTTTTCAAATATATACGATTTAAGTCTATAATGTGTGCATGGAGTATATATAACAATTAAAAACATATTTTTTATATTAAAAGTTTTAATTTTATTATTAGATAAAAAGAAAATATACATAAATTTCAAACCATGATGCAAAATATTTTTTAACTATAATAAGTTTTTTGCATAAGAATTACATTCACGATCGAGTAAAAAATTCAAATTTATTGTATTTAGATACATGAAATAAAAGATAAAGATTTTCTTGTGACACCAAGTCAATAAGAGTTTTTAATTTATCTTCATTAGCTATTAATTCGTTGTTTGTTCTTGCAGGAAAGTAAATTGTGAATTTATCATTCACGTTGGCAACTACTTTAGGTCGATACTGCGTTGAAGATTTTTTCAAATTTCAGTTAATTTATATGACATGTCAACTTCCAGTTCCTGAAGTTTTTTAACAGGCAAGATATAGGCCAAAGTGTTGATTTCATTAATTTTCGTTAGATCTATCTTAAAAACTAGTAATTCAATTAATTAATTTTTATGTCAATAACACATAATTTGAATGATATTAGAATTTAATACTTACTTGGTATTGAAATACACAATAAGCAATAATTAAGAAATAAACAGAATAATCTCGGTAATGAAATAATTCGGTAATAAACCACAAGCTTTTTTTACTGTTAACCAGAACGTTTCTCGATGTAGACTGACTGCTGTGAGCTCTCGAGCTCAGCCCTCAGCTCAGTACCCCCCCCCCCCACTTTAGCTCAAAGACAGGTTCAGACTTGTCGAATGACTTCATCTACTACGCAGTAGCAAAAAAAAAAAGGGGAGAGAAACTAAACCACTAAATTGCATGGCTTCTCGCAAGTGCTTGTACTACACCTAGTTTGAATATATCAAACATCGGTCAGGGAGTACATTGGCCCCGTGATGACGCTCAAGGTTGATAGACTGAGAAAGTATCAGCCTTGAGCACCATCATGGTGTCATTTTGTTTTCAAAATTTCCCGCGCCAAATATACACAAGGCGCCATCTACCATAACACGAGCTCAAAATGGCGGAGATGAGCTCAAAAGGGTCCTAGATAAGCTCAAAAATGAGCTCAGACGGTAAAAAGACTGCCAAATAACGTCAATTATCATCAAAATGATGTCAAAAAGGCCCCAGATAAGCACACCAACAGCCGACACCTTATCATCAATCGTCAACTTACCGTCCGTTGGTACAACAGATCATGTCCATCTTACCCCAACTGATTCCGAACCTTCCTCGTCTATCTACTGCTTCCTTTTTTCGCTCTGAACCGTCCTCCTCATTACTCGGGGTAACGGTACTTTAATTATGTATAGCAACTTGCTAAGACGTTATTTAAATATAATACTATCATGGTTATAATAAACAATAAACCAATTCTCATTTATTCTTAAAACCACTTAAATCTATAAAGATTTCGAATAAAATCTATAAATTATAATTTTGGGGAAAAATTTTTGAAAAGCCGCCTTTTTGAAGTAATAAAAAATTGAGGTGGGGTATTCATGAAAGTCCGATCTAGTAACCCTGCATCGCAGTGTTAAATAATAAGCCCAAATATTTGTTGATATTGTGTAGAGATTTCGTTTAAACGTATCAGTTACTATAGTTGACTCAGCGTATTCGTTTGTTTCTGTGCTTATTAATGATGAAGATATTGATATATCGAAACCACCACCAACCCCAGGGAAATCCATTGAACGTGATTTTCCTGATATTAACAAAAAAATACGACCAACCGAAGAAACCAATTGAATTGAAATCGACAGAGGTAAAACATCATCCTATACAGCATGTTGAGTAAAAATATAATTTTAGTGTTTTAGATAAAAGAGGGAAAAAGAAAGTCACGATCCGCCAATTTCCAAACCAGAATAGGAGTTGATGGATGGAGGAATTATATTTTACCAGCGGATCCATTAATAGTGTGAGGAAAAATAAAGATGTGACACGGGTTCAAAAACGAAAAGGGTGCTTGTTGCTCGAAGTCGACGCTATTCCATTCCCGTGTAAGAAGCAAAAAGTTCTTAATTGATAAAATTAAAAATTTACATGATTGATATTTATTAGTTGTAGTTCATAAGTTTCTTATGTAATAGCATCTTTTTTGCATGTTCTTTAAGTAATTTAATTTTATATTCATTAATTGAAATTTTTCAGTTTATCGCATGTTAGTTCTAAGAAATAATGACAACCGGCTGGCTTGGCCACTAAAAATATTTTATTTTTCGAGATATATTTAATATAAACATGTTAAAAGAACATTGGGTTCTGTATATTTTTAAACACGCCAGAAGAAATTACTTCTGATTGCCAGTCCTAAGCCTGGAACAAGTGTGAAGGGAAATGCATTCAATCAAGTACACGTTAAAACCCATGTATGCGTGTAACCTACATGGAAAAATGTATATGTGAAAATAATACGCAACATATATTCACATATACAACATATATGTGCGCTAAAAAAATATGTCAATTAAATTTTCAGATAAACGTATGCATAGATGAAAACATAAATGCTTAGATAAAATTAAAAATCTATAATACATATATTATAAATAAACGCTATATAAATGGAGATATATATGTGGCTATATAAGTAAACACATATATAGATATTTATGCTGACATATATCGAGAAATATAGATCGACATATATGCAGACATATATATGTAGCGACCACGTCACTACTTATATTATTTGATATTCATAATTTCGGATAAATCCGTCAATCATCGATCGTCATCGATCGCCGAGTATTATCCCCCATGCGGATACGATATTCGATAGCAACAGTTCACACAAGTACACAGTACGGTACACGCGTACAATAAAGAGATACATGTCAACTAGCTAACACATATCTAATGCAAACAGCATTATTTTGTATTATATAATTTATTAAATAAAACTAATTATTTATTACTCTGTTAATATAATCAATTGGAGTCAGATAATTTATTTATCGTAGTGATTAAGTTCCATGAACCACATCCCGGTCACTACATATATATATATATATATATATATATATATATATATATATATATATATATATATATATATATATATATATATATATATATATATGTGTATTTCTATATGTAGACATGTATATAGACATACACTAACGCAAAAATTTAAAGAAATAGAAAAATTGTATAAATTTTTCAGTAATTTTTGGAAGGCTGTAACTTTGTAAAAAATAATGGTATCGAGATTTTGAAAGAAGCATTTTATAGTTTAAAATCTCTAGTTTTGGGGCATTTTTATCGAACATTTTAAAAAGATCTGCTTATGACGCTAACATGAGAAATACCACGAAACAAAAAATTTCTAAATTTTTTTTTCTTTCCAAAGAGCCCACGGATCGTGGAAACATTTTGTCAACTAAACCAATGCATAAGTCAGTTGGCAAATTTATTCAGCTTCAATTTAGCTTTTTTTTAACCTCGTAGGACAATTTGTCGCAGAGATATCAGCTTTCAAACAAAAATGATCCTTTTGGTTTTGATCATCGATATTTCATGTACCAATGATTGCACAGTAAATTTGAGGGCGGCGTTAAAAACTTGAATAAATTTTCGACATGACCGGTTCTTTTCTCTTTTTCGTTTTTCGTTTTTTATCTATTTTCCTCACATTTACGGAGTTACCAATGCAAAAAAGAGAGAAAAGTAAAAAAAATATTATTTTCCCATTTTGATTATGATTACACAATTAAAGGAACAACACTTGTTCCTTTATTTGTTTAGCAAAACTTTAATTGATCACCCCCAAAAAACGGCTCGATAGATCAATTAAAAAATTTATAAGGTTCTTGGGGGTACATAAAGCTAAAAAATTCCCTGGCAATAATATTTTTTTTATCGATATTTGCAGAGTAGCGGTTGATTTACTAAAAAACTAAAAATAGTCATATTCTGTACTTACTTCTGAGGGATGTTAAGAATAATACAAATTGTTTTTTTCAAAAAATGATGAATGGAGTTTGTAGAGTATTCAACTTTTTAACGCCGCTCTAAAATTTACTGTGCAGTCATTGGTACCTAAAATATCGATGATCAAATCCAAAAGGATCATTTTATGTTTAAAGGCTGATATCTCTGCGACAAACTGTCCTACGAGGTTAAAAAAAAAGCCAAATTGAAGATGAATAAATTTCCCAAATGACCTATGCATTGGTTTACTTGACAAAATTTCTCCACGGTCCGTGCGCTCTGTGGAAAAAAAAAAATTTATAAATTTTTTGTCTCGCGGTATTTCTCATGTTAGCGTCATAAGCAGATCTTTTAAAAATTTTCGATAAAAATGCCCCAAAACTAGAGATTCCAAGCTATAAAATACTTCTTTCAAAATCTCGATACGATTATTTTTCACAAAGTTACAGCCTTCCAAAAATTACTTAAAAATTCATATAATTTTTCTGTTTCTTAAAATTTTCGCGTTAGTGTAAATGACTCCGTTCATAATTAGATCTGATCATACCTGGCTGTTATAAGCCCATATATAAGTATATATGATACATATGGTTAGATCTGATTACATACAAGTCTATATATAATTAGATCTGATCAGATCTGATTATATATGAGTCTATATATGACATGATCATACTTGGCTGTTATAACTCCATATATAACCATATATAAGTCTATATATGATCAGATCTAATCATATATGACTTTATATATGATTAGATATGATCATACTTAGCTGTCATAACTCCATATATAACCATGAATGAGTCTATATATGATCATATCTAATCATGTATGAGTCAATATATTATCAGATTTGATAATATATAGATCTCTATTAGACTGAGCCAAAAAAATTCAAGGTTGAAATTGAGTAAAAACAACTCAAATAACCTGAATAACTTTCGAAGAAGGGAATTTAGAAAAAAAAAAAAAAATAATAAGAGATCTTTTCTGTAGAGCATGAAATTGCCTTCAAAAATACGTAACTTGACTAGAAATAATTTTAATATTTCTAGTAGTTACAAAAATCCAAAATAGAAACAAAGAATTTAAAAAACAAATTAATATTTAAGGCACGGTTACAAGGAAACGGATCGTTTTACGTCAATTTACTAAGCGTGATTTTTTGTAATGAATTTAATTTTCTTTAAGAATGTGCATTGCTCAAATTTGTCAGATAGATGGTTTACGAGTTTTGGGTAAAAAATTAAATTTCTGTCAAAACACGAATATTCGTAATGATACACCTCTTAATATCAATATTAATGGCTCAAACTTGCACAATTATTTTTTTTGGCCATCAGGAATAATATTTTCACAGTATCGAAAGAAAAAAAAATGGTCGAATTTTTTTGGTCTAGCCTAATATAGACCTATATATTATCAGATCTGGTCATATATAGCCTCATATAGGGGCAGATCTGATCATATATAGACTTATACATGGTTATAAATGGAGTTGACAGCCAAGTATGATCATGTCTAATTATATATTGAGTCTTATATGATTAGATCTTATCATATATGAACTAATATATGGTTATATACAGAGTTATAACAGCCAGGTATGATCAGATCTAATTATGTATGGGGTCATATGTAATTATATATAATTATATATGACCCCATATATAATCACGTATGATTACATATAATCATATATGGGAATATATATGAACATATATAATCATATATAATTAGATAAAAACTTTTTTTATCGGGAAGTTTCTATCGGATTATGCTCGGGTTTGAATATTCTCATCGGTTTTAATATGGACTATCATTTTTCGATGGGACACTTTGCCGATTCATTCTCATAAAAATTTTTAACTTCCCGCTAAGAAAATCGACGATTTTCAAAAATTTCGGGAAGTTATTGTTTTCACCCCGATTTTCGAAAATCGAGTTTTCATCAGATGTCAACGTTTTGAGGTCCTAGGAAGCTATTCTGACTATTTTCAGAATGATGTCCGAGTGTGTGTATGTGTGTGTGTGTGTGTGTGTGTGTGTGTAAACTCTTTGCAACTTTTGAACTAATGAATCGATTTGCATGGTTGAGGTGGCAATTGAAAGAGCTTGTTGGCCATCAACTTTTCTGATAATTTCAGATCATTTGATCGAGTAGACTCGAAAATATTTGCGAATTACGAAAAAAAAAAAATTTTTTTTTTAGTTTTTTAGTGATTTCTCAGAAACGACTCAAACGATCGACTTCAAAATCTAATCAGCTCTAGAATTTGATAAAACGCGTTGATTGCCACCTTAGCCATCTCAATCGGTTGGTTTCTTCGAGAGATATCGCGGGAGAAAGAAATGGTAAAAAACAGTTATTTGCAAATATCGTTGAAATAACTTAACCAAACAATTCCAAAATTGGATCAGTTCTAGAACTCAATAAAATACAATTTTTACGAAACGACTGACGCGATCGATTTTAAATTTTTATCAGCTTAAGAATTCAATAAAACGCGCTGATTGCCACCTCAAACGTCAAAATCGATTAATTAGTTCTAAAGATATCGGCGTGGAAAAGTTAAAATGTTATTTTTTCCGGATAAATCATAATATAACCTACAAAAATGTGTCTGAAATTATACCAGCTCATCCTTCTTATGGTTTCTTTCGATCATATAGTGTCATCGAACTTGGTTATTAGTTTAAATCATATTATCAACAATAAAATCGATAAAACGTAGTTTTTAATATTTTTCTCGGATATTTCATATTTTGTTGTTTCTTACATGAGTCAAAACTCATTTAAATCTTGATTTTGATCCCTGACATTGATTTCTGTCTCAATACACTTATTTTATTGAACATAATCAAGAATTAAATTTTAAAAACCGCTTCATTAATGATTTTCGATTCTTAAATTTTCAAACTTCAGCATAACGGGTAACTTGTTAGAGATTGAAAAGATCGTAAAAAAACAATGGCATGTGATGGCATTTTCGAGCTCGAAAATATATCTACACTAATGTTTTCATTTACGCCCAGATTTTTTTATGAGAATCTATCGGATTTTTTAAGCAGGGAGCATAATCATGTTTGACCAAGCATGAGCAGGCCTGTTCAAACACAAGCCCTGGCATTATTTGAAAAAAAGAATTAAAATAACGATAATTCAACTTTAAATTAATTTATGTTGCTAGTATTGTCGTATAGTTAATGTTTACTAGCTGAAAAGTCATATTGAAGTTCTACCCGTGAAGGGTCTTGAACCCACAACCGTTGCGTTATGAAGCACGTCCGCTGTCCACTAGGCTGACCTGTCTTGTTCAGTTTATAAAGATTTTTAACACTTTTTGAAAACTCACGGTTGTAAAAAATGAAATATTATTGGAATTCAATTTAAATTTGTTGGTTAGATTTTTTTTTAATAATGAATGAAAAGAATTCTGGTTGTAAATTACAAGCGAATTTAACACTCAAATTAATCTTCATTATAAATTAAAAAGGAAAAATTGTAATTGTTTCGATTATTATTATCAATTTCGCAAAACTGTATTGATTCAATTCTTCAATTAATTAAAAAAAAAATTTAGTTAAATCTATTTTAATTATTTTTTGGGAAAAAAATGAAGTTTAATTATTAACTGAACCAATATTTATAAATTAAATTTATTTTCATCATCGATAAGAAGAACATCATAATTCTAACTATTAACGTTAAAATAAAAATAAGTGTTTTATTATTTTAATTTTTTCATCACAAATATTTGACTATCCCTCATTAAAAACTCTAATTAAATCCGATTGAAGCTCGATCGGATTTTGATTGTATTTTTTTGCATGATCAGACATGACTTTGCATGAATCATGTTTGATCGTGCATAATTCATGCATGATCCATCTGTTACGTCCCAGCCTGCTCGTCAGATGTCTCTGACTATTTTTAAATACTAATTATTAAGAGACCGATCTGGGACCTAACTAATTAATTGAGATGTATATTGATAATTTAGCAAGTTGCATAATTAATAAGTTACTCTATATTATAGGATATAATATAATGTAATAATATAGCATAACATAATAATATAAAATAATATGATATTATTTAGAATATCTGAAACATATTGATAAAGTTATTTTTCTCTTAATATTTGTTATGTACAAATAAACGCTGACGCCTCGAGTAAATCCTCGAGACGTGCAGCTGCACAAACATCTATTTTGTTCGAAGATAACTTTGTTCATAGATAAGTGACTCATTTGTTAATAATAAAAACGGAGAAAGCGTGAGAACAGAGAATGGATCATTCGAGAATATTGCTTATCACGATCCACCCCTCTATATCGAACGATGCGCGGGCCTGATGCCCAAGCGCCTCGTATTGATAAGAGACTTACTCTAGTTTTTCTCGATCAAGAGAAGTCAGTCTGAAATATAGAATCATAGAGAGCAGTCAGGCTCAATACTAAACTTCTTTCTCACCCTTTCGAAGTTATTGTTAGACGAACTTTAACAATTTATAAATTGATTCAATTGTATATTTTCACATTATTGAAATTATTCTTTTACAATTGAATAAATCGAATTGAGATATAAAATAATAATCATTTATTTCAACCACCGAATGGTGGCTGTTCAACCCCTACTAAATAATTATTTATAATTATATGTAAGTTCTCATTACGTCCAATTCAAATCGACCGCTCAACCACGCCAGCGCCAAAACATCAACCAGGACGTAACAACTTATTATATAATTAAAATTGGTGGCAGCGACGGATTCGAACAGCCCCCGAATACACTGGTAAAATCTCAAAAATCCGAAAATTTTTTTTTTACAAAAATTAACATCAAGTTCTCAAAGTGAAATTGAGCAACACAAAAAAAAAAATATTACAAATTTTTTTTGTCGACATCGGAAATTTTTTTTCCCTAAATAAAAAAAAAAAAAAAAAAAAGAAGTAAAATTGTGAAACAGAAGTGAAAAGTTAAGTGAGAATTGAAGTGAGTGAAATTGTAAAATGAGCGAATAAACTAATGGATCTGGTTTAGGCGAGGTTACTTAAACAATTAAAAAATTACACAGATTTTATCACCAATAAATTATAGATTTATTTACACTGATTTACACCTTAAAATTATGAGAATTATATACAATAGCGAATGCGACTAGATAAATTTATACGCGATAGCGAATGCAACTCAGTTATTTTATTCACGTATAAAAATTGACACGTGGTCAGTAGCGGTTACTTCAATGATAATTAATTAACAATTAATTATCGTCACAAGAACAATTTATTTATTCTCAATAAATAGCAGCCTTGATGTACTGTCTAAGTATTGAGGATAATTTAGCGTAGCGATTTGATTTAGTTTCACACAAGTTAATAAGCGAAGCGGTTCAAGCACGAGGTTGCACGTAGCAAAGACACGTTGTAGAAACTCTGAGCGAAGCGGTTAGACAGATAGTTGTAGAATGAATAAAATGGTAGCGTCGTTGAGTCGTCAAGAAGCTTGGTGTCGACGTGGCAGCCTTGCTGCATATAACGAATTTTCCTATTGGCTTAAAAGCGCGCCAAAAGGTAGCAGTTGATAGCGAGCTCTCTCATAGGCCGACCAATATAAAACGAATTTTGTGATTGGTCAGCTTGTAGCGGGTTCTCAGGACGTCTTGACACGATCCTGAGTTAGACATTGTATGTGCCGGGCCCAAATAGCGAGTGACCCGGCACTATTCTGACCTTCAGTCAGTAGCGAGCTCGGCATCTCCCGAACCGAGCGGAAATGCACGAAGCTTGATGTAAATTAATCAAGCTTGTGACTGAACATTCTCCCCAGCGCTGGCGACTGTGTCGACTGGATTGTCTTCTGGAGAGTGCACTGGTAGTACACACAGCTTAGCGATTGGTCGTACAAGTTCCGTGGTAGCGGTCTTCAGCGTGACTACTCGAGTCAGGCCATCTCTGCCTGGATGTAATGCGAGTACTCGAGCAAGCGGCCATTTCGATGGTGGGAATCTTTCATCAGTCAACAAGACTAATGAACCCACTTTGATGTTGTTTTGCGGATTATGCCATTTCGAAATAGATTGATGACGTTGCAGGTACTCTGATGACCATCTACTCCAAAATCTCTGGAACATTTGTTGTAATTGTTGCCAGCGTGACAACGCAGCTGAACTATTTTCCAGTAGCGAGGGCCCAGGTACAGCGATAAGCGGTTCACCGATGAGAAAATGTCCAGGAGTTGGAGCGGTTAAATCTGCAGGATCTTCAGATAGAGGAGCGATCGGTCTTGAATTTAACACAGCCTCAATCTGTGTTAGGACTGTAGCGAGTTGGTCGTAAGTCAATAGCGATTCACCAATAGTTCGTATGAGATGGAACTTGATTGACTTTACGGCTGCTTCCCACTTGCCACCAAAGTGAGGAGCGCTTGGTGGGTTGAACTTCCAGTCTGTGCCATCTGTAGCGAGTAAATACTGAAGTTCCTTTAGTTGCCTCGATCCTGCTGCGAATTCTTTCTTTAGCGTGGCGTCTGCTCCTACAAAATTTGTACCACAGTCCGAGTATAGGGTACTGCAGGCGCCTCTTCGACTAGTGAATCTTCTAAATGCTGCGACGAAAGCGTCAGTAGAGTAGTCGGTGACAATTTCAATGTGTATAGCGGACGTAGCGAGACATACAAACACAGCGATCCATCCTTTATAGGTTTTGGCACCTCGACCTTGAAAAGTCTTCAGTGTTACTGGCCCAGCGTAGTCTATTCCAATGTGTAAGAATGCTTTAGATAGTCTTACATGAGCGGATGGCAATTGTCCCATTAATTGTTGTGCACGAACACCTCTATGTCTCGTGCACACGACGCAGCGAAGAATATGTGATCTGACTGGAACTCGACCACCTTCTATCCAGACAGATCTCCGTAGATCAGCGAGAGTCAATTGAGTTCCCCCATGGAATGTTCTTTGATGCGAATGATCTATCAATAGCGTACTTAAGCGTGATGACCTTGGTAAAATGGCTGGATTTTTCTGTTCATCATCCAGCAGCGAATTCTTCAAGCGACCGCCGACTCTGAGTACTCCGTTGTAGTCGACGTAGGGAATCAATTTAGCGAGATGATGATTTCGCTGTAGAGAATCACCATCTTTCAATAGCTTCAGCTCTTGCGAATAGTACTGACTTTGAGTATACTTGATCAGCAAAGTCTTAGCAAGTTCCAGGTCAACTGTAGAGAGTGGTGTGTCCAGTGAGGACTGTGGCACTTTTTTAAATTTAGCGATGGCACGAAGACAGATTCCAAGCGTGCGAAGTAATGGTGACAACTTAGAGAATTTTTCTAGTAGCGTGTATAGCGGGTGTGAATCTGCCTTGAAGATGGTAAAAACCAGACCTGGACGTTCTTCAAGATGTGATACCGTCTGCGTAGGGATAGCAAAAGATGGCCAGTTATCTTTTGATTGACTGAGCCACTTTGGTCCCGTCCACCATAGCGAATGCTGTTCTAGTTTGGCTGCTGTTAGACCTCTTGAAGCGCAGTCAGCTGGGTTAAGTTTCCCAGGAACAAAATCCCAGTTGACACTTGGTAGCGATTCTTGAATCTTGGTGACTCTATTGCGAATGTAGACTTTCCATCTAGCTGGGTTGTTTCGTATCCACGTTAAGGATACAGCGGAGTCTGTCCACATGAAAACTGGAACGTTTTCAAGTTTCAAAACCTTCTTGACGTAGAGTACCAGTTGAGCGAGTAAGACAGCGGCATTGAGCTCCATTCTTGGTATAGTTATAGGCTTCAGTGGTGCAACTTGTGTTTTGGCACACACTAGCGAAATATTGGAACTTCCAGTAGCGTCAGTAACTTTTAGATAGACTACAGCAGCCATAGCGAGTTGTGAAGCGTCAGAGAATCCATGTAATTCGATTGATACACCATTTTTTACATGATTCCAGCGAGGTATCTGAATCTTCGAGATCTGATGTAGTTCATCTCGAAACAAATTCCATTCTTGAAGAAGCGACGGTGATAGCGTAGCATCCCAGTCAAAGTTCTGCAGCCAGAGCTTCTGCATGAACATCTTGGCTCTCACGATGATCGGTGCCAAGAAACCCAGTGGGTCAAACAAGCGAGCAATTTCAGATAAAATTGTGCGTTTAGTTGTTGGTGATGCTTCTGGAAGCGAATAGCCGAACTGGAATTTATCCTGTGTTGAATTCCAGGTTAGCACGAGCACTTTTACTGTAGTATCCCCAAGCTCTCTTGGTGTATCTTCTTGGGTTTCACTTGGAGCGACTTGAGAGAGTAATTCAGTTGAATTACTTGCCCACTTGGCAAGCGGAAAACATCCTGTGGCACACATATTTTTTGTGTCGAGAGCAACTTGGATTGCCTCAGCGAGTTCATCTGCACCTCCATAGATGTCATCAACATAGCGTGTGTTAGTTAGCGGTTCGACAGCCTTCGGAAATTTATTCCCTTCGTCTTCAGCGAGTTGTAAGAGTGCTCTTCCAGCGAGATATGGAGCCGATGTTGTTCCATAAGTAACAGTAGCGAGTGCAAATACTATTGGGATGTCATCTTCGTCAAACCAGAGTATGCACTGTAGATGATGATCTTCCTTGTCAACTGCAATCTGACGAAACATTTTTGTTACGTCAGTAGCGAATAGATAGCGATGGCAGCGGATACGAATAAGTACATCACTGATGTCAACTTGAATCTTTGGGCCCACATGAAGTATCTCGTTGACAGATACGCCAGATGTAGTTTTCCAGGACCCATTGAATACCACCCTGAGCTTGGTGGTAGTGCTCTGCTCTTTCAGAACCCCATGATGAGGCAACAGGTAGCTGTTCGGTGGTAATTCCTTTAATTTCAGACGTTTCATGTGTCCCAAGTCTTCATACTCCTTCAGGAAGTCGAAGTACAACTTCTTGTAGACTGGATCAGCTTCCAATCGTTTGCGAAGACGTAGTAAGGCGTATTGTGCAGCTCTGAGCGAATCACCCAGTTGACTTGGCGAAGATTTAAGCGGCAAGCGAACGACATATCGACCATCAGACTGTCTGTAGTGTGTATTGACAAAGTGTTGTTCACACTCTTCTTCTTCTTCAGTATAGCGTGTAGCGAATTCTGTCTGTGGCTCTTCTTGGTACCAAAACTTGCTTAACAAGTCTTGTAGTTGATCATCAACAGCGACATGATGACCATAAGCGGTCAATTTTGATGTAGCGGTGTCCACAGATCCATATATGATCCAGCCAAGCGATGTTGACTGAGCGATTGGGTCATTGTCACTTCCTTTTCGTATTTTAGCGTTGATTATATGTGCAGCTGGTGCTGCACCCAGAATGATGTCAATAGGTCGTGATGTCAAGAAGTCTGGATCAGCGAGTTGTAGCCCAGTTATATGCGGCCATTTCTTCTTTTTAGTTAGCGTAAATGACGGTAAGTTTACAGTCAATAGAGCAAGCACATGAGCTTGGATGGTAATAGAAGCGTTGTTGTGTAGCGAATGCAGCGTCATCTTGCATGACCCAAGCGAATGCCCAGCTGACACATTACCAATTCCACGTAATGGTACAGCTGCTTTACTGAGTTGAATATCTAGCTTCTTGATTAGCGAATGCGTCACGAAGGATAACTCCGATCCTTGATCAATAAGTACACGGGCTGTACGTGTACTTCCTGTTAGCGAATTCAACTTAACAATAGCGGTAGCGAGTAAAACATTGAGCGAATGAGCTGGGTCAGCTACAGGAGCGTCCTGTGCTGGTTTAGCGGCAGCACCATCGTCAAGGTGCGTTGACGTGTGATGTGGCTGATCACAATGGCAGCACTTTTGTTTAGTTCTGCAATCAGCGTAGCGGTGGCGTCCCAAGCAATTGAAGCATAAGCGGTAATGCTGAACAATCGTTCTTCGGTTAGCCTCTCGTGAGTCGAATTGAAGCGGTTCCACAACTCCGTCAGGATGGCGAGTTCAGCATCAATGGCGGCGGCACCTTGGGTAGCGAGTACAGCGTCAGTCAAGCGGTTGGACAGATTGCGCATCGTGTCGATGCGTTGCATTTGAAGAGCGATTTGAGCTTCGGCGGCCATCTTGTTAATACGTGGCACACAAAATGGACGCGATGACGTGAAACCGACGCTAAGTTTTCGATCTTTTCTGTTTACAAAGTCTTTTTACACCGGTGTGTAAAATAGATCACCCTGGGCAGCACTCTAGCAGTGCTCAGCAATGCCCACGGCACTTAGCGATTTTCACGACACAAACTGACACTACACTTTTTCTCACATTTTTTTTTTTAAATAATTTTTAATTGTTTAAATTTCGCCAGATCCGGCTCGAAGGACCAAAATGTAAAATGAGCGAATAAACTAATGGATCTGGTTTAGGCGAGGTTACTTAAACAATTAAAAAATTACACAGATTTTATCACCAATAAATTATAGATTTATTTACACTGATTTACACCTTAAAATTATGAGAATTATATACAATAGCGAATGCGACTAGATAAATTTATACGCGATAGCGAATGCAACTCAGTTATTTTATTCACGTATAAAAATTGACACGTGGTCAGTAGCGGTTACTTCAATGATAATTAATTAACAATTAATTATCGTCACAAGAACAATTTATTTATTCTCAATAAATAGCAGCCTTGATGTACTGTCTAAGTATTGAGGATAATTTAGCGTAGCGATTTGATTTAGTTTCACACAAGTTAATAAGCGAAGCGGTTCAAGCACGAGGTTGCACGTAGCAACTCTGAGCGAAGCGGTTAGACAGATAGTTGTAGAATGAATAAAATGGTAGCGTCGTTAAGTCGTCAAGAAGCTTGGTGTCGACGTGGCAGCCTTGCTGCATATAACGAATTTTCCTATTGGCTTAAAAGCGCGCCAAAAGGTAGCAGTTGATAGCGAGCTCTCTCATAGGCTGACCAATATAAAACGAATTTTGTGATTGGTCAGCTTGTAGCGGGTTCTCAGGACGTCTTGACACGATCCTGAGTTAGACATTGTATGTGCCGGGCCCAAATAGCGAGTGACCCGGCACTATTCTGACCTTCAGTCAGTAGCGAGCTCGGCATCTCCCGAACCGAGCGGAAATGCACGAAGCTTGATGTAAATTAATCAAGCTTGTGACTGAACAGAAATAAATAATAATAAAAATCTAAATAATTGAAATTAAAAAAAATTCAAAATTAAGATAAATTCAAAATTAAGATAAAATAACAAAATTTTTTTTTTCTCGTCGAACATTTAAATTGAAAATTGAATTTTTATTATTTAAGATCTGAAATTAAATTTTTTTTTCTGCTCTCAAATAAAAAAAAAAGTATATAAATTTATAAAAATCATATACATCAAGAAAAAAAATAAAATTTTGTGAATTAACAATAAAATTCATAATAAAATTCAAGTGAGTGAAGTTAATGAAGAATTAAAATTTAAAATAAAATAAAACTACCAATATCATTCACGACGCCCGACGGACGCAGTTCAATATCAACTACAGCTGAGAAATCTGCAGTCATCACACATTCTGCTCAACGTGTTTCCATCAACCTTCCGACGGCAACGAAGATCTCTATATCGACTACAATTACCGATTCATCTGAAATTGAAACCTGTAAACAACTAAGTAGTAAGTCAATTATATTGTTAAAAGTTTTTTTTTTCTGTCTTTCGAAATATCTATATAAACAATAATGAGTCTTGAACAAATGGAAGTTTCCCTTACGGAAACCCAAAATGGAGTACTAGCGTTAAAAGCTCAAATCGAACAATTACTAGCAGAAAAACTTGAAATGAAAAATAAATTTGAAGAAAATTGTCAAGCAGCTATTGCTCAACAATTAAAAACACATTTCGAAAGAAATCCACCCGTGGGTACTTCACACCAATTACCTCCCAATCTTAATTTAACGAATAATTTAAGTGCAAATAACAAATTCGATTACAAAGAATTTTTTAAAACTATACCAGACTTTGACGGTATAAGTTATCCAGTAGAATCATTCATACAGGCATGCAAAGAAGCGAAAGAATATCTAAGAGAAATAAACGAGGACGCGCTCGTTAGAATATTAAAATCCAAATGTAAAGGCGAACCTTTAATTAGAGTAAGCGGGTCAAACGTAAAAACAATAGACGAATTTATTGCATTTTTAAATTTAAATTTTAGATTAAGCAAACAAGTTTCAGTTTGGTTAAAAGAATTTAATGACTTGGAGCAAAAATCGAGTGAACGCGTAATGGACTTTTACCATAGAGTGAATAAACATTTACAGGACACTTGCTCAGAAATCGCGGATACAGGCGGTAATAGTAAAGATGAAAAAATAGTTTTGGCTAAAGAAACCGCGGTACAAGCATTTATTTCGGGTTTAGAACGAAGACTTGCTTTATTATTACACAATGACGAATTCGCGGATCTTGCTACAGCCGCTACTGCAGCAATTAAAGCGGAACAAAAATTACAGCAAATGAAAAATATAAATAAACTTTTCAAGCCATTCGATAATAATTTAAATAAAAATTGTTTCGCAATCCAAGACCCAAACCCACACAACACAATTAACCAAAATAATCACCACATTCGAAATTTGAATCCTTATCAGCAATTTAATAAAAATTATAACAGAAACAGTCGTGAAAAATCGGAACAGGTTAATAATCAAAATCGAAACAACCCAAATAAGTTTTGTAATTTTTGCAAAAGAAACAATCATAATATTGAGGAATGTAGAATTTTAATTCAAAGAAAGAATATTGAATCTAATCAAATTATAAATAAAAATATTCTTCAATGTGATTACTGTAAAATGAACGGTCATTCAGTAAACAATTGTCGTAAAAAAATTTATAACGAAGGATAACGCGACGGTTTAAATGCAAAACCGAGTACAGGTACGGGAAACGACCAAGCGTTCCCTCGAGTCGGCGCTCCGATGGGAAACGTAGCAATTCAGCGCCAAAATTTAAACAAAAACTAAGAATACCGACAAAAACTTATTCCGTGGGTGCCATGTCAATTGATTATAAACCTACGTCAATTATGTTCAGATCCAAAGATATAATATCTAGCTATGGGAAAATTTTAGTAGACACCGGATGTAATTTAAATTTAATAAAATATGGGGAAGTAAAATATAAAAAATTAATCGACGAATCATATTGTTACAAATTAAACGGTGTCTCCGAAGCTATCACTTTGGGTAGAATAAAAATACAAATTTTTAATAAGGACACTTATTTTCATATAATACCGGACGAATTTCCTTTAGATTATACGGGCATACTTGGCATGGAATTTTTACGAGAACACGGCGGAATAATAAATTTAGTAGACAATACGGTAACATTTCAACATTTAAATAATCTACAAATATCATTAACAGAAGGAGAATATTTCGTTTCAAAAGCTCGAACGAAGACGGCAATGTTTGTTCGAGTAGATAGTAAACTTAAAGAGGGGTATACACCTCGTATCGAATTTGAAAACGGTATTTACGCGGGCGAAGCTTTAGTGAGTAATAATAACGGAATCGCTTATTTGTACGGAATAAATACTCTTGACAAAGATGTAAAAGTAAAAGTACCCGTAATTCCTCTGTACCCATTCGGGACAAGCGAAGACGAGGATACTACTTTGACGCATGACGACACAGACAATTACGATAAAAGTACCACGGCCGGGGAAAATCGTGTCAACAAAGTGTTAAAACTCTTGCGTTTGAAACATCTGAATGAGGAAGAGCGTAAAGCAATAGTTTCTCTAGTAGAGAAATACGCTGACCTATTCCACATTCCAGGAGAACCACTGCGCGCTACAGACACTGCGGCTCATACTATACCCACTATCAATGACGTTCCCGTAAATACTCGACAATACAGACACCCTCCAGCACAGAAAGACGAAATAGAAAAACAGATAACAGAACTAATGTTAATGGATATTATTGAACCTTCGACCTCACCATATAATTCCCCTTTATGGATTGTACCCAAAAAGGCTGATTCTAAAGGCAATAAAAGATGGCGTTTAGTTATAGATTATCGTAAATGAAATGATAAGACTGTTAAAGATGCATATCCACTACCGTTGATAAATGATATTCTTGATCAATTAGGTGGTGCGATTTATTTTTCAGTATTTGATTTAAAATCGGGTTTTCATCAATTAAAAGTAGATCCTAAAAATAAGCACAAAACAGCATTTACAACTCCTCATGGTCATTATCAATTTAATAGAATGCCATTTGGACTTAAAAATGCTCCAGCAACGTTCCAAAGGTTAATGGATTTAGTTTTACGCGGGTTACAAGGAGCAGATCTCTTTGTTTACTTAGACGATATAGTCATTTACGCAAGTTCTCTAGAAGAACATAACACTAAATTCGAAAAATTAGCCGAACGTTTGCGAAGTGCGAATTCAACTCTACAAGCCGATAAATGTGAATTCCTAAAAAAAGAAGTAATTTATTTAGGCCATCTTATATCTGCCGCCGGTGTCAAGCCTGATCCCGATAAAATTAAAGCGATCAAATGTTTCAAAACACCTGAAAACACAACACAAGTGAGAGAATTTCTTGGACTTGCTGGTTACTATCGGCGATTTATCAAGGATTTCGCAAAAATCTCTAAGTGCCTATCCGATCTTACAAGCAAAAACGCAAGATTTTCATGGGCGCCTGAACATCAGATAGCTTTTGAAACCTTGCGCGATAAACTATGTACAGCTCCGAAATTGCAGTATCCAGATTTTTCGAAACCATTTATTTTAACGACCGATGCTTCGGGCTATGCAGTTGGAGCAATTCTCTCACAAGGCAAAATTGGCGAAGACACAATTGTTGTAGCAGCTTCTCGTGTGCTCAATAAACACGAAAAAAATTATTCGACCACCGAAAAAGAAATGGTCGCAGCCTTATTTGGTATGAAAACATTTAGACCGTATCTCAATGGCAGAGAGTTTACTCTTGTCACCGATCACAGACCGCTGGTGTGGGTAAATAATATGAATGATCCAACATCGCGTGTAATGAGATGGAGAGAACGGCTTAAAGAGTTCGAATATACCGTGTTATATAAGGCGGGAAAAATAAACACAAACGCGGACGCTTTATCGCGTAACCCAATAATTGAAAACCGCGAAGTTTATCTAATTAAAATTAAATGGCGACCTGGAAAACCCGGAATCGCTAGGTTGAGGACTTCAGATCCTTCAGACGATGGTAAAGTCTTTAAAAAGAAATCTAAATACAAAACTAATTCAGAGTCAATAAGCTCGAATAACGATAAAAAAAATTTTAACAAAAATAATACTTCAAGTTCAGAGGAAATTACTCCAAGTAAGAAAATAATTCGCGATAAAAATAAAATTGCGACTAACTCAGTCGACGGAGTTAGAAAAATAAATTCGAAAATTCAAAATCTTGAGCAAAATACTCAAGCGGTCGGTCTAGAAGATTCGGTCGAAAAACGTCAAATTCTTGAGCCAAAAACTCAAGCGGTTGGGCCAGTCAGTAACAATACTATGGACCCAGTCGTCAAATCTACTAGCGACGGCAATAGGATTAGCTACCCTAGCGACCGGCGATTAGTTAAAAATAATAAAAACGGATATATCGGTAAAAATAAAAATTTAAAAATGAAAAGATCTGACGTCAGACGATATAATCCATATAAAAAATTTTCGAGCACTGAATCACTAAGCGAAGATGATTTAAGTAAAAATAAAAATGATAAAATATTCACAAACTTGGAAACAAATAATCCTCAAGAACTAAATTCAAATTCAATAAATAAAAACTTCAATTCTAAAAATCATAATGAAAATAATAAAAATAAATTAAATTCTAACGAAAATTCAAATCGCATACGTAATTCTAAAGAGAATGCAAAATTAAATAAAAATTCTAAATGCAAAGTCTTATCAAATCCAGAACCAGATAAATCAATAACTCTTCCTGATTATTCTGACGGATCGTCGTCATCAGGAGACATGTATGATGCTGTAACTCTGAGAAAAAAACTCATTAAAGACAACCCTTCGTATTTAAGTGACGAATCTGATATGACAGATTTCGGTTTGTCTTATATTTCTAATAATTCTATAAACTCTCCAAAACATAAAAATTCACGTAATTTAACACCAACACCTCAATCCCCAAATCCGCAAGTTGAAAGTAATAAAACCACGAAAACTCCATTGTCATTACCACCCAACGTACAAACACAAGCTACATCTACACACCCAAATCCAAAAATACAGACAGATAAGAAAAATGTAAAAATTAATAAAAATAAATTTAATCCTTCTCAAATCAAAAGGACAACTAAAATGGCAGAGTTTACACCCTCTCCTACAATATGTTCACGTAGAAAAATAAATAAACAAAGTAAGAAAATTGAAAAAATAATTATTCCAGAAACTTCTGATGACGAATCAAACACTGACGAGACAGAAATGACTTATTCAAAAATATATTCAGATAATTCAAATGACATTAGTACTGAATCACCTGTCGAAACAATCCCTATCACTCCAAGAACTCCTATCACACCCAAATCCGTAAATAAAAAAGACATGGGAGTTGCAATTCCTTGGTCTTCTGACGAAGGAGGCGATTATCCAAAAATTATGGACGTCTCTGCGGTAATTCATAATGAACCAGAAAACAACATAAACATGTCAACTAACGACATAGGAGAAAATTCTTTTGTAATTGAACCCATGACAGTAGAATCACCCAACGAAACAAAAACCATAAAAACTAACACAATAACACAGGAAAAAATAGCCAATAAAAATACAGAAAAGACAAAAACAAACACTACAAAAATAAACCCAAATTTAACAGACGCAGACAAGAACAGACCTCACGGTACTGATGCAGAACAAACACATACTAATAAAATTACACCAGAACTACGTAGATCGACTAGAAAACGTAAACTCAAAACATGTTCATGCTGTACAGACTACGACGAACATACACATACACAAAAACAGATTCCGAATAAAATAAAACATCTTGCGAAAAATTTTAAAAATAAAACAAAAAAGCCAAATAATAAAAATTCACAACCCAAATTACCAGACATAATGGTTACTCTAAAAGCAATTAAACGTCAACAAAATTTAAATAATAAACGAACTAATGATAGATTGTCAACAATAAACGAAAATACAAGCCCAGAAAATTCACAACAAACTACATCACGTAGAGAATCACAAAACCCTAAACTAAATTCACCTGCTGATCGAAATTCAAAATCGCCTGAACGAATAAATTCATTCAACGACCTGAACTTCGATCAACAGATAAATTCAGCTGACGACGAAAATTTTGAACAGATAGAACAAATAAATTCATTTAATGACCAAAATTTTGACCAAATCGAACAGATAAACTCATCTGATAATGAAATAGACATACGACAAAATTCGACACAATTTAATTCGGACAGAAATCAAAACAAATCAAACGACAATGCGATCATAATAGCAAACGACAATTTATTTAACGAGGAAATAGACTCTTACGGTAATATATCTATAATTTCAAATACTTCAAACGACTACAGTAACGAGAACGTACACGAAACAAGAGATAACTTAGAAATGCAGAAAAATTGTTATTTATGTTTCATTAACGCTGATGGTACCGTACCAAGCGAAATCGGGAAACAGTTTTTAGTGTCAGGATATTTAAAATTGAGCCCTTTAACTAATTATAAAACAGGTCAAGTAATCAAAATGGGAACATCTAAAAAGAAAGTACTCGCGTTGGTAACTCAAAGTGATAGTCGAGATACACCAACTGAAAAAGATTATTGTAAAGCTTTCAAAAATTTAAAGTTATATATGGAAAAATCAAAAATAAAATCAGTTAGTATTTCTCAAGGTAGAAGCAATTTATCAAAAACAGTTTGGACGAAAATTAAAAATATTATTGCTAAAATTTTCAAAGGTAGCGATTTAAAAATAATTATTTGCAAAGATGAAATAATAATACCTCCAGTAGAGGAAAGAGAAAAAATAATAGCCGAAAATCACGAAACTTTAATAGCAGGACATAAAGGAGTAACTAAAACTTATAATAGAATTAGACAAAAATATTTTTGGGACAATATCAAAAAGCATGTTGAAGATTTCGTTAGGAAATGTATTAGTTGCCAGAAAAAGAAATGAGTTAGAATAAAAACAAAACAGCCGATGGTCATTACAGACACATCCGCAGAAGTATGGGATAAATTAGCATTAGATATAGTAGTACCAAATAAAACTTCAGCTAACGGATATTCATATATTTTAACGATGCAAGATGATCTTTCAAAATACTGTTTTGCAATACCTTTAGTGTCCATGACGGCCAAAGATATCGCGATAGCATTAGTCGAGAATTTTATATTAAAACACGGTTGCCCGAAAGTAATTTTAACAGACCAAGGTCAAGCTTTTATAGGTAAAGTAATGGGTTGCGTAGCCAAAATTTTCAAAATGAAACAAATTAAGACAACAGTTTTTCATCCTCAATCAAATGGTTCTCTCGAGAGAAGCCATCAAGTTTTAACTGATTATATTAAACATTTTACAAGTCACGATGATTGGGATAAATGGTTGCCTCATGCCACCTTTGCTTACAACACGAGTGTACATGAAGGTACGAAATTCACGCCGTATAAATTAGTTTTTGGTAAAGAAGCACGATTACCATCAGAATTTTCCTATCTAGACGAGATTCCTACATACGCAGATTTTGTTAAAGAACTTGCAACTAGATTATTAGAATCACGGAAAGAAGCAAGACAAAATTTAGAAAATTCAAAGCAAAGATCCAAAGTACGGTATGATAAAAAAATTAATCCAGTAAATTTCAAAATAGGCCAAAATATGTTTTTAGTAAAGAATCAGAGAGATGGTAAATTTGATGATAATTATTTAGGTCCGTATAAAGTTACAGAAATATTTCCTGATAAAAATGATATAGAAATCGAATATAAACCGGGAAAGAGAAAAATCATTCATTGTGATAGAGCCAAAATTGCTTATAAATAAATAGTTTTTTTTTCTCCCAGACACATGCGTCTTTTTGTAGATACATTGAAATCTGTACCTCTCATATTTCTTTCTTTCCTGTTCTGCTCTTTTCTTTTTTTTGCCCTCTCACACAATAGACATCAAAAAGTCTTACTGAAACGAATTTTTCAGGTAAAGATGTCGCGGTATACACTCTATATTTTTCTCATGTTAATAACTTTTATAATTAATGAATGAATTTACTGTCTATACACAAATTTTAATAAAAATGATAGTATCAATAATATCTGCTACTAATTGAAATTGAGTAATAATGCTAAGAAAAAAAAATATAAGCTTCCACACTATAAACTTTCAAAAAAAAAAAAAAAAAAAATTAAAAAAATATAAAAAAAAAGAAGACAAAAAAAAAATAATTTTTTTTAACAATATATAGACTCAAATAGAATTTTAATATAAAATTAAGAATTCGTAGATTAAGTTTTTCTTTATATATTATTTAATAGATAATTTTTATGCAAATGTATATAGAATTTTAAGCAAAAAAAAAAAAAAAAAAAAAATAAATAAATAAATAAATAAACAAGAAAATATGCAAAATGCAGGAAAACAAAAAAATTATATGCAAATATACAGAATTAGCACATGAAGGCAGAAAAGTCGTAAGTAATACTAAGAAATAAATATATACAAATATTTAGATATAATATAGATACATCATTGTAATAATATAATAATACTTATTAACATTAATAAACAAATTCAGAAAACAATACTAAAAACTCAAAAAAAAAAAAAAAAAAAAAAAAAAAAAAAAAAAAAAAACTAACTAAATAATAGAAAAAAAAAGAAAGAAATTAAGAAATTTTTATACACTACGATAAAGTAATAAATTTAAAAGAATTAAAAGAAAATTAAAATCATAGTAATAATTACATCAAAAAGACAAAAAAAAAAATAACATTCAAACAATAGTTCAAGATTTTAAAATTTCTTTCTTCCTTAGCATAAACTTCTTACAAACATTATATCTTAAAGTTTTTTTTGAAAAAGAAAATATTAATAATTTTACAAGAAAATTTTATGAATTCGTCCTATTCGTAAAATCTTTTTTTTATATACGCATATGGTCTACTTTTAAATAATTTGAAAAAAAATTAAATTAAATAAAGAAAAAAAAAACACTGTAAATAATTTTATGAATATATAAAATATTTTTTTTTTATTTACAAAAAAAAAAATATAAATTTTTAGATAATTTTTTTTATCTATTCTTTTCGTATCTGAAACATATTGATAAAGTTATTTTTCTCTTAATATTTGTTATGTACAAATAAACGCTGACGCCTCGAGTAAATCCTCGAGACGTGCAGCTGCACAAACATCTATTTTGTTCTAAGATAACTTTGTTCATAGATAAGTGACTCATTTGTTAATAATAAAAACGGAGAAAGCGTGAGAACAGAGAATGGATCATTCGAGAATATTGCTTATCACGATCCACCCCTCTATATCGAACGATGCGCGGGCCTGATGCCCAAGCGCCTCGTATTGATAAGAGACTTACTCTAGTTTTTCTCGATCAAGAGAAGTCAGTCTGAAATATAGAATCATAGAGAGCAGTCAGGCTCAATACTAAATACTAAACTTCTTTCTCACCCTTTCGAAGTTATTGTTAGACGAACTTTAACAATTTATAAATTGATTCAATTGTATATTTTCACATTATTGAAATTATTCTTTTACAATTGAATAAATCGGATTGAGATATAAAATAATAACCAGTTTATTTCAACCACCGAATGGTGGCTGTTCAACCCCTACTAAATAATTATTTATAATTATATGTAAGTTCTCATTACGTCCAATTCAAATCGACCGCTTAACCACGCCAGCGCCAAAACATCAACCAGGACGTAACACATCCTTGATTATGCTTGGTCTTGCCTGAATCATGCTTGATCATGCATGCTGATTTTTCCCCAAAGGGAGCACGTCGTTGATCATTAATTAGATGATAATGAGTTACATCTATTTGAATCACTCGGTGTAGACTCAAAAAGGTTACAAATTTATAGCAGAGCAGAAATTGAACAAAAACTATTCAATTCTGAGATTTATAAAACTATAAAAATAAATAACTTTACAGTAAATTTACTTTAATTAACAATACTGAAAATTATAGATAAATAAATTTTTTTGTCGAAATGAATAAAATTGTGAGTTTCGTTTTAGAGAAATTTGTTATTGAAAAAAAGAAATTCTGTTGTAATTTAGAACACCAAGTTAAAATAGATTATATAATACCTATAACTGAAAGTAAAAAATTAACTTTTTTTACTATAAATCAAGTAAAGATGATATGTCACGTATTGCGTATAGGGAATTTGTATGTGATAATTTGAAATTATTAAAAAATAACTTTTAGGTGTTTAATAATTTATTTGTAAAGAAATTTTATTTTTAACTTCCCGCTAAGAAAATTGCAAATTTTCATAAATTCGGGAAGTCATTGTTTTCACCCCGATTTGTGAAAATCGAAATTTCAACCGATGTCGACGTTTTGAGGTTCTAGGAAGCTATTCTGACTAAATTCAAGATGATGTCCGAGTGTATGTATGTACGTATGTAAATATTCTGTAACTTTTGAACGGATTAACCGATTTTGATCGTCGAGGTGTCATTTGACGCGGCTTGTTATTTACTATAAGCTCTGACAATTTGAGCTTAATCGGTAGAGTACGTTTGAAGATATTTTGAGACTGGCCCGCAGGTTCAACAGATAGACCGATTTTTTTTTTTGAACAAAATTTTGACATATTTCGCTTAAGAATTTCTTGCTCTTGGATTAAGATATGCAAAATGTAGGCTTATTACCAGCTTGTTTTGTAAGTAGTAAGTCAATACATTGGAGATAATTAATGAAATAACATTTTACTGTTTTAATGTTCTTGCATGATGATAATTTCGTATGAGTATAAATTCGTATAAATATACCCAACCATACAAACTCATCAGCAATCTTGTAAGTACATGCATGATCGATTCAGTGACGTAAAAAATGGTTGAACATGAACAGTCTTGACCAAGCATGAATTGTGTACGACCATACAGTCATACGTAATCGTGCAAGCTCATATATGATCGTATAAAGCGCGCAAAAAATAATTGTGCATGATCAAGCTTGATCAAGTCTTATTTTGCATGTTCATACAAAGCTATACACGGTTAAATAGGCTGGAGCTCGATCATTCTGGCCGCTAGAAAATAGACATGGATGATCATATATGATCAAGAATGATCATGAATGCCCAGTCAGAGCCATGCGCAGTCGTGCATGATGGTCTTGACTGGGTTAAGTATTATTATGCATGACCAGGCTTGACCAAGCATGAATCGTGCATAATCAGGCTTGATCAAATAAAAATCATAAATACTCATGCAAGAACAAGCTGTATTATGCAGGCCCGTGCATAATCTTTTAATTTCTATTGTATCTTCAGTATCTAGTCGCGCATTATCAAGAATGACTGTGCATGAATCATGCAAGTTCATGCATGATCGTATATCACCATTCATAATTGAAATATATGGTTGAATAGGACTTAGCACGACCTTACATGATTCATGCATGTGTCTGCCTGATTCATGCTTGATCAAGCATGGTCTTACATGTTGATTTTTTCCCGGGTATAGCTATATTATTTGTATCGCGTTACTAATTCCACAATGATATATTTTTACAGTCTCTGTTGAAAAAATCTGATGAATTCCAATAAAAAATAATCTATTGGTTTATATTAAGCAATTTCAAAATAAAATAATTCATAGAAAAATCATGAGTTTCAGTATGTATTTATCGCGGCAAAATGTATATATTTAGAATCAGATTTGATTGATAGCTTTCATAAAATAGTAAGTACAAAATAAAATTGATTGCACCGTAAACTTCCCGCTCGCTTTTTAGATGAGAATTTTTTTTTATCACTCATGCGATATAACTGCTATCTTGGCGCACGCTCTTTTGTTCACCAAATAGCTGTTTGCCCATTCAACTGTTTCCACAAAATTCGTGTGCGTTATACGATTATCTGCCTGCGACAAGTAAATTTGAGTGTGACAAGTAAACTTGTCGCACGCAAGGTTACTTCGTCACACGCAGATTATCGTATAACCTACAAAAATGTCATGGCAACAGCCCCGACTAGAAATTGTAGTGAGGCGGTAGTTGGCTCCAAATGAGGCATGCCGAATGTCAAACTTGTAGCAAGTGAGGCATCCAAACGAGGCCGATGTTTGGCAAGTAACGCAGTTGCGAGACTCAGCGTTACTTGGCTTCCGAATTCGGCGGCAGTTTGGAAACCACACTTGCTACAAGGGTCCTAAGCCTAAGTTATCCCAAATTTGTTTTCCTGACTACGTAATGATTACGAAGCCACACTTGCTGGTGGCATTAGTGACAAAAATTAGACGCTGATTAAAAAAAGTAATATTATTATTATTAGTATTATTACTAATATAATTATAATTATTAATTAAAATTATTATTAACTATTACAAGAAGAAAATATATTGAAAATTAAATATAAGGAAAATTATAGATTAACATAAGGTTTAATTATTGTCCTTGTCAAGCTCGCCCGATGATCCCGACTTGGTTTTATCAGCTCTATCGTCCGCATCAGGTTTTCCGCTCCCAAGAAGTAATTTTTCGACTGCTTTTTTTCTGTTGGTTCCGACCACTTCCCCAATCTCCACAATGGTTTAATACGGACTGTAAGCTGTCATTAACTGTCGAATCAAGCGACGGATCATCAGAAGACTTCGAAAAGTTTGTGACTTTGACTCCTGTATTACAAAAAATAAACAATTTTTAATTATTATTAAATAATTTTTATATACATATAATTAATCAAAAAATACCTTTGATTAGTTCATATGTGTAAAGTGAGCGAATAAACTAAAATAGGTCTGGTTTAGGCGTAAGGAATTAAACAATTAAAAATTACACAGTTTTTATCAATAAATAAATGAAAGATTTATTTACACTTATTTACACCTTAAATTGTAAGAAATTATGCTTGATAGCGAATGCGACAAAACAGACACGCGATAGCGAATGCAACTTTGGTGATAAGATTCACGTATATAAAAGACACGTGGCTGAGAGCAGTTAAATTAATGGAAGTTAATATAGATACTAATTACACGAGAATAAGAGTTTATTTATTCTCAATAAATAGCAGTCTTAATTTTACTGACTAAATATTGAGAGAAATAAGCGTAGCGGTTTAGTTTAATATCACAAAAGAATAGCGAAGCGATTTCAAAAGCACGAGGTAACAAGTAGCGAAGCACGTTGTAGAATCCACAGATGGTAACGTCGTTGAGTCGTTGAGGAGCTTGGTATCGACGTGGCAGCCTTGCTGCATATAATGAATTTTCCCATTGACTTGAAGCGCGCCAGCAGGTAGGTTGATAGCGAACTCTCTTATTGGCTGACCAATATGAAACGAATTATGTGATTGGCCAGCTTGTAGCGGGTTCTCAAGGCGTCTTGACACGGTCCTGAATTAGAAATTGTATGTACCGGGCCCAAATAGAGAGTGACCCGGCACTATTCTGACCTTCAGTCAGTAGCGAGTTCGGCAACTCCCGGACTTAGCGAAAATGCACGAAGCTTGGTTCAAATTAGTCAAGCTCGTGACTGAACAATATGATTTGGTAGTTATGAAAACATTAACACCATTCGCGTTTGGCTTTTTTAAATTAAACATTAGGGCTGAATTCCATGATATAATTAACCGCATCATGGGTTTAACGCTTCGTATGAGCGCTTGGCTAGTATTTACCATGGAAATTAGCTTGCATGCCTGTAAAAATATAATTATAATTTAAGTTTATGAAAAAGGTCATGATAATCAACCATGAGCATCATTAAAATCTCTAAATCTGTCTAATTTTACTATTGAATTTTAAAAATAATAATTCGAGAAAATTTTCAATTTGAAATGTTCAAGATAACTTTTAAATGAATAAAAGTTAACTGTTGAAAAAAAAATTATCATTCTATTTGACATTAAAGTTAATAATTAATATCGAAAATAAAAATAAAGGAACAATGATGAAATCATACAAGTACAAAAATTACAAAGATTATTGCGAACTAAGTGAATAATTTATTTATTATAAATTTAAAAAAACTTACTTGCTTGTCCACGAATCTCGACAGGATAGGATGGCCAAGTATTGCACGGCTTATCACAATTTATTACCATATTTTTCAGTAACTGTAGATTTTTTGTAGAATTGTACGATTCTTCTGGCATAAATTTAACTTTTATTACTTCAAAGTTTTCATCCCAATAAAGCCAATCCGTTAGGACTATATCTATTAACTCTAATTTTCTTTTCATCATTATTAATGAAAAGTATTAATCTGTACTTCAAGTCTAGAGTGTTGTCTGAAGTATTGCCACTTTTTTTTGCCCTTACCTATTTTTTTAACCTAAATAAATATGTGTGATTGTATAATTGGAGATATATAATAAACTTGTCACAAAGACATAAGTCAAAAAGACTAGCGCGTCTGGTAAGCGAGTACACAAGTCCGCCAACATTACACTTATTACAACCTATTCAACTTAAGTACAATACTATAAGAATTTCCTATGAAATTCCCGTACACAATAAATGAACTCTTCCACGAACCACTCAATTTTCACTATATCTTCCAATATACATTGTAGTTTAAATGACAGTCAAGCGTCACTAGTATTACTAAGAATAAGTATATATAAATATGTGTTTAACTTCTTAGAATTTCTCACTCGTAACTCGTTCATTTTTTTTTCTTGGCATACAATACAACGATGTATATTGACTTTTTTTTTTATTAGTTATTTATTTACATTTTGCGACTCTCAAGCGACCGAGCTCACGCTTCCGAAACGACTTATTATTTATAACAAACATTTCAGCAAATTACAAACTATTTCTAAATAATTAAAATAATTATTAACTAAAGATAAAAAATTAATTAAATAAAGTTGTCAATTAAATAGAAATTATCCAGCAGTAATATTATAAGTAGATTAAAAAACGGTTATGAGTACACGCGAAAGATTTACATTCAACAAATAAAATGAACGCGTGGTACGTAAAGTAATGTTACATACTAACAGCGACACCACAAAAGACGATCAGCTAAATGAAACAGCGGGTATTTATATGTATCACACACAAATACTTTCATGAATACGCATATATTTATATGTACGGAACTAAAAGGTTTGACCTTCAAATAACTAGAAGCCATATTTCTCCCCCTACCCCTTTCACTTCATTTTATTCTAATCAGATTATCCAAAGATATGCTGAACTTCGCAAATGCCGTAGATTCCCCAAGCTCGGCAAGCCAACTTCGAGAAACCTTTGGAAGGCCTAACTTGCAGGAAGTAACGGTAACCAAAGGTTTACCAAAGCTCGGCTTGCCATAGATGTCCCGAATTCCATCCATATTTGGCAAACCGATCTTCGCTTTGCCTAACATGGATGTAATAAAGCGCATATTAGTGTAGTATAAAAAAAGGGGTATGCTCGTTTTTCTGAAGGTTCCTGTTTAAGTCTACGTTTCCTTTTAAGATAATATAAGTTATGAGTTTTGATATTTAGGATGTAAGAACTTTAGTTTACGATTAGAGAAAGAAAATGTGCGTGTGAGAGAGAAAGCGTGAAAAGCCTAAGATAAGCGTCTTGGGATTGTCAAGACAGCACAGAGAGTGGGGGTGGAGGTACAGAGTGCAAGGGTGCAGAATGAAAGGAGGAATGAGAGTTGACCTGGGTCAGGCAGAAGGTTTTTAACCAGCAATTGGGTAAGACGTACCTAGACCTTTTCATTTTTGTAAACCATTACAACGTTTTGTGTTCTTCTAATTTAAATAAACTTAAATATTCAGTAAACATCACACTTGTCCCTTGTTCCTATTTTCCCATTACTACATTTGGGGGTTCAGCCGGGATCTAGAGCACTAAGTGACAAGTGAATAGTTTCAGTAAAAAGTTAAGTTTAATTGTGAAAGTGATACAACGGTATAATGGCTGATAATGTAGAAGCTGCAGGTTTGACAGATGAGCAAGTGGCTCTGATGAATATACCTGAGTTGAAGGAGGAGCTGAGAAGACGACAGTTAAGGTTGGCGGGCAGAAAACGCGAGCTGATAGCGAGGCTAATGGCTGCGTTGCGGCTAGAGCGAGAGCACGGTGCGTGAGAAGACGATCCGGAAGACGACGAGGATGAAAATCCAGAAGACGACGACGAAGATGAGGATGAGATTGCAGCGATCAGGAACCTCGCAGACGGTGGTGTCCCAGAAAATCGAAATCTCATCCAGGACGAAATTGATAATGTTAGGGACCAAGGAACACCAATACTACGACGTAGAACACAAGACGAACGCAAGCGTACAGTGCTAACTCTCAAGGACGTGGAGGACTCGTTGGAAAAGTTTAGTGGAGACGATCTGCTTAGTATCAGTCGATGAATAGAAGATCTGGAGGAAATGGCTGACGTGTGTGGTTGGTCAGACGTACACATGGTAGCATTTGCGAAGAAACTGCTTACAGGTTCTGCTTAAGCTTTCGTACGGCACGAAAGGTGTACAAAGTCATGGGCCAAGCTCAAAAGAGCGCTGAAGGACGAATTTGAGAACGTGGTGAGCGACCGACAAATACACCGGGAGCTAGCGTACAGAAAGAAAAAATCGGACGAAAGTCTCCAACAGTACATGTACCATATGCGTGAGATTGCGGGACAAGGGCGAGTCGATACACAGTCGTTGATTGACTACATTATTCAAGGTATCCCCGATGAGGTCGCAAATAAAGCAGTATTATACGGGGCCAGGAATATGCAACAGTTGAAAGAGCGTCTCAAGCAGTACGAGGCGATGAGAAGAGACATGAAAGTTAAAGCTAAGTCGTCAGAACGAAAAGACGAAAAACTGAAGCGAACTGAAGTGCGAAATCAAGTGAGAAAAACGGGCAGTGATAAAAAAAAATGTTACAACTGTGGCGGTGAAAATCATTTAAGTGCTAGTTGTCCGGAAGAAGAAAAAGGTGTTAAATGTTTCAAGTGCAATGAGTTTGGGCATATTGCGGTGAAGTGTACAGCGCCACCGAAAGAGACTTATGTCGTTTCAAGGCCTGAAAAGAAAAAATACATGAAAGAGGTATCGATAGAGGACTGTAAGTTTATATCTTTAGTAGATACAGGTAGTTTAGTAGATAGTGACCTTACCTTTATACGTTCAGATGAGTATGCGAGATTAGGGTCACCACCTTTAGGTAATCGTAGACTTAAGTTTGAAGGATTCGGTTCCACTGGCAATGAAACTTGGGGTGAATTTACTAAAGTAATGACTGTAGACGATTATCAGTTTCCAGTCACTTTGCATGTAGTTTCAAATATAATACTGTCTAAGCACAGCCTACTATTGGGTACTGATTTTTTGGACCAGGTAGAGTTGCGGGTCAAACGAGGCGAAGTAACTTTTTTGAGACTAGACGACGAAACTGATAATTACAAAGGCGCGCCCGATATATTTAGAATCAACATCGTAGAGCAGATGGATGAGATAGATCTATCGCATATACGGGAACCGCATTACCGTGAGGCGATCCGAGGTATTATCAAGGGATATAAGCCGGAGAAGATGCGAGACGTGGGTATAACTGCAAAAATTGTTTTAAAGAGTGATAAGCCAGTAGTACGACGACCGCGAAGACTAGCACCGTCTGAAAGAAAAGAGGTGGATGATATGATGAAACTGTGGGCAAGTGAAGGCATCATAAGACACTCAAATTCAGAGTATGCAAGTCCCATAGTCGTAGTCAAAAAGAAAGATGGCTCCATCAGAATCTGTGTTGATTTTCGTGAACTTAACGAGCTCATCGAGTGTCCACATTTTCCGTTGCCGTTAATTGAGGATATTCTGGACGCTTTGCAAGGGGCTGAGTTTTTCACGACGTTAGATTTAAAAAATGGGTTTTTCCACGTACTGTTAGATAAAGATAGTCAAAAGTACACATCTTTTGTTACACCGACGGGGCAATATGAATTTTTGAAGTTACCCTTCGGGTTAAAGATTTCTCCTATTGTATTTCAAAAATATATTACAATGATTTTCAAAGAACTCATAGATAAGGGTATCGTCATCGTATCCATGGACGATATCGTTATTCTAGGGGGAAATGTGAAGGAGGCGTGGGAACGTTTGCAAATGGTCATAGAGTTGTCTAAGCAGTATGGGTTAATGATAAACTGGGGAAAATGTCGTTTTATGCAAAGAGAAATTGAGTACTTAGGACACATCGTGTCAAAAAATACCATAAAACCATCTACCCATAAAACTAAGGCCGTTGCAAACTTTCCCAAGCCAACCTCTGTTAAAAAAGTCCAGAGTTTTTTGGGACTTACCGGGTACTTCAGAAAGTTTATTAGGGGTTACTCAAAGATCGCTAAGCCGTTGACAGACTTATTGAAAAAAGATGCCAAGTTTCGGTTTGAAAATAAAGAATTAGAATCTTTCGAGACCTTGAAGACAGCACTTACCAGCGGGCCGGTTTTGAAACTATATAGAGTGGGGGCGGAGACGGAGCTGCATACAGACGCGTCTGCAGAAGGCTACGGGGCCATTTTAATGCAATTAGATTTAGACGATGGAAAATTTCATCCGGTTTACTTTGCCAGTGGGAAAACCACTCCTGCCGAAGCGAAGTACACCAGTTATGAGCTGGAGGTACTAGCAATAGTTAATGCTTTAAGTAAGTTTAGAGTATATTTGTTAGGTATACCGTTTAGTATTGTTACAGACTGTCAAGCATTTGCTATGACAATGAAGAAAAAAGATTTGTGTTTGCGTGTAGCCAGATGGGCTTTATTGCTGGGTGATTTTAAGTATCGGGTATGCCATCGGCCGGGGAAGAATATGCAACATGTTGATGCTTTGAGTCGAAACCCGTTGCCAAGTAGTATGTATGTAACTGAGAGTGAAGATGGGCTGATTGCACGTTTGAGAAATGCGCAGAGTAAAGACAGCGATGTCCGTGAAATTCTAAACGCTGCAACGTGCAGTCAAGCTCAGGGGTATGTAATAAGAAATAATATTTTGTACAAAAATGTTAAAGACGATTTACTAATTGTAATACCTAGGGCCATGCAAACCCAGGTAGTTAAACAAGCGCACGAGCGAGGACATTTTGGGGTCAATAAAACCGAAGCCATTGTGAAAAAGGATTTTTGGTTTAAGGGGCTGCGTGAAAAGGTCGAGCATGTGATAGCCAACTGTCTTGATTGTATCTTGGCCGAACGCAAGCTAGGAAAGCAAGAAGGGTATTTAAACCCTCTAGACAAAGGAGACATACCGTTAGACACCTACCACATTGACCATGTGGGCCCGATGACAGCTACGAAGAAAAAATACGTACATATTTTTGTAGTAGTCGATGCATTTACGAAGTTTACATGGCTTTATCCCACCAAATCCACCGATGCTGCGGAAGTACTTGATCGGATTAAGAAACAAGCGGCCATTTTTGGAAATCCACGCCGAATAATTTCTGATCGAGGGACTGCGTTCACGTCTCACGCTTTCCGCGAATATTGTGAAGAGGAGAACATCATACACTCACTAATAACGACAGGAGTACCGAGGGGCAACGGACAGGTAGAGAGAGTCAACAGAACACTCATACCATTGTTAACCAAACTGACCGCGCCTAGGTCAGAAGAGTGGTACAAGCATGTCAACCAAGTTCAAAAGTATTTAAATTCCACAATAAGTAGAAGCACTGGAAAAACTCCGTTTCAGTTGCTTGTTGGAATCGAGATGCGAACTAAAGAGGATGCACAGGTCAGACGATTAATCGACGAAGAGTGGGCGGCGAAATTCCAGGAGCAGCGTTGCGAGCTGCGTGAAGAAGCAAGGAAGAAAATTACTGAAACTCAAGAGCAAAATCGTAAAACTTACAACAAAGGAAGAAAGGGTTCAAAGCAATACCAGAGCGGAGATTTAGTGGCCATAAAGAGAACACAGTTCGGCCCAGGATTAAAACTTCGTCGGAAATTTTTGGGACCATACCGTGTTTTACGTGCAATGCGCAACGACCGCTACACTGTGGAGAAAGTTGGGGAGCATGAGGGGCCTCAAAAAACATCTACCACCGCTGATTTTATGAAACCCTGGGTCATAAACCCCGAAGATGACCACACCGACGACAGCGGAAACGAAGAAAATAACATCTGAGGGCAGATGTTGCTGCAGGATGGCCGAGTGTAGTATAAAAAAAGGGGTATGCTCGTTTTTCTGAAGGTTCCTGTTTAAGTCTACGTTTCCTTTTAAGATAATATAAGTTATGAGTTTTGATATTTAGGATGTAAGAACTTTAGTTTACGTTTAGAGAAAGAAAATGTGCGTGTGAGAGAGAAAGCGTGAAAAGCCTAAGATAAGCGTCTTGGGATTGTCAAGACAGCACAGAGAGTGGGGGTGGAGGTACAGAGTGCAAGGGTGCAGAATGAAAGGAGGAATGAGAGTTGACCTGGGTCAGGCAGAAGGTTTTTAACCAGCAATTGGGTAAGACGTACCTAGACCTTTTCATTTTTGTAAACCATTACAACGTTTTGTGTTCTTCTAATTTAAATAAACTTAAATATTCAGTAAACATCACACTTGTCCCTTGTTCCTATTTTCCCATTACTACATTAGGCTTGCCTAAGTTAGGCAAGCCAAACTTGTCCCGCACTAATTCTTCGGCATTTCTCACCATAATTTCTAGTCGGGTAGTTAAATAAGCAAAAAGCTATTTGGAGAATAAAACAGCGAGCACTAAAATATCACTTATATCGCATTAATAATGGAAAAACGTATGTTCAATTCGTGCGGTATTTCCGATTACCCACACGAGCAAATAAGCGCACTTCGTTCGTACGCTTAACTTTGCTCTCATGGGCGATCGACAACTTACCGCACTAGTTGTAAAATATACTACGCTTATCCAAAGATTAAAGGAACAAAAAATTTTTACAAATTTTTAAGTGATTTTCGGAAGCCTGTATTTTTGTGAAAAATGATCGAATCAAAAAAATAAAAAAAGAAAATTGAAGCTTGAAATCTCTAGTTTGAAGATTTTTCAGCCAAATAATTTTTCGAGCCACAGTTTTTGCGAAATCATAAGAAATAGGCCGAGACAAAATTTTTCTAAATTTTTTAATTTTGTTTTTTAGGTCTACGGGGCCGGGAAATTTTTTTTTTCGAAAAAACCAATTCATGGCTCATTTGGGAAATTTATTCAGCTACAATTTATTTTGTTTTTTTTCCGAAAAACGAAAAAAAAAAAACCCTTGAGTAAAACATGAAAAAAAAAATCTTGTTTAATTCTATCTAATTAACCTTTCCATTAATATTTGCAATGTAGCGATGAGTTGACTAAAAAACCAGAAAATGATCTTTTTTTATGGGTTTTTCAAATTGATATTGAGGATAAAAAAAATTTTTTATTTTTTTAATCGAAAATTGATTTTATAGAGGCTTTATTCAAGTTTCTCAAACTGCCCTTAAAATTACTGTGCGACCATTAGTTACTAAGATATCGATAATCAAAGGCAAAAGGATCCTTTTTCATTTGAAGGCTGATATCTCAGCAGCAAATTGTTGTCAGAGAATAAAAAAAAAACAAATTGTAGCTGAATAAATTACCTAAACGAGCCATGAATTGGTTTTTTCGAAAAAAATTTTCCTGGCCCCGTAGACCTAATAAACAAAACTAAAAAATTTAGAAAAGTTTTGTCTCGGCCTATTTCTTATAATTTCGCAAAAAACCGTGACTCAAAAAATCATTTGGCTAAAAGATCTTTAAACTAGAGATTTCAAGCTTCAATTTGTTTTTTTTTTTTTTTTATTTTTTCGATTTGATCATTTTTCACAAAAATAGAGCCTTCCAAAAATCACTAAAAAATTTATAAATATTTTTGTTCCTTTAATTTTTTTGGATAAGTGTATTTTAAACAATATTCCGAGATGCAGACAACAAAATATGCGGAAGAATGTTAAATTCCAAGAAAGAATGTATATAGCGGAATATAAAAATTTGTATTTTTTTACCATTACTCGTCTACATTTATTTCTCGAAAAAAAATTTAAGTAATAAAATAAAAAATAAAAAAAAATAAAAAATAAAATAAAAAATAAAAAAAATAAAATAAAAAAACATAATAAATGAAATAATAATTATTTAAAAATCATAGAATTGACGTCGGGAATGTAGCCAAGGTATTGATTTTCCCCTACCCGGCGGTCAATATTTTTCCAAACATCAACTGACATCCTTGGTCGGATGACAAGTTTAATAAAAATAATATGTTAAACAAATGTTGGGGCATAATGTCACGCTGGATTATGCATCCCAACTGTTTCGAAATCATAAACAAAAACTTATAAATAACAAAAATCAATTGTTTGTATTTTTAAATTATTTATGTGGACGGGTTATTACTCAATATATATATTATTACTAATAATAACAGTCCAACACATATATAAAATACTATGTACTTTATTTTTTCAATTATAACAAATATTGTAAATAATCAATGATCTGTATTGTCAAAAGATTTAATAGCAAGCTACAGCTGTAGCGTATGACTTATTTGAATGAATAATGGCGTCAATGTCGATGTTTCTGGCGGTTAAAATCTGCTTCCTCTGTCTAGTTCGTTGAAGACCCGCGTCAGTGTATTTCTCGGTCCTGACGCGCTCTCTGCTGGGCTCTGATGGAATCAGCGGCAAGGGTGTCACAAGTACTCCCCCTCCAATGTCTTCAACACTGGTAGAAGAGAATGATACTTTTTTATTTGCTTTTTTTGTTGTTCCAGGCGTAGATGTTGATGTTGACGGTGTAAGTGATGGCTCGAGGTTTTTTTGCTGTTGTGGTGCCAGTTGTTCGTTGTTAGTGTAATGAGTGGGTTTTAGTCGTTCAATATTTATATTTTTATGTTTCCCGTCAATATTTATCTTGAAAACTCTATCACTTAGCCTTTTTACCACTTCATAGGTGCCCATGTATGGTGGTTCCAGGGGCGCCTTCACATGGTCACTTCTGACAAACACATGGGTGCAATCATATATGTTTTTTAGCAAAAACAGTTGGTCTTTGTTGTGATGAGATGTTGGAGTTGGGCGTATGTCTCGCATTATTTTCCGGTGTCTTTCCACAAACGCTTGAGGATCAGCTGGTAGGTCTTGATGGACAAAAAATTCTCCGGGGACTCACAGGGTCGTGTCGAAGAGCATTTCTGCAGGTGAAGCTTTTAAATCTTCTTTAAAACTGGTTCTGAGACCCAGCATAACTGCCGGTAAAGCGTAGATCCACGGTATATCAGGTTTACACATCAATGATGCTTTTAGTGTTCGATGCCATCTTTCGATCATGCCATCTGCTGCCAGATGATACAATGTGGTTCTTACTCTTGTTGTTCCTGTGAATTTGGTTAATGTTTTAAATAGAGCAGGCTCGAACTGAGCGCCTTGATCAGTTGTGATAGTAAGAGGTGTGCCGTAGAATGAGATCCATTCATTGAAAAATGCGGTGGCAACCGTATCAGCCGTTATGTCCTTCATCGGTATCGCAATCGGCCAACGAGAAAATCTGTCGATTTTTATCAGACAATATCGATATCCGTTAACCTCTGGCAATATGATGATGTCTAAATTTACGTGATTGAATCTACGTTCGGGAACTTCGACACTTTCGTGTGGTAGACGATTGTGTCGTTGAATTTTTGCACGCTGACATTGTGGACACTCTCTGGACCATTTTATGGCGTCTTTTTTTATTCCAGGCCAAATAAATTTTTCCTTTATCATTTGACAAGTGTTACGACCACTCGGATGCGATAAACCATGTATTACTTCGAATGCTGTCTTACGTAAATCACTTGGAATATAAGGTCTGACTATTCCAGTAGCTATGTCACAATATACTGGAATGTTTAGTTCTACGTTGAGACGTTGAAGATTCAACGATGAATTCCTGATGAGATTTTGTAGTTCCTCGTCATCTTCTTGTGCCTGTCTGATTGTTTCTGCGTCCAGTTTTGTCGGCATATTTATAGCATTTATTCTAGAAAGTGCATCCGCTACAACGTTTTCTTCACCTTTTACTTGTAATTTCTGTTGTGAATTGTGATATGTAGCTTAACTGATGAGCTTGTCTTGGTAATGCTTTTTCTGGTTTTTGACGGAACGTGTACATTAAAGACTTGTGATCAGTCTTAATTATGAATGTACGACCTTCAACAATATGTTGAAAATATTTTATAGCAGCGTATATAGCTAACAACTCTCTATCATAAGTGCTGTATCTTGATTCCGTGTCACTGAGTTTCCTGAAAAAAAATCTAACGGGAGTCCATTTGTCATCGATCAGCTGTTTCAGTGCAGCACCAATCCCTGTGTCTGATGCATCGGTTACTAGCGCGAGTGGTGCGGTGTTTGAGATAAACTGAGTAAGTGCAATGGAAGCTATGCTTTGCTTGCACTGTTCAAAAGCTTCATCTGCTTCTGGTGTCCAACGTATTACCCGTTTGTCGTTTTTCCGAGCATCTCTTAAGTAATTGCTTAACGGAGCTTGCATTTGAGCCGCATGTGGAATTAAACGACGGTAATAATTTATTGAACCCAAGAAACTTCTTAATTCTTTGATAGTTTTAGGTTTTGGATAATTTTTCATTGCTTCCATTCTTTCTTGAGGAGATTTGTACCCGAACTCGTTGATGGTGTATCCCAAGTAAGTAACTTCTGACTTACCAAATTCACATTCACTGGGATTTATTGTGTATCCGTGCTGCCGCAGTCGTTCGAATAAAATTCTTAAATGTTTTAGGTGTTCTTCATGGTTTTGGGATTTTACCAGGACGTCATCCACATAGCATTCAACGAAGTCCAGGTCTTGTAAGATTGAATCTATGCTTCTTTGAAAAGTTTGTCCTGCTTTACGTAGACCGTACGGTGAAAACTCGTATTCAAATAAGCCGAAGGGCGTGATTATTGCCGTCTTCTCTATATCCTCTTCAGCAATGAGCATTTGGCTGTAAGCTTTTGCCATATCGATTTTTGATAATACCTTGATTCCTGGTGGAAGTTGAATGATGTTTTGTATCATCGGTGGTGGATATCTATCTACAACTGTTTGAGCGTTTAATTTGCGATAGTCTCCACAAAGTCTCCACTCACCTGATTTTTTTTGTTTCATTAGTATCGGACTCGCCCACGGGCTCTTTGACGGTCGAATTATTCCCTGCTCCAGGAGCGAGTTGATTTTGGCTATTGCCGCTGCTAAATTCTCTCCAGCTAGCTTGCGAGGACGTTCTGCAACAGGTTGTCCAGTGGTGATGATACGATGTACAACTTTCGGATGTATATTTCTGTGTGGTTTTGTCCTTGGCTTAGTTATACCTATATATTCATTTAAGAGATCTGTGTATTGTTGTGTATGATTATTTTGAGAGATCATGCTCACAGATACTGTGGATATTCCGTATTCGTCGGTTTATTTTAGTTCTCCAATAGTTTCGAGACTAGTTGTTCGGTCGATCAGTCTTTTTCTCCTGAAATCAACTACTAAATCATAATGAGCGATTAAATCGGCACCGATTATGGTTGATTTTACGTCGGCAATTATGAATTCCCAGTTAATTTGTCGTCGCAGACCCAGGTTGAGTGTGACACGACGTTGTCCATAAGTGTTGATGATAGTTGAGTTGGCTGCATATAATTTGTATGCAGTTTCTTGCAAATTTTGTTTAATACTGGTGCGAGGTATGACAGATACGACAGATCCAGTATCGACTAGAAATCTTTGATTATTAGTTGTGTCGAATACATGGAGGCGTAGTTCACGATTTATCGTGTCGGTGGTTGCACTGTCGCCCATAGCCTCCGCTGACGACAGTGGTTTTAGTTTTCCGATTGTTTCAATGGATTTTTAGGACACCAGGGTCCACTGCACTTGTATGCCGCTTCACCGAATTTGTGGTGGTAATAACACACGCCATCAGGGTATTGTTTGCGTGGTCTTGATCGCGAGCGTTGTCGGAAACCATGTGTTGTCTTACAATTTCCTGTTGATTCTTTTATGCTGTTGCATAACTCGTTCATTCTTTTCTCCAGTCTGTCCAATTTGTCTTCGTATTCTTTGTTTTTTTCTATTTTCGATTGATTTTGTGAGGTTGTTTGTAAATTTCTAGCACTGGAATTTACAGCTATAATGTAGTTATTCTTTTTCCAGCATTTTATCCGCAATTTCAGCCTGTTGTGTGAGGTTAAGGTTTTATATTACCATGAGGATGTCTTGAACGTTGGTTGGTAGTAAACTGAGCCATTTTGTCTTCAGAAGATCGTCAGTAGCTTGATTATTTGCCAATTCTTTCATCTGTCACAATAATTGGGATGGCTTCTTGTCACCAAGTTCCACTTCAAATAAAAGTCTGTGTAACTGTCGTTCCGATGATTCAGAAAAACGATTGATTAGTGTTCTTTTTAATAGCTCGTAAGAATTGTCATCAGATTGTCTATCAATGATATCAGACACTTCGTTGATTGCGTGTTGATCTAAAATTTCCATCACTGAGTCATATTTAGATCTGTCACTTCGAATGTTCTTTTTTCTGAATACAGATTCGATTTGTCTGAACCATAATTGCGGTTTATTTTTCCGGAAGGTAGGTAATTTATAATTAGATAAAGCTGCCAATTCGTTTTGAACGTTACCTTGTTCATTGTTGGCGTTGTTGCCTGCGCCTGGAGGTGGTGGAATCTGTTGATTTGAATGTTTTGGTTTACGTTGGTCACTTGTCCTTACGGAGGATTTTGTCTCAGCTGCTGTAGTTCTAGTTGAAGATTCTGGATCTGTCTTCTTAATTCTTCTTGATCAGCTTCGTTTCTCTGGCTTCCCTCGTTGTCCGACATTGTGATTTTGATTTTTTTAGAAGGTGTCACCAATGTGGACGGGTTATTACTCAATATATATATTATTACTAATAATAACAGTCCAACACATATATAAAATACTATGTACTTTATTTTTTCAATTATAACAAATATTATAAATAATCAATGATCTGTATTGTCGAAAGATTTAATAGCAAGCTACAGCTGTAGCGTATGACTTATTTGAATGAATAATGTCGATGTTTCTGGCGGTTAAAATCTGCTTCCTCTGTCTAGTACGTTGAAGACCCGCGTCAGTGCACTTCTCGGTCCTGACGCGCTCTATGCTGGGCTCTGGAATCAGCGGCAAGGGTGCCACATTTATACGCTGCGCGCATGCGCTAGCGCTGTGCACGGACTGCCGTCTTCATCGGCGAAATGGCGGAATGCCCGCGTAACGATTCAAATTCAAACACATAATTCAAATATTCAACTTACAACTAATTAAAATCTAAATAATTTTGAATCGCTACGTGACATCTTTATGTTATCTTTAAGATGAGTCTTAAATTTATCAGATCCAAAAAATGTTATCTTTATGAAATCTTTATGATAATTTTTTTCCGACCGAGATATAATCTATACGAATACAATATGAAGTTATATACGAATGTATATATTTGTATACAATTATATAGAATTATATACAAATTATATACGGATTATATGCATATTATATACAAAATATATACAATTATATACGATTGTATAGGATTGTATACAATGAGATATAATTATGTACGATTGTATATAATTGGATCGGGCCATTTTTTCTATCTAATTTTATACAATTGTATAAAATCTTTTTTCATCAAGTTACAGAACCCCAGTCTATAAGCCACCGGCTTGGACTAAAATTAATTTAAAATTGAATCCAATCATTTGGACGTAACATTTTTCTTTAATTTTATTTTAATATTTTTCAAATACTTTCGTTTTAATAATGAAAGTTCGTGGTAATGAATCACTTGACTTTTATTGATGTATTAAAAAGTTTAAAAAAAAAAAATAATAAATGTTACTATCCATTAAAGTTAAATATTTTTATTAATTTCATTATTACTTGGTATAATAAAATTTTTTAATTATTCGATGTAATGATAATATCAGCAATTATAATTATAATATAAATATTAATAGTTAAGCGTAAGATCTGACAAATATTTTGATTAATGTGAACGTGATTTATTATTTAACATTTAAAGAATCCATGTTTGATATTAATGTAAAAATATCAATAAGAACGATTTATTAATAATTAAAGGATTAGTGATTGGCTGGAGAACGTACATCGTCTATTTTCAATACCATTTTCACCAACTTAGTCATCAATAAAATTTGTTGAGTTTTGCTTTTCAGTGATTCGATTACATTCTGTGATTTCATATCCAAAGTTCTAATATTCATACAATCAATACCAAGAGCCGGGGTTTTCCGTGCCAATTGAGAAGCTTTGGCTTCAGCGAGAGCGTCAACAGCAGCCAGATTGGAGTTGTCTTCTAACGCCATTGGGATAGCTTCAAGAGCATCTGCGAAAGCTTGGAATGCGTACTGTTCCAAAGTGCTGATAGGCCAGGGCTTGTGAAATTCCCAAAGCACCGCTGCTGTAGACGATTCTTTCGTCAGTTGTCAAGTTATGAACTGCGCAAAGCACGTCATGCAATGAACGTTTGAATTCTTCAATAATCAGTTAAAAAATTAGTCATAGCAGTTCTGATCAAAGGTTTCAAGTCATTGGGATTGACTGGAAACCTTTCTGAGATATTACTAAGATGCTGGATCGCGTACTGAGCAGCGAGTTCTAATCCATCCGCGATACGGATGGGGTGAATACTCTTGTCCAGAAGGCTTTCTGCTTACTCCAAAAGAGCTCCAGCGAGAACCACGATTCTCGTAGTACCATCACCAATCTCGTCATCCTAAGACTGAGACGACTGGACGAAAAAAGACGGAGAAAACTGGATAACAGTGGAAATCCTACTTAGTAAAATTAAAAAAATTGCAGATTAAAAATTAGTCGTTCAAAGATGCTTATAAAAGATACCTGTGATTGATGATCTTGATGGTCGCACATCGCGGATGTCTATTCACTTTTCTGATAAGCGAATAAATAAACATTGATGATTAAAACTTTTTTTTTTCACAAGTTTATACTTATATTATAAGGCCTCGGGCAAACCCATATCCGGCCAACTTAGTCAAATTCAATTTTAACACCAACTCAAATTTATTTTAAACCGATTAAATTCAAATGTCGGCATTGAGACGAAAGACCTCACACTTTATGCGTAAAAAATTCTTTCGGCTTCCACTGGTATTCGAACCCACGCCTAGCCAGCGATCATGTTCGAGAGATCTAAGTCTTACGCCTTAGACCACTCGGCCATGATCACCGGTTTGATTAAAACTTACAATTCTAAACATTTTGTCACCATCTCTAAAAAATTAAGGTAATTTGTACAAAAAACAAATTAACTGTCGATAATAAAGAAATTTTATCTAGGCTACTAAAATTTTTCTAATCGGGATTCTACGTGTTAAATATTCAAGGTGATAGGATTCATAATATTTCGGTTTTTCAGGTAATCGAGAATATAAGTGAATGAGATTCCTGGTAATAGGAATTATTGATATTGGGATTGGGGGTGATCGGTTTTATGGGTTATTAGGATTATGGGTTATTGGGATTCAAGTAACAGGCATTTGGGTGATTGAGATATGTCATATCGGTTGCGCATTCCATTTAGAACCTGTGTAATAGACGTCGTCCCAATCTACGAATCCAATCTAGGAGTCTGGATGCTTAAGCGTAGAACTTCCCGAGGAAAGGTTAAAAAAAAAAACCTCGAGTCGCGGAGTTGATGAATTTAATTTCATTTCCATAGAAAATGATTTTTATACATTTAATTTTAAATTAAAAGAATCGAATCCCGATTATCGATCTAGAACCCCCGGTCGCTTAGGCGTAAAGCATCACGAGAACCAACATTGAAATTGACTTAGTGAGTCTTACTCGCGGATTTAGATAGATTTGACAAGGGTTCTGGTTATAGCAGTAATGACTGACTTCAATTATTTTTCCTGGGCTTACATATGAAAATTTTGGAAGAAAAATGGGGCTACAAATATCAAGAGGGTGAGAATAAAGGATTAGGTCATAATTTTGAGTGACATTTATTTTTATTCTCGGAAATCGATGTCATCTTAGAAAATTTACTAATTGTAGGGGATTCAAAGATACGAATGGTTGATTCATTAGCGACTGAATATTGATTACTTAAATCCATTAGTGGTTCATATTTTGACGAGCGATGATTTAATTTTAAGAAAAGATTTAAAAATTGACTGTCAGAAGTGATCTCCGTATTATAGAATAGTATGAAGATGATAGAAAATAACAGGAAATCGTAAATTTAAGTGACATTTATTCTAATTTTGTACCCCTGAAAATTGCATCGTCAAAAAATTATCGGCTACCAGAGTCCATGGAAAACCGTTAGTTTCATTAACGGGTGGATATGAACTCTTTAATTCCATTAGTAGCGAAACAGAAAGAAATAAAAATTTTGATTTAAAAGGCAGGAGCTCTTGAGATTTACTTTACTTTTCGGGTAAATAAAATCAATGGAAAATTCGTGGGAACTAAAATATTCATCGATGTTAGATGATGTTAAATTAAGTGCTCGGTTAATAAAATTTAAGTCTATGGGAGAATTTTAAGTTAATTTGGTTTAGACATTAAAATTTTACTTAAGGCTAAAGTAGGAAATGTTAAGAAAGAGATCAAAATAGTCCTATGTGAAGTTTTGCCTTCGAGGACTTTACCTAGTAAACTGGCCATCGCAGCGCAGATGCACTTATAAGAGTGAATGACAGATACTTGACTATCCGTTTATTTTTACTTCTATTTCACTCTCTATTTTTCCACGCGTTATACCATTATATTCCCTGATTAAAAACTCCGATTGAAACTGATTGAAAACGTCCTATCAGATTTAATCGGAAATTTCTAATTGACCTTCAATCAGTTTCAATCGGATTCAATCGGAAACTTCCGAATGATTCCAATTGAAAGTTAATCAAAAATTTCCGATTGACTTTTAATCAGTTTTAATCGGATTTAAACAGATATTTCCGGAAGGTTTCGATTGTAAATTAATCAAAAATTACCGATTCCCGGAAAAAAATAATTTTATATATCGTTGAATGGTAAAAAATTAAAAAATGAAATATATTAAAATCTACGTTGAATCTATATCAACAATTAGATTTCATGTCATGAAATGATGTAGGATATCCTATGTTACCACCAAAAATGGTATTTGTCACTCTGTCAAAGAACAGAGGAGTGCTCGTGTCAGAATTGCTTCCAAGTCTGGAATATAATACGCCTGAACTACGTTTCTTACCAGGGACACTTCACAAGTGGTAAGCGCTATCTAGTGGCGAGCACCGAACTACTCCCACTGCTATTGCCTAGGACTGGTGAATTTCCTCTCCTCTACATATATCTTTTCTCCTAAGAAATTTTTCTCTTGGTTTAAGCAACTTTTTTTTCTATTAGTTGAAGCATACGAAAATCCTTGCGTTAAACACCCCCATGAAAAAAATTTATTTAAAAAATATAAGTTAAAATACAAAAAAGATATTTTGGAATTTATAAAAAATCAATCAGAAAACTATTTTTTTAAGAGCTTGACATTGAAATGAAAATAACTAGAAAAAAAAACGAAATTTTGAAAAACTTTATTTATAATAATTTTTGAGAAATGAAGTTACCTACAAGAAAGTTTCTATGAGATATTCCGATAAAACTGATAGTTTCGCCGGAAAAGTAAGAAGACCTCAAAATTTGCTATAAATTTGACTTTAAGCTCAAATAACTTTTGAACAGTTAGATTTATCAAAAAATGATGAGACTTTTGTCGTAGAGCATTCAATATCCTACAAAAATATCTATCGTGCATAATAATTCGTTGATTGGCTTGTAAGTTAGAAAATTCTGAAAAATAAAAAGTTTTTTTCCCGTGTTATTTAAATAGAAAATAGAAAAATTGATTGACGCAAATCATAGTATTATTATTAAGAGCTTGGATTGGTACCGAAATTTTTATATTTAGGTAGACTTTCAATTTTTGGATACCAAAAAAAAAATTTTTTTTTAACCAACTTAATATATATATAATTTTTTATTGATGTTTTGTTTTATTTTCGTGATAGTTTTCAACTCAATCAATACAGTTTTATAAAAAAAATTTTTATATAATCCTGAAAAATGCTTGTTTCAACTTTTTATAAAATTGAATAAATTAGAAAGACAGATAAAATTCTATACTCTGATATTTTAAAAATTGCTGAATTAATGATAAATAAAATTCATATCTGCCCAAATTTTATCAATTATCAATACTATCTGAATTGTTATTTTCCGATTGAATCCGATTGAAACTGATTGAAAATTGTCTGTAGTATTCAATCGGAAAATAATCGATAAATGAATTATTATTTTCTAATTGAATCCGCTTCGTTTGAAACGAATTTTCTTCTCTTGCAGACACAAGAAAATTTTGTTGTTTATATTAAGAAAAAAATTCCCTGAAAATTTCAGCTCTTAAATATAATTTAAAGTACTTTCTCTCGAGTATCAAATTTTTCCATTTAAAAAGTATGTTAATTGAATAACATTTTTTTTAAATTGCTATAACTTAGCCAAATTTTAAGCTATCGTTTTGAAACCAGTTTTAATTTGCAGAGAATTTGTAGAATTCGAAAGTCTACACGGAGAAAACAAAACAAGTAATTTTCCTATGTTACATAGTAATATTTCCTATGTTCGCATATGAATTTTTACTATGCGAACATAGGGGAATTTACTATGTTAAAATAGGAATAATTCCTATGTTGTATAGGAATTATTCCTATGTTGACATAGTGAATTTTCCTTTGTGAACATAGGAAAATGTAGCATGCAGCATAGGAAAATTTACTATGTAGCATAGGGAAATTTACTATGTTAACATAGGAACAATTCCTATGCCTAGAAAAATAAAAAAAAATGTAATTTACTTATTTCCTTACATGTAGGGAAAGTGGGGGCAGACTGGGCCCCCCAAACTTTTTAAGATGAAAAGTGTTTGGAGCGGGGAAGGGGCAAAATGGATTACTGAGGCAAAATAGGGCACTGAGGCCAAATGGACCACTGGGGCAAAATGGCCACCCAAAATTTTTAACATGAAAAGTGTCGGGGGGTGGGGTAAAATGGACTGCCCAGACTTTGAAAACCTACGAATATTTTTTAGCCAAATGTGTTCCTAAAATTTTTTTAAGAAAAATGATTAAAGAATTATGATAGTGGGCAAGCTAGGTCATGAGTTCAACAGCATTACTAACAATAATTTTTTTCAAAACCAATTTATTCTATATAAAAAAAATAATTAAAATATAAGTAAAATAAAAAAATAAGTAACAAAAAAAAAATAAAAGTAAAAAAAAATATACTAAAAAAAAACATGGGATTTATAAGTGTACGTTTACTCTGTCAAAGCAACGTGACTTGTAGAAATATAATTTTTTTAAGATAAACTTAACTTTAAACCTAAAAGTTAGCGACATGAAATTAATAGTTGATATAAAAAACGTAATTTACTATAGATTAAAATGAATATTGACTTATAAATGATTAGCGCAGGTCAAATCAATCATTATTAAAATTAATTAATTAAATCACTACACATTATTGTAATATATCAACAATTTATTTTGTAGTAATTGGTATAATACAAAAAAAAAAAATATATATATATATATATATGTTTTGCCCCGTAACTGTTTTGTTACGGGAGATGATTATATATTGTTTATAAATATAATAATATATAAAGTGCAGTGTTCATGCAATAAGTAAATTGCACGACGATATATTGAATGCTAAGACACAAATTTATTTTAAACTGATGAACAAGAAATTGAAGCGCAGTTGCTTCTACAATGTTGTTCTTAACACTAACTTATGAGATAAATTGCAAAAACTTAATAAGTTAGAAAAACAAGCCGGGAGGGGATGAATTTTAGAGTAGTAGACGAAATTGGACATGAAGGAAAATAATTGGAGAATAATTAGGAAAGTAGTGACTGAGGACCTCCCATGAAGGGCAGGACTCAGTTAGGCGTGATGTAGGAGTGAGATGTCGGGACCGAGAGATAGAGGTACCTGAGCAAGGTCGTCGGGTCATAAACACGGAGGATTACAATTTTTACTTTTAAAAGATTAAAACTAGGCAAAAAACCATTTACTTTAATGAACAATGGCCTATTTGACAAATATATAAAAATATTTTTATGAAGTAGTAAAGAAATTCTTAAAGATAAATTTTAAGTTTACTTTTTAGCTTACTTTAAAACGATTGGGAAAACCAGGTTATTGTTCCAGGGGTCATTTAAAAACATTTGTGAAATAAAATATTGGGAAAATCAAAAAAATTATAAGCCTAAGAGATTAAAATAAAATGAATAAGAAAAAATGTGCAGATGTCAGGCTTATTTCATAAAACTATAAGATGTTCAAATAATAGACTTAAATATTTTAAAAAGACATTATGCGTACTAAAATTATAATCATTTTTTGTAGCTATAGTTGATAATTTAATATTAAAAATGTTATAATTTAAATTTTGATTTGAAAAATGCAGACAACTAAACAATATATATATATATATATATATATATATATATATATATATATATATATATATATATATATATATATATATATATATAATATTAGATCCATCGTTTTTGAATATACTTTTTTTTGTTCGTTGTCGATATTAATGATGTTAGAGAACACATTTTTACATCTGGCATACATTATACTTGCCAACTATTACGATGAACTGACAACTCAAATGCTTGATAATGTCTATCATACAAGCAATCCAGAATAGTCGAAAATATAAATATTTGGTCATAAGAATCAGTTAAAATTAGTTCTATATAATAAAATTGAGGTCCTTCTTCTGAAGGCTTCATTAAAACTAATCGCACATTAACTGCGCATAGATATTTGAAAATCGGAGTAATCGTATTATTGGTTCATTTTAAGGCGTTCCGATTGATGAACGTCTAAATCATACCCACTTTGTCTGAATTTGAATATTTGAATTTTAGAATTTTTTTAAAGAAAAACAAATCTCATCCTTTTATGGTTTTTGTAACACAAGAATTTTTCCTATGTTAACATAGGAATAATTCCTATGTTACATAGTATTTTTTCCTATGGTAACATAGTAAAATTTTCTATGTTAACATAGGAATTTTTCCAATGTGAAACATAGGAATAATTCCTATGTTTCACATAGGAAAAATTCCTATGCTACAAAGGGAAAATTACTGTGGTAACATAGGAAATTTTACTATGTTACCATAGGAAGAAATACTATGTAACATAGGAATTATTCCTATGTTAACATAGGAACTTTTCCTATGTATTATAGGAAAAGTTTTTATGTAACACAGTACTGTTCCTATATTTTTATAGGGAATTTCCTTATGTTTACATAGGAAAAATTCCTATGTGCACAATTAAGCTTACAATTTTTGTACTGTCTAATGTTAAACTACTCGTATCTCATAGATAATTACGCACACCCCTATTAAAAATAAACGAGGGCCGCCTCATTTGTCATCTACCGTTAGCATTGATTCTAGCGACGTTAGCGAGACACTAGTCAGTGCCTCGTTTCATTTTTACTAAGGACTTTGGCTATATATCTAACTCATCAGGAAGATAGTTTAAAATCCATTAGAACATTCTACACCGAGAAATAAAAAATTGATCAATCGGGATAAAATCGAGAACTAAATTATTATTTTGCGATTGAATCTGATTGAATTTTTTTCAATCAGTTTTAATCGGTTTCAATCGGAAAATAATTTTAAAAAAGTTATTATTTTCCGATTGAATCTGATTGAAATTGATTAAATTTTTTTGAATCAGTTTTAATCGGTGTCAATCGGAAAATAATTTTAAAAAAATTATTACTTTCCGATTGAAACCGATTAAAACTGATTGAATTTTTCTCATTCAGTTTTAATCGGTTTCAATCGGAAAGTAATAATTTTTTTAAAATCATTTTCCGATTGACACCGATTAAAACTGATTCAGAAAAATTCAATCAGTTTCAATCAGATTCAATCGGAAAATAATGGAAAATTAAAAATATTTTTTTCCGATTGAATCTGATTGAAATTCAATCGGAGGCCTCAAACGCTCCCGAACATTTCTGATTGAAAATTCGTTTCCGATTGAAACTGATAGAATTGTGATTGTGTTTCAATCTGATTCAATCGGATTCAATCGGAGTTTTTAATCAGGGTTTCGACATTATAATCATTGTTTATTTCAACGTACTTTTAGTTAATTCAGAGCGGGTCCAACACATTTTCAAAATTATTGGATGTGCTTTGAATTAAAAAAATTTAATTAAGTAAATTTTAAATTATTTGGTATTAAAAGTAATTCATGTGTATCGATTGTTACAGTTTATAAATTTTGATGTAACTATTTCATTTTATTCAGTCATAACTTTATTTTGCACTTACTGAGAGATTAATAAGCTATAATCCTTCATGATTAAATATAATAAAGGATAATTATTTTAAATTACTCTCTTTAAACCAACATTTTTACTCGTCGTGGCGAAAAGTAGAACTAACGATGGCTATAAATAATATTTCTATGACTGTTACTGGTGAGAAAGGTACTATGAAACGATTTTTTTTTTTTTTTTTTTTTTTTTCATAATAAAGTCAACTCAAAAATGTTTCCCATTGTAATAATTAAATCACAAACATTTATGAAATCTAACCAATGAATTTTCAATCTGACATACAAAAATTTTCAATTCGATCTCATTTGAAAAGTCCAACATTTCTTATGAAACATTTAAGTCACAACTGTTTACGATCAGCTGCTTATTGCAAATTATAAAAATGTAAAGATTACAAATTTTTTTGTAAACTTTATGTAAATAGAAGAGTTCATATTTTAAGAAGGTCCATGTCTTGAGATGCTTTATGGATTTTTTAATGTTCTATAAAAAAATAACAAAAATTAGTCAATTATTTTGACATTCTGATATATATGCATTTATATGTATATATATCAGTTCGTAGCTCTTTATAAAGCTAACTGGAAATGTAGCATGTAAATAATTATAGAATTTAATAGCGCCGGCGCAAAAAATATATTGTCGAACGACCAACCAAAGCACATCAAAGCTAAACGACGTCATCATCGTTTCTCATGTCAGCTCAGTTCACTTCACGTTTTCGATTATCGGCTCAACACCTATACAGAAAAGTAAGTTTGTCTGCTTTTATTCCCTGTAGTTGCTGAATTCTGCAATATTGTCTAATATTACCATTGGGAACTGGTAAACTGTATCCTGACAATTTTTTATCACATATTTCAATTATTATTTAGGTGTAACACTTTTGACAAGCAATGTTGAATAAAACTTTATGAATGTCTCCTTGTCTCCATTCTGTTTTATCGTGTTCCTTGTTTCCAAATATACACAATGCATATTATATTTAATAATCGTAATTTTTTTACTAACCTTACAATAAATCCTTTCTTTTGTAATAGCTAAGAACTTATTAGAAATAGTCTTAGCATTTATATCAAGAAAATATATAAACTGTGCGTTTTACAGGAAATCTCTTATTGATTTTCGATAAATTCAAGAGAAATGGAATAGAATAAGTAGATAAACATGTTTTTTGAAATTTAGTAACATGAGAATAATACTTGCGACTTAATTTAGATTTTTAATCCTATAATTTTTTAAAATCATTATTATTCCTTGTAGTTTAAAAAATTTTATTAAATTAGTTATCGGGAGCTGAGTTGTATTAATGTAAACACTTTTACAATATTTTCGATTTAACCTTATTTATATGACTTTTTTTTAATTTTAAAGCAATTGTTTTTTGATTCAAAGAAGTTATTTTTAAAACAAAGTTATAGAATTTTGACCTACAATATCGCATCTATTAAACATTTGTCATTTTAATTTAGATCGAGGAATTTCAATTATGATGCGATCTTAACTCCAAATTATTCAAGATTTTGTTAATCTACGGAGATATGCTTACATTAAAATTATTAATCTTTCATAAGTACACTTGACTGTCAAATTATTTTATAATTAAAATTGTGACCAGTAAACGTTATCTATTTGTAATCTTACATAATTTTGTTTTTTTCGTATTTGTTTAATTAATTGATTCAACTTTATTAGTTGCAAATGAAACTTTTTCCCGTATTACTTAATAAAAAGTTAATGACCATCGAACTAGATCTAATTATATAGGATTTTTCTATTATTCGGATCAACTTTGATGAGAGTAGATCTATTTAAATCAATTTAAATTCATTTAAATTTTAAAACTCTCAAAGATCTATTGAGAACGATGATTTTAAGAACTGTGTTTTTTTTTGTAAAGCTTGAAAATCTTTACAAAAACCAAAATTTTTAGATTTTTTAGTTGTAATTTTCTGTTTTTTATCTTGATTTTTATAGATCAAACAAATGCAAAAATCAGATTTCCGTAGATCTTAACTGTATGCAGGATTTAAATCACCGTAGATTTAAGTTATTTTTCCTCAGGGCCATAGTTTTTATTTTCAGCAAAGATACAAACTATAACTATTATTAGTATTTGTGGTTTTTACGCAATTTTTGTGTGTTGACTATCGACTTTGATGTTTAAAATTAGTTTTTGATTATTTTTGTCCTTTGCTTTTAAACAAATATTCTGATCACAATATAAAGCTCGAGGTTCGATGGAGTACCCAACAATCTATCAATATAGGTTTTTTATTTAGTTAAAATTTTTATTTGATGAAGAAAAAAACTTGAAAAAATTTTATATTTACTGAGCATAAAAGATAACCTTGCAGTTTCGTGAACCCAGTTAGAATGTGGTGAATTTACATATTTGGCTATAAATTCTTAGCTGATTTGCCATTCATAAATTAAATATATATAAAAGGAAAGTACGATATATTTGTGAAAATGTTTGTCCGTAAATCGCCCATAAATATAGTGTAAATTACAGTCTAAAACCAAGTGCATTATTTTAACATATTAAGTGTGTTTCATATTTAAGACCATAAGGAAAACTACAGTTTTTTGTCACTCGAAATATATTTCACGGCGAGTTAAATATTTGTAGTTTGCTTGTGGGATTTCAATGTTATTTGGCAAGTGTGTTAATTTCAGCTACACTTGGTGTTAGAGTGTAACGCAGCTTAGTCATTAACACACATCAGTTGTATTATAAATGAACTGTTGTTTCACCGTAAGTCAATAATCTATGTAACGATTTCCATTAAAAGTTGTTATTCAAGACACTAAAATCTTTTAATAGATACTAGATGAGCTTGCTGAAGACGAAGTTCACAAGACAATCTTGTAGCAATCTCGTGCAAGCCTGTTCACAAGTCCACTAGTTATCTATGTCTTCATATGATTAAGTATCTTGCGTAAAACTTAAAAAACTTTGTGTTATGCTATATTTCAAAAAGTTTACAAGAATTTCGAACATGTATATTGCTCAAGATCTATCAATGTAGCATACTTGGGCATATCTCTCACTAGAAATTATTTGCAGATACTCGGCTTCGCCTCGGCCAACAATTACATGTGATCTGAGACATTTCTTACTTTACTCCCCTAGCCGTGTAATATACTATATTTTTCTAAGTATGAAATAAATTGAAATTTTGAAAAGTTTTTTTTTTTTTTTTTACCATTATACTTTTAGAACATAATTACATTGATTCCCGAAAAAAATTTATTATACGCCCTTATGGTTCCTAGTACCCACGTTGGGAGCCACAAGGGCGCAAAAAAAAAATTTAATTTCCGGAATCACCGTGATTGTGATCTTAAAGTATAAGAGTGATAAAAAAACACTTGAATTCAGGAAAATTTTTGTCGTTGATTGAAAAAATATATTAATTTTGGAAAATTTTTTTTAAGTTTGAAAAAAATTTTTTTCTTTACTATTATACTTATAAAACATAATTACGTGGATTCTTGAAAAAAATTTTTTTTATACGCCCTTGTAGCTCCTGTTCCCAACTTCGGAAGCCATAAGGGCGTATGTAAAAAATTCCATTTTCAAAAAAAAAAATTTTCTGTCTCTGTTATACTTATAGAAAACAATTACATCAATTCCCAAAAAAAAAAAAAAAAGTATTTTTATACGCCCTTACGGCTTGTCAGCAGTATAATTTGCAGGTATAGGACCTTATGGCATCTGTTACGTGATATAAGCAATGACGAATATATATATGGGGCATTCCATGCCAACTCGTCCTACCAACGGATTTTGCATCTCCAATTTCGCTGAAATTGGGGCACTTTTTTGTACCCTTATAAAAAGATTTTTATGAAATTTTTCAAATTTTTTCATCAAGTCACTCAAGAGATATGAATTTTTTAAGATTTCGGGGATTTCTTTTTTCAAATAGTCATAACTTAGTGGGAAATTGTCCGATTTGGGTATTTTTTTTTTTTTTTTTTTTTTTTTTTTTTTTTTTTTTTTTTTGATGAATTTTCTAACAACTTTATACAAAAAATTTTCATTATGAATTTGAATGTTTTTTTTTTTTTTTATTCTAAACTCAAAATAGCGATTTTAAGATTGTTCGTATATTTCGATTTTATAACTGGTGTATCCTGTTGGCTGGCTAGCTCTTGTCCAGGCCACGGTTACTTAATATTAACTAAATTGATTTAATCTTATGAGCTGGGGGGTTCGCCTCGGTCTCTTAAATTTGCGCTTATTAATTATTAAGGAAAAGGAAATGCCTGGTGGTTTATTCGGTAAAGAATTGGTTTTGTATTATAAAAGAGAAATATTATTTTATTTAACCAAATACCCATTCACAATATTAAAATTTCCCCAATAGAATTAATTAGTATAAAATTTAGTATATAAGTTTTGATATTTCAATTTACGCGGGAGGAGGCCAAGTATAATTTTAATTTGGGGAAGACAAATTCCCACTTACGCTGTACCTTACTGCATGATCCATTCCTGTAGTTGTAGATGCCCCTCAATAAGCGTAGGCAGCAAACGTTGCAGCAGCGTTGTAGGCCCAAATCTTCGGTGATAGGAAATCGCAGAAAATGAACGGCAATGGTGTGGTAACACTCACAAATTTTAACGACACAATTTCAAATTAACTTTAACTTTACTAAATAGCCGCGTATAGAAAATTGACTCAAAATGTGGTCAATTAAAACGTTATTCAAATAAATGATTTCTAAAATAATTACGGCGGCTATTGATAACGGACAAATAACTCAAAGATATAAAATAAATTAAATAAAATTATCACTGGACTAAATGACTAGATGTAACGAGACATATCGTGAGGCCGGCTCAAGTAAATTGTATTGAGCTCTGGGTGTAGAGTAGGAACCTCGCTAAGCGTCATCAGTCCACTACCCTACTGGTCCACTCTGGGTGGTAGCCAGGGCCTAAGTCACCCTGCAACCACTTGCTAGCCCATTTTAAAGGAAAAGTCCGAGGGTGGGAAACTACCCCACTATTGTCTCAATAGAATGCGATCTAGGGGGCCTCTGACCTGGCCCCGGGTGACTAAAGAGTGTTAATTAATGTAAAATTATTCAAATAGATGGCCATAGGTAAATTAGACTTTGGCGCTCGATTTTCAAGTCGAACGTACTGTTACAATTTTTTTTTTAAATTCTCAAAAATATCACTTCCCAAAACACAACTTCTGAGCATAATCTCGTGATGGGATAATGATGGGTTATAACTTTTTTTTAATTAAAAATTAATTTTTTTTAATGTTTTTTTTTTTTTACTATTTATGTATTATTGACGATTTTCTGCCGAAATTTTAATATAAAGAATAATAACTGAGAATATCCTAATGTGCCAACTATGTAAATTAATTATTTTTTTTTTTATTTATAGCAATAAAAATTCGTTTTTCATTCATTTTTTTCATTTTCATTAAACTTGATTCAGGCTCGCTTCGCTTTATTTTTGTTTTGAAGTTATTAATTTGCCGACGATTTTTCAACAAGATCTCGACTCTTTCGACTTAAATTTTTTTCAACCTTTTGAACTTTTTTCATCTTATTTTCAACTTATTTGTATTTTTTGGTCTTAGTTAGAACTTGTTCATCTTTACTTCGTGCACGACAGTCATTCATCTTACTCTTGACTTGCTAAGCCAAGTCAAAAAATAGTTATTTATTCGCCTTACTTACGCCTTAATACATAAAAATTATTTCACCTTATTTATGACTTTTTCGCCTTATATTTCAAGTCGAATAATTCTCAACTAAGTCAATCTCAACTTGATCTTGACTTTTTCATCTTAAAATTTAAGTCGAATAAGACTAAACCAAGTCAATTTCGATTGGATTTCAACTTTTTCGTCTTAAGCCATGACTAAATAAGTCAGTTAAATCTAAAGCAAGGCGAAAAATCAATGTATTTCATGTCTCCGTAAAAGAAGTCGAGTTTATCTTGTGAAAAACGGCTCCATATTTCGACTTGGTAAACCAAAATTAAATCAAGTTTTATTTTTGACCCGGGACTAGAATAATATTAGTTATTATTTTTAACATAAAAATTTCGGAAAAAAATAAAGAAAAACCTTGTAGAAGTTATAAATAAAATTAAACCTAGGACTTTCAATTTCGACTTTGATCGTTTATTATCATAATCTATGGTATTTTTTTAGATATCATCTCATAAAACCACCAATAATACATAAATAGTGAAAAAAACAAATTATTTTCAAATTAAAAAAAAGTTATAACCCATCATTATCCCATTACGAGACTAGGCTCAAAATTCGTATTTTGGGGAGTGATGTTATCAACAATTAAAAAAAAATCAAAGGATACAAACAAAATTAAAATCGCTGTTTTGAGTTTAAAATAAAAAAAAAATGTTCAAATACATAATGAATGATTTTTTGCATAAATTTTTTATAAAATTCATCAAAAAACACCAACTTATGAAAAAAAAACCCAAATCGGACAATTTCCCACTAAGTTATGGCTACATAAAAAAAATCTGAGCGTCGGTTGACCCTGCGGGCCAGCCCCAAAACTTCCCGCTGTTTTCGACCTCAAAGAGAGATTTTTTTGTTTATAATATGATTTAAACTAAAAACCAAGTTCGATGACATTATATGATCAAAAGAAACCATAAAAAAGATGAGTTGGTATGATATCAGGCACATTTTAGTACGTTATATTATGATTTATCCGGAAAAATCGGTCTGTCGGTTGACCCTGCGGGCCAGCCCCAAAACTTCCCGCCTATTTCGAGCTCCTTGAGTTTAGAAAATTGTTGTAGATACATTTTCTCTTCGAGCTCGAAAATATTTCTGTATGCCTTTGTTTTCGAAAGAAAACGTTTTTTATGATTGTTTCTCAAACGATATCTCTCGAACGAATAAACCGATTAAGACGTTCAAGGCGACAATCGACATGTTTTATTGAGTTCTATAACTGATCAGATTTTTGAATTGATTCATCAAGTCGTTTTTGAAATACTTTCAAAATACTAAAAAAAAAAATTTGGAATTAATCGGGTCAGTCATTTCGAAAATATTTAGAAAAAACCGTTTTTCACCATTTCTTTCTCCCGCGATAACTCTCGAACAAATTATCCGATTTTGATGTTTGAGGTGGCAATCGACGCGTTTTATTGAGTACTAGAGCTGATTAGATTTTAAAGTCGATCGTATGAGTCGTTTCTGAGAAATCAATAAAAAACCGAAAAAAAAAAATTTTTTTTTTTTCGTAATTCGCAAATACTTTCGAGTCTATTTGATCAAATAATCTGAAATTTTCAGAAAAGTTGACAGCCAACAAGCTCTTTCGATTGCCACCTCAACCATCCAAATCGATTCATTAGTTAAAAAGTTACCAAGAGTTTACATACACACACACACACACACACACACACACACACACACACACACACACACACACACACACACACACACACACACACACACACACACACACACACACATACATACATACACACACTCGGACATCATTCTGAAAATAGTCAGAATAGCTTCCTAGGACCTTAAAACGTCGACATCTGATGAAAACTCGATTTTCAAAAATCAGGGTGAAAACAATAACTTCCCGAAATTTTTGAAAATCGTCGATTTTCTTAGCGGGAAGTTAAAAAATAACATAAAATGTTTTTTTTTCAACGTTTCAACGCCGATATCTTTTGAACTAATCAATGGATTTTGATAGTTGACGTGGAAATCGGCGCGATTTATTGAATTCTAGAGCTGATTAAAATTTGAAATCGATCGCGTCAGTCGTTTCGAAAATATTTAGAAAAAACCGTTTTTCACCATTTCTTTCTTCCGCGATAACTCTTGAACGAATTATTCGATTTTGATGTTTGAGGTGGCAATCGACGCGTTTTATTGAGTACTAGAGCTGATTAGATTTTGAAGTTGATTGTATGAGTCGTTTTTGAGAAATCAATAAAAAACTAAAAAAAAAATTTTTTTTTTTTTCGTAATTCGTGAATATTTTCGAGTCTATTTAATCAAATAATCTGAAATTTTCAGAAAAGTTGATGGCCAACAAGCTCTTTCGATTGCCACCTCAACTATCCAAATCGATTCATTAGTTCAAAAGTTACAAAGAGTTTACATACATACGCACACACACACACACACACACACACACACACACACACACACACACACACACACATACACACATTCGGACATCATTCTGAAAATAGTCAGAATAGCATCCTAGGACCTCAAAATGTCGAGATCTGATGAAAACTCGATTTTCGAAAATCGGGGTGAAAACAATAACTTCCCGAAATTTTTGAAAATTGTTGATTTTCTTAACGGGAAGTTAAAAAATCCCTGAAATCTTAAAAAATTCATATCTCCCGATTGGCTTGATGAAAAAATTTGAAAAAATTCATAAAAATCTTTTTCTAGGGATACAAAAAGTGCCCCAATTTCAGCGAAATCTAAGATGCAAAATTCATTGGTAGGAGGAGTCGGCATGGAATGCCCCATATACTTATTCAAAAAATTAAAGAAACAAAGAAATTATAGAAATTTTTTTGTGATTTTTGGAAGTGTGTATTATCGGGAAAAATGTTCTTATCAAAAAATAAAAGAAAGCAATTCAAAGCTTAAAATTTCTAGTTTAAAGATTTGCTAGCAATTTTTTTTTGAGTTAAGATTATTTCGTTATCGTTAGAAATAGCTCGAGACAAAAATGTAAAAAATTTTTGCTTTTGTTTTCTTGGGTCTACGGGCTCAGGAAAATATTTTTCAGAAAATCAATGCATAGTTCGGTTTGAAAATTTGTTTGGCTACGATTTACTTTGTTCATTATTTCTGTACGACAGTTTGTTTCTGTGATATCGGACTTTAAATAAAAAAGGACCCTTTTATCTTTGATTATCGATATCCTAGCAGCTAATGGTCCCACAGTAACTTTGAGGGCAGCTTTGGAATCTTTAATTAATTCTCCACAAGCCTCATTTTCGATACGAAAACTACTGGAATTTACTGGAATCTTACGTTCTATCTAGGATATATGGTATTGATATTTTATTGCTTTACAAAATATTACTACCATCATGTTGTAACGGGTAAAACTGGGGTAATTCAGTTGCCAATTAAAATTGATTAATTACTTGATAAGTTGAAAAATGAACCATCCAGAACCAGAAAATATAAACCAGTAAATAGATAAACAATATCTGAACGCAAGGAATTTAATAATTAGCCAATATTATTTTAAGTTAACATAAAATATCCCAGAAAGCAAAATTAGAAAATATACAAAACTACCCCTTTTTGCTCGGTTTAGCTCGCCGGAGTCCAGGGTTAAAAACAAAAGGGGTTTTCAAAGGCAGACATTATTAAATATAATACTTTAAATTTTATTCAAATCAACACCTTTACATAGGCTTCGAGCCCTTGTTCTACTACCAATTATTTAAGCAAGGTTTTCATCACGGTTTATTATGATTTTTAAATACGTACCCACGGTTACGCGGTCAATTCCCACACACACGCACAAAATTACGCGGACTAGTAACGCGGGTCTACCCCCCCCCCCCCCCCCCCCCCGGATGCTTCAGGGGTGTCTGGTCGACTTCCCCGTCGGCCCTGCACGAGTTTCCCTTCCCTGAGGGTAAGCGGATGGTCTCCGTCTAACCCCCACCTAATCGGCTAGTTTCACCTACCACTCCTTGGCAGAAGGCCTCAGAGTGGGGACCCTTAAATCTCCCCGAGAATCAAATTTCGCTTACCTTGGTCCGGTCGGACTCGGGGTAGTCGAAGTTCCAGATGTCGTCCAGGGAATGGTCTTCCTCTAGAAAACGTCTCGGGAGACTGTTGCCAATACGAGCTTTACCGAGCGCTTTTATTACCTGAGCCATCCGTCACACATACGGAAAAGGATAAATTTCATCGCCCTCTAGCGTTGCTTTCTGAAGCGTAGCGATCGAGAAATTATTCTAAGTCCAAACCGACAAAAATCAAAGGAAGCAGAAAAACGATGAAATATTATTCAAGAGATTGAATTTCTTCTAAGTTTTGTGCTTTAATATCAGTGAGAATTGAAAAATATAATTTAACGAGATATAAAGAAATGATTCGGAAAGGAAAAGAATGTGTTTTAAACTTTGAGTAAACATCTAAATACGGAGAAGCTTAGCCATACGGCTTACACACTCGTGAGCGAAAGGAAAGAGAATGAAAGAATACGCGATTAAAATACTAAGTTAAATTAAACTCTCTCACATTATTTTTTTATATTTTGTCTTGTTTTATAATTCTTTCAATCTCTTAAATCTTTTAAGAGATTCATATGGAATCATTTTTCACCTTTTTTTCTTCTCCTTTAATTTTACTGGCTCGGGACTTAGAATAATTTTCACTCGGCGCGCATTCATATTATCATTCTATACACTCGTACCAATGTAATATCATACAAAATCTTCGTAATAATATAACACAGCCATAGTAAATAAATCAACATAGTTATAGTAATAGTTTTAGTATATTAAAAAGAAACCATAGTAGTAGTTAATAGAAATAATAGTAATTAAGTAATAGTTATAATACCAATATTTATAAGTAGATTACAATAAACATGTAGTAATTAAGTAACGTAGTTATCTAGTCATAGTTAATGAAAAAAATAGTTTTTAAGTACGAGTAGTAAGTAGAATAAACACCATAGTTTAGGTTTAGTCATAAGTAATAATACTAGTTATAAATCATAGTAATACATTACACATAGTAATAAGTAATAATAATCACACTAGCAATTAATAATAGTCATAGAAAATCACAATAATAATTAGTCAATAGTAATAAGAAAATCATAGTAATATAAGTAACTAGTAATAAGAGTAGAGAGAATTAGAAATAGTCATACTAGCTCATAAGAAATACAAATAGTAGTAATCACAAAAAAAAAACTTGGTCCGCACAAACTGGTCTACCATCACAATGTAAACAATTTCAAACATTGTTAATTTTATTTTTGAGTATAGTTAGTTTTCTCATCGATGAATCTATTATTTTACCAGCATAAAAAATAAAATTTTTGCCTTGTCTATAAGGAGACAAGCGTTTTTGTATTTGACAAGGAAACTAATGATTAAACTTCCTGAAGCAGTAATGTGAGTGTGAAGTTTATCATCAAAATTTGGAATTCCACTTTATAAACACAAAGTTCCATTGCCTGTTTCAATAAAAGACATTGAATATGGCATTTTTAGAGTGAATATTGATGATTAAGACAATAAAGTAATCGAGAATGTTAGAAATAATATAAGATTGAGAACAATAAATTCTATTATCAATTACTATATCAATAATAATGATAATGATAACAATAGGACCATAGAATATTCGAATAAGCTGTTACGTGAAGATATAAAAAATACCAAAAAATTTTTACATGAAAATAGGGACGTAATTATTTCTAGAGCTGATAAAAGAGATAGCACTGTGGTTATCGAGAAAACGCAATGTATAAATGAAATGAACAAGATGTTAACTGATGACACGATTTATGGAAGAATAGATAAGGACCCAACAAGCAAATTCTGAATGAGAACAAATGGTATGATTAAAGACCTGGAAAAAGAAGATGTCATGGATAGTGTTAAAATAAAAAGTCAATGACTAATGGGCTTTCTCAAATAAACATGCAATTTTAGGTTTACAGAAGTTATTTTTTTTTGTTCTTTCACAGAAAAAATTTTTTTTAAGTACAAAAAATAATTTTGAATTGAAATTGGCGCCTAAAAAAATTAATGATTATTATTTAAATTTGCGTATATTATAGTTCCTATACACATTTTGTACTTCATTTTATAAATAATTGACGGAGAATAATTGAAAAATGAACGATTTTATAACTATTTTTTCCGTTTTGTTGAGAAATTCTATAAGTCAATCAAGTTTAAATCATTATTATTAGTCGTAGTAATTAACAATAAAATTTTGAATCATCGAATCTTTTTTAGGGGTACTAACATCACTATTATTCATTATTGGTTTATGACTTTTATGCTAACGTATCTCAGAAAAATGTTTTTTGCTTCTCCTGAAAAATTTACTATTTTTGACTTATGGGGTTTCTCAAATAAACGATTCATATATGTTGATTACATTTCATCAAATATATTTGCCGTGCAAGAAAAACATATGTGACATATGTTTTGACTACATAAGAAATATATTTATTATATACAAAACACGGCCAAAAGTTATGTATTTGAAATATATTTATTTTATATGTAAAATAGATGTAAAATATATGTACGTATATTTCATATACATTCTAATTATATTTTTTTTTATTTTTAATTTATATGCCACATATATTTCACATACATCATGAAATATACTTTTTAAATATTTTATTTCCATGGTGGTTAAATTTATGGCCTACGCGAAATTTATAAATAAGGGTGCAAATTTCGACCTGTTGTTGGCTGCATTAAAGCTCCTGGCTACAATATTGGATCTTTTCTACATCAATTATTAACTCCATTACTTGACACGTGTGAATTTAACATTAAAAATTCGACAGAGTTTGTGAAATTCATAAATACAGTGACTATACCAAAAAACTATGTCTTCGTTTCTTTCGATGGAGTTGCACTTTTTACTAACATTCTGAAATTACTTTTTATACAAACTATTAATGAAAATTGGGGCAACATATCAAAAATGATTACAATTAAAAAAGAAATCCTAACTGAACTGGTTACTTGCTGTTTCGAGATAAGTTATTTTAGTTTTCAAACCAAATTTTATATACAAGTGGATGGAACTAGCATGGATGGTCCAGCTAGTCCAGCAATAGCGAATGTGGTTATGAAATATGTATTAGAGAGAGTTTGAAAGACATTGCCCTTTAAAGTACCTTTTCTTAAAATTACATGTTGATGAAACGTTCTTAGTTGTCCCTGAAACTGAACTTAATAGCTTGCTTCAGTATTGTAATAACATCCATGTAAAAATACGATTCATAATGGAAGTTGGAAAACAGAATAAACTAGCTTTTTTAGAATGGTATCACGTCCACCAAATAGCAGTTCAATAACTAACTGGTACTCTAAACCGACAAACTCAGGTAGATTACTCAATTTTAACTCTAATCATCCCGTATCTCAAAAACAGGAGTCATATTGGGATTATTACATAGAGCAATTAACCTTAGTCATGAGAAATTCCATTCTGAAAATACTACTAGAGTAAAATCAATTCTAAAAAAGAACAACTCTCCTTCAGCCTTCATTGGAATATGTATAAATAAGTTTAATAGCAACCAAAGTCGGAGTAATAATAATAAGAATAAAAAGAAATTTTATTATTTCAAATTTCTATGTATAAAAAGTTTATCATTCCATATCTCTAATTTTTTTATTGGCTCTGACTGAAGACCAGTTTTCTATAATATGAAGACAGTGGGCTTACTATATATTCAGTGGAAAGATGAAATTGATTTCTTAATGCAGTCAGAACTAATTAATAAAATTTCGTGTAGCTGCGGTAAATCATATATTGGCCAAACTAAACAATTGCTAGGAGAAATATTATGCCAACATAAATCTGATTGGAAACCTACGCATATTAATAAACTAGAACAGATGGCATTAGAAAAACACCATTTAGAAATAGGTCATGATTTTGAGTTTAGTAATACAACTGTTCTAGATATGGAAAGTAATCGTTTAAAAAGAACTGTAAGTGAAATGGTATTTATTTATTTGAACGATACGGTTAACTTAAAAATAGATAGGAATAATTTTACTTGTCTATATGATAATCTATTGAATTCATATCGTAGAATTAAATGAAATAATTTTAAAGTTTGAATAATTTGTATTTCTTCAGTCACAAGCTTAATCAGTTTGAAAACTTTCGTGCATTTCTACTACGTCCGGGAGCTGCCGAGCTCGCTACTGATTTCAAGGTCAGAATAGTGCCAGGTCACTCATTATTTAGGCCCTGTATATACAAGTTCTTACTCATGACCGTGTCAAGCCAGAATGAGAGCCCCGCTATTTGCCGACCAATCAGGAAAATCGGTGGCTAACTACATCTTGTTGGCACGCTTTTAAGCCAATAGGAAAATTCGCTGGTGCAGTCATGCTGCATATATTACTACTGAGCAGCAACGATAGGAGACGACGCCGCCATGACTATCATTCTACCTCGAGAAGTCTTACGTATCGCCACGCGCTTTACTATTGCTTTGAATCTAATTGGGTATTAATAATTATTCTTGTAATATAATTTCGCTGAACTTACGCTTACATATTCTCAATAATTAGCTAGTATATCAAGGCTACTAATTATTGAGTATATATATTGATTGTTGCTCGCGTCTAATTAATTAGTAAATTAATTACCGCGTGTTGAAACGTTACTGGCCACGTGTCGAGTCTATATACGTGATTTTTGTATAGTTGCATTCACTATCGGGTATAATACAAGTCGCATTCGCTATTAAGTATTTTTTCTCACAGTTTCTCCATGTAAATATTGTAAATAAGCCAGCTAATTTATTTATCTATAAAATTTGTGTTAATTTTAAATATTGAATCGACCACACCTACACCAGAATCCTTTTGTGCATTCACTCACTTTACAGTATTAATGAATTTTAAATTGAGATTAATTTTTGAAAATTTTTGATAATTTTTAAAGTTTCAAGTTTTAAATTTTTTGTGCACATTACCTTTGGTGTATCTGGATTTCTCGTATTCTTGAAATTGTTTATCCGCTCACGTAGGAGTATTTTTAAATCCATGGAAATAAAAAAATCATACCATCCTCGTAACTTTTTTTTTTATTTTAATCTTACTAAGAACCCAGACTCATCAGAAAAATAGTCGTATGTGTATTTCTCTATCAAGAAGCACGGGTTATGAGTTCACGGCCCTAGAAGGATTAAAATCGATCTGCTTACTAGTAGTGTACGATTGACATCCTCTCTGACCATCAATCGAAAATTATATGTAGCCGAATCACAGGACCGATACTGAGCGACCCTATACAGTGTATTCCTTAAGGTAAGGATAGGTAATCTATATAGCGGATGATAACTTGTTTCGACATCAGATCATAGATGGTACTAAAACCGTACATTATCATGTTGGAATTTGATGGACCTAAGAAATTAGCGAGGAAAGAATGGTCATGTTTTCGTATTATAACAGATAAATCTATTTATCTGTTACAATACTACTATATCTCAGTTCAATTAGTATTTGCTCAGTGAAATTATTTGTAGTTGTTAACCACTTATTAAGAGATTTATATTACCCAAAATAAATTCTTTGTCTTTACTTAAGTATTGGACAATTACTCCATGGGGCCAACTTGATTATTTAGGACAGTAAGCATTTAGAGAAGCTTTCTGTTCGCGGCTACATTAAATGAAATTGACTAAGTTGTTAATAATTTAGTGACAAAAAAATAAATAGGAATATTGAGTCAAGTTAACTGTGGAGAGATTGAGTTAAATATTTTCTCATCATTTTCACGTTTACAATAAGTTGCATCGCTTCACTCGACTCACCTTTTCGATCGTGCATTAACAAAACAACGTGTCGGTGAAAATATCATGACATGCTATACTTTGGGTTGGTACTGAGACGAGCAAAAATATATCGCTAGGTTGAGAACGAGAAAGACAATTGATTGACAAGTGATTTCTCATAGTGATTTATGCTGAGACACGGTAAAATGCTCGTGAGCTCTCACGATGAGTATCGGTGATCTCTTCCGGTGATTCGTGGTAAAATCGAAGTAGAATCACGGTGATTCACGTCAATCTACGGTGAATAACGGTGATGTTTCATAATCGAGCAATGGAGATCTACCACGGTGAATTATCGTAAAATTAAGAAATTCCAATGTAAAGATTAACCATTAGTCCACATGCTGCTACTGCCTAGCTTATTTTCTTAGAACAAAAACCAATAGAAAAATTTTTTGGTAGATAAAGTAAATATTGAAGAGGGGAAAGCCATCGGTGCTAGGCAGCAGCAACGGGAATAGTTCAGTGCTTGCCACGATTGCGCCCGGCCACTTGTGGTGCCCTTGGTAAGAAATATGTTTCAGAACTGTTATATTCCAAATTTGAAAGCAAATCTGACACGGCTACTTACACGCAAAAAAATAAATTATAAATTTTATTAGAATTTTCAATTCATTTTTATTGTTTGAACAATAAACTGGCATCAAAGAAGGGAATTCATAAATAATATAATATTGAAAGCGAAAAAGTAGAAAAATGATTCTCTAAAATATATTGGTATGAAAAAAAAAAATAGTCACTTTTGGTCTTTAAAATTTATTGTTTTAAATGATAAAATACGTCATCTTGCCATATAGATAAAGCCGCGCATCAGTAATACTTTAGGTTAATTTATTCACATACATTAAAAGCTTACAAACACAAGTAAAATATTATGGTTTCAAACTATAAAAACTGATGCGCTTGAAATATACTTTTTGACAATTTGAAAAAAGTAATAATTATATACCGTTGTACATAAAATCAACTGTTCGACATTGAAAATTTTATTTATCATACTGAATGTTTTTTACTTTTTTATTATAAACTTAAATGTTCCAAACATCGAAAGTTGAAGCTGAAACGTTAAATTATTATAATTCCATTTTTTTATCTATCAAACAGTAAATTCTATTACTTGTAACATGATTTATTTACATATAAACTTTAAATTTCAATATTTAAATTAAGATTTTTATAATATATTCAATAAAACCACGAAATTACTGTTTGAAATGATATCAAGTCGTGACTACATTCTAAATTTTTAGCTATCAATTACGAATTTTTATAATTCATTTTTTTGCGTGTAACTGTTATTCGACAGAGTATCAAGTATTTTTTTGATAGTAACATAGTATACTTTATATAACATTATGAAATCAATATTTATTATCAATGTCTCCAAGAATAATTTTTCTTTGAAATTGACCTTACATTGTTCGAAAAATAATTTTTCGAACTTGACGCGTCCATTTTTTGAAAGGAGATTACATTTTTTCGACTTATAATAATATACTAGAAGTGATAATAAAAGTAATAAAAACCACGGTGATTCACAATAAATCAGAGTCACATTGTTGAGAGCTCTCACGGTGATTTACTGTAGATTAAAACCACTAGAGGACGATTCACGTTGATTTTCTGCGATACACCGCGATTTACCATAATTCACGGCGCTTGACTGTGATTGACGATAAATCACCGTAAATCAAGACCACCACGGTTAACATACATATTTATTTTTTATTCTTTTCCAGGTAGTGATTATCAGTATAATTGTGTACCATTACTGAAAATATGGCGGAGGATATTGCAAGTATTCGAACGACGCGATCAGCATCAATATGTGTATACGATGTATTGGACGTAAAACCATCGATAGGGAGTGTATTATCAGTGAGTGCGGACATAAATTTGCATAAAAAAGAATTAGATCAAGAATGTGGAAATAAAATATTAGAAAGAAAAACTACTTCAACGCAAAGACACAAAAGAGCAATGAGGTCTCAAAGTGCCAAAATGTCAAATAGTCATAAAAGTAGTCGACCAAACAATTCTTCTCGAGGTATGAATAATTATATTTTTATTACAATCTATTCAACACATTACATCTTTCAAGAATAAATAAGAGTACCAAACCAAAAACGTTATCGTATCTTGTGTTCAAAGGAAGGGGTTCTGATAGACTTATGATGTCATTTCAAGTTTATCGGAATTGATACCTTTATACATTACTTATTGTACAATAATAACAATTATAAACAATGAGTAGAATTGCTGGGACCGAGAGAATTAAAAAATGTTTAATTATAAAAATATGAATGACGTCTTTATTTATTGTATTATAAATGATGCGCAATTAAATAGTTGATTTAATTATATTAATGAGTGTAGGAAGTATTTTAATGATTTAATTAGTTCAAAATTATTTTTATGAGTTCACTGAGTCTAATAAATTAATTGAGATGAGTACAATTGCAGGTATATCTATCTATATGTAAAACCTGGTAGGTATTACGTGGTTGTAAATCACCGGCACTAAGTTTTATTATTTATTGAGTACTCACACTAAATTTGATGAATAGTTAAATAAAATAAAGAGTAATCAGACCACTGGAGATAATTGTAGTATTATTTAAGTAAGTAAATTTAAATATTATATACCCTGGTGGATTTGAATCACAGTAGAAAAACCGTGGAAGTGTAAGCATCGTGGATCCACGGTGGGCTTGTGCCATTTAACCACCATGTATACATGGTGTTCACACGATGTACCCACACGGAAATACATAAATGCGGAAAATATATGCAAACATATATGTATTATATATGTCACATATATAAAAATATATGTTACTCATATAAAATGTATATTCCGACATATTTTTTATTTTTGCGCCAAAATATATTTTAAGTTATATAAAAAAATATATATTTTGATAATTGTAAAATATATACCTACGTATATGCTTACGTATCTTTAGACATTTATATAAGAATATAAAAGACATATATGCATACATATAAGTATATATATATGCAGAGATAAATGCGTACATATATGTTGGCATATACATAGACATATATGTCAACGTATATATAGCCATATATGTTTACATATATGTCTACATAAATTGGTACAGGAAACCGTTTGGGAATTTGAATCAGAAAAGGATTTCTCAGTGTAGGGCTTATTAATCATTAAAGAAAAATAATTTGGTTTGCCCGAGCTTGGAATCGAACCCAGACCAATTCGTTCTCACGCGAGTACTCTGCAGTTGAGCTACCAGGCCTTGTGCCGAACAGGATTCAATTTGTTTATATCAATTCAGTTACGCCATCTATTACCCAGCGGCATTTGTGAAATGATTTATATACATGCTTTTCATCAGACATACGTCTGTCATATATTTGTAAACGTATAGTAGAATATTTTTAAAAATTTTTCCTCAATTCATTATTAAATTTAAAATATATATCTGACATACATTTCACGTATATGTTTACATATATATTTACATATACATCGACATATATATTTGTTTATATGCCAGCATATAGATTCATATATATGTTTTCATATGTGTTGACATGCATGTAGACGTATATGTCTGCATATATGTGCACATATACCGAGAAATATATGTTTATATATATCTGCATATATGTCAACATATATTTCTCGATCTATGTCTCCATTTATATAGCATCTATTTATAATATATGTATTACATATTTTAAATTTTATGTAAACATTTATGCTTTCATCTATGCATACATTTATCTGAAAATTTAGTTGACATTTTTTTTTTTTGCGCACATATATGTTATATATGTGACATATATGTTGCATATAATTCTCACATTTATATTTTTCCATGCGGGTACCCACCGCGATTCCAGGGTGTAGCCAGCGTGATTAAACGGTATACACACTGGTATTCATATATTATAATACAAATTTTTATAGTTTAATTTCATATAAATACACTAACGCGAAAAATTAAAAGAACGGAAAATTTCCAGAAATTTTTTTGTGATTATTGAAAGGCTGTATCTTCGTGAAATATAAACGTATCAAGATTTAAAAAAAACATTCCATAGCTTGAAATCACTAGTTCCAGTAAATTCTCATCAAATTTTTCCAAAAGCTCCGGCTATTGCGTAAACATGAGAAATATCGCGAGACAAAAATTTTCAAAATTTTTTTTTCTTTGAGATTCCACTGGTCGTGGAAACATTTTTTTAGCTACGCCAATGCATAGGTCGTTTAGCAAATTTATTCAGCTTTAATTTTGTTTTTTTTTTTTTTTTTCACCTTGTAGGGCAATTTGTCGCAGAGAAATCAGCCTACAAACGAAAAAGGATCCGTTTCGGTTTGATCATCGATATCGCAGCTACCAATAATCGCACGCTAAATCGAAGGGTGGCGTTAAAAACGAATAAGCCCTCTTCAAGACACCTTCATTATTTTTCGGAAAAATCGTTTTTTTTTTATTTTTAACATCCATTACAATTAAGTACAAAAAAATGACTTTTTTTGGGTTTTCAGTGAATCAACCACTATTTTGTAAATATCGATGAAAAGACGAATGTTGCCAGGTAAATTTTTAGCTCAATGTCCCCCCAAAAGCCCGGTAAATTTTATAATCGATCCATCGAACCGTTTTTCGGGGGCGATAGATCAAAGTTTTGCCAAACAATTAAAGGAACTAGTTTTGTTCCTTTATTTTTGCAATCATCATCAAAATGAAAAAATAATTTTTTGTTCGATTTTTATTGCATTTTTGCGTTGTTTACTCAGTAAATGTGGGGGAAAGAAAAAAAAAACAAAAAATTTCCAATAATGTCGAAAGAGTCAAAGAAAACAAAAAAAATTAAAATCTATTTTTGAGATGGAATTTTTTTTTTTACATTTTTGGAAATTTTTCTCTTCTGAACCTCACATTTACTGAGTAACCGACGCAAAAATGCAATAAAAGTCTAACACAAAATTATTTTTTCGTTTCGATGATGTTTACACAAGTAAAGGAATAAAATCTGTTCCTTTAATTGCTTAGGAAAACTTTAATCGATCGCCACCAAAAAGCGATTCGATAGGTCAATTAAAAAATTTATAGAGTTTTCAGAGATAAATTGAGCTAAAAAATTACTTGGCAACATTAGTCATTTCATTGATATTTACAAAGTCGTGACTGATTTACTGAAAAACCACAAATAGTCATTTTTTTGTACTTACTTCTAATGGGTGTTAAAAATAAGATAATCGGTCTGTCGGTTGACCCTGCGAGCCAGCCCTAAAACTTCCCGCATATTTCGAGCTCCTTAAACTCAAAAACTTGTTGTAAATACATTTTCGAGCTCTTCAAGCTCGAAAATACTTTTGTATCTTTTTGTTTTCGAAAATAAAAACATTTTTACGATTTTTTCTCAAACGATATCTCCCGAACAAATAAACCGATTAAGACTGTTAAGGTGGCAATCAACGCGTTTTATTGAGTCCTACAACTGATCAGATTTTGAAATTGATTTATTGAGTCGTTTTTGAAAAATTTTGAGAATACTAAAAAAATTTTTTTTTTTAATTCTTTCGACAACGGTTTTTCTTGAACGAATTAACCGATTTTTATGTTTGAGGTGGCATTCGACGCGGCTTATGGAACTTCAAAGCCCAGTTGATTTTAGAATTAATCCATCGAGCACATAAAAAGTTTTAAAAAGAAAAACATTTTTGAAAAAAATTTATTTTTGGAATATCTCTGAACAAGCCCTGCCGATCAAACTCAATTTTTTTCAGCTTCTAGATATTGACAAGCCGCGTCGAATGACACTTTGAAAATCAAAATCGGTTCATCCGTTCAAAAGTTACAGATATTTACATGCATACATACGTACGTACATACATATATACATACACTCGGATATCATCGTGAAATTAGTCAGGATAGCTTCCTAGAATCTCAAAACGTTAAGATCTCTTAGAAATTCGATTTTCGAAAGTCGGACTGAAACCAATAACTTCCCGAATATTTGAAAATTTGCAATTTTCTTGGCGGAAAGTTAAAAATCTGGGCGTCAGTTGGCCCCAAAACTTCCCGCTGTTTTTGACCTCAATGAGCTCGAAAACATTAGTGTAGATATATTTTCGAGCTTTTCGAGCTCGAAAATGCTATCACATGCAATTGTTTTTTTACTGTTAGCGGGAAATAAATCCCCTCTTCCCTTTTTTTATTGTTTAGTTTATTAATTAAATATCTAAATTATCTGGAAATAAAATTGGATTAGTATTTTAGTTTAAATTAATTACTGAGAAGGGTGAATGGGTGAAATAGGTATCAGTCAATAAAAGTCGTGATTTGGGTATCAAAACGAAGAATATATTCTGACCCAAAAAAAAAATTAGGGAATGCACTACGGCATAAAACCCTTCGAAGATGTTACAATGAGAAATACGAGGATATTGATATAAGAAGAATGATGATAACTCGTTGAACAATTGATACAAGAACAATGTAGATATATGTGTGTATGTATGCGGGTGTATGTAATATGTATGTATGAGCGTAAGCAGTTAGATATTATTCGATGCGAGATCGTCGTATTTAGTTTGTAAAAATTGTATGAAAAATATACTCGTCTGTATATAAGCAAATGAAGACCCAATTGTCCGCTGCGGGACAATTAGATAGTACTTGGTACTAAAGATCGAGTGATCGATGAAAGCTTTTGAGTGTGCACACTTGCGTCGTCACGTGATGGTATATGTATATGTGCAGAGGCGAAATTACCTATGAATCAGATCGGTCTTACGATTTGAATCGTGCAGAATGCTGATGTATTGAAATTCGCGCGAAAGAGAATGGAAGTTCAATTATATTGCCGACAGACAATATGATGCGACTAGTCGTTAATCTGAGTGATGTTTATATTAAATTTATTGAATTAGATTACTTGGTTATGTAGTGTGACAGAGACGAATGTTCAACTGCAGTTATTTGAATCTGAACAATTAGAACTGATCGATCATTGGTTGGCGACGAGGCCGTTACTTGAATGTATGTTGAATTTAGGTATTTGATCACGGAAGGACAATTTAAGTATAATGATAATGAACGAACGCGGGCAAATATCAATTAAAGATACACTGAATGCTTAATAAGAATGAGTGGTATATAATTATTAAATATTCAATATCAATTCGTGTTGTTATTATTTATTATTAATATCGATATTAATATCAAATACCGAACACAATTAAATTAAATATTTAATGAAACACAAATGAATCCCCGGTTAAATGGGTGGGACCCACGCGCAACAGGTTCCGACTTGTTTTTCTTGCGACGTAATAAATGCGCGCTTTGAATATTGACGAAATACGGGTTAATTTCAATGAAATAAGTTCAATTAACATTTGGATGATATCAAGAAATACTTATCTTTCTACGATGGAATTAAATTATAGCGGATGATCAATTTATTAATGAATATGGAATTGTTGGCTTGAGAATTATAGACAGAATGCTTAAAGCGTGTGTGCTCGTTAATAAGACTCGTAGTCAACTGAACAAAAAAGACGCTGTGACACCGGTTCGTTGGTTCGACCGAACGGAAAAATCAGACACCCGAGTGACAGAGATATGCTGAAGGCATAAGTGCGACGATGATACACAGCGAAACCGACGCTACAATGAGCGCGCGCATTCGCGGTGCGACTCGAAGTGGTGATGAATTTAATTAAAGCACCGCCAGATGGTGACTCTATTAATGTTTAAATTTTTTACGTTAATAAGATGACGATTAGCTTAGGATTTCCGTTATCGACGGAACATTTACGATCTTTTCAAGCTCTAACAAGTTACCTGTTATGCTGAAGTTTAAAAATTTAAGAATCGAAAATCATCAATAAAGCGGTTTTTAAAATTGAGTTCCTGATTATGTTCAGTAAAATAAGTGTATTGAGGCAGAAATCAATGTCGGGGATCAAAATCAAGATTTAAATAAATTTTGACTCATGTAAGAAACAATAAAATATGAAATATCCGATAAAAATATTAAAAACTACGTTTTATCGATTTTTTTGTTGATAATATGATTTAAACTAAAAACCAAGTTCGATGACATTACATGATCAAAAGAAACCATAAAAAAGATGAGTTGGTATGATATCAGGCACATTTTAGTACGTTATATTATGATTTATCCGGAAAAAATAACATAAAATGTTATTCTTTTAACTTTTCAACGCCGATATCTTTTGAACTAATCAATCGATCTCGATAGTTGACGTGGCAATCGGGGCGTTTCATTGAATTCTAGAGCTGATTAAAATTTGAAATCGATCGCGTCAGTCGTTTCGAAAATATTTAGAAAAAACCGTTTTTCACCATTTCTTTCTCCCGCGATAACTCTCGAACAAATTATCCGATTTTGATGTTTGAGGTGGCAATCGACGCGTTATATTGAGTACTAGAGCTGATTAGATTTTGAAGTCGATTGTATGAGTCGTTTTTGAGAAATCAATAAAAAACTAAAAAATAAATTTTTTTTTTTTTCGTAATTCGCAAATATTTTCGAGTCTATTTAATCAAATAATCTGAAATTTTTAGAAAAGTTGATGGCCAACAAGCTCTTTCGATTGCCACCTCAACCATCCAAATCGATTCATTAGTTCAAAAATTACAAAGAGTTTACATATATACATACACACACACACATACATAAACACACACACATACACACACTCGGACATCATTCTGAAAATAGTCAGGATAGCTTTCAGGACCTCAAAACGTCGACATCTGATGAAAACTCGATTTTCAAAAATCGGGGTGAAAACAATAACTTCCCGAAATTTCTGAAAATCGTCGATTTTCTTAGCGGGAAGTTAAAAAAGTAAATTAGAGCTGAATAAACTTGCTAAATGACTTTTGCATTGGCTCAGCTGAAAAAAAATTTCCACAGCCCGTGGACTTTCTTAAAGAAAAAAAATAATTTCGAAAATTTTTGGCTCGCGATATTTCTCATGTTTGCGCAATAGCCGTAGCTTTCGGAAAAATCCGATGAAAATGCACCGAAACAAGAGATTTGAAGCGAAAAAATGTTATTTTTTCAATCGCGATACGCTTATTTTTCACAAAGTTACAACTTTGCAAAAATGACTAAAAAATTTCTGAAATTTTTCTTTTCTTTTAATTTTTAATTTGTGCTAGTGTATATAAAGTTACATTATTTTCTATATAATCCTACATATTTATTTTTTAGTCAAAAAACTTAGTTATAATTTTTAATTTTTTATATAATTTTATAAATTTATATAAAATTTTTAATAATTCCATTCTAAAAAATTCTATCTGCAAAATGAACAAATACATAAGAGCATTCTGATGTAGGTGTGGTTGATTCAATAATTAACAATTAACACGAAAATTACATATTAATAAAGTAGATGATTTATTTACAATATTTACACTGAAAAAACTTTGAGAAAAATACTCAATAACGAATGCGACATGTATTATACGCGATGGTGAATGCAACTATACCATATTCACGTATAAAAATTCGACATGTGGTCGGTAGCGGTTAAATACGCGATAATTAATTTATAATTAATTAGATGCAAGCGATGATCATTTTATCCTCAATAAATAGTAGCCTTAATGTATTATCTAATTATTGAGAATAATAAAGCGTAAATTTAGCGGATTTATAACAGAAGAATAATTAATATAAGCGAAGCGGTTTTAATACACGTGGTTGTAAGTGTGACTGCTCGATATAGATTTGTAAGCACGAGGTGAAACGGTTAAACACCAAAGCGAAAACACATGGAATGGCGGCTTCTTCTTCCTCCGTTGCCACTCGGCGACGACGTGTGCAGCATGGCTGCACTAGAGAATTTTCCCATTGGCTTAAACGCGCGCCAACAGGATGTAGTTAGACGCCAATTTTCCTCGTTGCTCGGCTGTTGTTGGGGCTCTCATGCCGACTTGACACGGCCATGAGCTAGAAATCATATGTACCGGGCCCAAATAGACAGTGACCCGGCACTATTCTGACCTTGAAGTCAGTAGCGAGTTCGGCAGCTCCCGGACGTAATGAAATTACACGAAGCTTTTCAAATTGATTAAGCTCGTAACTGAATACTATCTAATAGCAATTTCTGAGTGAGTATCCAGCTGTGAGTATTAAGTGTGTGAATTATGAAGTCTTGTGAAATAATTAAGATACGCCCATTTAACGTAACATAATTCGAAAAAACTGATTTTATAATGACTCATAAATCTCTTAAAGTCGATAAAATTTTTTAATTTATCGCATTCATAAATGTTATGAAGAATACAAACTTTTTAATCATTTTTGGAAATAGGCTAACAAGATCATTAACGGGACAGTTAAGGAAATTTCAAAGTTTCAATAATGAATTTAGTTATAAAAAACCGAGATATCAACTTACAAAATTTTTATTTAAGCTTGAAAAATTTCAACTTCTCATTTATATCGTTGACCAAAACAAGTATTTATTGTCTTTTTATTAGTGGATATACCACTATTGGTTTCGTCAGTATATAAACAATAACATAATTAAATATAACAAAAATAAGAAAACAACCATTTATTTAATGTCTTTGATTCCCTCATGGACTTGGAATCACTGTAAAATCACAATGAAATCACAGTGAGATTATAGTAAAAACATTGTGAGACCATGATGAAATCACGGTGAAATCACCATGATTTTATGCCATTCGATCACCGTAGTTTTATGGTTATCTCACAGTGATTCACCATTACTTTACTGTGAAATCATGATGAAATCACCATTACTTTACTGTGAAATCATGATGAAATCACCATTAATTTACTGTAAACTCGTAGTGAAATCACAGTGAAATCATTACTAAATTACAATGACAAAATGACACAACATCACTGTGAATTCACGATGAAATTATCGTAAATACACCGTAAAATTACGGTGAAAGTGAATTCACTGTGATTTTACAGTGATTCCCAGTCCGCGAGGGTTTTCTTAACTTCAATTTTATCTAAATAAATACAATCAACCTCATCTTTCAAATATGAGATTTAGCAAAGTGGGTAACAGACCAGACCTAAAATTCAAAGGTTTCAGGATCGGAGCCTACAAATCTGAGGATTTTTTTTTTTTTCATAATAAAATTTGTGGATAGATTATTGGACTATGGTGGGTTTACAGTGTAATCACGGTGGTAACATGGCAGAAACTCACTTTGTATCCACGGTGTTTCCACCGAGATTTGAAATCGCCAGAGATAATAATGATTGATTACAACACTTGCACACGTGTTGTTGCATAGAGAGAGCGATGAATAAAATATTGCAGGAACAAACCGGTAATCAATGCTGACGTCAATAGATTTCTGATTTGTTAAAAACGAAGCTATTTAAAGTGAGACCTGTAAGTGCTACCCCAAGTAGCAATACCAGTAATGACTAATAATTCAAATCGTTAGCCGTTACATACTAACAGAAGACGTCTGATTGCACACAAAAATGGCTTAAAGTTTTTTGTAGTTAAAAATTTAAATTAATAAGACAAAGCTAAGGCATAATCTTATCGCAATAACTGCTTAAAAATAATAATCATTTAGCAAAGTAAAAAATTGACTGGCTTATTTGAATCAAACCGAGTTGATACAAAATTTCATTTTCGATAAAATTGAAAGTAATATTTGAACAATTACTCAAGTTAAATGCAATATCTTTTAGTGGGTGAGTGTTTGCCAAATATAGAGCTGGTGGAGTAGCAGTATAATTTCTGCCAATAATCAGTGAAGTTTGAAATCAGTAGACGTAAATCTTTGCTTGTTTTGACAAATGTATAAAAATTGTCAGTGATAGAAAAAATCTCACTATCTGAATTTTGGTTCTTGGTAATTTAATCAAAACCATCGACCAATTATATTTAATAATATTATTGATATTGTATAACTCTTCAAGACAACATGTTCCATAAATGCACATGTATGATAATAGAAATAATAATAACAATAATAATAATAATAACTTGAATCTGCTCCCTAAATCTTCACTCACCAGATCATACCTTTCCCAGCACATCGGTGGGAGAGGTCCACAAAGCTTGGAGTATCTGCATGATCGTTTGATTTTGGGCTTAAAATACGAAGTTCTCCATTTCATTATAAGGCACCAATCTACCCAGCAAAATTCTTCGCTGTTGGAAGGGTAAACCCTCGTATTGAACTCCCACAGGAAGAATTTAATGGTATGATAAATGGAAGTGTACGTATGTTTGTCCTTCAATCACACCTTAACGACTAAAGCGATTTCAATAAAACTTGGAGTAGAGGTACATTTCGTCATAGAAAAAAACATAGGATACCTTTTATGACATCCGCAGTTCCACGAAGGATTTGATTCGATATTTTTATATTATCCATGCATGAATGGGGCATTCCATACCAAATCGGCCACTTTTCGAGGTCATTTCCTCCGATGCTTATGAAATATTTATATGTTTTTGAAACTGATAAAGAACACTTTCATAAATTTTTTCACATTTTTTCGACCAGCCGTTTCTGAGACACCGATTTTTTTCAGAATTCAAGGTTTCTATAATTCAATGCTTATAACTTAACAAAAAATACACCAATCGGGTCGTTTTTTTTAAATCTTTATTTTTAAATTTTTTTTCAAGAAAAAAATACATTTTTATCTTTAATCAATCTCTTCATTGTTTATTTTATGCAGAAAAACAGTTTTTTCAAAATGTAAGCCTCCTTCGATTTTTTTGAAAAAATTCTCAAAAAAACTTGAATCAATTTAGAAAGTTTTGAGACCAATCCGATCGTGGGCAAACGTTTGGTTCTATTTTTTTTTCTTAATTCGAAAAAATTCTTTCAACTTTCCGCTAAGAAAATCGATGATTTTCAAAAATTTCGGGAAGTTATTGTTTTCATCCCGATTTGTGAAAATCGAAATTCCAACAGATGCCGTCGTTTTGAGGTTCTAAGAAGCTATTCTGACTAAATTCAAGATGATGCCCGAGTGTATGTATGTAAGTAAATATTCTGTAACTTATGAACGGATGAACCGATTTTGATCATCGAGGTGTCATTCGACGCGGCTTGTTTTTTATTATAAGCACTGAAAATTTGATCTTACTCGGAAGAGTATGTTTGATGATGCTTCAAAAATAAAATTTTTCAAAAATGGTTTTTTTGAATAACCTTTATTTCGTTCGATAGATTGATTCCAAAATCTTATCAGCTCTAAAACTTTATAAGCCGCGTCGAATGCCACCTTAACCATCAAAATCAGTTCATTCGTTCAAGAGAAACCGTTAACGAAAGAATTAAACAATTTTTTTTATTTTAGTTTTTTTGAAATTTCTCAAAAACGTCTTGATAAATCAATTTTAAAATTTGATCAGCTCTAGAACTCAATAAAACGCGCCGATTGCCACCTCAATCGTCTCAATCGGTGAATTCGTTCTAGAAATATCGTTGTAGAAAAAACGGTGAAAAACGTTATCTTCCGGAAACAAAGGCATTCAAAAGTATTTTCGAGCTCGAAGAGCTCGAAAATGTATTCTCAACAATGATTTCGAGCTCAAAGAGCTTGAAAGCAGCGGGAAGTTTCCAGGCTGTCCCGCAGGGTCAACTGAAAGACCGATTTTTTTCTAAGTATTTATTTTTGACATAATTTGACTAATAAATATTCTTAGGTCCGTCTTTTTAACTAGTGAAAATTCTTTTACATACTGTGTCGATCCGAGTATACGATCTTTTAAAGTTTTTTATCTCATTCAGTAAATGAATTTTAAAAATCAACTTAGTACTACTTATAAGTTATCTTTATAACCTAAGAAAGGAAAATAAATTGAATCAATCCGCATGTAAGGACATTCTCAGACAGCGTCCCCTCACTTTATTAAGATATCCAATAAATTTCAACTGTCATAACCGTAATCAAATTTCATGAATTAATTTTTAAAAAATTGAAACAATCACTTAAAAAAGGACAACGGAATTACAATTTCACTGGGATACAGAATAAAAAAAATTACTTATAGTTGTTATCAATTATGAGCTTAACAAAATTTGATGAGTAAATTTTAGCCTACAAAATTTGAAAATTCGAACTTATAAATTGACATGAAGATTTTACTGAAATTTATTTAAAAAATTTTGTTTCGTTCCCAATTGATATCAGCTGTCAGCAATTCTTTTTAAATCTATATTTCAGCAAATGAAAACTACATTGTCCTCTTCTCAACTGATGCTTCAATTTTTTTTTTAAATTTATTGATAAAACTCTGATTCGCTGTCACAAATAGTTGAACGTCATTAAAAATTGTTAACAAGTGTAGAGGGGAGGAGCACTGTCTGAGAATGGACTTTAACCACATCAGAGTAATAAATAATATTTATTTTTTTACGCTGAATCGATTTGAGAATTTTAAACCTAGTTGAATTTGAGTATCGTTTTACCAGTAAACTTCTGTCGTCATTAGGTATTACACAATGATGTTTTTGAGTGTCTTTGATAGTTACTGTTCTATTAAACCGATCATTCAATGCTTCAGAAGCATCATTATGATCTTTCAATTTTGAAAATTTAGCAATTGTGGTGTTCAAGCGTAAAAAAAAATCGGTCTGTCGGTTGACTCTGTGGGCCAGCCCCAAAACTTCCCACTGTTTTCGACCTCAAAGAGCTCGAAAACATTAGTGCAGATATATTTTCGAGCTCTTCGAGCTCGAAAATGCTATCACATGCAATTGTTTTCTTACGATCTTTTCAAGCTCTAACAAGTTACCTGTTATGCTGAAGTTTGAAAATTTAAGAATCGAAAATCATCAATGAAGCGGTTTTTAAAATTTAGTTCCTGATTTTGTTCAGTAAAATAAGTGTATTGAGGCAGAAATCAATGTCGGGGATCAAAATCAAGATTTAAATAAATTTTGACTCATGTAAGAAACGATAAAATATAAAATATCCAATAAAAATATTAAAAACTACGTTTTATCGATTTTTTTTTTTGATAATATGATTTAAACTAAAAACCAAGTTCGATGACATTATATGATCGAAAGAAACCATAAAAAAGATGAGTTGGTATGATATCAGCCACATTTTAGTACGTTCTATTATGATTTATCCGGAAAAAATAACATAAAATGTTATTTTTTTAACTTTTCAACGCCGATATCTTTTGAACTAATCAATCGATTTTGATAATTGACCTGGCAATCGGCGCGTTTTATGGAATTCTAGAGCTGATTAAAATTTGAAATCGATCGCGTCAGTCGTTTCGAAAATATTTAGAAAAAACCGTTTTTCACCATTTCTTTCTCCCGCGATAACTCTCGAACGAATTATCCGATTTTGATGTTTGAGATGGCAATCGACGCGTTTTATTGAGTACTAGAGCTGATTAGATTTTGAAGTCGATCGTATAAGTCGTTTTTGAGAAATCAATAAAAAACTAAAAAAAAAATTTTTTTTTTTTTCGTAATTCGCAAATATTTTCGAGTCTATTTGATCAAATAATCTGAAATTTTTAGAAAAGTTGATGGCCAACAAGCTCTTTCGATTGCCACCTCAACCATCCAAATCGATTCATTAGTTCAAAAGTTACAAAGAGTTTACATACATACATACACACACACACACACACACACACACACACACACACACACACACACACACACACACATACACACACTTGGACATCATTCTGAAAATAGTCAGAATAGCTTCCTAGGACCTCACAACGTCGACATCTGATGAAAACTCGATTTTCGAAAATCGGGGTGAAAACAATAACTTCCCGAAATTTTTGAAAATCGTCGATTTTCTTAGCGGGAAGTTAAAAATAACTATTGTTTATTACTTTGGGGTTTCAATGCGATTAAATTTAATTGATTTCCCTTTCTTAGGTTATACAAATAATTTATAAATAGTTCTTCATTGCTAAATTCATTCAAGTTCTTTTTTAAATTTTTTTCAAAAACATCAAGAGGGCATATATTTTGAAAAAACAGTTTTTTCTGTTAAAACTTAAAAAATTTGGAAAATCCAAAAGTGCACGCCTCGAATGCTTATATTACAATAAAATAAATCATTAATTTTTTTTTAATTACAAAATTTTGTGTCAAACATCTAGAAATTTGTTATTTTTCTTTAATTTAGTTAATTGGATAACAGTTGACAAGTCGATTTCTCGCGACATAATAAAAAAAACACACACACACACACAATTATCTGATAGTAAAGTCGAGCATTATTATATCAGCAAAGTTTGATGATAGTCATATCTTATAATAATATTAGTAATAAATCTTTATGCCTACTTATATTTGTGGGCGGAAAAATGGCGGATTAAGCAGAAGTAAACATAATCAGTTTTCGGTTTTTAATTGATAATAAATGAACGAGAAGAACTACAGTAGTGATATTTAAAAGCCTTCTATTCTACTAAAATCTGAAGCTATTGAAAAAAAAAATTGGACTGATTAACTGAGTTTTTCGAGAGATATTTTGCTCACACATGGACATCCCAATTTACGTCCAACTAGTCTTATTTTAAATAATTTTTTTCTTATTATAGTGTAGCTAAATAAAAATTTTAATTAAATCCAATTTATTCTTTAGAATTTTCTCAAGACATTGGTATACTTTTTTTCCAAAGAGTTGATTTATAAAACCACTAGAAATCAATAAAGCTAGGAAAATCCGATTTTCCCAACAAGTCAATTATAGAGCACAACTTTTCCCGCTGTCGCATTCGAGGCGTGCAATAAACAATGAAGAAATTGATTGAGGATAAAAACATATTTTTTTCTCGAGAAAACATTTAACTTTGACTTGAAATTTGGTATGAACGTTTATTATGCAATGTAGGTATTCCGTATGAAACGGTGTCAATAAAATTGACTCCTGAGGGAAAATTTGCGGGGGTATCAATGGTTAATATGATCCCATTTTCCAAATATATGTGTTATGGAGTTGAAATTCGACGAATGTTTATTATGTTATGACGGTATCCATCATTAAATAGCTATAATAAAATCAGCTCCGAAGGGGGTATGCGGGGGTGTCAAATGTTAACATACTCCTGTTTTTCAAATATTCGCTTTACAGAGTTATAATTTGGCATGAACGTTTACTATGTCATGCAGGGATCTTTTATAAAACGGCTTTAAAAAAATCGAATCCTAAGAAGGTTTGCAGGAGCGTCAAATGTTAACATGCTTCCGTTTCTGTAATATGTGTTACAGAGCTTGAATTAGGTATGAAGATTCATTATGTCGTGTACTTATTTACTAAAATTGGTTTTAAAGATACGATATCAATTCTTCCAACACTCATCAATTGAATTACCTTGATAAATCTGTAAAAAAAAAAAAAAATAAAATAATTACATTCCAATCCAAATATTAAAAACTTTCATCCGAAATCTTATGAGAAAGACGCGTGTATTTTTAACTCAAGAAAAAAAGCAAATAATATTTTTTGTCCCATCGTTGTGATTGTGGTGTTATTGCTTCTAATTGCATTATATGCCATTCGTTCTTTATAACTAATCGGTGCAGTGGTTGGGCAACGGCTAGTATTAAATAATAACAATAATAATAATAATTCTTTAAGGATGCTAACAATAGGAAAGACAAGCTTGACACGGTAGCCTAGGCCAAGTTTGCCAATTCCAAATAAGGGATCCTGAAATATCTGCTGGTTTCTGTCTTAACCATGATCTTATACTCAGCTGTTGCTGAGAACTTAATGACATAACTATCAGGATTGGTTTTATCGATGAGCACAATATCAGGTTTATTATGATCAATCTTTTGAGTTGTCGCAAAGGCCACATTCCAATAAATACGGCAACGGTTATTCTCAACAACTTGCGGAATATCTCCTGGCAGATTTGGCAGCACTGGTGTTTTATCGATATCTTGTGTGTGTGTTGAAAGTGGTAACAAAGCAGAGCAGCATTATGACGCTGGATGTAAACATTTCTTACCTGCACAGGGCATGCTGACAAGAGAGGCATAAGTGTTTCTTGATATTGCTTGCATACTCTACATGATGTGTCGGGCAACTGCATTTGGAGTACTTTTGCACGGTATTTGAGGGTATCGATGACACCATCTTGACAGTCGAAAATATACCTTTTAGTCTCGAACATCAGGCCAGCTGACTTCAAGAAGAAAACTTCCAGCTGGGTAGACAAGCCATGATCACGCACCTGTTTGACAAAGGAGTGGAATTGACAACTTCGTACATTAAATCCAAATCCAAACGATCATGTAGACATTTCAAGCTCTGTAGACCTCTCTCACCGATGTTCCGGGATAGGTATAATCCAGTCACTGAGGACTTAGGGTGCATGCTCCGATTAATATTCATGACTTAGCGTGTCTTGATATCGAGGTCTCTGAGCTCCTTTTGGGTCTATATAAAGATACTGAAAGAGTAAAGTAGTACTGAGACAGCAAGCATGTTTGTTGTGGTCACTTTGTTATTTCTGGAAAGCTCTGATGACCAGATTTCGGGAGTATCCGCACATACTAACTTTAGAGAGTCGTTTTGATTTTAGAGACGTCCTGCATAAGACTTTCGGTAATCCCATCATATTTGTACAACTCTTCGGCATCAAGATGTTTAATGACGCTTCCATCGACTAATTCGATATCTTCACGCAAATGAGAGCACCTAACCTTCACCAGATTAACGTCCGCGCACTTGTCCAATCCAAATGACATACCGACATCCCGTGTATACTCTGCGACGATGTTCAAGGCTGTCTGATGGTGTTCCTCATCACGTCTATATACCTTTAGATCATCCATATATAGCAAGTGAAGGAAGTAGCGTCTAATACTTCTATCAACGTCTGTACGACCAGGTATCCCGTCTCCGGACTCAATAACGTGTTGGGGTAACCATAAGGCTCATGTTTCAATGGAGTTCAATACTCTGGACTGGGCCTTAGGTTGATCAGTTTCCGAAGAACCCTCTACCACCGAGGCGTTAGCAATAGAGGGGGAAGTTTCTTCACAGTTTTGCTCCGGAATTTGTGCCCCTGCAGTCAACTTTGCGTTTTTTGCCCTTCTTCTCGCAGCTTCACTGCGGTTTTTCTTCTTCCCTCTATCATCAGAAGTTCCGGTAGGCCCGGCGTTAGCTGAGCCCTCCTTCTCCTCCACTGTGTCCACATGGGCAGTAAGATTGGAGTCCACTTTCAAAGCTTTCAATCCAGAATTATTTTTCTTTTTTGATTTGCTGTTTTCATTTTTGGTCTCACGAGATGTCAAAAAATGAAAGTCACCACCAGCATAGCCTGTTGCGGTTGAAGGTGCATTGGATATAATGGGATTGCACCTGGTGCCCTAATGTGCATCATTCAGTCCTCGTCACGATGGCTCACACCTTGGCTTGGGAAGTTAGTCCGTGACCAGGCCTTGGTCCCCCTGTACCTGTTTTTACATCGGCTGGGATTCCTGGAGCACTTGTTATTCAAAGCAGTGGTGGCCTGCCCACCATTTTCCTCCTTTTGGAGGACATGGTAAGCACCTACTTCTCACTCTGGCTGTCTTCCTATCTGCTACCTGAGGACTTGTCCGGTTTGCACTCAACCATGTTGCCTGATCTCCTCTATGGAGATTAGGCAACCCGGAATTCTGTACCTTTAAATTTAACGCTTTTACTGATACTTAAATTGATTTTGATGATTTACTTGTTTATCTACGTTTGCACATGTTGCGACATTATTGAGAAAAGATTATAATAAATCTGCGTTCATTTTAAGTATTTTATTAATTGTTGATTATGGTAAACTAAGTACATACAAATTCTGTACATATTTGTCAACATTACTGGATTTCATTACGAACGGCGAGATATAACTGTGGGCCTTGGTTACGGCGTGTCTAATAACCACGAACCTCTGATAAGTTAATTTTCCCAAATAAATTTATTTAATTTATATTTATAAAAAAATTTAGCAGCTGGTTCTGGTGTCGGGAAAATATGTATCTCAGGAGTAGGTCGACTCGTCCTGTATCAGATACGCGACTGAAATAAAATAACTTGTTCTACTGGACACTGGTGATAAGAAAAATAGTTAATAGAGACTCAATAACATTTCATGATCTTATATTTAACCAAAAATCCCCAAATGGACAAAAAGTTTCCTCTTTTATTTATAAATAATAATAATTGGCTCGTCCAAAATTAAAATATGCGTCTAGCGATAAATTAATAAATTATTGAAACGCGCAAATTTATTAGACGTGGGACAGGGAAAAATTTATAAATAGTTTAACAACGCGCTATGTTGAAGAGAGAGAGTTATTATATAATGTATGCATATAAGATTTGCTGAGAAAGCTTATCGTAATTATCGTCGACTTACTGATGGTATTGGTCGACGATTCATTCCGGCATGATCCTGGTCGTGTCGATATCCAATAAGTCCTTCGGGCTCCTGGTATCAGTGTTGACAGGTAGTCACAAAATGAGGAAAGGAAAAGCCACACCACTCTCTTGGTACCCTTTGGTTTTGTACGTACAACCAGGTAAACGAATTTGCAGATTTTAATATTAAATTTGGTGCGTCCAGGCAACACTAAGCACGTATGTCAATATGTAAATTTTAATTTAATAAATGACAAAGCAAAGATTTTTCGGATGACCGACCAATTTTGATTCAGAAACTGAAGTGTCGGTCTCGGATCAGCTTTCTGGGCCACCGACCTCCGTTGACCTTACCGATTTATACTCACCTACTACGCGAAATCACCTTCTAGAATCTAACGCAGAGACTCGACTGCACTTGATACATCAGAGCAAGGAAAGTGAGAAAGACAGAACAAAAGAAAAGACAATTCAGCGAGAGAGCCACACTCTCACGTCGTACGCTGCTGTCCGGTTACAGAGAGTGTGATTGTCCGCATAAAAATGTTACATAGTCCTAAAGTGTACTACAAACTTGTGACGATACATTGCCGAATGAAGAGAGTTGGAGGTTGAGTAAGTGAAAGTACGTGATTCGAGTGAGAGATATAGTGAGTATATGTGATGATAGTGTTGCGTTTGGAGATTTTAGTGTATGGAATATTAAGAAGGTTGACATTAAATTAATTAATTAAATGTATTAAACTGAAACATAAAACATAATCACCTCCGCTAAAGGCTACTCTAGTAGAAGAGTCTTGTAGAGAGATTTTATGACAAATTTCTAGAGTCCCGATACCACGTTCCGTGTCTTCTATATTCCATCATCCGTCATAAGCTGTCGTAGCACAAGAAGAAATTATAAAAAACAATCTAGTCTTCTGACTTTTAAAAAGGATATTGATAGTTTTAAGTGATGTTGAACAAAGCAATCTAGTCTTCTGATTCTTAAAAAGTATTGTTGCTAAATTTAAGTGATGATTTATCTCTAATACCAATTTTATTAAGTATAGTAGAACTATTCCAGTTTTTTTTAACCCGCAGGCTTTATTACCCTACCGTAGTAAAATAAGGCTTAATCATATGGTTTTTGTATAAGTTTAATTTTTTCTTTGTTTATGGTAAAAATTACCATTACTTCATTACATTTTATAGCTAATCTATTGAAATAAAGATTAATGATCTATTTTGATAATTAAATGCAATATTTTCGATTCTATTTAAAATCTCCCTTAAGCCGTTTTACAAATAAATAATGAAAAGATGAACAATAAAATATAAGATGGTTGATAAACTGATTCGACTAAATTGACTGACTTAATAAAACGTGACTCGACCTACTGACTTCATTTTACTGACTCAACTAACATTATAATAATTGACTTGACTAAATTAAATAAATAAACGACTCCTAAAATGATAAAATATTACTTGACAAATAAGATAGCTAACCCGACAATTATAAACGACTCCACTTACTCTAACAATCTCTAACCATAACTAGTCCTTCTTTCCACCGATTTTTTTCCTCCTTAGGCCCAAAACCTTCAACCGGTTCCTAACAATCCACCAGGCTCTTGCCAAGTCTTTCCAAATCCACTAGGTCCAATCGACAATAATTATTAATAATTAAAAATTAGTTTAAAATAAACTTAAATAAATTAAATAAGATAAGCTTCCACCTAAGGTAGGATTATATGCTCTTGGCCTATTATGAGTATGGCAGTGGCACGTCCATCCATGGCGGGTGCTGCGAGCTAAGAGACTGACAGCTTGCCGTCTCTGGCCCTCGTACCTCTCCACTCAGGTTGGCCAACCCCTGAAACCAAAAGTTGAGAAACTCGACCGCAGCGACCCCGGCGCATAAGTGTCTTAATCTTTCATTTCACTCCGTTACCCAGTACATTGTACAAATTTGGAGTATATATGTGATGGAGCGTGGATTTGATGAGGAATGTCTAGCTGTGTCGTGGATAGTGGCCAAGATAACGTGCCTCCTGACCAGTGATGATAACTGGACCCAGGCTTAGCTCTCGGAGTTGATGTAGTGATCATAGAGGAGGGGTACGTTCATATTTATTTGGAGATGGCAGACCTCGTTTGCGATGCTCGAGGAAGCCAAAAATTCGCTAACTTTGGATACTGCGTGGAGTAACACTACAGAAAGGTCCGTGAATCCGCGGCTTGTATGTGGTGGGAGTAAGAATGGATGGAGAAGCGATAATGATAGAGCGAGCAAGTAAGTAAAGTGGGAAATTGGAGCGAAACAGTTGTGTGAGTCCCATCGTACTCAAGGGTTGAGTTTTGTCGTTGCTTGTATATGAGTGTACTGGGGAGTTGAGTTTGGAGTTTTGGATCAAGTGGTTGCGAGTCGAAAAGCCACCGAGTTGGGTCTTGAACGCAGCCCTCGGCCGATGTCATTCTGGAGTCGGTGGCTCCAGATAATGTGCTCTGGTAACCGATTATCGTGCTGTTTGCCGTTCCGGAGATGGACATCCGCAAGTCACTGCATTATTTATGTATTTTTTTTTTTTTTTTTTAAGATTTCTATGAAAAGTTTATCGAGTGTTCAAGATTTTTTGTTGTCGGAAAGTTCCGATGCTATATCCAAGTATTTATTTGACTGACGGGCTGGGAGGACTAGACTGCGAGCCTTTTAGACCTTCAGTGTCCCTCCCGCGTCATATTTACGGTATTTTCTTAAGTTTCTTTTTTTTAATTATATTTTGTTTTAATTCAATTAATCGGCTTCTTCCACAAAATAAGAACCGCGGCCTTCTCTTCGCAACCTAGCACATTGAGGGCACCAGGATAGGCCACTACCGCCGCTTATGTCTCTCATCTCTGAAGGATCTAGATTATAAGTTTCAATTTACGTGTACGTTTAGACCGATCGTCGATACCGGAGAAATAAAAGTCGGCTGGCGCCCGTCAAGATTCGGTGGAAATGAGAAAGATGGCTGGTGGGCGAAGTGTAACGTCGTCTGATTTTATTTTAAGTCCCGAATTTAGTTATTTCGAGTATTTGATTAATTTTATGTAGTGAATTTATGGTAGTGAGTCGTAAGGAAATAAATTATGAGGTTACAAATTGGGAATTCATGTTTGTTAGAATTAAGTATTAAAATTTTACAATACAAAGTATAGCTATGTATATACTTTTTATAAATGCGGCAAAATATCTCATGAATGAGTTATATATAACTCTATGACATATGTTTCTATAACTCTATAACAGATGTGATATTTAGCTATTATGAATTTAAGACATGAATAATTGTATAGTTTTAAATATAACTGAAACAATATCTGACTGTGTACCTTTTACTATAGACCAATTTTATGTATTAATCCTTTAACAGCGAAATCGGACAAAATCGGACGCGCGGCGCTAAATCGGGAATAGCCTACAGCGTGCGCTCACACGGAAAAAAAATTCTAGCGAAATTTACCATGTTAATATCGTAATCGTGGATTAGACTTTTATTAGCGTCAATTTTAAAATATCTTATTTCAAAATTTACTATGTGGGTTATATTTTTTACTATTTAACATCGCAATTTTGACAAAGACTTTTATGATTAAAACTTACTTCGAGATTACAATTTAATATCGTAAAAAAAAAAATAAATAAAAATTACAATTCAAAAATTATATTAATTCCTGTATTTATCTTTCTATGTAATTTTGAATAAAATAAATATTTCAGTGCTGCCTCTGTTACAATACAATATAAGCTCTAAAAATTACGATAATTTATCGTAATTTTTAAATATTAACTGCGTCCCCCGCAAGAGGCGCTCTCATGACTTATGTATGTTTATTCAAATTGTTTATGTGGACCTTTAAAATAAGATAAAATGTAAGCTCTTCTGTGGCCGAGTGGTCCAAGGCGTCGGATAGTTCGTTCTTGAAAGGACTCGGGTTCGAATCCAACGTCCAAACTATTATTATTTTATTCTTTTATTTAAAGTTTCTCTTCAAATTTTACGATATTCACATCGTAATTTATATTGAAGAGCTTAAGACTTTGGATTATTTGTCTGAAGAATTATTTCTGAAATGAAATTTCCAACGCTCCATCGTAAAAGTTACGATTTTGAAAATCTAGTCCATCACTACAATAATCAATAGGACAAATTACGATATTATTATCGTAAATGTTTCTAGAATTTTCTTTCCCTGCTCAGTTCTCACTACCTCAGTTTACGAGATTCAGACTCGGTCGTTACCGAAATTTACTTATAGTGTAGGTTTCTTTAGTACCCTTCCAATTGCTATTCTAATGTTTTCAATGATTTTATTTTATTAATTATTTTCAAAATCATAAATTATTTCAAGTTTTAAAAGAAATTTAAATTCAACTTTTTTAACTTTCCGCTAAGAAAATTATTAATTTTCAAAAATTCGGGATGTTGTTAGTTTCACCCCGATTTTCGAAAATTGAGTTTTCATCAGATGTCGCCGTTTTGAGGTCCTAGGAAGCTATTTTGACTATTTTCAGAAGGATGTCCGAGTGTTCGTATATACGCGTGCGCGCGCGCGTGCGTGCGTGTGTGTGTGTGTGTGTGTGTGTGTGTGTGTGTGTGTGTGTGTGTGTGTGTGTGTGTGTGTGTGTGTGTGTGTGTGTGTGTGTGTGTGTGTATAGATGTAAACTCTTAATATCTTTTTAATGAACTGACTGATTAAAATGTTTGAGGTGGCAATTGAAAGAGTTTGGTGGCCGTCAACTTTTCTGAAAATTTCAAATTGATCACTCATATAGATCCTAAGATATGGGAGAAAAACAAAAATAAAAAATTATTTATTCTAGTTTTTTTCAAATTTTTCAGAAATGGCTCGATCGATGAACTCCAAAATCTAATCGCCACAAGAATTCAACAAAACGCGTCGATTGCCGCCTCAACCATCTTAATCGGTTTATTCGTTCGAGAGAAATCGATCGAAAAAGAAATGGTAAAAAACGGTTTTCTTCGATTATGTTCGAAGCGACTGATCCGATCAATTCTAAAATTTGATCAGCTTTAGAACTCAATAAAAAGCGTCGATTGCCGCCTCAGCCATCTCAATCGGTTAATTCGTTCGTAAGATATCGTGGGAGAAAGAAATGCTAAAAAACGGTTTTTCTCCGAAAACAATGGCATACAATAGTATTTTCGAGCTCAAAGCGCTCGAAAATGTATTCACAACAATGTTTCCGAGCTCAAGGAGCTCAAAAACAACGGGAAGTTTTGGGGCTGGCCCGCAGGGTCAACCGATAGACCGAATTTTTTTTTTAATTATGAATTTCTCATAATTTATTTACTTCTTAAATTCTTATCTTTACCTTCGATACTGCTCACCAGAGCTCACGGATACACACTAATGCAGATACGCATCACCCGCTTGACAGGCCGAAAAGTGGAGGAAACGCCCAGAAGCGTTAAAGGGTTAAACTATATTTAATTGAAGATATTTATGATAGAATTAGAAAGTATAATAATGGATTACATAGCAAATCCCTCAACCAGTATATTTCAAGAATACAAAAGAAATATAAAAAAAAAGTATACAAATTAGCATAGGTTATGCTATACTCAAATTAAACATTTTTAAACATACATTGTGATCGATCCTAATACGTAAGTCTGCTTTCTGCAATCAATATATGAGTAGTTCTCACGAATTTGCGAAAAATGACTTAATATACACTCACGGACCTGGAATCACTGTAAAATCACAGTGAAATCACAGTGAGATTATAGTAAAAACATTGTGAGACCATGATGAAATTACAGTGAAATCACCGTAATTTTGTGCCAATCGGTCACTATCGTTTTATGGTTATCTCACAGTGATTCGATAGTGGTTTCACAGTGATCTTATTATGTTATCACAGTCAATTCATAGTTACCTCACAGTGGTATTGCAGTGATTTTAGTGTGGTACCACAGCCAATTCACAGTGAACTCACTATATATTCAGTGTAAACTTATAGTAAATTCAATGAATATACAATAAATTTACACTGAATATACAGTGAATTTCCTATGAACTTACAGTAAATTCACTGTGAATTTACTGTAAGTTTACTGGAAATTCACTGTGGAAAAAAAAATACAAAAAATTATTAAGACCTACCATCATTTTTTTTTTCAAATATAAAAAAACAAAAATTTTCAATGACTACCATTTTTTATTTTTTTTTGTCATTCTATAATATCAAACTTTGAAGATTTTTGCAATTTTTTTCATTAAACTTATTTCTCAAAACACATCTTGAAAATTTTTAAGTGTTCAGAGAACTTTGAAATAAAAAAAAAAGAATACAAACAAAAATTAAAAATGGCCATCATGACACAAATATTCAGTTTATTTAAAAAAAGTACATAAAAAAGTTGAAGAATGTTTGAACAACTTTTTTTTGCTATTCTAAAATCACCATAATACTATAGACAAACCATTATAAATTTTCTGTGGAATCATGGTGAAATCACCATTTATTTACTGTAAAATTATAATGAAATCATCATTAATTTACTGTAGAATCATGGGGAAATCACCATTAATTTACTGCGAAATCATGGTGAAATCGTCATTAATTCACTGCGAAATCATGGTGAAAACACTATTGATTTACTGTGAAATCACCATTACTTTACCGTGAAATCATGGTGAAATCATCATTACTTTACTGTAAAATCATTGTGAAATCAGCATTAATTTACTGTGAAATCATGATGTAATCATCATAAATTCACTGTAAACTCGCAGTAAAATCACAGTGAAATCACTACTAAATCACAATGACAAAATGGCACAAAATCACTGTGAATTCACTATGAAATCACCGTAAATACACCGTCAAATTACGGTGAAAGTGAATTCACTGTGATTTCACTGTGATTTCACAGTGATTCGAAGTCCGCGAGGGTAATAATAAGAATATAATTTGTAATAATTGACAATTTTATATATTCAATATATAGTACACAAATAACTTACCTCAGCTGACTTTGTGGTCCTCACCTTTTTCGTTTAAATGAAAGTAAAGAGGTGATTCATTAATAGAATGATGTGAGGGAATGATAATGAGAGAATGATAAAATCAAGCATTACCTACAAAAACTAGTCAAACATTAACCTCAAATCGAATTACGATTCGAGGCGAGTTTTCTACCCCTCAAAACATGTGAGACGGCATAATGATTATTACAGATGAAATAATTACCTTATATTCAGATGGTGTGAGGCAATGAGATATAAAAATGTAACATTCAAGTAATTAATAAAAAACTAGTTGACAACAATGCATCTCTTCGCGCCTTGCAACAATATTAGTATGGCTTCATTGATAATTCTGCCGCCTGCAAAAAATTTATATGCGCCGCAACCTACGATCCGATTGAAGAGTACAATCCAGGTTTCCGTAAAAAAGTAAGGGAAAGATTTTTTTTTTGGGACCCAGATAAGAATTAAATTTTCCAATCATTTCTTACTCGGTACCTTATAAAAAGTGTATGTACTGTTAAATGCACTATTTTTAATATAAGTAATTACCAAAACTGGTCAAATTTATAGAGCACAATAAATTAATGATATAATATTATTTAAATATTGAGTTTGGGACACGGTGAGGGAATGATATTTGAAGTATTCAGTTACCTGCCATTTCTTATTGTGAAATCAAAACCCTTAAGTAAAGTATGGCACGAGCAACTTCAGTAGTATAGTTTTTGTGAAAAAATACAATGTTTACAACACAACGTTAATAATATACAAAACTGAGTATAGACACGATTTTCGCAAGTTCGTGAGACTTACTCATATATTGTTTTTTATTCCATCAAAGGGTATCGATAAGTGACCTTTTTTGGTAGAATAAAAAAATTCGAAAAAATTCTTAAAAATTCCTTTAGTCAGGTAGAAAACGATACTATTACGTTCCCGAAATAATTCGTCGATTAAATTGAATTAATTGTTTTTACTAAATTAATTTTATCCGATGTAACGGAAATCAGTTGCGTAAAATAGTCACCGTGGCTCGCGAGTAGTCAAAAGAAATGACGATGCATGAGACCTGGGCCACGACGATTCTTTCACAGGAAACCTGAGATGCAGCGTCAACATTTTGTCAACTTAGTTGCAAATTATTATGTTTTTATAACGACTATACAGTCAGTCTTTCGAGAGAGCTCATGGAGCTCGAACCTATGCTCTCCATACGTAATTAATAAATTTCAATTAATTCTAAATTAATTTAATCATTTTGGGGTGTCGATTGGCATCCTCAATGTTTTCACCGACTCCATGACCTGCCCATAGTATTATTACCACCCAACGGCCAGCGCTTATCAGCTGTTCCACCCTGTCTTATAACCCTGAGCGCTCAACAGCAGTTCGAATTTCCTTCAAGTTTTTTGCCAATCTTCCTACCATTTACCTGTTATAATTTTTGATTATTGTTTTAATGATCGTGACTGAACTATATAAATATATATATATATACATATATATATTGGACCTATATACATAATTAAATATTTATAGGTTTCATATCATTGAAGTTTGATTAGATCTTATAATTAAAAAGAAAATCAAAATACTGTAAATTAAACAATTTAGGCATTGTATAAATTAACATTAATATAGCTACATTGAAAACACTAATTGTGTGTTTGTAAAATTATTCTTTTCAGCATCCACGAATAAATATCGTTATCAATCTTGTAATGTTGGAGGAAGTATAATATCCCCACATTGTATTAGTGAACCAAAATTAACAAATGAAAATATGGGATGTGGAATCAGGAAACGAGATAGTCGGAGAGGTCAAAGTATGCACCATATTCATCATCAGCATGTGAATACTTTGGAAGTTCCAAATGGAAAAAACAGATATGAACCACAGTCAAAAACAGAAGAAAATTTCGAAGGAAGTAATTACAGATTACGGAGTTTCAGCCTTACTAGCAAAGGTATAATATAATTTGATAGCTATATAACCTAAAATGACAAGAACTAAAAAACAATGCAAAGTAATTAAGACGTTCTGATAATAATGAAGTAATGTTTGGTAATTTATTATTACTATAGAGTTGACTAATTGGACAGTTATTGATAATACTTAAAAATTCGAATATTTATTTAACAGGGGTGTATGCCAAAGTGCCGGTGGGGCAAAATCCTGGTGGTTCATTGTCCCGGTTAAAAAATGGCGTCTTTAATAATTTGACGGCAGGGCAATCTGGCGAGGAAAAAAAAATCTAAAAAAAAATATAAACTGTATTGCCTGGAGAATAAAAAATTTTCTAATAAAGAGATGGCGCTGCGATCGGAAATTAATTATAACATTTGATTTTCTAGTAAATAAGGGGGATCATTAACAAACGTGCCTCCGTAGGATCGCCTTGAAACTCGGTGTGCCTACTCCCTGTAGGGTCTACTACATTGCCCTTGAGTGGCCGGGCTTGAAAAATGGGTCTAGGTCCTTGCCTCCGTAGGATTGCCTTGAAACTCGGTGTGCCTATCCCTTTTAGGGTCTACTACATTGCCCTTGAGTGACCGGGCTTAAAAAATGGGCCTAGGTCCTTGCCTCCGTAGGATTGCCTTGAAACTTGGTGTGCGTACCCCCCTTAGGGTATACTACATTGCCCTAGAGTGGCCGGACTTGAAAAATGAGTCTAGGTTCTTGCCTCCGTAGGATCGCTTTGAAACTCGGTGTGCCAACTTCTTGTACTGTCCAGTACATTGCCGAAGGCTGGCCAGGCTTGAAATAGGGGTCTAGGTACTTCTCATTGTGGCATCGCCTTAAAATTTGGTTTGCTCACTTGCATCGAAGTATTTATATGCGCAAAATATATGCACACATGTATGAATTATATATGTCACAGATATCAAAATATGTGGTACGTATATGAAATATATATTCCAACACATATCGTTTTGTGCCTAAGTTAATATCTGAAATATATAAAAAAATATTTTTTTTCATTAATTTGAAATACACGGAGAGAAAGGTCAAGTAAATATGCCTATGCAGCACAGTAATATTTTCATTACTCTGCAGTTTGTGTATAAGAGCAGCAGGACACAAACTATAGAGTAATGTCGATATTACTATGCTGCATAGGCATATTTACTTGACATTTTTCTCCGTGTATGTATTTATTTGTTAAAACAAATCGCTTTTCATGTTCACTATTCCCACCAACAGGCACCAGAATTCACGGGTTGAACCATGGCTTAGGCTGGCTTTTACGAAATTTATAATACTAGGACAACGCTGTGAGGTTCTCGCAAGAAGGAAACACCTTACGGCTATACATTTCAGAATTTAATTAATTAATGTAGGCTCATTGTCTTTTAAAGAATTGTCTTTTAGACAAGGACTTTAATAAAGTATATATATATATATATATATATATATATTAGGGTGGCCCAAAAAAACCGACTATTTTTTTTTTCGAGTCTCTCATGAAAATTTGTTGGCTTATGATGTTTTAAGGAGCCTCTCCAAGAATCTCGATAAAAAATTTTCAAGAGGTGGCTCACGAATTTTGGAAATATAAAAAATTATTGAAATTCGGATTTTTTACTTATAAATTTTTTTTTTCTCTTGGCAGCAATAGTTTTCATTTGTAAAATCATGTTTATGCTGAAAATTTCAGCCAAAAATTTAAATATTTAAACGGTGCTCAAAAATTTTGAATATTAACTGATAAAATGTGGCTAATGCTTTTATTAGTTCTTGTATCTTTTTATAACTCAATTATGGTCATTTCACTAAAATATAACTTTTGCATAACAAAAAATATACAGGACAGTCTTAAACAATAAAATTTAGTAAGTCTTGAATAAGAAAAAAAACCTACAAATTTAATTAAAAAATTAAAAAGTATGTTAATAACTTATTATTTCTATTTCTCGGGTTATATTTCCATTCATTGTGTGCAAATTGATGGTGGAAAAATTGAGAAGCTTTATTATCAATCTTCAAGGGTCGCTTAAAAACCATTAAAAGGCAGCACTCGGAAACATTCAAAATTCTCAAGCGAGGCTTAAATATTTAAATTTTAGGCTTAAATTTTCAGCGTAGACATGATTTCACAAGCATAAACTATTGCTGCCACGAGAAAGAAAAAATTTGAAATAAAAATTCAAATTTCGATCATTTTTGATATTTTCGAATTTCGTGAGCGACCTCTTGAAAATTTTTTATCGAGCTGATTTTTGGTGAGGCTTGTTAAAATATCGTAAACCAACAAATTTTCATAAGAGATTAAAAAAAAAAATATTCGGTTTTTTTCGGCCACCCTAATATATATATATACATATATATATATATATATATATATATATATATATATATATATGTATATATATATATATATATATCGTTGAGGGTCGGGCAATGCGGGGCACCCCCGAAATTTTATGAAAAAAAAAAGATTTTGTCCTAAATGCTCGTTAAATATTCAAAAATCACTTTTGTAAATGTAACTTAGCATTATTTTTAATTTTTTTCGTTAACCTTACTAAAAAATATAGTGTCAATTGAAAAATGTTGATGATTCGTGTTTCATAATAAAAAATATTAAAATTTTCTTTATTTCTTTGCATCGAATAATCATGTCAAATATCATTTTTCTTCATTTTAATTACTTTCAAAATTCATAAATTTTTTGTTCTTACAGGGGATACCCCATTTTGCCCGTTGACATGGAAATTTTTTTTTCAATGGTAATCGACAATTTTTGCTATTTACTTTGATTATCATTAGAAAAAAAATACATTTAGCGTATTAGAGTCCTTGAAAACTTAGTATGTCCTTAAGTACTCCGTTTTGCTCGGCTCTTCCCTAGATATATGCTTTTCATCAGACAAGCATATATACGTAAAGCATTTCTACACATTCTTCAATTCTTATATTTGTCTACGTATAGTTGAATTTTATTAAAAATTTCTCCACAATTCATATATAAATTAAAAATATATATCTCATCGACATACATTTTACATCTATGTTCACTTATATATTTAAATATATATCGACATACATATTGGTATGTATGTTGACCTATGTTCTCATCTAGGTTGATATATATGCAGATTGGGGTGCGTCATTTCGGAACGAGATTTTTTTTTTTCAATATTATCAGAAAAAAATCATAGTTCACTGCAAAAAAAAAAAAAATTTGCGGAAGAAAAAAAAACCCATGTTGATTACAGACCTAGGTCATTAAAAAATTCAATTTCTCATTTATATAACACAGGAAAATTTTTTAACTTCCCGCTAAGAAAATCGACGATTTTCAAAAATTTCGGGAAGTTATTGTTTTCACCCCGATTTTCGAAAATCGAGTTTTCATCAGATGTCGACGTTGTGAGGTCCTAGGAAGCTATTCTGACTATTTTCAGAATGATGTCCAAGTGTGTGTATGTGTGTGTGTGTGTGTGTGTGTGTGTGTGTGTGTGTGTGTGTGTGTGTGTGTGTGTGTGTGTGTGTGTGTGTGTGTGTGTGTGTGTGTGTGTGTGTGTATGTATGTATGTAAACTCTTTGTAACTTTTGAACTAATGAATCGATTTGGATGGTTGAGGTGGCAATCGAAAGAGCTTGTTGGCCTTCAACTTTCCTGAAAATTTCAGATTATTTGATTGAATAGACTCGAAAATATTGGCGAATTACGAAAAAAAAAAAATTTTTTTTTAGTTTTTTATTGCTTCTCAAAAACGACTCATACGATCGACTTCGAAATCTAATCAGCTCTAGTACTCGATAAAGCTACCTCAAACATCAAAATCAGATAATTCGTTCGGGAGTTATCCCGGGAGAAAGAAATGGTGAAAAACGGTTTTTTTCTAAATATTTTCGAAACGACTGACGCGATCGATTTCAAATTTTAATCAGCTCTAGAACTCAATAAAACGCGCCGATTGCCACGTCAACTATCAAAATCGATTTATTAGTTCAAAAGATATCGGCGTTGAAAAGTTAAAAAAATACCATTTTATGTTATTTTTTCCGGATAAATCATAATATAACGTACTGAAATGTGCCTGATATCATACCAACTCATCTTTATTATGGTTTCTTTTGATCATATAATGTCATCGAACTTGGTTTTTAGTTTAAATCATATTATCAACAAAAAAATCGATAAAACGTAGTTTTTAATATTTTTATCGGATATTTCATATTTTATTGTTTCTTACATGAGTTAAAACTTATTTAAATCTTGATTTTGATCCCCGACATTGATTTCTGCCTCAATACACTTATTTTACTGAACATAATCAGGAACTAAATTTAAAAAACCGCTTCATTGATGATTTTCGATTCTTAAATTTTCAAACTTCAGCATAACAGGTAACTTGTTAGAGCTTGAAAAGATCGTTAAAAAAACAATTGCATGTGATAGCATTTTCGAGCTCGAAGAGCTCGAAAATATATCTACACTAATGTTTTCGAGCTCTTTGAGGTCGAAAACAGCGGGAAGTTTTTGGGGCTGGCCCGCAGGCCCGCAGGGTCAACCGACGCCCAGATTTTTTCTTATGCTTTGACTATATTCAACTAGTTAGCAGATCAATAGATCTAATAAACTAATGCATATTTTTGTAGTCAATTCAACTCTGTACAAAAAAGGTCTCGTATTATTTTTTGGTAAATTCATCTGTTCAAATTTATTAAAGCTCGAACTAAAGTTATCGCAAATTTCTAGATTTTTATACTTTTCCGGTAAAACTATCAGACTTTTCAAAAAATGTTGAACAATATTTTTTCTTGACTATTTTATTCTCTACACATTATTTTCAGTCAAGTTTTTTCAAATTCTGTATTGTTTTCTAGTTATTTTCATTTTAATGTGAAGTTTTTAATAAAGTAGTGTTATGGTCGTCATTCCTAAACTGGTATAGGATGAAATTTCACAAAATTATGGGAACCATTCCCATAATTTTCTTTCCGTTTAATTTTCAAACAATGAATAAAAGAATTTTTTTAGCCAAGCTACTGAACGCAATATATTAATACAAAAACAATCAAAATTTAAGATTCAGAAAAAAAAAACTTTTTTGTAACATTTGCTGGATATTTCAATTTTTGATTACTTTGAAAGTTCATTATAAACAAATGAAAATACTTTTATAAGCTTTTAGAACGGAATCTTGTTCATTATTTACATAACAAGAGCTCAACATAAGAAAAAATCTGGGCGTCGGTTGACCCTGCGGGCCAGCCCCAAAACTTCCCGCTGTTTTCGACCTCAAAGAGCTCGAAAACATTAGTGTAGATATATTTTCGAGCTCTTCGAGCTCGAAAATGCTATCACATGCAATTGTTTTTTTACGATATTTCAAGCTCTAAAAAGTTACCTGTTATGCTGAAGTTTGAAAATTTAAGAATCGAAAATCATCAATGAAGCGGTTTTTTAAATTTTGTTCCTGATTATGTTCAGTAAAATAAGTGTATTGAGGCAGAATCAATGTCAGGGATCAAAATCAAGATTTAAATAAGTTTTGACTCATGTAAGAAACAATAAAATATAAAGTATCCGATAAAAATATTAAAAGCTACGTTTTATCAATTTTTTGTTGATAATATGATTTAAACTAAAAACCAAGTTCGATGACATTATATGATCAAAAGAAACCATAAAAAAGATGAGATGGTATGATATCAGGCACATTTTAGTACGTTATATTATGATTTATCCGGAAAAAATAACATAAAATGTTATTTTTTTAGCTTTTCAACGCCGATATCTTTTGAACTAATCAATAGATTTTGATAGTTGACGTGGCAATCGGCGCGTTTTATTGAATTCTAGAGCTGATTAAAATTTGAAATCGATCGCGTCAGTCGTTTCGAAAATATTTAGAAAAAACCGTTTTTCACCATTTCTTTCTCCCGTGATAACTCTCGAACGAATTATCCGATTTTGATGTTTGAGGTAGCTTTATCGAGTACTAGAGCTGATTAGATTTCGAAGTCGATCGTATGAGTCGTTTTTGAGAAATCAATAAAAAACTAAAAAAAAATTTTTTTTTTTTCGTAATTCGCAAATATTTTCGAGTCTATTTGATCAAATAATCTGAAATTTTCAGAAAAGTTGATGGCCAACAAGCTCTTTCGATTGCCACCTCAATCATCTAAATTGATTCATTAGATCAAAAGTTACAAAGAGTTTACATACATACACACACACACACACACACACACACATACATACACACACTCGGACATCATTCTGAAAATATTCAGAATAGCTTCCTAGGACCTCAAAACGTCGACATCTGATGAAAACTCGATTTTCGAAAATCGGGGTGAAAACAATAACTTCCCGAAATTTTTGAAAATCGTCGATTTTCTTAGCGGGAAGTTAAAGAAAAGAATTTTTTTTTTCATGGTATTCAAAAATTGACAGTACCCACTTTTTCAATCGGTCAAATTTCATATAATTTTGTGAAATTATTTAATGTTTCCCAAAATTTTATATAAGTTTTTTTAAATTTCACATCACAACAGAAAATTAAAAAATTTGAAAAAACTTAATAAAATTATTTTTTATAAAATATTGTTTTTATAAAATTTCATATAAGTTCATGGAGTTTTTGAAAAATCCATAACGAAAACTTATGAACTCTGTCTTTATTGGCATTTCACTCTAAATACATCAATTAAGCACGTGACTGGAACTCTCGTGATGTGGACCAGTGATGAACGTTTAGGACAACTAGCCAAAAGGAGCTGTGTTCGAACCCAGCAGGCGTCCAGGATTTTTTCATCATTTACTGCTATCAACTCTTGTTTCTGAATTTGTAATGCGTTCGCGCGGTAATAACCAAATCGAAAATTCGGTATTTAATTTTTCTTTTTTTGTTTTTTTTTTTTGTTTTCAAGAATATTTTTTAATTATACATAACTCGATTATATATAATCATATATGAAAAGTTGCCAAATATAATTATGTATAGTTATATATAGTTATATATAATTGTATATAATTATATGTAACTATATATAATTATATTTGGCCATTTTTCATATATGATTATATATAATCGAGTTATTTATAATTTTATATGATTATATATAAAAATTTTTCCTCGGGAAGTCAGATCAAATTTTCCAGTCCGGGTAGATCAAAAACAGATTAAAATTTTTATAGAAGTTTAATAACAGACCAAGTAGTCCAAATATAGTCCATCAGGTAGACCAAAATCAGATCAAATTTTTCGATCTGACTAGTTGCTATCTTGCGATCGTAATCATTACAATTTGTATTGCAAGTATTATCATCCCTAATGAAAATGATCATCATAAAGTTCAAAAACTCAAAAATATTCGACTAAGATAAAGAAAAAATTTTCTCCATCTTGTGAAGATTAGAAATTATTTGGATATATGTATTAGGGTGTCCGTTATATACTAAATAAGATGTTTTTACTTGGCCATGATATAAACCATTTATTCGTGATTAAAAAATAATAATAAAAAAAAAAAAGTTTATTCTAATGCCGTTTAACTCTGCCTAAGTAATGATACATTCTCATATTAGTACAATGAGAAAAATTTTATTACTTGCTTCAAAATAAGTGCACAGCAATGACTAATACATATTTTTATAGGAAATTTCCCGCTCTTCAGAAAAGGGTTCGTATATTTTTTTTTGTGAATCTAACTGTTTAAGAGATATTGAAGGTCAAAGTTTGATTTGTTAAAAAAAATTAGCGTTTTTGTTTAAAATTTAATAATTCTCCAACACCTAGACATAAAATTAAGCGCTATCAATTTTTTTGTAGGAAATTCATCGCTCTTCAAAAAAGGTTTCCTACACTTTTTTTGTAAGTCCAAACATTTAAATGACATCGAAGCTCAAAGTTGATAGATTTAAAGAATAATGTTTTTCGATTAAAATTCTATAACTCTTCAGCAAACGGATATTTACTCGGACTCTTGAAAATTATTTGTCGGAAATTTGCCGCTCTACAAAAAAGGAGTCTTTGATTTTTTTAATGAACTGAACCGTTTAAAAGATATTTAAGCTTTAAGTTAAAAGACATTTTTTTATCATCAGAGCAAAATTTTGAGTAACTTTGTAAAACTTTTCTTTCAACTTAAAGTTTAAATATCTATTAAACGGTTGAGTTCACCAAAAAAATCAAAGAGACTTATTTTGTAGAACGGTCAATTTCCAACAAAAAACTGTCGAAAGCCTGAGTAAATATCTATCAGCTGAAGAGTTATAGAATTTTAATCGAAAAACATTATTTTTTAAATTTATCAACTTTGAGCTTCGATATTACTTAAATGGTTGGATTTGCAAAAAAAGTGTAGGAACTCTTTTTTGAAGAGCGATGAATTTCCTACAAGAAAATTTATAGTGCTCAATTATATGTCAAGGAGTTAGAGAGTTATCGAATTTCGAACATACACGCCAATTTTTTTAAACAAATTAAACTTTGATCTTCAATATCTCTTAAACAGTTTGATTCACAAAAAAAACATATGAGTCCTTTTTTTAAGAGCGGGAACTTTCCTACAGAATTATGCATTAGCTATTGCTGTGCACTTATTTTTAAGCAAGTAATAAAATTTTTCTAATTGTACTAAAGTGAGAATGCATCATTACTAAGGAAGGGCTAAACGGCATTAGAATAAACTTATTTATTCTCTTATATTATTTTTGGATCATAAATAAATGATTTATATCATGGACAAGTCAAAAAATCTAATTTGGTAAATAATGAACACTAAACTGTTTCAAATTAGGGGTCTATTTTTATTTTTTTGATGAACATTGAAAAATCGAAAGGGTATGTTAAAATATGGAAATAGTTAAAATTTGAGCTCTTAATATTGATATTTAGAGGTGGCTATTGATAATTTTCGATTTTTCATTTAGTAACATGGTAAAAAATACATAACTTCTGAAAAAATCAAGATACAAAAAACCTCTCCTTAAACATTCTGTAGCGAATTTACTGATTTACAAAAAAGGTCTTTTATGATTTTTGCATAAATTCAACCATTCACAAGATATCCGACGTCAAAGTTTGATAGAATTCAAAGTACTTGTTTTTGCTCGTTCTGAATTTTATATCATGTCAACTAATGAGAAATCAGAAATTCTCGATATTGTTTTTTATAGAAAATTTAATGCTCTACAAAAAAAGTCTCTTATCATTTTTTTATAAATCCATCTGTTCAAAAGTTATTGGAGCTTGAAGTCAAGCTAGAGTAAATTTCGAAATCTTTTTACTCTTCCGGTGAAACTATCGGACTAATCATAAAATATCATTGAATCTTTTTTATAGGCAATTTTATTTCCTACAAATTACCTCTAACAAATTTTTTTAAAATTCGGCATTCTCTTCTAGTTATTTCCATTTTAATATCAAGCTCTTAAAATCGATCAGAACACTTTTTTTAGGAGCTTGTCATTAAAATGGAAATAACTAGAAAAGAATACAGAATTTAAAAAAAATTTATCAATGGTAATTTGTAAGAAATAAAATTGCCGACAAAAAAGATTCTATGACATTTTATGATTAGTCCGATAGTTTTACAGGAAAAGTAAAAAGATCTCCAACTTTACTTCGAGCTCTAATAACTTTCGAACAGATGGATTTATCAAAAAATGATAAAAGACTTTTCTTGTAGAGCATTCTATTTCCTATAAAAAACTATATCGGAAATTACTGAATTCTCATTAGTTGATATGGTATAAAATTCAGAACGAGCAAAAACAAGTTCTTTGAATTTTATTAAACTTTGACGTCGGATATCTTGTGAATGGTTGAATTTATGCAAAAATCATAAAAGACCTTTTTTGTAGATCAGTAAATTTGCTACAAAAAGTTTGAGAAAAGACTTTTTGTATCTTGATTTTTTCGGAAGTTATATATTTTTTACCATGTTACTAAATGAAAAATCGAAAATTATCAATAGCCACCTCTAAGTATCTATATTAAGAGCTTAAATTTTAACTGTCATCATATTTTAAGATACCCTTTCGATTTTTCAATGTTCATCAAAAAAATAAAAGTAGTCCCCTAATTTGAAACAGTCTAATGAACACCCTAATATATATATGGAAATATATATAGAAGAAGGGGGGGCAAAATAAGCCCCCCCCCAAATTTTTAGCATGAAAAGTGTTTGGGATGAGGGGAGTGGCAAAAGGGGACATAGAGGCAAATTGGTCCTCTCTAAATTTTTAACATAAACAGTGATGGGGGGAAGGGGGGGGGGGGGGGGGTTAATAGGCTGGCTAGACTTAAAAAAACTACAATTATTTTTAGCCAAACGAATCCCTAAATTTTTTGAATTAATTGAATAGTAATTCAACAGAAAACTTTAAATCAAGTTATTTCATGATCCAAATCTTCACTTTCAACTTTTTTATCCTAAACACATAGCAAAGAATTTTAAACCATAAAACGACCGAGAAACATTAATAGAGTTTTGTTGGGGGCCCGTTTTACCCAACTTCTCAGGATTTTTTAACTTTGATTGACACAACAAATTAACACCAAAAACTCAGCAGAAGGAAAAAAAGCATGCTAAAAAATTCACACTATAGAAATTTCTTGGGGGGGAAGGGAGTATTTTGGCCCACATATATATATATATATAAATATATATATATACATACATATATTTATATATATTAGGGTAATACAAAAAATAAGAAACTTTTATTGTTTTCTCGCAAATAGATTTAAAAGTTTCATTTAGCTAAGTAAAGACGCCTGTGAAAATTAGAGCTGTTAATATTAATATTAAGAAATTCCGCATTGCACTTTTCTATTTTCATGAAAATAACATGGAAAAAATTTTTTTTGCGTCTTCTAATTTTTGTAAGTAGCTAACAATGAGTCATAGGAATAATTGGCAGGCATATTTTTGTAAGTAATTAAATGCTCTACGAAAAAAGTTTTTATCATTTTTTGATAAATCTATTTGGTCAAAAGTTATTTAAAGTTGAACACGAACTACAGGGTAATAAAAATATTACTGTGCTGCATAGGCATACTTACTTGACCTTCTCTCCGTGTATTTCGAATTGATCAAAAAATATAATTTCTTATATAATTCAGATATTAACTTTAACACAAAACGATATATATTGGAATATATATTTCATATACGTAGCACATGTTTTTATATTTGTGGGATATATAATTCATAGATGTTTGCATATATTTTGCGCATATAAATACTTCGATGCATGTGAGCAAACCAAGTTTTAAGGCGATCCCACAATGAGAAGTACCTAGATCCCTATTTCAAGCCTGGCCACCCTTCGGCAATGTACTGGACAGTACAAGGAAGTGGCACACCGAGTCTCAAGGCGATCCTACGGAGGCAAGGATCTAGACTCATTTTTCAAGCCCGGCCACTCTAGGGCAATGTAGTAGACCCTAAGGGGGGTACGCACACCAAGTTTCAAGGCAATCCTACGGAGGAAAAGACCTAGACCCATTTTTCAAGCCCAGCCACTCAAGGGCAATGTAGTAGAGCTTAAGGGGGGTAGGCACACCGAGTTTCCAGGCGATCCTACGGAGGCAAGGACCTCGACCCATTTTTCAAGCCCGGCCACTCAAGGGCAATGTAGTAGACCCTACAGGGGGGTAGGCACACCGAATTTCAAGGTGATCCTACGGAGGCACGTTTGTTAATGATCCCCCTTATTTACTAGAAAATCAAATGTTATAATTAATTTCCGATCGCAGCACCATCTCTTTATTAGAAAATTTTTTATCCTCCAGGCAATACAGTTTTTATTTTTTTTTTAGTTATTTTTTTCCTCGCCAGATTGCTCTGCCGTCAAATTATTGAAGACACCATTTTTTAACCGGGACAATGAACCACCAGGATTTTGCCACACCGGGATTTTGGCATACACCCCCCGCAACTCGATAAAACATGACGATGCATTTTTTTTTGTTTCAAGTTTTTTTTATTTATCAAAATTATATCTGTAAGTACATAGGTGATATAAAAATCTAAATAAAATCACCATTTATGTATGGTGAGTATTAATTAGGAATGATGGCTGATATGAACAGCGTCTCGAACCCTGGTTGCTGTTGTTTTGATTTGAAAGAATTGAAACTAATTCAGTACCTTTCAATTTTATAACGTGAATCATTTTTATTTATATGATGAAGACGCAAATAAAACCGAAAACCGTGTGTGGTCACCCGAATGTGACAAAAATTCAACACAATAATTTGTAATATAACTCAAAATAATGAATAATTATAAAAAAATAATGTTATGCCTGAACCAACTCTTCCGGCTCGGTTAGTGCACGAGGGCGCTAGCCCGTTTTTACAAAACGGATAAAAATTATAACCAATCAGAGGAGAAATCACGGGACAAAATCTTGAGCGAGAATGCATACACCAAGCGGAATGACAACCAAACAAATATATCGAATAAAAATAATAAGAAACAATTATTACTAAAATATACATCCAGGAAATAAACAAACAAATATTGGCTATCACTGGATTCTTTTCACGACTTTATTTAATTCAAATATATTTATAAATATAAATCCAATAAACTATCAGAACAATAAATATCTTCTATTATACATTAGTTGTTTATCCACGGGGGAAGTACAATTACAAATTTACCTTTTAAACTTAATATAAATTGTATACAAATAAAAATACTAATTTTTTTCTTCATTTTATTTTATTTACTCTTGGAAAAGAAAGACACGAGTATTCAATATACGTTTGGTATCACTGGGGTGCATACTATCAAATCATAAAATATTTTACTCAGATAAATAATACAATTACTTTTCATTTATTTTTCATAATTCATATTACAATTCAAGAAACCATATGTAACTTTAAATGTCAAAATTCTTGTTAATTTTTAAATGATACCAAAATTACTAATAATGCTCAAATATAACTTTATAATATCCCGTCAAATACTAAAGTAAGACAAGGAACTAAAAGCGCTATCTTTGTCTAATCCTATAAGGAATTTATTTGGCTTGTCTACGCACATATACCCTAAACCTTGGAACATACGCTGAATATATTCAACTTCTTATAACAATGTTAACTCATGTTCAATTATTAATCAATTATATATCGCGATCAACTCTACTGAGGGTCCAGCGATAGCCGATGCAACAAATGATAATGCAAATGACTTACCGGTGCTGACAATAATTCATTTCTGACAATAAACTTTCTTTACTCTTTTACTACGGCAATTGGGCCAAAACAATTTTACAAAAAAATTCACGAACAAAAACACGTCCTGGTTATACTATAGCCTGAGCCTCTCTAATTTTCCACGCGTCGGTATTCCGAGAGATGGTTCCCACTCGTGTGTTATCCTCTCTAATGACCTCGAACCCGAAAGTATCAATTAAAATATAATATTTAAACTTTTTACACCACCTGAGTTATATGATAATGATAAATTGAATAATATTTTCCATAAATATTAGCAAACAATACAATAATTAGTCTCTCATGATTAAATAAAAATTATTCCAGTGCACACCAGGGTGGGAGAGAAATATTAATTTTTATCCCTATTATATTGACACTCGGAAAGAAAATTCCACTGAAATTTACGACGTCAACATCGTAGTCGTGGATTATACTTTTGTTATGTTCTGGAGTCGTGTCGACTTGAGATCTGCCGGCGCGAATTATGTGAATTGGACGGGAATGTAGATCTTCGGATACATGGGTAGTTCTTGAAAGATTGAAATAACTTGATTGTTAATTAGAGAATAAATATATCTGATTTCTTCATATAAAATAGGATAGTCAGAGAATTTACTTGAAAATACACTTGAGTTTTGCAATTACTATTTGACAAATAACTTCGAGTCAAAAGAATAATATAGTTAAATTAAACTGTGAGTTGACTTGCGAGTACTAAACTGCACTGTTACAATTTTGGGTTGATGTGAGAGACTGATGCTGTAACAGGGTAAATTTAATGAACACATATAATTAATTAATTTGAATTTGAATTTCGTTCCCGCCAATAACCGGCCAACGACCTCGTAAGTTGCGAGTAGTGATGCGACTAATCACCGGGTGTCGCATGGATCACTAAGGCCCGTCCGTTCGTCATTTCCTTAGTCTAAGAAAGTGGGAATAGGTTTCCGGAGAAGTGAACTGAAGTGAAACGATATAATGGACTGCGGAACGAAAATTAGACAGAGTTGTCCAGACGACGAGAACCACCGGACGGAAAATAAATATCACCAAGGTAAATATATATGTCCGTTCACGCTTCACGTGGAACGAGGCGATTTAGTAATTATTTAACTGCTAATAATTATTTAACTGTTTAATTAATTATTAAGCCTTTAGGCCGATAATTACAATAATTAATAATTTAACAAATTACTAATGCAGATTGATCATTGACAGGTTATCAGTTGAAAATTTTTCCTGGGTGACGAGAGAGAGAGAGAAAGCGAGGAGAACATACCGGCTGAAAAGAAATTGAGAAGTTGAACGGGACCACTAGATACCTTCCTCATCGTAGGCTGGAGTTTTCTCGAGGTAAAAATTATAATTAATCAAGGCCTCTAATTTAAATATTAGAGGGCCGAATTAATTATAATTAATTTACTTAACATCTTTCTGCTGGTTGCGTGAAATAGATTGGTAACTCAAGGCCCGTCAGCTAGTTTAATCACGCGTCTCGTGTTCTCGAAATTTCCGTAAATTCTTTGCCGGGTACTCGCCATTATGTCTGAACTCTAAATTTATTTTATTCGAGGCCTCTCGGCTGGAATAAAATAATTTTCCCCGTAAATTGTCTGATAAATAAATTTGATTAAATCCAGTATCAATTACAAAAGTATCACAGGCCTGTCGGCCGCTTAAGATAAATAGTCCGTGTTGTAAAATCGTAATTTCAGGCCTCGTAACGCCAAATTACCGGCCGAATGTTCTAGTCAATTTTAACGTAATTCTAGTCGTAAATTTAATCATAAAATATTTTTAAAATAATGTTAAAATAAGTCTAATTAAAATAATAAAATCGGAAAATCAGAATTTTAAGACGCTAGAAAATTTACGGTAAAATTATGTCGAGTAAAATTTGAGAACGGATTATTTTGTCAGTAAATTGAGTTGAGTATTGAAGTAAGTAGTAAGGATATTTATCAGGAAAATTTGAGTAAATTAACTATATAAATTTTGGAAGTAAATGTTAAGGAAAATTTATCAGTGAAAAATTAATTAATTAATAATTAAATAAACATCAAAATTAATTAATTAATTAATATAAGGTGAATTAAATAAATCAGTGGAAATAAGTGAGAATTAAATATTGGTGAAATTTTTATACTGGAAATTTTATTAGTGAAATTTTTATATTGGAAATATAGAGTCTATTAATTGAGTATAAGAAAGTGATGTCATGAAATTAAATAAAGTAAAGTAGAGTCAATTAGAGTAAGGGAAAACTGTGTCTGTGATTTAGGTCCGGTGAACAGGTTAAGTTTATTTTAAATAATTATACATCCAGGGGATGATTTTTAAATTAAAATTAAGGTTTACCGTCCAGGGGACGAGTTATTAATTTAGTTAAGGTTAATGTCCAGGGGACAATATTAAGGTTTACCGTCCAGGGGATGAGATATATTTTATTGTGGGTGTGCGGGTGTGGAAAAACGTCCAGGGGACGAAAATTTAGTTTGTCATAAGTTACCGTCCGGGAGACGAGGAAATTTAGTTTGTCATAAGTTACCGTCCGGGAGACGAGAAAATATTAGTTTGTCATAAGTAACCGTCCGGGAGACGAGATAATCATTAGTTTGTCATAAGAAATAATTGTTGTCAGAAGGTTGATAAAATAAAGCAAGGTGCTTAAATTAATTAAAATTTGGATTAACATTATTTCAGCCTATTCTACGATTCCTCTCCTCTCTCACAAAATATTACAAACGACCCTGAGTAATAAATTAATTTAATTTAATTAAAATAAAATCATACAACATCCGGTTCTGGAAGGCCGAGTCCATCTTCCAGTGGCGCCCTATTATTCGACTATAATACTAGGTGCGACCAGACTTGGCAAGAATAATCTCTCTGTCATAATGTATTAGGAATCGGATTTTTATTTTCTTACACGAGCCAACACCCTAGAGAAAACTGAGGTAAGGTATTAGGGCCTTATTCCCAAAAGTGGAAGTTTCTTATCATCGTTCGACGCTCATGCTGTTATTTCAGCAGTTGGACGATCCTTTTCGACATTTTCACTTTTTCATGGAAAAACTTATTTCACTTCTTTGTTCTTTTGAAGTTTATTATTTGTCGTACAATAATTCTTATTTATTTTTATTCATCAATATTCTTTTAGAAAAATTATCGGTGATGAAGAAATATTCTAATGCATTTAAAATATCTTATCTATTTAACTTTTTTTAGATGCGTACTTATTAATATACGTTTAAAAGAAATATATTATTGTTAACAATTTTATTATTTAAATATATTGATTTGGCGGGTCTCAGATCGGTCTCTTAACATTTACGATTTAAAAATTGGCAGAGCCGTCTGATGAGGAGGCTGAGGCGTAACACTTTCAACGGTGTCAATTTTTAGATGTCTCATAATAAAACTTACTATGTAGGTTACATTGTTTACTTTTTAACATCATAATTTTAACAAAGACTTTTAGGATTTGAAACGATTCCAAAAATTACAATTTTAACATCGTAAAAAGAATAAAAAATAATCACAATTCAAAAACTATGTTTATTCCTATATTTATCTTTCTGCTTATTATTGAATAAAATGAACATTACAGTGCTGCCTCTATCATAATACGATAGAAGTAATAAAAATTACGATGTTGCTTTATACATAATTTTTAAATAGTTACTGCGTCCTCCGTAAGAGGTACTCTCGTGACTCAAGACTGTTTATTCAAATCGTTTACATGGATCTTAAAAATAACGTAGACTTGTAGGTTCTTCTGCGGCCGAGTTGTCCAAGGCGTCGGATACTTCGCACTCGAAAGTTCTCGGGTTCGAATCCAATTCCCGAAACATTAATATTTCAGTCTTTTATTCGAAATTTCTCTTCAAAGTTTACTCTGTTCTTGTCGCAATTTCTACCATAGAGCATGAAACTTTGTATTATTTGTCCAAGTATTATTTTTCGAATGAAATTTTTAATTTTACATCGTAAAAATTATGATTTTAAAGGTATAGTCCACCACTACAATAATCAATAGGACAAATGACGATGTTTGCATCGTAAATTCAACTGGAATTTTTTTTCCGTGTGTTCTCCTTTCGGTTGATATTTTGATACATACTCTACACACACGAGTGCTATTAACTGAAATGAAAATATCGATGAAATACATCAAATCTAAGAAAATTATCAAAACATAGATTTAATGCACAATAATTCTCATAGTTTCGGAAATAAAACGTAGTTAATTAAACAATCAAAATGACATAAATCTATAAATAATCATCCATTATAAAAATTAAATGCGCTTTTCATCAACTAGAAGGTGTTCTTAGGCCGTGTTTACTGGCGTTTTTTTTGGCACAGGAGCCCAAAATTTTATTCTGCGCATGCTTAAAATAAAAAAAGACTTCCATTATTTTTTTTATTTATTTGTTCACTCGCAATGTGTCATATCTGACTCCAAAATTAACCTATAATAATATTGTATAAAAATATGTCTGCTGAATCGCATTTCGTTTAGCAGATTTATTTGGATCCTGAGTTTAAAGAACAATATCCTATTTGGGTTTCAAAAGAAACACAACAAAAAATACAATCAGGTAAATTGCACAACAAATTTTTTCTGTACTAAAATAGTATCTTTAAAAAGATCTCAGCGGAGTTAAATATTGATATGAAATTCAAAATTTTGTGGAAATACGAAAGTTAAATCAATTTTGAATGTTTTAATGGAAAAAAAAGAACCAGACGCTACAGTCCAAACATGTTTTCGAAATACTATCGTTGAATTTTTGTTTGGAAAAATGACAAAAAGCTAAGTTATACATGGGGCTAAACGGACAATAAAAATCTATATTTCTTAAAAATAAATCTGGATACAGCACCCAATACTTTTAGAGAATAATTAATATTGAAACTTTTAGATTTAGAAAGAATTTTTCAACTTAGAAAAAATTTTCTAAATTACACACTTTTTTCCTGTACTATATTGTAGTTGCCACTAGACTCTCCTTAGTGACCAAATTCAACATTAGTTTAAGAGTATTTAAAATGAATTTAACGAAATATTCACAAATAATTAAATTGCTTGATCCTAACTCCTCTCACATCTTATCTTCATACGATAATTGAATAACGAAATAATTTATTTTTGATAATTTACGTTTACTAACATAGAAAAAATTTTTTCGTTAAAACTCTTCGACTGGGCGGAAACTATGCATATTAACAACACCAGTAATGAAGACATTTTTCATCTTGGAGATGAAAGCTTCAACATGATGAATTAAACTAAGGCATCAAGTGAAACTAATAATAATAATAATAATAATAATAATAATAATAATAATAATAATAATAATAATAATAATAATAATAATAATAATAATAATAATAATAATAATAATAATAATAATAATAATAATAATAATAATAATAATAATAATAATAATAATAATAATAATAATAATAATAATAATAATAATAATAATAATAATAATAATAATAATAATAATAATAATAATAATAATAATAATAATAATAATAATAATAATAATAATAATAATAATAATAATAATAATAATAATAATAATAATAATAATAATAATAATAATAATAATAATAATAATAATAATAATAATAATAATAATAATAATAATAATAATAATAATAATAATAATAATAATAATAATAATAATAATAATAATAATAATAATAATAATAATAATAATAATAATAATAATAATAATAATAATAATAATAATAATAATAATAATAATAATAATAATAATAATAATAATAATAATAATAATAATAATAATAATAATAATAATAATAATAATAATAATAATAATAATAATAATAATAATAATAATAATAATAATAATAATAATAATAATAATAATAATAATAATAATAATAATAATAATAATAATAATAATAATAATAATAATAATAATAATAATAATAATAATAATAATAATAATAATAATAATAATAATAATAATAATAATAATAATAATAATAATAATAATAATAATAATAATAATAATAATAATAATAATAATAATAATAATAATAATAATAATAATAATAATAATAATAATAATAATAATAATAATAATAATAATAATAATAATAATAATAATAATAATAATAATAATAATAATAATAATAATAATAATAATAATAATAATAATAATAATAATAATAATAATAATAATAATAATAATAATAATAATAATAATAATAATAATAATAATAATAATAATAATAATAATAATAATAATAATAATAATAATAATAATAATAATAATAATAATAATAATAATAATAATAATAATAATAATAATAATAATAATAATAATAATAATAATAATAATAATAATAATAATAATAATAATAATAATAATAATAATAATAATAATAATAATAATAATAATAATAATAATAATAATAATAATAATAATAATAATAATAATAATAATAATAATAATAATAATAATAATAATAATAATAATAATAATAATAATAATAATAATAATAATAATAATAATAATAATAATAATAATAATAATAATAATAATAATAATAATAATAATAATAATAATAATAATAATAATAATAATAATAATAATAATAATAATAATAATAATAATAATAATAATAATAATAATAATAATAATAATAATAATAATAATAATAATAATAATAATAATAATAATAATAATAATAATAATAATAATAATAATAATAATAATAATAATAATAATAATAATAATAATAATAATAATAATAATAATAATAATAATAATAATAATAATAATAATAATAATAATAATAATAATAATAATAATAATAATAATAATAATAATAATAATAATAATAATAATAATAATAATAATAATAATAATAATAATAATAATAATAATAATAATAATAATAATAATAATAATAATAATAATAATAATAATAATAATAATAATAATAATAATAATAATAATAATAATAATAATAATAATAATAATAATAATAATAATAATAATAATAATAATAATAATAATAATAATAATAATAATAATAATAATAATAATAATAATAATAATAATAATAATAATAATAATAAAATAATAATAATAATAATAATAATAATAATAATAATAATAATAATAATAATAATAATAATAATAATAATAATAATAATAATAATAATAATAATAATAATAATAATAATAATAATAATAATAATAATAATAATAATAATAATAATAATAATAATAATAATAATAATAATAATAATAATAATAATAATAATAATAATAATAATAATAATAATAATAATAATAATAATAATAATAATAATAATAATAATAATAATAATAATAATAATAATAATAATAATAATAATAATAATAATAATAATAATAATAATAATAATAATAATAATAATAATAATAATAATAATAATAATCATAATAATCATAATAATCATAATAATCATAATAATCATAATAATCATAATAATCATAATAATCATAATAATCATAATAATCATAATAATCATAATAATCATAATAATCATAATAATCATAATAATCATAATCATAATAATCATAATAATAATAATAATCATAATAATCATAATAATCATAATAATCATAATAATCATAATAATCATAATAATCATAATAATCATAATAATCATAATAATCATAATAATCATAATAATCATAATAATCATAATAATCATAATAATAATAATAATAATAATAATCATAATAATCATAATAATCATAATAATCATAATAATCATAATAATCATAATAATCATAATAATCATAATAATCATAATAATCATAATAATAATAATAATAATAATAATAATAATAATAATAATAATAATAATAATAATAATAATAATAATAATAATAATAATAATAATAATAATAATAATAATAATAATAATAATAATAATAATAATAATAATAATAATAATAATAATAATAATAATAATAATAATAATAATAATAATAATAATAATCATAATAATCATAATAATCATAATAATCATAATAATCATAATAATCATAATAATAATAATAATAATAATAATAATAATAATAATAATAATAATAATAATCATAATAATAATAATAATAATAATAATAATAATAATAATAATCATAATAATCATAATAATCATAATAATCATAATAATCATAATAATCATAATAATCATAATAATCATAATAATCATAATAATAATAATAATAATAATAATCATAATAATCATAATAATCATAATAATCATAATAATCATAATAATCATAATAATCATAATAATCATAATAATCATAATAATCATAATAATCATAATAATAATAATAATAATAATAATAATAATCATAATAATCATAATAATCATAATAATCATAATAATAATAATAATAATAATAATAATAATAATAATAATAATAATAATAATAATAATAATAATAATAATAATAATAATAATAATAATAATAATAATAATAATAATAATAATAATAATAATAATAATAATAATAATAATAATAATAATAATAATAATAATAATAATAATAATAATAATAATAATAATAATAATAATAATAATAATAATCATAATAATCATAATAATCATAATAATCATAATAATAATAATAATAATAATAATAATAATAATAATAATAATAATAATAATAATAATAATAATAATAATAATAATAATAATAATAATAATAATAATAATAATAATAATAATAATAATAATAATAATAATAATAATAATAATAATAATAATAATAATAATAATAATAATCATAATCATAATCATAATCATAATAATAATAATAATAATAATAATAATAATAATAATAATAATAATAATAATAATAATAATAATAATAATAATAATAATAATAATAATAATAATAATAATAATAATAATAATAATAATAATAATAATAATAATAATAATAATAATAATAATAATAATAATAATAATAATAATAATAATAATAATAATAATAATAATAATAATAATAATAATAATAATAATAATAATAATAATAATAATAATAATAATAATAATCATAATAATAATAATAATAATAATAATAATAATAATAATAATAATAATAATAATAATAATCATAATAATAATAATAATAATAATAATAATAATCATAATAATAATAATAATAATAATAATAATCATAATAATAATAATAATAATAATAATAATAATAATCATAATAATAATAATAATAATAATAATAATAATAATAATAATAATAATAATAATAATAATAATAATAATAATAATAATAATAATAATAATAATAATAATAATAATAATAATAATCATAATAATCATAATAATAATAATAATAATCATAATAATCATAATAATAATAATAATAATAATAATACTAATAATCATAATAATAATAATAATAATACTAATAATCATAATAATAATAATAATAATAATAATAATCATAATAATAATCATAATAATAATAATAATAATAATAATAATAATAATCATAATAATAATAATAATAATAATAATCATAATAATAATAATAATAATAATAATAATAATAATAATAATAATAATAATAATAATAATAATAATAATAATAATAATCATAATAATAATAATAATAATAATAATAATAATAATAATAATAATAATAATAATCATAATAATAATAATAATAATAATCATAATAATAATAATAATAATAATAATAATAATAATAATCATAATAATAATAATAATAATAATCATAATAATAATAATAATAATAACATACGTATAACATACGAGGTTGTCAATTTCACTGCAGATGAAAACGACTTCCTTATGCAAATTGTTCATAGTCATGAGAATAGGCATAAGGGAACGTTTTTATATAAGGCAGCAATCTACGCGGCAAAATCCCTCGGTCTTGGAAGAGTAAACCCTCTTATCGAACTCCCTAAGGAGGAATTTAAGAGGGTCATCAGCAATGCTGAGCAACAAAAACTGCTCAGCACACATATGGACAAGTCCATGCACAGCGTGTTCTTTAAACACGTGCGTGAACATGGCTTGTCCGAGCAGCTGACGTTTTCCTTCCTCAGGTCAGCTGGCCTGATGTCTGAGACCGAAGGATATATTTTTGCCTGCCAAGATGGTGTTATCAATACTCTTGAATACCGTGCTAAAGTGCTCCAGATGCAGCTACCCGACACTTTGTGTAGGGTGTGTAAGCAACATCCTGAGACGCTTATGCATCTGTTGTCAGCATGTCCTGTGCTGGCAAGAAATGCATATGTCCAGCGTCACAATGCTGCTCTGCGAGTACTTTACTACCACCTAAGACATACTCACGGTATCGATAAAACACCAGTGCTGCCTTATCTGCCAGGAGATATTCCGCAAGTTGTTGAGAATGACCGTTGCCGTATTTATTGGAACGTGCCATTCGCAACAACGCGGAAAATCGATCACAATAAACCTGATATTGTGCTCTTTGATAAAACCGCTCGTGACATTTATGTTATCGAGTTCTCAGCACCTGCTGAGTATAACATCACGGTTAAAGAAGAGCACAAACACGAAATATATCAGGATCTCCTGTTTGAAATTGGCAAACTCTACCCAGGCTACCGTGTCAAGCTTGTCGTACTTATTGTTGGCGTCCTAGGAGGGATGAAACAGACTTTTGTGTCTGCATTGGCTAAAATCCCAACTTGTTCTCCGCAAGTTGAGTTTTTGGCATCGCGGATGCAAAAGGCTGTTATTCTCGGATCCCTCCGTCTCCTAAGGCAACGAAACTTGGCCTGCTGCGCATGCTGATCATCTTGTTGATGAAGCATCGCAGCAGTAATGATTTGGCGCTCAGGTGAGGCCCTCGGTAGAGTCGGACTACCGGGGATAACCCCCTGAGCATTTAACTAAAAAAAAAGAAATAATAATAATAATAATAATCATAATAATAATCATAATAATAATCATAATAATAATAATAATAATAATAATAATAATAATAATAATAATAATAATAATAATAATAATTGTTACGTTCCCGTAATATTTTATTGATTAAATTAAATTAGTTATTTTTAATTAAATAATTTTGTACAATGAAACGGAAATCGGTTATGATAAGAGAGTCGCCGTGGCTCGCGGGTAGGCAAAACAGATGACGATGCATGAGACCCGGGCTACGACGATTCTCTCACAGGGAACCTGAGATGCAGCGTCAACATTTTGTCAACTCTGTTGGCTCTATTATATTTTTATAATGACGAAATAGTCAGTCCTTCGAGAGAGCTCATGGAGCTCGAACCTCTGCTCTCTAGCCTTAATAAATTACAATTAATCTTAAATTAATCCAACCTTATTTTGGGCTGCCATTAGGCAGCCCAATACCCTACGACTCCATGGTTATTTTGGGCGCTGCTACCGGCAGCCCAATAATCCAAAAATCATCAATTAAATATTGGGCGCTGATACCGGCTGCCCAATAATTTATCCAGTCCTGGACACTGCCACCGGCTGTCCCGAATTTCTCAAATCCTGCATCCTCATAAATAATATGGAGACCAGATCGCGAACATATTTTAAAATCGCGAAAATCAAATAAAATTAATAATTAATAAAATAATCGACGACCACGGCCAACCAGGGGTCTATAGACACTCTAACGAGGCCAAACCTGGATAAAATTAAATAATTAAAAATTATTTTGATTTTTAATTAATTTTGGGTAATTTCCCAAAACGTAACAGTGGTGCTGTGACCAGGATGGTCTTAGATTATTTAATTATTTAATTGAAACTTTGTGACCAGCGATGATCAGCGGTGATATGTGAAAATTATTTGTTCAATGACAAGTTTCGGAAAAGTACAATTATGTTTATCTGTCAACTTAATAATTTAAAATTTCGGTGAAGTGAGTTGAAACTAATATTTAAATATATTTATTACTAAAATATTTGTGAAGTGACATTAATTAGCCAAAATAAATTAAAAGTAAAAGTTAATAAAAATAAATCAATCAATCAAAATTGATAAATGCGTTGTAAACGTGAATTAAAAATATCATTAGACGCCAGATGTACTTTTGACTTGAAACTTATTAGTTTTATTAATGAACTTCAATTGACTATTTTATATTATCAGTGTGATGAAATTGTTAAGCTGATGCGAAGTAAATTAAGTGAGCGATAAACCGAATTTGCAAATCTTGATAGTGTATCGGACCTTTGTGGTAAATGAATTAATTTAAGACTATATGGAATAAAGTGAAACTTAACGATGGTGATACGCTGTGTAACTTTAATTAACAATGTTCTCTAGTGACGTGACTTGTAAAAATAAATTCTTTCGTATAATTAATTTAAAAAAAATAGTGAATTTCAATTTTACAATACATTTGATTTATGAAAGTCAAGAATTTAACAGTTGAGATATTTAACCGTTGGAGTCTTAATATTTGTCTTTGCAATTTCTGGATGAATCAAACCATTGGAGGCTCACCGAAAGTAAGATTATTCTTTTTGACAATATCATTTAACTTGACATGGTGTGACCCTCGGCCGTCGGAGCACTAGTATTAGTGAGATATTAATATACATGAACCGAAATTAAAATTGATTTTCCTCAATAAATGAGTGTCAGAATCGAATAATTAATTCAGTTTTATTGCTAAAAATTGTTGCTACGGACAATGAATAAAATATTTTCGAGTCTTATTAATATTTAAGCGATATTATTATATTGTGCATGAAAATTTGTTTATTTTCTGCAACTAATTAATTGTTTAATCACCGCTGGACGAATTACAAAGAACATTATAATTTAAACTAACGATTATGCTTTGAGAATTGTTTTATTTTATTTAAATTAATCTCTATGAATTAATTATTTTTATATTTGAAAATATAGTTAAAATTGTTGCTACGGAACTGTAAAGGTGTTTTCGCGAGTATATTTGAATATATTACGTGATAAAAATTATTTTATTATTATGCGGAAAATACTGCGTGGATATTTTGGGTAAACATTTTAATTATTGTTTCTTTAGTAATCACTTTAGTTTCTTTTGGGATCAGTTGAGATTCTCATCGCTGATTTAACGAAGAGTATGTCCCGGTATATTGTGAAACCAAGACGTAGTCGTTATATCACGATCAGGTCTCAAAGCTGATCTCAAGTAATTTTTTTAGCATAATTGAAATATTTGCCGACCACCGATTATTAATAGGAAATTATTAAATAGCGAAATGTTTCCGGCAATGACTCACGACAACACCTTGTTATAAAATATTTCAGAAATGTGCATAAATAAGTATGCTTATAATAATTTACATTGGAATATGTAGTAAATATTCGCAATGAACTATCAATTAAATGTTCCGATATCGGAGACGGAACTCCAAACAGTAATGGAGAAACAAAATCGTTTACGCTCTCGATTACTTGCGTTTCGGGAACAGGAATCGAGCCGATGTAGAACTTTACCGGTAGTAGAATCGGAATCTACAAAACTAAAAGCCCGTCTTTTAAACGAGGCTGCGATAAGTGAATTTCGGAAGAATTCAAATTCAAAAACTCATTCCGGAATTTTCAATAGATCAAATGGATCTAGTAGAGTCAATACTGTCCATAAGACAGAATTAAACTCAAATACATTTGTGCCTGAAAACGTTCCATTTAAAAATAATTTAAATAGAATTTCATGTGATTTGAAGCCAATGATTGATTTTAATTGTTTAAATAGTAATGATTCGAATCACGCGTATGTCGAAAGGGAGCTGCCTGTATTGGCTACGTCAGGAGCTCGTATTGTTCGGACTGCTCAAGGTTTATTGAGAGCCGAAAATTCAAATAGCCGGGTTGGCGAGCTTATTGTTCTCGCAACCACGGAAAATGAAATTATGCAGATCTGAGCCAGTGGAGTCTTCGAGATCGAGCATATGGATAAAAATGACCGCGTTGAGTTCGTGAATCTGAAAAAAGAACTACCTTACTGCTCAGTGAAGAGTAAAGGAAAAAATAATTACGGTCAATCATTGGGCTCAAAAATTTATTCGCCAGGGTGGGTTGTTTCAAAAGGAAATAATCCACAAAATAAAAGGCAACAAAATCTTTATAAGCATTATTGTAATAAAGGAATGAATAAATTTAGTGGTTCTACGTTTTCAGGCTCAGACTTTATAAGAAATATATTTTACATTATGTTTTATATTAAAGGTATGTTTGACCTATCAATAATGATGAAAAATTGTTTACGATTTTGTTTCAACATGACTGCATTTAAGAAAGATGTATTTAAGATAAAATTGAAAGAACCTCCGGATAAATATAAATTATTGGAGATTAAATCTGACAATAAGAATATTATATACTTAAAAAAAGGCGCTAATTTGGATCGAAAGAGATTGGACATTAACGATTTATTTTTGATCTTATTAAATATAAAGAAATCGAAAGATTATTTAACGTTAAGGTATTATATGAATTTTATTTTTATTAAATTATTAATCAAACTTTGTGTACGCCTTCATAAAAATGATTTAATCTCGTGGTGTAATTGGGTTGATTGGGCAAATTTTGAATATCACCATCAGAGCCTGACGGAAGAACATCGTGGTGTGAAAAATGAATTCTCCAAAATAATCAGCAATGGTGCTTCCAGCTCTACGTATGATGTCAAGTCACCTACAATCGGTTTACTCACGTGTATAAATATCAAATTTATACACGTCGAGTTATTTATTTTTATTAATTTTGAAGACTTCCACTGTTTAGCAGGAACAGTTGGAATGTCGAGTTCAACTACGTTAATCAACACCTTAAAGGTCGTCGCCAAGTCAACGAGGAATCAGGGCTTCGATCTCAAAAAAATGAAGATTAGGATAATAGTCAGCCGATCCAATCAATCACAGTTATTATATTGGCCGCCGAATTGAATCAGTTAAATGGAAATTCTTTCTTTAAATTAATTAAAATTTATACTATATTTTAAATTAGAAATAGTAACTGACTTAAGTCGGGAGGTAGCTACCTCATTTTTCATTATGAATTTCGACTTGAGCAGTTACTTCTTAGGTAATTTATAAATTACCGCAAAGCGGAAGTATATCTGTACAAATTATATTTAGAATTAATCATTCCAATAATACCAAACGACCGAGTCGGGAGGTAATTAAATTACTAGATACTAACGTTTAATTTCATATTACTAAGTTTAAGTAACATTATAAACGTTGTGTCTCAGGTTTAGGTTAAAATTGTACTGCTAAGAACTTCTTTACTATATTCAAAATAAATTTTAATTTTTGGGTTTATATAGAGTCATTGAAACATTTATTTTTAGTTTATATAGATTCATTCATACATTCAATTTTAGCTTATATAGAGTCAATAACACCTTCTATTTGGATTATATCGAGTCATGAATTTCATTTTCAGTCGTAGCGTTATTCATTTAAAACGCTGCGACTTGCTTAAGTCGGGAGGTGTTACGTTTGTTACGTCCTCGTCACCCTTTAACACTTTACCATAATGCACCTATCCAAAAATATCATTATTATTCTGGGAAATGCCCAGCATGTACAACTCATATGGACCATTCCCGTATGATACCTTCATAAAATCTATACTTTAAAGGAAAATGTAAATTTAACTTGATTACTATGTATATGTATATGATTCGAAGAGTGTACACATATATATATATATATATATATATATATATATATATATATATATATATATATATATATATATTTGTACATAAGAGATACATATATATATATATGTATATATATATATATATATTGAGACAAACCGCTTTTCATTTCGCGATTTTTACCAGCAGCCACCAGAATTCGCGGGTTGAACCCTGGCTTAGGCTGGCCTCTAACAAATTTTATTTTACTTGGGACAGAGCAATGGGCTAGAGTTCTTGCAAAGCAAGGACCCGCACTTATTCAAACTCGGCAACGTATATAAAATTCTGTTAACTTACCTCACGGCTTATTATCTATAAATTATTCCTTATAATTAATTTATTTATCGTATATAACTTAGTCAATCAGTATTATGTCTTATTAAATAATTTTACCAGTGATTTAGGATATGACTAAAAGGTAGTAGATAGAATATGAAGTTATACAGAAAATATGCAAGTTTATTGCCAGTTATAATAATTCTCAATTACTTACAATAAATGTCGCTGAACAATACAATTTAGGTGGTCCGAACAATGGATGGCCACGTAGAAAGCGTTGGTTGTTAATATCAAAGAATACACTGATTTTATATTTTATAATTAATACGCTGATACTACAAATGTATCAGCGGTAACGTACTAATGAACTTAACAAATTAAATATAAATCAAATAAAATATACGATATATAATGAAATCGCAAGCTAAGTTGCCAGTTAGATGTAAAGTATAATAAGTAAATTAAATAATAAATGAATATAATGCAAGTAAATTGCCGGCTAATATTAAATTAGAATATTCGAATACGTCTAGACGCTAATAGATCCAAGATCGAAGTCTGAATTGTCTAACCGATAATTGAGGGTCTGGGACTTGCCGCTGAACTCTGTCCCCACTTCACCCTTACGGTCATGCGTCGATGTGAAAATTAGTCATGTGACCACGGCACTATGACTTGGGTAGTTTCAGACGACAAGAAGACGGGGAAAAATGGGAACCGCAAGGCTGAGGACGACGAAGACAATTCACATTGTCTCAATCCCCCCCCACTAAGCCAAGGTTACCCTTTTGACCTCTTGTCTAGGTTGTCTGAAAATATTGCGAGTAGATCGCCAGAGATGCAAGTAAATTGCCAGATATGCAAGTAGATTGCCAGATGTGCAAGTAGATTGCCAGATGTGCAAGTAGATTGCCAGTGATTCTTATACAATAGTTAAAAAAAATATGTACATTAAATTATTTACATTAAATTATTTACAGCAGTGCGAATAAATCGCTTGAAATTGCAAGTTTCAAAAATTTTGCGAGTTAATCGCTAGTAATGCAAGTAGATTGCCAGTATGAATTTTAAACTTGAAGTGCGAGTCGATCGCCGGCTGTGCAAGTATATTGCCAGTGAATTTGGGTGTTTAAAATGCGAGTCGATCGCCAGCTATGCAAGTATATTGCCAGTAAAAAATAATTTTGAAAGCGATCGCAAGCCGCTAGGAGTATTGTGACTTAAATTCCAAGTCCAGCCACTCCAATCTCAATCCCACTTCGATCCTGGGACCTCGATCTGGATCCGGAAATCTTTACAACTTACGAACTAAAAAAAATAAAATATACAATAAAAATAAAAATATAATTTTAAATATTTGTTTCCTACAGCCTCTGGGCTGTAAAGAAAGAATAGTAAAAAAAAATTTTTTTTTTTTTTTTTTTTTTTTTTTCTCTGCTACCAACTGCTACTGGACTCGAAGCTGTAATTGAAAATTATTACAATTGGCAACAATAATAAAATGAATTAATGAGATGAGTATGAGATTATGTATGTGTTTTTATTTAGATTTACAGTCTAAATCGGTAACGTAAGATATTTTATTCTAGTTTCTTGGTAGCGCGCAGGTGACTACGATGGAAGCGCTCAATGTCCTCCGGAGTGTACTTCGTTGAGATCCAATCTTTGTACCCCGGGTATCTGCGATTACAAAAGTTGCAGTGTGGGTCAAATAATTGGCTTGGGATGCCACAGCCTTGACAACGTCCCCGAATATAGTCTTTGTAGTTCTTGTCGTGTGGACGGAAGCACGTTGCCGTCGTCACTTGGTCCTGATAGCAAACATGGCACATGTCGGGTCGCCATGGTAATTGACATTCGGCAATTTTGTGGTCTCGTTGCCGACAATTCTGACACGCATTGGAGATGAACAACGACTGGGCTTGAGTCGTTACCGTCTGTGTCCATGATTCCCTCAATTCGGTATGGCATATTCGAGGCTTGACAGTGACACAAATTTTCTCAATTGCTTTACAGAAACTTGTGTAATCCAGAAAGTGAATACCATTATGGATCACAACTTGTGGTGTTGGATCTGTTGTGGCTGCGATGGAGTTTGATGCTGGAGTAGGTGGTAAGCCAGACAAAAATTGTTTATAAGCCTCTGTCGGTTGCAATGGAACCTCATACCTTGGCGCTGGAGCTGTCTGCGAATACGGTAACGAATTGGCGAACGTTACCATCTGGATCTTCGTTTTAATGTCTTTGGAGATGGCTCCCGAAGCTCGTAGTGTCAAAACTTCCCTTTCCGATAGCTCTTGGCGAGACATTCGCCTAGCAAGCAGTGATGATGGTGGAAATCTGGCATTTTCCGGCGGTGGACGTTGGTATGCACCATCGCGGATCTTGAGTCCTGGATTCGGACCGCAAGCAGAAGCTTGTTGAGCCAGTAATGGCAACACCGCTTTGTTGTTTGGCGTGATTCCGATGTCATACTCTACTTTGACTGGAGTAGAGGTTGTGGCTAAGGTCGTTGTGGTCTGACAACTGATATTGGTAACGGTCCGTTGCGTTTGCGAGTTGATCGCCTGGAATTTCTTGGCAAGTTCTTCGGGGCTTGGCAATTTAATATTTGCAATCATCTCCTGGCTTCGCTGGACTTGCTCATTTAGTTGTTGAAGTTGAGCCGTGAGGTGAGCAGTAACACCTGATCCTTGAGCAGTTGATGACGATTTTAAAGAATCAAGCTGTTCTTTCAGCTCCGCGACTTGATCAGTGTTGGTCTGGATGACAATTTGAAGGTCCTCTAATTTTTCATCGATGCGTTCCATCCACTGGATGTCGAATCTTGATGTCCCAGATGATAGTGACGTGACTGCCGGACGGTGACTTATGGCACGGTCAATGCGAGCATGTAACTTACTAAATTCATCTTTCATGAATTTAGTCATCGTCTCGAACATTGCTGATGTGGGCGTGGCTGATGGACTTGACACGTAGAGTGCGGATGATGGACGACCAAAGTCGAGGCCAGTCGTAGTTTGCCATGGCGGCAACGCAAATTGGGGTCCAGTCGATGTTGCTGACCCAGTAGACCATGTTGGTGATGCTGCAACGGTGGTTGCAATTATCGGTGCCACCAGTGACGAAGTTGCTGTTGTCTTCTCAATAGCAGGGGGTAACTCAGCGGTGGATATTGATGCGGTGTTAAATATGGGTGATAATGAATCAGATGATGGTATGACTGCATGACTTGATGATACTTCAGTATCAGACACTTCAGCCTCGGACTCATGAGATGAGGCTTCAGTATCTGATCCTGACTTTCCATGAATTTTAACTTTCATGATGAATGATCTGAAATATATTGAGAATAATCAGTTACATCTTCGAGACCGTCTAGGAATTTTTAAATCATTGTAATAGTATGTGCCAATATCGTTACCGGCATTATCTTGTAATTCAACTACTAAAGGACTTAAAATTTTAGAGACAATCGCGGGTCCCGAATACTTTGGTGCTAATTTAGCACTGTAACCGTCAACTTTTTTGCTTAATTTTTTATTTAGGTAATAAACTTGGTCACCAATTTTTAAATCTATAGGAATGTTAGAAAATCTTTGTTCGTGTTGTTTTCGCGTGCGTTCCCTAGCTTTTAACATATTTTGCTCAACAAAATGTCTCAGTTCAACTGCACGGTCCATTCGGGCTTGCCAAACGGTAACGTCAGACACATCTAGATTTTCAAGAGGATCAGTGTCATTAATTAGTCGTGCGTCACGTCCGTGGTTTAGATAGAATGGAGAGACGCCTAAAGCAGTATGTACCGAGGTATTATACGCGAATTTTAAATCATCAATATGTTCATCCCAATCTTTTTGATTTTTGCTTGTGAACGCGACAATCATAGGTTTAATTGTACGATTGCAACGTTCAACAGGATTTGCGCAGGGGTGACCGATAGGAGTAGGTGTAAATTTGATATTAAATTGACTAATTAAATTAATTATATCTTTGTTGATGAATTCTTTGCCATTATCAGAAATAATTTGGCAAGGAGGACCCCAGTGATTAAATACAGACATCAGGTGATGTTTTATGATTTTTCCCGATTGTTGTTTCAGAGGAAAGATTTCAAGGTAGCGCGTATAAAGATCTTCAATAACCAGAGCATATTGGTTCCCCATAGTTGAACGGGTATATGGACCAATTGTGTCAATAGAAATAATAGACCAAGGCTGCGTTGGTGGTCTTGTTCCGATATATCCTTGCGGTTTTGTCTGATCACTTTTAGTCATTATGCAAGTTTCACAAGCTGAAACGTAAGATGAGACGTCTTTGAACATTCCTGGCCAGTAAAAATGATCTCGTATCCGTTGATAAGTTTTGTCAATCCCAAGGTGACCTGATTGAGCTTCACAGTGTGCTTTCTCGATAGCTGGACGAATTTCTGATTCGGTTAGAACGACTTTCCAAGGATTTAATTCACCAAGTATTTCCTTGACAGCTAGTGGACGGTAAAAATACAACTTATCATCTTCATATTTCCATTCACGATAATTCTCTGGATATTTCTGAACAACTCGGACTTTCTCGTCATACCAAGCGGAATTTTGAGCAATTACATACAGTGAAGATGGATTAGAATCTGAAGCAATTAAATCAGCAGTCTCTGGTTCTTCGTATCGACGCGAAAGTGCGTCTGGAGCTTCATTTTGTGTACCCCGATAATGAACAACGTTGATGTCATAAGCGGAAATGTCAATTGCCCACCTGGCCAATCTACCTGCAGGATCTTTTAGCGAGTGAAGCCATTTTAATGCGGAATGATCAGTGTAGACCGTGACTGGTAAACCTTCGATATAACCGCGTAGTTTCCGTAAGGACCACACGACAGCGAGACATTCCTTTTCTGTTGTAGTGTAATTCATTTCGGCTTTGTTTAACGGTCGACTTAAACAAATAATTAAATTTTCTCGATCGAGTTCTGGATCATACTGAGTTAAAACAGAACCTAACCCAGTGTTGCTAGCATCGGTATATAAACGATACGATAAGTCTGGACGTGGCAATGACAATGTTGCAGCTTTTAACAAAGCTTCTTTCGTTTCCTCGAAAGCTTTTTCTTCGACGTCTGTCCATTCCCAAGGAACTCGGGTACTTGTTAATTTGTTCAAAGGACCTTGAACTTGTGCGACATTTTTAAGATGCTTATGGTACCAGTTGACTAATCCATTGAATCTTCGCAGTTCCTTACGATTTGTAGGTCGTTTATAGTTTGCAATTGGCTCCAATCGAGCTGGATCTGGTTTCAAACCATCTTCATTAATGATAAAGCCCAGGAAATGAACTTCAGAGCATCCAAAATGGCTCTTTTCTTCATTCATTTTTATTCCAGCCTTACGGAATCCTTCGAAAACGGCTTGAAGAAGAATTTTGTGCTCTTGTAAGTCATCACTGATTATTATCCAGTCGTCGAGATATGCGAAAATTTTATTTTCTGCTTCAGTGTAAGAAAACTGGGTTTTTAATGACTCAATAATTTTTCGTCGTACTATATCGGAAACTTCTTGGTACGTGCTGGGTGCATTTGTGAGACCGAATGGCATCCGAATCCATTCAAATAATCCTCGTCCATCTACACAAAATGCTGTGTACTGACGGCTATTTGGCTCAACTAAAACATGATGGAAGGCATCACTGACATCAAGTACCGAAATTACTTTAGCACCTTGAAGACTTGATAAAATGCGGTGCATAATTGGTAGCGGATAAGCAGATTTTTTCGTGACTTTGTTTAATGGCCGGTAATCGATGCACATGCGCCAAGTATTGTTCTTCTTGGGTACCATCACTGGCGAACATGCCCAAGCACTGTTTGAAGGCTGGATATAACCCTTCGCGAGTAATTCGTCGACTTTATCATGCATCGCCTTCATTACTGGTGGACTTCGACGGTATGGTTTGGTACGTATTGGAGTATCATCTGTCAATTCGATACGGTGTTGAACTAAATGTGTTAAACCCAATTGGACTTGTTTATTTTTCTCAAATTCTTTTGCTAGGAAATTTTCAAGATCAACGCGTTCAGCTGACGATAGTACGTTTAATGATGCTTGATTTATGAACCCGGACCGAGAGAAAAATGTATGAATGACATGACTGGTATTTAATTTCCAAGTACTCTCCTTGGAATTTACTTGGATATCTGCTAGTTGCCAGAAATCAAGACCAAGAATTACTGGAGTCGACAATTCAGATAGAACACTTAACCAAGTGATAATAGCATGACCATCGAGTTTAATTTTAAATGGAGCTCCACCACGAGTTTGCGTGGACTTGGAGTTAGCCATGGTTACTCCATGAGTGCTAGTGGGGTCAGGTGTGAGGTCTTGCAGTTGATATTCTTTGAGCTGTTCGTACGCAATCTCAGAAATATAACTGCGCTCACTCCCACTGTCCAGTAATGCTTCGAGCTCACATTTACCGATAAATATTTTGGCAATCATGCGACTTACTGTTGACGGAGCTGTGAGGCTGTCTGAAGAGGTCAATGTGCTGAGTTTATTATCATTACTGAGCATTGGCAGTAATGTACTCTGTTTATTGTTTGAATTCATTTGAATGGTGAATTTTGGAGAGTAGGCAATGTTTTCACTCGAATCAGATCGATACTCATCAATCTCTGAATCATATAAAGGACTATTATCCTCCCTTAGATCACAGAGAAGGGCATCGTCTGTCTCCGAGGTACTCTCAAGCTTTGTGACAGTTGGTTGTTGCAGTTCGTTTATTTCCAGGTCTAGTAGTAAATTTTTAATTGGGGATTTTGATCGATTTTTATTAATTTTATTTTGAGAATTACGCGACGGATTTATGGAATTTTTAATTTTGGATTTTAAAACTTTTACAGAATTTTTAATATTTGACTTTTTAGTATTTCGAATTTGTTGAGAAGCTTCCGAACTGGTCTCCCAACTGGACTCTTCACTCATCAACTTGTCGGCAATTTGATCGAGGGGAGTTGAGAAATCAATTAAATCAGTATCGGGATTCTCATTACCAACCGATTTTGGAGTATCAGCAGCTATAGGATAATTTAAAAAGAATTTTCCACGACTGATGACGAATTCAGGAGCATCCGGATTTAATTTGAGCATATTTGATTTCTCTTCAATATTGGCAATAGGCTTGTCCGAATTATTATTTGGTACAGGAGCCCTGGTAACGTGATTGGTGTCTACCAGGGCGCTTACGCGTTTTTTGGAATCGGAGGCCGTGGACGGAGAGGTAATCCTGCTTTAATACGTAATTCGTCGGTTACTGGTCCACAGCAAACTTCGGCAACGTGACCAATTTTTCCGCAACGACCGCAGACAGGAGTTTTTGTTGCATTATTATTTGATGATACTGGAATTGAATTAATAGGAGTTACGTTTCCCGAAGACATTTTTACCGTAGTTTGATCTAATTTCTCTAGAATAGTTTTCATCATAGACTCGAAATTACTTAATAAAGGAGAAGACTCAAAATCTACATTTTTACTAACTGGATTTGACTGTACTGAATTTTCAATGTGTTTAGAATTATGAAAATTTTTATTATTGTTAAAATTATTATTTCTATTAAAATGATTGTTTCTATTAAAACTATTATTTCTACTGAGATTATTATTTGCGAAGTTATTATTGGGCGATACAGCAGAAGGCTGTAACGTCTCGATACTATTTACTTGACCTGTTTCTGTACTTTTTATAGAATTTAATTGGATGCGAGTTTTAATTCTACTATTATTTTCTTTACGAGTTTTGAAGTGAGGATTCAGCGCATCAGCTGTTGACTGCCAGGCGCTGACCCGCGTATATAATTCCGCGTAAGTCATAATAGTCGTATCCGAAAATTTTTGTAAAAACTGAGAATTAAATCGCGAGGTTATAATTCGAATCTGCTTCATTTGCGGTAACGGATCTTCTAATTTTGCAAATTCGCTTTGCATCCGATTAATGAAGGCAACTCCTGTCTCGTCGCTGCTTTGTTTGGCCGAATATATCCCCTGCAGCACCGACTCGTCTGTTTGCTGAACCTGCCAAATCTTAAAAAATTCCTTGAAGGCCACCCAGCTGTGAAATAATCCTTCATTTTGGTAATACCACTCGAGTACGTCGCCGCGAAGGGTGTTAGTTATCACTGCATGGAAATTTTCAAAAGAAATATCGTTGCTGATCATCCGCTGCTCGATTATTTTTAGATATTTTTTGGCGTCAATGGGAGAAGATCGATCTTGAGACGGAAACGAAACATTCCAAGATTTCACGAGACGACTGAGATCATACAATCGCATGGAGTTAGATCCGCTCATATTTGAATTCCCCGCTGGAACTGTATACGTATTGTGCCAGGTTGACGGCTGAGCATGTGGGTATGCTTGTACTGATGAGGCTTGTTGGTATGTATTTGTAAGTACGGGTACATTATTGTTGCTAGATGGATGTATGTATGTGTACGAGAGTGTCGGCTGAGCATTCGTATGCATTGGAAGCGTATGAGCTGGTGGTGGGACCACTGAGTGCGCGTACGGTTCACGCGCAGGTAAGCCAGGCATGGTGAACTGTTGTCCGTTCGCTTGCGTTGCCGATACGGGTGCATGTGGCTGTGAGATGACTTGGCGAGTAGAGAGGGGGTTTGCTGCCTGTGACGTCACAGTAGCAGCAGGGAACAGCTCTCTCGGCATCCACATGCTTGATGCGTCTGGTTGAAAAGATGAGGGTGGAAATTGAGTACCTGGGGGTCGCAAAACCGTGCTCGATATACGAAGCAAGTGCTGACGTTCTGCCCGCAAAGCTTCGATTTCTGTCTGGAGGCCCGAAACTACATTTTGTAATACGGCAACGGAGGTCGTATTTTGGGACTCTGAGATTGGCACAACCCCACTAACATTGTGGTTGTGGACGCTAACATTACCGCCCGAACTGGTCGTACAAACATTGTTATTATTAACAGATTGACTTTGGGTACAAAGGGTACTATTATGTATCTCATCGTTCTGCGTAAGATCTACTAGATCATCCATTGCGCTTGATGCGGTGGGAAAATGAATAAGATTGCCCGGATTGTTGACCGAAGTGACTGGGAGAGATGATTGTGGAATCGGCGTTCTCGGTAGTGTCATTTTGGCGGGAAAACTGTCTCAGTAAAATTTTTCAAAATAATAGTTTATAAAAGTTTATTATTAATAAAATTTTCTTAATCCGAACTAATAATAATCTTGTCAGATTATCAATAGATTTATTTAATCACGAGTTATTGTAATATGAAACTTTAAAACTGTCAAGATTAATTATTTATAACTTAATAACTTATTTAAGTTATTGAGACCCTTGATGACTAATAAAAATTTTATTTATAACTTGTTTTGGTTATTGAAATTTTCAATGACTCATAAGATTTTTATTTATTAATGCAAAGATTCTATTGATAATTTACTTAAGTGCTTAGTTTATTTGAGAACAATTTTGTCGAGCAAAAGATATTTTATTTTAAACCGGAAATGAATATAGTAATCTGTTGTGTCGTACAGAAAATAATAAAATTCTTTACTTAGAAAATATTTAAACCAAAGTTTTATTTTAATATTTTAAGTATTTATTTTTATTAGTTACTTTGGGTTGTCTTTTGTGCGTAAGCAGAGGATAATAAACTGTGAAGAGTAAATACTAGTGTCTCGAGTTACAACACGTGTAGCTAGTATACGCTCAAGGTCGAAATATACAGAAATATTTATGGGAACAAAACCGGCACACAATATTACAATGATAAACAATTTTTAAAATAAATAATTTATAATAAATTGATAATAATTAAAATAAATAAGTTGAAAGAGCAATTAAATATTTTATAAAATTTTAATACAGGTGAATGAATGATGAATTATGAAATGTAATGGAATGATGAATGTAGAAAAATGAAATTATTAATACTGGTAAAATTTTTGAGATTATTACTGAAAATTGTATAAAATTTTTGCTGTAAAGCCGTGAGAAAAATCAATAAAATTTTCTGTTACCCGTTTGAATTACTGCAAAGTCCCTGTTCGAGCGCCAGTTGAGACAAACCGCTTTTCATTTCGCGATTTTTACCAGCAGCCACCAGAATTCGCGGGTTGAACCCTGGCTTAGGCTGGCCTCTAACAAATTTTATTTTACTTGGGACAGAGCAATGGGCTAGAGTTCTTGCAAAGCAAGGACCCGCACTTATTCAAACTCGGCAACGTATATAAAATTCTGTTAACTTACCTCACGGCTTATTATCTATAAATTATTCCTTATAATTAATTTATTTATCGTATATAACTTAGTCAATCAGTATTATGTCTTATTAAATAATTTTACCAGTGATTTAGGATATGACTAAAAGGTAGTAGATAGAATATGAAGTTATACAGAAAATATGCAAGTTTATTGCCAGTTATAATAATTCTCAATTACTTACAATAAATGTCGCTGAACAATACAATTTAGGTGGTCCGAACAATGGATGGCCACGTAGAAAGCGTTGGTTGTTAATATCAAAGAATACACTGATTTTATATTTTATAATTAATACGCTGATACTACAAATGTATCAGCGGTAACGTACTAATGAACTTAACAAATTAAATATAAATCAAATAAAATATACGATATATAATGAAATCGCAAGCTAAGTTGCCAGTTAGATGTAAAGTATAATAAGTAAATTAAATAATAAATGAATATAATGCAAGTAAATTGCCGGCTAATATTAAATTAGAATATTCGAATACGTCTAGACGCTAATAGATCCAAGATCGAAGTCTGAATTGTCTAACCGATAATTGAGGGTCTGGGACTTGCCGCTGAACTCTGTCCCCACTTCACCCTTACGGTCATGCGTCGATGTGAAAATTAGTCATGTGACCACGGCACTATGACTTGGGTAGTTTCAGACGACAAGAAGACGGGGAAAAATGGGAACCGCAAGGCTGAGGACGACGAAGACAATTCACATTGTCTCAATATATATATATATATATATATATATATATATATATATATATATATATATATATATATATACTTATATATAACTTTTATTATTAAGAAAATGCAGTACACATAGGAATAAAGGAATCTTCTACCAAGAAATAAATAAGAATAAGGCAAATATTTGTAGCTGCACATATACAAATGATTCATGTGCGTATACATACATATCACAATATTGTGTATATGCACATATGGAAGTATATGTGTAGGTATAAATGTGATTTAAATATTAGATCCCAAAAATAATTATTTACAATAAATTAATTTAAACACAGATACTAAATTTAAGAAATAATATGTGCATGTATAACATACACTAAACTTTGCATGTATGAAAACATACAAACATTCTTTTCTGTATACAATTAAATTTATAAAAATATTTTTTTTTATATATATATATTTAATACATAAATATTGCATGTATGACATACATACATAAAACATTTAGATGCAGCATGCATAAACATAATTTAATTAATTTTTAATACACCATCTTTGTACGAAAGAGAGCATATGAGTAGGTGAAACAAAACATGAGTGGGCGTTAGGAATACCATGCGGTAACCCGAGTACCGGGCGGAGTAAAGCAATAAGAGCAGGGCCCAAGAATAAAGAAAAGAAACGCCCGCAGCCAGAGTAAGCGACCAACTTACTCTTGCTGCTATCCTGATACTAAAAATCGAGAAAAGACAGTCCAGAGGGCTGTAAAACCCTCAAATTTAAAAACAAAATTACTAAAATAGTAAATTTGATTATTATCTAGTATCTATCATATTTTGGCTTTGTAATATTTAAAAAGTATCTATAATTTTAAATAATTTATTCGTTAATAAATTTATCAGATGACGACAGCGTCTAAGATTTGTTTAAATAAATGTGATTGCTTATAAAGCATATCGTATTTATTTAAATAAATAAAGGTTCCCGGTATTTCATCTCCGATAACGCCAGAAGAGCTAGATCATCGATAAATTTTTGATGATTAAAACAATAACTATGGGAGAGTGTTTCTGCGTTTTTTCTCATAGCCCCTACCATGGGGGTCCATCTAATGTTACAATGTAAATAAAAGTCACTGCAGCCGCTAATTAATTAGTTCGTTTTTACGCTTCGTTACTGCCGGGTGTGACCCCGTTTTGAGTTTTTTTTCTTAAGTACAGTTTCGTGTGATTCCATTTTTATACGAGAATTTTTCATTCTTATTCACGGATTTCAATTTTATACGAGGATTTTTTTCATTCTCATCCAGGATTTCAATTTTATTTCGAGGATTTTCATTCTCATCTAAGGATTCCAAGGATTTCATTTTCTTTCACGGATTTTAATACATTAAAATTTTATTCACGGATTTCTAAATTTAACATTGTTAAACGGATCATCTCAAAGATACATCTAAAACTCAACAAAATCGGTTAAATAAAATTCATTTTTTTCCCTTTGTTAAAACACTAAAAGAGTGCAGTGATTTTTCTTCACTTGTGTTATATGGGCAATTAAAACAAATAAATTAAAATATTACTCATGGAAGATCTATAAAATTTGGTGAATTTAAAACAAGTGTGTGAAATTGAAAATTTAGAATTTCTTTTCCAGTTTTACCACAATAACAGGTAACGATTTTTATTTGGTTTACGAAAGTATGCTCTCTTTCCCTTTATTTAATACAGAATTTGTGAACAATTTGTGAACAATTGTTTTTTTTTTCCTAAAAACACTAAATAATTTTACAAATAAATTTAGTAAACAGACATTGCATGTCAATTTCTTTTAACAAACCTTCCACACAAACAATAACTACTAATACAAACAAATAGAACTAACATTAATTTTAAATAATAGAATCTAATAAAATTTGAGGTTTCGTTAATTAACTCAACTTAGTTGAGTTATCCGACGGACAGAATCGAAGGTTATTAGATGGAGAGAAAATTCATGATACACATTTAACTTAGAATCATCAAAACAGAAATTAACGAATACTCTTTACATTAAAAGAATTTATTTTTCATACATAATCAACCTTCCATATATAGCTTTGTTTTATATGAAAGAGTTTTATAATTTTCGATTATCTAAATATTTCAATAAATTAATATTTTGTTTTCTTTATAATTCAATTCATTTTACAAGAAAAATTCACGATAGAAAATTTTGTTTTACTGCAATTCTTATTCTAAAAATTGTTTTCCTAATTCTATTCAATTTTATTTTTACAACCTATTAATAAATAAAATCTTTTTATTATTTTTCATTTATTCGAATCAATCCAAGATACATTAAACAAAATTTGTTTTTTTCTTTTGAATTTTCTTCAAAGGTTTCGATTTAAATAAAAACAGGAATATAGTCATAATCCATTATATAAACTCATTTTGATGTTTCAATCGTAGTCCGTTTGCAAGGTTGAACAATGACTTTTTCAATGACCATTGACATGTTTTATAAGATTTCATAAGAGGTTGATTTTACCCCTTTTTGGTAGACTTATCATTCAGTCTATGGTTGAAAAATTATTGTTTTCAAATCTTGCTGGAAATCAGCTATTCACTGCCTGACTCAGTAAATTAGAATCTTAATAGAACAAAGATTTTCCACTTAGCCTTTTTGTATAATTTAAATTCAATTTACTTCCACGAAAATTTGTTTTATTATTTTAAGTAAATCCACTCAACTCAATGAACCCGTACCTAACACCCATACCTTTTTTTGCCATCCATACTCCCCTACTATCAAGGAAAATAGCTATCTCAAACTTTCAAAAAAATACACAATGATGAGTGATAGCAACTGAGAGATCGACCTGGGTTGGTCAATGATCCATTCGTTGATTCACTGAGTGTATTAAAAATTTTCCTATCAATTCATTATTTCCGTTCTATCAATTTAATGCTAGTAAAACAATAAATAAATGAGAAGAATCCCAATCATTCAAGTCAAGTAAAACATCTCATTGCGAGTCAGTAAGTGAATTCTGCATTGCTAAGTCAGGAGCAAATTGATTACTTTATCTTTCTCTTCTAATTACTATTATTATTTCTGAGAGCGTCTTTCGGGACAAATATCGTTATAAAAATGTTTTCGAACAGAGTCAATGGCGCCGAAAGTACGTCGGCCTAGGGGCTCTGATCCAAAACCTAAATATTGTGATTGTGACTCCTGTACGGAGTATGACAAATTGTGTTCTGGTGAACGTTACCACCAACCACTAATCAGACCTAATTTGCCCTTCGTAAGGAAAGTCACTGTCCTTCCAAAAAACTTTAGGGTTAAGAAACGCAAATACAAACTGATCCCGATCACTGAGGTCGAGAGGCCCATACCTCTCATTTACATCGGCGACGCGGATCCAAGGTTCCATTTTTATGCAGATAAATTCCTGTCCGGACCTTCTCAGCTGGAGCCGCACACGGGGGTTCATGACGACCACATAGAACTAATAGTCTTGGGGTAATTTTTAAAGGAAAAGGTACCCTTTTTAAAATCGGTCCCCTTTTCCCACCAACGTAAGTAGAAATAAAATTTTTAACTTATTTTTCGAGATCAGGGATCATTCCTAGGAATCAGTAGATTTCTAAAGTATAAAATCTCTTTTCCCCATTGTCCCAATTACCATCGGGACGTAACACGTTCCCGTAATATTTAATTGATTAAATTAAATTAGTTATTTTTAATAAAATAATTTTGTACAATGAAACGGAAATCGGTTATGATAAGAGAATCGCCGTGGCTCGCGGGTAGGCAAAACAGATGACGATGCATGAGACCCGGGCTACGACGATTTTCTCACAGGGAACCTGAGATGCAGCGTCAACATTTTGTCAAATCTGTTGGCTTTATTATATTTTTATAATGACGAAATAGTCAGTCCTTCGAGAGAGCTCATGGAGCTCGAACCTCTGCTCTCTAGCCTTAATAAATTACAATTAATCTTAAATTAATCCAACCTTATTTTGGGCTGCCATTAGGCAGCCCAATACCCTACGACTCCATGGTTATTTTGGGCGCTGCTACCGGCAGCCCAATAATCCAAAAAATCATCAATTAAATATTGGGCGCTGATACCGGCTGCCCAATAATTTATCCAGTCCTGGACACTGCCACCGGCTGTCCCGAATTTCTCAAATCCTGCATCCTCATAAATAATATGGAGACCAGATCGCGAACATATTTTAAAATCGCGAAAATCAAATAAAATTAATAATTAATAAAATAATCGACGACCACGGCCAACCAGGGGTCTATAGACACTCTAACGAGGCCAAACCTGGATAAAATTAAATAATTAAAAATTATTTTGATTTTTAATTAATTTTGGGTAATTTCCCAAAACGTAACATAATAATAATAATAATAATAATAATAATAATAATAATAATAATAATAATAATAATAATAATAATAATAATAATAATAATAATAATAATAATAATAATAATAATAATAATAATAATAATAATAATAATAATAATAATAATAATAATAATAATAATAATAATAATAATAATAATAATAATAATAATAATAATAATAATAATAATAATAATAATAATAATAATAATAATAATAATAATAATAATAATAATAATAATAATAATAATAATAATAATAATAATAATAATAATAATAATAATAATAATAATAATAATAATAATAATAATAATAATAATAATAATAATAATAATAATAATAATAATAATAATAATAATAATAATAATAATAATAATAATAATAATAATAATAATAATAATAATAATAATAATAATAATAATAATAATAATAATAATAATAATAATAATAATAATAATAATAATAATAATAATAATAATAATAATAATAATAATAATAATAATAATAATAATAATAATAATAATAATAATAATAATAATAATAATAATAATAATAATAATAATAATAATAATAATAATAATAATAATAATAATAATAATAATAATAATAATAATAATAATAATAATAATAATAATAATAATAATAATAATAATAATAATAATAATAATAATAATAATAATAATAATAATAATAATAATAATAATAATAATAATAATAATAATAATAATAATAATAATAATAATAATAATAATAATAATAATAATAATAATAATAATAATAATAATAATAATAATAATAATAATAATAATAATAATAATAATAATAATAATAATAATAATAATAATAATAATAATAATAATAATAATAATAATAATAATAATAATAATAATAATAATAATAATAATAATAATAATAATAATAATAATAATAATAATAATAATAATAATAATAATAATAATAATAATAATAATAATAATAATAATAATAATAATAATAATAATAATAATAATAATAATAATAATAATAATAATAATAATAATAATAATAATAATAATAATAATAATAATAATAATAATAATAATAATAATAATAATAATAATAATAATAATAATAATAATAATAATAATAATAATAATAATAATAATAATAATAATAATAATAATAATAATAATAATAATAATAATAATAATAATAATAATAATAATAATAATAATAATAATAATAATAATAATAATAATAATAATAATAATAATAATAATAATAATAATAATAATAATAATAATAATAATAATAATAATAATAATAATAATAATAATAATAATAATAATAATAATAATAATAATAATAATAATAATAATAATAATAATAATAATAATAATAATAATAATAATAATAATAATAATAATAATAATAATAATAATAATAATAATAATAATAATAATAATAATAATAATAATAATAATAATAATAATAATAATAATAATAATAATAATAATAATAATAATAATAATAATAATAATAATAATAATAATAATAATAATAATAATAATAATAATAATAATAATAATAATAATAATAATAATAATAATAATAATAATAATAATAATAATAATAATAATAATAATAATAATAATAATAATAATAATAATAATAATAATAATAATAACAATGATGTTTGTTTATTTAGCTTTTTTCAGCTATATAAAGTATTAAAGAAGATCCTAGATCTTCCTTTTACATAAAATATACACTGTACATGTCTTAATGGCTATTTATATATTGTTTTTCTTTATTTCTTGTCTTAATAATCTTTTAAATGTTGCTAACTTAGTTGCATTTTGTGTGCTTTTTTCTAGTTAATTATATAGGAAAAAGCCAAATTCATCTATTGTCTTTCCTCCCGCTATTGTTCTTGATTTCTGCACTAGTAGTCTATTTCTATTCCTCGTACTATAGTTGTGGTCGCTTTTTACAATAATTCTATTCAAGTAATCAGGTAATAAGTTGTTCTTCATTTTATAAATAAAAACACTTACATTAAATTTTATCCTCTCTCTAACAGACAGGAAACACAGCGCATCTAACATACATCTAATCGGCGTGTATCTATTTACTCTTAGTATTATTCTCATAGCCTTATTTTGACACTTTTGTAATTTATTAACACATTCCTCATTTATATTCACCAGTAGAGTCGAACAATATTCAAAATAAGGAGCAATCATCGATTTATAAATTAATACTTTGGTGTAATCACTTATATAACTACTCAGTCTGTACATTAAATTAATTCTAGCATTAATTTTCTTAATAATATAATAAGTATGACTATAAAAACTCAAGGATTCATCGAGCATTATGCCCAAATCTTTAGTCTCACTACATTGCATAATCTTCTCCCCCGCTAATAACAACTCTATATTTTTATTATTCTTTTTTCGTTTATCTCTAATTAACATAAAGACAGTTTTTTTAACGTTTGGTTTGAGTGAATTAACATTAAGCCATACTCCTAGACCCTCCAGTGTCTTATTTAAAGCATTTACAATTTCTTTCTCATCTTTTGTACTGTAATATAACATTTTGTCGTCTGCAAACAATTTACATTTACATTCATGTTTATTCGCAATATCTACAATATCATTTATATATAATATGAACAGCAAAGGACCCAAAATAGATCCCTGCGGAACACCGTGATTGACATCTATCTTATCTGAAATAGCATTCCCATATTTTACTTGTTGCGTTCTCTTACTCAAATAGCATTTAAACCACTCCAACGCACTACCACCCACACCATACATTTCTAACTTCTTAATTAATCTCTGTCTGTCAATAGTCTCAAATGCTCTTTTGAAATCTATAAAAACTACCCCTATCAAATTACCTTTATCTATTTCATTTCGCCACTCACACATTGTCTTTTGTAATGTCGTTTCGCATGAATAATTTACCCTAAAACCAGACTGCTCTTCACTTAATATATTATTCTTATCAAGGTATTCAGTTAATCTTTTTTCCACAACTTCTTCTAAAATCTTCTCTAATTCAGGTAAGGTATTAATCGGCCTGTACTCCTCCGCCTTATTAGTACCTTTCACTTTAGGTATCGGATGAATAACTGAGTTCTTCCATTCAATCGGAATTTCTGCTGACTCTAAGCTACAATTTATTAACTGTGTAATTACAACTTTATTTACACTCCATATTTTACTGATCATATCATACGATATTACATTCCCTTTGCCTTTAGTTTTATCTAAATTTTTAATTATAGAATTTAATTCCGTTTCATCAACTTTTATTAATTTATCAAGTCTTGTCACTGATTTATCATACCTAAATTCATTAACATTGCAGTTAAATTTATCAATTTCATTAACAATATCTTCAACACATCGTACAAAATAATTATTAAATTTATCAGCAATAAGCGTGTTTTTCTTAATAAGCTCATTATTAAAGACAATTTCTAACTTTTTTTCCTCTTGACTTTTATTGCCTAATATAGATTTCATTTTTTTCCATAGCTTTTTTAAGTTTCCTTTTTCAGAGTCGATCAATTTTTTAAAATATTCTCTTTTCATCTTTCTTATCTCATTTACTACAGTATTTCTCAGTCTTCTGTATTTTTCCCACTCTACATTACAATTTTTTTTTTTTTTAAGTACTCTATAAGAATCATCCCTCATACTTATTAAATTTTTAATACGGCTATTAAACCATCTACTATTCTGCCATTTATTTTTAATTACATATTCTTTTATTGGAGCTACTGAGTCTATACTATTAACAATAACATCTGTTACTAGACGAATTTTTACCTCCGCACTTCCATTCTCATACTCTATATTATTATCACATAAATTTACATAATAATTATATATATTTTTTTCTAAACTATCATAATTGAATTGACTATAATCTCTTTTGTACTTAATATATGCATCACTGTTTGAATATTTCATTCTATTCTTAACAACGTAACCACACTTTTACTATGAAATGATCTGTAATTCTTGGCACCTCCAACACTTTAGTATTTATACTTTCATTAGAAAAAACTAGATCAATTATAGTTTTAGAATTAGATGTCACTCGAGTATATTCCTTAACCCACTGATACATGCTAACACTTTTCATTTCTTTAATTAATTTCTTTGAATACTGTGAATCCTTACTCACATCTATATTAAAGTCACCCACTAAAATAACTTGTCCTTTATCTCTTAGATTTTCATATTCTTGTATCAATCGTTCTATAAATACAACATTACTTTAATTCGGAGAATGATATACGTTACTTATTATTATCTTTTTACATATACCTTTCAGTAAAATGCTACATATCCACATATTTACTTCATTATCCTCATTATTAACCACTGTATCAATGACTTCAAAATCAACATCTTTTCTTACATATATTACTACTCCTCCTGTTCTTTTATTACTCGAAAACATTTTAACATCATTATAATTACTAATCTCATATTCATGTTCGCTCATCTCAGCTGTCAAATGCGTTTCAGTTACACATACTATATCAACTCTCTTGTTTACCAACAATAATTTTAATTCATCCAAATGCCATAACAAACCTTGAATATTTATAACTAACATTTGACCTTTCGATCAGTAATTTCTACTAGCTTTTCATTGCTATTCGGTACAATATTTAATACTTTTCTGTGCTCTATTTCTCATTCTTTTATAACACTCACAATTGGCATCATTAGCATAGTGATCAGTTTGAATATCATCCACTCGATACACCTCTTTCATTCTTACACAATTTACACATCTACTATCTGTACTTTTGCAGTTCTCCTCTTTGTGGTCGCCAGCACATTTTCTACATTTGATTCCTACATTACAATCTTTCGCAAAGTGGTAATAACCCCAGCACTTGTAACATCTTAACACACTAACACAATCTGACACACGACATTTATTCCAACCTAGTTTAATCCGATTAACTTCCAACAATTTTTTATGCATTTTCGGATCCACTTCTAGAATAATCAATCCATCTTTTTTTCTTCCAATAGATTTCTTTTTGATAACCATCTTACTATTATGTTCCATAGTTAAATCATTCTGCTTTTGTACCTTTTTTATTATTTCCTCATCCGTTTTATTAGAAATAATATCTTCATATATGTCAAATATTTTTATTTTAGGAATTTTTTTATCGTTTAATTTAATATTGTACTCACTACCAATATTTTTTTTTAATTCTTGAACTAAAACACAAGAGTCCTGTTTTTGTTTACATCCAATGATAACTTTTCCACTTCTTGTTTTATCTATCTTGTCAACACCCAGTCCAAGTTTGCCAACATCTACACTTTTCTTTAGCTTCTATATAGTAACTGCTGTGTCCTGTTTCTTTTTCGGTTCAACTATTATATTCTCTAATTGTGATTGCTTTACTTTCCCCGCATAAGACTCCAGTCTAGAACTATAGATGTCACTCTGTGTTTTTTCAACTACTGTACTTCTATTCTGTTCTAACAATTCCTTATTCACTGTTTTATTGATTATTCCAATGATTTCTTTCTTAAATGCATCTAGTTCCTGCTTTATCAACTGTTTCACCTCCGTTTTAAACACATCCATATCCATATCAAAATCATCAAATCTATCCAACAATATATCCAGCTTTTCAAAAATATCATTCTCCTCTCCCTCTCTTTCCATTCTTTTTCTCTTACCACTTCTTTTACTATCTGTTGTTTAACACTCTCTGTATCCATCACATCTAGATCATCACCCACACATGACACAATATCTCCAAGAGTGTTTGTAAACTTATGTTTTTTACTTTTACAGCTTCGGTGGAAAACATTTTTATATCCCGAGCAAATGAACGGGTTTTTCACAGATTGCTGTTTACAATAATGACATACCTGTGACATTCTGTCTATATGTTAGTGCTGGTTACCCAGCACTCACACACACACGACTCGACAAATCTAATCTCACCACACTCTAACCAGCGTAATTGTTAAAATTATGAAACATCCACTTTTTAAATTCACTGAATTAATATTTCTAAATACACCTTATCACATTACAAACACGATAAAGGCAATTTTGAATTTTTCGCGCTATTATTAACTACATGTAAACTGAATTTTTCAGAGCACTAAAAAAACACATGTTCACGCAATAATAATAATAATAATAATAATAATAATAATAATAATAATAATAATAATAATAATAATAATAATAATAATAATAATAATTATAATAATAATAATAATAATAATAATAATAATAATAATAATAATAATAATAATAATAATAATAATAATAATAATAATAATAATAATAATAATAATACCGTGCTAAAGGGCTGCAGATGCAGCTACCCGACACTTTGTGTAGGGTTTGTAAACAACATCCAGAGATTCTTTTGCATCTCTTGTCAACATGTCCTGTATTGGCAAGAAATGCATACATCCAGCGTCAAAATGCTGCTCTGCGAGTAATTTACTACCATCTTAGACAACCGCACGGTATTGATAAAACACCAGTGGTGCCTTATCTGCCAATGTAGACACACCAACGCAGCAGTAACTGTTTGGTGCTCAGGTGAGGCCCTTAGTTCAATTTAACTGCTGGAGATAACCCTCCTGAGCATTTAACTTAAAAAGAAATGATAATAAGATATGAAGGAATTGATTTTATTCGATCCAAGTTCTTCATCTGCTGAGAATTCAAACAAAATAGTTCAACAAAGTGGCTGTTGTTGTTTCACAACACAAAATAAAAATAAATATAAGGGGAAGTATGATGATAGCGTAGCGTTGATCAAGAGCTATGGACTTGATTTATAACGTAAACCGTTTTTATTCACGCGACGGAGACGCGAATCAAATCCAGGATCCGTATGTGGTCACCCAGGTGTAATAAAAATTCGAAGTAATAATAATAAATGTAACTCAAAATAATAAATAAAATAAAAGTGTGCCTAGACCAGCTCCTCAAGCTGGGTTAGCGCACAAGAGCACCAGCCCGTTTTTACAAAAATTATAACCAATCAGAGGAGAAATCACGGGACAAATTTTGAGCAAAAATGTACTCACCAACCGGAAAACCAACCAAATAAATATAATAAATAAAAATAATAAGGAATAATTATTACTAAAATATATTCAGGAAATAAACGAATAAACATTGGCTATGACTGGATTCATTTTTACTTTATTATTCAATGCAAATATATTTATAAACTCAACAAATTATTACCATACCAAATGTTATTTACTATTATTAATTCCTTATAATAAATTTTTATTAACGAATAATATGCTCATATTAGCCAAATAATAGTGATAAAAATGACATTGGATTATATTATACTATCCACTGGGGAATTCAAATAATAAATTACAAATTTTTTCTCTTTAGACTAGATTTAAAAATGTATACAAATAAGAATACTAATATTTTCTTTATCCTATATTATTTACTCTGGAGAGAGAAAGTCACGGGAACTCAAAATATATTTAGTAACACTGGGTTGCATACCATTAAGTTACAAAATAAATTTTACCCAGAGAAATAATATTTTAAATAGTATTGTAAGACAAGGAGCCAAATCCACTATCCTTGTCTAATCTTCTAAAAAATTTATTCGACGCGTCTACGCATGCGTGCACAAAACTCAGGGACGGGCACCGAACAAATTCAATTTATTATTGCAAAATAACTCAGGTTCAATTGCTAAGCAATTATGTATCGCGATCAACTCTATTGAGGGTCCAGCGATAGCCGATGCAACAAATGATATTGCAAATGACTGACCGGCGTTGATAATAATATACTTCTGCAGATTCTTAACAATGATAGTATATATATATACGTTATCTCATACTTTTAATTCAATGTAACAAAATATTAATTATCACTAAATTGCCTTTATTTAATATTCAATTACTTCATGGCGGCAACTAGGCCAAAACGGTTTTACTTAAAAATCAAGGACAACAACACGTCCTACCCTTACAAAAGCTCGGTCCTCTCTCACTATATTCACGTTGGTTTTCCAAGGGATGGGTATCACTCACGTGTTATCCCTTCTAATGTCCTCGGACCCGAAATTATCAATGAAAATATAATATTTAAAGTTATCACACGACCTGAGTTATATCGTAATAATAAATTAAATAATATTTTCCATTAATAAACATGAACATCCCAGACAGTATTTAAGTCGCAATGACTGCTTTACGACGTCTTTGTGAAGGAGTCATCAAGAAGTCTTATGATGAGTTCTTAGAAATGTCATTTTCAAAAACTCTTAATTAAGAGTTCTTGAAGACTCCATGAATAAGACGTCAGTTTTTTCACGTCAAAATGTATTGTTTTTTTAACTTTTTTATGAAGTCCAAATTAGGAGCTCCTTAAAGATGTCGTGGCAAATTCATAATGAAGTCTTATTTACGAAGTCAGAAAAAAGAAGTCTTTGAGAACTCTTTTTAAAGACGTCTTATTGGGTTCGCTAGGTGGCTCATTCGATGTCTTGAGAACTTCTTACAGACTTTTTTAAGATGTTGATGAGATGTCCAAATCATAAATAGGAACTCATTTAGAATTCATCAAGACGTCATTTTGCTATCTGGGATAACAATTATTTTTTGTGACAGACACTTAAAACCTACGACATTTAGCACCTATAGCCGACAGCTAAAATATTAGATAAGATACAGCTGGTAAAAAAAGATACCTAATCGTTCTAATAGTGACGTCATCATCGGATTAAAACATATTTTTTGGTTACACGTGTGATAGCAAACGACCAAAAAATATCGAAGTAAATTGACGAGCCATCTGATGAAAAAATTTATCATCATTTTAATTCGTCCACTTACTGACTTTTCTCTAATTTTCAACAAATACTCAAAACAATATTACCAAATAAATAAACGCGGATTTATAACCTGCTATCTATAGGCACTAAATGTAGTAAATTTCAAATACCTGTCACAAAAACTAATGTATTTATCTAGTACAATCAAGTCTAAGCACGATCGGACTTGATAAATAAACTACTTAACCCTTTAAACAATAAAATAATAATTATTTCAGTGCACCACGTGGCTGTAGAAAAATATTGATTTTTATCCCCACTATATCGACTTACTATCCCTTCGGTCGACTTATTCATACAATATATAGGCACACATGTGCTACAAACTGAAATGAAAATACTGATTTAATGTATAAAATTCAAAATATTATCAAAACATTACTATAATGAACAATAATTCATGAATAAATCATAATTAAATAATTAATCAAAATAATACAAATACTTATATATATATATATATATATATATATATATATATATATATATATATATATATATATATAATATATATATAATAAAATATATACATATATAATATATATAAAATAAAATATTATAATAATTAAATGCGCTGTAAATCAGCTAGAAGGTGTTGTTAAATTCGCGGTGAGATGGAAAAGCGCGTACAGCGATTAACGTTTAAATCGCAACGTGACCCATTACGAAAAAAAAAATCGGTCTGTCGGTTGACCCTGCGGGCCAGCCCCAAAACTTCCGGCTGTTTTCGACCTCACAGAGCTCGAAAACATTAGTGTAGATATATTTTCGAGCTCTTCGAGCTCGAAAATGCTATCACATTCAATTGTTTTTTTATGATCTTTTCAAGCTCTAACAAGTTACCTGTTATGCTGAAGTTTGAAAATTTAAGAATCGAAAATCATCAATGAAGCGGTTTTTAAAATTTAGTTCCTGATTTTGTTCAGTAAAATAAGTGTATTGAGGCAGAAATCAATGTCAGGAATCAAAATCAAGATTTAAATAAATTTTGACTCATGTAAGAAACAATAAAATATGAAATATCCGATAAAAATATTAAAAACTACGTTTTATCGATTTTTTTGTTGATAATATGATTTAAACTAAAAACCAAGTTCGATGACATTACATGATCAAAAGAAACCATAAAAAAGATGAGTTGGTATGATATCAGGCACATTTTAGTACGTTATATTATGATTTATCCGGAAAAAATAACATAAAATGTTATTCTTTTAACTTTTCAACGCCGATATCTTTTGAACTAATCAATCGATCTCGATAGTTGACGTGGCAATCGGGGCGTTTCATTGAATTCTAGAGCTGATTAAAATTTGAAATCGATCGCGTCAGTCGTTTCGAAAATATTTAGAAAAAACCGTTTTTCACCATTTCTTTCTCCCGCAATAACTCTCGAACAAATTATCCGATTTTGATGTTTGAGGTAGCTTTATCGAGTACTAGAGCTGATTAGATTTTGAAGTCGATCGTATGAGTCGTTTTTGAGAAATCAATAAAAAACTAAAAAAGATTTTTTTTTTTTTCGTGATTCGCAAATATTTTCGAGTCTATTCGATCAAATAATCTGAAATTTTCAGGAAAGTTGATGGCCAACAAGCTCTTTCGATTGCCACCTCAATCATCTAAATTGATTCATTAGATCAAAAGTTACAAAGAGTTTACATACATACACACACACACACACACACATACATACACACACTCGGACATCATTCTGAAAATATTCAGAATAGCTTCCTAGGACCTCAAAACGTCGACATTTGATGAAAACTTGATTTTCGAAAATCGGGGTGAAAACAATAACTTCCCGAAATTTTTGAAAATCGTCGATTCTCTTAGCGGGAAGTTAAAATAATTATAATATCAGTATCGTAATCAGAATATTTTTTACTTTAGTATTATCAGATAAGTTTTATGTTATGTGAATAATAATTAGTTTAACGTATTAATCTTTAATTAATGAGAGTTGCATAGAAAGGAAATTTCTACAAAAGATTATGTTTTAGTATACCGATTGATGCGCCTCTGATGAGTAGAATTGTAATCATATATTTAAGTTTATCCAGATAGCTCCCTAATATCACAGGTTGCTTTAGCAAAAGTTTACTTACAAAATCTTCCTTGAATTTTTCGTCTAATATCCGTCGACTTTAGATTTTTCCGTTTTTAACGACGATTTTTATATAACTTGCTATACAATTTGATGTAAATTTACTACTCGAATTAGAATGTAAATTGACTTCAAAATATGGACAGAAAAAATTTCATATTTATATTTTCAAATTTACTTATCGTTAAAATTATGAGAAAAAAAAAAAAAATTAAAACATAGAACAGCCCAGATAGCAAAATGACGTCTCGATGAGTTCTGAATAAATTCCTATTTATGATTTTGACGTCTTATCAACATTTTAACGAACTTTTTAAGAAGTTCTCAAGATGTCGAATGAGCCACCTAGCGAACTCAGTAAGATGTCTTTAATAAGAGTTCTTAAGGAGTTTTTTTTTCTGACTGTGCAAATAAGACTTTAGTATGAATTTATCATGACGTCTTTAAGAAGTTTCTAATTTTGATTTCATAAAGAAGTTTAAAAAAGAATACATTTAGTCGCCACAAAACTGACGTCTTATTTACAGATTCTTCAAGAATTTTCAATTAAGAGTTCTTAAAAATAACATTTTTAAGAAGTCATTATAATAATTCTTGAGGACGTTTTCAAAAAGACGTCGTATAGTAGTTATTCCGACTTAAATGTTGTCTAGGAGGTGGTGTCGCTTTCATTGAGCGAGTGACGAAGAGTTAACTCAAGCTTAATTAATTAATTTTAACATTTGATTTGGTAATCGATTTGTTTTTATTGAGTTTGAGAGCTAAATAGATTGTAGTATCAATTGGTTCAGTCGTTTTATAGATATTTGGAAAAAAAAAACGGTTTTTATCATTTCTTTCTTACACGATATTTCTTAGAAAAATGATCTGATTTTTATGTTTGAAGTAGCAATTGACCCGTTTTGATAAAATCTAAAGCTGATCAGATTTTGAAATTATTTAGTTCAGTTATTTCAGACATATTTGCAAAAAATTGTTTTTCATCATTTCTTATTTTCACGATACTTCTTAGACGAATGACCCAATTTTGATGGTTGAGGTGGAAATCGATGCGTTTTAATTGATTCTAAAGTTGATCAGATTTTAAAATTGTTTAGTTCAGTTGTTTCACAGATATTCGCAAAAAACTGGTATTTATCGTTTCTTTTTCCCGCGATATCTCTTAGATAAATTATCCGATTTTGATGTTTAAGGTGGCAATCGACGCGTTTTAATAAATTCTAAAGCTGATTAGATTTTTGGATTGTTTGGTTGAGTTGTTTCAAAGATATTCGCAAAAAACTGTTTTTTACCATTTCTTTCTCCAACGATAACTCTCGAACGAATTATTCGATTTAGATGTTTGAGGTGGCAATCGACGCGTTTTATTGATTTCTAGAGCTGATTAGATTTTGAAGTCGATCGTATAAGTCGTTTTCGAGAAATCAATAAAAAACTAAAAAAAAAAAAATTTTTTTTTTTCATAATTGGCCAATATCTTCGAGTCTACTTCGTCAAATGATCTGAAATTTTCAGGAAAGTTGATGGCCAACAAGCTCTTTCGATTGCCACCTCAATCATCTAAATTGATTCATTAGATCAAAAGTTACAAAGAGTTTACATACATACACACACACACACACACACATACACACACACTCGGACATCATTCTAAAAATAGTCAGAATAGCTTCCTAGGACCTCAAAACGTCGACATCTGATGAAAACTCGATTTTTGAAAATCGGGGTGAAAACAACTTCCCGAAATTTTTGAAAATCATCGATTTTCTAAGCGGGAAGTTAAAAAAATCTAATACATAAAAAATTTTTTGGAATCACATAGTAAATGATTTAATAAACTAAAAATACAATGGTAATGAAAAATTATGTTAGACTAAGTGGAACAGTCTTTATCAAAGTTACAAACCATGTAAAGACAAAACTGGACCTCCTCCCGAGCTGCTAACTTTTTTTCATGAAATAGATGAAATTTTGGGAAGCAAGCCAGTGTATTCATCACTACACTTTTAACGTTTGATGTCCGGAAAATCGCAAGAAAATGATAAGGAGAATAACAGTGATAATAATCAATGCAAATTAAAAAGAAGAAATAAAAAGCCTTTTGAAGATGAAAATGATGAAACGAGAGAGTATCAAAAACTCAAGCTTAAATTAGAAATAGAAACGTTACAAGTACAGAAGGAAAAGTGCTAATTAATTAAAGAATATCTTCAATTGAAAAAATGTTTATAATAATTATTGTTATTGGTTATCAACTTGTTAATGATAGTGCTGTCTGGGAGAATTTGATCAAGTGCTAAATCATATTTACGTCAAACCTATCCTCGCACATATATGTTTATTTTTAAGGTAGTATAATTTGAATAACCTATATGAAGGTTAGATGTCTTGGATATTTTTTTAGAACTAAGTTACTTATTGATTGCAGGTTAATTCACCATACGTAACTAGAGTTTTTCTTAAATAATGCCTTAAGAATGACTGTTGTCCGTCTTACTGAAGTCACGAGTTTGTACTTGTCAATCATCTTATAAAAAGTATACTTATCCTGGTTATATACAAATTCACTAGTGCAGCTAGAGTGCAATAAAATATAGCGCAAAATTATGTGTAAAAAATCTAGTTACGAGAATTTGAATAAATTTGAACCGAACATTTATTTTATAAGCTTTTCATTTTGCAATCACATTGGAATCAACTTTATAATTGAATGTTACTCATAAAGTTGATATATATATATATATATATATATATATATATATATATATATGTTGTGTTGCTACAATAATTACGATCGATCAATTTCGGCAATTTTCGCCAAACATCGATTTTTCCATATTCCGTCTCTACCTCATTCGTAGAGACATATTATAAGATACACCGCTGAACTGCGTCCACGCATTCAAGCAATATTCATTTCGTATATTTTCTTTTACTATGTTAATTACGTTGGTTAAATAAAACATTTATTTAACATTATTAGTTGGTTTAAGTAATTTATTTTAATATAATTAAATTTTACCCTTAACCACTAAATTGGTGACCCCGACGTTATCTCGGAAAGTTAAAAAATTAGACTATTTCTGGTACCATTACAAGCATGGTAAAAATGCCCGATCGTGCATTCCCGGCTGCAAATCACAAGGAAACTTAAACGAGAATCAGTAGAGGCGGCTAACGATTCTCAATCGATTTCTCGCCACCTGTTTATCTGAGACCGAACTACAGGAACGAAATATCTTGTCGATTTCGGCTCTGATTTGTCCGTCTTTCCACGTGGCTGGCTGAAATCACTCAGTACATCCATAGGTTACCAATTGTATGACGCAAATGGCTCGATAATTCAAACCTATGGTTTAAAATCGCTTACATTGAACCTTGAACTTCGCCGTGATTTCTCATATAATTTTATCATTGCTGACGTCACTAAACTGATTAAAGGTGCAGACTTCTTAAATCATTATGACTTACTAGTCGACCTAAAACGCAAATGCCTTCGTGATGGCATCACTGGTTTATTGACACCCGAAAATTCTCACACAACATCGGCAGAACGAATATTGAAGTAGTCGATGGTGATTCTGCGTATATGGAATTATTAAGAGAATTTACCGATAATACACGACCTGACGCTACTCAGCGTCAAACAAAAAAACATTCAACGGTGCATCATATACGACCGTCACCTGGGCCGCCAGTTTCGTGCAAAGTAAGACGCCTGGCTCCAGATGAGCTGAAAATTGCGCAAGCCGAGTTTCGCAAAATGATCGAAGAAGGTATTGGCAGACCTTCCAACTGCGCCTGGGCTTCACCACTTCATCTAGTACAGAAGAAGTCTGGAGAATGGAGGCCGTGCGGTGATTATCGCCCGCTTAACGATCTAACGCTCATCGATAAATGTTCGTTGCGTTATCTTGACGACTTTGCTGCATTTTTACACGGTAAAAATATATTTTCAGTCGTCGATTTTGCAAAGGTATTTTTGCAAATACTCGTTGCACCGGAAGACGTGACGAACACGGCGATCATCACACCGTTCGGACTATTCGAGTTCCGATTTATGACATTTGGGCTTAAAAAGCGCGGCTCAAACATTTTAACGATTCATCGACGAGGTCACTCATGACCTGGACTTCGTTTTTCCATATGTTGACGATATTCTAATCGCATCTAACGACGAGAAGCAACACATGGATCATCTGAAAATTTTATTCGAGCATCTCCGTGAATACAGACTGGTAATTAACGTACTGAAATGCCAGTTCTGTCTACCGGAAGTAAAATTTCTCGGTCATGTCATCACTAAAGATGGAATTAAGCCGTTACCGGAAAAAGTCGCGGCTATTGTCAATTTTGAGCCTCCTACCACCGTAAAAGCTCTTCGTCGATTTCTCGGCAATGTGAATTTCTATAGAAAGTTCACCAAGAATGCTGCAGAAATTCGAGCACCGCTTAATAAAATTTCCGAAGGACCTATAATCAAAGGCTTTCATCCAGTCAACTGGACAGCTGAACTTCAAGAGTCTTTCAAGTCAGCTAAACGAGCTCTCGCGGATGCTACTTTGTTGGTACACCCTAAAATCGATGCTGAGTGGGCAGTATTCACCGATGCATCCAAAATCGGTAACGGAGCTATATTGCAACAAAAAGTGGATAACAACTGGCAGCCACTGGCATTTTTTAGTCGAAAAGTGTTCCCGTCGATCAAAAAATTGTCGACGACCGCGAGTTGAATGCCATCTATGAGGCTGTAAAATACTTTCGGTACATTTTCGAAGACCGGCATGTAACAATCTCCACTTATCACAAGCCACTTCAGCACGTTTACAAATAGCGCACCAAAAGAGCATCGCCTTGGCAATTTTGTCGACTCAATTTCATCGGTCCATTTACGACTGACATTAGACATGTGTCGGGTAACGACAATATTGACGCTGACACATTGTCACGAGACGAAGCAGTGTCTACTGTCATTACATCGGCAGAACTTGCCAATGCACAGAAGCAAGATCTCGAGCTTCAACAACTGCTGCGACAGACAACCGCGTTGCAGCTTCGACGAATCAATTTCGACAATGGTTTAGTATTGTACTGTGACATTGCGTCAGGTATGGTGCGACTTTAAGTTCCAGAGCTGCTGAGAAAGAAGGTGGTTAATTTACTGCACTCGCTAGCTCATCCCGGAATCAAAGGATCATTGAAAATGATCTCTAAACGATACGTCTGGCCGCTGATTAATAAAGATTGCCGAGAATGGGCAAAATCTTGCATCGATTGCCAGAAGAATAAAATCCAGAGACACATGTCATCGCCGATCGCCAGTTTTGAACCTGCAACTGAACGATTCGAGCATATACATATCGACCAAGGGTCTTTAAAAACGTCAAGAGGCTTTAATCAATGCCTAACGATCATCGACCTATTCGCGAGGCTCCATGAGGCTGTCCCGTTATCCAATGGAACTGCAAAGACGGTAGTACATGCACTATCGCTGCACTAGATTTCATGCAACGGAGTACCGAAACGCATACTTTCGTACCAAGGTCCGCAATTTGAATCGGCGTTATTCCAATCGTTATTATAAATGTATGGAATAAAATACCTGCATACCACGCCATATCATCCGCAAGCCAATGGTCTCGTCAAACGTCTACATCATTAGCTTAAATCAGCACTTTTGTGTCATAAAGAGTCATGGTATGACGCATTACCAGTCGTTTTGCTCGGCTTACGCGCTGCTTGTAAGGACAACGTCCAGACGACCCCGCCTGAATTAGTGTACGGTGAGCCAATTCGTCACTCACTCCCAGCAATAAAACAATGCCTCATAACATTGTAAATACGCTAAAACGTCATTTTAATTCATTGGCACCGGCCGAAATATCGCGTCACGGCAAGTATTATGTTTTCTGTTTCAGGAACCTTAGTGCTTGAGGTCATGTACTGGTACGGAATGACCAGGTTGGACCATCTTTCACCGCTCCATACGAAGGTCTATATCGTGTAATAACTCGACACGATAAATACTTCATCGTCGATTTTTGTGGACGACAAATCGCTATTTTAGTGGACAGATTGAAGCCGGTTTACGAGGCGAATCCAATCGACACGGCGATTACGATAACAAACTCCCAACCGAATAACACAGCAACCGAGACCCAAAAAGGCCGAGTCCGGTTTAATATTTAAAAAATTTACGCGATTGAAATTTTTTTATATAAAAGTTTATTTTTACAAAGTGAAAATTCACCACTGCATTACACTCAGTTATTTACTAATTTATTTATATCATTTGTAAATATTCAGTTACTTAAATTATCGTGTATTGAATTATAACGTATTTCTACTCGATTTTCGCGACGGAGACGCGAACTCCCTCGATATATCGTATGTGGTCACCCACGCGTAATAAATAAATAATAATAAATACTAATAAATGATTTTAAATATTTCCCTCAAATTAAAATAACTGATAAGTTTTAAACAATAATAAAATTATAAATAATAAATTCTTGGTGTGCCTGAACCAGCTCCTCAGGCTGGGTTAGTGCACGCAGGCGCCAGACCGTTTATCCTAAAACGGACAAAATTTTATTCAGGGGAAAATCTGCGAGGGAAAATCCGAGCAAGTGACTCACGACAAAGCGGACAAACAATTGAGAAAAATAAAATGAATAATAATAATAAAAAGAAAAATAGTAAATATATAATAAATAATTATGTTGCAAATAATAAATGATATCAGAAAAATGAAATTAAGTAGTAGGAAAAGATCCAGAGAAAATAAATATTAAATTTTCCCCAACAGCTGTTGGCTTCAGTATTTTAATTTTAAACAATAATAAATATAAATAATGATATTTTACAATAAATAGTTTTTTTTTGTTAAATTAACCACAATAATGACACTCGGTGGTTATTAAAATACAATAAAAATTGTTATGAACTTTTACCTCTGGGGTGAAATTTTGCCGGCAATTACTTCGGCATCAAATTTAAATACTCAAACTCAATGTTTAAAAGAAATAATAACTTAAGTTAATGTAATTAATAATTTTAATTATTAATATTAAATATATAAAATAAAAATTCCATTTGAATTTTTCCCAAGAATAAATAATATTAATATAATATTTCTTTTCATATATATCTCCCACCACTCGTGAGAGAGAGAAAGATACGGTATTTTTAATTCTCACTCATACTCAAAAATAATAATATTTACCCACACACTAATTTATAAATGTGAAAATAAATTAATAATCGTAACATAAAAATAATACTTCAATAATTTTTCTAACCACTGGGGTACATAAGTCAAAAATAATAAATCTACTTTCTTTAAATATTATAAAATAAAACAATAATACTATTAGATAATGGTAATGATTTACAATAATAATAATTTTAGTAAGAACAAAAAAAAATATTTCAAATACTTCAAGTAAATAATTAAATCATGAGATCAGACTTGAGGAATTTTCAAGTACTGCGTGTGTTGTATAGCTATATATACTACCAGTATATATATATATATATATGTGTGTACCGGCAACGTTTTACGACGTTGCGTACGCTTTATCAATATATATATATATATATTATAACGACAAAATTGATCTTGATTCAAGCATACGTTAATATGCCAAGATTTCCTTTGCGCTACAAACTTCGTTCTCTATCTTTAGCCTCCAGTCTCAATACTATCAGGGCGCCAGGTAATTTTTATCACTGGAATCACCAAACCAGTAAATCTTAAGAATTAGATAAATTTTTGATCTGTGGAACTATCTCAAAACCACGCATAAATAAAACTGGATAATTTTTGATCTGTGGAATTATCACCAAAACCACGCAACTAAATAAAAAAACTAAAACTTAACAAAATTGCTCAGAACTTATAGGCAAAACAAAAACAGAGACTGGAAAACTAAAAACAGAGTTACGGTATGCCATGGTGTCGCTCAGTGTGTAGGTTTATGGAGAGAGGGAGTGGTCCGGGTTACATCATTCCAAATTCATGTAGATTGTTGGTGAATTTGCAATTTTTATTAAACAACAAATAATCTAAAATCTCTATTTAATAATTAACAAAATACTGTAGCTTCGTACAAACAATTCAAAATAATGAATCTAATAACAATGAACTTAATCTTAACAAAAAGGTAAATTGACATCTAAATAAATTAATTAATTACTAAAGCTAATTAACAATCAACTAATATCCAATAACCTGGAACAATAATTTCTAAAACCAATATTCTAGAACATTCTCTTTTAACAAAGCTCATAAAACTAACGTACATGGATCTAATATTGACGTCAATTAGACGACAAGTGGTTTAATAATTAAACATATTTCGTATAATTATTTTGTAAAATAATATTAACAATAAATCGTGAACATGACTCTAAACTGTACCGATATTCTCATAATTCTCTCAGTTCTTAAATATTTTCTTTAATTAAAACAGTAGCATCGTATCTCAAGACTCTGACTCGAACTCAATTAATTATTGATAATTATAATAATTATTTCATACCTGATTACTGATGAATAAAATATCGAGTAACGTCTTACACTGTTTTAAATAATACTTCTGTAACAATACTCAATCTGTAGCTTTCCGCAATGCCATGAACTGTAACGCCATTTCTGGACACGTCTGCTCGCTTCGAGCGACCAGAGCTGAATGCTCACGTCCGTACTCTTCGAAGGTCTCCCTTCGACTCCCTTTTTCTCAATAACCAAAATCCGAAACCTCAAACTAAATCTTATCAATATCAATAACTGACCTCTATATTCAAAATCCATAAATCAATTCCCAAACTCTACTATATCGATAACTGGAGGCTTATACCTCACCAAGCGTACTCACTAAACCTAACTTTGAGTATGGATATCCTTGGTAGTTGCTCTCCTGGAACAGACTTCAGCTGGGATCGTAAACTTAAAACTAAGTGACCTATGACTTCCTCAGCGGTACAAGTGGTCATGGCTTGTCCTCTGAGGCCTGTCAGACAAAAACAATTAAAAATGACCAAACGGCTTCCACAACAGCAACGGTCACAATATTACTGTTGAGGCCTGCCAAACCAAAACTCAAAAACTGATCCCAATCTGCATCCATCAGATTCCTTACATACTGGAGCGCTAGCGTTTCAGCTAGACCTCTGCAATCTACCAAGAAGTCTCATAGGGATAGAACTAGGTTCTATCATCAGATGATACCGGGTGACTAACTCAAGTCCCGCTCCACGGTAACACTGACTTCTCCACATACTCAAAATTCCAAACTGTACACCAAACTCAACTTTATCTCAAACATTAATCTCAAACAATATTCCCTATTAAATTCCCATAATTCTGATTCTAAATCTTTACTATAATTTTCCTTAACAAAACCCATAACTGTAGCTAAACGTTACTCCATATTTAATTCTTAACTATAACTTAAATCAAAAATCTGTATCAAAATCGTTAATACCTGTACGCTAAATTCTAAGTCTTGAGTTACCATGCTCGTAAATACAGTAAAAATCAGTTGGTGCTTGTGACGTTCACTTTGATTTGACCCCCATACGAAAAATAACGTCACAACTCCCGTCCTCCTGGGGAAGATTTTACGGTACGGTGAATGTACGTCGTCTTGGACTGTATCCTGAAGTCTGAAGCTGATCTCTGCATGCGTTTGTTTTATTGACTCTGGAACTATACTGCTGATTCTTTCTAGCATGATCGTGGTTCGAATTCTTTCATCCTCGAAACTTCTAATACTGTTTACTCGAACCCACGACCTGAAACATATAACTGTAGCGATATCGCGTATGTCCTGAGACATACTTTTAATCAAACCTATGCAGGTTTTTGCAAATTTGCCTGTAACTTTCGGTTCCACAACCTCTCATAACTCCACTCGGCTAAAGCCACTGTAAGTACGACGCCGTAGCGAGGTACAAAAATACTTTTCCTTTTAACTGTAGCGTAAATCTTAAATCATTCAATCGTAGTCCGATAGCGCCAATGTCGTTGCCTTTTCTGTAGCTTGGAGACGAAATCTTAATATGGTCGACCACGGTTAGGTGACCGCTCGTCCTCTCGGTGTCTGGGAGCCTTCCTCAACTGCTCCCGAGGAATATTTCCTCCGTACTCCTTCTTGTACGGTCCCATCGCCTTCCACTTTTCTCCACAACTGGGACACGTACGGGCTGTATAATTTGCCCTGCCGCACATCTGGCAAAAAGTCTTTCGGGCCTCTGGGCACGCGCTGAAAGGATGCCCTTCTTTACGGCAGTTCCAACAAAGACGTGGCTTGCCCATCCACGTGAACTGCTTCCTCTTGATCTCTTCTGCTGGAGCCGCATTCTCTCGACCTGGAGCTGAGGTCGTGCTGTGTGCCGGTTCTCGGGCACGCTGGAGCCTGTCTTGCACCGATGTTTTCCCCAGTGGTGTCTTTGGTGGGGTTGGTGCAGCTGATCGCGCCGCCTCTCTCTCCCGAATCTTCTTATTCCAATCCAGTAAGGATTGAGATGGTGGTCTTGGTGGTGACTTGGGTCGACCCTTACTGGATCCAGAGGTTTGAGCGGGTGGTACCTCCTTGATGACTGGAGCAGTACTCGGTGGTGTCGAGGTGGACGACACTACCTTCCTTCCGGTTCCTAGGGTGGCTGAAACCGCTTCCTGGACCACCTCCATAGGTGTCTGTAGCGTAATCTCCGGTTCTGTCTGAGTACTGGAACTGAGTAAGGTCAACGGCTGGACCTGGACTCCAAAATCTCGAGTGGCATCCACGTCTCGGATGTCACTTGTAGTGGACCGCTTGAACTTTACTCCAGATAGCTCCTGGAGCGGACAACCTATATCCCTGGGGTGGCTCATACGAACGGCCACTTTCCCCAGTGCCTTGAGCAGACCGGGCTTGAAGTAGTCAAGCCACCTCAAATGCTTGACGTATGGGCGGATGGGGTCCCATAAGGTGTTCTCATCAAGCCTCATCGGCAGCTCTCCTGGTAGACCTTCATACAAGCTGTCGGTCTCCGTACCTGTATCGCTGGCATAATCCTCCTGATTAGCCTCCCACTCCTTGCTGTAGCCTGATGCCCCCTGGTTTTCTGGCATCTCTCTCTGGGAGGGATTACTCGCTTCCTCGTCTCCCAAAGGCATCTCCGGCATTGTCGTAGCCGTCGATACTTCGTCGTCGTCGGCGGACAAGTCGATGAGCAAGACCTCTTCGAGGCCATCCATCTCCTCCTGCAAATTCCTTTTGTCTTGTCCTGACATACTGTAACTGTACTCAAAAATCTGAAACAAACAACTTATTAAGTTCTGTAGCCTTTAACGTATCATAACTGTAGCAAGAAAGAGACAGAAAGAAAGTCAGATAGCAGGTATACAAGGTTTTAAGTGTTGAATAGAAAATCTTCCGATTACTCGGCCTGCTAAATCACTCAGCTCATATATCGTGCGTGATATTTTCCTTGATACCGTGAATGGACCACTGAACTTATCACTCAGCTTGGCTGACACGTGTTTAGACCCACTGGACAATGAGAAATGTCTTTTCCACACTAGGTCTCCTTCTTGATATTCACGATCTCGGTGTCGTTGATTGTAATAATGAGCTTGTTTCTGGAATGCTGTATCTAACGCGTGGACGATGCTTTTCCGCAGGTTGTTTAGCTGTCGCATCCTTGCTTGCCACTCCTGGATCGGACCATGTATTAATTCTGGTTCCCCTTCCACCTCCTGTCGAAGTGAACCTGTAGCTGAGAATTCTCTTCCTGTGTTCAGGAAAGCTGGACTCGTTTGAATGGAACTGTGGTGCGCTGTATTGTGGGCAAAGCGGAATTGTGGTAAATATTTGTCCCACTCCCGATGATTTTCGTCGATGAATGCTGTTATCATCGTCTTGAGCACTCGATTAACTCGTTCAACTGGATCTGCTTGTGGGTGATATGGTGGTGTTGTCATATGCCGAAATCCCACTCGCTCTGCTAGAGATCTGATGTCTCTATTTACAAACTCTGTACCGTTATCTGTCAGAAGAACTTGAGGTTTACCCCATCTCCAAATGACTAATTCTTCTAGAGCTTCACTTATCGCTGTACCTGTAGCTCGCCTAAGTGGTCGTAACTCAATCCACTTAGTATACAAGTCTTGTATTACCAATAGATAGGCATGTCCTTTCATACTCTTTGGTAATGGACCCATAATGTCTGTAGCGATCATTGACCATGGCTCCTCCACTTTCTTTTTACCCATGAAGCCTGCAGGTGGTGCTTGTTCCACTTTGGTACGCTGACAAGTTTCACAGCATCGAACAAATTTCACCACATCCTGGAACATATTTGGCCAATAATAATTCACTGCAAGTCGTCTGTAAGTCTTGTCAACTCCTAGGTGTCCGGCCTCGGGTGTAGCGTGACACTCGGTGATGACTCGCTGATGGAACGCCCGTCTCACGACTAATTTCCATGCGTTGCGGTCTTCTAATTCGGCTTCCACCAAATTTGATGGCTTATGATAGTATAAATTTTCTCTATCTACTCGCCAACCTGGAAATTTACCGGGTCTCCGTTGTACGTCTCTTATTCTCCTATTGTACCAACGGTCCATGTCATCTGCGATGACAGCTAGAGCTTCTTCCTGATCTTCTGGAATTCTCGATAACGCGTCTGGAACGTGATGTAGTGCGCCTTTACGATGAATAATCGTAAATCGATACTCCATCAACTCTAATGCCCATCTGGCAAGTCTACCTGTTGGGTTTTTCAAATTATGTAACCAACGTAGACTGCTGTGATCTGTAACTACTGTAAACTCGTATCCCTCTAAGTAACACCTGAACTTACGAATGGACCAGATGACCGCAAGACATTCTTGCTCTGTAACGGTGTACTTACGCTCGGTGTCAGTTAGTGATCGGCTTGCATATGCAATGACGCGTTCTTGACCATCGATGTCTTGTGTCAAGGCAGCGCCGAGTCCTACTGAACTCGCATCAGTCTGTAGCGTAAACGGCAGCTTGAAATCTGGACATGCTAGTACTGGAGCAGAGGTGAGATACTCCTTCAGAGTTATCATAGCCATGTCCTGCTCTGTATCCCACTCCCAAAGTTGATTTTTCTTCAGCAACTTTGTGAGAGATGACGCGATAGTTGCAAACTCAGGAATGAATCGTCGATACCACGACGCCATTCCCAAGAATCTTCTCAGCTGTTTGATGTTACGAGGTGCTGGGAATTCTCGTACAGCTGAAGTCTTCTCTGGATCGATCTGTAGTCCTTCTGAATTCACAATGAATCCTAAGTAGCGAACCTCTGAGCAACAAAATTCGCTCTTCTCCCGGTTGATTGTTAATCCGGCTTGCTGTAACTTGTCTAATACTTTCTGTAGCCATAACAGGTGTTCTTCGTATGTCTCCGTCACGATAATAATGTCATCGAGATATACGAACACGTATGGATACATTTCTGGACCAATTAGTTGGTCAATCATACGCTGGAATGTTGCTGGAGCGTTTGTTAGGCCAAAAGGCATTCTTTTAAACTGGAACAGTCCACGACCAGGCACTACAAAAGCAGTTTTTGGTCTTGCTCGTTCGGTAAGCGGTATCTGGAAATAAGCTTGACTTAAATCGAGAGTTGTGATGTATCTGGCTCGTCTTAGTTGATCCAGTATGCTCGTCATATTAGGGATCGGGTAGGCATCTTTTACTGTAACTGCATTTAATTTTCGGTAGTCAATGCAGAACCGCCATTTCCCATTTGGCTTCTTCACCATAACTACTGGACTAGACCACTCACTGTGGGATACCTCAATGATATCCTCATCTAGCATCTTGTCGACTTCTTTCCATATAGCTTCCAGGAGTATTGGCGTGACGTTGTACGGTTTTTGTTTGACTGGTAGATTGTCTCCGACGTCAATGTCATGCTCTGCCAATTTGGTAGCTCCTAGTTTTCCTGGAGGACGAATATTTTTATCCAGGAACGTCTGTAGCGTGTCTCGCTCTGCGGGGCTTAATGACTGGATTCCACAACAGATAATTGCACACGATGAAGTTGTCTCTGCTGTGAACTGGAACTTGCTGTCAGGTTGTGTTCGAGTGTACCACTTGTTGCCAGCAAAATCAATTATCATCTCCATCTTCTTGAGAAAATCCAACCCTAGTACACATGGTTGGGATAGTGATGGCATTAAATATAATTGTGCTGTAGCTGTCTGATTTCCTATCTGTAACTCAACCGCCGTCATCTGATTAACTCGCTGTACATCTCCGTTCGCGAGTATCACTCGTCGTGTTGGTACGGTCTCAGGCGATAAACGTAGTTGAGTAACTAGAGCAATTCCCTCAGGTCCTAGAAATGATTTTGAGGCTCCTGAGTCTATCAAAGCTTTCAGTGGATATCCTGCTATCCAAACTGTGATAAAGAAAGCTGTAGGTGACTTCTTGATGTTGCTCTCAAGGGTGTTCTGTAACTGATTACTATAATACATCTCGTCGGGTAACGGTGGCTCGTTATCTTTTCCTTCGATTGACTGAGTGAAGTCAATCACATCCTGACCGAATCTTATAGTACCATAACTATCTGTAGCGGTGCCGGTCATACCTTGGCAAGTCATGTCCGACTCTGTACAATCGCCTAGTGAGTCTAGAGTCGGTGAATGACTCACTACTTCCCGTTTCCCGGATTGCAGAAAGGACAACTCACTGTTGTCACTCCGGATGCTCGACACTTGAAGCAAAAGCGTCGTCGAGGGTCAGGACAGTTCCTATGACGATGTCCTGTCTTATCGCAGTTCCAACATCGGAACTCGTTAGCTGGTGTTGCAAAAACTGGAGCTGGAATCTCAGTTTTTGACTTCTCTGAATCTGTAACAATACTGGATGCTAGGGGTTCAAGCAAATCTTTGGTAGCCCTAGTATCGTTTCCTTTAACTGGCCGTTTTGTTCTCTCTGAGAACCTCTGATGTTTATTGGCTTGACGGCCATGTCTCCTTAGCTGGAGCGCGTCGAGGTGTTCAGCGACGACCTCATCTTCTGAGTAGTCGTTCTCTTCATCTTCTACTCCATCATCTTGAGCTGCTCTCACTTGAACGATTCGATGACGACGTCGATCGCGATCGCGGGACTCTGGAGCTCTATCTCCTATAGAATCTCGTTGCTGTAGGTGTCTCGGTTGCGCTTGGTATGCAAACGAGGGACACATTGAGTTGCGAGGTAATGGTGGTGGTCGATAATTACTCGCCCGCTGTATTATACGCTCTTGGCGTATAGCACGACTCTCTAACTCGTCCATAGAATGACAGTCATGCACTGAAATGACTAACTGGAGCGACGGTAGCATGTTACGATGCGTGTATCTAATCCGTTCTACCTCTGGCCATGGCGGATCAGTACGTGAAAATAGGCCATTCATGCAGGCAATATACTGACTTATTGGCTCTTCGCGGGCCTGCGTGCGATTTGAGATTTCTTCACGTAACGACATTTGATAGTCTGGATCTGCAAATCTGGATCTCATAGCTTGCTTTACATCAGACCATCTTCTGAAGCTATGTGCGCGACCTCGATACCATATCAAAGCCGCACCACGTAGAGAGAAGGGGATGGCTTTAATTAAATCCTCATCTCTCACTGTAACCATACTTAAACCTTCATCGAATCTCATGATGAAGTTCTCGACGTCCTCGTCGAGTGCGCCACTAAACTGTACATGCCACTTATGCATCATGTTCAGCAGGGTGGTTGCTCGTATGGGTGCTGGAGCTCGTGGATCGTAATCCATGTCATTCTCACTCGGAAATTCATAATCTTCAGGCCTTGGCCGTACTGAATGTCTCCCGAATCGACCTCGTGGTGATTGGTGATAATCTGTAGCGTTTACATGCAACGTATGCTGCGTGTGTTCGGTTTGTTGACCAACGTCACGACTGTAGCGTTTATTCTTGGGTATCGTCCCGGTGAATCCTACTGGTGGATCGGTGTTATTTTCGTTGGTATCTCGTTTTTCTGTATCGTCACCACCGGCTGCATTTTCTGTGTCAAACAGCAGGTTCAACGGTGATTGAAAATGAAATCTCGAATCTTCATCATCTTCACTGGAGTTCGCCCGTTCACCAGGTCTTTTCTGTTTACCTGGATCACTAGACTTTCCTCGTCCGCCCGTCATTTTAGCAAGCGCTTTTACCGTGTATAATAAACTACCTATTCTGATTTAGACAGAGAAATGATAGTAGATAGAAAAATAAGGAAGGACGAAAATACTGTAGCGATGTCTTATGAGACAAAGAAATTTACACTGTAACTACGGGTTAAGGGTACCCGATACTCGAGAGGTAGTAGGCTTAGGCCACCTTTTTTTTTTTTTTTTTTTCCTCTCTCACTTTTATTACTGTAGCGTTACTGCATACTTGGTATTTACAACTTTTACCTTTTTTTTTTTTCTGTAGCTGGGTACCAAGAGTGTGAAGGGTAGAGAAAGTTGTAGACAGCAGATAGAAAAGTATTTTCATAATATTCAGCGAGAAATATTTTTAGGTATAATTATTTGGTCTCAAGACTTACCAAAGCTGATGAAATGTCTTTCTGTAATACTTGCTGTTTTACTATAGGCACTCTTTGATTTATTAAACTGAATCTACCGTACAATATTTTCTGTAGCGTTGACTTAATTGATTTTATTTATTAATTATTAAAAATAATTAATAAATTAGACTGTAACTATTTAACAGTGACTGTTAAATTATTTTGATTAAATGATTTAATAATTGTAAAACAATTAGTAAATCACACTGTAGCTTTTCAACAATTAAACCAATAATTATTAAAGAATAATTATTAACTTAAACTGTAACTGTATAGAATCGATATAATAAATGAAGAACGCAATTTATTATACTGAACAATTATTCGCAATTAATTAATATTACTATTAATCAATTAACAATTAATTTATTTAATTATTTATCTGTAGCTGATTTGAATATTTAATGACTGTATTAAATGTAGCTGACTGGAAAATGGACGCTATTAAGCACAAAGAACTTTGATAAAATTTTGAGAAACTGCAGACACGTCTGAAGCACACGAAAAATCACCAAGGAATGATGGACAATGGATGACTCTATCGGGTGGTGTCGATATGTTCGTTGTACCCCCAATTATTCTATTGGGTGTCTGTAATTGGTTATCAGTTTCTACCCGAGCGTCTTAGCCAATTAGGGACTCTCTAAGGCCCTAGTACCCACTACTAGTGTTACCCCACCTAAGGGTAAGTGTGGCTGGCTTGCGTTTCCCCGCCAACTTCCGAGATTTTCTGGAATTGCGAGCCTCTCGCTCTAACTGTAGCGGCACGTGTCGATGTCTTCGACTCTGCACCTCAACCCATAGGGGGTGAGAGGTTTACATGCCTCAACTTGTTGTTTACACTACAACACTGTAACTTATAGACGCAGTAACGTCTTAATCCTCTGTAACTCGAGAACTTAACAAAGACTCTTTGTAGTTCTTCGAACTGTAGACGAATATTTCCATCGGCATTCTTTAGCGGATTATTTGAGTGTATTACAATGAGAATTTTGTTTTTACACTCGATACTGAGAATTATGACAGAATCGTTCACTTATGTTTGTCTCTTCGAGACTTTACGATGTACGAAATATGATTCCTTTTATAATTTTATATCCCACGTATGTTATTTTTTCCTCGGCTAACTTAAATAATATTTTAAGCTAGAGATAGAATAAAATAAAATAAAATGAAACAAAATAAAATAATATTTTACGATCGGTATTTTTCTTCATATGGACACTAAGAATTAGACAAAGGATATAAGCTAAAAATAAACTGGAATTTATAGTTTTATTTGTACGATTAATAATAGCTAATATTCTGTAGCGGAAATTATTTTTCTTAATAATTCCTTAATTCAAAAATCAAATAATTCAAATACTTAAGTCACGAATTCTAATCGAAAATCTAAAACTAAAAACTGCAAATAAATCTACACAAAATTGGATGAATGATGCAAGGCTTTTAGGTGTTATGGGCCTTTTGTTTTATGGGGCCCCACGTATGGGCGCCAATTTTTATAACGACAAAATTGATCTTGATTCAAGCATACGTTAATATGCCAAGATTTCCTTTGCGCTACAAACTTCGTTCTCTATCTTTAGCCTCCAGTCTCAATACTATCAGGGCGCCAGGTAATTTTTATCACTGGAATCACCAAACCAGTAAATCTTAAGAATTAGATAAATTTTTGATCTGTGGAACTATCTCAAAACCACGCATAAATAAAACTGGATAATTTTTGATCTGTGGAATTATCACCAAAACCACGCAACTAAATAAAAAAACTAAAACTTAACAAAATTGCTCAGAACTTATAGGCAAAACAAAAACAGAGACTGGAAAACTAAAAACAGAGTTACGGTATGCCATGGTGTCGCTCAGTGTGTAGGTTTATGGAGAGAGGGAGTGGTCCGGGTTACATCATTCCAAATTCATGTAGATTATTGGTGAATTTGCAATTTTTATTAAACAACAAATAATCTAAAATCTCTATTTAATAATTAACAAAATACTGTAGCTTCGTACAAACAATTCAAAATAATGAATCTAATAACAATGAACTTAATCTTAACAAAAAGGTAAATTGACATCTAAATAAATTAATTAATTACTAAAGCTAATTAACAATCAACTAATATCCAATAACCTGGAACAATAATTTCTAAAACCAATATTCTAGAACATTCTCTTTTAACAAAGCTCATAAAACTAACGTACATGGATCTAATATTGACGTCAATTAGACGACAAGTGGTTTAATAATTAAACATATTTCGTATAATTATTTTGTAAAATAATATTAACAATAAATCGTGAACATGACTCTAAACTGTACCGATATTCTCATAATTCTCTCAGTTCTTAAATATTTTCTTTAATTAAAACAGTAGCATCGTATCTCAAGACTCTGACTCGAACTCAATTAATTATTGATAATTATAATAATTATTTCATACCTGATTACTGATGAATAAAATATCGAGTAACGTCTTACACTGTTTTAAATAATACTTCTGTAACAATACTCAATCTGTAGCTTTCCGCAATGCCATGAACTGTAACGCCATTTCTGGACACGTCTGCTCGCTTCGAGCGACCAGAGCTGAATGCTCACGTCCGTACTCTTCGAAGGTCTCCCTTCGACTCCCTTTTTCTCAATAACCAAAATCCGAAACCTCAAACTAAATCTTATCAATATCAATAACTGACCTCTATATTCAAAATCCATAAATCAATTCCCAAACTCTACTATATCGATAACTGGAGGCTTATACCTCACCAAGCGTACTCACTAAACCTAACTTTGAGTATGGATATCCTTGGTAGTTGCTCTCCTGGAACAGACTTCAGCTGGGATCGTAAACTTAAAACTAAGTGACCTATGACTTCCTCAGCGGTACAAGTGGTCATGGCTTGTCCTCTGAGGCCTGTCAGACAAAAACAATTAAAAATGACCAAACGGCTTCCACAACAGCAACGGTCACAATATTACTGTTGAGGCCTGCCAAACCAAAACTCAAAAACTGATCCCAATCTGCATCCATCAGATTCCTTACATACTGGAGCGCTAGCGTTTCAGCTAGACCTCTGCAATCTACCAAGAAGTCTCATAGGGATAGAACTAGGTTCTATCATCAGATGATACCGGGTGACTAACTCAAGTCCCGCTCCACGGTAACACTGACTTCTCCACATACTCAAAATTCCAAACTGTACACCAAACTCAACTTTATCTCAAACATTAATCTCAAACAATATTCCCTATTAAATTCCCATAATTCTGATTCTAAATCTTTACTATAATTTTCCTTAACAAAACCCATAACTGTAGCTAAACGTTACTCCATATTTAATTCTTAACTATAACTTAAATCAAAAATCTGTATCAAAATCGTTAATACCTGTACGCTAAATTCTAAGTCTTGAGTTACCATGCTCGTAAATACAGTAAAAATCAGTTGGTGCTTGTGACGTTCACTTTGATTTGACCCCCATACGAAAAATAACGTCACAATATATATATATATATATATATATATATATATATATATATATGATTACCAAATATTTTCACTAGCGTCAAGAAATAAGGTTTAATAATAATTAATCCATGTATCATCCAATAAATAAATACTCAATACAAACAAATTATTTTCCCCCGCGGCGACCAACAACTTCCGGGGGAGGTTACCAAATGAAAAATGTTATCCAGCAAAAAGAAATACAAAGTACTTACTCAAATTTTCTCCAATGACTCAAAAAAAAAACAATATGATAGATATAAGTTAATACCAATCAAGTTCACCCAGTGAATTAATTTAATAAAAATTATTTTTAACTTTCTCAATAACTAAATATTCACTACACAATAGTATGGATCAGTTTTCGCGTCTATACACAGTGCTAGTCCGTATCTTTCTAAATTAATTATCCAAACCTCCACCTGTTGGTCGTCGCACACGTCGCACCACCGTCGCCCTTAATTATTATTATAATAACTTTTGACATCCCTGGGCCTCATTTAAATTAAACATATAAATTACAAACATAAATCCTCAACTACTGGATGATACATGAGAAATCATTTAATTATATGAACCATTTCGTCATATAATCTGTGTTTTTAATAGTAAACAATAAATTAAATAAACATTCTTTCCAAATAATAAACATCAATTAACGTCATCAGTTGGATGACAAGTTTAAACAAAGTAATATGTTGACAATTGTTGGGGCATAATATAACGCTGGATTATGCATCCCAACTAATTCAAAATTATAAATAAATACTTAAAATAAACAAAAGTCAAGCGTTTGTGTTTTAAATCATAAATTATAAAAATAAAATTAAATCACACATGTGCTCTCTCATACCCTTCGCGCATGCGCGAGCACCGTGCACGGACCGCTGTCTCCATCGGCGAAATGGCGGAATGCCCGCGCAACGGTTCAAATTCAAATATATAATTAAAATACTCAACTTATAACTAAATAAAATTAAATAATTTGAATCGTTACGTGACAGAATTTTAAAAAAAAGAAGTTCTGTAGCGTTGCTACAATAATTATGATCGATCGATTTCGGCAATTTTCGCCAAACATTTTTCCATATTCCGCCTCTACCTCATTCCTAGAGACATATTGCAAGATACACCACTAAACTACGTATACGCATTCAAGCAATATTCATTTTGTATACTTTATTTTACTATGTTAATTACGTTGGTTAAATAAAACATTTATTTAACATTATTAGTTGGTTTAAATAATTTAATTTAATATAATTCAATTTTAACCTTAACCTCTAAATATATATATATATATATATATATATATATATATATATATATATATATATTGGGGTGTTTCAAAAATAAAATTTTTTTTTTATCGTCTTAAAAGTTAGTCTCAGGTACAAAAAAATCCTCCCAAAAGAGGAGCTTGGAATCTCAATTCTACTGAGAGCTCAACGAATATCGAAATTTTTTTTTTTTTTTTTTAAGACCTTTTATACATTAACCATTTTATATATTACGCCGACTTATTGACGCCAGCAGTCGTACCGGACAAACATACCTACCTGAATCTTGTCAACGCTTTACAATTAAGTTGAATTGTACTAATGGGCAACGTGTATTATAGATTTCTCTTTTCTTGAAATTTCGTCATTTTTACTCAACGTATCGTAACGAATGTGAAACTGATGTTTTAAAATATTTGAATAACTAGAAAACAAATGCCTTCTTCTCTTGTTTATATAGATGCGCTTCTCTTGTTTATATAGATCAATAAACTATATCTCTCTTTGCCTTTCTGTTACTGCTGTTAATTGTGGTGTTATTATTTCTAATATAAGTGTGTTATCATTGTAGTGTATAAGTAATATTAATTTATAAGTTGAAATACTACAGTATTTTTAAAATTTATGTATCTGTTCTCATTGAAGAATTTAAGCATAAGCGCGGTAGTCTTTTCTTTGATTTTTCATGTTAAAACTATCGACCACCTAACTCATGCGCACCTGCATATGATTCTTAGAAATTAGAGAAAGCTAATGGAAACCTCGAAATTTATGGCTTCCTGCACGCGCATGCTCGGCGATAGAGTGGCGCCAGGTCATCAGCCTACTTAATAGTCAAAATCTATTTCCCAGGGATCACACGTGTGGGCCTAGAACCTTCGGGTGAGTTCGAGTCTTCTCATATGGGAAAGAAGTTACCACCACTTTTCATATGTGAAGATCATATAAAAAGACCATGGACTTTAGCTCATCAATTCTTTTGGGTATCAAACTCTGAACCATACCGAATTCCGGACGCTTGACGGTGTTCGTGGCTAGAGGATTGATATCCCGATTGAGCATTCGGTCACGTGAGCCCAGATCATTGAATCGATCCTTGATCGTCGTAAGCAATCGTATAATAGGCATATTATTTCCTACTAGCTTCAGAAGCATAATCAACGCGATATTAGCGTATAGCATCCGATCACGTGAGCCCAGATCGTATCATTGGTCCTAGATCGTTGTAAGTCGTGAACTAATATCAACTGTTCAGCACCGGTACAGCATTGATTATCTTCATCTTATTTTAATCCATTTAATTTATTTTTATTTTTATATTAAATTATACCACGAGAAACGTGAAGAATCAAAGAATATTTTACCGCGATAAACGCGAAGATTTTGAATTATATTTTACCACAAAAAGGCGAAGGATTTGAATAATATTTTGAAATTATTTTTACCGTGAAAATACGCGAAGATTTTATAACCACATTATATTTTATTTTACCGCGAAAATACGTTAGAATTATTTTACCGCGAGAAGCGCGAAGACTTCATTTTATTTTTAATCAACGAAGATTTTGGAACAAATAAATATTTAAATTGATGCAACAAAGCTTACTAAATAAATAAATAAATTGATAAATTAGACTCATATTTACTAACCGCGAGAACGCGTTGTGGATTAAGTGTTCTGTGTTACTGCTGACAGTCCTGACACCTCACCTAAACCTGTTTAAGGTAAGTTTTAAACATTGTGAACATTATCTGGTATTTTTACTTGGAAATATTTGTAACCCATATGCATGAAACATTTAATTTTATATTTACTATTCTAAATATTGCCATTTGTAACCCTTTTGTAATTTGGAAATATTTAGTCCTCAATAAATAAATACTCGTTACCATAAAACATTTGAAAAGAGTTGATTATCAGACAATTTTACTTTAACAATGACATACTAGCTTCACAAGGCTTTTCGGTAGCCCACCTTCCTTTATCCCTTATTTTTCTACCTGTCTAGCCGCTCAGACCAATAGTTCACAGTGGGGGGTACACAATCTTACACTTACCACTCGACGTTTGGTTGTGATATTAGATCAGTCACATCATAAATTGGAAATCGCTTTGGTTTTCATCAATATTGTCTTCAACAATATTGTGTAGGTGCGATTTAAATATAAAAAAGAATAAACTAAGCATTTGATCACGTGAGCCCAGGTCATAGGATCGGTCCTTGATCAATGTAAGTACCCTTTTAATCACTACATTTTATACGAATGTCATACTTACGCCCATCACGATCTCCAATCGTGACAATAGAAAAAATAAACCAATATTTTTTTACATGCAATTCAAACAAGAAAATTAATATTCATTGAGTTTTTAGCAGGATTGAGCTTTCGAGCTGCTCTTTCGGGAGGATTTTTTAAATACCGAGGAGTAACTTTTGAGACCATAAGACTTGAAAAAACAAAAAAAACAAAAAAAACAAACAAGAACATTAATATTCATTGAGCTTTTAGCAGGATTGAGCTTTCGAGCTGCTCTTTCGGGAGGATTTTTTAAATACCGAGGACTAACTTTTAAGACCATAAGACTGAAAAAAACAAAAAAAAAGTGGTTATTTTGTAACACCCTAATATATATGTATGTATATATATATATATATATATATATATATATACATATATATATATATATATATATATATATATATATATATATATATATATATATATATATATATATTAGGGTGATTCGTTTTGAACGAACATTTTTTTTCTCTCCCACAGCAAAATATCATTGTACACATAAAAAAAAAATTCCCTGAAAGTTTCAGCCCTTAATTTTACGTCTTAGTACTTTTATTTTGATTTTGAACTTTTCCCATTTAAAATACATAGGAATATTAGGGTTTTTTTTTAATTCCCTATAACTTGGCGGCATTTCATGGCACTATAATGCCCATAGGGGTGATTTGTAGATAATTAGCTGCACTTTAAATGTGCTCACGACAATTTTATTATAACTCGTATATTTCAGTTTTTATGCGAGATAGAAGTCATATTTTAAAAAAAATACTATATTTTTTGCACGTAAAGGCTAAACGGTTAGAGTTACGAAAAAAAAGTAAACAAAAATTTTGTAGGAAATTAAATTCTCTACAAAAAAGGTCCCGTTCATCAAATCCATAAAATCCATAGGTTAAAAGATATAAAACAATTAAGAATTTATTTTATTAAATGTTGAGAGAATAATAAATATTATGTGGTTTAAACTAAAAAATTATGCATTTTTTATTATTTTCTCATGTTTATATACAGCAAGATAATAATTTGCATGATTGTTTTGTTGTACACTTTCCTCCTTTATTTTTGGCAATGAAAAATCTGTTCTATATAATAGCTAGTGCAGAGATTGGCAAGTCAACTCCTTTTTCGTCTAAGAAGATATAAAATTCTAAATCGAAATCTTGCAAAAAGGAGGCACTGTAAGCGCACCGCTGTTTGACCTTGAACTTTTTTATAATTATTCACAATAGCGGCGCTTTTGATTCATCGCTATGCACTTGAGCTTTCAATAAATTAAATGTCTTCTTGAAGGTCCTTACTATATTGACTATATCTTCAATTATATTATGCAGTTTTTGAGGTTACTTTTTGCTGTTAATTGCTGTGCGTGGAAATAAAAAGTTTTCTCTAGATAAAAAATTAAAAAAATCAACAACATTATTTGTTTACGTAATATATTAAAATAATTCATTCATACAGTTAAAAAAAATACTCAAATTATGACGGAAAAAATTAGTATTAATAAAGTATACAATTATTTAATTGGATTCGAGTCGACTAAACTAAATGAAAATAAATTACCGACTTATCGTGATATCATAAATGTTTTTATCTACAAGCATAGTTATTTGAATTTTACAATTCGACAAAGCTCAACTGAAGTAATTAATGATGTTCACGGTATATGGAACAAATTTTGTATTTCAATCGGTCGTATACAACATCACATAAAAAAATTTGAAAAATTTTATGACTTATATAAAAAATTAAAAATTAATCGCAACAAAAAAAAAATCACCGACTCAACTAAAAATAATCAAAAGTTTCAATGAAAAATTGGATCAATCATTCGATATTGCTAAACGCAATGAAACTGAAATTTTGCCAGATCATTTGCGTAAATATCTAACAGAATGTCGTGAAAACAATAGGAGTTATAAATCTGCATCAATTGAAAATAAGTTACCGGAAGATTCATCCATAGAGTTGAGTCAAAAATTATCACAGACTTCGATATCAGATATTGCCAGTAGTCAATCGTCAAAATGTAGTGATTTTAAGCGTGCTCATTCTGATTATGAGGACGAGAGTCCTCCAGCTAAGATAAAAAAAATAAACATCATGACACCGGACCTTGTTTCCACACTAGATCGTACACAAACCAGCAATAGGCAAGCAATGTATATAATCGCTTCGGTACTCGGCAGTCTTGGATTAGATATCGATGATTTTAATCTAAGCTATTCAACCATTTTGAAAGCTCGTAATAAATTCAGAATAGATATTGTAGAGGCAATAAAAAATGATCATAATATCGCTAAGTGTCTTGTCGTCCATTGGGATGGAAAATCACTTCCCACTGTTTTAAACAAAACAAAAGTGGAACGACTTCCGATTGTAGTCTCCGGAGTTGGTACTGAACAACTACTTGGCGTTCCAAAACTTTACAATGCAACAGGATTTAATCAATTTGAAGTTATTTTTGAGGTGTTGAACGAGTGGAATATTGTTGATAGAGTAAAAGCAATGTGTTTCGACACTCCCAGCGTTAACACTGGTAAATTATTTAATTATATGAACAGGAAAAAAGAAGCCTCGAAAATTGATCAGTTGGCAACATATTTTCTACTTTGAATTCATATTTATATACTAATAATTTTGAAACAAGGCCATTATTTAATAAAAGATAGAATTTCCTTTTTATCAAAATTTGAAACATATAAAAAAACAAACTTCATGATTTGCTACAGTAAATTTAATAAATATTACTTATTTGATTGATGTATGTCATAAATTAATTAGATTTCACACTTTAATCATTAATTGATATCTAAAATCAAAGATTTTTATTTACTTTTTAAGATAATTCATAGTAGTTATTTTAAATTCACAAAAATGAATAAAATCATTTGCATAGAATATATGAAAATACTAATTAGTGATGATAAATTCCGCTTCTAACTATTTCGTATTTATCTTCGAGATTTATTAATTATTGACAAAAAATATCATTTTTTGCTTTTTTCTATAAATTGTTTATATTCTTTTTTTTTCGGTATACAATTACTTGTTTGTAAATTTGTAAATTAATGTTGTTTCGTAAAAATATGATGCCACTTCAAAACATTTTCTTTAATTTGTATATTAATCTTAATGTAGGTCTTATAACGTAAACCGTTTTTATTTTCACGACGGAGACGTGAAACAAACCCGGAGTCGTATGTGGTCACCCAAATAAATTAAAGGTGTGCCTGGATCAGCTCCTTAGGCTGGATTAGTGTACGAAGGCGCCAGCCCGTTTTTACAAAACGGACAAAACCAATAACAATCAGGGGAGAGATCACGGGACAAAATCTTTAACGATAATGCATGCACCAAGCGGAATGACAACCAAACAAATATATAATGAATAAAAAAAATAATAAGAAATAATTACTACTAAATATATCCAGGAAACAAACAAATAAATATTGGCTATCACTGGGTTCCTTTTACGAAATTATTCAATTCAAAATATATTTAAATAAACTCAACAAATGGTTACAATAATAATCAATTCAATTCAAATAATATTATTAAATTATCCCCTGGAGAAACCAAATTACAAATTACAAATTTTTACCCAACATAATTAATATAGATTGTAACAAATAAAATAATACTAATCTTTTTCTTTATTTTATATTATTTACTCTGGGGAGAGAAAGACGCGGGTACTCAATACATATTTAGCAACACTGGGTTGACAAGGAGCTACGTACGCTATCCTTGTCTAATCTCCTAAGGAATTTACTCGACGCGTCTTAGTACATATGCACCCAAATGCCGTGACGGACGCCGAATACATTCAACTTATTATAACAATAACTCAGGTTCAATTATTTATGAAACAAATACCGCGATCAACTCTACTGAAGGACCAGCGATAGCCGATGCAACAAATGATGATACAATTGACTTACCGGCGTTGATAATAATTTACTTCTGGAACTATTTAACCATAAACAATACTCAAACTATACTTTTGACTTAATATAATAAGATACTAATTATTCAAATTAAACAAACTTTAACTTTGTAATTATTTCATTAAGGCTACTGGACCAGAACAATTTACTCAAAAATAATCACGGACAACAACACGTCCTATCTTTACAAAATCCCGGTCCTCTCTGATTATTTTTCGTTGATTTTTCCGGGGGAGGGGTATCACTCCCGTGTTATCCCTCTCATGACCTCGGACCCGAAATTTTTAATTAAAATAAAATATTCAAAATCATTAAACGACCTGAGTTATGTTATAATAATAAATTAAACAATATTTCCTATTTATCAACATAAACATAATAATTATTAACCCTTTAAACGATAACATAATAATTATTTCAGTGCACCACGTGGCTGAAGAAAAATATTGATTTTTATCCCCACTATATCGACTTACTCTCCCATCGGTCGATATTTTTATGTATGCTCTACACACACGCGTGCTACTGACTGAAATGAAAATATCGATTAAGTACATAAATTCAAAACAATTATCAAAACATATATGTAAACATAATAAACAATAATATCAATAAATCCATAATTAAATCATACTAAAATAATCTATCAAAATAATATAAATATTTAAATAATAATAAATTATAATAAATAAATGTGCTTGATTTGAGCTAGGAGGTGTTGTCAAATTCACGGCGAGATGGAAAAGCGCGCACAGCGATTCACGTTTGAATCGCTACGTGACAGTCTTCAGAACGGAACATGCACTTTATTAGCCCAAAAATTACAAAGAGATTTATTGTATCTTGCATGTCGTCACCACATTTTTGAAATAATTTTACGCAATGTAGAAGTTGCTTGGTCAATGACAACAGGCCCAAATGTGCCTATTTTTAAGAGATTCCAAGATTTTTGGGAAAATATTGATCCATCTCAATATGATATTGGAATTGATGACTTAGCAATAAAAAACATTCTTAGTGAAACAAAAGAAGATAAACTTCGTTTTATAGAAACTTAACTTAAGGTATTAATTATAAAAATTAAAATATTAGTTAGATAATGCAACATATAGAATACTAGTTTAAATAAAAATTATTTGATTTATTTTAAATGATTTCCGATCATCATGACCTATGATTATTATCCTCAACATAAAAATCCAGGACAAAAATATCCCGAACGAAAAAATCTGAGATCAATATAGATATTTTCAGGATTTATCCTGGTTGATCAGGGTCTCGGATATTGTGGCCGGTTACCATTTGAAATATTTTAATAATAGTCAGTTTATAGTTATTAATAATTAATTTCATCAGTTTATGGTAATTAAATGATAAATACTATAAAAGAATTAATATCAATTGGTATTTCATATTATTTACAATTTTTTCCATTAGGATCATTTACCAAGAGATGATTATCCTGAGTTTTTGATGCTTATTTATATTTTTTTGGGAGGTGTTCCCGAAAATGGCGTAAAATTTAGAGCTCCTGGCGCAATGCACCACGCGAGGTGGTTATCCAAAGCATTGTATTGTTTGAAAATTTATTTGTTTAGAAAACAATTTTCAATAAAAAAATCAGATGTTGACGCTCTCCGAGATATATGTGTTTTTTGGTTTTATTTTACCTTGAAAGCTGGTTTACTGCTATGGATGCGACAAAAGCTCCAAATGGTGATTTGAAATTATTTCAGAATTTATTGATTTACAAGAACACGCATTCGAAAATTGCTGAAGATGCTCTAGCAAAATTATCCCGTCATCTTTGGTATCTGAACGAACAACTTGCTTGTTTAGCACTGTTTGATCCAGCCGTATCACATGAACAAAAAGTAAAAATGGTAAATTCGATTAAAAATAAAGAAACACATGCTATTAAGGAAAAATGTCTCATTCTAAACAAAAATAAATTTGAGATTGGCTACGAAAGAGATAAGTGATTTAGTTAGTCAGAAATCTCTTTTCATTTTTAAACAGTTTGAGTTGTCCATTGGTTTTCTTGAAATCGATCCTGACTTATGGGAATCTAATGACGATTATAAAAAATGCCTAGAAACATTTAAGCAGATAAAAGTTGTGAATGATACAGCGGAACGAGGGGTGGCATTGATCGAAAAATACAATCAATGTCTCACACAAGACGAAGAACAAAGGCAACTAATTTTACAAGTACTCCAAGACCACCGCAATAAATATCCATCATGTAGAAAAGAAAATGATATGTCACAGAGCTCTTAACTAATTAATGTATGAGCATATTTTATTCTACAGTCAGAAATATACGGTAAACAAATGAGAAAATAATAAAAAATGCATAATTTTTTAGTTTAAGCCACATAATATTTATTATTCTCTCAACATTTAATAAAATAAATTCTTAATTGTTTTATATCTTTTAACCTATGGATTTTATGGATTTGATGAACGGGACCTTTTTTGTAGAGAATTTAATTTCCTACAAAATTTTTGTTTACTTTTTTTTCGTAACTCTAACCGTTTAGCCTTTACGTGCAAAGAATATAGTATTTTTTTTAAAATATGACTTCTATCTCGCATAAAAACTGAAACATACGAGTTATAATAAAATTGTCGTGAGCACATTTAAAGTGCAGCTAATTATCTACAAATCACCCCTATGGGCATTATAGTGCCATAAAATGCCGCCAAGTTATAGGGAATTGAAAAAAACCCTAATTTTCCTATGTATTTTAAATGGGAAAAGTTCAAAATCAAAATAAAAGTACTAAGACGTAAAATTAAGGGCTGAAACTTTCAGGGAATTTTTTTTTTATGTGTACAATGATATTTTGCTGTGGGAGAGAAAAAAAATTTTCGTTCAAAACGAATCACCCTAATATATATATATATATATATATATTTTTTACGGTGTACTCATGTACCAATTTAATATAGTGGAAACCTAAAACATGCAAACCTTCTCAATAAGACAATTTATAGATAAATTGAGAAAAATATAGATAGCCCGAACTGGGAATCGAACCCAGACCATGTCGGTATCGCGCCGAGTGCTCTACCAGTTGAGCTATCCGGCACTATACTATATTCCGTTCAATTTCATCTATAACTTATTGAGCCACACCGTCCATCGTACGGTATTAACACCAATTTAATATAGTGGAAACCTAAAACATGCAAACCTTCTCAATAAGACAATTTATAGATAAATTGAGAAAAATATAGATAGCCCGAACTGGGAATCGAACCCAGACCATGTCGGTATCGCGCCGAGTGCTCTATCAGTTGAGCTATCCGGCACTATACTATATTCCGTTCAATTTCATCTATAACTTATTGAGCCACACCGTCCACCGTACGGTAAGACTTTAGCGACTTGACTTATAAGACTTTTTTTGAAAGGAATAAAATTTCCTATAAAATTCCCATCTACATTTTCGGTGTGCATTCATTGGTTTACGTGTTGCAAGCCAGTAAAGGTCAATTTGATACGAAAAATGACTTCCACAGCGGAAATCAGTGAAATAGCTGGAATGACAGCTAATTTACTACGGACACTTTTGAAGAACACCAAATGCCCTACAATTTGCGACCAAAACCGTGTTAATATCATAAAACGCAGCTGAGTATTAGAAAGCTAAAAAAAATGTAATTTAATTTACGTGTATTTTAAATGGGAAATCTTGGAAATCAAATGAAAAGTAGTTAGGGTTGGAATTAAGAGCTCAAACTTGGCAGGAATTTTCATTTTAGCATAAAAAACAATATTTTGTTTGATGAGCAACAAAAAAAATACTTTCGCCGGAAACGAAGCACCCTAATATATATATATATATATATATATATATATATATGAATGATATTATTCAAGTGATAACGAGAAAACTTGAACTTCAGGTTTTGGTTTTTAATGATTCTCAATCTTTTGATAAGGGAAAAATTTTACGTAAGCTAATTATCTAACATAATTAAGTTTAAATGATAAAAATAATTAAAAAAAAATAATTGTAGAAATTAACACAAAATTTCTTCTTTTTTTTTTTTTTTGCTCCTACCACGTTATTTCTTGATGTTCTTATAAGTTGAAGAATAAAATCCAAAGATAAAGCGGAATGGCCAATCAAACGCCAGTTGGTCCTGGATTGACATCTTTTTATACCGCTGAAAGTAATAATTATTTACTACAATATACATTTAATTTTTTTTCTTGGTACTTTATAATCATCCAAAAGTTTCAAAAAACGTCGAAAGCACTTTCTAATGGACTTTCGCTTCTTCTTAAATAGTGAGTGAGATGCAATTTATCTGTAAAAAAGAAATTAAGAATTAGGGAATATATTTATTATGATTCTATTTCAGTATTGTTAATTATATAAACTCTAAGACTCTAATTAACTCACGAACAATGCTTATTCAATTTGAGGCATGCTTCTACTCGAATACATGTAGAGCAAGCTTTTGGTTTATTAAGCGGAAAGTTTCGTCGTTTAAAGAAATTTGATAATCTTAGATTAAATTTCATTACACGGAATATTATGGCAGCATGCATACTACATAATAAAAGTATATTAAATCATCGTGAAAATGATTCCTAAGATAAAAATGAAAATGAATCCGAAAATCGTAGTAATAATGAAAGAAAAAATATCAACAATGAAAATGTGCCATTAAACATTGAAGACAGAAGACGATATATTTCCCATCAAATGTTTGGTCATAATATTCCTGATTAAATATTGAATCATATGATTCGTCGAGAAAGGGAACTTTATCTCTGAAAAATATGATATCCTATTCGACAAGCAATTATATTTCACCGAGGATACAAAACCACAATTAACCAAGGAAAGTTATAAAATAATTGCTGGCGAATACTCGAATCTGAAATTGGAGAGTTCGGTAAAATCTAATTTAATAGACAACAGTTGTTATATGCGAGATATTGATTCGTTTGTTTGTTGACCAGATAATCATTATAAATTATAAACGTTCCAGTCGTGGCTGCATTAATTTATCTAAAAACAGCTTACGCAAGTTCTTCCCTTATCAAAAGATAGAGAATTCATAAAAACCAGAACCTGGAGATAAAGTGGGAATAATTAAATGCTATAGAATAAAATTACTAAAAATAATGAAGTTAAGGTTACAGATAATCAATTTTTATTTATTTATAACCAATACTTTTTCAATTTGTGTTTTCTCCTTATCACTTAAATATTATCATTGAAATATATATCAATTTTATTGGTAACATTTAGTTATTAAGTTGATGCCAATGTCATAGCAAAATAGAAAGCTTGTAAAATAAATATTAAACTCAAATTTATTTAAATTCTCGTAACTCAATTTTTAAAACATTTTTGGGCTATATTTTATTAAACTCTCGCTACACTAGTGAATTTATATGGAATCAGGATCAGTATACTTTTTATAAGATGATTAACAAGTACAAACTCGTGATCTCAGTACCGATAGGAAGACGGACAGCAGTCATTCTTAAGGCATCGTTTAAGAAAAACTCTGGTTACATATGGTGAATCAAACTGCAATCAATAAGTAAGTTAGTTCTAAAAAAAATATCCGAGACATCTAACCATATAGTTTATTCAAATTATACTACCTTAAAAATAAACATATATGTGCGAGCATAGGTTTGACATGGATATGATTTAGTACTTGATCACATCTTCCGGACAGCACTATCATTAACAAGTTGACGACCAATAACAATCATTATGATAAACATTTCTTTAATTGAAGATATTCTTGAATTCATTGGCACTTTTTCTTTTGTACTTGTAACGTTTCTATTTCTAATTTAGGCTTAAATATTTTACACTCTCTTCTTTCATCATTTTTATCTTCAGTAGGATTTTTTTTGGAACCGGAACCAATCACTTCCCGAATTTTTGAAAATTTTGAATTTTTTTAGCGGGAAGTTAAAAATCTGAGCGTCAGTTGGCCCTACGGGCCAGCTCCTAAGCTTCCTCTTTGAGCTCTTCGAGCTGGAAAAGGCTATTACATGCGATTGTTTTTTTACGAGCGTTTTAAGCTCCAGCAAGTTGTGTTTTATGCTTATGTTTGAAAATTGAGAAAATGAAAATCATTAGTGAAGAAACGGTTTTAAATTTTTATTCCTGATTTTGTTCAATGAAATGAATTTATTGAGGCAGAAATCAAAGACAGGGTTCAAATTTAAGATTTAAATGTGTTTTGACTCAGGTCAGAGCAATAATATATAAAATATCCGTGAAAAATATGAAAAACTGTGTTTTTTCATTTTTCGTTGATAATATGATTTAAACTAAAGAACAAGTTAGATAAAATTATATGATGATCGATAGAGATCATAAAGAAGAAAAGTTGGTATGATTTTAGACACATTTTAGTTCATTAAATTATGATTTATCCAGAAAAAATAACAGAAAATGTTCTTTTTTTAACGTTTCAACGCCGTTGTATTTTAAACTAATTAACCAATTTTGACGTTGCCTTTACCATTAAAATCAGTTCATTAGCTAAAAAGTTACAAAGAGATCACACACACACACACACACACACACACACACACACATAGACTGACATTCGGATATCATTCTGAAAATAGCCAGAATAGCTTCCTAAGACCTCAAAACGTCAACATCTGATGAAAACTTGATTATCGAAAATCGGAGTGAAAACAATAACTTCCCAAATTTTTTGAAAATCAGCGATTTTCTTAGCGGGAAGTCTAATATGGTATTTCTTATATCAGGTCGATCCCAGTCAGAAGGAAGAGTGGTGTAAATTACTATTCGACGAGATATGGATGGCAATTTGCGAATTTCACTGACTCTGATGAGGATGACCAATTTTTAGCAGATTTCATAGAAATTTATCTTTAGCATTTGTCCTCATGGTGGAATTTTCAAAGAATTTTTCCATAATCTATCATAATTCATCAACTAGGTTCCAACAATACCATTAGTTCAAAAGTTTATGTATATATATATATATATATATATATATATATATATATATATATATATATATATGTAATATAACGCGCCATGTTGCGATGATAGCGGCCACAATTTTCAACAGATCTTAATGAAACTTGGCATACTTATTCTGTGAACGATTAACTTAGTTAATTTCGAAGATGAACAAAATCGGTCCACTAGTTTAGAAATGGTGGACAGTTGAAATTTATAACGTTCTCCTCTATTTCGCGCGTCCCACGGCGGAGTGTAGTTGGCGCTCAATAGCCGTTATGGCTCTCCGTTGGTCGGAAACTGAAAATAAAATAAACCCAGAACCAAATGTCCCACCTGGAGATATCCTGAATCTCCCTGGATTGGCTGCTCTGCTCAGGCTGGGTTAGAAAACCTAGTTGGGCGCCAGTTCGTGTGCCCCACGAACAAAATTAACTCAAAAATAAAACAACGGAGAAATGAAAATGAAAATAAAATAAATAACAGGATAGCGATCTCAGATTTTAGGAATTAGGATAGCAAGGAAGATAGCAGTAATTAAAATAATAAAATTAACTAAATACCGGGTTGATGACCATTTGCTTTAATTATCCATTAATTAATTAAAATAATCAGTCAATATATAACGCATACCCACATAAATAATGTTCAATAAAATAATAGTAACTCACTTACAAAAGAAAATAATAGTAATAGTATGCGCATATAAACTTAATTCAAATAATAATACTATTGCATAAACAATAAATGTATTGTAAAACATATAGCTATTAATAATTAATAGTCTCACTCACATGTGAACATAAACAAATGTAAATTAGGAAACAATAGATAAATAATCTTAGATAAGAATTTGAAGTATTTTCCAATACAACCTTCCAGTATATTCCAATGGTGAATTTACGGTATTTCAAAATAATTTTGTTTGAACGCAAATAATAAAATAATTATTTGATGAATCAACTCAAGAATAAATATAATGATGATTCAAATTAACAATAATTAATAACTCAAATTAATAATAATTAATACGCAAATTAATAATACTTCCTAACCAATATTCAAATAAATAATAATTAATAATTCAATTTAGGAATAATCAATACGCTAAATAATAATAATTCGTAAGCAATATTCCGTTGAATAATAATTAATAAATCAAATCAATAATAATTCATAAATAATACTCAATTATTAAATAATTTCACTGACTGTACTCGTATTTACTGAGTATAACATTCACGCATTCCATCATGTGCTTATGACCAGTTACTAATACTCAGAATTTACGATCTCTCTCTCACGCTTAGGCTATATACAAATGATCACCAACTCGGGAACCAAAATTACACGCCAATGTATTAGCCAAAAAGTACTTACAGTTACGTATTATTCAACTCCCTTGGTTGCACGCTAATACGGTAAATGTATTTTCCTTTATGTGAGTTATCAAAATGCTAAACTAATGCCAATGGGTTTATATTATCTACACAAAATACCAAGTGGCGACAAATTTATAATTAGTTTAATGTAACAGAGCACACACGCTACTCTTACAGAGACTATCCCACGTCTGACCATGGCAGCACGTGAATCTCACGCCGGCACCTAGGCCGACGCCATTTGTCGTATATCTCACTTTGACCAATGGAGATATACAACTGCCGCATGTTATTTCTTTTTACAGTACCACCAACGTACTACATAACTGTGGCCGTGTAATTTATCAAGTTCCCGACGCTAAATGACCAATTGTATTTTCCATAATTAATTCTTAATATTATCTACCGATAAATCAACCAATGATTTATTCATAAAACTAGTAGATTTATTTATAATAAATAAACCTACGGATGCCAACTGTTGCGTCGACGCGCATGCGCCAACCAATTCCAAATAATCATAAGCACGTAAATGGAATGCGCAACTATTTTCCCCAGCGCTACAAAATCCAAATATATACTCTAATTAGTCAGTGAAATCTCCTGCTTCCAATACAATTTATACCTAAGAAAACAATAACGTATTATTAACACAATAATTAAATAAAATCTTACATGTAAACAAACAACAATTATAATACAGTGTCGGATGAGACGTGTGAGCAGCGTGTGCTGCCCTCTGTTGCCCACCAACCTGATGCGAGACTGCCACGATATTAAAATATCGTGACAAATTTAAAAAAAAAAATAAAAAATCCTACTTTTTTGTTTTTTTTTTGTAAAGAACATTTTAACGGGTAAATCTATCCTTATTATGTAAAAAGAACATGATAGCCGATAGAAAAAGCTATATTTTCCACTTTTTATTTATCGTTTTACGATGATTGTTCGACTTTCGATAAGGGTTCAAAGTCACATAATTGACTCATGTGTTATTGTGATAATGCTATTATTTATATCTTTGAAAATTTTTGATGGATGATTATTAAATCCTATGTATCTATTAAAAGTTGAACCATTATCATTAGAAATCTACTTCCATTTCGGATGCCGAATGGCTTTTTTATACTTGCACTTGTTGCTGAGTATGGTGAAAGCACTCCCTCACTCTAATGCTGCGGCTGAGAGGACGTTTTCTCTCATACCTAACACAAAAACTAAGAAAAAGAATCACCTTAATGCGAAAACATTGAGTTCGGTTTGAATGATTAGATCCTCTTTAAAATCAAGAAATTTTACTGCGGTGGAACTGCCCATTGATAACGAACATTTAGAATCGATATCAAAGATTTTATATTCGAATGTTCATCAGGAAGTTCACGAGAAGTTGAATCTTCGTGCGTATGACAGTGGCGATAAATGGAATTACTGACATCTACGTAATCTAATAAATTCGGTAGTTATTAAAGTAGCTTTCAGTTATCTAATAGTCGGCTAAACGTTCAGCCCACTGCGGATGTTATTTTTATTTAAAAATCAAAAGTACCTAGAGCTATTAATTCTGATTCGTATTAACTTATATTTTTAGTTTAAAATTTTTTATTTTACATAAAATAAAAGCTAGAGCGTTGGACTTTGGTTTATTTAAATTAATTTTTTCAATAAGAAAATTCTTTTACTTTAAATGAAACAGAACTTCAAGTTCTAGGCTCTGTTCATTATTAAATAATTTTTTTTCCTGTTCATTAATATAGCTTTAAAATTATTGTTATTATTCAATAAATTATAAAAAAAGCAAGAACTGGAGAATCTTTGTTTCGTTCATATAATAACAATTTTTCAAAAATAGAGTTTTTAACGGTGAGTTGTGTTATTAAGAACATTGGAAGCTTTGAATTGTGCTTGTTATCAATGAATATTTTGAACTGAAAAGAAAATTTTTTTATTTTCAATTCAGGAAAATTTTTTTGTCGTAAAAAAAAAATTAAGGTAGAGATGTAAAGTCTCCATTTTGCAAATTATTTACTTTAAAATTGTTTTTATTTTTAATTAAAAAAAAAAGCTAGAGTTCTGAACTCTGCATTCTTAACTATCATCATAATTGTTATTTTGTCAATTTTTTTTTTTATCTTTATGTAAGCTCTCTGGTACTCTAGTTTAACGACATGGGTTAATAGACTTGTGGTGAGCTCTGAGCCTACGATGCATTTCGTCCTGGTTTCGAATCTGGTATTCAGCAGATTTTTTTTTCTTTAATTTTGGAAACTGCCTTTACAAAAAAAAAGCAATATTTTTTTGTGTGAAGTTTATAATTATTATTAAATTTAAAAATTATCTCTGTTTAAATTACAAAAATAAAGTAGAGTATCTGATGGCTACATATGAATAAAGGCCATGGGATGATAAAAATACCCAATTGGCCCCAGAAAGGTATCGGGCTCATAATTTTAAGACGGTTGTTCGATGCTACAAGTTTCAGATCTTCATCTATTACCGTTTCCGAACAAATCGAAAGATACTGAAAATCAGTAAAAATTGTTATTCTTAGCCCCTTGTAAATTGATTGATCTAAATACCAGCTATATTTTGGAGCATGATGGTAGCTTCTAGAAAAAAAAAAATATGAGCAATATCTGTTCGTAAGAATCGTAAAAAAAAGCGGTCATTTTCTCAATTTAAATTTTTTATCATATTATGATAACGCTAAGAATATGAAACTATTTTTGTTGAATTCCTCATTTAATTTTTGATGAAATGATGAGCTTGAAAATTGTTTTAAAAAGGTTACGCCACATTGAAAAACATTAAAAACTAATTTTTTGCTCAAAAATCGATTTCATTTTATGATTTAACTCGTAAAATTATAAATATTGAATTTTTGCAATCACTGGACTCGTAAAAACAACAGAGTAAATTATTAACACTTATATAAAAATAATTGTTATTTATTTAATAACATCAATATTAATATTTAATTATAAACTACTAAAAAATGTATCAATTATATAAATTTTCGATAAAATCTTCTTATGAATTCTTGACTAGTCCTCGTCACTATCTCCATCGATCACAATGGTTATATTGTCTTTATTGAATAAAGTATCAAGTATTTCTGCTCGTCTGGGGATTTTACCCAGGTATAGTCCATGCACCAGGTTAAAAATGATTGCAGTTGCGTGTGAATAACAACCAATTGTCCTCAGTCCATTATCACATTCGCAGCTATATCTTAATAGTCCACTCCATCCATTTAAACATCTGTAGGCTTTTAACAATATGGCGAGATTGTACTTGAACCTTCAATATTTGGTTTTCATTTCTGACAAACTGATTAGTCAGATTATCTGATTTATCCATCGTCTCTGCTAAATATACTATTGCTTGTTTATATTGGTAGGAACCCAGAAATAAAAGCGTTAAGTCTTTTTCGGTTGTTTTTAAAAAATCTGTTAAATCACTAGACAAAAGTATCTGAAATGGAAGTTTTTTGCTCTGCCAACCATTTTTGCCTACTTCTTTAGCTTATGTATAATCAGTATTATTCCAAGATTTTATCATTTCGACAATTTCATCTGAATACTCTGCATCAGAAGTTAGACGTTTGTTGTACTGATTGTGAAGAAATGATGCAATTCTATAAAAACTACTGACTCTGGGTAACATTTTACTGTCGAATTCGTAGTTAGGTAGATAATATTTTGGTTTCAGCATTCCGTGCACTGCTTCGAATGCCCAACGAATTGTTGTGACACATCTTGACGCATTAGATTCAGCAGTTGTTAAATGATTTTTTTTTGCCTTTCATTGCCGGCATCAACACTTGATAACATTTTTTTTTCCAAGTTCTCCCAAACATCACGAAATCCTCGATCTACAACGAAAAAAACAGTAGGTTCCAGTAGAATGCAAACACCATCAGGAGTACCGATAATGTCTTTCATTACAGTAGCGTCATTCATGTTGGCATGATAGAGTCCTAACATATCCACTATGTATCTATTTGCCGTACAAATAGTAAATGGCTTACATAACGGTGATTTCTTCTGCCCAGAGTAAGACTTTCTTTGATATGCGTTACTCGAACTCTTTTGGTAACGAACATATGTTCCAGCAAACAAACTTTTTAAAAGTGGTGATGAATTATTTTGAATGAGATCATCTCAAGACGCAGATTGAAAACCAAAATATCGAGGTAAAACATCCTTCTCAAATGATTGCATCACTTGGTCACAATATTTTGAAACCAACTGTTCATTCTCCAATTGTAAAGTCGCTGATGTTAATCTGTTTAAGTTACCAGTACGTTGCTCAAATAAAAATACGATAAGAGCTTGAGTAACCGGACGAGAATCTGTATTTCTCATAGTTGTTAATAAATCTCGTGACTCGATTATGCTTTCGCGTCTTAATCCAGTGAGTATGTGAAGTTGTTCATCAGGTATTCGGAAAATCATCAATTTTATTAATCCGTGTAGTCACATTCAACAGTCAAGCTTCCCATCATTTTAGTTGACTCTAACGATTTTAAGAAACTCCAATTATAAAAATCTTTTAATAAATTCAAATCTTCAGTATATAAGCATTATTTCATGAGATGATTCATTCGGAATAAAAATTATTTTTTTAATAAAGCGTGTGTTGTAATAGCAATTAAATAAATATATGCCAGGACTGGTTGGTGGTTAGGATAGTGGAAAAATACACATATTAAAAAATACAACAATATTTTTATTTGTCACAGCATATAATGTTACTGGGTTACATAATTACATCGTTGATTTAATCAATTAATATTGATGAATGTTTGAGCTCATGAATACGTAATAATTTGAATATAAATTCAGGTAATAACCTGAATTATTTAATTTACGTGAGTTGAGATAACCAATCTGAGTCTATGTGAACACTGAGTTCATTGCAAGAATGTTATGATAATAACACATAATAAGTAGCATAAACTAGAACTATTTATGAGTTCAAACAATTAACAGTATTTATTAAATTAAATCAACGATTGTATAACCCAGTGATATTAAGTGCTGTGACAAATAAAAATATTATTATAGTTTTAAATATGCGTATTTTTCAATCGTCCCAACCACCAACCAGTCCTGGCATGTATTTATTTAATTATAATTACAACATTTTATGGTCCTTCGAGCCGGATTGTGATTACGCAACACATTGAATACGAGAATCTTAAGGAACAACTACAAGATTTCGATTTGAATCAGAACACACACAGCAATATTTGTAAGTTCTAACAGTTCTTTTAATTTGAACTTCAATACATTCTTCTGTATCATCATCACATACAACCTCTAAATTAAATGATGGATCGTCGGTACTTGACTAAGACAAAGTCATCGATGATAAGTTCGATTCAATTCTTTTCAACAATTTACTTGTATCTGAAAGTAATTCATCTTCCAACAATGTATCCTGATCCTCGTCGTTAAGTTTCGTTTCCTTTTATTTTTTTGAACGACAACTAAAACAGAAAACATCACTAACTACAATTGGATGATCGAAGATCGCTGAACAATCTTCAGCATCTACATCAGATTGTATATATTTTGAAGTACCTCACGTTTTTTATGAACTTTAATCAAATGCAACGCTTTGGCTTATTTGTTTTAGATGTCGATATATGTTCGCTTAAATAATAATATAGTTAGATAGTTAATTATTAAATACAGACAGAAGTACAACCAATACTTGTTTAGAATCTCAACAGTAAATAATTTTCAGGTTATCTACAGATCTGGTTGATTTTCATGAAAATAGAATACAGTGTTACTAGTTTTGAATTACAGTGCCATCTTACATTTGCTGAATTAACTAATAATTGAGCAGAAAAGTTTAAATTCCCTAAAACATAGTTGAATTATATAAGCAATAGTATTTTATACTGATTTAATCATTATAGTTACAAAGAAAGTTTATAATAATAATCATAGTTCATTATATGAAAAACATTATTATATTCAAGGAGCTTGAAAACAGCAGGAAGTTTTGGAACTGGCCCACAGGGTCAACCGATAGACGGATTTTTTTCAATATGGCGTAGCATTTTAAAAAATTCCCCAAGCTTATAATTTCATCGATAAGTGAATGAGGAATGAAAAAAAATTAGTTTTATATTTTTAGCGTTATCGCAACATGGTTAAAAATTAAAATCAAGAAAATAACCTCGTGTTTGTTCAAGGTTCTTATGAACAGATATTGCTTATATTTTGTTTCTTAGAAGCTACCATCATGCCCCAAAACAATTCTGGTATTTAGATCAATCGATTCATATGGTGCTGAGAATAACAATTTTTACTGATTTTCAGTATTTTTTCGATTTATTTGGAAACAGTAATAAATCAAGATCGGGAAGTTGCAGCATCGAAGTATCTTATAAGTACCAATATTTCCGGAAATAATGAGCCTGATACCTTTCTGGGGCCAATTAGGTATTCTTATCGTCCCATGGTCATCATGATATTAATAACTTTTTTTATTTATTTTCTTTCTGTATTTAAAAAGATTTGATTTTTTTCATTTGACAAGCCAATTTTATTTTTTAATTTTTTTATTTTCTATACTTTTATTAAAGGAAAAAAAAAATAAATAAGTAATTTTTTATAATCACAATTTTTTAAATTTAAAACAAAAATAGCTCTAAACTGTTTTATGTTATTATTTTTTTATGCACATTATTAAAAAAAAAAAAATGATAAAAAAATAATCAAATGCGAGCGGCGAACTCAAGACTTTGCTACCACACAGGCGTTTACAGATACATATTTCGATTGGCAGAATTTATATAAAAACTTGGATTGAAGGTTTAAATATTAAATTAATTAATTAAATATTTCATACAATCCTGGTTAATTAATAACTTATAGTAAGATCTGAAAAATAAAAAGACAGAGAGAGAGAAAAGTTATCTGCATAATAAAGCCGTTTCATAAGCCGCCATTGTTTTAGCGCCCTTTGAAAAACGCTTCAGCTATTCTCGGCTTCCCCCTACAACGCGGACGCGGTTCCAAACGGACACGAGTAGCATATATATGTATGCTCCAGTGTACCGCATGGCAGGAGTATATTGTCCCCCTTTCAGGCAGCCGAGTTTGGTTATCCTCAGCTTGCCTCACCATCCCAAACACACGGACACGGATAGCTTTCATTGTGTGCTGCTCGCGTAAGTCGCATGGAAGGGGTGAAAATTCCCACGTTCTAGCATCACTGGCTCTGAGGTTGGAGGTTGCGCCTCCTCGGAAAAAACAGACCACCAAATACAGAGCAATTGCAGTCTAGATGTTAATGTGAACGACGCAAAGTCATTACACGATTTGCAGGCCTCTTGGTAGTCGCGGTGTTGGTTATTTAATCCGAATTTATGAAAGGACTGAATTTCACCAGTTAAGAAAAATCGTCATGTCACAACACACATGCATACGGGTCATCGGGCATCATTCTGAAAATGATCAGAATTGTTTTCTAGGACTTTAAACCGTTAACATCTGATAACAACTCGATTTTCGAAAATCTGAGGGGAAAAAATGACTTTCTGGATTTTTGATAATTTACAAATTTCTTAACAAGGAGTCTAATGTAAAAATAAAAATGAAATTTATGAAATTGATCACAAATGCGATTATGGATTTGAATAACTTTTAAACAAGTAACTTTTTTGAAAATTAATATGAAAGTTTTGGTAGAGCTGTTTGGTAGAGCTTTTAATCTCCTACGAAAGTAGATATTGTTCATTGTTGTATTTATTTGAGAGAATAAACTAAATGCAAAAGTAAAAAAATTCCATGTTATTTAAATGGGAAATGTTTCATGATTCCAGTACGGTTAAATCTGAAAATTGAGTGCTTTCTTGCACATTCAGCATCTCTTAAAGAAGACGCTTTTAAATGCGATGCAACATTAACCCCTGTTACGCCGGCAATTGAAAAAAAAAAAATCGTCCGGTGCAGCATACGCTCACTGTCCAAGTACGGTGGCAATAATTCCTGAACAAAAGTTTTGAGACTGGATTAAATGGAGCTCACAACAAAATTATCTATCCAAAACAAAGACGGTTACTAGCACCATCAACACTAAAAAGCAATGGTATGAAGGAAGAAGGCTACCAGAAGTCGTAACGGCACAAGCTTTTAGTACGGAATCATACGCAGAAATACTGTGCTAAATTAAAGCTGATGTAGATCTTAAGAAATGTGGAATATAAGTTTCAGCAATAAGGCGCACAAAATCAAGAAAGGTAGTGGTGATATAAGCAATCTACGCAATGCTGTAGCAGATGTGCTCCAAGAGAGGGCCCAAGTACGCACGATATTTCGAAAGGTAATCGTTGAAATAAATTATATGGGTGAGGCAACTACTTTGGGATAGGTCACGAATCTTTTTAAACCACAGTTCGATTAATTGATGTGACGAAGACGTTAGCATCAGAACTCTGAGAAAAAACTAGAAAGGTACTTAGAAAATAATCCTCACCGTGACAATTGATGTAGTAAATAAACCAATGAGAGTAGAAAATATAAGAATAGGGTAGTTCCTGTATCATATCAGAGAAAGAGCGCTTGGTACGGCGCTTCCGTTGCTGAGGATCCAATCACGTCGAAATCGGTTGATTCGTCTAAGAGTTATCACTGGTGAAAAGGAATCTTAGAACGATTTTTCAAAAATATCTTCAAAAAGAGTGAACTGATCAACTTCCAAATTATGTAACATTCAAAACTTCATAAAACGCGTTATTTGCTGCACTTCACATTAAATGCGGCTGATTCTTTGAAGAGATATCAATGCTGAGTAACTCAAAAAATAACAATTTACTTTTATTTTTCTAGATACCATATAAGGTAATATACTAAATGTTTTGATAACTATAACAGATCTTCCCCATCACGGTGATTTTCAATCCCTGCACAATTTATTGCAATCGGTTTGTTCGTTCAAAAAATATCGTCAACAAAATATGTGAAAGTTACTATTTTTTGAATTCTTCTCAAATATTTAGTATTTCAAAATTACGATTTAAATTAATGAATAAACCTATTATTTTTTTTTTTTTTTCATTTCTGAAGGATAATTTTTTTTTCTTCTACAATGGCTGTAACAATACCCAAATTAATTCAATTAACGATACTTGAATGACTAAGTTTAACGGCAGTAATATGTTTTATACAATTTATAGGTTTAATCAATAGAGGTGACTCATTTCGACGAAAACCGTCAAAAGCGAGCTCGCTACCACATTCCAAGAAAAGTGGGGATCAAAATGAACCAAAGCTTTTGAAAGAAATCGTGTCATATACTATAGGCATGCTCGGAGGCCCTGGAGTAGGCAAAACAGCTCTAATCAGTCAATTCATGACAAGCGAATGTATTAATGCTTATGATAGGCAAAGAGGTAATCATTTCTATTAATTTATTAGTCAATATTCATTTGCAATGATCGATCTGTGAAATAATTATAAATAATGAGAAGGATTGCCGGGACCAGGTGAATTAAAAGATGTTTAATTATAAAAATATAAATGAGGTCTTTATTTAATATCTTACAGATAATATGCAATCGCGTAGTTGATTTAATGATTTTGATAAGTATTGAGTCTATTTTAATGATTTAATCAGTTATTAATCATTTAGGTGAGTTCACTGAGTCTAAGTTTATTGAGATGAGTACAATTATAGGTATATTTATGTATATGTGTAGGCATAACCTGTGGGTTACCACGTGGTTGTAAATCATCGGCAATGAGTTTCACTATTTATTGAGTATTCACACTGAATTTAATAAGTATTTAGATAAAATAAACAGTAATTAGACCACTGAAGGTAATTGTAGTATTATTTTAGTGAGTAAATTGAGTGATATACAGCAATAACAAATAAAAACACTTGAACACGTGTTGTCACTTATAAAGAGCGATGAATAATAATAAAGGCACAATGCCACTGATCGATGCTGACGTCATCAGACTGAAATTTTCTGATCGGCTTAGATGACCAAGATGAGCACCTGGTGAAACCGAATTTTATGATTGGTAGAGAATTAATTATTTATACTGAGATCGGCTAGTGCTGTCCTAAGTAGTACCACATTAATGATTAATAATTCAAATCTTAGCCATTACTGATCACAATTGTTTCCTTCAAATATCATCTAGATGGCAAAAACTTTTCAAAATTAAATTTTCAGGCTATTTTAGAATCCCCATGACTTAGAAAGATATTTCCCACTACTCTCTTTAAAACAATGATGTCGTTAAAAAATCGTTGAGTTACATCTTAAAAATGTTGATAATTTTCAGGATGTAACTTGAAAAATCGTCCTGCTCTCTAATTTAATTATTAAATAGCGTAAAATAATGTTAAATTCTAGATATGCACCTCACACATATCCCCGGAATCATGCTATCCTGACGGCTAAAAAATCCGTCAAGTCATAAATAGAGATTTGAAAATCCGAAAAAACTCAAGTACAATTCAGACTCTTTGAATAATAATATCTTCAATAGACATATTTATTTTCGATACATGCAAATAAAATTCGGATATGTAGTATGTTTGTATTGACAACACAAGTGTTAGGTTATACTGCATCGTTGACAAGAAAAAGTTTCTACATTTATCACGCTCGAGCCGAGCTTGAAGTAGGTATAAGTGTTCGTTGAAGCTGTAACTTAACACATGACGAGTGCTGGCAATACTAGCATACAAGATTACTCATTTCAAACATATGCATTGAACGATAGTTTTTATGAAGACTATCTTTAAAGTTGAGTTGTGATGAATGAAATCATTATCATACCAATATGAAATATTTTAGAAAATACACAAGTCAAATTATTAGATTAAACAAGAATAACAAACATATGATTAAAATGTGCTTTTGCTGGTGAATATGTTAGGTGTTCGAAATATACAGAGGAGAGAATAGTACTATCTTGTTCTGTCTAGAGTGAACAATGATCACCCAGTGGTTTGCTTCCGTTTTCTTTAGTGAGAAACTTCGACACAGTAAAATCTTGCTGAAAAGTCAAAACCTAGAACTTAGTTGTGCATAGTATATACCGTACGTCTTATTACATGCCCCTCACTACGGATAAGTGCTGTCATTTAAAGTCTACCACGATTTCTACTATTGAACCGAGCGTATCAAAAAATATTTTGAACTTTCAGTGCATGCATGGATGTAAGCTCTCCAAATCTATTTAATGAATTTACGCATTAAAATATTCCTTGCGGCAATCGGAAGAATTTTTTGATTACCAACAGCCTTGAAAAATTCAGATTGATTGATCAAATAGACTCTCAGATATTGAAAAAATCTAAAAAATTTTTTTTTTATTTTTCTCAAAATTTTCCCGAAATGGCTTGATTGATCGATTTCCAAATGCAACAAACTCTAGCACTTAATAAAACGTGACGATTGCCTTCTCGACCATCTCGATCAGTTGATTTGTTTAAGAGATTGAAGAAAGAGACGATCACTGTTTTCCACCATTTCTTTCTCCATCATTGGCGTTATCTTTGAAGTGACTCATCGGAATAATTACTAAATCTCGTCAGCTCTAGAACTCAATAAGACTTAATAGTTGCCTCATTGAACGTATAAATCAGTTGATTAGCTCAAAAGATATCAAGGTCTAAAAATAAAAAAAAAAATAATTTACCTCTTTTTTCCCAGATAATTCAGAACATAATGTACTAAATGGTCCAAAAATCATACCAGCTTCTTATCTTCATATTCCCTTTCGATCAACACGTAGTATTATGAAATTATTCTGATAATTTGATAATATTATCAATCAAACAATAAAAAATCACCTTTCTTCACATTATTCACGGATATATCATAGATTAACGCTCTGATCTGATTCAAAACGCACATAATGATTTTTGCCGCATCTCGATCCTTTTTAACAATTTCTGTTTCAATACATTGATTTTATCATGGAAAATCGTGGATAAAATGTAAAGAATGCATGCTCGTCAATTAGTTTCTTCTACGTTTTATATATTATCTACGTACGCTTTGCGAACGATTTCATCGCAACAGGTCCTTGACCCTGCTCACTGAATATCGCAGAACCAGAGGACAACACTGAACTGCTGTAAAAGAAGCTCGAGCTACTTACTACCTCTCTATGCACTCTGATGCTATTGATGCTGATGGTATCTCTAAGAAAATAGTCAATCTTACCTTGTCAAGTCTTTTGACCCACATCACTGACATCTTTCATCGATTATTGCGTGATTTGGTTTTCCCGGGGCTCTGGAAAAGATCGATTGTTGTACCTGTTAATAAGGTACCCAATTGCTTGAGTGCGTTATGAAGTACCTAGCTGACCATGATCTTCTTGATTCTCTGCAATGTGGATTCAGAACTGAGCACAGAACACAGACAGCTCTCAACAAGTTAGTCAATGACATCCGATTCAACATGGATAAACGCATAGACACTATTTTGATCTTGTTTGACTTCTTCAAAGCTTTTGATTTATTGATTGAATGCATCTGCATACAGAAATCGTTTGCAGGACCTGATGCACATATCAATGTCGTTAATAAAGAGTGGAAACAGTAGCGGACCCAAGATTAAACTTTGGGGAATTCCAGCAGTAGTATGGACCCAGTCAGTGATATTCTCATCAGAATCTTTAACAGCTATGAATCTACCAGTTACATATAGAGCTGTCTACCTGGTAGTTGACTCTGAGAGAATCCAATGATCCAATCATCACTCTGATTTGTTTAAAGAAATGTGTCCAACTTCATACTGAGGGTAACTGAGCGTACGAGGAGCTGTAAATTAGTTCCTGAGTATAACGGACGAGTTCTCTGAGGGCTGGGAGCCCTCAATCATCGTCTTACCTCGTCACTTGAATGTTACTTGGAGACCTGATCGGCTGAAAAAAAATATTTCTCTGCTACACCAAAATTATTCTAAAATTTTATTTATGGTAGTCATTAGCCGTTATTTATACTGTAATTATTTATTCTATAATAAAAAACGTTTTAAACTTCTGATCAAAAGAAAATTGTGTCACAACAAAATTATAAGTGAGTTATATAAGTTAGTGGTGTAAGTTGTGATGTCATCTTGATAGTTTTAAGCCATTGCTGCTGTTTGACTGAGTATAGAACCTTGAGGTACACCAATGTTTGGAATATCCAATCAGTAAGATCATTTTCAGAATTTATGTTAGCTTGCGATTTCTTAGTTGAATAGGAAGCAATCCAATGCAGCTGAGATGAAGAAGCTTATCATGACAAGTTTGTTGATAAGCTGTTTCAGATCCAAAGTATGAAAGACTTTTGGAAGGTCGAAAAGTATCAATAGGGTGATTAAACGCTTGTTCATGTTGTAGCGGACGTCATTGATAAGCTTTATCAAGCTTGGGGTAGCCGAGACATGCTTCACATTATCTTCAAAGGTCAGCTTGGAGTCCATGTAAACACCAAGATTTCTAACAGTGGATACAATGGGTATCATTTCACCATTGCAGTCAAGTTTAATGATTGACTGGTCAATCATATTTACATATGAAGTAGAACCAAATATGATAGCCTTGGTCTTACTAAGATTTAATTTCAATCAATTTGCTGCAGCCCAGTCATGAATATGCTCAATTTCCTCATTCATTAGTTGGATAGATTCATCCAGCTGATGAGGTAAGCACGCCAGGTAGATTTGTAGGTCATCAGCATAGAGAAGACGTCTACAGAACCGGATGCTCATACCAATGTCATTAATGAAGAGTAAGAATAAAAGTGGACCCAGTATTGATCCTTGGGGGACACCAGCATTGGTATGGATCCAGTCAGTGAGGTTCTCATCAGAATCTTTGACAGCAATGGATCTACCAGTCTGATATGAAGCAATCCGACTAGATGCTGACTCAGAAAAACCAATAATCACTAACTTCCGAATTAGGAGATCAGGATCAACTGTGTCAAAAGCCTTGGAGAACTCAAACAATTCCAGAAAAGTAGTCATGCGTTGATCCGTTGAATTGGATATCATTGACTAACCTAATGAGAGCCGTCTGCATGCTATGCCCAGTTCTAAATCCATATTGTAGTGGAGATTCCATCAGCACCCACCATCAGAGTGCATTGAGAGAAGGGCACACCTTACAGTTTCAACAGAGACTTCACTGAGACTAAATTCAGGATGATTACTCAGCTTTTTAGGCTTATTAGCAGGAAGTGTTTGATGTTCAACAATCGACACCGCAGCAAACGAATTGCATAGCTCAGTGACATTAACAGCAAGCCTTCCGATTCGTGTGACCCGAAGTAGTCCAAGTTTGCGTAGTTTACGCCACATAGCAATACTGTTTTAGTTTAATAGCCGAGATTGATAGTCAATAGCCCTAGCTTCTCTTACAGTAGCTCGATGTTGTTCTTTAGTCCTGCGATACTTAGTTAGCAACGCTGGAGACTTATTTCGGCGAAAACACTTGTAAAGCGTACACAGACAACGCTCTGACTCCTTTAGACTATGAGTCAGCCAGGGTGCATGTTGTATTGAATTGACAGTGACATTTTTTAAAGGAGCAATATTTTTGACATGAGTTAGGAAGCTTTCCATGAAACACACAACTACTCGGTTGATGTCCATCTCCACAGACACAATCGAGGACCAGTCCAAGTTGTCCAGTAGTACCAGTGCATTTGAGTCGGCAAGTCTATCGAGCTTTCTGGTCTGAATAGTAGATGCAGGGGAAGCTATGTCGTTCAGTTTCAAGGTGGCATGTATCAGGAGATGCCCACCACCAATAGGAAGATCTATTTTATCCCAGGAGCTAATGCAGTCCATAGTATCAACAAAAATGAGATCCAGCCATGTTTCAGAATATCCAGTGATATAAGTCGCAACATGATTAATTAACTTGAGAGAGTTTGCAGCCATAAAAGACCTCATATAGTCAGCATCAGGTCCTGTACTGAGCTGATCAGCATTAAAGTATTCAAGAATTCGGTTCTGATTATACCCATCAAAAACAGTTCCGAGAATAGTGACAAGGTCACCAAATGGTGTATGTGGAGGCCGATAAACAATAAATATAGGTAACGCCCTCTTTGGATAGAGGACACAAGTTATATACTCCGGTACGCCAAGTTGACCAGTCCAGATAATCACAGGCTTGAGGATGACTTTTAAGTGTAAAGATTCATGATAGTATAGAGCAATGCCCTCCCCGTGTACCTTGCGATCGTTTCTAACTAGATTGTTACCCGGTAGGCTGATGACGAAGTCAGGTATATGGTTTCCAAGCCAAGTTTAAGTGACTTTGATGATATGGTCAAGACTGTTGGAAGCCAGAAAGAGCCGAATTCATCCAGATGCGCTCTAAGAGAATTGGCATTCAGATGACAAACTTGGAGTGATGCACTGGTATCAAGTGTGTTTGAGCGGCTGATGACATTAGGTGATAGACGACAGATTAGTTTAAATTGCTTCTAGAGTTATCCTCAAGTATCTTGGCTATATTCCCAGTAGAGGTAATGATCTGTATAAGAGAATGTTCGTCTTTCTTGACCAGTACAAAGTCGTTTCTGGACCATATATATTTAAAGCTAGCTGATTTTAACGCTTTCTTCGTTTCACCAAGCAGTTTAAAAGTTCTGCTGGAAAGCAGCTTATTAACATATACGTTAAAGTTGATTGAAGGCATAGTAGTGAGAAAAGAGACAACATTAGGTTGTGTTTTTAAAAAACACCAGTTTAGTACACCATGCTTCTTCCGAGCCGAGATGATCTTAAATACAGTGGCCTGCTTGGAACATTTGATAGCAATAGAGGAACAGCTATGGTTGTCAGTCGCAGAACTGCCAGAAGCTCCAGAAGATGACTCAGCAGGAGTATTATGCTTGGTCAGAAATCTCACACCGACAATTTCACTGGGTTCCAATTGAACATTTAGCACTGTAAGTATAGAGTTTACAAGACGTAATAACTGCGCTTGGTCATGACTAAGACAGCAGGTAGGAAATCCAGATATCACAAATTCCAGACAGTTTGAGTTTGTATGGAGGGCTTTTTTAAGGTTGATCGTGTTGCTATTGGCGATGGTAGTGGGAGGGCCAATTCATTATCACGTTTGACAGTCGAGGTACCAGTGCTGCAACTTGCTGCTTCCAGCTGTTGAAGCCTACACATGACATCAGCAATAGATTCTTTGATAGTGAAGTTATCAGTTTGAAGCCTTTCAGTAGTTTGTTTCAGATAGGTGATGGCAGCTGAGAATTTTTTCAAGATTGGCTTTGAGATCAGGTACATCTTTAAGCAGCGAGGCGTGCTTCTTGAGAGTGGGATTTTTAGCATTTGTGCCTGACATGACAGCAGCCAGGGTGATCTTTCTTGCAGCAGGTTTTTCAGGTGGCAGATCCATGCCCTTTTCATCCATCGCTCGAGTTCTCTTACGATAATCAGTAGATTTGGATGACGAATCAGAACCAGAAGGTGAAGCAGGTGGTAAACTAGGATTCAGATTGTCAGTGTTATCCATGACAGGTAGCGTGGTGTCACTAGCGTGCAATTCCGAGTTAGTGTAGGCGAGTACACAGATAGCAACGCTCAGTCCCAAGCCAAACTAATGGGTACTCACAGCGTATGCGTCACGTGTCCAAGAGAGGAGAGGTGTCAGGCGAAAGTGAGACAGCAAGTAACCCCAAAATGACTCCTCAGGAACTTAATAAATTGAATAATTGATAATTACAAGCCTTAACACAGGAACAAACTGCTACAAAGCAAGGCCTGCAATATTAGCTAGCAGTGGTCTGCAAAAAAAAAAGCGCCCGAATGCACACAACACAGTGAATAAGTCTTAAGCACGGAGCAAAAATTTACGAGATACTGCAATACTCACAGAGATTAGATCAGATTAGATTGAAGTTTATTGTTCATAGGGTTGAACAAAATAATACAAAATTAGCAACAATTAAGAAGTAACCAAAAATATAAAGCAATTAATAAAGGCTGTATATAATACAAATTAACAAATAGTTTGTTTAAGACAATTATATAGTGAAATTAAAATTTCCAAATTTAGAATTGACAAGTTTATCACAGGCTATCCACCAGTTTCTTGCTGTAAAAGCCAGTTATGAAGAGCAGTCTTGAATGCTGATGTACTCTGAGTAAGTTTCAGAGAATCAGGAAGATCATTCCACAGATCAGGTCCAGCAGTGAAAAAAGCAGCTCTGTAGGCATGAGTTTGATGATTGGGTACAACAAGAGTAGATGCTGCAGTCTGGCTACGCAGAAGCCTAGCAGGAACATGAGCAAGCAGCAGATCAGTCAGATATGGTGGTTGACGGTATAGATATGCATTTCTAACCGCAATCATTAGGGAGCGAGACCTTGCCTGACCAACTGATAGCCAGCTGAGGTCAACTCTGGCTTGAGTGATTGGAGAGTCCCATGGAAGTCCCAGAACAAAGCGAACACCCATGTTGACAATCCTCTGGAACTAAGTGTCCAAGACTGATCCAATGCCATGCAGAACAGCTGAACAGTAGTTGACGTGTAGTAGAACTAAATCATTTACCAGGTTCTTGCGAATCTTACATCAGTAAAAGTACGTAAGCCATATAAACCATAAAGTACATAGTTAATCTTGGCAGCCATATGCTTCACATGATCTGCAAACGTAAGTTTGGAATCCAGGATGAATCCCAAGTAACGCACCGATGAAACGGAAACATTGATACCGTCACAGCCAAGTTTTAGAGCAGAGGTGTCAATAGAGTTGATAAAGGGTCTGAACCCGAGGATTATGGCTTTAGTCTTGCCCAGGTTCATTTTGAGTTCATTTGAGGTAGTCCACTGCTTAATATGAGCAATATCTTCACTGATCTTGGAAATACAACCATAGATATCCTGTGGGTAGCACGATAAATAGATCTGCAGATCATCCGCATACAGCAGTCTCTTACACCAGTGAATACAAGAGTCAATATTGTTGATGAACAGTGAGAATAGCAAAGGTCCAAGGATTGAGCCTTGTGGAACACCAATATTTGTACGAGCCTAGTCAGTAAGTTTACCACCAACGTGCTTTACAGTTTGTTCTCTACCAGAGACATAAGACAAAATCCAGCAGGCGGCAGATGAAGAAAATCCAATGGTTATAGGCTTGCGTAATAGCAGTGTAAGAACAACTGTGTCAAAGGCCGTGGAAAAATCGAAGAGAACCAGAATGGTAGCCATACGCTTATCCATATTGTATCTCACGTCATTAAGCAGTTTTAACAAGGCTGTTTGAGTGCTATGTTCAGGACGGAAGCCACATTGAAGTGGATCAAATAGATTATAGTCATCGAGGTATTGCGATATCTGAAAGACAAACCTTTTCAATACCTTACCCAAGATAGGTAGTAGAGCAATATGTCGATAGTCATTCGGTGTTGAAGGTGTCGATATCTTGTTGATTGACACTATTATAGTCCTTTTCCAAGCATCCGGGAAGGAGTTACTATGTAAAGAAGCATTGAAGATACACGTTATGTGATCGAGAACCGATGGTAAGATAGCCAACACCATCTTCCTGGAAATTCCATCTGATCCAACTGCATCAGTGCTAACAGAGGTTAAGATTTTACGAACTTTATCTGCATTGGTCTCTATGAATTTCAACTCTGGTTGTGATCCTGATTTTATAGCTGGTTCAGTAAAGTGATATACTGTACATGACTGGGATATAGCAACGAAAGTCATATTGAGTACAGTGGGATCAACAGCGAGGGTCTTAGGACTAGAGGCGCTTAGGAGAGAGTCCTTGAGCAAGCCAAGTTTCCATAACTCCAGCCACATCACACTGTTAGAAAGGCCCTTTAGTCGATTGGCATAATAGTCAGTTCGCACACGATAAAGTTGAAATCGATAAGGATCGCGAGCAGTACGATACTGCAACAAGTTATCCCGTCTTCTGAGTCGTTAAAAACGTCTATAAATAGCCCGGCACGTCGCTCAGAGTTGTCCTTTGAGATCCACCGAGCAGTTTTGAGTGAGTTGACAATGATTTTACGAACAATGCATATTTATCAACATGTGCCACAAGTTGTTGAGTAAATCTAGATGCCAATTGATCAGCCGTCACTTCCGATGACAATACCCATAACCAGTCCCTACTGCGCAGTGACTCTATAGCAGGTTGTGTAGATAGTAAATCAAGTTTTCGGGACAAAATAACTTTAGGCTGTTGACAAGTGTATCATCATTAAGCTCGGCAATGATCTTGTCATTTTTGGCCCAGATGTATTTAAATCCCAGCGGTTTCAGCAGTTCTTTACCTCACCAAGAAGCTTAAAAGTTCTGCTGTTTAAGAGCTCATTAACATAGATATTAAAATCACTGGACGGGATAAGTTTTAAATCACTGTTGGCAGGTAAACTGGTAACCGCCGACCACTTAAGTTGACCAAATTTCTTCTTAGCACTAATGATCCTAGATACGGTATCCACGTTAGCAGACTTGATGGCAATAGAAATACGTCTGTTACCCACAAAGCTAGGTGGATGTAACAAAGCAGGAGTACCTGAAGATGTTGCAGGTAGTACATTTGAAACTGGTTCACGTTTCAAGCGTCTGACATTAGGGGAGTAAATTCCGGGTACATTTACATTGAGAGTAGTGAGTATTGCTTGCACAAGCCTACAGTGGTTCTTAAAAAGATCATTGTCCGGGAAACCGGATATACTTACCTCAATGCAGCCCGATAATCTCCCAAGAGCTTTTTGTATGCGTGACTTATTAGCATTAGTAGTAGCAGTTAGCAAGGACATTTATGAATCAGAAGCAGATGACGATCCAACAACCGAGTTTTGCTCAAGCTTGTCAAGTCGAGAAGTAACATCAGACAGCACAGCTTTGAATTCGGTGTTATCAACAAGATTGTCCACTTTTACATTAATGACATTAATGATCCAAGTTTAAAATTTAGAGAGAGAGAGAGAGATTAGATTAGATCACAACTTCATTGCTCAGGATTCGTTAAACAAAATATTTTCCATTGTACAGAGCATTGCAACCGAAGTCGCATAATTATGATTATTATAATAACATTACACATTCGTATAAGCTGTGCAAAGAGAAATAATGTAACTAGAAAATACAGCATAATTAAAAATACAAATATAATGTGATAAAAATCAGCAAGAACAGATAATTAAATTATAGAAATTAGCGAAATAATAAATTATGAAGTGTAACCAGTCGCCCAAGATTCATCACAGGTAAGCAGCCAAGCACTTAGAGCACTTTTGAACGCCTGCGTATCATTTATGAGCTTTAGCGAGTCAAGGAGGCTATTCCAGTAATATGGAGCTGCAACGGCAAAAGCATTCTTGTAAGACTTTCTGCGATAATTAGGTATAGCCAAGGTGATAGCGCTCGATTGATTACGCAGTGGCGTGGGAGCAGTATATCTGGCAAGTAGCTCAGCCGGATAGGAAGGAAGGTGAACTCTGCAGAATGGTCTTCCGGGTCAGGATGATAATCGCTCGAGCCCTAGCTTTACCAACTGAAAGCCATCCCAATTCCGCTCTGGCATGGGAGATGGGGGAATCCTAAGGCAGCCCGAGAATATACCGAACACCTTTGTTAGCAAGTCTTTGAAGCTTGATGTCAAAAACAGCACCAATACCATGTAACACTGCAGTGCAGTAGTCGATGCGGGAAAGTATCAACGCATTTACTAGAGACTTGCGGGTAGTGACATCAGTATAATTCTCAAGCTATATAGTTTGTAGAGTGCAAAGTGGATTTCACCAGAAACATACTTGGTATGCTCTTCAAACGTTATGTTGGAGTTGATGCACACACCTAGGTTTCTGACCGAGGAGACCAGAGGAATTTTGACTCCTTCACAACCAAACACTATGCTGGACTAATCTAGCATATTGACATACGGGGCTGAACCCGAGATGATAGCTTTTGTCTTGCTTATGTTGAGCCGCAGGCACTTAACCACAGACCAGGCATGTATACGCGCAATATCATCATTGATCATCAGTATGTAGTCAGCAAGCTCATGCGGTAAGCACGATGGATAAATTTGAAGCTCATCAGCATAGAAAAGTCTTTTGCAGTGTTTGATGGCCAGCCCAATATCGTTAATAAAAAGCGAGAATAGTTGAGGACCTAGAATGGGAACCCTGTGGAACACCAATGTTCGTTTGGATGCAACCTGTGAGGTTCACATCAGGATACTTCACCGCAATAGATCTCCCAGTGAGGTAAGAGGTTAGCCACTGCGCAAAAGACTCAGAGAATCCAATGAAGACAAGCTTTTGGACTAGAAGTGACGGATCAACAGTGTCGAAGGCCTTAGAGAAATCGAACGGGATCAATATGGTGACCATTCTCTTATCCATGTTGAACCTCACGTCATTAAGTAGCCTAACAAGCGCAGTCTGCGTACTGTGTCCAGTCCGAAAGCCGCACTGCATGGGGTCTAGAAGGTCATACTCATTGCTCAATGCTCGGAGACTCGTAGCTCATGTGATAGCCAGGGAGCATGCTTGAGCGAGTTGACAGTCATACTCTTGACGGGAGAAACAGCATCGACGTGATCACGAAATAGTTGCGAGAAGTCATCAACTACTTGGTGGATATTCAGCAGTGGCAAGTTGATAAAAGACCAATCCAAATTTCTGAGTGTGACCAAAGCCACTGGACTAACAAGGTTGTCCAACTTCCTAGTATGAATTGTCTTTTTACGCGGCATTATGCGATTGAGTTGCATAGTGGCATAAATCAAGTGATTCCCAGCACCAAATGGACGGTCAGGCTTACCCCATGGAAGATGACGTCATAGTCGTCGACAATGCATAGGTCAAGCTAGGTCTCAGACTGCCTGGTGATGAGAGTGACCCCATGGTCAACAAGTTTCAGAGAGTTTGTGTGCAGAAAAGACCTGATGTAGTCGGTCTCAGCGCTATGGAGAAGTTGATCAGCGTTGAAATCTCCAAGGATAAACTTATGACTGAAACCATCCATTGCCATTTCCAGAGCGCTAGCAAGTTCACCAAATGGGGCATGTGGTGGGCGGTAAACAACTGCAACATTCAGGAGTACCAGTATGATTTGTCCAAAAGATCAACTGTTTGAGGGTGACTTTAATGTGTAAATATTCATGATAATACATAGCAACATCACCCCCATGAGTGTTACGATCATTCCTGACGATGTTTTAGCCGGATAACTTAACGATAGAATCAGGAATGCTATTGTCAAGCCAAGTTTCAGTGACTGCAATTATTTGAAAAAGTGGTTTGGAATCAAGATATTGACGTAGATCATCTAGGTGAGCCCTAAGTAAATTAGCATTTAGACAGCACACCTGAACTGTAGTGGAAGAAGGACTGGTACTGCTGGCTGGTCTGACTAGATAATTAATTTTCATATTACAGTGCACTGTGGATGAAAATCCAGAGCAGTCAGTCAGCCGATGAACATCTCAGGCCCCGGACGTTCGTCCGGAGACTGGCTGGCTTCAATCAAATTATAAATTTGTAAAATACATTTGCCTTTTTATAATTAAAATGTTAAATTTTACGTTTCAAACCCTACGAAATACTCCAAAATTGGAGAGAGCTCAGCAACGGGTGCACCTGGGAATATGTGACACATGTTCTGAAATTAGGCTCGTTTTTCTAAGAGTAAGGGTGAAAAAAGACACCGACGAACTTTTGCAAAGAACTTCAGATAATTGATTTGACAAAACATTGTGTAGGTCATATATCAATCTAACCATTACGTAAATAAAGCTTTGCTGTATTTATAATTAACAATATTTATTTAAACTTTAGATGATTATTATAACTTTTTGGTATTACGATGATGACAATATTATTTTTCAGTGAAGTCAAATGGAAAGACTGTTTTATGAACGACAAGAAAAATTTAATGGAAATAGATGGTAATGTATAATACATAAGTAATTAAGACTTAAAATTATAAAAGATGTGGGTTCCTATATTTAAAAAAGCTTGCAAAGCTTTGAAACTATGATAAGACCTAGATAGAATGTTAAGTTTGAAGTTGAAATAATGTAGCTGACCTTGCCAAACTTACTGAAAAATCAAAGGACTCATCAATTCCTAAGATAGAACACGCTTTAAATCATACTCCATTACCACAAGACATTATGCAGCTAATTTAATAAAGAAATCAAAATAGAGGACTGCTTACTACAGAACTGGACTAGATATCTAACGATTGGAATGTAACGGACTATCGAGAAATATAAAATTAACAATTTATAAATTTAATAACAAACGCTGGCCCTATAAATTAACAAAATTAAAAGTTTCTGACAATACATTATGACATACAGCCAAAGCACTTACGAAAAGATCCTCGAACGCTACACCTTCATTACATGGACCAAATGGAGTATCCTTCTCAGATCTAGAGAAAGCCAACGTGCTAGCACAACAGTCTGTATTGGTTCACCACTCGACAGAATTACTAGTCAACAAAAAAGACACATTAGTGAAAAAAATAATCAGATTAATGAAGCAAAAACCAAGTGACCTCAAATTTATTACACTTAATTCCTCGAAAAAAATTTACAATATAATCAAAAAAACGAATTCTACAAAAGCCCCCGGACCAGATTACAGAACATACAGAACATTGTACTCAAAAACCTGCTAAAGGAAGCGTTTTTTTAACTCATACATATCTTCAATAGCTGTCTCCTATCAAATTTTTCAACCACATGGAAAACAGTCAACCTAATAGCATTTCAAAAACTAGGAAAAGATAAACTCTTTCTCCAAAACTACAGGCCAATAAGCTTACTTTCAACACTTAGTAAAATCATTGCAACAGTCATCCTAAACAATATAAAAAAAAATTTAAAACAATACAACATTCTAATGAGTGACCAGTTTGACATAAGGGAAAAATATAGCATAGTTTATCAATTAGAAAGAATAGCAAACTATATATTACCAATAATTTTAACAAAAACAAATATAGAGCAATGGTTCTCTTAGGCATTGAAAAAACTTTTGACACCGTCTGGCTTAGTGACCGGTGAAAATGACCAGTGCCAGAATATCCAGTGACAATAATGTCCGGAGGCGAAAATTCCTCATTGCCCGTAGTATCGAACCACAGCCACGACGTGTCAATACCTCTCTTGGGTCAAACATTACTACCATTTCACGAAATAAAGCGAATCTGTCCGCAGTGGACTTGGAAAGTAGCCCCCCGTAGTACCAGTCTTCCTGCGCTGGTCAACAAGTTGCGTCGAGATAAGTGGTGGGACGCAACTTCTCCCCATACTCTAAGAAGGGTTTCCTCCACTTGTTATTTGTCTGGTTTCGAATACGCTATTATCTACTTACTTAGTCCCTGTTGGATTTCCTTCTTTCTTAGCCTATAAGTGCTTTGATTACTCTAGCTGGATTAATTCTTACAGTAGCTCGGTGGGGCCCGTAGTCAACGAGAGAAATATCTGTATTTCTCCAGCAAAAGTCCTATGTGATGTGCCCATGGCCTTTGAGGAACAAATCGACCCTTCAGTTAGTGACATGCTATTCGTGTCCTATCTTACCAACAATTGAGGAATATACGCAGCTGGATCGCAGGCGCAATACCGTGTGCGCCTATACGCCATGATCCCCGAGGGTGGTGAAAGAAATCGATTAAGCGGTCGATAATCTGTATCGGCGTTAGATCATAGATCGTGTGGAAACCATAAATCACCATGTGGAAAAGTAATGGAACCATAAAATTTGCGGAGAGAGGACAACTCTTTCTTCTCTGGGCCGCCATCATAGTGAACGGTTATGTTTTTTTTTTCGTAATGGTAAGATCTAGTTAAGTTTTTGGAATCTTTTCGAGTAAAGTTCTGATTATATTTTCAGGCATTATTGTCTTTATTTATCTATTTTCTGGGAATATTATTTCCGTGGGCTCAACGCTCGTTAGTTAGTATTTCATGGGATAAAGTTATCTATTGTCTAACCACGTGTTGAGAGATTTATTTTACACGAAATAACTTTCTTTTGCCTTAGTGAAGTATTATATAATTATTCCGTGGTGAATTAGATACTTTTGGCCAATGACAACACAGATAAGCCTTTAGTGAAGCTGCATTTTTGTTCCTGTAACTGTGGTATAAGTAAGTAATTGTCAACTTTGGAAGCTGGTTACTGGGTCCTTAGCCACTGAGAAACGTGGATTCCTCAAATAAATAAGTCAAAGTATCATTAGTTTAGTAGTAGAGCAATAAATAGTAATATTTTTTTTTTTTTTTTTGGGAAGAGGCTGAGGGAAAAATGCTATTACGCACCGTAGAAGACAATACCCATATGAAAAGCATGAACTGCTCTTCATATGCATATTGCCCTCCGTGTGCCGGACTCCTCCCCCAAGAACGTACCACTTAAGATGTTACTCCAAGTAGATAACTGTATCCCTGGGGGCCCTACCGGCTAAAAACCTCACTCCCTTCCTTCTTCAGACCTAGTACTGCGGGACCGCGCAAGCATTACTTCGCAGTACTAGTCCTCTTCATGTCGCCGTCGCTTTTGTTCTTCTCGAATCTATTCAATCTCTTCTTTTTTCTTTTCCATTAAAACTTCTCGGGCATAAGTCGTCAAGGTCTTAAAATTGTCTGCCGTCGCCAACATCCAAGGTATCACCAGGTCAGCGGCATTTGGTACTTCTTTCTCCTCCTGAAAGCGCAGCCGTATTTCAGACCAACGCTGACAGAAAAAGAATGTGTGATCGGCAGAGTCGACAACTTGCGGACAGTACTGGCAATAAGGATCGGTTCGGATTCCCATGCGATACAAGTACTCATTAAACTGGCCATGATCGGACAGAAATTGGGAAAGATAGTAATCTACCTCTCCTTCTTTCCGTGAAATCCAATCAAGGACTCGTTTAATGAGCTTATATGTCCAACGTCCTGTTTCCGCAAATTTCCATCGCTCTTGCCAGAGTTTCAGGGTTTCCTCGCGTTCTCGAGCCTTAACTCTTTCCAACGATTCTTCCCCAGCCCGATGGGCATCCCAGATGCGCTTCCCCTCGAACCCTAAAAGGTCGATCGGAATCATACCCGCGATGACCATCACGGCTGCTTCCGAAACCACCCGGTAAGCGCAAGCTATCCTCAGCGCGCCTCTCCGTTGAACAGATGCCAGTCGCCGACGATATTTCTCTACATAAATAGTAATATTGAGTTTAGTGAATTTTGTAGAGTTTTATTAATAGAAATAAATTTGTGAACGTGTGCCTTGTCACTAATCATCTCTAAATGAGATAAAAATTGCACTGCTTCAGAAGAAACGACTAAAAAAGATCTCTTTATTATCATTAATAATGAAAATATTGAACTGAATAATAACGTTAAGTACCTAAGCGTAATCCTAGATAATAATTTGCCTCATTCTAGCACATACAATAAACATGTGTTAAAAGAAAACCAAATATAAATAATCCTATCCCCCCTATTATGAAGAAAAAGTAAATTAAGTGTTTAAAATAATCCTGATTAGAAAATCTCATAAAATCTAATAGATTCTCGTTGATTCCCATAGAAGTTTTATAAGAATGAATCGTTCTATGAAAAGTAATATAGTTAAGTATAGGGCATTATTTATACAGCTATAAGAATCAATCGGATTTTTTAAGCAGGGAAGCTTATACTTTATAAAATGATGAGAAAATCTATATTACTCTACGCTGCTTCAGTGTGGAGCAGTACACTGAAATCTAATATTAATCAAATAATAACACTAGAAAATAAAACGCTTCGAATGATCCTTGACGTCCTTGGTGGTTTAGAATCACGGTAGAAACACGGTGGGTTTGTTCCACTTTACCATTGTGATTACGCGGTGTGTCCACCGCTATTCCACGGTGGCTTTACCACCGAGTATACACGGTGTTTCCACTGTGATTACGTGGTGGATAAACCGTAGAACCACGGTGGTGAAATGGCACAAAGCCACCGTGGAATCACGGTGGATACACCGCGTAATCACAGTGGGAACACCATGTATACACGGTGGTAAACCCACCGTGTAACCACGGTGGATCCATGGTGCTTACACTTCCACGGAGTTTCCACCGTGATTCAAATCTGCGAGGGGCGAATTGCTCAACTACTAATAAAGAAATACGAGATCAACCCAATATTAATGAAATTAGTAATGGCATACATAAACAAACTGAACTATTTCATAGACAGAGAACACAACATCTACACATCCTTTTAGTTATTGCAGTATACAATTACACAAATGCACCATTTAAAATTAAAAAAATATTGCCTCACAACTCAATATTCTTAACCTTGTCAATATTGTAGATACTTTGTATACAGTAGCTTGAAGTTCTAGTATTGATAATAGGGTAAGACTAGTTGTTGAGGTTAAAAAATGATTAAGTGATTTTTTTCGAATTTTCTCACAAATTCTAGTACAAATTACAAATGTAAAACAAAACTTATGTATTAATATTTGTGAAAGTCTTAATCAAGATAGCAGCAAATGTTGCAGTTTTTTGTAACTAGCCTAATATGAAATTAAGAGAATTTTAAGATGAGAAAACAAAAACAAATAAATACTACAGCGTCGTCTTTCTTCGCCTGTCAAACTGCCCCGATCTTTAGTCAGCTACAGATAACATGCAAGATTATCCAAAACTCTAATACTAGTATACCCAAACAAGCAAGGCTTGGCTTTACTTATCTGTCAGATCAATTAGCTCTTTTCAGGACTTTTTAAGTAGTCTTCTTCAAAACCACATCCGCTTACTTTGAGCAGCTGTTCTTAAAACAGGTTTTTTCACTACCAAATAAACTCTTTCAAGTACCTCTCAGAACTCTCTGAAGGGTCTTTCTTAAGACCACCTAAATCTCTTCAATCGTAAGAATCTCACTTCAATAGAGAACCTATCCCACAGTCATCTCTTAAAACGTTTACTGGTCTTTTGAGTCGGATAGTTCTCTATTGAAGTTAGGGATTTCTCGATTTGAAACCAATCAGCCCTAACTTCACGCGTTGCAAAGCACGGAGTGCTGCAGGGAGTAAAGGTTGACGAAGTCAACATGACGTCTCATCAGGAAAAGCTGCAACTGCAATCCAGCAAGTACACTTACATTTAGTGGTGGCATTGGAAGTAGACAACAACCGATAAGCCGTAGCTGAAATTCACTCGGCCAAAGCTAAGTTGGAGATACTCCACAGCAACTGGACCCGATTTGAGACTGATCATGAGAAGTGAAAAACCAGACCATCTCAAAGGTAGAGAAAATGCACTACCTCTGTGCAAGTTTGGAAAGAGATACGGCTAGTCACATTGTGAACCTCAAGGTGTCTACTGACTCGTTTGCCTCAGCGTGGGACCTTCTCACTTCTCGCTATGAGAACAAGAGACTACTCAAGACTTCTCAGTTTACCAAATTGAGATCACTCATCAAAATGAAAACCAAGTCAGCCAAAGTTCTGAACTCCATTTTTACTACGGTGTCAGAGTGATTCAATGCTCTCAACTCTTTGGGCAGTCCAGCAAAGCACTGGGATAATCTTCTTTTACACGATGTAGTGCAGCTTCTTGATATTCGTACCCATGAGGCATGAAAGATTCGCCTGGGGTCCACCACCGACTATCCATCTCATTCCAACTAAAAAACTTTCTCACTGGTTCAGTAAGAGCTCTGAAGAGCACGGAGAGCCAGTTTCCAAAAAAGTCGCTATTCATGATTCTCAAATCAGCTACGACCAGAAAAAGCTACTCACCGTCTTCTCCAAGAACTCCTGCAATGTTTTTTCAAATTCTTATTTCTTTGCGTTTTGTTTTACTTTTAGACTTTTCAGATTGGAAGATAAGATGAGGATAGTCATTCAAGAATGGTTGTGCTACAGTTTTCCGGGTAGACACAATGTACACTATTGCTACATCCCCAGAGGATGCGAAATCTGTAATGAACGCCATCACTCAACGCTGTATTTTGACAAGAAAGATGCACTAGTAATTCCAACTGCGCTTGTTGAACTCCAGTTATCTCAACAAGAGCTTCTGTTGACACACCAGACACCACCAGTACATTTCAAACCCAATAATGGTTTGGTAGGACCTCTCGAAAAAATCGAAAATTCAATTTAAAATTAAAAATTAGAGAACCGAAAATTTAAATCAAATTTAATACATGAATATATGATCACGAGCATGCAGAATATGTTTGGTAAGTTTTAGATTAATTTATGTACCATTCTTTTATCAATGTATATATTTGTGTATTTTAACAGTTTTTTGCAATTTTAACATTCATAGTTGCTACTGGAAATTTGAATGATGACAGTACTTTATTGATTAATACTTCATCTGAAATCAAAATTTTAGCAAAGGATAAATTATCTGATATTATTTCTCCAGTTGATAGAATTTCAATTCCTGAAAATTCGTCTGACATTGAAGACTAGTATGGAGATGAAGCTTTTATAATTGACGAATCATTTAATTCAAGTTCAACTGATGATGAAAATTTGTCAAAAAGGATGAAGATTTAAAATCACCATCATCGATTAAATCTGATAAAAATAGTTCACAGTTGCAAAATAAGCGCAATACTGTTTTTTAATTTTAGTTAATGGAGATTAAGTATATTTGCTGATAAGATATCACCAATTTAATACATTGTCAATAATTTTAGTTAACTTAATTCCATATTGTTAAAAGACCAAAATAACCGAGTTTGATACTATTGCTTTGAGAGCCGTTTTCAGCGACATTTTTCAAAAGAATATGAAATTGATACCTCACCCATAAATGATTTATCTCAATCAAGCCAGTCATCGAAACAGTCTTCTGAAACGAAAATAAATGTTTTTCAAGAACCTGCTGATGCTTTTTTTCAATAATAATCAAAAAGAAATAATGCAACATCAAACATGGTTAAACCCTTCCCAAAATTTTTATTACAGTCACAATGTTCGAAGTGATTAATATCAACCTTATCATCCACCAGCACATTATCATGCTAATTCATATTCGTGTCATCCTCCCCGTATGAAAAAACAGTATATGGTTAAAATATATAACATCACATATGTTTGCAACAAAAAAATATATGATATATTATATTGTGTATTATAGAAAATCATATAGAGATTTTGGCCGATTTAATATAAAATTATACACAGTAGTAAATATATGTAACTTATATGTTTTTTATATTAAGTTATATAAACATTTACATTTAGCTTATAATATATTGTATTGATATATTTCCTTTTATATTCAGAAAATATAAAATTTTTATATGAAATGAAATATATGGTAGCATATAATTTATATTATATATGGCACCATATATTTTCTTCGTTATATTTTAGCATATATTTTATTCTGTGTATGTATATGTATATGGGTACATCATATATTCGCATCAAATTAACTAATTTTAAAAATTTTATTTGCAATTTAAGGAGTATCTTAAAATTTAGATCTAATTCAATTGGAGTTGGTCATACGAATAAGAAACTTTTTTTTTCCATACATAATATAAATATATGTTTATATATATGATAAAAGTAGATTTTTGTATATGATAGAAAGATATTTTTTATGTATGATAAAAATATAGTTTTCGTATTCGACAAGAATATATATTTTCATATATGATAAAAATATTTCTTGTATATGATTGACATATATATTTTATATATGCTAAACATATATGGACTCGTGTATGATGAATATTATATTTTTTAATATAAAAAAAAATATATCAGAAAATATAGTTAAATTGGCCACATATATTTTCTGATATTTATCATATATTTTGACCATATATGTTATTTTCATACGGGATATCCCTCTAAATTTCCTGTATCAAATAATAGCCGCACTGGTGAAACTTATAATCCTCCTCAAGACCTTAACTATTATAATGATTAATTATCGAATAATAATTATTTTGAAACGAGATACTATCCACCTTCTAATCTCGATAACAATAGTAACAATAATAATATTTTAGTTGATAATTATTCTAATTTTACGCATTGTAATTTAGAAGACCTTTAAAACAGATAATTTAAATTTTTAAAAAATATATGATAATGACGATTAAAACTTTGCTTGTAACAATATTGTATAATGTATACTGATCTGAGATTCCGCGACGGAGACGCGAAACAGTCTAATATAGCGTATGCGGTCGCCCACGTGTGATAACTAAATAATAATAAATAATAATAAACAATATTAAATGATGATGAATACCAATATCAAATGAAAATAAAATAATAAATTTAAATAATTGTTAAATTATAAATAATACTTAAATATTGTCGTGCCTGGACCAGCTCCTCAGGCTAGGTTAGTGCACGCAGGCGCCAGACCGTTTACTTACAATGGAAAAAATTTATTCAGGAGGAATTTACGAGGGAAAATCCGAGCAAGTGACTTGTGGCGAAGCGGATAAGTCGAGAGACACAATAGAAATTAAATAAATAATAAAGAAATAGTAAATATATGATAAATAATTACATACAGGTAATAAATAAGAGCAGGAAAAGTAAATAAAATTAGTCAGTAGGAAAAGATCCAGAGGAAAATAAATATTAAATTTTCCCCGACAGCTGTTGGTTTCCGAGTTTTAATTTTTATAAACAATAGAAAAATAATAATATTTCACAATATTTAATTTTATTAAATTATTAACAACAATAATACCTGGTGATTGCCACAAAATATGATCGCAGTATCACAATAAATTATGTAAGCTCAATAGACCAAAAATAAATATAATTTAACTTAATTAACAATTTTGATTTAATATTAAGTTAAACCAACAATTATTTAATTTTAAAATTTTCCCAAATAAGAATAATAAATAATAACAATCTTTTTACCTCTTATTTTATCTCTCAACACTTGTGAGAGAGAGAAAGACACGGGATTTATCCTCACTCACACTCAAAATAATAAATTCCTCTGTATTCAAAATAATTTATAATTTTAAAACAAAAATTTCAATAATGATCTTGACCGCTGGGGTAAACAAATAAATCAAAACTGAATAAAAGTAAAGTTACTTAATTATTTTAAATAACAATAAGTATAAATAATAATGCTTAATATTCAGACAAATACTTTGAGTGAAAACAGAAAAAATAATTTTAATACTTTGGGGAATTTTCGCCCCAGGTGATGATGTCAGTACTTGAGGAATTTGCTCAAGTACTGTATGCGCTCTATAGATATATATATCTATAGATCTATATATGTCTACCAGCAACGTTTAGTTACGTCGTATATGTTTTATATATATATATATATATATATATATATATATATATATATGGATATTTTTAACAATAAGATAAGACTTACTCCACGTTAATTAACAATGATTATCTATAATAAATGCCATGTATCATTCAGCAGTTAATTATTAACAACTTAATTTCACTCGCCGCGGTGACCAACAACTACCGGGGGAGGTTATCATATGAAAATATATGCCGTGAAAGAAATCCAAAGTACTTACTCAAAATTAATTCTTCAGACAACCAAAATAATATGAGTTGAAAAAAAATATATAAGCTAATTCACCCGGTGAACTTTGATAGCTGTACGCTTTCGCAGAAAATAATATAAATGTAAGGATGTACAAAGGACAGCGTCCGCACACAATAACTGCCCGTATCTTTAATTTAATTACCCTCTCCTCCACCTGTTGGTCGTCGCCCACGTGGCGCACCCGTCGCCTTTATTTATTATTATTATTATCTTTACTAGCCCTGGGCCTTGTTTTAAATTATAAATATAAATTATAAAGATAATTTCGCGACACCTGAATGATACATGAATAATTAATGTTATGTATGAACTATATATTCATAACATATGCATGTTTTTATTTTATCTAATAAATGAAATAATAATTATTTAAAAATTATAAAATTGACGTCGGGAATATAGCCAAGGTATTGATTTTCCCCTACCCGGCGGTCAATATTTTTCCAAACCACAACTGACATCCTTATTCGGATGCCAAGTTTAAATAAAATAATATGTTAAACAAATGTTGGGGCATAATGTTACGCTGGATTATGCATCCCAACTATTTCGAAATCATAAATAAAAACTTATAAATAACAAAAATCAATGGTTTATATTTTTAAATCATAAAATAAAATTATTTTGCACACATGCTCTCTCATACGCTGCGCGCCTGCGCTAGCACTGTGCACGGACTGCCGTCTCCATCGGCGAAATGGCGGAATGCCCGCGTAACGATTCAAATTTAAACGTAAAATTAAAATATTTAAGTTACTACTAACTAAAACTAAATAATTTGAATCGTTACGTGACAATTGAAATGCAACAAAACAGCGATTAATGAAAAGTAAATTTATCGTGTGTGGTATACAGTTCTACCATCTAAATATAAATAAAATTAAGTGATGTTTTCTTAATTGTTACTTATTTAACATTTATGAATTGCAGGGTATTGATGTTTTTATTAATTAATAATTGAACTTGTATTATCAATAATTACAGATTATGCTAATGACTCATTAATTATTGTTTTATTCTCTTTTTATTAGCTATAATGAATGAATTAATTAATTATGAGTGACGAAAAAAAAAATATATGGAACTCACCTATTTTAATACACTTTAATCGTGGTTCATCCGTGCTGTGAAAAATTAGTTTAGAGCATTTAGCCGAATTTGTCATGCAACAAGACCTAGTTTAACTGAGGTCCAGGTTTATTGGTTTAGATCTCATTCAGCCGAGCTTCAGTCTGTTCCAAAAAATTAAATAAATGTTTTTCAACTTTTACTCGAGTTATAGAAACTTTGTTCCAAATTTCTTACTAAAATGTTTAAAACATTTTAACTAATAAATTTGTAAGTCAAAATCGTAAATTTATAAACACTCGTCAAATATTTTTCTGAACAAGCCATATATGACCTGATATGGCCATATTAAAGAATTAGATATATCCATATCTGACCTGATATTATCTGATATGCCCATATAATTTTTGATATATTCTGATATAGTCTGATATGAAAATTAGCCATATCAAGCCGTATTAACTTGATATGTAGATATCAGATTTGATATATCTTGATCTGACTTGATATGCTTGTATATAATTTTTTTTATATGTCCTGATATGAGCAGATATAATCTGATAAGGGTATGTATATTTTAATATGCTTGTGAAAAATATCTCGATCAGGTTTTAAATGGCTTGAAAACAATTTAGAAATGACCAAATAACGTAACATTGTTCGAAAAAACCGATTTTATAATGATTCATAAAATCTTATGAAATCTGTTAAATATTTTAATTTACCGCATTTATAAATATCATAATGTATATAAACTTTGCTGAAAAATTTTTCTAATAAGCTAACGAAAGCAATTTTGAAATATCTGAGAGAATTTCAAATTTTTGTAATCAATTTCAATATAAAAAACTGAGATTTTGAATTGAAAAAAGTTTAATTAAGATTAAGAATCTTCAGCTTTTTTTTTTTACCAAAAGAAGTAGTTCTTGCCCCATCACCGGTGGGTATACCATTAATGGTCCCGTTACTATAAACAATAACATAACTGAATATAATACAAATAACCAAATCAATCATTAATCTGATGTCTTTAATTTTCTTAAATTTAATTATATCAAAATAGATATAACCAATCTTGCATTTCAAGTTTGTGATTTGGCAGAGTGTTTAGTAGATCAGACTTTACATTAGAAGTACTCGGGTTCGAGCCCATGACCCGGCTGGATATTTTTGTTTCCTTGCGTGACAATTATTGCATGTACAACTTTACAAAGTTATATACAATTTTATAGACTTATTCATAAATTTAGTTTCCGAGATAACAATGTTAATTTCACTATATATAGTCTGATGTGTCCATATCAGAACATATCAAATCTTATCTGTACATATATTTTCTGATATCTGTACACATATTTTTTAAAATGGCCAATTTCCAAATCAGGCCTGATCCTTTTTATCTTTTAGCATAGGTTAAGAGAGACCTGCTTATTTTTTTTTTAATTTCTTCCTCCAACCGTATTCGAAATATCGAATTTTGGAAAATGTAGAGATTTTTTTTGAAACGCGTGTAACTTCGTGAAAAGTGGTTTGAATAAAATTTTCAAACAGACAAAAAATGTTCATTTTTGGACATATTTTCAGTAAAGAATATCAAAAAAATTTTTGAACCACGCTTCTATTAAAATTTTAACTTTTAAGTATAAATTGTCGCTTTACAAAAATCACGTACTGATAGATTTTCCTCATAATTTTCCACAGCAAACTGTCACCTATTCTACAACTTTTCCAGCTATGCTCATAATGGGACAACGATGGGATCTATTTTTTTTTCGATTTTTTAAATTTCATATCCCAGTTTTTTTTTTAGATAAATGTTTAAAAAATATATCATGCTCAGGATTTACTATTCATAATTATCTGACACACAACTATCATCAAAATTTTCTTATTTTCTTCCACAGAAAAATTATTATTAATTAAGTAATTATTATTATTATTAATTAAAATTACTTAAAATTATTATTTATTATCTTCAGAAAATTTGATCTTCAGAAAAGTTGATGGCCAAAAAGGTCTTTCGATTGCCGCCTCAACCATCGAAATCGGTTTATTAGTTAAAAAGTTATAAAGAGTTAATATGCTTACACACACACACGCGCGCACGCACACACACACACACTCGGACATAATTCTGAAAATAGTCGGAATAGCTTACTAGGACCTCAAAACGTCGACATCTGATGAAATTTCAATTTTTTCAAATCGGGGTAAAAACAATAACTTTTCGACTTTTTCGAAAATCGTCGATTTTCTTGGCGGGAAGTTAAAAAGGTTTTGTTTACAATTTTTTTACTCCAAAGTACAAAATCGTAGCGTAAAGAAATCAATCAACCAAGGATCATATTTTTGCAAATATCTATTCTTGAACCATTTTTTAAAAATTCTTTTCTTTTGAAAATTTAAATTTAAAGCTTATCTATCAAATGTCAACCAATAAATGCAACACGATCCCACTATGTAAAAAACAATTATTATGGTATAATTTTAACGTTCATGTTATGTTAATTTTCTTTCCAGATGAAACTAAAGAAGAGTCGGTTTTCGTCATGCTCAATGGTGAAGAAACGGAGTTAAAATTTGCAAATGTAAGCGATTTAAAGGTAAGAATCTATCGTTTATTTTGAGTAGGGTGATCGAAAATTTTTAATAAAATTGTATAAAAATTAATCTAAACTTATTAAGAAAAGTTTGGTTACTTTATTGTTAAAATAAAGTGCATCCATATTGAATAAATGAAATTGAGTGCATTCTATAAAATTTTTTTCTGGATAAGCATGTGCACAGGTTTTTTGTTCATAGAAAAGTTTTCTAATTTGAATTCCATTATTGAATGATTAAAAGATTGAACGACAGAAGTATTGAACCAATACAAAACTTCATGTTTTAACTTTTTGCAATGAGAATTTATAGGAAGTTACTGTTTCCATTCTAAATTTCGAAAATCGAGATTTCATCGTCAACGTTTTGAGGTACAAGAAAGCTACACTGATAGAAAGATTTCGTAGCATTTGAAACGATTCATTCATATTTAAGAAATCATTATTTACAGTAAGAAATATTTGTTAAATGGTAATATCCAATGTTTAAGAAATGATTCATTAAAGAGTAAGAAATGTTTTTAAATGCTAAGAAATCCTTCTATCAGTGATATTCTAGCTATTTTCAAAGTTTCGCCTAAGCGGCTGCGTGTGTGTGCGTGCATGTTTGCGTAGATGTGTGCGTGTATGTGGGTGTATTATAGGGTGGTCATGAAAAATTAAATTTACTCAGGCACCCCAAAAAAAGCTTCTTTTTAGTGAAAAAATACGTGGGGAATTTGGATTTTTTTTTTTTTAGGTAAAAAGAACACGTGCTGCAGGACGATCAAAGTTCATTTTTCGATACAATCGCGGTTTTCTTTTTGAATATCTAATGAAATATGCAGATTAAAGAAAAAAATCGCAGAAACAATTTTGTAGGATATTAAATTCTTGACAAAAAGGTCATATTCTTTTTTTTTTTATAGAATGTGTATTTATGTAGATATTTTAAAAAAACTTTTTTCTAAGTATAAAGAAACTATAACAAGAATTAATGATTGATATGTTACGGATTACGAAGTTGTCTATATTTAAGAAAAAACGTTATTTTTAATATTAGTTATTCATTAAATGCTCAATAGATAGTATCGAAAAAATTTATTTTTTAAATATTTTTGTAAATACACATTGTATACCAAAAATGAACATGACCTTTTTTGTCAAGAATTTCCTTTTCTACAAAATAATTCTCACGATTTTTTCCTTTAATCTGCATATTTCATAAGATATTTTAAAAAACCGCGATTGTATCGAAAAATGAACTTTGATCTCCTGCAACACGTGTTCTTTTTAGTTAAAAAGATAATTTTGGAGGGGGTATAATCGACCACCTGTAGTGTTATAGAGTTCAACTCCGTAAGGGTAGGTAAAGGGGTTGATTTCTCAAAACCAAAATTGGGTGGAAATATTCTACATAAAGAAAGCATATTTTTAGAATTTTTCCAGAAGTTTTGAAGGGTATATAAGACACCGTCTGCAGTGATATAGGCTTCTCCAGCGTAAGGGTAGGTGAAGGGGTAGGTTCCGCCGAATCAAAATAAGGTGGAATTATTTTACATAAAAAGAGGACGTCTCAGTAATTTTTTCATAAGTTTTGGAGGGGGTATAAGATACCGTCTGTAGTGATAAAGACTTCTCTTCTGTAAGGGTAGGCAAAGGGGTTGATTCACCGAATTAAAACTGGATGGAAATATTCTGCATAAAGAAAGGATATTGTTACGTCCTGAATGACGAATACAAGTTATTCAGTCCCTTAATTTTGAGTCAAAGTACTTAAGCCATTTACTCGGGTAGTGGAGACCTAGCTTTTTAGTGTCGAGTATGTCAATATACGAAAATAGTATGTATGAGGTGAATGGATGTGTCTTATCACTAGATGAATGAATAATTAATTTAACTTACAGTTGGTTTATTCAATATAAGAGATTGTCAGCATACAAGATTTGGCTGAGCTGGAGACCAGATTGTTGATTGAGATTCGATTCGTATTAAATTGTTATTGTTTGAAATTCGCTGTGAAATAAATTATTGTCAGGTGGCTTGATAGTTGGTTATGGTTCTTGAATGTTAAGAATTGTTGATGTAAAAATGAGCAAAGGGGGTTTACTCATACTGGGTAGTTGACAATCTGTCCAAATACACACTTTTAAGATGACGAAATTTATTTAAATTTGAAAAATAATATTTAAAACAGTAAGAACATTCAACAGAAATAGTTTAATTAATTAAGTTATTTGTAATGTTGAATAAAAAAATTGAAAATCGAAGTTATTTTTATTTGAAATAATTCACTTTAAATTGTATATCCGGAATTAAAATATTAATTAGATTTACGGTATAGGTGGTTATTGATTATTGATCCTTTTGTCATTATCTTTCGATTGGTTATAGTCATTTCCTCCTATCGTCAGCAGTTTAAATGTTACACCTATTTTCAATTACAATATTCAATAAATGGAAATTATTATTAGGTTAATAGATAGACGTGCGTTAGAGGATGATTGTGATAATTTTAGTTTTTCATTATTTTAATTATTTGTCGAGTTATTTAAAGTGGAATTTAGCGATATAGTCGTATGTGTTAGAGAAAAAAGATGATCGTAGTGAATCATGCGCCATGCCTTAGAACGAAGCTTTTAGATCCAACTCAATGTTATTAGGTTAGCCTTATTTTAAGGGGTTAATTACCGATTACTAATTAGGATTAGGGCACAGATTGTTATTGATTATTAATTCTTTCGTTATTAGCTTTTGATTGATTATAGTCATTCCTTTCTACGCTTATTGGTTGAAATGTTTTAGTTATTTATAATCATTGCGGGGTAATTATTAAATAATCTGGAATTATTATCGATATAATTAGATAAGTTATTTTACCGGATTATTGTGATATGTTTAGTTGGTCGATAGTTTAATTAGTTATCGAGTCGTTTAAGCTAAAATTTATCGATATAATTGTATGTGTTAGAGAGAGAAGTGACGAAGTACGTCAGGCGATATGTCACAAGAAGTAGCGGTAGCAACAGGATGAGTCATGAGCCACGACTTGAAAAAAGGTTCTAGATTTTAGTTAATGTATTAGATGAGCCTTATTTTGGGTAGTTAATTTCGGATTATTAATTAGGTTTAAGGTGTAGATGTTTATTGATTATTAATCCTCTCGTTATTGTCTTTCAATTGATTATAGTCGTTTCGTTTTACTGTTATTGTTTAAATGCTAACTTATTTTTAATTATTACGAGATAATTAGTAGATAATCTGGAAGTATTATTGATTCAGTTAGATAAGGTATTTTATCGGATTACAATGATACTTTTAGTTCCTCATTATTTTAATTATTTATCGAGTTAATTGAAGTAGAAATTATCGGTATACTTGTATGGGTTAAAGAGAGAAATGACGAGACACGTCACGCGGTACGTCATAAGAGAATCTTGGGAGCGCAAGAAGGCAGGCCGTATTAATTCTGTTAATGGAAGAACGATATGCAATCCCATGCTATTAGATGGGCTTAATTTAAATGGTTAATTACAGATTATTCGTTAAGATTAAGTTTTGAGTATTTAGTAGTTAATAATCTATTTTTCCTTATCTATCGATGGGTTATGATTATTTATCACTATCATTGGTAGTTTAGGAGTGGTGCCTGTTTTGGAATTTAAATATTTAATAATTCGCAATTATTATTAATCCCATCGGTAAATGGACATTAGTGAATTGTCATGGGAATCTTAGCTAATCAGTATTTTATTTATTAGTTGAGTTATTTAACATAGAAGTTACGCACTTACATATGTATTAGTGGGACACAATGGTGACGCAAATAGTTAGGTTCCTTGATTGACCTCTGATGATTAGTTATTTAGTGTATAGGTTTTTATCTAATCTCGAATTTTATTTTTCTTTATCTATTATACTAATCGATTTAATCTATTCCTATTGTTATAGGTAGGTGGCTATGGATTTAAATATTAAAGAATTGTTATTATGGTTATCTGCCCCATCATGGTATGTTATGGTTGTCCGATATTGTGTAGTTAGTTAATTGTTATCTTGTTTATTATTCTTGTATCGGTACATTGGGATATTGCGTCTTAAATTGTTAATATTTATTTACAAATAAAGTTCTTGGGTTATGGTACAATATCTACTATTGCGTATTAAGCATTATTTATGATTTCATTTGCTGTCAATGGTGTCGATTATAGAGTTTATTACCTTGTTTTTGTTAATAATTATCAGTTTGTTTTATAATTTATTCAAAATTTTAAATAAAATTTGATACTATTTGGATTGGTAGATAGTAGAAAAAATGAAAAGGGTCCAAATGCATTAAATGTAAAGTCAACAACGCATAGACGTAAAGGTTATCGGGGTAGTGACACTTGGTGTTATAAGAAAAAACGACGGAGCTTCGCGTGGCATTATTGAAAAGTAGTACTATTTGGGTTGCAAGCATTAGGGAGCTTATCACGTTTTAATTGATTGCTTAATTTATTACTTCTCTATAAGTAATAAAAAGGGAAATTTATGGTATTCTTTGTTTACATCAACAAGTTCCCACTACTCGTCTGACCTTTGATATGTTTAGTTTTCAGTTTTTAAGAATTTCGTTTTTATTTATTTAATTATACGTCAGTTTAATATTTTCGCATGTTACGCCATAACAATATTTTAAGAATTTTTTCATATTTTTTGGACGGGGTATATAAGACACTGTTTGCAGTGATATAAACTTCTCCAGCGTAAGGGAAGGTGAAGGGGTAGGTTTCGCCGGTTCAAAATAGGGTGGAAATATTCAGCATACAAACAATGAAGTTTAGAAATTTTTTTTAGAATTTTCAGTGGGAGTATAATGGTCCCTTTAAATCTACTTCTCATGGGGGTTAGATATATAAGGGTGGTTTCAGAGGTTGGTTCCGGTTAATTGTCTATTTGACTCGTTTACATCCGAATCTGTGCCCATTTCACTTTAGCCAAGTATTTATGACCTTGATTAATGTTTTAAATTATTTAGATCATTTCGTTCAATAAACGTTCGGAAATTCAATTACATATTTTTTTAAATTTCTAACGCCGATATCTTTTGAACGAATAAACCAATTTCGACGTTTGAGGTAGCACTCGGTGAGTTTCATTGAATTCTAGAGCTGATCAAAAGTTGAAATTGATCGGTTTAGCCATTCCGAAGATATTTGGAAAACCCCGTTTTTCACCATTTCTTTCTCCTACGAGATTTCTCGAACGCATTAACTGATTGAGAGGGATAAGGCGGCGATCGGCACGTTTCATCAATTTCTAGAGCTGATTAGATTTTGAAGTCGATCGTTCTACTCGTTTCTGAGAAATAAAAAAAAACTAAAAAAAAAATTTTTTTTTCGTAAATTGCAAATATTTGTTAATTTAATTGATCAAATGACCTAAAATTTTTAGGAAAGTTGATGGCCAACATGCTCTTTCGACTGCCGCAAGAACTATTCAAATCGGTTTATTAGTTAAATAGTTATAGACCATTCACACACATACATACATACATGCCCCCCCCCCCCACACCCACACGTACGTACATACGAACACTCGGACATCATTCTGAAAATAGTCAGAATAGCTTCCTCGGACCTCAAAACGTCAACATCTGATGGAAACTTGATTTTTTAAAATCGGGGTAAAAAAAATAACTTCCCGAAATTTTAAAGAACCATCGATTTTCTTAGCAGAAAGTTAAGAAAATAGTTGAATTGACTACAAAATAGTTACTGCAACTCGATTTAATTAGTACGCCCCTGGTGGAGGAGCGCGATGTCAAAACCGAGGCGTCGTCAAAACCGCTAAAACGACATCGTGTTATTCAAAAAACGTGACACGATTAAAAAGTAAATAAATGATTGAAAAATGAGGGAATCTTGATAACAATGTCGAGCTATGATATCTGAGTCGACAAGAAAAATTTTTTAACAACAAGTTATTATTTAGACAAAATAAAACGTAATTAAATGTAATACATCATAAGAGGTACTTCGCAAGCGTTTTATGAACAAAAATGTATATTGTGTGTCATATCGATAACGTAGAAAAGTAAAACAATTTTTGAATCAATAATGGTGTGGCGAAAAGACAAGTAAAATAGTTATTTTACCGATAATCGTAGGTTCGTAAGAAAAGAAAGAGATGTCGCTTTAACATGAATTATAACATAAATGATAAAAGTGAGGCTCGAGCAAAGCGTAAAACTCTAAATAAGAAACGACATCGTTTTTCTTTCAGCTCTACGAGAAACGACGTAATGTTATCGAATAATTAATTTTGGAAATAATAAATAGATATATAATGCATTATCATCATTGCAAGGGTAAATTGATGGCTACTAAAAAATGCTGAATTCTTGATGTTAAAATGACTATTTTCAGAATCATGTCCGAGTGTGTGTATGTATGTATGTGTGTGTGTGTGTGTGTGTGTGTGTGTGTGTGTGTGTGTGTGTGTGTGTGTGTGTGTGTGTGTGTGTGTGTGTGTGTGTGTGTGTGTGTGTGTGTGTGTGTGTGTGTGTGTGTGTGTGTGTGTGTGTGTGTGTGTGTGTGTGTGTGTAAACTCTTTGTAACTTTTGAACTAATGAATCGATTTGGATGGTTGAGGTGGCAATTAAAAGAGCTTGTTGGCCATCAAATTTTCTGAAAATTTCAGATCATTTGATCGAATAGACTCGAAAATATTTGCGAATTACGAAAAAAAATTCGGTCTGTCGGTTGACCCTTCGGGCCAGCCCCAAAACTTCCCGCTGTTTTCGACCTCAAAGAGCTCGAAAACATTAGTGTAGATATATTTTCGAGCTCTTCGAGCTCGAAAATGCTATCACATGCAATTGTTTTTTTACGATCTTTTCAAGCTCTAACAAGTTACCTGTTATGCTGAAGTTTGAAAATTTAAGAATCGAAAATCATCAATGAAGCGGTTTTTTAAATTTAGTTCCTGATTATGTTCAGTAAAATAAGTGTATTGAGGCAGAAATCAATGTCGGGGATCAAAATCAAGATTTAAATAAGTTTTAACTCATGTAAGAAACAATAAAATATGAAATATCCGATAAAAATATTAAAAACTACGTTTTATCGATTTTTTTGTTGATAATATGATTTAAACTAAAAACCAAGTTCGATGACATTATATGATCAAAAGAAACCATAATAAAGATGAGTTGGTATGATATCAGGCACATTTCAGTACGTTATATTATGATTTATCCGGAAAAAATAACATAAAATGGTATTTTTCTAACTTTTCAACGCCGATATCTTTTGAACTAATCAATCGATTTTGATAGTTGACGTGGCAATCGGCGCGTTTTATTGAGTTCTAGAGCTGATTAAAATTTGAAATCGATCGCGTCAGTCGTTTCGAAAATATTTAGAAAAAAACCGTTTTTCACCATTTCTTTCTCCCGCGATAACTCTCGAACGAATTATCTGATTTTGATGTTTGAGGTAGCTTTATCGAGTACTAGAGCTGATTAGATTTCGAAGTCGATCGTATGAGTCGTTTTTGAGAAGCAATAAAAAACTAAAAAAAAATTTTTTTTTTTTCGTTATTCGCCAATATTTTCGAGTCTATTCGATCAAATAATCTGAAATTTCTAGAAAAGTTGAAGGCCAACAAGCTTTTTCGATTGCCACCTCAACCATCCAAATCAATTGATTAGTTCAAAAGTTACAAAGAGTTTACATACATACACACACACACACACACACATACATACACACACTCGGACATCATTCTGAAAATAGTCAGAATAGCTTCCTAGGACCTCAAAACGTCGACATCTGATGAAAACTCGATTTTCGAAAATCGGGGTGAAAACAATAACTTCCCGAAATTTTTGGAAATCGTCGATTTTCTTAGCGGAAAGTTAAAAAATTTTTTTTTTAGTTTTTTAGTGATTTATCAGAAACGACTCGAACGATCGACTTCAAAAATCTAATCAGCTCTAGAATTTGATAAAACGCATCGATTGCCATCTTAGCCATCTCAATCGGTTGGTTTCTTCGAGAGATATCGCAGGAGAAAGAAATGGTAAAAAACAGCTATTTGCAAATATCTTTAAAATAACTTAACCAAACAATTCCAAAATCGGATCAGTTCTAGAACTCAATAAAATACGCCGATTATCGCCTCAACCATCAAAATCCATTCATTCGTTCGCGAGATATCGTTGAAGAAAGAAATGGTGAAAAACGGTTCTTTCTCAATTTTTTCGAAACGACTGACGCGATCGATTTCAAATTTTTATCAGCTCAAGAATTCAATAAAACGCGCCGATTGCCACCTCAAACGTCAAAATCGATTAATTAGGTCGAAAGATATCGGCGTGGAAAAGTTAAAAAAATAACATTTTATGTTATTTTTTCCGGATAAATCATAATATAACCTACCAAAATGTGTCTGAAATTATACCAACTCATCCTTCTTATGGTTTCTTTCTATCATATAGTGTCATCGAACTTGGTTATTAGTTTAAATCATATTATCAACACTAAAATCGATAAAACGTAGTTTTTAATATTTTTCTCGGATATTTCATATTTTGGTGTTTCTTACATGAGTCAAAACTCATTTAAATCTTGATTTTGATCCCTGACATTGATTTCTGTCTCAATACACTTATTTTATTGAACATAATCAAGAATTAAATTTTAAAAACCGCTTCATTAATAATTTTCGATTCTTGAATTTTCAAACTTCAGCATAAGAGGTAACTTGTTAGAGATTGAAAAGATCGTAAAAAACAATGGCATGTGATAGAATTTTCGAGCTCGAAAATATATCCACACTAATGTTTTCGAGCTCTTTGAGGTTGAAAACAGCGGGAAGTTTTGGGGCTGGCCCGCAGGGTCATCCGACGCCCAGATTTTTTTTTTTTTTTTACTTTAATCAACGCAGCAAGCTTACAGACTGTAACTCTATATTGCGCGAAATCTTCAAACGACATCGCTTTTCGTAAAACGATTACAGAAAGCGACGTTTCATTATTAATTTAATAATTTTAAAAAAAGTTATTGAGATCTAAATTGTTTATAATTTAATTTAATTATTTGGGTACTGTTCAAAAAATAGACAGTGTATCATGAATATATCCTTTATATTCTGTATGACACCCAAGCGACATCGTTTTTCTAAAGACGATTTTAAAAACGATGGCAGACTAAAAATAACACTTTTTAAAACAAACCAAGTTAATTCAACAGAAATAGATAATATAACGATTATCATTCAATGAATTGTATTCAATAAATGTTTTCTTTTTTTTACTTTAATCAACGCAGCAAGCTCACAGACTGAAACTCTATATTGCGCGAAGTCGTTAAACGACATCGCTTTTCGTAAAACGATTACAGAAAGCGACGTTTCATTATTAATTTAATAATTTTAAAAAAAGTTATTGAAATCTGAATTGTTTATAATTTAATTTAATTATTTGGGTACTGTTCGAGAAATAGACAGCATATCGTGAATATATCCATTATATCCTGTATGACACCCAAGCGACATCGTTTTTCTAAAGACGATTTTGAAAACTATGGCAGACTAAAAATAATAGTTTTTGAAACATACCAAGTTAATTCAACAAAAATAGATCATTTTACGCTTATAATTTAATCTATTATATTGAATAACAGTTTTTTCATTTTAATCCACGAAATCATTGCAGTAAACTCACAGACTCTAACTATATTGCCCGTAGTCTCAAAACGAAATCGCTTTTCTTGAAATAATCACATGACAGACTTTTTGTTTTTCATTTAATAACTTTTAACAGAATATTAAAAATATTTATTGGTCAACATTTACTTCAATTATTTGGGTACTGATTGTCTAAATTGACTGCAAATCACAACTATCTGTTTAATAAAATCAAGCCTACGTTTTTTTTCAGAAATGATTTCAAAAGCGATGTTGAACCGACATTACTTTTGTTGAAATATACAGAATACACGATAGACGTTTTTTTACGCAGTGTATTATTTTTAATAAAGTAATTAAATTATAAGTCAGTCAAGCTTCAAACCAATTTTCCGGATGAAACTAAATGAACTATACCAAAAATTTATTTTTTTACTTTCATTTATTGATAAATTTATTACAAAAAGCTTATAGTGTAAAAATCCATTTTTACATTAATTACATCAAGAAATCGTTTCTGAGAAACGGACGTCTCTATGACTTCATAGAATAGATATTTACGATTTGCAGTCAGTTTTAAACAATCATTTTAATTACTTTATTAAAAATAATACACTGCGTAAAAAAACGTCTATCGTGTATTCTGTATATTTCAACAAAAGTAATGTCGGTTCAACATCGCTTTTGAAATCATTTCTGAAAAAAAACGTAGGCTTGATTTTATTAAACAGATAGTTGTGATTTGCAGTCAATTTAGACAATCAGTACCCAAATAATTGAAGTAAATGTTGACCAATAAATATTTTTAATATTTTGTTAAAAGTTATTAAATGAAAAACAAAAAGTCTGTCATGTGATTATTTCAAGAAAAGCGATTTCGTTTTGAGACTACGGGCAATATAGTTAGAGTCTGTGAGTTTACTGCAATGATTTCGTGGATTAAAATGAAAAAACTGTTATTCAATATAATAGATTAAATTATAAGCGTAAAATGATCTATTTTTGTTGAATTAACTTGGTATGTTTCAAAAACTATTATTTTTAGTCTGCCATAGTTTTCAAAATCGTCTTTAGAAAAACGATGTCGCTTGGGTGTCATACAGGATATAATGGATATATTCACGATATGCTGTCTATTTCTCGAACAGTACCCAAATAATTAAATTAAATTATAAACAATTCAGATTTCAATAACTTTTTTTAAAATTATTAAATTAATAATGAAACGTCGCTTTCTGTAATCGTTTTACGAAAAGCGATGTCGTTTAACGACTTCGCGCAATATAGAGTTTCAGTCTGTGAGCTTGCTGCGTTGATTAAAGTAAAAAAAAGAAAACATTTATTGAATACAATTCATTGAATGATAATCGTTATATTATCTATTTCTGTTGAATTAACTTGGTTTGTTTTAAAAAGTGTTATTTTTAGTCTGCCATCGTTTTTAAAATCGTCTTTAGAAAAACGATGTCGCTTGGGTGTCATACAGAATATAAAGGATATATTCATGATACACTGTCTATTTTTTGAACAGTACCCAAATAATTAAATTAAATTATAAACAATTTAGATCTCAATAACTTTTTTTAAAATTATTAAATTAATAATGAAACGTCGCTTTCTGTAATCGTTTTACGAAAAGCGATGTCGTTTGAAGACTTCGCGCAATATAGAGTGTCAGTCTGTAAGCTTGCTGCGTTGATTAAAGTAAAAAAAAAAAAAAAAAAAAAAAAAAAAAAAAAAAACGTTTATTTGATACAATTTATTAAATGATAATCGTAAGATTATCTATTTCTGTTGAATTAACTCGGTATGTTTCAAAAACCGTTATTTTTAGTTCGACATCGTTTTCAAAGTCGTCTTTAGTTAACGATGTCGCTTTGGTCTTAAACAGCATACATTCACGATATGCTGTTAATTTTTATGATCAGTACCTAAATAGTCGAATTATGCAATTAATATTTAAATTATTTTGTTTATATATAATGCTTTAATAACAAAACGCTAATTCTGCATTCGTTTACAATGGAGCGATGTCGTTTGTAGACAGTTCATATAACAAAAATGATTACTCAGTGAGCTCGCTGTTATGAAATCAGTAAGAAATATAAGTAAAAATTAATTATTTAATGCAGTTTATTTAATGATAAGCGTTGAATTCATTTTGGGCATTAGATTTATCATTGGTAATTTGATCTCGTTTTGGGAGCCGTTTCGAAGATAACGATGTTGCTCTGGTATTTAATATCGCTTATGTATTTTTTATTATTTAAACTAAATCAATTTTAACATCAAGAATTCAGCATTTTTTAGTAGCCATCAATTTACCCTTGCATTGATGATAATGCATTATATATCTATTTATTATTTCCAAAATTAATTATTCGATAACATTACGTCGTTTCTCGTAGAGCTGAAAGAAAAACGATGTCGTTTCTTATTTAGAGTTTTACGCTTTGCTCGAGCCTCACTTTTATCATTTATGTTATAATTCATGTTAAAGTGACATCTCTTTCTTTTCTTACGAACCTACGATTATCGGTAAAATAACTATTTTACTTGTCTTTTCGCCACACCATTATTGATTCAAAAATTGTTTTACTTTTCTACGTTATCGATATGACACACAATATACATTTTTGTTCATAAAACGCTTGCGAAGTACCTCTTATGATGTATTACATTTAATCACGTTTTATTTTGTCTAAATAATAACTTGTTGTTAAAAATTTTTTTTTGTCGACTCAGATATCATAGCTCGACATTGTTATCAAGATTCCCTCATTTTTCAATCATCTATTTACTTTTTAATCGTGTCACGTTTTTTGAATAACACGATGTCGTTTAAGCGGTTTTGACGACGCCTCGGTTTTGACATCGCGCTCCTCCACCAGGGGCGTTAATGAAAACTGATTTGTTATCGTAACTAAGAAAAATATTTGTCTCTCTATTTCACTATTTTTAACTTCCCGCTAAGAAAGTTGAAGATTTGCAAAAATTTGTGAAGTTATTGGTTTCAGTTCGATTTCCGAAAACCGAATTTCCGTCAGATTCTGACGTTTTGAAGTTCTACGAAGCTTTCTAGACTAATTTCACAATGATGTCCAAGTGTATGTATAAACGTACGTACGTACGTATCTGTGTAAATATTTATAACTTTTGAACGGATGAACCGATTTTGATTGCTAGGGTGTCATTCAACGTGGATTGTTAATGTCTAAAAGCTGTAGAAAATTGAGGTTGATCGGTCAAGTGCGTTTGGAGATATTCCAAAAATAAAATTTTTTCAAAAACGTTTTTTTAGATAACTTTTAATGAGCTCGATGGATCGATTTCAGAATCTAATCAGCTCTAAAACTTTATAAGCTACATCAAATCCCACCTCAACCATCAAAATCGGTTTAATCGTTCAAGAGAAACCGCAGACGATAGAATTTTGAAAAAATTATTTTTTTTGAAATTTCTCAAGAACAGCTCGATCAATTGGTTGCAGAATTTAATCAGCTCTAGAACTTAATTAAACGCGTCAATTGCCACCTCAAACGTTTCAATTGATCAATTCGTTCGAGAGATATCGTTGAAAAAAAAAAATGGTAAAAAACGTTATTTTTCGGAAACAAAGGCATACAAAAGTATTTTCGAGCTCGAAGAGATTGCGTATATACTGGAACGCTAACATTTCAGCTGAACCTCTGCAATCTACCAAGAAGTCTCAGAGGGATAGAACCGAGTTCTATCAACAGATGATAGCAGGTGACTAATTCCAGTCCCGCTCCACGGTAATGCTAACTCGTCCACATACTCAAAATACCAAAAACTGTAAACCAAAACTTAAACTTTATCACTATTCCAAACTTTAATCTCAAACCATATTCCATATCAAGTTTCCATAATTCTGATTCTAATTTTATACTATAATTTTTCTTAACAAAACCTATAACTGTAGCTAAACGTGACTCCATATTTATTTCTAAAACTATAACTTAAATCAAACATCTGTATCAAAATCGTTAATTACTGTCAGCTAAACTATAAGTCTTGAGTTACCATGCTCGTAAATACAATTAAATCAGTTGGTGCTTGTGACGTTCACTTTGATTTGACCCCCATACGAAAAATAACGTCACAATATATATCCATAAATGTCAGTAACATATAAGTATATATGGTACATTGTTACGTCCAGACGGACATAACATAGAATTCAGTCCCTTATTTTGAGTCAAGACACTGAAGTCCTTTACTTGGATAACGGGGACCACGTTTCTTGGTGCCGAGCATGGATAGGAGGAGTGTGTATGTTCTCGAATTTAGCAATAAAAATTGTCAGGACTTACTATTTTTGGTGGTTTATTTGACAACTATTCTGAAGATATACAAGTCGATGATGATCACAATGATCAGTGGTGGCTGGACAAGACACTCGGACCTTTCTCGGTTTTCGCTGTTGCTGCTTGGTGGCGAGTAGATTGGAGGTGGGTTACGCTGCTACGAATGTTTACTGGTTCTCTTGGCAATTTCACTGATCACCTTCACTTTTATTTAACTTACGATCGCGCTTGAATGAAAGATTATTATTAATTGTCGGATTTTCAGGTAAAAATAAAGTAGAAATATCGAAGTTAGAATTTAGTATAATTGACTGAGCTTGGCTTAGTTTCTCCGAGCAATGGAATCTCGCAATAATCGAATTTATTCCAAAAAATTACTTAATAAACACACGTAATGACCGAGAAAAGTTCATGACAGAATTTATAACAACTTGGTTATAATGACGCAATTAATTATTTTAATTTTGAAAAAAATGATAAATTATTTCAGAAAATTGGGTCTTACCGGATCGTTGATAAAATTTAGAAGCTAAAAAGAATCTAAAAAAACTAGAGTACGGTGGCTCTTCGCGTGATAACCGATGGGTCTTTATATACCCTCGAACTAAGTAACTACTGGGAGGATTTTTGGACAACCAGGGGCATTCGAGTTTTTTTGAGTCGAAATCGGGGGCATGAATGGTCCCATTTTTAAGGGAACCAATATGCCTCAACTTGGTTGTGAGTAGGTGGAAAATCTGGCCCCTTGATAAGGGAGATAGATACATAGTTCATTTGAACTTTGTCGCGCACTGGTTTGAACGACAATCGATTAGGTAGTTTTTTAATTATCAAGGATTGTTAATTATTTTAAATCTAAATAATTTTGGATTTTAACACAATGTTTAATGCTATTAAATCTCTTTATTTATAACAATAACTATTAATGAAATTTACGATGGTTTACAATGTATAAAAAGATTATTGATTTGAATTTTTTGGGAGCAAGACGTTCGCGTTTGAGTTTTGATTTCTAACTGACTTGTGTGTATTTTTAAAAACTGATTCTTCCCTTTTTTGACGTTAGAATACAAGAATTTCTTTTGCGTCAAGAAGGGATGTTTTAGATATTCAAGAGTGTAATTGGTTAAGACATTTTAAGTAGGAGTAACTGGGTGTGGACTAATAGATGACGTAGGTTGTAACGTATTAGAGAAAAATAAAATAGAGAGAGAGCGAGAGTAAGCGCAAGACCCAAAGGGTCCACGAGCGTGGGACGTAAGCAAAAAAAAAGGGTCTATGCCTTACTTCGCGTAGTGAGGTCATAAATAATATTTTATTACCATCCGAAGGATATTTGAGTTGGTTTAAAATAAGGATTACATATAAAAAAAAAAAAAGGAAAAGTTTCAAAAGATAAATTTCTAGTAAACTCATAAAAATTTGGAAAATAAGGTATTTTAATATGAGAGTAAACGCGCAGTAAACTCATAAAATTTAGAAAGCGTGTGACTGAAAACTAAACATTTGGCTAGCAGATGTTGAAGGATAAGATTTTGGAAAATTATGTTTTAAATTTTGCGTTTTATGATTATTTTTTGTGAGAAAATAATTTTGTGTAGTTACGTGTGTTTTGGTACGGAACATCTTGCCCCCCTTGAGAGGTTATAGCGATCAAATAGATTTTATTTTATTGTCTTGTTTCTCATCTGGTAATAAAATTGCCAGTCTTCTCACGTTACGGTCAATAGTTCCATGGGCAGTCTTAATAGTGACCGTACGTGTAATTCCATCTGATCCTGGATGCGTTTGAATAACTCGGCCAATGGGCCAATGCAGTGGTCGCGTGTTGTCTTCTTTGATAATGACAACTGTACCCTCCTTTATATCATGAGTACCTTTCAGCCACTTTTGTCTTACATTCAAGCCGTTAATATATTCTTCATGCCAACGTTTCCAGAAGGCTTGTTTTAACTTCTGGATTAGTTGCCACGAGGATAATTTGTTGGATGATGTATCAGACCAGTCCCAATCAGGCAGACTCGTTATCGAATCACCAATCAAAAAATGACCTGGTGTAATCGCTATGGGATCGTTTGGATCTGATGAACTCGGTGTTAACGGTCTTGAATTTAAAATTGCTTCAATTTCGATTACAAAGGTGTTAAGTTCTTCAAATGTGAGAAGTGTGTCGCCTACAATTCTCATTAAATGACTTTTAAATGACTTAACTGCCGCTTCCCACAAACCACCAAAATTTGGTGATCTTGCCGGAATGAATTTCCACTGAATTCCTTCTTCTGTAAGAAATCTATGTACCTTTTGTTGATGTTCCTCTGAATTAATTTGTTGATAGATCTCTTTTAATTGATTATTTGCACCAACAAAGTTGGTTCCGTTGTCTGAATGGATGCTGTAACACTTGCCTCGACGTGATATGCATCTCCGCAATGCTGCTATAAATCCCTCACTGGTCAGATCACTGACAACCTCAAAGTGTGTAGCCTTGACTGCTAGACAGACAAACACAGCTACATATACCTTGATTCGGCCACGATTTCGATGTTTCTTTTCCTTGATGTAAAATGGACCGCAGTAATCTACCCCAGTATAGTGGAAAGGACGAGTTTGTGTGACCCGCTCTCTCGGCAGCTCTCCCATCGGATAAACTGCTGTCTGAGGATTTGATTTTCTGCATCTTACGCAGCGATATGTGACTCTCTTAACTTCGTTTCGACCATTTAGTGGCCAGAAGTTTCTCCTCACAACATACAACGTTGTTTGAGGACCGGCGTGAAAGTGCCTTTGATGAGCTTCTTGGATAATCAAAGTTGTATATGAATGTGATTGAGGTAAAATTATCGGATGTTTTTGATTGTATGAAATATTTGCATGGTTTAGTCTTCCACCAACACGAATTATGTCATAATCATCAAAAAATGGACTAAGATGTTTTAATTTACTGTTTTCGTGTATTTCTTTTTTATGTTTTAAATTGTGAATATCTTTCGTAAAGTGTATATTTTGTATTAACTTGATAATTTTTACCTGAGCCTGACGAAGTTCCTCAAGGGTATATTCACCGATATTCTTATTATTTGGACTCCAACGCAAGATGCGAGCAATCGCACGATGCAGCTTACTTGCTGAACTGAAGAATTTGATGAATGAATCATCGAGTGAACTTGTTTTTATGCACGTTGTAATACAAGTGAGTTTTTTCCTTTCATTGTCTTCGATTGGAGTAGATACTACTGATATAGGCCAGTCGTTCTTTGGATCTTTCAACCAGGTTGGGCCAGAGGCCCAAAGTGAATTGGCTATAAATTCTTTTGGTGTTAGTCCTCGTGAAGATACGTCTGCAGGATTATTTTCCGACTTGATGTGTCTCCAACTGGTAATCGGTGTTCTTTCTTGTATCTGAGCTACTCGATTTGCTACAAATGTCTTCAACTGATATGGAGGTGTCTTGATCCAATGAAGAGCTATTGTTGAGTCTGACCAGAATGTAATATTGGATAATTGTGCAGGTAAAAGTTCTTTTATAGTATCATATGTATTAGCTAACATGAGAGCTGCACAGAGCTCTAATCGTGCTAATGTTTGAGTTTGTAACGGTGCAACTTTGGTTTTAGCACATAATAGATTCGTTCTTACATCACCTGATGCTGCTGTTCGCCTTAGGTATATGCATGCACCATAGGCCCTTTCACTTGCATCTGCAAATCCATGTATTTGGATATCGCAGGTATCTAGCAGTACCAGTGGACGATTGTATAAAACTTGATTTATTGTATTAAATTCAGATGCATATGACGTCCAAGCATTTTGTATACAGGTTGGAAGTTCTTGATCCCAGGTAATTTCCTGACGCCAGCATTCTTGAAGAATCAACCGCGCGGCTAAAATTACAGGTCCCAATAATCCTAGTGGATCAAATATCTTAGCTATTTCAGCTAAAATCACTCTCATGGTTACGTTAATTGGCAATTTATTAAAGGTATAAGTTAAATCATCTGATTGAGTTTGCCAGTGTATACCTAGAGTTTTTAGCATTGGATCTACTTCAATTTGTAGTTTTTTATTGATATGCTCTTCGGGGATTCCTTTCAGAACTTCTGAATTATTTGAAGCCCATTGTCGTATATTAAAACCGCCTCGTTTTAGTAGTTCGGTTAAATCGTTTCTAATTCTTATTGCCTTGTTAACAGTATCAGTACCTGCGATTAAGTCATCGACGTAGAATTGCTCCTTGATGATGTCTGCTGCTTCTGGAAATTCATTTCTTTCATCTTCGGCTACTTGCACCAGACTCCGGACTGCCAGGAACGTTGCTGCTGTAGTGCCAAATGTATCTATCGTCAATTGATAGTCCATGATTTCTCCTGTTTGATCTCTCTATAAAATTTTGAGATATTTTCGGTCTTCTGGTCTTACCCAGACATAACGAAACATCTTTTCCAAATCACCTATAAGAATGATTGGGTGTAATCGAAAACGAATTAGGTGAATAAAAATTGGTTTTTGTAGCGTGGCTCCTGTTAAGAGCGTCTCATTTAATGATATTCCAGAGCTTGATTTGGCAGATCCATCAAATACGATTCGTAGTTTTTTCGTGTTACTAGATTCTTTCACGACCGCGTGATGTGGAAGGTAGAATCCTTCAGCACCAGTTGAGTCCGTTGATCGTTCCATATGTCCTAGATCAAGATATTATTGGATAATGGCCTTATATTGAGCAGCAAATGCTGGATTTCTTGTGAATTTATTTTCAAGAGACTTTAATCGGTTCATAGCTCGAGTCCGAGTTTCTCCGATGAGAGATTTCTTGGAGTTAAATGGAAGTGCTACCACATAACTTCCGTCTTTATTTCGCTTTGTATGCCTTTTGTAATGTAGTTCACATGCCATCTCTTCTTCTGACAAGTGTTGTTGTTTTGGACCTTCTTCTATGGCCCACGTCTTTGTAAGTTGTTGGAGAGCTTGTGTGGTCGTAATATGACACATTTTTGGATTTGGTTTTGAATTGTTGTATTTTCTTTGAACTGATATTGCACCACCGATGACCTAGCCAAAGTGTGTATTTTGCATGAATAAATCTGGCCCTTCAGGATTTGAAATATCCCTTTGTCCAGGTATGATTAATGATAATGCTGGTCCTGCACCAATCAGTAAGTCAATGTTACTTGGTATATTGAATGTTGGATCAGCTAGTTTCATCTTGTTGAATATTGGTATTTTTGTTTTTTCAATATAGTTCACTGGATGTTGTTTAGTTATTTCAGGAACTGAAAAGAATTCTAATGTCTTTTCGAAGTTACTGTATCTTGATTGGATAGTCGCCGTAATTTTGAATGACGTTGATGTTTGGATATCACCAAGTCCACCAACAGCAAGAGAACATTTTTGTTTTGGTAGGTTTAGAGACGCAGCTAATCGCTCTGTGATAAGGTTGGACGTTGCTGCTGTATCGAGCAATGTCCTGCAGCGTGTTGGACGTTTATTTTTATCGATAATATTGACTAAGGCAGTAACCATTATCTCTTCAATTTTACCTTGATTTAGTAGCACGACGCTGCCGGTAGTTGGACTTGATGACGATGATAGTCAATCGTTCTTTTCTTCTTCCTTGGTTTCTGGTTTATGTAGATGTAGTAACGTGTGATGGACCTTCCCACACTTGAAACAATTAGCTTTATTACAATCATTAGTTTTATGATTGCTTCGAAGACAGTTGAAGCATAGATTGGCAGTTTTTACGGCATTGATCCGTTGTGGTACAGATAAATTAAGTAACTTATCACACCTGTATGTTGCGTGTCCATCTTGTTTGCAAATTGGACAATTCTTAAAAATCATCGTTGTGAATACTTGCTTTTGTTTTTGTTGTGTAGCTTTATCTGGCTTGTTGTTTATTGATTGACTTGGTTTTGCAAGTGGTTTATTGTCTTTGTTTAAGTTAGTTTGAGATTTCATCGCCTCTTCTCGGAGAAATTCAATTAACTCGTTGAAGGTGCGTTTCTTATTATTGTTTTTTCTACGATACCACTCTCGTTTAGTTGAATTGTCTAATTTTGAGATAGTGTGAAATAGCAATGGTACGTCCCATTTATCGGTCGGCTCGCCTAGAACTTTCATACCACGCACATGTACTAAGGTTTCATTTACTAATTGCCTGATTGCATCACCTGAATTATTTTGTAATTTGGGTATTGCTGTGAGCAGTTCAAAATGACGCGTGATAATCGCTTCTTCATTGTTATAAGTTGCTTTTAAAAGTTCCATTGCTTCTTTATAATTTTCATTAGTTGCTTCAAGACCAGCTATAGTCTTCGCTGCTTCACCAACTAAGGTATCTTGCAAATAGGACATGCGCGTACTATCTGAGATGCCAATACGATCATGTACGTTTGCTTTGAACCATTGATCAAATGATTTCCATTCTTCTAGCTTGCCGTCAAATTTACGTAATTCCCGTTTGGGCATTTTAGTTAAATTGTAATCTTGATTATTTGTATCTGATAATGCTGGAGTGTGTACATTATCTCGGTTCGTTTCTTGATTGTTTGAATTTCTTTTGAGCTCTGCATGAGCCAAAATATTCATGTAATCTTCCATCATTTCCTCTTCTATTACATCATGACCACCTTCTGGTTCTTTCGTTGCAAGATGCACTGTAATTTCTGGAAGCACTTTGAATATTTCTTTGAGATTGTTGATTCTCTGTTGTAGTTTTGCTTGGTTGATTGGTGTGTCAGTGAAACCACTGAGAAATGACTCAAATTTAGTAATAGCAGCTTTAAGCTGACCACGCCTAAATGCATGTGACATGTTTGTTTGTTTGTTGTTAATTAATTAACACGGTCTTGGACTCACAAATTGATTGAAGGGATTTTATCTAAGTTGTAGAGCAAGTTGCATAAATTGTTTTCACTTCACTATGCACTGGCACTTACACTTGTAAATCCGGCTCGAAGGACCATAAATGTCGCGCACTGGTTTGAACGACAATCGATTAGGTAGTTTTTTAATTATCAAGGATTGTTAATTATTTTAAATCTAAATAATTTTGGATTTTAACACAATGTTTAATGCTATTAAATCTCTTTATTTATAACAATAACTATTAATGAAATTTACGATGGTTTACAATGTATAAAAAGATTATTGATTTGAATTTTTTGGGAGCAAGACGTTCGCGTTTGAGTTTTGATTTCTAACTGACTTGTGTGTATTTTTAAAAACTGATTCTTCCCTTTTTTGACGTTAGAATACAAGAATTTCTTTTGCGTCAAGAAGGGATGTTTTAGATATTCAAGAGTGTAATTGGTTAAGACATTTTAAGTAGGAGTAACTGGGTGTGGACTAATAGATGACGTAGGTTGTAACGTATTAGAGAAAAATAAAATAGAGAGAGAGCGAGAGTAAGCGCAAGACCCAAAGGGTCCACGAGCGTGGGACGTAAGCAAAAAAAAAGGGTCTATGCCTTACTTCGCGTAGTGAGGTCATAAATAATATTTTATTACCATCCGAAGGATATTTGAGTTGGTTTAAAATAAGGATTACATATAAAAAAAAAAAAAGGAAAAGTTTCAAAAGATAAATTTCTAGTAAACTCATAAAAATTTGGAAAATAAGGTATTTTAATATGAGAGTAAACGCGCAGTAAACTCATAAAATTTAGAAAGCGTGTGACTGAAAACTAAACATTTGGCTAGCAGATGTTGAAGGATAAGATTTTGGAAAATTATGTTTTAAATTTTGCGTTTTATGATTATTTTTTGTGAGAAAATAATTTTGTGTAGTTACGTGTGTTTTGGTACGGAACAAACTTAAAGGAGACACAAATTACAAGGAGGAGAGAAGTAGGTGGGCTCCGGGATTGTACTTGCTAGAAAATTGGAGGAGTCGGGATGAGACATTTACAAGATGGAGTAAAGAGAAAATGGAGAAGTAATAGGTGAGATTTTTTGTTCTAGGCAGGATAGGAGAAGTGTATGTAGAATAAGATAGGTAGCTAGACCAGGGGAATAATGAGTTATCGATAAGACAAGACTCGCGGCTGCCAGAGCTGGTAAGATTTTGAGTATAACAATGGCTTCTCTGGACATCGTAATTTATAAGAGATTCCTTATTGTAATCTCGGTTTTATATTCAAGTTTACACAGCTGCATCTTGATGAGTAACGTCTTTCTTAATTCGGGTAATCGGTACCGCGGTAATATTACAATTGATCTATCTCGGCCTCGAAACGCAGAGTAGCTGTTATCTACGACTAGAACAAAGCATTGTAGAAAAAAAAAAGAATAGCACCTACTGAGTTTAAACTTCACAAAAACCGGATTCTAGTAAGCCTCGATAAACATAGGGTAGTTAGGTGATGACTCACCGCGGGTAAACGAACGCAACTGAGGAATTCGGTTGCTGTAATAACTTGATTTATTCACATTCCGAAAACAGAAGACGATTGCCTCATGCAGTTATAGCCGTATAGCTGAATGTAATAATCTTTCATTGTAAGCACTCGCGAGATATGAAAAAAAAACCGAGGTTACTGATAACGAAATGCTCACAAGGAGAGCCCAAACTCATTTGTTATAATAAGGTTTTATATAAAATTTTTCGGATCACTTCAGAACATAACAAAATTCCACGCCAAATCGATCACTTTTGATCCCAATCCCATTCGATTTGGCCGAAATTTTTTTTTCCTTTTCTAACCCATTAAAATCATTTTTCAGGAAATTTTCAAATTTTTTTCACCCAACCCCAAACAAATTATGAGTTTTTCGAAAATAAGGCTTTTATTCTTTCGAATAGCTATAACTTCTTCAAGAATTGACTAATTGAGACGTTTTTATTTCAAAATTTTTATCTTTAAATGTTCTTTTTAGAAAAAAACATTTAAAGATAAAAATTTCAAGATATTAAACTCTATGAAATTTTCAGCTTTTTTGAAAAACACAGTCATTGTCTTAAAGTTCGCCATTTTTCATTTTTTTTTTTATTTTCTCAAAAAAAACTCCAATTAATTCTGCAATTTTTCCCGCTAATCCCAGAGTGGGCAAAATTTTCGTTCGATTTTTTTTATCAATTAAAAATAGTATGTTGCATAATTAGAATACTAAGATAGTCTTAATGTGGCGAGAGAAATGTTTTCAGCACGAGTCGTAGGGTTGCATACACGGGCCGAAGGTCTGTGTACGTGGCCCGGAGACGTGTGCTGAAATCATTGAGCTTGTTGGATAAAGACTATCTACATTTAATACAATTGCCTGATTTACGCGATTAATAACAATCTGCGAAGCGAAGTCTGCGGCTGTTTAGCGACACGGTGCACCCACAAAATTACAACAAACCATCGACTTTAAAATTCAGAATTCATATTTAATTGATTTAAAATTTACTTGGATGTTTTAATTATTAATTTCAATATTTATAATCAAAATAAATACAGTACAACCACGTTGTATAACCCACTCCCCATGTGATGAGTTGAAGTAACCATATTTAGTATACTAACTGTTCAACATGGATTTTAACAAAAAATTTTAAGGTGGTTAACAAGTTCTGACGATGTTTAATAGATGGAGCTCAGTTAAAAATCTTGAGACGCGTGGTGAAAAGTTATTTTACCACTCACTTTTCACAACGCCGATGAAAGTTGAGGGCATCTATTTTGATTTTACTCAACTTCTTTGCACCGGTCAGTAAACAGCCGTTTAGGGTTCGCAACGCAGATGTCATAAAGCGCGCAAATCAGGCCTGCCCTGAATAAATAATTTTATTGTAATTTTTTCAGAAGCTACATCTGAAAACAAAAAAAATGAATAAAAAAATTGCTATTTGGTTTATTTTTGACCAAGTCACAGGCTTTCGAAAAATAAATCTAACGCACATCACTATTTCAAAAGTCGGAGTCGAATTATTGAAAATACACAACGCGGCCGTTCAGTACTGTCTATTCCGGATCTCTCGTTTCAATCCATGCGTTGGATCGATTGCTCGGTCGAAGTCGAAATTTTTGATTCTAGATGTCACTAGAATTTACTCATCGGTAACCATTTATAATTTCAAACCATGAGTCGATGTCAATTTTTTGCATTATATTAAAGTATATATATATTAAGGTGGCACAAAAAAACCGACTATTTTTTTTTCGATCTCGCATAGAAATTTGTTGGTTTACGGTGTTTTAAGAACTCTCCAAAAATCAGCTCGATAACAAATTTTCAAGAGGTCACTCACGAACTTCGAAAATATCAAAAATGATTGAGATTCGGATTTTTTATTTCTAAATTTTTTCTTTCTGATGGCAGCAATAGTTTATATTTGTAGAATCATGACTATGCTGAAAATTTCAGCCCGAAATTTAAATAAGTCAGCAGCGCTCAAGAATTTTGAATATTAACTGACAATATGTAACTAATAGTTTGAATTAGGTTTTGTATTTTTCTGCATCACAACTATTGTCATTTCAATAAAATATAACTTTTGCATAACCAAAAATATACAAAATAGTCTTAAACAATAAAATTTGGTAAGTTTTGAATAAGCGAAAAAACCTACAAATTAAATTAAAAAATAAAAAAGTATGTAAATAACTTGTTATGTCTATTTCTCGGGTTATATTTTCATTTATTATGATGCAAATTGGTAGTAAATAAATCGAGAAGTTTTATTATTAATATCCAAGGATCGTTCGAACGTCCAAAAGACAGCACTCGGAAACATTCAAAATTCTTGAGTGAGGTTTAAATATTCAAATTTTGGGCTTTAATATTCAGCTTAGTCATGATTCCACAAATATAAACTATTACTGCCATGAAAAAAGAAAAAATTTGAAATAAAAAAGTCAAATTTTGATCATTTATGATATTCTCGAAAGTCGTCAGCGGCCTCTTGAAAATTTTTTATCGAGCTGATTTTTGGAGAGGCTTCTGAAAACATCGCATACCAACAAATTTCCATGTGAGATCGAAAAAAAAAATCGGTTTTTTTTATCGATCTCGCATTAAAATTTGTTGGTTGATGGTGTTTTCAGAAGCCTCTCCAAAAATCAGCTCGATAACAAATTTTCAAGATGTCGCTCATGAATTTTGAAAATATCAAAAATGATCGAAATTTGAATTTTTATTTCAAATTTTTTTCTTTTTCGTAGCAGCGATAGTTTATATTTGTGAAATCATGACTACGCTGAAAATTTAAGCCCAAAATTTAAATATTTAAACGGCGCTCAAGAATTTTGAATATTAACTGAAAATAAAGTTGTTGTACATTGAAAAAAAAAAAAAAACAGTCGGTTTTTTTGGGCCACCCTAATGTAATTATATAAATGTCAGTTCAATTACCACGTTCCGGTAAGGGATAAATTTGCGATTCTGCATGCGTGCACATGTGCACGAGTAGGAAATGACCGTATAGACCCTGATGAAACAACTGAATTCGATTGAATAAAACAGAATTAAATTTTTAACTCTGTTTAATTCCGATTAATTCTGTTAATTCGGTACCTAACTTAAAAATGAATTCTGTTTAATTCGGCAGGAAAACCCGAATTTGTCCAAATTAAAACGAATTTAAATAATTCTATTCGGTTTAATTCTGATTAATTCGGAAATAATTCTCCAATTTCTGGTTCTGAATCCGAATTAAACTGAATTAAAACGAATTTGTAATTTTTAAATCGGTTTTATTCTGTTTAATTTAAATTCAAATTTTGAATTCAGTTGAATTCTGTTTTGCAGAATTCGACAGAATATATCAGAATTAAAATTTTGAATTCGATTGAATTCAGTTGTTTAATCAGGGGTGCACCGCTGTTTTACAAGTTAGTAATAAGCCAATCAGACTTCCGTATTAATGCATTCAGGGTCAACTCAGGGTAACTGATCAACCGCGAGAAATCAGATCAATATAAGATTGAAATATTTAAATTTCACCCCGTTACAATTTAATTTTGAAATTGAATAAATGATTGAAAACTAAAGAATCACTCATTATACGATTTTTGGCAAAAAACGGTAAATTCAAAGCCTCGGAAGACCTAGAAAGAATAACTGTGGCGGTCTAAAATTTCCAGGGTTTTTTCGAAGTTAATAAAAAAATCGGCATCCGTCGTTCATCCATTAAATCCAAAGTTACACCAAGATTTCCAAATATACCTAAATATACAAATTTTTACCTATTTTGTAAAGAAGATTGCCACTACGGAAAAATATTTTTTATTGAAACCTACTTTTTGTATTTTTCAAAGGATGTTTTGCAATTTTTGAAACCCTACTTCTATTCTCTGTACGACCAATATGTCCCGAGTTATTGATTGTCAAAGTCAAAATGAACTTTTTTGCTTCGATCAATGATAACTCCGCGCTTAATTAAAGGTCATAAAATTGCCTAAAAGAGTCGTAAGATAAAATTATCCAAAAAAGTTTTTTGAAGCCCGTAGACTTATTTTATGACTTTTTTTACGACGAATTTGAAAAATTTTCTTTGAGGTGGTTTTCTCAGAATTATTCCGGAACCGTACATGGTAAAAACGTTTGAAGTCTAGATCTGAAAACTAGAAACTTGAAGCTACAATTTACAATTTTTTTATATCCTTTAATTTTTGCGACTATGGTAGTTTACCCTTCTGTTTTTCTATCATGAGTACTGAAATTCAGGGTCTCAGATTATTCCTTCTTTCTTTATTAGAAAATTAAAATTTATTTATAAATAAAACAAACGAAATTTATTGGTATGTCACTATCAGTATAGTAGCTTTACATCACACTTTTACGATTTATTCATCAAAGTAACAAGATTATGAATTTGTTTCAGGCGCAATTTGAAAAAGAGAACCAGCCCGATGCCTACATTATAATGTATTCTGTTATTGATAGAGCATCGTTTCAACAGGCTGAAGAACTTTTGTCAAAACTCCATGTCCAAAATGTACTTAGAATTCGACCTGCTATACTAGTCGGTAATAAGATCGATCTCGTACGATCTAGAGCCGTAACATTTCAAGGTAATATGATTCATTGAATTAAAAAAACGAAATTACGCTCATCTATGTTGAAACGATTGAGTGACAAAAGATAACTACCAGCATTGTGTTGCTTTTTTAAAATATATATTCAAATTATAGTACTTTGAAAAGAAGATTGTTGTAAATGTACAACATTATGTTTGGCACTGTTGTATTAATATATTAACAAGCAAAATTTCTTTCATTGATAGTGACAGAATAGATGAACAAATAGCCAAAGGGTCAAATATAAAATTTTGAAAATCATAAATATCAATATGTTAAGTTATTTTCAGTATAAAAAATAAACTATAGATGAGAAAGATAATACGTGCAGCAGTTCGTCAATATATTAAAAACACTAAGTATCTGCGCATTCTAGAATGGAAAAATGAAATGAAATTCAAATTATTTTACTTTTTAAATGTTTTCTCCCATAACATAATATTTGGCAACGTTTTATCACCATCATGAGTGCCACAATAGCCTTTATAGCGGAAGTAACCGTGAATATCCACTATAACTCAAAAAATTAAAGAAACACTAAAATTTTATAAATTTTTTTTGTGATTTTTGGAAGGTTGTAACTTTGTAAGAAACAATCATATCGAGATTAAGAAGAAGCGTTTTATAGCTTGAAATTTCTAGTTTCGTTGCATTTTAACAAAATTTTTTAAGAGCTTCAGTTATTGCGCAAACATGAGAAAAACCACGAGAGAAAAAATTTCTAATTTTTTTGTTTTTTTCGAAGAACCCACGGGCCGTGGAAAAATTTTTTCAACTAAACCAATGCAAAAGTCAAAAACTTGAATAAAGTCCTTAAAAGGCCCTCTCATCATTTTTTGAAAACAAAATTTTATTTTTATTTTTAACATTCATTAGAAATAAGTACAAAAAATGCCTTTTTTGGTTTTTTAGTAAATCAACCGCTACTCTGTAAGTATCGATGAAAAGACTAATGTTGCCAGGGACTTTTTTAGCCTAATGTACCCACAATAACCCTATAAATTTTTAAATTGACCTATCGAACCGTTTTTGGGGTGATCGATCAAAGTTCTGATAAACAATTAAAGGAACAAATTTTGTTCTTTTAATTGTGTAATGATCAACAAAATAAAAAAAAATATTTTTTTTTTTACTTTTCTTTCATTTTTTCGTTGGTTACTCAATAAATGTGAGGGAAAGAGAAAAAAAAAAACGAAAAATTTTCGACCACAAAAAAAAAGTTTTTATTTTTTTTTGTATTCTTTGACTTTATTGACATTTTGTGGAAATTTGTCGTTTTTTTGTCTCTTTCCCTCACATTTACTGAGTAACCAGCGCAAAATGAAAGAAAAGTAAAAAAAAAAATCGATTTATAGGTTGACCCTGTGGGCCAGCCCCAAACCTTCCCGCTGTTTCCGAGCTCCTTTAGATTTATTCATATTGTTAGCAAAAAATTGAAAAAACTCAGTTTTTAACAATTTTTTCGGATATTTCATATATTATTGCTCTGACTTAAGTCAAAACTCATTCAAATCTTGATTTTGATCACTAACATTGGTGTCTGCCTCAATGCATTTATTTTATAGAACATTATCAGGAATAAAAATTTAAAACCCGCTTCTTCATTAATGATTTTCGATTCTAAACTTTTCAAACTCTAGCATAAAATATAACTTGTTAGAGCTTGAAAAGCTTGTAAAAAATTAATTGCATGGAATAGCTTTTTCGAGCTCGAAAATATATTCGCAGTAATGTTTTCAAGCTCCTTGAGCTCGAAAACAGCAAGAAGTTTTGGGGCTGGCACACAGGGCCAACCGACGCCCAGATTTTTTAATATTACATTAATAAACTACAAATTAAACTTCTTTCAATTGTTACAGATGGAAAATATTCAGCATATACCTACCATGCGAAATTTATTGAAATATCTGTTGGCATTAACCATAACGTAGATGAACTTCTTGTTGGTGTACTTCATCAAATAAGACTGAAACGCCAAATTTACAATCACTCATCGAATGTTGGTGATCTTGAAAAAATAACGAAAAGTAACCATTGGTATAAATCAAAAAGTATGATGCGAGCAACTGTAAAGGCACATAGAGTTCTTACATGGTTATTTAAAAAAGACGACAACAAATTTAAAAATTGTGAAAACCTACATGTGTTATGAAACTTCTAAAATAGACTGGGAGTATTAATGATAAATATATTAAAATGGCAACGATGTCTTGACATAGATCTTGGCAAAATTTATGTTAGTTATGAATTGACTTTTATTATTTCGAGTTTCAATACCAGGATTCTGTTTCTTATGTTTGAGAGAAAAAATCGGATATTTAGTCATAAAATTATAGAAAAATTAAATTGTTTTTATCCTACTTAATAATGTTAATTTCTCGTACTTAAAATTATAAAGATTTCCCATATAATTTCCTTAAGAATCACAAGTCTAATATTGTTGCTGAATAAATACAAAGTTAATGACTCTGAATCTTGCTACTATAGTAATAATTGTTTTATTCAATTAAGAGTTTAGAACCCAAACAGACAATAAAAAAAAGTTATTTGCCCTAAAAAGATTGAAACTAATTTTTATTTAAATTTTAATTGTGCAAAATAAGTAGGTTCAAATTTCATTGAATTTTGCAAGCCCTTATTTTATAAACTAAACAATTTATTTCACTTGTAAACTTTTCCATTGTTATGTCCGGCGCTTTGATTTAAATTATTTATCCGGGATTTTTCCCTTTGGTAGCGATAGTAAAATTTAACAAGCGATTTAAAGGATGCGGACATCTATAAAGAATATGAGGAAGATTTTCTCTTCCTATATTTATTATTTATTGTGGGTTTTTCGAAGAGTATACGACCCAAATGCCTTCGAGCTTGGTGAACGTTGCATTTATAAATCGATCCAAAGAGAGAAAAGATTGAGAAAAATTGTCTCTCACTTACCTTTAGATGATTCTTCTTTCTAACCAGGCAGGCTTTTATCCTTCCAGTACTTTGGAACTCACTCGTCCTCCTTCTGAAGGATTTGGTTGAATGGGTGCGGCTGGGGTCATAACGTTGTAGGATAGAATCTTATGTGCTACTTTCGAATGAAACTCGCAAGGTTGAAGTTATGATCCCTGATCTTTTTATCAAACGTTTCAATAACAATATTTATTTCATTAAACTTCACTTAGACACTATAACTTCTTACAATTTTTAAGTCTAAAATTTTATTTTAGAAATTTCCGCGGTTTCGTTATTCGCGGTCCGTAGGACTCAAGATCACGAGATCTGATATTCGATTAAGGCCCTGAGCTATGGTGATCAGGCTATCTAAAAACTTTGATTGATGTTTTGATGGGAGTAATTAAATTTTTGTCATTGGTGGAAAATGATGACAAGTTTTTATTTTTTCGTAAATCATTATTGCAAACATCCGCGTTTGCTTCCATACGCATAAATGGTGGTAAAACTGACACTGCGTTTTCACGTGCTTTTGTAGAGGAAGTTTGTAAATTTATTTATGAAAGAAAATAAATTAATAAAAAAAATTAATTGAACACAACAATATTCATTAAAGGGAGACCACTAGTCTGAAATTTAAAAAAATTCAATTTTTTTTTTTATATTTCGATAGTTTAAACCTTCAAAAATATCACACTACTATTTCAAGTGCATATCTCGAATAGATTTTTGAATTACAGCTATCTGAAAAGACGCGGTTTATCGGTTCTCGAAAATACGTTTTTCAAATTTGCTGCAGTTATAACTCGAATGCAAATCATCCTATCGGTTTGATTCAAATTGCGGCTTCTTTTATATATGATTCTATGTACCATGAACCTCCAACTTTTTGATCGAATCGAAAATGTAATCGCAGGCCAAAAATCATGACATTTTCGAAAAAATTTTGAAATTTTTTTTAAAACTCTACCATTGTGTTCATTTTCAATTTTTTTCTTTGCCCGATAGTCATAGTACGGGAAATACTCTCTAGTTTAATAAACTTTTTGGTTTTTTTATTTGAGGCACTGTGAAGGTCGCTACAACTGCAGCAGTTGGGGAATTTTTGAGCGTTGGGAGATTGCATTAAAAAAAAAAATGTGGTTATCATAACCATCTGAAGTATTGCTAATGGTAGATAGTTGTCATAACAAAATGTATCGTTAAATTGGCAACATTAAATTTCTGCATTAACTATCTTTAATTTTAAATAAAAGTATTGTCAATTTAACCATATTCTTTGGTTATGTTCCCCATACTTGGTATTGCTGTTTTAACGATTCTTATAGGTTGCTATCATAGCAATCCAAATGGTTAATATAGCAATCCGGATTATAAATAAACGAATACGTATTATTAATAGAGCAATACGTATTGCCGTAGCAGTCATCTATATAGGTAGTTAATTTAACAAAACTTGTATGGGTAAAATAGCAATCTAGCCTTTACGCAAATAAAGTATTGCTATATTACCAATCTACGATTTTCCAAGCATTTGATAGTTACTATAACCTAACGGGATTGGTATTACAGTAATATATTTTTTTTTCAGTGTGTGAATAACTCGCTGAATTTTGAATTTGTTAGTCCAAAAATTTTTATCTTGCATTCACTATATATCCATACATATCTCCATAAAATATTAAAACATTCCATGCAGTAGGTTTCTTTAAGAAAATTCCTAAAAATTACCTTTGTTTCAGGTGTTCACACTAATGGTCCCCTTTAAAGAGACCCACCCGACTAGAATTTTTTATAAGGGCCTGACAGGGTCTTTATCCGGTAAACCTTATTTCAAATGAGGTCCAGATCATGGTATCCTGACGAGAAACCGTTGTGGATGTAACGCTTAAGACCCATGAGGCCTTCATCGGGATTACCTTCTCAGGCCCTTATCAGGATATCCTCATCGATTGCTTACCAGGTTTGCCTTATTAGTAATTATTTAAAAAAAAAATTAAATTGCAAAAAAAAAATAAGAGAATTTTAATTCGATCGAGAATGTTATCTATTGTATTGAGAGCATGAATTAGAGGAAATAAACATGTTTTTTATTGATGAAAAAATCCCGATGAGTGCTGGGTTCGAACTTGCGTCCCTCTGATTCAAAGTCCTTGATGCTATCCACTGCGCTGACATACATATCGACGTTCTAATTAGCAAATGGTCTAACTCCATTTTAGAAAATCCTACATTTATGCGAAAAAAAGAAAGTTAAAGATTTTTTTTCATCTAACAATCAATTCCATATCTAGTATATGTATAGTATTTTTTTCAAGGTTACTCAAATGATTTTTTCACTGACTATTAGTATCTGAAAATTGAACAGAATCAACTACGAAAAATAATCAGTTAGGCACTTTGCTAATTAGAACGTTGAAATACCGAATTTTCGATTTGATTATCACTGCCCAAACACGTTACTAATTCAGAAACAAAATATACACCTTGGCAACCCACACTTGGGCCAAGGTACGATTATCCAAATTCGGGTATACCTATAGGTTCCCATCCTTCGGCCAGAATTGGCTTATCTATGTTTTTTATTAATTATCCAATCATCTTATTATTATGGTTTTTTAAATTAATAATTATTTATTTTTGAATTAAAATAAGTTTTAATGAATAAATATTTCAACATTCTGATTAAAATTATCTACAATTAATAATTAATACATTTTTTTGTTCGTTATTATTCGCAATCAACAACCGTAATTTTATAATTTTACTCATAAAAATTAATTTAATTAAGAAATAACTCATGAATTTTTATGATAAATGTTATTTTTAATAATGGGGGTAGAGTAAAATAATTAAGCTGGGTTCTTGATAAATAACTAAATTTGATAAATTTTATTTTTAAAAATTATGTAATTATAATATAAATAATACGAAATTATTATTTATTTTTTTTTTAATCGAAAATATTAATTAAATCGCTCGTTCTATTTCATAAAACCGAGGAGTTGTAGTGAAATGAATAAGTACCTAGCAAACACATTGACGTAAATTTGTCGTCAGAGTGACGTTATGCTATGTCATCATTTACGTAAGATATAAGTCATGAATGAGTCAGGTGTGACTCATTATTTCAAACTTTTTTACGTAAGATTATGATGTAAAACTTATGACGTATACATGACATAAATATGATGTCTGTGTGACATTCCATGACGTCAGTATGTTATATGGGTGATGTCAAAATCATCAATCAAATGTTTTTGAAAAAAAAAAAAAAAAGAAAAAAAAAATTTAATCGATGTTCTAATTAGCAAATGGTCTAACTCCATTTCATAAAATCCTACATTTATGCGAAAAAAGGAAGTTAAAGATTTTTTTTTCGTCTAAAAATCAATTCCATATCTAGTATATGTATAGTATTTTTGTCAAGGTTACTCAAATGATTTTTTCACTGACTATTAGTATTCGAAAATTGAACAGAATCACCTACGAAAAATAATCAGTTAGGCACTTTGCTAATTAGAACGTTGAAATACCGAATTTTCGATTTGATTATCACTGCCCAAACACGTTACTAATTCAGAAACAAAATTTGATAGCAGTAAATGATGAAAAAATCCTGGGTGTCTGATGGGTTCGAACACGGCTCTTCTTGACAGGTAGTCCTAAACGTTGATCACTGGTCACATCACGAGAGTTCGTCTTATGCTTAATTGATGTATTTAAAGTAAAATGCCGGTAAAGACAGAGTTTATAAGTTTTCATGATGGATTTTTACAAAATTTAAAAAAACTCCATGAACTTAAATGAAATTTTCTGAAAACAATATTTGTCGGCCTCGATGATAATTATCAAAAATTATATAAAATTCTATTAAGTTTCTTCAAATTTTCTAATTGTCTGTTGTGATGTGAAATTTAAAAAATCTTATATAAAATTTTGCGAAACATTAAATAATTTTACAAAATTGTTTGAAATTCAATCGATTGAAAAATTGCAATACTAAACTTTACAATCTTAATATCAAAAGAGTTCAAACTGTCGTTACGTTTTCTTTTTTATCCTTAATGATATTTTCGGTATATCATTTAAAAAAATGAAGTTACTTATTTTATGCTCACGCTAATGTTTTCATCTAAAATGTCTGGAATCTATTATCGAGTTTATCGATTACTTTGGCCCCAGAAATATTCGACATTTAGTTGTTATTTTAACAAATTTTTAAAAATTCATTCTATGATTGTTTCATTTTAATAAATAGATGATAGAAAACTATGACTCGGAAATCACATCAGCATTGCGTAAAATACTGACTTGTCACTGATGGAAAGATATGATTTAAGAGTGGCATCCATATTACGTATAACCGTGATTTTGCTAATGACACAAATGTATGATTTAAAAATTATGTCATTATGATATACAATAATGACTTGATTACTACGTAACAATGTGATGTAGATTTTAAGTGAAGCGTACGTAATACATAAGTCATAACTGTGACGTCATACAAGAGTCATGCTTACATCAATATTATGTCAAGTTTTTACATCATATTAAAGTCATGTAGAACGTCAGATTGACAACAAATTTACATAAGATGCTGTGAAATTTCTATGACCTACGTATCACGTCAAAATAAGGCCATGTGTTCACTGGGTAAAACATATAAAAGTTTCAATTCAACATTAGTAGGTTCGTCGAATAGCCAGCGTTCAGACCCAGCAATCAGAAGGACGACAGTTCGCGCCCAGAGCCCAGCAGAATTTTCACCGAGTTTTTCTCAGATCATTTACCGCACTTGAATAGTTTAAACGTGAATGTTCACAAACTATAGTACTTAAATAATAATAAAATTTTTTTTAAATAAAATTTATTTATTTTTTCGATGCATGGGCCAGATCTGGCAAGAAAGCATGGATCAGGGCTGGCAATTAGGCTTGGTACGATGTTATCATTCCAGACTTTTACCAAGGCTGGAACAAAGCTGGCTTACAAACTTGGCCAAGAGTTCAACATAGTTGAACCAAGCCTGGGCCCGTCGTACTTTCCTGTCTGGGACAATGCTCGAAACCATTCAAAATTCTTGAGCTACATTTAAGCATTTAAATTTTGAGTTGAAATTTTCAGCGTAGTCATGATTTCACAAATATAAACTATTTCTGCCACGAGAAAGAAAAAATTTAGAAACAAAAAATCCGACTTTCAATCATTTTTGATATTTTTAAAATTCGTTAGTGACCTCTTGAAAATATTTTATCTAGCTAATTTTTGGAGAGACTTCTTAACATATCTTAAACCAACAAATTTTCGTAAGAGACAAAAAAAAATTGTCGGTTTTTTTTTTTGTCATCCTAATGAGGATACATAATCACGTGTATAGTCAGTCGTATGCGTCAATAGTTTTTTTTATGGCGAGTTTCTAACGTGTTTTGATTTTCATTTTATATTAAATTTTACTGCTCTCAGGAGAATTCAAAATTTTTAAATCTTCTAAGAAATCTACCTTCTATTTTGGCTGCCAGATGACATTTATTTTTTTTTTCTATTAACCAATTGAAAGCAATTGAAAAGAGAGATTGAAAGTTTAGACTGCTATTCTCCTATCATTTCAATAATACTAATTCAACTGAAATTTTTCGATAGTCAGCATTTTCTTTTTTATTTCAGAGGAATAAAATTATCCACCCATTTTTTTGACGAGTCTATTAAAACAAATCTTTTTCTATTTATTTCTTATTTTAGTCCATTGATTTAACTTTATTAGAGACTCATGATAGTATCGTTTATTGTAGATTGAACATTAATTGAAGACTGAAGGGAGTTTTTTCTCTTATACTAATGAACCCAACATAGAATTAGTCTAAATTTATTTCAGTCGGAAACCTGATATCTCTTTTAAGGTATTATCAACTTAGTTTAATAAATTGTGACAAAAAAGTAATCTTCATTTATAACATTAGTTTAGTGCTTACATAATAATAGCACATGTACAGATATTATTTTAAAGTTATTCAAATTTTTTTCTTAATGATGTGAAATACTGAGCCGGTTAAATAATCATTAAGGCTTGTAATTTTGAATTCAACCGTGCAACAAGTGGTGTTAAAGTGAAAGAAAATGTGTGTAAGCAAGGTAGTATAGTAGTAGGGATAAAGGCGAGTATAGATTGTACGGTGCCACCGTAGAATTACGTAGACACTATTATACGCGCAAATATCTATCTACATAAGTGTGTATCATATTGCAGAAGTTTTATAAGTGAAGTGAAAAAAAATTAAATGCTACATTTTTTAGCATTCAGCTATATATTAGCGCAACCATCGTCTAAATAAAAATATAATAACAATAATAATACAATCATCATCAATTAACATTAAACTGGAAGTATGTGTAACCATCTGTGGGTGAATCAGTGACTCTCATATCTACCGAAGTTTTTTGTTCTATAAGTGGTCGAATCAGTAGGAATCTGTGCGGGGAAAATAAATCAATTTATGAATTTTCCGCGAAAATCTGATGTATCTTAAAATTTTAATTATCACCTACAAAATAAAAATATTTTATCATTAAATATTTTATTTCAAGTGAGTAGTATATCCTTTCCAAATCATTTATACGATAATTATAATATACTGAACGAAAACAAACGAAACTGAAGATTCAGCTATACTTATTATGAAAAAAAGAAAATGAAACTACAAATATGATTCAATAATTTATTTTTTTGACTTGAGTAAAAATGATTATTTTATAAATGGAAGAAACAAAAGTTTATCAATTCTTAATTCATAATAGCAAATAGTAAGGTAGAGAAAAGTAATTTTGTACTCAACATGTTAAAAGTTCAAATTATTGGATTTTATTGGTGGTATCAGGAGTCTTTACTAAGTACTTTTGCTTTCTTTTTAACTTCCCGCTAAGAAAATCGACGTTTTTCAAAAATTTCGGGAAGTTATTGTTTTCACCCCGATTTTCGAAAATCGAGTTTTCATCAGATGTCGACGTTTCGAGGTCCTAGGAAGGAAATCACCTTTCCTAAAAATTTCAGATTATTTGATCGAATAGACTCGAAAATATTTGCGAATTACGAAAAAAAAAAAATTTTTTTTATTGATTTCTCAAAAACGACTAATACGATCGACTTCAAAATCTAATCAGCTCTAGTAATCAATAAAACGCGTCGATTGCCACCTCAAACATCAAAATCGGATAATTCGTTCGAGAGTTATCGCGGGAGAAAGAAATGGTGAAAAACGGTTTTTTCTAAATATTTTCGAAACGACTGACGCGATTGATTTCAAATTTTAATCAGCTCTAGAATTCATTAAAACGCGCCGATTGCCACGTCAACTATCAAAATCGATTGATTAGTTCAAAAGATATCGGCGTTGAAACGTTAAAAAAATAACATTTTATGTTATTTTTTCCAGATAAATCATAATATAACGTACTAAAATGTGCCTGATATCATACCAACTCATGTTTTTTATTGTTTCTTTTGATCATATAATGTCATTGAACTTGGTTTTTAGTTTAAATCATATTATCAACAAAAAAATCGATAAAACGTAGTTTTTAATATTTTTATCGGATATTTCATATTTTATTGTTTCTTACATGAGTCAAAACTTATTTAAATCTTGATTTTGATCCCTGACATTGATTTCTGCCTCAATACACTTATTTTACTGAACATAATCAGGAACTAAATTTTAAAAACCGCTTCATTGATGATTTTCGATTCTTGAATTTTCAAACTTCAGCATAACAGGTAACTTGTTAGAGCTTGAAAAGATCGTAAAAAAAACAATTGCATGTGATAGCATTTTTGAGCTCGAAAATATATCTACACTAATGTTTTCGAGCTCTTGAGGTCGAAAACAGCGGGAAGTTTTGGGGCTGGCCCGCAGGGATCAACCGACGCCCAGATTTTTTTCTGTGCAACTGAAGATAATGTTGTGCACTAATATATATATATATATATATATATATATATGTATATATATATATATATATATATATATATATATATATATTAGGGTGTCCCAAAAAAAAAACAAATATATTTTTTTAACCTCTTATGGGCTCAAAAGTTACTTTATATTATAAAAAAAACCTCACTAAATTTCAGCCAAATATCTTTAAAATCAAGCTATCACAAAGGGGATGTCCCCTTTCCCATGTCACGATTGGAGATCGTGATGGGCGTAGGTACGATATTCGTATAAAGTATAGTGAATAAAAAGGTACTTACATTGATCAAGGACCGATCCTATGACCTGGGCTCACGTGACCAAATGCTCAGTTTATTCTATTTTATATTTAATTCGCGCCCACACAATATTGTTGAAGACAATATTGATAAAACCCAAAACGATTTCCAATTTATTATGTGACTGATCTAATTTCACAATCAAACGTCGAGCGGTAAACGTAAGATTGTGTACCCCCTACTGTGAACTATCGGTCTGAGCGGCTAGACAGGTAGTAAAATAAGGGATAAAGGAAGGTGGGTTGCCGAAAAGCCTCGTGAAGCTATTATCTCGTTGTTAAAGTAAAATTGTCTGATAAATAATGTTTTTCAAATGTTTTATGTTAACGAGTATTTATTTATTAAATGACTCAATATTCTCAAAATACAAAAGGGGTTACAAATGGCAATATTAAGAATAGTAAATATAAAAGCAAATGTTTCATGCATATGGGTTAGAATTATTACAGAGTATATAAAAATAATAATACCAAACAATGGTTACAATATTCAAAAACTTACCCTAAACAGGTTTTGGTGAGGTGTCAAGACTGTCAGCAGTTACACAGGACACTTATTCACGACGCGTTCTCGCGGTCAATTAATGTGATTTTAAATTTATTGAATTATTTATTTATTTAGTCTACCTTGTTGTATAAGCTTCAATGGTTATGCGTTTTTTAAATCTCTGTAGGTTAAATTAAAATGAAGGTCTTCGCGCTTTTCGCGGTAAAATAATTTCAATGTATTCAAATTCTTCGCGTCTTCGCGGTAATATAAATTTATAAAATCTTCGCGTATTTTTCGCGGAAAAAAATATATTTCTAAATATTATTCAAATTCTTCGCCTTTTCGCGGTAAAATATTCTTTAAAATCTTCGCATTTATCGCGGTAAAATATTCTTTGATTCTCCACGTTTCTCGTGGTATATTTCAATATAAAAATAATAAAATGAATGAAATTAAATGGATTATAATAAGATGAAGATAATCAATGCTGTACCGGTGCTAAACGGTTGATATTAGTTCACGACTTACAACGATCAAGGACCAATCGTACGATCTGGGCTCACGTGATCGGATGCTATACGCTAATATCGCGTTGATTATGCTTCTGAAGCTAGTAGAAAATAATATACCGATTATACGAGTGCTTACGACGATCAAGGACCGATCCAATGATCTGGGCTCACGTGACCGAATGCTCAATCGGGATATCAATCCTCTAGCCACGAACACCGTCAAGTGTCCGGAGTTCGGTAAGGTTCAGAGTTTGATTCCCAAAAGAACTAATGAGCTAAAGTCCATGGTCTTTTTATATGATCCTCGCATATGAAAAGTGGTGGTAACCAGTTTCCCATACGAGAGGACTCGGACTCGCCCGAAAGTTCTAGGCCCATGCACACGTGTGATCCCTGGGAAACAGATTTTGACTATTAAAGTAGGCTGATGACCTGGCGTCACTCTGTCGCTGAGCATGCTCGTGTAGGAAACCATAAATTTGGAGATTTCCATTAGCTTTCTCTAATTTCCAAGAATCACATGCAGGTGCGCATGAGTTGGGTGGTCTATAATTTTAAGATGAAAAATCAAAGAATATCACCGCTTCTATGCTTAGATTAGTTAAATGGGAACGGATACATAAATTTCAAAAGTACATTAAGTAAAAATGATGAAATTTCCAGAAAGAGAAGATATAAAATACGCGTGGTCCATTAGTACAATACGACTTAATTGTAAAGCGTTGACAACGCTCAGGTAGGTATATTTGTCCGGTACGACTTCTGGCGTCAGTAAGTTGGCGTTATACATAAAAAGGTTTACGTACAGGAGGTTTTAGTGTGTACTTATTTTGGAAGAGAGAGAAAAAAAATTAAAAATTTTTGAATGTAGCAGCCGTGACACCCATTTAAAATACAAGCGAAAATTTTTTATTTTAGTTTTTTGTTATTAAGACTATGAAAATTTTTTTTTTTTAAATTCCGCCTGGTATAATTTCGTAAGAATTTATATTTTCTACAAAAAATTACGAATGCATTATGTACGTCAAAAGAACTAGGAAAAGTTACGGGGCTTCAAAGATCGACAAAAATTTAGTTTTCTCAGTATTAAATTATTTTTTGTTATTTTTCATTGTTATTCTATCAAAAAAAAATTTTTTCTTAATTTTGACAAGTCGGTCTTGCAGGAAATTTAATTTCCTACAAAAAATATATGATATCGTACATACGTCAAATGAATGAGAAAAAAGTTACAGGCCTTTAAATGTTAACAAAAAATCAATTTTAAAAAAATTTTAATTTTTTGAACTTAAATGTCAACGCAAAGTGAACTAGATTTTTCGTTTACATTTAAAGCCCTGTAACTTGTTCCCAGTTTGTTTGCCGTGCGTGATGAATCAACCTTCTTTTGTAGAAAATTTAATTTCTTACGAAATTTAGTTGTTGTATTTCCTTATAACTCAATTATTGTCGTTTCAGTAAAACATAACTTTTGGATAACCAAAAATATATAGATCAATCTTAAACAATAATATTTGGTAAGTTTGGAATAAGCGAAAAAACCTAAAAATTGAATTCAAAAATAAAAAAGTATGTAAATAACTTATCATTTTTATTTCTCGGGTTATATCTTCTTTCATTGTGATACAAATTGATGGTGAAAAAATCGAGAAGCTTTATTATTAATATTTAAGGGTCGCTCGAAAACGTCCAAAAGATAGCACTCAAAAACATTAAAAATTCTGACGGAGGTTTAAATATTTGAATTTTTGGCTTAAATTTCCAGCGCAGTCATGATTTTACAGATGTAAACTAATGCTCCCACGAGAAAAAAAAATTTTGAAAAAATAATCCGAAATTCAATCATTTTCGAAATTTTCAAAATTCGTGAGCGACCTCTCGAAAATTTTTTATCCTACCAAAAACAGATTCTCTGTATAACATCGCGCCAAGTACACGTTTAAAATTTTTTAAAAGTAAAAAAAAAAATTATTTTTTACAAAAAAAAAGTCAAATCGAAAAAATACCAAGTACCTAGTATGATGCAAAATCATAACAAACATTTTCATAATATTTCAAAAAAAAATTGTATAACAAAATTTCAATGTACTTGGTGTGCTAACAAAAGAGTAAAAAAAAGCATGGTTGATTTTACTACTAGAGATATTAAAATTTTTTTTAAAATCAAGATACATATCCTTGAAGGAAATTTAATGCTCTACAAAAAAAGTTTCTTAACATTTTTTACTAAATTCAATCCTTCCAAAGTTATTCAGGTTATTGAAGTGGTTTTGACTTAACTTCAACCTTGAATAACTTTTGAAGGAGTGAATTTAGCAAAAAATGTTAAGAAACCTTTCTTGTAGAGCATTAAACTTCCTTTAAAAACATGTGTTTTGACTAGGAAAAATTTTAATATTTCTAGTAGTTACAAAAATCCAAAATAGAAACAAAAAATTTAAAAAACAAATCAATATTTAAGGCACGGTTACAAGGAAACGGCTCGTTTTACGTCAATTTACTAAGAGAGATTTTTTGTAGGGAATTCAATTTTATTTAAGAATATACATTGCTCAAATTTTTCAGATAGATGATTTACGAGTTTTGTGCAATAAATGAAATTTCTGTCAAAAAACGAATAGTCGTAACGATACACCTCTTAATATCAATATTAAGGGCTCAAACTTACACTAATTTTTTTTTTTTGGTCATCAGAAATAATATTTTCATAGTATCGAAAGAAAAAAAAATAGTCGATATTTTTAGCCCAGTCTAATATATATGTATATATATATATATATATATATATATATATATATATATATATATATATATATATATATATATATATATATATATATATATATATATATATATATATATACATATGAGTCCTGAAGTAAAATATTATTCAACGAAAAAGATAACTATTCGAACTGAGCATGTTCATAATATATATTAAAATATTTTTTACTACAGCGTAGCTTGTATACACCGGTAGTTGGTACTAATTTCATGACCCTATCTGTGCTTCCTCTTCCTATCACTTTTTATAATCTAGAACAATATTCAATACGGTATTACAAATGATGAATAGTTTAATAGAGAATTGAATAGGCTACTATCCGATTTCATGTAATTATTGTATTTTTTTTTAATTCTGAAAAATTGAATATGAATAAAATTATAAAGTTATCGATGTGTTGATTGCGCGGAAAAAAAGCGTTTCGCCATCATAACAAAAGAAAAAGTATTGTACTAATTTGGTGTAATGACAAACATGATTGGCGTACGGTAACAGACCAATTTGATATAGTAACAAATGTATTTATGTCGTAATTAAGAAGTCGATTTGTTATGCGAACACATGATGTTAATTATAACAATATCATCGTATTTTAAAGCCGGGATTTGTTACTAAATAATCTTAGCTTATGAGTACAAAAATTTTTGCTAGTGCTACAAATTCATTCTGTTACTTTAACGAATTAGTATTTTTATTGGAACACAACAGTTTGATTACAGTTAAAAACTATTGATTGACTCAACAAAGAATTTTCTAGCATTACAAAAACATTATAATCCCTGCAAATGTTTCGTTATTCGTATATTAAGGCAGAATTTAGTTACCGTAAGTTATTAAGATTACTTGCGGTAACAAAATTAATTATTTTGTGGTCATGAAAATTTTTTCCTGGTGTTGATATAAAGTTTACGAATAAATTTAATATACGCCCAGGTCGAAAAATTTGATCTGATTTCAAACGAAGTGGACTACATTCGGAGTGAATGGTCAGTATTTTAACTAGTTAATCTGTTTTTGATTTTTTATAAAGATTTCGAGCTGTCATACCCTGATTAGAAAATACGTATAATGATAATTAAAAATGTTTTAATCGTCTTAAATTGTCAATTGATGATTAAAGAGGATTAAAAACGATTATATTTTTTATCGTTTTCAATCGTCATAAATCGTTTTTAATCTTCGTACCGGACCCGAAATTACAATATTATTTGACAATTAAAGGAGATTCATGATGATTAAAAATTTCAAATCGTCATAAATTGTCTTTAATCATAAAATAATATTGCCATTTCTGGTCCCACATAAAGATTAAAAACTATTCATGAGGATTTTGAATTTCAATCGTCATTGATCGTTTTAATCGTAAAATATTAAATTGTCTATTTTGACGATAAGAAACGATTAAATGTGGAAAACCTTGACAATTATGACGATTAAAGACAATTAATGATGATTAAATTGTTAATCGTTTTTAATCGTCACAAATCGTATTTCTAATCAGAGTGGATCTGTTTGAAAAAAAAATTGCGTTACGGCCTGTTCGGCATCAATGTCAGAAAGTCATCATTATGTTATCTGAAAAAAGATATCTTTTAGAGGCCTGACGAATTTTATCTTTTTGGCGGCTTTTTACGAATATCGCGGTTTATCGAAATCAAAAAAATAACTTTATACTAACTTCTGTAGATGTCCTTATGAGGTCAGAAAGATATCGTTCTGTTAACATTTGATCAGATCCTAAATTTATCAGCTGACGTTTAGTAATCATAAATTTTATGATTAGTTTAGTCTAACGTAAAAAATAGATATACGTGCTAAAAGTGTTTGATAAAAAACGTCCCTGAGAAAACCATTTGAAGAATTATCTACGAGCCAAAAAAATGGACGTTTACGTAAATTCTTTAATGATTCAATAAACAGTTCTAATCTCTAGGAGCCTCATATTATTGATCAATTGACCCGTTAAAAAATCATTGTAGTGTCTCAAGGTACAGAAAAAAACTTGTGTTCAGAATAGCCTACCGTGTGACACGTTATTGTGCCGCACGCTTATCCCTTATTCTCTCACCTATTTCTGTACACTTACACGCGCCGAAAAATCATCAGACCTGATGATGTATGATCATGCCTGAATATTCACCAGCCATGAGCATGTGTGATCATGCTTGGTCAGACATGATTATGCTTTCTAATGCATGATTACGCATGCTCATGGCTGGTGAATATTCAGGCACGATCGTGCTTGAGCAAGCATAATCATGTTTGACCAAGCATGATCAGGCCTGATTAAGCGCAATCTGTAGAATTACTAAGAAAAAATAAATATAACGATATTTCAATTTTAAATTAACTTGTTTTGTTAGTGTTGATGTATAGTTAATGCTTATTGGCTGAAAAGTACTATTGAAATTTTAATCATGACGGATCTCGAACCCATGACCATTGTGTAATAAAGCATGCCCGCTGTCCACTAGGCTGAGCTACCTCGTTCAGTTTACAATGATTCTTATATCTTTTTAGAACTCTGGTTGTAAAAAATAAAATATCATTTGAATTCAACCGTGATTTGGTTATTACATATTTTTTTAATAATGAATAAAAAGAATTCAAATTAAAAATTACAAGCAAATTTTTTGCATGGTCAGACATGACTTTGCAAAAATCATGCTTGATCGTGCATGATTCATGCCTGATCCATGCTTGGTCTTGCCTGAATCGTGCATTTTTTGAAAACTCAGGGTTGTAAAAAATAACATATCATTTGAGTTCAATCTTGATTTGGTTATTAGATTTTTTTAACTTTATAACAGGGGTATTGCTACTCTGGTCGTCCTTTTTTTAAGGGCGCCACTGGAAGTATTAAACGGACTTCCAGAACCGGATCTTAATGCTCAGGGTCGTTGTAATTTTATTTGTAAGAGAAGGAAGAGGAAGGATAATTTATAATTAGTTAACACTTTATTTAAAATAACAATTTTAACCTTTTATTTATTATATAAACCTTTTTAAACTTATACTTTTCAACTTATAACTTTATAATTTTATACCTTATACAATTTCGTCAACTATCTTTGACTATCACACACACACACACTTACGCGACTCAGTCCCCTAGACTATTATTACTCACACGAATTCCTTAATCTAATCCTCCACACGGTCAATTCGACCCTCTACGTGGCTAAAACCTAAAACTATTTCCCCGCGCGGTCCCCTGGACCCTCTAATCAATTAATTTACGTAATTATTTACAACCGCTGACATTTGCCGTTATCACAATCAATTGATAAATTAATTTAAGCCGATTTTACTCACTAACGTTTCATCGCCACTATCACAATACTTAAACTTGACTATCAATTTCCAATTTAACTTCCCGGCACATTTACTATAAATAAATTAATTGATTTCATTTCTTTTAATTATATTTAATTGATCAATTTATGATTTAAATTACTCTAATATCAATGATTAAATTATTGACTAGATCACAAATAATTTTCCGGCACGCGTTCTCTTAAATGGCTTGGAAAATTCTACGACGCAGTAAATCCGGCCATGTTGCCTGGATTTTTCTAGAAGCGTCAAGAACACTCGATTGTTTAGTGTCTGACTGACGAACTTATTTTCACGGTGATTAATTAATAATTAATAATTAATTTACCTAGTTTGGCCTAGACGCGACGATCAATTTACGGACACCACGTACGATTTTGTATGACTATTTATTATATTAATTCTGGCCCAGGCCTAAAATTAATTTTAATAAATATCTGCAACGATTTTATTTACAGCTACGACTTGTATCCTGTCCTCGTCTTGGTTCTGTCCCGTTGGTGTGTTTCTGGGTTGTCGATACTGGTCCACGTTGTCTTGTGTTCTTTTCCCTTTTTCTGTCACGGTACTTTCGCAATTTATACTCTTGATTTTATTACTCCAGTACCCGCTTATTCAGATTAATTAATACAGAGGTATTGAAGAATACCGGCCCGTGCCTAGTATTCTAATAATTAAGTTCTGGAGTTATCGCTTGGTTCCACAATAAGTAGCCAAGTCCGACTTAAATAGTGACTTGATGTTCGGATAATCAGCAGTCCTACACTTAGTTGATTGCTCGGTCCTACCGGCTCTCTGTGCATCTTGGTGGCAACCCGGTCCTGCCAGCTCTGTGTCGTTTCTGCTGCTGTCTTGCACTTTTAATAATTTCACTCGGTTGTCTTCAGTCAGTATCGGAAGTTTACATATTTTATGAAGTTTTAAAAAAATTGATAAAATTTTAACAAATTATACCGATGAAATTTGGTGAAATTTTATAAAGTTTCATAAAATTTTATGCAATTACATATAATTTTATAAAAGTTTATAAAATTTGAAAAAAACTTACGAAATTTTATCGGAAACTCTGGGATAATTCTATGAAATTTCATTGAAATTTATAAAATTTCATTAAAATTTATAAAATTTCATTAAAATTTATAAGATTTTACATAATTGTTATGAAGATCCTAAGAACTAAGTGGTATAAAATTTTATATATTTTTATACAATTTTATGAAATTATAAGAAGTCTTATGAAATATTATAAAATTCTATAAACCTTCGTGTAATTTTACATAATTGCAGTTTTGGCCTTACACGAAATCTTACAAAATTTCATGAAATTTCATTAAATTATCTAAAATTTTATGAAAATTATCTCTTGGTTTCTAATTAATTTTTAAAAATATTTTTACAATTTCATAGTTATGAACTAGTTCAATAAAACTACATAATTTCATGTAATTTTAAGAAATTTTAAAAATTAAAAAATAAATTTTTACAATACTCCTTCGGATCTTGGTAGTAAATTATCAAATTATCCTATTATCATATTATCATATTATTATTATATAGAAAAATAATCTTTTTTATACGCCCTCATGGCTCCCGGTACCAACGCCAGGAGCCATAAAGGCGTATAAAATATTTGATGTTTGGAAACAAATTTTTTTATCTCCCCTATAATTTTAAAATATAATTACGTTAATTCCTGAAAAAAAAAAAAATTTATACGCCTTTATAGCATTTGTAACGCGATATGTTATATACCTCATTATAAAATTATCAGTTCCTTGAAAATTATATAAAATTTCATAAAATCTTATAAAATTATATCAAATTTCGTATGAAAGTTTAAAACTCCATATCTCGATAAATATACTATCAGCAGTGGATAGCAGCAGAGACTTCAAATCGAAAGGACCTAGGTTCGAGCCTAGCAGTCACCAGGATTTTTTCGTAAATAGAAAATATAATTAGTTTGTTTCAGTAATGCCTTCATCCTTTAGATCAATGTGTAAGATCTAATTGCAATTTTTTTTTCAAAATCTAATATTTTTCCGAAAAATTAATGGTGATTGTAGAATTTCATGAAATTTTGTAAAATTTCGTAAATTTTTATGAAATTTTATCAGGCCATTTTCATCATCAAATTTTATAAAACTTTATGAATTTTGACGAAATTTAATCCGGCCATTTTCAGCATAAAATTTCATGAAATTTCATTAGTGAAATTTTATGAAATGTTATAAAATTTCATGAAAAAATTTTTTCCCGGGATATTATATGATGATCGAAAAAAACCATAAGCAGGAAAAGTTGGTATGATTTTAGACACGTTTTGGTACACTATATTATGATTTATCTAGAAAAAGTAACATAAAATGTTATTTTTTTAACTTTTCAACACCGATATCTTTTGAACTAATTAACCGGTTTTTTAGGATAGCAATCGGCGCGTTTTATTGAATTACAGAGCTGATTAAAATTTGAAATCGATCGCTTCAGTCGTTTCGAAAATATCTGGGAAAAACAATTTTTGACCATTTCTTTCTCCAACGATATCTCGCAAACGAAAGAACTGACTTCGATACTTGAGGCGGCAATCGTCGTATTTTATTGAGTTCTAGAGCTGATTAGATTTTGGAATTGTCCGGTTAAGTTATTTCAAAGATATTCGCAAATAACTGATTTTTACCATTTCTTTCTCCCGTGATATCTCTCGAAAAATTCAACCGATTGAAATGGCTAAGGTGGCAATCGACGCGTTTTATCAAATTCTAGAGCTGATGAGATTTTGAAGTCGATCGTTTGAGTTGTTTTTGAGAAATCACTAAAAAACTAAAAAAAAAAAATTTATTTTTTTCGTAATTCGCAAATATTTTCGAGTCTACTCGATCAAATGGTCTGAAATTTTCAGATAGCAATTTTTTTTTCAATACAAATTTCGACTAAGGTACCCGCGATAATTTTAAGTGCTGTTGAGCAAAGCAATCTCGTCTTCTGATTCTTAAAAAGTATTGTTGCTATATTTAAGTGATGATCCATCTCTAATACCAATTTTATTGAGTATAGTTAAACTATTTCAGTTTGTTTAACCCGTAGGCTTTATTACCCTACTGTAGTAAAATATAGCCTATTCGTATGGTTTTTGTAAAAGTATAATTTTTTGGTTGTTTATGGTAAAAATTATCATTACTTCACGACATTTTATGGTTAATGTATTGAAATAAAGATTAATGATACATTTCGATAATTAAATGCAATGTTTTCGATTTTATTAAAAATCTCCCTTAGCTAGGTCTTATTACCCGCCGGTACCTTACATCTAATTAAAAAATAGATTTTAAATCAACCGTTGAAGATGTTATTGAAATTTTGAGGATTTACTTCGAAGATTTATTAAGTCAAAAATATTTTTTCTTTATTCGAGATTTAAAATCCAAGGAATTTTTTTACTTCTCTCAAGAAAATGTTGATTTTCATTCCATGTCCTCAAAATTTTCTTGGCTCAAGAAAAATTACTTTGAGCCAAATAATTTTTTTTTGTGTATCTCTTTCTAACGGAGTACCTGGACTTGGTGATTATTTATGTTCATATATGATGCATGTATGTCCACATAGAAGTATATAAGAGCACACACTTTTATGTAGATTTATATGTATCATATCTGATTACATAACAGTCATATATGATCATATATTTTTTTCCCGGAAAAAGTTTTGTTGACCTTAGTTATTCAAAAATTTTTGAACGATATGGTCCATTCGTTACAATATTTGGAAATGATCAGGTTTTCTTAGTTATTAATTTTAATGAAAAATTCAGTTGCCTCACTCATACTTACATTACTTACTTATGAAAATTCGTTAATAATATGCATTCAACATATAATATCAAATTCAGAAGGCATAATAAATGAGCTCATTTTACTACCTATCACGACGTATGTAAGTGGATATGTATAATACAAAGAAGACTCGTACTGATGCCCGTGCATTGTGCCAATGATCTCAAGGACGTTCGCATAAAAGACTCATTTAATATATAGGTACAACTAGCTTCTAGTGACGAGCCTTTTGCATCGTTGACTATAAACGCTTACTCCCACTTTGAAAACTAAATACTATAATATACATTAGTATAACAGCATGTCATTGATGTGAATTCTAACAGTCGTGAAATCTAGTCCTCTCTGTACGTTGAATGTCAGTGATAAAAAAATTAAAATGTATAATTATAGGAAATTATTTTATTACTTTTTAAATTAAATAGGTATAATTTTCATTTTTATTTTTTTTTTAAATATTAAATATATGATGTACAGTTTTATAATATTCCCATAAAATTCTAATTCAAGAGGATGGAATTAACTGCTAGAAATATCATTTTATAAATTTTCATCACTCGAATTAGTATTTGTGATTTAAATACTATTACTTGTTTGATAAAGTACTATCGCAGCATATTTATTATATTATTCGATGTTTACCTTTTTTAATTGTATCCAACACAATGATGTATTCTTACCAAGTATACCTCTTCACTTATTCAAGTTCATGACTCAAAATAAAGTCTACAAGTTCACATAATTGTTTTTACATAAATGACATTGAAAATTTTCATCCTGGAACCAGGAATAGTTTCGAGTTTCGGCAATACTTAAAGGATAGAAGAAAATATTCATATTAAAAAAAAATTCTAGTAGCGAAAATAAGACTTTATTTGTACTCAAATAAACGAAATTTTTATCACTATGGTTAATAAATCTATGGATTTACGAATTTGAACCAAAAAATCTTATCAAACGCCGTCTGCCTTTTATAGGCACAATATACGATCTAATAATTTATTGTGAAAAAATAATATAGGAGAGACTGGGGACACAGTTCAACTAAATAGTTTTTTTTTTACTAAAATTTATTAGTTATTCCATGTTTTGCTGATCAGAAAAAGGTCGCACGAATAGGCGACCTCGAACAAAATAACCTTGGCAGGTTATTTTGTCGAGGTTATTTTGTGTTAGAGTAGCTTGTTACAAAACCCACAAAAATTGGATTTAAAAAACAACCCTAAATGTTTAGATAGTTTTCAAAATACTGTAACTTAATGAAAAATAGTCATAGAACATAAAAAGTCAAATTTAAGCTTAAAGTTTCTAGTTTTTAGACTTTGAGGTCAAATGTATTTATCACTGATTGTTTTTGAATGATCATGAAAAAATCGGAGGTAGAAAAATTTTTTTTTACCTTTCAAATAATACATGGCCTTCAATAATTTTAAACTTCCCGCAAAAGAAATTGAAAATACTCAAAAATTCGAGAAGTTATTAGTTTCATCCCGATTTTCGGAAATCGAGTATTCATCACATGTCAACGTTTTGAGGTTTTAGGAAGCTATTCCGACCGAATTCCGAATGATGTCCGAGTGTCTGTATGAATGTGTGTATGTAAACTTTTTATAACTTTTGCACTAATTAACCGCTTTGGATGCTTTTTCCGGCAATCGAAAGAGTTTGTCAGCCGTTAACTTTTCTGAAAATTTCAGATCAATTGATAAAACAGACTCAAAGATATTAAAAAATTACAAAAAAAGAAAGGTTTTTTTTAATTTCTTTGAGACGACTTGAACGATAGGGCTCAACCATTTCAATCGGCTCATTCGTTAGAGCGATTATCGTAGAAGAAAGAAATGGTCCAAAAAGGTTTTTCGTGAATATCTTTTAAACGATGTTACGATCTCATCGTAATATATGCACCTATTTTTTCTTTCCCTTTTTCTTTTGGACATCAACAGATTCCGGGGTTCGCCTATCCTATTTTCTCACTTACCTTTAATCTAGTTAAATTATTGGAATTCCTGTAATCCACACTTCTAATTGGTCTACCAGACCCTCGAAAGGGTTCTGAACCCCGTGATGATTCTCCGGCGATTGAATTCGTCGGGCCTTAAGTTGCTTGTACAATATCTCAGGTCCTGGGTTGTTGGAAATGACACGTGGTTTCCTGGGTTTCGAAATATCCACTTCGTCCGATAAGATTGAATTGGAAGATTGCCCGGGTATTGGAAGGTCGTCTGATTCCAATACCGAGTCTCAATCAACGGACGGTGACAAATTCGCCCGTTCACGTAATCAGCGTGAATTTTCTGCAGTTAGAATCGTAAACCCGAGCAACGAGATTTTTTTATCATTCACATCAAAGACTTGCCGAAGGATTGGTGCCACCCTGATAGCCAAGTTGGCCGCTAAAGTTGGCATTTTCATAAGTTGACGGCAACTTTCCAAGAAACTTGTCGACAACATTCAGCTCGTGTAACTGTTGCCTACTAGTTGCTCAGAACCTTGGCGACAGGTTGCGGCAGTAGATTGTCAACAAGTTGCTGAGCAACTTGTAGCCAATTGTTGTTAATTATTATTTTTTGAATCAACGTAATATATATATATATATATATATATATATATATATATATATATATATATATACATACATATATATTAATACATACATAAACTTTTAACCATATGTATTTCCTGACTCAGCTCGTCGAGCTGAGTTTAAAGGTAGCAAAATTTTCCGAAAATTCCATCATTAAGATAAATACAATAGTTAGATTTTATGAAATCTACTAAACATGATCAATTTCTGTATTTTAGGATTAAAGTTATTGATTATAATTTTTAAAAAGTTTTAGAAACCTTACGTTATCGTATTTTAGGGAATTTTTCATGTTATCCTAAAATAAATTTAAAAAATAATAATCAATAATTTAAATTTTACTTGTATCATTATTGTGTTTTACAAAACTCTAGTTGGCGCATAAACTTTCTTTTTACTATAACTCTACCCCTTTATTTTTGTTGCTGTAGCCCGATTCGTGCTTCTACTGTACTGCACCATTATGATGATTCCCTACTACCTTCTTTGTAATGCAGGTGCAGTGGCGTAGGAAAACCATAGAGACAACCTTGTTAGTACAATTTGGTTTAGGCGAAGCTCCAGTGATCAATGAAATTTCCATTTTACGGATCACTGGATCTCCATCCCGCGCCTAACGGTCAGAGACGTTCGTTCGAACCCAATTTGTGGCTATGCGGTAACCCAACCAAGTAGCAATCATGCTCGATGCTACTTAACTTTAGTGATTACCCTAGTCACGCGCGTGCCAAACGACGGCCTCTTAACTTAAAAAATAATTTTATTAAATCAAACCATCTATCAAAGCCATAACTTATTACAAGTTATAAATTAATTTTGACTTTTTGATAAGATTATATTTTTTATGTGATTTTTTGGGTTACAATATTTATATTCAATAAATTTCATCTGCAGTCGAATCAAAAAAAAAGAATATCATCGATTTTGTTTTCAACTTGATTATAAGCTTGTAAATATGCAAATCCATCTTGAAATTACTACTGCAATTATTATTTGAAAAATGAACTCCATGGTACTATAACGTATACCGTATTATAATTCGCGACGGAGACGCAAATGTGTCCAGTAAACCATATGTGGTCACTCACGAGTATCCAAAAAATTAAGGAACAATAAGGAAAAGATCCAGGAAAATATAAATATTAAATTATTCCCCGACAGCTGTTGGTTTCTACTGATTTACTACATGAAAAAATAAAATAATCCTCACTTGGTTACAATATATGATTAACTTAAGACAATAATCAATAATATTTGGCTATTTTGTCGTAAACGATTCAAATTAATATAATTTTTACCCTGGGGGTTAAATTCATAAACAAAATACTTCTAATCCGACTAGTGTATGAATTCCATATAATAAAAAATATAATTCGATTAATAAACATTAATACATTTTAATTTAAACAGAAAAAACAGATCATCTCATTTGAATTAATTTAAATAATAAAATAATAACAATAATTTTAGGCTGCTTGACCTCTCAACACGTTTGAGAGAGAAAAAGATACGAGACTACCCTCACTCACACTCAAATAAAATAAATTCTTTTATGACAGTAATAAATTGTATAGTAATTATTAATGTTTCGTCTAGCAGTAAAAATAATTTGTTAATATTTTAACATATTTTATTTATAAGAATATTTGTTAACTAAAAACTTTTATTATTAGAAAAACTTTAGCACTAGAAAATAATCTTAGGCCGTTTATGGTCATAAGCCTATTTTCTTTTCTTTAAGCTATTCAATATTCTTTTAAATAGTTTTCTCTTTAGAATTTGCTGTAGCTCATTTAAAGCTAAACCTTTCAGTCTAAAATTTTAACTACTATCGTAAATTTAGGGATTGAGTATCCTTGAGTTTATTTTTTTATTATCTTTTTATTGCATCGGACGACGAATATTTTTCTAATCTATGAGGAAATTTTTTCTGTCAACCATGTGCATAACAGCTGTTTTTTAACTTACTCTCTCTCTACCTTCAAATTATTTCTTTACGCCTACAATTTTCAACTACTAATAATTTCGCACAAATAACGTTACCACACCTATCGACCCTTTCCTCTTTTCCTCAAATTGTAACCTCTGACTATATCACTTAAAACAAAATACGACAGTCAGTCATCTACTCACAAGACAACTATATCATCCATTTATCAACTATCTATCTATCGACAATTTATCAACTATCTATCTATCGACAATATATCAACTATCTATCTATCGACAATTTATCAATTATCTATCAATCAATAATTATTTTTAACATGCCAAAAAAGTGTGTAATTTTACATTATTAATTAGTATTTGTCAATAAATCATTAAGAGTAAAAATTACTAATGTGTCTTCAAAAACAACAATTCAATTGAAATATCCTCACTCCAGTAAATTGTAGTAAGGAGCTAAACAATTAATAATAAATTAATTAATTTTATCGACCGCTGAGGTAAATGATATAAATTAAATAATGCAAATCAATAATTTTAAATAAAATTTCATAAAATGATAACAATAATAACGTAATGATTTCTCATAAATATTTTACATAAATAATATAAGAATAAGTTAAACGATTATAAAAATAATCCGGGAATTTTCATCCGGATGATGATGTCAGTAATTGAGGAATTTTTCCCCTCAAGTACAGTAAGCTCAAAAAAAAAAAATGTATGGCGTCTAACTACCGCCGGCTGATTTGTTATAGATGTATTTATCTATATACTAAATGCAAGAATTTACAAACAAAAAAAGTAGGATATCTCTATGTATATCTTCAATTTCTAATTATAATCAATAATTAAACAAATGACATTAGCAATAAGTTTTTTAAATTATTTATATTATCATATATATCATTCAGTGTAATGATTATAAATCCATAGTAATATTCACCTGTGTGCTAGTCACACATGTGAATTTTTCCACCGTGGCGACCAACGACTACCGGGGGTAATCAAGTGAAAATGTGAAGAGGATTGCAAAGTACTTACTCGGTGATGCTTTCAAAAAAAGATTAAATAATCCAATCCCAAAAATCACGTGACAAAGTCACTCGGTGAATTTACAATTTAACTCAATTTTTAAGTAACGAAAAGAAACGTATTAAAACGTATAAGTAAACAGCACCTACTCGCCACAATACACCTATCTTTCTCTTTAGTTATTCGCCCATCCACCTGTTAGTTACCCACGTGGCACAATAATCGACCTTAATTATTATTATTATTATTTTTCCTAGCCCTGGGCCTGACTTTTAAATTAAACAAATAAAATATAAAAATGCTTTTGCTGATCTGAATGATATATATATAATTAATTAGATATAAAAAAAATTAAAACAACGGGACCGTTAGGTCTACCTTCGTTTGACGGGAGGCCGATTCCTCACCCTTTTGGGCATACTCGCGCTGTGTAACTCTATTTGTATATTATGACCCTACCATATATTATAAAAGCGAAATATGAGCATAAGGTAACATTAGCCTACCCATTAGGCATGCAATAGATGTGGATGCCTCACCAACAGTCACCACGAGTCCGACTTCACTTAGACCCAAACACTCCTTCTATCTCAGGCAATAAAGAGACTCTGGTCGAAGTGGGGCTCGGAATGGGTCCACCATAGCACCAATTTCCTGAATTGGTCTACAGATTGCTCATGGTCAGTGGTGGGACGCAATTGCTCCCCACACCCATACGGGGTTTCTCAACTTATAAGCACTAAGAATTTGAGACAAGCTATTATACACATTTTCCCTCATCCATCACCTAGTGTTCTCTTATCTCCGGGCTTTTTTAAGGACGCCATTGATGTTTTAAGACACAAAAATGGCGGTGATAGATCCACTCGAGAGTTAATTAAATATATGTAATATTTATTTATCCAAAGTTTGTATTTTTAAACTATATAGTAAATTAAATAATAAATATTTTAAATCATAAAATTAACATCGCCAGTATAGACCAAGTATTTTTGTAGAACAATAAACATGACCCTGAAGTTAGTCCACATCCAACATTTTTTAAATAAAAAATTTCCTAACTTTAAGAGAAAAAATTTTTTTTAGATTTAAAAAAAAATACTCGTGTTTATTTTTCCAAAATTAAGACGAGTATTTTTTTAGTTTGATGAAAAAATAATTATCCTCGTTATAATTTAAACATTAAAATGTTTGCCAGCCCCAAAACTTCCCGCTGTTTTCGACCTCAAAGAGCTCGAAAACATTAGTGTAGATTTATTTTCGAGCTCTTCGAGCTCGGAAATGCTATCACTTGCAATTGTTTTTTTACGATCTTTTCAAGCTCTAACAAGTTACCTGTTATGCTGAAGTTTGAAAATTTAAGAATCGAAAATCATCAATGAAGCGGTTTTTTAAATTTAGTTCCTGATTATGTTCAGTAAAATAAGTGTATTGAGGCAGAAATCAATGTCGGGGATCAAAATCAAGATTTAAATAAGTTTTGACTCATGTAAGAAACAATAAAATATGAAATATCCGATAAAAATATTAAAAACTACGTTTTATCGATTTTTTTGTTGATAATATGATTTAAACTAAAAACCAAGTTCGATGACATTGTATGATCAAAAGAAACCATAAAAAAGATGAGTTGGTATGATATCAGGCACATTTTAGTACGTTATATTCTGATTTATCCGGAACAAATAACATACAATGTTATTTTTTTAACTTTTCAACGCCGATATCTTTTGAACTAATCAATCGATTTTGATAGTTAACGTGGCAATCGGCGCGTTTTATTGAGTTCTAGAGCTGATTAAAATTTGAAATCGCGTCAGTGGTTTCGAAAATATTTAGAAAAAACCGTTTTTCACCATTTCTTTCTCCCGCGATAACTCTCGAACGAATTATCCGATTTTGATGTTTGAGGTGGCAATCGACGCGTTTTATTGAGTAATAGGGCTGATTAGATTTTGAAGTCGATCGTAAAAGTCGTTTTTGAGAAATCAATGAAAAACTGAAAAAAAAATTTTTTTTTTTTTTCGTAATTCGCAAATATTTTCGAGTCTACTAGATCAATTAATCTGAAATTTTCACGAAAGTTGATGGCCAACAAGCTCTTTCGATTGCCACCTCAACCATCCAAATCGATTCATAAGTTCAAAAGTTACAAAGAGTACATACACACACACACACACACACACACACACACACACACACACACACACACACACACACACACACACATACATACACTCGGACATCATTCTGAAAATAGTCAGAATAGCTTCCTAGGACCTCAAAACGTCGACATCTGAGGAAAACTCGATTTTCGAAAATCGGGGTGAAAAAAATAACTTACCGAAATTTTTGAAAATCGTCGATTTTCTCAGCGGGAAGTTAAAAATTTTTTTATTAAATCGAAAAAAATACTCGTGTTCATTTTTCTGTAATTTAAACGAGTACTTTTTCAAATATAAAAATATACATACATATATATATATATATATATATATATATATATATATATATATATATATATAGATATATATATAGATATATAAGTTATTATTCAATAATTAACATTTTAATCGTGTATTTTTTGGTAATAGGTTAATATAAAAATTAAAAGTTTGGTCCACTTATTTAATATTTTTCAAAATCTACACGTGTATGTTTTTTTTTATTTTTCTGATTTTTAATTCTAATTCCTGAAATTAGCCGACATCTGGCATTTTTTAAATAAAATATTATACAATTTTTAAAACTAATCTTTTTTTTTTTTAAATTATCAAAATTACTCGTGTTTATTTTTCTTTAATTCAAACGAGTAATGTTTTAGTTTTAAAAGCATATGTATATATTCAAGTTATAATTTGAAAATTAACATTTCAATTATTTATTTTAAAATTACAAACCAATATAATAAGAAAAAATGACTCAATTTGTTTTTAGTTTTTTAAAATCTGCACGAGTGTTTTCACTTGCACTCTTTTTCAATTTCAATTTATGGTGGGCAAATATAAAGACCATGACAGATGTCACCCTCTTCATAAGTTGGTATTTTGATGGTGACAATATACTATTCTCGCGCTCTATGTCATTTTTGTCAATTTTTTTTAGTTTAAAAATAATAGAGTTGATAGCAACAATCTGATCAACACGTAGTTATTTATTTGTTATTGGTTAAATATTTTTGTTAATAATAATAATTTAACAATAAAGTTTAATATCACAGACGCTTATTTTGCGGTATTAAAATTTACTACGACCTTCGACGAAATTTTGGATGGTCCGACTCGTAACAAATTAATTTTTAAAAATATTTGTAACAAGCTTGGAGTTAAAAAAAAAGATCTCAACAAATTCAGAGCAAATTTGTATTTTACGCGGCATCATAATACTAATAATTTTACTGATAAAATTAATCAAGAGTTATGTTGAAAACAAACATGTGGCAATAGTGACGTTTAAAATACATTAACTCGACGATTTAGCTCACTATTACTAGCTTCAGAAAATAATAATTTACGTGATGACAATAACGTTGTTCCAAATGTTGATGCAAATGATAGTCGTCTTAGTTTTTGTGGTGTAAGTGATAGTTGTTTGAGTGATAGTAACATTGGTAATTGTTTAAGTGCCAGTGACGATTGCTCTATCAATGATGATAGTTGTTCAAGTGATAGTGATAAGTGTTCTATCGATGGTGATAATTGTTTAAGTGACAATGATAATAATTTGATCAATGATGATAATTATTTAAGTGACAGTGATAATTATTCTAGTAGTAGGAATAATTATTCAAATGATAGCGATGATTCTGACAGTTCAAAAACATGTGACTCTACTCAAGTTATTTTACTTAAAAGTGACCACAACTCTGTTGACAAAAATAATAATTACACTGTTGTTAAACAGATAATCCGAGGAATTAAAAAATACACTTATGAACTCGTAGATACAATAATTATATTTTTATCTAAAATTTTGAAAAATAATAAGGTTTTCTCTGACTTACTAAACCATTATCTCCGATTAATTTTACCGAAGAAATATAAAATCACATGCATTTTAATTTTTGGTAGAGGACTAAGGTTTGCAAAAAATAAACAATTATTCCGCACCTATGCAACTTGTAAGCAGCTTGATTGTCACATGAAACTGAAATTTAGAGGAAAAAAAGTTAATTCAAGAGCTGTCATTAAAGTTTATTCAACTCAAGATCCATTAAATCATTTTATTCCGTTCAGCTATCAATTAAGAGGTAACGAAAGAAAAAAAATTCAGCAACGTTTGTCATGCCAAACCCTCTACAGTACACGTTAAAGTTATGAATAAATTTAATAAAAATTTGGCAAAAAGAGAAAACAATTATCAATTTGGACATTCAAACGAAGTGTTGCAAAAAGTAAGGTCAGAGAAACTAGGTGAAAATGATCGACATCCGTGTGACAGTGCAGACATTTTACTAAAAATGTCTGCTGCGAATTATGATCACCCTTATATTCGGCATTTCTCTACTCCATTTACGATATATTTGGGTATGGAAGAGCAAATTAAATTATTAAGTTTAAAAAATAATCTAGTTTTTCACTTTGATGCCTCGGGATTGTTGATAAGAAAACCCAATGTTCATTCAAAACGAATTTATTACTATGCTGGAGTGATTAATTACAATAATAAAATATATCCCATGCTAGAAATGATAACAAATGACCATACATCTGGTTCCATTGCAAAATGCTTGGATTTTTTCAAAAATATATGGTTTTCAAATAAATTAAAGTGGCTTTTATTTAAACAAGTAGTCACTGACTGGTCATGGGCCAGTATAAATGTGGTGATGATGTCTTGGAATAACTGCAGTATTCTTGATTATTTAAACATATCATATGAATGCATTCAATCCAACCGACCATTGCCCGATAATATCACACCATTTTTCACGTGTAACTCCCATTTCATGAACATGATCTCCTGTCAAATGACCAACAAAAATATTAAAAAACCTGAAAGATCATTACATTTAGAAATTTTGGCAGTTCTTTTTCATTGTACAACTTTTCAGAATTTAGTTGAACTACTTAAAAATTATTTTTATTTATTATTATTTCCGAAAAAAGAATCAAGAGTAGTTAATGCTATCAAGGATCTGGCAAAAACAACAGATTTTAAGATTAATTCAGTTTCTTCAGACGGTGATAATCAATTAAAATTTGAGTTTAATTACTACATACGAGTTTAGTTATTATCAAGCGAGTCCCTTTTTTCAACATCTTTTGCCAAAATTTGAAGAAATTAAAGCAGAAAGCTTAAAAAATGACCTAAATTTAGACAACAACATATATTGTTCTTTAGATTTTGGTGAATATGTCATAAGATGTCTAGTTCCATTTATTACTTTCTGGTCAGTGATTTTAAATCCAGATAAAAATCATTCCAATAACGCTACGGCTGAAAATAATTTTAAAATCATTAAACTTGAAAATGAAAAACAGCTCAAAGCTGGAAGATTCATTGAGACAATTTATTCTCGCTGGATAGCAATGTTCAAGACCATTGATTTATTACCATCCCAAGTTATTCTGAAAAATAAAAACACACGAATTGAAATTAATGAGTCGGACAATATAAAATCTGAAGAATCATGGAACCGTAAAAATAATCATTTCAGGGATTAATTTTTCATAGTGACTTCTCAAGAAAAAATACATAGAGTTGATTTTCATGATCAAGTGGAAATTGGGGGGGGGGGGGGTCCACTTGATGTGATCTTGTTCTTAAAAAATTGAAATAATGGAATTTGCGTAATCAAGTTCAAAATCATATTTTATTTAATTATTTATTTAAGTAATTTTTTTTAAATTTGTTTGATATGGTATAAAAATATCAAAACATTTGCACGTTCCGGCGTTAAGTAGCTTCTTTTCACAGAAATAACGTTTCCTGCCGTCAAAAAAACTTTCTCGGGAGGAGCACCTGATGCAGGAATTGATATATATTTTCTGGCAAGGTTGGCTAAAAGCGGAAACTTATTCCGGTTAAAATTCTACCAAGGAAGAGGATTGTCCTCCAGTGGAATTGTTAGTTCTCTGAGATATTAATCTGTATCTGTGCGATACTTTAAATTTTCATCAAAACTTGTTACCCGTTCAAGATTTCTTGACAATGAACTCTGAGGATTGAAATCAGACTTTCAGTTTCGATAGTCTTGATTTTTCGACAATTCAATGACTTTAGTCATCACATCTTTGTACTCCGATTCTTCTTCTAGTATCTTTATGAATTTGTAATTAAAAACTTTATCAGTGCATGCAAATAAAAAAGAAAGAATAATTAATGCGAAAAATACTGAAATAATGATTATTACATGATAAAATAGAGATTGCGATCATGCGTGAATTCAGGGCATGCAATGATCATTATATATTAATAAAAATTACCATAGATCCAATAAACAACCGAGTTCACAGATAGTGATTGGATCTTCATGTAAGAAGCGGCTTTCTAGCTCATTCAGTAAAATCTCTTTTCAGATCTCAATACTTGGAGTATCGTCATCATCAAGTCGAGGAAAATTCTCTGAAATTGGAGGAACAATTGACATCATTATCAAAATTGTCGATTGAGATTCATTTGACGTTAAAGAAGTAGCAATGAAAAAAGGCTTTAAAATTTTTTGAACATCATCTAAATAAATCTGATTACGATTTTCCAGTAATAACTTTTTTGATGCTACTATAATCGTCACGTCAGAATCGAATAAGACGCATTCTACAGCTTGGCATTGTTCTAAAGCACGCTTAATCATTTTATACGCAGAGTTGTCACGCATTGGACAATAGCTTATTAAATAATGACTTCGTAAATTATATTTCTATTGAGCATCAGTGACGGCTGCAGATGACTTATTTGAATGCTTGGAATGACCAACAGTTGCACTAACTTTTTGTATATGTTTATTTACATTTTCTTTAGTTAGAGCTCTTGTGATAAAAAGTTGTATCGAGTGGCAAAAACAACTTACACATTCTCCAATACTATATAACAGGGCTATGCTGTTACTCTGGTCGTCCTTAAATTACCTTTTTAAGGGCGCCACTGGAAGGATTAAACGGTCTTCCAGAACCGGTTCTTAATACTCAGGGTCGGTGTAAATTTTAATTGTAAGAGAAGGAAGAGGAAGGATAATTTTATGAATAACTTAGATTTATTTATTATCACAATATTCACTTTTATTTAATTTTACAAACCTTGTAATCCGTATAAATTTTCCATAAGCCTTATAACCTTTGACCTTATACCTTATGACCTTATAACTATTCTACCAATTACCTTTGGCGACTTAAATTACTTAAACTACATAGCCACTACCTTGGCATCACACACACTCTCATACTCGATTAAAATCATTGCCAACTACCTTTGGACGTACAAATTAAAATCGGTTACCTCCCGAATTATTTATTAATTATAATATTAACTTTAAAATCATTTTCTACACACGCACGCGCACTCGAGTCCCCTGGACTTTTATTCACACACTCATTTTAAAATGGCCGTTCCCGCCACGCACTTAATAAATTAATTAATTTATGAAGAAGAATTATTATTATTAATTAATTAATTTCACTATAACTCCTTTCCAACAACTAAACATTAATCCTTCAATGTAATACTGATCCAAAATTACTAGATTTAATATTTTAAGTTTAGTCAGTAAAATCTCAACTCAAAGTTTCCTTTACTCAACACTCGACTTCTCTCGACTTCTTACTTTATAAATTTTCTTTTGTATTGAGTATAATTTTATAATAATTTTATTAACGAATTCTAATTATTAATTTTTATTTATTACTTTACTTTAATTATTAAATTTTATTTGTTGTTCGACGTAAATTAATTTAATAAATCTAACTTAGGTCTTTGTTTAGTTACGGAAACTAATTTTTATTAATTTATTAATTTGGTTAATTTAATTATTTTAATTAATAATTAATTTATAACAACGCGGACTAGAATATGAAAATTTCTGGCTTGTGGCGTCCACCATAGGCCTAGAATTTCTACGACGTATATAATTCCGGCAATGGCCTGGAATTATAAGACAACGCCCTGGACTCAGCGATTGGGCCTGGATCCGGTTGGACAACCGTCTGGCTTGAATTTTATTTTAATGAATTTAATAACCAATTAATTAACTAATGGCCTAGACGCGGATTGCCCCGACGAACGACTAAATATTTATTAAATTAAATTAGTTTTTCTGGCTTAGGCCTAGATAATTAATCAGGAGACACGGTAGTGTCTCGCGCCAAGTACACGTTCAAACACATGTATATGTGTGGTGTCATGGCGCTAGCCTACTGTGTCTCTATACCGTAGACAGAACGGTATTTAGCTCCAATTTTTAAAAACTTTTTTAAAAAACAAAATATCTAGAAAATTCCTTTTGCAATCGAAAGATGATTGATTGTTCGTCATAAAATTATGAAACTTTACCCATTTTAGTTATGATAACTAATTTAAATAATTAAATTAGGCCAGCATATACTATAGTACCCCCATTTTTAATCCTTTTACAAATTTTTTCATGCGAAAAGGGCACTGCCAGAGAATAAAAAGTTGTAAGAAATGCCATGATTCAGTAAATATTGAAATTTTTCTGTAGCAGTGATTTGTATTTTCGCCACCAGCGGTGCTTCAGTCTGTATTTTTTACTATAGTTTCGTATGCAAATTTTTTATGAGCATGAATAAATTCGTTTCATAATCATAAATTTTATGAAAAATTCAAGGAAAATTTTATAAGTAAACTTTTGCTAAAGCAAACTGTGCTGTTAGGAATGCTTTTATATAGTTGCAAAAAAAACTTTTACGATTATGTAAAACTCATGTTTAACGTCCTTATGGTGTAGTTCTATTCGCTAAGCAGTATCAACCTTGATAGTCAAGCTGACAGCAAGCTAACGACAATCTATTGTCGCAACTTGTCATCAAGTTGACCGCAGAAATTGGCATTTCCTTAAATTAGCCGCAATAGGTTGCCAAGTTATAAGAAACTTGATAACAACTTATAGGAATTCTTCCAAAAGCTGAAAGTTGTCACCAATTTGGTCGCATTTAATTGACACCAAGTTTTTAATTAGTGCTATGTATATATATTTATGTAGTGATCAATTAAAGTATAATGTTTACTTAGTGATTGCGTTGAAAATCCGTATGATTATCTCTAATTAAGTTATTATTGACTAAAACTAAATTTTGCGTCAAATAATACCTTTCATTTAGGAAATATAATTTGTGGATTGCTAAAAACTTTTGAATGTTGTATGTTCTCTCTAGTTATATTCGCGAGGTCCCTAATAGCCTCCAACCGTGAGTTAACTTCAAGCTACTGCCGTATTAGCCAATTCGAAGGAAAAGTATTGGAGAGCAAACAGTTACCTTCAAGTTGACAGTAAATTGTCTGTAACTTGAATTCAATTCGACCAAGTGTTACTGTCAGACAATGACGTTAAGTTGACTGTAAGTTCCACTTCAAATTGATGGCAAGTTTTTCTGTCAAATTACGTTCAGACGGTAGTTGATTTGCATCAATTTGCACGCAAGTATTATCCAGCCAAGACTTCCCAGAAACTTATTGTTAAGTTACCCGAAAATGTTCCACTGCAGAACTTGCTAAGCAATTATATTTAGAGTGTGGCGTTTAAAGGTGGTACCAAAATCGTGCCATTTAGCGCGATGATAGGTACAGATGTTGTCATTAATGGCCGTATTCGGCCGAACTAAATCCTATACGTGAACCTAATAAAATTTAGTTAAGATTTAGTCTAATAAGTATGCTTTGCTTCTACTATGCTAAATCTTAACTTAATTTACAGAGGACTTAATTCAGCTAAGCACGGCCAATACCTGGAATTACTAAACTTACCCTAATAGCATTGAAATTGATAGTAATTTGATGTTGAAATTACCTGAAATCTGCTGCCTGAATCTGCAGACAATATCACAGCAAAAGTTGAAAATGAAAATTTGCGGTTAATTTTTCTTCAATTTTAAGATAAACTTGTACGAAAAAAAACGGTCGATAATGTTCATTCTTACCATTTCAGAAGGTATGCAAATTTATACGTAAAATTGTCTACAATTTGAGCGTAAAAATATACTTAACAATTTTTCAAGTCAAATTAACGATAAATTGACATAAAATTTGCCTGAAAATTAAAGACAACTTTTTTCTAGTCAACTTTTGAAGTGAATTTGCATTCAAATTCGGGCAGTAAATTTACGTCAAATTCAATAATAAGTTGCATACAAGTCGTAAAAAATGGAAAAGTCCAAAGTTGACGGAAATTTGAGGAAAAATTCAACAAAGCTTTTGTACAGTAAACTTTTGCTCAAGCAAATTGTGCTATTAGGGTTAGTTGACGTCTGCCGTAACTGCCCTAACAGTCACTCCAGATTGAAATCGACAGTAATTTGACAGTTGAAATTACCGAAATTTGCCGCCCGCATCTGCCGACAATTTGATAGCAAAAGTTGAAAAAAAAAATTAGCGGTTAATTTTTTTCTTTATTTAGAGGTTACCTTTTTTTTGGCTAGAAAAAAACCCTAGAGAAAGTTCCTATGAAATTGTTCTCAAATGTCTGTCAACTTCGGGCTATTCCGTTTTTGACGAGAATTTGCATACAACTTGCTATACAATTTGACGTAAATTTACTACCCGAATTCGAATGCAAATTCATTTTGAAAGTCGTATACGAATTATCGTCAAAAACGGAAAAGCCCGAATTTGACAGACATTTGACAAAAATTTCATGGGAACTTTTATTAGGGTTTTTTTCTAGCATAAAAAGTAACCTCTAAATTAAAAAAAAAAAATTAACCGCTAATTTTATTTTCAAGTTTTGCTATCAAATTGTCGGCTAATTCAGGCAGCACATTTTGATAATTTCAATTGTCAAATTACTGTCAGTTTTAATCTAAAGTGGTTTTTAGGGTGATTTCGTACATCTAACAACATTGTGGCGCTACCTGTCAATACCTTATTGGCGAAATTTGGAAATCAGGTTTTTAATCAATGGAAACAAATAATTATTTTTTAAGTGAATTTTTTAACGGAAGATTTAATATCATTATACAGAAACAAAATATCATTATACAGAAAAAAAATATTATTTATTGAATACTACTAATGGAAATTCTAGTTTTTTAATTACATTTTTGTTATAAATAAATTACTGTTTTATTTGTTTTCACCACCCTGACGGTTTTAAATCAGCCTGGGAACACCCTGGGAGTGGAAACACGGTGGAATCACGGTGGATCCAGGGTGGTTACAGGGTGGGTTCGTGTCATTTTATCACCGTGTATACACGGTGGTTACATAGTGTTTCCACGATGGTAACACAGTGTACCCACCCTGATTCCACGGTGTATTCACCGAGATTCCACAGTGTATCCACGGTGATTACGCGGTGTACGTGGAATCACGGTGAATACACAGTGTAATCACCGTGGAATCACGGTGAATACACCGTGTAATCACCGTGGAATCACGGTGATAAAATGACAAAAAACCCACCGTGTAACCGCCATGGATCCACCGTGTTTCCGGGGTGTTTCCAGGGTGAATCAAAACCGCGAGGGCAACAATCACCGACAAACGGTTTCCTAGCAATTTAAATAAAAAAATTAAAAAAATATCGAAATAGAGGGGTTCAATGAAAAAAATTAAAGGTTAATTTTTATTCACTTTTTCATAATTGAGCAATTAACCCTTAAACAACTTTGATAGGTCAACATTGATCGACAAACGACCAACAAACGATTGCAATTGAAATAAATCGGATCGGTTTATATTGAGTTGGTTTATAATGAGGAGTTAAGTTGGAGCTCAAATATACAACTTCATTAAGCGATTTCTGATAATCAATTTGGAAGCAAGCTAGTGGCAACCAACTGTAGCAACTTGCTATCAAGTTGGCCGCAAATACTGTTCCAATGTATGCCAATAGCTGGCATTCCCTTAGTTGACAGGATTGACGAAAAGTTGCCTTCAATTTTCTCAGAAAGTTGGTGACAGGTTGCGGTAGTAGATTATCGTCAACTTTCTACGAACGTTGGTAACAACTATCAGTACTATTATATTGTTTCTAAAAAATAATACTATAAACAGTATACCCTCACGTGTTATATATCACGACTACGCATTACTTTAAGACGAACTTTAGGAGTTTAGTTTGGAAGTCGATTTCTAATAGTATACATTAAAACTATTCACAATCAACAGCACAAAAAGAAAACAAATCCTAACAAAAACAGATTCTCTGTATAACATCGCGCCAAGTACACGTTTAAAATTTTTTAAAAGTAAAAAAAAAAATTATTTTTTACAAAAAAAAAAGTCAAATCGAAAAAATACTAAGTACCTAGTATGATGCAAAATCATAACAAACATTTTCATAAAATTTCAAAAAAAAATTGTATAAAAAAATTTCAAAGTACTTGGTGTGCTTACAAAAGAGTAAAAAAAAGCATGGTTGATTTTATAAGAAATTAATTTTGCTTGAGTACATGTAGTAACGCACACCAAGTACATTGAAAGTTTGTAATACAATATTTTTCTGAAATTTTATGAAAATGTATGTTATGATTTTGCATCATACTAGGTACTTAGTATTTTTTCGATTTGACTTTTTTTTTGTAAAAAATAATTTTTTTTTTTACTTTTAAAAAATTTTAAACGTGTACTTGGCGCGATGTTATACAGAGAATCTGTTTTTGGTAGGATTTAATTAATACCTGATCTTTATTCTGGTGCGATTTCCTGTCTTCGTCAGGTTCTCTGCTGTCCTATGTCGTCACGTTCGTCAGGATCCTGGTCTCTCGTCTTCGTCTTTCGCGTCGTACTGTCCTCTCTCGTACTTTTCCTCGTTCACTCGGATATCTCTCGTTCACCTGCTTTTCCGATTAATGAGTAAAATATTCAAGGATACCGGCTAATGGCCTAGTATCAATAATAATTATATATATAATCGCTTGGTTCCACAAAAGAATCCAAGTCTATAATTTAATTAATTACCTGAGTAACGGAGAGCGTCTTAATTGTTCGGCGTCTTGCCCAGTTGTGTGTCTCGGCCTGAGTTTTCTCTTCACTTATAATTGTACACCCACTCGACCGAATTCGGCAACTTCCGGAAACTTCGACACCCCTACTTATCACTAAGTGGTACTGACAGACAAACCCCTACGATTTCCGCTCGGGACGACAGTCGCACTCTACCCCGGATAACCCTGGGGCAGTTATAGATTATATGGACCGTGCGCATGATAGAAAATCATGGCAACTGAGCGCAGAAAATTCAAAATTCCCTGTTACAACTATCATAAGTGGGAGAACCATCACGAATCGCAGCAACAATATTAGGTGCATTCTCGTGTACGACCGCAACTGATTGAGTAGCAATATTCTATTCATACAATGCATTGTATAAATGTCTATACCGGTTTGACGAAGAATGGGCTTCTATGATATCCAAAGTATCCAGAGTAATCGAATGCGAATTTCATAAACTGTCAATTAAAAGGACTGTAATGGTAATAGACATAGTTGTACGCGATGACCATGCATCAGAAGTTATAGAAGCACTTGGAAATTGATTAAAAGTTGAAAGTAATTTTTTTTAGCACTAAATCATAGGCTTCCTGTAAACGAATGGTGATCACTTTTTGACTTGGCATGGTATATTTAGGGAAAATGGTTTGTATGCATTGTTGAAACCTAGTGCCTTCTTCAAATGATAGTGGCAACGTGTCAGTAACAATCATTTTTATTAAAGCCATTGCAATCATTTCTGAGTTGGGATTGTGATAAAAAAAAAAAATAAAATAAATAAAATGATATATGTGTAAACATTATTTTGAATAATCAAACGTAGAAAAAAACTAGTAAAATCGAAAATAATATTTGAAAGACTTGTAAAATTATAGAAAGTAATATTAAAAGAATTAAAATTCTTCTAAATCCCGAAGGAGTTTAGTAAAGAAAAAAAAATGCGATAAAAATTTAAGTAAATATTAAAGACTTAAAATTTTGGCCAGCTGAGTTAAATACTCGCGACAGACGAACGAATGAAATGAGAGAATGAACTATCAAGACAGAATAATTTTACTCATTGCTATACTTGCGTGGGCGGTGATAGAGGGCAACCGTAAGCGAAACCTTTCCACACTTGCGGCAGAAAGGCCAGGTAATAAGTTCGCTCGGGAAAAACGGAGGGATCAACCCGTTCTCCGAGTGCTTTACTCGACAGGAGACTTCTAGGCGAATGAATCCAAGAAGCTACAGTTATCTAAGGTCCAGCTGACACAGGTAAGTGACAGCTAGTAACCCACGAGAAAGTGGACCCCATTCTGAGGCCTTTTGCTAAGGGGTGGCAGGTGATCATAGTCGAGAAAGTGGGAGTGAGTTGGAGACTATCCGCTCATTCCTTCGAAAGGGGCTGAACTAGGGCCGAATGGGACGACGACTAGTTATTTTTTGGCAACCTGGGGGGAGCAGTCGCCGGTAAAGTAGATCGCGGACTATTTTTGGAAAACATTTGTATCACGCGTTGTATGTAAATAACGGTATATGTTAAATTGCAACTAGGCAATAAAGAGGCTTATTATTTAAATAAAGTCTTTGATTTTTTAAATCAATTCCCGTTGGTTACCCTGGACACTGGCGATGTATTTGAGCCGGGAATCAGCCGTGACATTATACTGTATTTGACAGTAATTACATTTTACTACGTAAAATATTTCGTAATAAAAGTAAAATTTTTCCGAATGAATGATGGAATTTTTTGATTATTTGAATAATGTTTTTGATAATAAAGATTTGATTGAAATAAAAATTCTTTAAATAAATGTAGACTTTAATTTGATTAGAATAACTTACCAGCGCTTTTTATGCACTGACAATCAGTAGCATGAACTGTATAATTTTTTAACAAGTTACCACCGGTGGTAATAAAAGTTAAGCGGTTAATTCAAACTTAAAATTTAAATAGTTTCATTAATTCATTAATTCAATTTTTAACTGAAGTTCTATGGATTTATAAATAGAATATATTAATAAGTTTAGCAAATTTAATTAGCTGACCCATTCATTAAGTAATTACCCAAGTTAATATAATTAACTGGCTACGCCGTTAACTAGTTAGCCAAGCCAATTGAATTAGCCAAGCTAATTAAAGCCACTTAATTAGCCAGCCAAACCGGCTCAGCCGATCGGTTAGCTAGCTTATTAACTAGGCTAACTTTTTTTAATCGGCTTAACAGGCTAAATGATAAAGCCCTAGCCGAAACCATTCAAATCCATTAATTTGTTTGAAAGTTATAGAAAGTTTACACACACACACGCCCTTCCGTGCGACCAAATAGACACAAACATACAGACATCTCTCTAAAAATCAGAATAGCATCCTAGGACCTTCAAACTCGATTTTTGAAAATTGTGCTGAAACCAATAACTTTCCAAAAATCGTTGATTTTCTTAGCGGAAAGTTAAAAATTCCTTCTTGAATAAGTGAAGGAACCCTCCTACCGAATCTATTTTTTCTGTTGGTTCGGTGACTAATATTTTATTTTTGTTGTTAATAACTGTAGAGTCTAGGTTGATTATGTTTGGAATGAGACTATTCAGCTTTAGTACTGAGCCTCCTATTTTTATCGTGCAATTTTATCGGAGGAATCTGTTGATCTTAGGAAGAAAGAATGTTACATCCCTTTTATTACTTTAAATTTTAACTTTTATTATTTCTTTGGGGTGGATGATTTCAGTACCGAATTTCGTTTGATTTTAATAGTGCAGCTAAAGGGGGCCACTAGTGTGACCACCTGAAAAAAAGGTAATTTTTAGGAAATTTTTTGAAGAGAACTACTGCATGGAATGTTTTAATATTTTAAGGATATATTTGCGGATATATAGTGAATACAAAATAAAATTTTTGGACCAACAAATTCAAAATTCAGCGAGTTATTCACAATTTCCAAACGCTCCAAAAAAGAAGTCCCAAACTGCTGCATTTGTAGCGACCTTCACGCTGCTTGAATTTAAAAAAACCATAAAGTTTATTAAGCTAGAAGATTTTTACCGTACCCTGACCCTCTGGCTATGAAAAAAAAATGTTGCAAAATCCAAAATTACACATCTCAATGACTCATTTTATTTTTAATCATTACTTTTATTTTTTTTTTTTTATTATGTATTTTTATTCAACTTTTCAATTATTAATATGATTTTTTTGTTTCTTAATTCCAGTTTAACTTTTTTTTTATTGAAATTTTTTCTGAATAGCTCGCATTTTTGTTGTAGATGTCGCACTTTATTATCAAAACCTACTGTAGTTTTACGTTAGTGTTGTTGCCATTAGTTGATAGGGAGAAAAAAAGAAAAAAAAATTTACTTTCGTAATAATAACAGCAGTAAAAATAAAAATGGCCGCTAAACTTTTCGTGAATAATCAGTTTTACGTGTTTTTAATTAATTACAATTAAACTAAAAGGATTTAGGCAGTAATTCTCAATAGGGTTCTTGTAATGAAAAATTCGAAGATAATAAAAATAAAGTTGGACTGATTAATTGTTTCTATCGAGAGTTATTTGGTTTACTAAATTTCATACACGACAATTGACAACTTGTGTCACTGGGATTTAAATAATTTATATTTAATTAATGGAATAATTAATTGATTTAGTATTGGTTTAAAAGTATTCTGCAATAAATTGTCTTTGTGTTGGTATAAAATTTGACCCATTTTAGTGTAATTGAAAAAGTCTAAAGATAAGTTAATATGAGTGAATGAATCAAAAAATTTAGAGCGATCATAAAGCAACCTCAGCACTTTCGCGCTTGAGGTGTGCAAAACTAAAAATTAACAAAATTGTGAACTTTAAAATAAAATATGTGTGTTTTTCAGCTAATATATCACATATATATATATATGTATATTGTGACGTCATTTTTCGTATGGGGATCAAATCAAAGTGAATGTCATAAACACCAACTGATTTTACTGTACTTACGAGCATGGTAATTCAAGACTTAGAATTTAGCGTACAGGCATTAACGATTTTGATACAGATTTTTAATTTAAGTTATAGTTTAAGAATTGAATATGGAGTAACGTTTAGCTACAGTTATGGGTTTTGTTAAGAAAAATTACACTAAAGATTTAGAATCAGAATTATGGAAATTGAATATGGAATATGGTTTAAGATTTAAAGGTTGAGATAATGATAAAGTTTGAATTTTAGTTTACAGTTTTGGAATTTTGAGTATGGGTTGAATTAGTCACTCGGGATCATCTGATGATAGAACCTAGTTCTATCCCTATGAGACTTCTTCGTAGATTGCAGAGATCTAGCTGAAATGCTAGCGCTCCAGTATATAAGGAATCTGATGGATGCAGATTGGGATCAGTTTTTGAGTTTTGGTTTGGCAGGCCTCAACAGTAATATTGTGACCGTTGCTGTTGTGGAAGCCGTTTGGTCATTTTTAATTGTTTTGTCTGACAGGCCTCAGAGGACAAGTCATGACCACTTGTACCGCTGAGGAAGTCATAGGTCACTTAGTTTTAAGTTTTACGATCCCAACTGAAGTCTGTTCCAGGCGAACTACCAAGGATATCCATACTCAAAGACAGGTTTAGTGAGTACGTTTGGTGAGGTAAAAGCCTCCAGTTACCGATATAGTAGAGTTTGGGAATTGATTTATGGATTTAGAATATAGAGGTCAGTTATAGATAATGATAAGATTTAGTTTTGGATTTTGATTATTGAGAAAAGAGGAGTCGAAGGGAGACCTTCGAAGAGGACGGACGTGAGCATTCAGCTCTGGTCGCTCGAAGCGAGCAGACGTGTCCAGAAATGGCGTTACAGTTCATGGCATTGCGGAAAGCTACAGATTAAGATTATTGTTACAGAAGTATTATTTAAAACAGTGTGAGACGTTACTCGATATTTTATTCAGCAGTAATCAGGTATGAAATAATTATCAATAATTGATTGAGTTCGAGTCAGAGTCTTGAGATATTATGCTGGTTTGATTGAAGAAAATATTTAAGAGCTGAGAGAATTATGGGAATATTGTTACAGTTTAGAGTCATGTTCACGATTTATTGTTAATATTATTTTATAAAATAATGATAAGAAATATGTTTAATTATTAAACCAATTGTCGTCTAGTTGACGTCAATATTAGACCCATGTACGTTAGTTTTGCTAGTTTGTTAAAGAGAATGTTCTAGAATATCAGTTTTTATAATTTATTGTTCTAGGTTACTGAATATTAGTTGATTGTTAATTAGCTCTAGTAATTAATTAATTTATTTTTAATGTATCGATACATATCCTTTAGATGTCAATATACCTTTTGTTAAGATTAACTTCATGATTATTAGATTCAGTATTTTGTTATAAAGAAGAATTGTTTGTATGAAGCTACAGTATTTTGTTAATTGGGAAATGGAGATTTGAGATTAATTGTTGTTTAATAAAAATTGCAAATTCACCGACAATCTACATGAATTTGGAATGATGTAACCCGGACCACTCCCTCTCTCCATAAACCTACACATTGAGCGACACCATGGCATACCGTAACTCTGTTTTTAGTTTTCCAGTCTCTGCTTTTGTTTTTGCTGATAAGTTCTGAGCATTTTTGTTTAAGTTTAGTTTTTTATTTATGCGTAGTTTTGGTGATAATTCCACAGATCAAAAATTATCCAGTTTTATTTATGCGTGGTTTTGAAATAGTTCCACAGATCAAAAATTTATCTAATTCGTAAGATTTACTGGTTTGGTGATTCCAGTGATAAAAATTACCTAGCGCCCTGTTAGCATTGAGACTGAAGGCTAAAGATAGAGAACGTAGTTTGTAGCGCAAAGGAAATCTTGGCGTATTAATGTATGCTTGGATAGGATTTTTGTGTTATAATATATATATATATATATATATATATATATATATATATATATATATATATATATATATATATGTTAGACTGTTTCAAATTAGGGGACTATTTTTATTTTTTTGATGAACATTGAAAAATCGAAAGGGTATCTTAAAATATGGTGACAGTTAAAATTTGAGCTCTTAATATTGATATTTAGAGGTGGCTGTTGATAACTTTCGATTTTTCATTTAGTAACATGGAAAAAAATACATAACTTCCGAAAAAATCAAGATACAAAAAATCTCTCTCCAAACATTTTGTATCAATTTTACTGATCTACAAAAAAGGACGTTTTTGAATTTTGCATAAATTTAACTATTCACAAGATATCCGACGTCCAAGTTTGATAAAATTCGAAGAACTTAATGTTGCTCGTTCTGAATTTTATACCATGTCAACTAATGAAAATCGAATGCTCTATAAAAAAAGCCTCTTATCGTGTTTTGATAAATCCATCTGTTCAAAAGTTATTGGAGCTTCAATCAAGTTAGAATCAATATCGAGATCTTTTTACTTTTTCCGGGAAACTATCGGACTAATCATAAAATGTCGTAGAATCTTTTTTGTAGACAATTTCATTTCCTAAAAATTATCTTCAATAAATTTTTTTTAAATCCCTTTTGTTTTTAAGTTATTTACATTTGAACGCCAAGCTCCTAAAAAAATAGTGTTCTGATCGATTTTAAGAACTTGGCATTAAAATTGAAATAACGAGAAAACAATGCAGAATTTGAAAGAAATTGGTGAATAATAATTTGTAGGAATTAAAATTGTCTACAAAAAAGATTCTATTACATTTTATGATTAATCCGATAGTTTCACCGGAAAAGTAAAACGGTCTCGAAATTTACTCTAACTTGACTTCAAGCTCTAATAATTTTTGAACAGATGGATTTATCAAAAAAGGATAAGAGACTTTTTTTGTAGAGCATTCAACTTCCTACAAAAGACTGTATTGAGAATTTCCGAATTTTCATTAGTTGACATGGTATAAAATTCAGAACGAGCAACAACAAGTTCTTCGAATTTTATCAAACTTGGACGTCGGATATCTTGTGAATGGTTAAATTTATGCAAAATTCAAAAACGACCTTTTTTGTAGATCAGTAAAATTGCTACGAAATGTTTGAAGAGAGATTTTTTGTATCTTGATTTTTTCGGAAGTTTTTAACTTCCCGCTAAGAAAATCGACGATTTTCAAAAATTTCGGGAAGTTATTGTTTTCACCCCGATTTTCGAAAATCGAGTTTTCGTCAGATGTCGACGTTTGGAGGTCCGAGGAAGCTATTCTGACTTTTTTCAGAATGATGTCCGATTGTGTGTATGTATGTGTGTGTGTGTGTGTGTGTGTGTGTGTGTGTGTGTGTGTGTGTGTGTGTGTATGTATGTATGTGTGTAAACTGTTTGTAACTTTTGAACTAATGAATCGATTTGGATGGTTGAGGTGCCAATCGGAAGAGCATGTTGGCCATCAACTTTCGTGAATATTTCAGATTAATTGATCGAGTAGACTCGAAAATAATTGCGAATTACGAAAAAAAAAAAATTTTTTTTTTCAGTTTTTCATTGATTTCTCAAAAACGACTCTTACGATCGACTTCAAAATCTAATCAGCTCTAGTACTCAATAAAACGCGTCGATTGCCACCTCAAACATCAAAATCGGATAATTCGTTCGAGAGTTATCGCGGGAGAAAGAAATGGTGAAAAACGGTTTTTTCTAAATATTTTCGAAACGACTGACGCAATAGATTTCAAATTTTAATCAGCTCTAGGATTCAATAAAACGCGCTGATTGCCACGTCAGCTATTAAAATCGATTGATTAGTTCAAAAGATATCGGCGTTGAAAAGTTAAAAAAATAACATTTCATGTTATTTTTTCCGGATAAATCATAATATAACGTACTAAAATGTGCCTGATATCATACCAACTCATCTTTTTTATGGTTTCTTTCGATCATATAATGTCATCGAATTTGGTTTTTAGTTTAAATCATATTATCAACAAAAAAATCGATAAAACGTAGTTTTTAATATTTTTATCGGATATTTCATATTTTATTGTTTCTTACATGAGTTAAAACTTATTTAAATCTTGATTTTGATCCCCGACATTGATTTCTGCCTCAATACACTTATTTTACTGAACATAATCAGGAACTAAATTTAAAAAACCGCTTCATTGATGATTTTCGATTCTTAAATTTTCAAACTTCAGCATAACAGGTAACTTGTTAGAGCTTGAAAAGATCGTAAGAAAACAATTGCATGTGATAGCATTTTCGAGCTCGAAGAGCTCGAAAATATATATCTACACTAATGTTTTCGAGCTCTTTGAGGTCGAAAACAGCGGGAAGTTTCGGGGCTGGCCCGCAGGGTCAACCGACGCCCAGATTTTTTTCCATGTTACTAAATGAAAAATCGAAAATTATCAACAGCCACCTCTAAATATCAATATTAAGAGCTCAAATTTTAACTGTCACCATATTTTAAGATACCCTTTCGATTTTTCAATGTTCATCAAAAAAATAAAAATAGTCCCCTAATTTGAGACAGTCTAATATATATGGGGCGTTCCACGCCAAATCGGACACCATTTAGCTTTTACATCTCAGATTTTTTTTAATCTTTTTTATCTTTTGTATAGGTTGAAAGAGGCCCTCATGATTTTTTTCAAATTTTTTCCTCCAACCGTTTTCGAGATATCAAATTTTGAAAAATATAGAGATTTTTTTTTCAAATCCCTACAACTTCACCAAAAGTGGTTTGAATAAAATTTTCATAGAGACAAAATATGTTTGTTTTTAAACATCTTTTCAGTAATAAATAAAAAAAAATTTTTTTGAACCACGCTACTATTAAAACTTTAAATTTTGAGTGTAAATTGTCGATTAACAAAAAACACGTACTGATCCATTTTCCTTATAATTTTTAACAGCAAACTGTCACCTTTTCTACAACTTTTTCAGTGACGCTCATAATGGGATAACGATGGGATCTATTTTTTTTCGATTTTTTAAATTTCACATTCCGGTTTTTTTTAAAGAAAAATGTGTAAAAAAAAATTTCATGCTCAGGATTTACTATTAATAATTATCTGAAACACAATTATCATCAAAATTTTCAAAGTTTATTTCCACAGAAAAATTATTAAACGTGTAAGGAAATAGATGTGAATTAATAATAATTGGGATTTGAAAAAAAATCTCTATATTTTTCAAAATTTGATATCTCGAAAACGGTTGGAGGAAAAAATTTGAAAAAAATCATGAAGGCCTCTTTCAACCTATACTAAAAGATAAAAAAGTTTCAAAAAAATCTGAGATGTAAAAGCTAAATGGTGTCTGATTTGGCGTGGAACGCCCCATATATATATACAGCATAAGCATAATTTTTCTGGACATTTTTACGATCTTTTGAGATGCCACTGTGTATTTTTACCACGTGTTTGCAATAATCAAGAAATTAAAAAAAATAATAAAAAACATTAACTAAAGTTAATGTTTTCACTAAAGTGACTATATAAACAATAAAAAAATCTATATTGTGATACATACATTTAGACATTCAATATGCCCAATGGTGTTATTCATACTTTTCCTAAACGAAACAGGCATGTATTGGATCCAAATCTTGAGGCTTAAGATCAAGCATCATACCTAGATAACTTTCTTGGTATGCCTCAACTGTATCCTTAAACTGGAACAGGTATTGAAAAACAAAATGACAATAACCAAGATAGCATACAGATACTTAAACTTCCCTCTGATCCAAGCAATACTCAGAAGACTTTGAAACTTAATCTGCAACACCTGATCCTCCAGCACGTGATGACAGGTACTGTTATGCATTAGGATCCTATCCACCGCGGTCATTTCAATTACCTCACCAATATCAAATGTATCAGCAATCCACACAGCAACTAACTCGAGATGAACCACAAGAACTACCTCAAATTTGGCTGCAATCGGTTCGCCTCTGGTTCAAAACCATTCAAACAACTTTCGCTAGTAAACCTAACCTCACTGATGAGGCTAGATACAATGCAGTTATTCGCCGTTTGGATCATGAACAATTGACAGCAATTGAACATATAATTGATAATCCTCCTGTATCGAACAAGTATGGTGCGATCAGGCAAGCATTAATTGACAGGTATGCACGTTCTCAAGATCACCATTTGCGCAAGCTTTTATCAGAGCTTAGATTAACTGGTAAATTATCAGAACTGGAAAACCAAATGCGACTTCACGCTGATGGTATTGATTTTTGATTAATAGGATCATTATGGATTGACCGTCTTCTTGAAGATTTCCAAGTCGTTCTAGATGAAGCTCATACTATGGACAACCAAAGTTTTATTTAAGTTGCAGACAAGATAATGGAAGCTCTTGACTGTCACAGACAAAATCAAATTCATTGTGTTGCAGCTATTACCAAAACTAATTTTCATAGAGAATGAACTGAGCAGTTTCAATAACTAAATGAACAAATTCAGAGTCTATCAGCCAGAATAGACAGCATATTTACTGAGCTAGCCTCGAGACAATCACGACACACATCACCTAGTGGTGATGCTAGACATCGTTCACCATCACACAACAACAGGAACAACCAAAAAACCTGCTATTACTATAATAAATTCGGTCCTAAAGCGCACATATGCAACACTCCATGTGTTTGATCGAGTCTTATAACTAACCAACAGGGAAACGAGCCGAGGCATCAATAGATTCGGCAACTGCTGGTAGTTTATCTCATCCTCGCCACTTATTCATCAATGATTCAGCTTCAGGAGTCAATTCCTCATTGACACTGGTGCTGACATTTCAGTTATTCCACCTATTCAATCAGACAGATCGAGATCCATTGACTTACAACTATATGCAGCTAACCTCGCCATTATTCTAACTTATGAAAAACGAGCCTTAACACTTATCCTAGGCCCACGTAGACCAATCAAGTGGATTTTCTGTATTGCTGACATACCTTACCCAATCATTGGTGCTGATCTTTTACATAAATATGACCTAATTGTCAAACTGCGTCAAGAAAAGATCACTGATCCTGATACACCGGTTGTCAAGTTTCAGGTATTTTTGCATAAGCTCCAATTAATTCGATTACAGTCATAGTTACTAACTCTAAATATACTAATCTATTCAAACAATTTCCTGAGTTAATAGGAAATCCTTCAAACCATACTGCTATTAAACATTCAGTAAGACATTACATCACAACCACTGGTCCTCCTTGTGCTCAGTAACCCCCAATGAGTACTTATTAGAGTTTTTCAACTTGTCGCCGGGTGTGCTACTCGAAGAAGCTTGGACTTCTGTCCCAAAACTAATTAAGTGGGGAGGCCATTTTCTGGAAGTTGCCGAAAATGACCGAGCTAAAAATATATAACCACAGGGCAGTAGCAAAAACGAGGAGAGTCGGTTGAGCTGACAAGCTTAACGTCCATCTCCCGTAAGTCTTATCCGGAAGACCGGAAACCAAGGACAGACCAAGAGAAGCTAAATAAATTCTCGGCAGGAAAGCCAGAATGTATTATGAATAAATCAATTCATTATTGCGAAAAATGAATTCTCGGCAGGAGAACGAGAATTAACTATTTAATTAATCATTAAATTGATTTTTAGAAAATTTAATTTTTGGAAGGGAATCTAGAATTAATTAATAATTTAATTTAGTATCATAATGACTTAGCAATTAACTATAAATTATAAGAAAATTTCATTGAATTAATTGGTCAAGTAAAAGTTATGAGAATTGAGTTTGGATAAGAAGTGCGTAAATCAATGATGAAGAACAGAACATGAGTCCAAATTCCAAGTCAGAATCCAAGGTACAATCATCGGCTTCACGTAAGTTTTCCCAATACAATAAAATCCAAAAGAAAATTTATGTGAAATTAAACGTGTTAACAAATTGACGTATAAAATTAAAATATGAGTTAATAATGGGAAATTAATAATAAAAAAATATAGTAAATTGAGATTAAGTAAAAAGAGTGGAGAAGAGAAATTTATTATCTCGTAAAACGTGTGTGTGTGTGAGTTGAGTCCAGTGGACAGTAAAAGAAATAAAATTGTGTGTGTGTGTGTGTGTGTGTGTGTGTGTGTTGTGTGTGTGTGTGTGTGTGTGTGTGTGTGTGTGTGTGTGTGTGTGTGTGTGTGTGTGTGTGTGTGTGTGTGTGTGTGTGTGTGTGTGTGTGTGTGTGTGTGTGTGTGTGTGTGTGTGTGTGTGTGTGTGTGTGTGTGTGCGAGAAAATAATTCCAGGAAAATTAAAATTTTCGTGTAATTATTTTAAATAAAGATCCAGGGGATCAGGCTGGTGGCTAACTTTATTGTAAAAGTCCAGAAGACTAAGTAGTTTCCTTTCAAATCAAAGTCAGTGGACACGTAGTTGTAAGAATAGGAAGTTCAGTGGATAGTTTGCGTGATAAATTAATTATAAGTGAATATATAAGCGTAGTGAGCAAAGTTGTTAATTAATAAATAAAGTTTCATAATGATATTGAATAAATATTGTGTATAATTAAATTTAATTCCTCATCTATCCTCACCCTTGCGGTTTAGAATCACGGTGAAAACATAGTGGGTTTGTTCCATTTTACCATTGTGATTACGCAGTGTATCCATCATGATTCCACGATGGCTTTACCACAGTGTATACACGGTGTTTCCATTGTGATTACGCGGTGGATACACCGTTGAACCATGGTGGTGAAATAGCACAAAGCCACCGAGGAATCACGGTGAATACACTGTGTATACTCGGTGGTAAAATGGAACAAACCCACCGTGTAACCACGGTGGATCCACGCTGCTTACACTTCCACGATGTTTCCCTCGTAATTCAAATCTGCGAGAGCACTCTTGTAGAATTCAACGATTCTGATTTTTTTTCAAATTAACATCTCCGGTTATGTAAGGCCGAGAGAGATCTTCCAGTGGCGACTTTATTAAGAACAATTAATAAAGGGGCCAAAATTAGCAAGGTTGAAAATTACCTTGTTACTATGTGTCATCAGAATGATCAATGGAGCAAAATACTTTCTACTGTACTGTTTAGGTTAAGATCCTGCTATAAAGAAGATCTTAAAGCATCTCCAGCAGAATTCTTGTATGGAACCACTCTTAGAATCCCTCGTGAATTTTTCGCTGATGAAGATCCACCACAAGATCCAAATTTCTTTCTAGAGGATTTTCGCATTCATATGAGAAATGTTAAGCCAGCGGCTGCTACGCATCACTGCCAGCAGAAAGTTTTCTGCTACAATAAATAAATAATAGCTTAATTATATAGTAAAACAATACATGTGTTGAATATTTATTAGACTGGGCCAAAAAAATCATCTATTTTTTTTTCTTTTCTATCTGAAAAATTTGAGCAATATATTCTTAAAGGAAATTGAATTTCCTACAAAAAATCTCTGTTAGTAAATTGGCGTAAAACGAGTCGTTTCCTTGTAACCATGTCTTAAATATTCATGTTTTTTAAATTCTTTCTTTCTATTTTGGATTTTTGTAACTACTAGAAATATTAAAATTTTTTCTAGTCAAGAAACAATTTTCAGAGGAAATTTAATGCTCTAAAAAAAAGTTCTCTCATCATTTTTTGCTAAATTTATTCCTTCAAAAGTTATTCAGGTTATTTAAGTCGTTTTGACTCAACTGCAACCTTGAATAACTTTTGAAGGAGTGAATTTAGCAAAAAATTTTAAGAGCCCTTTTTTGTGAAACATTAAATTTTCTCCAAGAGTATGTATCTTGATTAAAAAAAATTTTAATATTTCTCGCAGTTACAAAAATTCAAAATAGAAACAAAGAATTTAAAAAACAAATCAATATTTAAGGCACGGTTACAAAAAAATGGCTCGTTTTAGGTCAATTTACTAAGAGATTTTAAGTAGGGAATTCAATTTCCTTTAACAATATACATTCCTCAAATTTTTCAGATAGGTGATTTACAAGTTTTGAGCAAAAAATAAAATTTCTGTCAAAAAACGAATAGTCGTAACGATACAACTTTTAATATCAATATTAAGGGCTCAAACTTTTTGGCCCAGTCTAACATATATATATATATATATGTAAATCTTGATTTGAATGGTGGAAATAAGCCCCACATTCTTTTTTTTAACAGCCTGCTTTTACAAAATTTTATTGAATTTTATAAACTGGTTCCATGACAACTGATCCTCGACAAGTGATCACACGACAATCGATCCCACAGACGAGATCCAACTGACAACTGGCCCAACTGACAACTTATCTTCTAATTCATCAGTTTCAAGATCAAGATCTTCATAACTTTCATTATTATCATCTTCAGAACCTTTATTTTCGTCATTTTAAACCGTATGTCAATAGGATCAGATGTCGGTGTGATCAATTCGTAGGGATCACTTGTCGTGGTATAAAATTCTTGGGATCAGTTGACGGCACACCTTATAAGCCTTCATGAAATTTTACAAAATTTCATCGAATTTTATAAACCTTTATGAAATTCTACGAAATTTTATCAAATTCTACAAAATATTATGATAATTATCTTATGGTTTCCAATATAATTTTATGAAATTTTTTAAAATTGTGTATAATTTTTTTTAAATTGTATAAAATGTTATAAAATTTCATGAAAATATTTTTTCCGGGTAAGTATATCGCGTTACAGATACCGGAAGGGCGTATACCTGTGAAATATACTGCTGATAAGCCATAAGGCCGTGTAAAAAATTTTTTTGCTATACACACGAAAACCACCCCCCACCAATTACTCTATAAGAACGTACAAAGTTGGTTTTTAATAACCTTAAATGAAAAATGTACAATAAAGTTGGCGACAAAGCCACGTTGCTGGTGATTGATCTGGAATTGGGCATGTAGATAGCGTTAGTTGAGTTTTCTTAGCGTATCATCTATCAATAACTTAGTAAAATTAAATGAAACTAATAATTAATTTTTTTAAAAACCATAAGAAGAACGGTGGAGTATTGCTCTATCCCATTTATAATTTTATGGCTACTTCAGTGTAAGGTATGAGGCAGGAGGTGCCTCACTGATGATTCCACCAACACATCTGGGAAGAAACCTAACATTGGTCAGGTGTCTATTAAACTTATAAGTTTGGTAAAGATTGTTGGGTGGTATATTAACGGTTCTGAATTCGAAAGAACACGCGCTTTGTATTAATTAGTCAGACAATTGGTTAATAGGATTTGGCAATCTCCCATGATGTCTAAAATATTTCAACCTTGACCCTTGAGCAAATCATGCGTAAGTACCTACTGTAAGTTATTGGTACAAGACTTACGTCAGAGACTTTGTCATTGCACCATGTTCAAGATATCTTGAATATTCTTGTGTACGATACCATCAGCTAGGAATACACATACGTAGAAAAAGACACTAGCAGCTAGGGGTCTTACTTAAAATACTTACTCCAGAATCTTGCTCAAACACGTGTTCCTGAAATATAGTTTTATATAATTATATATAGTTAGAAATGGCTCTCAAAACCAAGAAAAAATAATTAGACATAGGTGGATAATGTTTGGGTCATTTTATATTGATTTACATCACAATAATTAGTTTACCCGAGGGAAAATGATAAGATCCAACTATATTTAATTGTATCTAAAGGGTTCGATATAACTATATATCGTTGGATCTCATCAGTTTTTTTTTATCTCATTTTGAGGTTATAAAAATTTGTTATTCAAGATTGAACTATTTTTTTTTTTTGGAAATGATATTGTTGTTAGCATCAATAATTCGAAAACAACCACCTAGTACGGGCCGTGGAAAATTGTTTTTTAGCTAAACCAATTCATAATTCTTTTAGCGAATTTATTCAGCTTTAATTCGTTTTTTTTTAACTTTATAGAAAAACTCCGCAGAAGTACCGGTCTACACACGAAAAAGGATTTTTTTGGCTTTGATTATCGATATTTCAACTACTAATAATTGCACGGGTAATTGGAGGGTGGTGTTGAAAAGTTGAATAAGATCCTGACAAGACATCTTCATTATTTTTTCAGAAAAAAAATGTTTCTATTTTTAACATACATTAGACGTAAATGAAAAAAACAAAACATTTTTACCAAAAGTTAAATTTTTTCAACTTCCCAATAAGAAAATTGCAAATTTTCAAAAATTTTCAAAAATTCGGGAAGTTATTAGTTTTGATCTGATTTTCGAAAATCGAATTTCTAAGAGATCTTGACGTTTTGAGGTTCTAGGAAGCTATTCTGACTAATTTCAGATGATGTCCGAGTGAATGTATGTCCGAGTGTTTGTGTGTACGTACGTACATATGTATGTATATAAATATCAATAACTTTTGAACGGATGGACCGATTTTGATCGTTAAGGTGTCATTCGACGCGGCTTGTCAATATCTAACGGCTGACACAAAATTGAGCTTGATCGGTAGGCCTTGTTCAGAGATATTCCAAAAATAAACTTTTTTAAAAAAATATTTGTTTTGGATAACTTGTAATGTGCTCGATGGATTGATTCCAAACTTAACTAGGCTCTGAAGCTTTATAAGCAGCGTCGAATGCTACCTCAACCATAAAAATCGGTTTATTCTTTTAAGAGAAACCGTTGTCGAAAAAATATAAAATAAAATTTTTTTTAGAATTTTTGAAATTTCTCAAAAACGACTGGATGAACCAATTTTAAAACCTGATCAGTTGTAGAACTCAATAAAACGCATCGATTAACACCTTAGACGTCTCAATCGGTCTATTCGTTCAAGAGATATCGTTCGAGAAAACGTTTTTTTTTTTTTTCGAAAACAAAGGCATACAAAAGTATTTTCGAGCTCGAAGAGCTTGAAAATGTATTCACAACAATTTGCCGAGCTCAAGGTGCTTGGAAACAGTGGGAAGTTTTGGGGCTGGCCGGCAGGGTTAACTGATAGACCGTTTTTTTTTTGTGTTCGAAATTTGTTTTTTTTTTTTTTTTCCAAACCAACGCAAAAACGGTAGAAAAAAACAGAAAAAAAATGTCTTCATTATGACAATAATTACACAATTAATGAAATAAAACTTGTTCCTTTAATTATTTAGCAAAACTGTAATCAATCGACTCCGAAAAATGGTTCGATAGATCAACTTAAAAATTTATAAGGTTAAAAATTAGTTTTAATTAAATCCGAAACGTTTTTTATTGTATTAGTAGAGTTACTTAAAAAAATTACACATGATCTTGATTGATAAAAAAATCCCGATGACTGCTAGGCTCGAACCTGCATCGCTCCGATTTAAAGTCTTTGATGCTATCTATTGCGCTGCCCCACGTATGCGATCGCGTAAGTGCAAATAGTATATTGATTATGATATCAAACAATAACTTGAAGAATTAAAAAATCCGTGATGCGATGATCGACGTACTCTTTGTATAATAGATATTTACGTCGCTAAGTGGCGATTTTCCGACTATCTCAATGTTGCGATATGAACCTGAAGTTTGTGGTGCGAATTCACCAAAACAAGTGTAAATATAACATCCGAGGTAAAGCCGAGGACGGTCATTACACTCGTTTTTGTAAAATAGCGTCATAAACATAAGGTTAATATCGTGAAATCGAGATTGTCTGAATCACCACCGAGCGTCTATATGGCGTATAATGATGCAAAAAAATATTTATTAATTATTTAATAAATATTTTTAATACTGTAATAAAAGAGACACTAATCACTGAACTGCAACGTGTGTTAGTTATTTGTGAAATGGCGTCATTATTCTAATAATATTGGGTTTCCTTTGCAATAAAATGCAAGCAGAAAGAAGATTAGCGCCACCATCCAATAGTAATTAAATTGAATATTTATTTAAAATCTTCGGTCGATTATCTGGAATGTGATTCTTTTCTCCACAGCCCTGTTTATTTTCTTTCGGTTGTAGAGGAAAAGTAGTCAAGGGCCATTTTACGGCCTAGGCCGCAAAATAGAGACAGTAAAGTAGGTTATCCGTAAATCAGCCCCTTTGCGGACGCTATTAAGTGCTCGAAAATTGAACTTTCTGAGCGAGTATGGCAAAAATATATAATTGTTCTGTACTTTGGTTAATTTTGAGCTAGTAAACAAAATATTAAAAAGATTTAAAAAATTTTACGGTCAAACGGATTACCAAATTGAAAGCTTAAGATACTTCAAGTATAACAGAGGGGTTATCCTTGTCAAGTCTGGTAGCACCTTAGTATTATAGTCGAATATTAGAGTGACACTGGAAGATGGACTCGGCCTTCCAAAACCGAATGTTGTTAAATTTTATTGTAATTAAATTAATCAATCAGGGTCGTTCGTAATATTTTGTGAGAAAGGAGAAAAATCGTGAGATAGGTTGAAATAAATTGTAGATAAAATTAATTTTAATCTTTAATTCATTAAGCGCCTTGCTTTATTTCTTTTTTTGAAAATTAATTCCTTATGACAAACTAATATTTTCTTATGGCAAACTAATTTCTTATGGGAAACTCAATTCTCTTATGACTAATTAATGTCGTCATTTAGACGATTCCACACTCCCACACACTCTATTTTAAGCGTCTCCACACTCACACACACATTAAAAAACCGTCCACTGGACGTTAAACCTTGAGCCTTAATATACGTTGATAATAAACCGTCGACCGGACGTTAACCCACATTTTTCTCAATTCCCAGTGTCTCCAGGACATAATCTTAACCCTAACTTAATTTTGTCTACTGGACCTAAATCACAGACATAGTTTAATTTACTTAACTTTAACATGGCTGTACTTAAAACTTTACTTTGTTCTGTACTATCAATATTATCACTATCTTTTTCCCTCTCAAAAATAAAAATTTCCACATGAAATTATTCTGATTACAATTTTACTAATTTATTTAATTCGCTTAATTTGCATTAATTAATTAATTAATTTTTGTTTAAATTTAAGTATTAAGTAATTAATTTTTCACTGATAAATTTCACTATTAATTTGCATCCATTTTATACACTAATTTTGTTCACTACAAAATAATCCGTTTTTCTTAATTAACTCAATAACAATTTATCACAATTTTCTAGCGTCTTTTTACAACTTCAATTTATTTTATTTAGAAATTTATTTAACTAAATTAAAATTATTTATTATTAATTTTACGTCTAGATTGTGTTCATAAATTGACTAGAAATTCGGCCAGTGAGTTGGCGTCACCTGGGGCCTGAATTTACGGACGGAATCAAGTAAATTATTTAGTGAATAATTAATTCGGCCAATGGAATAAATTCCGGCCTGAATTAATCTACTGACGTTATTGTGAAGTAAATTTATAGCGGCCGATGGGCCTGGAATAAATTAATAATTTAACAATGAATTTAATGTAATTATTCACTAGATTATGTGTATGAAAAATTATTTTATTCCGGCTGAAAGTCCTTGAATAAAATATATAGAGACACGGACAAAATGTCGGGACTGAAAATGAGACGCGATCGAACTTTCTAGAAAATTACACGAGAAACTACACACGGTTGTAACGGCCGACGGGCCTGAGACTTTCAATTAATACGCGAGACCAATTTAATTTATAAGCAACAATTTACAATTAATTCTGTCAATTAATAATTTAATTCGAGGCCTTAATTACTTGTAATTTATATTGATACAATATTTTGTAATCAAGCGACGCGCTGCTAGCTAATGTCCTACTTTTCTTCTCTATAAGCTGATGTTTTGCTTACTTCTACAGCTGATGGTCGGCTGGCTTTGGCTGGTGGTCTGCAACTCTTTCTCGATTTTGTTGGTCTCGTCTCGTTCTCCCCTCTCGTTTCAATTAAAATTATCCTTAGTATTTATAATCTGTCAATGATCAGTACAAATTAGTAATTACAATTTATTAGGGGATCGGCCAAGGAGGGCCTGATAATCAAAGTTAATATTAAAATTTTATCACCTCGGTCCACGTGAAGCGAAAATGAACTCAGATAATTACCTGTACTCTTGATGCGTCCTGCACTTTTAGTCGTCCGACTGACTCTCTCGATTTTGGTTCCGCCCATAGTTATATCTGCTTCGATTCGGGTCTCTTTGATTCATCCCCGGAAAACTCATCCCTACTAATTTAATTAGCCAAAGAGAAGGAGAGATGTTCGGGTCTGACAGATTAAATTTAATAACATATATAAAGTTATATATGATTATATAAAAACTCATATAATCTTATAAAATTCTTATAATAATTCAGAGAGTTCATAAAAATTAATGTGATTTCATATAAAGTTGTAAACAAATTTGTATAATTACAAAAGAGTTTAATAAGGTTGTATAAAATCACATATGATTATATAAAAATTTATATAGTTTCTTGATTTTTATCTATGAATTTCTATGGTCTTATAAGCAGGTTATCCTGAAACAACTTATAATTTTATATAAAACACAAATGTGATGAAATTCGATCATATTTGGTGCATTATTCATGTAGGATGTATCAATTTGATTATTTGAATTAAGTAATATGCTATGGATTGTAAATACTTATAAGTGTGAAGCAGACTAGAGAAGCAAACAACAGACACGCGACATTCAAAGTTGAACAGCTTTGAGGTAGTACATTAGTTGGATGATTGACCCCTTAGCAAAATAGCAGTTAATCAATGTTATATTTTTTTTATATTTTAATTCATTCATGCATGATTACATATAATTACATGTGATCAGATCCTGCTAATTTTTAGATCTAATCATATACAAGTTATTATATACGTAATTAGACAAAATCATTTTTTCCGGGTATACATATCTGTTGAGGGGCAAGGTTCATATTGCTAGTATGTTCCAGAATATACCAGAATGTATTAGCTATACTAATGACCATTGCCAACTTAGCTATAGTGGTTAGTTCTTACCAGTACACCATCCTAAGCAGACGTGTAGCTTGTACATACGTATACATTGTAATATACTTAGAATATACTTAAAGTAATAACCACGAATATATATATCTTATTTATTAATAACCTGCCCGCCCTTATCATCCGGTTATGGGCCCAGATAATGCGGGTATCCAATTGTAAACATAGAAGCAGTTATTAATTACATAAAGAAGATTTAGAAGCACGTGAAAAGCGTGCGAAAAGCATCGAGGTTTCGATAGCGTACAGTGGCGTGGAATTCGTCGTTGTGAGACACTAGGCGTAAGAGCTCGGATATTCTTGGCGGGAAACCCGTTGTGTGCTGTGACTAGCGTAGAAAGTTGATTGTGTCGATTTGTGTGATTGTTAAGTGATCAGAAAAATGGTTTTCTCAATAAAAATAGACCCCCTTATCAGAGAGAACTACCAGTCGTGGAAAACACAGATGAAATGTATTCTGATGAGTCATGAAACGTGGGAGTATGTCGTTAGTGAAAAGACCAAACCAGCGTCAGGACCAGAAGAAATCTTAGCGTGGGTCAAAAAGGACAGAAGGGCGATGGCAGATCTTCTGATTGCGTTGGGGACAGGCGAGGCAGCAGCGTATGATGACTTGGAGACGTCGAAGGAAATCTGGGATAAGATCAAGGCGACATATGAATCTGGGGACCGGCGCGAAAAGCGTACTTGCTGAAGAAGCTGACTTTGTCGAGGATGACAGAGGGGGATGATGTGAGGAAACACATCACCGAATTGATGGAGACAGTGAAAAGACTGCGAAAGGTCAAGCTGGAGATAGCTAATGAGATGTTGGTGATCTTGTTGTTGAACAGCATACCAGAGAGTTACACAGTATTTAAGACGTCAATAGAGACACAGAAGGAGATACCATCACTGGACGAACTTAGGGTCGAATTCCAGAGACGAGAATTTTCGGCGGGAAGTCGAGTGTTTCAAGTGCCATAGGAGAGGGCATATTGCAAAGAACTGCCCAGAAAGAAACAGAAGAGAATACAATAGTGCGAGGAATACAAATGAGTCATCGTTACGTACCAGTGAACAGGCTATAAGCAGTAGTAGTGGTAACGCGTGTTGGTGTATAGACAGTGATGCGACAAGTCATTTGTGTAACAGTAGAGACAAGTTTAGTGGATTTAAGCCGAAATGTGCGGAGTTGAGTGTGGCAACCGATAAAAACACTAAAATATTGGGAACGGGAAACGTTTCAGTGAAAGTGTCTACCGGTAAGAGGCAGTGGGACATTGGGTTTAAGAACGTATCATACGTACCAGATTTAAATGAGCGAGACCTAAAGCTCATGGCCAAAAATAAATCGGTGTACGGCTTGGAAATAAGCGATAATGAAAAGTTATCAGAGTGTGAGGTGCGTATACAAGAAAAGCAGACCAGATTACTTTTTCCCAAGACCAGGGAACAGAGAACTCAGAAATTATTAGAAATAGTGCATTCAGGTGTGTGCGGACCAATGCGACATGCGCCTGGCTCAGAAAAAAGATATTTTGTTACTTTCATTGATGACAAGTTAAGGTGGTGTCAGATATGCTTGATGAAAAATAAGTCTGAAGTTCTGGAGAAGTTCAAGGAATACAAGTACGAGGTGGAAAACCAGACTGGGGAAAAGGTAAAGGCGTTACAATCGGACAACAGAAAGGAGTATTGTAACGGGGAATTCAACGAATATCTACGGAAAAATGGAATTCGGAAAAGATTGACTGTACCTCACACCTCCCAACAGAATGGCATTACAGAGCGAAAGAATCGAACACTGATAAAAATGGTACGATGTATGATGCGGCAGGCAGGGGCACCCCTTCACTTGTGGGCCGAGGCGTTAAGTAACGCAAACTATACCAGAAATAGATGTCCGACCAGTGCGTTAAACAGAGAAATACCATATTGTGTGTGGAAGGGAAAACCTCTCACAGTTAAACACATGCAAGTGTTTGGAACGAAGGCTTTCGTCTTGGATAAGACGCAAACGCGCGGGAAACTAGATTCCAGGTCAGCACCAGAAGTAGTCGTAGGATATGCATTTACCTCGAAGGCATATCGTATCTATTTTCCACGAGATAGATCAGTAAAGACTACACGGGATATGAAGTTTGTGGATCAAATTGGTTTTAAGGGTGAATATAAAGAAATATTTGAAAACGAGAGAAACACTGAGGTAATAGAGGAGCAATGTGAAGAGCAGTGTGAAGAGCAGTGCGAAGAACTCGAGATGCCGAGGGAAGAGCCGGAAAAGCTCGAACCAGAAAAGAAGCAAGAAAGACCCCAGAGATAGAGAGGGGCAACAAAGTCATGGGAAGGCGTAGATTTACCCAGCAAGAGAGGCCGGGGACGTCCGATGTACATTCGGACAGGATCGGTAGGAAGACCGAGGAAAGTATACGTCACAGTATCAGATGAACAGAGTGGGGATGACCACGAAGCTGCTAGTGAAGAAGAGAATGAAGAAAAAGAGGATAATGCGATGGAGGAAGATGTATTCGTTTATCTAACAGTGACAGAAAATCCGACTACATGGAAACAAGCGAGTAAGACAGAAAATGCGGACTCTTGAAAGATAGCATTAGAAGAAGAGATGCTAGCTCAGATAAAGAACAGGGCATGGGAAATCGAAAAGAAACCCAGGAACAGAAAAGTAATCGGAAGTCGTTACGTATTTTGCACCAAGTCTAATGGCAAAAGAAAGGTCAGATTAGTTGCAAAAGGGTGTTCTCAGAGGCCAGGAGAAGATTTCACTGCGACATTTTCGCCAGTAATGCGGTCAACATCAGTGAAGATCATGACGGCGATAGCAGCGGAATACGACTTGAAAATTCACCAGATGGACATAGTGACTGCGTATTTAAATGGTGAATTGCGAGAAAGTGTATACATGGAAGTGCCCGTTCGTATGCATGAAATGATCGAAAAGATAATTGCGGGTAAGCCTATCGGTTTAGGCGGGAAGTGACAGTGTGTGTGCTCTGAAAGTCGTTGTATGGGTTGCGCCAAGCCGGGGTTGAGTGGCATAGAAAATTAGTAGATAGACTAAATGTATTAGGTTTTAGTGCAGTGCCACAAGATAAATGTTTATTTGTTAACCGGAAAGGTGACAGAGTAATGTATATAGCGATATACGTTGATGATATCTCATTAGCTAGTGACGACGAGGCCTGGATAGGTGAAATTAAGAAAGCGTTGTCAAAGTCATTCGAGACTAAAGATCTCGGAACAACTAAAAGTTGTATAGGTATCAAGTTTGAGCAGGACGAAAAGTCACGTGTGTTCTTGAGATAGAGACAGTATATCAGGGCTGTACTCAAACGTTTTGGGGTGGATGAGTGTAAACCGATAGACACACCCATTGGGGCTAAATGTAATTTAGTAAAACCAGTATGTGCGAGTGAGTCAGAAATGAATAACTATCCGTACCAGAGTTTAATCGAAGCGTTGTTGTATCTTGCGATAACTACCAGGCCAGATATAATTTACGCGGTTAATTATTTAAGTCAATTCAAACCCAATTACAATGTCGAGCATTAGAAAGCCGCGAAAAGGGTTTTTAGGTGTTTGAAAGGTACGATAGACTACGGGTTGAGATTCGAGCAAACCGAGCTAGCTCTATTTGCTACAGTAGATGCTAACTGGGGAGGGGACTCAACGGATCGTAAGATACTGAATGATAATCAGAGTGCAATCAGTATGATCAAGAACGATGTATATCACCAGCATACTAAGCATATAGATGTTAGACATCATTTTGTAAGGAATGAGTATTCGAATGGTGTGATAGATGTAAAATATTTGTGTACAGGAAAAATGCCAGCAGATATGTTTACAAAAGGTCTGAGTAATAATAAGCACAGAAAATGTGTGTGTAATATAGGCATTGTGAATTAGTGTGTGTGAATGCTTGGATAAGTGTGCACGCACTATGTACCTTGAGAGGGGGTGTTGAGGGGCAAGGTTCATATTGCTAAAATGTTCCAGAATATATCAAAATGTATTAGCTATACTAATGACCATTGCCAACTTAGCTATAGTGGTGAGTTCTTACCAGTACACTATACTAAGCAGACGTGTAGCTTGTACATACGTATACATTGTAATATACTTAGAATATACTTAAAGTAATAACCACGAATATATATATCTTATTTATTAATAACCTGCCCTCCCTTATCATTAATATCTTCATATGATTATATAAGACTTTATATAATATTATAGGATTGTATATTATTATATAAGATTTTATAAAGTCATATGAGTTTTCATAGGACCAATGTCATTGTAAAACTTTATATGATTTTATATCCGTCACTTTTATATGATTCATATATGATCATATAATAACTTTTTAACTTCCCACTAAGAAAATTGCAAATTTTCAAAAGTTCGAGAAGTTATTGGTTTTAGTCCGATTTCCAAAAATCGAATTCCTACGAAATCATGGGGTTTTAAGGTTCTAGGAAGCTATTCTGACTAATTTCATGATGATGTCCGAGTGTATGTATGTATGTATGTATGTACGTACGTACATATGTAAATATCTATAACTTTTGAACGGATCAACCGATTTTAATCTTAAAGGTGTCATTCGACGCGGCATACGAATATCTTGAAGCTAAAAAAAATTGAATTTGATCGGTACAGCTCGTCCAGAGATATTCCAAAAATAAACTTTTTTCAAAAATGTTTTTTTTTTATAACTTTTTATGTTCTCGATGGATTGATTCCAAAATCAACTGGGCTCTGAAGCTTAATAAGCCGCGTCGAATGTCACCTCAAACATCAGAATCGGTCAATTCTTTCAAGAGAAACCGTTGTCGAAAGAATTAAAAAAAAAATTTGTTTTAGTATTTTAAAAATTTCTCAAAAACGACTCGATATATCAATTTTAAAATCTGATCAGTTGTAGAACTCAATAAAACGCGTCGATTGCTACCTTGAACATCTTAATCGGTTTATTCGTTCGAGAGATATCGTTTGAGAAAAAATGGTAAAAAATGTTTTTTTTTTCGAAAACAAAGGCATACAAAAGTATTTGCCCAAAGAGCTCGAAAATGTATCTACAACAATTTTTCTAGCTCAAGGAGCTCGAAATAGGCGAGAAGTTTTGAGGCTGGCCCGCAGGGTCAACCGACAGACCGATTTTTCCCCTTGCATTCGTACGTACGTAAACACATACATTCGGATATACATAAACTCGGACGTCATCGTGAAATTAGTAAAAATAGCTTTTTAGAACCTTCAAAGGTCAAGATCTGTTAGAAATTTAATTTTCGAAAATCGGACCGAAACCAATAACTCCTCGAATTTTTGAAAATTTCCAATCTTCTTAGTGAGAAGTTAAAACGTTTCAATTACAAATTGTGACCATTCCAGATTGTATATAAATAATAAAAGTAATTAAAATAATAATAATTTATGCATTGGGCTCTCCCAACAAGTTTCCAATCAGGTCCCACTCAGGAAAAACTGAAGTTGGGGAACTAATTTTTGCATTGGGATATTCCAATACGTTCTCGACTGGGGTTTCCAATTGGGACCCAATATGTACATTGGGAAGATTTCTATTTGGGGATATCTCTGCGGCAAGTTGTCCTACGAGGTTAAAAAAAACCAAATTAAAGCTGACTGAATTTGCAAAATGACATATGTATTGGTTTAGCTGAAAAAAGAATTTCCACGGCTCGTGGGCTTTTTGGAAAAAAAAAATATGGAAATTGTTTGTCTCGTGGTATTTCTTAAGTTTGCGCAATAGCCGTAGATCTAAAACAATTTTGATGAAAATGCACCCAAACTAGAGATTATAAGCTATAAAATCCTTTTTTTTTAAATCTCGATACGATTTTTTTTTTACAAAGTTACAGCCTTGCAAAAATCACTAAAGAATTCCTAAAATTTTTCTGTTCCTTTAATTTTTTGTGTTAGTATATATTAAAAAACAATTATACATATCTCAGAGAATCTACTCATGTAATACTTCTTGATATAAACTTCTGCGTTCAACCCAAATTCAAAATTATAGTATTTCACGAACACATATTTACAGCTGCTGATGTATAATCAGATATAGTTATGTATTATTATATTTTACTATAAAAAGTTATGCATGATTATATTAGCTAAAATTGAGATTTGATTACTAATGTCAATTGTCATGCATAATCATACATGATAATACATAATTACACAACGTTACACATACTTTGATATAATTATATATAATCATATTTGATTATATATAGTTATATATAATCATTTCTTCTTGGCGATGAGAGTTATATCTTGGTTATCTGTAGTTAGATATTATTATATATGAGTATGCATGTTTAGAGATAATTATATATAATTATACAAATATTTGGATATAATTTTATACAACTAATATGATCATATTCAATTATCCATAGTTAGATCTCATTATTTTTTCTCGGATAGTTATGAGCGCTCTAACGTTGTAGTTATTTAAAATCACTCAATCATCACAATCGGTATTAAGTGGATTGTTAAGATTACTATTAATGAATTAGAAAAAATGATTGAGTGTAATCAGATGTAGCTGTGTACAATCATATACACTTATATATAGACAAAATTTTGCCAATTTTTTGTTCTCGTTATATGTTATTAGTTAGACATAATTGCATACAATTAGGTCTAACCGTATCTCACCCTATCTAATTTTTTTGTCACGAGGACAGATTGTCTGAGAGATTTCGCGAGTTAATTTAATTAAAAATAGTTTGTATCGAAAATCCTTTCGATTCTTATTTATAAATTTCAATTCAAAATTCATTTTCGCAACACCTGCTGTAAAAGATAAAACTCCAACTACTGTAAGTCGTATAGAAGCGCGAAATATATTCAGCCTTGCTTACTGGGAACTAACACGGGGGCGTGGCTTAAAAAACATGTTGAAAGTAGCTCACACTTTTGAATGCGTAACCCATACGATAGTAGAATAAACAAATTGAAAAAATTAAAAGAAAAAATATGCATGATACTGGACAAATTTTATCTGTCAGCCATTCAATTAAATGTGTTATAAACCGCGATTAATTAATTTTTTTGATTTTTTATTTCTTGAAAATTTAACTTTCGCAGCAGGGTTTGCAAAAAATACGGGATGCTACACGTAGACTAAGAAGCGAACATGACAATCATGATCACGCTATTCACTTTAACCCAGAAAAAAATTTTTTACATAATTAGATATAATCACATATAATTATATAAAATTTCATATAATTATCTAAAATTTCATATAATTATATAAAATTTCATATAATTATATATAATTTTTTATAGTTATATATGATTATATCTCATTATTTTGAACTTTTTATACTTAATTACATATGAATATATATAATTGTATAAATTTATATAATCATATTGATGTAATATTAATTTAATAACCACATGCCAGGACTGGTTAGTAGTTGGGATGTTTGAAAAATACGCATATTAAGAAACATAACAATATTTTTATTTGTCACAACACATAACATCACTGGGTTACATAATTAAATCGTTGATTTAATTAATTAATACTGATGAATGTTTGAGCTCATGAATACGTGATAAATTGAATACAAATTATAGACTTGAGCTCGATTATTTGATTGAAATAAATTGTGATAATTAACTTGAGTCTATGCTGGAACTTACTCAATAAAAAGAATGTCATGATAATAAGTAACATGAAATCAGAGTTTACAGAGCGAAGTTAATAATTGAACACTTTAATAACTATTTTTAAGAGCACCAAACGCATAATATTCAAGTATAATAGGTCTTGAGGAAATTGAGTGTGAGTTTAGTTGATTGCAATGAGTCTATAATAAATTAAGCTGATTCGAAATTGTTATTGAACACGTGGCAGCATGATAAAAGAGACTGACGAGCGAGAGTAGTATTAAAATTAATAAATTGAACGTAAGAATAATCAGAATAGTTGTTAAATTGAGTCTTTTAACTCTATACGCAATTGAATTGATTAATAATAAATAATGAAGCACCTGTAATGGTTTCCGTCGAAGTACTCGATAAAAACCGTTTGGATCCAACCAGATATGTCTGGATCTATTTACATCTGTTTATATCCAAATACATCCAAATATTTGAACTTACTAGATATTAGCATATATAATTATATCTGCTCAGATCTAATCATATATTAGCAGATATAGAGATGTATTAAGATTAATATCCAAGTAGATATACGCATATTCAAGCATATATAAGTATATCTGCTGAGATCCAACTATATATAAGCACATATAAAAATTGATATCCATGCAGATATACTTATATCAAAGCATATTCAAACATATATAAGTATGTCTGCTCAGATCCAACTATATAAGTAAATATAAAGATTTATATCCAAGCAGGTATACTTATATCCAAGCAAATATATAAGTACATAGAGTTATATCTGCTCAGACCCAACTGTATGTATGTGGGTATATAGATGCGAAAATCATTCATATCCAAGCAGATATGCGTGTATCCAAGAATTTATGACTACATCCAAAAATATGTATCTATATGTAGTCATAGTTGGTCAGATCCAATAATATTTATATACATTCAAGGCTCCTGAATCGTCGAACTGTCGTGGTTCTACTAGGAATAAGACATTAAATACAGAAATTTTTTGTCTAATTATATACGAATATCTGAGTTATATACGGAAATTAAAAAATTTTTTTTTTCTTACTGATTTTGATGTATACGTTATTTAAATCATATACCTGATATTGTAATGAATAAATAAAATAAATCAGTTTGATCAATGTTTCTGAAGTATTTTTTTTTGACTTGAATACCAATTGACTTTTGATATATGTTATACATAGGTTCATTAAAAGCATTAAGAGGTAATAGCAATAAGATCCAAGATGTGAGTAGATATTGTTTTTAGAATGATCTTAGGTATAATATATGTATACATGAATTCATTAGAATGTAGTGGAACTTTAGATATAGGTGCTTAAATCTATGTAATTTCTTTAAAGATCGATATTTACGCAGATCTACTTTGATACACTTATATATTCGTGGATATAGGGAGATCTGTTTGGATCTCTTTGGATATTGTCAGATCTGTCTGAATCCGCTTGGATCGTGCCAAAATTTGGATCCAAGCATATCTGACTGTTTGGATCCGTTCATATATGCTTGGATCTAAACATTTTTTATCGGGTAACCTCTTGTCAATTATTCTTAATCAATTATTTTTATGAGTTATAATGTGAGAATCATATAAATAATTATATAATTATAGAGCTCGGTGATTTCTTGATTTGTTTAAATTAATATTTTAATTTCTTTTCTCGAGATAAGCGCAAAATGATAAGATTTTGATAACTTGTGTCAACACTTGAGATTTTACGTTGTGAAAAATAATGGCGCCGGTTTTCTTGACACGAGTTAGGAAACGGGCAATGCAAATGCGTCGCACCACGCATGATCAAATTTAGATAGTGTAGCCACTAGGCCCCAGTAGGTGCTGCTTCCGATCGCCGGAAGTGTGACTACATTTGAATCCAAATGTAGTTGTTATTAGGCAGCACATATATTTATGTATATAATTTTATATAAATATATGCATAACGATATTATTTTTTATGTAATCATACATATTTATACGTTCAGTATAAAAATAGAGATAAAGCTCTAAAAAATATAAGCGACAGCTCATTTGATTTGGAATGACGTCTAGAAAAATGTATCTGGAAGATTTATTAGTTGATAAAAAATTGCAATTGTTATTACCAAATTAATCAAATTTGGTTCTTCTTTAATCAGACGGAGGAGTTTCAAAATCTCCTTATTTAATTAATTCTAATAAACCAAATATCACTTATAATAAAATTAATAATTTAGTTTAATATATCAGAAAAGTTTCAATAAAATTATTCACGTAACAGACTGACCGAAATAGAACTGATCGTTGGACTAAGAGACTAGATATAACAAAACTTATTGTTAGGCCGACTCATATAAATTGTAATGAGTCCTGGTGATAGAGTAGGGACCTCGCTAAGCGTCATTAGTCCACTCTAGGTGATGGCCAGGGCCTAAGTCTTCGAGCAAGTATTTGCTGGCCCTTTTATATGTTAATATTTGTGATAATTTTTTAAAATTAACAAAAAATGAAAAATCCAAGAATCATTGTTAAAAAATGTTTTTTCGATAGATATTATGTTATTGCTGTTTTGCATCCAACAATAGCATTAAATTACGTTCGAAAGAAATTTTTTACATCATTTCTTAAGATATTTCTATTGATTTTTGTTAAGATTTTTATGAACTAATAGACAAATTTAATATTTTCAATAAATTTTCTTTTACTATTTGATTCTCTTGGTAAAATTATAGTTTTTGAAACAAAAGTTTTTCTTAACAAAATTTTTTATTGTTTACAATTGTTTTATTAACATTTCGATTGTTTAAATGATAAGAAATTATTTTTTTTTTTAAATCATAATTGGTATTTCTTCATAGGTTAAAAGAAAATTTTGATAAATGATTTCATTATTTGTTAATTTAACAACTTATAAACGAATTCTATAAACTGTTATATTTTTTTTCTAGAACTAAAAAAAAATATCAAAAACAGGCAAATGCATGACAGTACTAAAAAAACAGTTTTTCTATTTTTTAAAACACTTTTATACATTACACAAGACCGAAGTTGAATCGGTCTCATGATTTGTCAAGTAACGAATTAATATAACTTATAAACTATTAGAGATACGATAATAACATTCAGGTGGTTTTTATGATGGATCAATTAATCTTTTAAATAAGTGAATGACCAAGTTTATAACTATTTTTTATCAGCTATTATATTCATTTTATAAAAATTTTATATTGTGTTAACTTTTTCGTATCTTTTATGACTTATAACTTGTTTAAATTATGAAATTATAACTATGAACATCATAACAATTATGTTTAGTCATGAAATATCTACCAATCAACCTTTAAGATCATATCCATATATTATATAGTTTAACCAATGCAACAAGTACTGTTTAAGCTTATTGATCTATGAGTTATAAGAATGAATATGCCATCGTCTTTGATATAAGAAGTAATCACATGCTAACACTTACAGGCTGGCTTCATTTTCCTCATTGATTTTCAATTGATAAAAGGACTAATCAACAATTGGATTCATGGAATGCGAAAGAAAAAAAGTGATATTAGATAATACAGGTATATCAATAATAGGATTATGATAATCGATTATTGCAATGAGAATCAACAATTTCAAAGTTGAATGATTTCGGAAAATTATTTCAGTTCTTAAGTATTGGTGAATTATGGAAGAACCTCAGAAACTTTTTAGGTTACCAGGTAATGTCGAAGAAGAAGAATGTGAAACCGAAAATAGTGTAAGACAGAACGACAATCCATCTCATGCGGAATCTCCTTTGCTCTGTCAGAAGATTCGCAATGTCTCTTCAGCGATACCACGTAATCTAACTTTAGTTCGTGAAAATACACAGGCCAGCAGTATTGGAAATGTCGGTCGCCAAGATTCTACTAGGTAATTTGCATTTAATTATTATTTAACATTGAATAACATTCTTTAAGATCTATTATAGCTGATATTCATTCGATTCTTGTTTACATTCCCTGCCTTGACAGTTAATAGTTTAATTTTGGTTAACGATAGTACTGCACTGTAAAAAAAGATTCCTGACGTCAGACCAGATTCATTTGGCTCAAGTACTTCGTGCATTCGGATACAGCCAAGCTCGTCAAGCGATCGAGTCTACCACCCTTTATGCTTGACAGCATATTTTGCTCCAACTGAGAGTTTCTTGAGGAAAGGTGCCGAGTCGTTCAAACTAACTCTATAGTATTCGATATAAATCAATAACTTTTTTCATTTAGAAAAAAAAAAATGAAATTAGTTCATATCACTAATGCTGTTGGTATAATAACGACTCTGGTTTTGTATAAAATAATTAAAAATTCCACTCAAAGTAAGATGTAAGCTGTTCCAAGGTTTGAATTTTGAGTTCAAAAAGTTTTACTAAAGCTAATGAATTATAGTGTTAAAAGTAATATTTTTTTAGATCCATAGAAACTATCCTTGCAATTGATTCAATTAAAAATAGAATTATTTAAAATTACAGCATTACATTGATCAAAAAAAAAAAATAGTAATATGAATCAAGTGAATATTGCCTTTAATTATTTCATTAATAATTGTTTAGTAACAAGCTTAGACAATTTGAAAAGCTTCGTGCATTTCCGATACATCCGGGAGTTGCCAAACTCGCTACTGACCTCAAGGTCAGAATAGTGTCGGGTCACTCGCTATTTGGCCCGACACATACAATTTCTTGCTCATGACCGTGTCAAGACGGCATGAGAATCCGCTACCAGCTGACCAATCAGAAAAATTTGTGGCTAACTATTTCCTGTTGGCACATTTTTAAGCCAATGGGAAAATTCGTTACTGTAGCCATGCTGTCACGTAACCACCGAGCGCCAACGAAGAAGGACGACGCCGTCGCAACAGCAATCTACATCGTGCAGTCATACTAACTACTACGTGTTCTAAAACCGCTTAACTTGTTGCATTCGCTATCGCTTATCTATTTTATCGTATACGCTATCTAATGTTAATTCTCAACATATCTAACTGCATTAAGTGTAGAGCACTCGGCGCGATACCGACATGGTCTGGGTTCGATTCCCAGTTCGGGCTATTTATATTTTACTCAATTTATCTATGAATTGTCTTATTGAGAAGGTTTGCATGTTTTAGGTTTCCACTATATTAAACTGGCTCTACCAGTTGAGCTATCCGGCACTATACTATATTCCGTTCAATTTTATCTATAACTTATTGAGCCACACCGTCCATCGTACGGTATTACACCAATTTAATATAGTGGAAACCTAAAACATGCAAACCTTCTCAATAAGACAATTTATAGATAAATTGAGTAAAATATAAATAGCCCGAACTGGGAATCGAACCCAGACCATGTCGGTATCGCGCCGAGTGCTCTACCAGTTGAGCTATCCGGCACTATACTATATTCCGTTCAATTTCATCTATAACTTATTGAGCCACACCGTCCATCGTACGGTATTAACGACAATTTAATATAGTGGAAACCTAAAACATGCAAACCTTCTCAATAAGACCATTTATAGATAAATTGAGAAAAATATAGATAGCCCGAACTGGGAATCGAACTCAGACCATGTCGGTATCGCGCCGAGTGCTCTATATATAAAGTGTAAATAAATATCCAAACTATTTATTATTAATTTTGGTGTAATTTTTAATTGTTGAAATTCCATCACACTTAAACCAGATCCTTCTGCGTATTCCCTCACTTTACATTCTTGTCCTTCGAGCCGGATCTGGTGTGGGTTTAACAATTGAAAATTATTAAAATTTAAAATCGTAAAAAAATTGTGAGAAAAAGTGTGTGGTGTAAGTGATCGTGAAATGAAAATCGCTAAGTGCCGTAGGCATTGCTGAACACTGCTAGAGTGTTGTCCGAGGTGATCGAATTTACACACCGGTGTAAAGAGTCTCTTTAGCTTTTTTGATTGAAAACTTAGCGTCAGTTCCACGTGTATAGCGTCCATTTTGTATGCCACGTACATCCAAAATGATCGCTGAAACACAGTTGCTTTGCAAATGACTCGCATCGACACGATGCGGAACATGGCTACCCGCTTACAAAGACACGCTATGTTGACAACATCTATGAAGGCACAGATGACCTCGCTGAGGCAATTCAAGTTGCTCTCGACACAAAAAAATCGGTCTGTCAGTTAGCCCTGCAGACTAGCCCCAAAACTTCCCGCTGTTTTCAAGCTCCTTAAGCTTGAAAAATTGTTGTGAATACATTTTCGAGCTATTCAATACTATTGTATGCCTTTGTTTTCGTAACAAAAACGTTTTTTAGCATTTTTTCTCCAATGATGTCTCTTGAACGAATTGACCGATTGAGGCGGTTAGGGTGGCAATCGACGCGTTTTATTGGGTTCTACAGCTGATCAGATTTTAAAACTGATTTATGTAATCGTTGTTAAAAAATTGCGAAAATACTCAAAAAAAATTTTTTTTTTTAATTCTTTCGACAACGGTTTCTTTTGAACGAATGAACCGATGTTGATGGTCGAAGTGGCATTCGACGCGACTTATAAAGCTTCAGAGCCCAGTAGATTTCGGAATCAATCCATCAAGCAAATTACAAGTTACCCAAAAAAAACATTTTCTAAAAAAGTTTATTATTGGAATATCTCTGAATGAGCCATACCGATCAAGCTCAATTTTTTTTTAACGTTTGGACATTGACAATCGGCGTTGGATAACACCTTGACGATCAAAATCGGTTCATCCGGTTAAAAGTTATAGATATTTACATACTCACATACACACAGTCGGGCATTATCTTGAAATTAGTCAGAATAGCTTCCTAGAACTTCGAAACGTCAAGATCTCTTCAAAATTTTATTATCGAAAATCGGACCGAAACTAATAACTTCGCGAATTTTTTAAAATTTGCAATTTTCTCAGCGGGAATTTGAAAAAATGTGTGTCGCAGGATGTTTTCAGCTTGCTAAGTGGGCAAGTAATTGAACGGAATTTCAGTTGAAACCCAAGAAGATACAACAAAAGAACTTGCGGATGCTACGCTATCACCGTTTCTTCGTCAAGAATGGAATTTATTTCGAGATGAACTTAATCAGATCTCAAAGATTCAGATACCTCGCTGGAATCATGTAAAAAATAGTGCATCAATCGAATTACATAGATTTTCTGATGCTTCACAACTCGCTATGGCTGCTGTCGTCTATTTAAAAGTTACTGACGCTACTGGAAGCTCCAATATTTCGCAAATGTGTGCTAAAACATAAGCTACACTACTGAAACCCATAACTATACCAAGAATGAAGCTCAATACCGCTGTCTTACTCGCTAAACTGGTACTCTATGTCAAGAAAATCTTGAAACTTGAAAATGTACCAATTTTCATGTGACAGACTCCGCTGTATACGTAACGGGGATACAAAACAATCCAGGTAGATAAAAAGTCTACATTCGCAACAAAGTCACCAAGATACAAGAATTACTACCAAGTATCAACTGGGATTTTGTTCCAAGGAAACTTAACCCAGCTGACTGCGCTTCAAGAGGTTTAACAGCAGCCAAACTAGAACAGCATTCTCTATGGTGGACGGGATCAAAGTGGCTCAGTCCATAAAAAGAAAACTGGCCATCTTTTGACATCCCTACCCAGACGGTATCACATCGTGAAGAGCGTCCAGATCTGATTTTTACTATCCTCAAGATAGATTAACTACCACGTTTTCTAAAACCGCTTAACTTGTTGCATCCGCTATCGCTTATCTATCTTGTCGTATTCGCTATCTAATGGTAATTCTCACCATATTTAACTGTATAAAGTGTAAATAAATATTTAAACTATTTATTATTAATTTAGGTGTAATTTTTAGTCGTTAAAATTCCATCACACCTAAACCAGATCCTTTTTGCGCATTCGCTCACTTAACAATAATTAAATGAGACAAAAAACAATTTTTTTCTTATGTATTTATTTATTTTTAATGTTGTTATTATTATTATTATTATTATTATTATTATCATTATTATTATTATCATTATTATTATTATTATTATTATCATTATTATTATTATTATTATTATTATTATTATTATTATTATTATTATTATTATTATTATGATTATTATTATTATTATTATTATTATTATTATTATTATTATTATTATTATTATGATTATTATTATTATTATTATTATTATTATTATTATTATTATTATTATTATTATTATTATTATTATTATTATTATTATCATTATTATTATTATTATTATCATTATTATTATTATTATTATTATTATTATTATTATTATTATTATTATTATTATAGTAGAAATCGTACTTGTTGAACACACACAATTAGTACGTTACTCAGAAAAATAATAGCCGTTGACGAAAAGAAAGAAAAAGTTATTTTATTGTCCGGAGACACACATACAGTGTAAGTATTACCGATATACTTGACTAATGATTTTAGAGTATTTTTACACGGCGAGGCAACAAGATTGCTGTTACGAATGAGACAGAGATAATCCGTAATTCTCAGAATGGCTCGAATGAAATAAAATAAAATATAAAATAATTTTTATATTTCGGCAACGCGTTAAATTTCACTATCATATAATTATTACACGTAATTAATTGTTAATTACACAGCACGCGTTTCACTTGTTTATTAAACCAAATCAATCAGTCGTACACATACTCAGTTCTCGTGCCGAGGCTTCGGCTTGTTCACGAAAGGCGATTATTGTTCACTCGGGATCAATTCACTATCAATTAATTTAACGGGTCGTTCATCAAAACTGGAATTGTTCGTTACGGCGTATATCGAATTGTTCAAAAATCGGAATCGAAATTGTTCTTTTGATCGAGACGAATTGTTCAAATTCAGAAACGTGGCCGTTCAGTACGGCGACTATCCTGGATCTCTCGTTTCAATCCATGTGTTCAATCGATTCCTTGGTCGAAGTCGAAATTTTCGATTCTAGATGGCACTAGAATTTGCACATCCGGTAACAATTGATGATTTCAAATAAATTCAAACCACGAGTCGATGTCGAATTTTTTATCATGTTACAGTATATATATATATATATCGGAGGGTCAACAGATAGTTGAGGGGTACTCTTAGTACCGTCATTATTAACACCATTATTTGTAGACATTTTTATTTAATTAACAAGATATCAGATAAACAACAAAATGACGATCGTCACTCACAAAATTACTCTCGAGAAGATTTCATAATTGATTAGAGTATTACAAATAATTCAAGTATTACAATATAGTATAAACTAAGATTAAAGTTACACAATGTTAAATATTCACTAAAGGCTAAATATTACAATAACTACACTCAAATAACTATATGGATTATAATATACAAGTAGTATAACAGTATTCACTAATTTAATATACAACTCAATCGTAGAGTTAGCAAAATATACGCGACAGTAAATTTAGACTTGAGAACGAGTACACGATCAGGAGGAGACGAGATGCTCTCGACTCAATGTCAAACAGAAGTGTAACTTCGAAGAGCCCACTCAAAAAAAAAATCTGGGCGTTGGTTGACTCTGCGGGCCAGCTTCAAAACTTCCCGCTGTTTTCGACCTCAAAAAGCTCGAAAACATTAGTGTAGATACATTTTCGAGCTCGAAAATGCTATCACATGCAATTGTTTTTTTACGATCTTTTCAAGCTCTAACAAGTTACCTGTTATGTTGAAGTTTGAAAATTCAAGAATCGAAAATCATCAATGAAGCGGTTTTTAAAATTTAGTTCCTGTTTCTGTTCAGTAAAATAAGTGTATTGAGGCAGAAATCAATGTCAGTGATCAAAATCAAGATTTAAATAAGTTTTGTCTCATGTAAGAAACAATAAAAAAGAAATATCCGATAAAAATATTAAAAACTACGTTTTATCGATTTTTTTGTTGATAATATGATTTAAACTAAAAACCAAGTTTAATGACATTATATGATCAGAAGAAACCATAAAAAAGATGAGTTAGTATGATATCAGGCACATTTTAGTACGTTATATTATGATTTATCCGGAAAAAATAACATAAAATGTTATTTATTTAACTTTTCAACGCCGATATCTTTTGAACTAATCAATCGATTTTGATAGTTGACGTGGCAATCGGCGCGTTTTATTGAATCCTAGAGCTGATTAAAATTTGAAATCTATTGCGTCAGTCGTTTCGAAAATATTTAGAAAAAACCGTTTTTCACCATTTCTTTCTCCCGCGATAACTCTCGAACGAATTATCCGATTTTGATGTTTGAGGTGGCAATCGACGCGTTTTATTAAGTACTAAAGCTGATTAGATTTTGAAGTCGATCGTATAAGTCGTTTCTGAGAAATCAATAAAAAACTAAAAAAAAAAATTTTTTTTTTCGTAATTCGCAAATATTTTCGAGTCTATTCGATCAAATAATCAGAAATTTTCAGAAAAGTTGATGGCCAACAAGCTCTTTCGATTGCCACCTCAACCATTTAAATCGATTCATTAGTTCAAAAGTTAAAAAGAGTTTACATACATACACACACACACACACACACACACACACACATACACACTCTCGGACATCATTCTGAAAATAGTTAGAATAGCTTCCTAGGACCTCAAAACGTCGACATTTGATGAAAACTCGATTGTCGAAAATCGGGGTGAAAACAATAACTTCCCGAAATTTTTGAAAATCGTCAATTTTCTTAGCGGGAAGTTAAAAATATAACAGAGTGTCTACTACCTTGGTCGTCCTTTTTTAAGAGCGCCACTGGAAGTATTAAACGGTCTTCTAGAACCGGGTCTCACTTGTTCAGGGTCGTTGTAAATTTATTTGTAAGAGAAGGATGAGAAAGGATAATTTATAATTAGCTAACACCTTATTTGAAATATCAATTTTAACCTTTTACTTGTATTATAAACCTTTTCAAACTAAAATCTTTTAACTTATTAACCTTATAACCTTACGACCTTATGACCTTGTCCAATTTTGTCAACTATCTTTCACTATCACACATACACTCTCATGCGACTGAGTCCCCTTGACTATTATTACACACACGCGATTTCTTTAACCTATTCCACGTGGTAAACACGACCCTCTACGTAGCTAAAACCTGAAACTATTTCCCGTGCGGTCCCCTGGACCCTGTAAGTGATCACCAAAACCTTAATTAATTAATTCACACGGCCCCCTTGATCCTTTACGTGATGACAACCATAAAACACTTAATTATCACTAACAGTGAGTAAGATCACGTCAAGTGGACCCCCCATTTTCCACTAGATCATGAAAATTAAATCTATGTAATTTTTTCTTGAGTAGTCACGATGAAAAATCAATCCTTGAAACGATTTTTTAAAATTTTCATTTTTACAACAATTTTTTTTACAATGAAAATTTTAGGTACTTTTAATTAAAAAATAGAATTCAAATCAACCGTTAAAGATAAATTGATGAAATTTTCAGGGTTTATTGTTAAATATCTATATTTTATTAAAATATTAGTAGCTTAAAATTATTTGTTTATTATCCGATTGTTAATTAACTTTTAAGTAAACAAATGAAAATTTCATTGACTTCTCGGTAAAAAAATTAAGTTTTTTTTCATTGGTTATATGCATTATTTATTAAAGTTTAAGATCCCGAAAGAAAATTTCACTGCTCGTGATTAGTTTTAACAATATGAATTTATTTATCACCGCGCGCCAGGCGCTCTCAATGCAGCGCGCGGCCGAGCGTCTCAGGCTATATTTCAGCTTCGGTCAGTAATAATTAAAAATAGCAATTATAAATATTATTATTAAACAAATTTAATTCCTTTGAACAATATCATGAATGATACAATAAAATAGTTTTTAATTGGGGAAATTAGACAGAAAAAATTAATAATTAAATATTAATTTTTACAAAACCATGTAATCTATATTTATTTTTTTTTTTTAATTGTTAATGAAAACTTTATCATCTTCTGAAACGAGCTTACACTGCAGTGATACACCATCCAACGGTTTGTAATAATGATATTGGAGAGTATTTTTTATCGTCACTGTTCGTTCGAATCGCTGTCGGTACTTTTGTTCATGTAAGTCATGATCTTCTTGAGAACAAAAAGCAAAATTAATTTTTTTGAAAGAACTTTTGGCCCACTCGAATAAGGAAAGAGGTGTTGTTATATGATTATTTACGTCTCGTTGGAGGCTAGTACGATAAGCCTGTCTTTTTACACTCCCTGCTAAGCCATCACACGCTCCTTTGTCATGAGATATGGTAAAAAAGTTCCACTCTGCTTCAACAGCAAAATCATTTTTGTGATTAATTTAGTTTGCAAAATTATATTTATTTTTATACTGTGAAGCTGCTCCATCAGAAAAGTACTTAATTTTTTTAACGTTACCAGCACCAAATTTATTTTTCAAAAATTCAATCAATTTTGAATTAAAGAGATGTACCGAACTTGCGTCGTGATTAACTTTCTGCGAAATTACTACAAAATTTGCATGCTTAATTTCTTCGTTTTCTTTATAATAGGCGACATACGGGTGAAGTGTAGCCTGATCATTGGACCAATGATGAGATTGGATAGCGTTTTGCACAAAAAAAGAATAGTTTTCGGAAAAATCGAGACATGCTATGAATTCTCCAGCTTCCGCAGATTCTTTTTGTTTGGAGAAATGAGACGCTTGAGATCTTGCCACAAAATCGTGTTTCAACAGCTCTGGCCACTTATTTTGCAAATCATTTAAAAAATCTTCTTTCGTATACTTTGCTTCAATGATTTCAGTCCTGAAGATTTCAAACAAATGCATCAGATTATATAGACTGTAAAAAAATAAAAAAATAATAATAAGCATACAAATTGAAATAATGAGATTCAATAATTTTATTCGATTAATGTTGATGTGTTAAAATTTTAATTTTATTAATTAAGAAGCAAATAGAAATTTTTCAAATATCTAAACAATAAGTTATTCTTTCAAAGTGTGTACTGACATCAATAATTATATAAGTAATTCCTTTCTTTTTAAGTTCATTTTTAAGCCCATGTAATTGTAATTTAAAATTTTGGTGAATTTTGCATACACACACATTATGTGTTCCGCCTTTTCCAGCAGAAATACATTCCCGTGGTGTTAAAGATTGAAATTTAGTTTGCCCAATTTTCTCACCAGGAAAAGCTTCTTTAAATTTTTTATATAAATCATTTATGTCAAATAATAAAAGTCTTTATTGTTTCTGTATTTTTTTACCATTTTCTAACACGTAACATAATCTTTAATATCAGGCATCACACGGCTAACATCATCTAACAAATAAAAATTTTTTACGCGATCGAGTGTTGAATTGACCAGGCTTTTTCCTTTTTTAGTATCAGGCTGTGACGTGAATCCTGAATTTTTTCTAATATTTTTAGCAGCTTGTATCATTCTCTTCGAAACTCCAAATTCGCGTCTTATCATTTTTTTTGACTAATCCAACGGAAGAGTAGTCAAGACTTGGATTTTTTCTGAACTACTATTTGTTTGATTAAAAGCAGACTTAAAATTATTTATAATTACTTTATTTGGATTATTAATATTAATATCACTATCACTCAATTTCTGGATAGAAGTTATAATAGCTTTCTTACATTCAGTGACACTCGACACTCGTCTCAATTTTATTGGTGGTTCACCGACCTCCGATAGCAATTTATTGATGTTATCAATTTTTAATTGAATGTCTACCACATCGCATTTGAACAGAGGATCTTTCTTGTCATTATCTTTGATTTCATCAACTCCTGGTTCAGTCTCGTCAACATTACAATTTTTATTTATAGGTTTTCCGCAAGAATTTTCAGTTTTACCAGGTTTACGGCCCAGATAAATTGCTTTCTCACAATAATTGCACATGTAATATCCGAAAAAATCTTTAAAATCACTAGCTCGATTAGCAGTTATTAAAACTAAATTTTTAATGACGTATTTATGATTTTTTTTATTCAATGGACTGCAAAATTTATTGAGTCGGCCCATTTTAAATCACTAACAATATTAATAATATAGATAAAAATTATAATATCAACAAATAAAATAACTAAACACAAATTTACAAAATTTCAGCTCTTGTTTTTGATATTTTACTCATCTTATGTGCGTATGAACATCATCATTTATCAAAAAAACTGAAATGACTAGTAAAACTCATTTGTTATTTACGTGGATACGCAAATAACAAATGAAGATATAGTAACCCAGCGGTTTTTTTATCTAAAGATGGAGTACTTTTTAGTAAATTTTAAAATGATTGCTTACTAAATTACAAAGAAAAAATAAATATAGATTACACGGTTTTGTAAAAATTAATATTTAATTATTAATTTTTTCTGTCTAATTTCCCCAATTAAAAACTATTTTATTGTATCATTCATGATATTGTTCAAAGGAATTAAATTTGTTTAATAATAATATTTATAATTGCTATTTTTAATTATTACTGACCGAAGCTGAAATATAGCCTGAGACGCTCGGCCGCGCGCTGCATTGAGAGCGCCTGGCGCGCGGTGATAAATAAATTCATATTGTTAAAACTAATCACGAGCAGTGAAATTTTCTTTCGGGATCTTAAACTTTAATAAATAATGCATATAACCAATGAAAAAAAACTTAATTTTTTTACCGAGAAGTCAATGAAATTTTCATTTGTTTACTTAAAAGTTAATTAACAATCGGATAATAAACAAATAATTTTAAGCTACTAATATTTTAATAAAATATAGATATTTAACAATAAACCCTGAAAATTTCATCAATTTATCTTTAACGGTTGATTTGAATTCTATTTTTTAATTAAAAGTACCTAAAATTTTCATTGTAAAAAAAATTGTTGTAAAAATGAAAATTTTAAAAAATCGTTTCAAGGATTGATTTTTCATCGTGACTACTCAAGAAAAAATTACATAGGTTTAATTTTCATGATCTAGTGGAAAATGGGGGGTCCACTTGACGTGATCTTACTCAATAATTCTTCATAATTACTGTTCTACACTCACACATTCTTTTAATTTTCCTTTTATTTTAAATTATCCAATACTAAAATCCTTTAATTTTATAAACCATTTTAAAATCACTAATTAATTAATATACGTAATTATTTACAACCGCTAACGTCCTTTTCCTTGTATCACAATCAATTAATAAATTTATTTAAGCCGACTTTGCGCACTAACGTGTCATCGCCATTCTCACAATACTCAAAACTTGAACATTAATCCTCACGTTAACTTCCCCGCACTTTTAGTATAAATAAATTTATTGGTTTTATTTCTTTTAATTATAATTAAAATATAAATTAAAATATAATTATATTTAATTAATTTAACTATGACTAAAATCACTCTAATATTAATGATTAGACTATTGACTAGGTTGAGAATAAATTTTTCGGCACGCGGTCTCTTGAATGGCATGGAAAATTCTACGACGCCTTAAATCTGGCCATGTTGCCTGGCTTTTTATAAAAGCTCCAAGAACAGTAGATTATTTAGTGTCTGGCTGACAAACTTATTTCGAAGTTGACTACTTAATAATTAATAATTAATTTACCTAAGTCGGCCTGGACGCGACGATCACGTGATCGACACAACGTACGATTTTGTATGACTATTTATTAATCAATTCTGGCCCAGGCCTAGAATTAGATTAATAAATGTCTGACGATTTTATTTACAGCTACGACTTGTATCTCGTCCTCGTTTAAGTTCTTCCCCGTTGGTGTATTTCTGGGTTGTCGATACTGGTCCGGGTCGTCTCGTGTTCTTTTCCTTTGTTCTATCTCGGTACTCTCTCAATTCATTTTCTTGATTTTATTACTCCAATACCTGATCTTCGGGTAATCAGCAGTCCTCTACGTCTATTTGGTTGCCCGGTCCTGCCGGCTCTGTGTGCGTCTTGGTGGTAACCTGCTCCGGCTGACTGTGTCGTTTCTGGTGCTGTCTCCCGTTTTTAATAATTTCACTCGGTTGTCTTCGGTCGTTATCGAAAGACTAACCCTCTACTTTATTGTGATTGGGCCTAACTTGCAAGTATTTTCAATTAGTGCGCCCCGCGACAAGTCGAAAACTCATTCAAATGCTCGTTTGAGATTACGGGTAGATAAATGTCTATCAGAGAATTATCACAATTTTAGTGTATAAAATAACTCATTTTACCCTGGTACAAAAAAAAAAAAAATTCCAAAAAATGTCAACAAAAGTCAAAGAAAACAAAAAAATTGAAACGTGTTTTTTGTGGTCAGAAATTTTTTTTTGACACTTTTTGGATATTTTTCGTTTTTTCTTCGATTTCCCTGACATTTACTGAGTAACTAACGTGGAAATAAAGAAAAAAAATTTTTTTTTCATTTTGATGATCATTACACAATTGAAGGAACAGAACTTGTTCCTTTAATTATTTGGGAAAATTTTGATTGATTACCCCTCAAAAACGGTTCGATAGATCAATTCAAAAATTGACAGGGTTATTAGCGGTACATCAAGCTAAAAAATTTTCTGGTACCATTAGTCTTATCATCGATATTTACAGAGTAATGATTGATTTACTAAAAAACCAAAAAAATGTTATTTTTTGTACTTAATTTTAACAGATGTTAAACTTTAAAAAAATTATTTTTTCTCAAAATATGATGGAAGGGACTTTGAGCGGATTTATTCAAGTATTCAACGCCACCCTCAAATTTACTGTGTGATCATTGGTACCTGAAATATCGATGATCAAAGCCAAAAGGATCATTTTTTGTTTGAAGGCTGATGTCTCTGCGACAAATTGTCCTACGAGGTTCAAAAAAAGCCAAACTGAAACTGAATAACTTTGCTAAATGCCCTATGCATTGGTTTAGTTGAAAAAATTTTCCCACGATCCCTGGGCTCTTCGAAAAAAATAAAATTCAGAAATTTTTTGTCTTGTGGTATTTCTCATTGTTCAGTCACGAGCTTGATTAATTTGAATCAAGCTTCGTGCATTTCCGCTCGGTTCGGGAGTTGCCGAACTCGCTACTGACTGAAGGTCAGAATAGTGCCGGGTCACTCGCTATTTGGGCCCGGCACATACAATTTCTAACTCAGGATCGTGTCAAGACGTCCTGAGAACCCGCTACAAGCTGGCCAATCACAAAATTCGTCTTATATTGGTCAACCTATGAGAGAGCTCGCTATCAACTGCTACCTGTTGGCGCGCTTTTAAGCCAATAGGAAAATTCGTTACATGCAGCAAGGCTGCCACGTCGACACCAAGCTCCTCGATGACTCAACGACGCTACCAATATTCATTCTACACCGTGCTTCGCTACTTGCAACCTCGTGCTTGAACCGCTTCAGTAATTAACTTGTGTGAAATTATAACTAAATCGCTACGCTAAATTATCCTCAATATTTAGACAGTATATCAAGGCTGCTATTTATTGAGAATAAATAAATTGTTCTTTCGCTAATAATTAATTGTTAATTAATTATTGCTGACTTAACCGCTACTGACCACGTGTCAATTTATACGTGAATAAAATAACTGTGAGTTTGGATTCGCTATCGCGTATTATTTTCTAGTCGTATTCGTTTGAACATAAGTTCTCATAATTTTTAAGGTGGAAATAAATGTAAATAAATCTATAATTTATTTTGTGATAAAATCTGTCTAATTTTTAATTGTTTAAGTAACCTCGCCTAAACCAGATCCAATTAGTTTATTCGCTCATTTTACACTCATGTTTGCGCACTAACTAGAGCCCTTAAAAAATTTCGATGAAAATGCATTAAAAGTAGAGATTTACAACTATTCTTTATAAAGTTGCAGCCCTCCAAAGATCACTAAAAAATTTATAAAGTTTTTCTGTTCCTTTCATTTTTTGCGTTAGTGTATATATATTTATCAGGTAATGTAGCAGCGCATGCTTATAGTTTACACTCAAAATACCGTGTTCTTTAGTAACAAACCAAAAATTCACGGTAAAAATACAGTAGGGTACCGTGAAAGAATTCCCCACTCATTTTTGCATTTCTGCGGTAGAATACCGTAATTTACTGTAATTTCATGTAAAAATTCAGTGGGATACCGCAATTTTACCGCTAAATTCGGTAGCAGTACGGAATACTACGGAATGTCATTTTTTTAAGGTAGCTTACGGTAACTTACCGTAAATTCGCCGAAATTCCAGTTCTTAACCGTAATTCAGGTCGGTCAAGGGGCCAAAGTAATTGCTAAAAAAATTTGAAACTCTGTAGGCTTTATCTTGATAACAGTAGCTATTCCTCATTATTTTTACAGATTTTGACCTACTATAGTTGTGAAGGTACAGTAAGATGACAATAATAAAAAAATTTATTTTTATCTGAAATTTGTTCTCTAAATAACAATAAATCACTCCGCAAACTTATCAGGATTTCTTGTTTTTACTCTTGCACCTAAATGAGTGAATGGTATTACCTTTGTTGCACTGATACAGTAATTAGGAACGTTGGTCGAGTTTCTCTCACAAACGAACGACTATTATTAAAATAATTAAAGCACACTTCGCTAAATGAGACAGTAGCGCATCAATGCGCAGTCTGTAGTTTGTGCTTAGGAATTTCGTTTCCGAAAAAAACTTAACCGGATATATCTGATAACCTCTATTGAAAAAAAATTTCAAATAAAAAAAAAAAAAATTTTAACTTCCCGCTTATAAAATCGATGATTTTAAAAAATTTCGGGAAGTTATTGTTTTCACCCCGATTTTCAAAAATCGAATTTTCATCAGATGTCAACGTTTTGAGGTCCTAGGAAGCTATTCTGACTATTTTAAGAATGATGTCCGTGTGTGTGTGTGTGTGTGTGTGTGTGTGTGTGTGTGTGTGTGAATGGTCTATAACTTTTTAACTAACCAATCGATTTGGATATTTAAGGCGGCAATTGAAAGAGATCGTTGGCCGTCAACTTTCCTGAAAATTTCAGATCATTTGATCAAGCAGACTCGAAAATATTGGCGAATTACGAAAAAAAAAATTTTTTTTTTTTTAGTTTTTTGTTGATTTCTTAGAAACGAATTGAACGATCGACTCCAAAATCAAATCAGCTTTATAACTCAGTAAAACGCGTCGAATGCCGCCTCAACCATCTCAATCGGTTAATTTGTTCAAGAGATATCGTTGGAGAAAAAAATTGTAAAAAACGTTTTTTTTCAAATATCCTCAAGACGGCTGAATCGATCGCTTTTAAATTCTAGTCAGCTCTAGAATTCAATAAAACGCGCCTATTGCTACATCAAACGTCAGAATCAGTTGATTAGTTTAAAAAATATCAGCGTTGAAACATTCTATGTTATTTTTTCCAGATAAATCAAAATGTACTGTACTAAAATGTGTCTAAAATCTTACAAACTTTTCCTCTTTATGGTCTCCTTTGATCATCATATAATGCCATCAAACTTGTTCTTTAGTTTAAACCATGTTATCAACGGAAAAATTGAAAAAACACAGTTTTTAATCATGTTCTCGGATATTTTATATATTATTGCTCTGAACTAAGCCAAAACTCATTCATATCTTGATTTCGATCACTGATATTGATTCCTGCATCAATATATTTAGTTTATTGATCATAATCGGGAATTAAAATTTAAAAACCGCTTGTTCATTAATCATTTTCGATTCTTAAGCTATTAAACTTTAGCATAATGCGTAACTTGATAGAGTTTGAAAAGCTCATAAAAAACAATCGCATGCAATAAGATTTTCGAGCTCGAAACAGCGGGAAGTATTGGGGCTGGCCCGCAGGGCCAACCGACGCCCGGATTTTTTTTTCTTGCTGTACTATCAAAATTATAGAAGTTAAAAATCTGTAAAAATTGTGTAAAATAGCTACTATTATAAAGACAAATTCTAAAGTGTTAAATTTTTCGAGCATTTACTTTGGCTGGAATAAAAAATTAACCGTTCCGTGCTGTGCGGCACGGGTTAAAATTAGGACCTCAAAATAACCACAATAAACTACCCTAATAATCAGGTAATGTTGTTCATAGTATGACTGAAGCAATAACATGAGTTCTAAATTTTTGCCAACGACATTTTTTTACGTTAAAATTAGTCCTGTTGTTGCAGTCTATCCAATTGGTAATTATATTTATTTCGTGTTTAATTTGTAATGTTGTATTTCTCTTACTTCAGGGATTTCACAACATTACAAAAAATTGATTAGTTCATTAGATTCATATAGATTAAAAGGAAAATGAGTGTATTATCAAGTTGAAGTTCACCTTCGCATATGCACTAGCATTGAATATATTTTTTAGAATATTCTTAAAGTGACATTAATGCTAAGATTGCTGTTTTAGCAGAATATTTCAGGAATATTTCTAACGATAAAATGATTATATATTACAAACTGACAATTATAAAGATGAAAAAGATTATATTTATTTTATGATTTAAAATAAAAAGAAGTTTTGTAATTGTTATCAGTGTCTTTTAAGAGATTTGCAAGAAATCTGATAAGAGCGTGATATATTGTCCTCTTGATCGATAACAATGATAAAAAATATCTCTTACCGTGAAATTTTCTGTTGGTATGACAACTTAGACATTATTTTAAATAAGCTTCTTCATGACAAACGTAATAATGTATAGTGCTTGATTTTTGAAGATTAATACAAAAACCTGTATACTTAAATTACTTTGATTAAATATTAAAAGTTGTTTTGTAATGACTTTATTCAAATTAGAAAGTATAAAATTATATTAAGCATTTAGCATGTTAAAACTCAATGACATTGATATAAACATTGCTACAATACATGAAACAAATATTATCCAACGAAAATATAAGTAAAAATAAATTGAATATGAAAGTAAATAAAGTGCATTGCAATGAACGTATTCCAATCTACTAGCTAATGACAAAAACAAACTATAATTTTAGAAGCTGATAAGTGATTTGCCCGAATACCCAGTGCCGTATCTTTATACGTAGATTTTTATTAGTATTACACAAAGACAACATGAACTCAAGTTTAGATTTCGTAATAACATATAAGTAGTTACGTTGATAATTCTTGAAAGTGATCTCATGTAGTGAGAAGTTTTACCTGACACAAATAATGGTGAAAAGGAATCAAGGTTAATAGTAACTTAAATAAGTGGTATTAGTCGATGACAAAAAATGTAGTATCATAAATGAGGGAATATTTGAATTAAATTTTTATTGCAATAAAGTAATTAGAGGATATTACAAAGTGAAGTGATTCAAACTGCCAAAGACAAGTATCAGTGTCTGAAATATGAGGATTGTGAGGACGCAAGATGAATCGAAATTCCACTCAGAATTATGATACAAATAGACATTATTTCTACCCTGAAAATTCAGATGATGGAGCACTATTACAGTTTCGATGCCAATCACCGATTATTTCAACAGTATCCAAGAATTCTCATTATTCGTTTAAAGGCAGGTAATAAAAAAGATAGCATAATATTGGAATTTATATAAATTGAGCAATAATAAAAAGCCAGGCCCGCTAGAAAATAATGGGTTTTCTTGCATTCAAATATGCTAAATTTTTTTCATTAACTTCTATTCGAAGTAATTGAAAAAAATTTCCAGTTGCCGTGAAGAAATTGTTTTTCAGGGTCAGCAAAGAGAAAAACTCTCCAAAGAAGTAAGCAAAAAGTTTTTCGTCAGTTCGAAAGAATAGATATGATAAAGGTATTACATCTATTCGGACCAAAAAATATAATGAACAAGATAGTGACTATGTGAAGACTCAAATAAAAAAAATCGGTCTGTCGGTTGACCCTGCGGGCCAGCCCCAAAACTTCCCGCTGTTTTCGACCTCAAAGAGCTCGAAAACATTAGTGTAGATATATTTTCGAGCTCTTCGAGCTCGAAAATGCTATCACATGCAATTGTTTTTTTATGATCTTTTCAAGCTCTAACAAGTTACCTGTTATGCTGAAGTTTGAAAATTTAAGAATCGAAAATCATCAATTAAGCGGTTTTTAAAGTTTAGTTCCTGATTTTGTTCAGTAAAATAAGTGTATTGAGGTAGAAATCAATGTCGGGGATCAAAATCAAGATTTAAATAAATTTTGACTCATGTCAGAAACAATAAAATATGAAATATCCGATAAAAATATTAAAAACTACGTTTTATCGATTTTTTTGTTGATAATATGATTTAAACTAAAAACCAAGTTCGATGACATTATATGATCGAAACAAACCATAAAAAAGATGAGTTGGTATGATATCAGGCTTATTTTAGTACGTTATATTCTGATTTATCCGGAAAAAATAACATAAAATGTTATTTTTTTAACTTTTCAACGCCGATATCTTTTGAACTAATCAATCGATTTTGATAGTTGACGTGGCAATCGGCGCGTTTTATTGAATCCTAGAGCTGATTAAAATTTGAAATCGATCGCGTCAGTCGTTTCGAAAATATTTAGAAAAAATCGTTTTTTACCATTTCTTTCTCCCGCGATAACTCTCGAACGAATTATCCGATTTTGATGTTTGAGGTGGCAATCGACGCGTTTTATTGAGTACTAGAGCTGATTAGATTTTGAAGTCGATCGTATAAGTCGTTTTTGAGAAATCAATAAAAAACTAAAAAAAAAATTTTTTTTTTTTTCGTAATTCGCCAATATTTTCGAGTCTATTAGATCAAATAATCTGAAATTTTCAGGAAAGTTGATGGCCAACAAGCTCTTTCAATTGCCACCTCAACCATCCAAATCGATTCATTAGTTTAAAAGTTACAAAGAGTTTACACACACACACACACACACACACACACACACACACACACACACACACACACACACACACACACACACACACACATACACACTCGGACCTCATTCTGAAAATAGTCAGAATAGCTTCCTAGGACCTCAAAACGTCGACATCTGATGAAAACTCGATTTTTGAAAATCGGGGTTAAAACAATAACTTCCCGAAATTTTTGAAAATCGTCGATTTTCTTAGCGGGAAGTTAAAAATATTGAATAGTAATAAATTGTTCAGAATTTAAATTAAGGCATCTATATATAGATTTAGATCAGTCTGGTCTAAGTTGACGTAATCATATATAGGCATACATCTGATTATCTATGAGCTTATATCAATTAGGTCTGATCGGAATTAACAATATATGTACCTATGGGGCATTCCATGTCAAATCAACCTTCAGTTTGTGTTTGCATCTCCACATTTTTAAAAATTTTCTATCTTCTAGTAATAGTCACGATTAGTTTCTATAAATTTTTTTGTTGTATGAATCCATTAAAGGGATATTACTTTTCGATAGATGATGATAGTTTTTTTTTCAAATGCATACAGCTTTACAAAAGATGAAGCAAATTAGCCGTCTTTTTAAGTTTGTAAAATTTTCGTTTTTAAGCATATTATTCTTAGAAAAAATACGAAAAAAAGTTCAGAACAATATTGCTGTGAGATTTTTGAAGATTAAATGATAAATCATCGCATTGATTGATTTTTTTCAAGATGCTTCGTAAAAAAACTGTTGTGAATTTAACACTTTCTAGTACTGGTCCAGTAATGGTCAAACGATGGAATCTGGCACCTCCATAACGAAAACCCTCTTTAACGGGGAAAGAAGGTCTAAGATTTAAAAAAATGCCATCAGGCAGCCAGAATGGGATATAGATATTTCGAAAATATTCAGCATTTCCCTGATTTTTCGCTACCTCGCTCTTAGTTTAAAACGAAGGCGAAACTCCTGTGAAAAATGAATCATATCTGACCATAGGTGAATGCTCCATACATGGTTATATATGGAAATTGGTCAGACATAGCCATATCCCGCATGGGAATGTATACATGCGGAAAATATATGCGAATATATACGTGTTGTATATGTTACATATACACTGATCCCAAAAATTAAGGGATAGAAAAAAAGTTCGAAATTTTTGAGTGATTTTCAACATGTTGTTACTCGATGAAAAATGGTCGTAGAAAAAAAAAGCAAATTGTAGCCTCAAGTTTCTAGTTTTCAGATCTCGACTTAAATTTTTTTATCATGCACGGTTCCGGAGTAATCTTGAGAAAACCAACGAAAAAAAAATTTTCAAAATTTTTGCTCGGCTTCCAACAAGTCTATGGGCTTCAATAAATTTTTTTGGATAATCTGACTTTATAACTCTTTTAGAAAAGTTTATGCTCTTTAATTTGGTCGCCTCAAAAAATCTCTACCACGATTTGGTGCCGAGTTATCATTGATCAAAGCAAAAAAAGTCCATTTTGGCTTTGATAATCAATAACTCCGGACGTATTAGTCGTACAAAAAGTTAGTGGCTTTTAATAGAAAACTCTTTTTTGATGCGATAATGTTTATTAAAAATCAGGTCAAAATTTGCATATTTAAGGATATTCGGAAATCTTGCTATAACTTTGGACATAACGGATGAACAAAGGATATTGTCTTTTTTTTTCAACCTCGAGTATCCCTAAAAAAACCTTAAGAATTTCGAAGCACTGCGATTTTTCTTTCTTGGTGTCCCGAAACTTTAAATTTATCGATTTTGCCAAAAATCACCAAAATTGGTAGTTTCTCGGTTTTGTTCATTTTTTCGATTTCAAAATGTTTTTTTTTTTCACCAATAATCTTGATTTCTTCGATCAAAAAGATTGATTATCGAAAAAAATTTTGTTTTTAATTTTGAAAAAAAAATTTTTTTTTTTTTTTCAAATTTTTTTTTTTTATCCGCAATGATTTATCATTATCGAAAAAAACTTTTCAGTTTCATTTTACTGTCGGTATCAGCGTTACCCAAAGCGTACCATGTGGAGGTTACTCGGTCGGATTTACGCTTCTTACACACACGCGCGTGCGCATGTAGGTGTGTGTGTTGCGTTTGTGTCTCCGTCTGTCAGTGACTATGCCTCTACGTCTGCACTTGTATTTTTGTCGGCGTCTATCGAAGGGCCTCTAAATTTCTGGGTCCCAATTTAGTACCTCGTATTGCCACCTCTGTTACGTATTACCACTTGTAAGCACTCCCGCATGTTGATGCACCACCGAATATGTCACTGCGTAATCCCTTGCCAACATCGTAATAGCGCTTAACGCGATCGACGCCCAAGCATGTCCCATACATGCTCCATTGGGTTTAAATCGGGACTCATAGGTGGATGATTGAGCGTTGTTACATTGTTGGAACGAAGATAATTCGACGTAATTACAGAGGAGAAACATTATTCTGCATCAAAATAAAGCATTTTGCTCTCATTTGTCTACGCATAGGCAGGACGTACGGTTGAAGAACTTCGTTAATGCTTCTTTTGGCAGTCAACGTTCGGCGAAGAATGAGCAATGGGGTTTCGGTATTGATGGATATGCCTGCCCATACCATAACTGATCCACCATTAAACGCCGTAACTGTTCTTGTGGAACGATCATGATCTCGTTCCATACGACGGCACCAAACGAGAGGTCGTCCGTCGTCGCTATAAAGACTAAATTGGGACGCGTCAGTGAATAACACACCGGTCCATTGCCTATAATCCCAATCGTGATGATGACGCACATACTCCAATCGGGTTCGACGATATCGGAGTAAACATAGGTACGTGATTTGAGCGTCATGCACGTAGTTCTTGCTCTCGGAAGCGATTTCGAATTGTTGAAGCCGAGATGTTCTGTTGGGGAGGACGTTGTTTACGATCACGAAATCGCTGAGCGATAATACGTGCATGTGCAGCAGGATCTCGGCGAGCTTGTCAAACGATTGCTCGATCATCGCGCTCGGTAGTGATCCGATGTCTACCATGACCTGGACGACGATCGTAAAGATGAGTCTCGTAAAATTGCGCATTGGCATAACTAACAACAGACTGGCTCACTCCCATTGTAGCAGCAACTTCCACCTGACTGTAACCCTCTTAAAGAAGAGTAGAGATGCAAGCTGCATCTGTGGTACTTGAATGTCGCCGTGACATATCAAATACTCAGTTTTAAAAACACTGTTTTTATCTGATCAGAAAGCTTTATGTAAGTTCGGAATTGAATGGATACAAAAAAATTTTAATTTTGTATGAAGAAAAGCAGGACTTCATTGGGGGTTATATCAATTCTTTTAAATTAATTTTTAAGTTGGCATTTAAAGCAGATGCAGTTACAGCGGTAAAAAAAAAGTTGAGGATTTTTTTTTGACAATGATAAATCATTGCGAATACAACAAACAAAAAAGTTTTTCTGAAAAAATTTTCAAACATTTTTTTTTTTTTTTCTAATTTTTTCGATAATCAATCTTTTTGATCAAAGAAATCAAGATTACTGGTAAAAAAAAAAAAAACATTTTAGAATCGAAAAAATGGACAAAAACCGAGAAACAACCAATTATGGTGATTTTTGGCAAAATCGATAAATTTAAAGTTTCGGGACACTAAGAAAGAAAAATCGCAGCGCTTTGAAATTTTTGAGATTTTTTCAGGACACTTTAAAGTGAAAAAAAAAGACAATATCCTTTGTTCATCCGTTATATCTAAAATTATAGCAAGATTCCCGAATATCCTTAAATATGCAAACTTTGACCTGCTTCTTAATGAACATTATCGCTTCAAAAAAAGTTTTCTATCAAAAGTCACTAATTTTGTCTTATATGGAGTGTTTTCCAGTTTTCAATACACTACTTCCATTCTCTGTACGACCAATGCGTCCGGAGTCATTGATTATCAAAGCTAAAGTGGACTGTTTTGCTTTGATCAATGATAACTCGGCGCAAAATTGTCGTAGAGACTTTTCGAGGCCACCAAATTAAAGGACATAAAATTTACTAAGAGTCATAGGGTCAAATCATCCAAGAAAAATAATTGAAGCCCATAGACTTGTTGGAAGCCGAGCAAAAATTTTGAAAATTTTTTTTTCGTTGGTTTTCTCAAGATTACTCCGGAACCGTGCATGATAAAAAAATTTAAGTCGAGATCTGAAAACTAGAAACTTGAGGCTACAATTTGCTTTTTTTTTCTACGACCATTTTTCATCGAGTAACAACATGTTGAAAGTCACTCAAAAATTTCGAACTTTTTTTCTATCCCTTAATTTTTGGGACCAGTGTATAAAAATATATGTTGTTTACAGGAAATATATATTCTGACATAGTTTCTTTGCATCAAAATATATTTAAGTTATGTAAAAAAATATATATTTCGATAATTGTAAAATATATACCTACGTATATGCATAAGTATTAGGTGTACAAAAAAGTTCTACCCGTTTTTTGTCAAAAAAAAATATATTTAAAAATTTCAAATAAAATACAAATTTTAATCAAAATAACCACCATCAGCATCTACTACCCTTTGCCAACGCTCAGGCAACTGATGGATCCCACGGCGATAAAAGGCTTGATCTTTTGTCGAAATGAAATCATCTATTGTTTTTTGCATTTCGTTTTCATTTTGTAAGTGTTTGTCAGCCAAGTAATTTTGCAATGAACGGAATAGGTGAAAATCACACGGTGCAAGGTCTGGTGAATACGCCGGGTGCGGTAAAACTTCCCACTGTAAATCATTTATAGTGTGGTGGACGATTGAACTTCTATGAGGCCTGGCGTTATCATGCTGCAGTATCACTGGTCGAGGTTTTTGTCCCGCAAATCGTCTTTTACTGTTGATTTCATCTGCTAATTTTTTTAATTGACAACTGTAGCGTTCTCCAGTAACGGTTTCTCCTGGTTTGAGTAACTCATAATATAGCACGCCCCACTCATCCCACCAAATACAAAGCAATAGTTTTTTCCCAAAAACATTACGTTTTGGTGTTGATGTCGTTGGTTGTCCTGGGTCTACCCAATGTTTTCGACGTTTAGGATTCTCATAGTAAACCCACTTTTCGTCCCCTGTTACAAGTTTCCACAAAAAACTTTTTTTTTATGTCGTGAAAGCAACGACAGGCAGGTGTCAACTCGTCTCTCTCGTTGTTCTGGAGTTAATTCATGAGGTACCCATTTTCCTTCTTTTTGAATCTTACCTAAAGCATGTAATCTTTCAGAAATAGCTTGTTGAGTAACGTTTAACTTTTTCGCAAGTTCTTGTTGTGTTTGTGCAGAATCTTGATTCAGTAATTCTTCCAATTTCTCGTCACTGATTGTTGAAGGTCTTCCAGAGCGTGGTTTATCATTTAAATTAAAATCTCCGTTTGTGAATTTCCGAAACCATCTTCGACAAGTACTGTCATCAATAACACTGTCACCATAAGTTGCACAGATTATTCTTTGAGCTTCAGCAGCACTTTTTCTTCGAAGAAATTCATATAAAAGACAATGGCGGATATGCTCATTACTTACTTCCATTTTTAACTTAATAAAAAAATATATATATCGAAGATTAATATATTAAAAGTTTGATGAATTTAAAGAGTACAAACAGCTGTGCATGTACATATACGTATTCATAGCTAACCTTTAAATAGCTGTTAGATAACTCCATCTTTGAAAAACGGGTAGAACTTTTTTGTACACCTAATATATTCAGACATTTAGAAGGGGCAGAGGCAGCCGATCGGTTCTCGAGTGGCTCGGGCGATCACTCAAGCTAAGCAGCATCGAGAATGATCGCTACTTCGATGGGTGACCGCGTAGCCAAGCGTTGAACTTGATCGTAGGTCTCTGGCCGTTAGGAGCGGGATGAGGAGCTAGTGATCGGTAAAATGGGAATTTTATCGATAACTAGAACGTCACCCAAACCGAACTGTACTGGCAATGGTTTTCTCTGTGGTTTCCCTTGCTCCTATACTCCCACAGCCAAAGGTGGGAGGTAGGGTATCACCGTAATGGTACAGAACAGTATAAGCACAAGTCGGACCACAGCCGCATGAAAAAAAAAAAAAAAAAAAAAAACAGGAGGGAATAGAAAAAGGTAGTAATTTCCGATTAAAGGTAAGAAGTATAAAAGGCATAAAGATGCTATACACAGCAACAATAATAAAAAAAAAAAAATATTCAGACATTTATATAAGAATCTAAAAAACATATATGCATGCATATAAACACATATATATGCAGAGATAGGTGCGTACATATGTGTCGACATGTATGTAGACATATATACAGCCATGTATGTTTAAATATATGCTACATATATGTGCACATATGTGATGGCATGTATACATTAGGGTGATTCAAAAAAATTTACTTATTTTCACTAAATTCATGTTTGGAGAGAATGCATCGAGATTCGGCAAGGAATATCTTCTAATCGGTTGGAGGGATCAAATAAACACATCAGAGATTTCTTGTAGAGCGTTAAATTTCCTACAAAAATATGTCACGATCATTTATCAATAATAATTTTTCAATGATGTAGAAAATTATTAAAAAAAAAATTTTTTTCAACAAATTCTTCAAATTTTGATCTCAAATATCTTGTAAATGGTGACAGTTATCGCTTAAATGCACTAAATAGAAACATGTATGATGATTTGGTTAAACCATCAATGAATAATGAAATGTGGTCTTTTATATAAGGGACTAATGAAAAATTGGAAAATTGTGATGAGGAGGATCTTCCTATTAATATTAAGAGCTCAAATTTGGTGAGCATTTTCTAGAGGTACCTGAGAACCAACTTTTCAATGTCGGAAGTAAAAAAAAAAAAGTTTCGATTTTTTTTTAATCATCCTCGTATACATAGACACAGGAATGCACCTATCCACACATCAATATATAAATATATATATATATATATATATATGTGTGTGGTGGTTCGGCTTCACTCCGCGAGATGGCATTTACAACTCGCGCCTCTCACAATACCTCGTCCCTATGCCTGTTTCAATATATAACATTTTCAACATGTAACTTCCAATACGGCGTCTTAGGTGGGATATACTATAAACACACCTAATTGAGGAGTCTCAGCTATCGTATACTTAGACGAAACGCCTTTGGGTATGACCTTGGGAACCTCTGGTAGACGACGAATCACAAAACTTAACACAATTCTAGATAAATAATAAAAATAACAAGCAAAGCCACAAGCTCCAAACGACATCAGTCAAGGGTGTGGTCAAGGCCTACCTTTGGGGCTCTCCGACTCACTACCACTCGCTCCAAAAGCCTAAAATCGACTACTCCATTCACTTCCACACTCTACTACTTCCAGTCACTCTAACATTCTCGCGTTTCCATCCATTCTTCCCTCACCACATACAAGCCGTGGACTCGCGGGTCGTCCCGCAATGTCACTCCCCGTGGTATCCGAAGTTAGCGAATATTTGGCTTCCTCGAGCATCACAAATGAAGCCTGTTATACCTAAATAAACGAAAACGTATCCCAGCTAACTCCAGGTATCAACACGAAGGGGCCACTATCCGCGACACAGATAGACCTTCTCGTTAAATCCACGCTCAACCCCACAGACACTCCAAAACAGACAATGTAACGTACACGTACTCATACTCTCAACTCACTATCCCCTACACTCGACTCGACACACATACTAACTATCTCTCTCTATCACACAGACTCACCCTTACTCCACCTTCAACTCTACCTCCTCGGCAATGTAACGTCACAATGTATAAATATATATATGCTACATGATATGTTTCTACAGCCATAATTTCATAAAAAAGTACTAAAATCGTGGATAAAACAGCGATATCTCAAATTTTGCGATATTTAATGAGATTTATCTCGGAAACTACTAGCTCTACGGTAATAGACTAAATCACCTTTTTTGTAGGGAATAAAATTCTCTACAAAAAAAATCATATACAATTTTGTTTCTAAAGTTAGTGGTTTGCTAGTAAATTAAAAAAAAAAACCATGAAAATTAAAAAAAAATTAGCTTTAAGATTTTTTACCAGTCAGGCCGGTTACAAAACGTAAATTAGCTACAAGCACTTTTAAAGGGGAATAATTTCTCTGTTATTTCTGCCTAAAAGCGACTTAATATCTTGCAATCCGCGGAGCTATAGATAATTGAAAAAAAAAAATCAAAATTTACATGTTAATCAAATGGGAAAATTCCAAATTCATTTAGTGAGTACTTAAAATTAAAATTAAGAGCTCATCTTTGGTGAGAATGTTTTTTTACATGTTTAGAACATTATTCCGTCGATAGGCTAGAAAAAAAAAATAGTCGTTTCAAACGAAGCACCCTAATATATATATATATATATATATATATATATATATATATATATATATATATATATATTGTAACGGGTTTTCACTACCGGGAATCTACCGGAGTGAAGTCCGAATACACTTATGATTTTGGCCACCTTGTTCAAAATATTCAATGTTGTGCGCCAGGTGATTTTATAATTACCAATAAACAATTATCATAAATTGGCTTAGGGTGGTGGATCGGGAAAAGGTCAGGCACTTAAGATTAGGATTAAATAATTGATCAGAATTAACGCAAAAATATATTCGTATATCAAACAGAAAATAAATTCATCGGTATCACAACTAATTATGGGTTACAAAACAAAATATAATTTGCCGGTTTCAGCTTGACTCAATATAAAGAAAAAAAAATTTGCTCGCAAAAGTCGTAGTGATCGAAACACAAAAATTGGTTCGTACTTAAAAAAAAAACAGTCGGTTTACGAAATAATAATGTTATTTTATTGTCCGGAACACACATACGCTGTAAGTATCAACGGAATACTTGATGAGTGACGTCAGAATATCGTATACGACAAGATTCTACTGCCGCATCGAGGGAGATACAGATAATCCGTAATTCTCAGAATTGCTCGATGAAATAAAATAAAATAGGAATAATATTTTATTTCAGTACCGTGTTAAGTTTCACTGCCAAATAATTATTGCGCGTAATTAATTAATTTATTTATAATTATTACGCGAACGCGTCTCACTTGTTCAATAATTCACTCGTACTCTTTGTTTAGTTTTGCGCCGATGCTTCGGCTCATTCACGAAAGGCGGTTATTGTTCACTCGGAATTAATTCACTATTAATTAATTTAACTAGTCGTTGATCAAAGTTCGGGATTGTTCTAAAACAGTCTTAAATTGAAATTGTTCTTCACGTAAGTCGAAATAGTTTTTTTGGTCGGAGTCGAATTGTTCAAAAATACAAAAACCTGGCCGTTTAGTACGGAGTCTATCCTGGATCTCCTGTTCAATCCATGCGTTGGATTAATTGTTCGATGTCACAAGAATTTGCTCATCGGATAACTATTTATTATTTCAAATAATTTCAAACCACGAGTCGATGTCGAATTTTTCATCATGTTACAATCTATATATATATATATATATATATATATATATATATATATATATATATATATATATATATATATGTATATATATATATATATCACAGTACACGCACATACTCACTCTTCGTTAGCCTCTCACTCTCTGACTACGGCAATGCACAGGTTTCATGAGCAAGTATATAGTTAGCGTTATATGTCGATAATATTTCTATAGCAAGTTTCTAATGTGTCTTGATCTTTATTTGATTATAATGAATATGAAACTGATCCTTATGAATATTTGTATAGCTAGACTTACATTATAATGATTTATTCTGCCTTTATGATTAATGTGTGTGCGTAAGAAAGTTTTCGTTTATAAATTATTTTCTCGTTTAATACTTGTGTTTTGTGGATAAGGTGAATAATGTGAATAAGATGATTGATAGTAGAAGCCCCTTTCTTAATTTTGGAAGAATTGAGGGGAAGAGGCTTGTAGCACGGATTCTTGTAACGAGGTTGGACTGTAAAAAAGTACAGTTAACAGCTATTAAGAGGCTTTTATAAAACAAATAAACAAAAGTATGAAGTAAAATGAATGAAATCGGCAAGTACGCAATAGCAAAAGATGTATATTATATTTTCTTAAGTCACTCTTAACATATTATATATTATTAATCAATAAATTTAACATCAATGAAACTATTTAATTTAGTATATAATCTTTAACAATGAATTGAAGTATTATTCTAATGTAAATTAAGTTATAAAATTGAGAGCTACAATGTTTTATATTATTATTTGAATAGAGACATGCTGTGGTAAATAACCTTGTTTCTTTAGATGCTTTGATATTAGATAAAAATATAGCTGCCTAGACTTCCTAATGTTATTGCTCAGTAGTGGCATTGATCGTCGCAGAGGATGTTCCACTTAACACAACGAATATTTTATACTAAATTAATCAGGCAACTACAATTTTAATGAAATTTAACACTGAGAAACTACTGACTAAACCTAGTTTCTCAAATCAATCTTTCACCTGAAGTTACAAATTGATTCACAATCAGTATTTTATAAATGTGCTTCTTATAATTTTAATATCTATACGAAATTCGGTAAAAAAAAGAGATTTCAAAGTACAGAAATCTGAATACTTATCTTGCAATTCACTTAAATTTATAAAATACTTTTTCATAAATATCTATATGAATAAATAGACATCAATATTTTATAGAATTTGACTTTCATGAACTTTTCAATATAAATTGCTATTATATTTCAGGAGCCGCTACAGAACAGGGCCAATAAGAAGATCTCGTAGACGAGCAGTATTCAAAAATGGCGATTGCAATGTCCTACAATCTCGAATATCTCGCAGATCGTTGCGTTTTCTGCAAGATATTTTCACAACTCTTGTTGACACACAATGGCGTTGGACATTACTTTGTTTTACGCTAAGTTTCGTTTTATCTTGGCTTGGTTTTGCAGTCATTTGGTGGCTTATTGCCTTTACTCATGGAGACTTCGAAAAAAACCATTTACCTCCCGTTCAAGCTCAGAATAATTGGACACCATGTATTTACAATATATTTTCGTTCACCAGTTGTTTCTTATTCTCGGTTGAAACTCAACACACTATTGGATATGGCAGCCGATCGACAACGGAAGAATGCCCTGAAGCCATATTTGTAATGTGCATTCAGAGTATTGCTGGTGTCATGATTCAATCATTTATGGTTGGTATTGTATTTGCTAAAATGAGCAGACCAAAACAACGCACACAGACGTTATTATTTTCACGAAACGCAGTAATCTGTCAGCGAGATGGTGAACTTTGTTTCATGTTTCGTGTTGCTGATATGAGGAAATCTCATATAATTGGTGCCACTGTAAGGGCACAAGTAATTCGATCTACAACAACTAAAGAAGGAGAAACACTCACTCTCAATCAAGAAGAACTAAATGTGGGCACAGACGGTAAAAATAGCAATATCTTCTTTATTTGGCCTATGACGATAATTCATCAAATCAACGCTGAATCACCTTTCTATGATATGTCAGCCGAAGATATGCTGACAGAAAGATTTGAAGTTGTTGTTATTCTTGAAGGCACAATTGAATCCACTGGACAAACCACTCAGGCAAGGTCCAGTTATTTACCTCATGAAATTCTATGGGGCCATCGCTTTGAGCCAATGGTAGATTATTCGAAAGAACGCCAAGGATATGAAGTGGATCATTCACTTTTTAATTCTACTACCCAAGTTGATACACCATTGTGCTCTGGGAGAGAACTTACTGACTTTTATAAAATTCAAGATGATTCACGCTACAGTACAGGTAGGTGTTAATACTTAATTTTACTATTGCTGTTTTCAAATGTTTTTTTTTTTTTTTACAATATTTATTCATAATTAACTTGACGTAATAATAGTCCTTTATTATTATCAGATAGAATTTTATTTGCGGTGTAAAAAATGTCAGTTTAAAATTAAATACAATAAACGTCAATTGTGCTCCTTGTTTTTAATTTCATGTGACTTTTCAAGATTTTCGAAAAAAATATTTAAATATGATCATTAAGGTGATTCAAAAAATGACAAATAATTGTTTTCTTCTCAAAAATAGGCTCAAAAATTTCATTTAGATATAAGAAGACGCCTGTGAAAGTTAGAGCTCTTAGTATTAACATTAAGAGGTTTCGCATTGCACTTTTCTATTTTTCATAAAAATAACATGGAAAAATTTTTTTTTGCATCTTCTGATTTTTATCACTAGCTAACAATGCATTATAGGAAAAATGAACAGGCCTATTTTGGTAGGGAATTGAATGCTCTACAAAAAAAGTCTCTTATCGTTTTTTGATAAATCCATTTGTTCAAAAGTTATTTAAGGTTGAAGTTGAATTTATATTAAATTTTGAGATCTTTTTACTTTTCCGGCGAAACTCTCAGACTTATCACAAAATATCATGGGACCTTTTTTGTAGACATTTTTAAATAAAAAAATAGTAAAAATTTTCTAATTTCTTTCCCTTTGGCAAATCTGTTTTATGGTAAAAGAAAAGTTTTGACTAAATTTCGTCCTAATTAAAAGGGGTCGATTTCATATATATATATATATATATATATATATATATATATATATATATATATATATATATATATATATGTATATATATATACATATAGCGTTGCGGTCATAACTACGATCGATCAATTTCGGCAATTTACGCCGAACATAGATTTTTACATATTCCGTGTCTACCTCATTTGTAGAGACATTACATAATACAAGATACACCGCTGAACTGCGCACACGCATTCAATCAATATTCATTTTGTATACTTTCTTTTAGTGTGTTAATTTCGTTAGTTAAATAAAACATTTCTTTAACACTATTTGTTGGTTTAAATAATTTATTTTAATATAATTAAATTTTGCCCTTTACCACAAAATATATATGTAATATATCCAAGTTTTGAGGACACGATTGCGGCTACAATTCCTATCAGATCTTAATGAAATTTTTCACACTTATTCTAAGGGCGGTTATCACGGTTAAGTTCGAAGATGGGCTCAATCGGCCAATTAGTTTAGAAATTATGGCTGTTTTCACTTTCCACGATTTTTCGAAAAAATCAGTTTTTATACACTTTCAAGTTCATATAATTTTGAAACTAATACTCGTAGTCAATTTCCGTAAAAAGTATCTGAACGCTTTTCTGAAAAGCTTTAATTTAAGACCTTAAACTTTATGTATTGACCATTTCTTCCAATAATTTGATAGGCTTAAATATTTTAATGGAATCAAAAAATGTTAAAAATATGGTTTTCATTCTACGTAACTTAGCATTTCTCGTTATAATACATTTTTGTAACGTGTATATTTAATGTGAACATAATAACCTGTAAATTTCACAACTATTTTGTATTTTAAAAGTATTTCTTTTATTATTTATGATGTTTCAACTGTACCTATACGTCCTATAATTATAACTGGTCTTGTCATGGAAACAGCGATTACAATTATGATCTCATGCTAATTGAATTTTTAATACTTTATTTATGTGACGGTTAGTTTGGTACATTACCTATATAATGGGACTAGTTAATATATATACTAGCTGACTCTGGGTAGGTTTCCACTATATAAAATTGGTGTATTACCGTATAATGGACGGTGTGGCTCAATAAGTTATAGATCAAATTGAACGGAATATAGTATAGTGCCAGATAGCTCAACTGGTAGATTACTCGGCGCGATACTGACATGGTCCGGGTTCGATTCCCAGTTCGAGCTATCTATGAGACGTTCCACGCCAAATCAGACACCATTTAACTTTTGAACCTCGGATTTTTTTGAAACTTTTTATATTTTAACATAAGTCGAAATAGTCCTTCATGGTATTTTTCAAATTTTTTTCTCCAACCGTTTTCGAAATATCGAATTTTAAAAAATTAAGAGATTTTTCTTTCAAATGCCTGTAACTTTGCGAAAAGTGGGTTAAGCAAAATTTTTGAAGAGTCAAAATATGTTTGTTTTTAGGTATCTTTTCAATAAAAAATATCAGAAAAAAATTTTGAACCACGCTTCTATTAAAATTTTAACTTTTAAGTATAAATTGTCAATTCACAAAAAAAAAAAAAAATGTACTGATAGATTTCCCTCATAATTTTTTTACAGCAAACTGTCACCTATTCTACAACTTTTCCAGCTATGCTCATAATCGGACAATGATGGGATCTATTTTTTTAGATTTTGTAAATTTCATATTTCACTTTATTCTTAAGAAAAATATCTTAAAATAATAGCATGCTCAGAATTTACTGTTAATAATTATCTGACACGCAACTATCATCAAAATTTTCTACCACAGAAAAATGATTACTAATTAATTAATAAATAATAATAATAATAATAATAATAATAATAATAATAATAATAATAATAATAATAATAATAATAATAATAATAATAATAATAATAATAATAATAATAATAATAATAATAATAATAATAATGATAATAATAATAATAATAATAATAATAATAATAATAATAATAATAATAATAATAATAATGATAATAATAATAATAATAATAATAATAATAATAATAATAATAATAATAATAATAATAATAATAATAATAATAATAATAATAATAAAATAATTAGTAACAATTTTTCTGAGGAAATAAAATTAGAAAATTTTGATGATAGTCGTGTGTCAGATAATTATTAATAGTAAATCCTGGGTATGTTATTATTTTAAGACAATTTTCTTTACAAAAAACTGGAATATGAAATTTAAAAAAATCAAAAAAAAAATCGGTCTGTCGGTTGACCCTGCGGGCCAGCCCCAAAACTTCCCGCCTATTTCGAGCTCTTTGAGCTCAGAAAATTGTTGTAGATACATTTTCTCTTCGAAGTCGAAAATACTTTTGTATGCCTTTGTTTTCGAAAGAAAACGTTTTTTACGATTTTTTTCAAACGATATCTCTCGAACGAATAAACCGATCAAGACGTTCAAGGCGACAATCGACATGTTTTATTGAGTTCTATAACTGATCAGATTTTTGAATTGATTCATCAAGTCGTTTTTGAAATACTTTCAAAATACTAAAAAAAAAAATTTTGGAATTAATCGGGTCAGTCATTTCGAAAATATTTGGAAAAAACCATTATCCACCATTTCTTTCTCCCGCGATATCTCTCGAACAAATAAACCGATTGAGATGTCTAAGGCGGCAATCGGCGCGTTTTATTGAATTCTAGAGCTGATTAAAATTTGAAATCGATCGCGTCCGTCGTTTCAAAAATATTTAGAAAAAACCTTTTTTCACCATTTCTTTCTCCCGCGATAACTCTCGAACGAATTATCTGATTTTGATGTTTGAGGTAGCAATCGACGCGTTTTATTGAGTACTAGAGCTGATTAGATTTTGAAGTCGATCGTATAAGTCGTTTTTGAGAAATCAATAAAAAACTAAAAAAAAAAATTTTTTTTTTTTCGTAATTCGCAAATATTTTCGAGTCTATTCGATCAAATGATCTGAAATTTTCAGGAAAGTTGACGGCCAACAAGCTCTCTCGATTGCCACGTCAACCATCCAAATCGATTTATTAGTTAAAAAGTTACAAAAAGTTTACATACACACACACACACACACACACACACACACACACACACACACACACACACACACACACTCGGACATCATTCTGAAAATAGTCAGAATAGCTTCCTAAGACCTCAAAACGTCGACATCTGATGAAAACTCGATTTTCAGAAATCGGGGTGAAAACAATAACTTCCCGAAATTTTTGAAAATCGTCGATTTTCTTAACGGGAAGTTAAAAAAAATAGATCCCATCGTTGTCCAATTATGAGCATATCGGGAAAAGTTGTAGAATAAGTGACAGTTTGCCGTGAAAAATTATGAGGAAAATCGATCAGTACGTGTTTTTTTGTAAATCGACAGTTTATACGAAAAAGTTTGAATTTCAATAGAAGCGTGGTTCAAATAAATTTTTTGATATTCTTTACGGATAAGATGTCTAAAAATGAACATTTTTTATCTCTATGAAAATTTTTTTTAAACCACTTTTCGCGAAGTTACAGGCATTTGAAGAAAAAAATCTACATTTTTCGAAATTCGATATTTCGAAAACGGTTGGAGTAAAAATTTTGAAAAAAATCATGAAGGCCTCTTTTAACCTATACTAAAAGTTACAAAAAAATCTGAGGTGCAAAAGCTGAATGGTGTCCGATTTGGCGTGGAACGCCTCCTATATTTTTCTCAATTTATCTATAAATTGTCTTATTAAGAACGTTTGTATGTTTAGGTATAGGTTTCCACTATATGAAAAATCAATTTATTATAGTGAAAACCTAAACATGCAAACCTTCTCAATAAGACAATTTATAGATAAATTGAGAAAAATATAGATAGCCTGAGCTGGGAATCGAACCCAGATCATGTCGGTATCACGCCAAGTGCTCTACCAGTTGAGCTATCCGGCACTATACTAAACTCATATTTATTCACCTTTCAAACATTCTTTGGACTTCCACAAATAATTGAAGACCAAATTAGCCAAATCGGATCAGCCGTTATCGAGTTTTAGCGAGACTAACGAACAGCGATTGATTTTTATTCATATAGATGTCAAATCAACAATCTGAAGTCCTCTATCGAAAATAATCGTTGTCCTTTTTTACCCTCACTCTTAGTGAACGAATCTAATTTCATATCATTACTACACATTAACATATATCACAAGATATGTATGTATAAAACTGACTTTTTATATCGATTAATTGAAAAATCTATCTTTCATTTTGCATGCCGAATGGCCTTTTTTCTATGATGCATTGTTAGCTAGTTAGAAAAATCAGAAGACGCAAAAATAAATTTTTCCATGTTATTCTTATAGAAATGAGAAAAGTGCAATGCAGAACCTTTTAATGTTAATATTAAGAGCTCTCACAGGCGTCTTTTTATATCTAAACGAAACTTTTGAACCTGTTTTTGAGAAGAAAAAAAAATTTGTTATTTTTTAAATCACCCTAATGATCAGATATGTTTATATATAATCAGACACGATTACGTATGATCTCACGTGATTATGAATTATAAATGATTTTCGCACTTTAGTATCTGAGTATTTATCTTTTTTTTCCCAAATTCTCACATGCAGAAACTCCACGCGGAAAAAAATGCTTAGATATAATTATATCTGTTCATGTATGATCATATATGAGCTCAGATATGATCATGTCTGTTCATGTATGATCCTACATACGAAGCCGGGTTGGCTCACTGCTGACTGGCAGATCAGTAGCACTGCACACGGCCACAAGTCCCGTGTGCGAAATAAATGCAGATTCTATCTTAATCTTGGAAAGGTAATCGGGCTATGTATATTTTTTGTCTCTGACAAAATTTTTGTACTTACAAATTACAAAATAATACAGATTTTTTTAAAAGCTAATTTCCACAGATTTATAAATGCTTTGAATAGTTTATTAATAAACTTTTAATTAGGAAATTATGAATATTGAACATAATACAATTACGTTTTAAAGTTATATCGCAGTAGACTATTAAAACAATTTTTTAAATTGTTATAGTATAATTTTTTAATAGTTACTTGCAAATATCACACGTGTAAAGAATAAAAAAAATCAAATTCGAAATTTTTGGAGGGCCCACTTTGTCTCTAATTTTCGATTTTTCAATTTTCTGGACGCAGCGTAATAAAGTAAGTATCAAGGGTCGACAAAGAGGTAATTGCGTAAACAAAATGAAATATTATAATTATTTCCCGTAAGGGGCCCACTTTGCCCCTTTTAACCATAAATGATATTTAATAAACAGTTTTGGTGGTCTATTTTTGCTCTTATTATACAAGACATTTCGATAAGCTTCCCTGATTAAGAAAAATGATTTACTCCATCTTAAGTGTATATCTATATATTAGTCGATTCAAATTGTTTTAAATCACTTCAAATTGATTGAATTATTCCAAATCATTTCGTTTAATCCAGGTTATTATCCGTCCGAATCTATTGACATATAGAAAATTTTGAGGGGACCACTCTGCCCCCATATTTTTCGAAGTTTGGAAAATTTTAAGAGGCCTACTTGGCCCCCTTCTCGCCTATTATTTTACCATAAATAAAACTTCGGCCATTCTTAACCTCAATGGAAATAGTAGCGGTGCTTACAGAATTTCACAGCTGAGAGACAAAAAATATACATAGCTTGATTACCTTTTCAAGATAAAGATGGAATTTGCATTTATCTCACACACGGGATTTGTGAACTTGAACAGATAACCACTTCCAACATGTGCTCGCGTGCACATGTTGGAAGTACATGAGCATGCATGATCATATCCGCAGCCTTTTACGAGGAAAAATAATCAGGTGTTATCATATCTGTTCATGTGTGATAATGTATGAGGCCATATATGATCATGTATGGTCATATCTGCACTCGAATAGGGGAAAAATGTTCAGACATGATCATATCTGATCATGTATGATTATCTATGAGCTCATATATGACTTCATGTATCAAGCATGACCATGCATGATAATATCTGCAGTCTTTTCTGCAGTGATTTAAATTGAAAATTTTGATGAATATTATTGACAATTCGTAAGTATTAGTGAAAAAATTGTGCTTATATTCTTTTTCAAGTGCTCCAATGTAATTGAGATTAACTTTCCGTATAAATTATTCATTGAAATAAATCATTATGTTATTACTTAATGTAATTTATACTTAATATTATTAGATGATTAATTTTAAATATTTACTATTGATTATTTAATATTCAAAAAATAATTTAATATATTTAGTACAAAATTTGTGATAAGAATTACTATCGAATATTAAACTAAATAATAATGAAAATTAAATATTTAATTAATGGTCCTATTCAATTTCAACATAAGTACACGCACCCATATTATAAAACATGCATTTTAAATATAATGGATACAAATATCCTTGCAAATACGTGCAGACATTATATTCGGGTCCCATGAATTTGATCTTTTCAAAAAACACAATATTAATACTCAGATCTGATGATTCAAAAAAGATCCTGTCGATCATACATGATTATATATGATTATGTATGATCATGCATGATCATGGATGAGCAGGTATGATCATGCAGGGCCATTTTCCGGATCTGATCAGATCTAAGTATTTATACATGATCATATCTAAATATTATTTACCGGGACATTTAATTAGATAGTAGCTTATCTCTTATTATTGTGAAGCGATGAAGACAATACCTATATAGTGAGCAAGAATATTCAAAACATGTTTTAGAATTCATGAAAAAAAAATCTGTGTATGATTTTATCATTTGACAATCACAAATGTTCATATAAATTCTAAAATCAATTCGAATAGTCATAACTTTTCATAGAATTGTTATTTTTAAATTCGAATCCTTTGAAAACTAATGCATCATTAAAACGCAATAGCTTCATGCTGTTCGATTTTCAATTGATTTTCGAACAAATAGTACTAATATATTAATCATTTGTTATTAAGGAAATTCATGTAACGCTTCTATAACAAGATAAAAAAACCCAGCCGCAAAACTTCCCGCTGTTTTCGACCTCAAAGAGCTCGAAAACATTAGTGTAGATATATTTTCGAGCTCTTTGAGCTCGAAAATGCTATCACATGCAATTGTTTTTTTCTGATCTTTTCAAGCTCTAACAAGTTACCTGTTATGCTGAAGTTTGAAAATTTAAGAATCGAAAATCATCAATTAAGCGGTTTTTAAAATTTAGTTCCTGATTTTGTTCAGTAAAATAAGTGTATTGAGGCAGAAATCAATGTCGGGGATCAAAATCAAGATTTAAATAAATTTTGACTCATGTAAGAAACAATAAAATATGAAATATCCGATAAAAATATTAAAAACTACGTTTCATCGATTTTTTTGTTGATAATATGATTTAAACCAAAAACCAAGTTCGATGACATTATATGATCGAAACAAACCATAAAAAAGATGAGTTGGTATGATATCAGGCTTATTTTAGTACGTTATATTCTGATTTATCCGGAAAAAATAACATAAAATGTTATTTTTTTAACTTTTCAACGCCGATATCTTTTGAACTAATCAATCGATTTTGACAGTTGACGTGGCAATCGGCGCGTTTTATTGAATCCTAGAGCTGATTAAAATTTGAAATCGATCGCGTCAGTCGTTTCGAAAATATTTAGAAAAAACCGTTTTTCACCATTTCTTTCTCCCGCGATTACTCTCGAACGAATTATCCGATTTTGATGTTTGAGGTGGCAATCGACGCGTTTTATTGAGTACTAGAGCTGATTAGATTTTGAAGTCGATCGTATAAGTCGTTTTTGAGAAATCAATAAAAAACTAAAAAAAAAATTTTTTTTTTTTTCGTAATTCGCCAATATTTTCGAGTCTATTAGATCAAATAATCTGAAATTTTCAGGAAAGTTGATGGCCAACAAGCTCTTTCAATTGCCACCTCAACCATCCAAATCGATTCATTAGTTCAAAAGTTACAAAGAGTTTACACACACACACACACACACACACACACACACACACACACACACACACACACACACACACACACACACACACACACACACACACACACATACACACGGACATCATTCTGAAAATAGTCAGAATAGCTTCCTAGGACCTCAAAACGTCGACATCTGATGAAAACTCGATTTTCGAAAATCGGGGTGAAAACAATAACTTCCCGAAATTTTTGAAAATCGTCGATTTTCTTAGCGGGAAGTTAAAAAACAATCGAACGAACTCTTGGTACTACAACTACACTAACAAATAACAGAGATGATAAATTTTATGGGGAATTATTAATTATTATTTAATTATACATAATCTCAACACGATCTGCAGCATCGATATCTAACACGGCTGAACTGTTACTAATTGAAGAGTGAAGGCATTGAATTTTTTCATAGCTCAATCGAATAAGGTTAGCCCCGTCTTCTTGAGGACTCATTATTATAGGTTAGTTTTGAGGGGTTATACGTAAGTTAAAGTTAAAAAAAATCAATTTTGCATTTTTTAAAAGTACATATATCTGAGTATATTCCCTAAAAATTTCAAATCGATCCAGTTTTCAGAGAACTACGCATACTTGTAAGGACGCTTTGGATCGTTAGTAAGTAGGCAAAGGAAAATTAAATAGTCACTGCTTCTATAGCACGCAACACCTGTGTTTTTTCTATTCCTTGTCTTCGCAGGTAGAAAATGTTATCACAATAGGTTAACTTCATATCTGAAGGCTAAATTTAATTATTAATTATTAATTAAGTAAGTGAATTTGGTCAATTCAAACAGTTCTGCTACGTTGCAAAGTTAAGCGTTCAGTTTCAACTACCTGTACATAGTTTTGCGTTTGAAATTAAATTTGATTCAAACTTTAATCCAAAAACATCTACGATGGATGCGAGTAGTTTCAGTGCGTCCCCAAAAAAATTAAATTGCAAAACGAGATTTTAGTTTCCTGTGATTTTTCGATTGAATATAGAATTTAAAATTTTGTAAAAGTATTTGCAGCACTGAGTGAATTTGTAAAATCAAAATCATGTAACGAAGAAGTCAAATTTGAACCAGATTCAGAACTAGAACTTGGTTTTAAAATCGTTATACGGTGTTATAAGTATAAAACTCATGCCATTAGCTCTAGCTCCTTCATCAAGCATTCATATGAGATTAACAGACGATAAAAATCCGCAAGTGTGTAAAAACAAATACTGAAACTGTCGGTAAAAGCAGAATAAAATCCAATAGAAAACTCTTGGTGAAAAAGTAAGCTCACTGGTAAATTGATAGATAAATTAACAGTTTGTTATGGCTTCGCGATGAGGAGTCACTGTGATTTCATTGAAAATATGTATAATAAAATATAGGCAACATGTTATCATTATTGTTCAACAGATGAAAATCCTCAACACGAAAGGTGCCTGGTTGAAGGAGAGTCATAGTGTTGTTGGCAGCGAGCGGAAGCTTCAACCACATTATTTTTTATATCCCTTCTGGTTAATTTCATCGATGTCTTAGCTTTCTCGCAAACTTTGGCCGTAACAGCTTCCGCTTCAGCAGCTTAATCTGGCTGATGGTTGTGTACTGTCTCCTGTAATACATCACCTACACCAAAAAATAACTCATGAATTAAGAACTTCATTTCGTAAAACATTTTGAAATACCGGCTCTTGGTTCTTTCTTTTACCGTCTCCCGTTCTCCCTGCTCCAATACCTGATAGTCGGGTAGTTGCAGTCCTCCACGTCTGAATGGTAACCCAGTCCTACCAACTCTGTCTTTTCTCCACTGCTGTCTTACATTTTTAACAATACCACTCGATTGTTTTTGGGCGTTATCGGAAAACTCCTCCTCTACTTAATTATGATCCGGCCTAGCTTGCGAGTATTTTCAATTTGCGCGCCCGGCTACAAGTCGAAAAACTTATTCAAATGCTCGCTAGGGGTGATGGGTAGGGTAAATGACCATTAGTGAAATATCACGATTTTAGTAGATCAAATAACTCATTTTATCCTGTTACATTTTGAATCAAAATGCCACGGTTTCTTTCAAAATATCTCTAAAATGACTGCTAAGGTCTTGTATGGCTACTATATATGGATGATAGTCTGTTAGCAGTACCTGAAAAACTGACACATTTAGTACTAATAAGGTTTAATGATTAATGATTTCCACTAAAAATTCAGTTCAGGATGAAATCTGAAAAAAAGAGTCGATCTGTTTTCTGGATGTAAAAATTACCTGATTAATAGATGGAACCCTAAAGACGGGCTGGTATACAGAACCCACTAATTCGAATACGTTACTCAACTACTATCCAAACAATATCTGAGCTAAAAAATGGGCATTATAAAAGGCCTAATGGATAGCGCCTTAAAAGTTAGTCATGAGGACTTACATGCAGAGAACCGTATCGAGGTGATGAATGTGCTATTAAAGAACAGATACTCAAGAGCCCTAATTAACCAAGCTTTGTATAAGTGTGAATCTGAGCAGACAAAGATTGGACTTAGACAGTTAACTAACTATTACCATTTGCCATGTATTCTGGTTTTGCCAAATAAGATAAATCGTTGCATCAGCATGAACGGAGGTAGATTAGCAGTCTATAATTTGGAAACAGTTTGGATGATTTATTCTAAATTAAAGGAAATAATTCCGATGCTGGAACAGTCTGGTTTAATTTATAAGATTCCGTGTTAATGCGGACTTAATTATATTGGTCAGACGAAACAAAGATTAAGAGCAAGGTTGAAATAACATCACTACGACTGTAAAAATATCAACTTTATGAAAGCAGAAAAAACAGCTTTAGCAACACAACACTTTGATTTAGATCATAGGTTTGATTTTTATTAAATCGGATAAAAAGGAACAATAGTGTAATGGTTTTTATTATAAAAAATCGGATTGTGAATTTGCCTACTGACTCGCAGGGCCTTAGCAGTTTTCATAGAAATATTAAAAAAAAAAAAAAAGCACTGTCATGTTAATTCAATCAATAGGAACCATTTTCAAATTTGACATATTAAAGTAAAATTACTTACCAAGATAAAAAAATTTCTAACCAATACGTTTAAATAGTTTAATTATTATTTATGATCAATCGTTATGGACATGCGTACAATTATAGACATATTTCTTAAAACTTGAATAATTGTTGAATTAATCTATTAATTCTATAATCAATTATTAATTGGTATAAGAAAATCGGGAATGTTGCAATTGAATTTTTATTGTAAAAAGTTAAAGTTTTTAGTTAATGAACGTGTATTCAAATTTTAATTTGACTTATAATAAAAAATTTGAGGTTAGCTTATTTGATTGACTGTTTATTGTATTTATAAATTAAAATTGTAATTATGTGTATTTTTCTAAACTTGAAAAAGTCACAATAGTAAAGTGACGAAACGTCGTTAAAAAAATTAATATTTGATAAATTAATCAATCAATTTGTCCATGATATCCGTGATAGATTTTAGATATTTTGAATTTTTTAATATCCTTTAATTTCCGTGACGAGTGTATCAACAAATAATCCTGGGTTACATTAAAATTGACAAATATTAAGTATAGTTAAGAAATATTAGATATTAATAAACATTTAAAGTAATATTAAGGAACGTTAGACTAATTTCTTTTAAAAACGTGAAGCGATTTTAAAAATAATAATTGCTCCAAGTAAGTTGAACTTTATCGATTTCGTACTGCAGTGGTAGTGTGACCTGCACTGGAAAACATTCTTTCACTTGAAACCGACGTACTTATAATTGACAAATAATTGAGAGCAATTGATGCTCACTCTGATAATTATTGTTCTGCTTTAAACCAGAATTTTATCAGAGCAATGTCTTCCGTCTCTTCAGTGAATTCAACAATTCAATGTTTTCAGCCTCGAGCTCTTTTTTAATACATCGATTCAAATCAGCAGTTACTATTCCTGAGAATGTATAATAACTATTTTGTGGCAGCTGATTCACCACTGATTGATGAAATTTCCACATATCATGTACAATTTGCTTTCATTCCTGAAATGGAGCTTTCATAGAATCATAGTTTTCTTTCAGCCCATTATCAACACCGTGAGCTCCATTAGATGCATTTAGTAAAAAACTAAAATAGGTTCGTTTGAATTTTCGATCAAAGAGGGTTCGATAGAAAAGATAGGGTGTTTTTCGCAAACTCAAAACGAGTATTGGTATTGAATGGAAGTTGTTTTTTGACTTTTTTTTGCAAGACCTAACGATGATGGTGCTTCATCAATTGAGCATTACAGATAATTAACAGCCAACACAGTACCACTACTTGTCACGTATCGAAATTGTCTACGCTATTAAAAAATATCTAAATGTTATTGAAGTGGAAACAAAAAATATTTGTAATAAATGCAAAGTAAATTTTAGGTTCGAATTATACGATATATTGATACTTCTGAGGTATTTAAATAATACAAATGTTATCCAAATGAACCCTTTCGCGCTTGGTCTTGAAATCTCCCTTTCCGGTCAGGTGGAGCTCCTTAAAATTAAAGTGTGAGCAAAACAAGTCCGTCAGGGGCGTATCAAGAGTAAAGAATAAATTTTTCTAACCTATGTTTTAAGCGGCTAAGTTGAGCCATGTAAACAATACTAACTATGGTACTGTTGATAATCCCGCTGGTGAGCTGAAGTCAGTGGAAGGGTACACGGGGTCACACTACTACTCCTGTGTTTCACTCACACATGCTCGCGGCGCGTTGTCATTCGAGCTCCCCCCACTCATCACACAATAAGATGATTTAAGACTCCTTGACGTTAAAAGGTTTAAGTTGTTTATTATTTCCAATTGAAACTTTAGTGAAATAGCTTTGACAGTCAAAATCAAATAAGTTTTACTTTCTTACGAATATATGGAGTTGGACATGTAATTCAGAAAAATTAAAAAAATTTTACTTTCCCTCCCATCAGTGATGCCAGAACGTGGGATTTACGCACCTGCTCCATGCTCACACCATGTGGAGTAAGTTTAGGCGCTGTATTACCTTTCCGTACATATTTTAAGTTCCCTGGATAAAGTAAAGTTTTTTTTTAGTATTTATGTACCCGTAGAAACCGCGTAATTTTTTTTTTTAAATTTCGAGGAAATGAATTGTTTAAAGGCAATTGCTTAAACAATTGCTTGAAAAATGTTTTTTTAGGGATCAATTATTTTTTTTTTTAAATTTCTCGAGCAATTTAAAAATGAAAGTTGCTCTAACGAAATTTTGCTCAACTCAATAGTTTCTGGATTATAAATTTTTGAAAATCAGAAAAATTCGATTTCCACAAACTTTGTGCGTTATTTAAATAAACAACAATTAATTAATTTTTGACTTTACATACATCATCGGAAAGGGCATTCTTTCTACATTTTGTTAGTGATGTGATAATGTCAAAAATATAAATTTATCGTTCTCCAAAAAGCATTTAAAGTGTGTGCTTTCAAACAACTTTTCTATAAGAGCTTTTGCGTCTGTATGACCGAATATTTGAATTTACTGTTGAGACAGCACTATCTTTAAATGCAAAAAAAAAAAATTCATTTTAATTTTAGGTTTTACTATATTTAAATTGGTGTATTACCGTATGATAGACGGTATGGCTCAATAAGTTGTTGATCAAACTGAACGGAATATTGTGTAGGTCTGGGTAGTTCAAGTAGAAAAGCGCTCAGAGCGATACTGTTATGGTCTGGATTCAAATTTACGAATGGGTAAAAAAAAAAATTATATCAAATTAAAGGGAATTTTGTATAGAATGAAATGAACTGAAGCAGAACGGGATTTTGTGAGATGGGTTTAAACCTAATCTCTCAAAAGTCCAATTCGTTAATGGTACATAAAATACCCGACCTGATACCATGTATAAAATGTTATCATTATTTTTATTTTTAGAATCTTGACGACGTTGGCATTCATTTTTAACAGGAAATTGTTATCTTGATCGTCCGTAAAAAGAGCACCGCTAGAAGTATTAACAGTCTTCCAAAATCGGGTCTTAATTTACCAGGGTCGTTGTAAATATACTTGTAAGAGAAGGATGAAGGAGTATAATTTATAATTAATATATTTTAACACACACTTTATTAATTTTAACCTTTTATTTTAACTCTTTACAACGAGAATAATCATTGACCCCCTGGATCTTTGACCTTTTGACCTTATGAAAATTTTATTTTATGACCATATCACACACGCACTTGAGTTCCCTGGGCGCGTTCAGATTTGGACCTGTCCAGATTCTTCGAGAACACTAAACTCTTCAACGTCTGGCTCATGTACTTATTTTTACATTGATTAAAAATTAATAATTAATTTATCTCATACATCTGGTCGTCTGGTCCTATCTCGTAATTTCTGTCCACAACTTCCTTTACCCAATTGATCTTACACGTACTCTCTAACACCTGATGTTTGGGTAGTATGCAGTCCTACGTCTAGATGGTCACCCGATTTTCCTGGCTTTGTCCTTGGCCGTCTCCCGGTACTAACTGTCTTCTCTGCTGTTGTTTTGCGTTTATATTATTTTCACTCAATTGCCTTCGGTTATAATCGGAAAATGCATCTCTACTTAATTATAATCGGGACTCGCTTCGAGTATTTTCAATTAGCGCGCCCGGCGACAAGTCGAAAAAATCATCTGCACAACGTCACAAATTATTAATTAGAATGAATATCTTTATATACTTATGCTTGTCTTAATCAATTTCAAAATTTTGTTTCAGTAGAAAAATAAAATTTAATTATTCCTCGGTCATTCGTTTCTAAATTATTATTTTACAATAATTATTTTGATTATTATATTAGAGTCAAATTTTAGTTAATGTTACGCAAAGAATTTGCATACAAAAATTATTTTCCAGTATCACGTAATTTTTTAACTACGTTGATTTAATTACATTGAAAATCCAAGCTTTATAATATTTTTAATATTGTATTTTCTTTGAGAGAATCTTTACTCAGTAGATATATTTATTATAATTAGTTTTCTAATATTCGAGAGCTCGTCTTTTAGAAAATAATTTTTGCCTTGCCTGGATCAACTCTCGATATCAAATATTTTTATCTCTTCTCGTCTCGTTATTCTTGACTCTCGCAGCAACACTAACCTCTTCGAAAGAGGTTGTCGTGGATAATGATTACGTTGATCTAATATTTGTCAGTAGATAGTGGACTAACTCGTTTATGAATTTCTCAACTTATTTACTTTGATTTTTCATGATGAGTTTTTTAACATTGAAATGATGCAAAAAATTGTTTAATCAAAAAAAGTATAGTCTGTTTAACACCTGCACAAGCATGAAGAATACATTATTAAATTATTTGTAATAATTTTTTTTTTGTTTTGCAGACGGAATGAGCTTGAAGAAAAATTCTGGAGACTCGACAATGCCATTAATACTGACAACATACAACCAAAATGATGATTCAAGTTACTTGAGTCCACAAGGTTATATTTATCAGAGATCATCAAAACTTCACGTTAACGTTCCATTAATTGACGAAGCTCAAGGACTGTGAATATCTATTATTACTTGAATAGAATTCCAAATATGAATTTAATTTTCAGGACTAAATGTATTTAAAAGAATTCCATTCCATCATATAAATGATATTATAGATTATCGTTATAAAATGAAGTTAGCTCCAGTAAGCCATTCCGTTTTTTAGATGTATGGATCACAATCGTATAATCTATTAGAAGTTAACATAGCTAATTATCACTGTTTACACTTAAAAAAAATGATAGAAAGTTGTTGAGCCATATAATTATTTTTTAGAAATAGATAAATTATTATTCTTGAAATTAAAAAACAGTTTAAGCATAAATAAACTTGTATCATTTGCTTCGTAGCATATATATTTATTGCATATTTAACAACAAATATATATAAATTTTTTACAGGTTATTCGAAACATTGAATATTTTAAGTGATCAAGATATTATTATATAACCTATTAAATTTTATATTACATTCCCCTTGGAAAAATTTATAAATTCTGCTAGATACTCGTTAATTTACAGAGATGGAATGACAATAAATGAGTTCTATAAGGAGCTGCTATCAAAAATATCTAACTATTACAAAAAGATTTAAGGGTAGAGCTTATAACATTGGATCTATATCAGTCTATTAACTGCTACAAGTTGACATCACTAAATATTAAGTTAATTATTAATAAGTAAATAAATAGGATGATTAATTTAACAGATTAAACCATTATACATGCTGGGCGCATGCTTCTCTGTCTAATAACTGTGACACGTGGCCTGAAATATTTAGTTAAATAATCTTAAACTGATGGATAAAGACGCTAGTGATTGTAAAGTTAATGAGACGGATTCATTAATATTCGAACATATTGAGTCAAATCGCTTTCTTCATTCGCGATTTTTACCAGCAGCCACCAGAATTTGCGGGTTGAACCCTGGTTTAGGCTAGTCTTTACAAAGTTTATAATTAGCTGAACAACGCAAATGGGTTTTTGCAAGAAAAAAACCCGCACTCAACCAAGCCAACAATGGATGAAACTCACTTTAAACTTCCTTACGGCTAATTATCTTAAATTACACTCAAGTAATGTAGATTATATAAAGTCAAAGATAAGGCAGAATACAATCACAATGACAAAATAAAAATGGATAATTTTATTGCCAATTATCCCCATATATAAAAGAGGGTGTTTGTATATATGCCAAGGCTAGACTCGAAGACTGTTTGACCGATGTTACGTTCCCGTAATATTTTATTGATTAAATTAAATTAATTATTTTTAATTAAATAATTTTATAAAATGGAACGGAAATCGGTTATGATAAGAGAGTCGCCACCACTAATAAATTCGACAACAACTAATTCCTTATAACGTTATCCTTTCCTAATCAACAAATTTTGTTACGCCGGCTTTATGAGTTAATTTATGTGATCGCTTAACAATTTATAACGACAATGATATCATAATACTCAAAACTCGAACATCAATTCTTCCGTTTGACTTTACGACACTCATAACGTTTATAAATGTATTAATTGATTTTATATGATTTATTAATTTAATTTACTTATAATTAATTTTATCTTATTATTAGTGACTAGATAACTTTGACTAGGACGCAATTGATTTTCCGGCGAATGCTTTACACGACCTGACTGGAAAATTCCAGAAGAATTTTTCGGCGAGTGACTTAAACAACCTTCCTGGAAATATCAAAGCTACTTATTGTTGAGTCCAGGTTTTACAATTATTTTATTACACATAAAATTGACATGATAATACTTCGCAAATATGACGTTAAATTATGTATTTTAACTAACAAATATTCCGGCTTCCCGCCTGGAATATTCTACAGAATACCTTTTACGATTTATGTTGATTCTTTTTCGTCGCTCGTTCTGTATTAGTTGTCCTTGTCCGTGTCTTGTCCTCTCTAGTCCGTGTATTAGGTTCTCGACCGTGTAAACCTGGGTAACCGGTTGTCTAAAATTTCCCTCCTTTTCAACTTTCTCGGATCAATTCTCGTTTTCGCAAAATACTCGGGCTCTCCTTCAACCTGCTATTCAGACGCAATCAGTTCTTAATAACAAAAAGTACCGGCTACCTGCCTGATATCTTGTAACGATTATGGATTTTCTTTTATCGCTTGGTTCCACAATATGAAAACCAAGTCCCAATTAAATAATTTACCTGATATAATTAATAGCGTCGGATAATGGCGTCTATGGTGTTTGCTTCTGTTCTAGGTTGGATCGCTCTGGTCACAAGTCTCGGCTTGATGGTTGTCCAGTCCTATTGGCTCTCCGTCTTCGTGTGCGTCTGGGTAGTTACCCGGTCCTGCCGACCCTCCTCCGTCTTCCCTTCTGTCTTACACTTTTATTGATTTCACTTGATAATTTTTGACTGTGATCGGAAAACTCCCCCTCTGCCTAATTATGATTGGGCCTCGCGTATTAGCATTTTCACTTAGTGCGCCCGGCAGCAAGTCAGAAAACTTAATTAAATGCTCCTTTAGGGTTGCAGGTAGGGTAATTGACCAACCATGAAAAATCACGATTTAGGTTGATAATAAAACTCAATTTACCCCGTTACAAATAGAATTGCTAGTGAATTGCCGATGTTTATAATAATTAATAAATGGTACATCTTAGAACTAATTGATCCAGCATCAAAGTGCTTTACCGATAATTTAGAACGTAGGACTAGCTTCAGGACTGACTCCACTTCAGCCTTACGGACATACGTTGGCGTGATAATTAGCAAGGTTACTAGAATAGGGAGATTGGGACAAGTTTGTGTCGCTGATCCCTTTTATTATTGCATGTCATTTTTTTCTATGAAAACACTACCATAATATCGTGTGTGTCTGTAGCATTTCAGTGCGATGGTTATTCGTTCCGTGATTTTTAATACCAGTCGTAGTGAAGAGTCCTCTAATATTGTTACATCTGTTAGATGTTGTTACTTTAATATTCAAAACTTTCATATAATTCTTAAAAAAATTAAAATAATTTTTATCCCGGTAGTTTTGCTTGTAGGAAAAATAAAAACAATAATCGAATACTTCCGTATAAAAATTCCTACAAAAAATGATGACGGACTGAATAAAAATTGTAAAAAATTAATTCATGCTTTATGACGTTTATACAAAATATTATAATGAATGTTAATAACTCAGTAGACTTGAAAAAAAAAGTTGGTTTTATACTTTTAATTTTTTTATAGTTCAAATTGAACTTTATATGAACATAATGAAGAATCGACATTCATAATAAACTTCATAAAATTTCCATGAAAATTATTATTGCTAGTATATTATTAATGTTTAGATGATACTAGCCAAATTAATTTAAACCCGGATAAGACCAACCCAGTTTGATAAAATGGCCCTTAATTAGTTTTTGATTTGAGTTTGAAGCCGCGAGCACATATGAGTTAATCAGTCATACATTGGGAAAAAATGATTTTGTCTGACCATTCGGTGTATGTTATTTCCCAAATTAATTTTTTTTACTTTGCCATGATATACATAATTTATTTGTGACCCAAAAGTGATAAAAACAAATAAAAAAGTTAATTCTAATCCCGTTCAACCCTGCAAATGTAACGATACTTTCCCATTTTTGTACAATAAGAAAAATTTCATTACACTGAAAAAGAAATATTGCTGTAATAGCAATAACGTTTGATTATACTAACCATCTAAAGTTTAGAAAATCGTAGATTGTTAATCCAATACTTCATTTGCGTAAAGGCTAGATTGCTATTTTACCCATAGAATGTTTTGTTAAATCCACTATCTATATAAATGGTTGCTACGGCAATCTGTATTGCTATATTAACAATACGTATTGGTATATTTACAATCCGGATTGCTATATTAACCATTTGGATTGCGATATTAGCAATTGAATTGCTATAATAGCGATCTATAGAAATCATTAAGACAGCAATACCAAGTATGGGGAAAATAACCAGAAAATATGGTTAAATTGACAATACTTTTATTTAAAATTGAAGATGCAGTAATCTAGTATTGCCAAGTTAACAATACATTTTGTTATGACAACTATCTACTATTAGCCATACTTCACATGGTTACGATAACCACATTTTTTTCAGTATACTCGCTTAGGAATAAGTCTACAGCTATAGCTAATACAAAGTTTTCTAGAAAATTTACTACTCTTCAAAAAAGTCTCTTACGTTATTTTCGTGAATCCCACTATGTAAGATATATTGAAGCTTAAAGTTTGATTTGTTTAAGAAAATTAGCATTTTTGTTTTAATTTAATTTTAATTGTTTTCTAGTGTATAGCCGCAATTACGGCCTTTTACACTTTTTGCCTTTGTATCGCAAACTGCTTTACTTCTCCTCCTCTGCCTTCCGTTGTGCGGCTGTGGACCGACTCGTGCTTATACTGTACTGCATCATTACGGTGATGCCCTGCAACCTCCCTTGTGCAATGGAGGTGCAATGGCTAGGGAAACCACAGAGAAAACCTAGCCAGTACAGTTCGGTTTGGGTGAAGTTCCAGCGATCGATAAAATTCCCATTTTACCGATAACTGGATCTTCGTCCCGCGCCTAGCGATCAGGGACCTTCGTTCGAACCCGATGCGTGGCTAAGCGGTCGCCTACATTTTTGTTTGAAATTTTATTACACTTGAACAACACAGTCATACAATTAAGCGCTATAAATTTTTTTATTAGAAAATTTATCGTTCTTCAAAAATGGTTTTTTAGGCTTTTCTTTATAAATCCGACTATTTAGGTGATATCAAAGCTTAAAGTTTGATATATTTAAAACATAATATTTTTTATTCGAAATTCTACAATTATTCAGCAAACGAATGTGTACCTATGCACTATTCTTTCTTGACAGAAATTTACTGATCTCCAAAATAGATCTATGTCACCAATACTAGATGTATATTAAAATCGAAGTTTAATGCCGATTTTTCAAATACTGTATACAACTACAAAGGTCATAGTGATGGCATACATTTTAATCTTCAACTAAATCTTTGCAAAAAAAAAATTTATTTAAAATTATCAGATTACTATAAGTCAAATCTTCGGAGGTTGCAAGTGTGGTGTCACTGCGTGCACATCGTGGCTATAAATCTGAGTGTTTTATTCGTTCTTTTTTAACAACTCCAGCTGGTGCCTGGTTGTCAGTATTGTTGCAGTGTTGTATTAAACCCTTACTAATATTCCCAGATATAAATATCAATCAGTAACGTGCGTTTTTTATTGTGATTACCATTCAAACGCGTTTGCTTTTCGCTAAAAGATTAGGTTAGTGAATTACATGCTTGGAAAGGTCTATCGATAATGTGGTAAGCTATCTACAATCACGTATTTCAATCGCGAGTTACCTGGCCCAACAACAGATGGTACTCCGGACGGACACGAACTTGTGCCGAACAGTGGCACAACAGTGACCTCTACAACACCTCATCCACAAGTTCTCTGCTTATACATACTGGTGAAAACGTAAACAACACCTCGCTCGAATATGACAGCTCAATGAACGATGGCGAGGATCTAAATAACACGGTGATTGAAATGCACTCACCTGACCACGAACATGCTGACCTAGACTCCAAGGGAGTCAAAAGGCGTGGAAGACTCTCCAACGCCGAGAGTCTTGCAAAGCTGAATGACAAGACACAAACCAATCTGAACTATGCATCAAAGAGAAAAGAACGCGAGAGTGATCTCAACGATAACCTATCTTGTAAAAAAAACGCTCACCCCTCTCCTCCAAGCTCCCAGGTTTCAAGCCAAGTAACGGCATCGGCGGGTGCTCCCCATTCTATACCGCCTCCATTGCCACCTATACCTGAGGTGAATTCACTACAGGACTTAATGAAGCAACTCATGTTTTGGAGGCACGAAGACAAAAGCGACATGGCCCAATTCAAGGTCGAAGTATTTGAGCAAATTTCCAACAAAACTGATAAGCTTTCAAGTCGAGTCGATCAGCTATCTGAGGAGCTCACCACTGAATCCACTAATCGGAAAGAAGAGTTACGCCGCATCAAAATGACAGTTACGGCAATGGAGCAAACGTGGCCTACGGAATCTGGGTTTTCCCGTAGCAAGAAACTTAACCTGGTAAATGCTGCGATTAATGAGATCGAGCGCAGAAGGCGGAAAAACAACATCACTATACGAGGACTTGCTAATTTACCACCATCCACCTCGGCACTAGATTCTGCCTCTCGAATCTTGGAGCAGTGCTTCAAGAAAACAAACGTCATCATGCAGGCGGACTTCGTGGGCAAAAACAGCAACATCATACAGTGCACTTTAAACTCTGCACTAACGAAAAAATAAATCATGCTCAACAAAAGGTCAGCTCTCCCGAATTATGTGTACATTGATCATGACAGGACGCTAGCTGACTCTGCCACCGCGTGGGAGATCAGACATGAAGCTCACAGACTCAGAGCTGCAGGTAACCAAGTCAAAACGGGCCAAAGATCCATCCAAATTGACGGCATCTGGCATCAATGGAATGGCTACAAGTCTAAAAACCCCCCAAAAAGTCCTGGGAAACCACCTGCTACGGAAACTGAGAATACTGGCAAGTCCTTAGTGACTCTGCCTCAAACTTGGCTCCTGGATCTGCACAGAAACGGCTCCAGTAGTTCAAGACCTAAGCTTGCTGGCGACACTCCATCCACAGGAAGTTCTCGTATCTCACATAACAAAAAAACCAAAGCAGTCTCATCCAAAAAACGGGGTAACGCCCAGGATGTTACGGCAACAACATTCTGGCACGCTCGAGGTCTCCCTGAATCTCAGGTTTTGCTCAGCCTCAAAGAAGGATTATAATCCATGTTTCAGAGACATGGTGCACTACAGGCAAAACCAACCTTCCTCTCTCACTAGACTCATACAACGAAGGTTGTATGGTGTGGTTTCCGGCAACTAAAAATAAAATTTTTGGAAGAACCAGCGGCAGTCTAGTCACGCTCATTGACAAAGATTTAAACTATCGGCTACTGTCCTCATCTCACCACTGGCTGGCAACGTGCGTCGCGATCAACGATGTAAAAATCATCATAGTATCACTATATCTGAGTCCAAGTAGTAGCATTTCTACGATCTGAAATTACTTAAAACTAACTTTAGACGACTTGCTGCTGTCGACTGATTTTGACTTCTTTATTATAGGTGGAAATTTTAATGCTCGCCTGGGACTCTTAAACACAGTCCCACCTGAAGCCGCATACGGCTGTCACATCACGTTAAGGAGGAACTCTATGGACACGAAGGTAACCCAGAGAGGCATTGCGCTCAACAACTTCATGGAGGAACATGAGGTTGTGCTCCTGAATGGAAGGTGTCACTCGGACACCTCAGGCAAGTTTACGTTTTTTGGTGCTCAAGGTCTAAGTGTAGTAGATTTAGTATCGGTAAACACTGCTAGTATTGACCTTATCCTAGCAAAAGGATCATGAATATCATACGCAGCATCTACGACAAGACTAAGCTACGAGTTAGATCCAATGGTGATTTCTGCAATCCCGTGGAAGTAACAACTGGGGTACTCCAGGGTGAAATTTTGAAGCCCATTGCTATTTATATTATTTATTTCCAACATAGTCTCCTAGTTCAGGGGCAAAAGTCTATCTGGTCTACAACTCAACAATCTCCGTGAACTCCTAATGCTTCTTTATGCTGACGATCTGGTCATGCTGTTCAGGAGACAAATAGACGTGCGTAAAGCCCTAAATGCCCTTAAAGAATACTGCTCCAGGAACGGGCTTGAAGTGAACACTGGGAAAACCAAGGTCGTGGAGTGTAGTGCGGGAGTGGTTTTCGCTGGAAGTTTCCTAAAACCTTCCAATACAAGGATTCACCGGTCGAAGTAGTTGAATGTTATGTCTACCTAGGAATAATATTTACAACTATGTCTGGACGTCGAGCTACTTTAGAAGCTGCAAAGAAAACCAGTACTGCCTCCAGTGTTTTCTTAGGAACACTGAGCAGGCTACACGCAGACTCCTGGGTCGGCAAACTTAAAATCTGTACAACTACCCATCTGTACTCCAGGATATGCTCTCCGGCTAGAAACAGGAGTCCCTCTACGTGCCGTACAAGTTTTCAACGCTGCATTCCGCTGGGCAACGAAAATTCTAAAAATGGACAGCGACCGGCTATCAAAAATTTGCTTTCTGCGACTGCTGGAACTGTCTAAAATGGGAGCACACCATGGCGTAGCAAAAAACCTCCCTAAATTGGAACTGGAACGCCTCATAGATAGCTCGAACTGGGAATCGAACCCGGACCATGTCAGTATCGCGCCGAGTAATCTACCAGTTGAGCTATCTGGCATTATACTATATTCCGTTCAATTTGATCTATAACTTATTGAGCCACACCGTCCATTATACGGTAATACACCAATTTTATATAGTGGAAAGCTACACAGAGTTGATTTTTTTATTTTCCTCTACAATTGATTGAGGCAGTACGAAGTCTGCCGGGTCAGCTAGTAAATAAATAAATAAATAAATAAATAATTAAGTAAACTTTTCAATTTTATAAGTTTTTTTTTTTAATTGATAAATTTCAGAGAACTAAGTTAATTTATTTAATTTTGAATCAATAAATCTTAGCTGAGAAGATTTAGTTTCTAACTTTGTCACGTAGTGATTCAAACGTGAATCGCTGCGCGCGCTTTTCCATCTCGCCGTGAATTTGACAATACCTCCTAGCTCAAATCAAGTGCATTTATTAATTATAATTTATTATTATTTAAATATTCATATTATTTTGATGGATTATTTTAGTATGTTTTAACTATGAATTTATTGATATTATTGTTTATTATGTTTATATATATGCTTTGATAATTATTTTGAATTTATATACTTAATCGATATTTTCATTTCAGTCAGTACCATGCGTGTGTGTAAAGCATACATAAAAATATCGACCGAAGTGAAAGTAAGTCGATATAGTGGGGATAAAATTCAATATTTTTCTCCAGCTACGTGGTGCACTGAAATTATTATGTTATCGTTTAAAGGGTTAATAATTATTATGTTTATGTTGATAAATAGGAAATATTATTTAATTTATTATTATAAAATAACTCAGGTCGTTTAATGATTTTAAATATTTTATTTTAATTGAAAATTTCGGGTCCGACGTCATGAGAGGGGATAACACGGGAGTGATACCCTTCCCCCGGAAAAATCAACGAAAAATAATCAGAGAGGACCGGGATTTCGTAAAGATAGGACGCGTTGTTGTCCATAGTTATTTTTGAGTAAATTGTTCTGGCCCAGTTGCCGTAATAACATAATTAAATAGTTAGAGTTTATTTAGTTTGGATAATAAAAATATAGTTCATGTATTGCTTATTATTGAAAGTTCCAGATGTAAATTTTTGTCAACGCTGGTAAGTCAATTGTATTATCATTTGTTGCATCGGCTATCGCTGGACCCTCGTTAGAGTTGATCGTGATAAATAATTGATAAATAATTGAAACTGAGTTTTTTTTGTATTAATTAGTTGAATTTGTTCGGCGTACATCCCATAAGTTTTGTGCATATGTACGTAGACGCGTCAAACAAATTCCTTAGAGGATTAGACAAGGATAGCAAGTGTGGCTCCTTGTCTTACGCAAGTATTTCAAGTATTATTTTAATATTATATTTCAGTATTTAAAATATTATTTCTCTGGGTAAAATTTATTTTGTAAATTAATGGTATGCAAACCAGTGTTGCCAAATATATATTGAGTACCCGCGTCTTTCTCTCCCCAGAGTAAATAATATAAAATAAAGAAAAAGATTAGTATTATATTATTTGTTTACAATCTATATTAATTATATAGGGTAAAACTTTGTAGTTTGTAATTTGGTTTCCCCAGTGGATAATTTAATAATATTATTTTAATTAAATTGATTATTATTATTTAATAAAATCTTATTATAAAGAATTAATTATACTTGTTCCGTCGATAACGGAAATCTGATATTAATTGTCATCCTATTAACGTAAAAAAGGGGTAAAATTTAACTAAGTCACCATCTGGTGGTGTTTTATCTAATTTCGTCACCACTTTGGGTCGCACCGTAAACGCGCGCGCTCATTATAGCGTCGGTTTCGCTGTGCATCATCGTCGCACTCATGCCTTCAGCATATCTCTGTCGCACGGTTGTCTGATTTTTCCGTTCGGTCGAACCAACGCACCGGTGTCATCGCGTGTTTCTGCACCAGTTGACTACGAGTCTTACTAACGAGCGTACACACTGTGAGCATGCTATCTATAATTCTCAAGCCAACAATTACATATTCATTTAATAAATTGATTATCCGCTGTAATTTACTTCCATCGTGGAGAGATAAGTATTTCTTGATATCATCCAGGTATTAATTGAATATATTTCATTAAAATTAAACCATATTTCGTCCATCTTCAAATCGCGCGTATTACGTAGTACGAAAACCAAGCCAGACTCGGTTAAGCGTGGGTCTCGCCCATTCAACCCGGGATTCATTTGTGGTTTATTGCGTATTCGATTAATTGTGTTTGGTATTTAATATTAATATTAGTATTAATATTAAATAATAACAATACAAATTGATCTTGAACCTGTAATAATCATATACCGTTCATTCCTATAAACATTCAGTATATCTTAATTAAAACTAATCCGCGTTCGTTCATTATCATTACACTTCAATTCTCATATCGTGAACAATTACCTGAATTCAACAAACATTCAAGTAACGGCCTCGTCGCCAATCAATCATCGATCAATTCCAATTGATCAGATTCAAATCACTGCAATACATATTCTTCTCTGTCACGTTACATAACCGAATCATCAAATTCAAAAAATCTAATTTAAACATCAATCAGATTCACGTTAATCACCTCATATTGTTCATCGACAATATAATCGAACTTCTAAGTTCTATCAAACGAATTTCTATATACACATTCTGCGCGATTCAAATCGTAAGACTGATCTGATCCATCGGTAATTTTGCCTCTGCGCATACACTTGAAAGCTTTCATCAATCACTCGATCTCTAGTACCAAGTACTATCTAATTAGCCCACCGCGGACAATTAGATCACTCTTGCCTATATACAGACGTGCCTAAAATTCTCACAAACTAAATACGCCGATTTCGCATCGCGTACTTTATAACTGCATACGCTCATACATACATATTACATACACGTGCACACATACACGCATATATCCATATTGTTCTTGATATAACCGATTGTTCAACGAGTTATCATTGTTCTTCTTATAATAATATTTCGGGTCTCATCATTGTAACATCTTCAAAGGGTTTTATGCCGTAGTGCTTTCTCTAATTTTTTGGGTCAAAATATATTCTTCATTTTGATACCCAACCACGTCTTTTATTTAATATTACCTAGTTCAACCATTCACCCTCCATCCTCAACTCATTTAATTTAAAAAATATTAATCCAGTTTCATTTCAGGTGAATTATAATCTAATAAATAAATTAATAAAAAAGGGATTAATTCCCGCTAACAATACTAATTATTTGGGTATTTTAATCATTTGTTGAGTTTGTTTAAATATATTTTGAATTAAATAATTTTGCAAAAGGAACCCAGTGATAGCCAATATTTTTTTATTTGTTTCCTGGATATATTTAGTAGTAATTATTCCTTATTATTATTTTTATTCATTATATATTTGTTTGGTTGTCATTCCGCTTGGTGCATACATTCTCGCTCGAGATTTTGTCCCATAATCTCTCCCCTGATTCGTTATTGGTTTTGTCCGTTTTTATTTATAATTATTTATTATTTTTAGTTATAATTATTATCGTTATTTATAATTTTTTTAATACACTTGGGTGACCACATACGACTCCGGGTTTGTTTCACGTCTCCGTCGTGAAAATAAAAACGGTTTACGTTATAACTTTAGAAAATAATTCGAGTATATTACAATTTTTATTTTGAATTTTAACTTGTGATGAACAATAGAATGTTTGTTGGAGACAAAAGTTTAACGTTTTATTATAATCTTCTGTGTCAACGATCCTCCGAATTAGTTTGACGTGTTAAAATACAGTATAGAAGTGGATGAACTCTGACGGAATTTTCTACTCTCTAGTATATATTACATTTTATAATGCTTATTTTGGTTCAGTTTTATTTTAAAGTATTATTTAAGATATTCTGTACTAAAGGTAACAATTTAGCGATGAGCCTACTGGTAATCATTTTCAAGGTCAACAGATACAGAATAATAAATTCAACGACTAGCTTAGTACGCAATAATACAAGAACATAGTTAATATTTTATATGAACGTAAAGTCTTGATTACAATGAATTTAACAAATAAAATGTATGAACAATAAGTATAATGATGTGCAAAAGTTGCTTTATTTTGTCAATTTAGAATTATAAGATTGTTTCAAATTAAATTATTTAGATTTTGAATTTTTATTAGCCATAAGTAAATTTTCTGAAATTTTATCTTTAACATTTCAGTTTTATTGCAAGCTGCTTCAGTTATTCTAGATTGTTGATAGCACGTGGAGGATATACCTTTTTGAAAAATATTTCCCAGCAATCCATTCGAATTCTTAGAGTCCTGGAGGGTAATATTCTTACCGAGTTGATTGCACGCCAGAACTCCGTGGAGTTCCTTATATTTGCGAATTTCAATTGTATTGCTTTATTGTGCTCAACTTTTTTGTTTCTAATTTGTGAGAAGTAATCTTTTTTCAGTTGCAAGTATTCTTGCCATAACTCAGAGCTACCCGAAGTTATGCACTGTTTTGAAAAATTTTTGGGAAGATTATTCTAAAGACTAACTATTGTATTTGTCCTCATGGTCAACTTTTAAGAAATTTTGTCGCAACCTATTATAATTAGTTGAGTAGGGTTCAAAAATACCATTCGTTAAAAAATGTATGCATGTATGGATATACATATACTAGACTATGTCAACATAAATTTTTTTTTATCGATTAAACGTATCTTAAAAGTTTTTTCAGTATGAAAAAAAAATTCTCCTGATGTTTGAGCTCTATATCTCAAAAATTGAGCTGGCGAAAAGGAGGTTCTCCTTTCCCATTTAAATAACATTGTAAAACTTTTTTTTTATTTTTAAAATAACTACATAAAGAATTTTTTTTTTTAAATTTTGCTCTTGACTATCTCATAGGAAATTTAATTCTCTACAAAATTGTCTGTGTCCATTTTTTTTCTAAACTTTTTCAACAGAAACGATGTTACAGAGGGTCAAATAGGAGAAAAAAAATAATCAATAAATTAATAACAGAAAAAAATTTATTATTTTAACTTATCAATTAATTAACTCAATTCACTTCATTATTCATCAACAATTTTCGAATTCAACATTGTTTCGAATTAATAAAAAAACAAAATTTACAATAAAACAGAAATTAATTATAATTGAAATTATTTTCTGTTTTAATTTTGACAGCATGGTAACTCAAGACTTAGAATTTAGCGTACAGGTATTAACGATTTTATACAGATTTTTTATTTAAGTTATAGTTTAAAAATTAAATATGGAGTAACGTTTAGCTACAGTTATGGGTTTTGTTAAGAAAAATTATAGTAAAGATTTAGAATCAGAATTACGGAAATTAAATATGGAATATGGTTTGAGATTTAAAGTTTGAGATAATGATAAAGTTTGAATTTTAGTTTACAGTTTTGGAATTTTGAGTATGTGGAGAAGTCAGTGTTACCGTGGAGCGGGACTTGAATTAGTCACCCGGTATCATCTGATGATAGAACCTAGTTCTATCCCTATGAGACTTCTTGGTAGATTGCAGAGGTCTAGCTGAAATACTAGCGCCCCAGTATATAAGGAATCTGATGGATGCAGAGTGGGATCAGTTTTTAAGTTTTGGTTTGGCAGGCCTCAACAGTAATTTTGTGACCGTTGCTGTTGTGGAAGCCGTTTGGTCATTTTTAATTGTTTTCGTCTGACAGGCCTCAGAGGACAAGTCATGACCACTTGTACCGCTGAGGAAGTCATAAGTCACTTAGTTTTAAGTTTTACGATCCCAGCTAAAGTCTGTTCCAGAAGAGCAACTACCAAGGATGTCCGTACTCAAAGTCAAGTTTAGTGAGTACGTTTTTGGTGAGGTATAAGCCTCCAGTTACCGACATAGTAGAGTTTGGAAATTTATTTATGGACTTAGAATATAGAGGTCAGTTATTGATATTGATAAGATTTAGTTTGAGGTTTTGGATTGTGATGATTGAGAAAAGAGAAGTCGAAGGGAGACTTTCGAAGAGGACGGACGTGAGCATTCAGCTCTGGTCGCTCGAAGCGAGCAGACGTGTCCAGAAATGGCGTTACAGTTCATGGCATTGCGGAAAGCTACAGATTAAGATTATTGTTACAGAAGTATTATTTAAAACAGTGTGAGACGTTACTCGATATTTTATTCAGCAGTAATCAGGTATGAAATAATTATTAATAATTGATTGAGTTCGAGTCAGAGTCTTGAGATATTATGCTGGTTTGATTAAAGAAAATATTTAAGAGCTGAGAGAATTATGGGAATATTGTTACAGTTTGGAGTCATGTTCACGATTTATTGTTAATATCAGGTGTACAAAAAAGTTCTACCCGTTTTTTGTCAAAAAAAAATATATTTAAAAATTTTAAATAAAATACAAATTTTAATCAAAATAACCACCATCAGCATCTACTACCCTTTGCCAACGCTCAGGCAACTGATGGATCCCACGGCGATAAAAGGCTTGATCTTTTGTCGAAATGAAATCATCTATTGTTTTTTGCATTTCGTTTTCATTTTGTAAGTGTTTGTCAGCCAAGTAATTTTGCAATGAACGGAATAGGTGAAAATCACACGGTGCAAGGTCTGGTGAATACGCCGGGTGCGGTAAAACTTCCCACTGTAAATCATTTATAGTGTGGTGGACGATTAAACTTCTATGAGGCCTGGCGTTATCATGCTGCAGTATCACTGGTCGAGGTTTTTGTCCCGCAAATCGTCTTTTACTGTTGATTTCATCTGCTAATTTTTTTAATTGACAACTGTAGCGTTCTCCAGTAACGGTTTCTCCTGGTTTGAGTAACTCATAATATAGCACGCCCCACTCATCCCACCAAATACAAAGCAATAGTTTTTTCCCAAAAACATTACGTTTTGGTGTTGATGTCGTTGGTTGTCCTGGGTCTACCCAATGTTTTCGACGTTTAGGATTCTCATAGTAAACCCACTTTTCGTCCCCTGTTACAAGTTTCCACAAAAAACTTTTTTTTTTATGTCGTGAAAGCAACGACAGGCAGGTGTCAACTCGTCTCTCTCGTTGTTCTGGAGTTAATTCATGAGGTACCCATTTTCCTTCTTTTTGAATCTTACCTAAAGCATGTAATCTTTCAGAAATAGCTTGTTGAGTAACGTTTAACTTTTTCGCAAGTTCTTGTTGTGTTTGTGCAGAATCTTGATTCAGTAATTCTTCCAATTTCTCGTCACTGATTGTTGAAGGTCTTCCAGAGCGTGGTTTATCATTTAAATTAAAATCTCCGTTTGTGAATTTCCGAAACCATCTTCGACAAGTACTGTCATCAATAACACTGTCACCATAAGTTGCACAGATTATTCTTTGAGCTTCAGCAGCACTTTTTCCTTGATGAAATTCATATAAAAGACAATGGCGGATATGCTCATTACTTACTTCCATTTTTAACTTAATAAAAAAATATATATATCGAAGATTAATATATTAAAAGTTTGATGAATTTAAAGAGTACAAACAGCTGTGCATGTACATATACGTATTCATAGCTAACCTATAAATAGCTGTTAGATAACTCCATCTTTGAAAAACGGGTAGAACTTTTTTGTACACCTAATATTATTTTATAAAATAATTATAAGAAATATGTTTAATTATCAAACCAATTGTCGTCTAGTTGACATCAATATTAGACCCTTGTACGTTAGTTTTGTTAGTTTGTTAAAGAGAATATTCTAGAATATCAGTTTTTATAATTTATTGTTCTAGGTTACTGAATATTAGTTGATTGTTAATTAGCTCTGCTAATTAATTAATTTATTTTTAATGTATCGATACACATCCTTTAGATGTCAATTTACCTTTTGTTAAGATTAACTTCATGATTATTAGATTCAGTATTTTGTTATAAAGAAGAATTGTTTGTATGAAGCTACAGTATTTTGTTAATTGTTAAATGGAGATTTGAGATTAATTGCTGTTTAATAAAAATTGCAAATTCACCGACAATCTACATGAATTTGGAATGATGTAACCCGGACCACTCCCTCTCTCCATAAACCTACACATTGAGCGACACCATGGCATACCGTAACTCTGTTTTTAGTTTTCCAGTCTCTGTTTTTGTTTTTTCTTATAAGTTCTGAGCATTTTTGTTTTAGTTTAGTTTTTTATTTATGCGTGGTTTTGGTGATAATTCCACAGATCAAAAATTATCCAGTTTTCATTTATGCTTGGTTTTGAGATAGTTCCACAGATCAAAAATTATCCAGTTTTTATTTATGCGTGGTTTTGAGATAGTTCCACAGATCAAAACTTTATCTAATTCTTAAGATTTACTGGTTTGGTGATTCCAGTGATAAAAATTACCTGTTGTCCTGTTAGTATTGAGACTGGAGGCTAAAGATAGAGAACGAAGTTTGTAGCGCAAGAATCTTGGCGTATTAACGTATGCTTGGATAGATTTTTGTGTTATAATATATATATATATATATATATATATATATATATATATGGGTCATTCCACCAAATAAAGTTATTTTTACGGGGCGACCCTCATCGATTTGATTCAAACCATGTGGAGTCTTTCCAAATATTAAAAAAAAAATTCTCTGAAAATTTGAGCCTTTAATATGCAGCAATTTCACAGTTATGATTTTTTGAATTTTTTAAAAATTTTTGTTTTCAACTTTTTAATTACTTTTTTTGAAGGAAACAATTTAAAAAAAAAAAAATGAGCACATAATATTTTTTCGTAGAAAAAATTCCCAGCTTTCCAACGAAAATATTCATTTTTTATTTTAAGTTACAGAAGACCCTTTAAAAGTCGTTTAAAATAGGAAAAACGATTTTTATGACTCTGCGGCGCTTGATACATCTAATTTGATATTTTTTTCTGAAAGCTGAGACCTTTTCCGACAAAATATGAAATTTTCACGATGTGCATATTTTTTGTTTGAACAAAATCAATAATCATTTAAATACAAGTCATTGATTTTATCGTTTTATCAAACTATATTGGTTGATTGTGTGGCAAGAGATGACAAAGTTAGAACTGTCATTGAGGGAGATAACATCAATAGCCTGAAATCATTTTTGAACTAAACCCAAGAATCAAAGTTCAAATCACTAATTCCTAAACTTGAAGCTTTGATGCTGGTATCATGAAAAATAGTTTTATAATTTTTGTTGTCAGAGCTTTACTGCATATACATACTAGAAAACATATCCTCACACCGCAAGATTTATGCATCCAGGCTATTCAAAATTTTACCGGCGTTAATTTCACTTTTATAACCAACTCTTATTGAAAGAAACGATTTAAAACGATTGGAAAAAAATTTTTAATACTTTTTAATGCTTTTGAATACTTTGAATACTTTTTAATCACCCTTCTTATGAGCATTTAACATTACAAATCGTTTCGAATCGTTTCTTTTAATCAAGGAATAATGACTTTTTATAGAAAATAAATGTTTTAGACGTACGATACTTAGAGTCAAATACGGTGAAAGAAACACAAGCAGTACACCTTTTCTTACCTATTGTTAATAGCCGAGGATATATTTGTATTAAAAATGTATCAAGATCCTCAAAAAACCTAAGAATTAAAGTTTTTTAATCATTGGGAGTTTATATTTCATTTAATTTTGTTCAAATAAAAAATATGCACCTATTTTGTCGGAAAAGGTCTCAGCTTTCAGAAAAAAGTATCAAATTAGATGTATCAAGCGCCGCACAGTCATAAAAATCGTTTTTCCTATTTTAAACGACTTTTAAAGGGTCTTCTGTAACTTAAAATAAAAAATGGATATTTTCGTTGGAAAGCTGAGAATTTTTCCTATGAAAAACTATTATGTGATCATTTTTTTTTAAATTGTTTCCTTCAAAAAAAGTAATGAAAAAGTTGAAAACAACAATTTTTAAAAAATTCAAAAAATCTTAACCTTGAAACTGCTGCATATTAAAGGCTCAAATTTTCATAGAATTTTTTTTTAAATACATGGAAAAACTCCACAAAGTTTGAATCAAATCGTCGAGGGTCGCCCCGTAAAAGTAACTTTATTTGGTGGAATCACCCACATATATATATATATATATATATATATATATATATATATATTTATATATTTATATATATATATATATATATATATATAGATATAAATTTATACAATTGTTAAAACGAACATTTTCTCAATAACCTTAACACAACCATTTACTTGAACAATCCGGTTCTCTCTTCTGTTGTTCTCAGCAACAAGTCGATAGCATAGAGGCGTCTATGACTACTACATTTTATTTTTTTAAGGCCAAAATAAAAAAATAAAAAAAATATATTTATACCAGTGATTTCACTCGAGGGAATACCTATAATATTTATCATCAGGTTTTACTAATTATTTATATTTTTTGAATATTTTAATAATTGAATAAATATATAGTCAGCTGTCTTTTCTTTTACTACTAGCCTTTTTGGAGAGCAAAAATATGGTATTTATCAGTAATCAACAGTTTACAAAACATTTTATTAATACCGAAGAAAAAGTATACGCATTGATGATAATAATTAATGTTGAATATTATCTACTTCTTATAGCATTTAATATCATGAAAGAATAATTAAAATATCATCTTAATTATGATAAAATCATAATAGAATATTTAGTAAAATAATAAGTATAAATGTTTTTATACATGGCGCGTAGGTACGCTATCTTTAGGCGGGTGGTTGTAGTCATCACGGTGAGATAAGAGTGTGCACGTATTGGTGAAAATTCAAAATATAAAATTAGTTAAAACTACATAATTCATTGAAAAATGATTTAATAATTTATATCAATCTGCTACGTGAAAAATGTTTTCTTAACGACTTATGCTCAATAAAGTTACAAAGGCAAGAAGGAAAACTGTAGCGAAAAAATCATATTTTTTTCAATAGTTTTATGTACTGATAATTACTACCGATAGTTTTACATAATTTTATATAATCAAAGTACAAAGATCAATTATTAAGAGAAACAAGATGAATTGACTGAATCTTCTAACTATGAAATATCAATTTTGTTTGCTGATCATAGAAATATCATGAAAGGCTATGCAAAAATCAAAATAGAAATTAATTCTGTAACTTTTGATAAATTCGATAATCAAACATGATGATTGTTACATCAATCTTTATAATTGATCAATAATAGCGAATTTATTTTTTTTTATTTGTGATGTTGATGAAAGCATTGGTTTGATTGATGAATTTTGAAGCTTAGAAGATGAGTTATAACGTGGTAGTTCAGAAATGATGGATGTCCGTCGCCCTTTTCGTTCATATTTATGAAAATTTTCAAAAAATGTTCCTAGTCCAAATCCACATGTTTTAACGTAAATAAACGTGGGTCGTTTGATTAAAGAATCCAATTCTGACTCATGAATTTCGTTTACGGTAATAATATTTTCACATCGCTCTTTCAGAAATGGCTTATATAGTGTCAAGCGTTCAGCCCAACTTTTTTCTTCTAAATTCTCTCCAGGTAGTTCCAAAACATCAAATATAAATACGCACATTCCCCTTACAAAAACTATCATTGAAGCATTATCTCCCTTCTTCGACATTAGTTGAACAGCGTCTTCAGATTCATAATAATAAATATTCTTGGTGTTTCTTTTATACATATGATACTTAAGGATATGCAACGACTTTAAATTATTATTTAAATTAAATGGTAGAGGATACTTTCTGTAAATTACCCGCTCGATATCAATTTTAAGAATGTCAAAAAGCTGCATATAATCTTTATCAGTGATCATTTGTCGTAATCGCATTTCATAAACTAATTGTTCATGTCGCAAACGACTAAATTTAGTTATGTAAGGTATCAAATAGTCTCGTAATATCGAACAACATGATTTTGCATACTCATCATTTTGTATATACATGAATAATACAGAAACTAATGCACATGGAGAAATTTCGAAAATAAGTTTAAACAAAAAATTCATGGCTACTGTAGAATGACTCATGACTGAACGCATCTCTTTCGAAACTCTTTTTCTACGATTAATGAAAAAAAATTTATTGCCAAATGCATGGTATAAATTGAACAACTGATTAATCAAAGGAACCGATATCTTATTCAGCAATAAGTAATCAATATTTCCATTTTTCATGATGGTTTCAGAATCTTCGTAAGCCACATTTGGTGATCGATAAATGTAACTGACAAGTCTTAATGTACCAATAATTAGTTGCTTATAAGTGATCGTATTGGCCATAAGAAGTGAAGTATCATTACTGTTTTCATCTGTGACAATATCTCTATCATATATATCCGCAACATTAAAATTCGATGACGCTTTAGCACTGTCATCGTCTTTCTTGTTAATTTCGAGAAAAAAATTATTATTTTCAGAGTTGATGAAACTATCAAAATTAGTTTCAAATGTATTCTCTGTAGTTGTATTCTTCGGAATCATTTTTTTAAGCTCATTTGTACCAGAACTAACTATTTTTTCGGAATTATTTTTTCGTTTTCTTTTTCCTTTTTTCAATCGCTGAGCTACGATTTTAAGCTTTATTGCCAATGTATCTATTGATTTATGAATAGTTGGTAGTATATGTGAATTGAAACGCTCTTGATCAAAAAATTCATCCATGTTCACTTAACAGTAAAGCATTTACAGCAGCAGTCACTACTTCGAATGATAGTCTGCAAAAATATCAACGATTTCGGAATTAGTAAATGAAAGAAGTACGATTCAATAAATAAAAAAAAAACTAGAAAGCAGTTAGTCCTGAAGGTCAGACCCAAAAGTTTTTACTGTTATTATTATTATTAATTTTTTTATGCTTAGAGGAGTTTATCCCCAAATGTTTTGTTGTTGATGAATTTTTTTTTATTGAAAGATTGAAATATATATCTATATATTTAAAATAATTTATGGAAAAATCAAAATATAAAATTTAATTTTCTCAAATTTGAAATACCAATCTTTTGAAATAACCGGTTTAGCTTATTCTCAAACTTGACCAAATCATTGAACAAAAAAATTTGCGTATCAAATTTCATTCAGATCCGTCCAGAATTATTAGCACTATCGCAAGCACAAGGCTCAATGATGTATCGTCTTTAGGAAGTTTAATATGAAAATTAAGAACTTTTCTTAGTCCAATGTTTTTTTTTTTTCAGTTATTTTCGAAAATTTGAATACAATTGATGGAATTTTATATTCTGGGGTCTCTGATGAAGAAAATTGATTTTAAATGATTTAAAACAATTTGACTCGACTAATGTATAAATAGACAGTTAACATGGATTAAATCATTTTTCTTAATTAAAGCTATTACCCCGGAATGATGAAATATATTAATAAATTCTAATTATTAAATTCAATATTCAGGTTTGACATTCTTACGGCGTCTATAAATCCCAAGCGTTTCCGTCGTCGATTATTAGAGATTAAGAATTTCCTAGTATTTGATTAGGGTTATATTATAATTGGTACACCAAATTTGATAAATTTAGGTATGTTTCAAATTATAAAATTACGGATTAAGTCAGTCAGTCACCGGACCAAGGTCCGGTAACTTAGATGTTCGTCGGCTTACTGCCGTCTCCTGACTCTGGATTTCTCATGCAATACGACTTAAAAATACAAAGAAAAATTATAAAATTAAATCCTACAACGTTGCATCTCAGGTTCCAGATGAGAACGTCGAGGCAGTCCAACTCCCATACACGTAGACAATTATCATGTTTACACGTATGAACTGCGTCGACGTTCTTAAAATGCTTATCAGCAATATCTTCGTTGCAAACGGATTGAAATTTGATTTGTTTGAATAATAATTAAATGAGTTTTATTTATTTAATTAATAACTATTACAGGAACGTCACAGAAGATAACTTTGAATAATTTTTATCTATTTTTTTTCAAGAGCATATTTAAAAACAAAAATTTTGAAAAGAAAAGTCTGGATAGGTAAATTTTTGAAAGTCATAGTTTTTTTCAAAAAAAAAAAAAAAAAAAAAACCCTAACTTCTCGCTCAGAAAATTGAACATTTTCAAAAATTCGGAAGATAAATGATTTGGGTCCAATTTTCGAAAACCGAGTTTTCATTAGATATCGACATTTTGAGGTCCTAGAAAATACCGCATGAAAAAAGTGTATAGGTGAAAAGTATACCTCAAATTATATTTGTATCATATAAAATTATACTTCAATATTTAATCCTCAATATGTTACAACGAGTAGTCTGCTGGTATGATTGTCTCTATTGAAACGAATTTTTACTATGAGAAATAGTTGGTGTCCCGAAAAAGACCGATTTAGGCTTTAAAAAGAGTTTTGCGTTAGAGAGTTATAACGTTCTCCTCTATTTTACACGTCCCACGGCGGAGTGTGGTTGGTGCTTAATAGCCGTTATGGCTCTCCGTTGGTGAAAAATAAACTGAAAATAAAATAATAACAACCAAAAGTCCCACCTGGAGATATCCCGAATCTCCCTGGACCCGCAGCTCTGCTCAGGCTGGGTTAGGAAATCCTAGTTGGGCAATAACAAATTTAAAAAAAAATACTGCGGAGAAAATGCAAATAAAAATAACGATAAATGACAGGGTAGCAGTTTCAGATTTTAGGAGAAGGGAAGCAAGAAAAAGATAGCAGTACTTTAAATAAATAAATCTAAATAACAACCGGGTTGATGACCATTTGTTTTAAATATATTTTAAATTATAAATTAATTAATGGTATCGGATAACCAAATAAACAATATCAAAGATAAAATAATAATAGTTCAGTTACAAAAATAACACGGTATGCGTATACAAACTAAGAAAATAATAATACTAAATAAAGAATAAATATATTATCCACAAAATCGTTTATCGTATGTAAATAATATTATCACTCGCCCGTGATATTCAAAAACTAATACTATAATCTTAAGATAATCTTTAAATATTTTAAGTAAATATTTCGTACAATTAGACCACTGGTGAATGCTATACACTATTCACAAAATAATAATCGCAAAATAATAATATAATAATAATACTTAAAATTAGGAATAATTACGTAAAATAATATCTAGAAACTCTTGTATCACTCACACGTGATAATAAAAAAAATAATAACGCAGAAAGTAATAATTATAGCTGTAATATTTTACGTTAATACTAAATGATAATGAAAAATAACCAAATATTTATTACAATCAATATTTGGTAATGATAAAATAATACTGAATATATTTACTGATTGTATTAGTATTTACTGGGCACAATAGTCACGCATTCCATCATATGCTTATGACAAATTATTAATACTCAGAATTCACTACCTCTCTTACTCTTATGCTATAGACAAATGATCACCAACTTGGAAACCAAATTACACGCCAATGTATTAGCCAAAAAAGTACTTACAGTTTACGTATTATTCAACTCCCTTGGTTGCACGCTAATACGGTAAGTGTTTTTTCCTTTATGCGGTTTACCAAAATACTCAAATAATGCCAATGGGTATATATTATCTACTCAAAATACCAAATGGCAACAAATTTATAATTATCTAAATGTAATAGAGCATACACGCTACTCTTACAGAGACTTTCCCACGTCTGCCCATGGCAGCACGTGAATCTCACGCCGGCACCTAGGCCGACGCCATTTTGTCGTATATCTCACTTTGAACAATGGAGGTATACAACTGTCGCATGTTATTTCTTTACAGTACCACCAACGTAATACATAACTTTGGCCGAGTAATTTATCAAGTTTCCGACGCTAAACGACCAGTTGCCTCGTTCATAATTACTTATTAATATAATTTAAAGATAAATCAATCGATGATTTATTCACCAAACTAGTAGATTTATTTATAATAAATAAATTAACTGATGCCAACTATTGCATTGACGCGCATGCGCCAACCAATCAAAATAATCATAAGCACATAGTCGAAATGCGCAACTCTTTCTCCCAGCGCTATAAAAATCCAAATATATGCTCAAATTAATCAGTGAAATCTCCTGATTCAAATACAATTTATACCTAACAAATCAATAAAGTATTATTAACGCCATAATTAAAACAAAATCTTATAAATAAACAAAATAATCATATCAACAAACTATCGGATGAGACGTGTGAGCAGCGTGTGCTGCCCTTTGTTGCTCACCGACCTGATGCGAGACTGCCGCGATATTTAAATATCGTGACAGAGTTTTCGATGAAGCGGTGAGATGGCAAGTAGTCTTACGTTAGACCAGGAGGTTTGGTTGACAACTGTCAAGTAGCCCTGACAAGAGCTAATTGGTAGGTGAAACCTTTCTTACGAGACCTGAAGGTCTAGTTTACTAGCCCTGTAAAGAGCTAAGACAACTTGAAGGTTAGTTCTGAAAAGAACTATTGTTGAGAAGTAGTTGGAGAATATTCAAGCCTTGCTCGCTTGAATATTTACTAGTTAGTTACCGCTGATAGGCTTGCTCGATATCTGGAGAGTATTCTTTACAGTTGAACTGATCAAGAATGAATGCGCTGCCGCTCTCAGATTTTCTCCCTTTAAACCCAAAAGCCAGGTTCTAGGAAGTTCGGAGTGGAGTGGGAAAATTCGGTACCTGCATTCCAATGAGATGACTGGATGAAGAGTAGAGGGGCTTAAGTTAAGACTTGGCCATTGAGAATTCTAGATTGAGGCCAAAAAAAAAGTTTTGAGATTTTAATAAAAAAAAAAAATCTGGACGTCGGTTGCCCCTGCGAACCAGCCCCAAAACTTCCCGCTGTTTTCGAACTCAAGGAGCTCAAAAACATTAGTGCGGATGTATTTTCGAGCTCGAAAATGCTATTACATGCGCTTGATGTTCAATGATCTTTTCATGCTCTATCAAGCAGAGATGTTACGGAGCTTCGACTCCGGTTCCGTTAAGTCAGAACTTCCGATTATTATTACACCTTCGGTTCCGACTTCGGCTCCGATACTTTTAAATCGGAGGTTTCAATCGGAGGTCGAAGCATAACATAGTGGCGACGGCGGCGCGGCCTGTGTCGACTGTTATGAACAGGTTCATACATGTCGCGCGGGGAATCCCGCCGACCTCCGCTACGTGCACTCAATCGCCAATTATTTTTTCACTTGTTGTTAATTTGTTACGCACACGACACGTTCATAGGTTACCTATAGATATTTGTTTCGATTTTTACGGCTTATTATCAATAAAAGTGATCTGTTTTTGTGTTGGACAATGAAACCAAAATCAAGTTGTATTTGGAACTACTTCATTGAAGTTAATTCAGATTCCGCAAAGTGTAAACTGTGTATAAAGACGTATTCAAGAAAAGGAGGTACGACAACGTCGTTAAAAGGCCATTTGAAGTCTGTTCATGCCACTGAATATGAAGAACTAATAAAATTAGAAATCAAAAAAAAAATACCGTACAGCCTTCGACTTCGACGCCCCTCCAGGATGCTAAAAAACAAATAATTTTAAAAGACACTTTGCTGAAGAATACAAAATGGTGCACTTCTAATGCTAAATCTATGGAAATTGACTAATTGATTTCTGAAATGATTGCTTTGCAAGATCTACCCTTCAATTTTGTGGAAGGTATAGGATTTCGGCGACTTATGCAGTTCACCGTGCCGAATTATCACTTAAAGGGAAGACATTTTTTTACTGGAAATATTTGTGGTCATTTATATGAAACATTAGCAAAAAAAAATAAAGGATTTGCTCACACAATTTGAAAAGATCTTATTTACAACAGACATTTGGACCGAACCAAGTTCGAATGTGTCTTTATTGAGTCTGACAGTGCATGGCATAAATAGAGATTTTAAAAGGCTAAAAGTTACTTTAAAATGCCACACATTTGACGGAAGACATACAGGAGACCTAGTTCTAGAAAAAATTGAGAGTATGTTGATGGAATGGGGCATCATAAAAGAGAAAATTCATTGTTTTGTACGCGACTCTGGATCTAATATGATACGAGCAATGAAACTCGATGACATACCTGATGTCAGTTGCACTGTACATCAGTTGCAACTGTGTGTGCGAACATTGTTAGATTGTGATGAAGAAATTAAAGCCTTAATAACGAAATGCAAAAAAATTTCGACGCATTTTAATCATTCCCAAATAGCTCTGACTGAACTGTATAAAATACAAAAGGAACAACTCAACTAAGAATGTTTGAGTGTAATACAGGAGTGTAGTACGCGGTAAGTGGTATTAATTTGTGCATTTATTTTTACCTCCAGATTATTTCATTTCAATCAAAGATCTATCCACGCTAATACAATAAATTCAAATAAAACCACTAAATCGATTTGATTAAAACTTGCTGTAGTATATGCACGCTGATTATAATGACTGTATTTAGTGTTTATCATTCGTTTAATTTAAAGAATACTTTAAGTTACACTGTGAATTAGTGTGAATTATGACCGTTAATTAGTTTAATTAATTTGTTACAGGTGGAATAGTACATTTTATATGTTGGAAAGAATGATTAAAATACAGGATTCTCTATGCCTGTACGCATGTAAACACAACATCTCTCAGTTATCTCCTGAAGAATGGCTGCAGCTTAAAAAAATTGTGACTATACTTCAACCTTTTGAAGAAATCTGAGTGGCAATAACACCAGTATCTCATCAGTAATTCCACTTATACACACACTAAAGTATACATTACACACTGAAGGCAGTAAACAAGACACAAATGAAAAATTTAAAAGTATAATAAAATGTACCGTCGATCAATTGAATTCCAAATTTGGTGACCTTCCATCAAACAATTTCTTTGCAATAGCAACATATCTAGATCCTCGCTATAAAACAAGATTTTTAATGAAGTAGTTAAAGAGAAGATTGAAACAGAAATAATGTCACTATTTGATGCAGATACATCTAAAACCGAGGCTGATAATATTGCCGTTCCTGTAGAAAAACGGGCAAGAATGGAATTACCAACAGAAGCTAGCCATAGTAATGTCCAAACAGTTTTGTCGAATATATTGTTAAGTAGTGATGAAGACGATGACAATACCACATCTGAAAAATGTTTAGTTTTTGATCAATTTGTTGTAATGAAAAGTATACTAAATGAGTTCAATAAAGAAAAGCGTATAAGTATTAGTGATGATCCGTTATTGTGGTGGAAAGTAAATGGAAATACAAAATTTCAGCCCCTTTAATCAATTGCCCGCCAATATTTGTCGTGTCCACCAGGCTCGGTAGCGAGCGAACAACTTTTTAGTGGCGCTGGCTTAATCTACGACTCGTTAAGAAATAGATTGGACGGAGACAAAGCTTCAAAGCTTTTGTTCGTAAAGTATAATACACTACTTTTGGAGTCCATTCATTTGATTTAATTTGTTTTAAAGCTTTTGTTCATTTAATATAATGTGTGTTCTTGTTTATTCGGAAATAATATGCTAATTTTTTTTCATTGTTTGTGTTTTATTTTATAATTAAAAAAAATTGATTAAAGAATGTTTTATTTGTCCGTAAATAAAAATTCTTTCTCATGCTACCACTCCTGACCCTGGCTTAGGGATGGACATTTAAAATATACATCGATGTTTTTTTCGATGTAATGCATTGTTCGGTTACATCAATGGTAATACGATGTGTTCAGAAATACATCGATGATTCTTAAACATCGAGTGTTTTAGGTAAGGCAATTTAGGCATTAATTGAACCAAAAATATGTATTAAGAAAATCAAAAAAATTATGTATTAAAATTCAGAATCACATAGCCCACACATTTTTTTCTTTAGAAATTCCAATATTTTTTTTCTATGCTATGTAAAAACAAAAGCTTGCTTAATCTCTTCCCCTTCAATCGGTTTCTTTGTTCAGTCATAACTAGCCCTGCCTAAGAAAAAAGTCTTTCAAAAGGGACTGACGTGCCAACTATTGTGAAATACTTAAAAGCAATTTTATACAACTTTGGGAATTGTGTCTTATAATCATTCCAAATTTCTAAAGGATTTTCGTTCAGTCTTCCAACAGGAGTTCTGAGATAAACGGAAAGTTCGTCCGACAAAACATCTTCAGATTTGTTAATTTTCCAGTTTTTATGCACTAACTTATGGTGATCGGTCCACAATGAAAATGCTTCTTCAGTTTTATCAGACTTATCAGAATCGGACTCAGTTTCTTCATTGCTCTGCAAATTCTTCTTCATTAAATCCTTCATTTTAGTAACAGCATTTGAACAAGCTATTGCATCATTGAAATGCATTTTTTTAAATCGTGGATCTCAAATACATGCGATAGCCAGAGGAGTCACATGTTCTATTGAACCCATTCTTTTATTTAATTCATTAATAGCAAGCTTCTGCACCTCTTTCGCTATGGGATCTTCGATAATAGCTGAAGTTATTTTAGAGAGCATACAACGAACTAAGGGAATAATTTTACTGCTTGTGCAGTATTTATCACTCGAAATTTCTTTAGTAGCCGCTTCCAAGGGTCGCAATACCACGATGACAGACGTTACAGTAGATATTTCCGATGCACTCAGCATCGCAGGTACTCTAGGGTGGCGGAAGAGAATATCATTTAATACACTACGGAGTTCTAGAAATCTTTGTATCATATAATATGTATTGTTCCAACGAGTATCCACGCTTTGTATTAATTTTACCCCAGCTGCCCCAGTAGGAGACTCCATAGCCGCAGCAGTAGCTTTACGTAATTCGTCACAAGCAATGCAACTCTGTTTAAACCAAGTCACAATTGTTTTTACTTTTGAAACAATGTTTCTCCACTCAGTACACATCATTGTGCCTTCAGCCACCAAATTCAGAGTATGTGCAAAACATGGGATGTGTTTCCTTCTACCGTACGCTAATTCGATCGCCTTAACTATATTGGCTGCATTGTCAGTAACAACAGCTGTTACATTTTCTTGATCTATATTTCATTCTTGGCATATCTTTAAGAGAATTTCAGCAAGATAATCTGATGTATGTCTTTCATCCAATTCGTACACACCTAAAGTGACTGAATGTAGTTCAATGTCTATTCCGAAATGTGCTGTGATACCCAAAAAACTTTTCATATTTAAGGTATCTGACCAAATATCCGTTGTTAGGGTTATATCTTCTATAGAGGACAGCTGTTCCTTGCTAGTTTCAGAAATTACTTCATATTTTTCATCAAGCCAGCGTCTTAGAGTTGTTCTACTCGGGAGTTTATATTGAGGAGCAATTTTTTTCATCAGAGTTCTAAAGCCTTCGTTTTCAACGATTGAGAAAGGCTGATGGTCTTTGCAAATCATGAATAATAAACAGTTGTTCAGTTTCCTTGTCTTCGCTCCAGATTCTGAGTAAGAGGAAATATCTTTAAAGGCGGCCTGTATTGTTTTTTGGCGTTTTGAAGGGGTGACGTTTTCGTTCAAGTCTGAATCAATAGTTTCATTTAAGGTTTTCGGTAACGGTTCACCGGATCTTAGACTACCACTGCAATTTGTACTTGTACTAGGAATAGGTTCAAACTGAAGTACACCATCATCAATTTTATTATAAGGCGTAACCTTGGTATTCAGAGGATTCGATATTTCTTCTGTAGTATTTACTGCATTGGATGTATTTTGTTTTGGCATAATTTCCAGGTAAGCAGCCTTATGAACATTACGAATGTGTCCAATTAAATTCGTAGTATTTCCAGCAGACTTAATTTTCTTTTGACATAGTTTGCATTTCGTTTTCTTATCATCAATTTTGTTGAAGAATTGCCAAACGGAACTTTTTCTCTTAGGTCCCATTATAACTGAAAGTAAAAAACAAAACTTTATAGCACGGTTAACGGGGTATTTATATTATTATGACATATGTGACAATGTGACATATTATCATGACAAATATCAAATCCATTATCGCTATCGCTTGATGCATTATTAGTACACATACCTGTTCATAAATCAAATGTTCCTTTTAAGTTTCAAACAAGGCAAACACTCGTATCGTAACAAAAACACAATAAACATCTATACAGCAGAAAGTGCAGAAACTCGGTCGGCCATATTGTTGTTTTGGTTTAATTTAATATATTGGCATTTGGCATTTTGGCAGCACTGATTATAACGTTTCGTTTCAGTTATAGTTGGTATACTCACCGTTTAATTTAATATATTGGCAGCATTAATTATAACGTTCCGTTTCACATATTATAGTATACTCACCGTTTAATTTAATATATTAGCAGCACTGATTAAAACGTTTCGTTTCACTTATACTCACCTCAACCTCATAATTTGCGTACGTACTCATTCGATGCATCGAATGAAAAACATCGATATATATTCGATTTTGAAGTATTAACAATACATCGGTTCAATACGATGCATCGTTACTATACATCGACTGTTTTAAATACATCGATGTATATCGTCCATCTCTACCCTGGCTCCGACTCCGATTCCGATTTCCGGGTGGAAACAATAACTTTCCGAAATTTTCGAAAATCGTCGATTTTCTTAGCGGGAAGTTAAAAATAACAAATAAATGGTAATCATTGAAAAATTTTTGAATTTGCGAAAAAATGCAATGGAACTCATATAATAATCTGTTACAACGTTTGAGCAAGTCTGCTCTCAAGATTGATAGGTGCTAGTATTTTTTTCTACGAATGTGTCTTGCTGCAGATACTTAAGACCAGATTTAAAATATAAGCCTAGTGCAAGCCTTACACAAAAATTTATGCCAGATTATGAAGAAGCTTATAGTTGAAGGTAGTTGCGCGTGTCTTGCGTACGATACCATGAGCAAGACATACACAAATCTTGACATTGGTTTCTTTATATACGATCTTGCAAAAGACACATACGTACAAAAAGACACTAGCAGCAAAGGATCTTGCTCAAGATACTTAGTCCAGAATTTTGCTGAAACACGTGTTACTAGGGAAAAATAACTTTGAATAATTTTTTTTTTTTTTTTTTTTTTTTTTTTCATAAAGTACATTTGAAAACGTAACTTGCAGACACTCGGACATCATTTTAAAAATAGTCAGAATAGCTTCCTAGGACTTCAAAATGTTGACATCTGATGAAAACTCGATTTTCGAAAATCAGGGTGAAAACAATAACTTCCCGAAATTTTTGAAAATCATCGATTTTCTAAGCGAGAAGTTAAAAAAACCCTTTTTTTAAATTCATAATTTTTTTTGTTGTGTAAAAAAAAATTGAAAAAATTCGGAGAAATGGTTTTGATAAGGAATAAAACGAGGAAAATTTTTATTTTAATCAAAGGGGGTCGGGTTCTAAAGTGTTTGATTTGGCGTAGAGTACCTGATATATATATATATATATATATATATATATATATATATATATATATATATATATATATATACATATATATACATTAGAGTGCCCGTTATTTCCCAAATTATATTCTTTTACTTAGCAATGATATTAATTTTTCCATTGTGATAAAAAAATATCAGAAAAAAAAATTAAAGTTCGTTTCAGTGCCGTTTATCCCTGCCTAAGTAATGATACTTTCCCATTATCGTACAATGAGAATAAATTTATTACTCGCTTGAAAATGAGCGTATAGCTATAAATTATGCATTTATATTGAAGGAAATTTACCGCTCTTCAAGGAAGCTCTCTTACCATTTTTTCGTGAATCTAACCATTAAAGAGATATTAAAACTCAAAGTTTGATTTATGAAAGAAAATTGGTATTTTTTCTCGAAACTTGATTACTCTCTAGCATATAGACGTACAGTTAAGCACTGTGAATTCTTTTGTAGAAATTGTGTCACTCGTCAAAAAAGGTTTCTTACGTATTTATCGTGAATCCAATCATTTAGGGAATATCTTGGCGGACTCATAGCTTCACTCACGCCTCTACTGCTGAGTAAATCAACGAAAGCTATCAGAACACCACTTCACAGTTCGGAGGAACTAAAAATACACTTACCTTAACAAACTAGCGCCAAACTGTGTACATACACATACACCAACACACATACAGAGTCGTAAAAACTTTAGCACCAAGTAGACGATAAATGCACTTAAGTCAATCTAGTGATATACATGATTGAACAATATATTGTAAGTTGATAAGTAAAGATAATATATGTTTTGATAATCCTTAAGTTCATTACTAGTGTGTCTAACCCCCATAAAGACCACGATTGGTGACCATAACGTAATCTCAAGTGATTATCGATAACTCATTCGGTCTCAGAAAAAAAACTCACACCAGCAGCCATTTTTATACTACAACACAAGAATACCAATTCTGCTCAATGAATGTTTAGAACTCCAATACGAGGAAAATCAAATAAAAATAACATGGGAAACAACGAAAAAGATTCTTTTGATCTCAACAACCTGCTAGATATAGCGCTATTGGGTGACAACTCCACAAAGGACAACCAAACAGACCATCCTGGGCGGAAAAACTACACACTCATACCCCTCGGAATTTCTGAACAACACGAGACTACCTCTTCAGCTATCATTTACACTTCTTATGCAAAACCAAGCACCACAAGATAATTTTTACGCAGTCAATCTCAACATACCTCAGTTTGCATTCGACGCGCCAGAAATTTGGTTTGCCATTAATGAAGCAGTCTGCATTACCAATCGCAACACGTGACAACCAGAAATACAGCAAAACTCTTAAAGTACTTGTACTCAGCATCTCCAAGCAGCTGTGGGACATCATTGGAAACTCACCACAACAAAATAATTACCCAGCTTTATAAGACACTATCCTTGAACGCTTCTCTGAGTCGAGATAAAACCAGTTACAGAAACTGCTAAAAGAACTGACACTTGGCGATACGAACCCCTCGCAGCTTCTTCGCGAGATTCGTAACCTAGCGAAAACAGTAATAACAGAGAAATTAATGTATCAGCTGTGGAAAAAACGTCTTCCAGCATGGGTATGTCCATGCCTAGCTCTCTTAAGCAACCTTCAGGAACTCAACAGCCTTGCAGAAATGGCAGACCATATTGTGCTTTACGTTTGCAGCACTCACATCATGGCTATCCATCAACGTGACACAATACACAAAAATCACCATCGAGAACGAGATCAATCTTACTCTTAAAACCTGTTAGCAAATATAAACTGTCTGGAAGTAAACCAGCAGAAAATCCAGGCCCGCTTACATCAGTCATGACTGCAACAACAACAACACCAAAAAATTTATATCGGTTTTCAACAACAAGCCCAGCAATATCAGCAATGCGGATAGTACTTCTATGGACATCGAGCAAGATTCAGGTCAGTAATGCCAAGTAGCAATGGCTACTATTATTATCACGCTAAATGGCGAAATAATGCTCGTTAATGCACACAGCCGTGCAAGTTCCCATCCTCACCACCAGGTAACCGGGGAAATCACATCCACTGTCCTTAATTGGGTAAGTCGAGACTCACCACCTCAGTCTTAGTTGGGGATAAGATCTCCAGTCAACAATTTGGCTTTATGGCTAAAAGGTCGACTGAAGATGCAATCGTTGAGATGCACCGCTTGCTAGACTCGACAACAGAGAATCTGGCAATCGGACTCCCCTTCGATATTTCTGGCGCCTTTGACAACGTGTGGTGGCCGCGAGTACTCGAAGGACTGAAGAAAAGAGAATGCCTCAGAAATGAATATAGGGTAGTGCAGAGTTACTTTGAAGGTAGGACAGTCTCACTGTCATGGGGATTTAGGAAAGAAAACAAAAAGCCAACAAGGGGTTGCCCACAGGGATCAGTATTAGGGCCTTTATTTTGGAACATTATGTTCGATAATTTGCTTAAGGAATTAGAGTCAACAGAACACGGGAGTAAATTTGTAGCCTATGCTGACGACCTCCTCGTCATCATAGAAGGCACGTCACGTGCCGATATTGAGAGAAAAGGGCAAGGGACAGTAGACTCGATACTGGAATGGTGTCGTTCCGCGAAGCTTACATTGTCGGAGTCAAAGACCGAGACAATATTCCTCAAAAGAAAGTACACCCGACGCGGTCCACGCGAGGACAAAGGTCCGTACCCCTATAAAACGAAAAGACAGAAAAAGCCCAAGTATGATTCAAAGCCACCAAAAATCGTAAAAGGTAAAACAAAAATAGCATTCAAAAAGAGCGTTAGATACCTAGGGGTACACTTCAACCAGAACCTCAGACCAACAACACACATAAAGACAAGGCGCGCGAAATTAGATAAAACTTTTGGTCACCTACGCTGTCTCGCACGGACTGAATGGGGACTGCGCTTTCCGGCTATGTCCACTATCTGCAAGGGCTACTTCCTGCCTGTTGTCACTTATGCGGCAGCAGGCTGGAGTGACCTATGCGGGGTAGAGGAATTGAAGGCTCTTAGGGCCCTGCAACGTCGAGCCCTGATTACGATGACGTCTTCATACAAGACGGCATCGTATGAGGGACTTTGTGTAGTTGCGGGGGCAGTGCCCATTCAGCTTGTGATTGATGAACGTTGCGCCCGCTACAATCTTCGCACTAGCAAACAGGCAACCCTTGGAAACGTGCAGCCAGATGACGAAGAAGGCCTTGTTTCCTTTTGGAAAGAAACCATTCGCAGATGGCAAGAACAGCGGTCCACAGCGGAAACAGGACGAACAACATTCAACTTCTTCCCCGACGTTACTGAACGTCTAGCGAGCAACCACATCAGCCCTAATTTCTGGCTTACCCAGATTTTAACCGGTCACGGCTGTTTTAAGGATAGACTCTTCAAGTATGGACTCGCAAAAGATCGCGAATGTCCCCAATGCAACAAAGGGTGGGATACCGTTCAGCACTTACTGCTAAATTGCACAGAGTTCGAGCCTCAGCGTGAGGTGCTCCAAAGCACAGAAGGGTGGGTCGCGGAGTGGCCACAAATCGGGCGGGTTCTTGCCGCATCCCCAGACTCCTTTAAAATTTTTAATGGTTTCAGCAAAGATTGTCTCCACCACAAGCTCAGCAGCCAGTTCCAACACCGAGAGGAAGGAGGAGAAGACTACTAGATCACGGTTCAACTGGCATCCACTCAGTTGTTGTCGGAGCTTCTGAGCATGGGTGTACAGAACTCACGATTTGTGAAGACTCTGTACATCCCGGGTGTCAGTCCGAAGTTAGGTGTGTGTGTGAATGTGTTGAAGTATGGATGAATGAATGGTAAACAAACTGGGTGACTTCTTAGGAAAGCAGAGGAAGAAACCACGTCCCCTCTTGACCAATTGTGGTATGTCGACCAATACATGGAATTGGTACTATGGGGGGCCCATTCCAAGCCCCACTTCGAACAAGAGTCTCTTTATTTCCTGAGACGGTAGGAGTGCATGGGCCCATTTGAGGTCGGACTCGTAGTGGCTGTTGGTTCGGCACCCACATGCAAAGGATCTCTGATCCTAAGGGTTATAACATCCGCTAACATTGAGCTTGCTTAATGTTTCGCTTTTAGATGGAAGATAGGGGAATTGCGCAGCGCGAGTATGCCCAAAAGGGCGAGGTCTCGGCTTCCGGTTGGCGGAGGTGAACTTAGGTTCCGTTACATTAATTAATTAATTGTCCTTAATTGGGGCAGTTGGTGACAGCGGCTGCAAACTATCACTCAAAGAACTCCACCTGCACATTCATGACTTTACCACTAACCAAAAATTTGTGGTAGATTCCCAGTCCGTGGTGTCTGTAATCCCGGTAAAATATTTCAACAAACAACTGACAAAGGGCTCGCCCATACTGTATGCAGCAAACGTATCTACGATTTAAACTTACGGCTGCAAAACTCTCCAGATCGATCTCAACCTACGCAGAAGTTTCTATTGGTCATTTATCATCACAGATGTACAAACTGCGATAATCGGGGCATAGTTTTTTAAGCTACTCCTTGACCTGAAAAATTAACGGCCGATAGTTACTCTTACCTTACTCGTGACAAAACCAAAAACTTTGGCTATCTACACCTACAACATATCAACCATTGACTCCACTTTACCTCTGGCGTACGCAGAATTACTTAACCAATTTATTGAAATCATACAACCGAATTCCAGGCCAAATCTCACTATTTCATAATACGCTCACCTCATCATAACAAAAGGTCCACCAGTCTCTGCACGCTCTTGCAAACTCAATGGTGAAAATGTGACAGCAACAAAGGCTTAGATCAAAGAGATGTTAGAAAAAGGTATCATACGATCTTCCAGCAGTCCATACGCTAGGCCAATCCACATAACAAAGATGAAAAATGATGACTGGAGACTTTGTGATGACCACAGACACCTCAAGACCAACACAGAGGCAGACATAAGCACATCACCACTGGTTCAAGATCTTTTTCTATGTCTGGCCAATACTTGCATTTATACTAAGCTGGATATAGACAGAGCTTACTATCAAATACTTATGCATCCTGTTAACATGAAAAACTGCACTCTCCTCTCCCTGAGGATTGTTTAACTCAACTACAGAAAACCTGAGACGATAGAGCTCAGACACTTCCTCAGTTATAAATTACTACGGACACTGCATACCATAAGCAGCACACACTCAACTACCTCTCAATAACTACCTCCGACGTTCCATAAAAGAAAAAAATAAGTAAAAATTCATTCAGCCTGAAGACGTTGAAAAGCATCTAACGACTGCGAACAAAAACTTGCTGATGTCACTCTTTTGGCATGCCAGTCTTCCACAGCACTTCTGACTTTAATAACTGACGCGTCATCGACGGCAAATGAAGCAACTTATCGACAACACCTGGCAAACGCTGGGATTCTTCTCACGCAAACTCAGTTCGGGAGAACAACGCTACAGCGCTTATGACAGTGAGTTACTAGCCATTTTCGCTTCAATAATATTCTACTGTTATGTTCAGAATGACGAACACAAGTTATTCAGTCCCTCAATTTTGAGTCAAAGCACTTAAGCCATTTACTCGGATAGTGGGGACTTCGCTATTTAGTGTCGAGTATGTCAATAAACGAAAACATGATGTACGAGGTGAATTGATGTGTCTTATCAGTAGATTTATGAACAATAATTGAACTTAGAGTTGGTTTATTCAATAGAATAATTTGTCAGGATACAAGATTTGGCTGAGCTGGAGACCGGATTGTTGTTGGTTGAAATTTGATTTGAAATAAATTGTTGTCAAGTGGCTTGATAGTTATCTACGATTCTTGAATGTTGAGAAATGTTGATGTACATAAGCAAAGGGGTTTACTTATACTGGATAATTGACAATCTGTCTGAATATACTTCTTAAATGACGAAAATTATTTAAATGTGAATAATAAAATTTAAAACAGCAATAATTTTCAATGGAAATGATTTAATCATTTATATTATTTGTTACATTGAATAAAAGAATCAAAAATCGAAATAATTTTTATTTAATATAATTCTATTTAAATTGTATAAATTCTGAATTTAATTTTCAATGACTCGAACAAGGAATTTAAGATTTTAATACTTAAAATAATAAGATTATACGTAATTAAGAGCTTGATAATTAATGGGCATAGAAGGCCGATTTGAGGCCGTTTTTATAGGCGCCACTATAGGCGAGTGATAGCTTGCGTGACCTAGATTTGATTTTACTCGCGACCAAAAAATAGGATAGTAAATGAAGTCTTTAGCAATTAGAACGAAAAAGAAAAGGATGTTACTAAGCAGAGATGAATAGCCGAGCTACTTGCAGAGTGTGGTGTAAGAAAAAGCGTACGTGACGATTTCGAGTAGAAACTTCTAGAACAATGACAAAGACTCGAATAAAAGACGATGGTAGTTTCTACGGGTAGAAGAAGGAGATCCAACCCCATGTTATCAGATAGGAAATTTTTTAGTCTGTTAATTACGGGTTATTAATTAGATTTATGGTATAGGTGGTTATTGATTATTGATCCTTTTGTCATTATCTTTCGATGGATTATAGTCATTTCTTCCTATCAACAGTGGTTTCAATAATATACTTATTTTTAATTACAATATTCAATAAATTGCAATTGTTATTAGATTCATAGATAAAGGTGCATTAGAGAATTATTGTGATAATTTTAGTTTCTCGTTATTTTAATTATTTGACGAGTTATTCAAAGTAGAATTTAGCGATAAATTCGTATGTCTTAAAGAGAGTAGATAATCGCGATGAGTCATGCGGTACGCTTTAGAAAGAAGCTTCTAGATCCAGCTTAATGTTATGAGATGAGCCTTATTTTAGATTATTAATTACGGAATATAAATTAGGGTTAAGGTATAGGTGTTTGATTATTCATCCTTTTGTTATTATCTTTCGATTGATTATACGTATTACCTTCTACCGTTATTGGTTTGAATGTTATACTTATTTGTCATTTTTATGGGATAATTATTGCGTAATCTGGAATTATTATCGATTTGATTAGATAAGGTATGTTATCGGATTATAATGATATTTTTAGTTTGTCATTATTTCGATTATTTATCGAGTTATTCAAAGTAGAATTTAGCGGTATAGTCGTATGTGTAAAAGAGAGAAATGACGAAATACGTCAGGCGGTACGTCACAAGAAGAAATGTGACCAGACAGGGGATAGTAAATTCTATTAGTGGAAGAAGGAGATGAAGTCCCATGCTATTTGATGGGTTTATTTTAAATGGTTAGTTACAAGTTATGAATTAGATTTAAAGTATGTGTTCACTATTTTTTAATCTATTTTCCCTTATCTATCGATGGGTTATGGTTATTTATCTCTATCGTGAGTGGTTTAGAAGTTATACCTGTTTTTAATTTTAAATATTCAATAATTTGCAGGTATTATTATTCTCATCGGTAAAGGGGTGCCAGTGAATTATTAAGATTATATTGGTTAATCATGATTTTATTTATTTTTGAGATTGGGGGGTAGAAGTTATGCGCTTACGTAGGTTTTAGAGAGAGGCAATGGGTAAGAGAAATAGTTAGATTCCTTGGTTGACCTCTGATAGTTAGTTAGTTAATATATGAGTTTTTATCTAATCTCTAATTCTATTTTTCTTTATTTACTGATCGATTATAATTTTACTTTTATTGTTATAGGTAGGTTATAGGTGGCTATGAATTTAATTATTTTCTGTAAGATGTTAAGAAATTATTATTATAGTTATCTACTCCATCATGGTATGTTATGGTTGTCTCATGTAACGTAGCTAGTTAATTGTTATTTTATTTATTTTTTTATCAATACATTGGGATATTGCTTTTCAAATTGTTAATGTTTATTTTACTAATAAGCTGCTTGGGTTATGGTGTAATAGTTATTGTTATGTATGAAGCGTCATTTATGATTTTATTCACTGTCGACCCGGGGAAAAAAAATTATATATAATTAGATATTATCATAAATCATTATATAAAATTCGATATAATTTTGTACAATTGTATCTAATTATTTTTAAAAAAATTTATATTTCATTATATATATTTATACATAATTATATGTAAATATATATAATTATATAAATCTTTCTACTTTAATTATATAAAAATATACATAATCATATATTTATATATATAGTTTTATATAAATAAATATGTTCAGTCCCGAGCTCAATCATTTTGAAAAGCTTCATGTACTTTCGCTACGTTCGGAAGCTGCCGAACTCGCAACTGACTCCAAGGTCAGAATAGTGCCAGTCATTCGTTATTTGGGCCCGGTACATACAATTTCTAGCTCATGGCCGTGTCAAGTCGGCATGAGAGCCCCACTACCAGCCAACCAATCAGGAAAATTGGCAGCTGACTACATCCTGTTGGCGCGCTTTTAAGCCAATGGAAATATTCGCTGGGACAGCCATGCCGTCCACGTCATCACCGAGCGGCAACGAAGGAAGAAGCCGCCGTTTTATCATCTCAATCAACATCGTGGATTCAACAGTATGAATACAACCACCCGTCTAACCGTTTCGCTCAGTATAAATTATTCTTGTGTGATTATTCCGCTTAACGGTAAAATATACTCAATAAGTAGCTAGTATATCAAGGTAGCAGGCGTTTTGATCCCCGGCAAAATATCCCCAGACAAAATATCCCCAGAACAAAATATCCCCGGACAAAATATCTCCGGACAAAATATCTCGATGACAAAATATCATTAAGACAAAATAAACTTCTGATAAAATATTCCCTTGATTATTAATTAATTTTTTACGCTACTAGTAATTTGCACATATTCACTCATGCCATAAATTAAAGAAACAGAAAAATTTTAGACATTTCTTATTGATTTTTTGTAAGACTGTAACTTCGTGAAAAATAATCGTATCACGATTTTAAAAAAGCGTTTTATAGCTTGAAATTTCTAGTTTTGGCGAATTGTCATCAAAATTCTTTTGGAGCTTTAGCTATTGCACGAACATGAAAAATACAGTGAGACAAAAATTTTCTAAATTTTTTCTTTTCTTTGAGAATTAGCCACGGGCTGCGAAAAAATTTTTTTAACTAAAGCAATGCATAAGTCGTTTAGCAAATTTATTCAGCTTCAGTTTGGCCTTCTCATTACCTCGTGGAACGATTTGTTGCAGAGATATCAGCCTTCAAACAAAAAATCATTTTTTTGGCTTTGATTATCGATATTTCTAGTACCAATGATCGCAGAGTGAATTTGAGGGCGGCGTTAAAGACTTGAAGAAATTCCCTAGAAAATTACCATCATTTTTTAAAAAAAAAATTATTTTTTTTATTTTCAACATCCATCAGAGTAAATACAAAAAAAAATGATTTTCTTTGGTTTCTTAGTTAATCAACCGCTACTCTGTAAATACTGATGAAAAGACTAATGTTGCCAGGGACTTTTTTTAGCTTAGTGTACCTCCAATAACCCTGTAAATTTTCATATTGATCTATCGAACTGTTTTTGGGGGTGATTAATCAAAGTTTTGGTAAACAATTAGAGGAAAAAGTTTTTTCCTTTAATTGTGTAATGATCATAACAATGAAAAAAATAATTTTTTTCGACTTTTCTTTCATTTTTGTATCGGTACTCAGTAAATGTGAGGAAGAGAAAAAAACGAGAAATTTCCAAAAAATGCCAAAAAAAACTCAAAGAAAAAAAAATTGAAACTTGTTTTTTGTCGTCGAAAATTTTTTTTTGACATTTTTTGGAAATTTTTCGTTTTTTTTTCTCTTTCCCTCTGTTATGTCCGACTATTATTTATCTATCATATTTACTGAGTAACCGTCAGAAAAATCAAATAAAAGTAGAAAAAACGCTTTTTTCAAATCCTGATACGATTGTTTTTTACGGAGTTACAGTATTATCAATAATAAAGAAATAAAAAATTTTTTAAATTTTTCCGTTCCTTTAATTTATGGCGTGAGTGTATATTTTGAAAAAACTCATAAATATATATATATATGTGTGTGTGTGTGTGTGTGTGTGTGTTGAGTCAATCATAAAATGAAATCTTGTGATAAAAAGTGATACAAATTTTTTCGCTCTTAATATAACCCCTAAACTAATATTGCGGTACAACTCTTATATGAAGCGAATTTCTTTATTTGAATGATAATGAAATTTAAAAAAACTTATTGATTTTCTATACCTTTTAATTACAGAAATCGAACCGTTTTTCAAAAAACGTCATATTTTCAGAACTTGAGTTATATACACATGTTTTAGAAAAAATACTGACTATTGCACTTTGGGCGTATTCACCACATAGAAATATGAGTATTTATTATAATTGGAAATTTCTGTAAATCTATGCACAAAAAAACACGTGTAAACGATCGATTACCGATGCAATATTAAATTAGAGTTGTCTGTGCAATGTGATATCTATTACAAGATAACGTGCGTCTTTTCTTTCATTGTTAATATAATGTCAAACCGATAATATGACAATTAACAGTGCTGAAATAATTATATACTACATATGATAAGACAATAGAGAAAGTACCTATGTTCTCTAGGAATGTTTATGAATTTATTTGATTAGCAATATTACTAAGTTAATTTGCTTGATTCATGAGAGTATTAACATAAAATTTTTATTTTAATCAGTGCATTTCAACTACAACTTATAACTATTATGAATTGTTACAACTGAATTAATTCAAGTAGGTATGATAATTTATCGAATTTTAGTTTTTTTAAAAGTTTCTATCATTGTCAGCAACGTACAATAACCACGCAATTGCCAAAACTCTGATTTTCCCCAAATAATTGCTGAATTTTAATTTTTAACAAAGAATGTGATTATTTATCGTTAATATCATATGTTAATAAACTAACACCAACTCAAAGACAGTACTTCTACGGCAAAAAGTCGGTACAGTTTATCACACCTACTACTAGAGTACTCAATTGATGATAACATATTTTACAATTAAAAGATAAACAATCACTAAACAAATTACAGTTAAGTCAGAGCTCAAAATTTTCAAGTAAATTCTCTCGTTTCATCGCGAAAGCCTAATCAGTCAATCGTAAATTCGAGAAGCTCAAAAATATTATTGTCAATACATGTTCAAACGCTTTGTGCTCTACACTACCTTTAACTGTATTGGTATTTTCGAGCTCTTTGAGCTCGAAAAAAGTCACGCTTCGTAGTCGTCTCCGAGAATTCACAAAATAAAAAATCATCAATAAGCATAGCTTCTTAGAGTTGTTCTTGTCACGATTGGGAATCGTGATGGGCGTAGGTACGATATTCGTATAAAATGTAGTAAATTAAGGGTACTTACATTGATCAAGGACCGATCCTATGACCTGGGCTCACACTGACCAAATGCTCAGTTTATTTTATTTTATATTTAAATCGCGCCTGCACAATATTGTTGAAGACAATATTGATAAAACCCTAGACGATTTCCAATTTATTATGTGACTGATTAAATTTCACAATCAAACGTCGAGCGCTAAACGTAAGATTGCGTACCCCCTACTGTGAACTATCGGTCTGAGCAGCTAGACAGGTAGAAAAATAAGGGTTAAAGGAAGGTGGGTTGCCGAAAAGCCTCGTGAAGCTAGTATCTCACTGCTAAAGTTAAATTGTCTGAGAAATAATGATTTTCAAATGTTTATGTTAACGAGTATTTATTTATCAAGGTCTAAATATTCTCAAAATACAGAAGAGTTACAAATGTAAATATTTATAATAGTAAATATAAAAGTATATGTTACATACATATGGTTTACAAATATTTCAGAATATATTAAAATAAAAATACCAAACAATGGTTACAATGTTTAAAAACTTACCCTAAACAGGTTTTGGTGAGGTGTCAGGACTGTCAGCAGTAACACAGGACACTTATTCACAACGCGTTCTTGCGATTAATTAATGTGATTCTAATTTATCGAATTATTTATTTATTTAGTATGCTTTGTTGTATCAGTTTCGATGTTTATACGTTTTTAAATCTTCGTAGGTTAAAGTAAAATGAAATTCTTCGTGCGTCTCGCGGTAAAATAATTTCAATGTATTCAAATTCTTCGCGTCTCCGCGGTAATATAAAATATAAATTTGTTATAAAATCTTCGTGTATTTTCACGGTAAAACGAGTTTCAAAATATTCGAATTCTTCGCTTTTTTGCGGTAAAATATGATTCAAAATCTTCGCATTTATCGCGGTAAAATATTCTTTGATTCTTCACGTTTTTCGTGGTATAATTCAATATTAGAATAAAAATGAAATTAAATGGATTAAAATAAGATGAAGATAATCGATGCTGTACCAGTGCTAAACGGTTGATATTAGTTCACGATTTACAACGATCAAGGACCAATCGTACGATCTTGGCTCACGTGATGAGATGCTATATGCTAATATCGCGTTGATTATGCTTCTGAAGCTAGAAGAAAATAATATACCGATTATACGAGTGCTTACGACGATCAAGGACCGATCCAATGATCTGGGCTCACGTGACCGAATGCTCAATCGGGATATCATTCCTCTAGCCATGAACACCGTCAAGTGTCTGGAGTTCGGTAAAGTTTCGAGTTTGATTCCCAAGAAAACTGATGAGCTAAAGTCCATGGTTTTTTTAAATGGTCTTCACATATGAAAAGTGGTGGTAACTTATTTCCCATACGAAAAGACTCGAACTCGCCCGAAAGTTCTAGGCCCTTGCACACGTGTAATCCCTGGGAAATAGATTTGACTATGAAGTAGGCCGATAACTCTGGCGTCATTTTGTCGCCAAGCAACGCTCGTGCAGGAAACCATAAATTTGATGGATTCTATTAATTTTCTTCAAATTCCAAGAATCACATCCAGGTGCACATGAGTTGGGTGGTCTATGATTTAAGATGAAAAATCAAAGAAAAGATTACAGCGCTTATAGTTAGAGTCTTAAATGGAAACGGATACATAAATTTTAAAAAACCGTTAAGTAAAAATGATGAAATTTTAAGAAAAGAGAAATTTATAATCCAAGTGGTCCATTAGTACAATTCGACTTAATTGTAAAGCGTTGACAACGCTCAGGTAGGCATGTTTGTCCGGTACGACTGCTGGCGTCAATAAGTCGACGTAATATATAAAAAGGTCAACGAATAAAAGGTCTTAATCAGTACTTATTTCGGAAGGAAAAAAAATAAAATTTTTGAATGTAGCAGCCGTGACATTCTCATGATTATGCTTGATAAGTTCAATTTTTTTAGAGAGAAATAAATAGAAATGACCAAGATGAAGAGTTACAAGAACTTGAAATAGAACCAGCGAGTTAATATAAATACACTGATCAGAGAAATTGAAGGATATTAAACAAATTCTAAAGTTCTAAGTGATTTTCAACATACTGTAACTCGAAGGGAAATGGCCATACAGCAAAAACAACAAAAAGCAAATAGTAACTTCAGGCTTCTAGTTTTCAGATCTGGACTTCAAAATTTTTTATCATGCAGGGTTCCGGAATAATCCTAAAAGAACCACCACAATAGTAGTTTATCTATCGAGTGCGATCGTGTTTAAGACGCGAGTGTGAAGATTGGTGGCCGAGCCGAAGGCGAGGGTACCAACACACGAGCGTCTTAATCTCGATTGTACTAGATTACATTAGTTTTTGTGACAGATATTTGAAATTTACTACATTTAGTGCCTATAAATGGCAGGTTATAAATCCGCGTTTGTTTATTTGGTAAGATTGTTTTGAGTATTTATTGAAAATTAAAGAGAGGTCGGTAAGTGGACAAATTAAAACGATGATAAATTTTGTCACAAGATGGCTCGTTAAGTTACTTCGATATTGTTTGGTCGTTTGCTATTGCACATGTAACCAAAAAATATTTTTTGATCCGATGATGACGTCACTATTAGAACGATTAGGTATCTTTTTTACCAGCTGTATCTTATCTAATATTTTTAGCTGCCAGCTATAGGTGCTAAATGTCGTATATTTCAAGTGCCTGCTACAAAAAAAAAAATTTTCCAAATTTTTGCTCGTGGTAAAAAAAGTCTATAGGCTTTAAGGGCGTATTCTGGTCTAAAAGCTTAAATTTTAGGCATTTGTCAAACTAGGATAAAAAAAAAATGAAGAACATTTTTGCCATCCATTTTTTTATATGATTTTTATTGGTATTTGAGGAATATAAAAAAAAATTTGAAAAATTCAGAAATCCTCGAATTACAGGCCAGTGAAGTGGGGGCCCAAAAAAAAAACAATGCTCCCTGGTTGATATGATTCAAACTTTTGTAGTGATCTAAAACAAACAAATTTAGAAAATTTTTCATTAGTAATGATGTCGCTATTGTATGGACCTTTGCCAAGAGAAAAAAAAAAACTTTTTTCACAAAATGGCGTCTATTTAAAAAAAAAATTTTTTTTTACCCCCTATTTTTGACCTTTACGAATTTTTTAAAAATACTTTAAATTAAAATTTTCCAAAATCCAAAGCAGGTGCGATAGAAAGATATATAAAAAAGATTTTCACCAAATTTCAAAGGAATCGGTACGGTAGAACTTGAGATATCATGTCAACCACCTCAAAAAAGTAGTTTTGAGAAAAATCCGTTTGAAGTTTGAGAAATAATTTCAGTAAAATAACTCAGATAATAATATTTAATACTCACTTTGGATTAATCGACGATCCCAGATCCATATATTGAGCCTTCTTCTTGAAAAGAACGAGTCCTCAAGTGGTCCGGCAACATCTGCTGTTCATTGTGTGATTTGCTCCACTTGGCTGGCTTAGATGCTGCGTCAAAATCCTATGTATCTCCGAAAATAATTTGAATTTTGAAAAATCCGTTTAAGGGCGTATTTTTGAGGATCTAAACTTTGAAAATATACAAAAAAAAAAAAAAATAAAATCGATTTTTTCAAATTTCTAGACCAGAATACCCCCTTACTAAATTTTTTTTTATAATCTTACCTTGTGAGTCTTTTAGGCAATTTTATGCCTTTTAATTTGCCGCCCTTAAAAAGTCTTGAAGATAATTTTACGCGGAGTAATCATCGATCAAAGGAAAAAAGTCCATGTTGACTTTGACAATCAATAACTTGGGGCATATTGATCGTACAAGGAATAGAAGTAGGTTTTTGAAAATTTCAAAACATCCTCTAGAAGACACAAATAGTCGCTTTTAATGAAAAAAATGTTTTCAAAGCGACAATGTTGATTAAAATAAATAGTAAAAATTCGAATATTCAAGGATATTTGTAAATCTTGGTGTAACTTTGGATACAACGAATGAACGAAGGATGCCGTTGATTTTTTTTTCAACCTCAAAGAGTTCCGAAAAAACCCTAAAAATTTCAAAGCGCTGCGATTTTGCTTTCTTAGTGTTCTGAAACCTTGAACTTATCGTTTTCGCTAAAAATCACATATAAAAAATTTTTAAAAAATCGATTTTTTTTTTCAATTATTTCCAATAATTAATGCTTTTCAGTGGAGAAATAAGGTTTGTCGCTAAAAAAAACTTTTTGAAATTGACGAAATAAGTAGAATCCGAAGAAACGCTCATTATGCGATTTCTGGCGAAAAAGATCAATTCAGGGCTTCGGAACACTAAGAAAAAAAATCGCAGTGCTTTAAAATTTTCAGGGTTTTTTCGGGATTATTTTGAATTTGGAAAAAAACGACGCCATCCTTTGTCCATTCATTATATCTAAAGTTATACCAAGATTTGCAAATATCACTAAATCTGCAAAATTTCACCTTTTTTTTAATCAACATTGTCGCTTTGAAAATTTTTTTTTCATCGAAAGCCACTATTTGTGTTTTTTAGGGGATGGTATGAAATTTTCGAAACCTTACTTCTATTTCCTGTACGATCAATATACTCCGAGTAATTGAATTGAATGTCAAAGTCAAAATAAACTTTTATGACAGAGAGACTAATCTTGCCAAGTCTGGTCGCACCTAGTATTATAGTCGAATATTAGGGCGCCACTGGAAGATGGACTCGGCCTTCCAGAACCGGATGTTATATGATTTTATTTTAATTAAATTAATTTTATTTATTACTCAGGGTCGTTTGTAATATTTTGTGAGTGAGAAGAGGAATCGTAGAGTAGGCTGAAATAATGTTAATTCAAATTTTATTTAATTTAAGCACCTTGCTTTATTTTCTTACCCTGTGACAATATTTATTTCTTATGGCAAACTAATTTTACTTATGACAAACTAGGATTCTTATGACAAACTAATTTCTTATGACAAACTATGATTCCTTATGACAAACTAATTTCTTATGGCAAACTAAATTCCTCGTCCCCTGGACGGTTACTTATGACAAACTAAATTTTCCTCGTCCCCTGGACGGTTACTACACCCACACACCCACTTAAATTATCTCGTCCCCTGGACGGTAAGCCTTAACTTCAATTTAAAAACATCCCCTGGATGTATAATTATTTAAAATAACCTTATCATGTCCACCGGACCTAAATCACAGACACAGTTTTTCTTTACTTAAAATTATTGACTCTACTTTACTTTATTTAATTCATGACTTCATTTTCTTTTACTCAATTTCTAAACTCGACATAAAAATTTCACCAATAAAATTTCCAGTATAAAAATTTCACAACTATTTAATTCTTATTTATTTTCCCTGATTTATTTAATTCATTTATTAATTTTCACTGTCTTATTTAATTCAATTATATTTATTAATTAATTAATTTTGGTTTTATTTTAATTATTAACTAATGAATTTTCAGTGACAATTTTCCTTCAATATCCAATTACAAAATTTATATATTTTATTTTCTCAATTTACTAATAATTATTTTAATTATGTATTTTAACACTCAACTTAATTTACTGACAAAATAATCCATCCTTAACTTTATTCGAGACAATTTTATCGTAATTTTCTAGCGTCTTACTTTTGATTTTATAATTTTAATTAGAATTATTTTAACATTATTTTATAAATATTTTATGACTAAATTTTACGACTAGAATTACGGTTAAAATTGACTAGAACATTCGGCCGGTGAATTGGCGTCGCAAGGCCTTAATTTACGATCTTACACGCGGACAATTATTGTCTAGAGCGGCCGACAGGCCTGAATACTTTTATTAAGTTATTGAATTTAATTGAATTTAATTATCAAATAATTTACACGGAAAAATTTATTTTATTCCAGCCGAGAGGCCTCGAATAGAATAAATTTAGAGTTACGACAGAACAACGAGTACCCAGCAAAGATTTTACGGAAATTTCGAGGGCGTATTCAACTGGCCGACGGGCCTTGAGATACCGATCTAATTTACGTAACCAGTAGAAAGATGTTAAGTAATTAATTTATAATTAATTCGGCCCTCTAATAATCAAATTAGAGGCCTTAATCAATTATAAATTTTACCTTGCGAACTCCAGACGCGCTGAGTATTTTCCTGTTGCTGCTGTCTTGGTTCTGCTGGTGATGTCTGGGGACCTCTCAAGTTTACCGCCTCTCTCTCTCTCCAAATCAATTTTTCAATTTATAACCTGAGGGTTTTCTTCCTGGTGTACTCGTCGTCTCGACAACTCTCTTTCTGCTTCTTTCTCGTTCCACAGTCCATTATATCATTTTACTCCCGTTCACTATTCCGGAAACCTATTCCCACTACCTTAGACTAAGGAAATGACGAACGGACGGGCCTTAGTGATTCATGCGACGCCCGGTGACTAGTCGCAATACTACTCGTAACTTACGAGGTCATCGGCCGGTCATTGGTGGGAACGAAATTCAAATTCAAATTAATTTAATTATTCATGTTTATTAAATTTACCCTGTTACACTTTGTCGCTTTAATCGATGATAACCCCGCGCCTAATTGTCGTAAAGACTTATTAAGGGCATCAAATTGAAGGGAATAAAATTGACTGAAAGATTTACTAGACAAGATTATCAAAGAAAAATTTTCGAAGCCCATGGACCTTTTTTAAGACGAGCAAAAATTTGGAAAATTTTTTTTGCGGTGGTTTTCTTAGGATTACTCAGGAACCGTGCATGATAAAAAAATTTTGAAGTCTAGACCTGAAAATTAGAAAGTTGAAGCAACAATTTGTCTTTTCTATTTTTGTAGGACGACCATTTTCATCCGAGTTACAGTATGTTGAAAATCACTTACATATTTACAATTTTTTTATATCCTTTAATTCCTGTGACCAGTGTATAATGTACGGAACAAAATGTCAACGTTAGTGATTTTTTAAAATTTTCGATAATAATATTATTTAAACTTATGAACCGATTGCAATAATTTATGTGGCAATTATCAAACACAATTTAGGCAATAGGTCAGTATAAATTTTAAGACATATGATGAATAACATTATACCCCATCCTGAAAAAATGAAGTAAATTGTTATTCTTTTAATTTTTTATTGCTAATATCTTACGAACTTATCAATCGGTTTTCAAATTTGAGGCGGCATTTGATGTAGTTTTCAATCTCTCACACCGAAAAACATTTGAAAGCTATGAATTTAATCTTTATAAATATATTCGAAAAAAAGCCTTTTTCACCATTTCTTTCGTCAACAATCTCTCCAACAAATAAACCGATTATGATGGTTCTTGCGGCAATCAACACGCTTCTTTAAGTTCTAAAGTTGATTTAATTTTGACATTGATCGATACAATGGTTTTAGAAATATTTGAAAAAAAAAAAAAAAAAAAACTTTTTCACCATTTTTTTGTCTAATGACATCTCTTGAACAAATTAACCGATTGAAAGTTTTTACAGTGATTGACGCATTTTTTTTAATCTTCGCAGTTTTGTACTTTTGGGATTGATCGGCTCAGTATTTCCGAAGATATTTGAAAAAAAACTATAACAGAGCTATGCTGTTACTCTGATCGTCCTTTTATCAAAGGGCGCCACTGGAAGTGATAACAGCCTCCCAGAGCCGGATCTTAGATCCTCAGGGTCGGTGTAATTTATTTAATTGTAAGAGAAGGATGAGAAAGGATAATTTATAAATAATTCAATTATTAGTTTTACAATTTTAACCTTTTTTATTAATTAATACTTTTTAACCTTATGACCTTTATCAACCTTATAAACCTATATAAACCTTATGACTTTATTACCTTATGAACCTTATAACCTTATAACTTTATAAACCTTAATCATTTATAAACCTTTTATAAACCTTTTTGTACCTTTATAACTTTTTTCACTTATAAGCCTTATTTTTATTTACCCGCAATAATTCACTTAAATCTAATTTATTTATTACCTGCAATAATTTCCTTATTAAATTTAGCCAACTACCTTTGGCATTTTCACACACTCACACATAAAATTATTTAAAAAGTTGTTTAACCTTCGCGATACTTAATAACTGCAATTTTTAATTAAAATTCTTTTAATTCACTCACACATTCACTCAGTCCCCTGGACTTTATTTCACACATACGCTGGGTTAAAATAATTTTCCTGCAAAATAAATAAATTAATTTGAAGAATTTAAATAATTATCAATTAATTTATTATTTAATTTCCATTTTCCTAAATTATTATTATTTCCTTTGTCACTTTTATTCCCAATTATTTTCACTTCAAAATTTCGAAACTTATTACTCAATGATTTTCATTGACACGTTTACCAAAAACTCAACTTATGTTCGGCCATTACTATTCACGCGTTTCTCACGTGTTTTTTTCACGTACTTTCTTATATCACAATAATTATCCTTAATTCAATTAATTTCTTTAATTATTTATTTAATTTAACTAATTATTGTTTTATCCAGTAACTTAAATTTTGCTTCATTTAATTATTTTACTATCAGTGACTCAGACCGAGGACCTTTTTACAACTTTGACCAAGACAATTTTTGATTAATTTTATTTATAATTATTATATTTATTTTATTATTTAATTTAGTTATAATTAATTAATTTTAACGACTATCTAGTCACGAGTTGCTACTCGTGACTAGATTCGACAGTTTCCGGTGCGTAAATTCCACGATCCACCTGAAAACTTCTAGAATATTTCCGGCTACCTGCCTGGAAATATTTTACTTGAGACTCGACGACACCCGATGTACGACTATGTATTAAATAAAATTTTCCGGCTTCCTGCCTAAAATAATTTTAAATAAATACCTTTACAATTGTTACTTCAACTCTTTCTCGTCGTGGTGTTCATTCAGAATTTTCCTTGTCTCGTCCTGATTTCGTTCTGGTCTCGTCCTGTAGTTATTCTAGTCTCGTTTAGGTAGTTTTGTCTCGTCTCGTTCCAACTCCTGCTTCCTCGCTCTTACTCTAGCTTTTACTGAATCCCACACTCTCCTTTAACCTGCTATTCAGGCGCAATCAGTATTGTTACCAAAAGATACCGGCTACTTGCCTGGTATCTTGTAATAATTTTGGAAATTTTATAGCTTGGTTCCACAATAAAAACTCAAGCTCTCAATTAATTAATTACCTGATATTAATTATAGCGTCTAATAATGACGTCTTATGGTAGCGGCTCTTCAGCTGTTGAACTTCTACTCTCGACTGGACTAGGGCCGTTCGGTTCGGTCGTTCCGGTCACTAATATCGTTTTACACTCCGGTCCCAGTTTATAATTACTCGCTTCCCACTCGACTTCGGGCGAATTCGGACTACTACTTAGTTCAAATTGGGGAATGACGTCCGAGCATTGGGAATTTTCACTTCCGGACGACTAATCGTATCATATATTTTATTTTGACTCAACTTGTATGCGGTAAATTCAAATTTACCCCGTTACAAAACCATTGAGACAAATCGCTTTTTCTCTTTGCGATTTCCACCAGCAGCCACCAGAGTTCGCGGGTTAAACCCTGGCTACTTCATTTTTTAGTGTACTGATTCCTACATTGACTACTGCTTTAGCTGGTCTGACAGTGAATCAATTTCTATTACCTCAACGCACACAATATAATTGTAATGTAAAAAAAAAATACACAATTTTAAACAGTTTTAGATTCATATGAGTTTTGATATAGATATTTTAGAAGTGTTTATTGTCATCTACCTATCCACTTATGCTACTATTACACTCAATAGCTTCGAAATAAAATACAGTTAATTATTTTACTAAGAACAATAATTTATACATTATAACTGAATTTTTGGCCACATAATCGGTAGTGGACTGAATATGGGGCAAAAATAAAATTTGATGCCTAAATTGGGCGCTAGGTATTTAAAGAAACACTAATAAACAAATCCTGTATTTTACAACCTAGGGTGTAGGATCAGGGAAAGGTTAGGCACTAACAAGATTACAATCAAAATGATGAATAAAAAAAAACTGATAAACGGTGGACACTGTGGGCCAACTCCAAAACTTCCTACTGTTGTAAATCTCAATGAGCTCGGAAACGTAAATTATTAGTAAACTTTCGGGCTCAAAAAACGGTTGGACCTATAATAGATATATTGTACTGAAAGATAAAAAAAAAAATTTTGTCTGACGATATTTTTGAAGCGAATCAACCGATTCGCACGTGCTTTGCAGCAATCGAAAAATCTTGATGAGACTTACATTCGTTCAAACCTAGAAACAAATCAGTCTAGCCATTTATGTGTTATGCAGCAAAAACTTAAAAACATTTTTTTTTATTTTTATTTTTCGTATAAGTTGTTAAGTACTCGGCTGATGGACTTCAAAATCTTATCAGTTCTTAGTCTTGGTGAGCCCATTCGATTGCAGCTAAGAACATTCAAATTGGTTGATTCGTTTCAAAGATATCGATGGCCAAAATATTTCCTCCGGAAATAGTCGGAATAGATTTACCGTGTCTCAGCATTAAGATCTGATGAAAAATCGATTTTCGAAAATTGGACCAAAACTAATAACTTCCATTTTTTGAAAATTTTCAATTTTTATGGTAGAGGTTAAAAAAATGAATCATCGTATATTGAAAAAAAAAACATTGAATCAGAATTTATCGATATCACAATCATGAAATAGGCTTATTAAAAAAAAAATGCTTGCTAAAACTCGGTTTATAAGTTTTGTAAACGAAAGGAAGCTTACAAAAAAAAAATGCCACCCGACAAGCAGAATGAAAGGTAGATTTCTCAAAAATTTCCAGCGCCTCCCTGATTTTCTAGTAGCTCGCGCTTAGTTTAAAACGAAGGCGGCCCTTGTTCATTTTTAGTAAGGTTGAGGCCAATTTTTGATTCAGTTTTTTAATTCGAGATTCTTAATCTACGATTTAAATATTGTTAGTATTCTCATATATTTATATATAAATGTACAAGTAATACGAATTTAATCGCATAGTACTAAAATTTCGAATTGACAAACTAGCTTTGAGTAAACGGGCTTAGAAACGAAAATATACATACATAACGAAATATGTATAAATTGTATAAGTATTCATAAATACATATTCATGAATACTTATACAATTTATCAAAAATTCGAGACTTATAAATTCTACCTAATTAGAAAAAACTTACCTAAAAAAACTCAGTTCATAATACGATGCATATTTCATTTATCGTACAAATTGATCATATATATCCGTAACAATCGGTTCCTCGCAAATTTCGGTCATTATTTAATAAGAATGTTCGAAAAAGTAATAATTGTAAGTTATCTCATTAAATGGATCAAATGCACATCTTCGATACAATAGTTTGTAATGAATTCAAATAGAATATTAATTTCTTTTCATAACAACACACACAAAACAGTAAATCTCAACTAAATACTTTACGAACACGTCAGAGTAGAATACACGGCAAGGATCCACTACCTTAGTGAGAGAGATACGAATTATCTATGATTCTCTGAATTTCATCGAATGAAATTCAAAAAATAACGATACAATATTTTCTTTCCGTACCGGTTTAAATTAAGTTAATGTTCACTTATCATATATAATTAAGTAATATTTTAATTATCAATAAAGCACATTAATGCACTTCGCTTGTTCAACACATACAAAAAACCCACTCAGTACTTTATGTATACCACTCCAAGTCACATTGATTGTTGAGAAACCCTGAATTTCTTCACACAAACATACTCACACACTTGGGTCCCTGGACTTTATTAACCTAACTCCACGCGGTCACCCGGACCCTCTATGTGGCTCAAAATTAATATCTTATTCACGCAGTAGCTCGGACCCCGTACGCAATTAAAACTTATTATCTACTATTTTGCCCCTGGTTTCATCACTAAACTTTCTAATTACATTTTTAATAGTACACAAACTTTGACACATTTTTCTTAATTTTAATTTTACGACATTCTCTCCAAAATTTAATTAATTTTCCGATTTTTTGTTATCAAATTAATTTCTTCAATTAATAATTAACAATTAAATTTAATTTATTCCGTTTTGTTTATTATTTAATTAATCCAAGATTAAAATTTATTTTAACTCAGGCTAGGCATGACGATCACTTAACGGACATGATGTATAATTGAGTATAATTATTAATTTTGAATTCTGGCCTAGGCCTAGAACCAAAATTGATAAATACCTTAGATTATAATTACAGTGATGAAACTCTCCGTCGCTGAAGTTTGTCTAGTAATTTTTCTGTATGCGTTGTCTCAGTTCCTGTCCTTTTTCGTTTCTCTCGAGCTTACTCTCAGGAATCTGTCACACGGCTCTGTCCGTCTAGACAGATACCCGGTTGTTCTTGTTTTCCCTGTCTCGGCTTTTGTCTTACGTTTATCTAAAATTAGGCTTGATTATTTTCGGCCATATTCGGAAAATTTCACCCCGTCGTAATTATCTTTCGGAATAACCTGCTAGCCTCTTCAATTAGCGTATCCAGCGACAAGTCAAAAAACTCATTTGAATGCTCATTAGGGGTTACGTCTTGGGTAAGTGACCAGCCATGAAAAATACGATGTCGATCGATAATGTAACCAATTTTACCCAACTACAAATTTTCGAATAAATTTGAGGCGTGTCGCTCAATCTATCTGGTAGATATTAAATTTTTACACAATTAAATTGAGTTAAATCAATTGGTTGGATTAAAAAAGTTGTACAATTTGCAAAAAACAAAAAATTTGATAACATCTTGAACGTCACTTTTTAACTTTCCGCTAAAAATCGATTTTCCAAAAATTCGGAAAGTTATTGTTTTCAACTCGATTTTCGAAAATCGAAATTTCATCAGATTTTGACGATTTGAAGTCCAAGAAAGCTCTACTCTGATTATTTTCAGAATGTATACGAGTGTCTATATGTATGTGTATGCGCACACGCCTGTATGTGTGTGTGCGTGTGTGTGTGAGCGTGTGTTTGTGAGCGTGTAAGCTTTTCATAACTTTCTAATGAATGAACCAATTTCAACAGTTATTACGTCAATCGAAGTAGCTTGTCAGCTGTCAACTTTCTTGAGAACGTCAGATCATTCGATGGAATACTCTAAGAAAAATAGAAAATACGAGAAAAAAATTTTTTTTTTCAATTTCCTTCAAGTTTGTTGAAATCGACTCGATGAATCGATTCTAGAATCTGATCAGTTCTAAAACAATAAAATAAGACGATTACCGTAAGAACAATTTAAATTGATTCATTTGTTCAAGAGATATCACTGGAGAAAAAAATAGTAAGCAACTGTTTTTTGGAAATCTCTCAGATACAACTTAATGGATCGATTCTAAAACCTAATCAGCTCTGGAACCTCAACATAATGCATCACTTACCGAAAAAACCATCTTAATTGGTTCATTCGTTCAAGATAGATCATTTACGGAAGAGTTTTAATAATAAAAGTTCTCTTTATATTTCGTGGATAGCAAATAATCTAATTGACTAATTATTTTAAAAATAACAATAAATTTTCGTCTTCAAAAGTTTTTTGTAATCACCGCATAATTAATCAATATCGGTTAAATGGTTTAGGGAAAATTGTCTACAAAACGATAAAATCATTGTCGTTTTCTGTCTTTTCCTTGGATATTTTATATTTCGACGTGATGATTCAACTCAAAACTTCTTTTATTCTCTATTTTAATGACTTTAATTCATGTCCGCCAGAACATATGCGTCCCATCAACAGTAATTGTAAACGAAAACTGAAGAGTTGCTTGTTTTTTTTAATTTTTTTAATTTTATGAATTTTCATAGTGCGTGGGAAGACATGCCTTTTTTGACTTCAAATAGCTCGAAAAACCCGATGCATTGAGAGGTCTTTTTTACCTCTTATATATATATATATATATATATATATATATATATATATATATATATATATATATGGCTCAGAAGTGTATTTACAATAATGTTTTAGCTCCTCGAACTCGAAAACAATGGGAAGTTTTCACGTTTTGGGGCTGGTCTGCAGTGCCAACCATTTTCCAAATTTTTTAACTTCCCGCTAAGAGAATTGAAAATTTTCAAAAATTCGGGAAGTTATTGGTTTTGTTCCGATTTTCAAAAATCGAATTTCTAACAGATTTTGACGATTTGAGGTTCGAGGAAGTTATTCTGACTAATTTCAAGTTGATGTCCAAGTGTGTGTATGTATGTATGTAAATAACTGTAACTTTTGAACGGATGAACCGATTTGGATTGTAACGGGGTAAATTCGTATTTACCGCGTTCAAGTAAATTCAATTAGAATCTATTATGCGCACTGTCGGTCATATGACATTACCACTCCGGGTATTCCGGGTAGGTAGCGACTAGTCGTCCGGAAATGGAAATTTCACTTGCTCGACCGTCGACCCCACCTAGAGTTAAGTAGGAGAGAAAAAAGGACAACTATAGTCAAGAGTGAGCGAGCAATTATAAACGGGGACCGGAACGAGAATCGGGCATTAACTATCGGGACGTCCGAATAGTAGAGGTGGAGAGAACAAAGTGACGAGACAACCGACGAAAAATTGACGCCGTAATTTAATTATAACAGGTAATTAATTAATTAGTAGCTCGAGTTTATTGTGGAACCAAGCGATGAAAATTTAAATTATTTATAGCAAATACCAGGCAGGTAACCGGTATTTTCTATAAACATTACTGATTGCGTCTGATTGTAACAGGTTGAAGGAGAGTAAGGAGAGAGAGAGAGAGGAGAGTATAGAGAGAGAGAGAGAGAGACGAAACCATAATTAAGACCAAAACTTTCACAAGGACAAAATAATCAGACGGAACCCGGACAAAAACACGACGACGAAAAAGATCTGGAGACTTTAACTAGAGAGGTATTTATGAAATTTATTCCAGGCGGGAAGCCGGAAAATTTTATTGAATACTTAGTAAACGTTTGATATCGTCGCGACTAAACAAAATTCTCGCGAATTTAATAATTTCGTAAAGAAAATTAATAATTTAAACTCGGACATAATTATAAAATTTAAGTAATTAATTAACTCCAGGCAGGTAGCCGGAGCCATTGCGTTAATAAAATAATTCCAGGCTGGTTACCGGAATTATTCTAGAAGTTTCCAGGTAGGTCGAGTGACTCGCGCACCGGAACTGTCGCATCTAGTCATAGTCACTAGTCAATTATTAATTAATTATAAGTAAAATTTAATAAAATTAATAAAACAAATAAAATCAATTAAAATTGTCTCGGAAATATCAGAAAGGTCTCCGATCAAAGTCGTCGGTAAATTAAATAGGAAAATTAAGTAATTAAAGAAATTATAATTAATTAAGTAAAAGGCATAAATAAAATAAGAATAATTATCGCGGTGATAAAAGTACCTGAAGTAACGCGTTATTAAATTACTGAGTAAAGGCCGTGATATTAAAATAAGTGTTAAGAAATTAATGAAAAGGAATAATGATCAATAAAGTAGAAAAGGGAAAATAAATTAATAAATCAATTAATAATTATTTAAACTCCAAATTAATTAATTTATTTCGTGGAAAAATTATGTTAAAAGAATTCAGTGTGTAAAATAAGTCCAGGGGACAGAGTAAGTGTGTGAGTGAAATACGTAAGAATTTAAGGGAAAATATTAGTAGTTAAGTGTCGCGAAGGTTAAGCGATTTTTAATCAGAGTGCGTGTGAGTGTGTGGAAACGCCAAAGGTAGTTGGCTGATTTTATTAAAGATATTATTGCGGGTAAATAAATAAAAGGTTATGAAGTCAATTAAGGTTATAAGGTTTAAGGTTTAAAAGATTTAATGTTATAAAGTTTATATAAGAAGTTATAAGGTTTATAAAAGGTATAAAATATAAGGTTTATAAAAGGACATAGGTGAAGTTAAATTATAAAGGTTAAATAGGTCATTGGAAAATAAAAGGTTTAATTTGTGAATTGGAGAAGTAAATTATTTATAAGTTATCCTTCCTCATCCTTCTCTTACAATTAAATAAAATTACACCGACCCTGAAGATTTAAGATCCGGTTCTGGGAGGCCGTTATCACTTCCAGTGGCGCCCTTAAAAAGGTAATTTAAGGACGATCAGAGTAACAGCATAGCCCTGATATAGGATCGTCAAGTTGTCATTCGACGCGGCTGTTAATATCCAAAAGCTAAAAAAATTGAGTTTGATCGGTAGGGCTCGTTCAGAGATATTCCAAAAATAAACTTTTTTCAAAAATGTTTTTTTCCAATAACTTTTAATGTGCTCGATGGATTGATTCCAAAATTAACTGGGCTTTTAAGCTTCATAAGCCGCGTCGAATGCCACCTTAACCGTCTCAATCGATTGATTCGTTCGAAAGATATCGTTGGAGAAAAATTGTTAAAAAGGTTTTTTTTCGAAAAAAAAGTCATCTAAAAGTATTTTCGAGCTCGAAGAACTTAAAAATGTATTGACAACGATTTTTCCGAGCTCAAAGGGCTCGAAAACAGCGGGAAGTTTTGAGGATATACAAATACATAGAGTGATTAGGCACTAGGTACCGATCCAAAATTATGTCTTTAACATTAATGATTATTCTTTTTGTTTAGAAACAATCATCTATGGATACTTCAACTTATGATCACAACCCTGTTGAACTAATGCCGGGGAAAAAAAAAAAGTTACTACAAATTGATGATTTTTGGCTGATATCTACATTACATTCGTACAATTATCTTAATAATCGTTTTATAATTTTTAACTGTCAATGTTATCATAGACATTATGATCCAATTGATTTCTACGAGAATATTTTCATCAGAAAACAATCATATTTTGCTTGTATTATTTCTAATGATGACAGTCGCATACGTCACATGTGCTTTCCAATCATGCTTGGTTCTATGATTGATTTACATTTACGTCCTCAACATGAATTAGATCCTGATGTATTTGGGTGTTTCATTATCAATGGGTCATTAAAAATTTTGCCAAACTTTCAAACGAATAACTTAAATTCTTTACACATTTATAGCTATAAAGATGAACGGTGTGTCAGGTGGGTCGTAAAAACTAACAGCAATACATGCCGCCTATATTATTCTAAAGTGAAATCGGAACAAGTTCTGTGTGAATTCACCGAAACTCCGAACTCGGCAAATACTTCAACTGATGATGATTGTTTCTTTTCATTCCTAGAGTTTGATAAAAACGATCACAGTGATACTAATCGTAAAAAAAATTTGAATGGATTACAAAAAGACAATGATAATTGGATTAACTTTATCAATCGTGTAAATCCATATAAGTGTAATGATATAACTGTAGATAAGTACATTGATGTATTTCAGTTATTATTGCAAGATTATCCACAAATCGATGATTTAGCAAACAAAACTATTATTACTGCACCTATGATTCTTTATCGCGTAGTGACTATGACCAAACATACAAAATTAAAACAAATTTTTGAGAGTGGCAATCTTTTTTACGTTTTGTCAAAAAAAAAACATATGACATTAATTAAAGATTTTGCTAATATGTATTTAAATATCGAGGGACAAAAACATGATAAAATTCGATACATGTTAGATCTGACAAAACGTTCGATCAACCGGCAGACAAGAAATAGCAAAGCTTTGTTATATCCACGTGATGCTGACTATTTTATATGCTATTTAACATGTAAAGAAATGAAAGATGCAGGTGAGACAATTAGTTTTGCACACTATGTCACTATCACCCTTCCAATTAATGATAGGTTGATTCAACAAGAAATATTTCAGTCGCATGACTATGATACTCCACATGGTCTCCGTATAATTATTAACGGGTTTTTAACTAACTGTTATGTTTACAATTCTCTAGATTCTCTAATTAACTTCAAACGTCGACTTCCAATGATTACATTTTTTCGCTTAGGTAATCGATATCTATTTACATATACAAAAGGATATGTTTTAGTCAAATACAGCAGTAAATATAATATATTTGTAACACCATATGAAGCACAAAATTTATTTCCGGATTGCTTCGATAATTATTCCCAGTTCAGCCGTTTTGGTTGTTTTGCCCGGCAATTGTCATCATCTATACTAAAGACACCACCACCAAAATGTACAGTTACTATCAATAATATAAGAGGTGCATGTAATGTTCTAAATAGTCGATTTAAAGCTCAAGCTTTCCTTACATCGATTGGTTATAATAGCGCTATAATCTATCAACGTCATGGTGAGAATGAATTACTCTCATCACATAAAAAATACTCAAGAATATCATTATGTAAAAAAGATGATACTGGTGGTGGAGATAAATTACTACCGATTGCTCGAGAAACTCATATCGCCTTTGCGTGGTTGAAATACGCTGAAAGATTCGACATAAAACCAAAAAATCAATCAATAATTGACAGTTATTTTGAAGAATTAGATGCAACAATTTTGAAATCAAAGCAGTCAGCTATACCCCGCGATGGTAGTGAATTTTATGGTGTCATTACTGACATGATAGATCCGAACGCTGATGTCAGTAATGAGTTTTACTTGCAATTTTTGAAAAATGTCTTGCCAATTAAATACATATTTATTGACAATCGTTTTTCTCTTATTATGAATAATGATGAAAATGAAGTTAATTTGTTACATCGAGCAACAGTAAAAACTATTACTAATATACCTGAATACAAGCAATATCTTTGGAATTTAATTAGTAACGATAACATGGTAATACCTCTGTATAATTATACACCAATTACATTGATTAGTAATGATAACGTTCTCAGTAATTCTCCAGAAATACCATCAGTTTCACAAAAGGAACCACCACAAAAACGAAAATATAATCGTAATAGTTACACTATAACAGCACCTCAAAAACGATGCAGTAAATCTTCAAAAACAAAAAGGATTCAAAATTCTTCGATGTTCAAATCGATGGAAATTATGACAGATTGCAAAGATTATTATAATTTATACACCACTAAATTATTCAATGTATTATGTTGCAACGATTATACAGATCGTAATACGAACCAACTAGTGTTGTACTGTGCTTTTGGTGATGTTGGTGGTGGCTGTATTGAAGATGGTATTATATTAGATGAAACTTTTGTTTCTAATGCTCCAAATAAATTAATTTCAGTAACATTAGCAGTAAAATTTATGACTCATGATAGTGGTTATAATGGTAATGATAACAAGTCCAATAATTTTCCTAAAAATCAATTAGAAAAACCAAATCCATCCGAAGAAAATGAAATCAATTTAAATGCACCTCAAAAAAATAGAAGAACTTCGAGTAAATCATCACAATCTCTCAGTATAAAGTATTCACCTATAAATCGTGAAATTGATAAATGCCTTATTTTTGGAGTGATATCAAGCAATCAAAGATTACTCACCTTCAAAAGCAAAAATGTCAACATTGTAGAAACTAATTTGAAAACACATAATTTTTACGTCATTTACTGTGTTGAATTCACTCACTATAAAAAAACTATAGAATCATACTACAATGAAAGTACTAACACCTTAATAATTCATTATCGATACATGAGACCTATTGGAATCGATATGAAATTTTGCAATAAACATGGTCAGAAAGCAATTGTTTCATGTGTTCGTGATTTGAGTTATTATCGTGCTTGGACAAAGAGTGGTAAATGTATACATCCACAAGTATTATACAGTATGCAAAGTGTCATCGGACGGATGGCTGCTGGACAAGTGCATGAAATGTTATCTAACGAAGAATGTGGATTTAGCGAAAATGGTGAAGTAGTAGCACCTATGTCATTTGTCATTCATTCTGTGGAATCTTCAGTTAAAAGTAAAATAACAGCAGCATTGAGAATAGATTTAATGACTCAACAAAATGGTTTTGATGCAAATATGTGTACTGGGTTAGCATTACTAGCAACCACACAGCATGCTGGAAATTTTACAGATAGCTATGCAAGATTGCATTATCTAAAAGAATTATTCAAATTGAATGGTATTAATTTTGAATTTTTGTAAGAATCACGCATTGAAATGAGTTCTGCGAATCAAATTCCTGCTAAAATTAATTTTTTACAAATGTAAAAAAAAATTTGAATGATTAAAAATTTAATCATCAGTAATCGTCAAAAGTCGATTTATTATTTTACGGTTAAAAACGATTCTGGACGATTAAAAATTTCAAATTGTCATGAATCGTAGAATAATATTGCAATTTTTGGTTCCACATGAAAATTAAAAACAATTTATGACGATTTGAAACGATTAAAAATTTAATCGTTTTTAATCCTCTTTATCGTCAATTGATGATTCATGACGATTGAAAACGCTTATGACATTTTTAATCGTCAGTGATTGTATTTTCTAATCAGAGGAGTTATTATCTGAAATTTTTTACTTTGAAAAACCTTTGGAATACTTTCGAGACGAATGTTTTTGAACTTCTAGACTTACATTTGTATGTACTTCTTAGTGAGTATCATTATTAAATAGGGAACCAATTAATAAATATTAATGAACAGTAAAATAATATTTCCAGCCAATGAAATGAATCAAGCATGTTACAGACTGTAATATAAATTAAAGTTCTAATATTTTTAAATAACAGTTTTAATGTTTCATTTTTTTGAATCTTGTGCATTGTTATTACTTTGAAACTTCAACCTTTTTTCAGATCTTCCTTTAATTGTTATTTTTTGTTTACCAATCATTCAAGTACCTATATTTTAGTAGATTTTATAGAAATTCAGTTTTTCAAATTGTGCATACTTGTGTTACGTCCCAGCCTGCTCATCAGATGTCTCTGACTATTTTTAAATACTAATTATTAAGAGACCGATCTGGGACCTAACTAATTAACTAAGATGTATATTGATAATTTAGCAAGTTGCATAATTAATAAGTTACTCTATATTATAGGATATAATATAATATAATAATATAGCATAACATAATAATATAAAATAATAGAACATAAAATAATATGATATTATTTAGAATATTTGAAACATATTGATAAAGTTATTTTTCTCTTAATATTTGTTATGTATAAATAAACGCTGACGCCTCGAGTAAATCCTCGAGACGTGCAGCTGCACAAACATCTATTTTGTTCTAAGATAACTTTTGTTCATAGATAAGTGACTCATTTGTTAATAACAAAAACGGAAAAAGCGTGAGAACGGAGAATGGATCATTCGAGAATATTGCTTATCACGATCCACCCCTCTATATCGAACGATGCGCGGGCCTGATGCCCAAGCGCCTCGTATTGATAAGAGACTTACTCTAGTTTTTCTCGATCAAGAGAAGTCAGTCTGAAATATAGAATCATAGAGAGCAGTCAGGCTCAATACTAAATACTGAACTTCTTTCTCACCCTTTCGAAGTTATTGTTAGACGAACTTTAACAATTTATAAATTGATTCAATTGTATATTTTCACATTATTGAAATTATTCTTTTACAATTGAATAAATCGGATTGAGATATAAAATAATAATCAGTTTATTTCAACCACCGAATGGTGGCTGTTCAACCCCTACTAAATAATTATTTATAATTATATGTAAGTTCTCATTACGTCCAATTCAAATCGACCGCTCAACCACGCCAGCGCCAAAACATCAACCAGGACGTAACACTTGCTTGATTTTCCACAGAATATTGACATCATATGATATAATTCGTCGGATGGGTTCCAAAAATACTATTCCTCTAAAACTTTATGTGTATACTAAAATGATAAAACTTACTCTCCACGGAGGAATGATGCAGAACAAAATACGCCTTCAAAACTTATTGAATTACTGAAATCTTGACACCATCAATTTACTTAGAATTACTAGTTATTTAATAATAACTTAGCTATTTGATTTTTAACTAACTTACATCTGAAGTAGCCTCAATTGAGGGCTACTGAGGATCCAATGATTGATTCTAGCGTTGACATTTGTATCACAGCAATAATACTTACGGAATAATGAAAATATTTTATAGTAATAAGTTATTATTAGCATATCGTTAAAGAATTTCATTATTTTAACTGTTAGGAATTTCGGTTATTATTTTAATTATTCTATAGAAACTATAATTTTTCAATATTTGTTACCTATGAGTATTAATGCGTTTGTTTGAAATCAATAATCATTTTTATTGCTTGGGAGTCATCAGAGATATTATTTAGTAAATCATGCCAACAAAATTTTAGTTAGCGTCGTAAATACAATGTAGAAAACCTCGCTTTAATCGTTAGCTATCAACTTTAGCAAAATTATTTGGGCTTATAATTTTTTCATATATAAATTTTGTGTTTGAAAAAAAAATCATTAAATTCAGATTAGTTATGTTTACTTCTCGCGACAGTAAGAAAAAGAAACGAAAGTTTTCGCAAAAAATGAAATAAAATGAAAGAAAGTTTAAACTTTCAATCGAAATTTAGATTGCATTTATATAGAATACTACCCAGTTGTTTTTTTTTGTTCTTTAGTAATAAAAAAAAATTACAAAACATTCTAATGAATTGCAATAAAATATAAAATAATTGATTATTTCTATGCATTCATATTTTTATTGTCGCAATAACGATTTCAATTATGATAAAAGCGAAAAAGCCGACGTCGTGATAGAATAAAATAATAATTTTTTTTTTTGGCATTAGGAATTCGAACATAATAATCAATAATACACGAATAAAATCAAAGTATTTTTTTCGGTTTTATCAAAATTTATTTTACGCTAATGAAAGCAAAAGATGTTAATTTTTGTTTTTAAAATCCTCCTAAAAAAATCGAAAATTAAAAAAAAAGATGGTATTAGCTTCTGTTTGATTTTCTAATACTGAGTTTTGAATAGATTTCGACGTTTTTAGGTCCGAGGACATTATTCACAATATTTTCAATATGATATCCGTGTGTATGTGCATAAGTACGTGCGTACGTACGTTTGAATGTAAATGCTTTCTAATATGTAATAGATTGACTATTTCGGATCATTGAAGCGGTATTCAAAGCAATTTAGTTATTCTTAGACTATGTGGGCAATCGATCTTGATTGGTAAAAAGTATGTTTTAAGTAATTCCAAGTACAAAACTTTTGGAAAAATGATTTATTTTTTCGGATAACGTTCATCATACTTTTTGGAATGATTTTCAAATCCAATCAGCTCTTAGACTCTAAGACCCACATCAGATGCCACCTTAACTAACGAAATGGGACCATTTGTTCGACAGATATCATTAACGAAAAATTTTCAAAAAAGGGTTGTTTTCAAATAACTTTAAAATTGTTAAAATGATTGAGTTTATAATTTCATACATGTTAGAGATTGGAAATTGCATTGAAGGCAGTATGAGTCATCTTAATCGGTCGATTAGTTCTATCGATATCAATGACGAAAAGTCTAGAAAATAACAATTTACTTAACTTTTCGGATTTTTTTTTAGTTCGTTGAATTTCTGTTAGTCAAAGCACAACATGATTTTGTAAAGCTCTTTTGTATTCACGATACTTTTCCGTGTTTAAGATTTTTTTAACTTCCCGCGAAAAAAATCGATGATTTTGAAGAATTTCGGGAAGTTATTGTTTTTACCCCGATCAGCGAAAATCGAAATTCCAACAGATGTCGACGTTTTGAGGTTCCAGGAAGCTATTCTGATTAAATTCGAGATGATGTCCGAGTGTACGTATGTATGTAGTGACTACGTCACAACTTATATTATTTGATATTCATAATTTCGGATAAGTCCGTTAACCATCGATCGTCATCAATCGCCGAATATTTGCCCCCACGCGGATACGATATTCGGTAGCAACAGTACACACAAGTACACAGTACAGTACACGCGTACAATTAGAGAGTTACATGGCTACCAGCTAACACGTATCTAATGCAACCAGCATTATTTTGTATTATATAATTAATTAAATAAAACTAATTATTTATTATTTTGTTAACACTAATAATTGGAGTCAGATAATTTGCTTATTGTAGTGATTTAGATCCTATAAACCACATCCCAGTCACTACATTGGTGACTGCCCGACGTGATTCTCAAGAGGACACCATTTCGTGCACACATTCCACGTGGCAAATAGCACGTTGAGTGTAAAACATCGCGTCTACGATGATAGCTAATCCCGACATATTAATTCCGCAAGTTCTTTGTAACAGTGAAGTGTGTGAATCAAGTGTTGTGCAAGCCTTCTATCACGGCTGGTGCATTACGGGGCATTTTGGACATATGTCGCACTGGTTTATAATTTAAGGGACACCATCGGAGTGCAAATTAAATTGTGACAAAAGTGATCAGTGAATTCCTCTGTAAAAACAGTGAATAAAAATTATCGTTCGCGTTCAATTTTCGCCCAGTGATAATTTTCATGTGACTCGAAGCGTCTCGAACATTCCTAAACGGTGAGTCAGCTTCGACGGACACTAATCCGCTTACAATGGTATTATTATTGTTATTAAGTTCTGTGTTAGTTTTATTGTGTTAGCGTTTCTCATATGTTTACTATGTTTGATCCAAAGAATCCAGACGACAAGAAAGACGATGTCTTTTTGGACGCCAAGCCAGTGATTATCAACTCTTTCAAGGCACCTCACTTCAACTTGAAGCGAGTGAGTTTATGGTTTGCGCAGCTCGAGGCTCAGTTTGCGATCTACAGCGTAGCAACTAAGAGAGAGAAATTCAGCCATGCGGTTTCTCTCATCGACACAGAATATGCGTGTGAGGTTGAGACCCCCTCATCATCAACCCACCAACGACGACGCCATACAATGAGTTGAAAGCCACGTTCATAGCGTGTTATTCAAAGTCTGAAGAAGCCAAACTACGCCAGCTTCTAGATGACGAAGCGATCGGTGACCGATCACCATCACAATTTCTCCGCCATCTTAAATCGCTCGCGCCGACCGTTGACGACGCAGTCTTGAAGGCAAGATGGTTGGCAAATCTACCCAAGAAGACACAAGAGCTTCTAGCTATTTCTCCGACTACGGCTACCATCGATGAGTTAGCCAAAACAGCCGACAAGCTACATGAGATGTTCCCGGTGACTCACACCGCTGCCGTAGCTTCATCATCATCTTCACAGGAGACGATGGCACTGCAGAAACAAGTGAGTGAACTATCTCGACTAGTAGCAGCACTGACGACAGCGTTCAACTAGAACCGCGGTAGATCTCCAGCTGGATAACAAAACAATCGCTCCCGAAGCAAATCAAAACCGTGCAAGCTCGATAAAACAGGCATCTGTTATAACCACACCAAGCTTGGTAAAACTGCATACAAATATACACCAGACTGCAAGGTTTTGGGAAACGTGAACAAGAGTCACTAGCGGCGGAAAGCGACTCTCTCGCTTCTTCAAACCGCCTTTTCGTCATCGATCTAACCACGAAACATACGGGTGTATCACTCTGTCACTAAACCTCGATTTACGTCGAGTATTTACGTGGAGATTTATCATGGCTGACGTCACGAAATCAATTATTGGTGCCGATTTTCTAAGTTATTTTAACTTGTTAATCGACCTCAAACAATTACATGATGGCTTCACCGGTCTCCAAACACGCGTAGATTCAATACGCTTGGATGCAAAGTGCATCAAATTAATTGAAGGTGATACAGTTTACCATAAACTGTTATCAAACTACCCGGCTATAACTCGACCTGAAGGAATAAATTCAGCAAAGAAGCATTCCATTGTACATCACATTAAGACAACATCAGTACCTCCAGTACCGTGCAAAGTGCGACGTCTTGCGCCAAATAAATTAAAGATCGCGCAAGAAGAATTTCGCAAGATTGTTCAACTGGGTATTGTACGTCCATCGACCAGTCCTTGGGCATCTCAACTCCATCTTGTACCCTAGAAATCTGGAGATTAGCGACCATGTGGCGACTATCGACCACTCAATGCGTGCACGATACACAATAACTACACGGTCAGACGACTCGACGATTTTACCACAACGCTGCACGGTAAAAATATACTTTCAGTGCTAGATTTGGTTAGAGCCTTCAACCAAATTCCCGTCGCCGAAGAAGACATCAAAAAGATAAACATCATCACTCCTTTTGGCTAGTTCGAATTCCCATACATGACGTTTGGACTTCGAAATGCCGCGCAAACTTTCCAAAGTTTCATCGATGAGGCCACACGAGACCTACCGTTGGTCTTCTCATACATCGACGACGTACTAGTAGCTTCAGAGAACGAGGAGCAACACCTCGAGCACTTAAAGATTTTATTTCAGCGCTTACAAGACTACGGACTTGTCATCAACGCAGCCAAATAGGTGTTGGGCCAGCATGAGGTAAAATTTTAGGTCATCACGTCAGCGACAAAGGTATCAAGCCGTTGCCCGACAGGGTAGACGCAATTATTAACCTAAAATTTCCTAGTACGATTTCTGTATTACGCGGTTTTCTAGGTACCATACATTTCTACAGGAAATTTATCAGAAATGCTGCAGAAATCCTTGCACCGCTGAATAAACTTCTCGAGGGGCCGAAAGTCAAAGGATCAACGCTGATCGTTGAGATACCAGAACTCCGACAAGCTTATGACAACGCAAAGCAGGCATTAGCCAACGCTGCAATGCTTGTGCACCCGAATGACGACGCAACGGGCTATTTTCTCGGACGCATCAAACACAGCCATTGGGCAGTTCTGCAACAACTAGTTGACAGAGAATGGCAACCACTTGCTTTCTATGGCAGAAAACTACAGCCATCCATTCAAAAATTATCGACCTACGATCGTGAACTTCACGCCATCTACGAAGCTGTCCTACACTTCCATCATATTTTTGAAGGTAAGCAAGTTGCGATTTATACTGATGATAAGCCGTAGCTTTTTGCTTTTCAGCAACGTACTGAACGAGCATCACCGTAGTAATTTCGTCGCCTAGATTTTATTGGCCAATTCATAAGTGATTTTAGACACATTTCTGGACATGAGAACATCGTTGCAGAAACGTTGTCGCGCGTTAAAGCCATTTCGACGCCGATTACCACGCACGAGCTAGTTAACGCTCAAAAGAACAATCCTGAATTACGAGATCTTCTTGGCAACGCAGCAACGTCACTACATTGACAACAAATTGTCTTTAATGACCATCCGGCCGCAGTTTATTGTGATGTTTCATCAGGTAAACCACGTCCATATGCTCCCGAACAACTTCGAAAGAAAGTTTTCGATGCGCTGCACTCTCTCTGGCACACCCTGGTACCAGAGCATCTCAGAAACTGATGAGCAAACGCTACGTTTAGCCATTAATCCAGAAAGATTGTCGAGAATCGGCCATAGCTTGCATAAATTGTCAACGAAACAAGATCCATCGTCATGTGTCATAATCTCTCACACGTTTTGAATTGCTTACGCAACGTTTTGAGCATATTCTCATCGATTTGGTCTCTTTACCACTATCTCGCGGCTACAACAAGTGCCTGACGATTGTCGGCAGATTTACCCGCTTTCCAGAAGCCATCGCACTTAAAAATGGAGACACAGATACTGTCACACTCGCGCTGTTTAGAGAATAGATCTCAAAATACGATGTACCAACCATAATAACGTCCGACCAAGAAGGTCAATTTAGATCACCGTTGTTTAAATCACTGAGCAAATTATTTGGCATAACACATTTGGTAACGACGCCATATCATGCTCAATCTAATGGACTGGTGGAACGCTTACACCGACAACTTAAAGCCGCACTGCTGTGTCACGAGAACACTTGGTATGACGCGCTACCCGTTGTCTTACTTGGTCTACGAGCTGCCTGAATAGAGGACATACAAGCTACTCCAGCTGAGCTTTTATACGGTGAACCGATCTGTTTACCAGGTAAATTACTAGTCCCGTCAAATAAACACGCAAATGCCGAAAACGTTTTACATTTTATATACACTACTTATATTATTTGATATTCATAATTTCGGATAAGTCCGTCAACTATCAATTGTCATCGATTGCCGATTATTTTGTATTATATAATTAATTAAATAAAACTAATTATTTATTATTTTGTTAACACTAATAATTGAAGTCAGATAATTTACTTATCGTAGTGATTAAGATCCTATAAACCACATCCCAGTCACTACATGTATGTACATACTTACGTATGTATGTAAATATTCTGTAACTTTTGAACGGATGAACCGATTTTAATCGTCAAAGCGTCATTCGACGCGGCTTGTTAAATACTATAAGCCCTAAAAAGTTGAGCTTAATCGGTAGGGTACCTTCGGAGATATTTTGAAAATAAAATTTTTCCAAAAATGTTATTTTAAATAACTTTTAATTCACTCGATGGATTGATTCCAAAATCTAATCAGCTCTAACACTTTGTAAGCCACGTCAAATGCCACCTCAATTATCGAAATCGATTCACTCGTTCAAGAGAAACCGTTAACGAAGGAATTAAAAAAAAATTTTTTTTTAGTTTTTTTTTTTGAAATTTCTCAAAAACGTGTTGAAAAATCAATTTGAAAATTTGATTAGCTCTAGAACTCAATAAAACGCGTCAATTTCCACCTCAACTGTCTCAATCGAAGAATTCGTTCGAGAGATATAATTGTAGAAAAAATGTTAAAAAACGTTATTTTTCGAAAACAATGGCATACTAAAGTATTTTCGAGCTCGAAAATGTATTCTCAACAATGATTTCGAGCTCAAGGAGCTTGAAAGTAGCGGGAAGTTCTGGGGCTGGCCCGTAGGGTCAACCGACAGACCGATTTTTTAATAATTAAATCAAATCATTTTTCGTCAATAATTGATTCATTTATTAAGTTATTCATTTATTTGGTCAATACGAAAATTTCGTGAGCCGGTTTCATGGAAAATATTTTCTACTTCTTAGTTGTTTTACGTCATCATTGTCATCAACATACCACGTTGCTTTATGTATAGATTTTTGTCATCTTTGAATTAAGTAAGCTGGGTTATTGTCCGTATCATCAATTCTTTCTGTCTTCTCTTCAACGTATATGCCATTACGATGGGGAACTTCTCCTGGAAAATGAATTCTTTACTGATATCGTCCCTCAAAATTTATTCTGCCACTGGAAGTATCTAATTTCATCTTCTAGTACCAGTTGAGACTAGACTCAGAGCTAGTTAAAATAATTATTGATCAAGTGTTAACTCCGGCTAAGTAGTAATAAGTAAATAGTTAGTCATACATAATCGAATTAAAGTGAGCTTTATTAATAACCAATCAACTGGCGTACAAGTCCCTTGGGCTCTTGAAACGCTTGCTCTACTTTCTTACACAAATCTATACTGATAATTAATTTCTTTCATCACCTAATTTCTGAATGTCAATTAATCAATAGAATTAAATAATTGGTGTGAAAATCACCTGGACCCTCAACGTTTATTATATGACTCTGTAGCTGACTCGTCAATTATAGTCCTGATTTAAACCAATATGTCATTAATTTAGCAACTAATTAATACATAGCTTAGTTATTGACTAAAACTCAAGTATGGAATTTATATGGCAAATTTGCCGCAATTTACAGCTATTTACAATGAGATATATTAATATACGGTATTGTACGGCGGATCGCGGTCAAATACGGCAGTTTACCGTAATTCGTAGCCTTTTTTCCATAGGCACGGTATGTTTTTTTTTTTATTTTTACAGTTTTTATAGTGCAATACCTCATTTTACGGTAAAATACTGCACGCTTGCCGCAATTTCGCGGTAAGTTACCGTTTTTTCACTATACAATTTTATGGTAAAAATACCGCGCCTTTGTTGTGAAATACTGTAATTTTGCCGTATAATACTGTACTTTTACCGTATAATACCGTATTTTATTATAAATTACGGAATTTTAGCGTAAAATACCGTAATTCTTTCGAATACCGTAAATTACGCTTGTTACCGCAATTTACCATAATCTGGACCCACAGGGTTATTACTAATCCTAATACGGCATAGACTGACTCTGGCGTACTTGCCTCCACTTCAGCTATTTTAACTCCTGACTTGGATGGTCCTCCCGACAACGCTTTGAAAGAGTATCTTTATTTATTATTTTTAGTATACAGATTTTTGTGTTGAAAGTTTTAGATTATGTTCCCATTTTACATAAAAAACTTACCAACTATGTTTGTATAAAATGTTATGTTTATCGTTTATTGGTGCCCAAATAAATTATTAGTTACTTATCGAGTTGCTTAATCGAGTTTGTTTTATTTTAACGCACGCTTCACATATTTAAGTATTACAAATGATTTATATTATTTACCTTAAGTCTACAATCATAATATGATTCTTTGATTTAACAAATTTATGCTTACTTATATGGCTTAGTCTTTCATGCTAAGTATCATAATTTATTTTATTATTTCTGAGGACTTGAGCGACATAATTAAGTTCATGTATTTAAACTGTGGAGTCTATCTGAATAAAATTATTAGAGGGCTTACCTTCCATGATGGGTATACCACATTTATTAATTTTTACCCCTTTTTTATCTGAAATAACCACCATGCCTGACTTCTACAGCTTTGCTACCGCTGTATAGAACTGTATAGGGCCCCTTCTTTTACTCCTAGAATGCCCACGTCTGGATGAAACCTCTTTTATTTCTAAAATCAACTCTTTGTGCTTACTCAGGAAAAACAAATTATATGTGACCATAAATTGCAAATTTACATACATGGCCATATATAACGATATATAATGCTGTATTTTCAAAAAAAAATTGATAAAATTATAAAAAAAAACTCATGACAATCAGATGTTCCATGTATTCCAATGGTTCTATGTCAACGTATCCGAGGGCACTATATCCGCGACAATATTTCCGCGACATCATATCCGAGCGAAATTATATCCACGACATTATATTCGAGCGTCAATATATCCACGACACGAATTCTGCGATATTAATTCCGCAAATATTATTCGTTAGCATTGATAACAACGCAATACATGTGCACATGAAGTCAAGTATATTAATCCTCTTATTATAATTGAATATTATCATATTCTTATCATTTAATAAATAATAACAAAATAGCAGTAACAACTAAGCGACACAAAATAACATCCCTGTATACATAAAATATATTTTTTATATATATTTATATATATTTATATATGACATAATATTCATAAAATATCGACAGCTGACATAATAATTTTTACAGTTTTCAAAAAATTCTCTCGAAAATATCAAATTAATCAGCACTAAAATTAACCAAAATACAACACGCAAGATACATTTGTTAAGTATTAAAGTTTATTATCTTTGGAATAATCCAAAGCGATTATTCGAGCTGCTTTCAATCGAGCTGTTTTCTTCCGATACTCATGTCACTGCTTTACAGCAATATTGGTGCCCGTATTTATTTGAGCCATAGTCACTTCCGTTAAATTTTCTTGCATTTGTTATACATTAATAAAAGGACCAATACGTGCGTAACTAGTACCAACGCTCTTATTAAACCCATGATGCCAACCTTCTATGTTGTTATTCGTTTGTATACAATCCTCTAATATTGATACGTAACAATTCCACATTGCTATAGGAAACTTCGGTATACTATGGCGACGTCCGCATCTAGATACGGCCCTAATCCAGGTTTCTTCTAAATACTCCACAATAGGCGATAATTCCTACTCATGACTGTCGTAATAGTCAGACTTGATTAACGCATTCTAAACATCGACAACATCCTCCTTAGGAACGAAACCTAAAGCCATCAACTTCCGTACATTCAGGGGAAATTCGACATCGGTATTATATCGTACTTGCGTGTGACAACTTTAAAACTTTTGCCATAAACACTGACCTAAATGAAATAAACAACCAGAAATATTCATTTTCGGAAAATTTACCTTGAATGCATTGACATATGCAATCTCAAAATCAACCATCAGCCACTTCGACTTCAAAGACTTTTCTAACTTTTTCAGCTCCTTCAAAAATATACTATAAGTTTTTTCAGTTTTATTAAGTGCTAATATGTATACAAGTGGCAGTGACTTATGATTTTTATACCCTCGCACAATGTATAATTATGAAAATATTGATGGCACAGAACGGAATGTGCCATCAGATAACCATTGCTCACAAGACGCCAAGTAACGTAGACATTCAGCGGTGGAAAAAATGAGGATATGGTATCCGTAAAAAAATGCTATACTCTGTTATAAACAACATTTTTAGTGTAGATGACTTCTTAGAGACGATGGCTATACTTCTCAACCCCTCTCACGGTAAGATTTCAATTGCTTACATTTACAAACATCCTACTTTTCAACTTACAGAACTGCACATTAAAGAAATGGTAAATAAAGCAAAAGAACACGATAGTTCCATACTAATAGGAGTGTTACGTCCAGAATAATGAACACAAGTTACTCAGTCCCTTAATTTTGAGTCAAAGGACTTAAGCCATTTACTTGGGTAGCGGGGACCTCGCTATTTAGTGTCGAGTATGTCAATATACGGATATCTACATATATATATATATATATATATATATATATATATATATATATATATATATATATTACTAGATGGATGGGTGTGTCTTATCACTAAATGAAAGAACAAATAATTGAACTTACAGTTGATTTATTCAAACATAATAGATATCAGGATACAAGATCTTTGGCTGAGCTGGAGACCAGGTTGTTGGTTATTAATTTGCTTAAAACGAGTTTAAATCAGATGGCTTGATTGTTAACTATGATTCTTGACTTTTGATAATTGCGGATTTAAAATGAGCTAGGGTGTAACAGTGCGTTTCGACTTGAAAATCGAGCGCAAAAGTCTAGTTGACCTTACGGCCATCTATTAGGACAATTTTATGCTAATTAACACTCATCGGTCACTCGGGGCCCCTAGATCGAATTCTGTTGAGACAATAGTGGGGTAGTTTCACGCCCTCTAATCTTAGTCGCAGTAATTATTTTACAAATTATTTATTTGAAGAACGTTTTAATCGACCACATTTCGAGTTAAATTTCTGCACGTGGCCAATTAGTAAAGTTAAAATAAAAATTGAATTGTGCTGATAAAATTTGCGAGTGTCACTGCATCATTGCTGTTCATCTCCTGGGGTTTTCTACCATCGAGGATTGGGCCTACACCATTGCTGCCACGGTTGCTGCCTACGCTTATTGAGGGTCATCTTCCATCTACAACTATAGGAATGGAGCATGCAGTAAGGTACAGCGTAAGTGGGATTGTGTCTTCCCCAAATTAAAATTATACTTGGTCTCCTCCCGCGAAAATTAAAATATCAAAAGTTATATACTAAATTTTATCCTAATTAATTCTATTAGGGAAATTTTTTTATTGTAAATGGGTATTTGATTAAATAAATATAATATTTTCTCTTTGATAATGCAAAACCAAATATTTCACTGAATAAACCACCAGGTATTCCTTTCCTTTACTAAGTAATAAACGCAAATTTTAGGGAACGAGGCGAGCCCCCCCCCCACCCCCAGCTCATAAGATTAAATTAATTAAGTTAATTATAAGTAACCGTGGCCTGGACAAGAGCTAGCCAAACCAGGCCCACCTAGGGATTTTTACTTATACTAGATGATTGACAATCTGTATGAGTATACTACTCAAAAATTCTTTTAGTACGAATAATTAAGTTAGAATTTAATTATTTTAACCTAAACTAATTTAGTTGTTGATTTATTGTAATAGTAAATAAAAGAAGAAAGAAAACCGGAACTATGTGTTTAAAATTTCTTTTCTTCTGACTATTCGAACAAAGAATTAAATATTTTTGAAGAACAAGAATGTGCTGATTCAAGAGCTTGATAATAATGGGCACAGAAGAGTCTGAAATAATGATTAAGGCAAAAAAAAGTAAAGCACATAAAAAAAAAAACACTATGAACGAGGATTTATTTATTTATCTATTTCCTTGTGAATTTTTAATAACTTACATTTATCTACTTAATAATAGTTTGCATAAGAATTTTTATGGGTTGCTAGTCGATTTATTTACTGGGTATGTTACAATACGTACTGAGTCACAATTCTTTTAAGAGAGAAAGAGAGTTAATAGTTGGAACATGGCAATGCAAGAGAGAAGGAAATGAACTTCTTTAGATAATTTTGGATTGTTTATTAGTGGCAGGATGAAATTAATTGCATGTTATCATTTAAATTTTATTGTTTATTAATAGGTTATGACCTATTCTTGCTGTCATTATAAGTTAGATTGTTATTTTCCTTCAAATGAGAGTCGTTATTTATGAGAAAGAGAATAAGAGTGACTAGCCGAAACATGATAGTATAAGAGATAACTTATTTAGTCAGTAGTTATAATTAGAGTTCTTGAAAAAGAGAGAAAGAAGTAGATGGTGCAAGTGTGGTGGTATAAGAAAGAAAGTAATTTAACTTGGTTTATTAATTATAAGTTGCTGATTATGATTAAGATTATTATTTTCTTATTGTTATTTAACTATTATTTCTTGCGACAAATTGTTTTTATTATTTGTTGAAAGATTTTTTGAATAATGGTGGTTCAGTGTAATATGAATGAACACCAGTTGTTATTTTTAGCTGAGTTATTTGTCTCGAAAATATTTAGTATGAAATAAAGAGAGTAATGACTAATTCAAGCGCAAGCCTCTTGTTTATTATGTATATATAGTCTTACGCCCTGATTAAAAACACTCATTGAAAAGGATTGAAAATTATTTCAATTCTTTTCAATCCATATGGAGGTTTTGGAAAGTATTGAATGGAATTGAAATTTTGATCATTTAAACACTTTGTTATTCTTAAAATGGAATTCAAAAGTATTGAAAGGAGCTCAATCTTTCATCATTTCAATACCTTCCAATATGGAATTATTTTGATATTGAGAAAGATTCAGAAAGATTCAAAAATTTCAATTTATTTAAATTCTTTTCAATCCTACACGTGACTCGAGATGTGATATATTTTGGTATTGAAAAGTATTCAGAAAGATTAAAAATATCAATTCTTTTGAATCTTTTTCAATTCCTCGGAAATTTAGAAATTCTCATATTATTTTTGGATTCAATAGAATTGAAAAGTATTAATTTTATGCCCAGATGAAAATCTGGTGGTATAGAAAGTATTCAAAAGTATTCAATTCTCATCTTTTTCAATCCTTTTCAATGAGTTTTTTTAATCAGGGCGGAGTTAAATAAATTTTTTTGTGGTTGCCTTTATTACTTTTTTTATCTTACTCCTGATTAAACATTATGAGCATCAGATTCTTTTATGAGTGTTTAGCTATTTCTACTATTGTTTTTAACTAATTATTGTCTAGCGGTTATTTCTTTATTTTCGGTTAGTTTTTAGTTGTTATTCATTCTTGATTGTTGAGCTTGAAGAAATTGTCATAACCATAAGTTTTTTTAGTCATTCCTTAAAAGAGTTATAAAAAGAAATCTTTTATCTCAGTATGGTTAGTATTCCATTTTTATGCGATCGAAATAGAGGATCGCGGAGAGGATTCATGATTCGTACAACCTAACATAAGAAGGCTGTTGTCGTCCAAGAAGTAGGAATATCGCGCGGCATCATATGAGGTCAGTGCTACAGGACCACAGGGTATTTATTATCTTCCTCAATGGTAGCCCTGCTGAATAACTGATTTACATTATTTCATTAGAGTCATAATATTTAAAAATATTTCTCCTTCATATCAACAATTCGAACAACTTACTCGACTTTTAAGTCATAATGTTAAAAATTTTTTTATTACTTAATGATACATCATTTTTTTTTTATTTTGGGATGTTACGCTGTAGCAGGAGGTTGTTTCAACTCTCACCATACATCTTAGGGCTGCAGAAAAACTTATCGAAGTTGCCTCAACCTTTTTGGAGCAGCCTTTGCAAATGATCTAATAATCTTGAATGATGGCTCTTCTATACACATCAATAATCCAGACTATCAAAACTCAGCAATCGACTTAACTCTAACATCTGCTAATCTTGCTATCATTTACGGTAGCAGGCGTTTTGATCCCCGGACAAAATATCTCCGACAATATATCCCCAGACAGAATATCCCCAAAACAAAATATCCCCGAGACAAAATATCCCCGGACAAAATATCTCCGGACAAAATATCTCGATGACAAAATATCATTAAGACAAAATGAACTTCTGATAAAATATTCTCTTGATTATTAATTAATTTTTTACGCTACTAGTAATTTGCACATATTCACTCATGCCATAAATTAAAGGAACAGAAAAATTTTAGACATTTCTTATTGATTTTTTGTAAGACTGTAACTTCGTGAAAAATAATCGTATCACGATTTTAAAAAAGCGTTTTATAGCTTGAAATTTCTAGTTTTGGCGAATTGTCATCAAAATTCTTTTGGAGCTTTAGCTATTGCACGAACATGAAAAATACAGTGAGACAAAAATTTTCTAAATTTTTTCTTTTCTTTGAGAGTTAGCCATAGGCTGCGAAAAAATTTTTTTAACTAAAGCAACGCCCAGACCACTACAACTTGAACTACAGTGCCTATAGGAACTTTGCTTCTGTTTAATCATCCATCATCAAGTGATATAATAAATTATATTTTTACATTACAAACTTTATGAAGTTTTACAGTAATCTATTAATTTTATGTCGTAAAATTCTATAAAAACATATAGAATATTACATAATTTCAAAGAATTTACTTAAACTTTATAAAATTATATAAAATTTTTTTCCTGGGCGTGACACGAGCCCAAACAATTATAAAAATATTAATCACATATGAAAAATATCGCGACTAGTTTTCCGCAGTCGTTACAGAAAAAATTTTAAATAATTTTTTCCGCTTGCAAATTATTAATGAAACTCAAAAAATTACAATAAATTAATTAAATTTATTTTATACAATAAAACGAAAAAGAAGCTCTGAGGCAGACTGAGCTGACAGAGTTGTACAAGGTGTGTATTACAAAAATACTGTTGCATTTTCAAGCTTGGTCTAATAACTACATGGGTCTTAGCTTACAGATTGTATCTAACTACAAGCAGGAGGGAGAAAACTATTGGTTTAGTGGGAGTAATGAGCAAGAGGAGTAGGATAGATAAGGGTGGTATGGACACCTAGCCGTGAGTGGAGGAAAACGAGAGGTCTGCCGAGGGTTGGAAACCTGGGCTGAGACTAAAAGGCCGTAGGTAGGAAAATTCCGGGAACATTTGGCAATTGAACTACAAAAGGGATCATAAATTAAGGCCTAGACGAGAGACATTTTGAAAGGCATAAGAATGGTTAAGAATTCCAATTAAAATCCGATTTGGATCCGATGGAGTTTAATTCGAATGAATCAGCTTCAAGACATCATTGTACCCCAGGATGGGTCTTAAGTTATAGAAGTAAAATACATTTCTAAAATAAGATTACGGGAAAACCCCATGATTGAATAGTAACATGAATAAAGAATATAGAATGAGGTGTACCAAACAATATATATTTAAGCACAAGTTATTAGCAATTATTTTTAAGCTGTTTAAGAAAGTAACAAAACACTTGTAGCCAATTGAATGTTGCTAATATAGTTTCCAAAATTCCATCAAATCGTATATTTAATTTAAACAATACCCTCAAAAAAATAGTTCCAATTTCTAGGATAATGATAATTGCATGAATAAATAACCATTGCATGTGTAACATTGGGACTTCCTAGTTTACAAAAATGTAATACATTTATTTTTTTGAAAATAATTTTTATCTATTCAATAAAATCGTACCACTATAGTTCCTAGTACGAGTAAAATATAATGTTCAATCCCGAGAATCGATATCATCAGTTTGAGGTCTCGTGCAAACATTGAAGAACCTAGAAATAAACAGAAAAATGCAGTATGATACAGAATAGAGAATACTGACTATTCCTCATCTTGGCAATATTCAAAATAAATATTAGACGATAATGAAAATTAAATAGTAAGAATTTTTAGTTCTTACCTATACAATTATTGTGTTGATCTGATGAGTCGTTGTCAATTCTTGTACAGTTCATCATACGAAAAACATCCACTGTAGTAATCATCTAATCAATCAGACAAAATATAGACAATTTATTATTAGCAAAATTAATGTTATACGATGATGAAGGTAAGAGAACCTGGGTGCAAAATGAGCTCCCTAAAATTTAGTATTAACTTAAATTCAAAAAGAAAAAAAAAGTACCCTAAAATCACTTTGTCAAGAAACTGAAATCTTACTGCTAAAACAAATTGATTTCAAATTGAGAGTAGTCATTCTGAATAGTCAATGTTCTTGAATGACTCCTTCTTTCATCCACCCAAATGACCATTTTCCTATGTCTTCCCTGTTACTATTTTACCATCGATTCTTTATCTATAAGAAAAATCAACTTTTTTTTTGCACGACAATTTGTTGCTGACATATCAGCTTTCAAATAAAAAAGGGTCCTTTTGTCTTTGATTATCGGTATCTCAGTAACTCATGGCTTACGGTAACTTTAAGGGCAACTTTAAAAACTTGGATAAAACCTCTACAATCCTGCTTTCCGATGTATAGAAAAAAAAAAAAAAAAAAAAAAAAAAAAATTTTTATCCTTAATATCGATTCGAAGAACGTACAAAAAATTGACTTTTTATGGTTTTTAAATTTGTGACAGGGTAATTTTAATGAACATAAATAAATAAATAAATTTGAATTTGAATTTCGTTCCCGCCATAACCGGCCGATGACCTCGTAAGTTACGAGTAGTGTTGCGACTAGTCACCGGGTGTCGCATAGATCACTAAGGCCCGTCCGTTCGTCATTTCCTTTAGTTTAAGAAAGTGGGAATAGGTTTCCGGAGAAGTGGACGGGAGTGAAAAGATATAATGGACTGCGGAACAAAAAGAAGTGAAGAGTTGTCCAGACGACGAGAACCAACGGACGCAAACTTAGCATCGTCAAGATTACCAATTGAAAAATTTGATTTGGGAGACAGAGAGGGAGGCGGAAAAACTCGAGAGGCCCAGACATCACCAGCAGAACAAAGACAGGAGTACCAGAAAATTACTCAGCGCGTCTGGACTTTGTAAGGTAAAATTTATAATTGATTAAGGCCTCTAATTTGATTATTAGAGGGCCGAATTAATTATAAATTGATTACTTAGCATCTTTCTACTGGTTACATAATTCAGATCGGTATCTCAAGGCCCGTCGGCCAGTTTGAATTCGCCCTCGAAATTTCCGTAAAATCTTGCCGGGTACTCGTTGTTCTGTCGTAACTCGAAATTTATTTCATTCGAGGCCTCTCGGCTGGAATAAAATAAATTTTTCCGTATAAATTATTCAATAAATAAATTCAATAATTTCAATAAAAGTATTCAGGCCTGTCGGCCGCTCTAGACAAAGTTTTCCCGCGTTGTAAAATTGTAATTTCAGGCCTTGCGACGTCAATTTACCGGCCGAATGTTCTAGTCAATTTTAACGTAATTCTAGTCGTAAAATTAGTCATAAAATAATTATAAAATAATGTTAAAATAATTCTAATTAAAATTATAAAATCAAAATTAAGACGCTAGAAAAATTACGATAAAATTGTGTCGAGTAAAACTTAAGAATGGATTATTTTGTCAGTAAATTAAGTTGAGTAAGAATAATTATCAGAAAATTTCGAGTAAATTAAATATATATATTGGAAGCAATTGTTAAGGGAAAATTATCAGTGGAAAATTAATTAATTAATAATTAAATTAAAACCAAAATTAATTAATTAATAAATATAATTGAATTAAATAAGACAGTGAAAATTAATAAATGAATTAAATGAATCAGTGAGAATTAAGTAGTTGTGAAATGTTTATACTGGAAATTTTATTAGTGCAATTTTATATTAAAATATCAAGTTTAATAATTGAGTAAAAGAAAGTGATGTCATTGAGTACGAATTAAATAAAATAAAGTAGAGTTCAAAGTCGAGTCAGTAAATTTAGTAAAGAAAACTGTGTCTGTGATTTAGGTCCGGTGGACATGTTAAGTTATTTTAAATAATTATACATCCAGGGGATGATTTTTTAAATTCATATTAAGGTTTACCGTCCAGGGGACGAGGTATAAATTGTGGGGGTGTGGGTGTGGAAAACCGTCCAGGGGACGAGAAAATTTAGTTTGTCATAAGTTACCGTCCAGGGGACGAGAAAATATTAGTTTGTCATAAGGAAATTTAGTTTGTCATAAGGAAAATATTAGTTTGTCATAAGTAATGTCCAGGGGACTCAGTAGTTTGTCATAAGAATATTAGTTTGCCATAAGTAATAGTTATTGTCACAAGGTCAATGAAATAAAGCAAGGTGCTTAAAATAAAATAATTTGGATTAACATTATTTCAGCCTATTCTATAGTTCCTCTTCTCACTCACAAAATATTACAAACGATCCTGAATAAATAATTAGTCTCAATTAATTAAAATAAAATCCTACAACATCCGGTTCTGGAAGGCCGAGTCCATCTTCCAGTGGCGCCCTAATATTCGACCATAATACTAGGTGCGACCAGACTTGGCAAGATTAGTCTCTCTGTCATAAATTAATCAACCGCTACTCAATAAATATTAATGAAGAGGTTAATGTTGCCAGGAGCTTTTACAGCTTGATGCAGCTCCATAAGCTCTGGAATTTTAGAATCGATCCATTGAACCGTTTGTCCAGACCGATTGCTCAAAGTTTTACAAGACAATTAAAGGAACAAGTTTTGTTTCTTCAATGGTGTAATCATCATGAAATTGAAAAAATTGATTTTTTGTCAGGTTTTCTTATATTTTTGCATTAATTACCCAGTAAATGTAAGGTAAAGACAAAAAAAAATTTCGACAAATAAAAATAAAAATTTTTTTGACTTTTCTTTTCTGAATTTATTCGAAATTAATTTTTTTCCATTTTTCGGAAATTACATTTTTTTTTTCTTGGCCTTACATCCACAGAGTAAGTAACGTAAAAATGGTAAAAAACTCGACAAAAAATTAATTTTGTTTATTTTGATGATGATTGCACAATTAAAGGAACAAAACTTGTTCCTTGAATTGTTCTGTAAGACTTTGAGCAGTTGGTCCAGACCAACGGTTCAATGGATTAATATATTTTATGGTAGAATTTGATAACAAGCCAATACATTACCTATTTTAGTGATAACAACGAATGAGAAAGAGGCATATTCTTAGTTTGTTTTATTCTGCTGAAGAAAAATGTTTGATTTTCTGCAAAAAGTATAGTGTTGATGAATAACTCGGACATTTTAAGTCGGAGAGATACTTGTCGGAGGATATTTAGTCCAGGGATCGAAAGTCACGAAATCAATAAAATAGGAAAAAACATTTTTTGTACTCGCCGCTACGAAAGATTTTTGAACGTGATATAGCGATAGTAGAATGGTAATGCAATAAATTTGTGAATTAGAAAACAACTTAACAAACAACCTTATTCTCAGGAAACGTTTTGTTACTGTATTTTGAGTATTTTTTTGAAATCTATGAAAAATTAAATTTCATGGTCTATATATTCGATGTTTCAGTCTACATTCATTACTAACAATTGTGTCAATATTGAGAAAAATACGAAATTGATTGATTTCTTTATAAAAAAAAAAAAAAAAAAAAAAAAAACAGCGAACGGTTATAAACTAAAAAAACTAAAAAAAAAAAAAAAAAAAACAAGTATAAACGCATGATCAAGTACAAAAGTTTTTCAATGAAAGACGATTTGAATATTTAAATTTTTAGTATTGTTATTATTTGTTTGTGATATATACTCTGAGGCAAATAGATGTCTATCACCCACGATCCAGGAATGTTGTCGATTGTACAGATCCCAATCACCCAGAATCCCTAAAACCTAGAATCTCAACTATCCAGAATCCCCACTATTCGGAATATAATTTTTGTCTGCCCCTTCAATAAGTAGTGAATTTTACGCCATTCTTAGTTCGTACATTCCACTATGAATGTCTCCAATGGCGACTTCAACTTGTAGATGAAAAAGTCTTATTATGCCGTGTTGTACTGAAACATTATATCTATTCTTGTCTAGCGTGCTGATAAAATTAGACAGCTGTCAAAATTCAGAACAAACAGATCAATATCTAGCTCTGAAGATATTGTTGAGCCTTTGTTATCTAAACATTTTAATTTTTCGGAACCTATGCCGTAAACTACTAGTTTGTTTCTTAGCTACTCGTACATTCGACCTATAGTCTGTGTTTAGTATGCGATAAAAGTTGACATCATTTGTCATTTGTTTACTAGCGCCAGAATCAAAATACCAGGTGTTTTATCGTTTGCTATTATGAGCAACATATGCATTATCCAAAAATAACGTCAGCTCACAGTCACCCAAGTCGTCAGTATCGGTCTGTACTGCGTGGGCCTTTAATTTAATTAAGTTATTTTTCCATTTCAGATACCTTGAACAATTGGCTTTGATTTATCCTTTCCTATGACAAAAGTAACATTCGATTTCATTATTATTAATTCTTGTTTCTATTTACCCTTAAAGCCAGATTACCACTTTCGTTTGCTTTCACTTGTCCTTGACGCCTTTTATACTCGCCAAAAATAGCGTTCTTAACTAAACTGTATGTTAGCTCAATGATGGATTTTGCACCAAAAGATGTGATTAATGTTGAATAAGACTCGGATAAGCTGCAAAACATAAATGCTATTTTATTTCGTTCTGACCAATGGGAACCCAAAGCTGACATTTATTCCAGACAATTATCTATTTCACTCAAATGGCTTTCCATACACTGCCCTTTTAAAAAAATTTTCTGGCACAATTGTTTCAATAATATGACTTTACTGGTAAGTGTGACCTTCTCATGGTATTGTATTAGCGCCTCCCATGCTTCCTTTGCAAACTTGGCCTTATGTATTAAACTTACTCGACTATCCTCTACAAAGATCCCAATGATTGCCAACGTCTTACAATCTTTTTTCTTCCAAGCTTGTATGTCCTTTTTCAGGGTCAGTGCTAGATTCACGATTGTTTGCCACATATCCTCTTTCATTAGTAGTCTTTCATATGGATCTTGAATTTTCAATTTGAATAATTGTCATCATTCAAATTTGTAATTGAAGTGCCTTCTGCCATTTTTACTACACGAAATTCTTTAATGCAACAAAAAAATTCTTAATACCACCATAACCTCACCATCCACTTAAGCCCATAACCTGTTCACCGATAAATATGAAAGGTGATGCGTAAAAAATAAATGTGTACAACTGAGCTAAGACTTTCCTTTACACTTTGTTCAGAGGAACTGAAACTAATATGAGAGAGTATGACAATATATATTTCCAGGGCCGGATTTAAACTTAATGCCACCCCTGGGCACTGGAAAAAAATTCACCCCAGTACTGGAATTTTACTTAAGAACGTTTTTCAGATAATTTTGTCCCAGCTTTTGTCTGAAATAAAAGCTCTAAACGCAAAATAAAGACACAGACCCGATGCTTTACTCTATGAACTAGCGAAGTGCACTTGAATTTTTTGATAACTTCCATTTGTTTACGAGAAAAGCTTGGACAAAGTTCCTATTTAATGTACAAGTGCAACAGAGATAGTACCGTTTATCCAGTTGAGTGCGAGTAGAGAAACAAATGAAAACGCGTCTTAAGCTTATAGTTTAAATACTTTATTTTTTTAAATTAAAATAACTAATTTATGGCAGTAACTTTATTATAAGTTATACATTCCAAAAATAAATAAATATTTGTTTTTTTTCTAACAATTATAAATTTGGCACTAAGGGAAACTCATAATTTTAGTACATCAATTTTTTTACAGGCAAACACGTCTGACTTTTTAGATAGCGAATTGGTCGATTAAATCTTCGCAATCTAAACGTTGAAGTACGTTAGATTCGATGCATAGAATACCCAGAAAAAATAATTTTGATCTCCGTACATCTCCGTTGATCAATGGAGATTAAAAAAAATGGCGAGCCAGATGTACATAAATGTATGGAGATATAAGATAATCACAATTGTGATGGCCGTATATCTACTTAGATGTACGTTGATCTCATAACCCATGTAACTTCCGAATTTCTGTCGATCAACGTACATCTCAGTAGATCTACTTAGATCAACAAAAATTTTTAGGTTATATGGGTTATGAGATCAACGTGCATCTAAGTAGATATACGGCCATCACAATTGTGATCATCTTATATCTCTGTACATCTGGCTCGCCATTTTTTTGATCTCCATTGATCAACGGAGATGTACGGAGATCAAAATTATTTTTTTCCGGGATAGCTAACCTATTGAGTCTATTAGCAGTCATTGTAAAACGTAAGAAGTTTTTAACTCTCTTCAAACATGAAAACGATCGTTCTGCGCTACAGTTTGTTACAGCTAATGTCATAAATATTCGATAAGTGATTTTCACGTTTGGAAACTCAGTGTACAAGTCGTTTGCATGCAACAATTTCAAAAGATCGGAAAGCAAACTATGTTCCATCATTTTTTGCAATAAGCATGAAAGTGTACAAATTCGTCATATAATGAGGATTCGAGATTTGAAGAATAAATATTTCTTAAATGTTTAGCTCGTTTACGAATTTCTCTATTATCTAAGTTGCCAAATTCAGTGATAACTGAGAATTTCCTGAATTTTTTCATATGATACACATCTTTTGCGCAATCCATAATCCAGATTGTTAAGAATGACATTAAAAGTATTAACTCTAAAATGGTCCCGACCTGACAGTTGTACATCTCCATCCCGTGATTCATCAGCATGTAATTTTCTTTTTGTTTTTCTAGAAACTGTTGTTTTATATTCTTAAATTTCCGAAATTTTTAAAGCCGTTTTTTCATAGATTTCAAATTAATTTCAAGTATCAGCAACAACTTTGATCAAACCTTGATAATCATCGATCACTTCAGCAATGTTACAATTAACTTTTTGCAATTTTTGGCTAACAGCATTAAATCTTGAGAGTAAAAAATACCAAAGTATCTGAATAAATGTTGTCTCAAATTGATCTAATTGAATTCGAATCCCTTTAGGTTCTTGTATTGTAATCGCATATTGTTCAGTATCTTCTTCAAGAATAATCAAAGTCTCTATTATTACGTTGAAACGTTGATTGAGTACTTGGACTGCTTCATATTGAGCTGACCATCTAGTTGCAGATAACGATTTTAACGTAATCTTTTTTTAAGTATGAAATTGTAAAACTTCCCAGCGGTGCGCCGATGCAGTAAAGAAGTTGTATGAAGCTTGTACTATATGAAAGAACGATGCAGCTTCTGGCAAACATGCGACTGCGTGAACTCCAACTAAATTCATAGAATGAGTAGCACAAGGAGCGTGTTCTGCAAGATCATTCATTCCATGAATTCTCGCCTGTAAACGTGAATAAATTCCTGATGCATTGTTTGCGTTGTCATGGGACTGACTTGAACAGTCTGCAAGATTAAGATGAAAAAACTCAAGAGCAGAAAATACAGTAACTAGTAAGTCTTCAGCTTTATGTTCGGAGTTTTCAATAAACATCAGAAAACGTTCAACAGGCGTTTTATCTTTTTTTACATATCTGAGAAAAAACGAAAGTTGGTCGAAGTGAGATATATCAGGTGTGGAATCTACTATAATAGAATACACGGAAAAATAATATTGCGCTTATCGCTCACCAACGGAGAGCGACAATTGTATTGTGATTAGTACTAAATTGTTACTTGATTTTCACGATATATATATTGATATGAATGAAACTCTAGATACTTACTATAATGATCCTACGGATTGTGAATATACTTAAATGTATAGTGATCGTCAGTTAACGTATCCATATCGTACCAAAACAGATCGTAATTATCGCGAGCTACTTCTCAAGCGCCACCACTCATAACCAAGTTATTAAACTTTTTAATGCATATATTCTATTAGTTTACATTTCTTGATATTAAATAATAATTTTTTATTGCGCTTATTAAAATTATCAACAATTACTAATTCCAACTAAAAATGAAATTGTAATGAAGTAAAAGTTAAAAATTCATCTATTTCAACTTCAAATTTTTTATGGGCATTTGCCATTATTATAACAGAACGGATCGTAACTATAGCAAAACGATCTTATGATTTTGGGATCCGCCTGGATCGTGATAATCACGATCCGATAGACCAACACTTTCCGAATCCAAAGTATAATCAACCGAGGAAAGTGAATATCACGATACCGTTGAGTGGTGAGCAGAATATTTCCTTCTCCGTGCAATATTTCGCTGATTAGACTTCTTGAACAATAATAGAAGATACTTTTCGTGTCAAAAGCTGGATTACTTCTTCGTAAATAGTTTTCGATAGGTAACTTGTACTGCCAGATCCTTTATTTCCAAATTTTCTAATATGTTCTTCGAGAAATGGGCCGAAAAAAGCAAGGAATTCAATCAGCATCAAAAAATTGCCATTATTTTGAGAACCAAATTTTTCATCACTTCCTCGGAATGAAAGCCCTCGAGAAGCCAAGGCTTTAATAGCAGCGGCTACTCTTCTCAAAACATTTCTTCAATACGAGATTTCTGTTTCTGTTTGAATGACTAAATCATGGTCTATCCTATTCTTATTATCTGATCTTTGCTTAAGGGTTAACATACATTTTTTATGACTTTTTGAGTGTTCATGCTCAGTAACACCAACGCCTGCATGTTTCAAACCATTAAATCTTGTTTTGCTATTAAATGAACAATCTACATCAAAAAGAGGACAAGCTGCACAGAATACAGACCCTTTACTAACTCAGTAAATAAGCCACGGGCGTGGAATTTTTTTACCGTTAACAAGTTTTCTAACAAATAGTGATTCTGGTAGTCATCGTGAACTTCCATCACTGTTACCACATTTTGTACCGGAGAAATCCAAATTTTTATTTTGTTTATACCCATGATTAGCTAAATAATCTTTGGTGAAATCATTTATAGCCCATTCTGCTGGATCATCGCTTATCACAATATTTTCCAACACAATCTCTTCTATTATTCTTGGTGAGATAGTAGCTTCGAGTTCATCTTCATTATTCATATTCTATAGCAGCGAAGAAGTCGTGGAACTGCCAGTACTATGCCTTGTAAACTAAGTCTGCTTTGAACTTGAGGTAGAACGTAAATCATCACCTGTCAAAATTTACTTTCATTGTTTTAACCTAATTATTACAATTAATAATAAATGCACACATCGACAAATAGATCATTATTATACACGAAAAAGATTCCGTTTTTTGTGTAACACGTTTTATCTTCGTAAAAAAATCATCTAGCTTGGGAGTTTTACTCAAAACCTCTTGTTCCTTTCTACTTTTGTTCAAAACGCGCTTCCGATACTCAAATCCGTTACATTTTTTGCGTCCATCGGCCATATCTGTTAAACAGTTGTATATTTATGCTCAACATTAATAAAATTTTATACAGGTTAGATATATGTAGACATGCCAAATGTGAAAACAAACTTCATCAAAAGAACCTATATACGTTTGTAAAACAGGCTGTAGGTGACAGCATGCGCTGTTTCAAGCTTATTAAATTTAAAAATATAAGATTTTTTGTTTAAATTAAAATTAATTGGTGCAATCGATAAATTATAACATTTTTTTAAAATTCAGTGATTGATTAAAGTTGATGTTTTGAAAAATGAAAAAATAATTCCGAAGTTTTTTCAATTTTTCGAAAAAAAAAAAAAAAAATTAATTAAATTTCTTTAATTCCAGAAAATAGAAAAATCGATAATTATTTTAAGTCTCCAAGGAAATAAATTGATTATTAATTTTTACTAAAAGTGCTAAAATTATAATTCATAAATAATGGATAAATTTAATTTCTTGAATTATCAATTAAAGAGAAAATTATTAACTGATAGAATGAAATAATTATGTTAAACAATCTTAATAAGACTAAAAAATATGTTTGTGCCATGGGCATGCTTGACCAAATATGATTATAATTGGTCAAAAATGATTGCACCTGAATATTCACCACCCATGAGTATGCGCGATCATGCTCGAACAGACATGATTTCGCTTTCTCATGCATAGTCATGCATGCTCACGGCTGGCGAATATTCAGGCATTGCATGCATAAGATTAATGCATGATCAGGCCTGGCAGTTTTTCCCGGGTGGCATTTTTTATGATGGGTCTCATTTTGGTTTTCACTGGCCTTATCGTTAAATAATTAAAATATACATCATATTATAATTAACTCACAGTCCCAATAATTCCTAGACTCATTACATATGCTGATTTGCCAAAGATACAATTCTTGCAGACGGTATGAACAAGGCGTTCTAGAAACTGGAATTCATTATACAAATAATTTTCACATTTAGCCACTAAATGCTTTTTGGCTAACTTAAAAAAGAAAATTTCGTGAAGATTATATATTTGTTTTTTATATTGTTACATTTGATGCAATCCCTGATTGGCAGGTTAATTATAGAACGACGTATGGTGATTGAGAAATAGCCAACTCTCAATACCTATCCAATGAAAAATGATTTTGTCTAATCACATATGAGTATGAATGATATATATGACTATATATGACCCTATATATAATCAGATCTGATCAGACCTGGCTGATAGAGACTAAATATAATTATATATAAGTCTATATAGCACCATATCTAACTATATATAAGTCTGTACATGATTAGATCTGAGCAGGCTTCATTTATTTGAAATCCGTATATATATATATATATATATATATATATATATATATGTTGTAACGTAATTCTTTTTAGCTTACCACTTAGATAACTCGATTAAACGTATGGAAACTTTACACGTAACTTATACTCAATAAATTTCCTCCAATATTCAAACTCAAAATACACAAATCGGGCTACGTTACACTTCGCCCACCGATCACTCCTCTCATTTCCTCCAGATCCTGACGGGCGCCAGCCGACTTTTATTTCCCCGGTATCGGCAACCGGTCTAAACGTACACGTAAATTAAAATCTATTAGCTAAATCCTTCGGAGATGAGAGAAATGAACGGTGGTAGCGGCAGGTCCTGGTGCGCTCAGTATGCTAGGTTGTGGAGAGAGGGTCGCGGTTCTTTTTACGCGGAAGAAGCCGAGTAATTAAAATTAAATTAAACAAAATAAAGTAAAGAAGACTACATAAAATATCGTAAAGAGGACGCGAGAGTGACGCGAAGGGCCCAATCGGCTCGCGGTCGAGTACTCTCGGTCCCTCAGACAAATAAATACCTGGGTATGACATCGGGAACCTCTCGTAGACGACGAATCACAAAACTCAACACTATTCTAGATAATAATGAAATTAAAACAAATAATGCGGTAACTCAAGACGGCAAAATCACGACAAACGGCTCCAAAACTTAACAAATAGAGCCACAAGCTCCAACGACATCAGCCAAGGGTGTGGTCGAGGCCTACCTTTAGGGCTCTCCGACTCACAACCACTCGCTACAAGACTCCAAACTCGACTACTGGGTCGACTCATACTCGAGCGTCTCCAAAGTCCAACTCTCGGACACCATGGTCAGTTCTCCACTCCCGTGCTCTCATCCCCTACTCCAATCATGTCTACTCTCTACTACTCCCAGTCACTCTCACATTCACGCTTCTCCATCTATTCTTCCCTCACCACATACAAGCCGTGGACTCGCGGGTCTTCCCGCAGTGTCACTCCCCGTGATATCCGGAGTTAGCGAATCTTTGGCTTCCTCGAGCATCGCAAACGAGGCCTGCCATTCCCAAATAAACGTAAACGTACCCCAGCTAACTCCGGGTACCAACTCGCAGGGGCGGCGACATCTCAGTCGCTCCTCCGCGATCACCACGTCAACCCCGAGAGCTAGGCCTAGGCCTGGTCGTCATCACTGGTCGGGAGGCACGGTATTTTGGCCACTATCCGCAACACAGCTAGACATCCCTCGTTAAATCCACGCTCAACCACACAGACGCTCCAACACCGACAACATAACGTACCCATACTCGTACTCTCCACACACTTACTTCCCCGCACACGTACTCCATACTCTCTACTCGCTATTTCCTACACTCAACTCAACACACGTACTAACTCTATCACTTTCTAACACACAGACTCACGCTTACTCCCCTTCTACTCCATCTCCTCGGCAATGTAACGTCACAATGTATATATATATATATATATATATATATATATATATATATATATATATATATATATATATATATATATATATATATATATATATATATATATATATATATATATATATGTGTGTGTGGTGGTTCGGCTACACTCCGCGAGATGACATTCACAACTCTTAGGTGGGGTATACGATAGACACACCTAACTGAGGAGTCTCAGCTATCGTATACTTAGACGGAACACCTCTCACCCCACAAATACCTTTGTCTATCTCTCCTCTTCTCATTATCACTCACAACGTTTCGCTCTTTGGTAGTTGGCGACTTAGGCAGTGATTATTGCAATCTAAACCTAAAGTATCGTCGCCAAATATATATATATATATATATATATATATATATATGTATATATATATATGGGTCATTCCATGTCGCATCGACCAATGGTTGGAACCGACCCCCTTTGATTTGAACGATTCTCGGTCAGAAGTTTCCTATTACCATAACGCAATTCTGCTAAAGGAAAGAAATTTGAAAATTTTTCTTCAAAAGTTATGCAAAATTTAAAATTTCGCGATTTTTCCAGTTTGTCAAAGTTTAAAAAAAAAGTAATTTAATTTACGAGTATTTTAAATGGGAAAAAATCAAATTGAAATAGTAAGTACTCAGCATTGGAATTAAGAACTCATACTTGGTAAGTATTTTTTTTTTTCGCTGTAGAATAAGATTTTGCTTGAGCACTTGAAAAAAAAAATTTTTTGCGGAAATGAATCACCCTGATATATATATATATATATATATATATATATATATATATATATATATATATATGTATATATATATATGTATATATATATTTTCGACCTATATACATAATTAAATATTTGTAGATTTTATATCAATGAAGTTGGATCAGATGTAATCATCCATAGACTTATATATAATTACACCTAGACTTATATTAGGCAGATCTGAACTATTCTAAATATATGAACTTATGTATAACTAGATCTGATCATATATAGGCTTATTTATGATCATACCTATCCTACATCAGCCAGGCCTAATCAGATCTAATTATATATAGACATATATAATTAGATCTGGTCATATATAGGCTTATATATGATTATACCGAGTTTTTATCAGCCAGGTCTGATCAGTTCTAAGTATATATATAGACTAATGTATAATGTATATGATTTCATATATAATTATATACACTCATATATACTCATACATAATCAAATAAAATCATTTTTTATCGGGTTGAAATGAATCTATAAAAAAGTGCTCATTGCAGTACCAAAAATCCATTATATTTTTAGCCTACCAAGCGGCCCAATAAGCTAATGTATCACTAAGTAAGATTTTTGTTAATGAGTGGTGTAGTAGTACATGTCGATAAATATGAGGATAGTAAAACTGGTCCAAAAATTTTGAAAACTTTCGTGTAAATGTGGCTTTCAAATTATCCATTTTTCCAAAATGGATAACTTCACGACATGGATTGCATAAAATATTGTAAGCTACAAGTAAATTAAATGTAAAATCAGGTATGAGTTATTTTTCACATTTATATTTGGTCTCATTATGTCACAGGAGGACTTATGAGCAAAATCACTCTGATCTATGATCTAGGCACTAATTCTCTCATTATCCTGTAACACAACCCACCTTTCTGGCTTCTCCCGGAAATGAAACTTATTACATGATTTGTCACTTTTCTAGCTTGTAGCTCAAATAGCTTTGATTGTCAATTTTTTTAACTCACGAAACGATGGTTTTTTTCTAAAAATCCAGATGCTTGACAGATAGCGCACTTCCTGGATGGCTTCATCTTTATTTCACTGCTAATTTCATTGACTTCAAGATTCTAACAAAAAATAAATCAATAGTTATTTTAGAAATCCATTGCACACCTTAAGAAAAAAAAACTGTACAAGTTCTGGAAAAACTCGGCTTCGCCTCGGCCAACATTTACATGTGATCTGAGACATTTCTTACTTTTCTTCCCTAGGTGTGTAATATACTATAACTTCCTGCTAAGAAAATTGCAAATTTTCAAAATTCCGGGAAGTTATTGGTTTCAGTCCGACTTTCGAAAATCAAATTTCTAAGAGATCTTGACGTTTTGAGGTTCTAGGAAGCTATTCTGACTAATTTCAAGATGATGTCCGAGTGTATGTATGAATGTACTTACGTACGTATGTAATATCTATAACTTTCGAACGGATGAACCGATTTCGATCGTCAAAGTGTCATTCGACGCGGCTTGTCAATATCTAAAAGCTGAAAAAAATTGATCTTGATCGGTAGGGCTCATTCAGAGATGTTCCAATAATAAACTTTTTTCAAAAAATTTTTTTTCAATAACTTGTAAGTGCTTAATGGATTGATTCCAAAACCAACTGGGCCCTGAAGCTCTATAAGCCGCGTCGAATGCCACCTTAACCTTCAAAATTGGTGTATTCGTTCATGAGAAACCGTTGTCGAAAGAATTAACAAGTAAAATTTTTTTTAGTATTTTCGCAATTTCTCAAAAACGACTACAAAAATTAATTTTAAAATTTGATCAGCTGTAGAACGCAATAAAACGCTTCGATTTCCACCTTAACCGTCTCAATTGGTTCATTCGTTAGAGAGATATCGTTAGAAAAAATATGGTAAAAAACATTTTTTTTTTCGAAAACAAAGTCATCTAAAAGTATTTTCGAGCACAAGGAGCTCGAAGAAAGCGGGAAGTTTTGGGGCTGGCCCACAGGGTCAACTTACAGACCGATTTTTTTTTTTTTTTTTTTTTTTTTTTTTCAAATGATGAAAGGGTCTTGTAGAGAATTTATTCAAGTTTTTAACGCTGTCCTTCAACCTACTGTGCCCTCATCGGTACCTGAAATATCGTTGATCAAACCCAAAAGGATCATTTTTCGTTTGAAGGCTGATATTTCAACGACAAGTTATCGCACGAATCTCAAAAAAAAATTGAAAATTAAAGCTGATTAAATTTGCTAACCGACCTATGTATTGGTTAAGCTGACAAAAAATTTTTGCAGCCCATGGACTTTCTCAAAGAAAAGAAAAAAATTTAGAAAATTTTTGTCTCTCGGTATATCTCATGTTTGCGCAATGGCTGAAGGTCTAAAAAAATTTGATTAAAGCCAAGCTCGTAAAAATAATAGTCTTATAATCTATTCTGAACATTTAAGATTAAAATGAGAATAACTAGAAAACAATGCGGAATTTGAAAAAACTTCGTTAGAAATAATTTGTAGGAAATAACATTGTCTATAAAAAAGATTATATGACATTTTTTGATAAGTCTGATAGTTTTGCAGGAAAAGTAAAAAGATCTGGAAATTCATTATAGATTTGAACTCCAGCTCTAATAACTTTTAAATTGACGGATTTATCAAAAAATGATAAGAGACCTTTTTTGTAGAGCGTTAAATTTTCTATAAGATTATGCTATGGACTTATTTATATAAGGTGTGAATGCCGAGCTAGAAAAATGAAAAAATAAAATATATTTTTTCCCATGTTATTTAAATGGGAAATGAAAAATTAGAAATAGGCCCCTCTAAATATTAATATTTAGAGCTCCGCATTAAATAGGCTTCTTTTCTCACCTACCTGAGAGTTTTCAGCATGTTTTTTTGTTGAAAAAAAAAGTCACCTCAAAATGGCACACCCTAATATATATTAGACTGTTTCAAATTAGGGGACTATTTTTAACTTCCCGCTAAGAAAATCGATGATTTTCAAAAACTTCGGGAAGTTATTGTTTTCACCCCGATTCGCGAAAATCGAAATTTCATCAGATGTCGACGTTTTGAGGTCTTAAGAAGCTATTCTGAATGTTTTAAGAATGATGTCTAAGTGTGTGTGTGTGCGCGCGCGCGTGTGTGTGTGTGTGTGTGTGTGTGTGTGTGTGTGTGTGTGTGTGTGTGTGTGTGTGTGTGTGTGTGTGTGTGTGTGTTTGACCGGTCTATAACTTTTTAACTAATGAACCGATTTGGGTGGTTGAGGCGGCAATCGAAAGAGCTTGTTGGTCATCAACTTTTCTGAAAATTTCAGATCATTTGATCAAGTAGACTTGAAAATATTGGTGAATTACGAGAAAAAAAATCTGGGCGTCGGTTGACCCTGCGGGCCAGCCCCAAAACCTCCCGCTGTTTTCGACCTCAAAGAGCTCGAAAACATTAGTGTAGATATATTTTCGAGCCCTTCGAGCTCGAAAATGCTATCACATGCAATTGTTTTTTTACGATCTTTTCAAGTTCTAACAAATTACCTGTTATGCTGAAGTTTGAAAATTTAAGAATCGAAAATCATCAATGAAGCGGTTTTTAAAATTTAGTTCCTGATTATGTTCAGTAAAATAAGTGTATTGAGGCAGAAATCAATGTCAGGGATCAAAATCAAGATTTAAATAAGTTTTGACTCATGTAAGAAACAATAAAATATGAAATATCCGATAAAAATATTAAAAACTACGTTTTATCGATTTTTTTGTTGAGAATATGATTTAAACTAAAAAGCAAGTTCGATGACATTATATGATAAAAAGAAACCATAAAAAAGATGAGTTGGTATGATATCAGGCACATTTTGTTACGTTATATTATGATTTATCCGGAAAAAATAACATAAAATGTTATTTTTTTAACTTTTCAACGCCGATATCTTTTGAACTAATCAATCGATTTTGATAGTTGACGTGGCAATCGGCGCGTTTTATTAAATTCTACAGCTGATTAAAATTTGAAATCGATCGCGTCAGTCGTTTCGAAAATATTTAGAAAAAATCGTTTTTCACCATTTCTTTCTCCCACGATAACTCTCGAACGAATCATTCGATTTTGATGTTTGAGGTGGCAATCGACGCGTTTTATTGAGTACTAAAGCTGATAAGATTTTGAAGTCGATCGTATAAGTCGTTTTTGAGAAATCAATAAAAAACTAAAAAAAAATTTTTTTTTTTCGTAATTTGCAAATATTTTCGAGTTTATTCAATCAAATAATCTGAAATTTTCAGGAAAGTTGATGGCCAACAAGCTCTTTCGATTGCCACCTCAACCATCCAAATCGATTCATTAGTTTAAAAGTTACAAAGAGTTTACATACATACACACACACACACACACACACACACACACACACACACACACACACACACACACACACACACACACATTCATACATACATACATACACACATTCGGACATCATTCTGAAAATAGTCAGAATAGCTTCCTAGGACCTCAAAACGTCGACATCTGATGAAAACTCGATTTTCGAAAATCGGGGTGAAAACAACAACTTCCCGAAATTTTTGAAAATCGTCGATTTTCTTAGCGGGAAGTTAAAAAGTTTTTGTTTTTTTGGTTTTTTTTTTTTTTATTTCTCAGAAACGAGTCTAACGATTGACTTCAAAATCGAATCAGCTCTCGGGCTTAATAAGACGCGTCGATTTCGCCCTTAGCCAACTCAATCGGATAATTCGTTCTAGAGTTATTGTGGGAAATAGAAATGGTAAAAAGTGTTTTTTTGCGAATATCTTTGAAACACTTGAAGAAAACAATTCCAAAATTTGATCAGCTTCATTCTGAAATTCAGTAAAAGACGTCGATTGCCACATCAACCATCAAAATCGGGTTATTTTTCTAAAGAGTATCGTGGCGAAAAAAATGGTAAAAAACGGTTTTTTGCAAACATTCTTAAAATAACTAAACCAAACGATTTCAAAATCTGATCAGCTTAAAACTTGATCAAAATGGGTTGATTGCTGCTTCAAACATGAAAATCAAATCATTTGTCAATGAAATATTGTGGGAGAAAGAAATGGTAAAAAACGTTTTTTTCGAAAACAACGGCATACAAAAGTATTTTCAAGCTCGAAAAAGTATTCCTGACAATATTTTCGAGCCCAAGGAGCTCAAAATGAGTGGGAAGTTTTGGGGCTGGCCCGCAAGGTCAACCGATAGACCGATTTTTTTTTTTTTTTTTTATGAACATTAAAAAATCGAAAGGGTATCTTAAAATATGATGACAGTGAAAATTTGAGCTCTTAATATTGATATTTAGAGGTGGCTATTAATAATTTTCAATGCTTCATTCAATAACATGGTAAAAAATACATAACCCGAAAAAATCACGATACAAAAAATCTCTTCTTAAACATTTGTAGCCCCGAGTGGATCTATCGCCGCCATTTTTATGACTTAAAACACTAATGGCATCCTCAAAAAGCTCAGAGATAAGTGTACACCAGGTGACAAATGAGGGCAAACGTCTATAATGGCTTGTCTTAAATCCTTAGTGATTATAAGTGGAAAAAACCCGTATGAGTATGAGAAGAACTTGCAATCCACCGCTAATCCTACGCAAGTATGTTGACCAAAACTGGGAGTTTGGAACCACGGGGGGCCTTTCCAAGTCCACTATGACCATAGTCTCTTTATTTCCTGAGATGGGAGCAGTGTTTGGTCCGAAAGAGGTTAAACTCGTGGTGGCTGTGGTAAGATACCACGCGCAATGAGCATTTTGATTATACCTCCGGTTAACGTACATTCCTGGTCAATTTTCGACTAAGAGTGTCGTCTAGGTGGTAAATAGTGACACCCCGCAACGCGAGTGTACCCAAAAGGATGTGGTATCAGCCTCCCGTCAAACGGAGGTGGACTTAACCGTCCCGTTACATTAATTAATTAATTAAACATTTGTAGCAAATTTAATGATCTACTAAAAAAGGTCTTTTATGATTTTTGCATAACTTCAACCAATGAGAATTTAGAAATTTTCAATACAACTTTTTGTAGGAAATTAAATGCTCCCCGAGAAAAATGTTTATATATAATCATACATAATTATATATAACTACATATGATCATATATATATATATATATGATTACATATAATCGAGTTATATATAATTATATATAATTTTATATGATTATATATAAAAATTTTTTCTCGGGGGTCTTAAATGCTCTTTATTATTTACACAAATTTTTATAAAACTTGTTGACAAAGTTAGAACTGTCATTGAGGGAGATAACATCAATAGCCTGAAATCATTTTTGAACTAAACCCAAGAATCAAAGTTCAAATCACTAATTCCTAAACTTGAAGCTTTGATGCTGGTATCATGAAAAATAGTTTTATAATTTTTGTTGTCAGAGCTTTACTGCATATACATACTAGAAAACATATCCTCACACCGCAAGATTTATGCATCCAGACTATTCAAAATTTTGTCGGCGTTGATTTCACTTTTATAACCAACTCTTATTGAAAGAAACGATTTAAAACGATTGGAAAAAAAATTTGAAATACTTTTTAATGCTTTTGAATACTTTGAATACTTTTTAATCACCCTTCTTATGAGCATTTAACATTACAAATCGTTTCGAATCGTTTCTTTTAATCAAGGAATAATGACTTTTTATAGAAAATAAATGTTTTAGACGTACGATACTTATAGAGTCAAATACGGTGAAAGAAACACCAGCAGTACACCTTTTCTTACCTATTGTTAATAGCCAAGGATATATTTGTATTAAAAATGTATCAAGATCCTCAAAAAACCTAAGAATTAAAGTTTTTTAATCATGGGGAGTTGATATTTCATTTAATTTTGTTCAAATAAAAAATATGCACATCGTGAAAATTACATATTTTGTCGGAAAAGGTCTCACCTTTCAGAAAAAAATATCAAATTAGGTGTATCAAACGCCGCAGTCATAAAAATCGTTTTTCCTATTTTAAACGAAATTTAAAGGGTCTTCTGTAACTTAAAATAAAAAATGGATATTTTCGTTGAAAAGCTGAGAATTTTTCCTACGAAAAACTATTATGTGATCATTTTTTTTTAATTGTTTCCTTCAAAAAAAAGTAATGAAAAAGTTGAAAATAAAAATTTTTAAAAAATTCAAAAAATAATAACTTTGAAACTGCTGCATATTAAAGGCTCAAATTTTCAGAGAATTTTTTTTTAAATACATGGAAAGACTCCACAAAGTTTGAATCAAATCGTCGAGGGTCACCCCGTAAAAATAACTTTATTTGGTGGAATCACCCATATATATATATATATATATATATATATATATATATATATATATATATATATATATATTGTAACGAGTTTTTTACCACCAAGGATCTACCGGAGTGAAGTCCGAGTACACTTACTATGTGGCAACCTTGTTCAAAGATTTAAATGTTGGGCGCCAGGTGATTTTAGACTCACCAATAAACAATTGTCAGAATGTCGGCTCAGGGTGGCGGATCGGGGAAAGGTCAGGCACTTAAGATTACGATAAAATAATTGATCAGAATTAACAAAGTAATTAATCGTATATTGAACAGAAGAAATAATTGATCGGGTTCACACAAATTATCAATTACAAAAAAAATACTAAATGCCGTGTTCGGCTTGACTCGATATAACAAAATTAAAAAAAAACGGAGTTGATCGAAAACAGTCAGTTCATTGCTCAAAAAAAAATAACAGTCAGTGGTCGAAATAGAAATACACTTATTTTATTTCACAAACACACACAGCGTAGTTCTTAACGAAATACTAGACCGGTGACGTCAGAGTATTTTACATGGCAAGATTCGGCTGCTGCAACGAATGAGAAAAAGATAATCCGCAATTCTCAGAAATACTCGAATGAAATAAAAAAAAAATAAAATAATATTTTATTTTGTTAACGCGTAATTTCACTATCACATAATTATTGCGCGTAATTAATTATTACGTTAATTATTATTTACCCAAAACGCGTTTCACTTGTTCAATACACAAAATCAGTCGGTCGTATACTTGATCAGTTCTCGTGCAAGGCTTCGGCTTGTTCACGAAAAGGCGATTAGTGTTCACTCGAAATCAGTTTACTATCAATTAATTTAACGGGTCGTTGATCGAAACTGGAATTGTTCGTTACGGCGTATATCGAATTGTTCAAAAATTGGAATCGAAATTGTTCTTTTGGTCGAGACGAATTGTTCAAATACCAAAACGTGGCCGTTCAGTACCGCGTCTATCCCAGATCTCCCATTTCAATCCATCTGGTCGATCGATTGCTCGGTCTAAGTTGAAATTTTCGATTCTAGATGTCACTAGAAATTGCTCATCCGGTAACTAGTTAGGTCCGGTTAGTTTAAGTAACTATCGCTGTACGTACTGGCGAGATCCTCGTAATATAAATTTATACTGTGCTACACATCTCTCTACATTACACCCAGCGCTTGCATTTTCTTGTAAGTAATTTTTATTATTATAATTGGCAATAAACTTGCACATATTGTTAATCATTCATTTTACCTACTATTTGTTCATCTTATTCATATCCTATTTTACTGGTAAGATCCTTCAATAGTTTAATAAAAGTATCATTAATTAAGTAAGAATTGATAAGTTCATCAACAATAAGAAATCTATTGATAAGTCATAAGCCGTGAGGCAAGTTAGTGAATTTTACATACGTTGCCATGTTTGAATAAGTGCGGGTCTTTGCTTTGCAAGAACCCCAGCCCACTGCTCTGTCCAAGTAAAATAAAAATTTGTTAGAGGCCAGCCTAAGCCAGGGTTCAACCCGCGAATTCTGGTGGCTGCTGGTAAAAATCGCGAAAGCGAAAAGCGATTTGTCTCAATATATATATATATATATATATATATATATATATATATATATATATATATATATATATAGTTACTTGAAAAATATTATAATAACTTATGGTAATATATATAATCAAGATTAAGAATCATAAAAATGTTTGAAATAAATAGAGGAGGGGGGGGGGGGGGGGAGCAAAGTGAGCCACTTAAGAAAAAAAGCTTTAAATCCTCAGTTTTTTTTACTTGTTTTACTTTTATTTACTCTCTTGCCAAGTATTTGACCTTAATTTGTTCTATCCATTAGAAATAAAAAATTAGAAAATGTGGGGCAAAATGGGCTCCCCTCAAAAAATTTTTATAATGTAAGTTTTTCAGCTTGTCTCACTTTTCTTTTCCTTCTGCTGAGTTTTTGGTGTTAAATTGTTGTGTCTATCAAAATTAAAAAATCCCAAAAAAAGTTGGGTAAAACGGGCCCTCAACAAAACTCAATGTATGTTTCTCGCTTGTTTTATGTTTTGAAACTGTTTGCTTTGTATTTAGTATAAAAAAGTATCGATAGTGAAGATTATATTAATAATAATTTCATTACTTGATTACTTTTATTTTAATGATTTTCGTTTACATAGAATAAATTGTTTTTGAAAAGAATTAGAGTTAGTAATGCTGTTGCACTCATGACCCAGTTTGCCCTTTATCATAATTCTATAATCGTTTCTGTCAAAGTCTAGGCAGCCGATTCTCCCCCCCCCAACCCCCCAAAAAAACTTTTTATTTTAAAAATTTTGGAGGGTTTATTTTGCCCTCATATATTTCTAGGCATCCAAAATTTCAGGGCCCCCCTTCCCCTACATTGAAATGTTCAACAAACTACTAATATATAAATGATATTAATATACTTATTAATTAAAGGTTAAAATTAAGTAACCAAAAATATTCAATGGGCAATTGTCGATCATTCAACAAAAATACACCAAGTAACACGGAACGGTGTAAAAAAGTAGATTACACCGTGTGTAAAATAACACGGATGTAAAATTTACACCGAATTTTTTCACTGATATTTTCGGTACTATACACGGCCCTGTAAAATCCTACGGGTCCATTTTTACACCGAAATTTTTTACCGTGTACCCTTTTTCACGCCAAGAAATCCCTTTTTTTCTGTGTGCTTATGGTGATCACTTAAAATCCTAGCTTTGTTCATTTTAATATTTTAACAGCTTACTTTAAAAAACATGATTATCAAAAATACTAAGAAAATAAAAAAATATGATTGATACAGAAATTTGGAAACTATAAGAAAAGACATATCAATATTCTAAGGCTTATTAGATTTTAGAATCGATCGATTCGATAGTATCTAAAATATTCGAGAAAAATGAAAAAGAAAGAATTTTTATCATTCTTTTATCGACGATATCTCTCGAACGGATTATCCGATCGCAACGTTCGTGACGGCAATTGAAAAAGATTTTATCAAGTCCTACAGCTGATTCGATTTTAAAATCGATCCGACAGTTTTCAAAATATCCAAATAAAATGATTTTTTTTCTCTTATTTCTTAAATCTCTCAAAATCTATTTAACTTAATGATCTAATATTTTCTAGAAATCTAAGTTCAGAAGAACCCTTTCGAATGTTGCAAGAAGAATCTAAATGGGTTCATTCATTAAAAAGATATGAGAGGTTTGCATTCACACAAACACACACACACACACACACACACACACACATACTCTGGAAAATTGTTCAAAAAAAAGAGAAAATTGGACATGATACGCAATATAAAACTTTGCACCAGTATCTGCAGAAAGATATATAATCATATAAAGACATAGATAACGAGTGAACTTGTGATCAGGCTTGTGCAAGAATGCTACAAGATTATTGGAAATGGGTATCGGAGAAAAAAGTGTCGAATAAAGATGAAAACTTTACCATCATTAATTATTTCTTTCTATCCATCTAAATTTTGTCGAGGTTGAAAGCAACTAAAATTATGCGTAAAATGTTTATTTATTCACACATATTATATCTAAGAACTTTTCTTAATTCAAATGACTATTGATAATTTATCATTTCAAATTACAAAATACTTACCCAAATATCGAAAAACTGTGCATGTACGGATATTGAATAATTTTGGTTGTATATGATACTAAGTACATAAATAATGTTGAAGTTAGCTTCGTTAAAATTTGTTTTTTACTATATAATTCATTTTTTTTTTTTTTTTTTTTTTTTTTTTTTTTTTTGTGTTTAAAATAATAATTGTATGAAAAATGATTATCGCAGTTGATAGATGAATGTACTAATCAGTATGGATTGTTTTCCATATTTTCAAAAAATATTTCGAAATCTATACACAAGAATAACTTCAAATTTACAAAAAAATTGAATTCTACAGATCTCTTTCAATTGCCTACACACGCACACACACACACACACACTCACACATTCGATTTTCAAAAATTAAAATTAAAATAATGACTTACCTTTTTTTGAAAATTTTCAACTTCCTCTGAACAGAAAATTAAAAATTATATTTTTTTTTACATCGACTAATAGATTAATGTATATTTAGTAGTAAGCAAATAAGGAAAGAAAAAAAATGTATGGATTATCAACAAAATTATAATTTTAAATTTTTACTGCAAGTAAATATTTTTAATGCATAATTCCATATAATTTTACTTTACATAAATTATACTAATGCGATTTATTAATAGCAAAAAACTATAGCTTAAAAATTATTTTCGAATGTAAAAATTGATTTAATTATATTTTTAACTTGAAAAAATATAATTCTTGTTTTATGACATCGTGGAATTATGACGAACAAATGAAATAATGAAATCCTGCATGTTTTCCGAGTCTGTAACTTTATTTTAAATTTCAATTTTAAATTATTGGGTTTCTATATGATTTGTGTAAAAATTTTTTTTGACTGAAGTTATTATCTATACTTATGTATTTGATTATATAATCATTACTTGAACATGTATCGTTTGTGATTACACCGCCACCCACAAGGTAATCATGAACATTGATGATTTAATTTTTCAGTTTAAAGTAAAATAAATTTCTAAATTTAAATAGAAAAAGAAGGTTACATAAGTAAATATCACATTTATAATATCACACGACAAAATATCACCGCCTATACATTGAGATAACATTACGTCAAAATATCACATGATATTATGACTGTAATATTTAGTCGTGACACCAAAAAAAAAAATTGTAAATTAATAAAATTTTATGAATTTTAATAATTGTACTTGATGAATGAATCATTCTGATTAATACTAATGATTACTTATATTGATGATTAATCAATGTTTCTAATTAACCGCTAAATTATAATTTACTTTTAGTCATAACTAAATTTCTATTTAATTTGTTAAACATTAGCTTATATTCTTAAGTATTCGTAGGTATCCCACTTTCCCCTACTATCGAAGTATCTAACTTTACTGATGCTTGAGCTGGTTGAACAGGACTATCTTCCGTTCTAATTAACGGTTCACCATCAAGCTTTTCTAAGCTTGGTAACCGTTTAGATATATCGACTCTCCAAAGATCCACCTACGAATAGAAAATAAAATTGTGAGAAAAGAACTATTTTTTTTTTTTTTTTTTTTTTTTTTCAAGAGAATAAATATACTGATTCAGCAGAAGGCAGCCAAGTTGCAGCAACAGGATTTTCCTGCAGCTGCAACAGTAAATTTTTTTCCACGTACAATTTCTTATTGTGTAGAAATAGATCATGATAAGTTATTTTTCATTGAAACATACTTGCCTGCTTTTGTATCTTTGTGTGTGTGTGTGTGTGTGTGGGGGGGGGGGGGGGTAAACTCTATAACTTTTTAACTAATTGACTGATCTGAATAGTTCTAGCGGCAATTAAAAGAGCTTGTTAGCTATCAACCTTCCTGTGAATTTTAAATCATTCGATCAAATAGACTGGTATAATTAAAAAATACAAAAAAAAAAAAATTATTTTTAGTTATTAATCTATTCCAGAATGTATTCAACTTTAAAACTTAATAAAACGTGTCGATCACCGCCAGAATTGTCTCAATCGGTTAATTTCCCGGACTGAGAAATCTGATCTGAAATTATAAATTATTCCATATTGCATCATATCATAAAATTATGATTGCAAATTACTTAAAATGATTAAAAATTCTCAGCTTTGAATAGTTTTAAATCTTAATTATTTCAAATCCGTCCAAATCGTTAAATCAAACTACTTTCGTGCGTAATTTTAAAATAAATCATTTTTAATCATACTGAATCATATAATAGGAAAATAATATTTTAAGGTTTACAATTATTCGAAATGATTAAGATCATTTTAAATTAAATTGAATAATAAAATAATATATATTTTTAGAGCAAAAAAAAAAATTGTTTTTATACCTGAATAATTCCAAAAATTTTTAATTGTTCGATGAACCAGAAATTCCAATATTATTGTCATTCAATTTAGTTTAAAATGATTCGAAAGTTCAAATCATTTAAATAATTCTAAATTGTCAGAGGAACTAGAAATTCCTATATTATTTTCTCATTCAATTTAATTCAAAATGATTTGAAAATTTAAATAATTTCAAATCATAAAATAATATTTTGTTATTTTTCAATTAGTCACAAACGTATTTTATAATCGTACACAAAATTGAAAGTTTAATGTTTTACAGATAATTTTTTTTGAGTTTGAAGAGCTCAAAAAAAAAAAAAAAAAAAAAAATGCTTAGATGAGTATTTTTGAGCTCGAAAACAGCGGAAAGTTTTTGGTTTGACCTGCAGGGCCAATCGTTGTCCAGATTTGTTTTTTTTATTTTTTCGTAAATTTATTAAAAATATTTTTTAGAAATATTTCTAAGAAATATTTTTTCAACTTTTTTCGCCGGCGTTGACATATTTTTAAAACATTAAGAAATATTAAAAAAATATTGCCAATATTTCCTAGAAATATTTTAAATATATTTTTGTGCCGATAGGCTATATATTCAATATTTAATCTCTAAAATTTCGATGTTGGTAATTTCGAAATATCATAAAAAAAAAAAAAGATAATAATCGTTAAACGCAAAATTCGTATACATTTTAAATTATTTATAACACTCAAGATATTTTTCTAGTTATTACATAAAAACATCTGAATCCATTTCTCTATCAAAAAATTTTTCTTATCTCTTAATAATATGAATGATTCTAATATTTGATTACCTCAACACCTTCGCAAAGCGGATTACCGACGAACAATAATTCACGTAAGTTCATCAATTCCTGAAGGCGCATGAATTCATTCCACTCCTTAACAAGGTTATTTGATATATAAAGTACTTTTAAATTTTTCATTGTTGCTATACCTTTCATTTTTTCTATTGAATTATATGAAATCCATAGTTCTTCGAGAGTTTCAGCGAGTGGTTCAAGACCAGAAAATCCTTTTATAACATTTCGTCCTAGTGATAGTATCTTTAAATTTTTTAGAGAACTTATTCCAACAATTTTTTCAATCATATTTGTTGATAATGATAATTTTAGACATTTTGAAAATAAAGCCAGAGAATTATCCATTTTTTCTACAGGAGGCCATTGAAAACTCAAATCTACGTCCAACGCAGATGAAGCATCACATTTATTATCTTCTTCCCAGCGTCGAGCAGCGTCCTTACACGTTGTAGGTTTTAAAATTGACATGTGTTATCTTTTATATATTTAATTAATGAATAGTACTTTTTTAAATGTTTTCTATCAATGGAAAATATATTGAAATTAAAAAATTAATAACTCTGACTTTCTGACTTGAATACTTATTTACAATTACAAAAAATACTGACTTAAAGTATTAAATTGATTCTCTGTTACTTAGCACCGACAGTTACTAAGCTACAATAATCGATTTAGACTTTGTATGTAATATAAAAAGTAAAAAAATTTGATATTGTAAAACCACACATCTTGTGTCGAAAACTAGTGATATCAATCAACAAGAAAGAAGTTAAATCAACCACTTCGAAATTTCAGTTGTAATAAAATTAAATCACATGTCTCAAAGAAAGTAGGCCTGATCATATGCAATTAGACAGGGTGAAATAAAACGGTAATCGAATTTATATATTGATCATGTATAGTCACACTTATCTTTATGCATGATTATATATAAATTTCAGTATAATTAGATCTGCTCATTTTCACCTAGTTCCTCGGCTTATACTTAATATTATTAGGTGTAAATTATTATATGGCCACTCATGGGTCCACACATAATAAAGCCTGGTTGCAGTATATCAAAACATAAAGGCATTCTTACATGCTACCCCTCACTTTTTGTAAAAAATATTCAGTGACTTTCAACTGTCATAACTGTATTCAAATTTGATTAATTAACTAGTATATAAATCCCGTCCGCTTCAATAACAGTTTTATACTTGTAAAAAGTCCTGTTTTTGATTTAAAAGCGATTGAAATCAGACTAAAAACTATAGTAAATAAAGTCTGTTTTTGTCCTTAAAAACAATAGAACACAGACCAATAATTATAATAAAAAAATTTGTTTTTAGTCCAAACGCGATTTAAAACCGACTAAATATCATACGAAAATAAGTCTGATATTGGCCTGGATAATGACTAGTACGGACAAAAACAGACTAAACTCCTATATAAAATAATTACGATTTATAACTTGAATTAAAAAAAAAATATTTGAATTTATCATGTAATTTTAAAACAGATCTAATTTTTTGACTCGGGTAGGCTTAAGAAAAAATTCTTCCAACGGTTTCAATGTCAATATCTTAATTAATTTAAGAAAAGTTATTCGGCATCCAAAATGGAAGTAGATTTCTTATTATTTTTTAATTTATATTCAATTTTTAAGATAAGATTGAATTTATAAGAAGTTTTTTCGACATTTTTTGTGGATTTTGAGATCAAAATTTTTCAACGATTTAAAATATGAAACGAAATTAATTATAACTTCTTGAACTAAGTTGCTAAGATTTAAGTGTTACACGGCAATAAACTTAATTAAAACAGACCGACAAATTTAAAGACAAGTAAGGAAAACAAATACAACTGATAACTTTAAATAAATAAGTAGATAATTTTTGTTTAAGAAAAGGCGTGGTGGCTACAGATTTTTGAGATGAACTTCCCTGACATTTTCAGGCATTCCAGTCAAATAATTCAAAAATTTCCTGACCATATGTAGTAATATCAAATCATTGGAAATATTGATTTAATTTAAAATAAAATGGTATAAGTCAGTTCAAGAGATAATCAATCATTGTCATTTAAAACTGAAAAAAGAAATATTCGTCCGTATAAATTAATATATTTGTGGCTTTTTTCTGAATATTACTTAATGACAAATAAATATATTTGGTACAACTAAATGTAACAGTTGATTCAAATAATTTTTTAATTTAACTGAAATATATCTTTCATTTGTGGCAATTGATGTATATGTGGCAAAGATATCAAATTTGTGACTGATAACGGAAAATTCGACGATACTATACACCCTGACTAAGAAAAATTATTTGAAATGATTCAAAACAATTTGAATCAACTAAAATATACGTATACACTTAGCATGGATTAAATCATTTTTATTTGCAGCAATTGAATCATTCCTTTGCCACAAATAAATCACTTATTACACGCAATTAAATAACTCAAATATACTATATTTTTCTCACAATTGAATAATTATTTGGCCATATCCAAATAATATACGATATCTTTGGCTCAAATAAATCTTAGTCGGCGCAAATAATCTTTTTTTCAGTGAGTGAAACTTTATTTTATTATTTGTCAATTTTCATTGTTTATTTTTTCCTTAAATATTAAATGAATAATTTTTTATTTTTTACTTTAAAGCCATGTTTTTATATAACTTATTCTATAATATAATATGATTAAATTTTTCATTGTCACTAGTTTAAATTTCATAAATAAAAACGTTTTATAAAATATTAATAGAAGTATTGATGATCGCCCGTGAAAAATGAATTGTACATAGCCATATATGGCCACACATGGAAATTGGCAAAACATGGCCATATATGACTCGATATGACCATATATGATCATACATGACCGTGTATGGCCATATATGATCATACGTGGCCACCCGTGAAAAATGAAAAATATATGGCCATGCATAGCCGTATAAACTACATGAGTATTTATGGCCATGTATGGGCATACCAATATTTTAATAAAATTATACATGGTCATATATGAATCATGTAAGGCCATACATAGTTATGTATGACTATATATGACCATGTCCGTAATTTATGAATTATATATGATCATTTATGGCCATATATAGTTCATACATAGCCAAAAATGGATCATATATGGCCATGCATGGACATACTAACTTTTTAATAGTTATGCATAGCCAATTGGCCATACATAGTTAGGTACGCCCAAGATTAATAAATTATATCTATATGGTCATTAGGGTGTTTCAAAAAAAAAAAAAAAGTTTTTTTTTATGGTATCCAAAAATTGAAAGTATAACTAAAAATAAAAATTTTGGTAACAATCCAGGCTCTTAATAATGACATTAAGGTTTGCCTCAATCGATATTTCTATTTTCCATTTAAATAACACATGAAAAAAATTTTTTTTTTATTATTTTCTAGCTCACAAACCAATGAACGAATTTTTGTGCACAATAAATTTTTTTGTAAAAAATTGAACGCTCTGCAAAAAAAATCTCTTATCATTTTTTGATAAATCCCACTGTTTAAAAGTTATTCAAGCTTCAAGACAAATTTATAGTAAATTTTAATATTTTTTTACTTTTCCGACGAAAAGATCAGTCTTATCAAAAAATGTCATAGAAACTTTTTTGTAGATAATTTTATCCTTTACAAATTATTACAAATAAAATTTTTCGAAATTCCGCATTGTTCACAAGTTACTTTCATTTCAATGTCAAGCTCTTGAAATCAATCAGAAACCTATTTTTTTAAGAGCTTCCAGAAAACGCTAAAAACTTTCCTTGAAAGATTTCCAATCTTCATCAGTAATAACATCGAATTAAAAATTGTTTTACTGCCACTTTTTAGCGGACAAGAACGAATTATATAGCAATTTAGTCTCGATTCATGCCCACTATTGGAAACTTTAAACTGCGATATTTCTAGCATTATAAACCAGCAGTGGTTTCAATAAAATATAAACAGTGTTGTATTAGATAAAAATTATAAAAATATTTAACTTGTTCACATAAGTATTGATCAATCACCTATTTAAAGTTTGTATTAATTTTGTTCACTCTTTATAAAAAAAAATGACCATCCCATAAACATTAATATTAATCAGTTTATTTAATAAAAAAATATTTGTTAAAATTGTTTGTTCAAAGAATTATTGTTTAAGAACAAAATAATATACTGAATGCCATAAATAAACAACCAATTGCTATGTAGGGACTTTTTCTTTCACCAATTCTTGCACATTTCCAAAATATACCTCCGACCCTGTAAATATAATCAGCAAATAAATATGTTTACAAATTAAAATTATACATGAAATAAAAATATAGTAAGATATGAACTCACCCAACTTTTTTGCCATCTATTATACGCGGTATAATTGATCGCACGTAAGCACACGTGCATATTAGCAATAAAATCACTGTCATAAGACTTTGAAAATTAAAAAGAGCTGACTGCAAAAATAAAAATTTAGACATTATTTTTTAAACTTATAAAATATAACGAAAAAAATAGTCTTATCTGAGAATTTATATCATGAATGAAATCAAAACAAGGTAGCTGAAGAATAGAGTAAAATGTTTATGTATTATATTGTACTTCATATTTGATATTATTTATAATTTAAAGCTTGAGATTGTAAGGTTATGTATTTAAATATTAGCAATAAACTTCATTTTCATTTAAAATGAATTTGAACATAAATTAAGCAAATATTATTTTATTCTAATACAAGTATATATATACAAGATCTGCGTTACTCGTAAAAAATTATGAAGTATAAATATATAATAAGTAAAAACAAAAACAATCTTAAACGAATGTACACAATTTTTCGTTTACTGTTTCTTGTTTTAACACATTCTTTTCTGAAATTAATAACATTGTTCAAAATTACGGTAAGAAAATTATAATATATTATCTAATTATAATTATAAATATTAATAAATAGAAATAAGTGAATTTATTGGAAATGAATAAGAATAAAATGACTCATCAGATATCTCACACAGAAATTACTTTATCAACATCAATAAATTAATTTAAATGAAAAAAAAATTCGAACCATAATGCGTCTGCTATTTAAATCTTTGGAAAAAATATGATGAATATTTAAATTAACTAATATACATGAAATTTTTCAACTAAACATTGCCATGTTGACAGTTGACACGTTGAAACCGATTCAGGATTTACATCTAAGGGTCCCTAGGAGAGATCCTGTTATATCCTGTGAGGTTACTAGGGTCGGAGCTGACGCCACCTCCTGGACGGTGGGTAGTTCGTTGTCGCGCGGGACCAATTTTGAATTTAAAATAATGAATAAATTTATTGTTGACTACGATGATGATGGTTATGATTATTATTCAATAAAACAATGAAGTTATGGGTAAGGATAGATGTAATTGATAAAATAACTTTTATCTGAAGACTAAGTCTTATTATAAAGTATGGATAAAACTTGATCAGTAATAACAGTTGTATTCGTTAAGTTCGTTAAGTTCTCGGAGAAAAGTGAAGTTATCAGACGGCAGAGAGATCTCTGATGTTTGAAGTCGATCAAGAATCGATTCTTAACATTCGACTTTGAAATAAATTCGTCCGAGACAAATTGGTCCGCGAGGTGGTGACATATTTTAATGAAGTGTTTGCTGCACTTTGAAATTTCATCAGGATAAAATTGAATGAAATTTATGAAAATTTTTAAGATAGAAATGAATAAGCCAGTTACTTTTAGAAGCGAAAATATAGAACCAAACAACCCAAAAATTGTATTTTTATACAAAAAAAAAACGAAGTGTTTCATTCAAGCTGAAATTTTAATAGCATCTAAATTATATTTATATAAAAATACTTAAAAAAAAGCTATACACTTTTGTTAATGTTTAATAACAACTAAACATTAAATAAATTTCACATTAGCTAAAGTAAGAATCGCTATAGACAGTAATACATGTATATGGGGCATTCCACACCAATCAACGAGGTCGTGGACCTGATCATTATTTATTTACTCAATTACATTAGATGTTGTAGTCTTTGTTGAAGGACACATCCACGATTTATTTCAAATTTTGATATCGCTTTTTCAAAAAGTTATGGATTTTTGAAAATTTTGGATAAAAAATATTTGAATGTGGCTGCGTATTAATTTTCACTTAAAAATCGATCAAAATCGACTTTTTGTATCGATTAATCGATTCCAAAAATCGTAATGAACAGATTCGACGTGGGAATCGAAAATCGATTCTTTGATAGCAGATCTTTCCATTATTGTGGTATCCTATCACGGTTCGTACGAGCGATTAAAGCGAGACCGCGTAGAATACGAGATAAACGCAATCGCGCGGGATTATTTAAAATGTATCAATTTAATAATATATAATTTAATACCTAATTTAATAATATAATAGATACTACTTTATTTTAGTTGTAGTTTATTATACTTTTGGGAGTTTCCAAACCATTTATTTAAGCTAGGTCTGGTCACTTAAGTTATATTCTTTACTCTCCGAGATCATAAAATTGTAAGATCTCGGGAAAACCCACGGTCTTGGGAAACTTATTTTCACAAGTCTGTCCTTTTATTTAAAAGATGGAATTTGTTCTAGACGTAAGCTTTTTATTTTTTTGGAAACGTAAAATATTTCTAAATATTGTAACTATAGTACCTAAGATAGAACTAGTTAAGCCGATAAGAGGCCCCAGTAAAACTTGGGAATCTCTAAGGCCGACAAAACGGCAAGTTCGGAGCCATAAAACATCGCACCCTGGGAAAACCCTTAACCACGCTGGACAATCGCACAGCTGCAGAGTGGACGAAGCCAGTGGTCAAGAGGAGACCCGATTCTGCCGCTCACGTGACGTCAGATGGACCTGGGACGGGCCCAACCCCCACTCAAGCTGCCAGCGCGGACTTGCCATAATTTTAAGTTACCAACAATCAAAAACATTTTGTAAGTCGAATCGACAAGCCGTAATTTTGTAACTTGGTCGACAGAATATAGACTCCTTGAATCTTAGTTATTTATTAATCTTTTCCATTTAGAAGAACCCTTAACATAATTTAATTCAATTTATTTCTCAATTATATTATTAATAAGTATACCGCGTTCTCGAAGTTGAATATTTTAATATTCCCAAGCGAATCGACCCCGTCGATAAAAAAAAAATCAAACTGAAATTAAATCTCTAGCCAACCGCTAGGAGGAGGCGATAACACCATCCCTAAAGTGAAGTTACATCAGACGGCAGAAAGATCTCTGACTCTGCACTCATCGACTTCTCCGACCATTCTCATGCTCACACACATACTTATGTAATATATGTACTAGGGTGCTTCGTGTTATGTCCTGGGAGGTTACTAGGATCGGAGCTGACGCCACCTCCTGGACAGTGGGCAGTTCGTTGTCACGCGGGACCAAATTTTGAATTTGAAAACAGTGGATAAATTTATTGTTTACTAAGATGATGATGACTATGATTGTTATTTAATGAAATAATTAAACTATGATTAAGGATAGATGTAATTGATAAAATAACTTTTATCTGAAGACTGAATTTTATTATAAAGTATGGATAAAACTTGATCAGTAATAACAGTTGTATTCGTAAAGAGTTCTCGGAGAGAAGTAAAGTTACATCAGACGGCAGAGAGATCTCGGACCTCCACTCTCCAACTTCTCCCCACTACTCTCATGTTCACACTCATGCTTATATGTATAAATACTTATATATCTATGTTCTTTACTAAATACTATACTTATACATTTATACTTTCTACTAATACGAATTTGAGATATAAGCTTATACATTTACGTTCTTTACTTTATCCATTCTATATCTTCTTATTACTTATATTATTTATATTCTATTTTCCCGTACTTGGATACAATCATTCAGTTAAATATTCTAGACTATCAGAGGTGTGTTCTATAATTATTCTATATTTAGTTATTCGTTACAATTGACATTATCATTTATCGTGAAACATCATTATAATTATTCTAATGCTATATTTCTATATTTTCTTTAATTTATTTATTATACGCGTCACTCTTTATTTAATATTAACAGTAATAGTTAAATTCTGGTGAGACATGGTTTTCATTAGTAAGTAACATTTATTAATTATATATTTTCTTTTCTTACTTGTTGATAGAATATGTATTTGTTTATAACCATATTGACGGTTAACTTTAGAACAAGGACCTATTCATGATTTTTATGCGTATGTTTTGTTTAGGTTTTAAGTATCGGATGACAGGAAACGTTCCAAGACCACTCAACCTGTATTTATATTTCTCTGAATACAAAATAAAGGTTTATCTATCTATTTATTTAAACTTTCTTATAATAAAAATATACAATTTAATGAGTATGTGCCACGACGATTTATCATTTAAATTATTGACTCAATATTGTTAAGACGCAATAAGTGTTGTAAGAAATTAATATATAATTTCAAATGGAATTTAAATGCGCGCTTCTTATATATCTCAAGTTTACTAATTAATTAACAGGTGGAGGCACCTAAGGCTGTTAAGGACATAACATTCGTTTGAAACGACTATTTTTTTTTCTGATCCATCGACTGAATAATTCTCACCAAAGATGAGCTCTTAATTTTAATTTTAAGTACTCGTTAAATGAATTTGAAATTTTCCCGTTTAATTAACATGTAAATTTTGATTTTTCTTTTTCAATTATCTATAGCTCCGCGGCATTGCAAAATATTTAGTCGCTCTTAGGCAGAAATAACAGAGGAATCCTTCCTATTCAAAAGAGCTTGTAGCTAATTTACGTTTTGTAACCGGCCTCACTGGTAAAAATTCTTAAAGCCAATTTTTTTTCAATTTTTATGGTTTTTTTTTAATTTACTTGCAAACCACTAACTTTAGAACAAAATTGTATAGGATTTTTTTTTGTAGAAAATTTTATTCCCTATAAAAAAGATTGTTATGTCCTGGGAGGTTACTAGGATCGGAGCTGACGCCACCTCCTGGACAGTGGGTAGTTCGTTGTCACGCGGGACCAAATTTTGAATTTGAAAACAGTGGATAAATTTATTGTTTACTACGATGATGATGATTATGATTGTTATTTAATGAAATAATTAAACTATGATTAAGGATAGATGTAATTGATAAAATAACTTTTATCTGAAGACTGAGTTTTATTATAAAGTATGAATAAAACTTGATCAGTAATAACAGTTGTATTCGTAAAGAGTTCTCGGAGAGAAGTCAAGTTACATCAGACGGCAGAGAGATCTCGGACCTCCACTCTCCAACTTCTCCCCACTACTCTCATGTTCACACTCATGCTTATATGTATAAATACTTATATATCTATGTTCTTTACTAAATATTATACTTATAGATTTATACTTTCTACTAATACGAATTTGAGATATAAGCTTATACATTTACGTTCTTTACTTTATCCATTCTATATCTTCTTATTACTTATATTATTTATATTCTATTTTCCCGTACTTGGATACAATCATTCGGTTAAATATTCTAGACTATCAGAGGTGTGTTCTATAATTATTCTATATTTAGTTATTCGTTACAATTGACATTATCATTTATCGTGAAACATCATTATAATTATTCTAATACTATATTTCAATATTTCTATTAATTCATTTATTATATGAATCACTCTTTATTTAATATAAAAATATATATATTAACAATAATAGTTAAGTTCCTGTGAAATGGTTTTCATTTATAAATAAGATTTATTTATTATATATTTCCTTTTCTTGTTTGCTTATAGAGTATGTATTTGTTTATAATCATATTTACTGTTAACTTTAGAACAAGGGCCTATTCATGATTTTTATGCGTGTGTTTTGTTTAGGTTTTAAGTATCAGGTGACAGAAAACGTTCCAAGACCACTCAAACTGTATTTATGTTTCTCTAAATATAAAATAAAGTTTATCCATCTATTTATTTAACTTTCTTATAATAAAAATATATAATTTAATGAGTATGTGCCACGACGATTTGTGATTTAATTTATTTACTTCATATTGTTAAGACGCAATAAGTGTTGTAGGATATTAATATATTATTTCAAATGGAATTTAAATGCGCGCTTCTTATATATCTCAAGTTTACTAATTAATTAACAGGTGGAGGCACCTGAGGCTGTTGAGGACATAACAAGATTGTTATGTCCTCAACAGCCTCAGGTGCCTCCACCTGTTAATTTATTAGTAAACTTGAGATATATAAGAAGCGCGCATTTAAATTCCATTTGAAATTATATATTAATTTCTTACAACACTTATTGCGTCTTAACAATATTGAGTCAGTAATTTAAATGGTAAATCGTCGTGGCACATACTCATTAAATTATATATTTTTATTATAAGAAAGTTTAAATAAATAGATAAATAAACCTTTATTTTGTATTCAGAGAAATATAAATACAGGTTGAGTGGTCTTGGTACGTTTCCTGTCATCCGATACTTAAAACCTAAACAAAACATACGCATAAAAATCATGAATAGGTCCTTGTTCTAAAGTTAACCGTCAATATGGTTATAAACAAATACATATTCTATCAACAAGTAAGAAAAGAAAATATATAATTAATAAATGTTACTTACTAATGAAAACGATGTCTCACCAGAATTTAACTATTACTGTTAATATTAAATAAAGAGTGACGCGTATAATAAATAAATTAAAGAAAATATAGAAATATAGCATTATATTAATTATAATAATGTTTCACAATAAATAGTAATGTCAATCGTACTAAATAATTAAATATAGAATAATTATGGAGGAATACACCTCTGATAGCCTAGAATATTTAACTGGAAGATTGTAACTAAGTACATATAAATAGAATAAGTAATAAGAAGTTGTAGAATGGATAAAGTGAAGAACGTATATGTGTAAGCTTATATCCCAAATTTGAATTAGTAGAAAGTATAAATGTATAAGTATAATATTTAGTAAAGAACATAGATATATAAGAATATATACATATAAGCATGAGTGTGAACATGAGAGTAGTGGGGAGAAGTTGGAGAGTGAAGGTCCGAGATCTCTCTGCCGTCTGATGTAACTTCACTTCTCTCCGAGAACTCTTTACGAATACAACTGTTATTACTGATCAAGTTTTATCCATACTTTATAATAAAATTCAGTCTTCAGATAAAAGTTATTTTATCAATTACATCTATCCTTAGTCATAGTTTAATTGTTTCATTAAATAACAATTATAATCATCATCATCTTAGTAAACAAAAATTTATCCACTGTTTTCAAATTCAAAATTTGGTCCCGCGTGACAACGAACTGCCCACTGTCCAGGAGGTGGCGTCAGCTCTGATCCTAGTAACCTCCCAGGACATAACAAGATTGTTATGTCCTCATCAGCCTCAGGTGCCTCCACCTGTTAATTAATTAGTAAACTTGAGATATATAAGAAGCGCGCATTTAAATTCCATTTGAAATAATATATTAATATCCTACAACACTTATTGCGTCTTAACAATATGAAGTAAATAAATTAAATCACAAATTGTCGTGGCACATACTCATTAAATTATATATTTTTATTATAAGAAAGTTAAATAAATAGATGGATAAACTTTATTTTATATTTAGAGAAACATAAATACAGTTTGAGTGGTCTTGGAACGTTTTCTGTCACCTAATACTTAAAACCTAAACAAAACACACGCATAAAAATCATGAATAGGCCCTTGTTCTATAGTTAACAGTAAATATGGTTATAAACAAATACATACTCTATAAGCAAACAAGAAAAGGAAATATATAATAAATAAATCTTATTTATAAATGAAAACCATATCACAGGAACTTAACTATTATTGTTAATATATATATTTTTATATTAAATAAAGAGTGATTCATATAATAAATGAATTAATAGAAATATTGAAATATAGCATTAGAATAATTATAATGATGTTTTACGATAAATGATAATGTCAATTGTAACGAATAACTAAATATAGAATAATTATAGAACACACCTCTGATAGTCTAGAATATTTAACTGAATGATTGTATCCAAGTACGGGAAAATAGAATATAAATAATATAAGTAATAAGAAGATATAGAATGGATAAAGTAAAGAACGTAAATGTATAAGCTTATATCTCAAATTCGTATTAGTAGAAAGTATAAATGTATAAGTATAATATTTAGTAAAGAACATAGATATATAAGTATTTATACATATAAGCATGAGTGTGAACATGAGAGTAGTGGGGAGAAGTTGGAGAGTGGAGGTCCGAGATCTCTCTGCCGTCTGATGTAACTTTACTTCTCTCCGAGAACTCTTTACGAATACAACTGTTATTACTGATCAAGTTTTATCCATACTTTATAATAAAATTCAGTCTTCAGATAAAAGTTATTTTATCAATTACATCTATCCTTAATCATAGTTTAATTATTTTATTAAATAACAATCATAGTCATCATCATCTTAGTAAACAATAAATTTATCCACTGTTTTCAAATTCAAAATTTGGTCCCGCGTGACAACGAACTGCCCACTGTCCAGGAGGTGGCGTCAGCTCCGATCCTAGTAACCTCCCAGGACATAACAAGATTATCTAGTCTATTACCGTAGAGCTAGTAGTTTCCGAGATAAATCTAATTAAATACCGCAAAATTTGAGATATCGCTGTTTTATCTACGATTTTAGTACTTTTTTATAGAATTATGGCCGAAGAAATATATAATATTTTCTGGTTGATATATCATCAAAAATATGTCCAGTAATACGAAACTGTCTCCTATTACACTTAGCCCCATCTTTTTTTATCTTAACCTAAATGTCTTCGTTTGACTATCGGAAATTTTTGTAATTAATACCTATCTCAGTACAAAGATAATTGTTTCATACTTTTTATAATTACATATAAATGTGTAATATGTATTTTTATATTTTACTCTGATACATGATATGTTTCTACAGCCATAATTTCATAAAAAAGTACTAAAATTGTGGATAAGACAGCGATATTTAATTAGATTTATCTCGGAAACTACTAGCTCGACAATAATGGACTAATTAACCTTTTTGTAGAAAATAAAATTCTCTACAAAAAAAATCGTGTACAATTTTGTTCTAAAGTTAGTGGTTTGCGAGTAAATTGAAAAAAACGATGAAATTCGAGAAAAAATTAGCTTTAAGGGTTTTTACCAGTGAGCACAGTTACAAAACGTAAATTAGCTACAAGCACTTTTGAAAAGGAAGGATTCCTCTGTTATTTCTGCCTAAGAGTGACTAAATATCTTGCAATGCCGCGGAACTATAGATAATTGAAAAAGAAAAATCAAAATTTACATGTTAATTAAATGGGAAAATTTCGAATTCATTAGGGAGTACTTAAAATTAAAATTCAGAGCTCATCTTTGGTGAGAATTTTTTTTTACATGTTAAGTACATTATTCCGTCGATGGACCAGAAAAAAAAATAGTCGTTTCAAACGAAGCACCCTAATATGTACTTATACATATCAATGTTCTTTAATTGTTATATACTTACACGTTTCTACTAATACCGATTCGGGATATAAACTTACAAATTTAGTTATTTATTTCATCCGTTTTACGACTTTACTTATTACTTATATTATTTATATTCTACTTTTCTGTATTTGAATACAATCTTTTAGTTAATTATTCTAGACTATCAGAAGTGTATCCCTCTATAATAATTCTATACTTAATTATTTAATTATTGACAAGTACACCAATTAATTAACAGGTGGAAGCACCTGAGGCCACTGAGGACATAACAGTTCCTTAATAGCACAGTTTGCTAGAGCAAGCAGTTACCTTTGAGTTGACCGTAAATTATCTGTAATTTGAATTGAAATTTGACCACAAGTGTGACTCTCAGACAATGACGTTAAGTTGATTGTAAGTTTCACTTCAAATTGCCGGCAAATTTTTCTGGCACGTTACATAGAAGCTACTGCCATATTCTGAAGCCAACTTAACGGAAAATATTATCCAGCCAAGGTTACCAGAAACTTTCTCGTTAAGTTAGCCGTAAATGATTCACTGCAACACTTGCAGAAATGTCTGGCTATCAGGGACAATTCACATCACATCGGACGTGAACTGAAATTCAACCGTCGGTAAAGTAAATCTTGTTAGGTAACTATACCCTGATAACACCACCTTGATAGCCAGACCTTGCTCTATAAGTTCTGCAGAGCAGCACTTTCGGCTAACTTCCCTGATAGCCAAGTTGGCGAGAAACTGACGAGAAACTTGCAGTCGCAACTGGACACCAAGTTGGCCGCCAACAGTTGGTACCTCCAATAGTTGATAGACATTTTCTGAAAACGTTGGTGGCAAAAGTGGAGCTCCCTTAACTTGGCACCTCAAAATTAATTTTTTAAATTTTGTTATAAACAAATCAATTGTCCGTCCAATGTTCGTCAATGTCCGATAAAATGTTTTATTTGTCCGATAATTGTTTATTTTTAAAAAATTAAACAAATTTTTGTTCTTAAGTTGGCACTCACTCTCTCTAATCGAATGGTTTTTTTTTAATTTGATAGATTAATTTTTTTTATTGATTGTCAGATTGATAATATTATTTGTCCGATCGTTTTTCTATTTTAAATTAATTTTTTAGTCGAATTAATTTTTTAATTAGTAATTACCAATGTGGGAGCTCAAAAGTGGTAAATCCAATAAGTTGACGGTCACTTTCTGAGAAAGTTGGCGGTAACTTGTAGCCAAAAGTTGCAAAAGCTGAAGTTGTCGATAACTTGTCGTCAAGTTGGTCGGAAACTAATGAATGACCAACTTTTTCACGATCAACTCGTGTTATCAGGGTTAACGAGAAAGTTTCTGGCAAACCTTGGCTGGATAATACTTTCCTTTAAATTGGCTTCAGAATACGGCAGTAGCTTGAATGTAAGTTGACGGAAAAACTTTCCGTCAATTTGAAGTGAAACTTTCAATTAACTTAACGTCATTGTCTGACAATAATACTTGTAGTCAAATTGAATAAAAAGTTATAGACAATTTACTGTCAACTCAAAGGTAACTGCTTGCTCTACAACACTTTCCTTTAAGTTACCTTTAAAATACGGCAGTAGCTTGTAGTTGACTTACGGTTAGAATGGCTATCAGGGCAGTTGGTCGTCCGAGAGGGAAGACATATATTAGACAGGTTCCAATTGGAAAAGTAACCGATAGGACATTTTTCAATTACTCAGATCCCTATTACCTGAATTACCAATTATTAATAATCCCGATGACCCAGATTTTTAATCACCTATAATCCCGATCACGAGTAATTTCAATGACCAATTCTACCAATTACCCAAATTTCCAAAAATCCAAAATTTCGATAGCTTAATTTTTCGTTAACCAGAAACATTGATGACAAGACATTCCGATTGGACAGGTTTCGTAAGCTCAAAATCGATTTCTTTGTTACATAACAAAGATATCCATTTTGAGCTTTGTTATATAACAAAGAAATTGACTTTGAGCTTACAAAACCTGTCCAATTGGAATGTCTTGTCATCAATGTTTCTGGTTAACGAAAAATTAAGCTATCGAAATTTGGATTATTGGAAATTTGGGTAATTGGTAGTATTGGTAATTGAAATTACGGGTGATCGGGATTTTAGCTGATTTGAAATTTTGGTCATCGGAATTATTAGTAATTCGTAATTCAGGTAATAGGGATTTGAGTTGTTGGAATATGTCCTATCGGTTACTTTTCCAATTGAAACTTGTGCAATAGACGTCTTCCCGTCCGAGAGTTGGTATTCATTAGTTTGCGACCAACTTCACGACAAGTTGTCGACAACTCTAGTTTTTCCAACTTTTGGCTACAAGTTACCGCCAACTTTCTGAGAAAGTTGACGCCAGGAAAGAGCCGCAATTCTAGAGTAGGTTTCTGAGGAAATTGATAGCAACTTTCCGTCAACTATGGATTGTCAACTTTTGCAACCACCCTGATAGCCACCCTAACTATAAGTTAGCCTTAGCCACTTTAGCTTGAAATTAGGGGTAGTTTGATGTTGAAATTACCTGAAATCTGTTGCCCGAATTTGCAGACAATTTCACAGCAAAAGTTGAAAATAAAAATTTACGTATAATTTTTCTTCAATTTCAAGGTAAACTTTTACGACAAAAAAACAGTCAGTAATGTTCATTCTTACCATTTCAGAAGGTAAGTAAATTTATACACAAAATTATCTACTATTTGAGGGTAAAAATATATATTACAATTTTTCAAGTTAAATTAACGATAAATTGACATGAAATTTGCGTAAAAATTAACAATTTTTTTCTAGTCAACTCTGAAGTAAATTTGCATTATAATTCGGGCAGTAAATTTACTTCAAATTCAATAGCAAGTTGCATACAAATTGTCGTAAAAAATGGAAAGTCCGAAGTTGACGGAAATTTGACGAAAAATTCAACGAAACTTTTGTACAGTAAACTTTTGTTCAAGCAAACTGTGCTATTGGGGTAGCGTTGATTTCAATAATTGATTTTCTCATCAGAAAAAAGTATGACTTTCTTCCCTCTAAAAATACTCATTAACATGTTTTCGAAATCGAATTTCGATTAACGCAGCAACACTGAACCAAATTTTTTAATATTTTATAAGGAGTCAGTTAGATGAAATTTTTTCAAAAGGTGGCGGGGCAAGCCTTACTTATAATTCGTTTCAAATGTGGTTTCCAATAATAAAGAGTCAACCGTTTTTCAATGTTTTTTTTTCTAAGCACATGAAAAATTTTTTTATAAATTTTAATTTTAATTTTTCCAAAATTTATTTTACCCGCTTGCATAACATTTAAATACCATAATAATAGATTAATATTTATACACTCTTAGCCCGAGAAAAAATTTTTATATATAATCATATAAAATTATATATAACTCGATTATATATAATCATATATGAAAAATGGCCGAATGTAATTATATATAGTTATATATAATTATATACAATTATATATAACTATATATAACTATACATAATTATATTTGGCCATTTTTCATATATGATTATATATAATCGAGTTATGTATAATTAAAAAATATTCTTGAACACAAAAAAAAGAAAAATTAAATACCGAATTTTTGATTTGCTTATTACCGCGCAAACGCATTCCAAATTCAGAAACAAGAGTTGATAGCAGTAAATAATGAAAAAATCCTGGACGCCTGCTGGGTTCGAACACAGCTCCTTTTGGCTAGTTGCCCTAAACGTAGATCACTGGTCCACATCACGAGAGTTCCAGTCATGTGCTTAATTGATGTATTTAGAGTGAAATGCCGATAAAGACAGAGTTCATAAGTTTTCGTTATGGATTTTTACAAAAACTCCATGAACTTATATGAAATTTTATAAAAACAATATTTGTCGGCTTCGATGATAATTATATAAAATTTTATTGAGTTTTTTCAAATTTTTTAATTTTTTGTTGTGATGTGAAATTTAAAAAAACTTATATGAAATTTTGGGAAACATTAAATAATTTCACAAAATTATATGAAATTCAACCGATTGAAAAAGTGGGTACTTTCAATTTTTGAATACCATGAAAAAAAAAATTCTTTTTTTTTTCTTGAAACACCCTAATGATTGTATACAATTATATATGGGTATATGTATAAGATTATATATAATTATATATGATTCTATATGAAAAAAATTTCTCGGAATAGTATTATATATAATAATATATAATTATGTATGGCGCTACATATGACTTTCTCCGTTTAAATATTGTATTATATATGATCATATATAAATATATAAAATTATATAATCCTATATAAATATATATACAAGATTATATATAATTATATATGATCATATATAGTTATACATAATTATGTATGATTATATATAGTTATACATAATTATGTATGATTATATATAAATATTTTTTCTCGGGTAATTATATATAATCGAGTTATGTATAATTAAAAAATATTTTTGAAAAAAAAAAAAAAAACAAACGAAATTGAATACCGAATTTTTGATTTGGTTATTACCGCGCGTACGCATTACAAATTCGGAAACAAGAATTGATAGCAGTAAATGATGAAAAAATCCTGGACGTCTCATGGATTCGAATACGGCTCCTCTTGGCTGGTAGTTCTGAACGTTCATCAATGGTCCACATCACGAGAGTTTAAGTCTTGTGCTTAATTGATGTATTTAGAGTGAAATGCTAAATACAAAATTTAAAAAAACTCTATGAACTTATATGAAATTTTATACAAACAATATTTGTCAACCTCGATGATAATTATATAAAATTTTATTAAGTTTCTACCAATTTTTTAATTTTCTGTTGTGATGTGAAATTTAGAAAAACTTATATAAAATTTTGGGAAACATTAAATAATTTCACAAAATTATGTGAAATTCAACCGATTGAAAAGCTGGGTACTTTCAATTTTTAAATACTATGAAATAAAAAATTCTTTTTTTTTTGAAACACCCTAATGATTGTATACAATTTAATATGGGTATATGTATAAGATTATATATAATTATATATGATTATATATAAGAAAATTTTCTCGGAATAGTATAATAGTATAATATATAATCATATATAATTATATATGGAGCTACATATGACACTCTCCGTTTAGATATTGCATTATATATAATCATATATAATTATGTATATCTATATATAATTTTATACAATTATATAAGGATATATAAGATTATATATAATTATATATAATTATATATGAAAAAAATTTCTCGGAATAGTATCATATATAATCATATATAATTATATATGACGCTACATATGACTTTCTCCGTTTAAATATTATATTATATATGATCATATATAGTTATATATAATTATGTATGATTATATATAAACATTTTTTTTCGGGACATGTATTTTTGTAATGAGCAATGACACATTAATAGTGAATAGTAGCGATTATTTGAATGAACGTATGTTGATTGCACAACCCGGGAAAAAAAATTATATATAATTATATAAAAATGTATACAAATCAATGTATAAACTCATGTATGAGTTTTGTTTATATATAATTATATATAATTTATATAATTATGATCAATTCTATAATTATATTAAATTATGTATAATTTTATAAATTATACATAATTATATAAATGATATATAATTATATATGGCCAAAACTCATACATAATTTTATATAGTGATTTATATATATTTTTATATAATTATATATAATTTTTTTTGCCGGACAAAGTTAAAGATCAAGTTCTAAATGCTTATTTACTTCTTTATATTGTAATTGCATTTGCAATAATATGAATTTATAAACGTTTTGAAATATTTATGTCTCAGCGATTGAATATTTTTTATCATTGAGTATGGTTATTATATTAAATCTATGACTTTTTTTCTATTTTATAAAAAATAGTTTATAGATAAGATATAAATACACGGAGAAAAAATTAAAGGAACTGTTCCTAGTACGTTTATGAAATATCATTCCATACCGTTATGGTAATGATTACTTGGGATTATGGGATATAGACCCATTCTTTTTGGGAAGGTTTCCATAAATATGGTAACAATTCCTATCATTATGGTAACAGTTCCCATATCGCATGTGAAAGAATCATGGTAATGATTACCATACTCATAGGAATAGTTCCCATAAGCAAATAGGAAACAATTCTATAACCACATTGTAACAGTTCCTAAGCGTGTATGGTAATGGTTACCATAATATTATGGTAATCATTCCCATAATGTATTGGAATTATTACCATAATATTATGGGAATGGTTTGCATAATATTATGGGAATGGTTACCATAATATTATGGGAATGGTTTGCATAATATTATGGGAATAGTTACCATAATATTATGGTAATGGTTACTATAATATTATGGGAATGGTTACCATAATATTATGAGAATGGTTACTATAAAATTATGGGAATGGTTACCATAATATTATGGGAATGGTTACCATAATATTATGGGAATGGTTACCATAATATTATGGGAATGGTTACCATGATATTATGGGACTGGTTACCATAATATTATGGGAATGGTTACCATAATATTATGGGTATGGTTACCATAATATTTAGAAATTATAATAATTTTTTTTTGTAATAAGCGTTTTTTTTGTATATTTAATCTTTTTGTGAAACTATATTACAATAAAATATTATTTTTGGTCAGATAAAAATTAATTTGTAAATAATAATAATAATAAATAACTTCATAATAATTTACACTGCAAAATTCTATAGAAAAAAAAAATTATTATAATTTCTAAATATTATGGTAACCATTCCCATAATATCATGGTAACCATTCCCATAATATTATGGTAACCATTCCCATAATATCATGATAACCATTCCCATAATATTATGGTAACTATTCCCATAATATTATGGTAACTATTCCCACAATATTACAGTAACCATTCCTATAATATTATGGTAACTGTTCCTATAATATTATGGTAACGATTACCATAATATTATAGTAACCATTACCATAGGTACATAGTTACGATTACCATAATTCCATAGGAACTATTCCGATACCGTATGGGAATTATATCCATAATTATAGGAATGGTTACCATAATATATATGGGTGCCGTTCCTATAATCAACATTTCAAAAAAACCAGTTACCATGCAGTATGGGAACCATTCCCATAATATATTGTAACTGTTACTATAATTTTCTCTCCGTGTACAAGTTAAAAACTTTAAATATTTGTGAAACAATAAATTTTCAATATAATACAGTCACAGTTTTAATATTTAAATACATTTTTTTTTAATGAAAAATATTTTCATAATATACTCTGTTGTGTGTTAATTATCAATAAAGATAGAAGTTGAAACGATAAAAATAATATTATATAATTGATTTTGGCTGCGACTGTGAATTTTCAGAGTAAGTCCGTTTTATTTTCTCTAAGCGCTGAGTCAAAAGTGTGTGTGAGTGTAAAAAAAGTATAAATATGGAATTTGGTAATAATTAAATAAGGTTGTAATCACGTAGAGGTTAAAGGTCAAGGTAACCTTGACCACGTGAAATAAGTAAAAATCGCGTAAAGTGACCAGGGGACCGCGAGGGTATTAAAAATAAGGCTATAGCCACGTACAGGGTCTCGTTGACCGCGTGGAGTTTAAGTTAAGAGTGTGTTTATAATAGCCCAGGGGACTCAGTGTAAGTGTGTGTGTAATATAGCCAAAGGTCGTTGGCGTAATTAAGGGTTAATTAATAATTGTTTTGAAATCGTCTAAGGTAGTTGACGTTAGGTAATAAGGTTATAAGGTGATAAAGTTTTTTAGGTAAAAAGGTTTATAAGGTAAAGAAGTTCATAAGATTAAATAAATAAAGGTTAAAATTGTTAAAAGTGAAATAAATTAATTAACTATCAATTATCCTTCCTCATCTTTCTCTTAGAAATAAAATTTTACAATGACCCTGACGATCTAAGATCTGACTCTGGGAGGCCGTTATTACTTCCAATGGCGCCCTTAATAAGGACAACCAGAATAACAGCATAATCCTGTAATAAAGTAGGAGCGGTCAAACTCCGAAGATGTCCGAATTCACGCGGAAGTGAATTATTAAAAACGGAAGATGGAAGCGGAACGAAACAGTTGTTACAGGAACGATCGGACCGAAAGGACCTAGTTCAGAGCAGAGTGGAATTCAAGATCAGAGTAAACGCCTTTATCAGACGCTGAAAATTATCAGGTAACTATCAAATTTAGACTTAGTTTTCTATTGTGGAACCAAACGATAAGAATATCAAAGTTGTTACAAGATACCAGGCAGGTAGCCGGTACCTTTTATTATCAAGAACTAATTGCGTCTGAATGACAGGTTGAAGGAGAGTACGATGACTGGTAAAGTACGAGAAAATACGAGACGGATACACGGACTGGAAAATATACACACACTAGGACAAAACTCGAGACAAAATATCCAAGACTTATTTAGATATATGTGCTTAAAGCTATGTAGATTTCTTTAAATATCGACATTTACGCAGATCTGCTTGGATACACTTATATATTCGTGGATATAGTGAGATCTGTTTGGATAGTTTGAGATCTGTTTGGATCTCTTTTGATATTGTAAAAGATCTGTTTGGACATACTTAAATATAGTGAGATCTCTTCGGATATTGGCAGATCTGTTTAGATCGCGCCAAAATTTGGATCCAAGCATATCTGACTGTTTGGATCCAATCATATATGTTTGAATCCAAACATTTTTGATCGGAATACCGGATTTTAAAACATGAAACATCCAGTAGTAATGTCAAAAACAGTAATTTTTTCAAATCGTTATAGGTGATATTATTTAAACTAACGAAGCAATTGCAATAAATTAAGTAGCGATCATCAAAGGCTTTGTGGACAAAAGGCCCGTATGAGTTTTGGAAAATATGATGGATTACACGGAAAAATTCAAGTGAATTAATATTTTATAAATTTATTATTACCGATATCTTTCGAACTAATCAATCATTTTTTGTTTCAAACTGATGCATTCGACGAAATTTTTCAGCCTCTAAAGCATAAAAAAATTAATAGTTAATCAGTTGCAATTACTGATTAGAAAAAAAAACTTTTCTGAAATTCTTTTGACAACAATATGTTTTAAATGGATAATCCGATTTTGATGGTTGAGGTGAAATTCAAAGCGGCTAATAGATTCATAAAACTGACGATACTTAAAAATAGATTGACTTAATAGTTTCCAAAATATTCGAGTAAAACGAAAAAAAAAAGAATTATTGTTTATTCGTATTTCTTACATATCTCCGAGTCTATTTGATTAGATGATCTCAAATTTGCAAGAAACTTAAGTTTCGAACACCGTCGAAACTATCTAGAACGATTAATTTATCGAAAAAATGTAAGAGGCTTACATTCATGCTCACATACGCTCACACACACACTTACACACGCACACACTGTGGTGAGGGTGTAAAGTCCTTAGGGACCTTTTTCATACCAAAAATTTTGACAGTGTAAGATCATAAATTCATTGAAGGTCACCTCGTCTTTTGTGGTATTGACCATTTCCAAAATTTTCCATAGATAACACTCAAGGTGTGCCAAAGCTGGATAGAAATCAATAATATTTCTTCCTTATATACAAACATTAAATTACTATAACATTATATAATTCTACATAATTACATTAATAATATTTCATAATCAAATTAGATAACTCTAAATGATTGTTAGTCTTTGGTGAAGTATTCAGGTTGCAGTTAATCTGTTTAGTTAGGGAAGCCACAAAATCTCGATTTTAACGTCATAAAAAAGAGTATTCTGCCTTCTCTACAATATTTTATATTGCAATAAGTGAAAGCCGTCATAAAATTGTATTTAGCGAGTTAATGAGTTTTAATGTAATATCTTACAAAAACGCTCAATCACTATCTTGATTTGGTAACAATTCTTCTGCATGACTACAATTTTTAACATTTGGAGATAAATTCATTCAGTTTATACAAAATAAAAGTTATTGGTATTTAGTGTCTTTATTCAATATCAAGAAATGTTTTTTATTGGCATAATTAATATTTAATTTAGCTCATGATACTTTAAAAGCCACGAGCTACTAAGAACAAAAGCAAGAACCAATGCATTGTCACATTTCCTATAATTGGAAATGATATTTTTCTGCACTTAGTATTTTTTCGTGATAGTAATTAATATAATACAACATTCGTCTTAGTTAAGAGCGGGGATTAAAGATGTCTTTATTAACCGACTATAATGCAAGTTATTAATTCTGTGGTTTGAGCTGTAATATAAATTATAAATTGTAGAAGTTTAAACTTCTGTATAAAGAGAAACAGCATGTAATTCCCAGACTATTCGAAAAAGATTATGCAGCTGCTAAAATGGGTAGGACATTGGAAAGAAATACTCACTTAATTCACGGTTGTATTTTAATAATTTTTTATTTGCAGTTGGAGATATTTATATTATTCAGTGTTACTGTTTCACTACAACATCGGGCTATACGTCAAGCCGGATACAATTATGAACGCCCTCAAGTCCCATTTATGTTACCAAAATATGATACGCCGTCAACGACTCCAAGAATTCCACCTCCACCTTCCACATACTTACCGCCTGTGATTAATGGTAATTAGTTTGCACCGATGATAGGATCGGTAATTTGTTAGTTTAAGACATAACGCAATTTGAAACTCGCTGGCTTATAATTCACAAAAATATATATCTACAAAAATGAATACATGATAATATATTTTAAATTTGAATTTAAACTGAAACATGCTATTATTTCAAAAACTTTCATTGAATTTTATTCTGGTTTTTTTTTTTAAATTGTCTTCAAAAAAGCAAGTCCTGATATAAGTGCTAATGAAACCGTTCTTTAATTATATTTGCGAAGAAACAGGTAGGTGGCGTTACGTCTTAAGGCTACACACATCTTTAATCAATTAAATAATAACTTATCTTTATATTTTCAGTGACACCACCACCACCACCACCGCCACCACCACCACGGCCACCGCCACCACCACCACCACCACCACCACCACCACCACCACCACCACCACCACCACCACCACCACCACCACCACCACCACCACCACCACCACCACCACCACCACCACCACCACCACCACCACCACCACCACCACCACCACCACCACCACCACCACCACCACCACCACCACCACCACCACCACCACCACCACCACCACCACCACCACCACCACCACCACCACCACCACCACCACCACCACCACCACCACCACCACCACCACCACCACCACCACCACCACCACCACCACCACCACCACCACCACCACCACCACCACCACCACCACCACCACCACCGCCACCACCACCGCCACCACCACCGCCACCACCACCGCCACCACCACCACCACCACCACCGCCAATAACGCCGAGACCGATGATTTCAACACCAGCACCTACTTACCTTCCTCCGTATACACCAAGAACCCCCGTATCAATGCCTCCATCAAGACCACCAGTACGCCCTCAACCACGCCCGACATATCAACCTCCTATTCCATCAACAATGAATATTCCCATCCCGAGACCGCAACCAGCTCCGCAGATGCCAGCGAATCGGCGATACATACCTCCATCAGGATGAATTAACTGTGTTATACAATTAGAGTTTCATTAGTAGCTATCCTATTATCCATAATTCAATCACAGACAGTTTTTCAATTGCATAATATATTTCTTCCTTCTCGATGGTGCTTTTCAACAATTTAAACTGTCTAATTTCAAAAATAATTTTCATATCAATATCAAATGTACTATGAAATGAAATCGAAAGTTCTATAAAAGATTAGTTTGCGCAAGTTTCCAGTCACCTTTTCATTAATAACTTAGTGCACTCTAAAACTTATCGGAAAAAAATAGGGAGGGAATTAATACCCTTTCAAGTAAATGAACCTAAATTATTTCATAAAATAAAACAAACCAGAGAGGTTTTTGTTAAAGAATATACTTTTCAATTTTGAGTTAACCGGGGCTAAAACAAAAAAAAATAAAAACTAGTACTTTTAGTTTTATTTTTTCCTCTTTTATCTTTAAAAGTTACTCGAAATTGAATATTTGTTACCCTAAACTTATTTTTTCCTCAGTGAATGAGAAAGCAAAACGGTCATAATAGTGCATCGTCGATGACTTAAATACAGATTCAAAATATTTCTGTAAGAACCCGTGAGCTTCGAAAATGTCAATGAGATGTAAAAAATTTCTTATGGACCATAATTATGAGAATTTATCAGTTACAGATATAAATATTTGCATATTAGTTATTAACTACACTATGTCTGTAAGAATGAATGAGAAATTATTATATATAATATTCTGTGAGTAAAGTGTCGAATAAAATTTATGATAATGAATAAGTCCATTACTTTTATAAGTTTGTAGAAGTTTATTCCCACATATTTTTAGTAAAAATCGATAGATTAAGTTCTTATGTTACAGTGCTTACAAAATCTCAATAAGAAAATTGTACATTTTCAAAAATTCGGGAATTCATTGTTTTCACCCAGATTTTAGAAAATCGAATTTTCATCAGATGTCGACGTTTGAGGTCCTAAGAAGCTATTCTGACTGTTTTCAGAATGATGTCTGAGTGTTGGGTGTGCGGATGTATGAATGTAAACTCTCCATATATTTTTAATGAATTAACTGATTGAGATGAATTTCGCGGCAATTGAGAAAGTGTGTTAGCCGTCAACTTTCCTAAGAATGTCAGATCGATGCATCGAATAGATTCTAAGATATAAGCAGAAATTAAATAACAAAAATTAAAAAAGCAGCTGAGGCAGCCGTTCGGCACACACGTGACTCGGGCGATCACCGAAGTTAAATAGCATCGAGCATGATTACTATTTGGCTGGGTTACCGTTTAGCCACGCGTTGGGCTCGAACGAAGATCCAGTGATCGGTAAAATGGGAATTTTATCGACTACTGGAGATTTACTCAAACCGAAACTGTACTGGCTAGGTTTTCTTTGTGGTTTTCCTACGCCACTGCACTTTCATTGCACAAGGGAGACAGCAGGGCATCACCGTAATGATGCAGTACAGTCATAAGCAAGAGTCGGGCCACAGCCACAAAAATTAAGGGGTGAAAAATTAAAGTAGCGAATCATTGTGTAAAAAATAAGTATGAGTAACAAGGGAGTGAAGGTAGAGATCAAAAATGGAGAACGCGAAGAGCCTTATAAAACACGATAAATGATACAAGTAAAAAAAAAAATAAAATAAAAAAATAATAAATAACAAAAATTTTATTTAGTATTTCAGAATTTTTTTAGAAATGGCTAGATCGATCGATTCCAAAATCTATTCAGCTCTAGAATTCAATAAAATGCGTCGATTGCCGCCTCAACCATCTTAATCTCTTAATTCGTTTAAGAGATACGAATATCTTCGTACAGTGTACAAGCTCAAAGAGCTCAAAAATGTATTCGCACTAATGTTTTCGAGCTCCTTAATCTCGAAAACAGCGAGAAGTTTTGAGGTTGGCTCGCAGAGCTAACCGTTGCCCAGATTTTTCCATAAATATTTATTATTTTTTTGTCTTAAAATGAACTTTAAATTCTGCTGTACCTACTTTTCAATTTAGATTCAGATTTCAAAAAATATAGTAATAAATTTAAAAAAATTTCATCATTTACTCCGGTGGTCGCAAAATACCATAAAATGGGTCCCGGCATGAATAACTCGGTCTATAATAACTCTGGTAAGAACAACTCGGTCATTACAACTCTTGTAAAATCAACTCTGTACAAAAACAACTCTACACAAAAACAACTCGGTACAAGAAGAGAGATTTTCTACTTTTAAGTATAAGCATTATGAGAGAAAATTCATATGTACAATTAAGGCTTGCTCAATCTTGTATGATGTATGAATAGTTATTTTGGGGGTAGTAGGCGTCTTGGTCCCCGTATAAAATATCCTCACCAAAATATCCCCAAGACAAAACATCCCCAGACAAAATATCCCGGGATAAAATATCAACCTGAGTTGGATGTACACACAACATGTGAAAAATGGGCACAGTTCTATTTTAAGCGTCTATAGTGTAATGGTTTTCGACAAAATATCCTCATAATCCTTATAGGATATTTTATAGTGATTTAAAGTGATTTAATATAGTAATAGTTAAAAAGAAATATTATTTCGTTTTGATTAAGTAAATTATAAAAGAAAAAAATGTTATTATCGTAATCATACAGTTATAAATTTAGTTGGAACTGACAAATATACATACATGAGTAACTTATAAAAACTATAAAATTATCTCTATACTTTTGATTCAATTTAATAAATAATAAATGTATTTTTGTATTCAATCATCGTTGAAACATGTGAATTTAATTAATTATGAAATAAAATAATGGTTAAATTTGGGTTAATTTATTAAAATTTTTTTTATCATTCCTGCAATATAAGTGCTATCTTATAGCGCACCCTCTTTTGTTCGCCAAATAGCTGTTTGCCCATTCAGCTATGCCCACGAAATTTGTGTGCGTTATATGATTATCTACCAATAAGTCCATTGCCATGCCATGAAATAATAAGTCCATAGCATAATCTTATAGAGAATTTAATGCTCTACAAAAAAAGTCTCTTATCATTTTTTGATAAATCCATCCATTCAAAAGTTATTAGAGCTGGAATTCTAATCTATGATAAATTTCCAGATCTTTTTACTTTTCCAGCAAAACTATCAGACTTATCAAAAAATGTCATAGCATCTTCTTTATGGGCAATTTCATTTCCTACAAATTATTTTTAATGAAGTTTTTTGAGAATCCGCATTGTTTTCTAGTTATTTCTCATTTTAATGTTAAGTTTTCAGAATAAATTAGAAGATTAAATTCCAGCTCTAATAACTTTTAAATGGATGGATTTATCAAAAAATAATAACAGACCTTTTTTCTAGAGCGTTAAATTCTCTATAAGATTATGCTATGGACTTATTTATAGGAGGTGCGAATGCCGAGCTAGAAAAATAAAAAAATAAAATATTTTTTTTCCCATGTTATTTAAAAGGGAAATGAAAAATTAGAAATAGGCACCTCTAAATATTAATATTAAGAGCTCCGCTTTTAACAGGCTTTTTTTCTCACCATCCTGCGAGTTTTCAGCTTGTTTTTTTGTTGAAAAAAAAAGCCTCAAAATGGCACACCCTAATATATATATATATATATATATATATATATATATATATATATATATATATATATATATATATATATATATATATATATATATATATATATATATATATATATTAGGCTGATTGAAAAAAATTGACTATTTTTTTTTCAATATCCCCTGTGAAATATATTCAGAGAGACAAGAAAAAACGCCTGTAAAAATCAGATCTCTGAATGTTAATATTTAGAGGTCGCGCATCGCAAATTTCTATTTCCCGTTTAAATAACATGGGAAAATTTATTTTTAAACCTTTGGAATTTTGTAGCTCACGGTGGGACCAATACTTTTAAATGTTCAAGACATATCCTTATGGGAAATTTGACGCTCTATACGGAAGGTCTCTTGTAACTTTTTGATATTTTTATTTCTTCAAAAGTTATTTGAAGTTAAAGTTAGATTGACGATAAATTTTTACAATTTTTAAATTTTTCGACGCAACCATCAACTTGATCGGAAAATTTTATAGGACATTTTTTGTAGAGCAATTAACTGGAAATCTTCTTAAAAAATCCAAATTTTGTCGCTTAAAATTAATTACATTAAAATTTTCAGTTAATTGCAAGTAACTTACGACTTGTGAGAAATATCGAAAATTTTCTTCGAGATAAGTTGTAGGAAATAAAATGCTCTACAAAAAATGTCCTATGAAACTTTCCGATAAAGTTGATGGTTGCGTCAAAAAATTTAAAAATTGTAAAAATTTATCGTCAATCTAACTTTAACTTCAAATAACTTTTGAAGAAATAAAAATATCAAAAAGTTACAAGAGACCTTTCTTATAGAGCGTCAAATTCCTCATAAGGATATGTCTTGAACATTTAAAAGTATTGGTCCGACCGTGAGCTACAAAATTCCAAAGCTTAAAAAATAAATTTTCCCATGTTATTTAAACTGGAAATAGAAATTTGCGATGCGCGACGTCTAAATATTAATATTAAGAGCTCTGATTTTTACAGGCATTTTTTCTTGTTTCTCTGAATATATTTCACGGGGGATATCGAAAAAAAAAAAATAGTTCATTTTTTCGAATCAGCCTAATATATATACTAGCTGACCCGGCAGACTTTGTACTGCCTCAATCGATTGTAGAGCAAAATAAAAAAATCAACTCTGTTTAGGTTTCCACTATATAAAATTGGTGTATTACCGTACGATGGACGGTGTGGCTCAATAAGTTATAGATCAAATTGAATGGAATTAGTATAGTGCCGAATATCTACGAGGCCTTTCACGCCAAATCAGACACCATTTAGATTTTGAATCTCGGATTTTTTTGAAACTTTTTAATCTATTGGCATAGGTTGTAAGAGGCCTTCATTATTTTTTTTCGAATTTTTTCCTCCAATCATTGTCGAAATATCGAATTTTGATAACGGAAGAGATTTTTTTTTCGAACGCCTATAACTTTGCGAAAAATGGTTTAACTAAAATTTTCAAAGAGACAAAAAATGTTCGTTTTTAGACATCTTTTGAGTAGAGAATATCAAGAAAATTTTTGAACCATGCTTCTATTGAAATTTCAACTTTTAAGAATAAATGTTCGATTTACAAAAAACACGTACTGATCGATTTTCCTCATAATTTCTCACAGCAAACTGTCACCCATTCTACAACTTTTCCAGCTATGCTCATAATGGGACAATGATGGGATCTATTATTATTAGATTTCTTAAATTTCATATTCCAGTTTTTTTTTTTAGAAAATTGTCTTAACATAATAGCATGCTCAGGATTTACTGTTAATAATTATCTGACACACAATTTCCATCAAAATTTTCAAATTTTCTCCAACAGAAAAATTATTACTAATTAATTAATAAATAATAATTTTAATTGATAACAATAATAATTAATTAATTAATAATAATTTTTCTGAGGAAATAAAATTAAAAAGTTTTGATGATAGTTGTGTGTCAGATAATTGTTAACAGTAAATCCTGAGCATGTTATTATTTTAAGACATTTTTCTTAAAAAAAAAATTGAAACGTGAAATTTAGAAAATAAAAAAAAAATAGATCCCATCGTTGTCCCATTATGAGCATAGCTGGAAAAGTTAGAGAATGGGTGAGAGTTTGCTGTGAAAAATTATGAGATAATCGATCAGTACGTGTTTTTTGTAAATCGACAATTTATGCGAAAACGTTTAAGTTTCAATAGAAGCGTGGTTCAAAAGATTTTTTTGATATTCTTTACTGAAAAGATGTCTAAAAATGGACATTTTTTGTCTCTTTGAAAATTTTATTTAAACCACTTTTTGCAAAGTTACAGGTGTTAGAAAAAAAATCTTTACAGTTTTCAAAATTTGATATTTCGAAAACGGTTGGGGGGAAAAATTTGAAAAAAATCATGAAGGCCTCTTTCAACCTATACTAAAAGTTAAAAAAAAATTCAAGGTGCAAAAGTTAAATGGTGTCCGATTTGGCGTGGAACGCCTCCTATATTTTTCTCAATTTATTTATAAATTGTTTTATTGAGAGGTTTGCATGTTTAGGTTTCCACTATATTAAATTGGTTTCCACTATATAAAAAACCAATTTAATATAGTGGAAACCTAAACATGCAAACCTTCTCAATAAGACAATTTATAGATAAATTGAGGAGAACATAGATAGCCCGAAAGGGGAATTGAGCCCAGACCATGTCAGTATCGCACCGAGTGATCTACCAGCTGAGCTATCTGGCACTATACTAAACCCATATTTATTCACCTTTCAAACCTTTTTTAGAGTTCCATAAATAATTCAAGACCAAAATTATTCAAATCGGTTCAGCCGTTCTTGAGTTTTAGCGAGACTAACGAACAGCAATTGATTTATATATATATATATATATATATATATATATATATATATATATATATATATGTCGGAGATAAAAGTATAGCTGGGTTTTTCCAGAGACTTTGGAAAGTCCCAACTACATTTTAGTTTATATTTTATTTAAGCAACAATATTTAGCAATAATATTTTACAACTTAATCGGATTGGGAAATTTTTTAAGCTTGTTGTAAAATATTTTTATGGCGGTAGGCTTAGACTTGGAGTGGCATCTGTTCACCAAACGTAGCCACGGTCAGAGGATAGTAAAATAGTACAATATAGAACGGAGGAGTTCGTTTTGGGTCTTTCAGGTAAAGACAGTAGTTTTTGGAGTTCAGAGGGCAATTAGAGTGACACTGCTGTTTGAGCTTGAGTCGAGAGCGTCTCGTATCCTGCTAACCGTGTATTCGTTCTCAAGTCTAATTTTACTGTCACGTATATTTTGTTTACTCTACGATTGAGTTGTATATTAAATTAGTGAATACTGCTGTACCGCGTGTATTATAATCCATATAATTATTTGAGTGTAGTTATTGTAATATTTAGCCTATAGTAAATATTTACTATTGTGTAACTTCGATCTTAGTTTAAATCATACTGTAATACTTGAATTATTTGTAATACTTTAATCAATTGTGAAATCTCCTCGAGAGTAATTTTGTGTGTGACGATAGTTACTTTGTTATTTATCTGATATCTTGTTGACTAAATAAAAATGTCTACGAACAAAGGTGTTACTAATGATGGTACTAAGAGTACCTCTCAACTACCTGCTGCCCATCCGACATCAGAAGTGGGATCCAATCCGTCTGGCCCGTCACAAGATCAGTGGAATATTTTATTCGAATTTATGAAAGGTTGTATGCAAAAATCACAACCTTCGAATAAAAATTTTTCTTTGCCGCGGTTTAATCCTGAGAGTGCGGGATCAGATGCAGTTGCATGGTGCTCCGTAGCTGATTTATGTTTAGTTGAAAACCCTTTACAGGGTAGTGAATTAATTTCCGCCCTCAGTAAAGCTTTGGAAGGCTCGGCAGCGCAGTGGCTGCCTCAAGTGGCAATTCCTGGTATCAGGTGGCAGCAATTAAAGGAACTTTTCGTGTCTCGTTTTGGTGGTCATGAAACAGCGGCAGCGGCAGTTTCAAAAATCAACAATGAACTGCCAATGAAAGATGAAAGTGTTGGTGCGTTTGGTATTCGACTACGATCATCGTTGAAGGCTCGTTGGCGATCTTTAACGACCGATGAAATTATCAACGCAGTAGTGCTAGCAAGACTGTCTCACATCGATAATCGAGTTGAACGTGTAGCACTGACAAGTGACATTAAAAGTGAATCTGAATTCTTGTATCAAATGAGAGGATTCTCATACGTGCGAAAAAGACCAGCATCATCTCAGGAAAATTTCACAACATCAGAATCAAAAAGATTCAAATTTTCTTCAGTGATTAAATGTCACAATTGTGGCAAGATGGGCCACAAGAAGACGGAATGCCGATCGAAGCCCGTGAATCAACGAACAGAGACGACGAGTGGTCTTCGAGCCACTACCGGATCTAACTCTTCTGCTCGAGCTGTAACCTGCTTCAAGTGTGGGGAAAATGGACACATCGCACCGAACTGTACATCAACGAGGAACAACAATTCAGGAAACAAGAGTAACAACAGCGTTGAGCGGCGAGTCGATTTGTGTACCGTTGCAGCCCCAACTGGTAATTTATGTCATCTCGGTGAGTCGTTTCCATATTGTTTTGATTCGGGAGCCGAATGCTCATTAATAAAAGAGTCAATTTCTTTGAAATTTTCGGGTAAAAGAATGTATGAGCTAGTTATGTTAAAAGGAATTGGTAATGTTGGTGTTAGTTGCACAACACAAATTTTGTGTATTGTTAGTATTGATGGATTTGCATTAGAGATACTTTTTCACGTTGTCCCGGACGATCATTTAAAAAGCAACATTATGATTGGCCGTGAAATCTTAAGTTTAGGTTTTAATGTAAATATTTCTCATGACAGCTTTAGTATTTCGAAAACTAAAGTTATTAATTTGTGTCATAAATCTGAAGCTATTAATATAAATGAAGTTGATACTGATTTAACTGAAGATGACAAGTTAAAACTAATTACAATATTGAGGGAATTCGAAAACTCTTTTATTACGGGATTTCCGCGTACCTGTGTTAATACTGGTGAACTTCAGATTCGTTTGACTGATCCTAATATTACAGTACAGAGAAGACCTTACCGACTTAGTGTAGAAGAAAGACAGATAGTGAGAGAAAGAATAGATGAGTTACTACAAGCTAATGTTATTCGTCCTAGTTATTCTCCGTTTGCTAGCCCGATATTACTAGTTAAGAAAAAGGATAATACGGACCGCTTATGCGTTGACTATCGCGAATTAAATAAATATACCGTGTCTGATAAATTTCCTTTGCCACTAATACTTGATCAAATACCAAGACTTAGGAAAGCTAAGTATTACATCAGTCTTGATATGGCTAGCGGTTTTCACCAAATTCCCATTCACTCGGAATCTATCGAACGTACGGCGTTTGTCACACCCGATGGGCAATTCGAATTTTTAACAATGCCTTTTGGGTTGAAAAATGCTCCATCTGTTTTTCAGAGAGCAATATTGAAAGCTCTAGGTGAGCTCGCGTATTCTTACGTCGTAGTTTATTTAGATGATGTATTAATAATTGCCGATACAATAGAGGAAGCATTTGAAAGGCTTCAAATAGTCTTGAATATTCTTATAAAAGCGGGATTTTCATTTAATTTTGCTAAGTGCTCTTTTCTTAAAACTTCTGTTTCATATCTTGGATATGAAATAAAGGACGGAGACGTTCGTCCAAACCCTCGTAAAATTAACGCACTGACTCTGCTACCTGCTCCTCGGACTGTGACACAACTACGACAATTCATTGGACTTGCTTCTTATTTTCGACGATTTGTCCCCAAATTCTCACAGACAATGAAACCTTTATATGCACTTACTTCAGGTAAGAAAAATATTGATTGGACAGAACTACACGAAAATGTTCGTCAGAAAATAATTCATATTTTAACTAATGAGCCGGTTTTAATGATATTTGACCCTGATTATCCTATAGAGTTACATACTGATGCTAGCTCGGAAGGTTACGGTGCTATTTTAATGCATAAAGTAGATGGCAAAAATAAAGCGGTAGAGTATTTTAGTAAAAGAACAAGTCCTGCCGAATCGAGGTACCATTCCTATGAATTAGAGACAATGGCCGTTGTCAAATCGATAAAACACTTTCGTCACTATTTACATGGACGCAAATCCACTGTCGTGACCGACTGTAACTCGTTGAAATCCTCACAAAATAAAATTGATCTTAACGATAGAGTACACAGGTGGTGGGCTTATTTACAGGCATTTGAGTTTGATATAGTTTACAGAGAAGGAAGTCGCATGGCCCATGTAGATTTCTTTTCTCGAAATCCAGTACCTGAGTCTCCAGATCGGATTGATAAGGTTGAACAAAAGCGTGTTGATCTCGCTGAGATATCTGATGATTGGCTCCTCGCTGAACAACGACGTGACCCGGAAATTTCGGAAATAGTCACTAAGTTGGAAAGCGACGGGCTATCTGAGGGTCTCGCAAAAACCTATGAGGTTCAATCTGGTACTCTGTATCGTAAAATACAAAGGAAAGGGGAAACAATTTGCTTACCAATTGTACCGAGAGCGTTTCGTTGGTCTGTAATTAACCATATCCATGAGTCCATTATGCACTTGGGTTGGGATAAAACGCTTAACAAAGTTTATGAGTACTACTGGTTCGACAACATGTCTAAATATGTACGTAAATTTGTCGAGAATTGTATTATTTGTAGACTTTCTAAGTCTAACTCAGGTAAAATTCAAGCCGAGTTACATCCCATACCTAAGACTCGCATACCATGGCACACTCTTTATATGAATATTACAGGTAAACTAAGTGGTAAAAATAATACAAAAGAATACATTATTGTTCTCATTGATGGTTTTACTAAATTCGTCTATCTACATCATACACAAAAAATTGATTGTAATAATGTCATCAGGGCCTTAAAATCTGCAATATTTATATTCGGTGTACCTTCTCGAGTAATAGCCGATCAGGGCAGATGCTTTACCGGAAAAGAATTTGGAGATTTCTGTAAATCTCAAGATATAAATTTGCATCTGATTGCTACAGGATCTAGTAGGGCAAACGGTCAGGTAGAGCGTGTTATGAGCACAATTAAAAATATGTTTACCGCTGTTGAGACTAATAATCGTTCATGGCAAGAAGCCATCGGTGAGGTTCAGTTAGCATTAAACTCAACTATTAATCGTGTCACCAAAGCAAGTGCTTTAGAATTATTGATCGGTAAAAAGGCAAGACCATTTGGATTATTAGTGAATGACAACGAAAAAGAAGTCGATATCTCTAATGTAAGACAGTGTGCAATTAACAACATTGAGGAAAATGCTAAATATGAAAAATTAAGATTTGATAAAAATAAAGCTAAAGTAAATACGTTTAAAGTAGGAGATTATGTTTTAATTAAAAATGAGGAGCGTAATCAGACGAAACTTGATCCAAAATTTAGAGGTCCATTCGTAATAACAGAAATACTTGATAGTGATCGTTATAATTTAAAGTCATTAAGTAATAAAAGAAGCTATAAATATAGTCATGATAAGTTAAGAAAAATGCCTGAGAGTCATATTCCCAGCGAACTGGATGTATGTATTGACGATAGTAACGATAGTTCTATTGATTATGAATGTAGTGACGATGCACAGAGTTCTAAAATAGGGACTCTGGAATTAGTAACCACCAGTGACGCTGAGCACTGAGGGCTACAGGTCGTGGACCTGGTTTGTTAAAAGATCTTATGATATCACGCACATGCATCAGACTGTAGTCGTAACTGCAAATTGATTTAGTCGGTTTGATCAGGGCGCGATGGGCAGCTGATGATGTGGCGGAAACAATTGTGGCAACTGTATATGTTTTTACACTGTATGTGGCATACAGGCAGAGCCTGGAATAGTGGGCGTTAGCTGGTGGGAATTGTAAGATTGTATGAATATTTGGCAAATGGGAATTATGACTGAGGGATTTTGCATAGTATACGTGAACTTAGTTTGTGGTTTCAACTATTATTGATTATTATTGTTCTAATTCTATTATTGATTAGCGATAAAATTTCTGTTATGTGGCTGGACCTATAAATGAATCATATTCGCAGATAAATCTAAAATTGTAATATCTTATCACAACATGGAACTTATACTCCGTTTAACATGGCATGTTTTCAGAGACACCCGAGGACGTGTGATTGTCAGAATGGCCGTGTCGGAGATAAAAGTATAGCTGGGTTTTTCCAGAGACTTTGGAAAGTCCCAACTACATTTTAGTTTATATTTTATTTAAGCAACAATATTTAGCAATAATATTTTACAACTTAATCGGATTGGGAAATTTTTTAAGCTTGTTGTAAAATATTTTTATGGCGGTAGGCTTAGACTTGGAGTGGCATCTGTTCACCAAACGTAGCCACGGTCAGAGGATAGTAAAATAGTACAATATAGAACGGAGGAGTTCGTTTTGGGTCTTTCAGGTAAAGACAGTAGTTTTTGGAGTTCAGAGGGCAATTAGAGTGACACTGCTGTTTGAGCTTGAGTCGAGAGCGTCTCGTATCCTGCTAACCGTGTATTCGTTCTCAAGTCTAATTTTACTGTCACGTATATTTTGTTTACTCTACGATTGAGTTGTATATTAAATTAGTGAATACTGCTGTACCGCGTGTATTATAATCCATATAATTATTTGAGTGTAGTTATTGTAATATTTAGCCTATAGTAAATATTTACTATTGTGTAACTTCGATCTTAGTTTAAATCATACTGTAATACTTGAATTATTTGTAATACTTTAATCAATTGTGAAATCTCCTCGAGAGTAATTTTGTGTGTGACGATAGTTACTTTGTTATTTATCTGATATCTTGTTGACTAAATAAAAATGTCTACGAACAAAGGTGTTACTAATGATGGTACTAAGAGTACCTCTCAACTACCTGCTGCCCATCCGACATATATATATATATATTAGAGTGGTCCTTAAGGACTGCTAATTAGCAGGGATGTTTTCGAATTTCTTTGCTCCCAGGGGCTCGAATGCTTCCAAATGGATGAAATAAAATTCTCTTAAAATTTGAGCTCTTAATATTAACTCTAAGATAGTCCGCATTTCAACCAAAGTTTCTTATGGAAATAACATGGGAAAAATGTCTTTCGTTCTTCAAAATTTTATAATGTGGGGATAGTTAATTCTAAAATAATGAAACATACATATTTTTACAGAGAATTTAACGCTCTACAAAAAAGATCTCCAGTGATTTCTCGCTAAGTTTATTGAGTCAAAAGTTATTCGAGCTCAAAGTTTAATTTTTATATAATTGTCAATATTATTAAGTATTATTATGAGATATCTATTTGTGCTATAAAATGTATGACATTTTTTTTTAAGTTATTTTATTTATGATCAATTCATGTTGATATATTTTTTAACTCAGATGTTGACGTTTTGAGGCCCTAGGAAGTTATTCTGACTATTTTCAGAATGATGTTCGAGTGTGTGCGCGTGTGTGTGTGTGTGTATGTGTGTAAACAACAGCGGGAAGTTTTGAGGCTAGCGTGCAGGGCCAACTGATGCCCAGATTTTTTTTTTTGTAACTGTTGTCAATACGCATATTTCGTCGATTAAAAAACGGAAAGTTTCTCAATATTTAAGAATACTAAATTAAGGTACAGATGAAATTTGATATCGTTTGCATACTTAACATTAATTAATTTTCCAATTTTCAACGATTAAATTTTTTCGAGTGTCAACATAATGTATTGCTTATATTCTGTAAAAAAACAACTATAAATTGCTGCTGCTCTGGATTCTTACTCAATATGAAATTGTAATCTTTAATTAAGTTAACTGCACGCTTAGCTATGTCATTAACAGTTTTCAAACTTCTCACCAATAGTAAACCCTTCTTGAAATCCCCATCTCTAAACCATTCAGACTGATTTAGGCTTAAAACACCTGTACACATTACAAACCGTTTAAAAAACTGGAATGACCTTAGCGATATGAATAAGATTATGTTCAAATTATATATAAGCCACTTATATTTTTTATTTCTTTTAAATGGTGATTACGTTGAAAAGTTCTGACAAAGGTTTGGAAAATTGGAACGCTTAGAACTTAAAAATATAAGTCAATTTCATAACACATAAGTTTATTTTATAAATATGTTTGATAATATTAACATTAATATAAAAATTAATTTTTGAGCTCGAATAACTTTTGAACCAATTAACTTAGCGAGAAACCATAAGATACCTTTTTTGTAGAGCATTAAATTCGCTATAAAAATATGTATGTCTCATTATTTAAGAATTAATGGTCCCCGAGTTAGAAAATTCTAAAGAACGAAAGAAATTTTTCCCATGCTATTTCCATAAGAAATTTTGGTTAGAATGCGGACTATCATAAAGCCAATATTAAGAGCTCAAATTTTGAGGGAATTTTTTTTTTCCATTTGGAAGCATTCGAGCCCCTGGGAGCAAAGAAAATCGAAAACACCCCTGCTAAGGACCACCCTAATATATATATATATATATATATATTAGACTGGTTTAAAAAAAGTGCCTATTTTTTTTTTTCGAAAAAATTCCATTTATACCTTCGAGGAGGTGTAGATAGATGCCTGTCAAAAGGAGAGCTCTTAATATTAATATTTAGAGGTCGCTCATCGCAGATTTTTATTTCCCATTGAAATAACATTAAAAAAAATTTTAGACTTTGTAATTTATATTTTGGTCTAGAAGCATAATGCCGGAATGAGCGATACATATTGTTATAGAAAATTAGTTGTTCTACAAAAAAGATTTCTTATCATTTTTCGACAAATTCACTCCTTCAAAAGTTATTCAAGGTTAAAATTTAATTTACAGTAAATTTAATTTTTTTTTCTTGATTTCTGACAATGTGTTAAAACTTATCACTTAAAATCATAAAATCATTCATGAAAATTTTATGAAAGATTATCTAGGGAACAGTAGGGCCAGTTTAAAATTCTGAATTTGCGAAGTTAATTGTTTCACGTTCTAGATTTCCTTCAATGAATAAATAAAAAGATGTCGATAAAAAAATGCCAATCTTGAAAGAAATACTGTTTAAAATCCATCAATATATAAAAATTTATTTCTACGTAAATATTTCGTTTAACATTACTTTATAAAACAATATTTTCTCCAATTGAAAGCATATAAATTTTTATCAAAAAGTACGGATGATTATTTCAAAGTTTTTTTGTTGCAATCCAGAAAACGTCGACGATGTTATTGCATGACTTGTAAAAGATATTGTAATTGCTTCTCGTTCTTCATTATTTTTTTAATAACTTTCAAATAGGAAATTAATAAATAAAATTAATTAATAATGAGAAATTAATAAATAAAATTAATTAATAAATAAACTTCACATGGGGTTATTTATCATTTTAACTAGAGATTTCTAAATCTAGAATTTTTAACTGGCCCTACTGTTCCCTAGATAATCTTTCATAAAATTTTCATGAATGATTTTATGATTTTAAGTGATAAGTTTTAACACATTGTCAGAAATCAAGAAAAAAAAATTAAATTTACTGTAAATTAAATTTTAACCTTGAATAACTTTTGAAGGAGTGAATTTGTCGAAAAATGATAAGAAATCTTTTTTGTAGAGCAACTAATTTTCTATAATAATATGTATCGCTCATTCCGGCATTTTGCTTCTAGACCAAAATATAAAATTACAAAGTCTAAAATTTTTTTTTTCTAATGTTATTTCAATGGGAAATAAAAATCTGCGATGAGCGACCTCTAAATATTAATATTAAGAGCTCTCCTTTTTACAGTCATCTATCTACACCTCCTCGAAGGTATAAATGAAATTGTTTCGAAAAAAAAAAATTGTCACTTTCTTTGAACCAGTCGAATATATATACATATATATGGGTGCTTCGTTTGAAATGACTATTTTTTTTCTAGTCCATCGACGGAATAATGTTCGAAACACGTAAAAAAAATTTCTCACCAAAGATGAGCGCTTAATTTTAATCTTAAGTACTCGCTAAATAAATTTATAATTTTCCCATTTAATTAACATGTAAATTTTGATTTTTTTTTTTTTCAATTATCTATAGCTCTGCAGCATTGCAAGATATTAAGTCGCTATTAGGCGGAAATAACAAAGAAATCCTTTTTAAAAGTGCTTGTAGCTAATTTACATTTTGTAATCAGCCTCAGTGGTAAAAAATCTGAAAGCCAATTTTTTCTCGGATTTCATGATTTTTTTTTAATTTACTCGCAAACCACTAACATTAGAACAAAATTGTACAGGACTTGTTTTGTAGAGAATTTTATTTTCTACAAAAAAGGTTATTTAGTCCATAATCGTCGAGCTAGTAGTTTTCGAGATAAATCTACTCTCTTACCCTAGTAGAAATGAATCGAGTTTTTGTCTAGTAACTGGCCAGTTTTACTAGACTTAAACCAGAAACTGGCCAGTGAGATATCGAGTTTTTGTCAAGTAACTGGCCAGTTTTACTAGAGGTCCAAGAGAAACATGGCGGCTTTAAAAAAATTGTCACTTTAAAATTTTAGGTTTTGAAGTTATTAAAATTATCAGTTCCTCGGAAAAATAAAACAATTTTTAAAAAAATACCCAGACAAATTAAAAATTGATTCAAATTAATGTATCTTCCTCCAAATTACTCCAAAAATTTATATGCAATAGATAGATAAACTAACCTGAAGCATGGATATAGATAGATTAATAAATAAATATTGATCCGCATTGAAAGACATTGAAAATTAATTAATTGAAATAAATAAAATATAACTTAAAATAAAAATAATGATTGACAAACAAAATTATTATTGAATTTATTTATTGAGCCTTTCATTGACGTAAAAAATCAAAGTTTAATTTATGAATGTTAAACTTATAAAGCCGGCAACATCATTATATTTTAAAAATAAATGTAATCATTAGATCGTACTTTTAAAAATTAACTATGATTAAAATTTTATTATTAATAATATATAATATTTTTTCTTTTTAATTATTCCTTTTTTCGACTTCCTCCTTTCCAGTTTTTAATAATCCGTCCAAATGACAATCTGCAATATTTGTTTCTATAGCCCATAGTCGCAATTCACTTATTGTATTTATTTTTTTTATTGATTCCATTTTTCAATGTGTATATTATTAAATATTTATCATAAAATTATTTACATAACGGACACATTAAAAAATGTAGGTTAAACAGAAAAAAAAGAAACACACACATACACACTAGTACAGAAAATATATTAGTGTGACCAATGTGTACGCCTTAGTTGTAGGTGGCGAGATTTCTCGTTTTTAGCCGAGATCGCTGGCCAGTTACTGGTTTGAAATCGAGTAAAGTCTAGATTATTTCTACTAGGGTAAAATGGACCAGTGAGATTTCACTGGTTCCCCAGAGAAATCCACTGATTGAATCAGTGAAATCCACTGGTTGAACCAGTTATCGCTCGATTCACTGGTTCAACCAGTGAAATTCACTGATCCAACCAGTGGACTAAGATGATCGCTTAGCTCACTCGTTGAATCAGTGAATTGCACTTAATTTTGATTATTATAAACGTTTATTTAAAAAAAAGTGAACTAAAAGAGTCTTAATAACAATTACTTATGATGATAAATTATTTAGTTAACATTTAATTTTAAAATGTTATTCTGGATTGAGGTTAGCTTTTTACCCTTGCGGTTTTGAGAATGCCGTAAAAATGCCGTATATTTTCGGCATTTATGCACATGCCGTAAATTTACCGTAATAATTTGGTATTAATATGGTTATATTGGCCAGTCTTTTTCCTGTAGTTATGCCATATACTTTCTGTACTTATGCTGTAGAGTTACCAGATTACTACAGTAATATTACTATAAAAATGCTTAACTTTTACTGAAAAAATGCTGCGAAAAAACTATAACAATACCGAACTTTTACCAAAAAAATGCTGTATAAAAACTATTATACGATAATGTCACAATAATGAAATCGTTGTTTTTGTGATAATAATACTGTCAGTATCCTGCAATTTTGCCAGATTTACGCTGATGAAATAGAAAATTGTAAAAAATATGATTTTATTTTTTGTTCGCTTCTGCATTTAACATCATCGAAAATGTGCAAAATGTAATATTTTTTATTTTATTTTATTGGTTGACACAACTCTTACTCAAACAAAAAAATGTAAGTGAAAATAACTATCTGTGAAAATTGATGTTTTCAATTTTTTAAAGTTCGTTTGTATCCATCTGAATACAATTAGGAACATCTTTCAAGTAAGTGATTTGGCATAATGGCTACTAGATCAGAATTTGAATAATTAGGTCTCGGGATCGAGTCCACGAGTAGACGGGTTTTTTAACTTCCCGCTAAGAAAATCGACGATTTTCCGAAATTTCGGGAAGTTATTGTTTTCACCCCGATTTTCGAAAATCGAGTTTTCATCAGATGTCGATGTTTTGAGGTCCTAGGAAGCTATTCTGACTATTTTCAGAATGATGTCCGAGTGTGTGTATGTGTGTGTGTGTGTGTGTGTGTGTGTGTGTGTGTGTGAACTCTTTGTAACTTTTGAACTAATGAATCGATTTGGATGGTTGAGGTGGCAATCGAAAGAGCTTGTTGGCCTTCAACTTTCCTGAAAATTTCAGATTATTTGATCGAATAGACTCGAAAATATTGGGGAATTACGAAAAAAAAAAAAATTTTTTTTTTAGTTTTTTATTAATTTCTCAAAAACGACTTATACGATCGACTTCAAAATATAATCAGCTCTAGTACTCAATAAAACGCGTCGATTGCCACCTCAAACATCGAAATCGGATAATTCGTTCGAGAGTTATCGCGGGAGAAAGAAATGATGAAAAACGGTTTTTTCTAAATATTTTCGAAACGACTGACGCGATCGATTTTAAATTTTAATCAGCTCTAGAACTCAATAAAAGGCGCCGATTGCCTCGTCAACTATCAAAATCGATTGATTAGTTCAAAAGATATCGGCGTTGAAAAGTTAAAAAAATAACATTTTATGTTATTTTTTCCGGATAAATCATAATATAACGTACTAAAATGTGCCTGATATCATACAAACTCATTTTTTTTATGGTTTCTTTTGATCATATAATGTCATCGAACTTGGTTTTTAGTTTAAATCATATTATCAACAAAAAAATCGATAAAACGTAGTTTTTAATATTTTTATCGGATATTTCATATTTTATTGTTTCTGACATGAGTCAAAACTTATTTAAATCTTGATTTTGATCCCTGACATTGGTTTCTGCCTCAATATACTTATTTTACTGAACATAATCAGAAACTAAATTTTAAAAACCGCTTCATTGATGATTTTCGATTCTTAAATTTTCAAACTTCAGCATAACAGGTAACTTGTTAGAGCTTGAAAATATCATAAAAAAACAATTGCATGTGATAGCATTTTCGAGCTCGAAAATATATCTACACTAATGTTTTCGAGCTCTTTGAGGTCGAAAACAGCGGCAAGTTTTGGGGCTGGCCCGCAGGGCCAACCGACGCCCAGATTTTTTTTTTTTTCATGACAGTTGCATATAATTTTATAAGGTTATATATAATTATATAAAATTAGATATAACTACATAAAATTTCATATGATTATAAATAAATTTTTTTCTGGGTAGAACGGTTAGATGCTGCAGAAATGCCGAAAATATACTATGAATATGCTGTATAATTACGGTTTTAATGCTGTGAAAATACCGTATTTTTTCTGATTTATTGCCGTAAATATTCTGAATTTATTTCGTAAATTTTTGGCAATAATACGCAAAAAAACTGGCCAAAATAACTCGAGTAATACCATATTTATGCGATATTTATACCGTACAATTCCGGTATTATTTCGGTATTTCCAAAACCGCAAGGGTAGCTATTCAAAAAACCTCAAAGATATTTATTTTCATACTCTGTAATAATTTTGTCATATAATTATTATTGTTATATAAAACTTAGTTGATATATTACATAAAGATAATAAATAAATATTAATAACTTATTGACACAATAAAACACTTAAATACACTCATGTACAGGATGCTGCTGTATCTGCGCGCTTACATATTTTTAGTTCACTGGTTGAAACCACCCGAGAAAAAATGTTTATATATAATCATACATAATTATATATAACTATATATGATCATATATAATTATATATGATTATATATGATCATACATAATACAATATTTCAACGGAGAAAGTCATATGTAGCTCTATATATATTATATATGATTATATATAATACTATTCTGAGAAATTTCTTTCATATAGAATCATATATAATTATACATAATCTTATATATATATATATATATATATATATATATATATATATATATATATATCCATATCTAATTGTATACAATCATTAGGGTGTTTAAAAAAAAAATAATTTTTTTTTCATGGTATTCAAAAATTGGAAGTACCCAGTTTTTCAATCGGTTGAATTTCATATAATTTTGTGAAATTATTCAATGTTTCCCAAAATTATATATAAGTTTTTTTAAATTTCACATCACAACAGAAAATTAAAAAATTGGTAGAAACTTAATAAAATTTTATATAATTATCATCTAGGTCGACAAATATTGTTTTTACAAAATTTCATATAAGTTCATAGAGTTTTTTTAAAGTTTGTAAAAATCCATCACGAAAACTTATGAACTCTGTTTTTACCAGCATTTCACTCTAAATACATTAATTAAGCACAAGACTTGAATTGGATTTGATGTGGACCATTGATCAACGTTCAGGGCTACCAGCCAAAAGGAGCTGTGTTCGAACCCAGCAGGCGTCCAGGATTTTTTCATCGTTTACTGCTATCAATTCTTGTTTCTGAATTTGTAATGCGTTCGCGCGGGAATAACCAAATCAAAAATTTGGTATTTAATTTTTTTCGTTTTTTTTCTTTTCAAAAATATTTTTTAATTATATATGACTTGATTATATATAATCATATATGAAAAATGGCCAAATATAATTATATATAGTTATATATAATTATATACAGTTATATATAATTATATATGATTATATAGAATCGAGTTATATATAATTATATATAATTTTATATGATTATATTTGGCCATTTTTATATATGATTATATATAATCGAGTTATATATAATTTTATATGATTATAGATAAAAATTTTTTCTCGGGCAGTGAACTTCACTGGTTCATTTTAAGAGAGTAATCAAATACCACAAAATTTGAGATATCGCTGTTTTTTCCACGATTTTAGTACTTTTTTTATAAAATTATGGCCGAAGAAACATATAATATTTTCTGGTTAATATATCATCAAAAATATGTCCAGTAATACGAAACTGTCTCCTATTACACTTACCTCCATCTTTTTTTGTCTTAACCCAAATTTCTTTTGACCATCGGAAGTTTTTTCAATTACTACCTCTCTCAGTACAAAAATGATTGTTTCATACTTTTCATAATTAGATATAAATGTGTAATGTGTATTTTCATATTTTACTCTGATACATGATATGTTTCTACAGCCATAATTTTAAAAAAAAGTACTAAAATTGTTGATAAAACAGCGATATCTCAATTTTTGAGACATTCAATTAGATTCATCTCGAAAACTACTAGCTCGACGGTTATGGTCTAAATAACCTTTTTTGTAGAAAATAAAATTCTTTACAAAAAAGTCCTGTACAATTTCGTTCTAAAGTTAGTGGTTTGCGAATAAATTAAAAAAAAAATCATGAAATTTGAAAAAAAATTGGCTTTAAGATTTTTTACCACTGAGGCTGGTTACAAAATGAAAATTAGCTACAAACACTTTTAAATAGAATGGATTCCTCTATTATTTCTGCTTAATAGCGACTTAATATTTTGCAATTCCGCGGAGCTGTAGATAATTGAAAAAAAAAAATCAAAATTTACATGCTAATTATTTTTATGTAAAATTAAATTCCCTACAAAAAAGGTCTGATCGAAAATTTTTGTCAGACAAGCCGTTTCTGATTAATTAAGCTTAATAAATTGATAAAATTTTTCGATTTAACATTTTTACTTTTGAATTTTGTAACTGACGAATCAATAAATATCTAAAAAAGACCATGGCAGATGTTTCAAGGAAATTTAATGCTCTACAAAAAAGGTATCTTAACATTTTTTGCTAAATTCACTCCTTCGAAAGTTATACAGGTTATTGAAATCGTTTTGACTCAACTTTAACTTTGAATAACTTTCGAAAAAGTGAATTCAGCAAAAAATATATCGCCGTAATGATATAACAAATATATTAATGATATAATTCAAATGTACATAAAAAGAAGATTTGTTGGTGCAAAAAAATTTTTAGTCCCTTCAAAAAAAACTTTTACTTAGCCTCAGAAATTTTTTGCACCATAAATTAGAAGCAAAAATTTTCTTGGAGCAAGAAAATATTTTTTGAGTCAAGAAAGAAATTTTTACGCCAAGAAATCATTTTTTTCTGGTATAAAAAATATACTTATGAAAATATAAAAAACATAGTTTTAATTTAATCAACGACGTAGAAAAAAAAATTATATAAATAAGATATATTTTCTGAATATTTTAATTACATTTAAAGTATATAAAATATATGCAAGTCGTCCAAGTTAATAAAAATATTTTTTTTATACATATTTATATATTTTTTATGTTTTTTTAACATATATTTTTTTTCATATTCTATCATATATATATGTGAAATGAGTGAATAAACTAGTTGGATCTGGTTTAGGCGAGGAATGTTAAACAATTAAAAATTACACAGATTTGTCACTAAATAAATTATAGATTTATTTACACTTATTTACACTTAAAATTATGAGAATTATATACAAGAGCGAATGCGACTAGATAAATTATACGCGATAGCGAATGCAACTCAATTATCTTATTCACGTATAAAATTGACACGTGGTCAGTAGTGGTTAATTTAATGATAATTAATTAACAATTAATTATTGTCACAAGAACAATTTATTTATTCTCAATAAATAGCAGCCTTGATGTACTGTCTAAATATTGAGGATAATTTAGCGTAGCGATTTTATTTAATATTACACAAGGATAATAAGCGAAGCGGTTCAAGCACGAGGTTGCACGTAGCAAAGACACGTTGTAGAAACTCTGAGCGAAGCGGTTAGACAGATAGTTGTAGAATGAATAATGGTAGCGTCGTTGAATCGTCGAGAAGCTTGGTGTCGACGTGGCAGCCTTGCTGCATATAACGAATTTTCCTATTGGCTTAAAAGCGCGCCAACAGGTATCAGTTGATAGCGAGCTCTCTCATACGCTGACCAATATAAAACGAATTTTGTGATTGGTCAGCTTGTAGCGGGTTCTCAGGACGTCTTGACACGATCCTGAGTTAGAAATTGTATGTGCCGGGCCCAAATAGCGAGTGACCCGGCACTATTCTGACCTTCAGTCAGTAGCGAGTTCGGCAACTCCCGAACCGAGCGGAAATGCACGAAGCTTGATTCAAATTAATCAAGCTCGTGACTGAACAATATATTTCATTAATTTTTATCACGTGGGCATACATACAGATTAGGATGTTTCAAAAAAAAAAAAAATTAACAATTTTTTTTTTCTCGAAAACGGTTTCAAAAGTTTCATTTAGATATAAAAATACGCCTATGAATATTGAATCTCTTATACCCTAATAACACCCCGATGAAAAAAGATTTTGTCTAATCTTATTTGATCATGCATAATTGTCTATATACGATCAGATCTAAAAATTGGCCAGGTCTGATCATACGTAACTTGATCTGTTTATATATGAACAGATATGTTTATATATGATCATTTATAATCACCCATATATGATCAGATCCAAAAATTATATATAATTATATATAATTAAATTCCTATACAATGTATTAAATAAATTGTAAATTTTTTCATATAGTAGAAACTTTATACTTTTTATTACCAATTTTTTTTTTTTTTTGTAAGTCCAAGTTTAATTTCTTATGACAGAGAGACTAATCTTGTCAAGTCTGGTCGCACCTAGTATTATAGTTGAATATTAGAGCGCAACTGGAAGATGGACTCCGCCTTCCAGAACCGGATGTTATATGATTTTATTTTAATTAAATTAAATTAATTTATTACTCAGGGTCGTTTGTAATATTTTGTGAGTGAGAAGAGGAATCGTAGAGTAGGCTGAAATAATGTTAATCCAAATTTTATTATTTTAAGCACCTTGCTTTATTTCATTACCTTGTGACAATAATTATTTCTTATGGCAAACTAATATACTTATGACACAAACTAATTTCTTATGACAAACTAATTTTCTTATGACAAACTAATTTCCTTATGACAAACTAAATTTCTTTATGACAAACTAAATTTTCTCGTCCCCTGGACGGTTTCTTATGGCAAACTAATTTTTCTCGTCCCCTGGACGGTTACTTATGGCAAACTAATTTTTCTCGAACCCTGGACGGTTTCCACACCCACATACCCACGTTAAAATATCTCTCGTCCCCTGGACGGTAAACCTTATTATTTAATATCTCGTCCCCTGGACGGTAAGCCTTAACATTAGTTTAAAACCCCTGGATGTATAATTATTTAAAATAAACTTAACATGTCCACCGGACCTAAATCATAGACACAGTTTTCCCTCACAATAATTGACTCTACTTTGAACTCTACTTATTTCATGACATCATTTTCTTTTACTCAATTACAAAACTTAATTTTTCAATATAAAAATTTCACTAATAAAATTTCCGGTATAAAATTTTCACAATTATTTAGTTCTTATTTCTTTTCAACGATTTATTTAATTCATTTTATATTTTCATTAATTAATTAATTTTGGTGTTAAATTAATTATTAATTAATTAATTTTCCACTGATAAATTACCCATTAATATTCATTTCCAAAATCTATTTATTTAATTTCCTCAATTTTACTAATAATTATTTTTACTCAACTTAATTTACTGAGAAAATAATCTGTTCTCAACTTCGTACTCGACACAATTTTACCGTAAATTTTCTAGCGTCTTACTTTTGATTTTCGATTTTATTATTTTAACTAGAATTATTTTAACATTATTTTACAATTATTTTATGACTAGAATTACGGCTAAAATTGACTAGAATATTCGGCCGGCGAATTGGCGTCGCAAGGCCTTAATTTACGATCTTACACGCGGACAGCTTTTGTCTAGAGCGGCCGACAGGCCTGAATACTTTTATGAAATTATTGAATTTAATTATGGAATAATTTACGCGGAAAAATTTATTTTATTCCAGCCGAGAGGCCTCGAATAGAATAAATTTTGAGTTACGACAGAACCACGAGTACACGGTAACGATTTTACGGAAATTTTGAGACGCGTGGTTGAAGGAAATGACGAACGGACGGGTCTTAGTGATCCATGCGACACCCGGTGACTAGTCGCAATACTACTCGTAACTTACGAGGTCGTTGGCCGGTTGTTGGCGGGAACGAAATTCAAATTCAACTTAATTTAATTATTCATGTTTATTAAAATTACCCTGTTACATTCTAAGAATAATTATTCATGGAAGCATTGATAATAAATATTTTTATCATTATGTAATATAGAATATACTATATTACCATCAAAAAAGGAACTTATCACTCTGTCAATTAATAGAGTTGTACTCGTGCCAAAATTTCTTGTATCAAGATTAATTTTCTTGGTTCAAGTGAACTGTATCACTTGGTGAAAAATAAAATGTAGGAAGAGAAATAATTTACATAGCAGACTCTATCATATTTTAAAATAAGTCTGATAGTTTCGCCGAAAATCAAATAATCCTAAAATTTACTATAAATCCAACTGTGGCCTTAAATAACTTTCAAACAATTATAAGAGATCTTTTTTGTAGAGCGTTTAATTTTCAACACAAGTATTCATTGATTTTTCTGATACACTAATTCCCCGGTGAGTGATAAAATTCTAAACTGTAAAAAAAATTGTTTTTATGTTATTTAAATCGGAAATCGAAAAATGCGATGGGCTACCTCTAAAACTTAAATTTAAGAGCCGGTCTTCTGACAGAATTTTTATTTCGACATATTTCATCAATTTCTGGTGGTGCCAAAAAAAAAAATGTTTTTCGGCACACTCTAATTTTTATATTATAAAATAATTCCAACTTTTAGTATTGATTACTAATATATATTACAATTATCTGATGTTCTTGTAAATTATAACTACGTAGAAAAAACAGTTAACTCAAATCCGGAAAAATCTGGAAATCCAAAATTATCTCGCACCAAATAATTAATTATCTTGATATTGTTATCTCGAGTCAGAATTTTTTTTTTTTTCAAATTGACACATTTTTATGCTTAAATTATGCATTAAGTTAAGTAATAATACGATGCAAGTGTTGTAATTTTATTGAACAATGTATATTGGAAATTATTTGTAATTTAATGTACTGTATTAAGTATACAGTAAATCAAATTACGAATAAAGTTTGTCAATGTCAAAAATTTTTAATTGGAAACTAGTCAACGGTTCGGTAAAATTACAAGACGTGTAAGAAAAATAAAAATTTTTGGCGAAATTACAATCGGTTCTGTAATTTACAATTCTGAGTTGTAAAAACACTGAAAATATTTGTAAACTTTTGATAACTTTATTGTAATATCAGTTACAATTTTTTTTCAAATTTACAAAAAATTGTAGTAAATCAAATTACAAACAATGTTTGTAAATTTTAAAAACTTTTTATTGGAAACTGATCAACGTTTTGGTAAAATCACAATACGTATAGGATTACTCCATAAAGATAGTAAAACACCAACTCTACTTGGTAGCTTTCCTAACACGTTTTGGTAGATTGCTCGAATTGTATTGTATATTGCATTGACCACACACTGATTTGTAATTTTACTCATATTTTGTTTTGTAAAATATTTGTAATTTTACAAAAATTTTTAACAGTGTATATATTATCAAATCTGATTATATATGGAGTTATGACAGCCAGGTATGATCATATCTAATTTTGTATAAACTCATATATGATTAAATTTGATCATATATAGACTTATATATGATTATGTATGGAGTTAAAACAGCAAGGTATGATCATATCTAATTATATATAGACATATATAATCAGATCTGATCATATATAAATTTGTATATGTTTATGTATGAGGTCATAACAGCCAGGAATTATCAGATCTAATTATATATATACTCATATATACCCAGTGAACACATCAACGTAACAGTGATATCACATCTAGAGAACATGTAACGTAACAAAGTCAACGTAAATTTTACATTCTGGATATGTTCATACTGTTACAGCACTCTTACATAAAAAATAGTCATATTTATTTTACATCGAAAAATTTCATCACATATATGTAAAAAATTTTACTTTAAAATGATGTACGTATTTCGACGGCATTGTGATAGAAAGGGTTATGCATAAAAATTATGTATTTGTAATAATTAATATTTTTGAATTTTATTTATGTAAAAAATAATATTTAACATTGAAACGCGCTGAGGTTTATGTCGGATTGATGGAGTAAACGTTTTTATTAATTTATATAAATTTACATCCGTATATTCATTTGCCTATAAATATATTTATTTGACTATTGGACATTTTCTTTGGTTTTATTAAATTTTTATTGTTATTATTCTTATTGATCAAATTAAAAACAAATAAATAACGGTAAAAATAATTTTAAAATAATTATTTAAAAGCAGGCGGAAAAAATTAATAAAGTGTCTAACGTGAGAGCATGCAGTTGCTGCACAATAAATATTTGGTAGTTCAGGAATCCACCACTAAGATATTCGTGGGCGCGCAAATTGTTCCTCCAAGGACACATGCGATCCACCTTTTATCCCCCAATCGAATGCACATTCGAGGTCACCAGTACAATGGATTCATCTGTCGTATCGGTCCATGTGGGACCATACTTGAGTAAAAACAAAATATTTCAGTATTGAAAAAAATAAACAAAAATAAGAACTTGGAGATTTTGAAATATTTATTAAAAAGAAATATACTTTCATATAAAAAAATGTATGTATGTTTTTCAGCCAACATATCACATATTAATATCTAATATTTTTTCTTTATGATTTTATTTTCAACTTTCCGCTAAGAAAATCGGCGATTTTCAAAAATTTCGGAAAGTTATTGTTTTCACCCCGATTTTCGAAAATCGAGTTTTCATCAGATGTCGACATTTTGAGGTCCTAGGAAGCTATTCTGACTATTTTCAGAATGATGTCCGAGTGTGTGTGTGTGTGTGTTTTTTTTTAGTTTTTTATTAATTTCTCATAAACGACTTATACGATCGACTTCAAAATCTAATCAGCTCTAGTACTCAATAAAACGCGTCGATTGCCACCTCAAACATCAAAATCGGATAATTCATTCGAGAGTTATCGCGAGAGAAAGAAATGGTGAAAAACGTTTTTTTCTAAATATTTTCAAAACGACTGACGCGATCGATTTCAAATTTTAATCAGCTCTAGTACTCAATAAAACGCGTCGATTGCCACCTCAAACATCAAAATCGATTGATTAGTTCAAAAGATATCGGCGTTGAAAAGTTAAAAAAATAACATTTTATGTTATTTTTTCCGGATAAATCATAATATAACGTACTAAAATGTGCCTGATATCATACAAACTCATTTTTTTTATGGTTTCTTTTGATCATATAATGTCATCGAACTTGGTTTTTAGTTTAAATCATATTATCAACAAAAAAATCGATAAAACGTAGTTTTTAATATTTTTATCGGATATTTCATATTTTATTGTTTCTGACATGAGTCAAAACTTATTTAAATCTTGATTTTGATCCCTGACATTGGTTTCTGCCTCAATATACTTATTTTACTGAACATAATCAGAAACTAAATTTTAAAAACCGCTTCATTGATGATTTTCGATTCTTAAATTTTCAAACTTCAGCATAACAGGTAACTTGTTAGAGCTTGAAAAGATCGTAAAAATCAAAGAGCTCGAAAATATATCTACACTAATGTTTTCGAGCTCTTTGAGGTCGAAAACAGCGGGAAGTTTTGGGGCTGGCCCGCAGGGTCAACCGACGCCCAGATTTTTTTTTAATATTGCAATTATAATTTCTAGCGCATAAAAGTGCTTTGCACATTTTAATAGAGAATAATGTCACTTAGAGGTCACTGTTATATAACTTCAACGTAAAATTCGTATTTCTTCATGAGTTCTATGTTATGTAAATATGATATTCAAATAACATCACCGCTATATCACCAATGTAATATGTACGTCACATTAATATCACATTTACGTTTACTATGTTACGTAACAATGTTATGTAAATAAGTGTGAAATTGTGATATACATGTTATAAAGATGAGATGTACTTTTGACTTACGATTTTATGTAACCGAAAGTTATCATTCTATAAATGTGACATCCCTGTTACGTTGATGTGTTCACTGGGTAATCAGGTCTAATTATATATAGACTTATATATAATCAGATCTGATCATATATAGACTTAAATATGGGCTTATAACAGCCAGGTATGATCAGATCTAATTATGTATGGGGTCATATATAATTATATATGACCCCATATATAATCATGCATGATTATATATAACTTCATATATGATTATATATAATCATATATAATTAGACAAAAACTTTTTTCATCGGGACCCGTTTGGGCAAGATTCTGAAGTAAGTATCTTCAGTAAGACCCCTAGCTGCTAGTGTCATGTTCTATGTATGTGTCTTTGGCAAAATTATGAATCAAGAAGCTTACGCCAAGATTTGTGTGTGTCATGTTCCTGATATCTTGCGTACGCAAGAATATAAAAAATATCGTGAACACGGTGTAATGAAAAAGTGTCGGACGCATTTCTTAGACCAGTATATTTTACACTAGATACTTACGTATAGCTTTTTCAAGATCTGCTCAAGGCCCAAGGTCAATTTTGAGCCTTAAACAGATCTTGAGCAAGCCATACCCAATTATTTTCAACTATATAGTCTTCCTTCAGAATTGAGCTATAATCTGGCACGAAAGTAAGGCTTATACATGTAAAGAAGTACTTCATCTATGTATTCTCAAAATTTGAATATGATCCACCGTGTAGTTTTTAAAAAAAAAAGATTTGAAAATGGTGCTTTTAAAGTTCTTATACGCAGGCTTTCATGGCGGACAAGCTCCCGTCATGACTTGTTCGATTATTTTCGTTATTAACCTCCCAAGTTAAAGAAATAAAAAACCACATGCTATAAACTTGAATATATTTAAAATATAATAAGATTTTAACAATATAGTGTTACCGTTGTAATTATTTAAATAATTCAAGTTAAACTTTATTATTTAATTTTGTTCATCGACAGAGATGCATATTATTGAGGGTTCGGCAACGTCGCGGAAGCAGCTAAGAAAAAAAAAAATCGGTCTGTCGGTTGACCCTGCGGGCCAGCCCCAAAACTTCCCGCTGTTTTTGACCTCAAAGAGCTCGAAAACATTAGTGTAGATATATTTTCGAGCTCTTCGAGCTCGAAAATGCTATCGCACGCAATTGTTTTTTTACGATCTTTTCAAGCTCTAACAAGTTACCTGTTATGCTGAAGTTTGAAAATTTAAGAATCGAAAATCATCAATGAAGCGGTTTTTAAAATTTAGTTCCTGATTATGTTCAGTAAAATAAGTGTATTGAGGCAGAAATCAATGTCAGGGATCAAAATCAAGATTTAAATAAGTTTTGACTCATATAAGAAACAATAAAATATGAAATATCCGATAAAAATATTAAAAACTACGTTTTATCGATTTTTTTGTTGATAATATGATTTAAACTAAAAAGCAAGTTCGATGACATTATATGATCAAAAGAAACCATAAAAAAGATGAGTTGGTATGATATCAGGCACATTTTAGTACGTTATATTACGATTTATCCGGAAAAAATAACATAAAATGTTATTTTTTTAACTTTTCAACGCCGATATCTTTTTAACTAATCAATCGATTTTGATAGTTGACGTGGCAATCGGCGCGTTTTATTGAATTCTACAGCTGATTAAAATTTGAAATCGATCGCGTCAGTCGTTTTGAAAATATTTAGAAAAAACCGTTTTTCACCATTTCTTTCTCTCGCGATAACTCTCGAATGAATTATCCGATTTTGATGTTTGAGGTGGCAATCGACGCGTTTTATTGAGTACTAGAGCTAATTAGATTTTGAAGTCGATCGTATAAGTCGTTTTTGAGAAATTAATAAAAAACTAAAAAAAAAATTTTTTTTTTTGTCGTAATTCGCAAATATTTTCGAGTCTATTCTATCTAATAATCTGAAATTTTCAGGAAAGTTGATGGCCAACAAGCTCTTTCGATTGCCACCGCAACCATCCAAATCGATTCATTAGTTCAAAAGTTTTAAAGAGTTTACACACACACACACACACACACACACACACACACACTCGGACATCATTATGAAAATAGTCAGAATAGCTTCCTAGGACCTCAAAACGTCGAGATTTGATGAAAACTCGATTTTCGAAAATCGGGGTGAAAACAATAACTTCCTGAAATTTTTGAAAATCGTCGATTTTCTTAGCGGGAAGTTAAAAATATAGTTGGAAAATGACTTTTTTCGGTTTTTTAGTACATCCACCGCTACTTTGCAAACATCGGTAAAAAAAGTAATGTTGCCAGGGACTTTTTTAGCTTACTGTACCCCCAATAACTTGTTCTCGTAAAATAAATCAGTGAAATTCTTCTGATTCAACCAGTGAACTAAAAATATGTAAGCGCGCGGATACAGCAGCATCCTGTACATGAGTGTATTTAAGTGTTTTATTGTGTCAATAAGTTATTAATATTTATTTATTATCTTTATGTAATATATCAACTAAGTTTTATGCAACAATAATAATTATATGACAAAATTTTTACAGAGTATGAAAATAAATATCTTTGAGGTTTTTTAAATAGCTAAAAAGCTAACCTCAATCTAGAATAACATTTTAAAATTAAATGTTAACTAAATAATTTATCATTATAAGTAATTGTTATTAAGACTCTTTTAGTTCACTTTGTTTTTAAATAAACGTTTATAATAATCAAAATTAAGTGCAATTCACTGATTCAACGAGTGAGCTAAGCGATCATCTTAGTCCACTGTTTGGATCAGTGAATTTCACTGGTTGAACCAGTGAATCGAGCGATAACTGGTTCAACCAGTGGATTTCCCTGGAGAACCAGTGAAATTTCACTGGTTCATTTTAAGAGAGTGCGAATTTTTAAATCGATCCATCGAGCCGTTTGTCGGGGTGGATTGATCAAAGTTTCGCAAAACAATTGAAGGATCAAGTTTTGTTCCTTTAATTGTGTAATCATAATTAAAATGAAAAATATTTTTTTTCAACTTTTCTCAAATTTTTGCATTTGTTACTCATCAAATGCAAGAAAAAGACGACAAAAAAAAAAAAATTCCAAAAAATGTCAAAAAAAAAAATTGCAACTTATTTTTTTATGTTTGAATTTTTTTTTTTAAATGATGAGTTGGTCTCGTAGGGAATTTATTCGAGTTTCTAACGCCACTCTCAAATTTACTGTGCGATTATTGGTACCCTAAATATCGATGATCAAAGCCAAAAGGATCATTTTTTGTTTGAAAACTGATATCTTAACGACATGTTATCGTGTGAATCTCACAAAAAATGCAAATCAAAGCTGATTAAATTTCCTAACCGGTCTATGCATTGGTTTAGCTGAAAAAGTTTTTTTGCAGCCCGTGGACTCTCTCAAAGAAAAGATAAAATTTAGAAAATTCTTGTCTCGCGGTATTTCTCACGTTTGCGCAATGGCTGAAGGTCTAAAAAAATTTTGATGAAAATGCGTCGAAACTAAAGATTTCAAGCTACAAAATGCCTTATACTATATTTCGATACGATTATTTTTCATGAAGTTACAGCCTTATAAAATCCCTAAAAAATTTCTGAAATTTTTTTGTTCCTTCAATTTATGGCATGAGTGTATATAGGTGCCGTTCCTATAATCATTATTTCAAAAAAACCGGTTACCACACATGAAGAGATCCATTCCGATAATATATTGTAATTGTTACCATAAATTACTCTCCGTGTACAAGTAAAGTAATTAAATTTATAATAAATTTAATTGCACGCCTTAACTGTGAAGCATTTAGGTGGGCTTTACTGTCGAATAGCACCCGTTTCGCAAAATGCTCGCTTAAAATCATGTCAATAACGCAAGGGACAAGTAGATTTTGTACTTATTAATAAATTTTGGAAGCTTCAAAGTCTGATTGATACGACGGACGATGTTTTTTATTAAATTTAATTGTTTATAATGAAAGAAAATTCAGTCACAAATTTTATTATTGCGACGTCTTTTAGGATGTATGTCTGTGAGTCGCCTGGATTTATGTTGTTCTGAACAATAAATCACCATAATTCTTATTGTAGAAGTTGCCATTCATCCTTGGGATGAACCCTATTGATTATCACCAACTAACTCTTTCCCGTTTAAGAGATATCGTTGAAAATCGATGAATTCCTGGGATTTTCTCTTAAAATTTATCGTCCATATGTCATTCTGTCCTTTTTTTCCACGTTAATACATTCGTATACATCTCACTCTGTTTTCCATACGTATACTAAGTGTTTTACTTACGTGTGTACTACTAGCGCCCTCTTTAAAAAAAAAACAGAACCAGTTGTCACTTTATATACTTTACTTTATGTACATACTGTTAGCACCCCCTATTTTAAAAAACGAAATCAGCTGTCAGTTTACTTTTATTATATTTTTATAACATTTATTTTGTTTTAAAAGTTAGCTTTTATATCGCATGAGCATTTGACGCGTGCACTTTTGGACTTTCCAAATTTTTTTTTTATTTTTCTTTATTAGTTCTTTATTCTACACGGAGAGAAAATTATAGTAACAGTTACAATATATTATGGGAATGGTTCCTATACTGCATGGTAACCATTCCTATAATTATGGGTATAATTCCCATATGGTATCGGAATAGTTCCTATGGAATTATGGTAATCGTTACTATGTACCTACGGTAATGGTTACTATAATATTATGGTAATCGTTACCATAATATTATGGGAATAGTTACCATAATATTATGGGAATGGTTACCATAATATTATGGGAATGGTTACCATAATATTATGGGAATGGTTACCATAATATTATGGTAATGGTTACCATAATATTATGGTAATGGTTACCATAATATTATGGTAATGGTTACTATAATATTTAGAAATTATAATAATTTTTTTTTTCTATAGAATTTTGCAGTGTAAATTATTATGAAGTTATTTATTATTATTATTATTTACAAATTAATTTTTATCTGACCAAAAATAATATTTTATTGTAATATAATTTCACAAAAAGATTAAATTTACAGAAAAAACGCTTATTACAAAAAAAAATTATTATAATTTCTAAATATTATGGTAACCATTCCCATAATATTATGGTAACCATTACCATATACGCTTAGGAAACGTTACAATGTGGTTATAGGATTGGTTCCTATTTGCTTATGGGAACTATTCCTATGAGTATGGTAATCATAACCATCCCTGATTAAAAACTCCGATTGAAACTGATTGAAAACGTCCTATCAGATTTAATCGGAAATTTCTGATTGACATTCAATCAGTTTCAATCGGATTCAATCGGAAACTTCCGGAAGGTTTCGATTGTAAATTAATCAAAAATTATCGATTCCCGGGAAAAAATAATTTTATATATTATTAAATGGTAAAAAATTAAAAAATCAAATATATTAAAATCTACGTTGAATCTATATTAACAATTAGATTTCATGTCATGAAGTAATATAGGATATACTATATTACCACCAAAAATGGCACTTGTCACTCTGTCAAAGAACAGAGGAGTGCTCGTGTCAGAATTGCTTCCAAGTCTGGAATACAATACGTCTGAACTACGTTTCTTACCAGGGACACTTCACAAGTGGTAGGCGCTATCTAGTGGCGAGCACCGAACTACTCCCAATGCTATTACCTAGGACTGGTGAATTTCCTCTCCTCTACATATATCTTTTCTCCTAAGAAATTTTTCTCTTGGTTCAAGCAACTTTTTTTTCTATTAGTTGGAGCATACGAAAATCCTTGCGTTAAAAACCCTCCACGAAAAAAATTTATTAAAAAAATATAAGTTAAAATACAAAAAATATATTTTAGAATTTATAAAAAATCAATCAGAAAACTATTTTTTTAAGAGCTTGACACAGAAATGAAAATAACAAAAAAAAAAAAAGCAAAATTTTAAAAAACTTTATTCATAATAATTTTTGAGAAATGAAATTACCTACAAAAAAGTTTTTATGAGATTTTCTGATAAAACTGATAGTTTCGCCGGAAAAGTAAGAAGATCTACAAATTTTCTATAAATTTGACTTTAAGCTCAAATAACTTTTGAACAGTTAGATTTATCAAAAAATGATGAGACTTTTGTTGTAGAGCATTCAATATCCTACAAAAATATCTATCGTGCATAATAATTCGTTGATTGGCTTGTAAGTTAGAAAATTCTAAAAAATAAAAAGTTTTTTTCCCGTGTTATTTAAATAGAAAATAGAAAAATTGATTGACGCAAACTGTAGTATTATTATTAAGAGCTTGAATTGGTACCGGAATTTTTATTTTTAGGTAGACTGTCAATTTTGGGATACCAAAAAAAAAAAAATTTTTTTTTTTTAACTATCTTAATATATATATAATTTTTTATTGATGTTTCCTTTTATTTTTGTGATAGTTTTAAACTCAATCAATACAGTTTTTTAAAAAAAGTTTTTATATAATCCTGAAAAATGCTTGTTTTAACTTTTTATAAAATTGATTAAATTGGAAAGACAGATAAAATTCTATACTCGGATATTTTAAAAATTGCTGAATTAATGATAAATGGAATTCATATCTGCCCAAATTTTAATAATTATCAATACTATCTGAATTGTTATTTTCCGATTGAATCCGATTGAAACTGATTGAAAATTGTCTGTCGAATTTAATCAGATTCAATCGAAAAATAATCGATAGATAAATTATTATTTTCTAATTGAATCCGCTTCGTTTGAAACGAAATTTTTTTTTTCTAGCCGATACAAGAAAATTTTGTTGTTTATATTGAGAAAAAAATTCCCTGAAAATTTCAGCTCTTAAATTTAATTTAAAGTACTTTTTCTTGAGTATCAAATTTTTCCATTTAAAAAGTATATTAATTGAATAACATTTTTTTTGAATTGCTATAACTTAGCCAGATTTTAAGCTATCGTATTGAAACCAGTTTTAATTTGCAGAGAATTTGTTGAATTTGAAAGTCTATAAAACAAATTGCTCTAACTCGATCTATGTCGATTCTATCTGCTCCGAAAGTCTATTTTTCACTTGTTTCATATAATTTTGTTAATAGTGAAAAAAAAAAACGGCTCATCGTACGAAAAAGATGCATAGCACCCATCTTTTAGAAAATTTCGTCCTCTACAGAATTGTTTATTATACTTCCCTGCTAAAAAAATCCGAGAGATTCTTATAGCTGTATGTATAAGGCCCTATACTTAACCATACAGCACTTCTTATAGAACTCATTCATTCTCATAAAATCTCTATGGAAACGTATGAGAATCTATGAGATTTTCTAAACAGGGTGATATCGCTAAAGTGCACTGTTTATAAGATACAATCAGTAGAACATTCTACAGTAAAAAGGATTTATACTATATTAAGCTTACAATTTTTATACTGTCTAATGTTAAACTACTCGTATCTCATAGATAATACGCATACCCCTATTAAAAATAAACGAGGGCCGCCTCGTCTGTCATCTACCGTTAGCATTGATTCTAGCGACGCTAGCCTCAATTCAGTGCCTCGTTTCATTTTTACTAAGGACTTTAGCTATATCTAGCTCATCAGGAAGATAGTTTAAAATCAAGTAGAACATTCTACACGGAGAAATAAAAAATTGATCAATCGGGATAAAATCGAGAAATAAATTATTATTTTTTTTTTTTTTTATTGAATCTCAAAATTATTCGGTTGCATACAAATATACCCCGATTAAAATTCCGATTGAATCCGATTGAATCTGATTGAAACTCAATCAGAATTCTATCAGTTTCAATCGGAAACGAATTTTCAATCAGAAATGTTCGGGAGCGTTTGAGGCCTCCGATTGAATTTCAATCAGATTCAATCGGAAAATAACTTTTTAAAAATTATTATTTCCTTATTGAATCTGATTGAAACTGATAGAGAAAAATCCAATCAGTTTCAATCAGATTCAATCAGAAAATAAGTTCTTAAAAATTATTATTTCCTTATTGAATCTGATTGAAACTGATTGGAATTTTCTCTATCAGTTTCAATCAGATTCAATCAGAAAATAAGTTCTTAAAAATTATTATTTTCTGATTGAATCTGATTGAATTTTTCTCAATCAGTTTCTATCAGATTCAATCGGAAAATAACTTTTTAAAAATTATTATTTCCTTATTGAATCTGATTGAAACTGTTAGAGAAAAATCCAATCAGTTTCAATCAGATTCAATCAGAAAATAAGTTCCTAAAAATTATTATTTTCTTATTGAATCTGATTGAAACTGATAGAGAAAAATCCAATCAGTTTCAATCAGATTCAATCAGAAAATAAGTTCTTAAAAATTATTATTTTCTTATTGTATCTGATTGGATTTTTCTCTATCAGTTTCAATCAGATTCAATCGGAAAATAATCGAAAATTAAAATTATTTTTTTCTGATTGAACCTGATTGAAACTGATAGAAAAAAATCCAATCAGTTTCAATCAGAAAATACTGAATATTTTTTTCTGATAGAATCTGGTTGAAACTGATAGAAAGTCAATCAGGACGCTCGAACGCTCCCGAACATTTCTGATTGAAAATTCGTTTCTGATTGAAACTGATAGAATTCTGATTGAATTTCAATCAGATTCAATCAGTTTCAATCAGAGTTTTTAATCAGGGATGATTCTTTCACATGCGATATGGGAACTGTTACCATAATAATAGGAATTTTTTACCATATTTATGGAAACCTTCCCAGAAAGTATGGGTCTATATCCCATAATCCCAAGTAATCATTACCATAACAAAATGGGATGATATTTCATAAACGTACTAGGAACAGTTACTATAATTTTTTCTCCGTGTATGTAGTAATTATTTTAAATTTGTCATGTCTGCTATTTTTACACTCATTTGAATTTAATCTGATTCATTTTAATGTTAAGTTCATTATTGAGGTCACTCATTAAGGCTCAGGTACAAATTTGTCAGTGCTCTTGTTCCCAGAAAATCTTCATGCTCTGAACATGGATTATCGTAATGACAGTTACATACAATTGTACCTTAGTACAATATGTGTATATTTAATGACCTGCATTTTCATAAAAGTCATTAATAAATACCAATTAATTTTGTATAAGCTTGTCTGTAACAAAGAATCGTCAATAATGGGTCATAAATTATTCAAATTTTAAGATTAGAAATATTATAAGATAATTATCGAAAGTTATTGAGAGAAAGGCTGGATAGTTATAATAGTCGAGACAATGAACCAATTCGGAATTTCGTATTGTTAAATAGACAATTTTAATTTTAGTAGAACAAAAATAATTTTAAGTGTAACTTAAGAACTTTTAATGTATAGTATGGACTTACTTTTGAATAATTTTATTTTTATTGGAGGGGAGAGAGGAGAGTTTTTCCAAAATTACTTATGTAAATATAATTGAGCACTATTTTGAATTTATTTTGTTAAACTTTTTCAAAAATATAGAGTTTTAGTCGAAAAATGTTAATGACTGGTTTTATGACAAAAACTATTAAATATTTATTTTTCATTTGAATCTAATAATTATATGAAATGAAATTTTTCATTATGTGAATTACTTATAAAAAAAATTTTATCTTATCATTTTATTTAAATTCCAGAATTTTTTGTCACCTTTTTTAGACGGTACCCCGTTTTACCCAAAAAAAAAAAGAAACTTTTTTTTAACGCCATACAGTACGCATACAGTACTTCCTGAATTTTTCCTTTTTTTTACAAAGAAAGTACTCAGTACTATCCCAGAGAGTAACCCCAACTATATGGTTTTTTCTGTGTATGCCATAGTCCGTTCAATGTAACTGTATACAATACATTAAAATAATTATGATGCTGAAGTTAGCCGATGTCTAATTATTTTCACAATTTTTTTAAAACAACAAATTATAAAAACAAAAATATAAAAAAAAATGGCACGTATAGTTTTTTAAATTTTCTACATGTGCTTTTTTTTATTTTTAATTTTTTTTCATAATTGACTTGTTAAAAAAAATCCGAAAATTGCAAATCATCTGTTAACTTCAGGATCATAAATAATTAAGCTCGGAAAATCGATATTCTGAAAAATTTATTAGTTAGTAGCTTTCTAGATAAAATAAAATAATAACCGAATTTTAGTAGATTTCTCAAAGAGCCCATTTTGCCCCAAATTAAAATTTCTTATTTTTGGAGCATATTGATGACAAACACATAGCAGAAAACTAGAAGTAGTAGAAGGGGTAAACAAATTAAGTATTAAAACTCTTTTTAGGAACCCTTTTTGCCCCAAATTTTCTTCCCTTATTTGAGCCCCTAAAAACTCAGTATTTCCTTAAGTACTCCCTTTCCCCCCTCCCTCGCCGAATTATGACCACGAAGATTAAAGAGTGGGGGAAAAAAGTAATTATCTGGGGTGTTTTTGTCAAAGTCAAAGGTACTATAGATATGATCATTCAAAACCGTTCTTGATCTCGAAACGATCAGTCACACAGTCAATCTCGTCTGAAGACTACAAACGTAAACTCAGCAAACGTTAATAATTTAACTTCAAATTATTACAAAGTGAACAGTGACTATCACAGTAAAGTGCTAAATTTCGTTAACTTGAAAGTTCATTATTTAAAAGTCGACATTTATTAATTAAATCACTCATTACAATGGAATTAATCCGTTTAAAATTCAACTACGCATACGTTTCCAACTTGATTGAACAAGAAGTTATCGAAGATATCAACATAGTGATTCCAATCATGGGTGGTTTAATGCTGCTTCATATAGCAGCTTTTAATAACGATCAAAAATTGGTGGACTATCTGCTCCACAAGGAAGCTGATGTCAATTCCAAAAGTCAGTACTGGGGTACAGCTCTTCATGTCGCTGTTATAATGGAGAACCTGAGTATAATTGAAAGTCTAATAAAATGTGGAGCAGACGTTAATACTCAACTAATTGCGGACTCTGGTTTGATCCATTTCCGGTATGCAGCTGAGGAAAATCATGAAGAAATTCCTGAGTTTTTATTAAAAAACGATGCCAATGTGAGTGCGACGTTGAATACTTATGATTTTTGTTTTGGTAAATTACCATTACAAATCGTTGTTGATCGAAGTAATGAAGAAATGGTAGAGCTACTTTTAAAAAATAATGCTGATCCAAATCTTGATGCTCGTATTTTTGAAACACCACTAATCTGTGCTGCTAAATTGTGCGGCGAAGTTTTATATTGATAATGAAAATTTAGCAGCCGTAAACAGTCGAAAATTTTGTGAATTACGCGATCAGTGTTCAAGCGAAATGGAAAAAATGAAAAAAAAAATATATTTGTACGAGTAATGTTACATTTTATAATGTCTTGTGTAATAAATGTGAACATAAATTAACTCTAAGTTTAAAGTATGTTAGTGATAATATTTTAGATTTGGACATTCAATGGCTTTTTCCACTATACGGTGGAATGATAACGTATCGTTTAAGAAAAGCATTAAGACGGAAAAAATTGTTATTGAATGCTACTAGTTTGACTGATGATATTTTCAATGACATACAACTCCCAAGTACTTTTACAAGAGATATTTTTCAAGTACTAACTAATAAAGATTTGAAAAAATTACAATAAAATATTTTTAATTAATATTATTAAGTTTGTAAAATCATTTGTGATTTTCATTAGCAGTAATGTAAAATTATAATTACTTATTTAGTTTATTTATTTTTAATACATATATTATGTATATGACATCAAATTTTTCACTCATCATATTTGTGTGTAATTAAATCGATTCATTAGTATATTTACTTATTTATTATTTTTTACTATTTATATTGTTTTTTTTTAATTCTTTGAAATAAGAAGTCATTTGTTGTGAAATAAAAAAAAAATTAATTCTAGTTTGGTTTTAAAAATTAATTTTTAGTACATAAATTATTTTTAATAAATTCGTAGTTCATAAGTTGTAATTTAAAATCGTAATTATTAATTTTTTTTATTCATATTTATTGCATATATGTATATTGTATATATCAAGAATAAATAACTGTATTTTTTTAATTTTGTGTAATTGTCCCAATTTATTTTAATATTTAATTATTTATAATTTTAATTACTATTATTTATTTATTTATTTAATACGAATTTTTGCAATTGTTTCTGATTTGAATTTTTTTTTTATTGTTATCGAAGTATTTCAAAATAAAATTAGTAAAGTCAAAGTAGAATAATTGAATAAAAAAAAAAAAAATTACATTTTCATTTCAAACATCACTTTTAAATAAATACTCAAAACCTTTATTTGCAAAATTTTAAGTAGAAATTGGCATGAATGTAGTATAAGTTGATGAATAATAATTAGCGATATCAATTAATTATAAGTCTAAAATTTATTTCAAAATAATTAATTATAAATCACAGTCTCTATTGTCGATTGATTTTTTTAATGATAAGAATTAAGAACGAGCTTGCTGATTATAACCAAGATTTAGAAAACAAGATAGTAAAAGCGGTAAATGTAAAGTCATAATAACGATCCAGCATTCAGCTACACCGGCTTTCATATTCAGTTTTTTAATGAGCATACTGAAATTATTAATTATAACAAACTGTATAAATATTAGATGATAGTAAAGTTAGCGGACATCTGACAATTTTTCTAAATTTAAAATAATAAAATAAAATGTTTATAAAATAAAAATAAAACAATACATGTTTACACAGAAAAAAAAATTATTTGGCTCAAAGTTATTTTTCTTGAGCCAAGAAACTTTTGAGGACATAGAATGGAAACCGAGATTTTCTTGAGGGAAGTAGAAAAATTCCTTAGATTTTAAATCTTGAACAAAGAAAAAATATTTTTGACTCAATAAATCTTCAAAGATTGATTCAACAGTTGAGTTATTTAGTTAAATAATTTAAATTTCTTTCTCCAGATATTTAAGTGTATATGCGATAATTTATAGTTGTTCAAAAACAGGCGATTTTTAATAGATATTTTATTTGTAGAGATGTTTATTTTTCCATATTTTTTTTAAGTACATATTTAGCTATGCAATCATTTCTTTGTAGGAATTTTTTTTTTTTTATAGCAATTATTTTTTATTAACTTCTTAATTTAGTTTTTTAAAAATATGAATACTTTCATATAGACAAAAATTCTTTAGAAATTTTTAAATGTTGACCATATTTTTTTAAGTAATTTATAAATCTAGAGATTTTTTTTTATAAGGACATTTTTTTATTTACTTATTTTACAACACATATTTATAATTTTACATTTTATTATTATACATAAATTTTTAAATATAGCATTTTTTTTTTACAATTTATTATTTTTTCATTTGCATAAAAAAAAGTATACAGATGTTCATTTTTTGAGATTTTTTTATTCCCGATGCTTTACTACCCGAAAAGAATTAATGACCAGCATTGAAGATATATGTATCAAGCTTCTAAAAAAAAGTCGTCGGCTTTATCTCCCATTTTCCGAAAGTTAGTTTAATGTCACGCAGTTGCTAAAAATTAACTCCACGAAAGTTTTATAGATGTCACTATGTAGCCTTTGTGGTTAACTCAATGATTTATATTTAGCATCCCACAATAAGTAATTGCAAATTTTCTTTTTGCAATCGTTTGATGGTTTATGATAGTTTAATTTTATTGTTTGATGGTTATTAGTTTATTTATAAAATAAAAAATAAAAGTTGACCTACAAATAGCCATCCAATGATTGCAAAAAAAAAATACAATTAATCATTATGGGATGCTAAATGTGAGGTACCGGTTAACTCATAACTTACTCTCTAGAAGTTCTAGTAAGACTTTATTTATTGAGTACATTATTGTTGAAATACTGTTGTTTATAAATTGCACTTTAAGCTTGGAAAGACAAAAATAGGAGGTATTTAAGGGTGGGCAGTACTAACCGAATTTTCTAATTTTACTTTTCTAATTACATATTGAATAATTACGTCACTCGAATGATGAAAACTTTCCGCAAAAGTTTGTCTTATACATGTTTTCGGAAGCTATAAAAATTTCTATAATAATAATAATTGATTAATAAATTAATAGAAAAGTAAAATTCAAAAATTCGTTTAGTACGGCCCAGCCTTAAAATGAAGATTCTTTTATAGTTAAGTGGACTGTCTTCAATTCGCGTGATGTTGGAAATACATCAATATGTTTGTAACCGAATAAAATTTTTCAGCTCTTAGTTTGTATGGCTTTATGAATTTTCATATCGAATCGTTTACTTCTAATGAGTTATTAGTGTTGCATATAATAAATTGATCGATTCATGCAAGTAAGTTATTTTATTCCAGTACAATAAATTAATCACTGTAAATTTCGAGATTTTGTTCCTACGTCACTGATATTTTTGTTTCATCTCCGAATTAACTTAAAGTTTTCTAAAGCTAGCTTTCAAATATTAATAAGGTTAAGTAAATAATTTAGTCACTTTAAATGACATGGAAAAAGTTTCTTAAATACTATTTTTGATCATTATTTAATGAAAAAGGTATTCTTATAATAAATTTATTTACTGCTATCAGTTTATTTGTAATAAGATAATTTTGTTTTGCTTATTGGCTAACGTCCCGATTGGGCCACGTGTCAGAAATAAGATAATTATGCACATGCACAGTTAGCTTATATCGTAATCCTTCACAGACTATTTATCTCAAAATTCTGTTTGTATTGTTTGTAACTTGAAAATTGTTTTTAGTAGATTTCTTAATATTAAATATTAATAATAATAAAAAAAAAAAAACATTTTTTGTCAATTTCCAAATAACTTTTGAACGAAATCCGATAGCTCATTTCTGTTAAATGTATCTGAAAGCTCATGAAATTAGATTCAATTTTCATTATTTAACTGAGCATTTCGACAATTGTTTCAAATAAATTAATAACTGAAAATTTCTAAAAAAATTTGAGAAAAAAAAAATTTCTACAGTTTCAACTCTCAATATTCTTTGAGTAATACGTTGCAGGTTAATTTCGTTCATCGCATTTTCTAGCTAATAAAAAAAAGCTTCAATCATACTAATGAGACTTTATCTAAATGAATCTTGATAATCATGTCGTACAAATTAATACTTAAATTTTGATAGTTTATTTAAACTATTATGATTCAGACTTTATATCATAAATTTTTTATTACAAGAAATCTACTTCCATTTCAGCTGCCGAATGGCTTTTTTTTTTTAAGTTAATGAAAAAGTTTCAGGAGAATATTTTTTCAAAATTTATTTTCCGTAAAAATTTCGAGAGATTTTGATGAAGTTTACTCGATATGTTGTGATTGAAAATTTACATCGTTTAAAATACAAAATTAGTTACTTTTTATTGTAACGAAATAGCTGCATTTCTCGATTACACGAGATTTACTGAACGTCAAAATTATGTAAATTTCAAATTTACGATGAGTTGATGATGATTTATTTACTCCTTTATTCATTTTATTCATTTAAATATTTTATGAACTGCGTCCTTCGTTTTAACAATATTAACGAATTAATTATAATAAGCAAATGTGCAAATAAGTATTGAAGCTACATAATTTGTTAATTTGAGTGTAACCAGTGGTAGAAAATCTCGATTATTGAATACTCTTATAGTTAAATTAGTGTGCTAGTTAATAAATGTTATTGCAATGATTGCAGTCAACAGATATACGGAATGATTGTTTTATCAATATGCTCCAGTCAGTATATGACAAATTTAACATTTTAAACAAGTTATATGGATACGAAAAAATTGTATTCAAATTTGGTATCGTAATATGATGTTAACTTTTGTGATACGTACTCTCATATGATGTCACGTAATCAATTAAATTTTACGCACATTCTATGTTGTATTTTTATCACATTGTCACGTGATATACTCTTTAGGAGTTTGACCGATTTCTTCTTTAGTCAAATCAATTTTTGAAGTTATAAAAATTGGTTTGTTTCAAGAAAATCATTTTTATTAAATTAAAATCTCTAATTAATTATGAAGAATTGCTTACGCGTTTATAGTAAAGTTTTTTAGGTTTGACCGTTATTAAAACAATATTCGATTTAATATTATATTGTATTTGAATTAAGGCTCAGATGTACTTAATTGAGAATTAAAAAATTGTCGCATCCAAATCTGGATTTAATTAAAACTCTTCAAACTTTTAGTTTGACAACTTTCCATGTTAATGAAACAAAATTAGTTTCCTTTAATACCTAGCGTGTTGTACAAGGGAAAAAAATCCATGTAAGCTTACGATGCTAACATCGTAATTCGTTCTATTGATTATTGTAGTGGTGGACTAGACTTTTAAAATCATAATTTTCACGACGTAGCGTTGAAAATTTCATTTCAGAAATAATACTTCAGACAAATAATACGAAATCTTAAGATCTTTAATATAAATAATGATGTGAACATCGTAAAATTTGAAGAAAAATTTTAAATAAAAGAATAAAATAATAATCTTTCGGCAGTTGGATTCGGGCCCGAGTCCTTGGGAGCGCGAAGTGTCCGACACCTCGGACCACTCGGCCACCGAAGGGCCTACAAGTTTAGATTGTTTTTAAGATCTATATGAACGATTTGAATAATCAGTCATAAGTCACGAGAGCACCTCTTACGGAAGACGCAGTTACTATTTAAAAATTATGATGTAACATCGTAATTTTTATAGCTTCTATCGTATTATAACAGAGGCAACACTGTAATATTTATTTTATTCAAAAGTTTATAGAAAGATATAATATATAAAGATAAATATAGTTTTTGAATTGTAATTATTATTTTATTTTTTTTTTACGATGGTAAATTGTAATTTTCGAAGTAATTTTAATCCTAAAAGTCTTCGTTAAAATTACAATGTTAAATAGTAAAAAATATAACTTACATAGTAAATTTTGGAATAAGACATTTAAAAATTGACGCTAATAAAAGTCTAGTCCACGATTATGATGTTAACATCGTAAATTTTAGTGGAATTTTCTTTCCGTGTATAAGCTAACGAGTTTTTGGGAAAGAGAATCCGATGAAGTTGTAAGAATAATTTCGCATAATTATTTATGATATATGGTAACTGAAACAAGAAACATAAACTCTACTTTATTGCAAATTTTCTAAATTTTTTAAGAAGACTGCATGAATTGTCGTACCAAAAAAATAAAACAAAGGGCCATGTGACAACCGAAATAGAAGTAGATTTCTTATTATTCGTTTGTTATCTTTCAAGCCTTTTGATGAAAAGTAATAAAAAAATAAATTTTTGCAAATATTTTTTACGAGTTTTAATCCTATTAAACTGTATAAAGAAACAGTCCACATTATAAGTTGAATAACAGAACGTAAAGCTAATAAAGTAAGATTTAAAAATCTTGAATGAAGACGCACTATGAGTTTTGGTTTCACAGTTATTCTTTGATAAATCAACAAAACATGGAGACTAAATAAGAAGCACGAACTCCATATATACAAATAGCCTCTAAGAATAAAAAAGTGTTAGTGTTCCATTTGTACCCAAATGGCGAGGAGTTAAGGCGGTAGTTTCAAATAGAATGAATAGATATTAAATCAAACTCAACGAATGAATTGATGAATGAAAGGTTACATAAATAAATAAGTAGAATAAAATAAATGAATGATCTAAAAGTAATGAATAAAATGATGTAAATAAATTAATTGGTTAAAAAAAAGAAATTAAATTAAATCAACAAAACTTAAAAAAAAATCTGGGCGTCGGTTGACCCTGCGGGCCAGCCCCAAAACTTCCCGCTGTTTTCGACCTCAAAGAGCTCGAAAACATTAGTGTAGATATATTTTCGAGCTCTTCGAGCTCGAAAATGCTATCGCACGCAATTGTTTTTTTACGATCTTTTCAAGCTCTAACAAGTTACCTGTTATGCTGAAGTTTGAAAATTTAAGAATCGAAAATCATCAATGAAGCGGTTTTTAAAATTTAGTTCCTGATTATGTTCAGTAAAATAAGTGTATTGAGGCAGAAATCAATGTCAGGGATCAAAATCAAGATTTAAATAAGTTTCGACTCATGTAAGAAACAATAAAATATGAAATATCCGATAAAAATATTAAAAACTACGTTTTATCGATTTTTTTGTTGATAATGTGATTTAAACTAAAAAGCAAGTTCGATGACATTATATGATCAAAAGAAACCATAAAAAAGATGAGTTGGTATGATATCAGGCACATTTTAGTACGTTATATTATGATTTATCCGGAAAAAATAACATAAAATGTTATTTTTTTAACTTTTCAACGCCGATATCTTTTTAACTAATCAATCGATTTTGATAGTTGACGTGGCAATCGGCGCGTTTTATTGAATTCTAGAGCTGATTAAAATTTGAAATCGATCGCGTCAGTCGTTTTGAAAATATTTAGAAAAAAACGTTTTTCACCATTTCTTTCTCTCGCGATAACTCTCGAATGAATTATCCGATTTTGATGTTTGAGGTGGCAATCGACGTGTTTTATTGAGTACTAGAGCTGATCAGATTTTGAAGTCGATCGTATAAGTCGTTTATGAGAAATTAATAAAAAACTAAAAAAAAAATTTTTTTTTTGTCGTAATTCGCAAATATTTTCGAGTCTATTCGATCAAATAATCTGAAATTTTTAGGAAAGTTGATGGCCAACAAGCTCTTTCGATTGCCACCTCAACCATCCAAATCAATTCATTAGTTCAAAAGTTACAAAGAGTTTACACACACACACACACACACACACACACACACACACACACACACACACACACACACACACACACACACACACACACACACACACACACACACACACACACACACACACACACACACACACACACACACACACACACACACACACACACACACACACACACACACACACACACACACACACACACACACACACACACACACACACACACACACACACACACACACACACACACACACACACACACACACACACACACACACACACACACACACACACACACACACACACACACACACACACACACACACACACACACACACACACACACACACACACACACACACACACACACACACACACACACACACACACACACACACACACACACACTCGGACATCATTCTGAAAATAGTCAGAATAGCTTCCTAGGACCTTAAAACGTCGACATCTGATGAAAACTCGATTTTCGAAAATCGGGGTGAAAACAATAACTTCCCGAAATTTTTGAAAATCGTAGATTTTTTTAGCGGGAAGTTAAAAATTTTTAATTGTTTCAATCTTAACTGTATAACTTCCGTTTTCTACAGTTTTTATTCTTTACATATTTACATTACATAGTCTTTAGGTTACGTTGCAAGCAATTTTAAGTCCCTATTTTCTTGAGTAAATATTTTTCATATATTTTTAACAAACTACTCTAAACTTTTTCGGACTATGTTTTTTTGGCCATCTTTTTCGTTTTTCTGTTCCATGTATCTCACTATTAGCTATCTATTCCCATTTCTTTTTCCATACTTGTTTTGCAATCACGGAGTGTATTTTAGTGAGCAAGATTGCAGACAGGGGCAGTCTGGTGGCTATATGGAGCGAATCCCACAGATCAATGCATTATATCAGCTTGTGAAAAATAATTCATTTGCTCTCTGTAGGATTCGAACCTGAGCCTGGCCAGTACTCGCGTTCGAAGACAAGTGTTATCCACTCGATCACAAGTACTGGTTACCTAAACTTATTTATATGAATAAATATTAAATATTGATGCAATTAATAATATAATTCACTCAAATAAATAATATTTTTAAACTTACAGTTTCTCTACAAGAAAATAAGTTACTTGTTAAATAATGATTAATTAAATAGAAGGTAATAATTTTAGTAATGAACATTTAAAACAAGATTCTTTTAAAATATAATTTGTGTTACAAGCTTGGAAGTTTTTTTTAAAGTTTTCATTTTTTTTCTTCTCAACTGATTTCTCTTATTAAAAGTTTTACCAAGAAAATAGAGCTTCATAGTTATAAAAATCTATTATTTCTTTTGTTATTTCAAGCTGATGAACCGCACATCCAACTAACGATAGTGTTGGTAGAATTTTTTCAACTCTGTTTAATATTTTATAAATTAACCTATGACTCAGCCCCACTCTACCAACAACGTCCAAAAAAGCAGCTTCTAATTGTACTGTCAATTGGCATAAACCATCACTAGCTCGCGATAATCCTCCGTATTTTTCCATTAAATCAATGAAACGGTCTCGGCAATGTGACTCATCATTAGATGATTGAAGATTTTTTAAGCACAATAGAACACACTTAGTTTTAAGTTTTCTAGCAATATAACCAGCCATGTATGCTTGAGCTTCTCTGCTTGTGGACACAACGTCATAGTCATGATCTTGCATACATTCTTCTGTTGTAGAAGTAGTTATCTCCGGTTCCGTAGTTGCATCATTTAGGTTATTTTCACTCATAGCACTGCCATTGCTATTCTCGGATGAATTATCTTGCCAAATTGCATCAAGTGGTACAGCGTTCTCAAGCATTTGGTCAATTTTTTCCAACCACTCCATTCGTGGTTGGTGAGACATTTCTAATGAGTCTTAAGTTTTCATTAGGGTTTAAAGTAATCCAACTCCAGTTACATTTGAACCTTTTGGAAGTTTGATCATAGCATTGCAGCAATAGAAACGAAAAATTTGACCAAAACTGCTGGGGAGTTGGATGATCATTGGCACCACAACAGTATCTCATAACTGAAAACAATCTCTATGAAGAAATAATAATATTAATAATTGTAATAATAAAAATGTGAGCATTTAATAGATAGAATTTTTTAGACTATTACCTCAAGATTTTCGTCATGTTACACAGAAAAAAAGAATTTCTTGGCGTAAGAAATATTTTGTATTATAAATTGAAGACAAAAATTTTTCTTGGCTCAGGAATTTTTTGCTCGCCTAAAAATTTTTTTTCTTGTTACAAGAAAATTTTTTCTCACCCCAAGAAAATTTTATAATACAAAAAATTTCTTGGGTCAAGTAAAAATTTTCTTAGAACAAGAAAAAATTTTTGGCGCCAAGGAATCATTTTTTCCTGTGTAATTTAAAACTCGATGTAGAGCTAGAAGATACAGGAAAATTTTTTTTTGATTTGGATTTTGGAGTCACCTTGTTTGATATTGAGTTTTTTGGAGTAGAGCTTCTCGGAATTGATTTTCTTAATACTGGATTTTTAAGAGTCAAATTTTGTGGAGTTGTTACTTTTGAGACTGAATTGTTTGGTGTAGAATTTTTCGTTGTAGAGTTTTTTGGAGTTTTAAAGTTTTTTGGAGTTATAGATTTTTTTGGAATCGCTTTCTTTGAGCGTTAGTTTTTTTGAGCGGAAATTATTGGAGTCGCTTTTTTCATCTGCATTTTTAGGATTGGAGTTATTTGGAGTCACTCCCTTTTAAACTAAATTTTCTGAAATTGAGTTTTCCAGGATAGACACTTTGGGAGTTTTTGTGTTAGTAAACATTTTTTCCCAATCTTCTAAAAACTTCAGTAAAGTCAAAATTGTCTGTGTTTTAGAAAAAAGGAAAATAATTATTAATGGGAAGAATACATAGATAAAAAAATTTTGGAAAGTGTTCAATAGAAGTAACAATTGAAAGCATTGATAACCAATAGTATGCATAGAAGTTTCACAAAGCGTTTAAAAGTGTTGCGATAATATGAAAAATTAATTGTTAATGTTGTTCTTAATTTATCATCTCGTGCCAGCATCGATCATGGGTGATTTTTGTATTATTATTATTCTCATACGATTTGATTTCTTTAACTCTTTATCCATTAACAAAAATTTGCAAATCCACTGAAAATAGGAATAATATTTTTTATTGATTCAATCAATTTGTGATGATGTCGATGACTCAGTGATACAGTATTGACCGAAGGCAACATACGATTTAAATGATTGAATCCATTGTCAGTTGTGTAATCATTCTGTAAATCATTGAAATTAAATTAAATTTAATATTTAATTATGATTTGTTATCTTAAGTTAGGGTTTAATTGAAAAGCAAATGAGAAATTAGTAATACTTATTCAAGATTGAATAAGGAGGCACAAAAGCGTAAAATATAAATTTCAAAAAATATAAACTCAATTTGAAAGCGAAATAATACCTGAAAGAAAATTAAAGCGTTTCCAAATATTTTCAATATTTATATCTATTGTATTAATTGCAATACACAGAAAAAATGATTTACTTGAAACAAGAAACTTTTCAGAAAATCCTAGGTTGCTTTGGAGCAAGAAAATATTTTACGGAGACTCAAGAAAATTTTACTTCAACCAAAATTATTTTCGTTTTCCTAAATATTTTCTTGAGTCAAGAAAATAACTTCTTCAATGAAGAATTTTTATCTTTCTCTGTATTATAAGTATAGTAAGTATATTAAAATATTTAATCATTGGCTCCAGAATTTTTTAAAACCTTTTATTTTATATTTTTTTTTATTAAAAAAATTGATATTTTAAACCCGAAAGATATAATGAAGCAAATTAGTGATTAGATAAAAAAATATAATCAATTTTTTTTTTTTTTCAAGTAAGAAATAATACAGATATTTCGTAAGGTAAGAGACCCAGTACCTGATTAGGGGGCTAGTACCTGCTCACTCCATGTATTTGTACATCTATATTTACCAAATTTTACTAAATATATCTATACAAATACATGGAGTGATCAAGTACTAGTTTCCTGATCAGGTACTGAGTCTGTTACCTCGATCTGTAAATAAAGATGAATTCTAAGTGAACCTTAAAAAAAGTTAATTTTTGATAACATGAGCTTAATAAATTATGCAGGATAATTCTTTTTTAGAAAAAGAAAAATTTTATACAAAAACTCTTGTATTAAAGTATTCACAGTAAATACTATTGCCATATGAAAATTTGTAATTAATTCTATCATTTAAGTTATATTCTTCATTACCTTTTTTTGTTCACAAGTATCCTTAAAGTATAGTGAGCTCTTAGCATCGTGCGAAGTCATAGCTTGAATGCCATCATCAATTATTTTGATAAATTTCTCAATTGATTCTGAGCTTTCAAATTTTTTGTTTCTATTTTCTCATTAAAAATCGTCATTGCACAACGAACGAGTAGGGGAGAGTAGGGTCAATTGAACCAAAAATACTTTGACATTTTTTTTTTATGTGAATAAAAGCAAAAAGATATTTTTTTTTTGACGAAATTAAAATTTATTATATAGACTATCATTTCTCGTAAGCACATAACTTGACAAATGATAAAAATTGTCAATAAATACGAAATTGTACAACTGCATCAAATGGTTCAATCGTCCCCTTTGTGGGGGCAATTGAACCAAGAGTATTAGAACCACAAACGAATGACTTTAATGGATAATTTACTATTCATTACAGCTTAAAACTAAAATTACAACACTTCTAATAATATTTATTATTTTATATAACATTATATGTTAAAACAATCACTTTAAAAACTTCTGTCAATATAATTATTTTTTTTCTTGGTTAGTTTAGCTTGTTTTCACATTTGGTCAAGATGCGCGCGCATGTCTGATGCTCACAGTGTGATTCGTGTGGTTCAACCGTCCCCGAGAGTACTGGTTCAATTGACCCCATATAATTTTATTGAAATAATTAGTTTAAAAAAAAAATATCCAAGAACTATTTTGCTAGAAGTAAAGCTAGAAATTTATGACTAATATATGTAAGAAGGTATTATAAAAAAAATTTTAAGATTTCATTTGAAAACTAGCTGACCCGGCAGACTTCGTACTGCCTCAATCGATTGTAGAGCAAAACAAAAAAATCAACTCTGTTTAAGTTCCCACTATATAAAATTGATGTATTACCGTACGATGGATGGTGTGGCTCAATAAGTTATAGATCAAATTGAACGGAATATAGTATAGTGCCGGATAGCTCAACTGGTAGAGCACTCGGTGCGATACCGACATGGTCTGAGTTCGATTCCCAGTTCGGGCTATCTATATTTTTCTCAATTTATCTATAAATTGTCTTATTGAGAAGGTTTGCATGATTTAGGTTTCCACTATATATTAAATTGGTGTAATACCATACGATGGACGGTGTGGCTCAATAAGTTATTTTGAACCTCTGATTTTTTTTATCTTCCAGCATAGGTTGAAAGAGGCCTTCATGATTTTTTTCAAATTTTTTCCTCCAACCGTTTTCGAAATATCGAATTTTAAAAAATGAAGAGATTTTTCTATCAAATGCCTGTAACTTCGTGAAAAAAGGGTTAAACAAAATTTTTAAAGAGTCAAAAAATGATTGTTTTTAGATTTCTTTTCGATAAAAAATATCAAAAAAATTTTTGAATCACGCTTCTGTTGAAATTTTAACTTTTAAGTATAAACTGTCGATTTACAAAAAACACGTACTGATCGATTTCCCTCATAATTTTTTCACAGCAAACTGTCACCTATTCTACAACTTTTCCAGCTATGCTCATAATGGGACAACGATGGGATTTATTTTTTTTATAGATTTTTTAAATTTCATATTCCACTTTATTTTTAAGAAAAATGTCTTAAAATAATAGCATGCTCGGAATTGACTGTTAATAATTATCTGACACACAACTATCATCAAAATTTTCTTCCACAGTAAAATTATTACTAATTAATTTATAAATAATAATTTTATTAATAATTATTTTTTTTTGTCGCCTGCCGAAAGTGAAACAAAAGAAATAATGTCGCGAAGCCGACCAAGTTGTTATTATTATGTTTTGTGACTATTCAATTTGGTCGGGTTCGCGATCACTTTTTTTTAGTTTCGGAACGCGACATTAAATCCTCCAACGACGTATTCTGTGCTCCAACGCACACACGCACACTATTTTGATAGATATGATTGAATTTAAACTTTGTATAGCGGTAAGAAAGTGTAAATTTACTTTTTGACGTTAGGAACACATCTACATTTCTTAGATAACAGTGAGTGCTTGTAATTTAATATGAACTTTATATAATAGCAATAAAGCTCAAATTGATTCTACGTTTTAGTTAGAAAACGTTTGTATGTGAAAAAGAAAAGGGCTGTTTTTAGGGTTTTCCCGACAATTATTCGATTTTTTCTCGCCGTAAGAACCATCCTTGGACTTCAACGAACATTTTAAAAAAAGAATTGGCTAAATTGGTCCAGGCGTTGTTGAGTTATGCGCTTACCAACACATTTTGCGATTCATTTTTATCTTATAGATTAAAAAATTATTAAACAATTTGCCAAGAGCTGAAATCAAAGATTAGATACCTAAAAACACAAAAACTTGAATTTTTTAAAATTAAATCATCATATTGGTTCAAAATTTTGGTCAGACTGAGGTTTAGTGTATTGAAATATAATTCCATGAGGACGACCTATTTTTATATTTTTTTCGATTTTTTAAGCTTACTGGTTCAATTGCCCCGTGGTTCAATTGACCCCACTCTCCCCTACAACTTTTAATATTACAATTTATTCAGTATGATCCAAAGCCATTAAAAAATTATCGTCATACCTGATAAGCCATTGGAACAGACATTTTTTGATAGAGTTTAGGATCTAAATGAGCAGGTGTCAGTTTGTAAGCCATTGTCGAATTAGGTTTTTCATATTGCTCTACCAGCAAAAGAAATTCCTATTATTTTTTTTTGACTACTCCTACAGGTGTCTATTAGAAAATAACATTACTTTAATTATTGGAATATAAATAATCATTAAAAATTGGACATGCATTATTTTAAACCTCACTAGTTATCACATATAAGACAGCTTTTCAACGTTATTTATGTAACTTAGTTAGAAACTATTTAGCTTTTCATGTAAAAGCTCTATGCTAAATTAATGGAAAAATGAATTCAATAATTACCTTAAATTTATCTAATTCAACCAATCCGTTTCGAAAACATTTTACTAAATGTGGGAAGTCTGATATCTTATATAATCTGCGGCTAGAGTCACACGGATGTTCACAACTGATGTTACTTGTGTCAATTCCTAATTTCTTCCAAACTTCTCTATTCCATTGAGCAGCGTCAGTTACTAGAGAATTCACACGAAAACCAGAATTTTCTACAAGTATAATGCATTCTAAAAATAACTTATGAAGAACTTCACTAGTTATAGAATTTTTAGTGACAAAGCATCCTAAAAATTGAGCAGAAGTTCTCCGATACGGTACAAACATAAAAACGAGAGCGTGATCTCCAGGAACGTCACTATCAGATTCGAATGTATACTTTCCAAAATCAACAAAACCGGTATACTCAGCTATTTTTTTCTATTGAACTCAATATTTTCCATAAGTTTAACCTCATCGGCTGATATTTGGCCAATTTTATCTTCAGGTGCCATTGATTCTCCTTTTTTCCGTAGGATTTCAAACGTTTCAGGTAAAAATCCAAAAATTGACGAACTAATTTTTTGTATATACTTCGATAACGTGTCAATAGTTGGTAGAGGAATTATATTTCTTGCTCGTATCATATTGTACGTAAGAGTGCTTTTCATTCGTATGAGAAGACATTCGAAAATCCATTCAATTTCATACCTTCTGGCAGTTGGACCCTTCTTTTGGGAGTTTTCAAAGCACATTCTCACTGTTATTTGTTGTTGTTGTTTTGGGAGCAAAGAAAGTTTTTTATTAAATTGGCCTTCGTACACAGTTTTTGTTTTTCTTTGAATACTACGTAATTTTAATGCAGATAATTGCAGCTGAAATAATTAAAAAAACTTATTAACAAAAAAAATGAACAATTTTCAGTAATAATAAAAAACGTTATTATCAACGTAGCAGTTGAAAAATACTCAATATCAATGATAATTTTAAGTTTGGATTCTGTGTAAGAATGAGAAATAAATTATTGAGTAAATTACAACGATAATAATAACTTTTTGTAAAAAAAACTGACTAAAAAATTAATTATACCTGTTATTGAATACGTTTTGGTTTTTTACAGTCCTCAATTGGTAGCTTTAGAAGTTTTTCTTTTCATTTTGTTCTCAGTATTAAGGATTCGAACTTTTTCTACTTTTTGTAAATTTAAACGTAGTTTTTGACATTCTGACATCTCGGACAAGCTTGGCAACGATTGTATTTGTCAGTCACGTCAGCATGACATTTTAATGAATAACTAGTTTTAAAAAATTGACCAATTATTTATTTAGTTCATATTAACTTCTTCGATATTTCAATATCCTTGTACTTTATAAAGTAATTACGAAAACGATTCAATTCCATAGAATACCTTTTTTCATCAAATCCAGTTCCAGTGCATAATTTTTTTTGTTCCATAGATTTTAAACATTCGATTAAATCAATAAAATCATTGACTGACTTTATTTGTCCATCAATTTCTTTTTTATAATTTTCTAAAAATGTAACCTTATACGTCCGATTAATTTTTGTAATTTTCAAAACAATTTTCTTTTATTCATAAAATTTTATAACATACAATGAGCCACACGAACAGCAAAATATCTGTTAAGGAAAATCTTAGTGGGGAGAATAATGCGTGCGCCGACTAAGGTGACGAATATGGAGGAGCAGATAAGAAAATTTTAGGCCCGAGAAAAAAGAAAAATCTCGCTCTCTTCTGGCTGCAATCATCAAAGTGTGAATAAGTTCTTTTTTACAATGAAGAAAAAAAAAGGAAAAGTGTTAGTATAAGTACTTCATCATGTATTCACTCAGGAAAACCAGGTATAATTAAAATATTAAATAAAATTAAAAACATTTAGTTTAGTAATACATGAATTATAAAATTAAAATTCGAACACGTGTTATTTAAAAATTAAGTATTAAGTAAAATTTTGAAATGTTCAGTTTAGTAAGATCCGAATTAAAAAATTAAAATTCGAACATATTTAATGTAAAATCAAAATAGTAAATATAATTTTTCAATTGTGTAATTAGAGTCGGCTGTTAGCCACCTAATGTTTTTATTATTAAGTGTGAAGAACTGATTTAAGGGTGAAGGGGGCCAAAACGTGAAAAAAAACGCTTTTTTCATGAATTTTTTTTTGGCGTATAGATTGAGCCACTTTATTAAAACCTTTTGAACATTAGTAAGTTTATATTCAACAACATTAGATAATTTTTTTAGGTAATAGTATTTGCAAACAAGCCGGTAATGGAGCTTTTTCCAGAACGTCTTTAAAAAAACATGATTTGTGGTGAGCAGTGTATCTCAGCTGGAAATTATCTCAAAAAAAAAAAAAAAAAAAAAACATTGAAATTTAATCAAAGCATTATTAAAACCTCCTCCCAGCGTTCCCTGATAATTTTTTTTTTCATTTCTTCATTTTTTGTGGTCATTTTAAATAAAAACTATCATTTTTTTATGAAAATTCGCGTCATTTTGAGGGTGGGAAACCCCCTTCATGTAAAGAAATATTTTAAAACTCAACGTTGGGGAAAGATTTTTTATATGTAGAAAGTGTGTACTAAGTTTAAAATGAATCGGTAATGTAGTTTTAAAATAGCAGTGCTCACGGACTTTGAAAAAGTAGTTTCGAGAAAAATGAGTTTAAAATTTTAGATGCTAAAAAAATAAAAAAAAACAAAAATTTTTTTTTTTTTTAACTTACACTGAATCATCGATTCCAGCTCCATAAAGTAGAGTTCCTGCAGCAGTTTCGATGTCTTCAGCCTCTAGTTTCTGAGAAGACCGATTAGTTAATAACTTTAAGATTTTTGCTCTGATCGACTTCAAATTTGGAGACAATATTCTTAAAATGTGTAGCTATAAGAATATGGAAAAAAAAATTCGATTTTTAGCCCTCCCCCCCCCCCCCCCCCCCTTTGAATAACGTATTGAAAATTGTATAACTGACAACGATCTTGTCCTTATCTCAAACAGTGTTATTACAGAATAATCTTTCAATCTCAACAACTTTGTAATTGAGTTAACAATAGAGATAAAAATTAAAATTTAAAGATCGTATTATGATTTTTAAAAAATAAACCTATCCTCCTTAATAAGAGATCTCTGGGGTTCCCGGTCTATAGGCTTCAGCTTGGGCCAAATACCCACAAAAACATAATTTATGTCGATTTCTGACATAACATAACAAATAAAATTAAATTGCATTCAAGGTTTTAACTCATTAAAGAATAAAAAAAAAATTCATTTTTTTTTAATAAATAGCAAAATTATATATTGTTTTACCGATACGATAAGAGAAAATAATTTTTATTTACTTAAAATAATTTTTTGTGACAGACACTTGAAATGTATGATATTTAGCGTTTATAACCGGCAGCTGAAAGTATTACATAAGATAGCTGGTAAAAAAGATACTTAATCGTTCTAATAGTGACGTCATCAACGGATCAAAAAATATTTTTTGGCTACATGTGCGATAGGAAACGACCAAAAAATATCAAAATAACTCAACGAGCCATCGTGTGACAACATTTATCACCATATTAATTCGTACACTTACCGACTTCTCTTTCATTTTCAAAAAATTCTCAAAACAATCGTACCAAATAAATAAACGCGGATTTATAACCTGCCATTTATAGGCACTAACTGTAGTACATTTCAAATATCTGTCACAAAAACTAATGTATTTATCTAGTACAATCGAGTCTAAGACGCTCGTGTGTTGGTACCCTGGCCTTCGGCTCGGGCACCAATCTTCACACCTCGCGTCTTAAACACGATCGCACTCGATAGATAAATTACTATTTTTTATTCTATTTATCTTTTAGCATTCTTACTTACTTGTGGTGCCTTAAAAAATCCTGGGCTTTTTAGATTTAATTTACTCCGTCTTTTTTTTATCAGCCGCACTTCCAATATTACAATGTTTAACAGCACATACTCTTCCCATTTTTTATTTTTTTATAAAAATAGAACTTCCAAAATTATTAAAAATATTTCATGAGATTTTTAGACACATTCGTTATTATTTACTTACGAAAATTGCGGTTAAAATATTTACTAGCTCACTTCACATGTATTTACAATACTATATTCACGCCAATACAAAAGGAATATTAGCGACGCTAGTGGTGAAAAAATGAAACCTAACATGTACGATTTTAGTGGGCAGCATGGAGACTAGAGTAGCAACTAAATTGCTACAGATCACCCGTCAAACAGGCAATTTTTGCCTCAACTGACTGTAGTTTGCTGCAACGACCCTGTTAAAAAATTCTCCCCTCTATTTCATTAAAAAGGCAGTCCTTACTTCCCTTTCATACTAAATTCGAGCCCCCCTAATCCTCGTACAGAGACATCTACAGAGGACTGTAGAACTACTTCACGGTGAGTTCTTTCCCATGTTACGCGATAGCCCAAGTTTGGGCTCCTCTACTCTAGTCTCCATAGTGGGCAGATTCTGATAATTCTCCCGTTTGAGTTCGTGCTCCTTATATAGTCTCTATGCAACAAAAGATGATTTTTCTCCTAAATTTTGGAAATTTCAAATACCTACCCGGTTAAAAAAAATTATATTATGATCCGTATAAGATTATGCACTAGCAAAATATTGTTTTTTATGTTAAAACAAAAATCCCTGCCAAGCTTGAGCTCTTAGTTCCAATCGTAAGTTCTTTCCATTTGATTTCCAAGATTTCCCATTTAAAATACATGTAAATCAAATTACTTTTTTTTAACTTTCTAATACTCAGCTGAGTTTTATGATATCGACGCGGTTTTAGTCGCAAATTGTAATGCATTTGGTGTTCTTCAAAAGTGCCCGTAGTTACTTAGCTGTAATTCCAGCTGTTGCACTTGTGTCCGCTGCGGAAGTCATTTTTCCTATGAAATTGGCCTTTATTGGCTTGCAGAACGTAAATCAACATATGCACACCAAAAATTTTAATAGAAATTTAATAGAAAATTTTAATTCCTTCATAAAAAGCCCCATGAGTCAAGTTGCTAAAATCCATAGTTTCCGGGTTATAGTGATTTTAATAATTTAAAAAATAAAATATCGATTGTCACTTTTTTTTTCAATATTATATTTTTCAAATTATTAAAATTCCTATAACCTGGAAACTATGGATTTTAGCAACTTGACTCATGGGGCTTTTTATGAAGGAATTAAAATTTTCTATTAAATTTCTATTAAAATTTTTGGTGTGCATATGTTGATTTACGTTCTGCAAGCCAATAAAGGCCAATTTCATAGGAAAAATGACTTCCGCAGCGGACACAAGTGCAACAGCTGGAATTACAGCTAAGTAACTACGGGCACTTTTGAAGAACACCAAATGCATTACAATTTGCGACTAAAACCGCGTCGATATCATAAAACTCAGCTGAGTATTAGAAAGTTAAAAAAAAAGTAATTTAATTTACGTGTATTTTTAATGAAAAATCTTGTAAATCAAATGGAAAGTACTTAGGATTGGAATTAAGAGCTCAAACTTAGCAGAGATTTTTGTTTTAGCATAAAAAACAATATTTTGCTTGATGAGCAACGAAAAAAATACTTTCGCCGGAAACGAAGTACCCTATTATACCACTAACGCAACAAATTGAAGGAACAGAAAAATTTTATAAAATTTTTAGTGATTTTTGGAATGCTGTAATTTTGTAAAAAATAATGGTAGCGAGATTTAAAAAAAAAGCATTTTATAGCTTGAAATCTCGAGTTTCGGTGCATTTTCATTAACATTTTTTGAGAGCTCCGATTATTGCGCAAACATGAGAAATACCGCGAGACAAAAAATTTCAAAATTTTTTTTTTTCCGAAGAGCCCACGGAACGTGGAAAAACTTTTTCAACTAAACCAATGCATAGGTTGTTTAGCAAATTTATACAGCTTCAATTTGGCTTTTTTTCAACCTTGGAGGACGATTTGTCGCAAAGATATCAGCCTTCAAACAAAAAATAATCCTTTTGGCTTTGATAATCGATATTTCAGGTACCAATGATCCCAAAATAGATTTGAGGGTTGCGTTAGAAACTTGAATAAATATCCTACAAGATTCTCTCATCATTTAAAAAAGAAAAAATTTCTTTGTTTTTAACATCCATTAGAAGTAAGTACAAAAAAGCCGATCTATCAGTTGACCTTGCGGGCCAGCCCCAAAACTTCCCGCTGTTTTTGAGCTCCTTGAGCTCGAAAACATTGTTGAGGAAAAATTTTCGAGCTCTTCGAGCTCGAAAATACTTTGGTGTGCCTTTGTTTTCGAAAAAAAAGGTTTTTTACCATTTTTGCTCCAACGATATCTCTTGAACGAATTAACTGATTGAGACCGTTGAGGTGGAAATCAACGAGTTTTAGAGCTGATCAGATTTTGAAATTAATTTATCAAGTTGTTTTTGAGAAATTTCAAAAAAATTAAAACAAAAAGTTTTTTGTAATTCTTTCGACAACGGCTTCTCTCAAACAAATGAACCGATTTTGATGGTTAGGGTGGCATTCCGATGAAAATGAGAAAGGAATATTAATGGCTATGCCACCCTTTCTATGTAATAAAACGTTCAGAGCAGATCAATTATTATGAGCTGCGTTTTAGTTAACCCTGATTAAAAACTCCGATTGAAACTGATTGAAAACGTCTTATCAGATTTAATCAGAAATTTCCGATTGACTTATAATCAGTTTCAATCGGATTCAATCGGAAACTTCCGAATGATTCCAATTAAAACTGATTAAAAGTCAATCGGAAATTTCTGATTGACTTTCAATCAGTTTCAATCGGATTTAATCAGATATTTCCGGAAGGTTTCAATTGTAAATTAATCAAAATACCGATTCCCGGTGTTATGTCCAACTAGTAGCTTGTACTGTGATGTTGGACAAGTTATTATTATTATTATTTTCGGCCCAAGTCTTTCGACCAATAGACCGGGTAATTATCTGGAAGGTTTATTATGAAATGAAAGATGTTGAATATACGAATTTAACTACTATATATTATACAATTGAAAATTTTGATGATGTGAATACAATAACTTGATATCAAAAGTATTAGGTGGCTAGTCAGCCGACTCTAATTTACAATAAAATGGTTACGATGAAATTCATTTTAAATACTAGAGAGGACTATAGAATTTTGGATACAATACATTTTTTTATAATCTTTCGGTGTGTTGGAAGTGTTTCTATATTTTGGCATACATAAACTTAGAGATTACAGTACCTGAAGTTGTGGAGATTTGAGTATATTTCTGGTTTACACTGAGTTTACTGTATTATTCGTGATTACAATTGATTTCGGCGTTAACTTGATATTTCTAAACTGACTGACACAATATTTACTGAACACTACTAATATAATTAATAAAATAAAGTGTGAGGACACTTGTACAATTAAATAAAAATAAATAATAAAGTGTGAGAACACTTGTATATAAAAACAAAAGCTAGTACGGAACTAATGTAGAAGTGTGAGAACACTTGTAAATGAAAAACTAGTACGGAACTAGTGTAAAGTGCGAGAACACTTGTACTTAAATTTTCTCATCCTTACTGACCCAGGACTGAGAACTGAGACTGAAACTCTGTGACTGAGAAACTGCTACTCCAAAAAAAAAAAACTCTGCCTATTTTAGATTTTGCGGCCCTTTTTATGTGTTTTACTTTGACCTATTTTGTCTATTGTTTGGGGGAAAACTGTGTCCAATCGGAGCACAATTTCTTTGGGTCCTTTCCCTTTCCCTAGGATTTTCCGTTAGGGAAGTGGTAAAAGCCCACCCCGATGCAGGCCTATGTGTGGGAGCATATACACATACACCCACACGCACAATATTACATGTATAACAATATTTGAATTTATTTATAACTTTATATAGCAAAAATTTATATTTATTAATTGAAATGAAAATAACTAGAAAAAAAAGCGAAATTTTGAAAAACTTTATTCATAATAATTTTTGAGAAATGAAATTACCTACAAAAAAGTTTCTATGAGATTTTCTGATAAAACTGATAGTTTCGCCGGAAAAGTAAGAAGATCTACAAATTTTCTATAAATTTGACTTTAAGCTCAAATAACTTTTGAACAGTTAGATTTATCAAAAAATGATGAGACTTTTGTTGTAGAGCATTCAATATCCTACGAAACTATCTATCGTGCATAATAATTCGTTAATTGGCTTGTAAGTTAGAAAATTCTAAAAATTAAAAAGTTTTTTTCCCGTGTTATTTAAATAGAAAATAGAAAAATTGATTGACGCAAACCGTAGTATTATTATTAAGAGCTTAAATTGGTACTGAAATTTTTATTTTTAGGTAGACTTTCAATTTTTGGATACCAAAAAAAAAAATTTTTTTTTTTAAGCAACTTACTATATATATAATTTTTTATTGATGTTTCCTTTTATTTTCGTGATAGTTTTAAACTTAATCAGTACAGTTTTTTAAAAAAAAGTTTTTATATAATCCTGAAAAATGCTTGTTTTAACTTTTTATAAAATTGATTAAATTGGAAAGACAGATAAAATTCTATACTCGGATATTTTGAAAATTGCTGAATTAATGATAAATGAAATTCATATCTGCCCAAATTTTAATAATTATCAATACTATCTGAATTGTTATTTTGCGATTGAATCCGATTGAAACTGATTGAAAATTGTCTGTTAAATTTAATCAGAAAATATTCGATAAATTAATTATGATTTTCTGATTGAATCTGATTTAAACTGAAAATTTTCTGTCGGATTTAATCGGATTCAATCGAAAAATAATCGATAAATGAATTATTATTTTCTAATTGAATCCGCTTCATTTGAAACGAAGTTTTTTTTTCTAGCCGACACAAGAAAATTTTGTTGTTTATATTGAGAAAAAAATTCCCTGAAAATTTCAGCTCTTAAATTTAATTTAAAGTACTTTCTCTCGAGTATCAAATTTTTCCATTTAAAAAGTATGTTAATTGAATAACACTTTTTTTAAATTTCTATAACTTAGCCAAATTTTAAGCTATCGTTTTGAATCCAGTTTTAATTTGCAGAGAATTTGTTGAATTTGAAAGTCTATAAAACAAAATGCTCTAACTCGATCTATGTCGATTCTATCTGCTCCGAAAGTCTATTTTTCACTTGTTTCATATAATTTTGTTAATAGTGAAAAAAAAAAAAAAAAGACGTGTGGCACTTGGGGACTGCCGCGGTAAAGCTATTGCATAGCATTTTGTATCAACTTATGCAATTATAATTATTTATTTATTTTATTTATGCAGTATTTCTTTTTCTTTGATATTAATTCAAGTTACACTTTTTGAGCGTGGTGACCGATAAGAAAACAAATTTTTCTTTTATTAAATAAATAAAAAGTTAAAATTGTTTAATATTTTTATTATTTTACATTACATGTGGGTTTTATTATCTTACAGTAGCTGTTGGTTATTCACGAATATTTATCATTGAAACTTCATTACTGCACAATTTTCGTCTTTTTCTATAAAAAAAATGATGAAATCGTTAAATTAAATAATATTGAAGCATATATTAGAATTTGTTTTTAAATAAATAAATCAAAAATATTATTATTAAATCAAATTACATATCCATGTAAGATTTTTCTGCATTATGTTGACGAAATTTCCTTTGACGTTCAGCATTTGATTTTGGTACTGTTTTTATTATTTCTTCATTTTTCTTCAAATCTTTCTGACGCTGATAATATGCCCTTTGACGTGCATTAGTTTTTTTCTTTTTAGCTCTTTACGCTTTTCTTCTCTATAAAACGAAAATATCTAGGTATAAATAATAGGTATAAATAATTAGGTATAAATAGTGTAATGACACACCAAAACAAAATTATTCATTTATAAAAAAATAACAATATTAAGAAGTGATTATCGAATTTCGCGCGATGTACATTTATATAGATATAATATCATATATACTTTTTCTGCGCGGCATTCATGTGCATTATCTATACACCAAAAACAAAGGTACTGAATAGTACACGTGCTTGGTTTGATGGTTTCTGTTATATACATAATGAAGAATGAATTTATTTATATATATATATATATATATATATATACATACATATTGAGAATCTAAATTGAGAATTTAAACTATACGCGTGTGTGTGTTTGTGTGTATAAAAGAGGGCTACTTTTAATATCGTTCATTTTAATATCAAAAATTTAGGTTATCTTTATAGCAGTATTATATTTTCAATTCAAAATTAATACTGCATTTGTGATAATAATAAAATGTATGTATATAGAATACTCACTCATTTTCTTTCACTATTTTTTCGTGACTTTCTTCATTAATAATGAATGCACTTTGTTCATTAATATTCAAAACACTTTATACACAATTTTTCAAGTACAGCTATTCACTGTTGTACATAAATACCTATACACCTATATACTTTCTCATAAACAGCTGCTTATGTATTCGTCCGATTTTGGAGCAGCTCGTCTCGATTCGTGCGAGTTTCGTAGAGTCGTACAATACGTCTAATCGCACGCACACAACGCCGTGTCGAAGACTGCCGAACTGAAATGATGTTAGACGATGCACGGCCTTCAAGCCACACCTCCGTGCCCGTCGGAGTGGGGAGCGTGAGGTTTTTTTGTTACGGAATTTCTGGATTCGGTCCCCGCGCTCAAGGCCCGCGATAGAAGCTATGCAATAGCTTAAAAAACGGCTCATCGTACGAAAAAGATGCATAGCACCCATGTTTTAGAAAATTTCGTCCTCTACGGAATTGTTTATTGTACTTCCCTGCTGAAAAAATCCGAGAGATTCTTATAGCTGTATGTATAAGGCCTTATACTTAACCATATAGCACTTCTCATAGAACTCATTCATTCTCATAAAATCTCTATGGGAATGTATGAGAATCTATGAGATGTTCTAAACAGGGTGATATTGCTAAAGTGCACTGTTTATAAGATATAGTCAGTAGAACATTCTGGAGTAAAAAGGATTTATACTATATTAAGCTTACAATTTTTATACTGTCTAATGTTAAACTACTCGTATCTCATAGATAATACGCACACCCCTATTAAAAATAAACGAAGGCCGCCTCGTTTGTCATCTACCGTTAGCATTGATTCTAGCGACGCTAGCCAGTGCCTCGTTTCATTTTTACTAAGGACTTTAGCTATATATCTAGCTCATCAGGAAGATAGTTTAAAATCAATTAGACCATTCTACACAGAGAAATAAAAAATTGATCAATCGGGATAAAATCGAGAAATAAATTATTATTTTCCGATTGAATCTGATTGAATTTTTTTCGATCAGTTTTAATCGGTTTCAATCAGAAAATAATTTAAAAAAAATTATTATTTTCCGATTGAATCTGATTGATACTGATTGAGATATTTCAATCGGATTTAATCAGATTCAATCGAAAAATAATCGAAAATTAAAAATATTATTTTCTGATTGAAACTGATTGAATTTTTCTGAATCAGTTTTAATCGGTGTCAATTGGACAGTAATTTTTAAAAAATTATTATTTTCCGATTGAATCTGATTGAAACTGATTGAGATATTTCAATCGAATTTAATCAGATTCGATCGGAAAATAATCGAAAATTAAAATTATTAATTTCTTATTGAAACTGATTGAATTTTTCTGAATCCGTTTTAATCGGTTTCAATCGGAAAATAATTTTAAAAAAATTATTTTTTTCCGATTGAATCTGATTGAAATTCAATCGGAGGCCTCAAACGCTCCCGAATATTTCTGATTGAAAATTCGTTTCCGATTGAAACTGATGGAATTCTGATTGAGTTTCAATCAGATTCAATCGGAGTTTTTAATCAGGGAACTTACAACCATCAATAATTAAAGTTGATCAAGATATAGAAGGAGAAGATAATTTTTAAAAAACAACAGTTATGAAAAATTTATAAAATTTATTTAATATTAATATCACGTTTATAATTTTTAATACAATTTGTAATAACTTTCAAAGTATTTACCAATTAATAGTCCTTAAATTACAAAGCACACAGCAATTAAGCACACGTTATGAATTTAATTAAAAAACTAATGAAAATATTAATGTATATTAACTTTGGATATTAGTTATGGAATATTTTCTTTCTCGCTTTCTACTAAAACTCTTAAATGATAACGGAAATAAAAATATTTTAGCTTTGGAATAAGACTGGCCAAAAAATGATCATCTCTTTTAATAGTTACTACATAACTACCTTTTGGAGACCAAATAAATAAATCACAGATCTAAACCAACAACATACATTTGCACTTGACGTTAAGTGTAATAAATATGACTTTTTTTAAGAATAGCTCTATTTTGTTCTAGTTGTACATAAGTAACATTAAGTTTTTCATTCTTTTCGTCAAAAATAGGTTTTGCCGAGCACGTAGCAGGACACTTGATTTCTAAGACCTTAATTGCTTCACCATTTTTGTGACAATATCATCAACACTGGCACACAGCCATGATTGGAATAACTTAACAAATAAGCCAATAATTACGATATAGACATCATATTCCAGCATATAGCTTCAATAGCTTTTTTTTTCATTTTTGAGCCCATACTCTATTGCTTTTGTTGATGTTATTCTACTGTTTATTAGATTTTCAGCCAAGGTTTCGTTGTTTTCTTTTGTTAGTTTTGTTAGTTACTCTTTGAGAAGCACTGTTTCGATTCTTTCTAGAAGAAAACCACTCTTGCGATTCACTCTGCTTTACAGTATTTAAACACAACTTCAGTATTTGATAATCATACAACTTAACATGAAAATTATAATAATTATAAAGTTTAACGTCTGTAAAAACTATATCACATGAATAAAATCCACTCTGCTTCGACTTCTGAATTAAAAGATTAATCACTCGCTGACTTATTTTATTCTGTACTATTGCATCATCACATAATTCTTCTACTAATACCCTAACAAAAGTCTTCATAGCATACTCTTTCTCATACTTCAAAACCAGTTGAAATGAGCAGTTAATTTTTTCCAATTCAAAATACTGGACGTCATGAATTGGTCCATAACTTTTTTTTTAGAATAAACTCATCGGTAATTAACAATGGCTTTGCGAAAATTTCTTTTACAAGCTGGCTACTAAATGGTTTTTCTCAACTTTGTTCAGCAGAAGTCTTCGATTCACTAGTGTCTTTATTTATAAAATCAATGAGTGCGTAAATATGTTTACATTTTCCACATGCTTGAGAAATACACGTGCAAGATCTTTAAATTACGTGTCTTGCATCGTTCAACTGAAAGAATCGGTTTTTTATTAAAATTTCTTTACATTTTAACATATTCATTAGCAAATATATGAAGCCAACTTACTTACAACTCTACTTTGTATGGAGTTTCAGTGATACTAGTCTGCCTGAAGACCTTACATTTTACTATGGTCGATGAATTATGAATTCTTAACTCTTCAACATCAACAACATTTACCTCAATTAATTTTATAGCATTCACAATTTTTTGTTGGTTAAACTCAATTGAATGAGTAATTTTTTCAAAGCCAATTTCAATTATTTTATTCATTATAACATTTTTACAAAGGTTATCCGGGATAAGTATATTTACAACTCGCTGATGAAAAAAGATTTTGTATAACTGTATACAGTTATATATGAATTGTATACAATTGGATAGAAGTAATGGATAATTATATAAAATTTTTATATAATTATATACAATTATATACAATCGTATATAATTATATATAAAAATGCAAAAAAAAAAAATAATAAAATTACGTACAAATGTATATATTTGTATACAATTATATAGAATTGTATATGGGTCATTCCATGTCAAATCGACCAGTAGTTGGAATCAACCTCTTCCCATTTGGACGAAATTTGGTCAAAACTTTTCTTTTACTATAAAACTGAGATTTTCCAATAGAAAAAGAATTAGAGAATTTTTTTGCGAAAGTTATTCAAAATCCAAAATTTTACTATTTTTCTACTTTCTCAACTTTATTTTTTGAATATCTCGAAAACTATGATAGATACAGAAATGGTCTTGGTTTCGTTTTGAAGAGGACACTTGGGGTTATTGAAAAAAAAAATATTTTGGAAAAAAATTTTGAAAAATGAGATAGCTTTTGAACGTAAAATTTTCAAAAACCGTCAGAGTCGCATGGCGACACGAAATTTTGGGCTCAAATTTTTTACTACACTACCTTTAACCAATCTTAAGAGATCTTACAGGTATTTTTATAAAACTCACAATCATAAATTTTCAGGTCTGTCTGAAAGAAGTTCGGAATATGCATGTGGTTTTAAATCTTGATGAGCCTCAGAGATATTATTTTACAGTTGTGAGTCTGTTCAAAAAACGTGGTATATTAATAATTTTTTTTATTTCGATCATTATTTTCTGCTTTTTAATATTATGTGTGTTAAGTTTTTAAATCAATTTCGAACACCTTGGTAACTCCTAATTATATCTTAAATAGGAAATCGTTTTTTCTACCTACCAGTAAACTATCAAACTAGTTAATTGTTTTTTTTTTTTTTTTTTTTTTTTTGAAAAATAAAATTAAGAAGCAAACAAAATCATGTTTTATAAAACTTGTACTCAAAAATATCAAAGTAAATTAAAGCCAGATCTTTTTTAGTTAAAAATTTTAAATACATCTGGAGATTCTAGTCGTCGCATTCTTTCCATTTCCTTCATTAAATCTTCATTAAACGGTGTTTTTTTCATCGTTCATTCAGTTGTGAGTTATATTCAAGAATATAAGTCATATCCAGAAGTTAGTTTTAAAATGTTTATTAAAATTTCATACCGGGCATACAAACAAATGAGTACGTTTTTTTTTATTCGTTTTTTTTTTTATTTTCTTGCACTGTCATCTAGTTCTGAGTCATGCTTCAAATTTCGAATCTATAGTTCATCGGAAAGTAAGTTTAAAATCGATAACAAAATTTCACCCGAACAATTCATGAAAGCGCATTAATGAAAACGCGGTGAAATAATCTTTTTTTTTTTAAATGGGATTTTTTTTCTTAACTATGCTAGACTCAAGGGTGAAAAAAAAAAAATTTTTTTTTTTGTCAAAATTAAAAAATTCATAATTTTGAAACAAAAAAAAAACACCTCTCTGAAATTTTCCGGATCTCTTAAGAGTGTTTAAAGGTAGTGTAGTAAAAAATTTGAGCCCAAAATTTCGTGTCACCATACGATTTTGACGGTTTTAGAAAATTTTGAATTCGATAACTTTCTCATTTTTCAAAATTTATTTTTTTTTCAATATCCTCAAGTGTCCTCTTTAAAACAAAACCAAAACCATTTCTGTATCTATCATAGTTGTCGAGATATTCAAAAAATAAAGTTGAAAAATTAGAAAAATAGTAAAATTTTGGATTTTGAATAACTTTCGCAAAAAAATTTTCTAATATTTTTTCCTTTGGTAAATCTCTGTTTTATGGCAAAAGGAAAGTTTTGACCAAATTTCGTCCAAATTGGAAGAGGTTGAATCCAACTACTGGTCGATTTGACATGGAATGACCCATATAATTATGTATAATCTATACGAATACAGTATGGGATTATATACAAATGTATATATTTGTATACAATTATATAGACTTGTATATAATTATATATAATCTATACAAAAACATTATGTGATTATATACAAATTATATACAAATAAAATACAATTATGCACGATTGTATACAAATGAATCGGGCCATTTTTTCTATCCAATTGTATACAATCTTGTTTCATCGGGTCTTTTTTTTTTCTTTTTAAAAAAATGAATTTTTCCAATTATTCTTTTTTACATTAATTAATAATTTTTTTACAACATTAACCTCCGGATATTTTGGCTTACATATAACTTTTATTTAAATAAATAATTTTTTTCATTAAATGGCCATTGTTTTCATAGCCTAGTATAGGGAGTGAAATTATTGTTTTTGCCACGGATGGTACTACGAATGGTTGCCCTCGGAGCGAATAGTTATTGCTCGTAAGCGGCAACAGTTCCAATATTTTTAGTGAGCGCGTGGCACAGATTTTTTGTGAATCCTTACTTAATTAATTAAACTTATATTTAATATAATAATGATGAAATTTAATGGATACAATAAAAGAAATTAAATTATAAATAGACTTAAAGTATTAGTATGGTGAGTATATCGCTAGAATTATTTATATCTTAAATAAAGTTATATAATTATTCAATTGGTAGCACGTGCGCGCTTGTTAGGATCCAAGATCGAAGTGAAGTTCAATCACCGCAGGGTCTTAGGGCTGAGTTTTTGGGCTCGCTCCCCATTTTTCCTCACGGTCATGCGTTGAGGTGATAATTAGTCATGTGAACATAGCACTATGACTTTAGTTTTAGATCGGTGACGCGACGATAGCAGGATAACCATAAGACTGAAGACGACGAAGACAATCTGCATTGTCCCAATATATATATATATATATATATATATATATATATATATATATATATATATATATATTTTGTGACCATTTCTTCCAATGATTTGATAGCCTTGAACATTTTAATGGAATCAAAAAATGTTGAAAATTTGGATTTCATTCCATATAACTTATGCATTTCCCATAATAATCCAATTTCTTCGGCTGTATTTTGCTGTGAACAACATAACCTGTTAATTTCTCAGGTATTTTAAATTTTAAAAGTATTTCTGTTATTACTGTTGATGTTTCAAACGTACCTGTACGGTCTGTGATTATAACTCTTGTTATACATTTTATTATGTAAGGTAAATGTCCCAATACTGGAACGATGAAGGGTATAGGACTGATTTTTATCGTTTTAAAAATATTCAAATAAATTATAAACCAAAATAATTTATTACATCATATAGAATAGACATTTACCAATTCAAAAATAATCAAATTAGTTCATTTTTCTTAAATTTAATATACGAAAAAAATTTTTTTCTATGACACCCAAAAGACCCAATACCGGAACCCTGAAATAGCCTTGTCCCAATACGGGAATTCGGTTGTCCTAATACCGGAACAGTAAATAAAATAAGTTATTTTTTGTATTTATTCATGGTGAAAATATTAATGATTATTAAATAATATTAATGTAAAACGAGTATGAATGTAGCAGACATCAGAGAACTTTAAAATTATAAATAAATAAGATAAATAATTAAAAAAATAATATTTACACAAAAGTACTATTAATTTCAAAATTTTTTGAATTTGCATTTTTTTTAATTTTATATTATTAATTATTTACTCGATTTATTAATAATTTTAAATTTGTCTGATGTCTGCTATATCACACCCATAATGTAAAATGTATTTAAAATTTTAAAATGATTGAATATTCAATGCAAATAAAAATTTTGAACTAAAGAATAGAAACAAAATAAATTATTTGAGGTTATACTAGAAAAATAATTAAAAAAATAAAAACAAAAATTTATTTTTTATGATTTAAATTAGAGTTTATCTATACTTAATCTATTTTTTATAACAATCATACATACTGCATTAAATATTAAGGCTCCAGTAATAATTAATATTGTACTTGATTCAGCCAGTCAATAAAACTCACCGTTAATGTCTATCGATAACATTAATATGATTGGCTGTTCCGGTACTGGGCACGGGTTCATTTCGGTGTACCAATAGACGAACAGTCAAATTAATATAATAATACTATTTTTTTTCATATTTTTAATATGTTTTCTTGAATTTTATGCCATTCAAGATACATATACAAAAAAAAAAGATTATTGAAAAATAATTCTATGCATTTTCTATAAGCTTAAGACCATTGACTAATTTCTTAGCAAAACCATTAAGAGACATGAAAAAATCATGAATCCGAGACTAATACTCTAATTAACATTTTTTTTTTTCATATTTTAAATATTTTCTAAAATCTATTTTATATATTATTTTTTAACTTAAAGATTAAGGTTTCAAATAAAGAAAGTTTTATTTAGTTTCATCGCGTACGAGTTGAAATATAATATAATGATTATCAAATCGTTCCGGTATTGGGACATTTGCCTTATATATATTTTTGTTTCTCAGCATATCAGTATACACAAACATTTTGCAGACTTCAAATGTAATGTCAATAACTCGGGTTATTGATATAACCACGCTTACTAAAAGCTAGTTTGTCAATCTGAGATTTTAGTGATACGGAATCAAATTTGTATTACTCGTATATGTATATATAAATATATAAAGTTACTAAAAATTTTTAATTCCGAATTAAGAATCTAGGATTGAAAAACTGACCTCCAAAAATTGGCTTCAGCCGTAGTAAAACTGAAAAAGAGCCGCCTTTGTTTTAAACTAAGCGTGAGCTACCGAAAAGTCAGGAAGGTGCTGAAACCTTTCGATAAATCTACCTTCCATTCTGGCTGCCAGATAGCATTTTCTGAAATAGTTATGGCTCTTAAAAAAAAAAGCAATTTCTTTGAAAAATTCATAACTTTTTTTGGGTCGGGTAAAAAAATTCGAAAATATCCTGAAAGCTGTTTTTAATGAGATAGAAAAGGAAAAAAAAAATCAGCCAAACAAAAAGAGTCAGATTCAAGAGTGGTCGATTTGTCATGGAATGCCCCATATACATAAGCGTATTTATTTATTTATCTACGTTTATCAGTATTTATTTAATAATATTTAGTGATCAAAATCATAAATTTTATTTGATAAATTTAAAGTGCCGCAGTATTTTACTATTTAAAATCAAGCTCTCCAAGAGAAAGCAATGCCACTCTGACATTATAGGTTGAGTCAGTAAGTGTCCCAATTTTATTGAAAAACATTTTTATAAAATAAAGAAATTTGTCTTAAGACATTCAGGGCCAAACTTTTTTGATTTTGTCTGATATTAACTTTACATAGAAATTTATATATTGCATGTTAATACATTTCATTTTTTTGAAAAATAACTAAAGATAAGTGGTATTTTGTTTTTCGATTTTTTGTTTCACTGGTTGGAAAATCTTATAGAATCTAATAGATTCTCATAAATTCCCTTAGAGATTTGATAAAAATTAATGAGTTCTATGAAAAGTGCTATAGTTAAGTATAAGGCCTTATGCATACAGCTATAAGAATCTATCGGATTTTTTAAGCAGGGTAATAACAAAATTTTAAATTTACCGATTTCTGGACATTTTTAATTTTTCTATTTCTTTATACTTTTCGAATTTAAATATTTTTAATTCTACACAACATCAAGTTTCAGGTAGCCTGAGGATAAAATTACTGGTTTATGTTCCAACCAATGTGATATAGAATAGCTCATTGTGTAATTTGATTTCCGATTCCTCATGGAATGCGCGGTGTTTATAGTCCTCTGTTATTACCGTTACAGCGACCACGCTCCAATGCCGAAGATTTTCGGCATGATATTTCCAAATAGAACAATAATTAACTTTAAATATTCCATCGTACGCAAGTCTAACTGATTTTTTTTTTATAAAATAACAGAAATCATTAAAATTGAAATAAATAGGAAGTTTAGTAAACGAGATAGCGCTTGACGATCTACGACGGATATAATTTCCTTAATGCGCTAAAAACTATTATTTACCACTCTGATTATTATAGGTTAACTACGTTTTTATATATTTCTAGGTGAAATAAAAATCCAGACCTGAAATTTGTTCAAATGAAAAAAGCAAATAGTATAGAACTACTTCCATCGTCTAGTTGCGATCGTCGATGGAGTTTTCGTCAACAGAGTTTCCACGGAAGTTCGGAGAGAAAAGAACAGGTTGAATTTACTTTCATAATATTGAAAAAATCATTTATTATTACGTCTAGACTAAAGATAAATGTTAAACGTTTCGGGGTCTCGAGAGATCTAGATGTGAGCTGTGTGGAGATAGCACCAATTATAAAACAGCTTTTATTTGTGTAAGTGAATTATGATGTTTACGTCTCAGCCTGCTCACTAGACGACTGCCAATTTTAAGATATTAAATAATAAGAGACCTACCAGAGACCTATTACATCGATATATTTAAATAACTGTATTATTAATAATAGTATATTTTCTATAAACGTAGTACACAAATAAGTCTGCATCTAAAAATAATCGAATAAGATAAGATATTTTTAATGCATTAAGATACCTACTTATTGCTGACGATTTTTCTAAAAGAATGTCATCAAATAAATTTAGATAAGAATAATTTTATGACAAATAACGATTATCAAAAGAATAGAACCCAGACAGGAAAGTACGACGGGCCCAGGCTTGGCTCAGGCTTGGTTCAACTATGTTGAACTCTGGGCCAAGCTTGTAAGCCAGCCTTGTTCCAGCCTTGGTAGAAGTCTGGAATGATAACTGGGTGCCAAGCCTGGTTGCCAGCCCTGACCCATGCTTGCTTGCCAGACCTGGCCCAACCTTGGTTGTCAGACCTGACCCATGCTTGGTTGCCAGGCCTGGCCCATACTTGGTTGCCAGACTTGGCCCATGCATCGAAAAAACACATAAATTCAATTAAAAAAAAAATTATTATTATTAAAGTACTAGAGTTTGTGATCATTAACGTTTAAACTATTTAAGTGAAGTAAATAACGTGAAAAAAACTCGGTGAAAATTCTGCTGGGCTCTGGGCGCGAACTGCCGTCCTTCTGATTGCTGGGTTTGAACGCTGGCTACTGGGCGAACCTACTAACGTTCAATTGAAACTTTTATATGTTCTACTTGTTCATTTTACTACAACCACTCGGTTTTATGAAATATAAAGAGCAATTTAATTTATATTTTCGATTAAGAAAGAAAAAAATAATTTCGTATTATTTATATTATAATTACATAATTTTTTAAAATAAAATTTATTAAATTTAATTGATTATTTATCAAGAACCCAGCTTAATTGTCTTACTCTACCACCATAATTCCCAAGTTAGGGTGACTCTCGGCTTGGCCAAGGCTAGGTTATCTAGTGTTGGCCGATGTTAGGGTAACCATCCAACGGCCGAGGCTAGGTTATTCAATCTTGGCCCATGTTAGGGTGACTCTAGGGTTGGCCAAAGCTAGGGTATTCAGTCTTGGCCCAAGCCTGGGTAATCATTGGAATGGCCAATACTAATTACCCAGTTATGGCCCAGGCATGGGACAGTATAGGTTTGCCAAGACGGGCTTCCCAATAATGTCCCAGGCATGGCCCCGTCGTTCAACTCGGGGGCTTCCTGTATGGGTAGAAGTTATTCATAGCTGGGTCCTAGCTAGGGTCTACCGTGGAAACCCAGAGCTCGGTGAACTAGTTCTGGTTCAAGCTTGGGCCAATATTGAAGAGCTAGAGCAGGGTTACCCATGACTGGGTCTCGTTTGGGGCCAACAGCGGAAAGCCAGCGCTAGGTTGCCCACGACTGGGCCTTAGCTAGGGCCGACACTAGGAAGCCAGAGCTGGGCTTACTAGTTCTGGGTTAATCTCGGGCCAAGGATGGAAAGCCAGCGCTAGGTTGCCCACGACTGGACCTAAGCTAGGGCCGACATTGGGAAGCCAGAGCTAGGTTGCCCAGTCCTGGGCCTTAGCTAGGGCCGACACTGGGGAGCCACAGCTGGGTTACCCAGTCCTAGTCCGTGCTTAGCCCCGTTGTCAGAGCTTGTAAGTTCCTACATGGGAAATTAGCTTTTCCACAAAAAGTGAATACTTCGAAAAGCATCGTCCGACTGTTGAGGCAATAGCATCAGCGTTGAACGACGATAACAAACTCCCACTTTTTGGTAATGCCCTTTTTCTCTATCCCACTTTTCTCTAGGGCACATGTTGTGTTACGACCGAATATATAGGGGGCATTCCATGCCAAATCACCGAGGTTTTGACCCGACCCCCTTCGATTTCGATGAAACTTTTTTATGATTTTCTATCCTATCAAAGACATTTTTCTGAATTTTTTTCAGATTTTTTTACCCAACCTAAAAAAAGTTACGAATTTTTGAAAAAAACCGCTTTTATTTTTTTTAAATTGCTATAACTTTCTCACAAATTAACCTATCGGCCCTTTTCTTTTTTTTCAAAATTTGTGTTTTTAAATGTAGTTTTCAGAAAAAAATACAAACAATTTTTCGGAAGTCACGATATATGAAATATTTCAGTTTTTTCAAAAAAACCGTCATTTTTTCGAAGTCCGAAACCTTCGATTCTCAATTTTTTTATCTCAAAAAAAACTTCAATTAAGACAGTATTTAGACCCGCTATTCCCATTTTGTGCCAACCTTCCTTTATATTTTTTTTTTTTTTTTTTCGATTGAAAATAAAAAATTTTCTAAATTTGGCTTATTTCTTGTGACTTTGCACTGAAGTTTTTTTGAATTGTCTTTAAAAGCTCAGAAGTTGAATAAAATTGTACAAAAAAAATCGTAAATTGTATTAGGGGCAAGGATTAATTTTTTCGGAGGAAAATTCCCAATTTTCAAATATAGTAAAACCTAAACTTACAATTAACCTTCTCAATAAGACAATTTATAGATAAACTCAGAAAAATATAGATAGCCTTACAGACAGTTTTTGATCAAATTGAACGGAATATAGTAGTATAGTACTGGATATCTCAACTGGTAGAGCACTCGGCGCGATACCGACATGGTCTAGGTTACTACTACTACAATTGCTGCTACAATTGTAGCCCACGTGCTACGTGGAAGCTTATTTAATTAAGTTCATTTTAATTATAACTTATTATTGTGGAATTTTGGATCTGGTGGATTGAAACGACTTGGGAAAAGGATTGGTCAAGGTTGAAAGGACTGGAGGTTTTGTCTAAGGAAGGAGGTTCGTCGGGACGGAGGACCGGAAAATTAGTTGGAGTAAGTGGAGTCGTTAATTATTGTCGGGGTTTGTTATTTATTTGTGAAGTGATATTTTTTGAATCGAAGAGTCGTTATAATTATTGTTCATCGCTTCATTCATTCTTTTGTAAAGCGACTTCGTTCGTAATAAATTCCATGGTTATCAGTGTACTGAAACATATTAATTAATTGTCTAGCCTTGTAAATCTCCCTGATAAGTTTAGTATAAGATCTCTTAATTTTAATACTGCGTGGTCCAGTACGGGGTTACCCTCGTCCTGAGATTCCACTGAGCATAGCTGGACAGGTACGTAAGACACCTTAAGTTTTACACATGTGTGGGCCCTTTTTTTATCAAGACCACAATCAGTTGATAGAATAAGTGGACTCATTACACCGGTTTCGTTGATGCTGCTGATTGGCGGCGAGTAGTGCGAAGGTGATTAAGTTGTCGGTTGTTTCCTTTTATCGCTTCACTATCACTGAATTTCATATTTCTCGCAAGATTCAAGCTCTAAGGAAAGATTGCAAAAAAAAAAAGAGAATACCGACGGATACGATAATAATTTCAAGTCTGATTCCTTCGGTGATTGATCCAGGTTGGGTTGCGAAAATGACTGAAAGTATTTCCGACAGCCGAGTTTTTAATTAGCGAATAAAGAATACGTGAGAGGCGAAAAGCTGAAAGGTGAAAAATTATAGGTGTTAGCAATTAATTTCCGAATGATGTATATAAAAAAAAGAAAAATCAATCGTATGAGTTGCTATAAAGCTAAATGACTTCTCGAGAGTAACTAAATGTAACAAGGGAAGTAAAATAAAAGATAGTTTCAATTGTACGTAGTATAGCAAAATAAAGATAACACTGGGCAATGTAGTAGTTTGTTGGCCCCTTATATATGCTTGCGATTAGGTGAGTGCTGACAAAAAGAGAGGTACACATATAAATTTTATTGAGATTCCCGAAATCTGTGTGTATATATATATGAGGCATTCTACGCCAAATCGGACGATTTCAAAAATTGATTTTTCCGATTTTCTTAATTTTTTGGTATTTTTTAGTACCCCTCAAAAGAGGCTACCTAGTAAATTTTGAGATTTTTTTGATCAATGGTTTGAAATGGACTAAAATATCAAATTTTAGAAAAAACCGCTCTTTTTAAGGTTTTTTTTTATCATAACTTTCGTAATAATAGTCGAAATTCTATGTTTCTTTTTCAAAATTTTTGTTTTTAGATGGCCTTTACAGCAAAAAATACAAAAAAAATATACGAAATGTTATTAATAGAGATTTTTGAATTTTAAGTTTTCAACTGTGTTTTTAAAAAAAGATGTATCCTTCGATTCTCTCGACAATCTTCTATCTTAAACTTCTATCCATTCTGCAAATTTGAAGCCCGATCCGGTAGTGGGCCTTCCATATTTACTTTTTAACTTCCCGCTAAGAAAATCGACGATTTTCAGAAATTTCGGGAAGTTATTGTTTTCACCCCGATTTTCGGAAATCGAGTTTTCATCAGATGTCGACGTTTTGAGATCCTAGGAAGCTATTTTGACTATTTTCAGAATGATGTCCGAGTGTGTGTGTGTGTGTGTGTGTGTGTGTGTCCGAGTGTGTGTGTGTGTGTGTGTGTGTGTGTGTGTGTGTGTGTGTGTGTGTGTGTGTGTGTGTGTGTGTGTGTGTCCGAGTGTGTGTGTGTGTGTGTGTGTGTGTGTGTGTGTGTGCGTGTGTGTGTGTGTGTGTGTGTGTGTGTGTGTGTGTGTGTGTGTGTGTGTGTGTGTGTGTGTGTGTGTGCGTGCGTGTGTGTGTGTGTGTGTGTGTGTGTGTGTGTGTGTGTGTGTGTGTGTGTGTGTGTGTGTGTGTGTGTGTGTGTGTGTGTGTGTAAACTCTTTGTAACTTTTGAACTAATGAATTGATTTGGATGGTTGAGGCGACAATCGAAAAAGCTTGTTGGCCATCAACTTTCTTGAAAATTTCAGATTAATTGATCGAATAGACTCGAAAATATTGGCGAATTACGAAAAAAAAAAAATTTTTTTTTAGTTTTTTATTGATTTCTCAAAAACGACTTATACGATCGACTTCAAAATCTAATCAGCTCTAGAACTCAATAAAACGCGCCGATTGCCACGTCAACTATCAAAATCGATTGATTAGTTCAAAAGATATCGGCGTTGAAAAGTTAAAAAAATAACATTTTATGTTATTTTTTCCGGATAAATCATAATATAACGTACTAAAATGTGTCTGATATCATACCAACTTATCTTTTTTATGGTTTCTTTTGTTCGTATAATGTCATCGAACTTGCTTTTCAGTTTAAATCATATTATCAACAAAAAAATCGATAAAACGTAGTTTTTAATATTTTTATCGGATATTTCATATTTTATTGTTTCTTACATGAGTCAAAACTTATTTAAATCTTGATTTTGATCCCTGACATTGATTTCTGCCTCAATACACTTATTTTACTGAACATAATCAGGAACTAAATTTTGAAAACCGCTTCATTGATGATTTTCGATTCTTAAATTTTCAAACTTCAGCATAACAGGTAATTTGTTAGAGCTTGAAAAGATCGTAAAAAAACAATTGCATGTGATAGCATTTTCGAGCTCGAAGAGCTCGAAAATATATCTACACTAATGTTTTCGAGCTCTTTGAGGTCGAAAACAGCGGGAAGTTTTGGGGCTGGCCCGCAGGGTCAACCGACGCCCAGATTTTTTTTTACGATCTCTCTCAATTTCGTCTGGGTGTACACGAAAAGTTAGTAAAAAGAAGGAGGGGGTAAAACTTCACGGCCTAGGCCGTGAAAAAAAGACGGTATAGTAGAGTCTCTACAAAAGAATCCCTTTACGGGCGCCATCCAGCGCTCAAAAGTTGAACCTTTGGAGCGAGTATAACAAAAAAAAAATTATTTCAATTTTCAAAAATCGAAAAAAAAAGTAAATATGGAAGGCCCACTACCGGATCGGGCTTCAAATTTGCAGAATGGATAGAAGTTTAAGATAGAAGATTGTCGAGAGAATCGAAGGATACATCTTTTTTTAAAAACACAGTTGAAAACTTAAAATTCAAAAATCTCTATTAATAACATTTCGTATATTTTTTTTGTATTTTTTGCTGTAAAGGCCATCTAAAAACAAAAATTTTGAAAAAGAAACATAGAATTTCGACTATTATTACGAAAGTTATGATAAAAAAAAAACCATAAAAAAAGCGGTTTTTTCTAAAATTTGATATTTTTGAAACCATTGATCAAAAAAATCTCAAAATTACTAGGTAGCCTCTTTTAAAAGGGTACTAAAAAATACCAAAAAATTAAGAAAATCGGAAAAATCAATTTTTGAAACTGTCCGATTTGGCGTGGAATGCCGCATATATATATATAAATGGAAGGTCTTATCTTTGGGGAATCTCTGCGCGTTATAATGGTTACCGGCGAGTAGAATACCCAGCCCCCTGATAAGACAGATAACTATGCCCAAATGTCTCGGAGTCGGGAGAAGGAAGGTAGTGGGTATGTATCAGTGTACTCTTACTAGTACTCCTTCTTAGAAAAGACGAATGGCTGCCATATTTGGGGAGGAAATTGGGCAGAGAGACTGGTAAGTGAGGTATTTCTTTAGCTGGGATGCTTAGTAACGTAGGAGAATATATGCTTCAGGTGAAGAATAATTTCCTGGGATGAGAGAGTTAACTAGGTCAGAGGTGCAAGGGGCTAGATATTGTGATGAAGACAAAGAGTTTTGGCTATTGGACCGGCAGGTTTTGAAGTTACGAAAGATTTTTTTATTGTAATCCGGGTTATCACAAGATTCGGCGCCCGCATGGCTGTCTCTTTGTTGAGTAACTCGGCTGATAAGAGATACCGAAACGGTATCGTGATTAACATAGATCTCGGTTAAGATTTAGAATATCTTTGAATATAATAAAGAAGTCATAAAAAAGTATTACAAAAAAATATCATGTTGTAATTTTTATATTACCGGATACGAATAAGCCTCGACAAATACAGGGTAGCGGCTTGTTAACTTATCACGAGTACGGGAACAAAGCCGAAAGATTTTGACTATTATTTTTCTTTATTGTGGTGATTCTCGGAGAACAGGCAATTGCCTCATATCGTTGTATCATCTATGTGACCTAATTAGATATTAATTTTTTTTCTTATCAATCTCCCATTATGAGCTCTTACGAGAGATTCAAGCGGGATTTATTGAACTGATAGTTTTTTTAATGGTTATCATTAAATAATGTGGCACACTCACACCACCAACCAATGGTCTCCATCACCGCACGCAAATACATCACCTCTTTTGTGCCTTCCGAAATTGACATGCATTCAGCTTCGATACTTCATCATGCAAAAGTTCTTTGCTAAAACACACCTCAACTTACTGGTCATGTCGCCAGTATAAAATCATACCCTTAATACGATCTACGATCAATGATGCACGATCTCCAGTCCACATCCACAACGCCAAACAAATGAAGTCCAGTTCTCTCATGTATTAAACTATTAAACCACACTCAAGTGTTCCTTTTGAATATCGCAACACACGTTTAGCGCTTTTCAGTGCTCTACACCATAATTATTATTAAATTGACTAAAATAATTGATCGTATAACCTATATCAGGTTTCGTGATAACTGCTAAATACTTTGATGCTCTGATTGCACTTCGATACGAATATTTATACACGATTTTTTCCATCCACCGTTGTGCATTTTATCAATTTACAATTTACCGCCATTAGTGTTACCACTGGTTTGCAATTACTCGTACGAAAACGCTGTAATACTTTTTTAGAATTTGTCTTTTGACTTTTAGATATACTCTATAGTTTTAATCACGCGAAAATTCACTTTCCTAACCTTGTTTTGTCACCCAAATCTTTTATTTCAAAATTATTTGATAACTGTCACTTAATTTCACACAATCATTTATCATCATCTGTCACAACTAGAATTTTAAAATCAAAATGTAAAGGTGAATCTTTAAGGGGGGAATAAGGTTAATTCGATAGAGAAAAAGCATATTTGCGATAATTTTTTTTGACGACACAGTTAATATACATCAATTTCTATGATTACTACATAGTAAAATAGAATTTGAAAAATATTCTATAAAATTTTTATCAATGTTTTCGAAGAAATGAGCCATGGACAGCGAATCTCCGTGGACGTTAAAAAAAAAAGTTTCATTGCGGTGCTTCTCATAGCTCATCACTGAAGCATCTAGAACCAAAAAACCAAAAAGGTTTTTGGCAGTGAATAAGTTTTTGCAGGTAAAAATGTCGAGTTTTGATTTATTTTATTAATTCTTCAATTTTTGACAGAACTTGGAAGTCGAAATACTGATTTCTCATAAAAAAAAGTTCAAGATTTTGCTGTTTTAAAATATGTTAAAACTAAAGAAATAAACTTAACGTCATTTATGTAAAAAAAGAGTATTTAAAATTTTAAAACAATCGTTGCAGTAGATTTTGAGCTACTGTAGGCACCAAATTTGAGAAAGCTAAGTGTGAGAAAAATGCGTTCCAAAGTGTCGAAAATTTTGACACCACAAGAATATTTCTTTTTCATTTTACTTACGCTGATTCATCGATGCCAGCTTCATAAAGCAAATTTTTGTTAATATGCTCTAGTGCATATTTTTGTTTTTATCGACGTCGAATGGTCCATTTTTGTCTACCTTCTTTGCTTTCTTTAGCAGCTTCTTGCTCCGCTCGACTTATTCGAATGATGTCGACTGTTCGCGCCCATTCATGCAAACGTCCTGGTTTTCATTTCTATCTTTTGCATAAATTCCAGCAAACCCAAGCAGCCATCATTAAATATACAAGCTGCTACATTTACTGTGATTTCAAAAATATTTAAGGAACTATTTACAATTTTTGCAGTAATTTTCCAATTAAATTGGTTGAAACCCTCATTGCTGTTTTGAGCGAAGACTCCAACACACGACAGTAATTTTTACATAGCACTTCACACGCTTTACTAAAGTCTTAATGGTCGAAAAAAGAAGCAAAAAATCCATGATTCTATATTTTTCAAAATCCTCTGTCACGCCTCGAGAGGTGTTCATTTTTATTTTATTTCTTTTGTTGACGCACTGCTTGCTTGTATATCATACTTGCGTTTGTGTGAATTCATTACCTAAGCTTTCCTGAACTAATTGTTGTGGACGAAATTTCCTGAACCATTCGTAAGCTGACATGGGACTACAGTTTGCACTGTCTCAATCTAAAATCAATATTTAAAAAATACTCTCCCCATAAAATATGTAAATTATTCCTATGAAATGCTGTAATCGTGACCGTAAATTACTCTCCATATACTGATTCAGTAACCAAGCTTTATATCGAATTGTCCTTAAATTTTATTAAAAAATATATAACATTAAATCTGCTTCAACAAACTCTAATTGTGAAGCAGTAGAAAAATTGTCGAGCTCATGAGTAAATTGAACTTATTATATCACTGAGTACAAAAATTATTTAACCAGTTTCTATTACTTCTTGCTCTGAATTCTACTTTGCATTAAAAGTTGATTATGCTTTATTTTTGTTATAAATGCTGAATTCCTTTCTTTTTCTCTTTCAGAACAACTATACACTAAGATCAAAAAACAAATCGGCAGTAGAATCTTTACTAAGTCTATTTAAGCCTATAGAAGAAAAATTTAAAAGTAAAAACAAACATCATTATAAAACAACAAAAGAAATTGATTTAGACAACGATTTATTCCATTGCACAAATAGAACATTAATTGATGGTTTTCTTGGAAGTATTACTGAGTTTCGAAACAACACAACTATACGATCTAAATCATCGTTTTCTAAAGAAGATAATTTTAAGAACCTGTTTCGTCATTCGGAAGACCAACATCATACTTCACAATTCGTTTCGAAAAATCAAGATGTTCAGAAAACAAAAACAGGAACTGCCCCTGCAAATCTTGAATTGGTCCAAATGGAAACTGATTCTAACTCAGAATCAATCTACCAAAAAGATGATAGTTTAGATAAAAATACAAAAGACGGTTCAAGCAGGTAAAAAACGTCGTACTTTGTTCTATTTTATTTTCGTGTAAATTTTTGCTATAAATCCTAATTCCCATTGTCCCAACGTCGAAACTTTTAAATAATTACACTACAACTTGTCTCAATCCGTCGAATTGATTGGATACATATCATTTGGTCTACTGTATAAATATATATTAGAATGGCCCAAAAAACCGGCTATTTTTTTTCGAGACTTATGAAAATTTGTTGGCTTACGATGTTTTAAGAAGCCTCTCCAAAAATCAGCTCGATAAAAAATTTTCACAAGGTCGCTCACGAATTTTAAAAATATCAAAAATGATTGAAATTTGGATTTTTTATTTCTAAATTTTTTCTTTCTCGTGGCAGCAATAGTTTAGATTTGTCAAATCATGCCTATGTTGAAAATTTCAGACAAAAAATTAAATATTTAAACGGTGCCCAAGAATTTTAAATATTAACTGTTGATATGTAGCTAATAGTTTGAATTAGTTTTGTATTTTTTTATGCTAAATTATTGTCATTTAGTAAAATATAACGTTTGCGTAACCTAAAATATACAGGACAGTCTTAAACAATATAATTTGGTACGTTTTGAATAAGCAAAAAAACCTAAAAATTGAATTAAAAAATAAAAAAGTATTTAAATAACATTATTTTTATTTCTCGGGTTATATTTTCATTCTTTGTGATGCAAATTGATGGTGAAAAAATCAAGAAGCTTTATTATTAATATTCAAGGGTCGCTCGAAAACGTTCGAAAGACAGCACTCAAAAACATTCAAAATTCTTGAGCGAGATTTAATTATTTAAATTTTGGGCTTTAATTTTCAGCGTAGTCATGACTTCACAAGTATAAACTATTGCTGCCACGAGAAAGAAAAAAATTTGAAATAAAAAATTCAAATTTCTATCATTTTTGATATTTTCGAAATTCATGAGCGACTTCTTGAAAAATTTTGATTGGGCTGATTTTTGGAAAGGCTTCTTAAAACATCGTAAACCAACAAATTTTCATAATAAATTCGGAAAAAAATAGTCCGTTTTTGATTTTGGGCCACCCTAATATATATATATATATATATTAGGGTGTGTCAAAAAAAATCGACTAATGTTTTTTTTTTTTTTCGAACGGCCGTGGAATTCTGTCAAAGGATGTCAAAATAAAGTTTCTGTGAAAATATGAGCTCATAATATTGATATTTAGGGGTCGCGAATCATAATTTTCTATTTTCCATTTAAATAACATACGAAAAAAATATTTTAAGCTTGGAATTTTATACCTCGGCAATGGCTCATTGTACAGATGAGCTTAGGATATATTTTTGTAGGGAATTGAACGCTCTACAAAAAAAGTCTCCTGTCATTTTTTGATAAATTCTTCTGTTGAAAAGTTATTGGAGCTTGAAGTCAAATTTATAGTGAATACCTAGATCTTTTTACTTTTTTGGTGAAACTATCAGACTTATCACAAAATGCCACGAGATCTTTTTTGTAGAGAATTTTATTTATAGGGTAGATCCATTGATTCTTGACGAAAGTGTGCGCACTGGGGTCGAAGATTTTGATGCCGATTTTTTTCTCTAAAGTACACCTGAAAAGGAGACGATCCTGAAAATTTGAGCCCGATATGTGAAAATTCGGCCGCTGGAGAATTTTTCGATTTTTAAAAAATGTCGATTTTTCACTAATTTTCAAATATTTGTATGTCAGCTTATATACAACTTAAAGACTCCTGCCCAGCGGCATTCTTCTCAGTAAAACTTCTACTTTTATAAAAAAAAAATAGATATTAGATCTAAACTAATATCGGGCTCAGCTGATAGCTTCCAACTAAACAACTGTTTTGGTTAAATTTTGCCTATTTATAAAACACTATTATATGTACCGTATTTGAAGTTGAGAGTCGACCAGCAGCTAATATCTTTTGTCGGGGTATATTTTAATAGAACCTACCCAGCTTTTGCTTAATTGCTCCGATTCTGTGAAGTTATAGCTATTTCAAACCGATAAAACTTAAATCGCTGTTTTTAAAGTAGCTCGAACTTTTTTCTCCGAACTTCGATTTGTTTTAAACTTTTAGAAAAGTTGCTTTATTCTGTCCCCAAGAAGCTCTGGAAATTTGAACTAGGGAATCAAGCTTGTATTTGAGGTATACATTTTTTAATATTGTCAAAACTGCATGGAACCTGATAAGAAATTCCTTAATAGTTACTAATTTAGCACATAGAATAATTATTATTGAACCAAATAGAAATAATCTCAGGTACATATTCAATAGTTACTGAAATTTTATGTTTTAATGTTACGTAAAAGTCCAAAAAATTTAAAGGAAATGACTATTGTAGAAAATTTGAATAATATTTATTTATAAATTCAGTTCAACTACTTTACTCGGTTACGTAATAATTGATCCGCGACATTTGATCCGATGACATTGGATCCACACGACATTTGGTCCGCACGACATTTGGTCCGCACGACATTATATCCACAGATAAATAATCCTTAAGACAGTTCATCCAAAGATACCTCATACCTGTAAATCAACAATCGAAAAAATTCCTTAAATATATAAACCTATACACTTGAAATAGTACGGTGCCTTTTTTTCAGGGGTTTTTGTGTGCGTGGACGTATAAAATATATAAATCCATGCACTTGCAATAATACTGTACCATTTCAAAGAAAATCAGACGGTGATATGTAATCAAATCGGACTATTACTTGTTAGAAACTTTTCGGAATTAAAATATTTGAAAGAGTTAATGGTAATTTTACACACAATAATTGTTACTTGGATCAATTGTCGTAAGGATAAATTGTCGGCAGATCAATTATCGACGGATCAAATGTTGCTTGAATCAAATGTCGCGGATGTATTGTCGCGGATCATTTGTCGTCGGATCATCGGCCGCGTCACCATTTTACTCTGTATACCTTATACATGAATAAAATCATAACTCATAGTCATGCATAATGTGAATAATGCCCTATATTTTCAGAGCAATATGGGTATTAGGGTGTTCCAAAAAAAAATCGATAATTTTTTTTTGACTCTCACACGAAAAATGTGTTGGTCAGCCCTAAAAAAAATTCAGTCCAAATTTCAGCCCTTAATTTAATTTTAAGAGGTCCATCATCGATCTCAAAGTTTTCCCATTTAAATAACATGGGAGAACTATTTTTTTACATTATTTATGGCTGCAAACTGTGAAGACTTTTTTTTGACAGTTAAGTATGAGTTGAAGTGACAATTAAGTATGGGTTGAACAGCCACCATTTGGTGGTTGAAATAAACTGGTTATATTTATATATTATTAAATATATCATCTGGATCTGTGTTATTCAATAAATAAAGAGATAGTTGAAGAGTTGTGAAACTTGTTTATAACGGTTGGCCCTGGCTACTTCGTGTCCAGTAGCCATGAACCACAGTTACAAAATTTCCCGAATAAATTAATTAATTAGTAATAAATTATTAAATATAAATATAAATTATAATTATTTTGTTGCTGGTTCTTAACGGGAAATAGTTCTCAGGTTGCAGCTCGACTCGTTCTTACCGGACACGCGGCTGAAATAACTTATTCTAGAGAACGCTGGTGATAAAAGAAATTTATTTTAGAGACTCAATTACCGTATATATATATAATAGATTTATTTAACCATGTCCCTAAATATGTACACAGATTTTCCCTTTTTATAAATAAATAAATTACATTTAAAATAAGTATGCGTCCAGCGACCATGAATAAATTCACTGGAAGCGCACAGAGATCATTGGACACGGGAAACAAATTAAATATTAAATTATATGGCGTTGAAGAGAGAGAATATTGTCATACATGAAATATATATATAGTTGAATATAAATTGGCAAAATCTTATCTGGTTTAATAAATACGCCGTACTGATGGAATACGCCTTCGGTTCGTCCTCGTACCCTGGGCTCGATGCTGGATTGCCTTCCGTAGGTTTGTCGAGGTTCCTTGGGCCGCTACTCGAAGAACACTCCTCACAGAACGCACTTAATTATTTAACTAATGGTTTTTCAAACCAAATTTCAAAAGAACCAGAATATTCACAAAGTAATTTATCACAAAGAAAGTACTTCAATTCAATTTAACGTATATGATAAGTAGGCAAGATACAGTTAATTAGCTCAGCGCGTGGATATTCGATCGATCGCTTGAACTTAAGTGTCCATCGCTTGAGCTCGAATCTTCTTTTATCTAGTCGTCCTAGGCCCCAACCTCAGTTAACCCCTACCTAATTATGCGCACATGACCGATTTACGGTCACCTGCTGCGTGAAATCATCCCTTGTGGTCTAACGCCTAGCTCAGCCAAACTTAGCAATCAGGCTGTAATGAGAGAGAGAGAGAGAGACCAAACAGAGACAGCGAGAGAGCCGCACTCTCACGTCGTAAACCAACGCTGCCCGGTTACATGTTATTATTCTCAACAATAACTTCGAGAGGGTGAGAAAAAAGTTGGGTTTTATGCTGAGCCTGACTGCTCTCGATGATTCTATGTTTCAGACTGACTTCTCTTGATCGAGAAAAACTAGAGTATCAATACGTTTGGGCATCAGACCCGTGCATCGATTCATATGGAGGGGTCATTCGAGATAACGCATGTTCTCGAATGAACTATTCTAATATTTATTGAAAATACTTAATTCTCACGATCTCTCCGCTTTTTTTACTAACAAATGAGTCACTTATCCATTAACAAAAGTTATCTTAAACAAAATAGATGTTTGTGCAGCTGCACATCTCGAGGATTTACTCGAGACGTCAGCGCTTATTCATATTTGGTAAAATATAGAAAAATAACTTTATCAACTATTACTCATATCCTTAACGTTCAAATGTCTTAAATAATATTATTCTAATATTATATTATATTATTTTATATAATTAATTAAATACTATGGAAATTACTTGCTTATCGATATTCGATATAATTAGTTAGATTTCAGGTCGATAATTAGAGAAGTAAATGCCCACGTCATCTGACGTAAAGGCTGGGACGTAACTATTCGGTTCTGTGTGGGACCTAAGTGGGAAAACCCAACGTGAAAATAAAAAATAACTATTTTCATTTTTCCTCATTGGGTTTTGTATAGGACTTGAGTGGGAAAACCCGACTTAAAAGAAAATTATATAGTCAGTTTTTTCCCATAGAGTTTCATGTGGGACTATACAGGGAAAACCCAACTTGAAAAAAAATATTGTGTTCACCTTATTTACAATTTTACATGGAAATTGATAGAAAAATATCTGGATAGAATGATTCATAATTTCAGTGAAATTAGAAGTTGTATAATCAATTTCGTATGTAAGTATACGTTTACTTGATTTCAAGTGTAGCTGCATTAATTTTTTCCTATACTCTTTGAATATCATAAAAAGACAAATTTTTAACGTATTTGAGTCTCCGAAAACTTAGTAATTTTTTAAGTACCCCGTTTCACCCTCATATATTTATACAAAGAGTACGCCGATCATTGGATCACGGATTTTTTCTATCTTCATCAGTTATTCTTTGGCGTTATGATAAATATACTATTTATACCAACGCGATCACATATGTGGTTCAGCGCAGTGGATAGCATCAAAGACTTTGAATCGGAGGGATGCAGGTTCGAGCCCAGCAATCACCGGGATTTCTTCATTAATTAAATCCATGTAAATTTTGTCTACGTAATGTTCCTAATACATTAAATCACATTTTGGATCAAATTAAAATTTTCATTCTCAATTTAATATTTTGTTTCAATAGGGATGTGCTAGTGGGATCTCTTGGGGATTTGCCTATTGGGGCATAGCTGGGACTGCCCAATATGGGCCCAATAGGTATTTGCGTTACATCCCTATGTGCGGTCCCTATAAGGCAATCCCATAAGGACCCAGCAGGTCTCACATAAAATTTTCTAGTCGGGTTCATAGATAATTAAAAAAAACTGTTTTTCACCATTTCTTTTTTCCATGATGTCTATCGAATTAACCGATTGAGATGGTTGTAGCGGCAATCGACGAGTTTTATTGAGTTCTAGAGCTCATTAGAATTTAAAATTAATTGATTTAGTCGTTTTTGAAAAATTTCGAAAAAGCTAAAATAGAATATTTTTTTTTCGTATTTTTTCTATATTTTAGACTCTAATTGAACGATCGAACTAAATTTTCAGAAAAGCTGACGGTCAACAAGCTATTTCCATTGCCGCAAGAACCATTTCGATCGGCTTATTAGTTAAATAGCTATAACAAGCGCACACGCACACACACAGATACCATTCTAAAAATGGTCAGAATAGCTTCCTAGCACCTCAAAACGTCGACATCTGGTGAAAACTCGATTTTCGAAAATCGGGGTGTGAACAATAATTTCTCGAATTTTTGAAAATTTTCAATTTTCTTGGCGGGAAGTTTAAAAAACCACCCTATGCATCAAACTAGCAATTACACTTTTTTTAAACGCGCTCGAAATAAAAACATCCTATGACAGGTTTTTCAATCATAGCTATTATTATAATAATTTATGATCATATGCATGCTTCGGACCTATCTAGTAATGATTTCAGCCAATTTTGAAATAAAAAAAATTTTGGAATTATTTTTATGTAAATTTAAAGTCAAAACTTGTCCCTTTCATCATGATTTTTTTTATAAAATGAAATAAACAAAAGATTGTAAAATTGTTTACAAAATATTATTTTACTACTTTTTAGATTTCAGAGACCAGAAGTACTTGTTAGACCTGAATTAGAAGATATGTTGCATGACTTACAACTTGGTGGGAATGGTTGTATGAACGATTTTACAGGCATTCACAATAGTTCAAATTATGCTACGAGTAAACAATATGTACACAAGAATACATCTGGCCTTGAAAATTCCGTTAATAATACAGATTCAACTATTTATACTTCTGCGATGTCTGATGATGATACTGATAGTTGTGATGACGAAAAATTTGAAGCTTTTATAAATAGTCGAATCCTTGTACGCGATAACGAGGAAATACAATTAATTAATCATGATGCGCACCCAGGACTTAATAAAATTTCTACAAGAAAATCATTAGTGCCTGAAAAAATAAATAATAAACTTTTTCAAAAAAACCCATATTTCGAGTTGTCTGAAGCACCGAAAAATCAAGTATTATTAGTTAATGACTGTGCACCTCTTAAAAAGTGTATAGAACTACAAACCTTAACCCAAAAAATTAAAAAATCAATGAGACCGAGAAAAAAGAAGTTGCCTAACAGTAGCATATCAAATCTTTTGGATAACGCGGTATCGCCCAGTACGGACAGCCCACCTATACTGAAGTTAAAACATAATACATCCGGTGATACTTCTTCTTACAGTAGACCCAAAAGATCTCATTCAATAACTGAATATGACTTACATAATTCAATAAATAAAAAAGCAAAAACAAGTGCGTACACCACTCTAACTCATAAAAATTTGAGTTTTACTTCGATTAATTCAGTAGATAACATAGTAAAATTGAATGAAGACTATCGCAAAATTACTGGCATGAAGAAATTCCAAGTAACAAAAAAATATACCTCAAATTTATGCTCATTATCTAATCCAGTTGGTAGTTTACCCTCAAAGATATTAAGAATTATTCTTGAAAAAGGAGCTATGAAGAAATTAGGCTTTACAATTGTCGGTGGATCAGATAGTATCAAAGGAAATATGGGCATTTATGTAAAAGATATAACCCAAAATGGACAAGCTGCTAAAGAGGGAACGTTGAAAATTGGTGATGAAATTTTAGCAGTTAATGGTAAACTCATACAAGGTTTAACACACGCAGAAGCGTTGCAGGAATTTAGATCTGCGAGACCAGGAAAAATAATTTTGTACATTAGTCACAAAGATTAAGCAAATAAAACTTTATTTTTCTAACGGTTGATAAGCTCATACGAAATAAATTAGTTTCATAACCGATTTTTTCTATCAAGAGCTAATACTTACGTCTTACATATTGAATCAATTAAATTTTTTATGCTAATAAAGACTGATTCAAAGTAGATATCATAAAAATATAGTGTTACATTCTAGTTTTGATTATATTTAATAAAAAAGTTTAGAATTTTTTTTTTTTTTTTAAAGTATTGAATTATTTATTCGTCACGGTGGACGAATAAACAGTTCGGCATTTCTCAGAATCATCATTATATAAATAAATTGTTACTTTGTTGGTGAGGATATTTTTTTCAACGCCAACGATATAACAGAAATCTCTTGTGATGGGAGAGTCAAAATAAATAAACATCTCAAAAATTAAGTTCTCACTTGACAAGCTGGTTATCCCATATTAAATTATTTTTTGTTATTTTTCATTTTTATTCTGTCAAAAAATTTTTTTTCAAATTTTCTCAAGCACGTTCTAGTAGAAAATTTAATTTCCTACACAAAGTATTTAATATCATATATACGTCAAATGATTGAGAAAAAAGTTACAGGGCTTTAAATGTCAACGAAAAATCAAGTTCACTTTCCGTTGACATTTAAGTTCAAATATTTAATATTTTTTGTGACAGACACTTGAAATGTACGACATTTAGCGCCTTAATCGGCAACTAAAAAAATTAGATTAGATACAGCTGGTAAAAAAGATACCTAATCGTTCTATTAGTGACGTCATCAACGAATCAAAAAATATTTTTTGGTTACATGTGCGATAGCAAACGACCAAAAAATATCGAAATAACTCAACGAGCCATCTTGTGACAAAATTTATCATCATATTAATTCGTACGCTTACCGACTTCTCTCTCATTTTCGTCTCATTTATAGGCACTAAATGTAGTACATTTCAAATATCTGTCACAAAAACTAATGTATTTATCTAATACAATCGAGTCTAAAACGCTCGTGTATTGGTACTAGAGATGCGAGCGGTCCTGCGTGAATATATAAATACTAATATTTAATGCTTAAAAGCTAAATTAAAATATATTTTATGCAATGTTCTAATGATACTGAAGTTAGCTGACGTTTAATAATTTTTGGATTTTTTTTTACCGATAAATTGTAGAAAAAAAATATTTGAAAATATTGCACTTATAGTTTTTGAAATTTTCTATATGTGCTTTTTTTTACTTTTTTTTTTTTTTGTAATTTATTTGTTAAAAAAGAAATAAAAAAATTACTAATTGTCTGCTAACTTCACGATCATATGGTTTAAATACTTAAAATTAATACGAACATTCTCTAAAAGATAAAAAATATTATTTATTTACAAAAAAGATATCGTTATTAACTTTAAATATGAAGCTATAGGAAATCTTAAAGATAAAGATGTAATAATAACAATTAAACAAAGAAACTTTTGTGATAATAATATAATGATTCATGTCATTTCATATTTATTGTATTATTTAATGGTTGAAAGTTATTTTAAAAGACAATTTTAAAATGATGCATAAAAAAATTATTTTTATTCGACTTTAAAATGATTACCTGTACAAGCTGAAACTAAAATATCTCGGTAAATTTCGGTAATACAGTGATTGATTTATCTTATAGTTTTTATTTAAGAATAAATCATAAATGAACATTTTTGTCACAAACGCCTATATAGATGCAAATGACCGAATTCATGACAGTTTTTAATGTGACCCTAAATTTTGCATCAAATTTCCAAAAATGCTTTATTAAAAAATTCTGTCAAAAACGTCTATATAGATGCAAATGACGAAATTTGTGACCGTTTGAAACGTGACGGTCATTCCAGCATCGCAGAATTTTTTAAAAATTATGTGACGGTCTTAAGACGGTCCTATGACCGTTTCCTGACCGAAAATAAAAATGACGGTCATTCCACATCTCTAATTGGTACCCTCGCCTTCGGATCTAAAGAAAAAGTTTTCTTAAAATATCTTCATAAATACGCATTTTATGAAAAAAATGAATATGACCTGTTTTTATCAAGAATTAAATAAAAAGAAAAAACCAAATTCCCCACGTATTTTTCCACTAAAAAAAAGCTTCTTTTTTTTTGGCGCCTGAAAAAATTTAATATTTAACGACCACCCCAATATATATATTATAACATAACGACAAAAATTATTATGCTAATTTCTATGTTACAACTTCGTTCTCTATCTTTAGTCTCAATACGAATAGGGCGCCAGGTAATTTTTATCACTGGAATCACCAAACCAGTCATGATTTAGATAATTTTTGATCTGTGGAATTATCACCAAAACCACGCAAAGCTAAAACTAAACTAAAATTCTCAGAACTTATAAGCAAAAACAAAACAGAGTCTGTAAAACTAAAAACAGAGTTATGGTATGCTATGGTGTCGCTCAGTGTGTAGGTTTATGGAGAGAGGAAGTGGTACGGGTTACATCATTCCAAATTCATGTAAATTATCAGCGGATTTGCAATTTTTGTTAATCAACAAATAATCTCAAATCTCTATTTAACAAAATAATACTGTAGCATCATACAAATAATTTTTCTTTATAACAAAATACTGAATCTAATGATAATGACATTAATCTTAGCAGAAAGTTAATTGACATCTAAATGATACGTATCGATACACTATAAATAAATTGAATAATTACTAGAACTAAACGATAATCCAATAATATTCGGGAACTAGAAAAATAAATTATAAAACCGATACTCTAGAACATTTTCTTTCACAAACTAGTAAAACTAACGTACATGGGTCTCATATGGATGTTAATTAGACAATAATTAGTTTAATAGCTAACCATATTTATTATAATTATTTTTTAAAAATAATATTAACATTAAATCGTGAATAGGACTCTAAACTGTAACAACATTATCATAATTCTTTCAGATATTAAATCTTTTCTTTAATTAAACAGTAGTATGATATCTCAAAACTCTGACTCGAATTCAATTAATTATTAATAATTAGTTTATACCTGATTACTGATGAATAAAATATCAAGTAACGCCTTACACTGTTTTAAATAATACTTCTGTAACAATAATCTGAATCTGTAGCTTTCCGCAATGCCATGAACTGTAGTGCTATTACTGGACACGTCTGCTCGCTTCAGGCGACTAGAGCCGAATGTTCACGTCCGTACTCTTCGAAGGTCTCCCTTCGACTTCCTTACTCAAAATCCCTAAAACCTAAAACTCAATCTTATCGTTATCAATAACTGACCGCTATATTCTAAATTCATAAATCAAACTCAATTTTTACTATATCAGTAACTGGAGGATTATATCTCACCAACGTACTCACTAAACCTAATTCTGAGTATGGATATCCTTGGTAGTTGCTTTCCTGAAACAGACTTCAGCTGGGATAGTAAAACTTAAAACTAAGTGACCTATGACTTCCTCAGCAGTACAAGTGGTCATAGCTTGTCCTCTGAGACCTGTCAGACTAAATAATTACAAATGACCAAACGGCTTCCACAGCAGCAACGGTCATAAAATTACTGTTGAGGCCTGCCAAACCAAAACTCAAAAACTGATCCCATCCTGCATCCGTCAGATTCCTTATATACTGGAGCGCTAGCATTTTAGCTAGACCTCTGCAATCTATCAATAAGTCTCATAGAGATAGAACTAGGTTCTATCATCAGATGATACTGGATGACTAATTCAAGTCCCGCTCCATGGTAACCCTGACTTGTCCACATACTCAAAATTCCAAAACTGTAAACCAAAACTCAAATTTTATCATTATCCCAAACTTTAATATCAACCAAATCCTACAATAAATTTCCATATTTCTGATTCTAATTCTTAATTTTCTTATCCAAAACCCATAACTGCAGCCAAACGTTACTCTATACTCAATTCTTAAACTATAACTCAAATCAAAAATCTATATCAAAATCGTTAATTACTGTAAGCTAAACTATAAGTCTTGAATTACCATGCTCGTAAATACAATAAAATCAGTTAGTGTTTGTGATGTTCACTTTGATTTGACCCCCATACGAAAAATAACGTCACAATATATATATATATATATATATATATATATATATATATATATATATATATATATATATATAAACTTTTGAACCAAATGTATTTTCTGACGCAGCTCGTCGAACTGAGTTGAGAGGTAGTAAATTTTTTCGAAAATTCCATTATGAGGACGAATACAATAGTTACATTTCTATAAAATCTATTAATATATTATAGTGAGAAACAACATTTACTAAATCGAGGAATTGAAATTATTTATAACTAACTGATTCTACTGTTGAATCAATCTTTAAAGATTTATTAGGTCAAAAATATTTTTTCATTGTTCAAGATTTAAAATCCAACGAATCTTTTTACTTCCCTAAAGAAATCTCGATTTCCGTGCTATATCCTCAAAAGTTTCTTGGCTCAAGATAAATTACATCAAGCTAAATATTTTTTTTTCTATTCGAATCCATTTGAATCATTTCAAGTCCTTTAAGGATGCTAGAAATTCAATTATTATTTTACTAGTGGAACCAGAAACCGATACTATTTTCTCATTCAATTTAATTTAAAACGATTCGAGAGTTTGAATCATTTTAAAGAATTTTGAATCAGCTGAGAAACCGGAAATCGCGATATCATTTCTTAATCCATTTTAATTTAAAATGATTTAAGAGTTTGAATTATTTCAAATATAATGTTAAATTAGCCGAGGAAGCAGGAATTGCGGTTTTATTTCTTAATTCAATTTAATTTAAAATGATTAGAGAGTTTGGATTATTTTTGATAATTTTTAATCATAAAATAATATTTCGTTATTTTTTAATTCAATATGATTTAAAATGATTCGTTCTAAAATTTATGCTCGAAAGTAAAATAATTGTCAATTTAGAATGATTTAAAACAATTAAGAGTTGCGTAATCTAAAATTATTCCAAATTATATTTCTTAATTAGGGATCCCCCAATGAATCCGAAATTTCACTATTATTTAGCGATTAAAAAGAATTCGAAGAAATTCAAAAAATTGAATTTCTCCGAATTCGTTCTAATCCCCCAATGAACTAGAAATTAGACTATTATTTAGTGATTGGAAAGGATTCGAAGGTTTTCAAAAAATTGTTATCCCTCCAAATCGTCGGTAATCCCTTGATGAACCAGAAATTAGACTATTATTTAGCGATTAAAAAGAATTCGAAGCTATTCAAACATTTGAATCATCTTGAATAGTCCCGAATCTCTTTGTAAACCAGAAATTCAAGTATTATTTAGCGATTAAAAGCAATTTGATAGTATTCATTTTTTTAAATCGTTTCAAATTCGTTAGAGACAGGTGATAAAAACGATTTGTACGAATTCGATTCTTCAAAACTTGAGGGATTCAAAATATTTTAAAGCATTCAAATGTATTAAAAAAATTTTTTTTTGTATCTCTTTAAATCGATTTTTTTAATCAGGGATATGTTATGACTCATTTATGAGATATTTTGCCGCATTTTTAGAAAGTTTACACAAGGCTATACTTTGTAATATACTTTAGAACTATACATTATTTTCATGCGGGAAATCACAAGAATCAGAGCTCAAATTATCAATGCCCAGACTTGAAGCTTTGATGCAGGTATCATGAAAAATAATTTTATAATGTTTGTTGTCAGAGCTTTACTGCAGATATATACCAGAAAACATATCTTACACCGCAAGATTTATATATCTGGGCTATTCAAAATTTTACCGGCGTTGATTTCATTTTCATAACCAATTATGACTTTTTTACAGAAAATTAATGTTTTAGACGCATGATACTCTGAATCAATTACGGTGTAAGGCACAAAAGCATTGCACACTTTCTCACCTATTATTGATAGCCTGGGATATGTTTGTGTTAAAAATGTATCAACATCCTCAAAAAAGTTAAAAATTAAAGTTTCTTAATCATTCCTATCCAAAAATTCTCATAGAAACCATTCAACTGCGACAAAAACCGCATAGAATCCTATAGGCTGTATTGGTTTCTATGCGGTTTTTGTCGCAGTTGAGTGGATTCTATGGCAATTTTTGAATAGGGATAAAGAGTCTACGTTAAATTCAATTTTGTTTAAACGAAAAATATGCGCATCGTAAAAATTAAATATCTTGTGAGAAAAAGTCAAAGCTTTCAGAAAAATATATCAAATTAGATGCATCAAGCGCCGCATAGTCATAAAAAACGTTTTTTCTACTTTACTCGAAGTTTAGAGGGTCCTTTGAAACTTAAAATAAAAAATAGATATTTTCATTAAAAAGCTGAGAATTTTTCCTACAAAAAACTGTAATGTGTTCATTTTTTAAATAATTTTTTCTGCTTCAAAAAAATTAATGAAAGTTAAAAACAAAAATTTTTTAAATATTCAAAAAATCGTAACTCTGAAACAGCTTCATATTCGAGGCTCAAATTTTCAGAGAATTTTCTTTCGAATATATTTTTGTAGGGTATAAAATTCTCTATAAAAAAGTCTTGTACAATTTTTTTCTAAAGTAAGTGATTTGCGAGTAAAATGAAAAAAACCATGTAATTTGCATGTTAATTAAATGGGAAAATTGCAAATTCATTTAGCGAGTACTTAAAATTAAAATTAAGAGCTCATCTTTGGTGAGAATTTTTTTCCACATGTTTAGAACATCATTCTGTCGATAGACCAGAAAAAAAAATAGTCGTTTCAAACGAGGCACCCTAATATAGATATACACTTAACATGGAGGAAATCATTTTTTTTTTAATCAGGATAACACCTTTCGTAGAAAATGCAATGCTATTCACCCTATTGGATCCGAATCACGGTAAATTACGGTGATTACTATAATTTACGGTAAATATGGCAATTTACCGTGAATTACAGCATTTTGCCGTAATTTACGGTAAAATGACACAGTTCGCCGTCAATTACGGTAAAACGCCGTATCTCGCTGTAAATTACGGCTAAATAACGTATTTTACCATAAATTTTGGTAATTCTGCCGGATATCGTAAATTACGGTTAATTGTGGTAATTACCGTAATCAACCGTAATTCGGATCCGCTAGGGCAATCATACAAATACTTTATCAGAAAGATACTTCGACCCAGGAGATCTTGTCGTGGAGAGATTTTGTCTACTCAAAAATGCAGAGCTGGAAAATTGAACTAAATTTAATTTGAACAAATCCAATCTTTTTTCCCGAGATTTTAAATTAATTTTAGTTGTGACGTATACTTAAAGTGGTTTTTTGCTTTATAAGAGATATGTAAAAACGTGTCGAATTATTATTTTTTAATACCACTGAAATTCGTTTTAATACCATTTATAAAAATGCAAACGGGTCAACAACGATTTAGTTTAAATTTAAGCTAATCAGATAATTACATAAACAATTTTAAATTCAACTCGAAATATTATATTTGAGTCACTGAGTAGATTATTAGAAATATGTATAAAAAATAACCTTGACAGGCCCTGTATCTGTTTATCATGTGGAGAATAGAGTACGACTCGAGTGAACTTGAAAAATAACGGGCCTCACAGTCAGTAACAAGTAATTCATTCAGCTGATCATATGTGTTGGTATTTTCCAACCATAATGGCTGCCGTGATCCATGCGCAGTATCGATCATATTTTAGTTGATTTCTAACTTGAGTGCCGTTGCACATATTCGAACATGTTTGTACTATTAATTTGGTTGCAGCAGTGGCAGGTTTGCTACTTAATTTGGCTTGTAAAAAAATCCAGTTATTTTTCAAATTCATTACGTTTAATGAAATAGACAAAGCGTTGAATGTGTATGTTGTTTTTAAGAGGCTATCAGTTTAAACTTTTCATTTTAGTGATGTTTTATGTGCAAGTTTAATGTGTAGATGAAAATGAAAAAGGAAATTGAACATATATTTCAGTATAATTGTCTAATTTATAATTAAATGGATTAACTTAATTATCATATGTCGGTGAAAGCAGTTTACAGTAAGTTGAATATAGTGACAGTACCAAGTGCAATGACTGAAAAATTTAATTATTGAGCTAAATAAAGCAATTTGGATAGAGTGACTATAAATGTTTTTTAATGTTAATAAAATTTCAAATATAAATTATTTTGCAAATCGAAGCCTCACAAGTGAATAAAACTATTTAATTGACAGTTAAATATCGTAAAATGAAAATACCTAAAGTGATTCAACAATTGTTTTTCCAATATGTTTTTATTTAATGTTTTTGATGAGTTCATTAGAGAAATGTATTTCGAAGTTGAGAAACACATGCTACTACCATTATAAACTAGTGAGATAATCTACTACTAAAATAAATGGGTGAAAACAGGGTTGTTCATTGTTTTTTTAGGAATTTGGTAAATAATAAACTACCATAAAATATAATAGTTCTGTTTTCATAAATTCGAAGATTTGTTTTTACACTGTTAAGAAAAAGCTAACATATGTGATAAGTGTAAAAATTCTAAATTTTGAATTTAAAAGCTTTTCCCGACTTTTAAAATATTGAATGACATCTTTTCAAAAACATTTTAATTTTAGAATCTAATCAACTAACGTGCATTTAATTATAATTTTTGTGCCAAGTAGTGACGAAAATGACAGTAGAAATTACAGAATTATCTTGGTATTCCAAACTATATAACTATCTAAAAAATCGTAACCGTATCGAACCTGAAAAAGTAAAATTACCTGATTGTGATTTTTTTATTGTAGGACCTCGACGTATACTTCGAGTATTAAGGCCAGTTCAAAAAAGTAGCGAATTTTATGATTTATCTGCGGATAAATTGGAATCTATTAATGAAAACTTCATTTCAAAGTGGATAGAAAAACCTCATTCATCTAATAACTGCAGATGTTCATTTCGCCAATCTTTTGGTCTCAATAAAACTAAAATAGATGTAGTTTCTACTGAGATCAATTACACTAGGGCTAATTTTCGAGAACATGAAGTAAGAGGACCAAATATTAATGAATCAGAAAACAAAGACATAGTAAATGTGAATTGTCTTGAAAAACCGATGACATCAGAGCCGACAAGTAAAATTATTGAGAAAATCTGTAAAATTACAAAAAAAAGTTACTTGGAGAGCCATCAAAAAGATGTTCCTACAGTCAGAAATGAAATTGTTAAAGATTTAGAACAATATATTGATATAATACTGAAAGATGTTCTTGACCATACAATGAAAGGCATGAGTGGTGCTGATCAAACGATTTCTAGTGAAAAATATCTTAATAATGAGAATGAATATATTTGTACAAGATCGGGTGATACAATAACTAATGATAAGTCAATAATTAGTCCTTTGGACATAAGATTTGAATTTCCTGTTGATAACTACAGGAGTGAATATTGTGTTACAGATATTGATAATTCTGAGCCTTATAGTTATGTAAATCAAGCATTTATTTCATCTGTAAATGAACCCCATAGATTTGATTTCGATTTGAGAAAACCAATCAACGATAAAAATCTTGATATAATAGATTGTACGGATTCTGGCGTTAATAGTGTTGAAACAATGGAATTTTCAATTGAATCAGATTTTAGTCTTGAAAAATCATTAATGCATCTAATAGAAAATAAATTTAGTCAAACGCAGATGTTGTCAAGTCTAGATGATAAAAATACTACGAGCCTTACTGAAGAACATAAAAAAAATACAGATACCATAAAACATGACCAACAAGTTGCAGCAATTCAAAATGAAAATAAAAATGACACCTCTGTAGGTAAAGAAATCGTAGAATGTAAAATTAATTCAATTGTTGAAATCGATGAAAAATTATATTCTGATTTAACTTCATTAGTTGCCGAAAATAAAATCGATGAAATGAGATCAGTTGTAGACAATAATTATTTTGAAGTGCCATTAAGAGAAAATCCAATCGAAAAAGTAAGTTCAATAGCCCTTTTATATGAAAAAGTTACTGCTAAATTCGGGAATACTAGTAAAAATAGTGACAATAAAAAAAAAAGTAAAATATTAAATGATGGAAGTAAAAAAAAATTAAAAGTGAAAATTATAGAAACGGAAAATTATAAGACAATAAATAAGGGTTCGAAAGATGCTGCTGAGAGTCACAAGAAGTCAGTGACAGCGTCAGATATCATTCAAAGAATTCGAAAACCCATAATTGTATTTCTCCATGGATTCGGATCATCTGCAGAAATTTTCAGAAATCAACTTCAATTTTTTTCAAATATGGGTTATCCTTGCATTGCTCCCGATATGTTAGGTCATGGTATGAGTTCCGCTCCAGATAGAATGCGTGATTATCATTTCCAGAAATTATTTAACGACTTAGAAAAAATTCTTCATCACTATGTTTTCAAACCTGGACAAAAATGTATTTTAGTAGCTCACAACTACGGGTAATAATACATTTCATTAATTTTAATCATACAACTATTTTAACAGCATTTTTTAGGATATATTGTTTTATTATCAAGTTTGTTCTAGTTAATTTTAGAAAGTATTCATTTTTAAGTCGATTTTTTAGAAAAAATTAGCTACATCATGACAAAACTTAATTATACTACCATGATAATGTTGATGTGTTTTATTAACAGACGCGTATCAATTGACATTTATAATCTTTTATTTGATATTTTTTATCATTCAGACTTTTCATATGGACTTTTTGCACAGAAATTTAGATACCGACAATTTTCGTAATTTTATTTTTCCAATGTAGCAATTTAAGGGACTTAAAACTGTTCTTGTATCTTTTTTATGTAAAAATTGACATATCTAATAATATGTATATCCATACTTTTCTAAGTGGATTTCTATAGATTCCCTTACAATCTGATATGGATTTCTTTGGTAAGGTTTAGTTCGAATTTCGGAAGGCCACTAAGAATTTTAAATATTAGCTATAAGCATAAAAAAAATTTTCATCTTCCCGCAAAGTAAACTGAAAATTAAAAAAAAAAAGTAAGTTATTTGTTTCGGACTGATTTTCAAAAACCGAGTTTTGAACAGATCCCAACGTTTTGAGGTGCTAGGATATTACCCTGACTATTTTTGAAAGGATATCCGAGTGTATGTATGTGTGGTATGTACGTACGTATGTAAATATTCTATAACTTTTGAACGCCCCTTGCGGCTGTAAGGATATAATCTTATTCCTCCGTACAAAAGAACTCGACCATGGTCGATTGCAATCCTCCTTATACGGCTTATCAGGTAAATGAGCAACTGGGTTCCGAAATAATTAGTACATAATTCTTTTTATAATAATATTATTTTATTGATTTAATTAATGTTCTGATTATTTGGGAAACGTAGACGACTGAAATATATGGATATTAGAATGGGTCAAAAAAATCAACTATTTTTTTGTTTACAAGTGCCACGAACAAATGGGTTGCTAGACAACTTAAAAAAATTCTCACCAAATGTGAACTCTTAATTTTAATAGGAAGATCCTCCGCATCGCACTTTTTTACTTTTTTCTCAGTTCAATAGAAAAAAATACATACCTCATCATTAATTGATTGTACAAAAAAATGTTCAAGAAGAATTTTGTAGGAAATTGAGTGCTCTACAAAAAAGGTATCTTATAATTTTTCCGTAAACCTCACCATTGAAATGATATTGTCGATTAAAGTTTAATCATTTTAAGACAAATTTCATTATTGTTTATGAATTTTATAACTCGACAATAACTGACTATTATAAAATGTGCAATACAAATTTTTGTAAGAAATTAATCGCTCTATAAAAATGGTATCTTATGTTTTGTCAATTAAATTAAGCGTTCAAAAGATATTCATCATCAAACTTTAATGTGTACTAATTTTAAGAGTTTTTGATAAGATACAGGAAAATTTCAATTCAATTTATGAATTTCATACAAATTTCATTTTTCGTCATTAATATAAGTAGTATTAAACTTTTATTTTTAAAATTTTTGAAAATTTTTTTTTCAATAATTCTAAACATTTTATTTTTAATTATTAGAAATCACGATTATGTTGTTTTTTTTTTCTTTCGATATTGTCTTCAAAACGGCTTTAAAAATTTTTCCACTATAGTTAGATATTGTCCTAGGAAAAATTTCTTCTGTAGAGAATTTTTGTTTGGTATTTCATATCTTATTGCAAGTTGTTAAAGTGCATCGAAAAAATTACCCTACTTTTAAAAAAAACTTGATGAAAATTTATAACTCAGTCTAAAATTGAAATAAAAAACTTTTCTATAATCAATTGGACATTTTTTTTCTCCAAAACTAAAATGCATCATAATATATATGTAATGAAAACTTTGCTTTTTTTATCAACAAATAATTAACTAAGCGATAAATAATGCACAGTTTATTGTTTTAAATGTAGACTAAGATACTTACACATAAAAGAAAACTTGATAAATATTTTGAAGTTTCTCAACTGATGAAAACTAAAATTCGTATAAATGTTCTCAAAACTTATGAATTACATAGAAATTTTTTTGATTATCTTATCAAAAACTCTTAAAATTAGTACACATTAAAGTTTGATGATGAATATCTTTTGAACGCTTAATTTAATTGACAAAACATAAGATACCATTTTTATAGAGCGATTAATTTCCTACAAAAATTTGTATTGCACATTTTATAATAGTCAGTTATTGTCGAGTTATAAAATTCATAAACAATAATGAAATTTGTCTTAAAATGATTAAACTTTAATCGACAATATCATTTCAATGGTGAGGTTTACGGAAAAAATATAAGATACCTTTTTTGTAGAGCACTCAATTTCCTACAAAATTCTTCTTGAACATTTTTTTGTACAATCAATTAATGATGAGGTATGTATTTTTTTCTATTGAACTGAGAAAAAAGTAAAAAAGTGCGATGCGGAGGATCTCCCTATTAAAATTAAGAGCTCATATTTGGTGAGAATTTTTTTAAGGTGTCTAGCAACCCATTTTTCGATCGCATTTGTAAAAAAAAAATTGTTGATTTTTTTGACCCACCCTAATATATAATCAGATCTGAAAATTGGCGAGATCTGATCATATATAATCATACATGATTATGATTATATATAATCATACACGGAAAAAATAAACTATAAAAATTAAGAATGTGAAGTAATATAATGATAAAGTAATCAGTAAATACTATCACTCTAAATAGTAATTTTTTCATTTATGATTAAAACGCGAATAATTACAGAATAAGTAGGAAAATTTATTATCTATGCAAAAAAAATTACTATTTGAACTTTAAAAATTGTAACTGATACATAGAAAATAGACGACATGTATTACAAAATTTACTATTTGAATGTTAAAATTCTCCATATTGACAACCGGGTTCCGAGTTATAATTTCAAATAGTAAATTTTAGAGTTTTTTTTCCGTGTTCATAATTATATATAATCATCCATGAACGAATATAGTCATTTATAAAATCTCATTTAAAATTTCCATAAATCATTAATTACGTAATTTAATTAGGATTCATTGTCTTCATTAATAAAATGTCAGTTGAGGAGGTTCGACCGAAACTAGTGAGAAAAAGTAGTGTTTGAATTTTTTTGTTTGCTAAATTCTCCTAATAGTTATAAAAATTTATTATTTCAATTTATAATAACGTAACGAATTCATACATTGATATTTAATATTTATTTAATTAAAGACGGTAGTAAAATTACTGGATTATGTTTGACTCATATGATATAATAAAAAGATTTGGCAACAGCGCGTTCTAACTTTTTAAACATCGATATTCAAATTAAAGCAGGAAAAATTTATTTCTAATGTTGTCTCTCTTTTTAATGTATTTTTATCTTTGTTTTTTCTTTCAGCTGCTTCCGTGACATTGCCAAACCCTCAATAATATGTATCTCTGTCGATAAACAAGATTAAATTAATTATCATTTGATCAAGTAGACTCGAAGATATTTGCGAATTACGAAAAAAAAATTTTTTTTTTTTTTAGTTTTTTATTGATTTTTCAGAAACAAGTTGAACGATCGATTCCAAAATGGAACCAGCTCTAAAACTCAACCAAACGCGTCGACCACCACCTTAACCATCTCAATCGGTTAATTTATTCGAGAGATATCGTTGGAGAAAGAAATAGTAAAGAACGTTTTTTTTTCGAATATCATCGAAATAATTGGATCGTTAATTGTAAGTTATAATCATCTCTAGAATTCAATAAAACGCGTCTATTGCCACAAAAACAACCTCATTCGATTAAGTTATGCAAAAGATATTTTTGGAGGAAGAAATGGATAAAAACAGTTTTATTTGAATACGGTAAAGGACTTTTGTAATAAAAAAAATAATTCTGTAATAATTGTGTGAATGGTCCATAATTTTTAACTAATTAACCGATTTGCATCGTGAAGGTGGCAATCGAAAGGGTTTTCAAGAACTTTCTTGAAAATTTCAGATCATTTGATCAAGTAGACTCGAAAATATTTGCGAATTACGGAAAAAAACAATTTTTTTTTTTTGATTTTTTTATTGATTTCTTAGAACCAAGTTAAACGATCGACTTCAAAATCTAATCAGCTCTAGAACTTAATGAAATGCGTCGATTGCCGCCTTAGCTATCTCAATCTGTCAAGGAACTCAAAACCAGCGGGAAGTTTTGGGGCTGGCCCGCGGGGTCAACTGATAGATAGATTTTTTCTAAAGAACTAAACGGTGGATCATATTCAAATTTTGAGAATACATAGATAAAGTAGTGGAGAGGTGCTGCAGTTGTAACAAAAAATTTTATTTTTTCGATAACACTGAGTTACCGAGCCATTTTTAATAGGGGATCTACAATTCTTTCAAAGAATTTAAAAAAAAAAAAATTTGTTTCAATTACTGGATTTTTTCGCAAGTTATCGTGTCTACGGGTTTCATACTTGACGGACAGGAAATTTTTTTAAACTATTTTGATGTTTTTTCGGTTTTTATTGAACTAAATAAATTTTTACAAAGTATGGAATTAATCTCCATTAAATTATCTTCAAAATGGTGTGTAACTTATCTTAATTCCGTAAATCAACAAAGGTATCATAATTCAAATAGTTGCCGAAGTTAGGCGAAAAAAATTTTTCGATGGTAAAGCACTCTCTGATGCTTCGCATCATGAGTCGTGCAAAAATCAATTTATTTAACTAAAGTCAGGGGCCAAGTTGGCGGCGCGCGTGGGCTGCAATTGTAACACAGTGCAGGGGTAATTGTAACATGGAACGGAATAGATATTTTTCACCAAATTGCTTTTATTATTCAGTCTCAATACATACAGTTATACTTAATTAACTCTTAAAGTCAAGTATTTAAACTTAAAGTAGCACTTATATTTGTATCTTTAATATAAATTATTAACCCTTCGTCGGTCGCGTAATGAACGTGACGCCGCCTTTTTTAATATTTCATTTTTTTTCTCAAAATTGCTTGAATTAGTAACTTTGAAAAAAATTTAATTCCTTCTTTGAACTATTTAAAAAATTTTAACGCTATTTACAAGCATAAAAACACTTGGAAAATATTTTTAAATTTTAATATTCGAGACCGAGTATGAAAAAGTGGCGCTCCACCGCCCGGTGCGAGTAAATGCCCAAGTCCTTTTCAAACTGCGCTGTTGCCAAGTTTCTTTACCGCCACTATTTTAGTCTGTTTTACCACATGTGGAATAGGTATATAACTATTGAAGTGAAGTGATTTTCAGGTTAATTTTTGCTTTCATTATTCTATTTAAAATTTAATTGTTATTTAATATTAATAATTATATTTAAATACAATAAATGTTAACAATTTTCTCAGTAAAAAAAAAAAATTATTCCGGATAAACGTATAAAATTCGCAGTTTGAGATTTGGCAACAGCGCGTTCAACTTAACACGGCGGCGCGACGGTCACCATGCGACCTAACTCGGCTGGAAAATGCACGCGACCGACGAAGGGTTAAACATTTATAAATATTAAAACTACATGATCTCAGAGTAGATTTGTGGCGCATCTAGTTTGCACAGATCCCATACATGACTCTGAATGTTACAATTGCTATTTGTTCAAGTGTTATAATTGACCCTCACGCAGAATTGTTAGTAAAATTTAATTACAATAACAAAAATCAGTAAATTGATATAAAATTCGATTATACAATACTCTTGATGACCCTTAAAGTATGAATTCAAGTCTCACATCATAACATTAGAAAAAAAATTTGTTATTAAAAAAATTGTGACGCGTACTAAAAAAAGTTTTCACGCGTATTTTCAACAATTTTCAATATTTTAATATCGGAACAAGATTACTAACTGAAACTTTGATCTAATCAATAATTTACTATTTTGAACAAGTTAAAAGAAGAATAATAATAATTTTTAGTTTTTTTAATAGTTTTTCATTGAGTGTTTCAACTGTCCCTTGTTACAACTACAGCACCTCTCCCCTACTTCTCTACATGTATACTAAGTTTCAAATCTTACAGTTGGAAAATCTTTTTTACATTAGATTCGGTCGAACCTCCTTAAATTTAAATTGAAAAAAAAAAAAAAAAAAAAAAAAAAATACTAACGGTTCACTATTATTTTACTAAGGGGTCACCCGTCTAAATGATTTCCCACGTCAATGCTGTTTAACTCTGGTTTTCGCTGGTTTGTAGTCTGATCCTCTAGTCTCTTATACACTTATAATAATGAAAAAGTCATGACATTACTTAAATCGAATAATCAAATTGATACATCGTACGTAAATAATGTACCTAAAGATAAATTTGGTTTTGTACATAAATTACAATAGAATTCTTTAGATAAATATAATCAAATCTTTTTATCTATAATCTTATAGATATCCATATATAAATCGATATCGATTTATACTTTTAAATTGCTGCCGAAATCTTTGAACATTTTTTAAGCAATGGGGATTTAAGTTTGATTGGTAGTTAACAACCCTCGCGGTTTTCATGATACAATTTAAACACTGTATCAAAAGAGAATAAACGTGGTCGATAGTAAGTAGTTATACCGTATTTATATGGTATATTTGTGATATTTTATAACAGTATTCCCACAAAGCTTATACTGTGTTCATACGGCATTTCTCCCGTATTAATAAGTTATTTCTACCGTAATAATACGGTACTTCTACTGTATCAAAACGGCATTTCAGTGATATTAATACATCATTCCAATTATGTGAATACGGCATTCGTACTGAAATAATACTGCATTTCTACCGTAATAACATGACATTAGTACCGTAATAATACATCATTTCTACTGAATTAATAATACGGAATTTCTAAGGAGTTCACACGACAATTCTATTGATTTAATAAAGTGTTTATACGGAATTTATCCAGTACAGGGTAAAAAATTATATATAATTTTTAATGATAAATGGCCCTATACAAATATATAAATGTATACATTGTAACATGATGGAAAATTCGACATCGACTCGTGGTTTGAATTTATTTCAAATAAGAAATAGTTACCGGATGAGCAAATTTTAGTGACATCTAGAATCGAAAATTTCGACTTCGACCGACTAATTGATCCAACCCATGGATCGTGATGGGAGATCCGGACTAGACGCCGTACTGAACGGTCACGTTTTACGATTCGAGAAATTCGACCCGACCAAACGAACAATTTTGATTACGACTCTTGAACAACGTGAATTTTGTTCTATAAGAACAATCCGAGTGATTAACGAACAATTCATTGCGATAAGTAAATTTTTTTTTACAAATAACCGCCGTCGTGAACAAGCGAATAAGCCGAAGCCTCGGCACGAGGACTGATCAAGTGTACGACCGATTGATTTGGTTTTATGAACAAGTGCAACGCGATTTGTGGAAATAATAATTAAATTAATGATTGATTGTACGTCCTAACTGTATGATAGTGAAATTTCACGCGTTACCGAAATAAAATATTATTTTATATTTTATTTTATTCCAATTGAGCAATTCCGAGAATTACGGATTATCTCCTCCTCATTCGTTGCGGCAGCCGAGTCTTGCCATGTAAAAGACTCTGACGTCACCGGTCGAGTATTTCGTTAAGAACTACGTCGAGTGTGTTGATGAAATAAACGACGAGTTTTTTTTTTCTTTCGACAATTGACTGTTATTTTTTTTGCAAAACTGACTGTTTCCGATCAACTACGTTTTGTTGTACTTTGGTTTATATCGAGTCAAGCCGACAACGGCATTTATTATGTTTGTGTAACCGACAATTTGTGTGAAACCGATCAGTTATTTTGTCTATTGAATATACGATTAATTTGTTTAATTCTGATCACTTATTTTATCGTAATTTTAACTGCCTGACCTTTCCCCGATCCACCACCCTGAGCCGAATTTTTTTTTGTTTTGATAATTATTTATTTGGTGATTATAAAATCACCTGGCGCCCAACTTTAAAATTTTGAACAAGGTTGTCAAATAGTAAGTGTACTCGGACTTCACTCCGGTAGATCCCCGGTGGTGAAAAACCCGTTATATATTTTGGCGCCCAACGTGGGGCCCGAAAGGTCAGAAGGCACGGATCTACACGAGATTACGATCGCCATTTCGAACAAGCCGTTTACGACCCGACTTATTTGATCAACTTCGTCAAGAGATTCCTGTCACCACCAGTGACTCATCCGACCAATCTGAATGTGACATTGAAGATCATTCGATCAATGGAACAACTACCGGTATCAACTGATCAGAGCAACCGAATAACGCATCAACGACCGATACTGATCACAGCACAGGTGATCAACCGAACGGGAACGACGCCAATTGCTTCACCGACACCGCCCAATCGAACAAGCTCGACCAGTACTGGCATGGAGGCCATGATAGCACAACATGCTAGCCTATCCGCTGAGCGAACACTTCTTGAAGCCACCGAACGAGAGATGACCCGACAAATTGAAGCCCTCCGTCTCCGAGAGGAAGCGGCCGCTGCTGCATTGCGCAAGCAGGGAGCTCAAACGCCGAGTTCGGTAGGAGACGACTCTGATTACGAGTGGATCAACGACTTGACATCGATGCAGGTACACGAGTTCCTGCGGACCCTAAATGCTAGTGCATTGGGAACCGAACAATTACGCCGGGGTCGACTATATCGTGCGCTTCGAAGGAAACGATACCCCGACACACCCTGGACAATCGAGGACCAAAAACCGCTCGCCCATACGGTTCTGCCTGCATACGACTGCAGTATGCAGTGTTTAACGCGCTCCACTGTGGTAACCACCGTTCAAGTGACCACAGCATCGACTACGACTATGACCAGTACCTCACCTGGCTTACTAAGGATCTATACGAACCCCGAGAACCGATTACCGCCTTGTACAGTGACAGTGAGACCAATCATGAGTACAGCGCTATCGGTATGCCAAGCTAGGCCCATACCGAGCCCTCGACGATTAATTCCGAAGAACAACACCGAACCAGCAGTGACTACGACCGGGAACAATTATACACAACATTCACCGAACAAACTGAATAGAGCGAAGAACGAATCGAGAAGAAACGACACCGATTCGAGCAGTGGGTACTCATCTAGTAGTTCAACCCGAACAACGACACCGACAACATCGCCGAAACCGACATCGAGTACCTCGCCGAAAACGAGACCGATAAAATCGCCAGAAAGGGCACCGACATCGATTATACCACCGAGAATGACACAGCCACCGATTATATCGGCGAAGCCGACAACTATGAGATCGCCGAAACGGATATTGAAAACATCGCCGAGGACGACACGGACATCGAGTATATCGTCAAAGACTGCCTCGACAAGTCGACAAACCGATTTAACGCTGACAATCGATTTGAAGCTACGTGGTAAATGCTTCAACTGTCGACAAGCAGGTCATGGCCACCATGACTGCCCGAAGCCACGCCGATCTGGATATTGCTGGTCCTGTGGTGCCGAAAACGGCCCAAACCCGACCTGCAGGACTTGCAACCGATATTGGTCAAGGTCAAGGAATAACCAGGCCAAGCAACGACCACCAATCAATCGACTACCGCTGAACAACGCCGCAAAACGACCGATTAGATCAAGTAAACAGGTTACGAGGTTCAACCTGATGAAGATGCCGAACAACGACAACAAACAACGACCATCGATCGATCGACGACTGCCGAACAACAAACCGGACCGATCGAACGACCAAACCGAACAACGACAACGAAGAACAACCGCCAATCTACTCGATCAAACCGACCAAAAACGTCGAAACCCCGAGTCAATGTCTGGGGGGAGGTTTTGTAACATGATGGAAAATTCGACATCGACTCGTGGTTTGAATTTATTTCAAATAAGAAATAGTTACCGGATGAGCAAATTTTAGTGACATCTAGAATCGAAAATTTCGACTTCGACCGACTAATTGATCCAACCCATGGATCGTGATGGGAGATCCGGACTAGACGCCGTACTGAACGGTCACGTTTTACGATTCGAGAAATTCGACCCGACCAAACGAACAATTTTGATTACGACTCTTGAACAACGTGAATTTTGTTCTATAAGAACAATCCGAGTGATTAACGAACAATTCATTGCGATAAGTAAATTTTTTTTTACAAATAACCGCCGTCGTGAACAAGCGAATAAGCCGAAGCCTCGGCACGAGGACTGATCAAGTGTACGACCGATTGATTTGGTTTTATGAACAAGTGCAACGCGATTTGTGGAAATAATAATTAAATTAATGATTGATTGTACGTCCTAACTGTATGATAGTGAAATTTCACGCGTTACCGAAATAAAATATTATTTTATATTTTATTTTATTCCAATCGAGCAATTCCGAGAATTACGGATTATCTCCTCCTCATTCGTTGCGGCAGCCGAGTCTTGCCATGTAAAAGACTCTGACGTCACCGGTCGAGTATTTCGTTAAGAACTACGTCGAGTGTGTTGATGAAATAAACGACGAGTTTTTTTTTTCTTTCGACAATTGACTGTTATTTTTTTTGCAAAACTGACTGTTTCCGATCAACTACGTTTTGTTGTACTTTGGTTTATATCGAGTCAAGCCGACAACGGCATTTATTATGTTTGTGTAACCGACAATTTGTGTGAAACCGATCAGTTATTTTGTCTATTGAATATACGATTAATTTGTTTAATTCTGATCACTTATTTTATCGTAATTTTAACTGCCTGACCTTTCCCCGATCCACCACCCTGAGCCGAATTTTTTTTTGTTTTGATAATTATTTATTTGGTGATTATAAAATCACCTGGCGCCCAACTTTAAAATTTTGAACAAGGTTGTCAAATAGTAAGTGTACTCGGACTTCACTCCGGTAGATCCCCGGTGGTGAAAAACCCGTTATAACATAAATATATTACTTTACAGTGTATTATGTCACTCGTATATTTTAATCACATAGTAGAGACCCGCTAGACTTTTGATTAAAATATATTTTTTTTTTAAGTTCAAATTTAAATTCAGAGATAAATCATTCATGGAAAATTTAATAATAAACCTTTTGGTCATTATGTATTATAGGATATACTACATGACCACCAAATAGGTACTTATCATTCTGTTAAATGACGGAGGAGTACCCGGGTCACAATTGTCTCCAAGTTGGGAATGAGATTTCTGAAATAAATGTCTTACCAGGGACACTACAAGGGGTTGGGCGCGATCTCGAGGCGAGTACCGAACTATTCTCGCTGCTGCTGCCTAGCACCGGTGACTTCCCTCTCTTTCATATATATTTCACCCAAGAAATTTTTTTGAGCAACTTTTTTTTCTTCGTTGGAGCAAACGAAAATTCTTACGTTAAACGAGTAGTACTTATTCCAAGAAATTTTATTTTTTTTAAACAAAAAAATGCAATATTGCTATAATAACCTGATATGGCTTTTTTCAAAAAAATTTCTCTTATATTAAGGTAGTTCCGGCATGAAACCACTTTTCGACAGATTCAGCTGAAATTTTTTTTCATAGGTTTGGAATAGCTTTATTTATGAATTCTTGAAATTTCATAATTTTTGACCATTTAGATCGCGAGATATTTGAAGACAAAGTTCGTGATTTTGAGAATCATGTCCCATTTAAAGTATGTAAAACGTCCAGTCCCTCCAACTATTTTTTATTATATTAAAAAATTCTCTGGACAGAATTGGAAAAAAAAGTAGGAGAGTGTTGAAAAATGTTTTTAGAATAAGTTAAAAAAATAAAAGGAGCTCCTCACCGTTTTGTTATCGAGATATAATAATTAAAAAAAATAATTTTCGATCCATTTCCAACCTACTCACATAACAAATTATAATGATCTGGCAACGTCGTGCGCAACGCTCTCTGAAATAGTGTAGAATAAAAAGCGGGAAATTCACATCTTTCACGGATTTCGTAAAATTCAGCTGTGTAACTAAAATATTAAAATCACTATTTAAAGTAGTTATAAATAAAAAATCGATTAAATAAGTAAATAATTATGATACTGTTTTTCTTTTAAACTTATATATATTTTATAAAAAAATTAACATAAAGTAAGGACATAAGACTTTAATAACGGTATAAATATTTAAATATATTTGAATAAAATGTAACATAAGTTACGTAACGTTAAAATAAACTGGGTCATTTATAAATAAATAACTTAGTTCACTCAATTTTGGTTTTAAAAAATTAATAAGTTTGTTAATTGCCTTTATTTTTAATTTTAGATGACTCTATATTTTTTCTTTTGCCTTTTTCATATCAGCATTAAAAGTCAATTTTTTAAATGAATTTTCATTTTTTAAAATTGATTTTTGTGCCGTAATTTCTTGGGCATCCTATTAATTAAATAATAGATACTATTATTAGAAAGCGCATTACTATTTGTTTATACTGAGACCGTAAACAAAAATAAATAAACACTCAGACCCGTGAAAAATGAATCATGCATGGCCGTATATGGTTCATACATGAGCATATAAGGAAATACATATTCTTTATATAAAAAATTTGAGCTGACTATTACAATTACTTATAAACAGGATGCTGTAGCGTAAAAAAAATAGGAAAATTTTTTTGATATCAATAAAAGCATATTGATGATCATATTTTGCTTTTTCGAAAGTGATTACATTCTTTCAATCTTACGTAGCACAACTAAACTTCGTTGTAACTGTCGGTTGCATAGCCTAGTCGTCAAAGCGTCAGTCTCTCGAACGGAAGATTTCGGATTCGAATCCTACTGAAGCGGGTGGGGTCATTAGTAAGTTTAGCGTTTTTTCTCTGAATTAAAAATTTCCAATTCGATTAGGAATTCAATTATTTGCATATCTAATAATCTCTGCGTCAACAGAATAATTAAAAAAAAAAAATTTTCTTTTAATTGAGTTAAAATTTCTATACATAGTCATATCAAGTCATATATGGCTGTATCAAGCTATGTATGGTCATACATGGCCATGTATGGTCATATATGGCCATGTATGATACATTTTTCGCGGGTATAATCAATACATCTGACTCATCGGGATCTGTGTGATAGACATCCAACCATTTATATGTTTACTCACAATGTGTCATATCTGACTCCAAAATTAATCTATAATAATAAAAGTTTCAAAATATTAATAAAAATATGTCTGCTGGATCGCTCGAAAATCTATTTATACTAATGTTTTCGAGCTCTTAGAGCTTGAAAACAGCGGGAAGTTCAGGGGCTGGCCCGCAGGGCCAACCGATGCCCAGATTTTTTTACTCTCTCCCACAAGTAAAATTTCTTATAAACTTGATGTAAAATAGCAGCTTTAATTTTACTTCAAATTTATACGTTCCCTACTAGCCATTTTAGCTTGAAATTGATAATAATTTGACAATTGAAATTACCGAAATTTTCTGCTCAAATTTCCTGACAAAAGTTAAAAAGAAAAATTTGCGGTTAATTTTTCTTCAATTAAGAGATAAATTTTTTTACTTGACAAAAACCCTAAAAAAAAGTTTCTTCAATTTTTCGTCGAATGTCCGTCAACTTTGGGCTTTTCCGTTTTTGACGATATTTTGTATACAACTTTTGAAGTGAATTCGCATCCTAATCTGGGTAGTAAATATAGTCAAATTATATAGTAAGTTATATATAATTTGTCGCCAAAAACGGAAAAGCCCAAAGTTGACGAAAAATTCACGGAAACTTTGCGTATAAGAGAGCTAAAAACTTAAACTGAAATTTTTTATATATACTGGACGCCATCGAGATGTCAAAAGTTTCATTTCAATTTCTGAGCTGAAACTTTGGTTTTCTGAGCATTTTGCCTGCAAATTGTCGTCAATTTGAATATTTAAGCAGAAATCTACTTCCAGGATCAGCCCTTTTCCAAAGTTCCCATAGAATCCCTTTAAATAGTGGGCGGTTTTTGACTTCTTTGAGTGGATGCTATGGGAACTTTTGGATAGGGCTGATCCTAGAAGTAGATTTCTGCTTAAATATTTAAATTGACGACAATTTGCAGGCAACTTTCTGTTAATTTTTTTAGTATGTTGCACTTGAATTGCAGTCAGAAAACGCAGCAATAGAAGTTGACGTATATTTGTCGTCAATATTTTTTGTCACATCCGTAAATACGTTAATGTTTATCATGGAGTGTAATATAAATTATTTTGCTTATTTTTTAACTATATTGATGTTATATATGGGGCATTCCACGCCAAATCGGACGGTTTTAAGAATTTTAATTTTTAATTTCTGTTATTTTTTTATATTTTTTAGTACTCATCACAAAACTCATCCTCCTAAATTTTGAGATTTTTTTTATCATTGGTTCAAAAGATATGAAATTTTCAAAAAAACCGCTCTTTTCATGGATTTTTGCTTATAACTTTTTGAAAAATATTTTAAATAAAAAAACTCAAGGAATAAAAGTTTCGTTATTCCATGTACTTTTAGAAAAAAAATACAAATAATTTTTTAGAAAAATTTTTCTACGTTATTTTTGAGTTTTAAAACATTAAAGTCGTTTTCTGAAAATCACGCATATTTTGACTTTCCTGAAAATTTGTGTCAACAAATTACTATCTATCCCACAACTTTTCAGATGGTTCCGGTCGTGAGACCTCCGCGGCTACTATTTTTTTTTCGATTATTGAAAATTAAAAAAATTTTTTTTTCGCTATAAATTATTGTCCGTACCGATTTTTGACACTGTGCACTTGTTTTTCTTACATATTGAAAATTGATTTCGATATTTTTTTATTCTTAGTAGGGATTTAGAAGCAGTAAGCAAAAGTTAATGCTATTTATGAGCAGTTATAATAAATGTTTTGATTTATTAAGAAGCAACTATTTCGAAGCAGAAGAAACATTACATTTGCTATACAATTTAGCCAAGACCATTACAGGAGCTCTAAAATATTATATAATTATTCGATAAAGCAACGGAGCTATATAAACTAAGGACTACTCTATTTCCTAAAACAATCATTAATGTAAAATTTTCAAAAGAACACGGAAATAATTAAAAACGTTTGTAATAGTTTCATCGCTTTTTCGAATAATTATATGATATTTTAGAGCTCCTGTAATGGTCTTGGTTAAATTGTATAGCAAATCTAATGTTTCTTCTGCTTCGAAATAGTTGCTTCTTAATAAATCCAAACATTTATTATAACTGCTCATAAATAGCATTAACTTTTGCTTACTGCTTTTAAATCCCTAATAATAATAAAAAAATATCGAAATCAATTTTTAATAAGTAAGAAAAACAAGTGCACAGTGTTAAAAATCAGTACGGACAATAATTCATGGCGGAAAAAAAATTTTTTTAATTTTCAATAATTGAAAAAAAATAGTAGCCACGGGGGTCCCACGACCGGAACCACCTGAAAAGTTATAGAATATATAGTAGTTTGTTGACAGAAATTTTCAGGAAATTCAAAATATGCATGATTTTCAGAAAACCACTTTAGCGTCTTAAAATTCAAAAATAACACTGAAAAATTTATCTAAAAAATTATTTGTACTTTTTTTCTAAAAGTACATATATTAACGAAACTTTTTTATTCTTTGAGTTTTTTTATTCAAACAAATTTTCAAAAAGTTATAAGCAAAAAACCATAAAAAGAGCGGTTTTTTCGAAAATTTCATATCTTTTGAACCAATGATCAGAAAAATCTCACAATTTAGGAGGATGAGTTTTTTGATGCGTACTAAAAATATCAAAAAATGACGGAAATTGAAAGTTAAAATTCTTGGAACCGTCCGATTTGGCGTGGAATGCCCCATATATATATTAGGGTGGTCTTTAGCAGAGATTTTTTCGAATTTCTTTGCTCCCAGGGGCTCGAATGCTTCCAAATGGATAAAAAAAAAATGCCCTCGAAATTTGAGCTCTTAATATTGGCTTTAAGATAGTCCGCATTCTAACCAAAGTTTCTTATGGAAATAACATGGAAAAAATTTCTTTCGTTCTTTAGGATTTTCTAACTCGGGGACCACTAATTCTTAAATAATGAGACATACATATTTTTATAGCGCATTTAATGCTCTACAAAAAAGATATCTTATGATTTCTCGCTAAGTTAATTGCTTTAAGAGTTATTCGAGCTCAAAAATTAATTTTTATATAAATGTTAATATTATCAAGCATACTTATAAAATAAACTTATGTGTTACGAAATCGACTTATATTTTTAAGTTCTAAGCGTTCCAATTTTCCAAACCTTTGCCAGAACTTTTCAACGTAATCACCATTTAAAAAAAAAAAAAATACAAGTGGCTTATATATAATTTGAACATAGTCTTATTCATATCGCTAAGGTCACTCCAATTTTTGAAACGGTTTGTAATGTGTACAGGTGTTTTAAGCCTAAGTCAGTCTGAATGGTGTAGAGATGGGGATTTCAAGAAGGGTTTACTATTGGTGAGAAGTTTGAAAGCTGTTAATGACATAGCTAAGCGTGCAGTTAACTTAATTAAAGATTACAATTTCATATTAAGTAAGAATCCAGAGCAGCAGCAATTTGTAATTGTTTTTTTACAGAATATAAGCAATATTATGATGACACTCGAAAAAATTTAATCGTTGAAAATAGGAAAATTAATTAATGTTAAGTATTCAAACGGTATCAAATTTCATCTGTACCTTAATTTAGTAATTTTAAATATTGAGAAACTTTCCGTTTTTTAATCGATGAAATATGCGTATTGATAACAGTTACAAAAAAAAATCTGGGCATCGGTTGGCCCTGCAGGCTAGCCTCAAAACTTCCCGCTGTTGTTTACACACATACACACACACACACGCGCACACACTCGAACATCATTCTGAAAATAGTCAGAATAACTTCCTAGGGCCTCAAAACATCAATATCTGAGTTAAAAATTATATTAACATGAATTGATCATAAATAAAATAACTTAAAAAAAAATGTCATATATTTTATAGCACAAATAGATATCTCATAAAAATACTTAATAATATTGACAATTATATAAAAATTAAACTTTGAGCTCGAATAACTTTTGACTCAATAAACTTAGCGAGAAATCACTAGAGATCTTTTTTGTAGAGCGTTAAATTCTCTGTAAAAATATGTATGTTTCATTATTTTAGAATTAACTATCCCCACATTATAAAATTTTGAAGAACGAAAGACATTTTTCCCATGTTATTTCCATGAGAAACTTTGGTTGGAATGCGGACTATCTTAGAGTTAATATTAAGAGACCAAATATTAAGGGATTTTTTTTTATCCATTTGGAAGCATTCGAGCACCTGGGAGCAAAGAAATTCGAAAACATCCCTGCTAAGGACCACCCTACTACTACTAACAGCCAACTTAGCTACAAGTAAACAAAAATCAACGGTTTGATTTTAACGTCAAATTGACTGCAAAAAGTTATTCTGTAATTAGCCGTCCTGAAAATTCTTCTAATTTGCAAACAAATTTTTTAACAAAAGTATAACATTACACTAATTACTTCCACAAAGATATGGGGAGTTTTATGCGTATTTCTTATAGCTATACAAACCACTTCACAAAAAAAAGAAAAATCTCACCAAAAATAGATTCTCTGTCATAAGGTCGCGCTAAGTACATATTTGACATTTATCCCTTTCTGCACAAAACATAATTTTTTTGCAAAAAATACTGAAATCAAAAAACAAAAATACCAAGTGACTGGGATATTGTAAAGAAGATAAAATACATTGTTTTAACATTTACAAAAAATTGGTTATTTGAATGTACTTGGTGTCTGCTAACGCAAAAATATGTATTCTTTAGCGACGCGATACCTTTTAATTATTTTATATTGAGATCATATTTTGAATTGATTTTAGTTCAATTGATTTAATAGCACACACCAAATGCATGCATTCAAATAATTTTTTTTTTTTTGTATATTTTAAAACAATATATTTTATGCAGCATGGGATAAATGTTGAACGTATACTTGGCGCGACTTTGTAATGGAGAATTTATTTTTGTTGGGATATAATTTTATCTAGACATTTATATATAATTTTATATAATTATATAAAAAATTTTTTCCCAGGGCTACTGTAATTTTACAGTAACCCTGCCGTAATTTTACGGTAAAAATTCCATAACTTGCGGTAGTGTTGCGGTGAAATTGCGCTAGTTCTACCGTAACTTATGGTAGTTCTGCTGTAAAATTACGATAGTGTTGCGATAAGATTACGGTAGGGCTATCGTAAGTTACGGTAGACCTACCCTAATACTGCAGTAAACCTACCGTAACATTACATCCGTCGAGGATTGGTGAACTTTATTGATTCTATACTGAAAATTAAATGAAATATAAGTAAAACCTTTTTCCAGAAACTTAATTGGCCAGAAGCAGCATAGAATTAGACACAATTTAGATAATAGCAGACATTAAAATAAATTTATGAAAAATGATTTACGCGTGCTTGCGCCAAACAGGTATTCTAGTAGTAATATAACATTAAGCATAAGTGTAATGAAAATTTCATATTATCTTATCCCTATAAACAATTTACAATCAAATTTTCAAAAAAATTATTCCAACCTTTCTGAAAAGTACTTACTTCAAAATGAAACTGAATAAAAGATGCAAGGAGCAAATAGTTTAGAATTATATATATGATTGATTTCAGGTGTAGTTTTGCAACAGCTTTGGCAAGTAAATACACACATCAAATACATCAGCTAGTTCTTATATCAGGCGGTGGACCGATTCCATTAGTGGCACCAACGAAAGAAGGTGCAGGCCACTGCTGTTTAAGAATAATGTTATCTCCATTATTAATGTGCGGTTTACGCCGAAATATATTATATGCAGCAAGGGGTCGACAGCATCCTTATTGTGGCTCTGAACAAAAAAAACAATGGCCTCCTCATATGAAATATATCTTGAATGGTATGTTATGGCCAGAAGGTGATTATCTTTTTCACAGAAGAATATGTATTCCAACACTACTTATACATGGACTTAAAGACAATGATGTGTCACTTGTACAAGAATGTCAGATGGAGAGAGTAAGTTTTAACTTACAATATTAATGAATAAAAAAAAATTTTTTAAAATGCTTAATTCTTAATAAAAATATTATATTTTAGACAATACTCAAAGCTTATCTTGAAGCTATTCCCATGGCGGGACATATACCTATGATAGATACTCCTGAAGAAATTAATCACATGATAAACTGCTTTATAAATTTGTGGAGTGAAAAGAGAAAGGAGTGACTACAGGAAATAAATTACGTTTAATTTAAATAAGTGGCATTCACTACAGTAATCGGGAAAAAAAGCCCCGCAAAAAATAGACCCGCAGAAAATAGACCCAACAAATCAATTTTTCAGCTGAGTACCGATTTCATGTGGAACGTCATACTCGGCTTTACAATTTGATGGTATCATGTCTTCCAATGTGTATCAATTCACTTATTAATTTTTTTCGTAAGAAAAGAACACTTCCATTGGGTCTAGGGGCAAAATCCGGTGGGAGTTGGGGGGCGGAGCCCCTGGGATGAAAATAGCAAGTTTCATTATTTTGCAAAGATAACAACAGACGCTCCAGTCAAAATTTGAAATGTGGTTTTAGCCTAGATACCCTCAATTCTATTGTTAATAGGCTTGTCGCTCACTGTAGAACTTTAATTTTGATCTCCATGCCTTCAAAGTAGCATTGGGAAGATAAAATTATGTTTCTAAAGTGATTTTAGAACTGTGATTTTATTCTCTATAGTCTAAAATTTTATTTAAGAATATATTTCGTTGGACTTCCAAATTTTTAAACTTTTGTCAGTCGATTGAATTTTTCTAAGCCCAAAATAAAATTGTAAAATTATTTAGGACCTAGAAAATTTTTTAACTCTTTTAAATCCATTCAGTTTTTCCAACTTGAAAACTTTTTTTTTTATTTATGTTTATTTTATCTTGACGGTTTTGAAATTTCAGTTAAATGAATATTTCTGTTACCCAATCGATATTCAAATATTTTCTAAATATTAACTATTTTTAATTCATAATTTAAGTATTTTGCCAAACCCGGGAAAAAATTGTCTGACCTGACCATGTCTGTCTAGTCAGGCATGGTCATTTTTCATGTCCGATCAGGCCTGAAGGCTCATGCCTGTTCATGTCTGATTATTTTTTCCCGGGAAGTTAGAAAAAATGAATGTCTACTTTGATCTAAAGAAACTATTGGCTATACTTTTATGAACCAAAAAATCATTAATCAAACAATTGTGTTAAGGTGAAAACTATAAATATACATTAAATTAAAATACATAGATATCTAAAACAATAACTTAGTCAAAATTTTTATTATTTATTGTTAATATGTTCAAATACAATTAATTTATTGGAGTTCTTAAGTATTATCTGGTACAGCTATAAACATCCGATCACCAATTTCCATTGCAATACAAATTGATTCCAATATTAATTTTTCTTCATCTTTTGCTAGCGTGATTGTTTATTTTTGTTTTATCTCTATACTATAATTTAATATATGAATATTTGTAACGTTATTTATTTAAAAATCCGCAACGATCAGCCATTTTAATCTTATAGTTGATATCCCCTTTGTTCCCCTTATCTATTAACGAATATCCGATAAGAATTTCTTAACTAAAAAGTAGATTTTGGAGGGTATTTTTACATTCCTACCAACAGTAAATTTACCCTACATTTGGTAAATCGAACGAAACTACCAAAGTTAGGTCAGATTTAGTTCTGCTCAATAGATTGCTTTATCGCTCGAATGTGCAGCTTCAATAACCTAATTTAGGATATTGAGGGCAAATCCACATTTCAAATTTTGACTCGGGCGGGAAAAAAAGAATTTCTTCTATTAATTTGTTATTGGTATATGTTCAACATATCACTGTTTTTTTAGGATGAATTTGAGGTTGTTATCGTAAAAATCCGGGTTCGATTTCTAGTTTGTTTCTGATTTTTAAAAACTCTTCTCAAGATGATTTTTACGTTTAATGAGTAAGAAAATATTGTCTTAAATGAATGTTCTGATTAACAAAAAAAAAAAAAAGTAAATCACAGTTTTATTGGTAATTTTTTCCTTTGAATTTAAGTATCGAAGATAATTGAATAAAATTAGTTGCCGAATGAAAAACATTAGATGATTGTATTCGTTTTTTTAGGTCTATTTTTTACGGGATCTATTCATTACACATCTCTAACTGCTTCAACTGATAGTTTATGCTTGAGAAATGACTGTCAATTCAAAAAGTATTTTTTCAACATAAATTGAAAATGAACTTCACTGCTAAACCAAACAATGATAATAGGGAAAAGACCGAGTTATTATCGTAGTAATTCATCAAGCTGAATTATTTGTATTTATGCAAACAAATCAAAATTTTATAAGAGTGGTAGAATGAACTAATTGTCGTTTAATATCTCTGTATTGCTTTGTTAATAAGTCTTTTATGAAATTCATCAAAGTTACCTGATTATGCGATTTGTAAGATCTACCAAAGCTAAATTATAATGTTTTTTTATTTGTCTTACTGTAACGAATAATTTATGATAATTCAAAATAATTTTTATCTACATTTACATTTTTTCAATACACAAAAATAAATTAATTAGTTGTTTGAAAACCTTTGATTGAGTGGATTTTCTGGTGATTTCATCCATTCTTTTTTCAATATTTGTTTTAGTTGACTAAGTCTTAACGTCGGATTTTGTTCTTTAATTATTGGCATCATTTGTTCCTCAAAACTAGCATAAGCCGCTTTCATTCGTCTTTCTGGATGACGATCGATTTCTGGATCTTTCATACTGCAAAGAGAATATGAAAAAGGCGGTGAACTTTTAAATTATTAAAAATAAAAAAAAAATATTACAAAAAAAATCAATTACTTTAATAATGAAAGAGCTTCGTCTATTCCATGTGCTGATTCTCCTTCTAAAACGACCCGATTAAGGTTTTCTTCAATTGGTTTTTCTACTTCCTTTTTCTTTAGCGCAACTTGATTTCGCTTTTCGGTTTCTGACATGATTTCCGCTCTGGTTATTTTTGAAACAAGTTGTTTGCCTCCAATTTTTATAGCAGCTAACTCTTTTTCTAGAAGAGCTTTGGCCTCAGCTTTTTTTTCAAGTTGTTGCAGTCGCTTCTTTTCCATCTCTTCCTAAATTTTGTAAATATATGTAAAATAAGTATTAGGTAATTTTTAGTAAACTTTTTGCTCAAAAACTTGAAAATATCCAAAGGAAAGCAATTAATTCCACTGATCACCGAAAATCAAGTTCTCAATAAATATCAACGCTTCAAAACGGAAATATACTATTCTGACTATTTACAAAATCATATCCAAGTGTGTGTAGGGGAGACGGGGAGACGGGGGCAAAAGAGGGTATTTAAGAAAATCTTAAGTTTTCGAGGACTACAATACGCTGAATCTTTTTGTTTTTAATGATATTCAAAGTAAATAGACAAAATTTTTAGCTGCCGTTAAAAATAAAACTTTTATTTTCGGCGGGCAAAATGGGGTACCCTTTAAGAATGTTGAAAAAAAAAATTTTTCTGAAAGTTGATCAAATTTAATTAAATTCATTGTTTTATATGTAATATATATAAAGAAAAATTACATTTCACACCATTGGTGGATACGAAGGCAGAAAAAAAATTTTTTTTCTTCGTGGGGCAAAGAGGCCCCCCTCCAAAAATGATAATTTTTTTTTTTAAGCTATTGCATAGCTTTTATCGCGGGCTTTGAGCGCGGCAACCGAATCAAGAAATTCCGTAACGAAAATAAAACCTAACACCTCCCACTCTGACTACCATGTAGCTCGGCCAAGCGTTCGCTTAACGTGTATATATATGGTACGACTGTACGAAGCTCGCACGGATCTAGGACGAGCTGCTCCGAAATCGGACGAATACGTAAGCAGCTGTTTGTGAGAAAGTATATCGCGTGCCAAAAGGTAAGAGGGCGCATCAATTTTTTTTTCATCACCAATTGATTAGTAAACATTTTCTACGCTTGAAAATTCAACATTGTTTTTCCAAAGCTAAAAGGGCGTATGTCTTTAATTATACGCACTTTCAGCTTTAGGAATTTGAAAATTTTGTGACCAAAAGCTAAAAGGGCGTATAAATTTTTTTTCTGAAAAATTCATTAAAAAGCTTAGCCGAAGTCTAAAAATGAAAAAAAAAAAAATGCTGCAATCGTAAAGTTATATTCCAACTAATACTTTCTTTCAATATTAAAGTTAAAAATATGTCTACACAGAAAAAAAGGATTTCTTGGGGCAAAAAATTTTTTCTTGATCTAAAAAAATTTTTATTTGACCCAAGAAATTTTTTGTATTATAAAGTGAAATCAAAAATTTTCTTGGAGTGAGAAAAAATTTTTTTCAAACAAGAAAAAAATTTTTTAGGCGAGAAAAAAAATTCTTGAGTCAAGAAAAATTTTTGTCTTCAATTCTTAGTACAAAATATTTCTTGTGGCAAGAAATTCTTTTTTACTGTGTAGAAAAATAATTATTTCTTTATTATTAAGTAGCTTGGATTTTTTTTTTATATTATTCTGATTTATGACGGATCCATAATCCAAAACACAAATTGAAGAAAAAGTCAGTAAATTTTTATTTTTTATAATCGTTATGAAAATTTTTTATTTAATTGAAAATTTGATTTTTTTTTTTTTTAATAATTTTATCTTTAATAAATTTTGAAAAAAAAAACAAAAAAAAAAAAAAAAAAAAAATTGTAGGACTGTTTTTTTCATCTAACTTGTTTTGTGAAACTATTTGTCAGTATTTTGAATTAAAACTTGAATTTTTTTTTTATGCGCCTTTCTAGCTTTAGGCACTACTTTTCAAAAGCTAAAAGGGCGTATGTCTTGAGGTACGCCCTTTCAGCTCAAGGATGCTAAAATTTTTTTTTTGCAGATCTCGGCGTTTCGAAAAATTTCAAAGCTAATGGCAAAAAAAATTTTTTTCATGCGCTCTTTTAGCATAATTCCCTACTAACTTGTAGCAATGCGCCCTTTTACCTTTTGGCACGCGATATAGTTGTATAGGTATCTATTTATCTTTATGATGCCACACTCTAGGGATAGGCAATATTGAAAAAAAACATCGATAGTTTTACTTTTTTATTATCGAGTATCGATATATCTTGTCCAAAAAATATCGATAGAAAACATCGATACTTTAGAAAAAAAAACATCGATAGTTGAAATATCGACAGATATTGCCCATTCCTAATTAAAAAAAATATCGAAATCGTAACATCGATAGTTTTAGTTTTCTATTATCGAGTATCGATATATCGTCTCCAAAAAATATCGATAGAAAACATCAATACTTTACAAAAAAAAATCATTGATAGTTGTAATATCGATAGATCAACTTTGCTGATAATAAATCAGAGCGGTTCACAACTTCTCTTTCGGAAAAATTGAATTTAAAAATGAATAATGATCTACAAGAATCCACAACAAAATATGGGATCACAATTGACGCGGTATTTTCCAGATATTTATCGGATATCAAGTCTCAATCTTATGTTTCTTATTTCAGTTACCATAAACCTATAGTTTCAATGATAAAAATTCCTGAATAATCTACATGTATTGTAAGATAATAAAAATATTTTAAACGATATTAACTTCTCATTTATTCAATAAAAGGAAAAAATTTGTTTTCTTATCGGTTACCACGCTCAAAAAGTGTAACTTGAATTAATATCAAAGAAAAAAAAAATACTGCATAAATAAAAAATAAATAAATAATTATAATTGCATAAGTTGATAAAAAATGCTATGCAATAGCTTTACCGCGGCAGTCTTTTTTTTTTTTTTTTAATTTTTTTCATCATTAAGAATGCATTTCTTTCTCTAGACAACTATTTTTGGTTTTATAATACTCAAAAAAAATTTTTTAGGTAATAAATCGTTCCCCCTCGATTAGCTTTATTACTAATTGCTATTTAATAAAAGAAAACAATTCTATATTTCTTATTTGTCATTATTTTGAACCCATAAAACGTGTTTTTTTTTAATTTTTAAATTACAGATTATTTTGCATTATTTAAAAAATTTTATCAATTAAAAAATAAAATATTTATTTCGAATATTTTTAGTGGTCATATTTGCCCCAGCTATAGTAAATCAGCTGAAAAATGGATTAGTATATATTAAATTTTTTTTCTAATTTGACGATAAAAATATGGAAGAATCATTTTTTCAGAATTTGCGGCTGGTCCATTTTGCCCTAGGTGTTATGGGTAGGGCTAAAAATGCGGAAATATATTTAATTTTTTTTAATTTGACGATAACGATTTGAAAGAATCATTTTTTCAGAATTCGCGGGTGGTCTCATTTTGCCCTAGGTGTCATGCGTAGGGCTGAAAATACGCAATTACATCGGATTTATAGTAATTAGACGAAAAAGAAAAAATTTGTTTAATAAAATTTTTGGGGTACCTCGTTTTGACTACTCTACCCCTTTCGCCCCACCCCCTCTCCTATATGGGGGAGTCCATGCCAAATCAGATGCTATTTTACATTTGCATCTCCAATTTTTTTGAAATATTTTTTTAATCAAAGCGTAAAAAAAAAAAAAACTGAACAACAGTTAACCCTGCGAGTCAGCCCGAAAACTTCCTGTTGTCAAGCTCCTAAAGCTCGAAAATAATATTGCGAATAAATTTTCGAGCTCAAAAAAAGTTACGTATTGCATTGAACTTTAAAAATTAAAAAAAATCTCAAATAGTAAGTGACATGAATCTTTCAATTTTTATGTTCGATTATTCTCGAAAAAACTTATAGATTTGGGTAAAACTAAATGTAAATGATTCTGACAAAGAATGAAAGAAGTGTTAAATTAGATCATAACCCCGAAATTTGAAATACCCGAAAAGTTTAAAGAATAGTAATTTCTTTAATGTTTTGTTGACGATAGAATCTGAACTTGTGAACTCATTGTTATAAATTATGCAGTAATTAAGAGACCGTGAAGGCGAGGATCTGAGATAATTATTGAAACATTTAGTACAATCCCAGTGAACACATGACCTTATTTTGACGTCATACGTAGGTCATAGAAATGTCACGGCATCTTATGTAAATTTGATGTCAATCTGACGTTCTACATGACTTTAATATGATGTAAAAACTTGACATCACATTGATCTACGCATGACTCTTGTATGACGTCACAGTTATGATTCATGTGTTACGTACGCTTGACATAAAATCTACATCACATTGTTACGTAGTAATAAAGTCATTATTGTATATCATAATGACGTAATTTAAAAATCATACATTTATGTCAGTAGCAAAGTCACGGTTATATGTAATATGGATGTCACTCTTAAATCATATCTTTACATCAGTGACAAGTCAGTATTTTACGCAATGCTGCTCTAATTTCCGAGTCATAGTTTTTATTATCAATTTATTAAAATAAAACAATCATAGAATAAATTTTCAAAAATGTATAAATGTGTAAAAATAACAACTAAATGTCGAATACTCTTGGGGCCAAAGTAATCTATAAACTCGATAATATATTTCAGACGTTTTAGATTAAAACATTAGCGTGCACTGAGAGAAAAAATCAGTAACTGCAACTACAAAAAATAGTGATATACGGATACCAATATATTTTCTTAGTTACGATAACAAATCAATTTTAGTTAATATAACAATTAAATTTAGTTGCAGTTACTATTTTGTAGTTAATTCAACGTTTTAACTGTTAATGTAGCTGACTAAAAATAGTTATATTTAATTCAAAGCAGTCATTCAAAGAACTAAATCCTAATCGTTAAATCAACTGAGATTTTTTACTAAACATAACGAAATTTTTAAAGTTGCTAAAACTATAAAATAATAGTGAATATTAACATTATTTCATAATTACTTACACAAATAATATTTAGCTACAGTAATGAAAGTAGGATAGTACGGCTAACCATATATATGTAGTTATGAGAACAACTAATTTTTATTTACCAGTGTGATGAAATTATATTTCATCTAACAAAAGAAACTTAGTTGTTGTCTCCATGGAAATTTAGTGGATTTTAAGGAAAAAAAAAAATTATTTTTTGTTTACAATGTTAATTTTAATGGTTTGTTAGGTTATTCATTTATTTCTTTATTTTTTTTTCGAGGCTTTTAAGTTTATTTCATTTTATATGATTTTTTTTTTTTTTTTGTGATGGGAGATGGCTTATGTATATTTTTGTCAAATTTATCTGACAGACGCGCTTAAACTTATATTTTTAACAACCTCCCTATGCTTCTTAAATAATTATTTCGCAGTCGCTCTAAGAAGGATTCGAACCTAGCGCCCTACGCACGCAAGACCGACGATGTACCGCTACGCCACACGGCCGATGAGTAGCCATAGACGTTACTTAACTTATAAGCTAAGCGTACAAGTACTCACTTCGTTACAGCAACAAAATTAATTTAGTTACGGCAACCATTGTTTTCGCTCACAAATTAACCTTCAGGACTTAAAAAAATTCATATATCACGCTAAAAAAAATATATTTTGATTATAAAACAGAAGTTCATGTCACGAAACTCCGAATCGACTGACATACACAAATTTTGGCCAAATTTTTTTGTCTTATAAATTTTGGGCTCAGAAACTTAGAACAATTTAGACTTTTCAGACTTAGAAAAATTTTAAGTTTCGGGACTGAAAAGATTTCGGTGCTCAAAAAAAAAAAAAAATAATAATAATACTTGTCGAACGCAAATTTAACGATTTATATGTAGATCATATCGAAATAATATATTATTTTAACCCCGAAATTTTTTCTAAGTCCCAATTTTAGTTTGATTAAGTACCAAATAATATTTGATTTAACTAGTTAGTATGTGTTGTAACCACTAAACTTTTATTGTAGCGATAACTAAAAATAGATAACAAACTAATTTTAGCTACTTCAACTATTTTTTTTAAGGCATCTGAACAATAAATAATTATCATAACTATTTAAATTAGTTACACCAACTAAATTGTAACAGGGTAATTTTAATAAACATGTATAACTAAATTAATTTGAATTTGAATTTCGTTCCCGCCAATGACCGGCCGATGACCTCGTAAGTTACGAGTAGTATTGCGACTAGTCACCGGGCGTCGCATGAATCACTAAGGCCCGTCCGTTCGTCATTTCCTTAGTCTAAGGTAGTGGGAATAAGTTTCCGGAATAGTGAACGGGAGTGAAATGATATAATGGACTGCGGAACGAGAAAGAGGCAGAAAGAGAGTTGTCGAGACGACGAGTACACCAGGAAGAAAACCCTCAGGTAAATAGTGAAGTCCGTTCACGCTTCACGTGGAACGAGGCGATTTATTGATTCCTATTTTTCTATTTTGTAAATTATTAGGCCTTTAGGCCGATAATTATCATAAGCAATTATTTAATACAACACTAATACGTACTGTTCATTGACAGGTTATAAATTGAAAATTTGATTTGGGAGAGAGAGAGAGGCGGAAAACTCGAGAGGCCCCCAGACATCACCAGCAGAACCAAGACAGCAGCAACAGAAAATTACTTAGCGCGTCTGGATTTCACAAGGTAAAATTTATAATTGATTAAGGCCTCTAATTTGATTAATAGAGGGCCGAATTAATTATAAATTAATTACTTAGCATCTTTCTACTGGTTACGTAAATTAGATCGGTATCTCAAGGCCCGTCGGCCAGTTGAATACGCCCTCGAAATTTCCGTAAAATCTTTGCCGGGTACTCGTTGTTCTGTCGTAACTCTAAATTTATTCTATTCGAGGCCTCTCGGCTGGAATAAAATAAATTTTTCCGCGTAAATTATTTGATAATTAAATTCAATTAAATTCAATAACTTAATAAAAGTATTCAGGCCTGTCGGCCGCTCTAGACAATAATTGTCCGCGTGTAAGATCGTAAATTAAGGCCTTGCGACGCCAACTCACCGGCCGAATGTTCTAGTCAATTTTAACCGTAATTCTAGTCGTAAAATTTAGTCATAAAATATTTATAAAATAATGTTAAAATAATTCTAATTAAAATTATAAAATCAAAAGTAAGACGCTAGAAAATTACGATAAAATTGTCTCGAGTAAAGTTAAGGATGGATTATTTTGTCAGTGAATTAAGTTGAGTGTTAAAATACATAATGAAAATAATTATCAGAAATTTGGAGTAAATTAATTATATATAAATTTTGGAATTAGATATTAATGGGAAAATTATCAGTGGAAAATTAATTAATTAATAATTAAAATAAAACCAAAATTAATTAATTAATAAATATAATTGAATTAAATAAGACAGTGAAAATTAATAAATGAATTAAATAAATCAGGGAAAATAAATAAGAATTAAATAGTTGTGAAATTTTTATACTGGAAATTTTATTGGTGAAATTTTTATGTCGAGTTTAGAAATTGAGTAAAAGAAAATGAAGTCATGAATTAAGTAAAGTAAAGTAGAGTCAATAATTTTAAGTAAAGAAAAACTGTGTCTGTGATTTAAGTCCGGTGGACATGATAAGGTTATTTTAAATAATTATACATCCAGGGGATGTTTTTAAATTGAAGTTAAGGCTTACCGTCCAGGGGACGAGATAATTTAAGTGGGTGTGTGGGTGTAGTAACCGTCCAGGGGACGAGGAAAATTTAGTTTGTCATAAGTAACCGTCTAGGGGACGAGGAAAATTTAGTTTGTCATAAGTAACCGTCCAGGGGACGAGGAAATTAGTTTGCCATAAGAAATTAGTTTGTCATAAGAAATTAGTTTGTCATAAGAAATTAGTTTGTCATAAGAATCCTAGTTTGTCATAAGTAAAATTAGTTTGCCATAAGAAATAAATATTGTCACAGGGTAAGAAAATAAAGCAAGGTGCTTAAATTAAATAAAATTTGAATTAACATTATTTCAGCCTACTCTACGATTCCTCTTCTCACTCACAAAATATTACAAACGACCCTGAGTAATAAATAAAATTAATTTAATTAAAATAAAATCATATAACATCCGGTTCTGGAAGGCCGAGTTCATCTTCCAGTGGCGCCCTAATATTCGACTATAATACTAGGTGCGACCAGACTTGGCAAGATTAGTCTCTCTGTCATAAAATAAAAATACTTGGATAGAACTATGTAAAATGTTTTACCACTATTATTTAAAATTGTTACATCAACAGCAAAAATATAGTGATATACGGATACAACTTTAAAAAATTCATTGAATCAACTATTTCGAAATAGTTAAAAATATATAGTTGCTGCTACGATTCTTTTTAGTTAGATTGAGTACCAAAAAATATTTGATTCAACTAGTTAGTATTTGTTATGACTACTAAACTTTAATTATAGCGATAACTAAAAATAAATAACAAAATAATTTTAGTTACTTCAACTATTTTTTTAAAGTCATTTGAATAATAAATAATTATCATAACTATTTAAAGTAGTTACAACAACTAAATAAAAATAGTTGGATACAACCATGTAAAATGTTTTACCACTACTATCTGAAACTTGTTACATCAACAGCAAAAATATAGTGATATACGGATACAACTTAAAAAAAAATCGTTGAATCAACTATTTCGAAATAGTTAAAAGTATATAATTACTGCTACAGTTTTTTTTAGTTGAATTGAGTACCAAATAATATTTGATTCAACTAGTTAGTGTTTGTTGTGACTACTAAACTTTAATTATAGCGATAACTAAAAATAAATAACAAAACAATTTTAGTTACTTCAACTATTTTTTTAAAGTCATCTGAATAATAAATAGTTACAATAACTATTTGAATTCGTTACACTAACTAAATTAAAATAGTTGTCTCTTTTTAGTTATGGCAACTACTGAGATTTCTTTCAGTGTAGATTTCTATAAAATCTACTAATAAATTTCAATAAATAAATAGGTAATTTTTGTTGAATATAAAAGTATAGTACTAAAAATTGAAGCTCATTTAATAAGCTACATAAAACTGTCAACGAGGTTCAACTATTATGTATTACTTTAAAGTTATTAAATGAGGAACCGAAAAAAAATATTTTTTTTCGTGAGCAAGAATCATATTTTGAATAAAAAATTTTTCTTAAATCAAGATAGTTTTTCCATCAATCTAGAAATTGCATTTTATATACATGCCATCGAGTAGTATATTTTACAATATACGCATGGGAAAAATTCAGATATTTACCACATGTCTTCACAGTATCATACTTTTTGGGTAATTTTTAATAAAAATTTCTCTGCGTGTAAAAATGTTTCGATTTAAGCATAAAAATATGTTGACTTGAGGAAAATAAATTTTGATTAAAGACAAAATTTTCAAGATAATTATTTACTTGGTGTAAGAAAAATTTTGATTTTCCGCATCTTTGAAAAAAAATTTCTTGTATCAAGAATATTTTTCTTGGCTCAGGTTAACTGTTTTTGCTGGGTAAAGAAACTAAAATTTAAATGACGCGTGTAGGTTTTCATAACGTACAAATAAAGAACCTTATGAGCTAAAAAAAAAACTTTTATGACAAAATACTTATACTACATAAAAACTGCAGTGATTAAAGATGTTTATATTGAAGCAGTTTTACAATTTTTTTGTCATAAAATAATTCCAGCTATTAATATTGATCCTAAATGGCTTTCAAAATTATCTGATGATTTTGCAAATTATAACTATAGTTGTATACATAAAAAAAAACAGTTAAGGTAGTCTGGTAACTCACGCTGTTTCTCATGCTTTTTTTTAGAGGCCTTTTTTTTAGAAGGAATAAACGAAAAGTTTTGCATTTTTAGTATATTTTTATTTACATCTTTAGGTAACAGAAAAAAATTTTTTTTAAAGAAATTAAATAATTTATTATTATTATTATTATTATTATTATTATTATTATTATTATCATTATCATCATTATTATTATTATTATCACTTGAAGTTGATACCTCAAAAAAAAAAAAAGGGCGTGGGTGGCCCCGGTGATGTTAACTCTTGAGGACATCCGAAATTAAAAATTCTTGATTAGTTTTATTATGCAAACATGTCATTCTCGCAGATAGTAGAATTATGAAATTTTATTGAAAAATAACAAAATAGCGGACTGTGAAAAAAAGTCATCTTTTTTCGCACAAAAAGTATTGTAAAATGGAAGGTTAGGGGTGAAAAAAATAAATTCTATGACCGACGAGAACTACAAATGTGTAGAATAATCAGTTTAAGTTTCAGCCAAATAATGGAGTTAAATCTTAAAAATATATAATATAATTTTTGAATAAGGTTCAATTATATTTCCAACCAAGAATATAAAAAAATGTTGGAAAATCCAAATTGCACACCTCAATCGCTCATTTTATTTTTAATCATTACTTTTATAATTTTTTTTTTATTATGAATTTTTATTGAACTTTTAAATTATTAATTTGATTTTTTATTCCTTAATTTCAGTTTACTTTTTTTTTTTTTTTATTTAAATTTTTTCTAAACATTCCGCATTTTTGTTGTAGATATCGCTCTTTTTTTTCAATCTTACTGTTTTACGCTAGTGTCTGTTAAAGATGAATCAAGAAAAGCCAAATTTTTGTAAAAATCAAAAAATCTTTAAATGTCTATAACTTCTAAACTTTCTGGCCGATTTAGCTCATCTTCAAACTGAACCGAGCTCTTAAGCTAAAGAATATGTATAAAAAATTTCATCGGATCGGAGTAGAATTTTAGACATTATCGAGAGAAAACCGCGCGTTATATCGTGTATGTATATGTGAATTTTAGGAGTTCAAAAATTTCATATAATTATTCGAAAAAGTGACGAAACTGTATTACAAACGTTCTTAATTATTTCGGTGTTCTTTCAAAAATTTTACATTAACGATTGTTTTATGAACTAGAGTACTCATTAGTGAATATATCTCCGTCGTTTTTTCGAATTATATGAAATTTTTGAGCTTCTGTAATGGTCTTAGTTATATTATATAGCAAATGTAATGTTTCTTTTCTTCAAAATCGTTGCTTTTCAATAAATAAAACCATTTTATTCAACTCATGCGCGCTATTCACGTTTTATCATGCCTAAAATCCGAACCCTAAATGGCCGTTTACCAACTGGTAAAAAATTATTTGTCAAAACGCAATAAAGATGTCTACTATCCCGGCCGTTGTGACGTAATAAAAATAAACGTAACTATCTTTCGGACTCTAACTAAATAATGGATAATTACAACTCCCTATTATTACCCACTGAGCAGCCAAGATCGTGATACCGAATGTTTTTAACGTGGAGTTGAAACTTTGAGATTGATTTTGAATTTTCGTTAAATTAAATCAACATTCCTATAATTTTGTCATATTATTAATATTATAAGTTTTTTTTTTTTCACCATATCTCTAAACAACAATTCAGACTCCGCATTTTAGGCAATTAATAAAACGTAAATAGCACACATGAGTTGAATAAAATTATGGGCGCAACATGTAGGTTAAATCATAATCCGTCATCCGCGATGTGTTACCAGTATGCGCACTCCACTCTGTGTTCGTTCTTACACCAACATCGTAATAATAGTATTCGCGTGAAGTTTTTTATTTATTATTATTAATTGACTAATTTTTGGAAGTGAAATTGAATTAATATATAATAAAAAAAATAATAATAATTTCCATAACACGTAATGGTGAGAAGATTTTAAATTGAAGTAGTTGACAACCACTGAGCCCGGGCTTGAACGCGCCCTCAGTTTCTGCAGCTCTGTTACCGACAGCGTGACAAAATGTAAACAACTAATTATTTTGTTTTTTTGATTAATTTTTTTCGCGAACATAATAAGCTCCATGAGATTGGTTTTTGACATTTCTTATTCAGAATTTATCGCCTTTTAATTTAATACCATTCATCATAGGGTTTTACATTAATAGATAGAAGTTTTTTAAAAAAAATACATGGTGTCTCGGCTTCCCTATTGTTATTTTATTATTTATTTAAAAAACGCGGCCGAATTGAGCTTTCTTATTATTATTTTCGTGATCTACGGAATTTTTTACAAATTATCAATAAAAAAGAATCCAGTAGTTAATTTCCCCCTACAACGCTTAAGAGTAAATTAAGTAGACTATAAATAGCATTAACTTTTACTTACTGCTTTGAAATCCCTACTCAGAACAAAAAAATATCGAAATAAATTTATAATATACAAGAAAAACAAGTTTGTAACTTGAGAGAAAGTAACTCTTCGAGCTCAAAAATACTTTTGTATGCCTTTGTTTTCGTAAAATAACGTTTTTTACCATTTTTTCTTGAACGATATCTCCCGAACGAACTGACCGATTGAGACGGTCGAGGTGGCAATCGACGTGTTTTATTGAGTTTTATAGTTGGTCAAATTTTAAAATTGATTTATCAAGTTCTTGAAAAATTTCAAAAAATCCAAAACAAATTTTTTTTTTTAATGCTTTCAACATCGGTTTTCTTTTAAAAACATGAACCGATTTTGATAGTTGAGGTGGCATCCGACGCAGCTTATGAAGCTTCAGAGCTCAGTTGATTTTGGAATCAATCCATCAAGCACATTACAAGTTATTAAAAAAAAAACGTTTTTGAAAAAAGTTTATTTTTGGAATATCTCTGAACGAGCCCTACCGATCAAGCTCAATTTCTCGCAGCCTTTAGATATTGACAGGCCGCGTCGAGTGGCACCGTGACGATCAAAATCGGTTCATCCGTTCAAAAGTTATAGATATTTACATACGTGCGTATGTACGTACATACATACATACATACATACATACATACACTCGGACATCATCTTGAAATTTGTTAGAATAGCTTCTTAGAACCTCAGAACATCAAGATCTCTTGAAAATTCGATTTTCCAAAAACCGGACTGAAACCAAGAACTTTACAAATTTTTGAAAATTTGCAATTTTCTTACTGGGAAATTAAAAATCTGAAATCCGCTTGACCCTGCGGACCAGCCCCGAAACTACCTGCTGTTTCTGAGCTCAGGGAGTTTATTAGTTGTGAATTTTTGAGCTCTTCAAGCTAAAAAATTATCTAGGCCGGTAAAACACACCTTCACTGAAAAATTATAATTTTTGTCCGATGATATCTTTTGAACGAATGGACCGGCTTAAAAGTTCTTGGTGGTATTCGAAAGGGATCAACAAGACTTAAAAGTGATTACATTTTAAGGCGAATCGGGCGAGTGGTTTATAAGTTATACGCAAAAAACCAAAAACAAAAAAAAATTTATTTTTATTCTTCGTATAACTCGTAAACTACATGACCACTCTCCCCCAAAATCTAACCATTTCTAAGTTTTGGTAAACCCTTTCGATTTCTACCAAGTACGTTCAAATCGGTTGATTCTTCCTTAAGATATCGTCGGACTAAAAAAAATTCACACACACACACACGCACGGGAATAGCTTCCTAGGACCTTAAAACGTCAGCATCTGATGAAAACACGATTTTCGAAAATCGGACCGAAACCAATAACTTCCTTTTTTTTTTGAAAATTTGCAATTTTCTTAGCGGGAAGTTAAAATATAGTCGGTCTTTTGGGTCACCCTAATATATATATTAGGGTGGTCCTTAGCAGGGATGTTTTCGAATTTCTATGCTCCCAGGGACTCGAATGCTTCCAAGTGGATAAAAAAAAAATGCCCTCAAAATTTGAGCTCTTAATATTGCACGGAGAAAAAAAAACAGTAATATTTCCTATGTTGGCATAGTAACTATTCGTATGTGCACATAGGAATTTTTCCTATGTTACATAGTATTTTTTCCTATGGTAACATAGTAAAATTTCCTATGTTACCACAGTAATTTTCCCTTTGTAGCATAGGAATTTTTTCTATGTGAAACATAGCAATTATTCCTATGTTAACATAGGAAAAATTCTTGTGTTACGAAAATCATAAAAGGATGAGATTTGTTTTTCTTTTAAAAAATTCTAAAATTAAAATATTCAAATTCAGACAAAGTTGGTATGATTTAGACGTTCACCAATCGGAACGCTTTAAAATGAACCAATAATACGATTACTCCGATTTTCAAATATCTATGCGCAGTTAATGTGCGATTAGTTTTAATGAAGCCTTCAGAAGAAGGACCTTAATTTTATTATGTAGAACTAATTTTAACTGATTCTTATGACCAAATATTTATTTTTTCGACTATTCTGGATTGCTTGTATGATAGACATTATCAAGCATTTGAGTTGTCAGTTCATCGCAATACTTGGCAAGTATTATGTATGCCAGATGTAAAAATGTGTCCTCTAACATCATTAATATCGACAACGAACAAAAAAAGAATATTCCAAAACGATGGATCTAATATTATATATATATATATATATATATATATATATATATATATATATATATATATATATGCATATATTTTTTTTTGTATTATACCAATTACTACAAAATAAATTGTTTATATATTACAATAATGTGTAGTGATTTAATTAATTAATTTAAATAAGGATTGATTTGACCTGCGCTAATCATCTATAAGTCAATATTCATTTTAATCTATAGTAAATTACGTTTTTTTTTTTTATCAACTATTAATTTCATGTCGCTAACTTTCAGGTTTAAAGTTAAGTTTATCTTAAAAAAATTATATTTCTACAAGTCACGTTGCTTTTACAGAGTAAACGTACAGTTATAAATCCCATGTTTTTTTTTATTATATTTTTTTTTTACTTATTTTTTATTTTTTTCTTTTTGTTACTTATTTTGTTATTTTACTTATATTTTAATTATTTTTTTTATATAGAATAAATTGGTTTTGAAAAAAATTATAGTTAGTAATGCTGTTGAACTCATGACCTAGTTTGCCCACTATCATAATTCTTTAATCATTTTTGTTAAAAAAATTTTAGGAACACGTTTGGTTAAAAAATATTCGTAGGTTTTCAAAGTCTGGGCAGTCCATTTTACCCCACCCTCCGACACTTTTCATGTTAAAAATTTTGGGGGAACCATTTAGCTTCAGTGGCCCATTTTGCCTCAATGTCCCGTTTCGTACCTGTCCCCCACCCCAAACACTTTATATGTAAAAAAATTTTGGGTGGCCATTTTGCCCCAATGGTCAATTTGGCCTCAGTGGCCTATTTTGCCCCTCCCCCACCCCAAACACTTTTCATGTTAAAAAGTTTGGGGGGCCCATTTTGCCCCCACATATTTCGAGGAATCTAAAATTTTAGGGGGCCCATTCTGTCCCCACTTCCCCTACATGTAAGGAAATAAGTAAATTACATTTTTTTTTTTTTTCTAGACATAGCAATTGTTCCTATGTTAACATAGTAGAATTTCCTATATGCACATAGGGAAATTTACTATGTAGCATAGGAAAATTTACTATGCTAACATGGGAATAATTCCTATGTAACATAGGAAAATTTACTATGTTAACATAGAAGTAATTCCTATGTAACAAATCAATTATTCCTATGTTGCATAGTAAATTTCCCTATGCTACATAGTAAATTTGCCTATGCTGCATGGTATATTTTCCTATTTCAACAGAGGAATTATTCCTATACAACATAGGAATTATTCCTATGTTAACATAGTAAATGTCCCTATGTTCGCATAGTAAAAATTCCTATGCGAACATAGGAAATATTACTATGTAACATAGGAAAATTACCTGTTTTGTTTTCTCCGTGTGGCTTTATGATAGTCCGCATTCTAACCAAAATTTCTTATCGCAATAACATGGAAAAAATTTCTTTCGTTCTTTAGGATTTTCTAACTCGGGGACCACTAATTCTTAAATAATGAGACATACATATTTTTATAGCGCATTTAATGTTCTACAAAAAAGGTATCTTATGATTTCTCGCTAAGTTAATTGCTTTAAGAGTTATTCGAGCTCAAAAATTAATTTTTATATAAATGTTAATATTATCAAGCATACTTATAAAATAAACTTATGTGTTACGAAATCGACTTATATTTTTAAGTTCTAAGCGTTCCAATTTTCCAAACCTTTGCCAGAACTTTTCAACGTAATCACCATTTAAAAAAAAAAAAAATACAAGTGGCTTATATATAATTTGAACATAGTCTTATTCATATCGCTAAGGTCACTCCAATTTTTGAAACGGTTTGTAATGTGTACAGGTGTTTTAAGCCTAAGTCAGTCTGAATGGTGTAGAGATGGGGATTTCAAGAAGGGTTTACTATTGGTGAGAAGTTTGAAAGCTGTTAATGACATAGCTAAGCGTGCAGTTAACTTAATTAAAGATTACAATTTCATATTAAGTAAGAATCCAGAGCAGCAGCAATTTGTAATTGTTTTTTTACAGAATATAAGCAATATTATGTTGACACTCGAAAAAATTTAATCGTTGAAAATAGGAAAATTAATTAATGTTAAGTATTCAAACGGTATCAAATTTCATCTGTACCTTAATTTAGTAATTTTAAATATTGAGAAACTTTCCGTTTTTTAATCGATGAAATATGCGTATTGATAACAGTTACAAAAAAAAATCTGGGCATCGGTTGGTCCTGCAGGCTAGCCTCAAAACTTCCCGCTGTTGTTTACACACATACACACACACACGCGCGCACACACTCGAACATCATTCTGAAAATAGTCAGAATAACTTCCTAGGGCCTCAAAACATCAACATCTGAGTTAAAAATTATATTAACATGAATTGATCATAAATAAAATAACTTAAAAAAAAATGTCATATATTTTATAGCACAAATAGATATCTCATAAAAATACTTAATAATATTGACAATTATATAAAAATTAAACTTTGAGCTCGAATAACTTTTGACTCAATAAACTTAGCGAGAAATCACTAGAGATCTTTTTTGTAGAGTGTTAAATTCTCTGTAAAAATATGTATGTTTCATTTATTTTAGAATTAACTATCCCCACATTATAAAATTTTGAAGAACAAAAGACATTTTTCCCATGTTATTTCCATGAGAAACTTTGGTTGGAATCCGGACTATCTTAGAGTTAATATTAAGAGACCAAATATTAAGGGATTTTTTTTTATCCATTTGGAAGCATTCGAGCCCCTGGGAGCAAAGAAATTCGAAACCATCCCTGCTAAGGACCACCCTAATATATATGAGTGATTCCGTTCTAACTGTGATGTTTTTTATTAAAATTTTTTAAGATTTTGAAGTTAAACTTTTTCAATTTTTTAATGCACATTATTCATCTGTTTTAGTGTAAAAATAAAAATCTGAAAGGATTTTACTACAACTTGAAAGTGTCAAGAACGAGAAACAAATTTCAAATTTTGCGTTTCATGGTACTGATATAAAATAAATTCGGTACAAATTATTTAAGAAAATTATTAAATTCATTTTTAAATTATGTTGTAACACTTTCAAAATCTTTTTTTAATAGTTATTTAACACATTAATGATGATTAATAACGATTAGCTTTATAATTTATAGCAACTATAATTTAATTCATAGAATTTACTAAAAAATAAATTAATTCATTAAGTTAATAAACATTGAATAAATTAATTGTCACTTGTATCATGTAGCTTTCTAGCACAAAGTATTGGTGCCATCTGTATTTAAAAAAAATTTTAATTAATGATTAAAATAATTTTACAACTAATTGTTATTACTATATACTATTTTTATTATTATTTTACATGGTACTGACAGACACGGTACTGACAGTTTCATTTTAAATAACAGCTGTAATTATTTGGTCATGTATTTGATAATATCCATTGACTGTAAAGTTTAGACTGGTATTAAGTAGAAGAATTTGATATTTTCTTCAAAGAAAAATTAATAGTTAAAAAAGTTTATGAATACCACGGTATCGACAAGACAATTTATGACATACTTTTTTAAAGATCAAGTTCTAACATGACATGAACTCTTGGCACTTTTTCATCAACTCAGTGTTTGTAAATATTACTCAGGTGACGAACATTTAAGATAGTTCACTAGACGTTTCATAAATCTCAAGGAACATGACGTTCGAGTCACACAAATTCAAATTCAAAAATTCGTTAAAATTTAAAGACAAAAGTTATTGAACCAGAAGTCAATGTTAACTTAATACATTGAATAGAAAGTGTGCCAATTTTTTTCAGTTTGATCATAAACATTAAAATTTATGAGGTGATTAGTTTAAATCATTTTTTTGCGACAAAAAAAATTAACAATTTATAGATAAATTCTAGAAATGGACATGACACGGTACTGACATTCAAGTGATATATTGTAAGTTTTCTCTGACTGGCAAGTTATATAATAGAAATATAATGTTGAAATATGTTCATTACTATCTAATTAACACAAAAATTTTATCAATTGATTGTTAATTAATGGCCTGTGAGAACAAACAATACAGGACATTGAATATCACAGTTAGAACGAAATCACCTATATACATATATAAATTTTTTAACGAATGGTATTTTTGAACTCTACTCAACCAATGATGATTGTTTATAACCAAATTCCTTGAAAAATCGACGACGAGGATAAATACAATACCTAGATTTTTAAAAAAATCTACCAAAAAAATGAAACAGTTTGAATTAAAAAGGCTGTTAGAAAAAATTCTGTTAAAAAAAGTAGAAACCAATCGTCAGGATCTTCAAGATATTTACCATTATTGTTGATACTAATATCATCATTATTTTTATCTTTTTAACTATTATTACCATTATTTTTATTATTATTTTCATTCCAGGTGATAGTCAATTATATATAAGAGAGTTATGTAAATTAATAAATAAATAGTTGAAATGAATATACATAAATATTTTTTTATTAGTAATTTTAGGATAATATAATAAGAAGACAATCGATTTTAATAAGAAATAAAATAAAGAAAATATTTTCAATTTTTAATATTGTTAAAAAACATTTAAGCTAAGAATTGATCCATTTTATTATTTTTTATAGGAATAAAAATTTAATTACTATTCAATTTTTCGTTAAATAAAATATAAATGTCTTACAGCTAGAAAATTAAAAGTAGTTTTTCAAATTTTAAATTTCTCGAACGGGCGCGCGCGTAGCTTCCTCATGCATCGTCACGCTTCGGCAAGTGTCGGCGTCAGAACAGCTGATCTACACAAAATAACATCAAGTTAACGACAAAATAAATTAACATTTGAATAATTTACAAATCACAGCTCGCAGGAACTTAAATAAGGGCTCATTTTATTCATTTTTGTTTTTTCTTCAAGTTTTATTAAGGTTTTCTTATCCATGTGCTGTAGTTTGTTAAGTATTTGCGTTAAACTGGAATTTCGACCATTTTGTTAGAAAAAAACATATTTGCTAAGCACTTCTTTGTTGGATTTTTTTGGTTGCCGTAATTGTAACATATTCTGAATCATTCTGTGAAAAAATTAGTCGGCCAGGAATTTTCACTAGCAAGAGTTACTTTTTAAGCCTATCTCGACTGGACAATATTTCGGTGCGCTGTTTGTAAGCGTGCTGAAGCAGCATGTGATCAGTGTAGATCGTAACATGCCGGACTTCAAAGATATGCCAAAAATATTCAACATCCTAGTCAGCATCGATTTTAGCTGACTTGAAAAACTCTTGAGGTTCAGTTGTCCAGTTGACTAGGTGAGCTTTGACTTTTGGTTTTTCCAAAATTTTGTTTAACGATGCTAGAATTTCTACAGCGTTCTCAATGAACTTTCTGTAGAAATTCACTGTGCCGAGAAATCGATGAAGAGCTTTGACGGTGCTAGGAAGCTCGAAATTGACAATAGCCTCAACTTTTTCCGGTAACGGCTTGATTCCATCTTGAGTGATGAGATAACCGAGAAATTTTACTTTCGGTAGACCAAACTGGCATTTCGGTACATTTATTACCAGTTCTTATTCACGGAGACGTTTGAATAAAATTTTCAGGTGCTCCATGTGTTGCTTATCATCTGTTGATGCGATTAAAATGTCGTCAATGTATGGAAAGACGAAATCAAGGTCGCGAGTGACCTCGTCAATAAATCATTGAAACGTTTGAGCCGCATTTTTAAGCCCAAAAGTCATAAGCCGGAACTCAAATAATCCGACAGGCGTAATGATCGCCGTTTTTAGCACGTCCTCAGATGCGACAGGTATTTGCAAAATCGAAGACTGAAATTTTATTTTTATCGTGTAAAAATGCGACAAAGTCGTCAAGATAACGCAACGAATATTTATCGATAAGTGTTCGATCGTTGAGTGGACGGTAATCACCACACGGCCTCTATTCTTTGGACTTCTTCTGCGCTAAATGAAGTGGTGAAGCCCAAGCGCTGTTGGACGGTCTGCAAATATCTTTCGCGATAATTTTAGGGAGAATTTCCGAGTGTCAGTGAACCAGTGATGCCATCGCGAAGGTATTTTCATTTTAGGTCGACTAGTAAGTCGTAATGACTTAAGAAGCCTGCACCTATAATCGGTTTAGTGATGTCAGCAATGATAAAATTCCATGAAAATTCATGGCAAAGTACAAGGTTCAATTTTAACGACTAAACCATAGGTTTGAATTATCAAGCCTTTCGTGGCATAAAATTGGTAACATATGGGTGTACTGATTGATTTTAGCCAGCCATGTGGAAAGACGGAGAAAGCGGAGCCAGAATCGACAAGATATACCGTTCCTGTAGTTCGGTCTCTGATAAACAGGCAGCGAGAAATCGATTGAGAGAATCCTTAGCCGCCTCTACTGATTCTCGTTTGAGTTTCCCTGCCATTTACAGCCGGGATCGAATGATCAGGCATTTCTACCATGCTTTTAATGGTACCAGTAGAAGTTCTTCTAAAACTTCTTCGAAACATGTGATCGTGATCGACTTCTGGATCTACCACGTTTAAATTTCAAGTTTTTCACTTGATTCGTGAGTTGCGCAATTTTTCAGCACAGTGCGGCAATTTCACCGTGCCCGGTAATGAACGACGATGGTGATACTGTAGTATTAGCGACTCAGGTCTGGAGTAATAGTAGCTCAACCATACGGCCAGCTGACTCAGCGAGCTTGTCTAGCGTTGCGTCGCTGAAAGCTTTTAAACACATTTGAATTTCGTTTGGCATGTATGGAAGCCAACGTGCTTTGTTAATAGCAGCGTCGATGCCTGGAACCAATGAACGAGCCTCTTTCTGTCGAGGAGCTGCAAAATGCGCCCATCTTCGGATTTCGTGAAGCATTTGATTAACGCGGCTTTTAAATCGCTGTACGGCGTGTTAGCTGGAGGATTGACGATGGTGTCTTGTATTTCAGCGGCGATGCGTGTTGTAAGCAGCGGTATTACCAGGTCGAATTGGCGCGCTCAGTTGTAACTTGATATATTGAAAACTACGCCTCAATCTGCGCAAACCACAGTGGCGGATTCTTCGTGCTGAACTGGGGTGCATTGATGTTCATGGCCATATTTAATATTATTGACTTAATCGATGACGATCCCGATAATTGAGATTTAAAGGTGTGTTCGTCTGATGAATCTGATTTCATTTTCTTGTCACTGTCGGTTTCGGAGTCTGACATCACCCGTTAAAAATGTCTTCAATGTGGTACTGTGCTACGGGAAGATTATCGATGACGCTTGGCTCAGGAATGTGCAGCCGGCGAATCGGCCTAATCCTCGATGGTATTTCTAGCGACTGAAAGAAAATTTTACGCAAAACTGCACGAATAATTAATATTAATTTTTTCTAACAGCTTGCAAATACTTTTATCACAACTCGATTTGCACTAATGGTCCCTCAAATTAACACTGATGCGGCATAACGTCCATAAGATGCCCAGTAATGCACCAGTGATGACAGATTGCTCGGCAACGCGACAAAATATTCGCGGCAAAACGATGCGAAAACGCGTGCAATTTTTATAAACTGTGTAACGCACGTGTTCGACGCTTCCCTTGGAAAGAGATTCCGTCGGGGTCACCAATTTAATGGTAGAGGTAATATTATGTAATAAATCAATGAAACCCACTAATTATGTTAAATAATTATTTTATTCATCGAACGAAAGAAACACAGTAAAATTAAGAATCCAATAGAAATGATTAGATGCGTGTATGCAGTTCAGCGGTATTAGTATAAGAGCTGGACCTACCTCGACCTTCACTGATCTGTTAACCAGTTGAGATGTATTTTTTTTAACGTTTTAATAATAGATAAATCCCTGATTAAGAAAAATAATTTGCTCCATGCTAAGTGTATATCTACATATTCGTCGATTTAAATTGTTTTAAATCATTTCAAATTATATTGAATCATTTCAAATATTTTTTTGTGACAGATACTTGAAATCTACGACATTCAGCGCCTATAGCCGGCAGCTAAAAATATTAGATAAGATACAGCTGTTAAAAAAGATACCTAATCGTTCTAATAGTGACGTCATCATCGGATCAAAAAATATTTTTTGGTTACATGTGCGATAGCAAACGACCAAAAAATATCGAATATTAATTCGTCCACTTACCGACTTCTCTCTAATTTTCAACAAATACTCAAAACAATCTTACCAAATAAATAAACGCGGATTTATAACCTGCCATTTATAAGCATTAAATGTATTATATTTCAAATATCTGTCACAAAAACTAATGTATTTATCTAGTATAATCGCGTCTTAGACTCGATCGCACTCAATAGATAAACTACTATTTCATAATCAGGGATGCGCCTAAAGTAGCTTGCTTATCAAAATCCTGATCAGGCTATTTCTAAATTAATTAATAACAATGCAATTTTTTTTTATTTTTCATCGTTCCGTTCACCAGCCGAATTTTATCCTAACCGACAGCAAATAATGTAAAGAATATGGCGAGGTAGCCTATCCATTTCTTGACCAAATTACCTGGCAAGCGGGTATAAACAGGTAAGTTAATATAGATAATTAGACCAATCTGTTAACCGCTTGAAATATATACCAAAATGTAAGTAATTTTATAACAAACGCGATGGTATAGCATTGCCTGCAAAAAACCTGTCATTAGTACTCATTACCAGGCTTTGAAGTTTGAAAATCGGAGCAAGCAGTGGTGTGCGAGAGAGAAAGTTGAGTGGCCGAAGTTCGTGCATTCGAAGAGGACATAATATGACTACTATCCGCGCAATATCCCTCAGATGCAGGCTACTGCGCATACTCTATCCCATTCTTATTATTATGACTCAGAATGATTTTGAAGTGATTGACAAGAAACTTAATTTATTTTATAATTATAAATTATTTTACTTATATTTATAACTATATTAATTATATCTATAATTGTAATAATTATGTTATTGTCCAGATCCTGGTATATCATAGATTAAAATTTTAGATGATTTTAGGATGAGTTGTGGTTAATTAATAACTACTATTACTTTACGCAACGTTTCGCAATTTATTATTGCTTCAACAAGCGATCGTAATGAATGTTATTAATTTCGTCCATTATTTTATATTGCTTTACTATGTAAATTGTATATTTATATTTATTATGTATCATAGTTAACTTAAAACAACTTTATCGACTAGATTTATTTTTAAACATCTAATAGTCTAACTTAATATATAATTGATTTTAATGTGCCTACTTGTGGTTATGATTCATGTGGCCTGATGAAGCAATAATAAATTGCGAAACTTTGTGTAAAGTGATAGTAATTATTAATTAACCACAACTCATCCTAAAATCCTCTGAAATTATAATTTATGATGATAATAATGTTAATATGTATAAAATGAAAATTATAAACTAATCATAGTTAAGAATACATGTATTCTTTTTTTATAATTTTGTTTTAAGTACGAAATTTATAATTATTTATTACATTACTTATATTCATAATTTGCCACGTAACGATTTAATTTACTTAGTATTAATTAGTTGGTAAGTAATAAATTTAATTTTAAGTTTGAATTTAAATCGTTACGCAGGCATTTCCCTACTACGCCGACGCGGAGATCGCTGTCTGCTCGCAAAAAGGGTGCATGCGCGCAGACTCAAAATTTCAAGTGGTTTTCAATGAAAGAAAATGTTCGTACGACAAAAACAAAGAAAGCAAATTGTAGCTTTAAGTGTCTAGTTTTCCGATGTGGTCTTTAAATTCTTTTATTATGTACTGTTGCGGAGTAATACTAAGAAATCTATCGAAAAAGAACTTCACCAAATTTTTGCTCATCTTGAAAACGGTCATCGAGCTTCAATAAATTTTTTTTGATAATTATAATTGATTTTTGATTGCTCCGGAACTGTGCATAACAAAAAAATTTTACGAACAGATCAGAAAACTAAACACTTGAACCTACAGTTTGTCTTTTTGTTCTTGTTGTAAGACCATTTTTCTTCGAGTTACAAACTATTGAATATTACTAAAAAACATTCAATTTTTTTTAGTATCACTTAATTTTTATAACCAGTGTATTCTGAATTTATTTGAATCATAAAATTTCTTATTAAATATTTTACCTTACACATTTTTAACATCGACTAATCAGAAGTAGGCAATATTAATTTATTGTATTGCCATTTTTTATGGTTTCTCACATGATTTAATTATCAAATTTAATTATTGAAAATGAAAATATAGTAAAAACTGAATATCTAAATGATACGAATGAAATTTGTATTTATAAAAATCAGAAGATGAAAAAAAGATTTTTTCCATGTTATTCTTATGGAAAATAGAAAAGTGCAATGCAGAAACTCTTAATGTTAATATTAAGAGCTCTAATTTTCACGGCCGTCTTTTTTTATCGAAACGAAACTTTTGAACCTGTTTTTGAAAAAAAAAAAAGTTTATTATTTTTTGAATCACCCTAATGTATATGTAAATAAAAAAAAATGAATTGAAAATATTCAGGCGTACCAATTAGCAAAAAAAAAAAAAAACAGCTGTACTAGGACGGTAATGTGCAAGCGCCCCTGGCGGAATAAATGTACGTATAACGTATAGTTATATCACCATCCATGTTAATTTTACATAGATATATATAAATATAATTATACAGCCTTTTTTATTCTTTTATTAATTGTAATTAAACGACACTGAGTTACCGAGCCATTGGCAATAGGGAACCTACAAATCTTTCAAAGAATTTTTTAAACAAAAATTTGATTTAATTACTGGATTTTTTCGCAAGTTATCGTGTCCACGGGTTTCATACTTAGCGGACAGGAAATTTTTTTTTAATATTTTGATGTTTTTTCCGTTTTTATTGAACTAAATAAATTTTTGAAAAGTATGGAACTAATCTCCATTAAATTATCTTCAAAATAGTATGCAACATATCTTAATTCCGTGAACCAACAAGAGTATAATAATTGAAATACTTGCCGGAGTGAGGCGAAAAAAATTTTTCGATCGTAAAGCACACTCTGTTGCTTCACATCATGAGTCGTGCAAAATTTCTTGACCCAAGAAAGTATTTTCTTGATTTATAAAATTATTTTTCTTAGCTCAAATACATTTTCGTTTTAGCTCAAAACATTTTTTCTTAACTTAACAAGATAAAAGCATTTTGGAGCAAGAGACGTGATTTCTTGAGAGAAGAACATTTTCTTGACACACAATAAAAACTTTTTGGAGCAAGAGACTAAATTTTCTTGAGCGAAGAACATTTTCTATGATAAAGATCGAATCAATTACATCAAGAAATTGAATTTACTCGAAAAAAGAAAATTATTTTGAAACAAGAGAAACTTCTTAAACCAAAATGCAAATTCATTAAAGCACCAAAAAAAAAAATCTTAAAGCAAGAAACTTTTCTAAAAACAAGAAATGATTTTTTCTTTATTCAAAAATAAAATTATAAAGAAAATATTTTACTTGAACCAAGCAAATCTTTTTTTCTGTGAAATAACAATTTTGTAGGAAATTTACCGCTCTTCAAAAAAGGTATCTTGTGTTTTTTTCATGAATCCAACATTTAAGAGATATTGAAGGGCAAAGTTTAATTTGTTTAATAAAAAATTGGCATTTTTGTTTAAAATTTTATTAGTCTCTAACACATAAACATAAAATTAAGCGCTATAAACTTTCTTGTAGGAAATTTATCGCTCTTCAAAAAATGTTTCTCCTACTTATTTCGTAAATCCAACCATTGAAGTGATATCGAAGCTCAAAATCGATAGATTTAAAAAATAATGTTTTTCGATTAAAATTCTATCTCTTCAGCAAACAGTTATACACTCAGACTTCTGACAGTTTTCTGTCGAAAATTTACCTTTTTTGAAGAGCGATAAATTTCCTACAAAATTATGCATTAGTAATTGCTGTACACTTATTTTTAAGCGAGTAATAAAATTATGCTCATTGTCCTAAAATGGGAATGTATCATTACTTAGGCAGGGTTAAACGGCATTAGAATAAACTTTTTTATTTTTTTTTTATTCTCTTTGGATCACAAATAGATGATTTATATCATGGCCAAATAAAAAAATCGAATTTGGTAAATAACGGACACCCTAATGTGCACCGTAAATTTTTTAAAATTTATTGTTATAGTAATTGCCAAGTTTACTTAAAAATAGATCAGCTGATACCTCTTTCGTGAAATTTTGAAGATATTTTGACTTTAAATTTTATCAATTCGATTTCCCATTTATATACCATGGGAAAATGTTTTTTCGGTTTCAAATTGATTTCATTTATGTTAAAATTTTTTTTTTGAAAAGAAGCAGCGTAAAGATTTTGTAGGGTATGAAATTTGTTACAAAAAAGTTTATAAGAGCTAAGTGGGTACTACCAATAATACTTGAGTTACAGAGCATGAAAGGTTAACCTTAATTTTTAATTGGCATAAAATCGTCTAAAATTCAGAATTCATTAGTTTCACGTAACAAATTTAATCAAAATTCTTGTATATAGTTCATATATGCCCCTGTATGAATTATATATGGCCACATATGACCATACATAGATGTACTTAACTACATCTATGGCCATATACGGCCATTCATAACTTTATTAAAAAGTTAGTATGCCCATGCATGGCCATATATAATTCATATGTGCCAATGCATGAACTATATGACCATATAGTACCACACAGAAAAAAAGGTTGACTTGGTCCAAGATAATTTTTGCCTTCATTTTCTTATTCTTGGGCTGAGTAATTGGGTTTTTTTAATCCGAGAACATTTTCTTCGACTAATATTATAAAAATATTGTATCAAGAATAATTAAATTTTAATTCAAGTTAAATAATCTTGGTTTAAGAATATTTATTTCAAGTCAAATGTATTTTGTTTCTAACCAAGTAAAAAAAACTATCAAAACAAGATACTTTTCTGTCTTCGTTGGTGAGTATCGTAAATTGTCACAATATACATTAACATCTCAAACCAAGAACTTTTTTTGCGTAACAGAAGAACATTTACTCTGAGTTTGAGAAAACTACATTATCGACTCAAGACAACGGTCTATTGTAATGAGAAAATTTTAATTTTGATTTAAATAAATTATAATCTTAGCTTAATAAAATAACTTTTTTTGAATCATGCAAATATTCACTTAACGGAAGACATAGAATTCTCCCATTGATGATTTTTTTTCTTGACTTAAAAAAATTCTAGTCTCGATTCAAGAAAATAAATGACTCTACTTAAAAAAATATATCGACCTATACTTTTCAGTGAATCTAACTTAATATAAATATTAAATATTGTCAAGCAGGAAAGTGTATGCGTATATTTAGAACACCGCAATACAGCAGTAGAGAGGATAAGGAATAAACTCTCTCGATTAAATGGCTTATGAACGAATTGAGAAAAATAAATTGTTTGCTCATGGTAGGAATCGAACCTAGACCGATTCGGCATCACGCGAGAGCTTTACCAATTATGCTATTCGACCATTTCCTGAACATTTGTTCACTTTACCCATATCTAGTTAGCACACTGTACAATGTAGAGTCTAAACTACCGCCACTTTAGTATAGTCCAGTTAGCTTTCCCAAGATTTGCGTTGAGCCGTGAGCGCAGTTGCTGTTGGTTCAAACGTCTACGCTTATTTGCCGCAACACAACAAATACTTAAGCCAAGATCTTTCTTACCATTGAATCGAGTACTTTTAATTCTTGACTCGAGTCACAAATCATCTCGATTCCAAATAAATTATTCTTCAAGAAAGAATATTTTACTTTTCGGACAATTGATTATATATTGGGGCAAAATATTTATTTTTCTCACTTTAAGAAAATATTTTTTACTTCAAGATACATATATTATATTGGTTGAATAAAAAAAAAATCTTATGCCAAGATGACTAAATTTAAGAAAATTTTGCTCTTGAACCAAGAAAATTTTCGTTTTCATTCAAAATTGCAAAAAATATTCTTGCGGCAAGAAAAAATTTCTTACGCCAAGATATCCTTTTTTTCTGTGCATATATATTTTATTAATTACGGACATACCTGATCATATATAGTTATACATAACTGTGCATGGCCATATATGGTGTCACGGCTGCTACATTCAAAAATTTTTAATTTTTTTTTCTCTCTCTTTCAAAATAAGTACACACTAAAACCTCCTGTACGTAAACCTTTTTATGTATAACGCCAACTTACTGACGCCAGAAGTCGTACCGGACAAATATACCTACCTGAGCGTTGTCAACGCTTTACAATTAAGTCGTATTGTATTAGGTGTACAAAAAAGTTCTACCCGTTTTTCAAAGATGGAGTTATCTAACAGCTATTTATAGGTTAGCTATGAATACGTATATGTACATGCACAGCTGTTTGTACTCTTTAAATTCATCAAACTTTTAATATATTAATCTTCGATATATATATTTTTTTATTAAGTTAAAAATGGAAGTAAGTAATGAGCATATCCGCCATTGTCTTTTATATGAATTTCATCAAGGAAAAAGTGCTGCTGAAGCTCAAAGAATAATCTGTGCAACTTATGGTGACAGTGTTATTGATGACAGTACTTGTCGAAGATGGTTTCGAAAATTCACAAACGGAGATTTTAATTTAAATGATAAACCACGCTCTGGAAGACCTTCAACAATGAGTGACGAGAAATTGGAAGAATTACTGAATCAAGATTCTGCACAAACACAACAAGAACTTGCGAAAAAGTTAAACGTTACTCAACAAGCTATTTCTGAAAGATTACATGCTTTAGGTAAGATTCAAAAAGAAGGAAAATGGGTGCCTCATGAATTAACTCCAGAACAACGAGAGAGACGAGTTGACACCTGCCTGTCGTTGCTTTCACGACATAAAAAAAAAAAGTTTTTTGTGGAAACTTGTAACAGGGGACGAAAAGTGGGTTTACTATGAGAATCCTAAACGTCGAAAACATTGGGTAGACCCAGGACAACCAACGACATCAACACCAAAACGTAATGTTTTTGGGAAAAAAATATTGCTTTGTATTTGGTGGGATGAGTGGGGCGTGCTATATTATGAGTTACTCAAACCAGGAGAAACCGTTACTGGAGAACGCTACAGTTGTCAATTAAAAAAATTAGCAGATGAAATCAACAGTAAAAGACGATTTGCGGGACAAAAACCTCGACCAGTGATACTGCAGCATGATAACGCCAGGCCTCATAGAAGTTCAATCGTCCACCACACTATAAATGATTTACAGTGGGAAGTTTTACCGCACCCGGCGTATTCACCAGACCTTGCACCGTGTGATTTTCACCTATTCCGTTCATTGCAAAATTACTTGGCTGACAAACACTTACAAAATGAAAACGAAATGCAAAAAACAATAGATGATTTCATTTCGACAAAAGATCAAGCCTTTTATCGCGGTGGGATCCATCAGTTGCCTGAGCGTTGGCAAAGGGTAGTAGATGCTGATGGTGGTTATTTTGATTAAAAATTTGTATTTTATTTAAAATTTTTAAATATATTTTTTTTTGACAAAAAACGGGTAGAACTTTTTTGTACACCTAATACTAATGGACCACGCGTATTATATATTTCTCTTTCTGGAAATTTCATCATTTTTACTTAACGTACTTTTAAAATTTATGTATCCGTTCCCACTTAACTAATCTAAGCATAGAAGCGGTAGTCTTCTTTGATTTTTCATCTTAAACATATAGACCACCCAACTCATGCGCACCTGCATGTGATTCTTGGAAATTAGAGAAAGCTAATGAAAACCTCCAAATTTATGGTTTCCTACACGAGCATACTCAGCGACAGAGTGGCGCTAGGTCATCAGCCTACTTTAATCGTCAAAATCTGTTTCCCGGGGATCACACGTGTGCATGGGCCTAGAACTTTCGGGCGAGTCCGAGTCCTCTCGTATGGGAAACTGGTTACCACCACTTTTCATATGCGAGGATCATATAAAAAGACCATGGACTTTAGCTCATCAGTTTTCTTGGGAATCAAACTCGAAACTTTACTGAACTCCAGACACTTGACGGTGTTCATGGCTAGAGGATTGATATCCCGATTGAGCATTCGGTCACGTGAGCCCAGATCATTGGATCGGTCCTTGATCGTCGTAAGCCCTCGTATAATCGGTATATTATTTTCTACTAGCTTCAGAAGCATAATCAACGCGATATTAGCGTATAGCATCCGATCACGTGAGCCCAAATCGTACGATTGGTCCTTGATCGTTGTAAGTCGTGAACTAATATCAACCGTTTAGCACCGGTACAGCATTGATTATCTTCATCTTATTATAATCCATTTAATTTCATTCATTTTATTATTTTTATATTAAAACATACCACGAGAAACGTGAAGAATCAAATAATATTTTACCGCGATAAATGCGAAGATTTTGAATAATATTTTTCCGCGAAAAGGCGAAGAGTTTGAATAATATTTAGAAATATTTTTACCGCGAAAATACGCGAAGATTTTATAAATTTATATTTCCGCGAAGACGCGAAGAATTTGAATACATTGAAATTATTTTACCGCGAAAAGCGCGAAGACCTTCATTTTAATTTAACCTACAGAGATTTAAAAACGCATAAACATTGAAGCTTATACAACAAGGTAGACTAAATAAATAAATAATTCGATAAATTTAAAATCACATTAATTGACCGCGAGAACGCGTCGTGAATAAGTGTCCTGTGTAACTGCTGACAGTCTTGACACCTCACCAAAACCTGTTTAGGGTAAGTTTTTAAATATTGTAACCATTGTTTGGTATTTTTATTTTTATATACTCTGAAATAAATGTAACCCATATGCATGAAACATTTGCTTTTATATTTACTATTCTAAATATTGCCATTTGTAACCCTTTTGTATTTTGAGAATATTGAGTCATTTAATAAATAAATACTCGTTAACATAAAACATTTGAAAACATTATTTAACAGACAATTTTACTTTAACAATGAGATACTAGCTTCACGAGGCTTTTCAGCAACCCACCTTCCTTTATCCCTTATTTTACTACCTGTCTAGCCGCTCAGACCGATAGTTCACAGTAGGGGGTACACAATCTTACGTTTACCGCTCGACGTTTGATTGTGAAATTAGATCAGTCACATAATAAATTGGAAATCGTTTTGGGTTTTATCAATATTGTCTTCAACAATATTGTGTGGGCGCGAATTAAATATAAAATAGAATAAACTGAGCATTTGGTCACGTAAGCCCATGTCATAGGATCGGTCCTTCATCAATGTAAGTATCTTTTTATTCACTATATTTTATACGAATATCGTACCTACGCCCATCACGATCTCCAATCGTGACAATGGCATTACATGAGTTATATAAGGCCATGAATAATTTTATTAAAACGTTAGTATGCCCATGTACGGGCATATATGCTCCATATATAAACCATATATGAACTATATACGGTCATGCATGGCCATATATGTTTTATTTTTTACGAGAACTGTAATCGTTACTGTAAAATTTTTAAAAGAACACGGAAATAATTAAGAACGTTTGTTATACAGTTTTGTCGCTTTTTCGAATAATTATATGAAATTTTTAAGCTCCTGTAATGGTCTTAGTTGTATTGTATAGCAAATCGAATGTTTCTTTTGCTTAGAAATAGTGCTTTTCGATAAATAAAATTACTTATTATAACTGCTCATAAATAGCATTAGCTTTTACTTACTGCTTTTAAATCTCTACTCAGAACAAACAAATATCAAAATAAATTTATAATATGTAAGAAAAACTAGTGTACAGTGTCAAAAATCGGTACTGATAATAATTTATAGCGAAAAAAAAAATTTTTTTCAATTTTCTAAAAAAATTTGAAAAACAAACCATTGAATTTCGACCATTATTACAAAAGTTATGATCAAAAAACTATAAAAAGGACCGTTTTTTTGAAAATTCGATTTACCAGGATTTGATTTCGAAATTTACAAGGAAGGCTCTCTTGAGGGGTACTTAAAAATAATAGAAAATTAAGCAAATCGGAAAAATCAGTTTTTGAAATCGTCCGATTTGACGTGGAATACCCCATATACATTCAATAGCTTATACCTATATTACACTAAATGAAGTACAAATCGAAATAAAAATTTTCAATCGATATAATACTCATACTGTAAGAGTGAAATGTTATAATTATGTTATAATCCAGTTAAAAAAAATAAACAAAACCAATAGCATGGCTCACAAACTCTTTAAAAGTATCTGCCCTGACAGCCACACTTTGCTCAGCAAGTTCTGCAGTGAAGTATTTTCGGCTAACTTAATGACAAGTTTCTGTGAAGCCTTGGCTGGGTAATCCTTGCGTGCAAGTTGATGCAAATGTACTGCCGCCATCTGAATGTGATTTGACAGAAGAATATACCGTCAATTTGAAGTGAAACTTCCAACCCACTTAACGTCATTTTCTGACAGTAATACTTGTAGTCAAATTTTGAATTCAAGTTACAGAAATTTACTGTCAACTTAAAGGTAACTGCTTGCTCTCTAACACTTTCCTTTAAGGTTGGGCCGCACCTAACGAAATCCCGAATTTAAGAATTCTAATTATTTATTAAATAATTATCATAACAGCAATTTTCTTAGCTTCCGACTAAAAGCAGAAGACGAACTTTCTCGGAAGAATTTCATTATCCGAGTCCCACAAATATTCGAAAAGTAATTAGAATTCTTAAACTAGAGATTTCGTTAGGTACGGCCGAGCCTTAAGTTGGCTTCAGAATACGGCTGTAGCTTAAAGTTAACTTGCGGTTAAGGTGGCTATCAGGCCACATTACTGACGTGTACAGAAATTCAACCGTCGGTAAGGTAAATCTTGTTAGGTAACTAACGTAGTAATAATGTAACCTTGATAACCACCTTAACTGGAAGTTAACTACAAGCTACTGCCGTATTATAAAGGTAACTTAAAGAAAAGTATCGAAGAGCAAACAGTTACCTTCAAGTTGACAGTAAATTGTCTGTAAACTTGAATTCAATTCGACTACAAGTGTTAATGTCAGACAATGACGTTAAGTTGATTGAAAGTTTCACTTTAAATTGACGGCATGTACTTCTGTCAAATTACATTCAGATGACGGCAGTACATTTACATCAACTTGCATGCAAGTATTTTCCAGCCAAGGTTTACCAAAATCTTGTCATTAAGTTAGCCATAAATGTTTCACTGCAGAACTTTCTGAGCAATTATATTTAGAGTGTGGCTATCAGAAAAGCTTGCATAATTTTTAGTTAAAAAAATTTTTTTCTCGCCTCCGGGTGGAAAGCGTCAACTTTCGTCCCGCTGTGCAAAACGAAGTTGCCGCTTTCCACCTCCGTCGACGCGAAATAATAGTATACACACCAAGGGAAATAAATAAGAAAGCCTCAGATCACATGTTCGTTGTCCTCGGTTTCGCCTCGGCCAACAATTACATGTGATCTGAGACATTTCTTACTTTACTTCCCTAGATGTGTAATATACTATTTTTATAATAATTATGACGAAATCGCCATCTTTGATTCAAACAATATTGATGACGTAAATTTTTGTCTTATTTTCATTCTATATGTAATATCTATATATGCGCATCTAAAGATATGTAAATTAATATAAGTTTCATAAGAAAAAAAAAGTTGAATTAATAATGTCTTTTTAAAATAAAAATACGATACTTTTCAGATAGTTTCAATTGGCGTTTCAATTATGATAATTATGACTTGTCATAAATAGGGTTTTGGAAAGCTTGAAGAATCAGCTTTAAAGACATATACGTAAATTTAAGAAATATTCAGTAGTTTACAAATAATTAAACTTTTAATGAATAGAATAGAAAAAAAAAAAAATTACATGATATCCTGATTAAACAACTGAATTCGACCAAATTAAAAATTTTAATTTTATTACATTCTGTTAAATTCGGTAAGACAGAATTTAAAAGAATTAAAATTTAATTCTGCTCAATTCTGTCGAAATTTTATTTCATGATCTAAATAAACAGTTCTCTTCATATAGACTAGACTATTATTTACTTAATTCAAATATGTTCATATTTCAACCAAAACTTTTTCTCGCCTCTGGGCGGAAAGCGACAACTTTCGTCCCGCTGTGCAAAACAAAGTTGCCGCTTTCCGCCTCCGTCGACGCGAAAAATAGTATACACTCCTCGGGAAGTAAATAAGAAAGCCTCAGATCACATATTTGTTGACTTCGGCTTCGCTTCGGCCAAAAATTACATGTGATCTAAGACATTTCTTACTTTACTTCCCTAGGTGTGTAATATACTATTACGTTTATAGACCAAGAATGATAAGTTCTTACAGCAAGAATTTGCTTCCTTGCACTAAGAAAGTTTCTTGGCTGAAAGCCCCAGCACTAAAAGTCAAACTTTTAACGTGCAGTAGGTGTACGGGGGTCATAAGTAAGTTAAAGGTGAAGAGGAGGGGAAAACCCTATTTGAGCTACTTATATTTAAAAATGTTATCCTATTTCAATCATTCACTGCGGCTACAGGCACAAAGCGTGAAATAGCCACTCGAAGGGTATTAGGCTTGAGTCCCATATCTGACTAATTGATTTTTTTTTCAATTTATCTAAGGCCTAAAATTTCTTATTTCAAGAAAGGTTTTCTTATTCCAATAAAACTAACAATCTTCAGTCGAGTAAGGTATTTCTTGAGTTAAGACTGAGATATTCTTCAGCTGAAATTAAAATTTCTTGTCTTTTTCTTTCTTGTTTTTTTCTTCACTTGAATTCAGTCACATTCAAAATCTAAATCAGAAATTCCTGGATTATTTTCGAAATGAACATAAGTAAATCAATTTAAAAAATGCTAACACGGTTTAATTTAAAACGATATTCAGAAAAACAAAAATTATTTCGTAATAAAACAGAATAACACCGATTTAAAAATTTTGAATTTGTTTTAATTCAGATTAATTCGGAGTCAGAATCAGAAATTCAAGGATTGTTTTCGAATTAAACCGAATACAACCAATTTCGAAATTTTGAATTCGTTCCAATTTAGTTTCATTCGGAGTCAGAATCAGAAATTCAAGGAATATTTTCGAATAAAACGGAATTAAACCGAATAGAATTATTTAAATTCGTTTTAATTTGGATAAATTTTGGTTTTCTTGCCAAATCAGACAGAATTAATTTGTAAGTTAAGTACCGAATTAGCAGAATTAAATAGAATTAAAAATGTAATTCTGTTTAATTCGATCGAATTCAGTTGTTTAATCAGGATAATTAGATGGTAAATTGAAATTAAAATAGCGATCTCTCAGAGGAGCTAGCAAACCCGTCTTTTAGGAAGATTTTTTTCTCAGTAACTACTAACGTTACAGGGGGTAAGAGCAAAAAAAAAATTTTCAATACTTTTTGAACCAACCTATGATATATATTCCCTATTCTCTATTCCAGGAACATAAAAAGTAGGTAATCAATGGTTTAAAATATAACGATCAATACTATAAGAATTAAATTTTTTTTTGCGCTTTGAAATGATAAAATATGTAAGTATAAATAGTTAAAAAATATCGAGTTTTTTTTTTTTAATTTTTTAAAAATAATTGCTTCTACAAGCAAAATTCAGTGAACCGAAAGTTCGATTTGAAATACACTACTGGAAAAAATTAAAGGACCAAAAAAGAATTCCAAATTTTCGGGCGATTTTCAACAGGCCGTAACTTCGAGAGAAATGGTCGTAAAAGAAATAAAAAAAAAGGAAATCGTAACTCCAAGTGTCTAGTTTTAGGATTAGAACTTTAAAATTTTGTAGTCTCAGCAGTTTTTGAGTAATCTTAGAAAAATCAGCGGCAAAAAAATTTTTTCGGAATAACTTTAGGAACTTTAAAAAACCAACGCCCAATCATTTTTGACACGTTTTCGCCGTTGGATTCCGTGATTTTACTGATCTCTCGTTCATTAAATTAAAAAAAAAAAAATTTTTTTTGAAAAAATTATGAGCTTTTCAGAGCAAAAAACGTGATCCTTTAATTTTTTCAAAAATTCGATAGAGTGAAACAAAAAAACAGCTGGTTGGATTAATCTGGCTCTTTGTAGGGTTTTTGTGGACATATTGAACTGTAAAATGCACACTCAACATTATTAATTTCCACAATATTTGCGATCCAGCGCTTGATTTTCCAAAAAAACCACCAAAAGCACTATTTTTTATGCATTCTTTAATTCATTTGACAAAAGGAAAATTGTTTTTTTTTTTTTTTTCGGAATAGCAATGACTAATCGTTCAAGGGAATTTATTTAAGTTTTTAAAATCCACCATTAACTTTTTGTGCGATCATTGATTGCTGAGATATCGATAATCAAAGACAAAAGGATCCTTTTCCATTTGAAGAGCGCTATCTCGGCGAGAAATGGACGTATCAAGGTCTATAGAAAATGAAAGTAAAGCTGAATAATGAAGATATCCGATCCTTATACTAGTTAAGCAAAAAAAAAAAATTTTTCCACGCCCGTAGACTAAAAAAAAAAAATTTTTTTTAATTTGAAAATATTGTTGTCACTGGTGTTTCTAAGATTACTCAAAAACTACTGAGGCTACAAAATTTTTAAGTTCTCATTCAAAAACTAGACACTTGGAGCTACAATTTCCTTTTTTTTTATTTCTTTTACGACCATTTCTCTCGAAGTTATGGCCAGTTGATAATCGCCAAAAAATTTAGAATTTTTTTTTGATCCTTCAATTTTTTCCAGTAGTACACACATATTTTTACATTTTAAAAAAATGTTTTGAAAATTAAAAACTGTTACCTGTTTCTGTTTTTTTTTCAACAATTGCTTATCATCGTCTTCCCAAGCTTTGTCTTCAGCTTCTTGAACTTTTTTTAAATTTTCGGCTTCTTTGACAGCTGCTTTCCTTGCTCTAGCTACAACCGCTTTGCTGTTTTCACCCACAAATTTTTTTGGCATTTTGATCTGAAAATAGCATTTAAAAGATAATTTCAAATTGGGGCGGCTTATACTTTCGTAAAAATTACAAAGTTGGTAGACACGGTATTATTATTAGTTTTGACACTTGAGGTTTTAAGGTTAACAGTTCAACTTGATAGACGTGTATGGACTGTAAAAAAATAACGACACGAAAGGAAAACAAAAAGTTTAGAAATAGATTAAATGTTCTTACTTATTGGAAATATATTAGTTAAAAATATCGATATTCGGCAGACCAAATTTAATGTAAATGTGATGTCGAAAAAATTTTCAAAAAAACCTTCGCATCATTTACAAGAAAAAAAAGCAGACGTAAGTACATAATCCAGATTATGATAATATCATACTTACAAGATTTTGGCTAACTGAGTTGTTATTTCTGTAAATTTCGTTTACTCGAGTTTAATTCAAGTGCAAATTCGAAAAAGTGACATTCCACGTGCTTCTTATCATAAATACTATGTATTCATTTAAAAAATATTTATATTTATATATCTATACCTTCAGTCGAAATCGTATCGGACATATAGTTGATACATCGAGAGAACCCCCTTCGGATTCTTTCGGTTGTTATACAGATCCACTAAGACTGTTGATGTACTGGATCCTTTACGCCACATAAATCTGTTTCCATAAAAAGGTATCCACCACAATCTATCGTATAGCGCTGGTAGTATATTTTCATTCATTAGGATAAACCATAATAAACACTTAGGCTTGAAATTGATAGAAATTTGACATTGAAATTGCCTGAAGTTTGCTACCCGAATTCGCTGACAATTTGACAGCAAAAGTTAGGGCCAGTTTTTCAAACTGAGTTAATTTTTATCCGGGTTTTGCTTATCATTGCTAGTATATCTATATATTATTAATATATAGATATACTAGCAATATTAATTAAAACCCGGATATAAATAAACTCGGTTTGAAAAACTGGCCCTTAAAGAGAAAAATTTGCGGTTAATTTTTCTTCAATTTAGAGGTGACTCTGTACGAAAAAAAAGTTGGTAATGTTCATTTTGACCATTTCAGAAGGTAAGCAAATTTATAGATACAAATGTCTACAATTTGACGGTAAAAAAATACTTTACAATTTTTTAAGTCAAATCAATAATGAATTGACATAAGTTTTTCCTGAAAATTGGCGATAACTTTTTTTTAGTCAACTTTTGAAGTGAATTTGTGGTTTAATTTGGATAGTAAATTTACGTTAAATTGAAGTTGCAATACAAATTGTCGTAAAAGACGGAAAAGTCCAAAGTCAACGGACATTTGGCGAAAAATTCAAGGAACCTTCGGTAAAGTAAACTTTTACTAAAACAAACTAGCAAACTGTGTTGTGTCCTGGGAGGTTACTAGGGTCGGAGCTGACGCCACCTACTGGACGGTGGGCAGTTCGTTGTCACGCGGGACCAATTTTGAATTTAAAAATAGTAAATAAATTTATTGTTGACTATGATGATGATGATTATGAGTATTGTTTAATGAAATAAAGGAGTTATGGATAAGGATAGATGTAGTTGATAAAATAATTTTTATCGGGGATTCTACGGTAGAACTCAATAAAGCGCGTCGATTGCCACCTTAAACGTCTCAATCGGTTTATTCGTTTGAGAGATATCGTTGCAGAAAAAATGGTAAAAAACGTTGTTTTTCGAAAACAAAGACATTCAAAAGTATTTTCGAGCTCGAAAAGCTCGAAATGTGTGGGAAGTTTTCGGGCTGGCCCGCAGGGTCAACCGACAGACCGATTTTTTTTTTATTAAAGTGGCTATTAGGGGATAGTAATTAGACATTGAAATCGCCTGGAATTTGCTGCCCGAGTTTGCCGACAATTGGACAGCAAAAGTTAAAGAGAAAAACTTGCGGTTAATTTTTCTTCAATTTCGAGAAAAGTTTTTACGAAAAAAAAAAAAAAATCGGTAATGTTCATTCCCTGATTAAAAACTCCGATTGAATCTGATTGAAACTCAATCAGAATTCTATCAGTTTCAATCGAAAACGAATTTCCAATCAGAAATGTTCGGGAGCGTTTGAGGCCTCCGATTGAATTTCAATCAGATTCAATCGGAAAATAATAATTTTAATTTTCGATTATTTTCCGATTGAATTTGACTAAATCCGATTGAAATATCTCAATCAGTTTCAATCTGATTCAATCGGAAAATAATAATTTTTTTAAAATTACTTTCCGATTGAAACCGATTAAAACTGATTCAGAAAAATTCAATCAGTTTCAATCAGATTCAATCAGAAAATAATAATTTTAATTTTCGATTATTTTCCGATTGAATCTGATTAAATCCGATTGAAATATCTCAATCAGATTCAATCGGAAATTATTTCCGATTGAAACCGATTAAAACTGATTGAAAAAAATTCAATCAGATTCAATCGGAAAATAATAATTTATTTCTCGATTTTATCCCGATTGATCAACTTTTTATTTCTCTGTGTAGAATGGTCTAATTGATTTTAAACTATCTTCCTGATGTGCGATATATATAGCTAAAGTCTTTAGTAAAAATGAAACGAGGCACTGGCTAGCGTCGCTAGAATCAATGCTAACGGTAGATGACAAACGAGGCGGCCCTCGTTTATTTTTATAGGGGTGTGCGTATTATCTATAAGATACGAGTAGTTTCACATTAGACAGTATAAAAATTGTAAGCTTAATATAGTATAAAACCTTTTTACTGCAGAATGTTCTACTGACTGTATCTTATAAACAGTGCACTTTAGCAATATCACCCTGTTTAGAAAATCTCATAGATTCTCATACATTCCCATAGAGATTTTATGAGAATGAATGAGTTCTATGAGAAGTGCTATATGGTTAAGTATAGGGCCTTATACATCCAGCTATAAGAATCTCTCGGATTTTTTTTAGCAGGGAAGTATAATAAACAATTTCGTAGAGGACGAAATTTTCTAAAAGATGGGTGCTATGCATCTTTTTCGTACGATGAGCCGTTTTTTTTTTACTATTAACAAAATTATATGAAACAAGTGAAAAATAGACTTTCGGAGCAGATAGAATCGACATAGATCGAGTTAGAGCATTTTGTTTTATAGACTTTCAAATTCAACAAAGTCACTGCAAATTAAAACTGGATTCAAAACGATAGCTTAAAATTTGGCTAAGTTATAGAAATTTAAAAAAAGTGTTATTCAATTAACATACTTTTTAAATGGTAAAATTTGATACTCGAGAGAAAGTACTTTAAATTAAATTTAAGAGCTGAAATTTTCAGGGAATTTTTTTCTCAATATAAACAACAAAATTTTCTTGTGTCGGCTGGAAAAAAAAATTTCGTTTCAAATGAAGCGGATTCAATTAGAAAATAATAATTCATTTATCGATTATTTTCCGATTGAATCCGATTAAATCCAACAGAAAATTTTCAATCAGTTTTACTCAGATTCAATCAGAAAATCATAATTAATTTATCGAATGTTTTCTGATTAAATTCGACAGACAATTTTCAATCAGTTTCAATCGGATTCAATCGGAAAATAACAATTTAGATAGCATTGATAATTATAAAAATTTGGGCAGATATGAATTTCATTTATCATTAATTCAGCAATTTTTAAAATATCCGAGTATAGAATTTTATCTGTCTTTCTAATTTAATCAATTTTATAAAAAGTTAAAACAAGAATTTTTCAGGATTATATAAAAACTTTTTTTAAAAAACTGTATTGATTGAGTTTAAAACTATCACGAAAATAAAAGGAAACATCAATAAAAAATTATATACATAGTAAGTTAGCACATTAATAGGTGTACCAGAAAAATCTCTACCTTACGACAACTGAACCACAACCAGGCCCACCACAAGTAACTGTACCACACAACAACTATACCAGTTTTAAACACTACCCGCAAAAATCTCAACCAATCAACAATTCTACCACTTAAGAACTCTCTCACATTATAACTCTACCAGATTACAACCCTCACAGAAACGAACTCGACCATAACAATCTCTACCATAAGCATCTCTACCACAATACAGGTCACCCATAAAAATGCCTACCATTAGCATCTCTACCATTTATATGACTACCATAAATAACTCAACCATATTACACCTATACCATAATAAATTACTACCAATAAAATATACTACTAAAAACGTCTTTACCATTTTTTAAGCCTACCCAATAAAAACACTACCGCATAGAAACACTACCAAAAAATAAACTTCTTTATCATATGCTTATGTACCATGCAATATAAAATACAAAAAAAATTGATTAACGTATATCGATAATGGAGATACCACGCTGCACGATTGTTATCTGAATCGTATCTAGATAATATATTTAAATTAAGACGGCGAGTAAAAAGCAGTGCAAGCTTCGTATTTTTATTTTATTAATATTTAACTTTTTTATTTTATTAGAATGATACTTAACTAAGCAATTAAATTTTTTTTTTGATTCACATGAAATTCACGAAATTTTAAGTAATTTAGCTGCCATCATTAACAAGCTATACTTCATTATTATCGTTAGTATTACGATTATTAAAAATCCTAACGTTAATATTTAATTACTTATTGTTATCATTGTTTGTCACAAGCAAACAGATGAACGATAGAAACGATAAAATCCACCAGACCGGAGTATGCAGCTTCTACTTCAACGAATAAATTATTAATTATTACATAAGAAATGGAAAGAATAAAATTCATCTATTGTTTTTTTTGCATTTTTTATTTTATTATTAAAAAATATAATCGACATTTATTAAATATTATTGTTATATTTTAACTTATTTATGATTATTATAGATTTAATTAATATAATAATTAATTGAAACTTATCGAATACTTAACATTTAGTACAAATATTAAAATATTTATAAATTGAAAATATTGGAAACGATGGTGAGTAAGTCAAATGTTCAGTATTTTATAAGATCCAGATAATTATTATATTTAATTATTAAGTATTATTAATAAAGTCAAAAAAAATATTATTATAGTACTTTCAAAATTTTTAAAATGAAAGTAAGTGAGCCAAATGGTAAGTATTTTATAAGATTCAGATAATTGTTGCATTGAATTTATAATAACTTTAATTATTTCGAAAAATATCATTTCCTTGCTCTCATTCTTATAATATTTTTAATATATTAAAATCATATTTGTTTACTAAATATTAAGGATATTGCCTATTCCATATAATTATCATGTTTAATTCATAACAATTATAAATAAGTTTCACGTCACTCATAACAATATTTTTAAATTTTAAAAGTGAGAGCGAATGAGTTACATACGAAGGATTTTGTCAATGCAAAATAATTGCTGTACTAAAATTATAATTATAATAAGTAATTTCGGAGGTAACTCGTTATTCTCTCACTCTCAGTCCTGAGATTTTAAATATATTACATTTTTTTATTTCTACTAAATATAAAAGTTCTTATAAATTATCAATCATTGTTATATTACATTTTCAATTGTTAGCAATAAAAGTTAAAAAAACTCATTTTCCAGTCGCTCCTATTAGAAATATTCTAGTTATATATAATTTTAATATTTCCATAAAATAGAAAGGTTTTTATAAGTTTAAAATTATTATTATACTAAATCAATGATAATTATCAATAAGTTTTAAAATTACTTATCATAATATTTTCAAAATTGAAGTTTGGAAAATGCGAGATAGTGAGTAATAAGTTATTTTTTAAGTAATTATTTTTTTTTTAACTTATTTGTAGTTATTTTAAATTTTATATTAAAATCACTCAATATTTTTTTGCTTCCTTTTGTGAGAAATTATGATATATACACTTCTGTTGTAAAGTTAACAAGTCCACGGCATACAGGACACGTTGATCGATGGTTCCTATTTACAGCTAAGTGATCCGCTCATATTAGTGACTTACAGGTAAACTGAAACATAATTACCGCAACTAATTCGAGGTTTTACTTTATTATTGTATTCGTTAAGATCATTTTCTATTGTATGTATAATTGCAGATGACGGTTTGATGGTACCAGCAAATAAGGATGGCGGTGTCTACGACAGAATAGAAGCTGGAGTATGTGCTATTTGCCTATCGAATAAACCAAAAGTTAGAGTGGTTCCTTGCTTCTACTTATGTTTATGTTTACGGTGTGAGTTCGGCCGACAGTTAATAGATACGGATCGGTTAGCTGTAACTAGGAACCATCTACCAACGTGTCCTGTATGCCGTGGACGTTGACTCTACAAGAGAAGTGTACATATCATAATTCCCCACAAAAGCAAGCAAAAAAAATTAAGTGATATTACTATTAGATTTAAAATAATTATCAATAAGATAAAAAAAAAATGATTACTTCAAAAACAACTTATTACTTACTCCCTCGCATTTCCCATATTTTGAAAATATTATAATGAGTAATTTTATAACTTATTCATAGTTTTTATAAATTCAATAGAACAATTAGTTTAATCATATAAAATTTTTTACATTCAACTCACTCTCATTTTTTAAATTCTTAATCTATAAATATTTTAATATTTGTACTAAATGTTAAGTATTCGATAAGTTTCAATTAATTATTATATTAATTAAATCTATAATAATCATAAATAAGTTAAAATATAACAATAATATTTAATAAATGTCGATTATATTTTTTAATAATAAAATAAAAAATGCAAAAAAAACAATAGATGAATTTTATTCTTTCCATTTCTTATGTAATAATTAATAATTTATTCGTTGAAGTAGAAGCTGCATACTCCGGTCTGGTGGATTTTATCGTTTCTATCGTTCATCTGTTTGCTTGTGACAAACAATGATAACAATAAGTAATTAAATATTAACGTTAGGATTTTTAATAATCGTAATACTAACGATAATAATGAAGTATAGCTTGTTAATGATGGCAGCTAAATTACTTAAAATTTCGTGAATTTCATGTGAATCAAAAAAAAAATTTAATTGCTTAGTTAAGTATCATTCTAATAAAATAAAAAAGTTAAATATTAATAAAATAAAAATACGAAGCTTGCACTGCTTTTTACTCGCCGTCTTAATTTAAATATATTATCTAGATACGATTCAGATAACAATCGTGTAGCGTGGTATCTCCATTATCGATATACGTTAATCAATTTTTTTTGTATTTTATATTGCATGGTACATAAGCATATGATAAAGAAGTTTATTTTTTGGTAGTGTTTCTATGCGGTAGTGTTTTTATTGGGTAGGCTTAAAAAATGGTAAAGACGTTTTTAGTAGTATATTTTATTGGTAGTAATTTATTATGGTATAGGTGTAATATGGTTGAGTTATTTATGGTAGTCATATAAATGGTAGAGGTGCTAATGGTAGGCATTTTTATGGGTGACCTGTATTGTGGTAGAGATGCTTATGGTAGAGATTGTTATGGTCGAGTTCGTTTCTGTGAGGGTTGTAATCTGGTAGAGTTATAATGTGAGAGAGTTCTTAAGTGGTAGAATTGTTGATTGGTTGAGATTTTTGCGGGTAGTGTTTAAAACTGGTATAGTTGTTGTGTGGTACAGTTACTTGTGGTAGGCCTGGTTGTGGTTCAGTTGTCGTAAGGTAGAGGTTTTTCTGGTACACCTATTAATGTGCCAGTAAGTTAGTTAAAAAAAAAAAAATTTTTTTCTTTTGGTATCCAAAAATTGAAAGTCTACCTAAAAATAAAAATTTCGGTACCAATTTAAGCTCTTAATAATAATACTACGGTTTGCGTCAATCAATTTTTCTATTTTCTATTTAAATAACACGGGAAAAAAACTTTTTATTTTTTAGAATTTTCTAACTTACAAGTCAATCAATGAATTATTATGCACGATAGATAGTTTTGTAGGATATTGAATGCTCTACAACAAAAGTCTCATCATTTTTTGATAAATCTAACTGTTCAAAAGTTAAATTTATAGAAAATTTTGAGATCTTTTTACTTTTCCGGCGAAACTATCAGTTTTATCAGAAAATCTTATAGAAACTTTTTTGTAGGTAATTTCATTTCTCAAAAATTATTATAAATAAAGTTTTTCATAATTTTGCTTTTTTTTCTAGTTATTTTCATTTCAATGTCAAGCTCTTAAAAAAATAGTTTTCTGATTGATTTTTTTATAAATTCTAAAATATATTTTTTGTATTTTAACTTATATTTTTTAAATAAATTTTTTTCATGGGAGTGTTTAACGCAAGGATTTTCGTATGCTCCAACTAATAGAAAAAAAGTTGCTTGAACCAAGAGAAAAATTTCTTAGGAGAAAAGATATATGTAGAGGAGAGGAAATTCACCAGTCCTAGGCAATAGCAGTGGGAGAAGTTTAGTGCTCGCCACTAGATAGCGCCTACCACTTGTGAAGTGTCCCTGGTGAGAAACATAGTTCAGACGTATTATATTCCAGACTTGGAAGCACCTCTGACACGAGCACTCCTCTGTTCTTTGACAGAGTGACAAGTGCCATTTTTGGTGGTAATATAGTATATCCTATATTACTTCATGACATGAAATCTAATTGTTAATATAGATTCAACGTAGATTTTAATATATTTGAATTTTCAATTTTTTACTAGTGAATAATATATAAAATTATATTTTCCCGGGAATCGGTAATTTTTGATTAATTTACAATCGAAACCTTCCAAAAATATCTGATTAAATCCGATTGAAACTGATTGAAAGTCAATCAGAAATTTCCGATTGACTTTTAAGCAGTTTCAATAGGATTCAAACGGGAACTTCCGAATGATTCCGATTAAAACTGATTAAAAGTCAATCGGAAATTTCTGATTAACTTTCAATCGGAATCATTCGGAAGTTTCCAATTAAATCCGATTGAAACTGATTGAATGTCAATCAAAAATTTCCGATTAAATCTGATAGGACGTTTTCAACCAGTTTCAATCGGAGTTTTTAATCAGGGTTCTTATCATATCAGAAGTTAAACAAATTGATACATAAAAATGTCTACAATTTGTTGGTAAAAAAATACTTTACAATTTTTCAAGTCAAATCAACAATAAATTGACACAATATTTCCTAGAAAATGGACGACAACTTTCTTCTAGTCAACTTTTGAAGTGAATTTGCATTTTAATTCGGGCAGTAAATTTACGTCAAGTTGAATAGCAAGTTGCATACAAATTGTCGTAAAAAATAGAAAAGTCCGAAGTCGACGGACATTTGACGAGAAATTCAAGGAAACTTGGGTAAAGTAAACTTTTGCTAAAGCTAACTGTGCTATTAGGAGGGGATATTTAAATAATGAAGGCTGGGCCGTACTAAACGAATTTTTGAATTTTACTTTTTGTTTAATTTATTAATCAAGTGTTATTACAGAAATTTTTATAGCTTCCGAAAAAATGTATAAGACAAACTTTTTCGGAAAGTTTACATCATTTCCCTGGTGGAAATTTTTCGGACTTCTGTCTTAAAAATTCAGTTCTAGAGTTCTAAAGAGTTTTTCAGAGTTCCAAAGACTTTTTAAGACAAAAGTCCGAAAAATTTCCACTAGGGTTGAGTGACGTAATTATTCAAAATTTAATTAGAAAAGTAAAATTCGAAAATTCGGTTAGTACTGTTACGTCCCAGCCTGCTTGTTAGATGCCTCTAACTATTTTTAAATACTAGTTATAGGGAGACCGATCTGAGACCTAACCAATTAATTAAGATGAATATTAATAATTTAACAAGTGACATAATTAATGAGTCACCCTATATTATAGAACATAATTTAATATAATAATATAATTTAATATAATAATATAACAAATTATAATAATATAAAATAGTAAAACACCAACTCGTCTTGGTAGGTTTCCTATCACGTTTTGTAATTTTACTAATATTTTGTTTTGTGAAATATTTGTAATTTCACAAAAATTTTTAACTGTGTATTTATTTGCAGTTATAATAAATGTTTTTATCTATTGAGAAGCAACTATTTTGAAGCAAAAGAAATATTAGATTTGCTATACAATACAACTAAGACCATTACAGGAGTTCAAAAATTCCATATAATTATTTGAAAACGCGATGAAACTGTATCACAAACGTTTTTAATTATTTCCGTGTTCTGTTTCCGTCGTTTTTTCAATTAATTATATGAAAACTTTGAGCTCCTGTAATGGTCTTCACTGTATTGTATAGCAAATCTAATGTTTCTTTTCCTTCGAAATAGTTGCTTCTCAATAAATAAAAACATTTGTTATAACTGCTCGTAAATAGCATTAACTTTTATTTACTGCTTCGAAATCTCTGCTCAGAACAAAAAAATATCGACATCAATTTATAATATGCGAGAAAATCAAGTGTACAGTGTCAATAATCGGTATTGATAATAATTTATAGCAAAAAAAAAATTTTTAATTTTCAAAAATAAAAAAGAAATAGTAATTATGGACGCCCACTAACGGACCGGGCTTAAAAGTTGCAGAATGGATAGAAGATTAAGATAAAAAAATTTCAAGAAAATCGAAGGATACATCTACTTTTAAAAACACGGTTGAAAACTTAAAATTCAAAAATCTCGATTAAAAACATTTCGTATATTTGTTTTGTTTTTTTTTTTTTTTTTTTTTTTTTTTCTGTAAAGGCCATCTAAAAACGAAAATTGTGAAAAAAAAAAAAAAACCATCCATTATTACAAAAGTTATAATCAAAAAACCATAACAAGAGTGGTTTTTTTTTTAAATTCGATATTTTTTGAATCATTGATCAAAAAAAAATCTCAAAATTTACCAGGAAGCCTCTTTTGAGGAGTACTAAAAAATACCAAAAAATTAAGAAAATCGGAAAAATCAATTTTTGAAATCGTCCGATTTGGCGTGGAATGCCTCTTATTGAGTTGAAGTTAGTAACAGATAATGTTTTTCCAAATTCCGTAATGTTTTCTAGTTATTTTCATTTCAATGTTGAGATCTTTAAATCGACCAGAACACTATTTTTTTAAGAGCTTGAAATTAAAATAAAAATAACTACAAAACAATGTAGTATTTGAAAAATTATTACTGGCAATAATTTGTAGGCAATAAAATTTCCAATAAAAAAGATCCTATGACATTTTGTGATGTCTGATAGTTTTACCGGAAAAGTAAAAAGATCTCGAAATTTACTAGAGCTTAACTTCGAACTCCAATAACTTTTGAACAGATAGATTTATCAAAAAATGATAAGAGACCTTTTTTGTAGCGCGTACAATTTCCTACAAAAATATGTGTTAGTCTATTCGATCTATTCATTAGTTAACGAGTTAAAAATACTCAAAGTTGAAAATACAATTTAGCCGCGTTATTTAAACGAGAAATCAATTTTTTCAATGAGCTAAGTCTGTAATCGACATAGAATTTTTTTACTTGCGCGAAAATTTTTTGTTTGTGTTGAAATATGATTTTTTTTTCCCATGCACTTAAAAAAAAAAGTTGCTCTGAAATGACACACACTATTATCCATACTGATTTTATTAACAGTAGTACAAAGCACTTTCTTAAAATGTCAGCGTGTTCTATATTTGGAGAACTAGAGAAATTACCCCAGGATCATCTTCCAAGCAAGGAAGACATTGTGAGGTATTGAAATTACCGTAGACAAGAAAGAAAAAACGAGAATCAATTTGAGCCATCACTTTCTGAAATTGCAATTATTGTAGCTACATACGTAGAGAAGTTATTTTCTATGATTTCTGTCCCAACAGTTTCAACGAAACGAATTATCCAATTAATAATTGCTCAACATGAAAAATATTTGGAGGCTAAAAAAATAGTGAGTAATAATCGCCATTTTTCGTCATCTGGACAGCAAAAAAATAATGATCCCAGAGCCGAATGATGAATATACAGAACGTTTACCTCGTAGTATCTCAGATTTAAACCAAAATTTGGTATCTTTCGAATTATTTTCTAATTCATCATTCAGTGAAATAAATTTATCTCAAAAATCAACTTCTTCCATTAACAGTACTTCGTCGAAAACAATTTGATTGTATGAATCAAGCTACAGACAAAGAAGAAAAATGGATTTTAATCTCGTTCCAAGTCAAAATAGAATTGAATTCAAAGAAACTGCTCTTACCAGCCAAAGGTATAACGTAAGTGCTCGCACCACTGCAGCCGTTGTAACATCAACTCTAATAGACATAGGACTGATTACTAAAACTGATAAGAATTCGATTACGGATAAAAATAAAATCATGAGAAAAAAATCTAAAATTCAGAAAGTTTTAAAACTTGCAGAAAATTATACTGGGTTTGAAAGTGTTTATTTCGATGGTAAGAAAGATGATACCGCTGGTCAAGCGAAAAAAGGTACTAAATATTTCCGTCAATTAATCAAAGAAGAGCATATATCTCTTATCAGTGAACCAAACTCGAATTATATCGGCCACATTACTCCCATTTTTAAAACATCCGAAGATATTGCTGAGTGTATTTTCGACTTTCTGTTAAAAAACTATCCGCAGTCTAAGAAAGATATTAATGTAATCGGTTGCGATGGATGTCTTGTGAACACTGAGTGGAAGGGTGGAATGATTCGACGTCTTGAGGAAAAATTCGATCGGCCTCTCCAGTGAGTAGTTTGTTTATTACACTTGAATGAATTACCGTTGAAACATTTTTTTCAATTTCTCGATGGTACAACATCTGGGCCTAACTCCTATAAAGAACCTATAGAAAAGAATCTTTTAGCGTGTGAGAAACGTCCCATTGTAAAATATAACGTTGTGGATTGTGATTTACCGTCTGTTTCAATTTCTGATTTGAGTAACGATCAAAAATATTTATTAGCAATTGCTACAGCTATTAAAACAGGTAAATGTTCAGATGACTTACAAAATAAAAACCCTGGTCCTCTATGTCATGCCAAGTAGTTAACAACTGCAAATAGAATTTTGAGATTGTATATTTCTACTGAAAAACCTGACCCAAAATTGAAAAAATTAGTTGTCTATATTCTTAAAATTTATGTACCCGTTTGGTTTTCGATCAAATCAAATAGTACAATTGATCAATGTCCAAAACATTTTTTTGCATTTCCAGAACATTTACTTCTTGCGATGTTAGTTGATGATAATACAAATATTTGTGAATTTGCTTTAAAAACTATTATTAAAACAAGAGAAAATTCAGAATCATCAAAAAGACATGTTATTCGTTACTTTAAGTTACCTGTTCTTCATATCAATGCCAAAGATTATAAAAAAAAAATAATTAATTGGAATCACTGTACGGTGACATCTCCTCCTATTCTAACTAATGTATCTACCGAAGAATTGAGAGAAATTCCAGCAAATAATAATGTTAGTCTGAGAAGTATATGGAAATTCCAAAATTTTCCTTGTCATACACAAGCCGTAGAACGTACGGTTAAGCTTGTGACAGAAGTTTCAAATAAAGTTTGTGGTTATGAAAGTAGAGATGGAGCTATTCAATCGACTTTAGAATCTCGTCAGAAAAATCCAACGTTTGACAGTAAAAATCAATTTAATGTTTAAATTCTGTAAAAATATGAATTAAAAGTAAAAACCAATGTATTAATCATAATCTTCCACTCATGTTTTCTTTTTAATTCACTTATCTTACTACTACCTATCCTGAATTGTTGAGTTCTCTTACGAACTTTGATAGAAAAATACTATGCATTTGACTATAATTAGAAAGATGATTTTTATCGGAAATTTGTAATAATTATAAAAAATATTAAAGGCACGTGATTCAATATAAGAACTTTTTTGTAAAAAATTAAATTTTGTAGACAATAATCGATTCATTGATCATTTTATACCAAGATATTTTATGCCAAGATATAATTCATTTACTGTCGAAAATGCTACTTTTTTAATGAAAATTGGAATAATTTTAATAATTATCACTCGTAAAAAATTTAACAAAGAAATATTTTGATAGAAATTTTAATTTCCTGTCGAATGGAGAACTTATAAATAGATTTCAAACTAACAAGATTATTTTAATGGTGAAAATCTACTATTTTGATACTAAAATTGGGATTATCTCTGAATCTATGGGTCCTACGTAATTTTATGTGAGGAACTTTTTTGTAGAGCATAAAATTTCCGATCAAATTAAGTTAATAAAAAATTTTTTTGAACATTTTTATCTTTGACTGCAATGGGCGAGCCTGAGATGTTGACCCAACATTTTTTCTTTCACACAAAATTTTTTTATAACTTGATAAACAATATTTTTGCTATTACTAAAAGAAATTCTAAAAAAGCGTATTTTTGGCCCAACCTAATATATAACTGTAAACACAGTAGCCTCACCGAGTGCCACGACCTGTGCCTAACGAAGGTTACGTGTAAACACACATTTGCATCAAAAGTAATAGTGTGTAGCGACACGTATGAATAAACGAACGACCGATGAAAGTTAGGTTTGAATAAACGTAGGAATGAATAACGTGATGGATGTATAATATCTACTCTGATTAACGTAATCTCTGAATAAAACTCCCTTTAATAAACCGAAGGTTTAGTTAAAGTGAGATTTTTAAAAACGAAAGAACGGAAAATGAGAGATTTGTATAAACAGAGAAATGGAAAATAATACATTTCGTATAAGCGCGGACGACGGATATTGAGAGATTAGACTAAACGGAGGAACGAATAATGTGAGATGTATACAATGTGCGGAACGTTTAATGTGAGGTTTGTAGAAACGGAGGAATGGATAATGAAACGTTTGTATAAACGCTGGTAATGGAAAACGAGACATTTTTATAAACGTAGGAAAGGATAATGAGCCGTTTGAATAAACGCGGGTTACGGATAATGATAGGTTAGTATAAACAGAGGAACGAATAACGTGAGATGTATACAATATCCGGAACGGTTAACGTGAGGTTTGTTAAAAGTGACGAGTGTTTAAGAAATTATTTGGCAATACCGACCGTTAAATTAACTGAATTCAGTTGGTGTAGTAGATGCTTATTATAACAAAAAATTATGGCACTGGTTCTGAAGAGGACTTTTAAAAATCTAACCACTCGTAATAAGGACATTTATTATTTATTGGTTTATATTAAAAATTTATAAATTTACTTATAATTCAAATGATGGTGATTTAATTTTTTGAGTATTTAAATTTTATTGTAATTTGATTGATAAAGCTTAAAGTTAAAAGAAATTATGTTCAATATTAATTTAATAATAAAGTATTGACCGTATAAATTATTATGAAAAATTAGACTAAACATAAAAACTAATTAAAGTAATAGCAAAAATGCAAAAAAAAAAAAATTGTTTTCAATTTTTTCAACCTAAATATCCCCATGAAAAAAATTTATAAAAAAAATATATTAAAAATACATAAATATATATAAAATATGTAGAAAAAATATATTTTAAATAACTAACTTTTGGCCGACTTTCGTATATATCTTATATATTTTGAATATATAAAAAATATAATTATGAAATTATAAAAAACATATTTTTAATTAAACCAAAAACCTGAGAAAGAAAATATAAAAAAAATTATATAAAAAATATGTTTTTGAAGTTAATCAACAACACAGAAAAAGAAATATAAAAAGTTTATATAAAAAATATATTTTTAATATAATTTTTTTATATTTTTTTCCTTAGATTGTTGGATAACTAAAAAATTTATTTTTTATATAATTTTGTAATATTCTTGACAGATTTAAAATATATTACTATTATATTTTTTTTATAAATTTTTTTCATGGGGATATTTAGGTTGAAAAAATTAAAAATAATTTTCCCTCGCCGTTTTGATTCACCCTGGAAACACCCCGGAAACACGATGGAATCACGGTGGGTTTTTTGTCATTTTATCACCGTGATTCCACGGTGATTACACGGTGTATTCACCGTGATTCCACGATGATTACACGGTGTACCCACCGTGATTCCACGTACAGCGCGTAATCACCGTGGATACACTGTGGAATCTCGGTGAATACACCGTGGAATCAGGGTGGGTACACCGTGTTACCATCGTGGAAACACCATGTAACCACCGTGTATACACGGTGATAAAATGGCACAAACCCACCCTGGATCCACCGTGATTCCACCGTGTTTCCACTCCCAGGGTGTTTCCAGGCTGATTTAAAACCGTCAGGGTTGAGACGATTAAAACTGTTTTAATCGTTTTAAATCGTCAAAAATCGTCAATTGATGATGAAAAACGATTAAATTTTTCGAATGAAGATTAAAAATGATTCATGACGATTTGAAATTTTAATCATCATTAATCGTTTTCAATCGTGAAATAGTAAATCGTCTTTTGATGATTTAGGACGATTAAATCTGAAAATCCATGACGATTATCACGATTAAAGACGATTAATGATGATTTAATTTTTAATCGTTTTTAATCATCACAAATCGTTTTGTTTAATCAGGGTTAGTCTAATTTTAAATAATAAATAATAAATGTCCTTATTACGATCGGTTAGATTTTTAAAATCCTCTTCAGAACCAGTGCCATAGTTTTTTGTTATAATAAGCATCTACTACACCAACTGAATTCAGTTAATTTAACGGTCGGTATTGCCAAATAATTTCTTAAACAATCGTCACTTTTAACAAACCTCACGTTAACCGTTCCGGATATTGTATACATCTCACGTTATTCGTTCCTCCGTTTATACTAACCTATCATTATCCGTAACCCGCGTTTATTCAAACGGCTCATTATCCTTTCCTACGTTTATAAAAATGTCTCGTTTTCCATTACCAGCGTTTATACAAACGTTTCATTATCCATTCTTCCGTTTCTACAAACCTCATATTAAACGTTCCGCACATTGTATACATCTCACATTATTCGTTCCTCCGTTTAGACTAATCTCTCAATATCCGTCGTCCGCGCTTATACGAAATGTATTATTTTCCATTTCTCTGTTTATACAAATCTCTCATTTTCCGTTCTTTCGTTTTTAAAAATCTCACTTTAACTAAACCTCCAGTTTATTAAAGGGAGTTTTATTCAGAGATTACGTTAATCGGAACAGATATTATACATCCATCACGTTATCCATTCCTACGTTTATTCAAACCTAACTTTCATCGGTCGTTCGTTTATTCATACGTGTCGCTACATACTATTACTTTTGATGCAAATGTGTGCTTACACGTAACCTTCGTTAGGCACAGGTCGTGGCACCCGCCTGACCCATAATCACTGGTTATTATTAAAAAAGGTTAGTATTAAAAATATTTATTTAAATTTTTAAATAATAATAATATTTTTTGAATTATATAATTATAGAAGTTAAATAATTAATATTTTTCAATTTGTAACATTAATAAAGTATGTAATTATCTGTATGATTTTAAAATTAGCCGGTACTTTTAACCATTTTTTTTAGCATAAAAAATTTGCTCCCGCAGGAAATAAAAAAATTATGTGTAAACTTTGTCGAAATTTCTATTTCTATAATTAATTATGTGAAGAAAATCAAAAAATTGTTAAGTATCGGCTAATCTTGAGATTATTTATCTGTCATTACTATTCTTATAAATATTATTAATACTGATAGATAATTTTTTGTCAAGATTACCTCAGAAATGTAATTAAATTTTTACTAACTACAACAAAAAAAAAATAACAACAATAATAATAATTTCTTAAAAAATTACTAATCAGCAAAATGTTTAATCTAACGTAAAACTAAATAAAAAATATAATTATTTTCCAATGATAATATGCATGGAATATTTATTGGGTATTTGGCATGAAATTCAACACAGCAGCGCAGCGCTCATCGTGCGTTTTACGAAGTCGGATAGAAACACGCGTGTGTCGAAGGGTTAATTGCGTTGATTTTTTAACCAAATACTTGTGTTATTATTTGACACATGGTAGCTTGTTAAAGCTATATTAAAAAAAATGTAGATTGAACATGCTTTTTAAGTTAAATTTAATATAATAATTTTGTAGAGCTTACACAAAAAAAATTTCTAAATTACCAAAATTTTTCGTTAATCTATTTAACACTAAACCTGTGTTATTGTTTGAAACACTACAATGTGTTAAGGGGGATAGCCACTGAGAAGATCGAAAAAATAGGTGATTTTCGGGAATTTTTTTGACTGGAACAATAAAGGAATTTTGGGATCGGGATTTTTTTGTTTTATAAAGTATATATTGAAGATAATTCCACTAAATTTGTATTAAAAAATATCATGTTGTTACAAAGTTATAAGCATTTTTGTGGAGCACTGAAAAAATTTCTCCCACGACGGTGTCATCTCTAACTCAAAAACGGATTATCAGAAACAAAAAAACCAAACGGCGTTGTAATCTATATGCGTGTGGTTATCGTTCCACGTAGGGGATCTTGAAAATTTGGATTTGAAAAAAAAAATTGTGACCGATTAAAAATTTTTTTCGTTTTTTTTCCTCATTTTTTTGGGATTCAAAGAGCCCTAAAAAATCTTGAAAATCAAAATTTTCAAAATCCCCTACATGCAACGTTAGCTACTGAATAAACAAATACGGGAAAAAAAATTGAAAATCGGTTCATATTCATACAAATTACAGATGCCGCCAGTTCAAAAAAAGTAGTTTTGACCCGGGGAAAATGATTAAGATCTGACCAGATATAACTATATCTGATGAGATCAAATTATATCTTGGCAGATCTATTTAGATCTGATTAGATCTAATATTTTGACATGATCAGATCTCATTGTATCTGGCCAACCACCGTTTATATCCGGTCAGATCTTATCAGATATAATTAGATCTAGGCTAGATACAATGTCAGACGTGATTATATCCAGTCAGATCTCTATATATCTCGGAAGATCTGATCAGATATAACTACATCCGAACTAAATACAACATTTGACACGATCAGATCTTAGTATATTTGCTCAGATATAATTATGTAAGCGTCTCATTTTTATCGAAAATTATTAATATCTGGTCAGATCTGCGTATATTTCAGAAGATCTGATCAGATATAACTACATCTGAATTAAATACATTTTAAATAATCAGATCTCATTATATCTGCTCCGATATAATCATGTATACGTCTTATTTTTACATTACAAAATTGCTTATATCTGGTCAGATCTGCGTGTATCTCGTGAGATTTGATCAGATATAACTTCATCTAAACCAAATACAACACTTAACATAAACAGATCTTTCTATATCTGCTCAGATATAATCATGTATACATTGTATTATTATTGAAGATTGTTCATATCTAGTAATTTACACTCACGCGAGCACATACGTGGGTCAGCGCAGTGGATAGCATCAAAGACTTTGAATCGGAAGGATGCAGGTTCGAGCCCAGCAGTGACCGGGATTTTTTCATTAATTATAATCATTTATAATTTCTCTAAGTAATGTTCCGAATATGTCAGATTATATTCCGGATTAAATTGAAATTTTTTTTTTTTTCGCAATTTAATATTTTTAACTTCCCGCTAATAAAATCGACGATTTTCAAAAATTTCGGGAAGTTATTGTTTTCACCCCGATTTTCGAAAATCGAGTTTTCATCAGATGTCGACGTTTTGAGGTCCTAGGAAGCTATTCTGACTATTTTCAGAATGATGTCCGAGTGTGTGTGTGTGTGTGTGTGTGTGTATGTGTGTGTGTGTGTGTGTGTGTGTGTGTGTCTGTGTGTGTGTGTGTGTGTGTGTGTGTGTGTGTGTGTGTGTGTGTGTGTGTGTGTGTATGTAAACTCTGTAACTTTTGAACTAATGAATCGATTCGGATGGTTGAGGTGGCAATCGAAAGAGCTTGTTGGCCATCAACTTTCCTGAAAATTTCAGATTATTTGATCGAATAGACTCGAAAATATTTGCGAATTACGAAAAAAAAAAAAATTTTTTTTTAGTTTTTTATTGATTTCTCAAAAACGACTTATACGATCGACTTCAAAATCTAATCAGCTGTAGTACTCAATAAAAAGCGTCGATTGCCACCTCAAACATCAAAATCGGATAATTCGTTCGAGAGTTATCGCGGGAGGAAGAAATGGTGAAAAACAGTTTTCTTCTAAATATTTTCAAAACGACTGACGCGATCGATTTCAAATTTTAATCAGCTCTAGAATTCAATAAAACGCGCCGATTGTCACGTCAACTATCAAAAGCGATTGATTAGTTCAAAAGATATCGGCGTTGAAACGTTAAAAAAATAACATTTTATGTTATTTTTTTCGGATAAATCATAATATAACGTACTAAAATGTGCCTGATATCATACCAACTCATCTTTTTTATGGTTTCTTTTGATCATATAATGTCATCGAACTTGGTTTTTAGTTTAAATCATATTATCAACAAAAAAATCGATAAAACGTAGTTTTTAATATTTTTATCGGATATTTCATATTTTATTGTTTCTTACATGAGTCAAAACTTATTTAAATCTTGATTTGAATAAATTGTTAGAGCTTGAAAAGATCGTAAAAAAACAATTGCATGTGATAGCATTTTCGAACTCGAAGAGCTCGAAAATATATCTACACTAATGTTTTCGAGCTCTTTGAGGTCGAAAACAGCGGGAAGTTTTGGGGCTGGCCCGCAGGGTCAACCGACGCCCAGATTTTTTTTAACAGGGATCCTTGGGAAAAAAAGGTTTAGATCTGACCATATATAATTATATATGATCAGATCTGGCCAGATAGAGACAATTTTAAGATCTGGCCAGATCTACTTTGTCAGATCTGATCAGATAAAATTATATGTGGTCAGATCTTAACCTTTTTCCGCGGGGAGAAAAACGCGTTTAAAGTTTTTAGTCGATGCAACGGTCAGTTGACGCGCTGTCACAAAAATGACTATAACTTGAAAAATGTTCAGAATTTCCATATAAAACTCTAGGTACATATTTTTGAACATATAAACTTTAATTTAATAAAAAAAAAAAAAAAATTATTTTTTTTTTGAAATTTTACAGTGGCTATCCCCTTTAAATTAACACGAAAAATTGAATAGACCGTTTGGGACATGTGATTTGTGTTAAATTTAACACAAATTTCTCAACTGTGCACACTTTTACGGTGTTCCTACCGTTGGCCCACTGTAATTAAAAACCGTCAGAGATATTGATCACATTCGAAAGGTTGACAATTATTCTTACTTTAAGAAATCGAATCGTTGCTGATAAAATAGTTACAAAGTTGATTTGAATCATTTAATCTAATCGAGGTATGTATTTTATTTATTCTCTAATTTTTACTTTTGATACAGCATCAACTGGGACCAGTGTCTGTCGATAAAGATGGCAACGTGACATTAAGAATTCAAGCAAAACCCGGGGCTAAGCGAAATCAAATATCAGGTGTGTATAAATGAATGGTTAAAAGTTTAAATATCAAAAAAAGGTGGGTGTTTGAACTTATATACGTGCAATAAGAGTTTCCTGAGTAAAAAAAGTTTTATATAATAATATTTAGCTCTGGATAATATAACTTCTCTTCTTTGGTCAGCGATAATTCCATACCAATTCATCGTAAAAGACTTGTCGTGGTTTTCAAAAAAATAAATGCCACTTTGGAGGATTCGTAATATTGTTTGGAATATTCGTACCAGAGTTCAAATCTGTACTTTTATAATGAAAACAAATGAGAGTATTTGATCTTTGACCCCACTCTTAATGTAAAAAAAAAAACTGATTTACGAATGTGCATTGAAGGAAATGAATAAAACTGTTGACTTACAAAATTAATTCTTTCCATGGTTACCATACGATTTATAGGCATGCAATGTAAGTTTTAGAGCTGATTAGATTTTGAAATCAATCCATTGGGCAAATTAAATGTTATGCAAAAAAACATTTTTGAAAAAATTTTATTTTTGAAATAGCTCCGAACGCACCTTACTGATTAAGCTCAAATTTCCACAGCTTATGTTTATTAACAAACGCGTCAAATGACCTCTTAACCATTCGTTACTCGCACTATGAGCGTGACGCCGCCTTTTTGACTAAAATTGCAATGAAAGTTACTGTATGGGTATTTGTGACTTTATACTCAACCAATTTTCTCTTTGAAATGTATATTTTTATAAAATATGTGTGTAATTAATAAATATACATTTCAAATATTAAAAAAAGTATATTTATCTATAACAAGAATGTGAAAAAGCGGCACAGTGCTCATTATGCGAGTTAAATCGTCGATTCAATTTTTGTAACCATATTGCCAAACGTACTGTTGTTACTGTAAGAAATAATTCATTATAGCATTATGATTTGGCAACGTCGCATTTCTTTTAGCATGGGTGGCACAGTGCTCGCCATGTGATGAAAATCGTCGGGCGAGTAGACGCGAGTAACGAAAGGTTAACGATCAAAATCGGTTCATCCGTTCAAAAGTTATAGATATTTACATACGGATGTACATACACACATACATACACTCGGACATCATCGTGAAATTAGTCAGAATGGCTTTCTACAGCCTCAAAACGTTAAGATCTGATAGAAATTCGGTTTTCGAAAATCAGACTGAAACCAATAACTCCCCGAATCTTTAAAAATTTTCAATTTTCTTAGCGGGAAGTTAAAAAAAAATTATAACCCATTATTATCCCATTACGAGACTAGGCTTAAAATTCGTGTTTTGGGAAGTAATATTTTTGAAAATTTTTTCAAAAATGTAACGGGGTAGGATTTCGTATTTTGTGAATTATATTTAAAATCGACTCGCGCCAAAAACGAGAGCGACTTCCTCCTACAACAACGGCCGATATCGCAACAACCTACTCATCATTGGGGTCGCTACCGTCGAGTTTCGACGAAGTTTGTTTCTAGAAGTTGGTAGACTGTAAGAGCAAGGGTATAAGGCTCCGAAGTTGTGAGCAATCGGTCTCTTGGCTACTGGCTCGCATCGTGGACGGACGACACAGACGTTTTACCTGGCCACTGCAACCAGTTTAACTATTGGGGACTGGCACGCATCAGCGACGGACGCATTTTCCCGGACTGCTACTACTACTACTACTACTTTACTATAACATCAAGTGACGTAGATATACGCCATAGTCTTTTATTAGCCAAGAGCCTATAAACCCACTTGGTGTGGAAGCTTATTGTTGTTAAGTCAGTTTATATTAAATTATTATTGGGAAACATTTGGAGATTGTTGCGGATTTGGAGTCTTGGATTGGAGGATATGGAGGACATTGGATTTGAGAGGAGGTCGGAGCGTTAGTTGGAGTTTGATAAAGTTTGAAGTGAGTGGAGCTGTCTTGTTGGTTAAAAATCATTTGTAAAATATTAATTATAAATTTGTCGAGTCATTTGTAATTTGTAAAAATAATTTGGTCAGTAGAGTCAGTAATTAATTTTGTCAGTCAAGTCATGTTGGAATATTTTAGAATAGTCAAGTCACACTTCATCAGCCATCTTTATTTTATTATTCACGTTCATTTATTTAATTGTAGGGCGACTTCGTCTGAATAAAAGCCATAGTTTCCATATTTTAAATTTAACATATTTACTTAATAAATTTCCCAAACATTTTCCCTATAAGTATAAGTTAATAATAATTTTTCTTTTTTAAAATTTATACTGCGTGGCCCAGTACGGGGAAAATTCTGCCCTGAGGCTGACTAATCGAGCAAAAATCGTGAAGCACCTTAAGTTTCACATATGTGTGGACCTTTGTTTAATTAAGGCCACATCTAAATTAATTGAGCAAGTGGACCGATTATAAAAAAATCGAAGGATACAAACAATCTTAAAATCGCCGTTGTGAGTTTAAAATAAAAAAAAATTCACAATGAATAACTTTTTGCATGAATTTTCTAGAAAATTACTCAAAAAACACGAATTAAAAAAAAAGACCCAAATCGGACAATTTTTCAATAAGTTATGGCTATTTAAGAAAAAATGCCCCGAAATCTTAAAAAATTAATATCTCCCGATTGGCTGGCCGAAAAAATTTGAAAAAATTCATAAAAACCTTTTTCTAGGAGTACAAAAAAGTACTCCGATTTCAGCGAAATCGGAGATACAAAATCCATTGGTAGGAAGAGTTGGCATGGAACGCCCCATATATATATATATTTCTAGTTATTTATATTTTAATGTCAAGCTCATGAAAAAAATAATCTTCTGATCGATTTTAAGAGCTTGAGATTAAAATGAAAATAACTAGAAAACAATGCGGGATTCGAAAAAACTTTTTGTGTGATAATTTGTAGGAAATGAAAATTTCTACAAAAAAGGTTCTATAATAGTTTGTGATAAGTCTGATAGTTTTGCAGGAAAACTAAAAAGATCTCAAAATTTAATTTTAATTCAACTTTCACCTTAAATAACTTTTAAACAAATGGATTTATTAAAAAAGAATAAGAGACTTATTTTGTAGAGCATTCGAGTCTCTACAAAAGCATTCCCGCTGATTTTTTTTATGATACATTGTTAGCTAGATATAAAAATCAGAAGACGCAAAAAAAAAATTTTTCCTTGTTATTCTTATGGAAAATAAAAAAGTGCAATGCGGAACCTCTTACTGTTAATATTTAGAGCTCTAATTTTCACAGGCGTCTCTTTATATCTAAATGAAACTTTTGAACCTGTTTCCGAGAAGAAAAAAAAATTTGTTATTTTTTGAACCACCCTAATATATATATATATATATATATATATATATATATAAATATATATATATTAGGGTGGGTTGAAAAAAAAACTTTTTTTTTATTTTCTTAGCATGGGGGTAGAATTTGTACCTTATGAAAAAAAAAATTTTTAAGAAAAAAAAAAATTTTTTACTCGACATTTTGAGGTAGCCCACTTGTTTTTTATGTCACGGCTGATACGTTCAACTCGTATCCTTACAAGTCGTAAAAATATAAAAGAATTTTTTTTTATGTATATATATATTTTTCTCTCTTGAGAAGAAACAGTACATGAGAAAACTATTTTTCTCAAGAACTATGGCGACATAGTCAGAAACAGTGAGACACAGGCGGCAACACAAAACGATGCGTTCCGAATAGACCTTCAGTCCTGTTTTTTTTTTATATATAATAATTAACAGAGTGAACATCAGTAGTGTGGATCGCATAACGGTCCACCCAATACGTGAGAACCCAAAAACCTCATGCACTTAGACCTTTTTTTTTATGACGCCGACTTACTGACGCCAGAAGTCGTACCGGACAAATATACCTACTTGAGCGTTGTCAACGCTTTACAATTAAGTCGAATTGTACTAATGGACCACGCGTATTAGATATTTCTCTTTCTGGAAATTTCATCATTTTTTTCTTAACGTACTTTTAAAATTTATGTATCCGTTCCCATTTAACTAATCTAAGCATAGAAGCGGTAGTCTTCTTTGATTTTTCATCTTAAAATTATAGACCACCCAACTCATGCGCACCTGCATGTGATTCTTGGAAACTAGAGAAAGCTAATGGAAACCTCCAAATTTATGGTTTCCTACACGGGCATGCTCAACGACAGAGTGGCGCCAGCCTACTTAATAGTCAAAATCTGTTTCCCAGGGATCACACGTGTGCATGGGCCTAGAACTTTCAGGCGAGTCCGCGTCCTCTCATATGGGAAACTGGTTACCACCACTTTTCATGTGTGAGGATCATATAAAAAGACCATGGTCTTTAGCTCATCAGTTCTTTTGGGAATCAAACTCTGAACCTTACTGAACTCCGGACATTTTACGGTGTTCGTGGCTAGAGGATTGATATCTCGATTGAGCATTCGGTTAACGGTAGCTGGGCGTACGAACCGGACCTTGATCGTCGTAAGCACTCGAATGATCGGTATATCATTTGCTACTAGTCGCAGGAGAATAATTGACGTGATATTAATTTCACCCTTCGGTCAACGGTAGCTGGGCATACGAACCGGACCTTGATCGTTGTAAATCGTGAACTAATATCAATCGGAAGCACCGGTAGCGTTGATTATCTTCATCTTATTTTAACCCATTTAATTTCATTCATTTTTACTATTTTTACATTGAAATATACCACGAGAAACGTGAAAAATCAAAGATTATTTTTCCGCGATAAATGCGAAGATTTTGATTAACATTTTGCCGCGAAAAAGCGAAGAATTTGAATAACATTTTGAAATATTTTTACCGCGAAAATACGCGAAGATTTTGTAAATTTATATTTTATATAACCATGAAGACACGAAGAATCTGAATACATTGAAATTATTTTGCTGTGAGAAGCGCGAATACTTTCATTTTAATTTATCCTACAGAGATTTAAAACGCATAAACATTGAAATTGATATAAATAAATAAATAATTCGATAAATTAGAATCACATTAATTGACCGCGAGAACGCGTTGTGAATAAGTGTCCTGTGTAACTGCTGACAGTCCTGACACCTCACCAAAACCTGCTTAGGGTAAGTTTTTAAATATTGTAACCATTGTTTGGTATTTTTATTTTTATATACTCCGAAATATTTGTAACCCATATGCATGAAACATTTACTTTTATATTTACTATTCTAAATATTGTCATTTGTAACCCTTTTGTATTTTGAGAATATTGAGTCATTTAATAAATAAATACTCGTTAACATAAAACATTTGAAAAACATTATTTATCAGACAATTTTACTTTAACAACGAGATAATAGCTTCACGAGGCTTTTCGGCAACCCACCTTCCTTTATCCCTTATTTTACTACTTGTCTAGCCGCTCAGACCGATAGTTCACAGTAGGGGGTACACAATCTTACGTTTACCGCTCGACGTTTGATTGTGAAATTAGATCAGTCACATAATAAATTGGAAATCGTTTTGGGTTTTATCAATATTGTCTTCAACAATATTGTGTGGGCGCGAATTAAATATAAAATAGAATAAACTGAGCATTTGGTCACGTGAGCCCAGGTCATAGGATCGGTCCTTGATCAATGTAAGTACCCTTTTATTCACTATATTTTATACGAATATCGTACCTACGCCCATCACGATCTGTAATCGTGACAATTAAATAAATAATTGATCAAACGGAGTGGTTCTAACGGAAAAATTTTTTTTTTTTTCAAAATCGTGGAAAACATCTAATAATTAACGAATGTGATTTCTTTTTACTCCACTATCATTTTAATTCAAAAGAAAAGGCTTTTAATTTTTGGATTTTTTACTTGAATCACAAAAATAATAGGTAAAAAATTTTTTTAACTTCTGACTTTCAATGACCTTTCAAGGAGACACTCTGCAGATTCTAGAACACCATTATTATGTTTTTTACTACCACCCGTTCTCAAGTTCATGAGAAGTTGGGTTTTGCACTTTCAATTAATTGTTATTGAATTTTTATTATTGTTTATATTGTGTTGATATTGTTCATAAATTAATTTTGTTGTTATTGATTAGTAATTAATATAAAAATATTAAAAACTCTACAATTTTATTACAAATTATCGATTAAACACTTTAGAGTTACTAATTAATTTCTTTCTTATCAATAACTTGAGAACGGGTGGTAGTAAAAAATATATTAATGGTGATCTAGAATCGTCAGGGTTGTCCTTTTAAAAGCTAATTAAAAGTCAGAAGTTGAAAAAATTTTTTCCCTATTATTTTTGTATTTTAAGTAACAAATCCAAAAATAAAAAGCATTTTCTTTTGAATTAAATTGAAAAGGGAGTAAAAAAAATAACATTCGACAATTACTAGATGTTTTTCACGATTTTGGACAGAAAAAAAGTTTTTTCGTTGGAACTACTCCGTCTAATCAATTATTTATTTAAAAAACGAGTTGGCCACCTCGAAATGCTGAGTAAAAAAATTTTTTTCTCGCCTCCAGGCGGAAAGCGTCAACTTTTGTCCCTCTGTGTAAAACGAAGTTGCCGCTTTCCGCCTCCGTCGACGAGAAAAATAGTATACACTCCTCGGGAAGTAAATAAGGAAGCCTCAGATCACATGTTTGTTGACCTCGTCTTCGCCTCGGCCAACAATTACATGTGATCTGAGACATTTCTTACTTTACTTCCCTAGGTGTGTAATATACTATTTTTTCTTGAAAAAAATTTTTTTTTATAAGGTACAAATTCTACCCCCATGCTAAGAAAAACAAAAAAAAGTTTTTCTCCAACCCACCCTAATCAGGAGATACGGTAGTGGCTCGCGCCAAGTACACGTTCAGTCACATGTATATGTGTAAAGTGTCATGGCGCGAGCCTGTCGTGTATCTATATTGTAAACATAGAGGTTTTTAGCTCTCATTTTTAAAAACTTTTTTAAAATAATAAATTTTCAGAAAATTCCTTCTCTATTCGAAAGATAATTGTTTGTTCATCTTAAAATTATAAAACTTTATTCATTTTAGTTATGAGAACTAATTGAAATAATGAAATTATAAGGTTCTCTTCTAATTCACGCGTCCCACGGCGGAGTGTGGTTGGCGCTCAATAGCCGTTATGGCTCTCCGCTGGTTGAAAAACTGAAAATAAAACTAATAACGAAACAAAATGTCCCACCTGGAGATATCCTGAATCTCCCTGGACCCGCAGCTCTGCTCAGGCTGGGTTAGACAACCTAGTTGGGCGCCAGTTCGTGTGCCCTATGAAAAAAATTAACTCAAAATAAAACAACGGAGAAAAATGAAAATGAAAATAAAAATAAATGAAAGGGTAACAGTTTCAGATTTCAGGAAAAAGAAAGCAAGAAAAAGATAGCAGTACTTGAAATAAATAAATTTAAAAAACTACCGGATTGATGACCATTTGCTTCAAATATATTTTAAATTAAACATTAATTAATCAAATATATCGCATACTCACATAAACAATATCAAAAAAAATAATAGTAGTTCACTCACAACAAAAATAAAGATAGTATGCGTATACCAAAATTATAATCAAAATAATAATACTGATTAAACAATAAGCATATCAAACGCAAAAATAACTTATCGAACGTACAAAATATAATCACTCGTCTGTGATTAGCATAGGAACATATAAATATTAGTAAGTAATAATCTCACTCGCACGTGAACATATCAAACTAAATATAATGCACGGAGAACAATCTCAGAATAATACTTCAATAATGGTAAATTATTATATCACTCGCAAATGAATAGAAAATATTAAATAAAGTAATCTCATATAGGAATTTGAAGTATTTCCAGTAAGAATTCCCAGTAATTTCCAATGGTGAATTTTACGGTCTTCACAAAATAATATTATCCTATACTCAAATAATAAAGATAAATAGTACTCTTGGATAAAACAATTATGGATGATATTTATACCTTTGTATCACTCTCACGTGATAATTAAAATAATAAAATAATAATACGCACCAGAAAATAATAAATATAGCAGTAATAATTTACATTAATAATAAATGATAATGAAAATAATAACCAAATAATTATCACAATCAATATTTGGTAAAATAGTACTGAATATTTTCACCGATTGTATTCGCATTTACCGAGTACAACATTCACGCATTCCATCATATGCCTATGACAAATTATCAATACTCAGAATTCACTATCTCTCTTACGCGTATGCCATATACAAATGATCACCAACTCGGGAACCAAATTACACGCCAATGTATTAGCCAAAAAAGTACTCACAGTTTACGTATTATTCAACTCCCTTGGTTGCACGCTAATACGGCAAATGTATCCTCCTTTATGCGATTTATCAAAATGCTCAAATAATGCCAATGGGTTTATATTATCTACTCAAATACCAAATGGCGACAAATTTATAATTATTTTAATGTAACAGAGCACACACGCTACTCTTACAGAGACGTTCCCACGTCTGACCATGGCAGCACGTGAATCTCACGCCGGCACCTAGGCCGACGCCATTTTGTCGCATATCTCACTTTGACCAATGGAGATATACAACTGTCGCATGTTATTTCTTTTTACAGTACCACCAACGTACTACATAACTTTGGCCGTGTAATTTATCAAGTTCCCGACGCTAAACGACCAATTGTATCTTTCATAATTAATTCTTAATATGATTTACCGGTAAATCAACCAATGATTTATTCATAAAACTAGTAGATTTATTTATAATAAATAAATCTACGGATGCCAACTATTGCGTTGATGCGCATGCGCCAGCCAATTCAAAATAATCATAAGCACATAAATGAAATGCGCAGCTATTTTTCTCAGCGCTACAAAATCCAAATATATGCTTAAATTAATCAGTGAAATCTCCTGATTCAAATACAATTTATACCTAAGAAATCAATAAAATATTATTAACGCAATAATTAAATAAAATCTTACATGTAAACAAACAATAATTATAATGGCAATGTCGCATGAGACGTGTGAGCAGCGTGTGCTGCCCTCTGTTGCTCACCGACCTGATGCGAGACTGCCGCGATATTTAAATATCGTGACAAAATTAGGCCAGCATATACTATAGCACCCCCAATTTAGACACTTTTATAAATTTTTTCATGCGGTAGGGGCACTGCCAGAGAATAAAAAGTTATAAGAAAAGCCACGATTGAGTAAAACATTGAAATTTTTTTATAGCAATGATTCATTATTGCGCTACCAGCGGTGCTTCGGTCTGTTTTTTTTTACTATAGTTTCATACGGAAATTTTTCATGAGCATAAATGAATACGTTTCATAATCATAAATAAATCCTGTTTTGATATTTAAGACGAATTTCCTTTATTTGACGTCAGTGTTCATTATATAACGGTGGGCCCTGGCTACTTCGTGTCCAGTAGCCACGAACCACAGTTAAATTATTTTCGCGAATAAATAAATTAATTAATAATAAATTATTAAATATAAATATAATTTGTCATTATTTTGTTGCTGGTTCTTAACGGGAAATAGTTCTCAGGTTGCAGGTCGACTTGTTCTTACCGGACACGCGGCTGAAATAACTTATTCTAGAGAACGCTGGTGATAAAAGAAATTTATTTTAGAGACTCAATTACCGTATATATATATATATAATAAATTTATTTGACCAAGTTCCCAAATATGTACAACGATTTTCCCTTTTTATAAATAAATAAATTACAATTAAGATAAGTATGTATTCAGCGACCATGAATAAATTCACTGGAAGCGCACAGAGATCATTGGACGCGGGAAACAAATTAAATATCAAATTATATCGCGATGAAGAGAGAGAATATTGTCATACATGAAATATACATATGTGTGAATATAAATTGGCAAAATCTTATCTGGTTTAATTGACATGCCGTACTGGTGGAATAAGCATTCGGTTCATCCTCGTACCCTGGGCTCGATGCTGGATTGCCTCCCGTAGGTTTGTCCAGGTTCCTTGGGCCGCTATTCGAAGAACACTCCTCACAGAACGCACTTAATTATTTAACTATTGGTTTTCATACCAAATTTCAAAAGAACCAGAATATTCACAAAGTAATTTATCACAAAAGAAAGTACTTCAATTCAATTTAACGTATATAATAAGTAGGCAAGATATAGTTAATTAGCTCAGCGCGTGGATATTCGATCGATCGCTTGAACTTAAGTGTCGTCTTTTATCTAGTCGTCTTAGGCCCCAACCTCAGTTGACCCCTCATTGATTATGCGCACATGACCGATTTACGGTCACCTGCTGCGTGAAATCATCCCTTGTGGTCTAACGCCTAGCTCAGCCAAACTCGGCAATCAGGCTGCGATGAGAGAGATAGAGAAAGACCAAATCAAGACAGAGACAGCGAGAGAGCCGCACTCTCACGTCGTAAACCAACGCTACCCGGTTACAATTATTATAATTTCAATCAATTTACCCCGATTTCGCATAAATACTAGAGAAAAAACTATACATCTTACTTTAGTTTTACTTGAAATTGTTGTGAGTTGCATGCGAATTGTCATAAAGAGAAGAAAAAACTTCACAACTATTTCAATCAAACTAATGTCAATTTTTTACCAATTAGCTTAAATAACATTAAATTGAAGAACTCCGAATAGCTACTTTAGATTGAAATTGACAGTAATTTGACATTGAAATTACTGAAAATTTGCTGCACGAATTTGCCGCCAATTTAACAGCAAAAGTTAAAAAGAAAAGTTTACGATTAATTTTTGCTCAATTTCGAGGTAACACTTATAACGTATATTTATCCTGTAAATCCGCGACGGAGACGCGGAACAGCTCAATATATCGTATGCGGTCACCCACGTGTGTAAATAATAATATTAAATAATAAGGAAAATAAATGAGTTTAAATATTTCCCTCAGATTAAAATAAATAATAAATTTTAAACAATAATAAAACTATAAATAATATTTAAATGTCGTGCCTGGACCAGCTCCTCAGGCTGGGTTAGTGCACGCAGGCGCCAGACCGTTTATCCTAAAACGGACAAAATTTAATTCAGGGGGAAAATCTGCGAGGAAAACTCCGAGCAAATGACATACGACAAAGTGGACAAACAATTGAGGAAAATAAAATAAAATGAATGATAATAAGAAAAAGAAGAATAGTAACTATATAATAAATAATTATATTACAAATAATAATTAATATCAGAAAAATGAAATTTAGTTGTAGGAAAAGATCCAGGGAAAATAAATATTAAATTTTCCCCGACAGCTGTTGGTTTCCGTATTTTAATTTTAAACAATAACCAATATAATTAATAATGTTATACAATAAATAGTTTTTGTTAAATTAACCACAATAATGACACTCGGTGGTTATATAAAAAAAAAAAATAATAACGTTATATAAATTCAACCCAAGATATATATAATTTAATTTAATTAACACTGGTAATTTTAATATTAAATAAAAAAAAAACAATTATTTTTATTTAAATTTTTCCAGACAACAATAAAAAATAATAATAATGATCTTACTTTATTTTATCTCTCAACACGCTTGAGAGAGAGAAAGACACGGAATTTTTCCTCACTCACACTAAAAAGGATAAATTTCTCGGTACTACCAATTTATAAATATATAACATATAAAGTTAAATAATAATTTTAGCATAAAATCTCGTTAATAATTTTTACCGCTGGGGTACATATAATCAAAATAAAATAATTATAATGCTATGCAATTATGTTAAATAATAATAAACGTAAATAATAATTGATAATATTATACAGATATTCTAAATAAAAATAGAAAAATAATAATTATATTAACTCGGGAATTTTTCATCCGAGTGCTGACATCAGTGCTTGAGGAATTTTTAAGTACTGCGTGAGTTGTATAGCTATATATACTAGTAATATATATATATATATACGCCGTTGCGTACGCTTTATCAATATATATATATATATATATATATTTAATTACCAAATGTTTTCACCAACATACGAAATAATATTTAATGATAATTAATAATAATTCTCTCATGTATCATTCGATAAGTAATTAATAAATACAAATAAATAATTTTCTCCGCGGCGACCAACAACTACCGAGGGAGGCTAACACGTGAAAGTATATTATCCAGCAAAATAAATACAAAGTACTTACTAAAGTTCCCTCCAGTGACTCAAAAAAAAAATAAGAATTGGAACAAAAGCCAACCAAATTCACCCAGTAAATCAATCTAATAAAATTTAACTTTCTTTCTAACCAAATATTTAATACACAATAATATGGATCAGTTTTTGCGTCTGTGCACCGTGCTAGTCCGTATCTTTCTAAATTAATTATCTCAACCTCCACCTGTTGGTCGTCGCACATGTGGCACCACCGACGCCCTTAATTTTTATTATAATTACTTTTGTCAGCCCTGGGCCTTACTTAAATTAAAAATATAAATTATAAAAACAATTCCTGGACATCTGAATGATACATACTTAATTAATTAAATATATGACCTATTTATTTACAACTTATTACTATTTTTATTTTACCCGGTACTGAAATAATAATTATTCAAAATTATTAAATTGACGTCGGGATTATAGCCGAGGTATCGATTTAACGTTACCCGGCGGTCAATTTTCAATGATATGATAACCATTGTTGGGGCATAATGTTGCGCCAAATTGCGGATCCCAACTATGACAAAATTATAAATAATTAATTAAAATTTACAAACATCAACCGTTTGTATTTTTAAATTATAAAAATAAATAAATCCACACACGTGCTCTCTCATACTCTATGCGCATGCGCTAGCACTGTGCACGGACTGCTGTCTACGTCGGCGAAATGGCGGAATGCCCGCGTAACGACTCAAATTTAAATATAAAATTAACATTTTTAACTTAGAACTAATTAAAATTAAATAATTTTAATCGTTACGTGACACACTTTTTGCAACACATAAAAGTCGGTAATGTTCATTCTTACAATTTAAGAAGGTAATCGAATTTATACTTAAAAATGTCTACAACTTGAATATAAAAAAATAGTTTACAATTTTTCAAGTGAAATTAACAATAAATTGGAGTAAAACTTTACCTAGAAATTGACGAAAAATTTTTCTAGTATGCTTTCGAAATGAATTTGCATTTTAGTTCGGGTAGTAAATTTACGTCAAATTGTAAAGCAAGTTGTATATAAATTGTCCTCGAAAACAGAATTGTCCCAAGTTGACGGACATTTGATGAAATTTCCCAGGAAACATTTTATGTTATTTTTTTCGGATAAATCATAATATAACGTACTAAAATGTGCCTGATATCATACCAACTCATCTTTTTTATGGTTTCTGTTGATCATATAATGTCATCGAACTTGGTTTTTAGTTTGAATCATATTATCAAGAAAAAAATCGATAAAACCTAGTTTTTAATATTTTTATCGGATATTTCATATTTTATTGTTTCTTACATGAGTCAAAACTTATTTAAATCTTGATTTTGATCCCCGACATTGATTTCTGCCTCAATACACTTATTTTACTGAACATAATCAGGAACTAAATTTTAAAAACCGCTTCATTGATGATTTTCGATTCTTAAATTTTCAAACTTCAGCATAACAGGTAACTTGTTAGAGCTTGAAAAGATCGTAAAGAAATAATTGCATGTGATAGCATTTTCGAGCTCGAAGTGCTCGAAAATATATCTACACTAGTGTTTTCGAGCTCGTTGAGGTCGAAAACAGCGGGAAGCTTTAGGGCTGGCCCGTAGGGTCAACCGACGCCCAGATTTCCCCACTTCCCCTACATGTAAGGAAATAAGTAAATTATATTTTTTGTTATTTTTCTGGACATAGGAATTGTTCCTATGTTAACATACTAGAATTTCCTGCATGCACATAGGGAAATTTACTATGTAGCATAGGAAAATTTACTATGCTAACATGGGAATAATTCCTATGTAACATAGGAAAATTTACTATGTTAACATAGGAGTAATTCCTATGTAACAAATCAATTATTCCTATGATGCATAGTAAATTTCCCTATGCTGCATGGTATATTTTCCTATGTTCGCATAGTAAAAATTTCTATGCGAACATAGGAAATATTACTATGTAACATAGGAAAATTACCTGTTTTGTTTTCTCCGTGTGTATATATATATATCACTAAGTTGCCCGATTTTGGTACTGCTTAGCGGATATAACTTTATATACAACAGAACGAAATTCAAAATTTTGACGTTATTATTGACTACAAGTTGTTACCAACATTCCTAGAAAGTTGACGATAATAGACTGCCGCAACCTGATGCCAACTTTCTGAGAAAATTGAACTCAACTTTCTGTCAACCCTGTCAACTAAGGGAATGCCAGCTGTTGGCACACATTTTCTCAGAAAATAGGCGACTAATTGCCGTCAACTTATGGAAATGCCAACAATTTTTGCGGCCAACTTGATAACAAGTTGCTGCAGTTGGTTGCCACTAGCTCGCTTCCAACTTGATTATCAGAAATCGCTTATGACTGAAGTTGTATATCTCAGCTCCACTTACTTAACTCCTCATTGTAAACCAACTCAATACAAACCGATCTGATTTATTCTGATTGCAATCGTTTTTTGGTCGTCTTACTTCGATACTTCGATCGTTTACTTCGATATTTCATTAATTTTTCCATTTAAATCACTAGGAAATCGTTTGTCGATGATTGCCGGTTAAAACAAAGAAAACAGTAATTCATTTATAATAAAAATGTAATCAAGAAACTAGATTTGCTGTTAGTAGTCTTCAATAAAAATAATATTTTTTTTTGTATAACGATAGTAAATCTTCCGATTAAAAATAATTATGTTTCCATTCGTTAAAAACCCGATTTTCAAATTTTGCTAATAAGGTATTGACAGGTAGCGCCACAATGTTAGATGTACGAAATAACCCTAAAAGCCACCCTAGCTTGAAATTGATAGTAATTTGATAATTAAAATTATCGAAGTTTGCTGTCCAAATTGGCCGACAATTTGATATCAAAACTTGGAAAAAAAATTAGCGGTTGATTTTTCTTTAATTTAGAGGTCACTTTTTGATTACTAGAAAAAAACACTAATAAAAGTTCCCATGAAATTTTCGTCAAATGTCTGATAACCTCGGGCTTTTCCGTTTTTGGCGGTATTTTGTATACGACTTTTAAAATAAATTTGGATTCGAATTCGGGTAGTAAGTTTACGTCAAATTATAAAGCAAGTTGTATATAAATTGTCCTCGAAAACAGAATTGTCCCAAGTTGACGGACATTTGATGAAATTTCCCAGGAAACTTTTGGTAAACAAACTGTGGTATTAGGGTGTCTATTTAAAATATTTAAACTTCTTGATATTGCAGTTATATTCGGTAGGACGTACCAAAATCAGCTCTACTTACTTAAGTTTACTTACTTAAGTTTACTTACTTAAGTTTACTTACTTAAGTAGAGCTGATTTTGGTACGTCCTACCGAATATAACTGCAATATCAAGAAGTTTAAATATTTTAAATAGACACCCTAATACCACAGTTTGTTTACCAAAAGTTTCCTGGGAAATTTCATCAAATGTCCGTCAACTTGGGACAATTCTGTTTTCGAGGACAATTTATATACAACTTGCTTTATAATTTGACGTAAACTTACTACCCGAATTCGAATCCAAATTTATTTTAAAAGTCGTATACAAAATACCGCCAAAAACGGAAAAGCCCGAGGTTATCAGACATTTGACGAAAATTTCATGGGAACTTTTATTAGTGTTTTTTTCTAGTAATCAAAAAGTGACCTCTAAATTAAAGAAAAATCAACCGCTAATTTTTTTTCCAAGTTTTGATATCAAATTGTCGGCCAATTTGGACAGCAAACTTCGATAATTTTAATTATCAAATTACTATCAATTTCAAGCTAGGGTGGCTTTTAGGGTTATTTCGTACATCTAACATTGTGGCGCTACCTGTCAATACCTTATTAGCAAAATTTGAAAATCGGGTTTTTAACGAATGGAAACATAATTATTTTTAATCGGAAGATTTACTATCGTTATACAAAAAAAAATATTATTTTTATTGAAGACTACTAACAGCAAATCTAGTTTCTTGATTACATTTTTATTATAAATGAATTACTGTTTTCTTTGTTTTAACCGGCAATCATCGACAAACGATTTCCTAGTGATTTAAATGGAAAAATTAATGAAATATCGAAGTAAACGATCGAAGTATCGAAGTAAGACGACCAAAAAACGATTGCAATCAGAATAAATCAGATCGGTTTGTATTGAGTTGGTTTACAATGAGGAGTTAAGTAAGTGGAGCTGAGATATACAACTTCAGTCATAAGCGATTTCTGATAATCAAGTTGGAAGCGAGCTAGTGGCAACCAACTGCAGCAACTTGTTATCAAGTTGGCCGCAAAAATTGTTGGCATTTCCATAAGTTGACGGCAATTAGTCGCCTATTTTCTGAGAAAATGTGTGCCAACAGCTGGCATTCCCTTAGTTGACAGGGTTGACAGAAAGTTGAGTTCAATTTTCTCAGAAAGTTGGCATCAGGTTGCGGCAGTCTATTATCGTCAACTTTCTAGGAATGTTGGTAACAACTTGTAGTCAATAATAACGTCAAAATTTTGAATTTCGTTCTGTTGTATATAAAGTTATATCCGCTAAGCAGTACCAAAATCGGGCAACTTAGTGATATATATATATACACACGGAGAAAACAAAACAGGTAATTTTCCTATGTTACATAGTAATATTTCCTATGTTCGCATAGAAATTTTTACTATGCGAACATAGGAAAATATACCATGCAGCATAGGGAAATTTACTATGCATCATAGGAATAATTGATTTGTTACATAGGAATTACTCCTATGTTAACATAGTAAATTTTCCTATGTTACATAGGAATTATTCCCATGTTAGCATAGTAAATTTTCCTATGCTACATAGTAAATTTCCCTATGTGCATGTAGGAAATTCTAGTATGTTAACATAGGAACAATTCCTATGTCCAGAAAAATAACAAAAAATATGATTTACTTATTTCCTTACATGTAGGGGAAGTGGGGACAGAATGGGCCCCCTAAAATTTTAGATTCCTCGAAATATTTGGGGGCAAAATGGGCCCCCCAAACTTTTCAACATGAAAAGTGTTTGAGGTAGGGGAGGGGCAAAATAGGCCACTGAGGCCAAATGGGCCACTGGGGCAAAATGGCCACCCAAAATTTTTTTACATATAAAGTGTTTGGGGTGGGGGACAGGTACAAAATTTTTAACATGAAAAGTGTTGGGGGGTGGGGTAAAATGGACTGCCCAGACTTTGAAAACCTACGAATATTTTTTAGCCAAACGTGTTCCTAAAATTTTTTTAACAAAAATGATTAAAGAATTATGATAGTGCGCAAACTAGGTCATAAATTCAACAGCATTACTAACTATAATTTTTTTCAAAACCAATTTATTCTATATAAAAAAATAATTAAAATATAAGTAAAACAAAGAAATAAGTAACAAAAAGAAATAAAAAATAAGTAAGAAAAAAAATAAAAGTAAAAAAAAATATACTAAAAAAAAACATGGGATTTATAACTGTACGTTCACTCTGTAAAAGTAACGTGACTTGTAGAAATATAATTTTTTTAAGATGAACTTAACTTAAAACCTGAAAGTTAGCGACATGAAATTAATAGTTAATAAAAAAAAACGTAATTGGCTATAGATTAAAATGAATATTGACTTATAAATGATTAGCGCAGGTCGAATCAATCCTTATTTAAATTAATTAATTAAATCACTACACATTATTATAATATATAAACAATTTGTTTTGTAGTAATTGGTATAATACAAAAAAATCTGGGCGTCGGTTGACCCTACGGGCCAGCCCTAAAGCTTCCCGCTGTTTTCGACCTCAACGAGCTCGAAAACACTAGTGTAGATATATTTTCGAGCTTTTCGAGCTCAAAAATGCTATCACATGCAATTATTTTTTTACGATCTTTTCAAGCTCTAACAAGTTACCTGTTATGCTGAAGTTTGAAAATTTAAGAATCGAAAATCATCAATGAAGCGGTTTTTAACATTTAGTTCCTGATTATGTTCAGTAAAATAAGTGTATTGAGGCAGAAATCAATGTCGGGGATCAAAATCAAGATTTAAATAAGTTTTGACTCATGTAAGAAACAATAAAATATGAAATATCCGATAAAAATATTAAAAACTAGGTTTTATCGATTTTTTTCTTGATAATATGATTTAAACTAAAAACCAAGTTCGATGACATTATATGATCAACAGAAACCATAAAAAAGATGAGTTGGTATGATATCAGGCACATTTTAGTACGTTATATTATGATTTATCCGAAAAAAATAACATAAAATGTTATTTTTTTAACATTTCAACGCCGATATCTTTTGAACTAATCAATCGATTTTGATAGTTGACGTGGCAATCGGCGCGTTTCATTGAATTCTAGAGCTGATTAAAATTTGAAATTGATCACGTCAGTCATTTCGAAAATATTTATAAAAAACCGTTTTTTTTCACTTCTTTCTCCCGCGATAACTCTCGAACGAATTATCCGATTTTGATGTTCGAGGTGGCAATCGACGCTTTTTATTGAGTACTAGAGCTGATTGGATTTTGAAGTCGATCGTATAAGTCGTTTTTGAGAAATCAATAAAAAACTAAAAAAAAATTTTTTTTTTTTTTCGTAATTCGCAAATATTTTCGAGTCTATTCGATCAAATAGTCTGAAATTTTCAGGAAAGTTGATGGCCAACAAGCTCTTTCGATTGCCACCTCAACCATCTAAATCGATTCATTAGTTCAAAAGTTACAAAGAGTTTACATATTCTATCTAGCTACCTGCAATGTCTATATTTAAAAATTACCTCTCCATAGAGAGGTATTATAATAAGGGATCTACAGTGTATATATATATATATATATATAATTTAGTGCTATCTACAGATCAATTGAATTATCATTTTTATTTAGTAATTGCGTTGAAACTATGTATAGATCTCTAATTAATACTTCATTATTGACAAACAATGAATTATGCGTCAAATGATACTAAAAATTGAAAAGTATACTAACACTACAAAAAAAAAAAAAAAATAAATCCCACAAAAAACAGATTCTCTGTATAAAGTCGCGCCAAGTACACGTTTAAAATTTTTTAAAAGTAAAAAAAAAATTATTTTTTACAAAAAAAAAAGTCAAATCGAAAAAATACCAAGTACCTAGTACAATGCAAAATCATAACAAACATTTTCATAAAATTAAAAAAAAAAATTGTATAACAAAATTTCAATGTACTTGGTGTGCGTAACTACATGTACTCAAGCAAAATTAATTTCTAATAAAATCAAATATGTTTTTTTTTTACTCTTTCGTATGCACACCAAGTACATTGAAATTTCGTTATACAATTTTTTTTTTTAATTTTATGAGAATGTTTGTTATGATTTTGCATCATACTAGGTACGTGGTATTTTTCCGATTTGACTTTTTTTTTTTTGTAAAAAATAATTTTTTTTTTACTTTTAAAAAATTTTAAACGTGTGCTTGGTGCGACTTTATACAGAGAGTCTGTTTTTGGTAGGATATACACTACTGAAAAAAATTAAAGGATCAAAAAAAAATTCCGAATTTTCGGGTGATTTTCAACAGACCATAACTTCGAGAGGAATGGTCGTACAAGGAAGAAGGAAAAAGGAAATTGTTGCTCTAAGTGTCTACTTTTCGGATTAGAACTTCAAAAATTTTTCGCGTCAGTGGTTTTTAAGTAATCTTAGAAAAACCAGCGTCAAAAAAATTTTCAAATTTTTTTTACTTTTTTTTTTTTGGTCTACGGGCATGGGAAAATTTTTTTTTGCTTGACCACTATAAGAATCGGATACCTTCATTCAGGGATGTTACGGAGCTTCGACTCCGGTTCCGTTAAGTCGGAACTTCCGATTATCATTACACCTTCGGTTCCGACTTCGGCTCCGACACTTTTAAATCGGAGGTTTTAATCGGAGGTTGAAGCATAACATAGTGGCGACGGCGGCGCGGCCTGTGTCGACTGTTATGAACAGGTTCATACATGTCGCGCGGGGAATCCCGCCGACCTCCGCTACGTGCACTCAATCGCTAATTATTTTTTCACTTGTTGTTAATTTGTTACGCACACGACACGTTCATAGGTTACCTATAGATATTTGTTTTGATTTTTACGGCTTATTATCAATAAAAGTGATCTGTTTTTGTGTTGGACAATGAAACCAAAAGCAAGTTGTATTTGGAACTACTTCATTGAAGTTAATTCAGATTCCGCAAAATGTAAACTGTGTATGAAGACGTATTCAAGAAAAGGAGGTACGACAACGTCGTTAAAAGGCCATTTGTAGTCTGTTCATGCCACTGAATATGAAGAACTAATAAAATTAGAAATCGAAAAAAAAAATTCCGTACAGCCTTCGACTTTGACGCCCCTTCAGGATGCTAAAAAACAAATAACTTTAAAAGAAACTTTGCTGAAGAATACAAAATGGTGCACTTCTAATGCTCAATCTATGGAAATTGACAAATTCATTTCTGAAATGATTGCTTTGCAAGATCTACCCTTCAATTTTGTGGAAGGTATATGATTTCGGCGACTTATACAGTTCACTGTGCCGAATTATCACTTAAGGGGAAGACATTTTTTTACTGAAAATATTTGTGGTCATTTATATGAAACATTAGCAAAAAAAATAAAGGATTTGCTCACACAATTTGAAAAGATCTCATTTACAACAGATATTTGGACCGAACCAAGTTCGAATGTGTCTTTATTGAGTCTGACAGTGCATGGCATAAATAGAGATTTTAAAAGACTAAAAGTTATTTTAAAATTGACGGAAGCATACAGGAGACCTAGTTCTAGAAAAAATTAAGAGTATGTTGATGGAATGGGGTCATCATAAAAGAGAAAATTCATTGTTTTGTACGCGACTCTGGATCTAATATGATACGAGCAATGAAACTCGGCGACATACCTGATGTCAGTTGCACTGTACATCAGTTGCAACTGTGTGTGCGAACTTTGATAGATTGTGATGAAGAAATTAAAGCCTTAATAACGAAATGCAAAAAAATTTCGACGCCTTTTAATCATTCCCAAATAGCTCTGACTGAACTGTATAAAATACAAAAGGAACAACTCAACCAAGAATGTTTGAGTGTAATACAGGAGTGTAGTACGCGGTAAGTGGTATTAATTTGTGCATTTATTTTTACCTCCAGATTATTTCATTTCAATCAAAGATCTATCCACGCTAATACAATAAATTCAAATAAAACCACTAAATCGATTTTATTAAAACTTGCTGTAGTATATGCACACTGATTATAATGACTGTATTTAGTTCTTGTCATTCGTTTAATTTAAACAATACTTTAAGTTATACTATAAATTAGTGTAAATTATAAGCGTTAATTAGTTTAATTAATTTGTTACAGGTGGAATAGTACATTTTATATGTTGGAAAGAATGATTAAAATACAGGATTCTCTATACCTGTACGCATGTAAACACAACATCTCTCAGTTATCTCCTGAAGAATGGCTGCAGCTTAAAAAAATAGTGACTGTACTTCAACCTTTTGAGGAAATCACCCGAAATATGAGTGACAATAACACCAGTATCTCATCAGTAATTCCACTTATACACACACTAAAGTATACATTACACACTGAATGCAGTAAACAAGACACAAATGAAAAATTTAAAAGTATAATAAAATGTACCATCGATCAATTAAATTCCAAATTTGGTGACCTTCCATCAAACAATTTCTTTGCAATAGCAACATATCTAGATCCTCGCTATAAAACAAAATTTTTTAATGAAGTGGCTAAAGAGAAGATTGAAACAGAAATAATGTCACTATTTGATGCAAATACATCTCAAACCGAGGCTGATAATATTGCCGTTCCTGTAGAAAAACGGGCAAGAATGGAATTACCAACAGAAGCTAGCCATAGTAATGTCCAAACAGTTTTGTCGAATATATTGTTAAGTAGTGATGAAGACGATGATAATACCACATCTGAAAAATGTTTAGTTTTTGATCAATTTGTTGTAATGAAAAGTATACTCAATGAGTTCAATAAAGAAAAACGTATAAGTATTAGTGATGATCCGTTATTGTGGTGGAAAGTAAATGGAAATACAAAATTTCAGCCCCTTCAATCAATTGCCCGCCAATATTTGTCGTGTCCACCAGGCTCGGTAGCGAGCGAACAACTTTTTAGTGGCGCTGGCCTAATCTACGACTCATTAAGAAATAGATTGGACGGAGACAAAGCTTCAAAGCTTTTGTTCGTAAAGTATAATACACTACTTTTGGAGTCAACTCATTTGATTTAATTTGTTTTAAAGCTTTTGTTCATTCAATATAATGTGTGTTCTTGTTTATTTGGAAATAATATGCTAATTTTTTTTCATTGTTTGTATTTTATTTTATAATTAAAAAAAAATTGATTAAAGAATGTTTTGTTTGTCCGTAAATAAAAATTTTTTCTCATGCCACCACTTCTTACCCTGCCTCCGACTCTGATTCCGACTCCGATAAATCAAATTTAAAAACTCCGACTCCGACTTCGGTTCCGATAAAACTACCTCCGTTACATCCCTGATTGATATAATAAGTCGATGCCCAATGCATTGCTCTCTTATGCTCTTACACTCTTAGATTTTCACACATCAATTAGAAGTTAGGCGTAATTGAATGTAAGCATAATTTAATAAACTCACATTAAAACTGAAAAATATTCGACAAAAATACGAATGTATTTGTTATAAAATATCGAAATATATTTTAATGAAAGTCTATACATTATCGATTTGATAAAAAAATTTATTTATAAAGTCACATATTTATATCGTTTAGATCAATGTATAAGCGATTGATTGTATATATCAGTTCAGTATGACAACAAAGTATTAGAAGCACAACTAAACTAAAAATTTCCTACTGGTTCCGTAGGGTAGCGGTAAAGCGTCTGACTCTCGCGCGTAGGATACTGGATTCGAATCCTCCGGATGGCATTATTAAAATTATTTAATTTTTCACTAAAAACTGTGATTATGTTAGGATGATGTGTAAAGTATAAGTGATGTCACATAATACAATTTAATTGTCCCAATCCTTGATGAAAAAAAAAAAAATGATAATAATAGAGTATGGAGTTATGCGTATGATTGAAACATATGTAATAGATCTCTAATGTGTATAGAATAAATATATGAATAAAATATAAAGAATGATATGGATAATGCTTTACAGATTTCAATGAAGAGGCTATTAGCGTTGCGATAGCGTCCCCTCCTGTTGATGGACAAGCAAATATTGAACTAATCAAATACTTATCATCTGTTCTCGATGTGAAAAAATCTTCTATTAACCTTGACAAGGTTTGTATTATAGCTATGTTATCATTCATGTGCTTTATATAGCTATATCATAGAAAGTACATACTGCAGATATTTTTACAATTTTAAACAACTTTTGAGTCGAGTAATCCAAGATCAGTGTTAAAGAAAAACTCTGGAACAGCTGATCCGTGGATAGGCTTGACAGACCCGAATGGAAAAATATACCCGTATAAAATAAAAAAGTTCGACATGTCGAATTTCGGAACTTGAGACGAAATTGAACTTTTGTAAAACGATACAAATTGAATTAAACACATAAAAAATCATATGGGACAACGAGGATTGGCATAAAAGTTCGGAAATCTCGATTCCTTGGGACGTGTCGCTAATAAAAAAAACTCACAACTAGGTATTACATTCTGGCTTCTCCAATTATGAGACAGAATATTTTTAAATTTAACAGGTTGACGTCATTAGGATGTCGATAGACCCCAGTTGCGTCAGCTATGAAACGGGATGCTTCCGCTAGGTGCCAACCCCTGCTGATGTTGGTCCAGAAGGCCGGGTTCTTCTTTGGTGCCTCGTCTGAGTTTGAACAGGATGAGCTCTGAAGACTCGGTTCTTCCGTAAGGGCAAGTGACTCCAGCTGTTGGATTACACCACAAGAGCTCGACGGCTCACGAACCTCACTTAACGCAATACCCGAATTTGATAACCGTTAACCGGATTTTGAATTACCAACGTCACCGGATCGAGGAGGACTTGCTCGGCAACGATCTCTAAGCGGGGACGTTGGTGAATTGAACGACCGAGATGCTCGTTGATCGTTCGGATAATCTGGCGTAATTGGGCCTTTTTGCCCCCTCGTTTTTTTTTTGGCATAAGTTCGGGTCGGGGCTTAAGGATTACCTGTACAGCCAGTAACAGTGCTCAGGTAGAGTACCAGGTCGCCGGTGTCAGCGTTTCTAGTAGCAAGACAGGAGGCAAGGACCACCGGTGTCAGAGTTCCTCAAGGTAAAAGTGGTTTTTAATGATAATTACTACATATGTAGTAGTGACAGCTTTATTGCTCAAAAAACGAACGAATAGGCAAGACTAAGTTCACGGAATTTTGATCAGAGTTCGTGGCTCTCTTAGATCTCGCGATCGACTGACGGTGCTGTTCTTCGTTGGTATTATACATTCATCAAAATGTCAATATTGCATCTCAGGTTTCCTATGACAGAATCGTTCTGGCCCGGGTCTCATGCATCATCATCTGTTTAGACTATCCGCGAGCCACGGTGATTTTCTTATCGCAAGAGGTTTCCGTAACATTGTTGGCGGTGAATAGAAATAATACCACCAACAAAGTAACGATTTATTAATTTATTTATGATTCTAAGAAGTGTCGAACCGTTTATTCGCCTACCGCGGCGAATAAATAATTCGAGACTTCAAAAAAAAAAAAATTTCTAAAATTTTTATTCAAATTTAATTAAAGCCAAAACGTCACACCTTTCGCCTTAAGTAAGTCGCGGTGCTTTAATAAAATCGGTGCGACTTCTATCATAAATAAAGTGGCTCGATATAAATCTAAATAAGTTAGATGACTGATTCTATATAAACTAAAGGTTAAAATCATTTTTGAATACTGTAAAAATAAGTTCTTGGCTTTAGAATTTTAGCCTAAACTTGAGACACAACGTTTTATAATGTTACTTAAACCTATTAATATTAAACTGACCGTTAGTATCTTTGTACTTTAATTACCTTCCGACTTGGTCGTTTGATATTAATGAAATGATTATATTGTCACGGCTGCTACATTCAAAAATTTTTAATTTTTTTTTTCTCTCTCTTCCAAAATAAGTACACACTAAAACCTCCTGTACGTAAAGCTTTTTATGTATAACACCAACTTACTGACGCCAGAAGTCGTACCGGACAAATATACCTACTTGAGCGTTGTCAACGCTTTACAATTAAGTCGTATTGTACTAATGGACCACGCGTATTAGATATTTCTCTTTCTGGAAATTTCATCATTTTTTTCTTAACGTACTTTTAAAATTTATGTATCCGTTCCCATTTAACTAATCTAAGCATAGAAGCGGTAGTCTTCTTTGATTTTTCATCTTAAAATTATAGACCACCCAACTCATGCGCACCTGCATGTGATTCTTGGAAATTAGAGAAAGCTAATGAAAACCTCCAAATTTATGGTTTCCTACACGAGCATACTCAGCGACAGAGTGGCGCCAGGTCATCAGCCTACTTTAATAGTCAAAATCTGTTTCCCAGGGATCACACGTGTGCATGGGCCTAGAACTTTCGGGCGAGTCCGAGTCCTCTCGTATGGGAAACTGGTTACCACCACTTTTCATATGCGAGGATCATATAAAAAGACCATGGACTTTAGCTCATCAGTTCTTTTGGAAATCAAACTCTGAACCTCACCGAACTCCGGACACTTGACGGTGTTCGTGGCTAGAGGATTGATATCCCGATTGAGCATTCGGTCACGTGAGCCCAGATCATTGGATCGGTCCTTGATCGTCGTAAGCACTCGTATAATCGGTATATTATTTTCTACTAGCTTCAGAAGCATAATCAACGCGATATTAGCGTATAGCATCCGGTCACGTGAGCCCAGATCGTACGATTGGTCCTTGATCGTTGTAAGTCGTGAACTAATATCAACCGTTTAGCACCGGTACAGCATTGATTATCTTCATCTTATTATAATCCATTTAATTTCATTCATTTTATTATTTTTATATTGAAATATACCACGAGAAACGTGAAGAATCAAAAAATATTTTACCGCGATAAATGCGAAGATTTTAAAGAATATTTTACCGCGAAAAGGCGAAGAATTTGAATAATATTTAGAAATATTTTTTCCGCGAAAAATACGCGAAGATTTTATAAATTTATATTACCGCGAAGACGCGAAGAATTTGAATACATTGAAATTATTTTACCGCGAAAAGCGCGAAGACCTTCATTTTAATTTAACCTACAGAGATTTAAAAACGCATAATCATTGAAGCTTATACAACAAGGTAGACTAAATAAATAAATAATTCGATAAATTTAAAATCACATTAATAAACCGCGAGAACGCGTCGTGAATAAGTGTCCTGTGTAACTGCTGACAGTCTTGACACCTCACCAAAACCTGTTTAGGGTAAGTTTTTGAATATTGTAACCATTGTTTGGTATTTTTATTTTTATATACTCTGAAATAATTGTAACCCATATGCATGAAACATTTGCTTTTATATTTACTATTCTTAATATTGCCATTTGTAACCCCTTTTTTATTTTGAGAATATTGAGTCATTTAATAAATAAATACTCGTTAACATAAAACATTTGAAAAACATTATTTATCAGACAATTTTACTTTAACAACGAGATAATAGCTTCACGAGGCTTTTCGGCAACCCACCTTCCTTTATCCCTTATTTTACTACTTGTCTAGCCGCTCAGACCGATAGTTCACAGTAGGGGGTACACAATCTTACGTTTACCGCTCGACGTTTGATTGTGAAATTAGATCAGTCACATAATAAATTGGAAATCGTTTTGGGTTTTATCAATATTGTCTTCAACAATATTGTGTGGGCGCGAATTAAATATAAAATAGAATAAACTGAGCATTTGGTCACGTGAGCCCAGGTCATAGGATCGGTCCTTGATCAATGTAAGTACCTTTTTATTCACTATACTTTATACGAATATCGTACCTACGCCCATCACGATCTCCAATCGTGACAATATAAATTAATTGTGAATATTAATTGTTTCGAGATATACATCTGCCTTACGGTAATTCATTAGTTACTTAGGAAGTAACTGCCTAAGTCGAAATTTTTAGTGGTAAGGAGGTAACAAACCCCCGACTTAAGTCAGTCAGCATCTTTTATGTATTTATAATAAACAAAGTAAGTAAACAACAATTTATGTTTTTAAAGATCCTTTCGGTTATCTAATACTACTATACTGAGTAATTTTTACGTAATATATTAACAAATATAAATTTTCCTGATAATAACAGACGTTCAAGTCTTTAAAGATTAATTTATTGTCTTCAAGACAATAAATCTTATTCAATTTCTATTATAAAATGTTTATATGAAATTGGTGTATTCTGGCTTTCGTGTTCACTCGTGATTTTCACTCACCATGTCTACTCGCGGTTTTCCGCGTGGTTTCTCAAACGAGTTAACATTTCACTGTTTGTGCACTCATGGAGTTTAGACCTCAGTGGTTGATCTTCCAGTTGTCGATTTAGCTCTGCAGAGGACATTTCTTCAGGTGGCGTAGACTTACGAGGTTCAGATTCTATATCGATAATCGATATACTCGACCTCGGACGAGGTATAAGGGCTTTGCTTCTTTGACTCTCTGCATTCAAATTGTACCTTTAGTGGTGATGGCGATGCAATATAAGATTCACTAATGTATCCGACATTGCTGTTACTAAAACTAAGCTACATCAGTATATGCCATACAATGTGTATGCATGGAATATCGTGTCGAAGACGAACTTTAATAGACGTAGTAGTAACATAATTGATAGGATGCCAGTGATAACGGATCCAAAGTCAATTAAACTTCGCCAGATTCTCTGTCCTGTGGTGAGTGCTAATTTTTCTAGCGCTTCTTCGTTCAATAATCCCAGGGCGTTGATGCTTCCCACAGGTATGTGTCTTCCAACTGTTCCCATGGCTATGGAATTGAGCAGTGCTGATCTCTCAGCCGGAAGCATTATCCGGTTACGTAATTTCTCCAAATCCTTTGGAGAGTAGATTCCCGATGTTGCCAGATGCTCTAGGTTTTCATAGTTCCAAGTTGGAAACGTCAGCGGTTGAAGTTGTTATGGTGTTGGTGCCCGAATACTTTGAGGCGTTAAATGGTACCACACTCTATCAATGAAGTACCCTGTAGGTAAGATAGCGTTGCACTCGATGATAGTCCCTCTTCTTAGCAGTATCCTTGACTTCGGAGCTAAGAAGTAGCTTTGATTGTTGTACGTTACCGGAAGTTCTTGATAACAATGTTTGTCGTGTCGTACGCGCACGGGCACAGGTAGGGAGTTTTTAATATGTACTAATTCACCCGCAATGGTGGTGTAATACCCTGGGCTTTTCATAAGCGTATAACCGAATTCGTCTGGAGCTAGTGATGACAAGGCCAATGCATTCATCAATAGTGAACGCTCGAACTCACAACGTCTAATGGGGACGTCATGGTAGAGGTTTGGTATCTGCTGCCTTATAAATTTCTTGACGTATATAAACTTACTATTTACATACGCGAAAATATCGATGTCTTCGGTATTGATTGCTTTCATCTGCATGGAGTAATCCGAGGTTTTAAGGACCACTACGAAAAGCTTCTGGTGCTCCGTTTTGATTACATTATGCCCACATACTTCTATTTCGCCTCGCTGGGCCAGCACGAAGGTGATATCTTCCGTGGTGAGTAAATTGACATCTGGATGTCTTTTTTCTCCAATTATTCTCGTAGCCAATCCTTGGTAAAGTAACGCGTATTTCATCGGACATGAATCTTTTGGATTTTCACTCCAGAACGTGGTGATACCATCGCTCGTAAAGCAAGAAAGTTTTTGCGGGTCACATCGCGTTCCCGATTTTAAAATTATTTTATTAGTTTTCGTGTTCAGCGTTGTTTCGCAATCGAAAAGAGATATTTCAAATAATCCGTCAGCCACGACTTTTTCCCACGTACCCCACGAATCACTAAACACACCTTCTGTACATGTTCTCACCGTCGCTAGAATATTTCGCAGATTGATAATGATTTGCGAGTGATTGATTTGTTTCTGGTACAGGTGGGGTTGAAGGCCACTTGCGGGGTCTAAATAAAAATTGGACTGGAGGCGTTACGTGCTCCGGCTTGGTGTCATTATTTCCCGGGTCGCTAAAAGCTCGTACTTTGCGGCTGAAATTGTATTGCTTTCTTGTCCGTTTTACCCCGGAGGTAGAGTCATCTTCGCTAGTTTCATCTAGAGTCGTTGCCGTTTTATCTGGATTGTATTTCCGTATCGACCCGACCCTTGCTTCAGGAATAAACTCTTCTGGTTCGCCAACCGGATTTCGAAAGAGAGAATCCACGTTTAAATTTACGCGACCCGGCTCGTAAACTACCTTATACATGTAGTCTTCTATGCTTAATCACCACCTCACTATTCGGGAGTTTGGTGAAAATACCGATTTAACCCATGTTAGGGGTCTATGGTCTGTAACTAACGTGAATTAACTTCCATAGATGTATGGCCGGACTTTATTCACCACGTAGACTATCGCGAGCATTTCTTTTCCGATGGTTGAATAGTTACGTTTGGCTGAATTTAACAAGCGAGACGCGTAAGACACAGGTTTATCTTTGTTTATTTATCCTTGGCTTACACGCCCTGATTCCGTAATCACAAGTGTCACGTCCGGGGTAGGTGTTCTAATACTTTATTTAGATAATCCGCGGTTATCGATGCATAATAAAGTAATTAATAAAAGAAAATACCGGGCTACTTTGTTCCCGTTTAATTAATGTGCCTCAGTTTAGGCGTTAAAAATATATCAAAGCAAAGTACTCAGTATCGAGGGTTGTTGCATGCATGTGTCGTAACTCGCGCTATTATGATTAGTATTTTATTTGTCTACCTTGATGGACGTGATTTTAGGTTGATAGTGATGATTCGCCGAGCGGATGCGAATTCTATCAGGTTCCTAAATTTATTTACCCTGCGTGGCTACTAAGATATTAGGAATGAAAGAGAGGTAGTTTGCTGCATATACCTCGAGAAGTCTTATTCTCTATGATTTGGGAAAGTGAAAGGTTTTAAGGAAATGATGAAACTTGTTTTAGAAAAAGAGAAGAATATATTCTGTTACCAGTGTGTTTACAATGCTTATAAATTCCTGTTACAATCTAGTGTTAGTAATGCGGTATTTTTTAAGTAGTGCGTTTGCTTAGCCCCTTCTGGTATGACCCATGAATCTTCTAGTCACTTGCAATGAGCAAGTCTATTCGCTGCTCTCATCAGATTCGGAACGTACTCACAAGTTGAGCGTTGCTGCTGCAGCTAGGGGGCTCCATTCGCTTGGTGAATCAACCTCTCTGTGCCGATTAGATCTGGATGATGGTATTATTCAAGCGTAGAACAGACTTGCTTGCACTACTGAGTTCAGTCTTTACTTGGTTACAACTGAGGGCGACTAACTGACTTTAGAAGATTCTCGGAGGTTTCTATACAGATTTTAGCGGTCTAGTGCGCACCCTGAGTCTCTGGAAGGGATGTTTTAGAAAGTAAAGTGAATGTATGGTACCAAATGGGGTAAGTTACCCTTGGACATTCACTTTGTGACGACACCAGATCTCTTCAATGCTTTCACCATAAGTGGAACGGTCGAGAGCGCTGGGGCCTTGGGGTTGTTTTTCGTTAGAGATCTCAGCGTTGTGACATCAAACACCCAATGATTTTACTGTTTACGTAGCAAACGTCGCACAAGCATCAGTTGTGATGATAAACTCTCACAAGAAATCCGGGAATTGTAAAATCAGTTACTCTATCAATTTTCTTTTTAGCGTCTCGAACGCTTCCGATTGACTCTGACCCCACTTGAATACTGCATCTTCTTGTAGCAGGGAGGTTAGTGACTTCCTTATTTTCGCGTAATTTTCAATGAATCACCTATAATAGCCGGTTAGACTCTAGCATTCCCGAACCTATTAAACATTAGTAGGAACCGCGAACTTTTCGACCACGTCGGGTTTCTTAGGATCCGGTTTAACACTGTTTCCTGACATTACATGTTCCGAATAATTAATTTCTTTTAAAAATTAATTACACTTATCGGGTTGCAGTTGCAAACCCGCCTTACGTAAACAAATAAACAACTCTTTGATTTTTACGACGTGGTACTCAAATGTTTTAGAGTAGACGACTATGTCATCCATATACACGAAGACACCCTTGCCAAGCAGTCCCACCAATACCTTGTTCATTTATCTTTGAAATGTCGGAGGGGCATTTTTCAGCACAAACGGCATTCTAACAAATTCATAATGCCGGTTTGGCGTAGAAAAGGCTGTCTTATGTATATCGTCTGGGTGAATTTTAATTTGGTGGGAACCATTCGCTAGATCAAAGGTTGAGAAGTACTCAGCATCGCCTATTTGGTCGATTATTTCAACAATATTTGGCGTAGGTTAAACGACTGTAAAATTTTTTTCGTTTAAATAAGTAATTGTAATAGGTAATTGTAATGTAACAATAAGTCATTGTAATAGTCAGCTCAAATTTTTTATATAAAAAATCTGTATGTCTATATATGGCCATATATGCCCATGCATGAATTGTATACGGCTATGCATGGCCATATATGTTACATTTTCACGGGTGAATATATGATCGAAATTATATTCAATATAGTTTAACGGATTTCCATTTTAAGAAATTTATATCATACACGGAAAAAACAATATAGTAATGGCAAATCTCTGGGATAGTGTTGAGTTCTTTCTGTAAAAGAACAATTTCAGACAGTACTGTATGCTATCTAAACTGTATCCACTACTGTCCGGAAAGTAATCGACACCACAACTATGTATAGTCATACATACCCATACGTGGACTATGTACGGCCATATATATTTAATCAACTTTACAGACCCTTTCGCTACTTGTTTTACGGCTTATAGTCGCATTTGCTATCGGTATGACTCATATTAATAATAAGCTAGCTTAGATTATTATTTGAAATTACCTGTTATAATTTTAAATTATTAAGCAAATAAAAAAATTGTAAAAATCTAAAAACGAAAATTTTGAAAAAAGAAGTCATTGGATTTCGTTACGAATGTTATGATAAAAAATCCATAAAAAGTGCGGTTATTTTTTGAAAAGTCAGTATTATTTGAACCATTGATAAAAAAAATCCCAAAATTTAAAAGAAAGCCTCTTCTGAGGGGTACTAAAAAATATCAAAAAATTAAGAAAATCAAAATCAACAATTTTCGAAACCGTTTGATTTGGCGTGGTATGTCCCATATGTATAATTACGTACTGAAAAGTAAAAAAAATATTATTTCCACGTAGATAGTCAGAACTATATATCGGGCCTAAACTCCGTCAATATCACGCCGAGTACTCTTCCAGTTGAGCTATCCGAGGCTATGTCAAATTCTGTTCAATTTAGCTATGCCCATTGAGCCTCGCCTTCTATGGTACGGCAGCATTTTTAGATAATTTAAATAATGCTGTTAAGCAGGAAAGCAGATGTCGTTACATGCACATACAGGACTATTTACGTGAAGCGTTGTATAATGAACGTACACTAGATTTATTCAATAAACAATATCATACAAAATTGAAACTGAAGTATTTTACATGAACAGACAAGATTCCATATCGAGTAGGATTGGAAAAAATTTTTTTTTACTAGAATGTCTTAAACTTATCATTATTTCGTCTATTGATACTACAAATAAGTCGACTTGAAAAGAAAAAGATTTGTGCCTAGCAACGATTGTAGCCACACGGGGTAACTATTTACCCCACGTCAAAAAAACTAACGCTAAATGTGCCGCCACGCGTTTTTTCGGCTTCTTATGTAATGGAGTCAGATCTCCCACTTGTCTACTCCCGGTAGATGCGGTAACTTGTAGGAATTTCAACGAATTTAGACATCTGATTTCTTTTTTTCTGAGCCTGGGTTCACTAGTTACCTCGTGTGGCCACTAAGGGTTAATTAAATTACGGCCGAAGAACTGTATGGTCGAAGATCTAAAACTTATAGGAAATTTTTACTGAATCTATTTTAAAAGTGGTTTGATAAGCCTCAGTTTTACCTTAAACTTAACATCTTGACTATTTCTTTGCATTATTTTCTGATACGAAATGAAATAAAACCTTTTTTCACTATTCAAAGCTAAATTACAATTTTTTTTTTCCAGGGTTGCCGAAGTCGTCATAAAACGGTTATTATTATTGGAAGTATCCCCTCAATAATTACAGAAAAAATCATGAAGGAAATGGAAAATTACTCATAACCGTTTTAAGTGTATAAAATTCATTAGTGTTGACATCACATTTGTTTTTAACTTAATATAAGTACATGATATCTTATTAGATTTCATAAATTCAAAATAATTAAAAAGTTTTACAAACTGTTTCAGATTATTGTGTAGTAGTGTAATGAATAAAATTGGTTTATCTATTTATATAAAGTAATTATTAAACAATTCAGAAACAACTACCCCTTTTGCTTAGATTGACTCGCCGGAGTCCAGGGTTGAAAGGGGTTTCCAAGTTAGAGACAGATTTTAAACAAAAAAACAAAACTTTATTTAAACAATTTTTTTTTACACGGGGATTGGCTTAGAGTCCTTCTACTATCTTTATAACAAATAACAATGCGATAATTAATAATAACGGTTACGCAGTCACTCAGCGACTTCTCTGATACATACACGCATACACACACAAAATCTCGCGAGCTAATATCGCGGTTCTATCCTTTCCCGGGTGCCTTGGGGTGTCTGGTTGACTTTCCCTTGGCCCTAGACGAGTTTCCCCTCCTAGAGGGTAAGCATATGGTCTCTGTCGAACCCCCACCTCCTCAACTAGTTCCACCTGCCGTACTTCAGCAGAAGGCCTTGGTACGGGTACACCCAAACCTTCAAGAGAGTGAAAAAATTCGCTTACCTTGGCCCTGGTCGGACTCTGAGTAATCAAGTTTCCTTACGTTGTCCGGGAATGGTCTTCTACTAACAATTCTCTCAGGAGACTAAGTTCCCTATACGGGCTTTTCGGATCGATCTTATTACCTGGCCCTTCGACCGTAAGTGGGGAAAGAATAATTTCCGTCGCTCTCTAGCGTCGTCCGCGCAAATACAGTGGAAGAAAAATTATTCTAAGTCCCGATCAACTTTTATAAAGAAAATAAAAATAAACGTGAAATGAAAGAAATATAATATTGTGAAAATTAAAAATATGCTACGTCCCGATCGCTCATTCTCTCATTATCTTTTTATTCGTTCGTTCGCCGCCGCGAGTACTTCACCCGGCCCACCAAATTTCAAGTATTTAGTATTTACTTAATCATTTAAACGCATTTTTAACTTCCCGCTAAGAAAATCGACGACTTTCAAAAATTTCGGGAAGTTATTGTTTTCACCCCGATTTTCGAAAATCGAGTTTTCATCAGATGTCGACGTTTTGAGGTCCTAGGAAGCTATTCTGACTATTTTCAGAATGATGTCCGAGTGTGTGTATGTATGTCTGTGCGCGCGCGCGCGCGCGCGCGTGTGTGTGTGTGTGTGTGTGTGTGTGTGTGTGTGTGTGTGTGTGTGTGTGTGTGTGTGTGTGTGTGTATGTAAACTCTTTGTAACTTTTGAACTAATGAATCGACTTAGATGGTTGAGGTGGCAATTGAAAGAGCTTGTTGGCCATCAACTTTCCTGAAAATTTCAGATTATTTGATTGAATAGAGTTGAAAATATTTGCGAATTACGAAAAAGAAAAAAATTTTTTTTTTAGTTTTTTATTGATTTCTCAAAAACGACTTATACGATCGACTTCAAAATCTAATCAGCTCTAGTACTCAATAAAAAGCGTTGATTGCCACCTCAAACATCAAAATCGGATAATTCGTTCGAGAGTTATCGTGGGAGAAAGAAATGGTGGAAAACGGTTTTTTCTAAATATTTTCGAAACGACTGACGTGACCGATTTCAAATTTTAATCAGCTCTAGAATTCAATAAAACGCGCCGATTGCCACGTCAACTATCAAAATCGATTAATTAGTTCAAAAGATATCGGCGTTGAAAAGTTAAAAAAATAACATTTTATGTTATTTTTTCCGGATAAATCATAATATAACGTACCAAAATGTGCCTGATGTCATACCAACTCATCTTTTTTATGGTTTCTGTTGATCATATAATGTCATCGAACTTGGTTTTTAGTTTAAATCATATTATCAAGAAAAAAATCGATAAAACCTAGTTTTTAATATTTTTATCGGATATTTCATATTTTATTGTTTCTTACATGAGTCAAAACTTATTTAAATCTTGATTTTGATCCCCGACATTGATTTCTGCCTCAATACACTTATTTTACTGAACATAATCAAGAACTAAATTTTAAAAACCGCTTCATTGATGATTTTCGATTCTTAAATTTTCAAACTTCAGCATAACAGGTAACTTGTTAGAGCTTGAAAAGATCGTAAGAAAACAATTGCATGTGATAGCATTTTCGAGCTCGAAGAGCTCGAAAATATATCTACACTAATGTTTTCGAGCTCTTTGAGGTCGAAAACAGCGGGAAGTTTTGGGGCTGGCCCGCAGGGTCAACCGACGCCCAGATTTTTTTTTCTTTCATTCACAATTTCATTTAGTAAAATTATTTTTTTTTCAATTTACTCTGATTTTATCATTCGGGGCTTAAAAGAATTTCAAACCCTACTATATTATTTCGCTTATTTCGACTTCTCTCACAACTCTTTCAATCTTTTATTCTTTTAAAAGATTCTTTCGGAAACGAAATTTGCCTTTTTTCATTTCCCTTTGATTTTATCACTCGGAACTTAGAATAATTTCACTCGGTCGCGCATTCATAAGTTCACATGTAATGGTAATAATAATAATAATAATAATACAAACATAGGAATAATACTGATAGTATAATAATAATCGCAAATAGAATCACAATAGTTTACAATAGGTATAGTTAAGTAAAAAGTAATAGTAATCACACTAGTAAAAATAACAACAATGATTGTAGTAGTGTTACGTCCCAGCCTGCTCATCAGATGGCTCTGCCAATTTTTCAATCTTAACTAATAAGAGACCAACCTGAGACCTATCAAATCGATATATTTAAATAATAGAATTGTTAATAATAATTTATTTTCTTTCAACGTATATTAATAAGTACGCATCTTAAAATAGTCAAATAGATAAGACATTTTTAATGCATTAGAATGTTTCTTTATCATCGACGATTTCTCTAAAAGAATGTTGATGAATAAAAATAGATAAGAATGATTATACCGTAAATAATGAATGTCAAAAGAATAAAAAGTGATATTAGTTTCTCCGCGAAAAATCGAAAACACCGAAAAACATCGTCCGACTGCTGACGCAACAGCATCTGCGTCGAAAGATGATAAACAAACTCCCACTGTTGGGAATAAGGCCCTAATACCTTATCCTACTTTACTCTAGGGTGTTGGCTCGCGGATTGATATCAGGGATGTTACGGAGCTTCGACTCCGGTTCCGTTAAGTCGGAACTTCCGATTATTATAACACCTTCGGTTCCGACTTCGGCTCCGACACTTTTAAATCGGAGGTTTTAATCGGAGGTCGAAGCATAACATAGTGGCAACGGCGGCGCGGCCTGTGTCGACTGTTATGAACAGGTTCATACATGTCGCGCGGGGAATCCCGCCGACCTCCGCTACGTGCACTCAATCGCCAATTATTTTTTCACTTGTTGTTAATTTGTTACGCACACGACACGTTCATAGGTTACCTATAGATATTTGTTTTGATTTTTACGGCTTATTATCAATAAAAGTGATCTGTTTTTGTGTTGGACAATGAAACCAAAAGCAAGTTGTATTTGGAACTACTTCATTGAAGTTAATTCAGATTCCGCAAAGTGTAAACTGTGTATGAAGACGTATTCAAGAAAGGGAGGTACGACAACGTCGTTAAAAGGCCATTTGTAGTCTGTTCATGCCACTGAATATGAAGAACTAATAAAATTAGAAATCGAAAAAAAAAATTCCGTACAGCCTTCGACTTTGACGCCCCTTCAGGATGCTAAAAAACAAATAACTTTAAAAGAAACTTTGCTGAAGAATACAAAATGGTGCACTTCTAATGCTAAATCTATGGAAATTGACAAATTCATTTCTGAAATGATTGCTTTGCAAGATCTACCCTTCAATTTTGTGGAAGGTATATGATTTCGGCGACTTATACAGTTCACTGTGCCGAATTATCACTTAAGGGGAAGACATTTTTTTACTGAAAATATTTGTGGTCATTTATATGAAACATTAGCAAAAAAAATAAAGGATTTGCTCACACAATTTGAAAAGATCTCATTTACAACAGATATTTGGACCGAACCAAGTTCGAATGTGTCTTTATTGAGTCTGACAGTGCATGGCATAAATAGAGATTTTAAAAGACTAAAAGTTATTTTAAAATTGACGGAAGCATACAGGAGACCTAGTTCTAGAAAAAATTAAGAGTATGTTGATGGAATGGGGTCATCATAAAAGAGAAAATTCATTGTTTTGTACGCGACTCTGGATCTAATATGATACGAGCAATGAAACTCGGCGACATACCTGATGTCAGTTGCACTGTACATCAGTTGCAACTGTGTGTGCGAACTTTGATAGATTGTGATGAAGAAATTAAAGCCTTAATAACGAAATGCAAAAAAATTTCGACGCCTTTTAATCATTCCCAAATAGCTCTGACTGAACTGTATAAAATACAAAAGGAACAACTCAACCAAGAATGTTTGAGTGTAATACAGGAGTGTAGTACGCGGTAAGTGGTATTAATTTGTGCATTTATTTTTACCTCCAGATTATTTCATTTCAATCAAAGATCTATCCACGCTAATACAATAAATTCAAATAAAACCACTAAATCGATTTTATTAAAACTTGCTGTAGTATATGCACACTGATTATAATGACTGTATTTAGTTCTTGTCATTCGTTTAATTTAAACAATACTTTAAGTTATACTATAAATTAGTGTAAATTATAAGCGTTAATTAGTTTAATTAATTTGTTACAGGTGGAATAGTACATTTTATATGTTGGAAAGAATGATTAAAATACAGGATTCTCTATACCTGTACGCATGTAAACACAACATCTCTCAGTTATCTCCTGAAGAATGGCTGCAGCTTAAAAAAATAGTGACTGTACTTCAACCTTTTGAGGAAATCACCCGAAATATGAGTGACAATAACACCAGTATCTCATCAGTAATTCCACTTATACACACACTAAAGTATACATTACACACTGAATGCAGTAAACAAGACACAAATGAAAAATTTAAAAGTATAATAAAATGTACCATCAATCAATTAAATTCCAAATTTGGTGACCTTCCATCAAACAATTTCTTTGCAATAGCAACATATCTAGATCCTCGCTATAAAACAAAATTTTTTAATGAAGTGGCTAAAGAGAAGATTGAAACAGAAATAATGTCACTATTTGATGCAAATACATCTCAAACCGAGGCTGATAATATTGCCGTTCCTGTAGAAAAACGGGCAAGAATGGAATTACCAACAGAAGCTAGCCATAGTAATGTCCAAACAGTTTTGTCGAATATATTGTTAAGTAGTGATGAAGACGATGATAATACCACATCTGAAAAATGTTTAGTTTTTGATCAATTTGTTGTAATGAAAAGTATACTCAATGAGTTCAATAAAGAAAAACGTATAAGTATTAGTGATGATCCGTTATTGTGGTGGAAAGTAAATGGAAATACAAAATTTCAGCCCCTTCAATCAATTGCCCGCCAATATTTGTCGTGTCCACCAGGCTCGGTAGCGAGCGAACAACTTTTTAGTGGCGCTGGCCTAATCTACGACTCATTAAGAAATAGATTGGACGGAGACAAAGCTTCAAAGCTTTTGTTCGTAAAGTATAATACACTACTTTTGGAGTCAACTCATTTGATTTAATTTGTTTTAAAGCTTTTGTTCATTCAATATAATGTGTGTTCTTGTTTATTTGGAAATAATATGCTAATTTTTTTTCATTGTTTGTATTTTATTTTATAATTAAAAAAAAAATTGATTAAAGAATGTTTTGTTTGTCCGTAAATAAAAATTTTTTCTCATGCCACCACTTCTTACCCTGCCTCCGACTCTGATTCCGACTCCGATAAATCAAATTTAAAAACTCCGACTCCGACTTCGGTTCCGATAAAACTACCTCCGTTACATCCCTGATTGATATAATAAGTCGATGCCCAATGCATCGCTCTCTTACGCTCTTACACTCTTAGATTCTCACACATCAATCAGAAGTTATAGTAGTGCGGTTTAGTACACGCAAGTAAACTCCCGGTTTAATTCAAATATATTATTCTCTTGACCCGAAGTTATTTGTTAAATAGTAATTGTAAAACTTAAGTCTATTTTCAACAATATTCTTCGACTATTCTATTTTATACGAATAAATTAAACATATTTATTTTCTAATAAACGACCAAGTTATTTCGAGCTTTCGAGAACTACCCAAGTATCCGAATATCTACAGTCACGTCCAATTCAAATAATTCGTGCCGGCGGATCTCAAGCCGACACGACTCCAGGACCTAACAGTAGTATGAGCAGTGATAATAGTAATAGTGATAGTAATACATAGCAATAAGACGTAGTAATAATCATAGTAATAAACAGATTAGTCATAGTAATAATAATAAAGCATAATCGCATTAATATTAGTATCACTAACATAGTAATAGAAAAAAAAAGAATCACAATAGTAATAATAGTAGTAAATCACAGTAGTAATTAAGTTAACAATAATTATAGTCCTCGAAAGTAGTACTAAAAATAAATAGTAGTCGTAATAGTAAGTAGTAAGAATAATCACCCTAGTCATGAGTAATAAAAATAGTTATAAGTAAATCATACTAGTAGTTATTAGTTATAATAATAGTAGTAGTAGTAGTAATAATCATAATAATAGTAATTATACTCGCAACACAAATACTGGTCGGCGTCCACTGTCATCACAACCCTCCTACCTCAACAAGAAAAGAGGTGAGCTTGCTCGCCTCCTTTCTTCAGGTCTCCTAACGTCTGGTGGGCCGTCTTCCCCATCGCCTCGATTTTTGATGTCAGGTAGTTTTTATACCCTGCCACCCCAAACAGTCGCAGCGCCTTATCGTATGCAGTTAATGATACTCATTTGGCCACCCTTTTGTCTTTCACCTCGACCAGGGGTGTCAACGATGCTGGCAAGCGTTTCAGTGGCGTCTGGACCCTTATTGGTGGTGAAAGTAGATTCCCCGGCTGGCTTATGAAGTGGGCTGGGTATTCGACCAGTGCGTCGTCGTATTCCCACCACGCCGCGTCTAGATGGATTGGTGCGGCCGTGAACTAGGAACTGCTCTTGTGATGTGGGCCCGGGTTGATGGCATCCTCCATTTTCCTCCCATTGCTCGGTCTAGTTGCGAGTGACGTCAGAGGTTCTTTAATAACCATTTTGATGGTAACTGGTTCACAGATGGCTGGTTCCAGCAGGGTCGCAACCAACGGGACTGCGTGTCGTTCGTGGGCCCGGGTTGGTGGTTACCTCCCTTTTCTTTGCAGGTCTAGTGACAGGGGCTCTTAGCTGTTTGATGGCCGCAGTTTAGGCAATAGCTGGCCCGCTGATGGTAGACTTTGCTGCTTTTAGGGTTACACCCAACTGGGGACTTTTCGTCTCGAATGGGCCCTGGTTGGTACCCTTCTCGTGTCCGTTGCTTTTCCCGATTCTCCGTTTCTTTTTAGGTAAACTTGCCGTTGCTCGAGCGGGAAGTACGTCGTCATCGGTGGACTGAGACGCCTCTGGTCCAGGAAGCACCTTGATAGACGATACTGCCTACTGGGGACTGCTCTTCTTGAATGGGTCCGGGTTGGTGATTGCTTTCCTAGGCCTGGCGAGTGTTATCATGGCAGCACTGGTAGGTTTGAGCAAGGGCCGTTTCATTGGCCTTTTGAACCTCGAGTTAGCTGGATCGTACGGCTCCAGTCTTTTGATGAGGTTGATTCTTACTTCCCGAATCTCCCTCAGTCGGATGTCGGGTCTCATTTTGAGATTCGACCCGGTGTCGTTGGTTGGTGTGAGTGTGGTTGTCGGTGTCGCTGTCGCTGAGGTAGGTGTGAGTGTGGTTGGTGTGAGGATAAGTTGTGGTGGTCGCTGCAACATCTCCTCCATTAGCCATATCTCTTTTTCCATTGGAAATTCTTGTTCCATTGTAAGTGACTGCATCTATTACAATAAATTTTACATAGTTTCGCATGTTTATAACATCAATCTTTCATTCTCACTCTCGATAATTATCATTCTTCTAGCTTCCGGTTTTAAGGTAGTAGAAAAAGGGTCTGAAGTAATCCGATAAACGACCGTGAAAGTTTGTCAAAGGAGACAGAACGTTTCATGAACATTCTGGCTATACCAAGCGTCAAATGTCGTTAAAGGAAATAATCAATGCTAGCAATGGGTTGTTAACTACCCATTTTATGAGGTGGTCCAAACTCAACCCGGTTCTCCGGCGGCAGAAGCTAAATTGGCTTTTTCGGCCACAGCCTGGGTTATTCCTCGAATTTTAAGATTTTCAGGTTCTAGTTTTAATAATTTTAACTAATTTTTTGTTAATAATTTTTTCGGTAGGGGGCCTTCGTGCCCCAGAAAAAAAATTTTTTTTTTATTTTTTGCAAAATTTCGACTGATTCTTCCGATATAGACGGAAAATAAATGAATTTGATGGTTAAAAGCTACAAAAAGAAAAAACCGGCTTAAGGGGGCTTTCGTACCCCAGGTTCCCCTATAACTCATGTGAAGTCATGGTTCGTCATGCATCACTACCCTAATCAAAAAATCTATGAGGAATTGTGTGATGGTGAATCGCTGTGAGGACCAGTTTTTTTTTGGTCGTGTGATTTACTTATTACTATGTTTTTTAACTTCCCGCTAAGAAAATCGACGATTTTCAAAAATTTCGGGAAGTTATTGTTTTCACCCCGATTTTCGAAAATCGAGTTTTCATCAGATGTCGACGTTTTGAGGTCCTAGGAAGCTATTCTGACTATTTTCAGAATGATGTCCGAGTGTGTGTATGTATGTGTGTGTGTGTGTGTGTGTGTGTGTGTGTGTGTGTGTGTGTGTGTGTGTGTGTGTGTGTGTGTGTGTGTGTGTGTATGTATGTAAACTCTTTGTAACTTTTGAACTAATGAATCGATTTGGATGATTGAGGTGGCAATCGAATGAGCTTGTTAGCCATCAACTTTCCTGAATATTTCAGATTATTTGATCGAATAGACTTGAAAATATTTGCGAATTACGAAAAAAAAAAAAATTTTTTTTAGTTTTTTATTGATTTCTCAAAAACGACTGACGCGATCGATTTCTAATTTCAATCAGCTCTAGAATTCAATAAAACGCGCCGATTGCCACGTCAACTATTAAAATCGATTGATTAGTTCAAAAGATATCGGCGTTGAAAAGCTAAAAAAATATTATTTAATGTTATTTTTTCCGGATAAATCATAATATAACGTACTAAAATGTGCCTGACATCATACCAACTCATCTTCTTTATGGTTTCTTTCGATCATATAATGTCCTCGGACTTGTTTTTTAGTTTAAATCATATTATCAACAAAAAAATCGATAAAACGTAGTTTTTAATATTTTTATCGGATATTTCATATTTTATTGTTTCTTACATGAGTCAAAACTTATTTAAATCTTGATTTTGATCCCCGACATTGATTTCTGCCTCAATACACTTATTTTACTGAACATAATCAGGAACTAAATTTTAAAAACCGCTTCATTGATGATTTTCGATTCTTAAATTTTCAAACTTCAGCATAACAGGTAACTTGTTAGAGCTTGAAAAGATCGTAAAAAAATAATTGCATGTGATAGCATTTTCGAGCTCGAAAATATATCTACTCTAATGTTTTCGAGCTCGTTGAGGTCGAAAACAGTGGGATGTTTTGGGGCTGGCCCGCAGGGTCAACCGACGCCCAGATTTTTTTTTCACTTATTACTACTATTTGTATTTCTTATGAGCTAGTGTGACTTATTTTAATTATCTCTACTCTTATAACTAGTTACTTATATTACTATGATTTTTTTATTACTATTTGACTAATGACTATTGTGATTTTCTTATGACTATTATTAATTGCTGTTGTGATTATTACTACTTATTACTATGTGTAATACATTACTATGATTTATAACTAGTATTATTATTATTACTTATGACTAAACCTAAAACTGTGGTGCTTATTTTACTTACTATTTGTACTTAAAAACTATTTTTTTTGTTAACTATGACTAGATAACTACGTTGCTTAATTAGTACATGTTTATTGTGATCTACTTATTAATATTGGTATTATAACTATTACTTAATTACTATTATCTCTATCAACTACTACCGCGATTTCTTTTCAATATACTAAAACTATTACTATAACTATGTTGATTTATTATTTACTATGGCTGTTATATTATTACTAAGATTTTGTGTGATATTACATTGGTACGAGTGTATAGTATGATAATATGAATGCGCACCGAGTGAAAATTATACTAAGTCCTGAGCCAGCGAAATCAAAGGGAAAGAAAAAAAACGTGAAAAATGATTCCATATGAATCTTTTATAAGATTTAATAGATTAAAAGAAATATAAAATAAGATAAAAATATGAGAAATAATGTGTGAGAGTTTAGATTGACTTAGAAGTTTAATCGTTTATTCGCCCATTCTCTTTCCATCCGCTCGACTCACCGTCGCGAGTGTGTAAGCCGCACGGCTAATTTCTCCGTATTCAGTGTTTACTTAAACTCTTAAACACATTCTTTTTCTTTCCAAAACATTTTTATATTTCGTTCAAATTATTTTTTTCAATTCACGTTGATATTATCGCTCAGAACTTCAGAAAAATTTCAGTCTCTTGAATATTATTTTGTCGTTTTCTGTTTCTCTTTGGTTTATTCGCCCAGGGACTTAGAATAATTTCTCAATCGCCACGTTTACGCAAGCGACGCCAAAGGGCGATGGAATTTATTCCTTTTTATATGTGAGACGGATGGGTCAGGTAATAAAAGCGCTCATAAAGGCCCGTATTGGCGACATAGTCTCCCGAGACGTTATCCTGAGGAAGACCATTCCCTGGACAATAGAAGGAACTTCGTCTACCCCGAGTCCGACTGGACCAAGGTAAGCGAAATTTTTATTCTCGTGGAGATTTGGTGTCCCCGTACTAAGGCCTTCTGCTGAGGTACGGTAGGTGAAACTAGCCGAGTAGGTAGGGGTTTGACGGAGACCATCCGCTTACCCTCAGGGAAGAGGAATTCGTGTAGGGCTGACGGGGAAGTCAGCCAGACACCCCTGAAGCACTCGGGAGAGGGGACAACCGCGTATTAGACCGCGTAACTTTTGTATGTGAGTATGTAGAAGTGTGAAATTGACCACGTAACCGTGATTAAATAATTACACCGCGATTAATTGTTGTAAAGGTTGTAAGGGTCTGCCCTTACTTCCCCGTACCAGGAGGTTCGAACAGCCCTTCGGGAAAACGCTCGTGTAGAGGTCGAGCACCGGGTTCGTAAATGCCTGATGTAGCTGAGTACGCGGCTCGATTTAGGATAGTGAAAAATAGGTTGAAATAATTAAAGAATAAATAAATATAAATAGAGTAAATTTATTGCACTTGATTGTTCCTTAATTAATAATCACTAGTTGGAATTTTAGTTTTAGAAAATAAATTTATAAATTTAATTACTGCAGGGACCAACCAGAGTCCCACTGCGCATGTGCCACACTCTTTCGTTGGGCCTGTTGATTTGCTTGGATGTTAAAATCTTACTTTATTTTATTTTATTATTTTAAATTTATATTTGTGAATTAATATTAGCATAACTTAATTTATATTTATTCGTATAATGACGAGGAATATACGAACGATAAATAAGAGTTGGCATGCACAGCAATTGGATAAATTAATTAAAATATATAAATCAATTTAATAAATATAATAAATAAATGAAATTAAATAAGCAAATTAAATTTATAAAAGACGATAATTAACTTAGGAAAATTCCCTCACGTGTTTGACAAATTTTGTTGAAGTAAAAATTTAACCTCTACTCTGAGGAACTTACGTCGACTTGTCCCAGGTGTTGAGCCATTTCTCGAATCCTCCCTTGGAACAAATTGGAAGGAAAAACAAGACCAAAAACTTTGGTAAACCAACTTAACAAAGGCGTCTGCCTGACAATAATAAACTTTTGCACCAATAGGTTTACAAAGGAAAACGCTTAGTCCAGTAGGTTGAACGACCGCTCAGCTCAGCTTCTAAGTTATAATTATTTTTCTGGCGTCTGGCGACGAGGTGTGCCTGATCGACCCCTCTGTCGTCACTCTGCGGGACTACACCTCCCGCGCGAGGGCGGATGCGCAAAATAAAAATGGCGCGAAATTTAATTTTTGCTGACCTGGCAGTCGAACACCAGATCCCCCCGTCACAACCCCCGTCACCAGACTGACGTTAGGTCAGGAAAAATTAAATTTGGGTAGCAGAATGTTTAGTTGGGTTTAATTTTATTACTAATAACTAGAACACAAAGACAAAATTGGAGAGCCTCTTATCCGGCCCCAGAGGCAAAATTTGCCTGGTTTTAATTTCTGGTCTGGCTTTTAGGCGCGTCGACCGAACACTGCCAGGACAGCCTCCTCCCAGATGTTCCGTGGCTCCTCCTCGAATTTGACCTCCTCATCGATGTGAAGGACGTCTTCCTGGTCCGGGTCTACGGGATCCTCCTGGGCCGCCGGTGTTGATGGACCAACGACCGCTACCCACTCCTTCACAGCGTTTAGGCAATGGTAATCCGTTTGGTCTGGGGAGAACATCTCCATCTTGCGCCAATTTGCCTTCACCATCGGACGAGGTTGCACCGGTGGCTGATAGCAAGCGTGTTTAGGTGCATATACGGGCGTGGGAAATGGTGGCCGTTGAGTCGGAATGACCAAAAGTGGACCTTCGATTAAGGCGCCATTCCCCAGGCGGATGCTGCGACGGTTGCGACGTCCTAATCGGTCGAAAGTCCGAACTTCGACGAGGTTGTGATAGCGATTAGGGAAGTCCAGGTAGTGTTCTAGCGTGAGCCAGTCTCTGGTACGCCTCTGAAAAATATTAAATTAGATTATTTTGATCTCAAGCTCCTTCGGGGAATTTTGAGATCTGGAACATAGTGTTTGCCAAGGGATTTCCCTTTATCGTCTTTTAAAATTACAATTAACGGACTAATTATCTGATCTATTATAGCGGGTCCTAAAAATTTACATGCTAGACTCGCGCTATATTTATCTACCCTTTTACTCAGCTTTCTATTAGGATAATAAATCTGGTCCCCTACTTTAAGGGTTGGAAGGTCTTTTATGCCTTGATCATGATACTGAGCTTGTCTCTCGCTCTCTTTTCTCATGATATCCTCTACCTTGTGCCTCAACTGATCTAAACGGTTTATTTGCGCGCGCCAAGCCAGATTCTCGAGCTCTAAATCGTCAATTTCGAGGTTAGTAACCTTTCTCGATAACCTGGGCTCTTTACCGTGTACAAGATAATAAGGAGACATCTTGAGAGACGTATGGTACGAGCTATTATATGCAAGTTGCAACTCACCCAAATGTTCATCCCAAGATGTCTGGTTTTTGTCCACAAAAGCCCGAATCATAGGTTTTAAAGTCCTGTTTATGCGTTCGACAGGATTACCCTGAAGGTGAGCGACAGCGGTAGTTGTCAGCTTCACACCGGTTTCAAGTAAAAATTCTTTTACTGATTGGTTAATAAATTCAGTAACGTTATCGGTAACTAAAAACATAGGATAACCCCAACGAGAAAACGCGCGATAAAAACATTTCTTGACATTCTGACCAGTTTGCTTGCGTAGACGGAAGACTTCAATGAAACGTGTGTACAAGTCTTGAATAATCAAGATATACTGATAGCCATTTTTTGAACGAGGGAAAGGCCCTGTAACGTCGGCAGCTACAATTCCCCATGGCTCAATTGGTTGACGGGTCCTCATAGGTCCTTGTGAGGGAGTTTGCTTATACTTGACTTTCTTGCATGTTTCACAAGCTTCGACGTAATCAGCGACATCTTTGTACATGCCGGGCCAGTAGTACTTGGTCTTAATGCGTTGGTACATCTTTTCTCGACCCAGGTGTCCAGCGTCGGGCACATCGTGGTTATTCTTCAATACCTCAGTTACTTCATGATCCCGCAACACAATCTTCCAGGCATCTTGATCCTCGAGGAACTCTTTTAAATAATCAGGTTTAAAATATTGCAGCTGATCTTCTACAATTCTCCATTCTATAAAATTCTCTGGGTGTTTTAGCACATTTAATTTCTTGATATCATACCAATCTTTAGACTGTATATTTTTAAATACGATACCTTCATTTTTGACTTCCTTTAGGACTTCAGACCATTCAACAGGGTTATCATTCTCATATAATCGTGATAGGGCATCTGGTCCCTCGTTTTCATGTCCGCTGCGATGTTCTATGGTGATCTGGTGGGACAACAACTCTATTGCCCACCTTGCGAGACGACTATTGGGGTCTCTCAAAGTATGCAACCACTTGAGTGATGCATGATCAGTGACAACGGTGATGGGTGTCCCCTCTAGGTAACATCTCAACTTGCGTACAGCCCAGACGACTGCTAAACACTCCTTTTCAGTAGTCGTATAGCGTGTCTCTGCACCCCGTAGCGGACTCAAACAAATTATCAGGTATTCTTTATCTGTCTCGGGGTCCTTCTGTAATAAGAATGCCCCTAATCCAGTATCACTTGCGTCTGTATATAAGATATATGGTAACCCTGGTTTTGGTATCGCTAAAGGCTTGGCCTCGATAAGTGCTTGTTTGAGCTTCTGGAAAGCTTCTTCTTCTTCAGATCCCCATTTCCAATCTGAATTGGGACTGCACAGTTTATTAAGGGGTCCCTGTACCTTGGCCACATTTTGCAAATGGCGGTGGTACCAATTGACAAGTCCACAAAAACTCCGTACTTGTTTCCGACTGGTTGGACGAGATAGTTTTATGATAGGAGCGATTTTTTCCGGATCAGGGCGTAAGTCCTCACTGTCCACAATGAAACCCAAGAACTTGACCTCGGATCGAGCAAACTTACACTTCTTCGGATTGATCAGTAAGCCAGCTTCACGAAAAACTTCGAAAACGAGTGAAAGTATACACTTATGTTCTTCGTAGGTCTCGCTGATAATAACCCAGTCATCTAAATAGGCGAAGACCTTATCAATCCAAGCTCGAGGTAAATTCCTTTCATGTATAAGATGGATAAAACGATCCCGCAGCTTATCCATCGCCTTCTGGAATGTAGATGGTGCTCCAGACAAACCATATGGCATCCTTACCCATTCGTACTGTCCACGTCCTTCAACGGAAAAGGCTGTTAAAGGAATGGAATTTTCCGCCATTAGGATTTGATGAAAAGCTTCGGTAAGATCCATAGTTGTTATAATGACAGCTCCGTGTAACGCACTCAATATCCTGAGCATGTTTGGTAATGGGTGCGCAGGTAAAATCGTCCATCGATTAATTGATCGATAATCGACACAGAATCGCCAATCTCCATTTGCCTTATGAACCATCAATGGTGAGCATGACCAGAAACTATTACTAGTACGTATGTACCCTTTCTCCAGCAACTCGTCGATTTGCTTGTTAAGCTCTGCGGTTATTACAGGGCTTCTCCTGTAAGGGCGTACCTGTATGGGCTTAACCCCGGGTTGAAGAACTATCTCATGTTGGACTAAGTTAGTTAAGCCTTGTTTCGGAAGCTGTTGAAATTTTTCCAATTCCACTTTCAGAAATTTATCAAAGTCTTCCTCCTGACTAGAGGTTAATGCCTGACATCGAGCACGTTGTTCATTGCAATTAATTTTCTGGAACTGGTAGACTTCTTCCGTACCGTCAAATCTCCATGTTTGATTTGCGCAATTAATTTTAACACCAAAGTGCAAGGCAAAATCCATACCTAAAACAATTGAGTGACTTAGGTCTTTCATGATGCTGAGATACTGTTCTCCAGCCACTGAACCGATTTGAATTATGAAAGGCGCACCGCCCATTGTCTTGCATGCTGTGTGATTGGCAAGAAGAACACCACGACGCTGCGTGTCATCATCTTGTAGTTCACTCGAACTGAATTCACTTATTTTGTCGTACACAGTTGAATTTAGGTATGACCTCTCGCTGCCTGTATCAATTATCCCGTTCAACTGAATTCCAAACACCCAGACAGACACTGGTATCCTAGCTGTCATGACTGGCGGACGTGGGCCAGTACCAGGTAAAAATCTAGAACGGGAGGTAATTTTATTAATAATATGCGAGGGCATGTGTTTACCTCTTAATATTCCAGGCAGGAAAGCAGCTCGAGAAGTATCAGGTGACGTTGGAACACTGGGAATTTTTTCTGTTTCATCATCGGACTCCAATCCTGAATCCAGCTCATCCTCCCAAGGTTCATCCGGTTCTTCTGGATCAACTAGTGGCTCCAATCCACACAAATAGGGCGTGCCTTCAATATTCACAGCACCTGGTTCTTCTTCTTCGTCGACACCAACTGGAGAAATTTTTAACTCATGCGCACTTATCGGCATCTCTTCAAAAATCTCAATTAAATTTTTTAACACCCTTGAACTTTCTGTAGATGATAAATTATTAATGTTTAAAAGATCAGAATAATTTAAATTTAATCCAGTAGACTTGAAGGTCTCTGGCACAGTATGGTCATCTGGGGACTGTTCTTCTACACCTAAGACTTCCCCCAGATGCACCTCGTCATTATTTAAAATAGGTAAATCCTCAAAAACGCTAAGACCATTAACATTTTCAAATAAATTACAAAACCTACCAAAACAAATTTCTGAGGATTCAAAACTATCATTACTATTCAAATTAACGAAACTATTTACACAAAACTGATTTTTATCAGCAACAAAATTATCACTACTACTAAAATTACTATTTACAGGAGTCTGTTCAGCAACAGAACTCGATTCAATGACATTATTTAAATTATTTACATTATTTACAATAGGTTGAACCTCCATTTTACCAGCTTTACCAATCTTAGTTTTATTGATTTTATCTTCAAAGAAATTTTTCAAACGTTTAACGACGGAAAATTCTACGACATTTGATGAGTCCTTCATTTCTAAACGACAGGGGACGTGACTATCATCGTCTGCCCTTAAATTCAAATTTTTACTTTGCTGAGAGACGTGAGTGTCAACGCCAATCTCATTATCAATATTATTTTGAACACTGGGGACGTGAATATCATCGTCAACCCGTAAATCATCAATGTTAATAACCTCATCTCTTTGGGGGGCGTGAAAGTCATCGCCGACCCCTTCAACGACAACTTCATTATACTGGGGGACGTGAAGATCATCGCCAACCCCACCAAACAAATTTTTTCTAACCCCGGTGACGTGAAAATCATTGCCAACCTCAGGCATAAACCTCATCTTAAATTTTCTGTATCTTCTCCTACTACTTGGACTCATCTTTCGTTTCCGTTTCCGGATTCCCGATCTTTTTACGCCCCGTCTCCTTGGGAACCACCAGGGAAAGGGCGTTGCCCGTTTAAATAAACGTTTTGACCATTACTATCATTAGAATTGTTATTATTATTATTATTGGTACTAGGTAAAGCTGGGAAATTTTGTTGGGTTAGTTGACCCGGATTACGATTAAAATTATTATTATTATTATTTCGCGGACGGCTGTTAAAATTATTATTATTCACGAAACCATTATTATTATTACTATTAGATCTGGGAATATTTTGACGCTGGAAATTGTTAGGATTTCGAAATCCATTTCCAGTCGGGAAACCTTGGATTGCAAAGCAATCCTGCCTAAGATGGCCGATCTTATTGCAGTACGTACAAATATTCACTCTAGGGTTGGTACATTCCCTGAACTTGTGGCCATTTTGACCACAATTATGGCAAAAGAACATATTAGAATTTACCTGAGGTCTTACAAAATTGTTTCGAGCAACTTGACCGAAGTTTGGTCTCGAGTTATTATTTCTAGGTGAAGACTTTTGGCGATACCTATACGGATAATCTATTGTTGATCGAGAAGGTTGTTGGTTCCAAGGTGGAGCAGAATATTGTTGAGGGACTTCCCCTGTACTCAATAAAAATTGAGGTTTGTTGATAGTTGAACTACCAACCGAAGCACAAACAACAAAACCACCCTTAGGATCTTCCTTGACCTCTTCGATGACTAGAGGTTGTTTTAGTGTCCCAGTATTAATGCAGATTTCAGTACCAGCTAATTCCTGAAGAGCTAGGAATCTGGATTTCTCCTTAGGTTTTGGTACTGACTTATTGAAGGATTCAGAAGATGTTGTTCTGAATAATCTCTTACTCTTTTCCATTGACTGTGTGGCTTCATGAAGGACCGACAAAAAAGAATCATAGTCATGGACTGATCTCGCAAATACCAACATTATCAACTCACTTGGCAAGTGATTTTGAATGCAAGTAATTTGTTCTTGCTCGGATGGAGGTGAGCGCATTTCAAAGTATTTCTGTTGCATTCTGAAAGTGAAATCCACCATGGATTCACCCTCAGTTGGCTTCATATGTACTATTTCCATTAGTACTTGGGTGTCAGTTTTTGATGAGCCAAATACACGCAGGAATTCCCTTTTGAAATGTTGATAGTCAGTCCAGCTCAGAAAGTTTGTGTCGAACCACTGAGCAACTTTACCTTCCAATAAGTAACTTATTATACGAATCGCATCAGATTCTGCCCAACCTTTCCGATACATTCTAGCCTCAACTGCAGCAATAAATCCATTTGCGGATAGATCTGCCTGCGGGTACTTCAGCGTCCACAGCTTGAGATGTTGCCTGATGTCCCGCCATTTTCTTTCGTCTTCACTGTTGTATTGGCGTCTCGAAAATGCCTCGGGACCATTTCCCCTACTTGATTGTCCAATCCTAGGATTCCCTGTAGATCTATTATTGAAGTTATTATTATTAAAATTTCGATCAGGTGTGTCTATATAATCCCCAGGAAAAGCCTCATCTGGAAGATTATTTTCATAGTTTCTAGGGTCGTTCAAGATGCCCTGACATTGTGGAGCAGGTATGGCTGCACGACACCCCCCGTCACCAAAACTGTTGGCCATCTGGTGAACAGTTTGAGCCACAGAAGGTGCAGCCATATTTGTATTGTTCAATGAAAAACGTTGAAATAAGTTTAGTACCTCGCTCATTGTCATAGTCGGTTCACCACCTGTTGGGACTGGTACTGGAGCAGGGCCAGGTAAAGAAGCGGAACCTGGTACCAACACGGCCTAAACGCGACTAACATCTTCATTGATAGGGTCATAACCCTGGTTCAGGATCGGATTTAATAATAGGTTTCTTATTACAGATTGATCTCTATCCAAATTTCCACCTTGATGGTCTGAATTCAAATTCATATTCAAATTTTCAGAATTTTGATTTCTATTATTTGAATTTGAATTTTGATTTGAGTTTAAATTTAAATTTTGATTTTCGTTTGAATTTACGTTCGAATTAGAGTTTAGGTTCAAATTTGAATTTTCATTTGAGTTAAAATTTAAATTTCGTAAATTTTCCATAGGATTTAAATTTAAATTTGAATTTACATTCATGTTAGAATTTAAATTTAAATTTTGAGTGGAATGTAAGTTTTCTGTCAGATTCAAGTTAGGATTTGAAATTAAATTTAAGTTTGGATTTTCATTTAAATCTAAATTTTGATTTTGACTCTGGTTTTGATTTGAATTTGAATTGGAAATTTGGTTTGATATTAGGTTATTTAATGTGTTTGTATTACCCGTGCTGTTAGTTGTAGGGATGACCCTGGTAGACGACGTTGATACATTCGTTCCAGAACTGGTCACTGTAGCAGTAGGCCTTGCTATAGTAGCTGTTGTTACTCTCGTCGACGTTACTGTTCTTGTTGTCGACGGTGCTGGTGGTGAATGTACAATTCTAGGAGATGGCGTCCCCATAATCTGTATGTCGTCATCCCTTTGGCTATTTGACCTTAACAACCGTTTGCTATTCGGGTTGGTGCTTGACATCTTGTTGTTGCTCAATTTTATATTTTATTCACAATATGAATCACTAATCACAATTTCACAATAAAAGATTATCCACTTGAGTAAAAGAAAGAATATAATCCGATTTACAACGAGGGTTAATACCCTAATGACACACTTAATTTTAATTATTTATTATAAATTTTTTCTTAAAATTTTATTTGTAGGCTTATAATAAATTTGTCAACCGTAAGTGTAAAAACCGTAATCCGTTTCAAATTTAGATTATCTATTATTAAATTTTATTTTATCTTTTCGATAATTTTATTTCAAATTATTCACGATTATTTTATTTGACAATTTATAATAAATTACAATACAGGATTTACGTAGATTTATTTAATTATTTGTTTTAAGGTTTTATATTTCTCCACCAATAAATAATTTATTTATTAATTTCCTTGGGAAAATTAATTTAAACGTTGACAAAATTCTACGTTAAAATAAGACATTAAAATTTATCATTCACCCAAAACTTTTATCATTTACGAATTTTATTTTCACTTAGAATTATGTGTTTAAATTTATCCTGTAGTAATAATTTATTTTTACTTCCGGCCGAGCAATGAGTCATATAAGCTAAGCAATATTAGTTTCCCGCGCTTCGAAATTTTTTAAATAATTTTTATGATACATTTTATTTCTTTGCAAGTTTTCATGTCAGTTAATAATACCCGGTAAATCTTATATATTTTATAAGCTAGTTACTTGGCAAATTTATGTTCCAGATCTTTCCATAATTTTTATAATTTATTAAGGATTTTATCCCTAACTTGTCAAACACGTGTTTCTTTTTTTTTTTTTTTTTTTTTTTATTTTCCACTATCCAAATCAATCAGACATCTGCAATTAAACGTTGGGCGCCATTGTAAGGGTCTGCCCTTACTTCCCCGTACCAGGAGGTTCAAACAGCCCTTCGGGAAAACGCTCGTGTGGAGGTCGAGCACCGGGTTCGTAAATGCCTGATGTAGCTGAGTACGCGGCTCGATTTAGGATAGTGAAAAATAGGTTGAAATAATTAAAGAATAAATAAATATAAATAGAGTAAATTTATTGCACTTGATTGTTCCTTAATTAATAATCACTAGTTGGAATTTTAGTTTTAGAAAATAAATCTATAAATTTAATTACTGCAGGGACCAACCAGAGTCCCACTGCGCATGTGCCACACTCTTTCGTTGGGCCTGTTGATTTGCTTGGATGTTAAAATCTTACTTTATTTTATTTTATTATTTTAAATTTATATTTGTGAATTAATATTAGCATAACTTAATTTATATTTATTCGTATAATGACGAGAAATATACGAACGATAAATAAGAGTTGGCATGCACAGCAATTGGATAAATTAATTAAAATATATAAATCAATTTAATAAATATAATAAATAAATGAAATTAAATAAGCAAATTAAATTTATAAAAAACGATAATTAACTTAGGAAAATTCCCTCACGTGTTTGACAAATTTTGTTGAAGTAAAAATTTAACCTCTACTCTGAGGAACTTACGTCGACTTGTCCCAGGTGTTGAGCCATTTCTCGAATCCTCCCTTGGAACAAATTGGAAGGAAAAACAAGACCAAAAACTTTGGTAAACCAACTTAACAAAGGCGTCTGCCTGACAATAATAAACTTTTGCACCAATAGGTTTACAAAGGAAAACGCTTAGTCCAGTAGGTTGAACGACCGCTCAGCTCAGCTTCTAAGTTATAATTATTTTTCTGGCGTCTGGTGACGAGGTGTGCCTGATCGACCCCTCTGTCGTCACTCTGCGGGACTACACCTCCCGCGCGAGGGCGGATGCGCAAAATAAAAATGGCGCGAAATTTAATTTTTGCTGACCTGGCAGTCGAACACCAGGTCACCCCGTCACAAGGTAGTAAAATAAGGGCTCGAAGCCCATGTAAAAAGATTTGTTTTAAATAAAGTCTTGAATTGTTTGTTATATTAAAAACTGTCTGTTTTTTGAAGACCCCTTTTGTTTCCCATCCTGGACTCCGGCGAGCTATAACCGAGCCAAAAGGGGTAGTTTGTATCAAAATAAACTTTAGCTTTTATTTTTAACTCTGATTATCAATTTACTGGAATATTTCATTAAACCAGTTCTATTTTCATGGCAAATAATATTGAATAATTACTAAATTCATTACATTTTAATTTCTAACTAATTACTGGTTCATCTTTCTTGTTCTGTGTGTTCGATTTTTCTAGGTTTATTTTGGCAAAATCAATTAATTAATAACTCCTAATTCGTGAATTTAAACTAACCCCAATTTTACCCGTTACAATTGTATGGAGGCCCATAGAAATCATATAAAAAAGTATGGATTCATATAAGAATCCTTAGGAATTAATATAGAAGCGTTTGGTTTTATATAAGAATTCATGTAAGAAACTATGAGTTATCCGGATTCTTATATGGCGAAGCCACATAGGAAACTGTGGGTACTTAGATTCCCATTTTGACGTAGTGCACATTCCCATAGGAAATTGACGCGAAAATCCACACGAGATTCCATACGGTTTTCATATGGCATTGGCATGGTGTGAATTCCCATAGAAGCCCATGTGGGAGCTTATATCGGTATCTATACTGGATTACTATATAGGAAACCATATGGGAATCCATATGAAAATGCCTTGAGGAAACTAAGATAGAAATCTAGGCTGAATTCCCATATGAATTTTTTTGATACCCCGGGACAAAATCAGCATGCAAGATCACGCTTGATTCAGGCAAGATCAGGCATCAACTGATTTGTTCATTTTATCTAATAAAAATCTTAACAGTCAAGTATCCTACAAAATCCCATGGGAAAATCATCTCAATAGTGCATTCGAGGAGGCATGGACGATTTTTTGTTAATTGTTAAATGTATAAACAGCGACCCACACCCGAGTGAATGGCTGAAGTTGAAGATTCAAACCAAACTCAAGTGAGATAAAGCTCTATAATATTCGAGTGCAAGAAACCACAAGTTAAGTTAATAGATAAGCGATAAGTCCAAGAGATTTAAGTAAAGAAAAACATAGTTTAAGAACTAATCAACATCTTGTAAGCTGAGCGCAGCGAGCCCATAGGGCTAATTAAAAATAAATATTTTTAATCTGAGAAATCAAGCATATTAGATTATTTTCAATATTAAGAGCCATTTCCCGTTTTCCGGACCAAATATCCATATTTCCATCAAGGGCACTAAAAACTGTTGATAAGAAATCTAGTCTATCCGTCATGAAGGTCAACTTCAAATGTAAGCAGTGAACATCAAAAGGTAGGTTAAAATACTAAATTGCACGCCTCATAATGCGAAACGTTTGAGGTAGTGCTCTACTCTCAATACGTCAAGCTCAAGCGATTTTCTGGCCTTAAAATGACTATTACGTTCATATTTCATCGATAGGATAATATGAGTTCACGTATATCATGAATAGACTTGAGAAAACTTATCGTATGTTTTTTTTCCGGATGTTTGTAGGTATAGACTTTTTTTCTATGTAGTTTTAATAACTGCCAAAAACATAATTGTATCGAGAGCGGTTTTTTTTTATTTTGTTCAGAATTTTCTCAAGATGAACCCTTTTGATATTCACTATTGTAGTGTCTATAGTTTTATTTTTATATTTAATTGAAAGTGATGACTGATAGCATTTTTGTATACAAAATCCCGTATACATTTTTTTCTGCTGGTGCTACCTCTGACGGATATTTTTGCTAACATATATATAGATATACTCTGTTGTCGGCCTTTTACCGGTGCTGCATCTAGACGGTTTTTTTCTTGCTCCACTCTTTTTTAATTTTCTTTCTATTTTCTTGACGTCAAATGTTGACATAAACAGTGGCGTGATAGTAGCAAAAATTTTTTTTTCGTTTTACTCTTTAATTTAGAAATACAAGTTATTTTGACTTCAAAAATTAATAAGCGTTATGACGCGTGCACTTTTGGATTTTCCAAACTTTTCTTCAACGTATAAAGTCCAAATTTTTTATCGGATACACAGAGAGGCCCCTACGGGGTAAATCGTTTGAGTTCCCACAACAAAAAAAAACCTAGAGTTAACGCTCTAGGAAAATCTCCTTGTTTACCCAGTGCCTCCCATCTGATACCCTCGCAGTCATTTGTGATAATTGATTTTTTATTACTTAATTAAATCTGGACATAAAACATCTAAAGTATTCTCAGTCTACAAGACAATTTATGACCTGGAAAGTATCGAAACAAATTATTCTAGTATCTCAGCCATGAATACTCTGTACCTCCAATAATACGCTCGTATGTATTATAGTCACATGAATGACGTGCAACTGACTCGAAATATTATAACTTTTATTATATTGCGCAACGTATATCCACGTATTCTGCGAGTGAATTTAATTTGTGAGGAAATATATTTTAAAAATGCAAGCTTATCCTTACTTAAGTTTACTCAAGTTTTATTTAAATTAATTTTGTTTATATTATTATAATTGTGGATTGGACCTGGTATATTTGAATGGCTTGGAATGGGATGATAGACTTGGAAAGAACTGGTTGGAGGTCGGTTATGGAGGAAAAGGATCGGTGGAAAGAAGGACTGAGTTGTGATTGAAGTTGTTGGAGTAAGTGAGTCGATTTTATAATTGTCGGGTTAACTATTTTATTTGTGAAATAATATTTAATTAATTAAGGAGTCGTTACTTAGTCATTTTAGTCGATTTAGTTATAATTTCATCTAAGTCAATTCAGTCGAGTCAGTTTCATTAGCCATTCCATAAATATTATTTATCTTTTCATTCATTCTTTTGTAAAGATACTTTCTTTAAATAAATACCATACTTATCAGTTTTACTAAAATACATTAATTAATTATCTATCATTGTAAGCCTTTCTGATAAGTTTAGTATAAGATTTTTCTCTAATTTTAATACTGAGTGGTCCAGTAAGGGGTTAGTCTCGTCCTGAGATTACTGAGCATAGCTGGACAGATACGGAAGACACCTTGAGTCTTACACATATGTGGGCCCTTATTTTGTTACGACCACATTAGTCAATAAAAAAAGTGGGACCCATTACAACGCCTTAATTAAACCAACAACCTTTGGCATTTTACAATAAGTAATAAAACCTTAAATTGCGTCAACTACCTTTGACGACTTATAAAACCTTATCACCTTAAATAAGCCAAGTAATTTTGGCACTTTTCTTAAACTATCAATTTAAAACGATTATTTTTAATTAATTGATTATTTTCCTCATTTACCATCAATTTCTTTTAATTTCCCTTAATTAATTTTATTCAACAACCTCGTATCGATTCGATTTTTACAATATTTCAGTATCACCTTTACCCAAAATCATGGTCACGCTTGCCTTCACTATCCGTGTCTACGTTTATCACAGTAGTAATTTATTTTATTTTAATTACTATGATTAACTAATATTTTAATTTAATCAATTATTATACTTGTTTGTTCGTTATCGGTGACCTTGGCCGTGAGATTTTCCTTAATTATACCGAGACAATTTATTCATTTTATTTTGGACTTTTATTTAATTTAATGAATTAATTAATATGATATTGACTAGCACTTATGATTCGATTAACAAAGATTTCCGGCGCGTGGGTTATACGACCTGCCTGGAAACTTCTAGAATATTTTCGGCACGTGAGTTTCACAAACTGCCTGGTGTTATGTCCAAATAATTTTTTTCTTATTCTAATAATTATTTAAAAATAATTATTACAGAGCTCTTCTTTTCAAAAGCGTGCGAAAACGCCGCGTCAGCTTTTTTCACCTTTTTATGTGAAAAAGAATAGTGGAAGGATAACTGCAATAAGTTGAACGAACAATTAATAAACTGTCGTCACCTTCCACCAATGACAATAGTTAAAAATTCTCTATCAATCGCCAAATCAAAGTTTATAAAAAGCCTGAGCACCCATAGCTCATGGCTAGTCGGTTCATATAACTTACGGTCCGCGAATATTCGAACGTCGAACTTTCGTGCACTCTTATTGCAGGATTCCGCCCCAGGCGTTGAAAGGTCAATAAGAGGATCTTTAATATTTTCTATTTAAACCGCATTGCAGGAATCCGCTTCGGCGTTGAATAATCAATAAGGCATTCGAAACTTAACACCTTTTTGCAGTCAATTATTGCAGGAATACGCTTAGGCGTTGAAAGAGCAATAATCGACCCTTTTATCTATTAAAAATCCTCAAAGATTGATAGAAACTTCCGGTCAGATTGAAATAGTGACGCAAATAACGTGAATTTGCGATTCTATCTCGGGCTGAGTTATTTTGCGCATAAAATCACTTTTCGGGTGTGTAAAAAAGACGCATTAAACATAAAATAAAAATCTTATATAAATGTCTGTGAATAATAAATATTCTAAAAACATCAATTGTTTAAAAATTGTAAAAAGGATTCAGTGTACAAGTGAATTGTAACTAAATCAGTAATAAAAAGTCAAAAATCATAAGTTCAGCCTTCCGAGTTTCATTCGAGAGTAGCACATAAGTTTACATCCTACTACCCCAGCCGCGCCCATCCAACCAAATCCTATAGGAGGAAGCTGAGTGAGCTGCAACGTTCTGGAGGGATCTAACCTGCCGTGGCTAGAAAGAAAGAAACATCGAAAGGTAGGTGAAAGATTTACGTTCTATTCTTTCATAAGATAACGGGTTCAACACAAGATCACCAGTCTCTTCGGAGACGTTTGGGTTCTCACTTTTCAAAAGATCCACCACAAATAATAAATTATAGGAAGATACCTCTTCCTCGTATTCTTTGATGTTGTCCGCAACCTCCAAATCGCTCGCCTAAATTTTTCTATCGCTACCAAAGAGAGAAATCCCGGATAATTAATTTAAATTTAAGCGACGGACATAACACTGGCAATATCGACTGCGCAATAGCTCCGGCAACCTGCCTGGAGTTAATTAATTAATTTTTATACATAATAATTCCGGCTTCCCTGCCTGGATTTATTAATTGCTAAATTTTACGTCTTATTTCAGTTTTGTTTAATTCTAATTCACTGATTAATTAATTTTGGACACACTTAAGACGTGACCTATAACCGACATATAACTATGTATTTAATTAATTTTTCCGGCTTCCTGCCTGGAATAAGTTAGAATAAATACTTTTACAAAATTTTTCTCCTAATCCTTTCTCGTGGTTGTATCGTCTTGTATTTTGACCTGGTCTCGTCCCTTTTGTCTCACTCAGTCTCGTTCAGACCTCGTTCTTTACTATCTCTCGTCCGTGTATATAACGCTCCTTCTCTCTCGTCTTCAACCTGTTATTCAGACGCAATCAGTACTCGATAATAAAAGGTACCGGCTACCTGCCTGGTATCTTGTAACAATTTGGATTTAAATTATCGCTTGGTTTCACAATGGAAAAACCAAGTCCGAATTAAATAATTACCTGATATGCTTTTGAGTATAATAATGGCGTCTCTTGAGTTGTTAACGTCTCTCGAGCTTTCGGCTTATGACAACGTCTGTCCGGTCTGGTCGGTCCGGTAACTACTGTCTCGTTTCACTTCCGTCTTCCGTTTATAATTATTCACTCCCGCGTAAATTCGGACATCTTCAGAGTTCGACCACTCTTGCTTATCTCTAAGTGGGTCCGATGGACGAGCCCCTTTAATTTTCACTTCCGGTTGCCTAGTCGCACCCTACCCCGGATAACTCTGGGGTGGCTTTGCAACATTATCGACAGTACAAATAATAGATTTTAATTTTAATTTAACGTGGTAAATCAAATTTACCCCGTTACACTTGCCGTTCAAAAAACTTCCGTTCAGAAATTAAATATTATGGAATTCATTCATCAGCAATTACTCTGATTTTCTGTTGAAGGTTTACCTCTTTTAAATACCAATTACTGTGAGTTATTGATGATTTTTTGTGGAGATTTCAATGGTAATTTCCGTTTAGAATAATCTCAACCATAAATTGATTTTTTGCGACTCTCTTAAATTTGATATAGTAAAAATAATGACTATTCACTGCTTACTAGAGAAAAGTATGTCACTAATTCAAATAGTGATATACTTTTCACCAGCAGTAAGTGACTATTCACTGCCCAATGGTGATTATCACGTGATTTTTACTAATTCGTTTTCAGAGAAAAGATAAACTGTATTCAACAATGGATAATTCTCGAGTTCAATCAACAACTAGACATGACATGACAACTGATGCGGTTTTCTCAAGAAATTTAGAAAATTTGCAAAGAAGAGTTTATATTTCTTATTTCAGTTACCATAAACCTATCACTTAATATTTAAAGTATAATAAGAATTTAATTAATGGATCCGAAAAAAAAAATTGGCACGCATGATTATTCGCTAATCTCATGTATGATCAGGCCTGAATATTAGCCAGTAATAAGCATGTATGATCTACCTTGAACATATATGACTTTACCTGAGTTTGCATAATCCTACTTGACTATGCATGATCATGCCTAAATATTATCCAGTCGTGAGCATATACGATCTTACTTGAGCATGGACTAAAAAAATATTATATTGCTAAAAAAAATTAAGAAAAACTTAATGACATCTGAAATGTGATCTAATTTATTAATAGCATTACTTAGATGAACTATACATGATTTTAATTGATGGAAAAATCCCGGTGAATGCTGGGCTTGAACCTGCGTCCTTCCGTTTCGAAGTCTTTGATGCTATCTACTACGCTGGCCTACGTATGTGATGGCGTAAGTACAAATAGTACATTTGTTATGATACCAAAAAAAAACTGATGAATAAATAAAAAATCGGTGATGTCATGATTGACATACTCGTTGTATGAATATATTATTGTTTTGTACTTTACATTTTTTATTTTTAAATTTTTCTATTAAAATTTTTACAAATAATGCCATAATTAAATTTATACCTAGTATAACACTTAATCATTAGTTTTTCACAGAAGTCAATAGAATAAGTACTACTTCACGTGAATAGCGACAGACATTCATGCAAGACCGTACATTAATAAGTATCATTAAACATGATTATTTATTATCAACGCTAGAAGTCATGTGATGTTAAATATGAGAGACAGAAAGTCACGGATGATCATGCATTACCATTCATGATCATGGATGGTCGTATTTGAACAATGCAGATACTCTTGTATCAGTCATAAAGCGTTCAGGCATAGATTGTAAGTATTTATGTAAGTCACATGGTGCGTTGTTACGGTTGGACGTGTTTTTTGTCGCTCTGTCATATACTGGTTATAGCTATGTTCAACCGCTAGTGATATTTTGGATGTTATTATCATTATTGAGTGTTAATTTTTGTGATCAATTCAAGCTCATTAGTTGCCCCAAAAGTTTGATAATTCTTATTATTCAATTTATTTATTAATCAGTGTTGGTATTTCTTAATTATGGAGTCTATAAATTTGTGGGATCGTCAGCAGTTAGTCTCAATCTCTCCGATTGGATATTTACGCGGTGGTGCTCCAGACTGGTACTCATTACAGGTATTGATTGTTGTTACACTATCGACCGTTACAATCACTCGCCAGACCCGATGGTAAAACCAAAGTGTGCTCTCTGTTATTTAAAGATCGACAAAGTATATGATTCTGTCGGAACAAAGCTAAAATGTGACATGTATATCATTCTGACTGTGTTGCAACGAAACTTGCTATTGATGTTATCGATGTTCCAGAAACTATACAACGAAAGTGTCCATGCTACTATTTTCATGATAGTGTTGATAAATTAAGTAGTTTGCTCGCTAGAATTGACAAGAGCATACAAGGCTTACAACGCATGCAAAACACCTTGGAAGATATGGCTACTGATGTTAATGCATTAAAGGAAGACAACAAGATCATTTGTTGAGACCTAAAATCTTTTCAAAAAAAGTTTTCTACAGTTGCTGCTGAAGTCAAAGTAATCATAAGTAGCGTCGATGATATTTCTCAAAGAGTCGTATCGCATGACTCCCGTCTGGATATTATTGAAAATCAGATCAGAACAGCGTCTTCTATAATAACTTAATCTGCTGATGACACTATGTAATTACGTATGGCTTATTTAAGCGTCTCTAATCAGCTTGTTATTACAGGAGTTCCTGAAACTGACGTCACGACTGATTATCGGAAACTTATAAAAGATCTTTTCTCAGATCTGGCTAAGGTCAATGATGTTCAACTGTCCGAGCATAATATTGTATACGTACAACATATGGGATGAAAGCCTCTGGATTCTCAACCAAGCAATGGTCGCATCAGGTCAAGAGCTATACTCGTTGAACTTGCATCGCCGGCAAAATGCAATCAAATAATCAGAGTGAAGCAAAAACACCCGAATCTCTTTGCTTCATCTATCGATTTTACCTTATCGTCGAGTAGAATAAACATCAATCATCGAATACCACTTGAATTGCAGAAACTACGTGATGCAGTTCGTAAAAATTTTACTGAAATAAGCCCGAGATCTATATGGATCAACAACGGTGATGTATTTTTAAGGAAAGACCCCACAACCAAGCATATTCAAATTTTGCCAAGCACAGATCTATCCCTCATTGAATTACAACTTTCATCAGGCGCTAACTCACTACATGGCTGCCACAAATCTTTGCCCAGATCATCCAGTCCTCATTTAATACTACGATATCAAAGTCAAATCCCGATGCTCTAAAATCACCAATCGTCAATATTTGTTGTCTTAATGCTCAGTCGTTAGTATCTAATGCTCATCTTGATGAGTTTAGAGACTATTTTAATATGAATTCCTACAATATTATTGCAGTAGCTGAATCATGGTTAAATAAAGTAATTACTGATGCTCAAATTGCTCTCACATCTTACAATATTTTACGTGCAGATCATCGTGGGCGAGTAGGTGGAGGTGTAGCATTATTTGTTCATGATGGGCTGCAATCTTGTACACTAGCTTCAGCAATACCACAATCGGAAGAAGGCATTCCAGAGTTCCTCATTACTGAAGTCTAGAGCCCATCTCAGCCGGTTATTAGTTGCAGTAGTCTACAGGCCCTCAAAAGCTAGCCCTTTAGAGATCTTTCAAGATGAATTTGCACGTCATATAAAGAAATATAAATTCATTTGCGTGATGGGTTATTTTAACATAAATTTGCTTATAAAAACTTGGGATTCTTTAGATATAAAGGAATACATCACTTCTCAAGGACTAAAAATAATTCGCATGGACCCTACACATCATACAAGAACGTCAGATACCTGGATTGATATTTGTAGGGTAAATGATCGATCGATGCTTTCTTCTTGGGGACAGTCTTCTTAGCCGTTTCTATCGGGACATTATCTGACATATCTATTTGTCAATTATAAAGCATTAGCCCACAAACGGACGATAGTTACTCCTAGACCTCTAAAGTATATAGATCAGGAAGGTGCGAAAAATTTCCTGGCAAACTATGATATGGCTTTGTTTGATGATTAGTTCGATATTGACTGTAAGCTTAGAATGTTTAATGCTATGATTGATGAGCTTTTGAATAATGTTGCTCCGATGAGAACTTTTTCTGTAAATCGTCCATCTGCTCCTTGGTCATCTGCTGAACTAGGTTCATCAAAAAAGGAGAGAGATGCTTGTTATCGAGCTGCAAAGCGATATGGATCAAATGCTTTGTTTGATAGATACATCGATCTTCGGCGTGAATTCAAACGAGGGATCTCTATAGCTAAAAGCAAGTATCTACAATCTAAATGTGAATTCAAATTAACTCCAAAGCCTTTTGAAGAGTGATTGAGAATCTAGGACTCAAAAGAAAAGGAACACATAACAATGATGAGTAGTTGGTACCACCTAACGATCTAAACAAGCATTTTGTCTCGATTTTTTCAGGTGATCCATCGTTGAGTTTTGACGAATGTATTCCAGATGATTACTGTGAAGATCCTTTATTTCAGTTTCACCTTTATGATACCGAGATAAATAGTGCTAGAAGTGCAATTGCGCGTATTTCTACTAGTGCAAAGAAAATTGATTGTATTACAATACAAGTATACAAAGTTCTGTTAAATAGATTATTGCCATTCATTGTTAATCTATTTAACGCATCTATCAATGACGGAATGTTTTCATCTTTATGGAAGTTGTCTATAGTGAAACCATTACCTAAAATTCTTAGCCCATCATCACCTTCGGATTATCGGCCTATAGCACTACTTTGTGCTCTATCTAAAGTGCGTGAAAGAGTCGTTTATGAACAAGTTATTGAATGCTTATTAATTAGTGATCTTCTAGATAATAGGCTGACTGATTTTAGGAAAGGTATAGGGGCCCAGACTGTTGTACTGAGATTTGTAATTGATATTTGACTTTATATTGATGAAGAAGAGATCACTGTAGCAGTATATTTTGACTTTACGAAAGCTTTTGATACTGTTGATCATCTATTACTTATATTAAAGCTTTTTAAGCTCGGTTTTATATTAAATAGTGTCAAATGGTTTTATTCTAATCTTAGTGATCGATCTCAATTTGTGTTGATAAATGCTAATAAGTAAAAGTAACACAGAAATGAATTATAATTATAATTAATTTCTGTTTTATTGCAAATTTTGTTTCGTTGTTAATTCGAAACAATCTTGAATTCGAAAATTTTTGATGAATAATGAAGTGAATTGAGTTAATTAATTGATAAGATAAAATAATAAATTTTTCCCTGTTATTAATTTATTAATTATTTTTTTTTTCCTCCTATTCGGCCCTCTGTAACTTCGTTTCTGTTGAGTTTAAAAAAAAATGGACATAGACAATTTTGTGGAGAATTAAATTTTCTGTAATCTAGTTAGCAGCAAAATTGAAAAAAAAAGTTTCTTCGTGTAGTCATTTTTAAAATAAAAAAAAAAAAAAAAATTTTACAATGTTATTTAAACGGGAAAGGAGACCCCCCTTTGCGCCACCTCAATTTTTTGAGATATTGAGCTCAAACTTTCGGAGAATTTTTTTTTTATATTGAAGAAACTTTTAAGATACGGTTAATCGAAAAATAAAAAAACTTATTTTGACACAGTCTAATACTCACACGTACCATTTCTGTTGTGGTAACTTTACAGACCCTTTCGCTACTTGTTTTACGACTTATAGTCGCATTCGCTATCGGTATGATTCATATTAATAATAAACTAGCTTAAATTATTATTTGAAACTACGTGATATAATTTTAAATTATTAAGCAAATCACGCTTGCACTAGATCTTTCGAGTATTCTCGCATTTTGCATTGTTACGATCTGGGCTAATATAGCGCGAGGACTATAAGAGGGCGGGCTAACGCGCTTTTATTACCTTCGTTTGACTTGGTCTAATACTATACGCCACTATCATCGACTTTAAGAGCAGTTAGTGTCGTAACGAGTAGCCAGAGTTTGAGAGCATTTAGTCTCGTACCAGATATTAAGTCAGGATATAATGACATTATAGTGAATTACACTTAATTAATGTGAATTACACTTAATTAATTTATTATATTCAGTAAATTAAATACATTTAGTTAATTAAATATAACGGTCACTTAGTACTGTACTGTTCGTCTGGGTTCGAACCAATTTAATATAGTGGAAACCTAAAACATGCAAACCTTCTCAATAAGACAATTTATAGATAAATTGAGAAAAATATAGATAGCCCGAACTGGGAATCGAACACAGACAAGTCTTTGAATCCTGACATATCTTATATTTGAATGAATTAACTGTAAGTCCCAATCTATTATCTACTTAGTATATTATATTTTCGTATATTGATATTCTCGGTACTGATTAGCGAAGTCCCCGCTACCTGAGTAAATGTCTTAAACGCTTAGACTCAAAATCAAAAAGAAAAGAGCAACGCAAATTTCAATTTATGACGGACCACGTGTTGGACAAGCTTAGAGAGCAATCTTATTCAGATTTACGTCTACTTGACCCAAGTATCTGGCATTCTCGACATTTTACTGAACTCTCCGCCGAAACTTTTTTGACTTGGATCAAAATTCTCGGCAGAACTCAATACTCCAAAGAATAAACTCAAGATCAAAAAAGCAAACTTCTTAATGACTTATAATAAAATATTTACCAGGACTTCATGCAAATTAGGCGTCTGCTGGACTCGAAGACTCAGATTAGTTAAATAATTGTAAAATTTCTGGTGACGAGGTACCCTGGGCCTCAATTCCCACCTTCGCTCGAAAAAATTAATTTGCGGTCGTCACAAGTGCTAGTGCACGAAACGAACGATGTTAAATTAAATTTTTCTGACCTCATAGTCGAATACAAGCTAACCGGTCACAATACGTCTTTAGAAAATACTGAAAATCCGTTTCGTTTTTTCCGATGAGTACTGGCTATCTCGTGGCTTAGGTATTCACAAATTTGAGTGCCTCGCTGGGCAGATCTTTTCTCTCTTCATTGATAGCATCGTACACTCCACTCCGTCTGCAGCCGTGATCACCCTGTTTGTCACCATTTTTTCCTACCAGGAGCCTTTTCGCTCTAGATATCCTAATTGTATACGCACCCTCTTCTTGTATTTTTCCAATTTCCATTTTTATTCTAATACTTGCAGCTAAAACTGTATTTAAATTGGAAAATGTATAATCTGTGTGAATTTCAGCACACACTAAGAGTCAGTATAATTAGTCGATAAAATTTGCTCTGTCACAAGTTAAAGGCAAATTTCCGGATTGACAATATGATTGCAAATAGCTAATAACTTTTTTGTTGCTGATAAAAGGTAATGCAGTGTTTGTTGGTATTAATTTATTAAAATACATGAATCATTTAAATGTTGTTTTTGACTTATTTTTAATCGGTAGTGAAAATAACAAAAAAAAAAAAAAGAAATGAAATGTTTTATTCTTATCATATCAATCTCTAATAATTTCTTCAAAAGACTACATAATCGATATTTAAAAAGTTATAAATTTCTTCCAATCCAAGGTAATGCTGTGTAATATTATCACAAGGATAGTAACTTAATGGAATAAACTACAGAATAACAAACAAAAAAAGTAACTGACATAATGATATATTAATAACAACATACTAACCAATTTCTAACTTAAAAAAGAAAGTATGGGAGTTCATTTTTAGGGTAATTATTGTGTTGGTTATTTTGTCATGATGATAATATTACATGCTATCCCAATATTAATATGATTTTAAAGCATCAAATTGTAATATATATATTCTTTGGAAAATTTTTGTTCTGAAAACTGATGATGTTTTATTACATTTGATGATAGATAATGGTATAAATGAACACACAGTTTTATTTAAGTTTCATTAGACTAATACCTGTTAAAAAATATAGGTATGTTAATATTTAATAGGCCAGTATGGTGATAAATTATTCTTCGACTTCAAGAGCCTTGTCATCAAGCCAAGGCCTAAAAATTGGTAATGTAGAAGGATAATGAGCTCCTCTCTTCGATGAAGTACTAGAGACCAAGCCCCCCTCTTGTCGAAGTGGATAAGTTGCTAATATGATTGGTATTTGAAGTTTTATCTCTTTATCCAAACCTTTCGGACTTATAACAAACTGTAACAAAATGATACTTATATAGCTGATCGGTTGGATACATTTGAATTGTTTTCTTAACATTTATAGACAATACCCTGTTTATGCCTATAATTAATTAATAAAAATATTACATTATCTAAAATGCAACTAGAATACTTTTTTTTTTTGGGATTCAAGTAGTAGCTTCCTAGATAGCAAAATGACGTCTTAATGAGTTCTGAATGAGTTCCTATTTATGATTTTGACGTCTCATCAACATCTTCAAGAAGTCTTTAAGAAGTTCTCAAGATGTCAAATTAGCCACCTAGCGAGCTCAGTAAGATGTCTTTCAAAAGAGTTCTCAAAGAGTTTTTTTTTCTGACTTCGTAAATAAGACTTCACTATGAATTTACCATGACGTCTTTAAGGAGCTCCTAATTTTGACTTCATAAAGAAGTTAAAAAAAGAATACATTTAGACGTCAAAAAACTGATTTCTTATTTATGGAGTCTTCAAAAACTCTTAATTAAGAGTTCTTAAAAATGACATCTTTAAGGAGTCATCATAAGACTTCTTGAGGACTCATTCAAAAAGACATCGTAAAGCAGTCATTCCGACTTGAATGTTGTCTGGGCTTATAGAACCCAGTTTCTTCATCAATCAAATTATTATATTCAACGTACGTTATTTGTGTTCTCTAATGGGTATTGCGCGTTTGGAGCCCCGGATAAAATATCCCCGACAATATATCTCCGACAAACTATCCCCGGACAAAATATCCTAATGAAAAAATATCTCCTACATGAAATATCCTCAGACAAAATATCCTCGGAGTAAATATCCCTGTGCCAACACATTATTAACTTTTTTGGGAAATTTCTATATTTTTTACCATTATTCAACTCTTAATTTTTATTTCAACAGGAACATTATAAGTATTGGTCTAATTTTTAACTTCCCGCTAAGAAAACCGATAACTTTCACGAAATTCAGGAAGTTATTGTTTTCACCCCAATTTTCAAAAATCCAGTTTTCATCACATGTCGACGTTTTGAGGTCCTAGAAAACGATTCTGACTATTTTTAGAATAATGTTCAAGTGTGTCTGAGCGTGTGTGTGTGTGTGTGTTGTGTGTGTGATCGCTTTACAACTTTTTACTGATGAACCAATTTGGATGGTCAAAGTGGTAATCGAAAGAGCTTGTTGGCCATCAACTTTCCTGAGAATTTCAGATCATTTGATCAAGTAGACTCAAAAAAATTTGCAAATTATGAAAAAAAAAAATTTTTGAAATGAAACTTCTTTACGGAGGCAAAAATTGAACGATTTGAGGCGGAAAAGGGGAGGTAACGCCAGAGGAGAACCATTGAGTGAAAGTTTAAAATAGGTGAGAAGGGGAATTGCTTGTATAGCAAGCCTTATATATTCTAAAGAGTGGGGGGAGTTGACAAGAGTCGAGTAGAATAGACGAGTGTAGTGCGCATGCGTCGTAATTTAACCACGTTATTCATATATACATATACAATATTGGCTATTAGATCTTATCCGGTAGTATAGCTTCGGGAAAAAAAAATCTCTGAAAATCAAAATATGTATAACTAATTCTCTACTAAATGTAAAAATATATGCATATTAATTGAATGTAAAATTATAAGTATGCATTGTAAAATAAGTCACTAAAAAATATATGGTCAGTATTTAAAAATTTGTAAAGAATTTTTATGTGTACTTGAAAATATCTATAATTTTAAAAAACTAAATTGAAAAGTTAATAAAAAATTTCTATAAATAAGGATACACCTCCATATAAATTATTGAATAAAATTTAATTGGAATAAATAAAAACATAAAAAATTAAAAACAATTGTAATTATAAAGGTATAAAATCATTTCAATATATTTAAAATATTGTCTTTAATTGAATAAATGAATAAACGAAAGTATGTAATTTTGAAGAGAACTAAAAAATATTACTATAAAAAAACAAATTCTAAAAAGAAACATTCGCATAACTAAACATGTATATAAAAAAATTAAGTAAAAATGAACATCTTGATGAATAGAATATCTATAAAAAATTAATTGTTTTTGAACATCTCTATAAAATATAATATCAAATCAAATTAGATTATAGATATCATATTTTATAAAGATGTTCAAAAACAGTTCATTTTTAATAGAGATGTTCATTTTACATAATTTTTTTATATACATGTTTAGTTATGCAAATGTTTGTTTTTAAAATTTTTTTTTTTATAATCATTTTTTTTTGTTCTCTTTAAAATTACATACTTTCATGTATTCATTTATTCAATTAAAGAACATCTTTAAAATATATTAAAATGATTTCATTTTTTTGTAATTAGTTTTTTTAAATTATTTATATTTTATTTATTGAAATTAAATTTTATACAGTAATTTACATGGAGGTATATCTTTATTTATAGTAATTACTTTTTATCAACTTTTTAATTTAGTTCTTTTTAATTATAAATATTTTCAAATATGCACAAAAATTATTTACAGATTTGTAGATAGTGGCCATATTTTTTTTTTAGCGGTTTACAAATCTAAAGATTTTTTTGATTGGGGCTTTTTTTTTATTCCGTCATTTTACAATTCATATTTATAATTTTACATTTAATTAACATAAATATATTTTGAAATATTGAATTTTCATCTTACAATTTATTGTTTTGTAAATTTTTACATTTAGTAGAAAACTAGTTATACATAGTTTTACTTTCAGAGATTTCTTCTTTCCGGATGCTATACTATCCGACAAAATCTAGTGGCTAATATTGCATATATATTTATATTTGTATTAATTTATTTATTTATTTAGACCGACTTAATTATTAAATAAGTTTCACTTCTATTGTGACCTTATGTCTGTGAGGCTCACTCGTTTTTTTTTTTTTTTAGTTTTTTTTTTATTTTTCAGAAACGACTTGAACGATCGACTTCAAAATCTGATTAACTCTAGAACTTAATAGAATGCGTTGATCGAGAGAAAAATGGTGAAAAACGGTTTTTTCTAAATATTTTTGAAATGACTAGCCCGATCGATTTCAAATTTCAATCAGCTTCAGCATTCAATAAAACGCGCCAATTATTACCTCAAACGTTAAAAACAGTTAATTAGTTCAAAAGATATCGTCATTGAAACGTTTAAAAAATAATGTTTTATGTTATTTTTTCCTGATAAACCAAAATATAAAGTACTAAAATGTGTCTGAAATTATACCAACTCTTCCTCTTTATGGTCTCTTTCGATCATCATATAATGCCATCTAACTTGTTCTTTAGTTTAAATCATATTACCAACAAAAAATTGAAAAAACACAGTTTTTAACATTTTTCTCACATGTTTCATATATTATTGCTCTGACCTAAGTCAAAACTTATTCAAATCTTGATTTTGATCACTGACATTGATTTCTGCCTCAATACATTTATTACATTGAACATAATCGGGAATAAAAATTTAAAAACCGCTTATTCATTAATGATTTTCGATTCTTAAATTTTCAAAGTTTAGCATAAAACGTAACTTGTTAGAGCTTGGTAAGTTCACTAAAAAACAATTGCATATAATAGCATTTTCGAGCTCGAAGACCTCGGAAATATATTCACAGAAATAAGCTCAGTGAGCTCGAAAACAGCGGGAAGTTTTGGGGCTGGCTTGCAGGGCCAACCGAGGCCCAGATTTTTTTGTTTGGAAACGGTACAGCACTATTGCAAATGTTAAAGATTATATATTTTATAGTGACGCACACATATGACTCGTAAAAAAAATGCATATTTTTAAACATATTTTATAAAGTATAATACATGTGATACATTAAGTTATTTGCGAGACCTAATGTCTTGAAGACAAATTATTTTTGGGCAATAAATCTTGGGTCTTCTTGGCTAGTTTTTTACATATGTGTTGGAGATATGTTTCTCAGTGCTTACAATCAATATAATTTCCGTATATTTATTATTATTCATAATCTATAAGAGTTTTTGCACGATTCAAACACAAAGCGAAGAAGTTGTCCTTTACTACCAACTTGTCAAGGTTACGTGATTTCCTTACATTAAACTGAATATAATATTTTCATATTAAACGTTATGAAAAACATATTAATGTAAAGAAAGAACCCGTGAAAAATGAAACATATATGGCCATGCATGACTGTATATACTTCATGCATGGGCATATATGGCCATAATGGTATACCAACGTTTTTATAAAGTTATGCATGGCCATATATGAATCATGTAAGGACATGTATGGCGATACGGTTATGGATGACTATATACGAAGGCAGTTCAAAATAAAAATTATTTTTTTTTTGAGCCTTATGGTCTTAAAAGGAAGTCTTAGGTATTAGAAAAATCCTCTCAAAGGAGCAGACCGAAAGCTCAATCCAGCTGAGAGCTCAACGAATATTAATTTTTTCATTTGAATTACATGTAAAAAAAATTTGGAAAATCCAAAAGTGCACAATTCATAATGCTCATTTATTATGAAATAATAAAGGTTTGTTTTAGAAAACAAAGGCATAAAAAAGTATTTTCGAGCTCGAAGAGCTTGAAAATGTATCTACAACAATTTTTCAAGCTCCAGAAGCCCGAAATAGGCAGGAAGTTTTGGGGGTGGCCCGCAGGGTCAAGCGACAGACCGATTTTTTCTCAAATTTTCATGGTTTTTTTTATTTTACTCGCAAACCATTAACTTTACAACAAAATTGTGCACGACCTTTTTTTATAGAAAATTTGATTCCCTACAAAAAAAAAAGTTATTTAAGCTATTACCGTAGAGCTAGTAGTTCCCGAGATGAATTTAACTAAGCATCTCAAAATTTGAAAAATCACTGTTTCATTCAAGATTTCAGTACTTCTTTATAAAATTATGGCCGTAGAAACATATCATGTATAAGAATAAAATATGAAAATACATATTACACATTAATATGTAATTATAAAAGTTATGAAACAATTATCTTTGTACTCAGAGAGGTAGTAATTAAAAAGCTTCCGATGGTGAAACAAAGACACTTGGGTCGCGACAAGAAAAGATGGAAACAAGTATAGTAGGAGATAGTTTCGTATTACTGGACATATTTTTGATATATTTACTAGTATATATTATATATTTCTTCGGTCATAGTTTTATGAAGAAGTACTGAAATCTTAAATGAAACAGCGATTTTTCCAATTTTGAGATGTTTAATTAGATTTATCTCAGAAACTACTAGCTCTACTGTAATGGCTTAAGTAACTTTTTTTGTAGGAAATCAAAGTTCTATAAAAAAAGTCCTATATAATTTTGTTCTAAAGTTAGTGGTTTGCGAGTAAAATAAAAAAAAAAAACCATGAAATTTGAAAAAAAATAAACTTTAAAATTTTTTACTAGTGAGGCCGATTACAAAACGTTAATCAGCTGCAAACACTCTTAAAGGGAGGGATTCCTCTGTTACTCCCGCCCAATAGCGACTTAATATCTTTAATATCCGCGGAAAATTTACATCTTAATTAAACGGGAAAATTTCAAGTTCACTTAAAATTAAAATTAAAAGCTCATCTTTGGTAAGAATTTTTTTTTTACATGTTTAGAACATTATTCTGTCAATGGACCAGGAAGACAAAGTCGTTTCAAACGAAGTACCCTAATGGCCATATATAGCAATATATGAACATATGTGGTCATATGTAGACATACAGTTTTTTTAAATAAATATAACAGGGTACTGTTACCTTGGTCGTCTTTTTTAAGGGCGCCACTGAAAGTATTAAACGGTCTTCCAGAACCGGATTTTAATCGTTCAGGGTCGTTGTAAAATTATTTGTAAGAGAAGGAAGAGGAAGGATAATTTATAATCAGTAAACAATTTATTTAAAATAACAATTTTAACCTTTTGTATATTTTATAAACCTTTAATAATAAATTAAAAAGGAGAGCTGGGAGAATGAAAAAAGGAAAACGAGGAAATCGGCAGAAGGACTGTGAGAGAGAAAGAAGGAACGCCACGATTCATCGAGAACAACAGAGTATATCGAGGTACATAAATTATCGGCAGTGGCCATAATTTATTAATAATTAACTTGTAGTTAAAATTTAATAATTATTCGCGGGCAGTCGCCATTTCGGAGTTCGTTCACGAGGAGTAAGAGAAGTTCTCGGCAAAAGCCAGAATTCTTTTATCAATTAACCACGCGGTCCGTCGGATAAAATTCTCGGCAGAAAGGCCAGAATTTTAATCATTATTAATTATAAATTAAGAAAAATTTCTCGGCAGGAAGCCAGAAATTAAAATCGTTATTAAGTCATTGTTATATTATACATTAATCGATATTAATTAATAAGAAAAAAATTTACAATTAATAAGACTGAGAAAATTAACCCCGTAACTAAGTGCTGTGAAAAAGTGATAAGAAATTTTTATAATTAATTATTTAACTTTGAGTAAACGATTGATGTCAGTAAAATAAAAAAAATCTGGGCATCGGTTGACCCTGCAGGCCAGCCCCAAAACTTCCCGCTGTTTTCGAACTCAAAGAGCTTGAAAACATTAGTGTAGATATATTTTCGAGCTCGAAAATGCTATCACACGCAATTGTTTTTTTACGATCTTTTCAAGCTCTAACAAGTTACCTGTTATGCTGAAGTTTGAAAATTTAAGAATCGAAAATCATCAATGAAGCGGTTTTTAAAATTTAGTTCCTAATTATGTTCAGTAAAATAAGTGTATTGAGGCAGAAATCAATGTCAGGGATCAAAATCAAGATTTAAATAAGTTTTGACTCATGTAAGAAACAATAAAATATGAAATATCCGATAAAAAAATTAAAAACTACGTTTTATCGATTTTTTTGTTGATAATATGATTTAAACTAAAAACCAAGTTCGATGACATTATATGATCAAAAGAAACCATAAAAAAGATGCGTTGGTATGATATCAGGCACATTTTAGTACGTTATATTATGATTTATCCGGAAAAAATAACATAAAATGTTATTTTTTTAACTTTTCAATGCCGATATCTTTTGAACTAATCAATGGATTTTGATAGTTGACGTGGCAATCGGCGCGTTTTATTGAATTCTAGAGCTGATTAAAATTTGAAATCGATCGCGTCAGTCGTTTCGGAAATATTTACAAAAAACCGTTTTTCACCATTTCTTTCTCCCGCGATAACTCTCGAACGAATTATCCGATTTTGATGTTTGAGGTGGCAATCGACGCGTTTTATTGAATACTAGAGCTGATTAGATTTTGAAGTAGATCGTATAAGTCGTTTTTGAGAAATCAATAAAAAACTAAAAAAAAAAATTTTTTTTTTTTCGTAATTCGCAAATATTTTCAAGTCTATTCGATCAAATAATCTGAAATTTTTAGGAAAGTTGAAGGCCAACAAGCTCTTTCGATTGCCCTCTCAACCATCCAAATCGATTCATTAGTTCAAAAGTTACAAAGAGTTTACATACACACACACACACACACACACACACACACACACACACACACACACACACACACACACACACACACACATACACACACTCGGACATCATTCTAAAAATAGTCAGAATAGCTTCCTAGGACCTCAAAACGTCGACATCTGATGAAAACTCGATTTTCGAAAATCGGGGTGAAAACAATAACTTCCCGAAATTTTTGAAAATCGTCGATTTTCTTAGCGGGAAGTTAAAAAAGTAATTTAGTTTACGTGTATTTTAAATGGGAAATCTTAGAAATCAAATGGAAAGTACTTAAGATTGGAATTAAGAGCTCAAACTTGGCAGGAATTTTTGTTTTAGCATAAAAAACAATACTTTCCTTGATAAGCTACGAAAAAAATACTTTTGCCGGAAACGAAGCACCCTAATATATAGTCATACCAAGTCATGTAAAACCATAGCTAGCTATGTATGGGCATACATCGCTATACCAGGCCAATTTACATATATGCCCACTTATAGTCATATATGGCCATACACGGTCATGTATGATCATATATGGGCATATATGGCCAATCTTCATGTACGGTCATGTATGGAGCACATATATATGTCCATGTATGATTTATTTTTCACGGAAACACTAATAAATAAGCCTGATAATTTTTTTAAGTTGTCCGATACTTATTCTTCAAAAAATAAATAATTTAACAAACACGGGTGAGTCGAATTTTTTTAATATTAAACTTTTCAAAATATAGCATGAGCGCTCGAGGCGTGCACTTTCTCGGATTTTCCAAACTTTTTTTTTTTTTAATTTTAATTAATGATGATCCATATTTTATTACTTGAGAGATTTGTCGTAAAAATATTCTAAAGAATGAAATTTATAACTCCACGGATATTTTGTCCAAGGATATTGTGTCCGAGGACATTTTGTCTTGAGGATATATTGTCTGGGGATATTTTGTCTGGGGATCAAAAGACACCGAACCAAGTATATATTATTAGCACACTCGCTTCAAACTTACTCAATACATCACACCAGGTAATCACATTCGAATGCCCAATATTTTATCAATACTTACATAAACATGATAGAGTATATTAATCAAATGACATCCTCGAAGATTCGTCGGTGGTAAAGGCGGCACGTACATTTGTTCATTCAACCATTCTTCACCTTCACCTGGTCGTATTTTTCCTCGAGATACGCTAGCAAGTTCTCTAGTTTCACTGGCTAGAATTTTACCTCTGCATAAATATTGAATTGTTTCTGTCAATGACGCTTTAGTGGATTTCATTGTAACCTGAAAGTTTTGAAAGGCTGGGTTAAATATCTTGAACTATACTCGTACTTATTTATTGAATAAATTCGTTTTCATCTCCTTTCCCATGACATCATAGGAAATTTTACAATAGTCATTCTTGTAAATACAGTTAAAACGTAAAATTCACACATGACTTGAATTAACCATTTTTTTAAGTAAATCAGACAGAACATTTCTACGTATAAGATTTCATGCATTAATCACGTTGAGTGATGTTATAGAGTATATTTACTTCGTATGTATAATAAGTAGCCAAGTATTTTTTTATAGACGGAAAAACATCTGCAGGGGGTGAAATCGCCTATCAAAGTTTAGGTTCCAAAGAGGTGTTTTGCAAGTTTCGCATACTTGCAGTTTGAATAATCGAATGGGACCAATGGCATCATTTTTTGGATGGAAAATGACGAAAAGTGCCATTGGTGTAATAATAAATATCCAATGGATTTTAATGAAACCAATGGCGATTGAAAGAGGAAAAAAAAAAGTAGAAGATACGTCTTTTTGGGTTTTTCCAAAAAATCAAGTTTCGGGGGTGAATAACCCTAAATCCGTCTACATTGACCAACAAGAAAACATTAGTATTTTTATATTAGCTTTGGTTTTTATTTGTTGAGAATTATTGTTTCATACATTTTCAACAGTGAGGACATCATAATAATATTATTTTTTTATATTTTAATTACTTTTCGAGAAAAAAAAGAAAAGATACGTTTTGTTCCATAAATTTTTTTCAACAAGAATTCACAAATAATTTTTACAAAAATATTAGAATAAAAAGCATTTGACCATTTTGATGTTTATTAAATATTCTTCATTTTTTCATATGTAGATCTATTCAAGGTATGTTTTACACTCATGAAGTATATAAACAAAGTGCTGAAAACACAACAACTTTTTGCAGCACGAACAGCGGATTATTGCTAGATATATATTTTGTGGTCTAAAAATCGTCGTGTCAACTATTGTTCCAAATTTACCACTTGGTTCGTGTAAAACTAAAAGTAGTGGGGATGAAAGCTTTCCATCAGCGAATACAGATGGTTAAACTGTGTAACTATGTGTCGTAGAAGTAACAGATTGTACAAGACATTGTACCTGCTTTTATCCTTCATCAGCTAAAGTTCGCTCGGTATGCATTCCCAACTTAAAACCACTCTGATCTGAATTGTATACATTTGGTAATTTATAAATTTTAATTTTTTGTTTCATATTGAGAAATTTTTCAGCTTGCTCTTTTAATCATCTTTTATCTTCAGATGTTTTGGACGTGATAAACTTATTTACTTCCCGTGATACAATGTGATGTGCTCATTGAAATGATAGGATCCACTCTAAAAATGCTTTGAAATGGAAATCTTTGGCACCAACTTCTTTTTGAACTTTTAAGGCCCATCTTTTTCAATTGTAGTCATATATTATTAAGTCTGTATCTACAACCGCTTTGAAATTTACTAATGTATATTCACAAATTCTTGCTCATTTTTTTCTATCAATCCCTCCTTGATTTAAAGTATGATCCCACCGTCGTAATTGACACACAGATTACACTCTGTTAAATTTTTGTTTGATAATCTCTACATTTAAATTTCTTTCCTGCTACGCAAATAGTCACCGGTTCTAAATTTATATTCTGTGACGAGACGATCATCATTTTTGATTAAATTGGTTATTTAAACTATTCGCGTGGCTGTCCAGAGAAGCACTTCTCCTTGTTGCAGGTTATTCAAGGATCATTAGTCAGCTAGAGAGATATTCATATGAATATTTTCTCCAACGGAAGTCCCAATTGATGTGTTCACAGTCCTAGAGGGACTTAAATCGACTCGTCAATGAGCGACGTGCTATTAGTGTCCTCTCTTATCATCGGCTGATGAGTATACGCAGTTGGATCGCAGGAGCGATACCGTGCGAGCATATACGGTGTGTCCCTAAGGGGGGGGGGAAGAGCCAAAGCAATCAATTAAGCGATCAATAATCTGTATCAACGTCAGATCATAGATGGTACCAAAACCATAAATCACCTCGTGGAAAAGTAATGGGCCCACGAAACTTGCGGGGAGAGGAAAACTCCTTCTTCTCTGGGCCACCATTACAGTAAATGGTCTCCTTCCTTATCTGAATAGTAAAATCTAATTAAAATTGTGGAATCTTCGAAGATTACGTCTGGATTATATTTTTGGGCATTATAGCAGCTATTTTTTATTAAGTTGGAATTATTATTTCCGTGGGCTTAGTGCTCGTTTAATTAGTATTTTTTTAATAAAGTTATTCGTTATTTAGACCACGTCTTGAGGGGCTGATTTTACACTCGAAAATATATTCCTTATCTTTAAATGAGTATCGTAAAATTATTCCACCTGGTGAACCGGATCTTTTGAGATCAGTGGCGATACAGGTAAATCTTCTACGAAGCTCTTATTGTTTTGTTCCTGTAACGTTGGTAAAAAGTAAGTAACTGTCGACGTTGGAGGATAGTTGTTGGGTCCTCAGCCACTCCGAATCGTGGATTTCTTAGAGAAATAAGACGCAGTATCATTAATTTAAAAGTAACGTAACAAATAGTAAAATTGAGTTTAGTGAATTTTGTGGAGATTTATTGTAAGAAATAAATTTGTGAACGTGCAGTTGTCTTTTATCATTTCCACGTGGAAAATAAGTTGCACCGTTTCAATTCATAAGATAAATCTTCATTATTACTCGTGTATTCGTCAGAAAGTGTTTCTCGATTCATTAGTGCATTTGCCCACTTTTTGTCTTCCACTACTTCCATTATCCAATCTTCGAATGGTTCTTGAAAATGTAAAGAATTTTCTTCGATCATTTTAACTCTGGAGTATTCATTTATAGTAGTGAGTAGAATGTTTTGGAAACTTTCATTTATTTGTATGTTTTCATTATTTACACGTGATTTCGGAATGTTCGTGCCTTGAATGTTGTAAAGAGTAGTCTTATAACATTTATAGAATTGACTTTCAATTTTCTCAATACACAAAATGGAAGTTGTCGTATAATTTTGAGTTACTCACTTACAAAAAATTACAAGATTATAACACTCAGTCGTGAAGAATGAAGTACATCGCAGTAACTGAACTATTTTCAAAAATATGAGTTTATTCATAGAATGATGTTTTTGACGCTACAGACCCTGCGGGCCAGCCCTAAAACCCAGCTGTTTTTGAGCCCCTTAATTTCGAAAACATTGTTGTGGTTACATTTTCGAGCTCTTCGAGCTCGAAAATACTATTATATGCCATTGTTTTCGGAAAAAACCGTTTTTTAGCATTTCTTTCTCCCACGATATCTTACGAACGAATTAACCGATTGAGATGGTTGAGGCGGCGATCGACGCATTTTATTCAATTCCTGTGCTGATTAGAATTTAGAATTGATCGATCGAGCCATTTCTGAAAAATCAAAAAAAAACTGGAAAATAATTTTTTTTTTTTTTTTTTTTTTTTTTTCTATATCTTAGAGTCTCTTTGATCGATCGAGTTGAAATTTTCAAAAAAGTTGACGGCCAACAAACTCTTTCGATTGTCATCTCAAACATTTTAATCGGTCAGTTCATTAAAAAGATATTAAGAGTTTACATTCAAACACACACACACACACACACACCACACCACACACACACATACAGTCAGACACTCGGACATCCTTCTGAAAATAGTGAGAATAGCTTCCTAGGACCTCAAATCGTCGACACTTGATGAAAACTCGATTTTAGAAAATCGGGGTGAAACCAATAACTTCCCGAATTTTTGAAAATTAATAATTTTCTTAGCGGGAAGTTAAAAATAAATGTACCTTGAAATTAAGATATGTTAATATTTACAATACTTGATATCCTGATGCGAACAATCAATTCTGGAATTAAAAGTAAAAAGATTAGTAAAATATCAAAAAAATAATGGCCCTGAAGTTAGCCCACATCCGACATTTCTTAAATTAAAAAGTCCCTAACTTTAGAAAAAAAAATTTCTTTTGGAATTAGCAAAAATACTCGTATTTATTTTCCGGAATTTAGTCAATTATTTTTTTAGTTTAGTAAAAAAATACTTATCTTCATTATAATTCAAAAATTAAATTTTAAATCATTTACTTCTAGATTTTAAATTGATGCGGAAATAAAAAGCTTGCTCTGTTTATTTACCAGACAGCATTCAAGTCGGAATGACTGCTTTACGACGTCTTTTTGAAGGCGTCCTCAAGGAGTCTTATGATGACTTCTTAAAGGTGTCATTTTTAAGAAAATTAAGAGTTCTTGAAGACCATAAATAAGACGTCAGTTTTTTGACGTCTAAATGTATTCTTTTTTTAACTTCTTTATGGAGTCAAAATTAGGAGCTCCTTAAAGATGTCGTGGTAAATTCATACTGAAGTCTTATTTACGAAGTCAGAAAAAATAACTCTTTGAGAAATCTTTTTAAAGATGTCTTACTGAGTTCGCAAGGTGGCTCATTCGACATCTTGAGAACTTCTTAAAGACTTCTTTAGGATGTTAATGAGAAGTCCTAATCATAAATAGGAACTCATTCAGAACTCATCAAGACGTCATTTTGCTATCTGGGTATACATAGGCTCTTATGACGGACAAGCTTCCGTCATGACTTATTAGATTTTTTTTTATTGTTGACATCCTAAGTTTAAGAAATAAAAAAGCCGTACCCTAAACTTGAATATTTTTAGAATATTATAAGATTTTAACAATATAATGTTACCGTTGTAGTTATTGAAATAATTAAAGTTGAACTTTATTTTTTAATCTCGTCCATGGACAGAGTTACATATTATTGAGGGTTTGGCAACATCGTGGAAGCAGCTGAGAGAAGAAACAAAGATAGAAATATAGTAAGAAGAAAGGCAAGATTAGAAATAAATTTTTCCCGCTTTAATTTGAATATCGATATTTAAGAAGTCCCTGATTAAAAAAATTATTTGGAATAATTTAAAAATAATTTGAAATGATTTAAAACAATTTGAATCGACTAATATACAGATATACACTTAACATGGAGCAAATCATTTTCTTTCATCAGGCTTTAGAACGCGCTGTTGCCACATCATTTTATAAAACCATATAAGTCAAAAATAACCAAGTCATTTCATTTCTTTCTTTCACTAAATAACTAATAATTATGAATTTATGAATTCTTTATGTTATTGTAAATTAAAATAATAAATTTTCATAACTATTAGGAAAATTTAGAATACTAAAAAATTCAAATACTACTTTGACTCATTAGTTTCGATCGAATCTCCTTAAAATTTTAATATTTTTCAGCTGGTGAAAAAGTTTACATTTTATATGTTTTAAAAGTTACAATATTCAGTCGTTCGGATGTATCTTATTAACGCACGCAGGAAATTATTTAGGAAAAAACAATTTTACAAGTTTGGTACTTTTATGTGAGGACATTTGGCCAAGAATGAAATTTTTACTAAGTTGTTGGTATGAATGGCATTTCATATTCATGCTGTCGAGTACGATATTTTACAGTCTGCATAGTAAGAATTTTGATGCACAATAGATGCCCTTATAGTACAACAAAGGTTTTGAATAAATTTTAATAAGAAAATTCCTGCGTATAATAACAAGTTACTGTTCAAATTCTTGAAATTTTTAAGATAGCTCTTCGTCTTTTAGAAATAACTTACTCATTAACAAATAGAACAAAATAACCTCGTGTAAAATGAGTATTATACCCATGGCTTTTATTACGAATTTGTGATAAATGTAATAATTGTTACCAAATCGATTATAATTTCATTATAAATATAGAATATCGAGTAAGGATTTTTTAATAATTATAACATAGCTGTATTATTCCCTCATAATAAGTTTTTAGACGGTACACATACCTTGCTTCGATTGCTAACAGTTGCTGAAATTCCAATCGTTTCTCCAGGTACGTAACCACCACGGTCAAGGCTTACTCTGCAGAATATTGGTCCACTTGATACACAAGAAACTCCAACACGTTGTTCTACTTCTAATCGAGCTGGTTGCTAGATATAACAGACACATACACAAAATAATACATATGAGTCACTTTAAAATGATGTCTATGGTATACTAAATGCATTCAATATGATTTTTATAAAAAAATGGCTAACGATTACGCTGTAATAGAGTAAGAGCCGAGTGCTCCCGGACGTTACTTATTTTCTAAAGGACAAAATGTGGAGCTTCAAGTAGTGTTTATATGTGGACCGAATGGCAGCATACCTGCTAAGATGGTTCTTGGCCAATTCTCAGACACCAGGTGAGAAAGGTATCTGAAAATAGGGCTAACTTTACTTGAATTCTAATGGTTGATTTTTATACATGTTCAATAAAATATTATAACAAATTGAAATTGAGCATTTTCAAACACTTTCCGTCGGCCATAACTTTCGCCAGACGCTTTAAAGCTCTTAAAAAAATACCACAACTTTACTTATTTTCTGACGTCTAGTTTTTATATATGTTATTTAAGGGACTATTCTAAATATTTGTTCAGCCAAACCAATCGTAAGGGCGAAAAATCCCCCAGACACTAAAAACAATCAACCGTGAGTATGAGCGCGATGGTGCTATGCTCGTGCTTTGGAGCGAGTGAGATATCTATGCGAAGTGATTTCTCCTTTTAAATCCACAGTCTGCAACAGTCTACTATATATGTGTAATAAGAATATTGTAATGACGCTAACAACAATGATCAGGACGATTGAGAGACAAGACTTAAAAAAATTAAATCCATTTTTCTGTATATAGGGCAGTCCACGCTAAATCGGACAGTTTCAAAAATTGTTGTTTTCGATTTTCTTAATTTTCTGGTATTTTTTAGAACCCCTCAAAAAAAGCTTCCTGGTAAATTTTGAGATTTTTTTGATCAATGGTTCAAAAAATATATATCTTAAAAAAAGCCGCTCTTTTTATAGTTTTGTGATCATAAATTTCGTAATAATGGTCGAAATTTGTTGTATTTTTTTTTCAGAATTTTCGTTTTTTGATGGCCTTTACAGAAAAAAATATGAAACAAATATTTGAAGTGTTTTTAATCGAGATATTTAGATTTTAAAATTTGAATCGTGTTTTTAAAACTGTGTGTATCCTTCGATTTTCATGAAAATTTTCTATCTTAAAAGTCTATCCATCCTACAACTTTTAAACCCGATCCGGTATACCACTAAGTGGGCCTTCCATAGTTACAATTTTTTTTCGATTCTTGAAAATTGAAAAAATTTTTTTTCTCTATAAATTATTATCAGTACCGATTCTTGACACATTTTTTTTTTTACACATTATAAATTGATCTCGATAGTTTTTAATTCTGAATAGGGATTCAAAAGCAGTAAGTAAAAGTAAGTGCTGTTTATGAGCAATTATAACAAATGCTATTATTTATTTAGAAACAACTATTTCAAAGCAAAAGAAACGTTAGATTTGCCATACAATACAGGTAAGACCATTAGAGGAACTCAAAAATTTCATATCGCCGTTTTCATATCGTTCTAATTAGCAAATCGTCTAACTCTATTGTAGGAAATCCTTCCTTTATGCGAAAAAAAATTAATTTAAAAATTTTTTTTTCATCTTAAAATCAATTCAATATCTAGTATATGTATTAGGGGAGCATTGGGTCGTCCCGGTCAGCCGGTCACACCGGTCACCTAAATTTTGAAAAGTCTATCATATAATAGATTTTGAATTTAATTGTATTGTATACTCTCATTCAATTGAAAGTAATTAAAAAGCCCTAACGTTAAAGATGAATTACTTATTAATAATAATTAATAAATATAAATTTGATCTAAAAATCAAGCACATTATCGTAAGGTTTTTTATACTTTTTACAAGAAGAAAAGAGATTATAATTGATGTCTATATAATCTACAGACATTTCTCAATTTTTTTAAATTTTTATATAAGTATAATTATCAATATTTTTTTTTTTTTTTAATTCAGTTTATTTTTTCAAAACTTAACTGGGGTCGTACCAGGCAAAATTATGGGGTCATAACAGTCAATTCATTCGCTTATTTTTCGACTGACCATTCGTGTGTTTACTTAATAAAAATATTAACCAATATTCTATTTAATAAGTAATTAATTAATTAAGAAAAGGTATAACGTATGCTATGCTGAAATTTCGCGACGGAGACGCGAAATAGCCCAATATAGCGTATGAGGTCACCCACGCGTAATATCAAATAATAATAAATAATAAATAATAATAAACGATATTAAATGACAATAAATATCGAGATCAAATTGAAATAAAATAAAAATATTTAAACAATGATTAAATTATAAATAATAAATACTTATCGTGCCTGGACCAGCTCCTCAGGCTGGGTTAGTGCACGCAGGCGTCAGACCGTTTACTTAAAACGGACAAAATTAATTCAGGGGGAATTTACGAAGGAAGATCCGAGGAAGTGACTTGTAACGAAGCGGATAACACTCGAAAGAAATAAAATAAATAATGAAAAAGAAAAATAGTAAATATATAATAAATAATTACATACAAATAATAAACAATATCAGAAAGATGAAATTAAGCAGTAGGAAAAGATCCAGGGAAAATAAATATTAAATTTTCCCCGACAGCTGTTGGTTTCCGAGTTTTAATTTATATAAACAATATAAAAATCATAATTTTACACAATATTTAATTCGGTTAAATCAATAACAATGATAATACCTGGTAATTGTCAAAAAAAAAGGAGATAATATAATTGCTAAATATTCTCAATTTTAATATTAAATAAAAGAAACAAATTATTTCCTCTGAATATATCTAATTAATAAATAATAACAATCTTTTGACTTTATTTGATCTCTCAACACGTTTGAGAGAGAGAAAGATACGGAATTTTTCCTTACTCACACTCAAAATAATAAATTCCTCGGTATTACGAATTTATAAATTTTAAAATAAGAAGTTAAATTATAATTTCAAAATAAAAATCTCATTAATAATTTTTGACTGCTGGGTTACGCATAAATAAATAAATCAAAAATAAATTACTAAGTTACTTTAGTAACACAAATAATAATTAATAATATCGTACAGATATTATAAATAAAAATAATAATTACAATAATTCGGGAATTTTTCACCCGAGCGATGATATCAGTACTTGAGGAATTTACTCAAGTACTGTATGCGCTCTATAGATATATATACTATAGGTATATATATATATGTATACCGGCAACGCTTCACCACGTTGCATTCAACTCATATATACATAAATATGCGCAAAATATATCAGAATATATCCACCAATAATAAACAACAATAAAAATTAATGATAATTATTTATAATAGAAATCATGTATCATCCAGTATCTATTATCAATAAATTAATTTACCTCGCCGCGGCGACCAACAATTACCGGGGGAGGTTATCACGTGAAAAATATATGCCGTGAAAGAAATTCAAAGTACTTACTCAAAATTTATGATCTCCAATAACAACAAAATAGGATGGATTGACCAATACTTAACAAATTCAACCGGTGAACTTAAATAATTATCTTTATTTCTTTATCAATAACTGATCAATGCACAATTATACAAATAGTGAAAATTAGCGTCTATGCACAATGCCAGTCCGTATCTTTCTGAATTAATTACCCTTTTCTCCACCTGTTGGTCGTCGCGCACGTGGCACCACCGTCGCCCTTGATTACTATTATAATTATTTCTATTAGCCCTGGGCCTAATTTTAAATTAAAATATAAATTATAAAAACACTTTCTAAACATCTGAATGATACATGAGTAAGTAATTAAATATATGAACTATTGAGTTATAACTTATTCCTATTTTTATCTTTTCCAATACTGAAATGATAATTATTTAAAATTTATCAAATTGACGTCGGAATTATAGCCGAGGTATCGATTTACCGTTACCCGGCGGTCAATATTTTCAACTAAACTGACATCCTTAGTCGGATGACAAGTTTAAATAAAATAATACATTAAACAAATGTTGGGACACAATGTTACACTAGATTATGCATTCCAACTATTCCAAAATCATAAACAAAAACTTAAATTTTACAAAAATCAATTATTTGTATTTTTAAATCATAAATTAAAATCTATTTACACATGTACTCTCTCATACTCAGCGCGCATGCGCTAGCACCGTGCACGGACCGCTGTCTCCATCGGCGAAATGGCGGAATGCTCGCGCAACGACTCAAATTCAAATATGAAATTAAAATATTCAACTTACAACTAAATAAAAATTAAATAATTTGAATCGTTACGTGACAAAGCTTTTTTAAAATTTAAGCTAAAAATGTTTTTGTTCATCATAGTGTTCAGTCACGAGCTTGATTAGTTTGAATTGATTAGTTTGAATCAAGCTTCGTGCATTTCCGCTCGGTTCGGGAGTTGCCGAGCTCGCTACTGACTGAAGGTCAGAATAGTGCGGGGTCACTCGCTATTTGGACCCGGCACATACAATTTCTAACTCAGGATCGTGTCAAGACGTCCTGAGAACCCGCTACAAGCTGACCAATCACAAAATTCATTTTATATTGATCAGCCTATGAGAGAGCTCGCTATTAATTGCTACCTGTTAGCGCGCTTTTACGACTCAACAACGCTACCATTTTTTATTTTTTCTACAACTATCTGTCTAACCGCTTCGCTCAGACGTTTCTACAACGTGTCTTTGCTACGTGCAACCTCGTGCTTGAACCGCTTCGCTTATTAACTTGTGTGAAACTAAACTAAATCGCTACGCTAAATTATCCTCAATATTTAGACAGTATATCAAGGCTGCTCTTTATTGAGAATAACTAAATTGTTCTTTCACTAATAATTAATTTTTAATTAATTATTGCTGACTTAACCGCTACTGACCACGTGTCAATTTATACGTGAATAAAATAACTGTGAGTTGCATTCGCTATCGCGTAAAAATTATCTAGTCGCATTCGCTATTAATCATAATTCTCATAATTTTTAAAGTGTAAATAAGTGTAAATAAATCTATAATTTATTTTGTGATAAAATCTGTGTAATTATTAATTGTTTAAGTAACGTCGCCTAAACCAGATCCAATTAGTTTATTCGCTCATTTTACACATAGGAATTTTCTTCTATAACAGCGTAACATTTTTGTTACAATATTAATGAACAACTAAATAAATTATAGATGCCTAGTTAAATGTTGTTGATTATTAATTTTACATTTTTTTTCTTACTTCTTAAGTTTCAGTTGACAAAATAAATTTTTAATTTCATGAAATTTCAGCAATACGACTTTGGATTCTTAATTTCTAACTTAAAATTAATAGTGACCGTGATAACCCGCTAAATTACCGGGACAAGCCGACACGTTGGGTCACCTCGATCAAACTTACAATTTCTTTAATTCATCAAATATTTCTATTTACTCTTATACTTTCATTTTTAAGTATGCGCTTTTGGTTCGCTAGATTTCATAAAATAAGATAATGCCCGTATTATGATCTAATAAAGGTAATTCGAAAAATTTTGAAGGTTTATTTCTTAGGTGACCGGGGCAACCCCACGCTCCCTTATATTTTTGTCTTGGTTACTCACATATTATTTTTTCTGGACTACTATTATCCGAAAATTGCACTGAATCGCTTACTAAAAATACTAAGTTAGAAAATTTGCTAATTAGAACATCGATATAGTTATTTAAAAAAAGCGATAGAGCTTCTGGAATTGATTTATCCAGTCGTTTTTGAGTAATTTCAGAAAAACTAAAAAAATTTTTTTTTAATTCTACACGGAAAAAACGACTCTGTCAAAATTACAGGAAAAACGGTTAAATTTACAGATTTACTGCCTTCAACCTAAAAATGTCAATTTTACAAAGTTGAAAATTTTATTTTCACATTGTGGAAACTGTCAATCTGAAACTTTCAATTTGACAGTTTTTCGATGCAATAATTACATTTGAAAAATGCCAAATTGACTTAAAAAAAAAAAATGTGAATTTATATTAGAGCAATAATTGAAATTGTTTTTTATAAGTGAAAATTTTACATTTCGTAAGATAAAAACAATACACAAAAAAATATTCTAAAAATTGAAGTTTTAACTAAAAAAAGTAGATATGCATGTAAAATAATTGTTCAAATCTGCAGACCATAGTATAATAATATATGCTCTATTCCCAAAAATAGGAGTACAGTTAGCGGACCTCCGTTTCGCTTACAAATAAATACCTTATCCTAGTCTTGCCACTAATACAAAATTCCTTAACATCTATACCCTACACAACTACTAACTGACTATTACGTACTACACCCTTCATACTTCGGCGGGAAAAGAAAAACCACTTGGCAAAAGAAAAACTGCTTTCTACATACTCACTCGCATACCTCCATCCATCATACCCATACCATGACCTCCGTTTCCGCTGCACCATCTTACACCTCCCTCCTACACCTCCCCCACCCTTCTCAAACTTTCTATTCTTTTCAACCATTCCTCCCCCTGACCCTCCTCCCTCAACACCTCCTTCCTCATCTCCTGCCATCCCTTTTCCGTCCCAAAACCAAAGCACACCTCCCGCACATGCTCCCGACTTTCCTCCCCTCCATCACAAATACAACACCTCCTCTTATTCCTACTCTCCCAATATCTTCCTCCCCTAAGCTCGTCTCCTACCTATCGAACTTTCTTAGAATTTCTGCGCTTAAAAATATCGAACAAGTTCTCAAAATATCAAACTTTTTCAGAACTTTTTTCATGATAATCACTCAAAAAGTTTCGAACTATTCTGAGATGAAAATTGTTACATTCTGGCTTATCTATGAATTAGACAGAATAATTTTAAATTGACCAGGTTGACGTCGTTAGGGTGTCAATAGACCCCAGGTGCGTCAGCTGTTGTCCTTTCTTTATTTTATGCGAAAATGTTTTGATGACTTACCATGATGGAGATTATGGGCCCCATAAGTCGGCTCAAATAATCCCTTTCTTACGTAGTTTTTTCTCCTCCGCCGGTGCGTACTCGTCCTTGCCGGTGGCCTTGAAATAGGCCTCAGAATAATACCCGTAACGAGGGTCGTGGAAAGGGATGCTCCCACTAGGCGGACGGGCGGATGGAACGTCCACTGGAATCAGCTGCCAACCCTCACTGATACCAGTCCAGAAGACTGTGTCCTCCCTTGATGCTTCCTCTGGACAAGACGAGCCTGAAGGGCCCAGTTCCTCTTTAAGGGCGAGTGACTCCAGCTGCTGAATAATACCACCAGAACCCGACGGGTCACGAACTTCACTCGACGCGATACCAGAACTTGGTAACTTATTAGCCGGTTTTGGAATGACCAACGTTACCGGATCGAGGAGGACTTCCTCGGCAACGATCTCTAGGCGGGAACGTTGGTGAACTGAACGACCGAGATCCTCGTGGATCGTTCGAATGATCCGGCGGAACTGGGCCTTTTTGCCTGACCTTCGGCTTCTCGGCATGAATTTTTGGGATGCGGAAGGGAAGTGCTTAGGCTGCCGGTATCAGCGCCCAAAACAGATGAGAGTATTAGGCTGCCGGTAGCAGCGCCCAATATGAGGTATGAGATTATTAGGCTGCCGGTGACAGCGCCCAAAGTTACAATAAGGAGTGCGTATTTGGTAAAGTACGGATATATATTTTTGCCTTAAAGTCCGAGTGACAGGATCAAGCCAGCAGTTTTATGTAGAGTTCTTAGCTCTACTAGATCTTGTGATCGACTGCCTTGATTCTGTCCCTCCTTGGTATTATACATTATCAAAAGTGTTAACGTTGCATCTCAGGTTTCCTATGAGAGAATCGTCGTGGCCCGGGTCTCATGCGTCGTCATCTGTTTAGACTATCCGCGAGCCACGGCGACTCTCTTATCGCAAGAGATTTCCGTTACATTGTTGGTGATGAATAAAATAATATCGCCAACAATGTAACGATTTATTAATTTATTATTTAATTATAATTCTAAGAAGTGTCGAACCGTTTATTCGCCCACCGTGGCGAATAAATAATTCGAGACTTCAAAAAAAAAATTTCCAAAAAAATTTTATTTAAATTTAATTAGAGCCAGAACGTAACAAAATTATCGAGAATATTCTGAAAATATTGAATTTTTCCACAACTGCTACAATTTATCGAAAAAGTTCTAGAAATTGTGAACTTTTTTAGAAATCTTTCACTTAATTTGTAGGGGACTATTTTTTCCTCGGGCGTCTATTTTCCTCCTTCTCTCAAAAGTTTGTTTATGCCAAAAAATTCAGGGGTACAATTTTGTCCTAGAGACTCCCCCTCCACAAAAAAAATTTTTTTATGCAAAAATTTTGGGGAGTACCATTGTGCCTCTAATTTTTTGAGGCATCTAAAAATTTCGGGGGACCATTTCACCCCGATGGCACTTTCCCTTCCCCCAAATCCTCCTCCCACTTTTCATGTTACAAATTTTTGAGGCACTTTTTTGTCCCTCAGGGACAGTTTTGCCCTGGTGACACCTTCTCCCTCTCCCCAACTTCTTTAATAAAAAAAATTTGGGGGTACCATTTTGACCCTAGGAGTCTATTTTACCCTAGTGGGCCATTGTGCCCCCCTCCCACACCCCACTTTTCATCCTGAAAATTTTGGGGGCCTATTTTACCCTCAAACTTTCAAAGGCATGTAACATTTTAGTTTGTAATGCTATTTGTATTGTCTTACAAAAGTTCGAAAAAAAGTTCGGTTTTGTTACAAATTTCGAAGTTTGACATGTCAAACTTTTTTCGAACTTTTTTTTTTACACGGGTTATGCATTTCCTATTAAAATACAATGTTGTCACGTGTATTTTATTGTGAACAAAGTAACCTGTAAATTTCACAGCTATTTTATATTTTAAAAGTATTACTTTTATTATTTATGATGTTTCAATCGTGCCTGTACAGCCTATAATTATAACTGATAATGTCATAGTAACAGCGATTACAATTATGATCTCATACTAATTAAATTTTCAATACTTTATTTACGTGAAAGTTAGTTTGGTACATTATCTATATAATGTTATATCAAATCAACTGTCTGAAGTTCTCTATCGAAAATAATCGTTGTCTTTTTTTACTCTCACTTTTAGAATACGAGTCTAAATTCATATCATGACTATATACTAACAAGATATGTATGTATAAAACTATTTTTGATATCGATTAATTGAAAATTCTACTTTCCATTTCGGCTGCCGAATGGTCTTTTTTTTCTTGCATATTATAAATTAATTCCGATATTTTTTTGTTCTGAGTAGAGATTTAAAAGCAATAAGTAAAAGTTAATGCTATTTGTGAGCAGTTATAATAAATGTTTTTATTAATTAAGAAGCAATTTTTTCGAAGCAAAAGAAACGTTAGATTTGCTATACAATACAGCTGACCATAACCAGAGCTTGAAAATTCCATATAATTATTCGAAAAAGCGACGAAATTGTATTACAAACGTTTTTAATTATTTTTGTGTTCTTGCGAAAATTGTACATTAACGATTGCATTATGAACCAGAGTACTCCCTAGTAAATATAGCTCCGTCGCTATTTCAAATAATTATATGGAATTTTCGAGCTCCAGTAATGGTCTTAGCTATGTTGTATAGCAAATCTAATATTTCTTTTGCTTCGAAATAGTTACTTCTTAATAAATAACAACATTTATGATAACTGCTCTCAAATAGCATTAACTTTTACTTACGGCTTTTAAATCCCTACTCAGAACAAAAAAAAACCGGAATCAGCTTATGATATGCAAGAAAAACAAGTGTACAGTGTCGAAAGTCGGCACTGATAATAATTTATAGGAAAAAAAAAAAGTTTTTTAATTTTCAAAAATCGAAAAAATGTAGTAATTATGGAAGGCCCACTACTGGACCGGGTTTGAAAGTTGCAGAATGGGTGGAAGTTTAAGATAGAAAATTTTCCAGAAAATCGGAAGATACAACTTTTTTTAAAAACACGGTTGAAAACTTAAAATTCAAAAATCTCGATTAAAAACATTTCGTATATTTATTTTGTATTTCTTACTGTAACGGTCATCTAAGAACAAAAATTTTGAAAAAAAACCATTGAATTTCGACCATTATAACGAAAGTTATGATCAAAAAACCATAAAAAAGCGGTTTTTTTTTTTAAATTCGATATTTTTCGAACCATTGATCAAAAAAATCTCAAAATTTACCAGAAAGGCTATTTTGATGAGTACTAAAAAACACTAAAAAATTAAGAAGATCGGCAAAATCAATTTTTAAAACCGTGCGATTTGGCGTGGAGTGCCCCATATATTGGAATTTTCCAGAATGTTATTTAATTTCCAGAACATTGCAAAACATTGTAGACTGATTAGAATCATTCTTATGATACTTGAATCAACCAAGTATAATTTGGAGCTTTCCGAATAATTCTCTAAAATTTCGGCACAATCTAGAAAATTTTAGACTAATTAGAATTAAGTTGAAGTGATTTCAATCAACTTAGTTCGATGTGGAACATTCCAGATGTGTTTCGAAATTTTTAGTACAAGTAAGATGATTCTAGACTGATTAGAATTAATTTTAAGTGATTTAATTTGACTGAGTTCAATTTGGAGCATTCCAGGTGCATCTCGAAATTTCGAGACTGTCTAGAACATTGTAGAATAATTAGAATTAATTTCAAGTGATTTAATTCAACTGATTCCAATCTGAAGCATTCCAGATGCATCGCGAAATTTTTAGAACAATCCGGAGCATTCTAGATCAATTAGAATTATTTTAAAGTAATTCAAATCAAATTAGTTCATTTTGGAGCACTCCAGATGTGTCTAGAAATTTTTAGAACAATCGAGAACGTTCTAAATTAATTAGAATTAATTTTAAGTAATTTAGAAAATGAAGTTCTATTTTAGAACTGAAATTTTAAGATTATTCCCGAAATGTCTAGATAATTCTTGAAATTTCTAAATAATCCAGAACATTTTCAACCAATCATAGACCCATCTTCAAAGGTCACTTTCTTTCAGCCCCCATAGATATCTTTTACACCCTTATAGTGATCAACTTGTAACCACCCTCTTGCACCGTGGGAGACTCGTGACTACTACCATATACAAACACTATTCGTTTGCGATGTTTAGTTTTGGCTGCAAATCGTACTATAGGCACAAACACCTCCTCTTTTATATTATATATAAGATTAACATTATTATAATTTTATCGATATATAATAACAACTATCGTAATTAGTAACGAACGTGCGGCATATGATTATAATATCGAAAAAATTAATGTATCAGGGCCGACGTTCATTGCTTTTACTAGGGTTATTGCTTCACCTTTACAGGTACACGCGCGTTACGACGCCTCAATTTGCCCCTCCAGACGAAGCCTTTAGTCAAAAATTATAATTGTGATCAAGGGTAAACGTTCACTGGAAGTGAGATCACTGAACTTGGCTCATTGACATGTTGTGTCTAACAATTTCTCCATCTTAGTAAACAAAGAGACTCTGGATGAAGAGGGCTTAAGAATGTCCACCTATGGTATCAGTTCCCTATACCGGTCGACAGACCACTTCGAGATAAAATATTTAGCCGTGGTCTCACTTTAGTACCTCAAAAAATGTCCATTCTGTTTATATCACTTTCAAGTTGTGAATTTTGCTTCCACTCATCCACTAGTCTCGTCTCTGAGCGATAAACTATTTTCTCGAGTTTTCGAATACGTTGATTTTTTAAGCCAAAGCAAAGATGGTGTCTACTCGGGAGAATATAAAATTAAAATGATTGATCTCTTCTGTGAGCGTCATTGTAAAATAAAAAATTGGTCTGTCAGTTGATCCTGCGGGCCAGCTCCAAAATTCCCCGCTGTTTTTGAGCTTCTTGAGCTAAAAAAACGTTTTTTACTATTTTTTCTCCAACGATATTTCTCGAACGAATTAACTGATTGAGACGGTTAAGGTGGCCATCGACGCATTTTTTCGAGTTCTACAGCTGATCAGATTTTTAAATTGATTCATGTAGTCGTTTTTGAGAAATTTTGAAAATACTGAAAAAAAATTTTTTTTCCAATTATTTCGACAACGGTGTCTCTTGAACAAATAAACCGACTTTGATGGTTGCGATGGCATTCAACGCGGCTTATGAAGCATCATAGTCCAGTTTATTTTGAAATCAATCCATCGAGCATATTATAAGTTATTGAAAAAAAAAAACATTCTTAAAAAATATTTATTTTTGGAATATCTCTGAACGAGCCGTACCGATCAACCTTAATTTTTTCAGCTATTAGATATTGACAAGCCGCGTCGAATGACACCTTTAAGATCGAAATTGGTTTATCCGCTTAAGAGTTATAGATATTTACATACGTACGTACGTACGTACATCATACATACACTCGGACATCATCTTGAAATTAGTCAGAGTGGCTTCCTAGAACCTCAAAGCGTCTAGATCTCTTAGAAATTCGATTTTTGAAAATCGGACCTAAACCAATAACTTTCCGAATTTTTGAAAATTTACAGTTTTCTTAGCGGGAAGTTGAAAATCATGAGCACCGAATGGGTATAATTCTAAGAAAGTGAATGACAATTGCAAAATAAGTAAGTGAATAAGAATTAGAACTGTAGATTCGATCTTCTGAAAATCAGCACATCACGACTGTTCGTCAAGAGACTAGAGTGACTAATACATTCCATTATTAGAAATTGGTTATCAAGTGCATGAATTCAATTTTTGTAACGAAGAAAATTCTCTAGGATGAAGTAGACCCCTCTAAACTGTTGATGAAAATTATGAAGATTGGACTAGTATTGTTACCATCTTTATTCGTCGTTCAATCTTTCATCACAACTTTGTAAACAACAAGAAATATTTATGTCCATAAAGTCTTTCGTAGGGGAAGTGCAGCTATAGTGATATTTGCATTATTTTTTGTTCAAACGATTGATTAATGTAACAAAGCCAACTGATGACTAGTTACTTTCAAATGCTTACCCCTTTTCACGGAGGACGTTCTTCCACCCTTTCGAGTATTCTCATATTTCGTTTCCTCCCTTATAAATCATTATAAACTAATATAACATGAGTAGGAATTTCCATTTATTTCCATATTATATTTTCTGTATATTAGTGCAAGCCCAAAGTTAAAATATACAATGATGTATACTTACTGCAAGTATTGGTGGTTCCAGATTTAGATCGATAGGATTCATTACGATAAAAACTTGTTGGTTTTTATGGGTTAAGCCTCCAGGTTCACGTAGAGCAGCTTTGCAGTAGTATTGAACCCATCCATGTTTTCCAAGAAAAGTTGACGGTAGACCAAGTGGCAAACCTAGCTTAAAGGGAAAACTATGTATGCCTGGAGATAGAAATGACGCACTTTCTCCTGTATCAAAAGAATAATTACAGTATCATTAAATCGAGCAAAAATACATCATAATAATTGTACTATGTATACATCATATTAAAATTTTACGTTAATCTGATTATACATATGTTCGAGTTATTGACGGTTTGTATGACTGTATTGTTTTTGAGCCGCTTATCGAAATTTGTTGACTCTAAGAATCAGCTCTATTGAAAATTTATAAGGGATCGCTTAAGAATTTTAACAGTTTCAAAGATAATTTAAATTCAAATATTTTTTTTCTAAATTAATTTGTATTCTTCGGAGCAGTAATAGTTTTTATCTGTAAAACTATGGCCATAATAAAATTTTAGCTCACAATGTGAATATTTTACCGTCACTCAAAAATTTCTAATGCTTTCGTGTATTGAGTTTTGGTTATCTACGAGAGACCTTCAAATATATTAATATTAAGGTTTCTCGATTTTTTACACTAGTGTATAGTGATGATTGCTATCAGTTTGTATCATAATGAATGAAAATGGAACCCGAAACATAAAAAAAATGTGGTTTGCAAACATTTCTTTATAGATTCAACTTTTAGATATTTTTGATCATCCAACTTTGACCCGATTTTACTGTTTAAGACTGTCCACTGTATTTTCTGTTATTCAAAAAGTTATTTATTAGTAGAATAGTAATAATTTAGTTCCAAAAAAATACAAAAATAAGATGAATGTAGTAGCGGCATATTTAAATTCAACTTAAAATTGTCTAATTTCATCTGAAAATCTATATTTCAAGTCAAAATTTCCAGCATGGTATTGATTTTGAAGAATTACCCAATTCTCTCATGAACAAAAGAAGTAAATTGCAAACGATAAAATTCTAATGTTAATAACTTTCACCATTCCCATAATTCATGGACAACCCCCTAAAAATGTTCTATTCAGCTAATTTTTAGACAGGATTCTCCATTCAATTATGCAAATTTTTCTTGCGTCAAGAAACCCTTTTTTTCCTCTATAGGTACTTTAGTAAGCGTATTAATACTACTTAAATTTATAAATTTTGATGGAGAAAAACAAAATAAAATATCTTAATAATTTCCATATTTATTATATGAAGCTCGTTTTGTCACCTTTTTTAATACTCTCAAATAAATATTAAAAAATTACGTAAAATTTGTGAAACCATTGACAAAATTACCAAAAAAGATCATATTTAAACGAAAATTTGACACTATCAAAACTTCATAGCTCGGAAACCAACTTTATTGCAAACTTGAAATAATCAGGGTTGCTTTAGGATATAACTTTGACTATAGTTATGATAATCACACGTCATGGGGGGGGGGGGAGGTCAATTTGTTCGATTTCTAACGCTCTTTCTGAAAAAAATTCAAAATCAGAAACAAAAAATTTCGTAATGCTTTTTTGACTATTTTTAGTCAAAAAATTAGTTTTTCGTTCAATTGGACACTTTTAATTTTTTTGAAAAAATAAATTCTTTAGTCCACAATATTTATTTTTATTGAATATTTAATCATTTAAAAATTTCTAATACATTTTACATTTTATTTACTGTTCCGATAATAGGCAACCGAATTCCCGTATTGGAACAAGAGTATATCAGCGTTCCGGTATTAGGTCTTTTGGGTGTCATAGAAAAAATTTTTTTAACTTCCCGCTAAGAAAATCGACGATTTTCAAAAATTTCGGGAAGTTATTGTTTTCACCCCGATTTTCGAAAATCGAGTTTTCATCAGATGTCGACGTTTTGAGGTCCTAGGAAGCTATTCTGACTATTTGCAGAATGATGTCCGAGTGTGTGTATGTGTGTGTGTGTGTGTGTGTGTGTGTGTATGAAAACTCTTTGTAACTTTCGAACTAATGAATCGATTTGGATGGTTGAGGTGGCAATCGAAAGAGCTTGTTGGCCATCAACTTTCCTAAAAATTTCAGATTATTTGATCGAATAGACTCGAAAATATTAGCGAATTACGAAAAAAAAAAATTTTTTTTTTAGTTTTTTATTGATTTCTCAAAAACGACTTATACGATCTACTTCAAAATCTAATCAGCTCTAGTACTCAATAAAAAGCGTCAATTGCCACCTCAAACATCAAAATCGGATAATTCGTTCGAGAGTTATCGCGGGAGAAAGAATTGGTGAAAAACGGTTTTTTCTAAATATTTTTGAAACGACTGACGCGATCGATTTCAAATTTTTATTAGCTCAAGAATTCAATAAAACGCGTTGATTGCCACCTCAAACGTCAAAATCGATTAATTATTTCGAAAGATATCGGCGTGGAAAAGTTAAAAAAATAACATTTTATGTTATTTTTTCCGGATAAATCATAATATAACCTACCAAAATGTGTCTGAAATTATACCAACTAATCCTTCTTATGGTTTCTTTCGATCATATAGTGTCATCGAACTTGGTTATTAGTTTAAATCATATTGACAACAATAAAATCGATAAAACGTAGTTTTTAATATTTTTCTCGGATATTTCATATTTTGTTGTTTCTTACATGAGTCAAAACTTATTTAAATCTTAATTTTGATCCCTGACATTGATTTCTGCCTCAATACACTTATTTTACTGAACATAATCAGGAACAAAATTTTAAAAACCGCTTCATTGATGATTTTCGATTCTTAAATTTTCAAACTCCAGCATAAAAGTAAATTGTCAGAGCTTGAAAAGATCGTAAAAAAATAATTGCATGTGATAGCATTTTCGAGCTCGAAGAGCTCGAAAATATATATTTACACTAATGTTTTCGAGCTCTTTGAGGTCGAAAACAGCGGGAAGTTTTGGGGCTAGCCTGCAGGGTCAACCGATGCCCAGATTTTTTTTTTTTTTATATTAAATTTAAGAAAAATGAACTAATTTGATTATTTTTAAATAAGTAAATGTTTATTCTATATGATGTAATAAATTATTTTCGTTTCCAACTTATTTGAATATTTTTAAAACAATAAAAATCAGTCGTATACGCTTCGTCGTTCCGGTATTAGGACATTTACCTTATTTTCAGTGGGAAATATATTATTTTACACAAAAATGTATAAGCTAAGACCTTTTATTGTAATTTATTGTATCTTTTTAAATTCAAATGCAAATATATCAACCGTTGCATCGTATTATTAAGATTTATTACTCTCAAATCTACTGCGATATTATCGGTAGTACTTATCTGATATTACTTTGAGATAATATTTTATGACTATTTGGAGAAATTACGTGATTTTAGAAAGAAAAAATCTGGGCGTCGGTTGACCCTGCGGGCCAGCCCCAAAACTTCCCGTTGTTTTCAACCTCAAAGAGCTCGAAAACATTAGTGTAGATATACTTTCGAGCTCGAAAAATGCTATCACAAGCAATTGTTTTTTTACGATCTTTTTAAGCTCTAACAAGTTACCTGTTAAGCTGAAGTTTGAAAATTTAAGAATCGAAAATCATCAATGAAGCGGTTTTTAAAATTTTGTTCCTGATTATGTTCAGTAAAATAAGTGTATTGAGGCAGAAATCAATGTCGGGGATCAAAATCAAGATTTAAATAAGTTTTGACTCATGTAAGATACAATAAAATATGAAATATCCGATAAAAATATTAAAAACTACGTTTTATCGATTTTTTTGTTGATAATATGATTTAAACTAAAAACCAAGTTCGATGACATTATATGATCAAAAGAAACCATAAAAAAGATGAGTTGGTATGATATCAGGCACATTTTAGTACGTTATATTATGATTTATCCGGAAAAAATAACATAAAATGTTATTTTTTTAACTTTTCCACGCCGATATCTTTCGAAATAATTAATTGATTTTGACGTTTGAGGTGGCAATCAACGCGTTTTATTGAATTCTTGAGCTGATAAAAATTTGAAATCGATCGCGTCAGTCGTTTCGAAAAAATTGAGAAAGAACCGTTTCTCACCATTTCTTTCTTCAACGATATCTCGCGAACGAATGAATGGATTTTGATGGTTGAGGCGGTAATCGACGTATTTTATTGAGGTCTAGAACTGATCCGATTTTGGAATTGTTTGGTTAAGTTATTTCAAAGATATTTGCAAATAACTGTTTTTTACCATTTCTTTCTCCCGCGATATCTCTCGAAGGAACCAACCGATTGAGATGGCTAAGGTAGCAATCGACGCGTTTTATCAAATTCTAGAGCTGATTAGATTTTGAAGTCGATCGTTTGAGTCGTTTCTGAGAAATCACTAAAAAACTAAAAAAAAAATTTTTTTTTTTCGTAATTCGCAAATATTTTCGAGTCTATTCGATCAAATGATCTGAAATTCTCAGAAAAATTGATGGCCAACAAGCTCTTTCAATTGCCACCTCAACCATCCAAATCGATTCATTAGTTCAAAAGTTACAAAGAGTTTACATACACACACACACACACACACACACACACACACGCACACACACACAAACACACACACACACACACGGACATCATTCTGAAAATAGTCAGAATAGCTTCCTAGGACCTCAAAATGTCGACATCTGATGAAAACTCGATTTCCGAAAATCGGGGTAAAAACAATAACTTCCCGAAATTTTTGAAAATCGTCGATTTTCTTAGCGGGAAGTTAAAAAAATTAAAATTACAGAATAAAAATTGTTTTTTAATGTTTTTTTACTAAAAGTTATTTGATGCCCATCTTGGGTTATGGCTCAAAAATTTTGTTTTTCAACATAGAAATTTGGGAATTTTTTTTTTCAACAAAATTAAAAGTGTCCCATTAAACGAAAAACTAATTTTTTGACTAAAAATGGCCAAAAAAGCATTACGAAATTTTTTGTTTTTAATTTTTTTCCAGGAAGAGCGTTGAAAATCGAACAAATTGACCCTCTATGATGTGAGATTATCATAATTATAGTCACAGTTATATCTTTTTTAAGCAAAAATGATAACTCCGGAAGAGGTGGAGGTAGAGCTAAAAATTTAGCTCAAGACTTCTTTCTACATTTATGAAAACATATTAAAAAATCAAATAAATCGAAAAGGGTCACCGTTGCATTGTTGTCGAATTGAGATGGAATGACCCATATATACTGTGACGTTATTTTTCGTATGGGGGTCACATCAAAGTGAACGTTACAAGCACCAACTGATTTCATTGTATTTACGAGCATAGTAACTCAAGACTTATTTCTTATTTTACAGGTATTAACGATTTTGATACAGATTTTTGATTTAAGTTATAGTTTAAGAATTAAATATGGAGTAACGTTTAGCTATAGTTATGGGTTTTGTTAAGAAAAATATGATCTCAGCTGAAGTTTGTTCCAAGAGAGCAACTACCAAGGATATCCATACTCAGAATCAGATTTAGTGTGTACGTTTGGCGAGGACTTGGTCTCCAGTTACCGATAAAGTAGTAATTGAGTTTGATTATAAGTTTAGAATATAGAGGCCAGTTATTGATACCGATAGATTGAGTTTTGGGCTTTGGGATTTTGAGCTCAGAAGTCGAAGGAAGACCTTCGATGAGTACGGACATGAGCATTCGGCTCTAGTCGCTCAAAGTGAGCAGACGTGTAATGGCGCTACATATCATGGCATTGTGGAGAGCTACAGGTTGAGATTATTGTTATAGAAGTATTATTTAAAACAGTGTAGAATGTTACTCAATATTTTTTTTCATCAATAATAAGGTATAAAATAATTATTACAATTATGAATAATTAACCGAGTTTCGAGTCAAAGTCTTGAGATATTTTGCCACTGTTTTAATGAAAGCAAAGATTTAAGATCTGAGAGAATTATAAGAATATTGTTACAGTTAGAGTCATGTTCACGATTTATTGTTAATATTATTTTTATAAAATAATTATAAGAAAAATGTGTAGTTATTACACTAAATATCGTCTAATTAACATCAATGTGAGACCCAATAACTTCGAAAGGGTGAGAAAGAAGTTGAGTGTTTAGTATTGAGCCTGACTGCTCTCTATGATTCTATATTTCAGACTGACATCTCTAGACCGAGAAAAACTAGAGTAAGTCTCTTATCAATACGAGGCGCTTGAGCATCAGGCCCGCGCATCGTTCGATATAGAGGGGTGGATCGTGATAAGCAATATTCTCAAATGATCCATTCTCCGTTCTCACGCTTTCTCCGTTTTTGTTATTAACAAATGAGTCACTTATCTATGAACAAAAGTTATCTTAGAACAAAATAGATGTTTGTGCAGCTGCACGTCTCGAGGATTTACTCGAGGCATCAGCGTTTATTTATACATAACAAATATTAAGAGAAAAATAACTTTATCAATATGTTTCAAATATTCTAAATAATATCATATTATTTTATGTTCTATCATTTTATATTATTATGTTATGCTATATTATTATATTATATTATATCCTATAATATAGAGTAACTTATTAATTATGCAACTTGCTAAATTATCAATATACATCTTAATTAATTAGTTAGGTCTCAGATCGGTCTCTTAATAATTAGTATTTAAAAATAGTCAGAGACATCTGATGAGCAGGCTGAGACGTAACACCTCCCCACCCGGTAGACAATTGCCCCGCTTGTTTTGGGCCTTAGCTCTTGATGTAAATGTAGTTTATTTTCTTTATTGTTTTATTTGTAACTCTATTTTACCCATCTTCGAGTTTAAGAAATCTAAGTACCGACCTGTGACCTACGACTCGACGCCTGCCTTTTTAGTGGCGACATTAAAAATCCATTTTCTTTCTAATCCGTCTGTTTGTAAACCATGGTAAACATTTTTATGGATTTTTAATTTTTTTTTTTTTTTTTTTTTTTTTTTAATCCTATTTGCTTGAGGATTGGGATAAATTGTGCGTCACGTATGCCGTATCTGTGGCCAGAAAATTATCTAAAAATTTATATTTATTTTATAAAAAATGAAAAAAAATTTTAATATATTCTTAAAATTATTTCCCGTTTTTTTTTTTATTTAATTTAATTTTTTTTTTTCAAATTATTTAAAAGTAGACTATATGCGTATATAAAAAAAAAGATTTTACGAATAGGATGAATTCATAAAATTTTCTTGTAAAATTATTAATTTTTTTTTTTTTTAAAAAAGCTTCAAGATATAAGGTTTCTAAGAAGTTTATGCTGAGGAGAAAAGAAATTTTAAAAACTTAAACTATTATTTGAATGTGATTTCTTTCCGGTCTTCTTCATGTAATTATTACTATGATTTTAATTTTCTTTTCACTCTTTTAAATATATTACTTTATCGTAGTGTATAAAAATTTCTTCATTTCTTTCTTTTTCTTTCTATTATTTAGTTAGTTTTTTTTCTCTTTTTTTTCCTTTTTTTTTTTTTTTGCTTAAAATTCTATATACATTTGCATTAAAATTATCTATTAAATAATATATAAAGAAAAATTTAATCTACGAATTCTTCATTTTATATTAAAATTCTATTTGAGTCTATATACTGTTAAAAACAAATTATTATTTTTTATTTCTGTCTTCTTTTTTATTTTTTTATTTTTAATTTTTTATATTCGATTTCTTTGTCATTTTTATCAGGAAATATTTCTGTAACTTTATACGGACCTAAATAATTATCATCAAATTTATCATCTCTCTGATTCTTTACTAAGAATATATTTTGACCTATTTTGAAATTTACTGGATTAATTTTTTTATCATACCGTACTTTGGATCTTTGCTTTGAATTTCCTAAATTTTGTCTTGCTTCTTTCCGTGATTCTAATAATCTAGTTGCAAGTTCCTTAACAAACTCTGCGTATGTAGGAATCTCGTCTAGATAGGAAAATTCAGATGGTAATCGTGCTTCTTTACCAAAAACTAATTTATACGGCGTGAATTTCGTACCTTCATGTACACTTGTGTTGTAAGCAAAAGTGGCATGAGGCAACCTTTTATCCCAATCATCGTGACTTGTAAAATGTTTAATATAATCAGTTAAAACTTGATGGCTTCTCTCGAGAGAACCATTTGATTGAGGATGAAAAGCTGTTGTCTTAATTTGTTTCATTTTGAAAATTTTGGCTACGCAACCCATTACTTTACCTATAAAACCTTGACCTTGGTCTGTTAAAATTACTTTCGGACAACCGTGTTTTAATATGAAATTCTCGACTAATGCTATCGCGATATCTTTGGCCGTCATGGACACTAAAGGTATTGCAAAACAGTATTTTGAAAGATCATCTTGCGTCGTTAAAATATATGAATATCCGTTAGCTGAAGTTTTATTTGATACTACTATATCTAATGCTAATTTATCCCATACTTCTGCGGATGTGTCTGTAATGACCATCGGCTGTTTTGTTTTTATTCTAACTAATTTCTTTTTCTGGCAACTAATACATTTCCTAACGAAATCTTCAACATGCTTTTTGATATTGTCCCAAAAATATTTTTGTCTAATTCTATTATAAGTTTTAGTTACTCCTTTATGTCCTGCTATTGAAGTTTCGTGGTTTTCGGCTATTATTTTTTCTCTTTCCTCTACTGGAGGTATTATTATTTCATCTTTGCAAATAATTATTTTTAAATCGCTACCTTTGAAAATTTTAGCAATAATATTTTTAATTTTCGTCCAAACTATTTTTGATAAATTGCTTCTACCTTGAGAAATACTAACTGATTTTATTTTTGATTTTTCCATATATAACTTTAAATTTTTGAAAGCTTTACAATAATCTTTTTCAGTTGGTGTATCTCGACTATCACTTTGAGTTACCAACGCGAGTACTTTCTTTTTAGATGTTCCCATTTTGATTACTTGACCTGTTTTATAATTAGTTAAAGGGCTTAATTTTAAATATCCTGACACTAAAAACTGTTCCCCGATTTCACTTGGTACGGTACCATCGGCGTTAATGAAACATAAATAATAATTTTTCTGCATTTCTAAGTTATCTCTTGTTTCGTGTATGTTCTCGTTACTATAGTCGTTTGAAGTATTTGAAATTATAGATATATTACCGTCAGAGTCTATTTCCTCGTTAGATAAATTGTCGTTTGCTATTATGATCGCATTGTCGTTTGATTTGTTTTGATTTCTGTCCGAATTTAATTGTGTCGAATTTTGTCGTATGTCTATTTCATTATCAGATGAGTTTATCTGTTCGATTTGGTCAAAATTTTGGTCATTAAATGAATTTATTTGTTCTATCTGTTCGAAATTTTCGTTGTCAGCTGAATTTATCTGTTGATCGAAGTTCAGGTCGTTGAATGAATTTATTCGTTCAGGCGATTTTGAATTTCGATCAACAGGTGAATTTAGTGTACGGTTTTGTGATTCTCTACGTGATGTAGTTTTTTGTGAATTTTCTGGGCTTGTATTTTCGTTTATTATTGACAATCTATCATTAGTTCGTTTATTATTTAAATTTTGTTGACGTTTAATTGCTTTTAGAGTAACCATTATGTCTGGTAATTTGGGTTGTGAATTTTTTTCGTTTTATTTTTAAAATTTTTCGCAAGATGTTGTATTTCATTCGGAATCTGTTTTTGTGTATGTGTATGTTCGTCGTAGTATGTACAGCATGAACATGTTTTGAGTTTACGTTTTCTAGTCGATCTATGTAGTTCTGGTGTAATTTATTAGTATGTGTTTGTTCTGCATCAGTACCGCGAGGTCTGTTCTTGTCTGCGTCTGTTAAATTTGGGTTTATTTTTGTAGTGTTTGTTTTTGTCTTTTCTGTATTTTTTTTGGCTATTTTTTCCTGTGTTATTGTGTTAGTTTTTATGGTTGTTGTTTTGTCGGGTGATTTTACTGTCATGGGTTCAATTACGAAAGAATTTTCCCCTATGTCGTTAGTTGAAATGTTTATGTTGTTTTCTGGTTCGTTATGAATTACCGCAGAGACGTCCATAAGTTTTGGATAATCGCCTCCTTCGTCAGAAGACCAAAGAATTGCACCTCCCATGTCTTTTTTATTTACGGATTTCGGTTTGATAGGAGTTCTTGGAGTGATAGGGATTGTTTCGATAGGTGATTCAGTACTAATGTCATTTGAATTTTCTGAATACATTTTTGAATAAGTCATTTCTGTCTCGTCAGTGTTCGATTCATTGTCAGAAGTTTCTGGAATAATTATTTTTTCAATTTTCTTACTTTGTTTATTTATTTGTCTACGTGTACGTATCGTAGGAGAGGGTGTAAACTCTGCCATTTAAGTTATCCTTTTGATTTGAGAAGGATTAAATTTATTTTTATTAATTTTTACATTTTTCTTATCTGTCTGTATTTTTGGATTTGGATGTGTAGATGTAGCTTGTGTTTGTACGTTGGGTGGTAATGATAATGGAGTGTTCGTGGTTTTACCACTTTCAACTTGCGGATATGGGGATTAAGGTGATGGTGTTAAATTACGTGAATTTTTATGTTTTGGAGAGTTTATAGAATTATTAGAAATATAAGACAAACCGAAATCTGTCATATCAGATTCGTCACTTAAATACGAAGGGTTGTCTTTAATGAGTTTTTTTCTTAGAGTTACAGCATCATACATGTCTCCTGATGACGACAATCCGTCAGAATAATCAGGAAGAGTTATTGATTTATCTGGTTCTGGATTTGATACGACTTTGCATTTAGAATTTTTATTTAATTTTGCATTCTCGTTAGAATTACGTATGCGATTTGAATTTTTGTTAGAATTTAATTTGTTTTTATTATTTTCATTTTGATTTTTAGAATTGAAGTTTTTATTTATTGAATTGGAAATTTAGATCTTGAGGATTATTTGTTTCCAAGTTTGTGAATATTTTATCATTTTTATTTTTACTTAAATCATCTTCGCTTAGTGATTCAGTGCTCGAAAATTTTTTATATGGATTATATCGTCTGACGTCAGATCTTTCCATTTTTTAATTTTTATTTTTACCGATATATCCGTTTTTATTATTTTTAACTAATCGCCGGTCGCTAGGGTAGCTAATCCTATTGCCGTCGCTAGTAGATTTAACGACTGGGTCCATAGTATTGTTACTGACTGGCCCAACCGCTTGAGTTTTTGGCTCAAGAATTTGACGTTTTTCGAACGAATCTTCTAGACCGACCGCTTGAGTATTTTGCTCAAGATTTTGAATTTTCGAATTTATTTTTCTAACTCCGTCGACTGAGTTAGCCGCAATTTTATTTTTATCGCGAATTATTTTCTTACTTGGAGTAATTTCCTCTGAACTTGAATTATTATTTTTGTTAAAATTTGTAGGTAATTTATTTTTATCGTTATTCGAGCTAATTGACTCTGAATTAGTTTTGCATTTAGGTTTCTTTTTAAAGACTTTACCATCGTCTGAAGGATCTGAAGTCCTCAACCTAGCGATTCCGGGTTTTCCAGGTCGCCATTTAATTTTAATTGGATAAACTTCGCGGTTTTCCATTATTGGGTTACGCGATAAAGCGTCCGCGTTTGTGTTTATTTTTCCCGCCTTATATAACACGGTATATTCGAACTCTTTAAGCCGTTCTCTCCATCTCATTACACGCGATGTTGGGTCATTCATATTATTTACCCACACCAGCGGTCTGTGATCGGTGACAAGAGTAAACTCTCTGCCATAGAGATACGGTCTAAATGTTTTCATACCAAATAAGGCTGCGACCATTTCTTTTTCAGTGGTCGAATAATTTTTTTCGTGTTTGTTGAGCACACGAGACGCTGCTGCAACAATTGTGTCTTCGCCAATTTTGCCTTGTGAGAGGATTGCCCCAACTGCATAACCCGATGCATCGTTCGTTAAAATAAATGGTTTCGAAAAATCTGGATACTGCAATATCGGAGCTGTACATAGTTTATCGCGCAAGGTTTCAAAAGCTATCTGATTTTCAGGCGCCCATGAAAATCTTGCGTTTTTGCTTGTAAGATCGGATAGGCACTTAGAGATTTTTGCGAAATCCTTGATAAATCGCCGATAGTAACCAGCAAGTCCAAGAAATTCTCTCACTTGTGTTGTGTTTTCAGGTGTTTTGAAACATTTGATCGCTTTAATTTTATCGGGATCAGGCTTGACACCGTCGGCAGATATAAGATGGCTTAAATAAATTACTTCTTTTTTTAGGAATTCACATTTATCCGCTTGTAGAGTTAAATTCGCACTTCGCAAACGTTCGGCTAATTTTTCGAATTTAGTGTTATGTTCTTCTAGAGAACGTGCGTAAATGACTATATCGTCTAAGTAAACAAAGAGATCTGCTCCTTGTAACCCGCGTAAAACTAAATCCATTAACCTTTGGAACGTTGCTGGAGCATTTTTAAGTCCAAATGGCATTCTATTAAATTGATAATGACCATGAGGAGTTGTAAATGCTGTTTTGTGCTTATCTTTAGGATCTACTTTTAATTTATGAAAACCCGATTTTAAATCAAATACTGAAAAATAAATCGCACCACCTAATTGATCAAGAATATCATTTATCAACGGTAGTGGATATGCATCTTTAACAGTCTTATCATTTAATTTACGATAATCTATAACTAAACGCCATTTTTTATTGCCTTTTGAATCAGCCTTTTTAGGTACGATCCATAAAGGGGAATTATATGGTGAGGTCGAAGGTTCAATAATATCCATTAACATTAGTTCTGTTATCTGTTTTTCTATTTCGTCTTTCTGTGCTGGAGGGTGTCTGTATTGTCGAGTATTTACGGGAACGTCATCGGTAGTGGGTATAGTATGAGTCGCAGTGTCTGTAGCGCGCAATGGTTCTCCTGGAATTTTGAATAGGTCAGCGTATTTCTCTACTAGAGAAACTATTGCTTTACGCTCTTCCTCATTCAGATGTTTTAAACGCAAGAGTTTTAACACTTTGTTGACACGATTTTCCCCGGTCGTGGTACTTTTATCGTAATTGTCTGTGTCATCATCCGTCAAAGTAGTATCCTCGTCTTCGCTTGTCCCGAATGGGTACAGAGGAATTACGGGTACTTTTACTTTTACATCTTTGTCAAGAGTATTTATTGCGTACAAATAAGCGATTCCGTTATTATTACTCACTAAAGCTTCGCCCGCGTAAATACCGTTTTCAAATTCGATACGAGGTGTACAATAACCCTCTTTAAGTTTACTATCGACTCGAACAAACATTGCCGTTTTCGTTCGAGCTTTTAAAACGAAATATTCTCCTTCTGTTAATGATATTTGTAGATTATTTAAATGTTGAAATGTTACCGTATTGTCTACTAAATTTATTATTCCGCCGTGTTCTCGTAAAAATTCCATGCCAAGTATGCCCGTATAATCTAAAGGAACTTCGTCCAGTATTATATGAAAATAAGTGTCCTTATTAAAAATTTGTATTTTTATTCTACCCAAAGTGATAGCTTCGGAGACACCGTTTAATTTGTAACAATATGGTTCGTCGATTAATTTTTTATATTTTACTTCCCCGTATTTTATTAAATTTAAATTACATCCAGTGTCTACTAAAATTTTCCCATAGCTAGATATTATATCTTTGGATCTGAACATATTTGACGTAGGTTTATAATCAATTGACATGGCACCCACGGAATAAGTTTTTGTCGGTATGCTTAGTTTTTGTTTAAATTTTGGCACTGAACTGCTACGTTTCCCATCGGAGCGCCGACTCGAGGGAACGCTTGGTCGTTTCCCGTACCTGTACTCAGTTTTGCATTTAAACCGTCACGTTTTCCTTCAATATAAATTTTTTTACGACAATTGTTTACTGAATGACCGTTCATTTTACAGTAATCACATTGAAGAATATTTTTGTTTATAATTTGATTAGATTCAATATTCTTTCTTTGAATTAAAATTCTACATTCCTCAATATTATGATTGTTTCTTTTGCAAAAATTACAAAACTTATTTGGGTTGTTTCGATTTTGATTATTAAGCTGTTCCGATTTTTCACGACTGTTTCTGTTATAATTTTTATTAAATTGCTTATAAGGATTCAAATTTCGAATGTGGTGATTATTTTGGTTAATTGTGTTGTGTGGGTTTGGGTCTTGGATTGCGAAACAATTTTTATTTAAATTATTATCGAATGGCTTGAAAAGTTTATTTATATTTTTCATTTGCTGTAATTTTTGTTCCGCTTTAATTGCTGCAGTAGCGGCTGTAGCAAGATCCGCAAATTCGTCATTGTGTAAAAATAAAGCAAGTCTTGGTTCTAAACCCGAAATAAATGCTTGTACCGCGGTTTCTTTAGCCAAAACTATTTTTTCATCTTTACTATTACCGCCTGTATCCGCGATTTGTGAGCAAGTGTCCTGTAAATGTTTATTCACTCTATGGTAAAAGTCCATTACGCGATCACTCGATTTTTGCTCCAAGTCATTAAATTCTTTTAACCAAACTGAAACTTGTTTGCTTAATCTAAAATTTAAATTTAAAAATGCAATAAATTCGTCTATTGTTTTTACGTTTGACCCGCTTACTCTAATTAAAGGTTCACCTTTACATTTGGATTTTAATATTCTAACGAGCGCGTCCTCGTTTATTTCTCTTAGATATTCTTTCGCGTCTTTGCATGCCTGTATGAATGATTCTACTGGATAACTTATACCGTCAAAGTCTGGTATAGTTTTAAAAAATTCTTTGTAATCGAATTTGTTATTTGCACTTAAATTATTCGTTAAATTAAGATTGGGAGGTAATTGGTGTGAAGCACCCACGGGTGGATTTCTTTCGAAATGTGTTTTTAATTGTTGAGCAATAGCTGCTTGACAATTTTCTTCAAATTTATTTTTCATTTCAAGTTTTTCTGCTAGTAATTGTTCGATTTGAGCTTTTAACGCTAGTACTTCATTTTGGGTTTCCGTAAGGGAAACTTCCATTTGTTCAAGACTCATTATTGTTTATATAGATATTTCGGAAGACAGAAAAAACACTTTTAACAATATAATTGACTTACTACTTAGTTGTTTACAGGTTTGAATTTCAGATGAATCGGTAATTGGAGTTGATATGGAGATCTTCGTTGCCGTCGGAAGGTTGATGGAAACACGTTGGGCAGAATGTGCGATGACTGTAGATTTCTCAGCTGTAGTTGATATTGAACTGCGTCCGTCGGGCGTCGTGAATGATATTGGTAGTTTTATTTTATTTTAAATTTTAATTCTTCATTAACTTCACTCACTTGAATTTTATTATGAATTTTATTTTTAATTCACAAAATTTTATTTTTTTTTCTTGATGTATATGATTTTTATAAATTTCTATACTTTTTTTTTTGCTTATTATTTTATTTAAATGCAGAAAAAAAAATTTAATTTCAGATCTTGAATAATAAAAATTCAATTTTCAATTTAACTGTTCGACGAGAAAAAAAAATTTTTGTTATTTTATCTTAATTATTTTTGAATTTTTTTAAATTTCAATTATTTAAATTTTCATTATTATTTATTTCACTTACTTCAATTCTCACTTAACTTTTCACTTCTGTTTCACAATTTTACTTCTTTTTTTTTTTTCTTCATTTAGGAAAATGAAATTTCCGATGTCGACAAAAAAAAATTTGTAATATTTTTTTTGTGTTGCTCGATTTCACTTTGAGAACTTGTCACGATATTTTGATATCGCGGCAGTCTCACATCAGGTCGGTGAGCAACAGATGGCAGCACACGCTGCTCACACGTCTCTACACTTATTAATTTTATGATTATTTTGGTTTATGTTTGACATTGTATTTTATTATTGTATTGCTTGTGCTTAATTAATTCTTTAGGGGAAAACTGCACTGAAATCAGCAAAAATTACTGATTAGGCTGAGTTATAAGTATAATTTATGGGACTGGGAGGTAATTATTCATTTTATTTATATGCTTGTAATTATTGTGGTTGGTCGGCGCATGCGCGGCGACGCAACAGTTGTCAGCAACAAATTTATTATACTATAAATGAAATTTATAAGTATTTTGTATACATTATTAATTGGTTTGGCAATTTAAATTATTGTTAACTAGTACGGTACAAAGTAATTGGGCATTTGACGTCGGGAACTGGCAATGTTACACAATTGACATCGGGTACGTTGTCGTTGGTAGTATTTGGGAACAACATGCGACGGAGATAGTTCTCCTGTGGGTTAAAATGAGATACAAATATACAAGATGGCCGGCCGAGGTGCCGGCATGAAATTCACGTGCTGCCATGGTCAGACGTGGATAAACTATTGTTCGAGCAGGGTGTGTGCCTGTTGCTATTTGTTGTATTGCGCCACTTGAGTTGTGCTTGCTGAATATTTATATTAATTAATTTTGGGCTAGTAGTGCCAAGTTTGCGCCGATATTTGTGGAGGAGTATTTATCACATATTGTTTTAATTGACGTGATCTCATCAACGATTTGTAAGTACCTTTGAGTTAGTTCATTGGCGTGTAACGTCATAGTGAGATAAAATATGGGAACCATCAACAAGACTGTATGGATAAGAGTAAAACTGCATCCTAAGATTCAGTTGATGTGTTATCTTCAGAAAAATCTGTCGTACAGCGATAAATATTTCGAGACCAACCGAATAGACGGAGACATCACTGTTCTATATAATTATTTAATTTAATAATCAAATAGTATGTTACAGTCAGGAAATTGGTGTGATAAATGATTTCTTACTTTTGAAATCTTACTTTTTTCTTTTCTTTTCTCATCTATGCTTAACAATTTCACGAATCACCAGGGGACGACTCTCCAACGGGCCAACAGGACTGGGAACATCAGTTGGAACCCGTCCCATTGGCAGCTGAGTTGGCAGCTGTGGACAGACGCCCAGGAAACGATACCTTAAATGTAGAGGATGTTGAAGACCATGATGGTGATGATACGCTGCCACCATCAGAGCTCACATGGTTGATGGACCAACCTCCATCCAAACTCAAAATGTTACTGGCCAGTTTCGGGTTATCCACATTCGGTTCAACACAGATTTTGAGAAATCGATTGAATCGGTATCACCAGAGGGCGCTGGGAGCTCTAAACGTGCGATGGAGTCCCGCAGTTGACGAGATTCCATCTGATTCCAACACGATTCCAGCGTATGTAGATGTACCAGCTCTGAGGGAATATTTGCGTAGCCGATGGTTGAACCATCATGGGTCAGATGAGGTCATTCGGGATCGTGTGAAGCGATTGATGGACCGGGATGATGGCAAAGATGCCTTATGGGACCCATTGGTAGACGAATTGGTCAGGGAGTCAGCTGTAGGTCGCGAACGGGCCGAGGTGGCCATTCTGGAGAGAATTCGACCACAGGGAAGCCAAGTGGGACTATCTGTAACGTCTGGGAATCCAGTGGTGCCGGTAACGAGCGCACCAGCGGTCGTCGTGAGCTCAGAGTCGTCGCAGCCTGGACCACTGGATGCATTCGCGACTCACCGTGATATCGTGGAGGTATTACGGGTTTTTGAGAACAAAATCACGACGATGGTGGCCAATATGACCGTCGGACACACAATGGCGGTTGTGACACGGTCATTGGACCCATTCAGAGCGTCATCACCGATCAGGAGTTGTGCCGTGACTACTATACCCTCTCACTGGAGTACCATTCACACAGTATCTGGACCAATGGGAGGTCTTGGGGCTGTCACACGAACAGTAAATGCGTGTGGGACGCAAATGAGCACAGTACCACCGGCATGCACTACATCCACGTCAACTGTGCATGTTAATTGGCCACCAGCGATCAACCAGGGTCAGGGATCGACTAATCAACATCGCCAACGGGGATCACAGCATCGTGACGATGGTTCAGACTCCAGTGGGACGCCGTCATGGTCGTCTGACGATTCATATGCCAGTCAGAGGGCAGAACGTCGGTCAAGGTCGAGATCACGAGGCCGTGACCGTGTTTACGGGGCCATCGCACGTAATTGGAAGCTGTCATTCGCTGGGGATGGCTCAATGACTGGGGATGAATTCCTGCGGCGATTATCAGTGCTCATGCGTAGTGCGGGTATTCGTCACGAAGATCGTTTGGCAGTCTTGCCGGAAGTATTCACTGGCGTGGCTGCAACCTGGTGCTCAGCCAATTTCGAACGGTGGACTCGATGGGAACAATTCAAGGATGAATTTCGAACCTGGTTCACTGGAGGAAGACGCCAGCGGGAAATCAAAGCCGATATCAGAGCTCGGAACCAAGGCGACAAGGAATCAGCCAGGAACTATTTGATTTGTCTCCAAAGTTTGTATTCAAGACTGAGGCATCCACCAGAGGAGTCACGACAGGTTCGTCGTGCATGCCAAGGCCTGCGTCCAGAGTACTGGGACCAGTGTCCAGCTGGTAAATTTGATACCTACCAGTCGTTATTGTATGAGGCAACTCGTCTGGAGGAAAAATGGCGGGCTATGAAGACCAGACGAGCCCCACCACCACGGGAAGAAGCATTTGTTAAAGAATGCTCTTACGCGTACGGCCCAAAATAACCCCGCGAACATAAAGGGTTGCTTCATGCCATGGAAGCGCATGTATCTGGGAATGCCACGCCTCAACAGCCACCAATGGAACAGGTCAAATCCGGAAAGGCCAAGAAACGCGAAAAACGGAAATGGGGACAAGAATTGGCTCCAGTGGGTACTACAGCTAGAACCGATACCCAAGCTGGATCAAAGGCACCGGTAGTGAAACATAATCCCCCTCCAGCATCGCCAGTGGTACCAGTCAGTGACAGTACCACTACCTCGTCGACATCACGTAACAATGGACGGTTGAACCCGCGTGCGCCATCATTCCGGCGTCCACGCTTCTGTTTCAATTGTGGTTCATTACAGCATCTCAGCTACGATTGTCGTGAACCTCATCGTGATGTATGCCCTCGATGTGGCACCGTGGGCAAGACTGCAGTAACCTGCCAGTGTCCACCGAGGTCGGTGCAGCCAAAAAACGCCAATGCGAGCCGTCAATAGAGGGTGACGGTTCCCATAGCGTGGTAATCCCTCAACCGACAGTACAAACACAACGTATTCGGGTCAAGGTCGAGGTACACGCCAGCAGTCATCAGTCCAATGGATGTTCTGCGCAAGAATTAGACGCGACCATGGACGTGTTGACGGATACGTTACATGCAGTACAGCCATCGTGGGATCGGGCGAGTTCACGAATCACCAGGGGGTTTTGGAGGTTCAAGACAGGGCGTGCTCGGCCAATGGTTACAATAAGTGCTGCAGGAAGGTCTCGCATTGCTATTATTGACACTGGTGCCAAGACCACAGCGTTCGGGTCATTTGCCAAAGAACTTATGGACTCAGGGTGTCCATATATGATGGAAGAAACTCCTACTAGATTTGGTATGGCCAATCATACCACTGATGAGAGTGGAGGTGTGATTGGACCGGTATTTAAATTGGATAATGTCGAAGAGGTGACATTTCCAATCCACTATATACCACGTCTGGGGTCACTAAACCTAATTGGTATGAATTTCATTGACCACTTCCAGATGCAATTGGACCTGCAACGTAACTTATGGCGGATACGCGATGGCAAGTGGCATGAGTTGAGTCGAGAAACGTCTGTTGGTGCTCGGAAATCACTGTGTGCGCTGCAGGAGCTGACTGGTGAGGAAACAAAACGGTTGCAACAGTTTATCGAACAGCAGAAGAGTTTGATGGCACCAGGATTGGGTCTGACACACTTGGTTGAGCATGACATCAGGCTGAAAACACATAAACCGGTCAAACAAAGGGTTTATCGGCGATCGCCAGTGGTGTTGGAAGCCATGCAAGAAATTGTGGATCAAATGGTAACTGAGGACATAATTGAACCAGCGGCGTCGTCCAAGTGGCTGAGTCAGCCGGTGATGGTAAAACGGCCCAATGGGAAGTACAGAATGTGCGTGGATTTTAGAGATGTAAATGCAGTGACCGAGCGTGACACCTATCGTTCCCCTCCAATACATGAAGTATTGGACGGCTGTGGTGAAGCCCATTACATCTCGACAATCGATATGAATTCTGCGTATTATCAGATTCTGTTGACTGAACAATGTCGGCCATATACAGCGTTCTGGGTACCTGGTAGAGGTCTCTACCAGTACAAGAGGATGCCAATGGGGTTATGCAATGCGCCTGCCACCTTCCAGCGGGGAATTGATCGTATCATCACTCCAGATCTAAAACCATATGCTGCAGCGTATCTGGACGACATCATAGTCATTACACCGTCGTTTGGAAAACATCTAGAGGTATTATCAGAAGTCCTGAGGCGGATACGAGATGCAGGGTTTACTCTAAATTTTGAGAAGAGTAAATTCTGCCAATCTCAAGCTCGATTTTTGGGTTTCTTGCTGGATAAGGATGGATTGAGGCCAGACCCAGAGAAAATCAAGCCAATCGTGAATTATCCGACACCAAAGACTGTGCGACAAGTCAGACGGTTCAATGGGATGATCAACTGGTATCATCGTCACCTGAAAAATGTTGCCTGCGTAGCTGGACCCCTATTCAGGTTAACACGCAAGAATACCCAATGGAGGTGGACTGAAGTTGAGGAAGCTTCATTCCAGGCATTGAAACAGGCCCTGGTGGAGGCACCAGTTTTGAGTACGCCCGACTATTCTTTACCATTTGTGTTATACACTGACGCCAGTCAATCAGGATTGGGTGCAGTGCTGGTCCAACGGGAAAAGGACAAAGAACGACTGATTGCCTGTGCCAGCAAATCGTTAACTCCAGCGGAAGTCAACTACAGCACCACAGAAAAAGAGTGCCTTGCTGTGGTGTGGGCAGTGAGGAAATTTCGCCCATACCTGGAGGGCTACACATTCACGGTGGTGACAGATCATTCCAGTCTCCGGTGGTTGATGAATACACGGGACCCCACAGGAAAATTGGCCAGATGGGCCCTGGAATTGTCCGAATATGACATGCGCATTGAGTATCACCGTGGGTCGGAAAATGAGGCCCCAGACGCATTATCTCGGCGATTCGAAGGAGATGAAAGCTGGTTAGACGAGTTAGATGCCCTGGAAGGTGATGCAGAGGATGATTGGTACGCTGAAAAATGTCAAATGTTGGAAGCCGATCCAAACTCGATAGTGGGATATCGAGTGGAAAATGGACGAATGTATAAACAGGTGTCGGCGCCAATGGAGAGTTTGATTGCTGATGGTGAAGGAAGTTGGAAACTGGTAGTACCACCTACGGATAAATGGTGGGTATTACAACAGGCTCATGACCACCCTCAATCAGGCCATTTGGGAATCCGGAAGACCATGGAGCGGATCAAAGCTCGGTATTATTGGCCAGGCATGGCCAAAGACGTTCGTCAGTACGTAGCGGAGTGTGAAACCTGCATTGAGGCTAAACCGGTCCAACAAAAGCCTATGGGACTGATGGAAACTCGAACGCCAATGGAACCATGGGAAGTGGTGGCTGCAGATACCATGTCGTTCACTCGTTCAAAATCAGGATTTGCTTACCTGATAATTTTCGAAGACTTGTATACACGCTGGATCGAGTGTGTCCCAGTACGGGCAGCTAATGGGAAATCAGTGGCTAATGGTCTCAAACAAGCGATCCTGAATCGGTGGGGAACTCCAAAGGTGTTCTGGACCGACAACGGCCGGGAGTATCTCAATAAGGACGTGCAATCTGTTATTGAGGAGTGTGGGATCCAACATATGACCACGCCCCCGTATCATGCGCAGGCCAACCCAGTGGAACGAGTCAATCGCAACATCAAGACCATGATAATGAGCTATTTGGAAGACGACCATAGGGATTGGGATAAACATATATATGAGTTCCAATTCGCTTATAACACGGCCAATCATGAAAGCTTGGGAGTGAGCCCAGCTTTCCTTAACTTTGGACGAGATCCGTGTCCGATGAGATGTTATGGGCACAATAAGGATGCAGCTCAACTCAATGCCGATGTGGATCGATCATCTTGGATAGAGCGCATGGACCGTATGGTGGATTTGAGGGATGTGGTCAACCAAAACATCCGTCGAGCTTCTGAACGATATGCCGGATATTACAATAAAACCCGCCGAGTGGGGGTTTTTAAAGTTGAGGATCATGTGTATCGGCCAAACAAGGTGTTGTCCAAGAAGAGCGACCAAGTGGTGGGGAAGTTGGCTCCAAGGTTTGTCGGTCCATTGGTGGTTGATAAGGTGGTCACACCTGTGATTGTTGAATTGAAAACTCTTGATGGTAAATCGGTGGGTCGTAGTCATGTAAAATTTCTGAAGTTGTTCAAGCGGGCTGAGAATGTGTCGCAAGCGGTCGAAAGTACAAGCTCTGTGGCGTCCATGAACTCTGTGGTGTTGATCGCATGAGAATTTTACTGACCTGTGTCATTCGGCGTAGCTATTGTTCTATTACTATTCTTGCTTCTGTTTGGGCTACTCTTTGCTATCTACCAGTATCGCTTATGGGTAACTTAGGTCGAAAGAGCCTGGGTGGGTATTGAAATTGGGTTTGTTTCAGCAATGGCAGTCCTCCGTGAAGTCATCCAGAGGAACTACACCATCCCGGGAACCGCGGAATGGAAGGCAGAGGTGGAGACTATTTTCCTCCAGCAGCTGACCACGTGGAAGCGTCAATGGGCTACCCGAGATGCACCCGCTGGTTGTGCGCGCTGCCACTCATGGGCACATGCCGCGCGCAGTTGCACTAACCCGCCAGCAGAATTAAAACCATTCTGTGACGAGTGCGTGTGGTTTATTGATACCGACGAGTGTTATGGTCCCCATGGGCGGGCTCGTTTGGCAGTGAGGGACAGGTGTATGCTGTGCTGCTGCGAGAGGATGGTGGAGCGACGTTGTCGTAAGTGCCACCGCACGGTAACTGAGCAGCTGTGGGAATTGCCACGTCTACCCAAGTTTACTTGGGTCCCATTGGTGATCCAAAAATACCAGCTCAGCGAGTGGGACGAGCGTGAACAAGAGCTTTCCGGAGCGGTGCCAGTCGTGGTAGGGCCAGCACAAGCTGTACCCCTGGTGGTTTAAGAAGCGGAGCTTCTTTGAATATTTATTTTTTAGTTATGTTCCTTTTCTTGTGGCTAAGTAGCCGGCGTTTATTGTTTCAAATATTATTTCAACACGCCATTTAATATATCAGATGTTCAGGGTTCAGTGGTTTTCAAAAGTTTGAGTTGTGTTAATTGTAAACCAGTAGTAAAAGACGGCCCATTTTCATAACCACGCATCATTTCATTTATCAATGACCTTTCCTATACCTAGATTTTAGCAAGAGGAGGTAAGTGGGATATTACATTGATAAACACGCCAATGGATGTAGAGACTGCTGTTGTCTCGGCCAAAGGTCTTGCATAGGGCTAAGACCGGCCTGGTGGGGAGGTGTCACGATATTTTGATATCGCGGCAGTCTCACATCAGGTCGGTGAGCAACAGATGGCAGCACACGCTGCTCACACGTCTCTACACTTATTAATTTTATGATTATTTTGGTTTATGTTTGACATTGTATTTTATTATTGTATTGCTTGTGCTTAATTAATTCTTTAGGGGAAAACTGCACTGAAATCAGCAAAAATTACTGATTAGGCTGAGTTATAAGTATAATTTATGGGACTGGGAGGTAATTATTCATTTTATTTATATGCTTGTAATTATTGTGGTTGGTCGGCGCATGCGCGGCGACGCAACAGTTGTCAGCAACAAATTTATTATACTATAAATGAAATTTATAAGTATTTTGTATACATTATTAATTGGTTTGGCAATTTAAATTATTGTTAACTAGTACGGTACAAAGTAATTGGGCATTTGACGTCGGGAACTGGCAATGTTACACAATTGACATCGGGTACGTTGTCGTTGGTAGTATTTGGGAACAACATGCGACGGAGATAGTTCTCCTGTGGGTTAAAATGAGATACAAATATACAAGATGGCCGGCCGAGGTGCCGGCATGAAATTCACGTGCTGCCATGGTCAGACGTGGATAAACTATTGTTCGAGCAGGGTGTGTGCCTGTTGCTATTTGTTGTATTGCGCCACTTGAGTTGTGCTTGCTGAATATTTATATTAATTAATTTTGGGCTAGTAGTGCCAAGTTTGCGCCGATATTTGTGGAGGAGTATTTATCACATATTGTTTTAATTGACGTGATCTCATCAACGATTTGTAAGTACCTTTGAGTTAGTTCATTGGCGTGTAACGTTGCATTCCCGCGTTGGTGGCCATTTGCAATCGCGTGAATATCACTTAGTTGATGAGATATTATTGTTAGTAGTAGTAGATTCTGATTACAAGCATATGAATAAAATTAGTACTAATCGAGTCCAGTGGATGATGGAATTGTAATCACAATTATTTATTATTATTTAAATAACGAATATTTATTGTGAAGAAATTTTGTTGTGTTACTATTATTACTTTATGTCACGTGATTACCATCATATGCGACTGGGCTGCGATAGTTTGATATATGTATATATGTATACATTACACAGCGCTGAGGATTAATGTTTTTTTTGTGAGTTATAAATTTTTAGTATGGTGATTATTATTTATGAATGATTATTGATAAAATTTATGAAATATTACTAATCTGAGTTAAGAAATATTAGTACTTTGCGTATCGATTACTAATAATTTGAGTTAGAAATTATTAGTATCTGAGTATTATTTACAAATTATCATTGATTTGATTTGAATTATTAATTATTATTCAGCGGAGTATTGCTTAAAATTAATTATTATTTGGCGTATTATTTATTTCTGAACTGACTTATTAATTATTATTTATTTGAGTATTGGTTAAGAAGTATTATTAATTTGCGGATTAATTAGCATTAATTTGAGGTATTAATTATTGTTAAGTTGAATCATCATTATAGCTTTTTTTGAGTTGAGTTATCGAGTGATTATTCTATTATTTGCGTTAGTAATTATTTTATGATCTTGGTCTATTTTCATGTGCGAGTGAAATATTAAGTAGTATCAGGATTTTATTTTACAATACATTTATTGTTTAGGAATTATTATTATTGTTTGAATTAATTTTATATGCGCATACGATTATTATTATTTTGTAAGTGATTTATTTTTTTTTGAACCTTATTTATGTGAGTATGCGTCATATATTGAGCTGATTATTTTAATTAATCAGTGGACAATTAAAACAAATGGTCATCAACCCGGTATTTATTTAATTTTATTATTTTAATTACTGCTATCTTTCTTGCTATCCTTTTTCCTAAATCTGAAATCGCTATCCTGTCATTTTATTTTATTTTCATTTTCATTTTCTCCGTTGTGTTATTTCGAGTTAATTTTGTTCGTGGGGCACACGAACTGGCGCCCAACTAGGTTTTCTAACCCAGCCTGAGCAGAGCAGCCAGTCCAGGGAGGTTCAAGGCATCTCCAGGTTGGATATTTGGTTCTGGGTTTCTTTTATTTTCAGTTTTCGACCAACGGAGAGCCATAACGGCTATTGAGCGCCAACTACACTCCGCCGTGGGACGCACGAAATAGAAGAGAACGTTATAAACTTGATGTTAATTTTTGTAAAAAAAAATTTTAGGATTTTTGAGATTTTACCAGTCTATTCGGGGGCTGTTCGAATCCGTCACTGCCACCAATTTTAATTATATAATAAGTTGTTACGTCTTGGTCGATGTTTTGGCGCTGGCGTGGTTGAGCGGTCGATTTGAATTGGACGTAATGAGAACTTACATATAATTATAAATAATTATTTGATAGGGGTTGAACAGCCACCATTCGGTGGTTGAAATAAACTGGTTATTATTTTATATCTCAATCCGATTTATTCAATTGTAAAAGAATAATTTCAATAATGTGAAAATATACAATTGAATCAATTTATAAATTGTTAAAGTTCGTCTAACAATAACTTCGAAAGGGTGAGAAAGAAGTTGAGTGTTTAGTATTGAGCCTGGCTGCTCTCGATGATTCTATATTTCAGACTGATTTCTATAGATCGAGAAAAACTAGAGTAAGTCTCTTATCAATACGAGGTGCTTGGGCATCAGGCCCGCGCATCGTTCGATATAGAGGGGTGGATCGTGATAAGCAATATTCTCGAATGATCCATTCTCCGTTCTCACGCTTTCTCCGTTTTTGTTATTAACAAATGAGTCACTTATCTATGAACAAAAGTTATCTTAGAACAAAATAGATGTTTGTACAGCTGCACGTCTCGAGGATTTACTCGAGGCGTCAGCGCTTCTTTGTACATAACAAATATTAAGAGAAAAATAACTTTATCAATATGTTTCAAATATTCTAAATAATATCATATTATTTTATGTTCTATTATTTTATATTATTATGTTATGCTATATTATTATATTATATTATATCCTATAATATAGAGTAACTTATTAATTATGCAACTTGCTAAATTATCAATATACATCTTAATTAATTAGTTAGGTCTCAGATCGGTCTCTTAATAATTAGTATTTAAAAATAGTCAGAGACATCTGATGAGCAGGCTGGGACGTAACACATATACGTTAGTTTTACTAGTTTGTTAAAGAAAATGTTCTAAAATATCGATTTTATAATTTATTGTTATAGTTTACCGAATATTATTTGATTATTGTTTAGCTCTAGTAATTAATTAATTTATTTATAATGTATTGACACGCATCATTTGGATGCCAATTTACCTTCCGCTAAGATGAACTTATTTTAACTTCCCGCTAAGAAAATTATTAATTTTCAAAAATTCGGGAAGTTATTAGTTTCACCCCGATTTTCGAAAATCGAATTTTCATCAGATGTCGATCTTTTGAGGTCCTAGGAAGCTATTTTGACTATTTTCAGAAGGACGTCCGAGTGTCTGTATATATCTATATGTGTGTGTGTGTCGCATGGAAAAGCTATATATTGTTAAAAGTATATAAAAAAATATGTGGTGAATATGTGATAAATATATAGCGGCAAAAATATCTATACTGAAAAATATACGTTTCTTTACACATTTTGGATTAAATATTTATAATAATATATTTACCCATATATAATGTTTTGTATTTTCCTATATATATTATCTCAAATAATACTCAATATATTCTTGTCATCTATGGATAGTATATATATAATTTATAAGTATAATATAATAAACTTGATATATACTTCCATATATTTTGACCAATATAATTAGTGGTATATGGTCTCTAGATAATTGATTAAATATTAATGAATTTATATGTTTATATATATGGTCCGCGGTATATTGGAATTACATTTTTCCAATATATTAAAACTTATATTTTTCGCAATACATTAAATATTTTATTTTTTCAATACACTTTTGCACACCTCAAGCGTGAAACCGCTGAGGGTGCTTTATGATTGCTCTAAATTTTTTGACTCATTCACTGACATTAACTTATCTCTAGACTTTTTCGATTACACTAAAATCGGTCAAATTTTATACTAACACAAAGACAATTTATAAAAAAATAATTTTGAACCAATACTAAGTCGATTAATTATTCCATTAATTAAATATAAATTATTTTAATCCCAGTGACACGAGTTGTCAATTGTCGTGCATGAAACTTATTAAACCAAATAACTTTCGAAAGGAACAATTAATCGGTCTAAATTTTTTTTATTATCTTTGTATTTTTTATCACAAGAACCCTATCGAAAATTGCTGTTTAAATACTTTTGATTATTTGTAATTAATTAACAACGTAAAACTGATTATTCGCGAAAAGTTTAGCGGTCATTTTTATTTTTACTATTGTTATTATTACAAAAGTAAATATTTTTTTCTTTTTTTCTCCCCATCAACTAGTGGTAGCAGCACTAGCGTAAAACAGTAGGTTTGAAAAAAAAGAGCGACATCTACAACAAAAATGCGGGATATTTAGAAAAAATTAAAAAAAAAAAATTAAACTGGAATCAAGAAATAAAAAAATCAAATTAATGATTCAAAAGTTGAATAAAAATTTGTAATAAAAAAAAAAAAAATAAAATTAATGATTAAAAATAAAATGAGCGATTGAAGTGTGCAATTTTGAATTTTCCAACGTTTTTCAATTTCTACACAATTCCACAAAAAAAAGTCAAGTTCATTATTTTTTTTTTCTTTTCATTGACCTTACACTTACTGAATAACTAACGCAATAACCTAAGAAAAGTAAAAAAAGTGATATATATTTTACAATATACTGGAAAACATATATATAAAATACTATATGTTAATTAATATACTACTTTCAATATAATATATCAATATAAAAAAAATATATGTAAAACATACATAAAAAAGTCATATATTGATAAATATAATGGTAATATATTCTAGCAATATATTTTTATTCAATATATCATATATTAATATGGAAAAAATATTAATATTATTTCATATATTATACAATATATCACATTATAATATTCATATATTTGATCATATATGTTTTCACATATAAAGCTTTTTCATGCGGGGTGTGTGTGTGTGTGTCCTCGCCGTTTTGGTGCCACAGTGGGAACTCGGAAAAAACTCGACAGGAACTCGGTGTTTCGAGGGAGTTTCGCGGTAGAAATGTGGTGTTTCGTGTGCAAAAATGCAATTACGACACGGAGTTTTTTCCGCGTTTTTGAAGAGTTTTGCCAATTTTCTCTTGAAGTTTTGTTGGTATTTTCTTGGCGTTTCGTCGGTGTTATCGCGGATTTTTCTTAGTGTTTTATTGGAGTTATTTGGGTGTTTCCTTGTAGTTTAGTCGGAGATTCCACATATTCTAGCGCTTTTAGCGCCACCGTAAAAATTCGAAAAAAACTCGAGTGAAACTGGCTGTAAAGTGGAAGTTTTGACGGTGTTTCCATGGCAGTAACGCGGTATTTTTGTATACAGTTACGACACGGAGTTTTTGCGGAGTTTTGTTGGTGTTTTTACTAACTTTCGTTGGTTTTCTCTCAGAGTTTTATTGGTGTTCTCTTGGAGTTTCGTCGGTAATATCACGCAGTTTTCTTGGTATTTTGTGGGAGTTTTTAATGTGTTTTTTTGTAGTTTAGTCAGAGTTTTTACAGATTCTCGCGCTTTTAGCGCCATCGTCAGAATTCGGAAAAAACTCGATTGAAACTGAGTGCAGCAAGGGAGTTTTGGTGGCATTTTTATGGTAGACTTACAGTATTTTTGTGTACAGTTACGACACGGAGTTTTGTCGGTGTTCTTGCTGAGTTTCGTGGGTGTTCTTTTGAAGTTTTATCGGTGTTTTCGCGGAGTCATGTTTGGGCCTGCTCGGAATTTCTATGGTAGTTTTTTTGGTTTTTGTGGAGTATATTGAGGGTTTTTTCGTCGTTTTGGAAGTAATAACTTGGCGTTTGTGTGGCACACTCATGGCATTTTGAAATAAAAAGCTTGAACATTTACACTATCGGTGGTGTGAACGTTCTAATCTACACAGTCTAAAAGTTAACACTGTGCGTCGTGTGACTTTCACACCGGCAGTGTTGAAAATTTTAACACCAAATCATTCACTCCACACCGTGGACTTCAAATTTTTTACATGGTTTTGACGTCAGTAACAATTGTAAAATGGTAATTATGATTATAAAATCAAACTAATACGTTGATAAATTTACTAAATTAACGTAAATATATAGTAGAGATTAATATTAATAAATTAAATAAATTATTGTCATTTAATTTAAAAAATTCATATAAATTTATTTAAGAAATTATATTTAATAAATTAATATAATCAAATTACAAATTTAAATTCAATTGATTACTTTGATTATAAAATTAACAATTTTTATTAAAAGTAATGAAACACTTCAAACCATTTGAATAGTTTAAAATTTTAATGACAGTTACTATTCACTTATAGCTACAATTTAATATTATCACTTATTAATTATCATCATTAATTAATTCACATTATAAAATAAACAATTCATAATAAATGCACTATTTAATCGCCCACAATCGAATTTCCACGATAGTATCGAGTCTTTTAAACATTTTAAAATATTAACTTTCACAGAATTGTTACTTATCGAACTACTTTTCGATCACGATAATAAACTATTTATTACACCACTAATTTAGCATAGTAATAAATTATAGATAAACGAATTCATATAAAATTATTTTTATTATTTAGTTATTATTATGGTTAATTACACAACACGTTACTTAGCAAATTTTTATCATGAATTTGAGGTTATTTAGTGTATTATGTAAATGTAAATATATACCTTGACACAGACAGTACATAGGCGTATGCAATGTTTAATCAGGGTATCACTTCTAAGTCATCGATTATTCTGTAGTCGAATGAATTATTTAAGATAAACCAATATGATCAATAATTTAATTAAAAAAAAGATTTACTTATAATTACAGAGATATGCATTTTATAATGAGTACTTTATTCTTATTTAAAATAAATTTTTCAATTCAAAAACAAAATATCATTTACTCTATAACAGGGGTACTGCTACTCTGGTCGTCGTTAAAAAGGGCGCCACTGGAAGGATTAAACGGTCTTTCAAAACAGGGTCTTAAAATCAGGGTCGTTGTAAAATTTCAAGTAAGAGAGAGGAGAGGAAGGATAACTTATAAATAAATTAAACTTAATTAATATACAAATTTTTCTTTATTAAAATTTACCAACTCATAAACCTTATAATTTTAATAATTCTTATAAACCCTTGATCTTATAACCTTCTAACTTTTTATACCTTAATAAACCTTATATATTTTACCTTATAATATTTACCAATTACCTTTGGCGACTCAACACTTAAGACTAAATAGCCACTACCTTGGCATCGCACACACACACGCTCACTCGAGTCCCCTGGACTTTGGTACACACGCACTCAGCATCAAAATGGCCGTTCCCGCCACGGTTTTCAATAATTTAATTAATTAAAAGTTTTAGAATTAATGATTATTAATTAATTAATTTTAAATTTTCCTTTTTTCAAGAACTAAACATCAATTAGTAAATTTAGCAACGATCCGAAATTATCATACCAGGTATTTTGAGTTTTGGTCAGTAAAAAAATCTCATCACCGTTTTCGATACTCGCTTCACTTAAGTTCCGCCATCTTTTTTTCGGCTTGGTTGAAATTATATATTTTATTTCCAGTGAATTATTGATCACTTCAATTTTTCTTTAACATTCACTTCGACCGGTAGCTTTGACCGCGAGACTGAATTTTAATTAAATTTCGAGTTTTATTTTTCTTATTTACTAATTTACTTAATAATTATTATGGCTAGACTTATGACTAGACTCGAGACGACTTCCTGCCTATGTATTTTACAACCTGCCTGGAAGCTTCTAGAATCGCGGGTTCTGGCATATGTATATAACAACCTGCCTGGAAACCGCTATCGCGAATTGTTGGGACCGGACAATTAAGTTATGCGCGAGAACAACCCGACGTACAACTACGTATTTACTTCATTATCCCGGCTTCTTGCCTGAAATAATTTAAATAAATACCTTGGCAAGATTCTCCAATCCCTCGAATATTCTTTCGTCGGGGTCCGTCTCGTCTCTGTTGTTGTCTGTCACCCTCCGTTAGCGTCTCGCTCTCACTCTGTCCAATCTCCCGTCTCCTTCACCTGCTTTTTCGACGGAATTAAAAATTGAATAAAAAGAGATACCGGCTAATCGCCTGGTACTTACGCAATTAATTTAGAAGTTTTATCGCTAGGTTCCACAAAGAAAACCCAGTCTCAATTTAATAATTACCTTTGGTTTGATTGGCGTCTTGGGGTCTTCCGTCGTTGCAAGGCACTGTACTTGACCGCTCCGGCTGAACTGTTCTTTTTTTGACTTGCCGCCCCGTACTTGACTCTTCGTTTCCTTCACTCGGACGTCCGGGAAAATTAACCCCGCCTACTTAATGCTAAGTGGGACTGACATCGAGCTCATCCAAGCTCCACTTCCGGTGACAAGTCGCTCTGTCTACCCCGGATAACCCTGAGGCAGTTAATCGATTCATCGACCGCGTGTATAATAGGCGGTCACTTGGATCATCCGGGTGATTCAAATTTCGGGGTTACAACTTTGAAACAACGTTTTTCATAATCAAATTCTAGTATGCATTACATTATATACTTAATACTGTTGGAAAGCCGCGAATTTATCAAAAAAATTCCGAGAATATATCGACACTACACCCTCAAAACTCCGTAAAAACTCCAACAAAACTCCGTGTCAAAGCCGTAAAAACTTTGACGATACACCGACGAAACTATGTGAAAACCTTAACAAAACTCCGGAGAAACACCGACAAAACTCTGAGTGTCAAAGCCGCTAAAACTCCGAAGATACACCGACGAAACTGCGCGAAAACCCTAATGAAACTCCGGAGAATCACCGACAAAACTCCAAGAAAACATCGACGAAAGTCTAAAAAAACACAGTGAAAACTCCGGGCAAACACCGACCAAACTCGAAGAGAACACGAGAGAAACCTTGTCTCGTAATTACACAAGCAACGCCGCCCTTCTACCATTAAAACACCGTCGTAACTCCGTCGATACACTGTGGAAACACTGTAAAGGAGAACACCGTAGAAACTCTGTGTTTTCACCATGTTTCTACGATGTTGTCAATACCGCTAGGGTGTATGGATGTAAACGCTTAATATCTTTTTAATGAACTGACCGATTAAAATGTTTGAGGTGGCAATCAAAAGAGTTTGTTAGCCGTCAACTTTTCTAAAAATTTCAACTCAATCGATCAAATAGACTCTAAAGATATGGACGAAAAACAAAAAAAAAAAATCCGGGCGTCGGTTGGCCCTGTGGGCCAGCCCCAAAACTTCCCGCTGTTTTTGAGCTCTTCGAGCTCAAAAATCTTATTGCATGCAATTGTTTTTTTTATGAGCTTTTCAAACTCTGACAAATTACGCTTTATGCTAAAGTTTAAAAGTTTTAGAATCGAAAATCATTAATGAATAAGCGGTTTTTAAATTTTAATTTCCGATTATGTTCACTATACTAAATGTAATGAGGCAGAAATCAATGTCAGTGATCGAAATCAAGATTTGAATGAGTTTTAGCTTAGGTCAGAGCAATAATATATAAAATATCCAAAAAATTATTAAAAACTGTGTTTTTTCGATTTTTTCGTTGATAATATGGTTTAAACTAAAGAACGAGTTTGATGGCATTACATGATGATCAAAAGAGACTATAAAGAAGGAAAGTTTGTAAGATTTTAGACACATTTTAGTACAGTACATTTTGATTTATCTGGAAAAAATAACATAGAATGTCATTTTTTTAACTTTTCAACGCTGATATCTTTTGAACTTATTAGCCAATTTTGACGTTTGAGGCGGTATTCGACGCGTTTTATTGAGTTCTAAAGCTGATTGGATTTTGGCGTCAATCGTTCAATTCCTTTTTGAGAAATCGATAAAAAACTAAAAAAACAATTTTTTTTTTTCGTAATTCGCCAATATTTTCAAGTCTACCTAATGAAATGATCTGAAATTTTCAGGAAAGTTGATGGCCAACAAGCTCTTTCGATTGCCGCCTTAAAAATCCAAATCGATCCATTAGTTAAAAAGTTATAGACCATTCACACACACACTCACACACACACACACACACACGCGGACAGCCTTCTGAAAATAGAATAGCTTCCTAGGACCTCAAATCGTCGACACTTGATGAAAACTCGATTTTCGAAAATCGGGGTGAAAACAATAACTTCCCGAAATTTTTAAAATCATCGATTTTCTACGCGGGAAGTTAAAAAAATTTGTTTTTCAGTTTTTTTCAAATTTTTCAGAAATGGCTCGATCGATCAATTCCAAAATCCAAACAGCACAAGAATTCAATGAAACGCGTCGATTGCCGCATCAACCATATTAATCAGTTTATTCGTTGGAGAGGGATCGATCGAGAAAGTAATGGTGAAAAACGGTTTTCTTCGATTATCTTCGACGTGATTTACCCGATCAATTCCAAAATTTGATCAGCTCTAGAACTCAATAAAACGTGTTGATTGCCGCATTAACCATCTCAATCCGTTAATTCGTTCGTATGATATCTTGGGAGAAAGAAACGCTAAAAAACCGTTTTTTTCAGAAAACAATGGCATACAATAGTATTTTCGAGCTCTTCGAGCTCGAAAATGTATCCACGACAATGTTTTCGAGCTCAAGGAGCTCGAAAACAGCAAGAAGTTTTAGGGCTGGTCCGCACGGTCAAACGATAGACAGATTTTTTTTTGTAGATTTCGTATTTTGTTATGGAGTAAAATTATTCGTATTATGTTACAGTATTTTTTAGTAGATTTCATAGAATAATAACTATTCGTCCTCTTAATGGAATTTTTGGAAAATTTTGCTACCTCTCAACTCAGCTCGACGAGCTGAGTCAGAAAATACATTTGGTTCAGAAGTTTATACAGGTATTTATATATATATTAGACTGCTTTTTTTGGGACTATTTTTTTTTCACTCCCATCCCGAAATTTTGTTGGAAATACCCCTAAAAAAATTCCCTGAGAGTTTGAGTCCTTCATATTACTATTAAGTACTTTCCCAGAGCAGGTGAAGATTTCCCATTTAAAATACACGTAAACTTGGATTTTTATTTTTTAAACTTCTGTAATTGCGCGGCATTTTATGATGTCATTTTGTCCAAAATCGGGATTTTCTCAGAATTAAGTGCTCTACAAAAGTGCCAATTGTCGCGAAGTCATAACTCATACGGGTGGGGTAGTACGGACCGCAAAACCGAATTTTTTATAGAATTCTTGTTTTTTCTCTCATTATCTCATAAACAACAAAACCTACAGATAATATGTGAATAACAATTTTATAAACAATTTAATTTCCTACAAAAATGGTCCTTAGCACTAAATCACTAAGATTGATATTTTCTGAGATATGAATTATTGAAATTTACGTAACATTGAATTCCCATAAAATGTCAAATCAAATCTTAAAAAATATCTATTTTTTATTTGTCTAATATCTCAGGAAATATCAGTCTGAGTGATTCGGTGCTAAGAATCTTTTTTGTAGAAAATTAGATTTTGTATAAAATTGTCTTCTACATTTTTTCTGTAGGTCTTGTTGTTTATGAGATAATGAGAGAAAAAACAAGAATTCTATGAAAAGATTCGGTTTAGCGATCCGTACTACCCCACTCGTATGAGTTACGACTTCGCGACAATGGTCACTTTTGTAGAGTATTTAATTCTAAGAAAATCCCGACATTGGGCGATTTTTTCATTACCAGAGATCTACCGGAATGAAGTCCGAGTACACGTACTAATTAGCAACCCTGTTCAAAATATTTAAAGTTGGGCGCCAGGTGATTTTACAATCATCAATTAACAATTGTCGAAATGTCGGCTCAGGGTGACAGATGGGGGAATGGTCAGGCACTTAAGATTACGATAAATGATTGATCAGAATGAACAAAAATAATTAGTCGTATATTGAACAAACAAAAATGCCGAAAGAAATCAAAGAAAACAAAATCATTAAAACTTGTTTTTTGCGGTTGAAAATTTTTTTTTGAAAAATTTTTTGAAAATTTTTCGTTTTTTCTCGTTTTCCTTCACGTTTACTGAGTAACTAACGCAGAAATGAAAGAACAGAATAATAAAATTATTTTTTAATTTTGAGTATGATTACACAATTAAAAGAACAAAACTTTTTCTTTTAATTGTTTAGCAAAACTTTAATCGATCACCCCCAAAAAACGGTTCAGTAGATCAATTTGAAAACTTACAGGGTTATTAGGGGTACGTTAAGCTAAAAAAGTCCCTGGCAACAGTAGTCTTTTCATCGATATTTATAGAGTAGCGGTTGATTTACTAAAAAACCAAAAAAGTCATTTTTTTGTACTTACTTCTAATGGATGTTAAAAATAAAAAAATTGTTTTTTTTTTTTTTTTTTTTTTTTTTTTTTTTTTTTTTTTTCGGAAAACGATGAAGAGCTCTTGTATGGAATTTATTCAAGTTTTTAACACCGCCCTCAATTTCTCACAAAGTTACAGCCTTCCAAAAATCACTAAAAAACTTATAAAATTTTTCTGTTCCTTCAATTTTTTGCGTTAGTGTATTAGGGTGCTCCATTTGAAACGAACATTTTTTTTTTTTTAGCAGTCACAAGAAAATTTTGTTATTTATGTTGAGAGAAAAATTCTCTGAAAATTTCAGCTCTTAATTTTAACTTTAAGTATTTCCTCTCGAGCATCAAACTTTTCTCATTTAGAAAGCATGTAAATCGAATAACTTTTTTTTAAAATTATTATAACTTAACCCGGATTGAGCTATCGTTTTGAAACCAGTTTTTCTTTGTAGCGTAATTGTTGCTTTTTAAATTTATATAAAACGGCTTTGGTCTAACTCGATCCATGTCGATTGTATCAGCTCCAAAAGTTAATTTTTTACTTTTTTGATTTATTTTTGATAATAGTGAATAAACGGCTCATCTTACCAAAAATATATATAGAACCAATCTTGTAGAAAATTTTGTCCTCTACTAAATTGCTAATAATATTTATATCGCTATAGTGCACTGTTAATGAGATACATGCACTTCACATTTTACAGTAAAAAAAATTGTAAGCTTACTATTGTACTAATCTTTTTTATTGTAAAATGTTAAAATGCATATATCTCATGAACAGTGCACTTTAGCATTATAAGTGTCATAACCAATTTTGTAAAGGACATAATTTTCTAAAAGATTGGTTCTATGCATATTTTTGGTAAGATGAGCCGTTTCTCATATAGGAAGCTCCAGAGTTGAACGACGGGGCCATGCCTGGGACATTATTGGGAAGCCCATCTTGGCAAACCTATACTGTCCCATGCCCGGGCCATAACTGGGTAATTAGTCTTGGCCATTTCAATGATTACCCAGGCTTAGGCCAAGACTTAATAACCTAGCTTGGGCCAACCCTAGAGTCACTCTAACTTGGGCCAAGTTTGCGTAACCTAACCTCGGCCGTTGGATGGTAACCCTAACATGGGCCAAGACTGGTAAACCTAGCCTTGGCTAAGCCTAGAGTCACCCTAACTTTGGCCAAGTTCGTGTAACCTAACCTCGGCCATTGGATGGTAACCCTAACATGGGCCAAGATTGAATAACCTAGCTTTGGCCGTTGGATGGTAACTCTAACATAGGCCAAAACTGGAGAACCTAGCCTTGGCCGAGCCTAGAGTCACCCTAACTTGGACCAAGTTTGTGTAACCTAACCATGGCCGTTGAATGGTACCCCTAACATGGACCAAGACTGAATGACCTAGCCTCAGCCGTTGAGTGGTAAACCTAACACGGGCTTAGACTGAATAACTCATACAGGAGCTACCAGAGTCGAACAAAGGGGCCCTCCTTGGCTCAGCACTGGTGAACCTAGATTTGGCACGTCTATATTGGCCCATGCATGGGTCAAGAAAGGTTACTCAATCCTAGCCATTCCAATCATTACCCGAGTCTGGGCCAGGACTGAGTTCCACTATTTTGGCCATTCTGTGGTGACCCAGGCTTGGGCTAAGGTAGCATCATCCAAGTTCGGGTATACCTATAGTTACCCATCCTTTGGCCAGAACTGGCTAATCTAAGTTTTTTATTAATTATTCAATCAACTTATTACTATGGTTTTTAAATTAATAATTATTTAGTTTTGAATTAAAATAAGTTTCAATGAATAAATATTTAAACATTTCAATTAAAGTACTTTACAACTAATAATTAATACATTTTTTAGTTCGTTATTATTTGCAATCAACAACTGTAATTTTATAATTTTACTTATAAAAATTAATTTAACTAAAAAATAACTCATGAATTTTTATGATAAATGTTATTTTTAACAATGGTGGTAGAGTAAGATAATTAAGCTGGGTTCTTGATAAATAATCAATTAAATTTAATAGATTTTATTTTAAAAAATTATGTAATTATAATATAAATAGTACGAAATTATTTTTTTTTTCTTAATCGAAAATATTAATTAAATTATTCTTTATATTTCATAAAACCGAGTGGTTGTAGTAAAATGAATAAGTAGAACATATAAAAGTTTCAATTCAATATTAGTAGGTTCGTCCAGTTGCCAGCGTTCAAACTCAGCAATCAGAAGGACGGCAGTTCACGCCCAGAGCCCAGCAGAATTTTCACCGAGTTTTTTTCACGTCATTTACTTCACTTAAATAGTTTAAACGCTAATGATCACAAGCTCTAGTACTTTAATAATAATGAAATTTTTTTTTAATTAAATTATTTGTTTTTTCGATGCATGGGCCAGGTCTGGCAAACAAGCATGGGTCGGAGCTGGCAACCAGGCTTGGCACCCTGTTATCATTCCAAACTTCTACCAAGGCTGGAACAAGGCTGTCTTACAACCTTGGCCCAGAGTTCAACATAGTTGAATCAGGCCTGAGCTAAGCCTGGGCCCATCGTACTTTCCTGTCTGGATTTATTCATTATTAACAAAAATAAATGAAAGAAGTAAAAAATTAACTTTTGAAGCTGATACAATCAACATGGATTGAGTTAGACCAAAACCATTATATATACAATTAAAAAGCAACAATTACGCTACAAATATAAATTGGGTTCAAAACGATAGCTCAAAACCGGGTTAAGTTATAGTAATTTAAAAGAAAAGTTATTCGATTTACATGCTTTTTAAATGGGAAAACTTTGATGCTCGAGAGGAAATATTTAAAATTGAAATTAAGAGCTGAAATTTTCAGAGAATATTTCTCTCAACATGTAAACAAAATTTTCTTATGTCCGCTAAAGAAAATGTTCGTTTCAAATGGAGCACTCTAATATATATATATATATATATATATATATATATATATATATATATAAATATATGTCGGAAATGTACAATAGCTGGGTTTTTCCAAGGGATGTTGGAAAATCCCAAGTATATTTAGTTTATTACTAGCAATAAAAACTTAGTATTACAATTTTATGATTTAATCCCTTTCGGTAAATTTTGTCAAAATTATTTTAAGTCTTTTATGACAACAGACTTAGGCTCGAAAGATCACATCTGTGCATCTAACGTAGCCACGATCGGAGGATAGCAATACCGGAGGATAGGACTGAAGTAACTACAAAATAACGTACCCAGAGGGCCCTCAGAATAATTACCTGAAGGGGCCACTTATTAAAAATAGTTTTTGGAGACAGTTCTCTCGGAGCACTTATCGCAAACTAGCGCATAAATAACCGTAGAATATTATTCTGATATTACATATTAATTATATCATTCGTTTAGTGTTTGAATATCATAAATACCGTTAATAATGAAATAATCATATTGTCAAATAGTTAAGTGTAGTTAATAATTGATATTGTGCATTATTGTTAATCGATTGTTGTTAAGGTCGATTTGATCTAGTTGTAAGCTGTGTGTATTATTTGTATAAACTTTAATATCCATTTGTTATTAATAAAATAAAAGATGTCTAGTGATAAAAATAATGGTGATGCCTTGCAAGAACCCAATGTTGTTCCGACATATATATATATTATAACGACAAAAATCAATTATCCAAGCACACGTTAATACGCCAAGATTTTTGCGCTACAAACTTCGTTCTCTATCTTCAGCCTCCAGTCTCAATGCTAACAGGGCGCCAGGTAATTTTTATCACTGGAATCACCAAACCAGTAAATCTTAAGAATTAGATAAATTTTTGATCTGTGGAACTATCTCAAAACCACGCATAAATAAAGACACTAAAACTAAAACGAAAATGCTCAAAACTTATAAGCAAAAACAAAAACAGAGACTGGAAAACTAAAAACAGAGTTACGGTATGCCATGGTGTCGCTCAGTGTGTAGGTTTATGGAAAGAGGGAGTGGTCCGGGTTACATCATTCCAAATTCATGTAGATCATCAGTGAATTTGCAATTTTTATTAAACAACAAATAATCTAACATCTCCATTTAACAATTAACAAAATACTGTAGCTTCGTACAAACAATTCTTCTTTATAACAAAATACTGAATCTAGTAATAATGAAGTTAATCTTAACAAAAAGGTAAATTGACACCTAAAGGATATGTACCGATACATTAAAAATAAATTAATTAATTATTAGAGCTAAGTAACAATCAACTAATATTCAGTAACTTAGAACAATAAATTATAAAACCGATATTCTAGAACATTCTCTTTAACAAACTAGCAAAACTAACGTACATGGGTCTAATATTGACGTCAATTAGACGACAATTGGTTTAATAATTAAACTTATTTCTTATAATTACTTTATAAAATAACATTAACAATAAATCGTGAACATGACTTTAAACTGTAACAATATTCTCATAATTCTCTCAGTTCTTAAATATTTTCTTTAATCAAAACAGCATAATATCTCAAGACTCTGACTCGAACTCATTTAGGTATTGATAAATATAGTAATTATTTCATACCTGATTACTGATGAATAAAATATCGAATAACGTCTCACACTGTTTTAAATAATACTTCTGTAACAATAATCTTAATCTGTAGCCTTCCGCAATGCCATGAACTGTAACGCCATTTGTGGACACGTCTGCTCGCTTCGAGCGACCAGAGCTGAATGCTCACGTCCTTTTTTCTCAATAATCAAAATCCAAAACTAAATCTTATCATTATCTATAACTGACCTCTATATTTTAAATCCATAAATCAATTTCCAAACTCTACTATATCGGTAACTGGAGGCTTATGCCTCACCAAACATACTCACTAAACCTGACTTTGAGTATGGATATCCTTGGTAGTTGCTCTCCTGGAACAGACCAGCTGGGATCGTAAAACTTAAAACTAAGTGACTTATGACTTCCTCAGCGGTACAAGTGGGGATGACTTGCCCTCTGAGGCCTGTCAGACGAAAACAATTAAAAATGACCAAACGGCTTCCACAACAGCAACGGTCACAAAATTACTGTTGAGGCCTGCCAAACCAAAACTCAAAAACTGATCCCAATCTGCATCCATCAGATTCCTTATATACTGGAGCGCTAGCATTTCAGCTAGACCTCTGCAATCTACCAAGAAGTCTCATAGGGATAGAACCAGGTTCTATCATCAGATGATACCGGGTGACTAATTCAAGTCCCGCTCCACGGTAACACTGACTTCTCCACATACTCAAAATTCCCAAACTGTAAACTAAAACTCAAACTTTATCATTATCTCAAACTTTAAATCTTAAACCATATTCCATATTCAATTTCCATAATTCTGATTCTAAATCTTTACTATAATTTTTCTTAACAAAACCCATAACTGTAGCTAAACGTTACTTCATATTTAATTCTTAAACTATAGCTTAAATCAAAAACCTGTATCAAAATCGTTAATACCTGTATGCTAAATTCTAAGTCTTGAATTACCATGCTCGTAAATACAGAAAAATCAGTTGGTGTTTGTGACGTTCACTTTGATTTGACCCCCATACGAAAAATAACTTCATAATATATAGATATATGTATATATATATATATACATATAAAAATCGTATGTCAAAGAAAAGAGGTATAGTGACACAGAAAGTAACAAAGTACATTTGAAGCATATCTGGTCTAAGTCTTACTTGCGTATATCACAAGGTTCCGGGCACTGGTTTAGCTACAAAAATACACTTAATGTTTTGAACAATAACTTGTGTTGATGATCATTACACGAAGCGATACTCTTAATGTATAAAACAAGTTTAAATGTTACCTGGTTCACCTAAAAGCCTCATACGGAAATCAATGTAATTTTCTTTATCGTATACACGCTCAGCTCGTTGACTTCTCACTCGAACAACACCTTCACCAATCACATGAAAATGCAGTCCTGAAACACTGACAAAAATATTTTTTATACTCTATGAACCAATAGATCTTTAGGTAAGAGTTTGGGAACATGTCTCATAGTATATTAAGGAACAAAAAATAAAATAAAATGATTTTAGACGTGAAAGTGACCAGTCAAAGCGACTGCGCAACGTTAGATCTCATCGTGAAGTAAATACACTAGTCACAATAATTAACGGATATTTAAAAAATTCCAAATTTTTAAGGGATTTTCAACATGCTGTAACTCGGAGGAAAATGGTTGAACTGTAAAACCAAAAAAAGCAAATTCTAGCTTCAAGTGTCTTGTTTTCAGATTTGGACTTGAAAAATTATCATGCACGATTTCATCTTTTTTTGATCGCTGATTAAAGCAAAAAATCTATCTTGACTTTGAGAATTAATAACTCAGGGCATATTATTCGTACAAGGAATGGAAGAAGAGTTTTGAAAACTGCGAAACATTCTCTATAAGAGACAATGGGTAGTTTTTAATGAAAAAAATATCTTCGAAGCGGCAATTTTGATTAAAAAAAGTAAAAATTTGTATATTTAAGGGTATTCGGCTAATTTGAAATAACTTTGAATATAATTGGTGAATGAAGGACATCGTCGGTAGTTTTCTAATTTCGAAGTATTCCAAAAAGACTCTGAAAATCGAGCTGGTTCTCCTGCCTCTGGGTTTAGAGGAATAAAACCCAAATTTCAACCTGAATACAAATATTTTGTTTAGAAAGCCTTAAGGGAAGAGTGCTTAATAGCTGTTCCACTTTTCCGTGCTCAGAGCACTAAATAGCAGTTCGGGCTCCTTCATCACGCATTCATATTACCCTTTATGCCTCGAGACTGACGAAGGAGACGGCCAGGACGTGCAGTACAGCTTGTTCGCGTGATTCAAGGTGTTATCGTGGACCTAACTAAAAGTCGTCTGAGAATTAGATCCAAGGGATTCTTATCCATGAGCGGTCGTCAGCGATTCGATTGAGTCGTCGTCATATATTATTAAGCTTCCGAGCTCGTGAGTTGTTGGGCCTTTGAGCTCATGTGTTGTTACGCCTTTGAGCTCGGGTATTGTTAAGCCGTCAGCTCTGGCGGTTTGATTCATCAATTAGAATTGCTTGTCCTTACGGAGGAAACGAGCCTTCAAAGCTCGACCTGTTCAGAGGAGGTTACCATAATGATAGGAATTGCTCCCATACTTATGATAACTTTTCCCAGAAAGTATGGGTCTATATCCCATAATTCTAAGTCATCATAACCATAACGGTATGGGATGATATTTTATAAACGTACTAGAAACAGTTACCATAATTTTCTCTCCGTGTAGTCTATGAATTATGTATATACTGCCTATAGATGACAAAAATATAATGAGCATTATACGAGACAAAATACATGGAAAAATATAAAAATTACATGAAAATAAATGTCATTACAAATATATAATCCGATAGACGTAAAAAACACATATTTATAAATACAGATATTTTTGCCGTCAAATATTTATCATTTACTCACCACATATTTGTTTATGTATTTTTAACAATATGTACAGCTTTTTTAAGCGAGAATTGATTGTTTAAAATTAAACAACAATATTCTTTCAGTAAATTCTAAAAAATTTATCATCTTTTTTTAACTTCCTGCTCAGAAAATTGTAAATTTTCAAAACTCGGGAAGTTATTGTTTTCGACCCGATTTTCGAAAATCGAGTTTTCATCAGATGTCGACGTTTTGAGGTCCTAGGAAACTATTCTAACTACTTTCAGAATGATGTCCGAGTGTGTGCATGTATGTTTATAAGCTCTTTGTAACTTTTTAACTAATGAATCGCTTTCGATGGTTGAGGCGGCAATCGAAAGAACTTGATGGCCATCAATCTTTTGAAAATTTCAGGTCATTTGATCACGTAGACACAAAAATATTTGCGATTTACGAAAAAAAATAAATTTTTTTTTTAGTTTTTTTAGTGATTTATCAGAAACGACTTGAACGATCGACTTCAAAATCTATTCAGCTCTAGAATTTGATAAAATACGTTAATTGCCTCCTCAACCCTCAAAATGGGCTCATTCGTTCGCGAGATATCCTTGGAGATCGAAATGCTGAAAAACGGGTTTTTCCTGATATCTTCGAAACGGCTAAACTGATCGATTTCAAATTTTAATCAGCTCTAGAATTCAACGAAATGTGCCGATTGCTTCCTCAAACGTCAGAATCGGTTAATTAGCTCAAAAGATATCAACGTTGAAAAGTTAAAAAAATAACATTTTATGTTATTTTTTCCGGATAAATCATAATATAATGTAATAAAATGTATCTGAAATCATACCAACTCTTCCTTTTTATGGTCTCTTTCGATCATCATATAATGCAATCTAACTTATTTTTTAGTTTGTCATATTATCAACAAAAAAATTGTCAAAACGCAGTTGCATGCCTTGAGTGCGAAGCGCTGAGGCTATGCTCTATACTCGCCTGAAAATGAAAATCTCGATTTCGTCATATTAAATTGTTTCTAAATTTATAAATACACTTAAATAATACAAAAAAAAATATATTGTTATAAAGAAAAATGATTAAACAACAGATTTTATACATTTTCACGTCAACTTATTACGATTTTTCTATAAATTTTCTGTTTTTTGTGACTTATAGCGTAAAATTACTCAAGAGTCATGGGCTAGTAAACACTATAACTTCCGAAAAAATACAATTTTTCAACTTAATTTTTTTTTTAATATCTTTGTATAGTTGATGCCATGACCCCTTTTGAAAATGGCATCTAAATATTGTATGGTTTAATTATAATTAATATTTTTAGATAGGCATCACACGACAATTTCTACCCTTTGGGCAGCCATATTACTTATTTTTTTAAATATACATTTATTTCAAGAGTGAACATAGCCAAGATTATTTTTTGTATTTTTTGTTTACTTGTCGATTTCTATGTATCGATTATTTTTCGATAGTATCGATAGATGGCACGGAATATACCTATACTAAAGTACACATATTAGCAGCTGGTGTTTCTTAGGTAAAATGGCGGGCTATTTAAAAACTTATAATCTAATTGTTTTGAATTTACAGTCGATACAAAAAAAAATATGTTAAAATTCAAAATAATATAACGGTTTTCAATGAAAAATTGTTGTATGTGTAATAAACTTTTAACTCACTTGGGTATCATTCACATAAATGCTTGTTATGTCCGCCGCTTAAATTTGAATTGATTATCCGGGATTTCTCCCTTTGGTAGCGATAGAAAAATTTAGACGAGCGATTTGGAGGTTGCGGACAACATTAAAGAATACGAGGAAGAGGTATCTTCCTATAATTTATTATTTATAGTGGATCTTTTACTTCGAAGTAAGAACCCAAACGTCTCCGAAGAGACTGGTGATATTGTGTTGAACCAGTTATCTTATGAAAGAATAGAATTTCAAATCTTTCACCTACCTTTCGATGTTTCTTTCTTTCTAGTCACGGCAGGTTAGATCCCTCCAGAACGTTGCAGCTCACTCAGCTTCCTCCTGTAGGATTTGGTTGGATGGGCGCGGCTGGGGTTGTAGGATGTAAACTTATGTGCTACTCTCGAATGAAACTCGGAAGGCTGAACTTATGGTTTTTGTGCTTTTTATTTCTGATTTAGTTACAATACACTTGTACACTGAATCCTTTACACTAATTTTTAACAATTGATATTTTTAAGATTATTGATTATCCCCGGAAATTTATAAGATTTCTATTTTATATTTAATGCGTCCTTTTTACACACCCGAGAGGTGATTTTATGCGCAAAATAACTCAGACCGAGATGGAATCGCAAATATACGTGATATGCGTCACTATTTCAATCGGACCGGAAGTTTCTATTAATCTGTGAGGATTTTTAATAGATAAAGAAGTCGATTATTGCTTTTTTAACGCCTAAGCGGAATCCTGCAATAATTGACTGCTAAAAGATGTCAATTTAGAATGCCTTATTGATTATTCAACGCCAAAGCGGATTCCTGCAACAAGGTTTAAATAGAAAAATATTAAAGATCCTCTTATTGACTTTTCGACGCCTGGGGCGGAATCCTGCAATAAGAGTGCACGAAAGTTCGGCGTTCGAATATTCGCGGACTGTAAGTTAGAAGAACCGACTAGCCCAGAGCTATAGGTGCTCAGGCTTTTTATAAACTTTGTTTTGGTGACTGATGGGGAATGTGTAATGATTGTCATTGGTGGAAAGTGACGACAGTTTATTAATTGTTCGTTAAACTTATTGCAGTTATCCTCCCACTATTCTTTTGTCGCATAAAAAGGTGGGCAAAGCTGACGCTGCGTTTTCGCGCGCTTTTGAAAAGAAGAGCTCTGTAATAATTATTTTAACTAATTACTGAAATAAAAAAAAAATTAATTGGACATAACATGCTCAAGACATGTACTTTTGGATTTTCCAAACTTTTTTTAATATTTTTCTCGAATATTTCATTTTTTATTGTTTCTGACATGAGTTAAAACTTATTTAAATCTTGATTGTGATCCCTGATATTGATTTCTGCCTTAATACGCTTATTTAATTGAACATAATCAGGAATTAAATTTTAAAAATCGCTCCTTCATTGATGATTTTAGATTCTTAAACTTTCAAACTTCAGCATAAAACGTAACTTGTAAGAGCTTGAAAAGATCATAAAAAAAAAATTGCATGTAATAGCATTTTAGAGCTCGAAGAGCTCGATAATATATCCACACTAATGTTTTCGAGCTCAAGGAGCTTGAAAACAACGGGAAGTTTTGGGACTGGCCCGCAGGGCCAACTGCCGCCCAGATTTTTTTAAATACTTTATATCGTTGTTGGGATATTTTAAATAACAAAAAAAAAAGAGAAAATGAGAACAGTTATGAAAAAGTTCGAGCATCTTTATTTTTTTAAGGATTTTCCTATTATACAATTATCAACATCAGCAAGTTTTAAAACATGTAGGAGTGTTTATAGAATCAAGCTTTAGTAATAATAATAAAAATTAAAAAATATCTTAGGGTAAGCAATTGAATTAACCACGTAATTTAAAGCATATTCAATGAATTTAGCAATGCAACTATAGCATTCACGTTGAAACTGTAGGGTGCTGGTATTAAAGTAAAGTGAAAAAAAAAAGAAAAACATTACATGAACTAGTGTACCGCACATTGAAAAATTAAATAGTTCTAAGGCTTTTTCGGTAATATTATCCGAAAACAATGATAAATTTTTGACTTAATAAAAATCAATCAATTCCTAGTAAAAAAATGATCCCTTGCGGTATTAAAAATAATCTAGAAACACTCTGAAAATGTTTTGGTCATCAAAAATCATCGAAATTTGAATTTTTTATTTCAAATTTTTTTTTTTTCTGGTGGCATTAATAGTTTATATTTGTGAAATCATAACTACGCTGAAAATTTAAGCCCAAAATTTGAATTTTTATACCTCGCTCAAGAATTTTGAATGTTTCCGAGTGCTAACTTTTGAACGTTTTCGAGCGACCCTTGAATATTGAAATAAAGCTTCTCGATTTTTTCACCATCAATTCGCATCACAATGAATGAAAATATAACCCGAGAAATAGAAATAATAAGTTATTTACATACTTTTTTATTTTTTAATTCAATTTTTAGGTTTTTTCGCTTATTCATAACTTATCAAATTTTGTTATTTAAGACTGTCCTGTATATTTTTTGTTATGCAAAAGTTATATTTTATTGAAATGACAATAATTAAGTTATAAAAAAATATAAAAACCAATTCAAAGTATTAGGTACATATTATCAGTTAATATTCAAAATTCTTGAGCACCGTTTAAATATTTAAATTTAGAGCTGAAATTTTCAGCATAGACATGATTTAACAAATATTTAATATTGCTGCCACTAGAAAGAAAAACATTTGAAATAAAAAATCGGAATTTCAAACATTTTTGATAATTTCAAAACTCGTGAGCGATCTCTTAAAAATTTTTTATCGAGCTGATTTTAGGAGAGGCTTCTTAAAACATCGTAAACCAACAAATTTTTATGAGAGACTCGAAAAAAAATTCTGAGCATCGGTTGGCCAGCCCTGGAACTTCCCGCTGTTTTCGAGCTCTAAGAGCTCGAAAACATTAGTGTACATAGATTTTCGAGCTCTTCGAACTCGAAAATACCAATGTTTCTCTTTTTTTAAGAGCTTTTCAAGCTCAAAAGAGTTACGTTTTATATTAAAATTGGAAAATTCAGAATCCAAAATAATCAATAAATATGCGTTTTTTTACAAATTTATTTACAATTTTATACAATAATTAACTTAACAATAAGTTTACGTGATACGTTGTATCTATATCGTGTAAGTATATCTGATGATTTACATAAAAAAGAACATATTAGTTTTGAGTTTTGTTGTTTAGTAATTATGATATTATACAATGAAAAAAGCGGATGCAGATTTTACATTCATTGTTCCGTCAAGAATATCTCTCGAACGGATTATCTAATTGGGACGTTCTCGGCAACAATCAAATGCTTTTATCGAGTTCTAGAGCTGATTAGATTTTGGAATTAATCGATTCGATAGTTTCCAAAATATCCACGAAAAACAAAAGAAAAAACGATTTTTTTTCATTCTTTCGTCGATGATATCTCTCGAATGGATGATCCGATTAAGACGTTTAAGGTGGAAATCGGCGCGTTTTATTGAGGTCTAGAGCTGATAAAATGTTGTGAATGATTGGTTTGGTCATTACGATGATATTCGCAAAAAACCGTTTTCTACTATTTCTTTCGTCGACTATATCTTTCGAATAGATTGTCTGATTAAGACGTTCTTGGCAGCAATCGAAAGCTTTTATTGAGTTCTAGAGCTGATTAGATTTTGGAATTAATCGATTCGATAGTTTCCAAAATATCCACGAAAAACAAAAAAAAAAACGATTTTTTTTTTATTCTTTCGTCGATGATATCTCTCGAATGGATGATCCGATTAAGACGTTTAAGGTGGAAATCGGCGCGTTTTATTGAGGTCTAGAGCTGATAAAATGTGGTGAATGATTGGTTTGGTCATTACGATGATATTCGCAAAAAACCATTTTCTACTATTTCTTTCGTCGACTATATCTTTCGAATAGATTGTCCGATTAAGACGTTCTTGGCAGCAATCGAAAGCTATTATCGAGTTCTAGAGCTGATTAGATTTTAGAATTGATCGATCCGACAGTTCTCAAAATATCCAAAAAAAAAGAAAAAAAAAAAATATTTTTTTTTTTTCGTATTTCTTAAATATCTCAGTCTATTCGACGAAATGATCTAAAATTTTCTGAAAATCTAAGTTCAGAAGAAATCATTCGAATGCCACAAGATCCATCTAAATCGGTTCATTCATTAAAAAGATATGAGAGGTTTACATCCACACGCACTCACACACACACACATACACCTACACACCCATACAGACATCGCTCTGAAAATGTCTGAATAGCATCCTTGCACCTTCAAACGTCAACATATGATGAAACCTCGATATTTGAAAATCGGGGTGAAAACAATACCCTGGTTGGAAAGAACCATTGGCCAAAGTTTGGACCAAGCCATGGTCCATCGTCAGCCAATGCTCCTCGGCTTAGCACAAGGCTTGGGTCAAACCTTGGCTGACCAAAGCCAAGCCTTGGATGGTAGCCATGTTCTAAGCCTTGGTAAATTAAAATATAAGACTTGGGCCGATTCTTGGAAAACGAAAAATTGAGCCTTTACAAAGGCTTGGGAAACATAAAATCAAGCTTCGGCCAATCCTCGGGGAGCAAAAAATCTAAGGCTCACCCAATGTTCGATCTAAAACATTATTATTCAAATTATTAAATATAATTTTAAAAAAATTTGATTACACTTTTACATTACATTAAAGTGTAATTAACTAATTACTGAATTAATGGGAAATAGCAAATAAAATTATTTGGGCGCTACCGGGCTTCGAACTGAGATCCTTTTGATTACTAGACCGGGATGCTATCCACTGTGCTAGATCTGATGTTCAGATAATCATGATTTTTTTGCTTGTTAATTATTTAAATACAAATTAATTTGTAAATTTATGATTTGATATAAATGAATAAATTAAGAGTAAGATCAAGTAGCACTACTATATTGCTTATTGAACTTTAACATTTATGATAACTAAAGTTTTGTACAGAGCAATAACTAATTAAATGAAAATTATTGTATATCAAATAATTTTACTTTCTAGAAAATTCCAAGTCTTGATATTAATTGTATACTCGGTGGACCGTTGTGCCCTGGTCTTCTCTATATACTTATATATAGATACATGTAAAGATGCTTATTTTAATATTAACCCTTTCGCGAGCACGGGCAAAATAGTTGCCACCGCGATATTTTTAAATTCTAGCAAAATAATTTTAGTGCGTTGGCAACGTGAAATTGAATACATTATAATGGGGAGGTGAGGAGGGGGGAGTAAATTTTATCGTCAATATTTTAAGAATAATATATAGCTGCATATTAAACAGGCAAAACCTAAATTAGCCATGTAATTAGTATTGCCCGCGAAAGGGTTAAATAAAAATTTAACCTAGGCTGAAGCATTGGCCAATGGTCAAGTGCCAAGGCTCGGCTTGACAAAAATCAAACCATAGGGCCTAGGCTTGGTCCAGGTCTGGCCCCATCGTCACTTCCAAGGCTTGGAAATAGCAAAATCAAACTATAGTTTTGCCGGAAAAGAAACAAGATCTCGAAATTTACTCTAACTTGACTTCAAGCTCCAATAACTTTTAAACAAATGGATTTATCAAAAAATGATAAGATACTTTTTTTGAAGAGCATTCAATTTCCTACATTTAACGGTATTGAAAATTTCTGAATTCTTATTATTTGACATGGTATAAAATTCAGAACAAGCAAAAACAAGTTCTTCGAATTGTATCAAACTTTGACATCGGATATCTTGTGAATGGTTGAATTTATACAAAAATTATAAAGGACCTTTTTGTAGATCAGTAAATTTGCTACAAAATGTTTAATAAGAGATTTTTGTGTCTTGATTTTTTCGGAAGTTATGTATTTTTTACAATGTTACTAAATGAAAAATCGAAAATTATTAATAGCCACCTCAAAATATCAATATTAAGACTTCTAACTTTAAGTGCCACCATATTTTAAGATGCCCTTTCGATTTTTCAATGTTCGTCGAAAAAAAAAGATTAGTCCCCTAATTTGAAACAGTCTAATATTTACATACGTACTTACGTACGTACGTATACGTATACATTAGGGTGTTTCAGAAAAAAAAAATTTTTTTTCTTATGGTCTGAAAAGTTAGTCTTAGGTATAAAAAAAATCCTCCAAAGAGAGCAGCTCGAAATCTCAATTCTACTAACAGCTCAACGAATACGTATTTTCCCATTCAAATTGCATGTAAAAAAATTTTGTTTTTGTTTTTTAAAAATAAAAGTATTAAAAAATTTTTTTTTTTTCGAAAATCGAAGCACACTGTTCTCTAGGAAATTAAATTCTCTATAAAAAAGCTTCTGATTGTTTTCTCCGGAGAACTAACAGAAAAAAAGTTATGAAGCTTTAAACTACATTAAATCGTATAATTTCATGTTTCCATTATATTAAACAGTTTTTTAATAGAAATTTAGGTTTTTTCATCTGAATTAATGTTATCTGCCAATTTTTTTTTGAAAACATTGGAAAAATTTTCCTTACTTTCAAAACAGAACTTTTTTTTTAATTTAAAAAAACCAAAAAAGAAAAAATTTTAATTCTTAAAAAAAATATTTTTCTTTCAAAATTAATACGGAAAATAAGTAGATTTTAGAAATCTTTTTAAAACACCTTACTTATTATACATAATATATAGATTCACTATATAAAGATGTACACGTAATAAAATCCAAAAATTATCTTTCCGTTAAGTTTTTCAATTCACTATTGTTTCAAGCTTCATAACTTTTTTTCTGTCAGTTGTACGACAAAAACACTCAAGGACTTTTTTGTAGAGAATTTAATTCCCTACAAAACTATAAACTTTGATTTTTGAAAAAAAAATTTTGAAATACTTTTATATATAAAAAACAAAAAAAAATTTTTTTTACACGTAATTCAAATGAGAAAATTAATATTGGTTGAGCGCTTAGCAGGATTGAGCTTTTAAGCTACTCTTTTAGGAGGATTTTTCTAATACCTAAGACTAACTTTTAAGACCATAAGACTTTAAAAAAAAAAGAAATGTTTATTTTGAAACACCCTAATATACATACATACATGCACTCGGACATCATCATGAAATTAGTCAGAATAGCTTCCTAGAACCTCAAAACGTCAAGATCTCTTGGAAATTCAATTTTTGAAAATCGGACCGAAATTAAAATCAATATTTGATAATTTAAATTTGACAATATCTTAATAAAAATTCTATGACCTTATATTTTTTTTATTTCCAAACCATTAAAAAAAAGAATCGTTTTAATTTTAATTTATGAATAAATAATCAATTCACTCGCTTCAAATGAAAATGAATAGTGCTTTTTTGTGTTAAGCATAGACTTTTTAATCAAAATAGAAGATAATGTATTCATATATACATAATAGAGTAGTCCAAAAAATACTTTTTTTTTGCAGGTGCTATCGTCTTAGAAGTTTCTCCGACACATAGCATGTGAAAACATTTTATTTTTCGTTTTCTTCAGTTAAAACTATGAAAAGAACATTTTTTTTCTATTCTGGTGCACATATTCTTATAAGAAATTTAATTCTCTATAAAAAAAAGCTTGAAAATAGTTTTATCGTAATCTTAACGGGTAAAAGTAATCGGGCTTAGAATACCTGCAACGAAAGAAAATTTGATCAGAAATGACCTTAAAACTTGCTGTGTATTACGATAGATTTGATTATGTAATATATGTTTTATCTATCTGTAAATAATAAAATTAGATATACATGCGTAAGTACTAGCTTGCTCTTAAAAATTAATCATAATTTACCGTTTATATTAAAATAAAAATGTGTTTATTATATTATAAATAGTTAAACAAATAATTTAATAAATTTGTAAATAAATTATGCAGTCAATAAAAAATTGCTCCAGAAAGCTAAAAATTATTTCAGATTCATAGAAATTTTTTTCGTAAGGTCAATGAACCCTCTACCGGCCATTTAAGCGTACATTCTTTTTAAACCAATTTTTGAAAAACTAAAAATCGATTGGTGATTTGCAAAAATCATACATTTAGCTTCAAAACAAAAAAAAAGCAACTATTAATATTAAGTAAAAATTTAATAATAAATGAAAATAACACGAATTATTAATGCCCCCTCTACCGTCCTAGCTGTACCCTCTGCCGGCCACCTCAATGGAAATTTAATGTTATAAACTAAATTAATACAATTAATTTGAAAAAGTGATTATTATTATTAGATCTACAAACAATAATAATCTTATATAGTAGATAATTATATATCTTCTATAATAATGATAATTTATTTATTATTTTTTTTTTTTTTTGAATTTTTTTTTCTTTTACCCATACCCGAGTCGAAATTTAAAGCCGACTTTGAGCCTCCTAAGGTAGTTCTTATTTCGAACTTGGGGGCTTAAAATAGATTCTATTCCCATGTTAAATTAAGTCCGACTTTGGACCCCTACAACCTATTATATAATAATTATAATAATTCTATCATTATAATAATAATTATTATTAATATAATAATATTATTAATATAATAATATTATTAATTCTAATTGTAGTTACTGTTAATAATTGTTTTTTTTTTTTTTTAAACAAGATCATTCATCGTTTGATGTTTCGATCACTTTTATTTTATATTTTTATCACACACGTAATTACTCGTACTCGCACTTTAACACCGATTAAGTAAAATATTTTTACAAATCTTATTTAATTCATCACCGAATTTATTCATTTTACGAAATGCACTTTAATATTGTAAAATATATTCACAAAACTTTTTTGATTTGTCACTAAATTTATTGAAGTTCGCATACGCACTTTAGCACAAATTAAGAAAAATGATTTCACGAAACACGTTTAATTAATAACTAAATTATTTATTTGTTTGTTTTTTAATTTATTATCATTTGTGTGTTTTGTGATATTAAAAAAATTCACGCAATCATTTTTTTTTTTACTAAATCTTTGCCTCGCCCGTCGCGTCGCGATATTTTGACAAATATATTTTTTTTTATTTTATATCTTTTAATTCACATTACACACACGAAGGTTACACGCACTTCTGTCACCAAATTGTAGTAACTGGTAACTTATTAATATCACTTATGGTACAATGATAACACACTTAAACTAGAAATAAAAACACCACAATTAACAGCAGTAACAGAAAGACAATCAAAGATATAGTTTATGGAATACAAGATGTATGCTGTTATACTGTCAATATATGACTGACTTTAATCCACGCATCTATAAAATAAGAGATAAAGGCATTTGTTTTCTAGTTATTTAAATATTTATCGAACGTATAAATGTATTACGAGGTTCAAGGGGACAATAGTCGGTTATAATTTCTAATGTCGGACTTCGAGGTTCAAAATAATACCTCGTAGTAAATGGTAGGATCCTGAGGTCCAATGTCGGAGCTAAATTGGCTTACAGTGCTCTAAATCGGTTCTATTTCGGGCTACAGGGATAAATGTAGGCTTTAAATTTCGACTCGGGATATTTTCCCTGTGAAATAAAAAATGTATTAATCAATTCATTTATTTATTTTAGATAAAATAATTTAATAGCTACAAATTTAATATAAAAATTAAATGATTCTAATTAAAAACTGTAATCGGAAGATTTATAAATCAATTATCATAATTTTATATCCATAGACAATAAGCTGGCCGATAGCTCACGCAAAGTTTATTTTATTGTACCCATGCTCGGCCACCTCATTTTTGATATAAATCAATAAAAAATTATTAATTTGTTCATTTCTAAAATTAATTTATACTATACTTATGATGTTAAAACTTTTTTTTTATATTACAGTTATCATTTTAAATTTGATATCACTTGTCAAAAAAAAAAGTGAACCTTAATTTATCTTTCAACATGTCAATGTCGATGAAAGTTGACGAACAAATTTTTTATTTCTTATTATAAATTCACTTTTGATACTATTTAAACTAAATCTAAATTGTACTAGATTTTATAACCTATTTTTAAATATATTTTTTAAAGTGATTTATTAGCTTAAAATCTATGTAATAAAGAATATTCAACAGAGTGGCCGGTAGAGGGGTCATTTACCTTAGTTTTAACTAAAGAAAACGAGAAAAAAAAAATTTTTTTTCATATGTTGTTTGTATGGAAAAACAGAAAATGATTGCGCGCCTCGTAGTATTGGAATATCAAGCTGGCCTTTGATGAGAATTTTCGCTATACCTCAGAGAAACCTTTGAGATGTTAGGAAAAAAAATTTTTTTTTGGAGCACTCTAATATATATCGCTTTCAACATACAAAGCCAATAGATTAGATTCTCAATTTTACAGGCAAATATCATATAAATACCCTTCGCACCACTCCTAAAATTTTTCAGTATCCATTCCTAATTACTGAAACAATATTCGTCAACAAAATTAAACTATAACGTTGGATTAGGTCTCATGGTATTGGATCTTTGACGGTGATTATAGTTATGTATAATCTTAATTCATACTTGTACTTTCAATGAACAGTTAGTTATCATTTGCTTAATATTACCGTTAAAATGAAAAAACTTACCATGTTTCGTCATCCAGTTCAATGAGTACTCTTCCAGATAAAAAATGGCCAGGAAAATATAAAAGATTTGTATTATCAAAAAGAATAATAAATTTGCTCAACTTTCGAGTCATTTCTTTTTTTAGCTTATTACTGTAATTTTGAATTTGAGTTATAGAAATTGCATTTCCATTGGAAGAAATCGAGAGATATTCGGTTTTATAACCTGTTCACTGTTATATTGTGTACACTGACTTCTCTGAATCACAAATATATTGTAAGCAAATAATGTAAGTTTGACAATTGATGTTCAATTAATATTTTATGTGCGTTATAATTTTTATAAATAGTTGGTTTATAATATAAGACAAAACATTTTATAGACCATCACTTGCACTTTTTCACCATTTTTTATAATCGTTATTCTTTAAAAAGTAGACAGCATTTGAAAACTCAAAAATTATAAATATGACAAACACGTTAAATAATTGTAAAATGAATTCAGTATTTGTTTTTGTTGCTTACGACATGCGTGAAACTATGTAAACTATAGATACTTTTGGTTGCTCGTCTGGTTCTGTCCATTCTTGGTAGCGACGTCACTTTCGCTTCCTCCTACTTTCAAAGTACCTTCTCCGATCAAAGCAATATAACCTGTTTTGTGAAACATGAATAGACTGAATCTTCCGACTTAGAAATAAATTCATTAATTTTAATTGTAAACATTTATTTACTATATCTATTATAATTCAAACTATGAGATATAAATTTCTAACCAATTTTATTAAATTTTAACTAACTATTTAACACCATTCTCAGGCAGTGCCCCCCCTCCCCACTTTTAGAAAATTTTCAATGACTTTCAATTGTCATAAACGTATCAAAATTTCATTAATTAATTTTAAAAAAAGGCATTTATTTCAAAAAAGAGAACGCAGAAGTAATTTCGCCGAGGTATAGAATTTTTAAAAAATTACTTACAATTGATATCAATTGGGAGTTGAACAAAATTTGTTAAATAAATTTAAATAAAATCTTCATGTCAATTTTATAATTCAAATTTTCAAATTTTGTAGGCTAAAATTCATTTAACAAATTTTGTTTAACTCCTAATTGATAACAGCTGTAAGTAATTTTTTTAATTATATATTTCAGCGAAATTACTTCTACATTGTCCTTTTTCACTGAATGATTTAATTTTTTTTTAATTAATTAATAAAATTTTAATACGCTGATGACAGTTGAAAGTCATTGTATATTTTCAAAAAGTGGGGGGTACTGTCTAAGAATGCCCTTAAGCTTTATAAAAATGCGTAACCCTTTATTAACAACTTTGTTTATGAACTACTAACAAAATTGGAGATAACAAATTTTTCAAAACTTTGGAATCATTTACTACGAAATTTTTTTTTCGTTTCCACTGAAAAAATTGTTGATTTTGTGGTTTTCCTAGAAAATAACGAAGCTTTTTAGTAAAATTAAGAAATACAAAATCTGAAAAACGGTTGACTCGCAAATTATGAATTATCGATCAAAAACCAACAAAATTTTTTTACAATTTTTATTTTTCGAATAACTTGGAAGCTGCTAGACTAATTGACTTTAAAATCTATTCAATTCTAAGTTATGGTGATCCCATTGTATTGCCTGCCGCCAAATACACTTAAATCGGTTGATTCATTTCAAAGATATCGTTAGATATAAAAAATTTACATAAACTGACAAACACAGACACACCCACACGCGCGCGTGTGTCTTTGAAAATGCTAGAATAGCTTCTCAGGACCTCAAAAACGCCGATATATGATGAAAATTTGATTTTCGAAAATCAGGGTGAAAATAACTTCTCGAATTTCTTGAAAATTGGCGATTTTCATAGCGAGAAGTTAAAAATTATATATAGGTAGGATAAGTGTGGGTATTACTACGATTTTTTTTGTCTTAATTATAAATAAACGATGACTGAGTTTTATTGATTTAACAAAACTGTTGCTAATAATTGAAACATGGAAGAAATTAACTGTACAGTAGTTTTACATGTACAATAAATTTTGAATTTGTTATTAATGAATTAAAATTGACAAGTGATAGAGAGTTAAAAATTATGCCTTTTTCGTGGGTTCTTGCGCGACAAGACGTGGAACTAAAAGGTCTTTTTTCACAAATAAATGACTCAATTTATGTTTATTGCTTACAGAAGTAAGATAACCTTCGTTTAATACCAAAAATAAAATTTTGATTAATTAATATTATTTATTTACGGAAGCAGTAATTGGTACTAATAAACTGGGCATGTATGCATTACTGCGGTTTTTCTCAATAACCCGCAATAATAGAAACGCCTCTAGTCGTATGCGTTTGTACCCATTACTACGGCAAAATTTTTATTTTAACCTATAAAAATAGTGCGTGTATCAAGTTGTCTGGAAATTGTTTTTTTTTTTTGTGAAAAATCAACAATGCCTAAAGTTAATAATAAACTGAAGGTTGATAAAAAAATAGACCTAAAGTGATAAAAAAAAATCTGGGCGTCGGTTGACCCTGCGGGCCAACCCCAAAACTTCCCGCTGTTTTCGACCTCAAAGAGCTCGAAAACATTAGTATAGATATATTTTCGAGCTCTTCGAGCTCGAAAATGCTATCACATGCAATTGTTTTTTTACGATCTTTTCAAGCTCTAACAAGTTACCTGTTATGCTGAAGTTTGAAAATTTAAGAATCGAAAATCATCAATGAAGCGGTTTTTAAAATTTAGTTCCTGATTATGTTCAGTAAAATAAGTGTATTGAGGCAGAAATCAATGTCAGGGATCAAAATCAAGATTTAAATAAGTTTTGACTCATGTAAGAAACAATAAAATATGAAATATCCGATAAAAATATTAAAAACAACGTTTTATCGATTTTTTTGTTGATAATATGATTTAAACTAAAAACCAAGTTCGATGACATTATATGATCAAAAGAAACCATAAAAAAGATGAGTTGGTATGATATCAGGCACATTTTAGTACGTTATATTATGATATATCCGGAAAAAATAACATAAAATGTTATTAACTTCCCGCTAAGAAAATCGACGATTTTCAAAAATTTCGGGAAGTTATTGTTTTCACCCCGATTTTCGAAAATCGAGTTTTCATCGGATGTCGACGTTTTGAGGTCCTAGGACGCTATTCTGACTATTTTCAGAATGATGTCCGAGTGTGTGTGTGTGTGTGTATGTATGTAAGCTCTTTGTAACTTTTGAACTAATGAATCAATTTGGATGGTTGAGGTGGCAATCGAAAGAGCTTGTTGGCCATCAACTTTTCTGAAAATTTCAGATAATTTGATTGAATAGACTCGAAAATATTTGCGAATTACGAAAAAAAAAACTTTTTTTTTTAGTTTTTTATTGATTTCTCAAAAACGACTCATACGATCGACTTTAAAATCTATTCAGCTCTAGTACTCAATAAAACGCGTCGATTGCCACCTCAAACATCGAAATCGGATGATTCGTTCAAGAGTTATCGCGGGAGAAAGAAATAGTGAAAAACGGTTTTTTCTAGATATTTTCGAAACGACTGACGCGATCGATTTCAAATTTTAATCAGCTCTAGAATCCAATAAAACGCGCCGATTGCCACGTCAACTATCAAAATCGATTGATTAGTTCAAAAGATATCGGCGTTGAAAAGTTAAAAAAATAACATTTTATGTTATTTTTTCCGGATAAATCATAATATAACGTACTGAAATGTTTTAATATTTTTATCGGATATTTCATATTTTATTGTTTCTTACATGAGTTAAAACTTATTTAAATCTTGATTTTGATCCCCGACATTGATTTCTGCCTCAATACACTTAGTTTACTGAACATAATCAGGAACTAAATATTAAAAACCGCTTCATTGATGATTTTCGATTCTTAAATTTTCAAACTTCAGCATAACAGATAACTTGTTAGAGCTTGAAAAGATCGTAAAAAAACAATTGCATGTGATAGGATTTTCGAGCTCGAAGAGCTCGAAAATATATCTACACTAATGTTTTCGAGCTCTTTGAGGTCGAAAACCGTGGGAAGTTTTGGGGCTGGCCCGCAGGGTCAACCGACGCCCAGATTTTTTTTTTAACTTTTCAACGCCGATATCTTTTGAACTAATCAATCGATTTCGATAGTTGGCGTGGCAATCGGCGCGTTTTATTAAATTCTAGAGCTGATTAAAATTTGAAATCGATCGCGTCAGTCGTTTCGAAAATATTTAGAAAAAACCGTTTTTCACCATTTCTTTCTCCCGCGATAACTCTCGAACGAATTATCTGATTTTGATGTTTGAGGTGGCAATCGACGCGTTTTATTGAGTACTAGAGCTGATTAGATTTTGAAGTCATCGTATAAGTCGTTTTTGAGAAATCAATAAAAAACTAAAAAAAAAATTTTTTTTTTTTCGTAATTCGCAAATATTTTCGAGTCTATTCAATCAAATAATCTGAAATTTTCAGGAAAGTTGATGGCCAACAAGCTCTTTTGATTGCCACCTCAACCATCCAAATCGATTCATTAGTTCAAAAGTTACAAAGAGTTTACATACATACACACACACACACACACACACACACACACACACACACACACACACACACACACACACACACACATACATACACACACTCGGACATCATTCTGAAAATAGTCAGAATAGCTTCCTAGGACCTCAAAACGTCGACATCAGATGAAAACTCGATTTTCGAAAATCGGAGTGAAAACAATAACTTCCCGAAATTTTTGAAAATCGTCAATTTTCTCAGCGGGAAGTTAAAAAACAAGATATAATTATAATAAACCTAACTTAGAATTAGCTTTAGCTGAAATTCTAGGAGACATGAAAGTTGCTGAAGTTTCTAGGATTCAACTTAGTTATGAAGGAGAAAATTAACTAGTTCAATGGATTTTTTACTATTGTAAACAAGGTTTTCTAGTACCAAAAAAAAAATTGATTGAAAACTCAAAATACTGGGTGACAATGATAATAGGAAAACCCCATTCCTCAATAATAAGCCAGGAAGTTTTGGCTTGAAAGTTTGTTGATTAAAACGTCATCCAAATGTTTCAGAAAGAATTTCTGAAAATTAATCTGTAACCCGGGCTAAGATAACAGCGTATCAGATACCAGTATGATTCACTAGTACTTTTAACTAATTTATTGAGTTTTTTACTGATGAAGACTATAAAAATCGGTTCTACACGAATTTTTAATGGTGATGAAATTGAAGTTTCCACATGAGTCCAAAGCCGTCATAAGTAGACTGTACTGTACGGTGTTTACTTGTCATATTTATTTTTATAAATTAAAATAAATCTGTTATCATATTAATGAATTTTTTAATTATTTCATTAAGATAATAATTATCTTTCAAACTTGTTTTATTTCATTTTTTGTCTGATCCCGAAGTTATTCGTAATTGATTTAGCCGCAGTAATATGCACGCAGTAATTGACACACAGTAATAGGTGCAAGCCACTTTAGGCCTGCAGTAATACATGCATATAGACTTGTCTTTAAAATGCTTATTATTTAAAGTAAATATTAGTTTATCTCATTGTTAATACAGTGACAATCCCCGCATGAAAATATCATATATGGTAAACATATATTGAAAGATATAAATAAAATGTAAATGTAAATGTAAATAAATAAGAATACATATACACAGAAAAAAGGTTGACTTGGCCCAAGATAATTTTCGCCTTCATTTTTTTATTCTTGGGCTGAGTAATTGGGTTTTTTTAATCCGAGAACATTTTCTTCGACTAATATTATAAAAATATTGTATCAAGAATAATTAAATTTTAATTCAAGTTAAATAATCTTGGTTTAAGAATATATATTTCAAGTCAAATATATTTTGTTTCTAACCAAGTAAAAAAAACTATCAAAATAAGATACTTTTCTGTCTTGGTTGGTGAGTATAGTAAATTGTCACAATATATATCAACATCTTAAACCAAGAACTTTTTTTGCGTGACAGAAGAACATTTACTCTCAGTTTGAGAAAACTACATTATCGACTCAAGACAACGGTCTATTGTAATGAGGAAATTTTAATTTTGATTTAAATGAATTATAATCTTAGCTTAATAAAATAACTTTTTTTGAGTCATGCAAATATTTACTTAACGGAAGACATAGAATTCTCCCATTGATGATTTTTTTTTCTTGACTTAAAAAAATTCTAGTCTCAATTCAAGAAAATAAATGACTCTACTTAAAAAAGTATATCGACCTATATTTTTCAGTGAATCTAACCTAATATAAATATTAAATATTGTCAAGCAGGAAAGTGTATGCGTATATTTAGAACACCGCAATACAGCAGTAGAGAGGATAAGGAATAAACTCTCTCGATTAAATGGCTTATGAACGAATTGAGAAAAATAAATTGTTTGCTCATGGTAGGAATCGAACCTAGACTGATTCGGCATCACGCGAGAGCTTTACCACTTATGCTACCTGACCATTTCCTGAACATTCGTTCACTTTACCCATATCTAGTTAGCACACTGTACAATGTAGAGTCTAAACTACCGCTACTTTAGTATAGTACAGTTAGCTTTACCAAGAGAATTTTTGCGTTGAGCCGTGAGCGCAGTTGCTGTTGGTTCAAACGTCTACGCTTACTTGCCGCAACACAACAAATACTTAAGCCAAGATATTTCTTACCATTGAATCGAGTACTTTTAATTCTTGACTCGAGTCACAAATCATCTCGATTCAAAATAAACTATTCTTCAAGAAAGAATATGTTACTTTTCGGGCAATTGATTATATATTGGGGCAAAATATTTATTTTTCTCACTTTAAGAAAACATTTTTTACTTCAAGAAACATATATTATATTGGTTGAATAAAAAAAAAAATCTTATGCCAAGATGACTAAATTTAGGAAAATTTTGCTCTTGAACCAAGAAAATTTTCGTTTTCATTCAAAATTGCAAAAAATATTCTTGCGGAAAGAAAAAATTTCTTACGCCAAGATATCCTTTTTTTCTGTGTAGGGACTTATAAAATACCATATGTTATTATTCCATGTATACTATTATAAGTGTCATATATGATTTATAAATGTACGGTACGATGTATGTGAAATATGTATTTACACTTATATATTCTCATAGATATTCTGATATATATGCTTTTATAAGTTTTCATAGATTTTTCGATGTACAAAACCATATGAATCATCTCATATGAGGAATCCATTCCTATATATATATATATATTTTCTAAGATTACTAATAAGATCATTATTATTATTATTATTATTTTCAGCGTATACATGATACATATAATCTCAATTTGATTTTTTTTTGTTTTTATTTTTTTTAAGAACTCAGATCAGAAATTATAATTATAATAACATTGTAACAGTGGAATATTAAATAATTATAAATAGTTTTATGAAGAGTCTCCATCATTACTCTTATTATCATTAACATTATCACCATCGTCAATAATATTGGACTGCTTTTGCAAACGACGCAAATCATTCAAATAATTATTTATGGCCATCCCAAATAAACCACGCCTGTATTCACGAGGAAACTTGTTTTTGACAGTTTCTGAAAATAAAAATCCATTTTTGTAAAATTTATTTGTTGTGATAAAAATAATTTGTAATTTCTATAACAATATTATACTTTTTGAGTTAATTAATAACTCAATAGCTTATTATATATATACTGCTATAAAAACATCAATTAATCAATTTTTTGTTATAAAGGAATTCTAACAATAGAATATTGATCAGTTCCTTTATTTATATACGCGTATCAATAGACGATAGACATATCTAAAATCCAGATACACCGGATTCCATGGAAATGACTTACACATAAACCCAGATTTCTATATGAATTTCTCGTATGAAAATCTAGGTACTTAGTTTCCTATACGGTTTCCACATGGGATATCAGATGCACATAGTTTTCTACATGGATTCTCATATGGGGATCGAGGTACCCATGGTTTCCTACATGGATTCTTATATAAATCCATAAACTCCAGCATTAATTCCTATAGATTCTTACATAAATCCATACTTTGGACGTGATATTAGTACCTTTCACGGCATCAATAATTATTGGATTTAATCCAGGTCGAGTTGGAGCATCTTTTTGAATTCTACTCTTTCCACCGCAGCAATTACTTTGAATGAGGGTCTCTTTTGAAAATAAGGCGTTGATAAGAGAAATCGTCATTTTGCTAAAATTGTCGCGACTATTTGCAGTTTCATACTGTTGGCGTGTAACATGAACATTACTACCTGGATAACCGATTTCCACCTACAAATATAAAAATGAACTTTATAGTTGCTAATTTTTATCATATGTTGACATTATACGGTCTGAGAAGAAATAACTTCTAATTTTTTTTTAATAGAATGTGCGCGCGCACGCTTGTGTGTGTGCCTATTATTTTTTACTAGATCTGCAACCGGAAGTTTAAATTTTTGTTACTGTCTGCGGAAAGATTAGTTCATCTGTTAATTTATTATGTTCGCTTTTTCTTAAAGTGACAGTGATATTTTTTTCTTAACAAAATGAAAAAAAAAATGTATTTTTGGCATAAATGTGATAAAAAAAATTTTTTAGATTCAAAATGTTAAAACACTTGCAAAAAATAAAAATAAGAAAAAAAAAAAAGGAAAAGAAAAAATATTAAATATTAAATTAATTTTTACTTGTTCATTCTCAGCATTATTTGGATTTCTTGCTTTGCCATAATCTTGTTTTAGTTCATTCTGAGCAACTTTAATTTCCTGTATTTCATTAAATAATAAATTGAGACCATCTTTAATCTGTTGGTTATCTATAATTCGAAAAATACAATATAACTTTTCATAAAAATAACTTCACGAATTACTTTTGATAAAAAAAAAAAAAAAAATAATTAAAAAAAAACGGATAAAACAAATTGCTCAATTTTTATTATCCTGTAAACCAGTCTTAAAACAGAACGCCGAGTCTCAAAGAAATAAGTATTCTACACTATATATAGTTGAATTTAAATAAAGGTTAATTGCACTTATAATTATGGTTGGAGTTTAGTATAATAAATTTCTTGATACTCAATGTTCTGTTACAAGTTTGGTCGAGAGTATACTAAAAATTAATTAATTTGTTATAAACATTTTTGCGTACGTACGTTTCAAAACTTTTTTGCTCGTCGTAATAAAATCCGTGTCATTATCATCATCTTCAATGAAAATATCATGGTTATCACTGATACTGCTTTTATCGTAACTATTGTTGTTTCTTTCAACAGAGGAACAATCTTTCTTTCGATTTTCTTTAACAATTTTAGGCTTTTTTGTATGAACTTGAATCGGCTAATAAATTACAAATAATTACCCTGATTCAGAAATCTAATTTGGAATAATTCAAACACGATCCAAAACAATTCAAAGTGGGCAAAATTGACTATATATAGGTATACACTCCAACATGTATTGAATCATTCGAAATTACATTTCTGAATCAGGGTATGTATTAATATAATAATAGTTGATGATCTAGTTTTCGAATTCATGATACAAATTATCGATATAATTTCTGATTCTGTATCGTAATCATTTTCAAGAGTTCTTTTATTAGTACTGTCAGTAGTAGATGTTTTGGCTCGTTTAGGAACGAAATTATTTTGACCATTTCTTTTTACTTTCAGTGGAGAAACTATCCCTTCCAATCTTACTATTTCTCTTTCTAAATTTTTACAGGAATCTATAAAAAAAATATTTTTTATTTGTAAAAAAATGTATCTAGTAAAAATAATTTATTTAAAAACTTACGCGAGACCTCGATTACATAGGCATCATAATTTTTCCATGTTTCTATATTTCCTCGTCGCCACTGAACAATATAGCTTTCTTCTAAATTTTCTTTTTCTGTCAAATAGCGCTGTAAATCGAAATCCATGATCCATTCGATCGGGATACCAGGAGTATCTTATCATGATTCCCCCCTATCCATTGCACGAGTGCATATAACTGTTTCTTGTCATTTTTCAACATTTCGAAGAAGATAATTTGGCACAAACGATTATCATAAACTTATATAATAAACGAGTTAAATAATAAAGAGACTTTGATTAAATGATACACGAAAGTTAAGAAATATTTTAGGAAGTATTACTACGATCAATCAATACTTTATTTAGAAGTATTTAATGAAAGTAAAAAACTTTTTTTATCAAGATATATTATAGATAAATAAACAAAGTTAATATAGCAATGAATACTCATTTGTTTATTTTATATTTGATAACTCAAACATATGTGTATCACATAATTATTTTTTTCAAGTATGGTACAATCATTTTTTAAAATGAGTTTAACAAAAAGAGCAATTGTAAAAAAAAGTCGTGGACCGTATAAAAATTACAATCAATTCAGAAGTACTGGAAAAATTCCAGCAAGAACGAAGTATCGATGGAAGATAAAGTCTATGATGATTCTGCAGTACGGATAAAGCCTTTTTAATCTTATATATAAAAATTAAATTGCATCGTAAAAATTAATTCAAATAATGTTTTAAATACTAAAATATTATTTATGTAAAAAAATGACTATACAAGCCAGAGGCATAATGAAAAAAAAAAAAAAAAAAACAATTTCAGAAAAAAAGAATTTCATGAATATCATACGTTGGAATCAAATCACAGCAATGCACCTGTTTAGTTGGATTTAGCATCAAATTTGAAAAATCAAAATACAGAATCAAATTACCAACATGATATTGACGACATTGAAATGAGCGAAATTGAAATAGAAGTACGACTTCACTTAAATATTAGTTTATAACGTTTTCTTCTATTTCACGCGTCCCACGGCGGAGTGTGGTTGGCGCTCAATAGCCGTTATGGCTCTCCGTTGGTTGAGAAACTGAAAATAAAATAGTAACAAAACAAAATGTCTCACCTGGAGATATCCTGAATCTCCCTGGACCCGCAGCTCTGCTCAGGCTGGGTTAGACAACCTAGTTGGGCGCCAGTTCGTGTACCCCACGAACAAATTAACTCAAAATAAAACAATGGAGAAAAATGAAAATAAAATAAATGACAGGGTAACAGTTTCAGATTTCAGGAAAAGGAAAGCAAGAAAAAGATAGCAGTATTGTAAATAAATAAAATTTAAAGTAATACCGGGTTGATGACCATTTGTTTCAAATATATTTTAAATTATGAATTAAATAATGGTATCGCATAACCAAATAAACAATATCAAAGATAAAATAATATTAGTTCACTTACAAAAAAATAATGATAGTATGCGTATACCAAAATTATAATCAAAATAATAATACTGAATAACAATAAGTATATCAGCCGCACAATAGCTTATCGCATATACAGAATATAATCACTCGCCTATGATTATCATAGGAACATATAAATATTAGTAAGTAATAATCTCACTCGCACGTGAACATAAACAAACTAAATATAATGCACGGAGAACAATGTCAGAATAATACTTCAATAATTGTAAATTATTATATCACTCGCAAGTGAATAGAAAATATTAAATAAAATAATCTCATAAAGGAATTTAAAGTATTTCCAGTCAGAATTCCCAGTAATTTCCAATGGTGAATTTTACGGTATTCACAAAATAATATTATCCTATACTCGAATAATAAAGATAAATAGTACTCTTGGATAAAATAATTATGAATGATATTTATGCCTTTGTATCAATTTCACGTGATAATTAAAATAATAAAATAATACGCACCAAAAATTAATTATAAAAATAATAACTCATATTAATAATAAATGTTAATGAAAAATAACCAAACATTTATCACACTCAACGTTTGGTAAAATAATACTGAATATTTTCACTGACTGTATTCGTATTTACTGAGTATAATATTCACGCATTCCATCATATGCTTATGACCAATTACTAATACTCAGTATTCCCTATCTTTCTTACTCTTATACTATAGATAAATGATCACCAACTCGGGAACCAAAATTACACGCCAATGTATTAGCCAAAAAGTACTTACAGTTTACGTATTATTCAACTCCCTTGGTTGCACACTAATACGGTAAATGTATTTTCCTTTATGCGGTTTACCAAAATACTCAAATAATGCCAATGGGTTTATATTATCTACACAAAATACCAAATGGCGACAAATTTATAATTATTTTAATGTAACAGAGCACACACGCTACTCTTACAGAGACTTTCCCACGTCTGACCATGGCAGCACGTGAATCTCATGCCGGCACCTAGGCCGACGCCATTTTGTCGTATATCTCACTTTGACCAATGGAGATATACAACTGTCGCATGTTATTTCTTTTTACAGTACCACCAACGTACTACATAACTTTGGCCGTGTAATTTATCAAGTTCCCGACGATAACGACCAATTGTAAATTTCATAAGTAATTGTTAATATGATTTACCGATAAATCAACCAATGATTTATTCATAAAACTAGTAAATTTATTTATAATAAATAAATTTACGGATGCCAACTGTTGTGTTGACGTGCATGCGCCAACCAATTCAAAATAATCATAAGCACATAAATGAAATGCGCAACTATTTCTCTCAGCGCTATAAAAATCCAAATATATGCTCACATTACTCAGTGAAATCTCCTGATTCAAATACAATTTATACCTAAGAAACCAATAAAGTATTATTAACGCCATAATTGAAACAAAATCTTATAAATAAACAAAATAATCATATTAACAAACTATCGGATGAGACGTGTGAGCAGCGTATGCTGCCCTCTGTTGCTCACCGACCTGATGCGAGACTGCCGCGATATCTAAATATCGTGACAAGTTCAATTACATTAAATTTTGAATCGATATTGAAAACTCAGAAAATTCTTTCGTTAAACAACATCATAAATTTACTCAGACATTAAAACGACTAAAAAATACTCACTGCGCATCAACTATTAATATTTAATCGAAAAATAGCCATAAATAAAAGTTTATAAAGGCTTAACATCTTAATCACTTTTGTCAGTTAGAATTTTTAAATAAAATATAATTAATTATCAAACTTTGCATTAAAATTTTTTCAATTAAAATAATATTAAAGATTTTATTTGTAATTATGAAAAATATTGAATATGCTATAAGTCAGTGGTTAATTATGAACTCAAGCTTTATTTTACAAATTATTTCCAGTTAATATTGCAGTATTTCAAAATATAACTTTTTAATAGGAATAATCAGACTTTAAATATTATAAAAATGATCTATCAATTGAATACTTTTTTTTCAAACTACTCCTTAACATGAAACATAAAATGAAATTACAAATTGAAATTTCATTTAAAAATTTTATTTTATACATTTTTTAATATCAACAATATAGTTTCAGTTTTTAATTTTTCAAACATTTATTTTTTGGTAGGATTACCATGATTCTTTGAATGGTCGCCAGCCCCTGAAAATTAATTCTCATTATAATCATGATAATAACAATGACGTCAATGATAATATTAATATTATCACAAATAATATCGAATTCCATAAGGTTGATGATAGTGAAGAATTATTTATTGAACAAGTACCTAAAAATACTTTAATAAATAACTTACTAGCAATGACAGTCAAATGGCGTCGTAACATCACTAACACTGTTGCTATGGATATCGTCAGATTGGTTAATATTTCATCAGAAATATCCGATTCTAAAAGTACTAAATATTATTGGCAGAAAATAATAAGTCAGTACTCCCACCATGTATTAGTCCATTATATTTGTGTTGAGTGTGGTAGTTATTTAGGAAATGAAAAAGATAAACCTTTTCCTGTACTGTGCACACTAAACGAACTAAGTCCATTGGAACGACGTAACAATATAATGTTGTCTAGCATTTGGTTTGGGAAAGGCAAACCAAAAAATATGAACGGATATTTGAAACCATTAGTAGAAGAATCTATAAAACTTCTTGCTAAAAAATTCACATATGTACATAATGGTCAAACGTATATGAAAACTGTAGCTCTTTTAATTGGGATATGTGACTCTGTTGCTTGACCACTTGTTCAATGTGTAAAACAGTTTAACGGGAAATTTGGGTGTGGTTTATGTTTAAACCCAGGAAAACAAGTGACAAAAGGCCTTGGGAAGGCAAGAGTATATCTAATTATTAAAGGAAATCCATTTGGTGCTGGTCTGAGAACTCATGATCAAACTCTGATCCACGCTAACGAACAAATAAAAAAAAATAAAAAAGGAGTAAAAAGCGAGCCAGTTTTATGTGATATCCCTAACTATGATATCATAAAAAATTTAAATGCTGAGTGGATGCATTGTGTAGGCCTTGGAGTTTGTCGTTATTTTACTAATCTATGGTTTGATTCATCGAATTCTAAAGAAAAATTTTGTTTCAGTCACATTATTAAAATAGTTGATGATCTCATTGTTTCTTTTTTTCCGACATCAGAAATTTCTCGAACTCCTAGGAAGATGATAGATCGTGCTCATATGAAGGCACACGAATGGACTATTTTTCTTCTAGGGTATAGTCTACCTGTACTGAAACTATGTTTCCCCAAAAAATATGTTGATCATTGGGCCCTACTAGTAGATGGAATATCTACGTTAATAAAAGACTCGATAGTAGAATCGGAAGTAATCTACGCTCAAAAATGTTTATTAGATTTTTACAATGGTGTTAAAATGTTATACGGTGAGACATATTTGACTTCTAATGTTCATTTACTAGCTCATTTGGCAGAAAGTGTGAAAGATTGGGGCCCCTTATGGACTCATAGTGCTTTTCTGTATGAAGATTTCAACCAGATAATTAAAGCTTATGTAAAAAGTTCAAATGGAGTGTCGAAACAAATCTGTGATTCATTTCGATTGAAATGTGTGATTGATAGATTATCGATTATATGTAAACATGGTCTCAATCAAAGATAAAAACAATATTTAGATAAATTACTGAATCGTAAAATTAAACCTTCATCTAATGTATACATTGACAATTGCGGGGTCTTAGGAAAATTAATTATTCTAGAAACGTTGCCAATGATTTAATAATCAATGATTTAAAAGGTGTCTTACGAACAATGAAATAATAACATGTACACGTTATCAACGAGAAAAAAAAACGCATAAATTATAATGTAATGTTAAAAAACGGAAAAATTTTTGAAATAGAGGCTTTTATAGCATTTAAAAAATCTACCAGTGAAAAAACTTATATGTTGGGAAAATACTATGAGTTATCTAATGATACTCTTATACCTGATCGAGAATTAAATCAATATATACTATTAAAAGGCAAAAATGATAACGTAGAAGCAGTCAAAACGAACTTATTAAAGAAAAAATTTATGATATTTAACATGAAAAATAGCAAAAAACTTGTAGCATATGTAAATATATGCAATTCCGAATTATTAATTTGATATTATTTTTATCAATTCGTTGTCATTCATAATATATACTGGTCACAAGTTCTTAAAATCACAACATCAGCTACTATCAAAATTATATTTGCAAGGCAATTATTCACAAGTGCTTGATGTTATGAGAAACTGACAGTGCAATCATTCTGTGTCAATAAATGACGCAAAATTGCAATGTAAAGACAAGTACCACCAAATTATTTAAAGATCTGTACATTGATTTCAGTGTTGAAAAACTAGAGAACTTCTTAACTTCAACGATAACCTAAAAAAAATTGTAAATAAAAAATTTATTTAGTTCTAATGCTAGTGCATTATTGAGATAGACAGCTAATAAAAATATTAGTGGTAACTTGACATTTTTTCTGTTTGTTTCTATACAAATTAATGAATAGTTTAATAATTATAGTTCATGAACTTTGATAGAACTTTAAATAAAAATTAATATTTACTTTAGTTGTCATTCTTATTGAATGTTTTGATTTATTGACTGCTAGGGACGTGACTCTAGAATGTATATATGTACATGCGTATGGTTTATAATAGAGGGAAATTTAATTTTTTTTTTTATTTAATATTTATCAAATTTTATTTTTTTAATTTACGAAATGAATAAGTGCCAAGTTAATATTGTATGGTAAGTTTACATTCTTTTTTTTTTTTCTTAATAATAATTTCTATTGAAAACTTTTTTTTATTATAAATGAAAAATTACTAAAAATAATAAAAATTAGAGATTAAATTCCTGTCTAATTGATTTATTTCTTTCCTTTGTCATGAAACATCACGAAAATAGATTTTTTTTTAAACTCAATTAAAATTTAAGAATAAAGTAAAAATTAAATTTGTTTAATAAAAAATACGTGAATTGCAAAAAAAAAAAAAATTTAATCTAATTTTATAGTACATCCGTTTAATTAATGTAAATGCCAAATTAAAAAAAAAATTTTTTTTTTCATCTGTCAAAAAATTTTTATTTTAATTTTTAAAAATCAAAATGTATTCGTAATAAAAGATTGGGAAAAAAACTTTTATTTTTTCAAGAATTAGTTATATACAAAAATAGTTTATAGTGTTAATTACCATGTACTTAATCTTAATTTAATATGGTTGTTATCATCAGAGATTCAGATAAAATGATCCAACTAGAAATGTTTGTTCGTATTCCACTAACATAGGTAATATCTATGAACTACACGATATCTCAAAAAAAAAAAAAATTGAATAATTTAATTAATTAAAATACTGATGCACAACCCTTATAGGGAAAAAAATATTGACAACGGTGCCGGTCTTGGCACAATGCTGGGCTACTCAGGCTAGGCCTCCAAAGTTGGTCCGAGATCCCACCAACGTTCAAGTGACGAGCCTCGATTTACCAGATTTGGACCAAGATTCGGCCACTACTTAAGTGGCAAGCCTTGGCTTGCCAGTCTTGGGCCAAGATTCAGCCAAGACTCGAGTAACAAGCCCTGGTTTAACGGTCTAAATAACAAAAAGTACCTAAAAACCTCTGGCTTCTATGTGTAGCGTAACAGCCTAGTGGATAAGACACATGCCTCGCAGCCATGAAGGACCAGGTTCGAGAGCCAGCAAGTCCAAAAAAAATCAGTTTTATCGATCTACCCGATTTCTCTATCGTACAATTTTATTTCCATGTTACCATCACGCACATGTCTACAAATATTTTTTTTTTATTATTTATTTTCAATAAGTGTAGGCGCTTATTTAGCTACAATCTTGGCACCATACTGTCACTCAAGCTTGGCTCAGTGTTATCATTATGATGCTTAGACAGACTTGGGCCAAGTTTGGATTTCAATCTTCCCCCAGAGTTAATAAATCTTTCGCCAAGCCTCGGCCAAGCTTAGGCCTATCGTTTTTTCCTATAAGAAAATGGGTCTCTCTTACTAATTAATTATTTCTTATAGCTCTGATTATTAGATAATAAAAATTTCGATATATTTAGAAAGAACCCACAATTATTTCACAATAATTAACCAAGATAAACCTCTATATTTTTTGAAAACGTTAAAACACGGTCTTCAAAATATATATATATATATATATATATATATATATATATATATATATATATATATATATATATATATATATATATATATATATATATATATATATATATTGTAAAATGAGCGAATAAACTAATGGATCTGGTTTAGGCGAGGTTACTTAAACAATTAAAAAATTACACAGATTTTATCACCAATAAATTATAGATTTATTTACACTGATTTACACCTTAAACTTATGAGAATTATATACAATAGCGAATGCGACTAGATAAATTTATACGCGATAGCGAATGCAACTCAGTTATTTTATTCACGTATAAAAATTGACACGTGCTCAGTAGCGGTTACTTCAATGATAATTAATTCACAATTAATTATCGTCACAAGAACAATTTATTTATTCTCAATAAATAGCAGCTTTGATGTACTGTCTAAGTATTGAGGATAATTTAGCGTAGCGATTTGATTTAGTTTCACACAAGTTAATAAGCGAAGCGGTTCAAGCACGAGGTTGCACGTAGCAAGGACACGTTGTAGAATGAATAAAAATGGTAGCGTCGTTGAGTCGTCGAGAAGCTTGGTGTCGACGTGGCAGCCTTGCTGCATATAACGAATTTTCCTATTGGCTTAAAAGCGCGCCAAAAGGTAGCAGTTGATAGCGAGCTCTCTCATAGGCTGACCAATATAAAACGAATTTTGTGATTGGTCAGCTTGTAGCGGGTTCTCAGGACGTCTTGACACGATCCTGAGTTAGAAATTGTATGTGCCGGGCCCAAATAGCGAGTGACCCGGCACTATTCTGACCTTCAGTCAGTAGCGAGCTCGGCTTCTCCCGAACCGAGCGGAAATGCACGAAGCTTGATTTAAATTAATCAAGCTCTCGACTGAACATTCTCCCCAGCGCTGGCGACTGTGTCGACTGGATTGTCTTCTGGAGAGTGCACTGGTAGTACACACAGCTTAGCGATTGGTCGTACAAGTTCCGTGGTAGCGGTCTTCAGCGTGACTACTCGAGTCAGGCTATCTCTGCCTGGATGTAATGCGAGTACTCGAGCAAGCGGCCATTTCGATGGTGGGAATCTTTCATCAGTCAACAAGACTAATGAACCCACTTTGATGTTGTTTTGCAGATTATGCCATTTCGAAATAGATTGATGACGTTGCAGGTACTCTGATGACCATCTACTCCAAAATCTCTGGAACATTTGTTGTAATTGTTGCCAGCGTGACAACGCAGCTGAACTATTTTCCAGTAGCGAGGGCCCAGGTACAGCGATAAGCGGTTCCCCGATGAGAAAATGTCCAGGAGTTAGAGCGGTTAAATCTGCAGGATCTTCAGATAGAGGAGCGATCGGTCTAGAATTTAACACAGCCTCAATCTGTGTTAAGACTGTAGCGAGTTGGTCGTAAGTCAATAGCGATTCACCAGTAGTTCGTATGAGATGGAACTTGATTGACTTTATGGCTGCTTCCCACTTGCCACCAAAGTGAGGAGCGCTTGGTGGGTTGAACTTTCAGTCTTTGCCATCTGTAGCGAGTAAATACTGAAGTTCCTTTAGTTGCCTCGATCCTGCTGCGAATTCTTTCTTTAGCGTGGCGTCTGCTCCTACAAAATTTGTACCACAGTCCGAGTATAGGATACTGCAGGCTCCTCTTCGACTAGTGAATCTTCTAAATGCTGCGACGAAAGCGTCAGTAGAGTAGTCGGTGACAATTTCAATGTGTATAGCGGACGTAGCGAGACATACAAACACAGCGATCCATCCTTTATAGGTTTTGGCACCTCGACCTTGGAAAGTCTTCAGTGTTACTGGCCCAGCGTAGTCTATTCCAGTGTGTAAGAATGCTTTAGATGGTCTTACACGAGCGGATGGCAATTGTCCCATTAATTGTTGTGCACGAACACCTCTATGTCTCGTGCACACGACGCAGCGAAGAATCTGTGATCTGACTGGAACTCGTCCACCTTCTATCCAGACAGATCTCCGTAGATCAGCGAGAGTCAATTGAGTTCCCCCATGAAATGTTCTTCGATGCGAATGATCTATCAATAGCGTACTTAAGCGTGATGACCTTGGTGAAATGGCTGGATTTTTCTGTTCATTATCCAGCAGCGAATTCTTCAAGCGACCGCCGACTCTGAGTACTCCGTTGTAGTCGACGTAGGGAATCAATTTAGCGAGGTGATGATTTCGATGTAGAGAATCACCATCTTTCAATAGCTTCAGCTCTTGCGAATAGTACTGACTTTGAGTGTACTTGATCAGCAAAGTCTTAGCGAGTTCCAGGTCAACTGTAGAGAGTGGTGTATCTAGTGTGGACTGTGGAACTTTTTTAAATTTAGCGATGGCACGAAGACAGATTCCAAGAGTGCGAAGTAAAGGTGACAACTTAGAGAATTTTTCTAGTAGCGTGTATAGCGGGTGTGAATCTGCTCTGAAGATGGTAAAAACCAGACCTGGACGTTCTTCAAGATGTGATACCGTCTGCGTAGGGATATCAAAGGATGGCCAGTTATCTTTTGATTGACTGAGCCACTTTGGCCCCGTCCACCATAGCGAATGCTGTTCTAGTTTGGCTGCTGTTAAACCTCTTGGAGCGCAGTCAGCTGGGTTAAGTTTCCCAGGAACAAAATCCCAGTTGACACTTAGTAGCGATTCTTAAATCTTGGTAACTCTGTTGCGAATGTAGACTTTCCATCTAGCTGGGTTGTTTCGTATCCACGTTAAGGATACGGCGGAATCTGTCCACATGAAAACTGGAACGTTTCCAAGTTTCGAAACCTTCTTTACGTAGAGTACTAGTTGAGCGAGTAAGACAGCGGCATTGAGCTCCATTCTTGGTATAGTTATAGGCTTCAGTAGTGCAACTTGTGTTTTGGCACACACTAGCGAAATATTGGAGCTTCCAGTAGCGTCAGTAACTTTTAGATAGACTACAGCAGCCATAGCGAGTTGTGAAGCGTCAGAGAATCCATGTAATTCGATTGATACACCATTTTTTACATGATTCCAGCGAGGTATCTGAATCTTCGAGATCTGATGTAGTTCATCTCGAAACAAATTCCATTCTTGAAGAAGCGACGGTGATAGCGTAGCATCCCAGTCAAAGTTCTGCAGCCAGAGCTTCTGCATGAACATCTTGGCTCTCACGATGATCGGTGCCAAGAAACCCAGTGGGTCAAACAAGCGAGCAATTTCAGATAAAATTGTGCGTTTAGTTGTTGGTGATGTTTCTGGAAGCGAATAGCCGAACTGGAATTTATCCTGTGTTGAATTCCAGGTTAGCCCGAGCACTTTTACTGTAGTATCCCCAAGCTCTCTTGGTGTATCTTCTTGGGTTTCACTTGGAGCGACTTGAGAGAGTAATTCAGTTGAATTACTTGCCCACTTGGCAAGCGGAAAACATCCTGTGGCACACGTATTTTTTGTGTCGAGAGCAACTTGAATTGCCTCAGCGAGTTCATCTGCACCTCCATAGATGTCATCAACATAGCGTGTGTTAGTTAGCGGTTCGACAGCCTTCGGAAATTTATTCCCTTCGTCTTCAGCGAGTTGTAAGAGTGCTCTTCCAGCGAGATATGGAGCCGATGTTGTTCCATAAGTAACAGTAGCGAGTGCAAATACTATTGGGATGTCATCTTCGTCAAACCAGAGTATGCACTGTAGATGATGATCTTCCTTGTCAACTGCAATCTGACGAAACATTTTTGATACGTCAGTAGCGAATAGATAGCGATGGCAGCGGATGCGAATAAGTACATCACTGATATCAACTTGAATCTTTGGGCCCACATGAAGTATCTCGTTGACAGATACGCCAGATGTAGTTTTCCAGGACCCATTGAATACCACCCTGAGCTTGGTGGTAGTGCTCTGCTCTTTCAGAACCCCATGATGAGGATACAGGTAGCTGTTCGGTGGTAATTCCTTTAATTTCAGACGTTTCATGTGTCCCAAGTCTTCATACTCCTTCAGGAAGTCGAAGTACAACTTCTTGTAGACTGGATCAGCTTCCAATCGTTTGCGAAGACGTAGTAAGGCGTATTGTGCAGCTCTGAGCGAATCACCCAGTTGACTTGGCGAAGATTTAAGCGGCAAGCGAACGACATATCGACCATCAGACTGTCTGTAGTGTGTATTGACAAAGTGTTGTTCACACTCTTCTTCTTCTTCAGTATAGCGTGTAGCGAATTCTGTCTGTGGCTCTTCTTGGTACCAAAACTTGCTTAACAAGTCTTGTAGTTGATCATCAACAGCGACATGATGACCATAAGCGGTCAATTTTGATGTAGCGGTGTCCACAGATCCATATATGATCCAGCCAAGCGATGTTGACTGAGCGATTGGGTCATTGTCACTCCCTTTTCGTATTTTAGCGTTGATTATATGTGCAGCTGGGGCTGCACCCAGAATGATGTCAATAGGTCGTGATGTCAAGAAGTCTGGATCAGCGAGTTGTAGCCCAGTTATATGCGGCCATTTCTTCTTTTTAGTTAGCGTAAATGACGGTAAGTTTACAGTCAATAGAGCAAGCACATGAGCTTGGATGGTAATAGAAGCGTTGTTGTGTAGCGAATGCAGCGTCATCTTGCATGACCCAAGCGAATGCCCAGCTGACACATTACCAATTCCACGTAATGGTACAGCTGCTTTACTGAGTTGAATATCCAGCTTCTTGATTAGCGAATGCGTCACGAAGGATAACTCCGATCCTTGATCAATAAGTACACGGGCTGTACATGTACTTCCTGTTAGCGAATTCAACTTAACAATAGCGGTAGCGAGTAAAACATTGAGCGAATGAGCTGAAAGCAGACTAAGTTAGCGAATTCAAACCAAAAGTTACCAAAATTAGAACTATTTGTTACCTGGGTCAGCTACAGGAGCGTCCTGTGCTGGTTTAGCGGCAGCACCATCGTCAAGGTGCGTTGACGTGTGATGTGGCTGATCACAATGGCGGCACTTTTGTTTAGTTCTGCAATCAGCGTAGCAGTGGCGTCCCAAACAGTTGAAGCATAAGCGGTAATGCTGAACAATAGTTCTTCGGTTCAGTGGCGACGCCTTCTGGTAGCTGGGGCAAAAGAGAACGAAAGGCTTCTCCTTGCAGATTGGGCACATGCCCGGTTCACTCGTACGGTCCTTGGGAGTGAAAGCGACGTAACTAGCGGAACCAGTAGATGTAGATGGCGTTGATGAGGTAGCGGATCGACTGTTTCCAAACTTAACTTGCTTGGCTGTAGAGGCTGACTTAGCGTAAGACTTAGGTGATGGTGGTTTTTCACTAGCACTCTTAGATTGTGTAGAGGTTATTTTGGCGCCAATCTCTGAGTTTTCCCACGCACGAACCTTGGCCTTGAGCATGTCGTGCAGCTGTTGGTAAGTGGAAAACTCATTGGATAACCCAAGCGAAGCCATCCATTCTACTCTCAAATCTGAAGGTAAACAGCGAACAGTCAAGCGAATTAAAAAGGGGTCCAACTCACCAATTGGAATTCCCAATGCAGCGATAGCGTCCAGCGATTTCTTGTTAGCGAGTAACAGTGCATCCAAATCAGCAGCAGAGTGTGAAGTTAGCGGTTGGCGATCCAGCAAATCATCGATATGCATATCGAGCAATCGACGTGGATTTGTGTAGCGAGTATTCAGCAACTCCCAAGCGGGTTGGAAAGCGTCATCTGTGATCTGGAGATTCGCGAGTAGTGCAGCGGCCTCACCTTTTACCTGCGTCTTCAGGTAATGCATCTTCTGAGACCCAGTTAGCGAATCTTCATTGATGACTAGTGACGTGAACAAGTCCTTGAACGAGTCCCACTCGTCATACGACCCTTGGAAAGTTGGCAGCTTGATTTGTGGCAAGTTAGACTTGTGAACTCCACCAAAGTAAGCGGTCTGATCATGATTAGCGGGCTGAACTTCATGAGCAGGTTCTGGAGCGGGTCTAGCAGCGCTGAGTCTCACTCTAAGAGATGTATAAGCAACGTTAGCGGTTTCATAAGCGTTACCTGTATGATATTCGTTGGTAGTGATCTCAGGTACGTCTTCGTATAGCCTCTCGTGAGTCGAATTGAAGCGGTTCCACAAATCCGTCAGGATGGCGAGTTCAGCGTCAATGGCGGCGGCACCTTGGGTAGCGAGTACAGCGTCAGTCAAGCGGTTGGACATATTGCGTATCGTGTCGATGCGTTGCATTTGAAGAGCGATTTGAGCTTCGGCGGCCATCTTGTTAATACGTGGCACACAAAATGGACTCGATGACGTGAAACCGACGCTAAGTTTTCGATCTTTTCTGTTTTAAAAGTCTTTTTACACCGGTGTGTAAAATAGATTACCCTGGGCAGCACTCTAGCAGTGCTCAGCAATGCCCACGGCACTTAGCGATTTTCACGACACAGAACTGACACTACACTTTTCTTTCTCACAATTTTTTTGATTTTTAATTTAAAATAATTTTTTAATTGTTTAAATTTCGCCAGATCCGGCTCGAAGGACCAAAATGTAAAATGAGCGAATAAACTAATGGATCTGGTTTAGGCAAGGTTACTTAAACAATTAAAAAATTACACAGATTTTATCACCAATAAATTATAGATTTATTTACACTGATTTACACCTTAAACTTATGAGAATTATATACAATAGCAAATGCGACTAGATAAATTTATACGCGATAGCGAATGCAACTCAGTTATTTTATTCACGTATAAAAATTGACACGTGCTCAGTAGCGGTTACTTCAATGATAATTAATTCACAATTAATTATCGTCACAAGAACAATTTATTTATTCTCAATAAATAGCAGCCTTGATGTACTGTCTAAGTATTGAGGATAATTTAGCGTAGCGATTTGATTTAGTTTCACACAAGTTAATAAGCGAAGCGGTTCAAGCACGAGGTTGCACGTAGCAAGGACACGTTGTAGAATGAATAAAAATGGTAGCGTCGTTGAGTCGTCGAGAAGCTTGGTGTCGACGTGGCAGCCTTGCTGCATATAACGAATTTTCCTATTGGCTTAAAAGCGCGCCAAAAGGTAGCAGTTGATAGCGAGCTCTCTCATAGGCTGACCAATATAAAACGAATTTTGTGATTGGTCAGCTTGTAGCGGGTTCTCAGGACGTCTTGACACGATCCTGAGTTAGAAATTGTATGTGCCGGGCCCAAATAGCGAGTGACCCGGCACTATTCTGACCTTCAGTCAGTAGCGAGCTCGGCTTCTCCCGAACCGAGCGGAAATGCACGAAGCTTGATTTAAATTAATCAAGCTCGTGACTGAACATATATATATATATATATATATATATATATATATATATATATATATATATATATATATATATATATATATATACTTTTGGAACACCTTAATAATATACATACATAAATATTAGACTGTGCCAAATAAAATCGATATTTATTCTTGAGCGGTCTTACACGATTATTTTGTTATGTGTAACAAACAAAAAATTTAGCTACCAAATAGAGCCTTCTAAAATTACAAAGATTGCATTCGTCTAAAAAATATTTTCTGTTTAAATAACATAGAAACTTTTTTTTTTTGAAGTATGGAATTTTCTAACTTATCAACTGATCAAAAGATTAACACAACCAATACTCATTCTCGTTGAAAATTGAACGCTCTTCGAAAAAGGTCTCGGATAATTTTTTTAAAAATCTAACCGTTTAAAAGTTACGTTTTTATGGAAATTTTATTTTTTTTTCTAAAATTAATTTGTGAAAAATTAATTTATAAAAAATTATTAAATAACATTTAAATTTAAAAAAAATCTACAAAAACAGTCCTATGACAGTTAGCGATTAGATTAATAGCTATGCTTTAAAAGTAAAAAAAAAAAAAAAACGTGAAATTTATCATAAATTTAAATTAAACTTTTTATAACTTCTGAACGATTAGATTTATCAAATAATTATAAGAGAAAGTTTTTGTAGAGCGTTCAATTTTCTACAAGAGTATGAATTGATTGCGTTGATACATCGATCAGTTGATGAATTATAAAATTCCCAACTTCAAAAAAAATTTCCTATGTTATTTAAAGTGGAAATCTTGTTTAGGCGAGCGCAAGCTCCGTTATTGAGTTAAAGAGCTCTATTTGGTGGCTTTTTTTTTTTTTTTTTTTTTTTTTTTTTGTTACACAAATTGCATTTTCGTATGGGACCAAAAATAAAATATCGATTTTATTTAGCACATTCTGAAAAATATATTCTAGTATTTAAAAATATTAATTTTATTTTTTTTTTATACTTATATGTATAAATATATGTGCCTATATATATGCATAAATATACGTTCATATATATATGTGTAACTATATTTGCATATATATATGTGTATATATAAATACATGTATATATGTTAATATGTATGAATTAAATTATAAATTTACATTTATAATTAAAATATATGTAATATATATATGTTCTAGCTTATAAAAACTTATATGTCTGATAAATTATATCAAAACTTATCATGCTATATATATAATGAATTATATAATAAATATATGGCATTCATAAAAAAATAGGTATAAGGAAACATATATCGTTTTTGGCCACTTATATGGTCCTATATTTTTATATATTTTTCCATATATATTTATCATATATGGTATTTTCATGCGGGTCTCATTGGTCCATACAGTGACATTTTTACACACATAAAATTTTGAGTACGTGAATGAGCAGAGTGGCACGAGCTTCAACTGGTATGCAGAAGATTCCAGATTTGAATCCCAGTAGAAACTGTAATCAAATTTTTACCGAGAAAAAAAGTAAATTGTTAATAATAATTGTAATTACTGGCCATTACAACATATAACCACAATAGCATAAATTAATTAGAGAATTTAATTATTTTTACTATTCTAAAATTTATCGGAGAAAAAATGATTAGAACTGACCATTTATAATTATACAAAATTATATATAACTATCCATAACCATGTAAAATTATATATAAATCAGACCCTGCCAATATTTGGATCTAGTTATATCTTACCGTTCAGATATAATTACATATAGTTGGATCCAACAATTTTTTCTCGGGGTACCATAAATACTACTATATGCTGAGAAAAGAGGAGCCGCTATTCCTGTAGCAGCTTATTTATGATAAAACTACAGCATAGTAACGAAAATTAATTGCGATAGTGTGATAAAATAATCTTCAAACACATTTAAGAAATTAATTATACCATTGCGTATTTTACAAATTATTTTATTTAAAATTTCTAAGCTACCAAATCGGCCTTAAAGTGGCCGAAAACGGTACTTCTACCCTACATTCAGCCTCACGAAGTTCCGAGCTTTTTTTTTGTGACACTGTTGTTATGCATGGCGTATACATTTCACATTAAAAATTCAATAGTATTAGTATTTTCGTGCACATAGCTAATAAATTTATGATGGCAAAGTACTTCTTGATTAAGAAAGTCGATTTGAAATAATATAAAATGACATAAACGTAAAAAATTTCAAATAATTCAACTAATTTTTGAAAATGAATTCAATGACCATAATACAAAGGAATTTAGAACAAATAATAGTGGTGTAGTCCGAGAATTGAAGCCAAGTTTTCTGATATCGCGTCAACTGCTCTGTTAAGCCAATCTTAACTTAAACTCCTAATCTCACCAACCATATACATTACTCTTCCTTAAGTTCTCTCTTCGATTACTCGTGGAAATTGTTCGTCTACATATATTTTTCAGTCTCTGCATAGGAAATACAATAGATTCTCATAGCTGTATATGTAAACACTATACTTGATTATATCATTATTCCATATATCTTATTTATTTTCATAAAACCTCTATGAGAATCAATGAGAATATAATGGATTCTATGAGATTTTTTAAACAGGGACTAATTTCGCAATAGCATGGTCATCCCTGATTAAAAACTCCGATTGAAACTGATTGAAAACGTCCTATCAGATTTAATTGGAAATTTCTAATTGACATTCAATCAGTTTCAATCGGATTCAATCAGATATTTCCGGAAAGTTTCGATTGTAAATTAATCCAAAATTACCGATTCCCGGGAAAAATAATTTTATATATTATTGAATGGTAAAATATTAAAAAATCAAATATATTAAAATCTACGTTGAATCTATATCAACAATTAGATTTCATGTCATGAAGTAATATAGGATATACTATATTACCACCAAAAAAGGCACTTGTTACTTTGTCAAAGAGCAGAGGAGTGCTCGTGTTAGAATTGCTTTCAAATCTGGAATATAATACGTCTGAACTACGTTTCTTACAAGGGACACTTCACAAGAGGTAGGCGCTATCTAGTGGCGAGCACCGAACTACTCTCACTGCTATTGCCTAGGACTAGTGGATTTCCTCTCCTCTACATATATCTTCTCTCCTAAGAAATTTTTCTCTTGGTTCAAGCAACTTTTTTTTCTATTAGTTGGAGCATACGAAAATCCTTGCGTTAAACACCCCCATGAAAAAAGTTTATTTAAAAAATATAAGTTAAAATACAAAAAATATATTTTAGAATTTATAAAAAATCAATCAGAAAACTATTTTTTTAAGAGCTTGACATTGAAATGAAAATAATGTGATGGAATCGGTGTGCGGACCAGTTTTCGTTTTATACTATGTGTTCGTTTGCTTATTTCTACTGTTCTTAATTTCTTATAAACTAGTGTGTCTTATTCTAATTCTCTTATAACTAGTTACTTATATTACTAGGATTTCTCTTATTACTATTAATTTTCTTATGACTATTATAACTAGTATTGTTTCTTATATCTATGACTATACTAAACTTAACTACAACTATTGTATCTAAATTACTCTATTTCTTATTATTGTGACTTAATTGCTATTGTGATTATTACTACTTATTACTATGTGTGATTTATAACTAGTACTAAACTTAAAACTATGGTGCTTATTCTACTTAAAAACTATTTTTTTTATTAACTATGATTAGATAACTACGTTACTTAATCACTACATGTTTATATTGTGATTACAACTATTACTTAATTCTTATTTATCTCTATTAATTACTACTGTGCAACCTCGTGCTTGAAACCGCTTCAGTAATTAATTCTTTTGTGATATTAAACTAAACCGCTTATAACGGTGACCTTTGGCTACTTCGTGTCCAGTAGCCACGAACCACAGCTAAATAATTTCCCGATTAAATAATTGATTATTAATTATAAATATAAATTATAATTATTATATCGCTGGTTCTGAAATGCGGGAAATAGATCTCAGAGATGGGTCGACTCGTCTTGACCGGACACGCGGCTGAAATTTAACTTATTCTAAAGACACTGGTGATGAAAGTAATTTTTAGGCTTAATTCAATTATTATATACGTTCAATTTTATTTAACCAGATCCCCAAATATGTACAAAATTCCCCTTTATATAAAATAAATTCTTTTCAATAAATAATTAAATAAATGAATGTGCATTTACGATAAATGAATTTGTTTAACACGCAGTTATTTAATAGATACGGGAAAATAAAATCAATAATTATTTATACTGGATCGCGTTGAAGAGAGATAAAATATAGTAATTTTATTATAAGTCTTATCTGGATTTTATTGTCGAACGTACTGCAGGTATCGGCCGTCGCTGCATATTGGACCTTCTCTTCCGAATCCTGGGCTGTTGATGTAGGATTTGATGCTGGACACTCACAAATCACTTAGATAATGAACTTAACGTAAATTTGGTTTTATAAACCAGTTTATAGCAAAAGAACAAATATATTTTAGAATTTTAAGTTGAAATTTTACTACAATGAGCGAATCGAGTAACTGGTAAACGAGGCTATGTGTATCAGTGCTTCGACTTGAGTGTCCATGCCGTTTCAACTCCCTTAGGTCCCAACCTCTGATGACCCCTACCTAATTATGCGCAAAGGACCAATTTACAGTCACCTGCTGCGCGAGATCATCCCCTGTGGTCTAGCACCTAACTCAGCCGAACTCAGCAATCGGGCTGTAACGAGAGGGAGAGAGAAAGACCAAAACCAACAAGGACAGCGAGAGAGCCACACTCTCACGTCGTACCAACGCTGCCCGGTTATACTCCCCGTCGCCAGACTTGAGATTGGGGCTCGGAAGCTGAAAAGACTAAATAATGTTTACAGGTGGTCAGATTCGAAAGAAACTAGTTTATTAAAAAAATATAAGTGGACAACAAATTTATAAATTTTTCCTCTCGTCTACTCTTCATCAAGCAGAGTGGGCACAGCAGGGTCTATGACCACCTTTTCATCAATGACAAGAGTATCGGGGTCATCTGAAGACTCCTCGGGCTGCTCGTCGACCTCCATGTCAACCAAGGCAAGTGGATCCTCCTCGTGGTCCAATTTGGGGGAAGTAATTTCCTGCATTGGTTCAATATAAACCACCTCCGGAACAGCTACGGGTGCCACCAATTTTTCAACCTCTGGATCAACTTCATCTGGAGCTTGCAATAGGTCCCAGCGGGTCTGGTTCAGAGCTTTAGTGACAGCTGTTGATGAACTTGGGCGAGCAGGAGGGGTGTAACCTGGCTCGACGAACCTAGCCACCGAGGGGCGACCAGTCTGCTCTACAGCTCGGGACAATGAGCAATGTTTTGCCCAACGCATCGGGCTGCCTGTCGGGGTTTCTTCGCGACCACAAGATGACACGGCAACAACTCCTTTGCTGAAGTGGCCGGAACGACTGGAGCAGGTGGCGGCGGAAGATCTGGCCTAGGCGTGCGAAGACGAGATGGCGGGGCTGGTAACCCCATGCGGGCAAGTTGAGCCAGATAAGCGTTCTTGCGCTCCCGGCGCATCCAAGTGCGGCAATGAGTCTCGTCGCGAAATCTCCCCGGCTCCTGAGCCATGCGTTCGCGAACTCGGCGGTCTCGCTCTTCTCTCTGAAACAATATTAAACAATTTTTGATAACCGAGGGCTGCGCCTGGGCAATTTTAAATCCGGAACATAGTGATTGCCCAAAATTTTACCAGCCTCTGATTTTAACTCAACGACCAAAGGACTAATGATTTTGTTAACAATGGCTGGTCCTAAGAATTTACTAGCCAAACTAGACGAATATTGGTCGGCTTTCTTACTCAATTTTCGATTTGGGTAATATACTGGATCAGCCACTTGCAGTTTGGGTGGCTCTTTAAGTCCCTTATCGTGATATACGGCTTGTTTTTCACTTTCTTTTCTCATTACTTCTTCAATTTTATGCCGTAATTGATCAAGGCGATTAACCCGAGTACGCCACGCAGTATCATCGAGGTCCAAGTCATCTATTTCGAGTCCAGTAATTTTACCCAACAGCCGTGGTTCTTTGCCATGAACCAAGTAGTATGGCGACATGTGCAGTGAGGCATGATAACTACTATTATAAGCAAATTGGAATTCGCCTAAGTGCTCATCCCACGACGTCTGGTCTTTCGAAATAAATGCTCGAATCATTGGTTTAAGAGTACGGTTAATTCTTTCAACCGGGTCACTCTGAGGATGCGCGATCGCGGTTGGTACTGACTTTACTCCCGTTTCTTTTAAGTAATCTTTAATCTCTTGATTAATAAATTCTTTGCCGTTATCTGTGATTAAAAACAGAGGGTATCCCCAGCGTGAGAAAACACGACGTAAACTCTTTTTAACATTTAATCCCGTCTGCTTACGAAGTCTAAAGACCTCAATGAAGCGCGTGTATAGGTCTTGTACAATTAAAACGTATTGATAACCGGCTTTAGATAGCGGAAATGGGCCAGTCACATCGGCCGCGACTATGGCCCAGGGTTCGATAGGTTGTCGCGTGCGCATCGGCGCTTGAGACGAGGTCTGTTTATATTTGACCTTTTTACAAGTTTCACAGTTCTCAACATACTCGCCGACATCGCGATACATACCAGGCCAGTAGTAGCGTGTGCGTATCCGATGATACATCTTATCACGACCCAAATGACCCGCATCCGGTACATCGTGGTTTTCTTTTAAAATATCGGGGATCTCATTCTCAGTTAAAACCAGTTTCCATGCGTCTTGATCGTCAATATATTCTTTTAAGTAATCGGGCTTATAATACTCTAATTTATCCTCGCTATTTATTCGCCAATCAACAAAATTTTCCGGATATGTTCTAACGTTAGCTTTCTTTATATCGTACCACGAGCGAACTTGAATATGTACGAAATCTACGGCTTTAGTTTTAATTTCATCGAGGACTTCGGACCACTTTACAGGCTCCTGGTCCTCGTATAAGCGCGATAAGGCATCCGGGCCTTCATTTTCGGTTCCACGACGATGTTCGATAGTAATTTGGTGGGCCACGAGTTCCATGGCCCAGCGGGCAAGCCTACCGTTCGGATTCTTTAAAGTATGGAGCCATTTTAATGAAGCGTGATCGGTAACCACAACAAATGGAAACCCTTCAAGATAACATCTTAATTTTCTTACGGCCCATACAACCGCCAAACACTCTTTCTCGGTCGTAGTATATCGTGTTTCGGCACCTCGTAACGGTCTACTTAAGCATATTATAAGGAACTCTTTTCCAGTACGTGGTTCTTTTTGAACCAAGAATGCGCCTAACCCTGTATCACTCGCGTCAGTATATAGATAGTACGGAAGATCTGGCTGTGGTACAGCCAAAGGCTTAGCGTTGACCAGAGCTTGTTTAAGATCCTGGAAAGCCTTCTCTTCCTCATCTCTCCATTTCCATTCAGTATTAACGCTACACTATTTATTCAGAGGTCCTTGGACCTTCGCGACATTTTGTAAACGCCTATGGTACCAGTTTACAAGCCCGCAGAAACTGCGTACTTGCTTACGAGACGTTGGACGAGGGAAATTCGCGATGGGTGCTATTTTCTCAGGGTCAGGTCGTAGACCCTCGCTATCTACAATGAAGCCAAGAAATTTTACCTCAGATCGCGCGAATTTGCATTTACTTGGATTAATTAATAATCCAGTCTCACGAAAGATTTCAAAAACAAGAGATAAAATGGCTTTATGCTCATCGTAATTCTCACTTATAATTACCCAATCGTCCAGGTACGCAAAGACTTTTTCAGTCCAAGAACTCGGTAGGTTTCTCTTATGTATTCGCTCGATAAACCTCTTGCGAAGCTTATCCATGGCCTTTTGAAACGTTGATGGTGCTCCTGCGAGACCATAAGGCATGCGAACCCATTCAAATTGCCCCCTACCTTCGACAGAGAAGGCAGTGTAAGGAATGGACTCTGGTGCCATTAAAACCTGATGGAACGCTTCCTTGAGATCCATGGTGGTAATATACTTCGCGTTATGAAGAGCACTTAAAATACGTAGCATATTAGGAAGGGGGTGCGCAGGTAAAATAGTATATTTGTTGATTGGTCGATAGTCGACGCAAAAACGCCAACCACCCGAGGCTTTGGTCACCATTACCGGAGAACACGACAAGAAACTGTTACTAGGCCTAATATAGCCTTTCTCGAGCAGTTCGTCTATTTGTTTATTTAATTCCGCCGCAATAACAGGACTACGCCGATACGGACGGATTTGAATAGGTTTAATTTCCGGTTGTAAGACGATCGTATGCTGCACGAGGTCAGTTAGACCTTGGTTCGGTAACTCCGCGAATTTAGACATTTCCGATTCTAAAAATACATCAAAATCTTTTTGTTGATCCGAAGTCAACGTTTGACAACTAGTTCGTTTATCGCGACAATTTATTAATTCAAATGGATGATTTTCGTTAGTGTCTTTGAAATGCCAAGTTTTCGTAGCGCAATCGATGAATATCCCAAACTGAAGAGCAAAGTCCATACCTAGGACTACTGAATAGCTCAGGTCCTCGAGGACACTCAAATACTGTTCTCCTGCTATTGTACCGATTTGAATGATGAATGGAGCTCCCCCAATAGTTTTACATTGGGTATGATTCGCGAGAAGAACTCCCCGACGGTTCGTATCATCCTGTTGTAATTGACCAGAGCTAAGCTCACGTATTTGGTCATACACTCGCCGATTGATGTAGGACCTCTCACTTCCCGTATCAATAATACCGTTCACTTGCACCCCGAATATCCAGATGGACACCGGTATACGAGCTGTAATTGTTGGTGGAACAGGACCAGTACCCGTATAAAATTTGGTCCGAGATGCAATACGATTGGCGATACGTGAGGGTAATATTTTATCTCGGAGTATCTCAGGAAGATACGACGCGCGCGAAGGCGAAGCACACGGTGGTGGAGAGCTATGACTAAGAGCTGGACCTTCAGGTTCTAATCCTGGGTCCAATTCATCCTCCCACTCTTCTTCAGTCTCTTCGTCACTCTCAAGTGGCTCCAGACCACATAAATATGGCATACCGGGGACGTCTACGGAACTTGGTTCTTCCGATTCGTCTGAACCAATTGACACAATAAAATCGCTAGCCTCTAAAGTCTCTAAGATTTTCGGATGTATTTCGTTCGGATCATTTTCGACCGAAAGAACAGAACGATCAAGACCGGCACAAATTTCCTCAAATAAATTATTAGACATTGGTAAATTAACCATGGGCTGTGCTTCTTCCCTCAAGCCTTCCCAGTGATTAATTTCGTCGGAATTTAAAATGGATGGATTAATTTTGTCATTTTTTAAAATAGATAAATTATTATTAAAAACAGATAAGTCATTATTTAAAACCAATAAATTATTAAGATTAGATGAGTCATTATTTAAAACAGATAAATTATTAAATATAGATAAACCGTTCACATTATCATATAAATCGCAAAACTGCGCGAATGGATTTTCTTCAATATCCAGATTTTCCAAATTATTACTATTTTCATCGATAGCATCATACCAAATTTCATCTTGAAAATTATTTTTATCCATAACTGGACTGCATAGGTTAAGTAAATTGACCTCAGTCTCAAATTTATTATCATTATTATTTAAAACGGAGCTAGTCGAATTTAACGCCTGATTTTCTAATATAACATCACCTATTAGTTCACCACTGGTTAAAGCAATCGGACCGACAGTACTCTCTAAGACGCCGTCTAGTCTTGTTATTAAATTCCTACCTACTACCTCTTTAAATTTAAATTCTTCTACTGGACCGACAGTACTCTCTAAGACGCCGTCTGGACCTGTTATCAACTTTTTACTAATTAGATTTTCTTTTACCGGACCGACAGTACTCTCTAAGACGCCGTCTGGTTCCGAACTTAAATCTATTAAATTTTCAACATTAATATCTATAACTGGATCGACAGTACGCTCTAAGCGGCCGTCTGGTTCCGAGTTATTATTTGTTACATTAATTACTTTAATTCTTTTAAATTTATTTGGTTTATTCAACCAGGCTTCATGTGAACTATTACGACTAGGGCTCCGATTTCCCCATATTATTTGTTTAAGAGACCTTCTACGTTTCACGCCCTTTCTCCTCGGGGAATAGGAGGGCGAAGCTAGTTTTTTGAACGATCAGTGTGACTAGCGTTGATAACACTGGTCGGTTGAGCTTCGACGCAATTAGCATGGTTGTTTAAATTATTTAAATTATCATAATTATTATTAACATTATTATTATTACGAACAAAACGATTAGAACGGTTTCCACGATTATTACGGTTGTCATTTCTTTTAAAATTATTTACAGTTGAGTTCGGGTTTCCCCCATTAAAATTATTTGCATTTGGTTGCCCATGATTCAGGTTATAACTATAACCATTATTATTAGAATTATTATTATTCGAATTAATATTTGGTTGAACGGGAATGTTTGGCGGACGTAAATTTGAATTACCCGTAAATCCGGACCTAAATGAATCGGTATTTAATTTAAAACAATTTTGTCTTACGTGTCCTATTTTAAAACAATAATTACATACATCAACTCTGTTATTTATACACTGTTCAAACAGATGACCATTTTGCCCGCAGTTAAAACAAAAGTAATGGTCGGAATTTCGACCAGCAGTTACCTCACTAAATGTACGCGATATGGCATTCGAGTTGCCATTATTATTCGCGTTGTAGGAATAACGTACTCGATTCTTTGGAGATTTATTTGATGAAAAATTATTTTGAGGAGTTTGGACAGTAGCTGTCGATGCACAAACAATTAATTTGCCGTCATCACCCTCTCTAATTTCCTCGATAACGAGTGGTTGTTTATCATTCATCATCTCAACCAAAATTGGAGTACGCGGGAACGAATGCACTGCTGAGAATCGCGATTTTTCTTTTGTCTTAGCGTGCGACCTATCGGATGGCTCGGACGCGCGTTTGTTTTCCTCTAGTAGCACGGTGGCCTCATGTAATACCGATAAGAGGTCATCATAAGTGTTCACTGACCTAGAGAATACTAAGGTGGAAAGATTTCTAGGCAAGTGATTACGGATGCACGTAACCTGTTCCGACTCAGGAGGTGGGTTACGCATCTCACTATATTTTTGTTGAATTCTAAACGTGAAATCTATTGACGGTTCATCGGATTCTGGTCTTAATTGACCAATTTCCATCAATACCTGAGTGTCCGTTTTTTGTGAGCCAAATGCTCTTAAAAATTCCCGTTTAAAATGGTCATAGTCAGACCAATGTCTGCTGTACACGTCATACCACTTAGTAACTTTCCCAGTAAAAATATATCCAAGAATTTTTACGTAATCCGTTATGAGCCAACCCTCGCGAAACGCCATGGCTTCAAATGAAGCCAAGAAACTATTGGCTGATAAATCGCCTTGCGGAAAACGTACTGGCCACGCTCTGACAATTTCTCTTATATCGCGCCATTTACGTAGCGAAACCGCCGCAGCATTAGGTATCAATAAATTATTCGCCCTAGGTTGGTCATAGTATTCTTGATGTCTTTCTTGACCATTATTAATTCGATAACCAGCGTAATTTCCATCAAAATTATTATTATTATTGCCAGCAAATAAATTATCCCGTAATATTTGAAAATTATTGTCATAATTATTTATTGGTGGATTATTACTTAAATTATTATTTTGAATTACGCTAGGATTAATAATGGAGTAATTATTACCATTATTGTTTAAATTATTATTTAAATTATTATTATAATTATTATTACTGAGACCGGCCGTATTGTTGTGAACATTATTTATTCCACTGGTACTTGATTGTATATTCTCCGGGAGGGCTGAGGTCGTAGCAGCCCTATTATCGTGAATCAAGTGACCTGTACTACACTCCCCGTCGCCAAAACTGTGAGTTACCTCGCGAACAGTTTGTGTAATTGACTGTACAGGCACTTGCTGATTGTTTACCCGTTGCGTGCTCATAGCTATGGTCAAATTTTGTAAACAATTCAAAATTTAAGCCAGGGCAGTTTGAGTTGCCGCTTGATCAGCCTGTGCGGAAACTGGAACGGTGCCAGAAAGAGAAGCGGATCCCGCATTAGGCTGAATTTGTTGAGAAAGTACCGGTGGGGGGTTTTCTATGAATACTTCATCCATAGACGCCCGTAAATTATTATTAATATTTGTCAAATTTAAATTTAATTGTTCATTTGTATTAACGGCATGTGGGTCGCTCGTTTGAATTGACCCAGACGAAGTTGTAACAGTAATAGGTGTGGTAATGACGGTACTGGGTCGAGTCACGGTAGTGGTTGGTATAGTGGTGGTCACTGTCGTGACCATAGACGTGGTAGTTGCTACCATATTCCCAAGCTACGCCTTACTGGCGGTCTAACCTGCTGTGGGGTGTCTGCAGTCACGGTCAAATTAGGTAAACCGGGTAACGGAGTAGGATTTGACATCGTCGAGCTCGCTGACGAAACCGTAGTGCTTGACGTTATCGTATATGTAGTCGAGGGTGGTGAATGCACTACCCTGTTTTGATTCCTACCGTTAGAGGAACTAATTCCTTCGAAAATTATCTCTTCACTTTGCCGCCTACCCGATTGTTGGACCGAACGCTTTGAGTTTTGACGCGTCGCTGGTCGAGTATTACTCATAATACGATTATTGGGCCTTAATTTTGATTTATATTAGCTGGTAAGACAAGCAGCTTACGAGCCCCAATAATACTTAAATATAAAATTTAATTACCGGTAGTAAATCCAAATAAGTTAAAATATTTCTTTTGTCACTTATTAAAATTAAAATTTATTTACTTGTTACCAGATTAAGAATTTATTTCAATTACTAGGTGATGACAGTTATGGCTCAGTAATCCCTAACAATGACAGTTTTTGTAAATTAAATTAAATTTATTCTAAATTAACTATAATGGTTTAAGTAATAAACCACAAGTCTATTGAATTTTGATTTTGTTTAAAATTAATACAAAAGGAATTCTTGTCAATGGCTAAAATTTTAAGCCACAGATTTTATTTTATTTAATAACTGATAATTTTAAATTTTTCGACGCTTAAAACTTCAAGCCCTGAATTCTATTTTGAATGATAAAGATTTTAGCTATTTATTTTAATTTATTTAATTGAAAGATTTACCCAGACTTAAGTCTAGTGAGTAATTTATTTTAAAATTTGAATATGATATTATTTTTATCAACGATTTTATTGCAATGACTCATTCACTTAGTGAATTTTACTTAAAACCTATTTTAATAATTCAAACGGCGGTTTATTTTAAACCAAAGTAATTAAAATTATTTGTCTTTGTTTTATTAAAAATTTAACTTGTGATTTTACTAATGAATTTTCTTTTACGATTTTAATTCAATTAATTTTATTATAACAAAAATTTACTGTCACTGTTAGTCTTGAAAGTGTATAAATTTTATTTACTAATTTATTTTATTTTACTTAGTTTATTTTAATTTCTTTCCCAGAGAAAATTTACAAAGAAACAAACCAGTGATTTTATTGTGTTTATTTCTCTAAGCTTAGTGTCGTACCTATTGTATATACTATGAGTAACGCGTGCAACCAACGCGTAAGACGATGACCTTGTCTTGGTCTTCACAAGACCACCGGAATTTATGGATTTTTTCACTACCACGATTTCAATTTTAATTTTATTTTTCACTTGATATTTTATATCTTAAAATTTTAGTATTTTTACTCGCTATTTAGCCAGTTAATATTTAAAACAAATTATTATAATTTTTATAAATTTAGTTTAAATGATTTTGGGCAACCAATATATATATGTATATGTGACGTCACGACGTCGTATTCTTACTGTCAATCAACTTATTAAAAAATCATACATGTTATGCCATCTGGTTATGCATGAATAAATTAATTTACAAATGACTTCCAGCCATTATTTCGGCTGATGATTTTTAAATTTGAATTTAAATTCAAATTATTTTTATTTTATGTAAAGTTATTATTGAATGATTATGAATAAATGAAAAAGTAAAAAAATAAATGTTGTTTATAAATTTGAATATAAATTCAAATTTTTATATTTATAAATAATGAAATTAATGTTGAATAAAAGAAATATTGAAATTATAAAAAAATAAAATAATAAAGAGAAATAATGAAATGATTTAATAAATATGAAATATGAAATAAATGATAAAAGAAATAATGAAATGAATTAATGAAACTATATGAATGAATAAATAATGATAATAAATAATTAAAAAATGAAATGAATTATGAAATATGAAAAGAATATTATTGTAAAGTATGAAATAAAATTCAAAAATGATAAAATATTGATAGAAAAATTATAAATAGAAAAAAATAATTATTAATAAACAACGTTATTAATAATTAAACGAAATAAAATATAAAATGTTTAAATAATAAAATGAATTTATTGCAATAAAGAAAAAAAAAAAATAAGAATCAATATATATTGATTTATGAATTCGACTCCAATGCTTTATGCGTTGTTGCTAACTGCATTGGAAGTCATGAAAAATATATATACATAAATAATTATTATAAAAAAATATTGATTCAATTATAGCCAATAAAATAATTGGTATAATTAAATAATTATTAGAAGGGATGTTACTACCTGGTAACAGCTCTTCTGGAAATCGAAAAAGATTTCAGTTTCCTAAGTGAGCTCATTCGTCATTGACGAAATTTTAATTATTTAAAGGCAAGGTCCTTAATTTTATTAAATCATTGTAATATGATTTAAATATTTATAAACTGAATTATAAAAATATAACCAGAATATTTTTAAATAATTATTGAATTATTAAAAGTAATAATTCATTTTAATAAAAAAAAAAATAAATGTGATAAATTTTCCATCAATTATCAAGTTCAAGTCGAATTATTTAAATATAATTCATTCAATAAATAAAATTCAATATTGATAAAATTTCATCAATTATCAAGAGTTAAGAAGGAAGAATAACAAATTAAAAAAAAAAAAAATCAAATAAATAATTATTGATAACAATAATAATCATCAAATAAATCAAGGTAACAATTTAATTGAATAAATATTTAAATATCAAATTTAAACAATAATTGATTGATTTTAAATAAATTAAATAACAAGTGAAATCAAGAGTTAAACCATTTTATAAAAGTGTAAAATTGTAAATTGCATTTAATTGTCTAATGTAAACTAAATTTTGTTTGTAATAATTTTTAAATAATTGTTTTGATTTAAATAAATTTGGAAGTTGTTTTAATTTTGCTTATATTATTTTACTTAATTAATTAAATTTTATTTTACTTAATTTTTATTATTTTAATTTATCTCTTAGACAACAAAACATTTTTATTTTTATTTTCTTTTAATTTTAAATAAACAGTCATCCTTATAGCTCCGTCCCAGTTATTTCGCTAGGCGAAGGCTAAACAGTAGCGCTACTCTTAATATGTGTTATTTTGACGTAACATATATTAAAAATTTTTGGGGGCTCGTCCGGGATACATAAGGATGCTGTTCATTTTTTTTATTAAAATAATACATTCAACATCAACAATGATTAAAGTAATTAGTTTATAAAAAGGAAAAGAAAATATTTAAAAAAAAAATATAAATTAAATTTAAAATCTATTTGAATTAAATAAATAATTGAAATAACTTCATTCAAAGAAAAATGATTCTCTATGTCCGATAGAATAGTTACTCGGAAATTTGCAAAAGAAAATAATATAGATATCAATCTGGATCCTCCGGAAGAAAATCCAGGTTCATCCACTGAAAAGCAAAGAAATCCTTATCGACCTAGTGGAAGACGTTCACTGAAAGATACCTTGATTCCATTTAGTTATTCAAATTTTGTTCAAAATAATAATTTACATAGTACTAACCAACTAACTAATGAAAGTATTGAAGAAAATCTTAATCAAAAGAATTCTGAATCTAATCATTATTCTAATATTGAAAATGTTACTGAACCACTTGAAAAATTAACCTTAAATCCAATGGAAAATGACGAAGTAAATATACATAATAACATAACAAATAATTCTGCACAACATTCTACAGCTGATTCTACAAATAATAATCGACACAATGCACCGTTAAATGATGAACAAGTTTTAAATAACGATAATAATAACGATAATAACAACAATAATAATAACAATAATAATAACAATAACAATAATAACAATAATAATCAAATCAATAACGAACAACCAATAAGAATGGCTCTTTCAGCAAATCAATTTATTTCTTTACATGACGCGTTAGAATTTGTACCCGAATATGACGGTGAAAATATGACACTTACAGAATTTATTTGCGCTTGTAATGAAGCTTTTGGTTCTTTACCAAGAGATGCTCAACCTAATTTGGTTAAATTATTGCGAAAAAAATTAAGAGGTGATTTAAGGAAATCTATAAACTGTACAACAATAAATACAAAACAAGAATTTTATGACTTCTTAAGGGGAAAAGCAGCCCCAAATAAAACAGAAATGCAATTATTGGGTGAATTAGGTCGCGTTTTTCAAAAAGACAGGGAATCTGTTTTAAAATATTCTAATCGAATTTGTGATATTGCAACACAATTAGTTGAAATACACAAAAGAACACATACACAAGCAGAAAATAATGCTTATGCAATACAAGTAGAACAAAGAGTAGTAGAAAGTTTTTTAAATGGTCTTAATCCTGAAATTGAAAGTAAAATACGAAATTTAAATAATAATTTTCAAGGGACACTCGATGAAGCTATTAAAATTGAGCAAAAAATTAAATTGAGAAAGGAATTAAGTGAATTTGAAAATATAAAACGAAAAGGCAACGAAAAACCCGTGTTCCTTTGCGATGAAGTTAAACGCGAACACAATAATTCTCAAAAATCACATCAATCTAATTACCAACAAAAACAAGATTTTCACACTCAAAATAAACAATTTGACAATAATAAAAATTTTAATCAACAATTAAATTTAAGACAAACTGTTATTTGTCAATTTTGCGATAAACCAGGTCATACTGCTGATAAATGTTTTAAATTATTAAATTCTAGAGAAAGATGTCAAATTTGTAATAGATCTGGCCACAATGCTAAAGTTTGTAGATTCAAACATGAATTTTTAAATGACAATTCTAAAAATTTTAATAAATGTTTAACTTGTGGTAGTCATGAACATTCAAGTAATAATTGTCCTAAACAAATTATTAGTTGTGATTATTGTAAAAAAATGGGTCACAGAATTAGAGATTGTTGGAAGAAAATAAATGATGAAGAAAAACAATTAAAAGAAAATCATCCTTCAACCTCTAATTCACATTTTGGTATTTTTAATAGAATTCCAATCAAAACTATTTCTGATAAAAAAGAAACTCGCGTTGAACAAATTAATTTAAATAAAAATAGTAAAAGTCCAACAATTTTATTAGGATATAGCGTAAATCCTAATGTTGGACACATTTCTGTAATGTTAGACACAGGTAGTGGTCCTAATATTTTAAAAGAAAGTTTTTGTCCAAAAGAAGCAATTTTAGATAAAACTAAAACTATTAAATTACTTGGAATTAACGAAATTCCAGTCGAAGCATTAGGAGAAGTTGAATTAGATTTTCTTGATTTAGAAATTAAATTTTTAATAGTTCCTGACGATTTTCCAATCGAGCAATCGGGAATATTGGGTTCGAATTTTTTTGACGAAGCGAAAGTACAAATTTGCTATAAAGATCGCGTTATAAAAATAAATAATAAACAATATTTTTTCTATGATACTGATGAATCAATAAATCTATCATTTAAATGTGAAAAATTAGTGCAAAATAATAAAATAAATTATCAAGATAAAATTTATCCTGTCACTACTGAAAAAAATTTAAAAGAAGAAAATAAAATAAAGAAGGAAGAAATAAAAGAAGACAAAAATGAAACGAAGAAAGAAGAAAATAAAATGAAGAAAGAAGAAATGAAAAAAGAAGGAAATGAAATAAAGAAAGAAGAAAAAGAAATGAACAAAGGAAAAATAGAAACTGATGAAGAAACAGATGAAGAAATAATAATGAAAATCAAAAAAGAAGACGAATCTGATTTTGATGAAGATATGCATCAAATAATGGCTATGGGATTTCAAAATTTTAATATTTATGGAAGTGATACCGACTACGATTCAGACGATGAAGCGGAAGACGAAACCAAAGAAGATAATAAAACAAAGATAAAAATAAATGGAGAAACTACTAAAATTTTTAACAAAAATAAAAAAGATAATAATCAACCCGAAAATGAGGAAAATTTAAAAGAAAAATCTGAAAATATCAACACAATCAAACAAAAAAACAATCAAGGAAATAATTCAAAGGAAAATTCCAATTACAATATTGAGAATAAAGATTACAATTTGCATGAGTCAATCAATAAATTCAATAAAGAAATTATATATGCCCAGCGAGTATTAGTTATCAACAATGTCCATGAGAACGAAGAAAAGAATCAAGAGGATGTCACAGGACACTTTTCACATGATATTGATGCAATAAATAAAAGTAAATCACGTTTTGAAAAAATAAAAGAGGTGTTAAATATTAAACATTTAAATAAAATTGAGAAAGAATCTCTTTACGATTTAATAAAAGATAATACTGAAAGGTTTCACCTTCCAGGTGAATATTTACCTGCAACAGATAGAGTTGAACACGAAATTTTAACTACAGATGAAAGACCTGTTAATATTAAGAATTATAGAATTCCTTATGCTTTAAAGGAGGAAATCAATCGACAAATTAAAGAGTTATTGGAAAATAATATTATTATGGAATCAAGGTCACCATACAACAGCCCAGTCTGGATAGTTCCAAAGAAACCGGACTCTGAAGGAAGGAAACAATGGAGAATGGTAATCGATTATCGAGCGTTAAATGAGAAGACGATTAAAAATGCATATCCACTACCAAATATAACTGATATTATTGATAGTTTGGGTGGAGTTGAATATTATTCTGTACTAGATTTATCATCGGGTTTTCATCAAATTAAAATGAAGGAAAAAGATCGACATAAAACTGCTTTTTCAACTATTTTAGGTCATTTTGAATTTTTAAGATTGGTTTTCGGCCTAGCAAACGGTCCGGCAACATTTCAAGCATTAATGGAGGATATTTTTTCCGGATTAATCGGTGTTATACTATATGTTTTTATGGATGATATAATTTTATTTTCAAGAACTTTACAGGAACACATTGAAAGATTAAAAATTGTTTTCCAGAGATTAAAAGAAGCAAATTTAAAATTAAAACCAGATAAATGCAAGTTTCTCAAACGAGAAGTTTGTTATTTAGGTCATTTAATTAGCAAAAATTCTATCAGACCTGATCCAAGTAAAATTGAAGCTGCAAAGAAATATCCAGTTCCTACTACTCAGAAAAAAGTTCGTCAATTTTTGGGTTTTACCAATTATTATAGAAGATTTATTAAAGATTTTGCAAAAATAGCTAAGCCATTGACAAAATTACTTCAAAAAGATGTCAAGTTTTTATGGAATCAAGAAACTCAAGAAGCTTTTGAAATATTAAAAAATAAATTATGTGAACCACCTGTATTAAATACACCTGACTTTACAATGCCATTTATTATTACTACTGATGCATCAGGTTATGCAATTGGAGCAGTTTTATCACAAGGACAAACCGGGGAAGACACTGCATGTGCATACGCTTCAAGAGTATTGAGGGACGCTGAAATAAGATATGAAACATATGAAAAAGAAGCATTAGCTTTTGTTTTTGGTGTAAAAACATTTAGACCATATGTTTATGGTAAAGAATTTATTCTAGTTACAGATCATAAACCATTAGTTTGGTTTCAAAGAGAAAAAGATGTGAATCGGAGAGTTTTAAAATGGAGATTAAAATTAGGAGAATACAATTTTAAAGTTATTTACAAACCAGGTAAAACAAATTATGTTGCGGATGCTTTATCAAGAAATCCAATCAAAACAGAAGAATTTGAACAAATCAAAGTAACAACAAGAGCTGCAGCAAAGAAACAAGAATTAAATTCAAGATCACAATCAACAACCAAAACAACTGACGAAATTAATAAAAATAAAAATTTAATAAAGAACAAACAAATAATACAAAAGAAAGTAAGTAATAAAACCAACGATTCAACGGACGAAGAAATTGAAAATCAACCAAAAACTATTAAACGCAAGGAAAAAGTGAAACAAATTCAAGAAAGAAAAGAAACAAAAAATCAAGATTTAAATCAAGAAAATGTGAGTAGTTCTTTAAGTTCAGACGAAAATATTGAAAATATAATAAACGAACAAAACAATAATAAAAAAGATTCATCAGATCATAGTGATTCAGATATAAAAGAAAATTTAGAAACGGGAAATATTCGTAATATAGTTGATATTAAAGATTATTTTCATTTCAGAAAAGATAATTTAGCATATTTTATCAGCACCAATGGTGAACCATGCGATAATGGCGCAATTAAATTAAAAGAATTAAATAAATTACCAACATTTAAAAATTTAGAGCTAGGAAAAGTAGTTGAAAAGAAAATTAAAAATAAATATTATTTTGCTTTACCTATTCGTGAAAAAGAAAAAGAATCAATTGCAATATTAATTGAAAATTTAAAAGTAATTTTTGAAAATTTAAAAGAAATTTTAGAAAAATTTAAATTAAAAACAGTAAGTTTCACAAAAAGTGAAAATATAGAAAATTTACCGTGGAATAATATCATAACAGAATTAAAAAATGTTTTTGACGGAACTGATATTAAAATTATGATTTGTTTGGGTACAATTATTTACGTTCCTAATGAAAAAAGAGATGAAATTTTTTATGAAATGCATAAATCACCAATTGGAGGTCATAAAGGGGTTACTAAAACTTATCAAAGAATTAAAAAAGACTATTATTGGGAAAATTTGAAAAATGATATTCAACGAAAAATTCAACAATGTTTAGATTGTCAATTAAAAAAATTAGTTCGTGTAAAACATAGAGAACCTATGATTATTACCGATACTCCAGCCACGTGTTTCTGGAAAATTTCTATGGATATTGTCGGGGCAAAACAAAAAACTAAAAGGGGAAATGAGTATATTTTAACTATTCAAGATTTATTTTCTAAATTTTGTATTGCAGAAGCATTACCTAACACTTTAGCTACAACAATTTCAACTGTTTTTGTTAAAAGATTTATTTGTTATTTTGGTCCACCAAAAATTATTCTAACAGACCAAGGTCGTAACTTTTTAAGTGCTATTTTAAAATGCGTAGCAAAACGTTTCGGTATTAAAAAACTTAAAACTACAGCTTATCATCCTCAATCTAACGGTTCATTAGAACGATCGCATCACACATTAAACGAATACCTTAAACATTACTCATCCATTGATGAAGAGTGGGACGAATGGATTGAGTTAGCAACATTTTCATATAATACAAGTTATCATGAAGCAATAAAAAATACACCTTATGCTATTGTCTTCGGACAACAGTCTAGATTACCTTCAAGCGAACCAATAAGAGAATGTGAACAATTACCTACAATGCAAGGTTATTTAATTGATTTAATCACAAGATTACATGGGATAAGATTATTAGCTTATCAAAATTTAGTTGACGCTAAATACAAATCAAAAAAATATTACGATAAACATTGTAATCCACAAAATTTAAAAGTAGGTCAATATGTATTTTTACAAAGTGGACCAAATCCAGGTAAAACAAAAGATCAATACTCTGGACCACACAAAATTCTTGAAATTTTGGGTAAAGGAAATGTTAAAATTCAAACAGAAAAAAGAATTTAAATAGTTCACATGAATCGATTGAGATATTCATTCATAAATCCAGAAATTACACCAATAAAAAAAACACGAAAACAAAAGAAAAATAGCGATGAAGAAAATTCTAATTAATTTATGTTTACAGATGATTATCAAAATCACTTTTGCGATTTATTTTATTTTATTATGGTCATCATCAGTAAATGGAATAATTGGGTATGATTGCGGAAGATTTTCATCAAATTCAACTACAATTTCAATTACAGAGGTGGAAGATTGTGATATTCATCCTAAAGAAATAAATACAACAGAACCATTTATTCAATTATTACAATTAAAAGAATATTCTTTGACAAAAGTTATTCAATGTAAAATCGAAGTAGATCGAAATATTTATTATTGCGGGGCTTATTCTCATATGTCAGTCGTACATAGTGGACATATGGAATATATTGAAGAAATTTCAAAAGAAAGATGTTTAGATATTCATAAATCGGGTTCATATAGATTCGGTACGTTATTTATAACTGGTTTAAAAATTAATAGTACAACTACGCGTGGTGCAACACTCGCAGGATCAATCGGTAATGATGGGACGTGTAAAGGGGGAAGTTATTCAGATTTTTATGGAAGTTGGAGTAGTATTGTCGCTCAAGGGGTTTTAAAAATAACAATACAAGAATATTTCGCGGAAGTTAAATATGAGAATGATAAAGTTTATTTAAAATCAGGTTTAACGTGTACTTTATCTGATTTATCTTGTTTAGATTTAGAAGGAGGTTATACTTTTTGGGACTATATTCCATCACATAAATGTGATTTTCAAAATTTTGGGGTTTTATATACGGGTAAAGTAAATAAAACATCTGAAAAAAATTCAGATAAGCATGAAATTGTTTATTCTTTAGAATCAAATGGAATAACATTTGCATTAACCACCACAAATATTGAAATTATTTGTGGCTATAAAATAATCAGAACTGAACATCCAAAATTATTTATCTTTGAAACATCAAAGAATGATTTAATGTTAAGTAATAAAATATCAATAGAAAATTTAGATTTATTTGCATATATTAATTCTAAGTTTGTATACGTAGAAAAATTTATACAAAAACAAATTAAACAATTATATTATGATGTATTAATTCATCGTTGTATGTTAGAACGTAATACTTTAAAAAATTTGTTATCAATTGCGTCAAGTAAACCAGACGAGTTTGCTTACAATTATATGAAAGGACCAGGTTATATAGCTATAATGTCAGGTGAATCGATAAATGTTGTTAAGTGCATACCTGTTGAAGTATCAGTTTACCCAAGAAGTGAGTGTTATAACGAATTACCAGTGAAAAGAGCAAAGGACAGTTACTTTTTAACTCCAAAGACAAGAATTTTAGTAAGAAAAGGAACTCAGATTGATTGCAATCCACTTTTTCCACCTTTATTTTTAATAGATGGATCATGGTATAAATTTACACCTAATCCAGTTGAAGTTTTACCACCAAATAAAATTCAACCATTAACTAAACCAACATGGAAATATACTTCTCCAAAATTCTTAGCTACAAGCGGAATTTATTCTGAACAAGATCTCGACAAATTAAGACATAGAATTATGTCTCCAGTGGAAAAACCAGCAATTTTAAGTTATATTGCTAGAGGAATGGATGGTTTGCATTTTGCAAATCAAGGTGAATCAATATTAAATTTATTTGATACTAATGCTTTACAAAAATTAGCTGATTCAGCATGGGAAAAAAACATGGGGAAAATTTGTAGTTTTTGGATCTGCAAGTGCAGGAATATTTAGTATAATTATGATTATAAGACTAGTAAAATTTTCATTTGACACATTACTTCATGCTTTTCAAATTCGAAAATCTTATGGATGTTCTTTTTATATGTGTCTATCATTTTGGGATGCTTGTACTAATTTTATTTTAATAAGAGCACAAGAAAATAACATAAATAATATTCATAAAAGTATTAATAATAATAATACAAATTCAAGCAACGACGAAAATGTTGAATTGGTTATAATTCAACAACCAACACAAAATCAAGAAATTCAAATAATAAATGAAAATACTGAACCATCAGCCCCATCAGCAGATGAAAAAATTTATCCAATTTTACCAGCAAGTCAAGAAGAAAATAATGGAGCAAGAATTATTCAAAAAACAACCAGCATGTTCCGTTTATCCTAATTTCAATTATAAAATTACTAACAACTTACAACTAACAAATTTCAAAATTTTAATATTTTTTTTTATATATATAATTTTAGTAATGATACTTAAATTAAAAGTATTATTACAGATGAAAATTCCTGCCGGAATACTCAAGCAGATGAAAGAAGATGAAGAATTAGATGCATTATATGGAATTCCACATACAAGAATTCCTGGAAGAAATTTAAAATTTTATGCAAGTTTGATAACATCATATTGTACCATGCCAAGGGAAATAGTAAAAGAATTTTATCATAATGACTTTGATAACGCATCTATGTGCGAAAACTGTTTAAAAAACTGTCCGATGATTTTTATGAAAAGATTTAAATATTGCAATCAAAACTGGCATCGTTTATATTCGTATAAAATTTTGGGAGATTGTATTAAGTGTGGTGAAGTGTTAATAAATCAAAAACCGGGATACATTTGTGAAGATTGTGCAAATAATTGGGTAAACTATCGTGACATTTTAGAAAATAAATATTTTATTGATATTTATGTGTAATTTAGCCTGTAAAAAAAAAAAAAAAAAAAAAATAAATAAATATCATTGTTATCAATATTATTAATAAATAAGTATATATATATAACAGAAATAAAAAAAAAAAGAGAGAGAGAAAAATATAAAAATAAATAAAAAAAAAAAAAAAAATAATAATAATAATAGGAAAAATAATAATTAATTATTGATATGAAAATATATAATACTAAACTTTTATTAATATTTTAATTAAATAAAAAAAAAATTAATTAAAATAACATAAAAATACATATGAAATTAAATATCATGAATTTTATAAGTAATTCTTAATAAAAAGTATATATATATTTATTTATCGATTACTTTCAAAGTAGCTTTCTGTAATTTAATAAATAATCGATACATTATCATCTTTGCGCTGGTAATGTTCTCAGCGCGGGAGGGTAGCGACGCGCGCAGTCGTCGCGAAATTTAAATTTTTACATATATCCATATATATATATTTTATACATATATATATATTCATACATATTCTTTATACAAATCATATGCAATATATATATATATACATATTCAATATATTAAATCAATTAAAAACTCACGAAAAAGTGTATATGAATAATCAATCATTATAAATGATAAGAATAGAAATAGAATATAAAATAAAAAAAAAAGGAAAAAAAAAGAAAAAAAAATATATATATATATTTTATATCAATATACACATATAAAAATATATTATTATTATTAAAAATATTTTATTAAATATTATTTTAATATTTTATGCATGTAGAATTTTATGTCATTGGAATGCATGCTAAAACCAATGCATAAGTCGCGTTATCGCGAAAGGGACTCATATGACACCCCTTCCGCATATGAATTCTTTTTAAAAAAATTTTTGAGTAGGGATGTTACCAAGTGGTAACAGCCTAAGTTAATTGCAAAAGATACGTCATTTAATATCTAACAGTCAGAGCAAATACGCGCATAGTTATTATTAAAATATATATTTAAAAAAAAAAATAATATACACAAAAATTACAAAAAAAAAATAAATAATAATAATAATAAATAAAAAAATAATAACAATAATAATAAATAACCGCACAAAAATTTTTTTTTAAAAACAAATAAATAAGTCTATAAAAAGGAAAACAAAAAAAAAAAAAAGGTAATAATAATTATATTTAAGTATAATAAAATAAAAAAAAAAAAAAAAAAAAAAAAAAAGGGGGTTTCATTGTTGTCTCTAATGAGTAATTTTATATTCGTTTATTTTTTGTTTTTTTTTTAAAAATCAAGAAATAATGGCAGCAAATCGAAGAAATGGACTTAATTACGTCAAATTGGACAAAATCAGAAGCATTGATCCCGATGAGGTTCCAATGATATTTCAAGATATTGCAAGATTTGTGTGTGTTAAGAAAGAAAATGGTGTGAACCGTGTTCTGGTTAAAAATAAGGGGGAAATTAATGAAGAAAAAATTTGCGTCGCGTGTTTTGTGGACTTGGTGGTTAACGATGAATTTCAAGAATTTAACCAATACGAGGGAATCGTGAAATTCCATAAAATAAGTTTAGATGAAAAACTAAATTGTAACCACTGTGGGGAAGTTTTGCTTGAAGCTCAGCCAGCAAAAAATTGCGATCTTTGCAAGCAATTGTTCTTATGGAAAGAAGAAGAATTGTTTAACAAAGTATTTTTGTATGTTGATGAACCATGGGGTGAAAATAATTAAATAAAATTTTTTTTTTAAGTTATTTTTTTTAAAAAAAAAAATGAAGAAATGAATCAATCATTTCGTAAAATTTGTTTTATTATTATTTTAATATCTTATATATTACTTCATTATAAATATTTTAATTTAAGTATTTACATTAATCTTTCTTATATTCAAAAAAAAAAAAAAAAAAAAAAAAAAATGTAATAACAAAAATATATTTTATGTAAAAAAAAAAAAAAAAAAAGGAAATATGTTAAACAATACAATAATTTTATGTAAAAATAATAAAATAACGACAGATAAAAAATTTTTAAAAAAAAAAAAAAAAAAAAAAAAGAAACCTATTCTCATTCAAAAAAAAAAAAAAAAAAAGAAGAAAAAACAATATTAAAAAAAAAAAAAAAAAAACAACAATTAAATCTATTTCAGTTCTGATTATTTATGCAAGAGAGAGTAAGTATAATACAATTTAAAAAAAAAATAATAATAATAATAATTTTGTTTTTATAAAAAAATTGATAAGTAACTAATAAAAATCAAATTAAAAAAATAATAATAAGAAAAATTATAAAATTACGAAAAAGTAAGTATAAATTTAATTAAATTAAAGAAAAATATATATATCCTTTATTATAAAAATAATTTTTTTTAATTATTAAAAAAAAAAAAAAAAAAAAAAAGAGACATGCTAAATAAAAAAAAAAAATAAACAAATAATAGACGTGAACTATGAGATATACAATTTTTATTCAAAAATAATAAATAAATATTCAAAAATAATAGCAATAATAATAAAATAATATGCTTATATTTTAATTATGAATTAACAATAATTAAAAAATATACATATACATATATACAATTTTTTTTTTTTTTTTAAAATTTGTCATATATTGAAATATATGACAAATGACTAACAGTGGGGGTGTGACGTCACGACGTCGTATTTTTACTGTCAATCAACTTATTAAAAAATCATACATGTTATGCCATCTGGTTATGCATGAATAAATTAATTTACAAATGACTTCCAGCCATTATTTCGGCTGATGATTTTTAAATTTGAATTTAAATTCAAATTATTTTTATTTTATGTAAAGTTATTATTGAATGATTATGAATAAATGAAAAAGTAAAAAAATAAATGTTGTTTATAAATTTGAATATAAATTCAAATTTTTATATTTATAAATAATGAAATTAATGTTGAATAAAAGAAATATTGAAATTATAAAAAAATAAAATAATAAAGAGAAATAATGAAATGATTTAATAAATATGAAATATGAAATAAATGATAAAAGAAATAATGAAATGAATTAATGAAACTATATGAATGAATAAATAATGATAATAAATAATTAAAAAATGAAATGAATTATGAAATATGAAAAGAATATTATTGTAAAGTATGAAATAAAATTCAAAAATGATAAAATATTGATAGAAAAATTATAAATAGAAAAAAATAATTATTAATAAACAACGTTATTAATAATTAAACGAAATAAAATATAAAATGTTTAAATAATAAAATGAATTTATTGCAATAAAGAAAAAAAAAAAATAAGAATCAATATATATTGATTTATGAATTCGACTCCAATGCTTTATGCGTTGTTGCTAACTGCATTGGAAGTCATGAAAAATATATATACATAAATAATTATTATAAAAAAATATTGATTCAATTATAGCCAATAAAATAATTGGTATAATTAAATAATTATTAGAAGGGATGTTACTACCTGGTAACAGCTCTTCTGGAAATCGAAAAAGATTTCAGTTTCCTAAGTGAGCTCATTCGTCATTGACGAAATTTTAATTATTTAAAGGCAAGGTCCTTAATTTTATTAAATCATTGTAATATGATTTAAATATTTATAAACTGAATTATAAAAATATAACCAGAATATTTTTAAATAATTATTGAATTATTAAAAGTAATAATTCATTTTAATAAAAAAAAAAATAAATGTGATAAATTTTCCATCAATTATCAAGTTCAAGTCGAATTATTTAAATATAATTCATTCAATAAATAAAATTCAATATTGATAAAATTTCATCAATTATCAAGAGTTAAGAAGGAAGAATAACAAATTAAAAAAAAAAAAAATCAAATAAATAATTATTGATAACAATAATAATCATCAAATAAATCAAGGTAACAATTTAATTGAATAAATATTTAAATATCAAATTTAAACAATAATTGATTGATTTTAAATAAATTAAATAACAAGTGAAATCAAGAGTTAAACCATTTTATAAAAGTGTAAAATTGTAAATTGCATTTAATTGTCTAATGTAAACTAAATTTTGTTTGTAATAATTTTTAAATAATTGTTTTGATTTAAATAAATTTGGAAGTTGTTTTAATTTTGCTTATATTATTTTACTTAATTAATTAAATTTTATTTTACTTAATTTTTATTATTTTAATTTATCTCTTAGACAACAAAACATTTTTATTTTTATTTTCTTTTAATTTTAAATAAACAGTCATCCTTATAGCTCCGTCCCAGTTATTTCGCTAGGCGAAGGCTAAACAGTAGCGCTACTCTTAATATGTGTTATTTTGACGTAACATATATATATATAATTTAGCACAGTATCAATTCAATTTACGATTTATAATACCAGTATTTCTCTCTTCAACGGTAAAATATTTAATTAATTTAATTTTTCAAAATTTTCCAAATTTAATTTTTCTTTATCACCAGGTCTAGAATTTTCCAAAACGAGGAACACGAGTTGGGTGCCAAATATAACGGTGACCTTTGGCTACTTCGTGTCCAGTAGCCACGAACCACAGCTAAATAATTTCCCGATTAAATAATTGATTATTAATTATAAATATAAATTATAATTATTATATCGCTGGTTCTGAAATGCGGGAAATAGATCTCAGAGATGGGTCGACTCGTCTTGACCGGACACGCGGCTGAAATTTAACTTATTCTAAAGACACTGGTGATGAAAGTAATTTTTAGGCTTAATTCAATTATTATATACGTTCAATTTTATTTAACCAGATCCCCAAATATGTACAAAATTCCCCTTTATATAAAATAAATTCTTTTCAATAAATAATTAAATAAATGAATGTGCATTTACGATAAATGAATTTGTTTAACACGCAGTTATTTAATAGATACGGGAAAATAAAATCAATAATTATTTATACTGGATCGCGTTGAAGAGAGATAAAATATAGTAATTTTATTATAAGTCTTATCTGGATTTTATTGTCGAACGTACTGCAGGTATCGGCCGTCGCTGCATATTGGACCTTCTCTTCCGAATCCTGGGCTGTTGATGTAAGATTTGATGCTGGACACTCACAAATCACTTAGATAATGAACTTAACGTAAATTTGGTTTTATAAACCAGTTTATAGCAAAAGAACAAATATATTTTAGAATTTTAAGTAGAAATTTTACTACAATGAGCGAATCGAGTAACTGGTAAACGAGGCTATGTGTATCAGTGCTTCGACTTGAGTGTCCATGCCGTTTCAACTCCCTTAGGTCCCAAACTCTGATGACCCCTACCTAATTATGCGCAAAGGACCAATTTACAGTCACCTGCTGCGCGAGATCATCCCCTGTGGTCTAGCACCTAACTCAGCCGAACTCAGCAATCGGGCTGTAACGAGAGGGAGAGAGAAAGACCAAAACCAACAAGGACAGCGAGAGAGCCACACTCTCACGTCGTACCAACGCTGCCCGGTTATACGCTACGCTGAATTATCCTCAATATTTAGTCAGTATATCAAAGCTGCTATTTATTGAGAATATATAAATTGTTCTTGCGCTAGTAATTAATTGTGAATTAATTTCCGTGAACTTAACTGCTACTGACTACGTGTCAATTTATACGTGAATAAAATATCTGAGTTTGCATTCGCTATCGCGTATTAATTTCTTTTAATTTTTTTTTTTTTTTTTCAAAATTTTTTTTTTCGAAAATTTTAAAAAAAAAAATTTTTTTTTTTTGGTGTATCCGCAATTATTTATCATTGTCAAAAAAAATTCCCTAATTTTTTTTTACCGCTGGCATTAGCGTTACCCAAAGCATACCTCGAGGAGGTTTCTCGGTCGAATTTACGCTTCTTACACACGTCAATTTTTTGATTGTCACATACCGACGGTATTTTCCAGTTTTCAAAACCCTACTTCCATTCTCTGTACGATCAATACGTCCGGAGTTATTGATTATCAAAGCCAAAATGGACTTTTTCGCTTTGATCAATGATAACTCGGCGCCAACTCATCGTAGAAACTTTTTGAGGCCGCCAAATTGAAGGGCATAAAATTTTCTAAAAGAATCATATGGTCAGATTATCCAAAAAATGTATTGAAGCCTATAGACTTGTTAAAAGACGAGTAAAAATTTTGAAAATTTTTTCTTTCGTCGGTTTGCTTAAGATTACTCCGGAACCAAGCATGATAAAAAAATTTGAGGGCCAGATCTGAAAACTAGAAACTTGATGCTACAATTTCCTTTTTTTTTCTACGACTATTTTTCACCGAGTTCCAGCATGTTGAAAATCACCCAAAAATTTCGAATTTTTTTTTTGATCCCTTAATTTTTGGAACTAGTGTAACTCGATTATATATAATCATATATGAAAAATGGCCATTTATAATCATATACAATTATATATAATTGTATATAATTATATAAAATTATATTTGACCATTTTTCATATATGATTATATATAATTAAAAAATATTTTTGAAAAAAAAAAAAAATTAAATACCGAATTTTTGATTTAGTTATTACCGCGCAAACGCATTACAAATTCAGAAACAAGAATAGATAGCGGTAAATGATAAAAAAATCCTGGACGTCTGCTGGGTTCGAACACGGTTCCTCTTGGCTGGTAGTCCTGAACGTTGATCACTGGTCCACATCACGAGAGTTCAAGTCATGTGCTTAACTGATGAATTTTGAGTGAAATGCCGGTAAAGACAGAGTTCATAAGTTTTCGTGATGGATTTTTACAAAATTTAAAAAAACTCTATGAACTTATATGACATTTTATAAAAACAATATTTGTCGGCCTCGATGATAATTACCCGGGAAAAAATCACCATGCATGATCATGCAAGATTCATGCATAATTTATGCTTGATCCTGCATGGCTCATTCATGACCAGGCATGACTCATTCGTGATCAAGCATGATCATGCATGGCTCATTCTAGATCAAGCTTGCGCATGCATTAAGTTTGAAATAATTATATCCAGAGATATGATCCATCAGGAAAGGTCATGCTTGAGTATGCTCTATTATGCATGACCATACATGGTTCATACTTGATCATATATAACTCATTCTTGAACAAGCATGATCATGCATGACTCATTCTAGATCAGGCTTGCTCATGACTTACGTTAGAAATAATTGTATCCAGAGATGTAATCCCTCGAGAAAGGTCATGGTTGAGCATGCTCTGTCATCCATGATCATGCACGGCGCAGACATAATCGTACAAGGTTATGCATGGTCAATCTTAATCTTTCACGGTTATATGCAAATAGTGAAAAATATTTATGAATATTCAGGCTTGATTATCCATGACTATCAGCATACTCGTTCATATTCATAAATTAACGTTAGTCGTTAATAGGAACTGTTAGATTAATTATAATTATTGTTTCCTTTTTATTTTATTATTTATTTAATTTAGATTAATTGTCTAGGAAAAAATCAGCATGCATGATCAAGCATGATCATGCATGTATCAGGCAAGGGTAAGCATGTTCAAGCCTGGATCAATCATTAAAAATAATTTAATCGATACTATGATTAAAATCTCCGATTGAATTCGATTAAAATCCGGTCGAGCTTCAATCGAATTTGATTGTGTGACGAGCACGCGAAAAAAATCGATAAATGGTAACGAGGTGGACGCCACGCTGGCTGAGTTTCTCCGAGGTGATTAGTTGTACTAGAGTGCTTATAAGCAATTTCTCAGCACCGTGTAATCAATCCAGCTCTTGATCTGAGTATCACCGGATCAAGCTAACAGAACACATAGAAGAACCAGGTATTGGCTCTTCTATATTTGTACTACGTCGTTATTAAACGGTTGTAGAAGGGTGTAGATACCCTGTCGCGTTTGCTGACGAAAATCTAGGCTGATTTGTGCGTGAAGAAGTGTATTTCCTTCTCCGTACAATCTAGGGTGAGACTCTGAAACTTGGAGTATCACTCTTGGAGAAAACGAGTCTCGGACATTTTTATACAACGCGGGCTTCACCCGGTTGTTAGTAGGGGAGGCGCGGAGGTAAATAGTAGCCGTAGAAACGTAACCGCGAGCATATTGTAAACTGGGGAATACTATCGGGAAAAGCAACGCATCTCGTCACACCATTTAGTTTAAGCTAATCATAATTACGTTTATTTAAATTGAATAGTTTGTTAAATCTACCGAGATTAAATATTGTATAAATACGTTTGCTTCTGTTTATCTGTAAATTACTTGAAATTCATAAATTATCTTGCATACCAAATATTATAAATAAAATTATATCTTAATTAACAATGCTGTTTATTTGTCTGTCCGTACAAACACTTTATACTTTTAAGTCGAAATAAATAAGAAATTGCCTGAGTTACGCGACCCTCATCTAAACCCTGGAACCGGCGAGCTAATCAACGCGAGGGGACTAATTATTAAATGTTAGTTTAGTTTTTATAAGCTTCCGTAATGTCACAATTGAAGTTTTTAACTAACGATAATCATATATTTTTCATGAAAAACTTCGAGTAATTAAAAATTTATTTTTATTTTGACGATAGTAGTTAAAATCGTCATTTTCAAATCGATAATCAAATTGTATTTAATTTATAATTTTTGGTTTAATAAATAACAAAAACCAATCTTTTTTTTCCAAAAAATAATTTAAATGAATTTAATTAAAAATTGTTTTTTCGAATTAATTAAAGAATTGAAATAATAAATTCTTGCCAAATTGATAATGAAACTCAATATAATTGCTTTTTTTAATTAATAATTAAGATTAATGTAATTGTTAAATTTGTTCGTAATTAATAACTACAATTCTTTTCATTCATTGTTCAAAAAAGATTTAATAACTAAATCCAGATCGAGTGCAAATAATACTTTATTTTTTACAACCCTAAGGTTTCAAAAGATGTTAAAAATCGTCGTAAACTGAATAAGATAGTTCAGCCTAGTAGATAGCGGACGTGCTTCCTAACATGACGGTCGTGGGTTCGAGACCCGTCGCGGGTAAAATTTCAAACGTACTTTTCAACCAGTAAACATCAACTACACAATAATACAAAATCAGTTAATTTCAAATTGACTTTTCATTATTTTTATTTTTTTTTTTTTAATAATTTGAGGGATTGTGCTTGCTGAGGCCTGATCATGCTGAGATTGGCTAGCCATGAGCATGCATGATCATGCATGAAAAGGCACAGTCATGCCTGACCAGCCATGATCAAGCATGCTTATGGCTGGCCAATATTCAGGCATGATCATGCATGAGATTAACGCATGATCATGCACGATCAGGCCTGATAATTTTTTCCCGGGTATATAAAATTTTATTAAGTTTCTTCAAATTTTTTAATTTTCTGTTGTGATGTGAAATTTGAAAAAACTCATATAAAATTTTGGAAAACATTAAATAATTTCACAAAATTGGATGAAATTCAACCGATTGAAAAACTGGGTACTTTCAATTTTTGAATACTATGAAAAAAAAATTCTTTTTTTTGAAACACCCTAATGATTGTATACAATTATATATGGGTATATGTATCAGATTTTATATAATTATATATGATTATATATAAAAAAAATTTTGTCGGAACAGTATTATATATAATCATATGTAATTATATATGGAGCTACATATGGCACTCTCCGTTTAAATATTGCATTATATGTAATCATATATAATTATGTATAATTATATAAATTATATATGGATATATATAAGATTATATATAATTATATATGATCATATATAATTATGTATGATTATATATAAAAATTTTTTCTCGGGTAGTCAAATGACTAGGGGTGGACGTTAACCGGAAAAAAGTTGAAAGAACTCATCCCATTAATGCATAATGGTGCTTCACAACCACGACGTGTCTATACATCTGTGAGCTCAAGAAATGAAGACTATGGTCGAAGTGGACTTGAATAACCCCTCCCCCCCTCGCGGGCCTAGTTCTCTGTACTGGTAAACAAGTTGCTTCGAGATAAAACGGTATGACTTCGTCTTAACACCCTAAAAAGGACTCTCTCCACTCATTTTCCTGTAAATTAATTAATGTAACAGCGCCGCAGCCTACCTCCTTTCGACAGGAGACCGTTTCTTTACCTATTCCAGATATACATGTGTTGTGAGTGACCCATCTTTTCTTCCATAACATAGTCATAGCGAAATATTAAACATAAGCTCATTCCTGTCGTTATCCTATGATCAATGATCAAATCAAGGATCCTCTTGAATGTAGGGCTGAACTAACAGCCATTACAAATTCACACCCACAGAATCCTTAACATTTGGTTTCCCTTACTCCGGCTTGGAGAGAATTCGCTCATAGCACCAATTCCATATATTGGTCAACATAACACTTGGCCAAGAGGGAACGTGGTTTTTTACCCTGTCTTCCTGAGAAGACACCTAGTAATCATTTTTCTGTGCAATGTAATTATATAAACGCAGAAAAAAAGGATATCTTGAACCAAAAAATAAAATGTCTTCGAAATTGGTTTTTTGAACTACTTTCGCGGCTTTGAACCCCCTCTGTAATCACTTTGTAGATGCTCCGAAAACATTATATATCCATGTTAGTTCCAGCGCGTTTCTTCGATTAAAAGAAGTGATTAGAAGCAATTCGAAAATTTCAAATTCCTTCGAATCGGATCAAATTCTCGTACAGTTTTGAAAAGTATTTGAAGCGATTCGAAATTTCAAAATCTAAATACTTCCAAATCACTTCTGAGAGTATATAGGATTTGAAGTGATTCAAAATCATAAAATTTGAATACTTTCAAATTCACTTTTGCTATTAGAAAATATTCTAAACGAATTAAAATTACAAATTTATAATACTTTTGAATTGACCTTAACGATTCCAAAATATTTAAGTGATCTACAATTGTAAATATCAAATACTTTTGAATTTGGCTTCATGATTAGAAAGTATTTGAAGCGATATAAAATTATAAACACACAGAAAAAAAATGACTTGAACGAAGGAATTTATGTTATTCCTAACTTTTCAACTTCGGTAAAGAAGAAATATTTTCTTCTGATGTATGATGGACTCAAACTGCCGACCTATCACAACTAACAGAAGAGAAGTTGAAGTCTTGTGCTTTAATCCGCTCGGCCACCACAAGCTTGGGGTACAGAAATTTATTCTTTTACTTAAAACTATTCAGCACTATCTATTACTCAAGATTGAGCTTAACAAATTATTTCTAAAGCTAAGCTTCTTTACGCACGTTTGGGATGGGGACCTAACACAGAAACAGTGAAACATCATGAAAATCTACAACGGAAGTAAGTGAGAATGAATAAGTGGGAGAGACGGCACTGCCACAGCGTGTAGCGCGTAGTGTTTCCTATCCCCTTTCTTGTGTGACGTCACGACGTCGTATTTTTACTGTCAATCAACTTATTAAAAATCATACATGTTATGCCATCTGGCTATGCATGAATAAATTAATTTGCAAATGACTTCCAGCCATTATTTCGGCTGATGATTTTTAAATTTGAATTTAAATTCAAATTATTTTTATTTATGTAAAGTTATTGTTGAATGATTATGAATAAATGAAAAAGTAAAAAAATAAAAAATAAATGTTGTTTATAAATTTGAATATAAATTCAAATTTTTATATTTGTTAATTATTAATAAATAATGAAATTTATTGATAATTAAATTAATGTTGAATAAAAGAAATATTGAAATTATAAAAAATGAAATAATAAAGAGAAAGAATGAAATGATTTAATTTTTATAAATATGAAATATGAAATAAATGATAGAAGAAATAATGAAATGAATTAATGAAATTACATGAATGAATAAATAATGAAAATAAATAACTAAAAATGAAATGAATTATGAAATATGAAAAGAATATTATTGTAAAGTATGAAATAAAATTCAAAAATGATAAAATATTGATAGAAAAATTATAAATAAACAACGTTATTAATAATTAAAACGAAATAAAATATAAAATGTTTAAATAATAAAATGAATTTATTACAATAAAAAAAAAAATAAGAATCAATAAATATTGATTTATGAATTCGACTCCAATGCTTTATGCGTTGTTGCTAACTGCATTGGAAGTCATGAAAAATATATATACATAAATAATTATTATAAAAAAATATTGATTTAATTATAGCCAATAAAGTAATTGGTATAATTAAATAATTATTGGAAGGGATGTTACTACCTGGTAACAGCTCTTCTGGAAATCGAAAAAGATTTCAGTTTCCTAAGTGAGCTCATTCGTCATTGACGAAATTTTAATTATTTAAAGGCAAGGTCCTTAATTTTATTAAATCATTGTAATATGATTTAAATATTTATAAACCGAATTATAAAAATTGTGACGTTACATTGCCGAGGAGATGGAGTAGAAGGGGAGTAAGCGTGAGTCTGTGTGTTAGAAAGTGATAGAGTTAGTACGTGTGTTGAGTTGAGTGTAGGAAATAGTGAGTAGAGAGTATGGAGTACGTGTGCGGGGAAGTAAGTGTGTGGAGAGTACGAGTATGGGTACGTTATGTTGTCGGTGTTGGAGCGTCTGTGTGGTTGAGCGTGGATTCAACGAGGGATGTCTAGCTGTGTTGCGGATAGTGGCCAAAAATACCGTGCCTCCCGACCAGTGATGACGACTAGGCCTAGGCTTAGCTCTCGGGGTTGACGCGGTGATCACGGAAGAGCGACTGAGATGTCGCCGCCCCTACGAGTTGGTACCCGGAGTTAGCTGGGGTACGTTTACGTTTATTTGGGAATGGCAGGCCTCGTTTGCGATGCTCGAGGAAGCCAAAGGTTCGCTAACTCCGGATATCACGGGGAGTGACACCGCGGGAAGACCCGCGAGTCCGCGGCTTGTATGCGGTGGGGGAAGAATGGATGGACAGGCGAGAATGTGAGAGTGACTGGGAGTAGTAGAGAGGACACATGATTGGAGTAGGAGATGAGAGCACGGGAGTTGAGAACTGACCATGGTGTCCGAGAGTTGGATTTTGGAGTCGCTCGAGTATGAGTCGACCCAGTAGTCGAGTTTGGAGTCTTGTAGCGAGTGGTTGTGAGTCGGAGAGCCTCAAAAGGTAGGCCTCGACCACACCCTTGGCTGATGTCGTTGGAGCTTGTGGCTCTATTTGTCGAGTTTTGGAGCCGTTTGTCGTGATTTTGCCGTCTTGAGTTACCGCATTATTTATTTTAATTTCATTATTATCTAGAATAGTGTTGAGTTTTGTGATTCGTCGTCCACGAGAGGTTCCCGATGTCATACCCAGGTATTTATTTGTCTGAGGGACCGAGAGTACTCGACCGCGAGCCGATTGGGCCCTTCGCGTCGCTCTCGCGTCCTCTTTACGATATTTTATGTAGTCTTCTTTACTTTATTTTGTTTAATTTAATTTTAATTACTCGGCTTCTTCCGCGTAAAAAGAACCGCGACCCTCTCTCCACAACCTAGCATACTGAGCGCACCAGGACCTGCCGCTACCACCGTTCATTTCTCTCATCTCCCAAGGATTTAGATAATAGATTTTAATTTACGTGTACGTTTAGACCGGTTGCCGATACCGGGGAAATAAAAGTCGGCTGGCGCCCGTCAGAATCTGGAGGAAATGAGAGGAGTGATCGGTGGGCGAAGTGTAACGTAGCCCGATTTGTGTATTTTGAGTTTGAATATTGGAGGAAATTTATTGAACATAAGTTACGTGTAAATTTTCCGTACGTTTAATCGAGTTATCTAAGTGGTAAGCTAAAAAGAATTACGTTACAAAATATAATTCAGAATATTTTTAATTAATTATTGAATTATTAAAAGTAATAATTTATTTTAATAAAAAAATAAATTTGATAAATATTCCATCAATTATTAAGTTCAAGTTGAATTATTTAAATATAATTCATTCAATAAATAAAATTCGATATTGATAAAATTTCATCAATTATCAAAAGTTAAGAAGGAAGAATAACAAATAAAAAAAAATCAAATAAATAATTATTGATAACAATAATAATTATCAAATAAATCAAGGTAACAATTTAATTGAATAAATATTTAAATAATAATTGATTAATTTTAAATAAATTAAATAACAAGTGAAATCGAGAGTTAAACCATTTTATAAAAGTATAAAATTGTAAATTGCATTTAATTGTCTAATTTAAACTAAATTTTGTTTTGTAATAATTTTTAAATAATTGTTTGATTTAAATAAATTTGGAAGTTGTTTTAATTTTGCTTTTATTATTTATTTAATTAATTGAATTTTATTTTACTTAATTTTTATTATTTTTATTTATCTCTTAGACAACAAAATATTTTTATTTTTATTTTCTTTTAATTTTAAATAAACAGTCATCCTTATAGCTCCGTCCCAGTTATTTCGCTAGGCGAAGGCTAAACAGGAGCGCTACTCTTAATATGTGTTATTTTGACGTAACATCTATATATATATATATATATATATATATGTATATATATATATATATATATATTAGGGTGTATCACAAAAAAAAAAAAAAAAGTTTTTTTAGTGGTCTCAAAAGTTAGTCTTAGGTATAAAAAAAATCCTTCAAAAAGCACGGCTCGAAAGGTGAATTCTACTAAGTGCTCAACGAATATTCATTTTTCCATTTAAATTGCATGTAAAAAAAATTTTTTTTTTTGTTTTCTAAAAATAAATGTATTGAAGAAATTTTTTTTTTGAAAATTGAAGGATACATTTTTGCTGAAAATTAAATTCTCTAGAAAAAAGCTCCTGATTGTTTTCTCCTTGCAAGTGATAGAAAAAGAGTTATAAAGCTTTAAACTATAACAAATAGTATAACTTCATGTTTTTATTTTTTTAAGCAGTTTTTCGAACTAAATTAAAATTTTTTCTTGTTTAAATATGCAATTCTCTTTAATTTGAAAACGATTTATTATGAAATAATTTGTTAAATTCATTGTATTTATCACATTATCAACAATTAATTTACAATATTGTAAATAAAATATCTTAAGTGATTGATTAAGTGATCGAATTTTTTTTTCTGAATTACAAATTCAAAATAATTTTTTCATAATACCAGCATCGAAACTTAAAATTTCAGTGTCTCTACAGCCCGTCGAAACAAGCTAATTTCAAGCTGATGCTGCAAACAACTTCTACTAAATTCGTAATTCACAAATTCCTTCACAGCGGGCAGAAACATGCGTGTTTCTTTCCTTAAGAAGAAAGACAACCCTGACGGTTTTGAATCAGCCTGAAAAGACCCTGGGAGTGGAAACAAGGTGGAATCATGGTGGATCCAGGGTGGTTTTTCCCACGATGGTTCCACGGTGTATTCACCGAGATTCCACGGTGTATCCACGATGGTTCCACGGTGTATTCACCGAGATTCCACGGTGTAACCACGGTGATTACGCGGTGTACGTGGAATCACGGTGGGTACACCGTGTAACCACCGTGTAATCATGGTGATAACATGATAAAAAACCCACCGTGTAACCGCCGTGGATCCACCATGATTCCACCGTGTTTCCAGGGTGATTCAAAATCGCGAGGGAATTGTTTCTGCCCTGTGCTAGTTATATCTAATGTTCATTTGCAGCCTTATTACTCTGATTTGTTTACTGGTCACTTCAGTTTACTCATTTCATCTTTTAAGTGACAGTTTTGATTAACTAAATAAAATGACTAAAAAATAATATTTTTTTATTATTTACTATTTAATAAGTGACTGTAAATCACATATTTCTCATTCTCTAACAGTTCTCTGCATCATCGGCTTGAAATTAACTTGTTTCTTACTGGCTGTTGACACTGAATCTTCAAGTTCCGATGCAGGTAATCATGAAAAATATAGTGTGTGACTCAGGATAAAACAAGACGATTTCAGACTAGAGTGAGATGGCTGCCTTCGCCTGCGGCTCAGGCAGCCATCTCACCCTAGTCTGAAATCGTCTTGTTTTATTCCTTGTCACACAATGTACTATTAACTTCCCGCTAAGAAAATCGATGATTTTCAAACACTTCGGGAAGTTATTGGTTTCACCCCGATTTCGGAAAATCGGGTTTTCATCATATGTCAACGTTTAAAGGTGCTAGGATGCTATTCTGATATTTTCAGAGCGATGTGTGTGTGTATGTGTGTGGATGTACACCTCTCATATCTTTTAAAAGAATAAACCGATTTAGATCGTTCTAGCAGCATTTGGAAGATTCCTTTGGAACTTAGATTTTTGGAAGAATTCTAGATCATTCGGTCAAATAGTCTTTGAAATATTTAAGAAATACGAAAAAAAGTTTTTTTTTTTTTTTTTTTTTTTTTTGAATATTTTGAAAACTGTTGGATCGATCAATTTCAAAATCTAATCAACTCTAGAACTCGACAAAAGCTTTCGATTTCCGCCAAGAACGTCTCAATCGGATAATGCGTTCGAAATATATCGTCGACGAAAGAAATACTAGAAAACGTTTTTTTGCAAATATCGTCGAACCGACTGAGCCAATCATTTACAAAATTTTATCAACTCAATAAAACACGCTGATTGCTAGCTTAATCATCCTAATTGGATAATCCGTTCGAGAGATATCGCATAGATAAGAATGGAAAAAAATCGTTTTTTTTTTTTTTTTTTTTCGTTTTTGTGAATATTTTGGAAACTATCGAATCTATCAATTCGAAAAACTAATCAGCTTTAGAACGCGATGGAAACATTCGATTGCCATCGAGAACGTCTCAATCGGTAATCTGTTCGAGAGATATCATCGACGAAAGAATGAAAAAATTGGTTATTTTATAATTTTTCGTGAATCTTTCGGAAACTATCAAATCCATCCAAAATTTTATCAGCTCTAGAACTTGACAAAAGCATTCGATTGCTGCCAAGGACGTCCCCATCAGATAATCTGTTCGAGAGATATCGTCGACGGAATAATAAATATAAATTCTACATCTACTTCTTTCATTGAATAACATCATAATTACTGAACAACATCACTCAAAATTAGTATGTTCTTCTTTCTGTATTGAACATAATTGTGAATAAATATATCAAAAACGCTCATTCATTAATTATTTTGGATTCTAAATTTTTAAACTTTAACACAACACATAACCCTTTTGAGCTTGAAATGCTCATAAAAAAAGGGAAATCAAAGTTATTTTCGAGCTCTTAAAGCTCGAAAATAGAGGGAAGTTTCGGGGCTGGCCCGCAGGGTCAAGTGATATCCAGATTTTTTTTACGACAATCAGGATATTTCTTTCTGTGATCTGAAACTATTTGTAGAAAGTACTGTTTTTCTTGTTCATTTTTTGTTCCAAACTCATTGAATTTCTCAATTAAAGCGACTCCACGCTTAGCAATGCCATTGACAACTCAACGATTTTTAAATACCGTCAGACAATTATTGTAATTTTCATCTATTTCCTAATCTCTTGGATCCAAATCAAGGAAGTTACTTGATTATTCAAAAATATCAAATGAGGCTAGAGATTTTTTGGTAACGAAATTACTAATATCTTTTGTGCAAATGTCATCATAATGAGAAGTATTGATTGTAAGTCGCTTTGCATTATTCACGATATCATTGTGTTTTATCGACTGTATTATTTATAGCTTCATTTTTTAGAACACAGTATTGTCAAAAAAAGATGGAGTGATGAGTTCTTTAGATAAATACCACAGGTGTCCAGAAAATTTTTTTGCGGCTGCTTCGGAGATTTCGGGATTAATATCATTGTATTTTATTTAATTTTGTAAAAGTTGTAGGTCTTGGTAAGGAGCTTTTATAGCTATCGGACAAGTGAACCATGCTTTTACATACACCATAATGATAAATAAACATATATCTCAAAGTTGATATATTTCTTTAGCTATTATTTTAACTTGTTGTTTAAACAGGAACATCTTTAAACAATAGATGGCGTTTGAAAGCCATCTTGCATTATGCATAAGCCCAGGTAATCTAAAGTTAATGGCACGAGTTTCTCCCAAAAATATACACGTTAATTCCAACAGTTCTCTGTAGTCGTCTCGTGGTTGATATTCCTGCATGAGTTAATTCCTGCATCACGTAATTAATAGAAGTATTAATATTAGACAAGAATTAAAATTAATATGAACTAATTAAAAAATCATTTATGTGTATTATGAAACATAAAATAATATTAATATTACTTTTAAGGAGGTTCATCGAATAATCACTTTTCTTACAATATCTTTCAATTTTTAAATACAAATACTTTGAAGTGTCCTGTATACGTAGGAACTTTTAAAAATGGTTCTTGTGGTACTAAAAATCGAAATATTAACAATTAAAAATTGTACATTTAACATGCATTCTCTATGTTGACCGTAGTTAGAGTGAGCATTTTATTAAATAACAATCATACTTTTTTTACAACATTTTTTTAAAAGCTAAAATTATTAATTCAATTTGTAATAAGTAATTTTTTTCAATAATAACATAAACGAGCGGTATTCATTTTTTTGTAATTAATTTTTAATGTTTGTTACTTTTAATGATTTTCAAGCCTTCTTCCATAACCTGACAAGGGAGATAGTGACTTGGCAACGTTGCAGGGCACGGGAAGTTTAAAACACAGTAGAAGCCCTACAGATTTAAATAATTATAAATTATTTTTTAAATTTAGAATTTTTTGAATTAAGTCACGGAGTCATTATTATTTATTTTTTATTATTTGTTGTCTCCACCTATGTATAACCTCGAAATTATTCAAAACACGTTCTACAACATATGCTCAAGGGGAAAAATATTCTATAGTAGTCAAGTCTGAGAAAAGACGCAATGGGATCATTTTTATACTTCTGCGCATATAAGAGGATGTGCAAAAGTGTACTGTATCTCAAACACTTCTATTGTAGTTAGAATGTTTTACACGGCCCTCGCGGTTTTGAATCACCTTGGAAACACGGTGGAATCATGGTGGATCCACGGCGGTTACACGGTGGGTTTTTATCATGTTATCACTATGATTCCACGGTGGTTACACGGTGTACCCACCGTGATTCCACGATGGTTACACTGTGTACCCACTGTGATTCCACGTACACCACATAATCACCGTGGATACACCACATAATCACCGTGGATACACCGTGGAATCTCGGTGAATACACCATGGAATCACGGTGAGTACACCGTGTAACCATCGTGGAAACACCGTGTATCCACCGTGTATACACGGTAATAAAATGGTCTAAAGACACCCTGTAACCACCATGATTCCACCGTCTTTCCACTCCCAGGCTGTTTCCTGGCAGATTCAAAACTGCGAGGGGGGAGAAGTCTTTCTAAAAGTTGCGAACTACTGCTACCGATGAACCTCCTTTTACCTACAACGATTACTGCTATTTTATTATCTTGCATTCCGATCTCAAATTATTTTATGTCAATGCTATCCCAGGCACTGTTGAAATGGCTAAATATTTGTGCATTGGGACCATTTGTTTCAAACTAGCAAGTTTCTATCACACTTTTAAGTACAAGCTCGTAAATATAGTGTCGACAAGCAAGCTCTTACTCAAATATTTTTCGAGGCGTGAACATGTTCCATTAATCGATCTATAAGGAATAATTGGATTTAAATTAAAAAAATTTTTAATCAGTTAAAATTGATTAAATATTATGCCTGTATTAACTCTGGCTGTGTTGAAGCACATGGCTTTAATATGGTATTTTATATTCCACTCATTTATTAGTTGAATAATTCCATTTGCTTCATTACGACCACTCCCAGACTCAAGTTTGGGAACATCAAACAACTGTTCAAATTCTAATCCTGATACCAGTACAGGCAACCTATTAACTTTTTTTTTTAGTCTCATAATCGTCAAGTTATTTGCCATTTCAATGCAACACTAAACTTTGAGGAAAACGAAGGTTGTTCTTTAAGTCTGTAACAATACTTGTTCTCATATTTATACGTCTTCTTCGTAGAGAGTCTGTACTAGAACTGAATGTTTTAAAATTGATGCTCGTGGCTATAGCAATAGAATTTACCATATAAGCAGCACTTCTGGGGCTAGTTAGCGTTCGATCTAAAGGAGCTGCTAGATTTGCATCCATTATATTTCGTTTTTTTGGCATAAGGCGAGTAAGTAATTCATTCTCAAAATTAGAAAATTATCGCTTAAGTGAGTTAATTAACTTTTCCAGAACTGGAAAAAAATTCACTCCAAGTGACTGTGCAATCAAATGTAGAAAGTTTGGATAAACTTTTGGTCAACTCTAAAAATTACAAGATAATAATAGAAATGGTTAAATTTTAAAAATTGATTGAGTTATTAATTTAATGAAAGTTTTCAGCAACATATAAAAAATACACAACATTTTTTAATAAAATCGATGAATATATTGTCTGGGCTTAAATTAATTGTAATAGGACTACGATGACTTTGATTCTGCTGGTTAAAGAGCTGGTTACAAGATGTTGTAGCAAATAGAGATTATGTCATTTTTTTAGGTCGATTTTTTTAAAAATCTAACTAATATCGTAATCTATTTGTCCTCATGGTCGATTTTTCACGGAATTTTGTCTCAACCTATTATAATTAGATGAGTAGATTTCGAAAATACCATTTGTTGAAAAATTTAAATATGTATGTATATGTGTATTAGGGTGCTTCATTTCGGAGCAACATTTTTTTTTTTTTAAGTGCATGTGGAAAAAATCATAGTTCAACACAAAAAAAAAAAAATTTCACGCAAGAAAGAACATTTTATGTCGATTACAGACCTAGCTCATTGAAAAATTCGATTTCCCATTTAAATAACACGGGAAAAATTTTTTTTTTAAATTTGAGTATTTTTAACTCGTTAACAAATCAAAAGATCAAATAGACTAATGCATATTTTTGTAGGAAATTGAACGCTCTACAAAAAAGGTCTCTTATCATTCTAAAGCTGATCAACTTTTGGAAATGATTTATTGAGTTGTTTTTGAGAAATTTCGGAAAAACTAAAAAAAATATTTTTTTAATCCTTTTGAAAAAACTATATTTGTGGAACATCTCCAAACAAGCCGTACTGATTAAGCTCAGTTATTCACATCTTTAAGATATTGACAAGCCGCGTTGAATGAGACCTTGACGATTGAAATCAGTTTATCCGTTCAAAAGTTACAGATATGTACATACGTACATACGTGCGTACATATGTTTATCCAGTATGGCTTATGCGGACATTTTTTGGCATTTGCGTATATTTAGGAGGGTTTTTGAGGACATTTGGGGTTTTCGAGGACAGTCCGCGGAAAATCCATATGTCTAGAAGGGTTTTTGAAGACTAGTCCGCGAAAACCCAGTCCGCGAAAACCCAAGCTATAATGACATAGTCCGCAAAAGCCCTCCTGCCGAAACGTATTTAACACCCCACGTGATTAATCATTTATCGATCACCTGGTTTATTCCAGCACAGCCTTTGTATAAGACGTGACGATAAAAATAATTTATTGCTGTAATAACTGCGAATAAATTGATTACAATGTCCCTTTACTCATAGTGAATATATTAATTTAATTGATTGAACTTTCAAATTTTGAAATAATCATTTCCATAAAATTTAATACATCGAGTCCTTTAACTAAAAATTGCGATTAAGCTAAAAAGTTGACGGATGAATTCGTGATAACATTTTTTTTAAGGTATACACATGGTGATCAGATAGTATTAATCTATTTTTCACGTATCTATTGCCGTTAAGTGAAAATTTTCCTCAGATAAAATAAATTTATTATATAAACAAATTTTCAAATTCTATTTCTTTATTTTCTATTCTCAAATTAGTACTTTAACTGATGCAATTGTAAATTTTTACTAAACAACTGAGTTTACGGAAAAATTTGTGATAAACTTTTTTGTGACTTATATAATTTGCGACCAGATTGGAATAGTTCAAGCCACTCAACTGAAAATTTTGGCCCACCTCTTAAGTATACAGGCAAATGTGAAAATCTCTTTTTTGAAGAGAATACAATTTGCAATCAGATTATACTGACGTATTTATTATGTTTTGTCATGTTTTAATCAGAATTTTAATTCGTATCTTAGCGAAGTTCTGAATAATTAATTATTCAAGAGGTTATTCAATTGAGCTGTTGATTCCGAAATTCTAGCTAAATTATCGATTTTACAGACAAAAAATCCAGGTCATAATGTTTTCTTTCTATAATTTTAGCACGACTAAAAACGAATGATAAAATTAAGTGTCATGAACACTCCATGCGTCTATTATGTTGTTTAATAGGAATTTTTGGGAAAATATTGAGTTTACAGATGAATTCGTTAAGATTCATTGTGTAGACAATACAACTCGAAACCCAATCATTTTGATTGTTTTTCAATACGATCTAAAAAACTAACGAAGTTTCAGATAATTGACGTTTTCTCAAAACTATTCCGTCAAGTCCAACATCTGAAAATTTTAATGGAAGTATTAGTTTACGAACTAATTTATAAGAGTTTGATCGTTAAGCAAATTGCAACGTTATTGATGTCTATCGACAATACATCTACATATAAATTTATGTTTATCCAGTATGGCTTACGCGGACATTTTTTGGCATTTACTTATATCTAGGAGGGTTTTTGAGGACATTTGAGGTTTTCGAGGACAGTCCGCGGAAAATCCATATGTCTAGATGGGTTTTTGAAGACTAGTCCGCGAAAACCCAAGCTGTAATGTCATAGTCCACGAAAGCTCTTCTATCGTAAGACCGAAAATCTTTTTTAATGATGACTAATAACAAATAACGTATAAATAATTTTATCGATAAGATCCTTTTTGTGCAATGATAAACCATCGCGAACAAAAATAATAAAAGTGATATTCTTTGTTTATCGTTTCTTAAATACGCTGTTTTATTTAAATCAAATCATAACTAAATATTTCTTAGTCCTTTAACGAAAATAACTAGTAATCTTAAAAATAATAAATAATGTTTCAAGTAAACTCCACATTCACGTATACTTGATATAACAAATGAGTCAAGTACGTAACTTTTAAGTCGTATATAATTTTAGATAATAATGTATCCTTAGTAGCAATCTTAGTCAAAATCTTGAAAGCACAGTATGTATAGTTATTAGGGTGATTCATTTCCGTAAAAGTTTTTTTTTTTTAAGTGCTCAAGCAAAATCTCAATCTACATCGAAAAAAAAAAACCCACCAAATATGTGCTCTTAATTCCAATGCTAAGTACTTTCCATTTGATTTCAAATATTTCCCGTTTAAAATACCCGTAAATTAAATTACTTTTTTTTTAACTTTCTAATACTTAGCTGCGTTTCATGATATCAACATGATTTTGATCGCAAATTGTAGGGCATTTGGTGTTCTTTAAAAATGCCCAATGTTACTTAGCTGTTATTACAGCTGTTTCACTTGTGCCCGTTGTGGAACTCATTTTTCCTATGAAATTAACCTTTATTGACTTGTAGAACGTAAACCAATGAAAGTTCACTGAAAATGCTAAGGGAAATTTTATAGGAAATTTTATTCCCTTCGAAAAAAGTTCTATGAGTCAAGTCGCTAAAGTCCATAGTTTCCGAGTTATAGTCATTTTAATAATTTGAAAAATATAATATAAAAAAAAAGTTACGATTGATATTTTATTTTTCAAATTATCAAAATGATTATAACTCGGAAACTATGGACTTTAGCGACTTGACTCATAGAACTTTTTTTGAAGGGAATAAAATTTCCTATAAAATTCCCCTTAGCATTTTCAGTGTACTTTCATTGATTTACGTTCTGCAAGCCAATAAATGTCCATTTCATAAGAAAAATGAGTTCTGCAACGGACACAAGTGAAACAGGTGGAATAACAGCTAAGTAATTATGGTCACTTTTGAAGAATACCTAATGCTCTACAATTTGCGACCAAAACTGCGTTGATATCATGAAATGCAGCTGAGTATTAGAAAGTTAAAAAAAAAGTAATTTAATTTACGTGTATTTTAAATGGGAAATATTTGAAATCAAATGAAGAGTACATAGCATTAAAATTAAGAGCTCGTATTTGGTGAGAATTTTTTTTTTTAATGTAGATTAAGATTTTGCTTGAGGACTTAAAAAAAAAAAACTTTTGCGGAAATGAATCACCCTAATAGTTATAATATTTTGCTATATTCTCCTTGACTTCCTCAAGATTTGCTCTAGAATTGATCAAAATGGTCACTAGGGTACTGATTAAGGTGTGGAATTTCAGGGTCACCTTATTTTTTCTACCACTGACAGCTCCTACGCGCTGTAATCAGAGCCCTTAATATTAATATTAACAGGTGACTAACTGCAATTCTCTATTTCCTTTTTGAATAACGCGGGAAAAAAATCAAGTTTGAAATTTTATAACTTGGCAATGGCTTATTGTACAGAAAATCTCGAGATATTATTTCGTAGTAAATTGAACGCTCTATAGAAAAAGTCTCATCATATTTTGATAAATCCATCTGTCCAAAAGTAATTGGAGCTTGAAGTCAAATTTACAGTAAATTTCGAGATATTTTTACTTTCTCGGCGAAAATATCATACTTGTCACGAACTGGCAAAAAGTCTTTTTTGAAGACAACTTTATGCTCGACAAATTTTTTTTAAATTCCGCATTCTTTTCTAATTATTTTTATTTTAATGTTAAGCTCTTAAAAAAAATAGTGTTCTGATCGATTACAAGATCTTGATATTAAAATAAAAATAACTAGAAAACAGTGCAGAATTTTAAAAAACATTATTCGAAATAACTTGTAAGAAATTTAATTGTCTACAAAAAAAATTTATGACATTTTGTGATAAGCCTGATGGTTTCACCGGAGAAGTAAGAAAATTACGGGGCTGACTACGAATTTGACTTAAAACTTCAATTATTTTTGAACAGATGGATTTATTAAAAAATAATAAGAGATTTTGTTTGTTATACTGAACTTCTTTGTGCAATAACCCATTGCTGAAGTGTACAATTCCAAGCTTAAATTTTTTCTTTCTCTGTTATTTAAATGGAAAATAGAAAATCGCGCTGAGCCACCTGTTTATAATAGTATCAGGAGCTCTAATTTCAACAAAAATCTTGTTTTACTTTCCTGCAAGCACAAAACTTGCTAGTGCGTTGAAAAAAAATTGTATATCGAGTGATGGCTGCTCAAGTTTATGCTGAATTACTGATGCTATTAAGAGAAAAACTGCGTCAAGGAGCTCTTTCAAGTTTTTATAATTATAGCTCGTCTTGACCGTAACGACATAGCAAAGTATTGTACACCCCACGCATCTAGTTATATTTCACATGGATTTTCTGTCAGAAATATTGAGTTTTCGATCAAATTGACTATTAGCATTTTTGTAGACAATAAAATTTGCTATAAGATTGTATTCGTATGTTTTTCTTGTATCTCTAATAGTTCAGCGACAATGGAGGACTGAAAGCTTACGAATTTCTAAATATCTCAATTTTACATAGATATTGTTTATCAAGTCATTCAACTTAATATTATGGTGAAACTATTGAGCCTACGACAAAATTGAAGAGAAAACCAATGGAAGACAATACAATTTGTAACCAGATTCAATATAATGATATATTTTTTTCATATCGATCATAGTTCAGCGAATATATTGACTAGAAAATTTACATTTTCTGAATAAAAAAATGTTTCATACAATTTACCCACCAAGTTCATAGACTAAATATTCTAGCAAAATAATAAATTTCCAAATAACTTTATGATAGATATTTTTGTAGGCGAAAAATTCGGCAAGATCATTCTACATAAGTATTTTACAAGTATCAATCATGATTTGCAAATAGGTTTTATCTGTAACCCAGTCAATTTGTGTATAATGAACTCTCTAAAAAAATTTGTATATCGAGTGATTGCAGCTCAAGTTTATGCTGAATTACTGATGCTATAAAGAAAAATACCGCGTCAAGGAGCTCTTTCAAGTTTTCATGATTATAGCTCGTCTTGACCGTAACGACATAGCAAAGTATTGTACACCCCACGCGTCTAGTTATCTTTCACATGGATTTTCTGTCAGAAATATTGAGTTTACGATCAAATTGACTATTAGCATTTTTGTAGACAATAAAATTTGCTATAAGATTGTATTTGTATGTTTTTCTTGTATCTCTAATAGTTCAGCGAGAATGGAGGACTGAAGGCTTAAGAATTTCTAAATATCTCAATTTTACATAGAAATTGTCTATCAAGTCATTCAACTTAATATTATGGTGAAACTATTGAGCCTACGACAAAATTAAAGAGAAAACCAATGAAAGACAATACAATTCGTAACCAGATTCAATATAATGATATATTTTTTTCATATCGATCATAGTTCAGTTAAAATGTTGACTAGAAAATTTAAATTTTCTGAATAAAAAAATGTTTCATACAATTTACCCACCAAGTTCATAGACTAAATATTCTAGCAAAATAATAAATTTCCAAATAACTTTATGATAGATATTTTTGTAGGCGAAAAATTCGGCAAGATCATTCTACATAAGTATTTTACACGTATCAATCATGGTTTGCAAATAGTTTTCATCTGTAACCCAGTCAATTTGTGTATAATGAACTCTCTAAAAAAAATTGTATATCGAGTGATTGCAGCTCAAGTTTATGCTGAATTACTGATGCTATAAAGAAAAATACTGCGTCAAGGAGCTCTTTCAAGTTTTCATAATTATAGCTCGTCTTGTCCGTAACGACATATAGCTAAGTATTGTGCACCCCACGCGTCTCGTTATATTTCACATGGATTTTCCGCTAGAAATATTGAGTTTACGATCAAATAGTTCATTAGCGCCTTTGAAGACAATAAAATTTGCTATAAGATTGTATCAACAAGTTTTTCTTGTATCTCTAATAGTTCAGCGACAATGGAGGACTGAATACTTATAAATTTCAAATAACCCAATTTTACTTAGAAATTGTCTATCAAGTCACTTAACTTAGTGTTCTGGTGTAATTTTTTAGGTCATGACAAAATTACTGAGAACAATAATTGTAGGCAATACTATTTGCAACCAGAGCACACCAACATTAGGCCGTGTCAAAAAATTCGCCTGGTTTATTCTTATTCGTTACACTAAAAAATTGTTTTCTACTCACTTCAAGCAAGTTCTTACTCAAAATCAGCTTTTAATTCCAAGAGGAATGTCCTCGGCATTCCAGTTTTTTATTTTTTTATCAACTTATTAGAAAAAAATTCATATCTCACTCATCAGCCGATCCTACAGTGATACATTATAAATTCCAACATAGGAAATTTAACGCTCTACAAAAAAGGTTTCTTACATTTTTATCGTAAGTCTTACCATTTAAAAGTATTAATGATTGAAGTTTTATTAATTTAAGACACATTTGATTTTTTTTTTTCGAATTTTCCAACTCGTGAACAAATTAGGATTTCGAAATGGGCAACGCGTAATTTTGTTGGGAATTAAACGCTTTTAAAAAAAAGTTTCTCAATATTTTTTGATCATTCCATCTGTTCCAAAATTATTGGAGCTAGAATTCAAATTTATCGTAAATTTCAAAATCTTTTCACTTTTCCGTTGAAACTCTCAGACTTATCACAATATTTTATGTGATTTTTTTTGTAATTTTATTTCCTACAGATTATCTGTGATAGAGTTTTTCTAAATTTCGCATAGCTTCCTAGTTATTTACAATTTAATATCAAACTCTTAAAATTAATCAGAACACAATTTTTTATTAAGTGCATGATATTGAAATGTAAATAACTAGAAAACTATGTGCTATTCGAAAAAAATTTATCACAAATAATCTATAGGGAATCAAATTTTCTACAAAAAATATTTCATGAAATTTTGTAATTTTGTAAGTCTGATAGTTTCGCCGGAAAAGTAAAAAGATTTCGACATTTACTATAAATTTCAATCCAAGCTCCAATAATTATTGAACAGATGGATATATCAAAAAATGAGAAGAGACTTTTTTTTCTTTAAGAGCATCTAATTCCCTATATAATTAAGCGTTGCCAATTTCATAATCCTTATATGTTCACGAGTTAGAAAATTCATAAGAAAAATATAAATGTGTCTTAGAATAATCAAACGTAAATCTTCAATATTTTTTAAATGGTGAGACTTGCGATGAAAATGTAGGGAATCTTTTTTGTAGAGCGTTCAATTTCCGACAAAAAAAATTATGATATTTTGCTGTACGATCAGTTAATGAGTGAGATATGAATTTTTTATTAATGGACTGAGAAAAAAATTAAAAACTGCAATACGCAGGACCCTTCTCTTGAAATTCAATCTCATGTTTGTTGAGAATTTTCTTGAGGTGTCCAGCAACCAATTTTTCAGTATAACGAGTAAAAGAAAAAAAATAGTCGATTTTCATGACACACCCTAATCAATATATTTTTCCATATCTATCATAGTTTGGCGAAAATGTTGCTTTAGATACTTACATTTTTCGGATTAAGCAAAAGTTTCATACGATTTACCTACCAAATTCATTGACTAAATGTTCAGGCAAAATAATAAGTTTCTGGACAATTTCATGATGAGTATTTTTGTAGGCAATACGATCGGCAGGATTATTCTAATCGTGTCTATGAATGGTGAATTTAAAATACAAATTTTTCTTAAATTTCCAAATGATCCATGAAAAGATTCCCTCAAGCCCATTGACTGGGAATTTCTCCGAGACTATTTTCGAACGAAGTTATTAGTAATATGCTTTTGGGTATTACAATTTATAATCAAATCGTATATATTTTATGATGTCGTTTCTATAATAGTTCGCAAAAATATCGTACTGAAAACTTGAAAATTGCAGACTGACTAAATGTTTAATAAAATGTGCCCACCAAGATTTTTAGTAAATCATATGATTAGAGATCCTAAGTGTCATAAACATCCCAGGTGAATTGTGTGGATAAAGGCTACGTGGGGTGTCACTTACACCCCAAGTGTATTTTGTGCATAAAGGTTTTACGGGGTGTAACTTACACCCCACGCGATTATTAAGTTGATAAGATTTAATTTATAAATAATAATAAAAAAATTACTGCATACATCGATTTAATTGTTAATATAATGGTTATGTATGCAACAATATAATACACCTTGAAAAAGTCCGCAAAAGCCATACTGGATAAACATATATACATATATACATACACTCGGACATTATCTTGAAATTAGTCGGAATAATATCTTAAAATCTCAAACCGTCAAGATCTCTTAGAAATTCGATTTTCGAAAATCGGACTGAAACCAATAACTTCCCGAATTTTCGAAAATTTCCAATTTTCTTATCGGGAAGTTAAAAAGTATTTGAGAGTGTTACGAATTCCCAATTATCTTAAATCTTTTTGCATCTTATTTCTAGAGTAAAAAATTACTGAATAGTATTCGAAATTTTGAGTCGCCTTATGTCATTATGAATCATATCTTTAAGATTTTGAAGTATTTGAAAGTATTCGAAATTTTCAATCATCTTAATTCATTGTGAATCATATTTTTAGAATTGAAAGGAATTTGATAGTTTTTAAAATTTTCAATCATCTTGAATCCAAATTAATAATATTTTTGAGATTTACAAGCATTTGACAGTATTTAACAGTTTAAATCATTTCAAATCCTGTTAAATCATATTTTTAGAATTAAATAATTATTTAACAGAATTAAAAAATTTGAATCATGTTGAATTCTTCTGAATCGTATTTTCAGGATTGAATAGCATTAATGAGAATATAAATTTTTTTAATCCTGTCAAATACCTTTTTTTAATCAGGGTACAAGAAAGGAATGCGGACCCGTGAAAAATGAATCATACATAGGTATGCATGGCCGTATACGGCTCATATATGAAGCATATATGGACATACATGGAGCATGTATGGCCGTACATTGGCATACAAACTTTTTTAATACAGTCATGCATGGCCATACATGGCCATGTATGGTTCATATATGACCATGCATGACTGTATTAAAAAAGTTGCTATGTCCATGTATGACCATCTATGCTCCATGTATGGTCATGCATGGCCATGTATGGCGATATATGGCCATGCATGGCCATGAATGATTAATTTTTCACGAATATATAAGAATTTAGCTAACTATTACAATAACTTATAAACAAGATGTTGTAGTGTTAAAAAAATAGGAAATTTTTTTGATATCACTAACAGCATATTGATGATTATATTTTGCTTTTTCGAAAGTGATTGTATTCTTTAAACCTTACGTAGCACAACTGAACTTTGTGGCAAGTGTAAATAGTAAAAGTTTTGGTTTAATGATAAAGTTTAATGACTTATTTTAACGTAGAATTTCGTTAACGTTTAAATTAATTTTCTTAAGGAAATTAATTAATAAATTATTCGTTGGTGAAGAAAAATAAAACAAATAATTAAATAAATCTACGTATATCCTGTAGTGTAATTTATTATTAGTTGTCAAATAAAATAATCGTGAAAAATTTGTAATAAAATAATCGGAAAGATAAAATAAAATTTAATAATAAATACTCAAAAATTTGGACGGATTACGGTTCTTATACTTACGGTTGTCAAATTTATTATAAGCCTACAAATAAAATTTTAAGACATAAAATTTAAAATAACTAGTTAAAATTGAGTGTGTCATTAAGGGATAAACCCTCGTTGAAAATCGGATTATTTTCTTTCTTTCACTTAAGTGGATAATCTTTTATTGTGAGATTGTGATTAGTGATTCATATTGTGTGAGTAAAATATAAAATTGAAGAACAACAAGATGTCAAGCACCAACCTGAATAGCAAACGGTTGTTAAGGTCAAATAGCCAAAGGGATGACGACATACAGATTATGGCGACGCCATCTCCAAGGATTGTACATTCACCACCAGCACCGTCGACAACAAGAACAGTAACGTCGACGAGAGTAACAACAGCTACGATAGCAAGGCCTACTGCCACAGTGACCAGTTCTAGAATGAACGGAGCAACGTCGTCTACCAGGGTCATCCCTACAACTAGCAGCACGGGTAATACAAACACATTAAGTAACACAATTTCAAATCAAATTTCCAATTCGAATTCAAATCTAAATCAGATTCAAAACCTAAATTTAAATTCAAATGAAAATTCAAACCTAAATTTAAATTCAAACGAAAATTCCATCTTAATCTCAAACTCAAACTTTAATTCAAATTCAATAGCAAATTTGAATCCAAATTTAAATTTCAATTCAAATAGAAATGAAAATTTAGACTTAAATTCAAACTCTAATTCAGACGTTAATACAAATCTAAATTTAGATTTAATTAAAAATTTAAACTTAAATAATTTAGATCAAAATCCTGGAAATTTGAATTTGAATTCAAACCATCAGGGTGAAAATTTGGATAGAGATCAATCAATAATAAGAAACCTATTATTAAATCCGATCCTCAACCAGGGTAATGACCCTATAAATGAAGATGTTAGTCGCGTTCAGGCCGTGTTGGTTCCAGGTTCCGCTTCTTTACCTGGCCCTGCTCCAGTACTAGTTCCAACAGGTGGTGAACCGTCTATGACAATGAGCGAGGTACTGAACTTATTTCAACGTTTTTCGTTGAACAATACAAATATGGCTGCACCTTCTGTGGTTCAAACTGTTCACCAGATGGCCAAAAGTTTTGGTGAGGGGGGTGTCATGCAGCCATACCTGCTTCACAATGTCAGGGTATTTTAAACGATTCTAGAAATTATGAAAATAATCTTCCAGATGAGGTTTTTCCTGGGGATTATACAGACACAATTGCTCTAAATTTTAATAATAATAACTTCAACAATAGATCTACAGGGAATCCTATGATTGGACAATCAAGTAGGGGAAATGGTCCCGAGGTATTTTCGAGACGCCAATACAACAGTGAAGACGAGAGAAAATGGCGTGACATCAGGCAACACCTCAAGTTGTGGATACTGAAGTATCCACAGGCAGACTTATCCGCAAATGGATTTATTGCTGCAGTCGAGGCCAGAATGTATCGTGAAGGTTGGGTGGAATCTGATGCGATTCGTATAATAAGTTACTTATTGGACGGCAAAGTTGTTCAGTGGTTCGACACAAACTTTCTGCGCTGAACTGATTCTCAGCATTTCAAAAGGGAATTTCTGCGTGCATTTGGCTCATCAAAAACTGACACCCAAGTACTAATGGAAATAGTACATATGAAGCCAGCTGAGGGTGAATCCATGGTGGATTTCACTTTCAGAATGCAACAGAAATACTTCGAAATGCGCTCACCTCCATCCGAGCAAGAACAAATTACTTGCATTTAAAATCACTTGCCAAGTGAGTTGAGAATGAGATCAATCCATGACTATGATTCTTTCTTGTCGGTCCTCAATGAAGCCATACAGTCAATGGAAGAGAGTAAGAGACTATTCAGATCGACTTCTTCTGAATCCTTTAATAAGTCAGTACCAAAGCCTAAGGAGAAATCCAGATTCCTAGCTCTTCAGGAATTAGCTGGTACCGAAATCTGCATTGATACTGGGACGCTGAAACAACCTCTAGTCATCGAAGAGGTCAAAGAAGATTCTAAGAGTGGTTTTGTTGTTTGTGCTTCAGTTGGTAGTTCAACTACCACCAAACCTCAATTTTTATTGAGTACAGGGGAAGTACCTCAACAATTCTCTGTTCCACTTTGGAACCAACAACCTTCTCGATCAACGATAAATTATCCGTATTTATATCGCCAAAAGTTTTCACTCAGAGATAACTCGAGACCAAACTTCGGTCAAGTAGCTCGAAATAGTTTTTTAAGACCTCAGGTAAATCCTAATACATTCTTTTACCATAATTAAGGTCAAAATGGCCACAGGTTCAGGGAATGTACGAACCCTAGAGTGAACATCTGTACCTACTGCAATAAGATCGGCCATTTTAGGCAGGATTGCTTTGCAATCCAAGGTTTCCCGACTGGAAATGCATTTCGTAATCCTAACAATTTCCAGCGTCAAAATCGTCTCAGATCTAATAGTAATAATGATAATGGATTTGTGAATAATAATAATGATAATAATAATAATAATTCTAACAACCGTCCGCGAAATAATAATTTCAAAAATAATAATTTTGATCGTGATCCGGGTCAACTAACCCAACAAAATTTCCCAGCTTTACCCAATACTAATAATAATAATTCTAATGATAGTAATGGTCAAAACGTTCATTTAAACGGGCAACGCCCTTCCCCTGGTGGTTCCCAAGGAAACGGGGCGTAAAAAGATCGGGAATCCGGAAACGGAAACGAAAGATGAGTCCAAGTAGTAGGAGAAGATATAGAAAATTTAAGATGAGGTTTATGCCTGGGGTTGGCGATGATTTTCACGTCACCGAGGTTAGTAAAAATTTGTTTGATGGGGTTAGCGATGATATTCACGTCCCCCAGTATAATGAAGTTGTTGCTGAAGGGGTTGGCGATGACTTTCACGCCCCCCAAAGTGATGAAGTTATTAATATTGATGATTTACGGGTTGACGATGATATTCACGTTCCCAGTGTTCAAAATAATATTGATAATGAGATTGGCGTTGACACTCACGCCTCTCAGCAAGGTAAAAATTTGAATTTAAGGGCAGACGATGACAGTCACGTTCCCTGTCGTTTAGAAATGAAGGACTCGTCAAATGTCGTAGAATTTACCGTCGTTAAACGTTTGAAGAATTTCTTTGAAGGTAAAATCAATAAAAATAAGATTGGTAAAGCTGGTAAAATGGAGGTTCAGCCTATTGTAAATAATGTAAATAATGTCATTAAATTGAGTCCTGTTGCTGAACAGACTTCTGTAAATAGTAATTTTAGTAGTAGTGATAATTTTGTTGCTGATAAAAATCAGTTTTGTGTAAATAGTTTCGTTAATTTTAATAGTTATAGTTTGAGGATTTACCTATTTTAAATAATGACGAGGTACATCTGGGGGAAGTCTTAGGTGTAGAAGAACGGTCCTCAGATGACCATACTGTGCCAGAGACCTTCAAGTCTACTGGATTAAATTTAAATTATTCTGATCTTTTAAATATTAATAATTTATCATCTACAGAAAGTTCAAGGGTGTTGAAAAATTTAATTAATGTATTTGAAGAGATGCCGATAAGTGCGCATGAGATAAAAATTTCTCCAATTGGTGTCGACGAAGAAGAAGAACCAAGTGCTGTGAATATTGAGGGCACGCCCTATTTGTGTGGATAGGAGCCACTACTTGATCCAGAAGAACCGGAAGAACCTTGGGAGGATGAACTGGATCCAGGATTGGAGTCCGATTATGAAACAGAAAAAATTCCCAGTGTTCCAACGTCACCTAATACTTCTCGAGCTGCTTTCCTGCCTGGAATATTAAGAGGTAAACACCTGCCCTCACATATTATTAATAAAATTGCCTCCCGTTCTAGATTTTTACCTGGTACTGGCTCACGTCCGCCAGTCATGACAGCCAGGATACCAGTGTCTGTCTGGGTGTTTGGGATCCAGTTGAACGGGATAATTGATACAGGTAGCGAGAGGTCATACCTAAAATTAAACGTGTATGACAAAATACGTGAATTCAGTTCAGGTGAACTACAAGAAGATGACACGCAGCGTCGAGGTCTTCTTCTTGCCAATCACACAGCGTGCAAGACACTAGGCGGTGCGCCTTTCATAATTCAAATTGGTTCAGTGGCTGGAGAACAATATCTCAGCATCATGAAAGACCTTAGTCACTCAATTGTTTTAGGTATGGATTTTGCCTTGCACTTTGGTGTCAAAATTAATTGCGCAAATCAAACGTGGAGATTTGATGGCACGGAAGAAGTCTATCAGTTCCAGAAAATTAATTGCAATGAACAACGTGCTCGATGTCAGGTATTAACCTCTAGTCAGGAGGAAGACTTCGACAAATTTCTGAAAATGGAATTGGAAAAATTTCAACTACTTCCGAAACAAGGCTTGACTAACCTAGTCCAACATGAGATCGTTCTTCAACCCGGGGTCAAGCCCATACAGGTACGTCTTTATAGGAGAAGTCCTGTAATAACTGCAGAGCTTAACAAGCAAATCGACGAGTTGCTGGAGAAAGGGTACATACGTCCTAGCAATAGTTTCTGGTCATGTTCACCAGTAATGGTACGTAAAGCAAATGGAGATTGGCGATTCTGTGTCGATTATCGACCGATTGATCGATGGACGATTTTACCTGCGCACCCACTACCAAACATGCTCAGGTATTGAGTGCGTTACACGGAGCTGTCATCATAACAACTATGGATCTTACCGAAGCCTTCCATCAAATCCTAATGGCGAAAAATTCCACTCCTTTAATAGCCTTTTCTGTTGAAGGACGTGGACAGTACGAATGGATAAGGATGCCATATGGTTTATCTGGATCACCATCTACATTCCAGAAAGCGATGGATAAGCTTCGTGATCGTTTTATCCATTTTATACATGAAAGGAATTTACCTCGAGCTTGGATTGATAAGGTCTTTGCCTATTTAGATGACTGGGTTGTTATCAGCGAGACCTACGAAGAACATAAGCGTATACTTTCACTCGTTTTCGAGGTATTTCGTGAAGCTGGCTTACTAATCAATCCGATGAAGTGTAAGTTTGCTTGATCCTAGGTCAAGTTCTTGGGTTTTATTGCAGACAGTGAGGGCTTACGCCCTGATCCGGAAAAAATCGCTCCTATCATAAAACTGCCTCGCCCAACCAGTCGTAAACGAGTACGGAATTTTTGTGGACTTGTCGATAGGTACCACCGCCATTTGCAAAATGTAGCCAAGGTACAGGGACCCATTAATAAACTGTGCAGTTACAATTCAGATTGGAAATGGGGATCTGAAGAAGAAGAAGCTTTCCAGAAGCTCAAACAAGCACTTATCGAGGCCAAGCCTTTAGCGATACCAAAACCAGGGTTACCATATATCTTATATACAGACGCAAGTGATACTGGATTAGGGGCATTCTTATTACAGAAAGACCCCGAGACAGATAAAGAATACCTGATAATTTGTTTGAGTCGTCCGCTACGGGGTGCAGAGACACGCTATACGACTACTGAAAACGGGTGTTTAGCACTTGTCTGGGCTGTACGCAAGTTGAGATGCTACCTAGAGGGGACACCCTTCACCGTTGTTACTGACCACGCTTCGCTCAAATGGTTGAATACTCTGAGAGACCCCAACAGTCGTCTCGCAAGGTGGGCAATGGAGTTGTTGTCCCACCAGATCACCATAAAACATCGTCACGGACATGAAAACGAGGGATCAGATGCCCTATCACGATTGTATGAGAATGATAACCCTGTTGAATGGTCTAAAGTCTTAAAGGAAGTCAAAAATGAAGGTATCATATTTAAAAATATACAGTCCAAAGATTGGTATGATATCAAGAAATTAAATGTACTAAAAGACCCTGAGCATTTTATAGAATGGAGAATTGTAGATGATCAGCTGCAGCATTTTAAACCTGATTATTTAAAGGAGTTCCTCGAGGATCAAGATACCTGGAAGATCGTGTTGCTGGATCATGAAGTAACCGAGGTATTAAAGAATAACCACTGTTATGTCCGACTTCGCAAACTTCTCCTACAGTCACTCATGTTGAACACTCCATAGGAATACAAATTCTATTTTCTCTTCAGAGAAACAAGGATGGGTTCAATGAAGTGTGACAAACCTATTTTACCAGATTTCTTTCTTTCTGTCTTTCATTCTCATATTCTTCGGTCCCCACTTAGTGTCAGCTAAGATCACTGTAATGCGCACAATTAGCATTGGCTAAATTAAGTTCTGTCAACGGGACATCTCACAAGATGCAACTCACCTAAAAATTTCCCTTTCCCTTAAACTCGGACCCCCATGGTTGCGGCGTTCAAGAAAATTTTGAATCTAACAAACACTCTACCGAGCACAGGCTTGCATTTCGGTTATCAGCTGAATTCGAAGTTTTCAGTCAAGAGTCGCAAACTAGGTACAGCGCTATCCTTAACTTTCATATTGAATAAAACCGATAAAAATCGCTTTTACAAATCAATAAAATAAATACTAAAGAAAATCGCATCGCGAAAGAAATTATAACAGTGAAAATATATCAAAGTATAATTTATACAGCTATATATATAAAAAAAATCACGCATCGCGGAAACAAGTATAACAGAGATAAATATTAAATAAACGTTCAAAGTTAAAAACCAATTCCTTTAAAGAGCACTGTTTCTATTTCCTGCGAAGGAAAATAAAGGAATTTTTAAGTTCAATATAAAATAAAAATTTCTGTATCGAAAGAAGTAAATATAAAAAAAAAAAAATAATAAATAATAATAAAAGTGTTATTGGTTGTAAGTGATAAGTGTTAATTCAAATTTGTGAAAATTATTATATCCGAAAATTCACATCCAAAGATTTTGAGTGTAATTATTTAATGAATAAGGTAATAAAGATATCCCTTTGAATAGTATTAGCTCTATTTTCTTTAAAGAAAATTAAAGGAGTTTTTATTGCCAAATTAAAATTGGAGTTTAAAAAAAAAAAAAAAAAAAAACATAAATGACAATAAATTTTGTGTATTATTCATAAAATAACTTAAGCAATAAGTCTTCACCCCATCCTCATCAGGAGATTGCTTGCATAGAGACCGAGCCGCCAATTCAAGGGTCGACAACGTGGGAATAATCTCAAGGAAAAAAAAAATATAAATATATACTTCAGCACAAAAGGTAAGGCAATTATAATTGACTTCTTTTATTTTCAATTTTTAATAACTTTTCTAATCAGCCTCAAAAGTTTAAGAAGAAATAAGGAAGCTATTGAGTTAAAAATCGTATGTATTGATTAGCGCATTTTTAATATTCATATACCTAAAAGGATAACTCTGTTTTTACCGAAATAGAAATGAAAGAAAGTCCACATCGAAACATATCCCAAAATAAATAAATTAAGGCGTAAATTAAACATTTGAGCCAGAAATTTCATTGGTTAGTCTGAACGCCTAATCCACGCAACCAAAATAATTAAACAAATAATAGTCGGACATAACACCACGATGTGCCCGACGCTGGACATCTGGGTCAAGAGAAGATGTACCAACGCATTAAGACCAAGTACTACTGGCCCAGCATATATAAAGATGTCGCCGATTACGTCGAAGCCTGTGAAACGTGCAAGAAAGTCAAGTATAAGCAAGCTTCCTCACAAGGACCTATGAGGACCCGTCAACCAATTGAGCCATGGGGAATTGTAGCCGCCGACGTCGCAGGGCCTTTCCCTCATTCTAAAAATGGCTATCAGTATATCTTGATTATCCAAGACTTGTACACACGTTTCATCGAAGTCTTCCGTCTACGCAAGCAAACTGGTCAGAATATCAATAAATGTTTTTATCGCGCGTTTTCTCGTTGGAGTTATCCTATGTTTCTGGTTACCGATAATGGTACCGAGTTTGTTAACCAATTGGTTAAAGACTTTTTACTCCAAACCGGTGTGAAGCTGACGACTACCGCTGTCGCTCACCCTCAGGGCAATCCTGTCGAGCGGATAAACAGGACCCTGAAACCAATGATTCGGGCTTTTGTCGATAAAAATCAGACATCGTGGGATTAACATTTGGGTGAGTTACAACTCGCATAAAATAGTTCATACCATACATCTCTCAAGATGTCTCCTTATTATCTCGTACACGGTAAAGAGCCCAGGTTATCGGGAAAGGTTACTAACCTCGAAATTGACGATTTAGAGTTCGAAAATCTAGCTTGGCGCGCGCGAATATACCGTTTAGATCAGTTGAGGCACAAGGTAGGGGACATCATGAGAAAAGAGAGCGAGAGACAAGCTCAGTATCATAATCAAGTCATTAATGATCTTCCTACTCTTAAAGTAGGAGACCAGGTTTATTATCCTAACAAAAAGCTGAGTAAAAAGGTAGATAAATATTGCGCAGGTCTAGCATGTAAATTTTTGTGACCCACTATAGTACATCAGATAATTAGTCCGTTAATTGTAATTTTAAAAGACGATAAAGGAACATCCCTTGGCAAACACTATGTTCCAAATCTCAAAATCCCACGAAGGAGTTTGAGATCCAAATAATTCATTGAGTTCTTTTCCAGAGGCGTACCCGGGATTGGCTGGTGCTGGAGCACTATTTCGATTATCTACACCGTTATCACAACCTCACTGAGGTCCGAACTTTCGATAGGCTTGGGCGCCGCAACCGCAGGAGTATCCGGCTGGGGAACGGCGAGATAATTCACGGACAGCTGTTGGTGGTCCCAGCGACACGACCCCCATTTCCTGAACCAGTTTATGCACCGCCCACTCTGTGTTATCGCCCGACTGAAAGGCCCCAGCCTCAACACTTTTTCAATTGGAGATCAGCGGACTATGTCCGACCTGGAGACCCTGAACCTGACTAAACGGTCGGCCGGATCGCGACGCCTCCACCATCGCTGGCAAATAATGAGGGGGAAGCTAACCGCATGTCGGAGGGCGACGCTGAACCCGAGACTGAGCCCTGCGAGCCGCAAAAGGAGATGGACCTGGAAAACCCGGACACATTGATTATCGACGAGGAGGTCGTCATTGATGAAGGATCCTGGGATTTATGGAGCAAGGTTGTGGACCAGGTCTTTGGGAAAAGAACATCGCACTAAGGCCCCGGAGGAAAATATCGGAACTGAGTAAAGGGTTCCCCTAAAACAGATTGGTTGTTACACCCTCTGTACCAAAATAAAAGATCTTCTTGATCCAATAATGCTCTCCACATTTATTTAATTTTTCCTGACCTAACGTCAGTCTGGCGACGGGGGTTGTGACGGGGTGACCTGGTATTCGACTGCCAGGTCAGCAAAAATTAAATTTCGCGCCATTTTATTTTGCGCACCCGCCCTCGCGACGGAAGTGTTTAATTCAGCGGCGTGACGGCAGGGGGTGGATCAGGCACACCTCGTCACCAGACGCCAGAGAAAAAATCGTAACCTGGAAGCCGAGCTGAGCAGTCGCTCAATCTACAGTACTGATTGTTCTCTAAATTTAACTGTGATAAAGTTTAATCGTCAGGCAGACGCCTTTTAGTTAAGTCTGTTTCTTGGTGGAGTTTTTTTTTGGCCTTTGTTTTTCCCGTCCAGTTTTGTCCAAGAAGGATCAGGACCATGGCTAAGCATTTGGGGCAAGTTGATGTAAGTTGGGGTAAAGGTTAAAATTCATCTATAACATAGAATTTGCCAAACACGAGGGGTAATTTCCTAAGTAATTTTATCGTCTTTTATTAACTTCATTTATTTATATATATTCGATTGATTTTATTTGATTTGTTTAATCGCTGTGCATGCGGAACTTTTACTCATCGTCAGTACTTTCCTCGTTACTGTACAAATAATTCTAATTAAGTTTAACGCCATCATTAATAATTATAAATATTAATTCTTGATAATAAAATAAAATAAAAATTTGAGTTTCGGTATAGCGGGTATCCGAGTAAAAATCATTGGGCACCCGACGAAAGAGTGTCGCGCATGCGCAGTAGAATTCTGTTAAGCTTCTGTAGCTAAATTTATAAAATATTTTTCCAAAGACTTCTAACTTCAATTATTCATGTTAAATAAAGAAACAATTAATTGTAATAAAATAATTATAATTATATTTATATTTATTCTTTAATTATATCAACCAATTTTCCCTATCCTAAATCGAGCCGCGTACTCGGCTATATCAGGCATTTTCGAACCCGGTTCTCAACGTCCACACGAGCATTTTCAGAAGGGCTGTCCGAACCTCCTGGTACGAGGAAGCCAGGGCAGACCCTTACAACCAAGTGCAATGAGTCTGTCTGACGTGTGTTGGCTTGGATTCTGAATCAAATGATAGTTTGAACTCCTGTTTTACCTGGACCTTGAGGCTCCAAGTGTCAAAAAACTTCATGCACGGTCGTACGTTGGCAAATTCATTATATTAAATGGAAAAAAAATACACTCGAGTTTCTTGGACCTAATCTACGTCATGTCAGACACCTTATGGGTCTTTCTCAACATACTAGTAGGATTCTGGAGACATTCCAAGTGCAATGGGTCTGTCTGACGTGTGTTGGCTTTGATTCTGATCTAAATGAAAATCTTTACTCTCGTCTCACCCGGTCCTTGATGCTCTAATTATCTGTTGAATTTTTAGAAATTTGCAATTCATCAAATTTTTTTTTTTTTTATTGTAATGTTATTATCAATTACAACAATAATTATGTAATTTTACTCAATAGCTATCAAATTATATACATATAACAATAAGACCACTGATTAAACAAATTAATGCGTTATTTATTCAGGATAGTAATTCACAGTGATTCGGATGAATAAACGCTACATTATAATTCAGTTTTATATTGTTTATCATTGTTACTTTTTCTTGCACGTCCCTCAGATGAATGGCAGTCAGGTGTCTAGGCTTTTTATCTACGATTATTAGGTTCTCGAGTTCTCTTCCTGTGACCATTATTCTTTCAAGTTTTTGAAAATATCTTCCTACAGTAAAGCCATGCACTTTTTCTTTTTCCTTTTCTATTAAAATAGCAAATATTTCAATTTCAAATATATCATTGTTGCTTAGAAGTACTGTGTAACTATTCCGTTTTTTCACTTTTTTCTCTGAATATTTTAAGTTATGTATCATTTCATCATTAATTTTTGCTCTTGTATAATATTTTATCCTTTCATATTTCCTCATTTTGTAATATATTCTGTTAATAGATAATACATATTCTCTGTCACTTGGAATCCGTATCGAGTTACTAATCATCAGCTGATTCTCAGTCAATTTATGCGTGATATTTTGATTCTTATTTCGTGCGAACAAATTATCGAGATATCGTTTTTGTTTATCTGTCAAATGATGGGAACATTCTAACTCTAGATTTTCAATAGCTGTTCTCATGCGAAATGTATCACAAATTTGAATATCTACTCCATTAGAACTTTGAACATATTTCTGCAATCTCTGATTGAAATCTTCGTACATAAATGCACTATGAGTCCAACAAGGACCCCAATTTAAAACACTTAGCGCTAAATGTGCTAAGAGATGAACATTAAAAGAAACGTTTTTTTTTTCCGTAAATAAGTTCAACTTCTTCTATAAATCGAAGGAGCAAACTTTCAGCATTTCAAACTTTCGAAGGCATTATTTCTTCTTTACATAAAATTGTTACACCTTTTACCAATAGACCCTGTTATGTCCAATTCATTTTTTTTATTAATTTATTTTATAAATGAATTTACGAAACTCTTCTTTACAAAAGCACGCGAAAACGCAGCGTCAGTTTTACCACCATTTATGCGTATGAAAGTAGCACGACGATTTTTGCAATAACGATTGACGAATAAATAAAAACTTGTCGTCATTTTCCACCAATGACAACAATTTCATTATTCTCATCAAACATCAATCAAAAGTTTTTAAATAGCCTGAGTACCATGGCTCAAGGCCTTAGTTGTTGATCAAATTTTCAGATCTCGAGTCCTACGATCTGCGTAATACGGGTTCGTGGTTGTTGATCAGATCTTTAAATTTCGAGTCCTACGGTCCGCGTAAACGGCGTCGATAGCCCGTAATCTTATTGCAAAAATCTGTCCTAGAGAAAGCAATAAGTAACCGTCCTTAACAAAAGGTCCTAGGCCGATATCATATCGTGTAGTGGTATTATTTTGTTAACAGCAGTTTATCTTATATTTAAATTCAGTTAAGTTGTAAATTGATAAAGGTACTCGGCCGATATTTTCATATCGTGTAGCGGTATTATTTTGTTATTTACAATTATTATAAAATTCAGTCCGGCTCGATCAAACAGTGACACAAAAAGCAAGTGTAATTATTTTCCGATCTCGGGTCGAGATAATCTGTGCATAGGAAGCCATAAGGCTAAATAAAGACGTATATATTAAAAATAATTAAAAATAATAATAATAAATTAAATGGTTTTACATCTATTATAAGTGAAATCCATTGTAACAATTATAGTGTATGAGTGCTGTAGTTGAAAAGTTAAATAAAAAGACAAACGATCACAATCTTAACTTAGTGAGTACATTTGAGAATAGCACACAAGACTTTATCCTATAACTCCAGCCGCGTCTATTCAACCAAATCCATCCGGAGGAGGCCGAGTGAGCTGCAAAGTTCTGGAGGGATAAAAGCCTGCCGTGTTAGAAGAAAGAATCAGCTAAAGGTAAGTGAGAGACAATATTAATATCTTTGCTCTCTGTTGATTGAGTAATAAATGCAACGTAACCAAGCTCGAAGGCGTTTGGGTGTACACTTTTCGAAAAACCCACATTAAATAATAAATATAGGAAGTTAAAATCTTCCTCGTATTCTTTATTGTTGTCCGCAACCTCCATACCGCTCGTTAAATTTTTCTATCGCTACCAAAGGGAGAAATCCCGGATAATTAATTTAAATCAAAGCGGCAGACATAACAACTCCAATGATCAGTTATGTACCTAAGAAAAAATGGTTTTACTGTCACCAAGCTATAACCTAATAGCCAAATCACCCACTCATGTGCTTTCCAGTGAACACGATCTGACATTTCTCTAGGTGTTCATGGAGTTTCTAGTGTTGGTTTGTATGAGGTTAAAATTTTATCTATATCTTTCAAGTACCGGCCACAATAAAATTTTTCCCCACAATTGGATCAGTCGAGCCAAAGGTCTGCAAACTGTCTACAAACCCCTAGAGCAACACAGTGCATCTAATCAACGTCAATATTTTTAATAATATCAAACTTCGGTATCGCACTCAAGATTGATTTTTTTTTCATCCTTTTTTTTTTTTTTTTTTTTTTGATTTAATTTTATGTTCAACGTGTCTCAGAGAACTTTCATGTGTACGTAATCCTTCTCCAAAGTTATTTTTATTTTCTAACATTGGATATACACGTGCATCACCGTTACCTTTTGCGTCTTTGAACAGAGTCACGAATACAATTTAATACCCAACATTTGCTTGTAATCGTAGTATTTTGATAAGTGTAATTAAATCCTATGTTATATAATAATTTGCACTCTTCAACAAATGGCTTTAAATATTCGTTTGTCGATTTTGGCTTGCCTTTTCCAAACCAAAGACTTACCAACATAATATTTTTTCTTCGGTTAATTGGAGTTAATTCATTTATAGTGCACAGTAATGGATATATTGAATAATTTGATTTTTAGAAAATTGGAGCACCGTCTAAGCTGAAATTTATGCTTATCATGTTGTCGATCATATATTTTTTATATAATTTACCATCAAAAATGTCCTTAATTGCGTATGACTTTATCCGATCACTTGGTTTGATAAGTAGATGGTGGTTATGTTGACAAAACTGTATTAATTGATATTTTAATGATAGAAAAATAAAAACGTTTCCTTTTTCTGAATTTTCAGATATTTTAAATGAAGAATTACAGTTTTGACAATGTAACTCATCTTCGGCTTTGGGAAATGTCGGTTGAGGACCGATATAACAATCACAGTGCTTGCAAAAATGATGGATTTTCAGGAAGTTAGAATATTTGTAAAGAATTTTTTCCAATGATATTTCGACGCATGAGTTAATGCAGGATCGCAAAAAGTATTTAGTAGCTTCGCCATAGTTTCACTATCCGTATAGCTTAAATTTCTTTCGAGTTTTGTAGTTATTAATAGTAAATTTCTAACTAGAACATCAGGAGCATAAGCTGGTTCATTGTCACTTTCATTATTATTATTAATATCATTCTCATTATTTTTATTATCGTTATTCATTTCATGATCAAGATTTTTAACATAATGAGATGATTTGGTGTTGAATTTATCACTAAAATTACTTTCTATACCTTCATTATTGAGCTCATTATTTTCTTCCAGTGTGTCTTCATTTTTTTCTTCGAATTTTTCTTCTTTATTCTCAACTTCATCTTTCACTTCCGACTCTACTTTTTCCATCACTTCTACTTCCTTCCCAATATCTTCTTCTTCCTCATTATGTACCTCAAACATCATTTTATCCTCAAAAACCATAAAGTATTCTTCTTCTTCTTCTTCTTCTTCTTCTTCTTCTTCTTCTTCTTCTTCTTCTTCTCTTTCTCTTTCTGCCATAAACTCATTTTCTCCATACAGCATCTACTTTTACTTCTCTTTCTCTTTTTTCGATTTTTCCATATCATCTAATTTATTTTCTTCATCTTCTGCTAGACTTTCATCAGCGAATCTATAGCCGAATAAAAATTAATAACAAGCAGCATAAATTGCGTTTTATCATTTCTGTCACAGTAAAAAAACGGGTCGTCAAAATCTAAAAAATAGCACATGTTAAAATTCCAAGTGTTAAATTTTCAACACTTTCGATAGCATTAATTTAACACACGGAATTTATCTTGTTTGACACAAAAATGTTTTTTTTTCTACCAAAATAACATCGTTTAAATATTACTGTCAAGAATTTTAACATTTGTTTCTGTGACTTTTAGCATATACGTGTGTGTCAATTTTTTCAGCAAACGATGTATGTTAAAATAACATATAAATAAATTGAAAATATTTGTTTTATATTCAATTTGTTTAAATTTTGACGAACCTTTTTTTGTTGTGTGATTTGTATACGATAAAAATTACCTCTTTTTATTTCTATGCTTCCAATATCTTTTTGTTCGTGCTGGAATTTTATTTGTACTGTTGCACAAATTGTAGGATTTATACTTTCCTATCATTTTAAAATCCATATTATTAAAAAAAAAATTCTTAAAACATGAAAAAAGTTCGATTATCCTAATCAATTTTATTTACAAAAAACACGTACTGATTGATTTTCCTCATAATTTTTCACAGCAAACTCTCACCCATTCTTCAACTTTTCCAGCTATGCTCATAATGAAACAACGATGGGATCTATTTTTTTTTTTTATTTTTTAAATTTCATATTCCAATTTTTTAACTTCCCGCTAAGAAAATCGACGATTTTAAAAAATTTCGGGGAGTTATTGTTTTCACCCCGATTTTCGAAAATCGAGTTTTCATCAGATGTCGACGTTTTAAGGTCCTAGGAAGCTATTCTGACTATTTTCAGAATGATGTCCGAGTGTGTGTATGTATGTGTGTGTGTGTGTGTGTGTGTGTGTGTGTGTAAACTCTTTGTAACTTTTGAACTAATGAATCGATTTGGATGGTTGAGGTGGCAATCGAAAGAGCTTGTTGGCCTTCAACTTTCCTGAGAATTTCAGATTATTTGATCGAATAGACTCGAAAATATTGGCGAATTACGAAAAAAAAAAAATTTTTTTTTTAGTTTTTTATTGATTTCTCAAAAACGACTTTTACGATCGACTTCAAAATCTAATCAGCTCTAGTACTCGATAAAATGCGTCGATTGCCACCTCAAACATCAAAATCGGATAATTCGTTCGAGAGTTACCGTGGGAGAAATAAATGGTGAAAAACGGTTTTTTCTAAATATTTTCGAAACGACTGACGCGATCGATTTCAAATTTTAATCAGCTGTAGAATTTAATAAAACGCGCCGATTGCCACGTCAACTATCAAAATCGATTGATTAGTTTCAAAGATATCGGCGTTGAAAAGTTAAAAAAATAACATTTTATGTTATTTGTTCCGGATAAATCAGAATATAACGTACTAAAATGTGCCTGATATCATACCAACTCATCTTTTTTATGGTTTTTTTTTATCATATAATGTCATCGAACTTGGTTTTTAGTTTAAATCATATTATCAACAAAAAAATCGATAAAACGTAGTTTTTAATATTTTTATCGGATATTTCATATTTTATTGTTTCTTACATGAGTCAACATTTATTTAAATCTTGATTTCGATCCCCGACATTGATTTCTGCCTCAATACACTTATTTTACTGAACAAAATCAGGAACTAAATTTTAAAAACCGCTTCATTGATGATTTTCGATTCTTAAATTTTCAAACTTCAGCATAACAGGTAACTTGTTAGAGCTTGAAAAGATCATAAAAAAACAATTGCATGTTCAAAAGCTAAAAGGTGTCTGATTTGGCGTGAAACGCCTCATAGATAGCACCACTGGGAATCGAACCCAGACCATGACTGTATCGCGCTGAGTGCTTATCAGTTGAGCTATCTGGCACTATACTATATTCCGTTCAAATTAAATTTATAACTTATTAAGCCACACCGTCTATCGTACGGTAATACACCAATTTTATGAAGTGGGAACCTAAACAGAGTGGATTTTTTTGTTTTGCTCTACAATCGATTGAGGCAGTACGAAGTCTGCCGGGTCAACTAGTATTCATATATAATTATATATAATCTGTAAGGTATGTTTTTTTAACTTAATACTTAGATAACTCGATTAAGCGTACGAAAATTTACACGTAACTTATACCCCAATAAATTTACTCAAATACTCAAACTCAAAATACACAAATCGGGCTACGTTACACTTCGCCCACCGATCACTCCTCTCATTTCCTCCAGATCCTGACGGGCGCCAGCCGACTTTTATTTCCCCGGTATCGGCAACCGGTCTAAACGTACACGTAAATTAAAATCTATTATCTAAATCTTTCGGAGATGAGAGAAATGAACAGTGGTAGCGGCATGTCCTGGTGCGCTCAGTATACTAGGTTGTGGAAAGAGGGTCGCGGTTCTTTTAATGCGGAAGAAGCCGATTAATTAAAATTAAATTAAACAAAATAAAGTAAAGAAAACTACATAAAATATCGTAAAGAGGACGCGAGAGCGACGCGAAGGGCCCAATCGGCTTTCGGTCGAGTACTCTCGGTCCCTCAAACAAATAAATACCTGAGTATGACATCAGCAACCGCTCATGGACGACGAATCACAAAACTTAACACAATTCTAGATAATAATCAAATTAAAATAAATAATGCGGTAACTCAAGACGGCAAAATCACGACAAACGGCTCCAAAAGTCAACCAATAGAGCCACAAGCTCCAAACGACATCAGCCAAGGGTGTGGTCGAGGCCTAACTTTAGGGCTCTCCGACTCACAACCACTCGCTCCAAGACTCCAAACTCGACTATTGGGTCGACTCATACTCGAGTGACTCCAAAGTCTAACTCTCGGACACCATGGTCAGTTCTCAACTACTGTGCTCTCGTCTCCTACTCCATTCATGTCTCCTCTCTACTACTCCCAGTCACTCTCACATTCTCGTCTGTCCATCCATTCTTCCCCCACCGCATACAAGCCGTGGACTCGCGGGTCTTCCCGCGGTATCACTCCCCGTGATATCCGGAGTTAGCGAATCTTTGGCTTCCTTGAGCATCGCAAACGAGGCCTGCCATTCCCAAATAACCGTAAACGTACCCCAGCCAACTCCGGGTACCAACTCGCAGGGGCGGCGACATCTCAGTCGCTCCTCCGTGATCACCACGTCAACCCCGAGAGCTAGGCCTAGGCCTAGTCGTCATCACTGGTCGGGAGGCACGGTATTTTGGCCACTATCCGCAACACAGCTAGACATTCCTCGTTGAATCGACGCTCAACCACACAGACACTCCAAAACATACAACATAACTCCAACTCAGACAACATAGCGCACACGTACTCGCACTCTCAATACACCCACTTCACTGTGCAAATGATATGTGCAGTCAATACCTTATCTATAAATACAATAATATAATCAGTAACTCGGACTATCCGATAAAACAATCTATTCCCAAATTCATCAGTAAACCAGAGCGTAATGTTTCCGACAACTACTTATTTTTGAATATTATCAATGGATGATCTATGGGAGAAATCATGGGAAAAAATTATATTATAGCGGGTGATTTTAATATTAATTTACTAAACTCTGATGGAATAACTAACGAATTTTGTCAACTTTCTTTGAATGTGGATAGTTCGTGCGTAGACAATATATTCATTAAGTAGAATTTCGATGATATTAAATCATTCAAATATACTAATGTTTTCACCGATCACTTTCCGATTTTTACATCTATTGGTATTAAAACCACCAGTAACCAAACTAAGGTTGAATCTTCTTTTATAGATTATAAACACTTAGTTAATCTGAGTCGTCGTGTTAATTGGCCCTCTCTAATGGAGATACAAAACCCGAATGAATTTTTTATTAGCTTTATTGATAAATTGTAGTTATTAATTAAAGAATCAACACGTGTAACCAAAAGGAATAAGTGCAATAGTGAGCCTCGTAGTAAATGGATTACTAAAGGTCTAATGGTTTCTTGCAAGACTAAAGAGCTGCTCTACAATATTTGGAAGCGTGATAAAACAAATATAAAATTAAAAAGTGAATATAACTCTTATTGTAAAATCCTAGACAAGTTAAAAAAATGTGCTAAAAGTAATTATGAAAATAATCTAGTTAAAAAGTGTAATAATGATCCCAAAAAATTGTGGCAATATGTACATAACAAAATTGGTAAAAGAACTATAACAAAAAGTGAGCTTGATTTTCTGGTTTATGAAGATAGGATTGTATCAGTCAACAAAGATATTGCTGATCATTTTGTTAATTTTTTTACAAATATTGGTGAATCGCTAGCGGATAAAATTTATAGCAATAATGTTAATATAGATAATAAGATAGATCTGAACTGTAATAGCATTTTTTTAATGCCTATTGATATAACAGAAATCGAAACAGTTATAACTGAAATGAAAAATAAGTCAGGTAGAGTTGATGGCATTAATAGTTAGATACTTAAACTTATTGTAAAAGACATCAGCATACCCCTTGAATATATCTTTAACAAATGTATAAGTACAGCTATTTGGCCTGAGTCGTTGAAAATAACTGAAATTGTACCTATTTTCAAATCGGGTGATAAGCATTAATCTACCAATTACAGACCTATATCCCTAATTTCGAATCTTGCTAAAATCTTTGAAAAACTTATCTATACGAGATTGTATGATTTCTGCGTTCAAAATAGTTTAATTGCTGACGGACAATTTTGATTTATGAAAAACGGAAGAACTAATGATGCTATATCTTATACTTCTAACTTTATATATAATAACATTGATAAAAATTGACCGGCAGTTATTGTATTTTTAGATCTTGCATAAGCTTTCAACACAGTAAATCATAAAATTTTGTTAGATAAGCTTTGGAGACGAGGTATTCTTGAACTGCCTCATAATCTTCTAAAAAATTACTTATATAATAGAAAACAATATGTCAGAGTAAATAATTGTACTAGTGAAACTAAAACTGTTAAAATAGGAGTTCCCCAGGGCACCATACTTGGCCCTTTGCTCTTTGTCTTATATATCAATGACATCTTTGATGTCTTACCAAATAATGCTATAGTTTCTTATGCAGATGATACTGCAGTATTATGTACTGGGAATAATTATAATTATAATTATATTTATAATTATTATTATTATACCAATAAAAGTTTGGAAAATCCAAGTGAACGACTCATAATGCTAATTTAGTTATGAAATAATAATAAAAAAGAATAATGTTACGTACCCGTAATATTTAATTAATTAAATTAAATTAATTATTTTTAATAAATTAATTTATGCAATGTAACGGAAATCGGTTACAATAAGAGAGCCGCCGTGACTCGCGGGTAGTCAAAACAGATGACAATGCATGAGACCCGGGCCACGATGATTCTCTCACAGGGAACCTGAGATGCAGCGTCAACATTTTGTCAACTCTGTTGGCGTTATTATATTTTTATAATGAAAAAATAGTCAGTCTTATGAGAGAGCTCAGGGAGCTCAAACATTTGCTCTCCAGCCATAATTAATAAATTAAACTTAAATTAATTCAACCTTATTGTGAGATGCCAATGGGCACCCCAATATTTTCACCTATACTGTGACCTATCCATAGCCCTATTATTACCCAGGGGCGAGCATTTATCAGCGGTTCCACCCTGTCCTATAACCCTGAGCGCTCAACAGCAGTTCGGGTTTCCTTCAAGTTTCCTGCCGAGTTTCCTACCATTCACCTGCTACTATAAATATAAAAATATGGTATTGGAACCGTCATCGAGCGTACTTAAAAACGCGAAAATTAAACTTAATTAATAATTAATAAAATAATCGACCACCACGGCCCACCAGGAGTCTATAGACACTCTAATGAGGCCAAACCTGAATAAAATTAAATAAATAAAAATTATTTTTATTTTTAATTAATTTGGGGTAATATCCCAAAACGCAACGATAATAAAAAAAAAAAATTTTCTCCAAGAAAATTGATTTCTTCGAAATAATTTTTTTTCGATATTTTTTCTCCTCAACATCTTCACAATTTATTTTTTTAACATCAGAATCATTTCGAAGATGATAAGGAGGAACAATATCGAAAAAATCAATTTTCTTGAAAACCAAAGAATCGCTCATTATGTTTTCAATAAACATTATCGCTTCAAAAAAAATCTTTCCATCAAAAGCCACTTATTTCGCCTTATGGAGAATGTATTGCAGTTTTCAAAACCCTACTTCCATTCTCTGTACGACCGATATGTCGGGAGTTATTGATTATTGAAGCCAAAAGAGACTTTTCTGCTTTGATCAATGATAACTCGGTGATCAATCATCGTAGAGACTTTTTTAGGAAGGCAAATTAAAAGGCATAAAATTTTCTAAAAGAGTCATGAGATCAAATTATTAAAAAAAAAGTATTGAAGCCCATGGACTTGTTAGAAAATGGGCAAAAATTTGGAAAATTTTTTTTCGTTGATTTTCTAAGGATTACTCCGGAACCGTGCATGATAAAGAAATTTTAAGTCTAGATCTGAAAATTAGAAACTTAAAGCTACAATTTGCTTTTTTTCATTTTTACTCTGCGGCAATTTTTTACCAAGTTACAGCATGTTGAAAATCACTCAAAAATTTAGAAATTATTGTATATCTTTCAATTTTTGTGTCCTGTGTATACCTGATGAAAAAAGATTTTATACAATTGTATAAAATTGGATAGAAAAAATGGCCTGATCCAATTGTATACAATCGTACATATTTATATCTAATTGTATACAATCATATACAATCGTATATAATTGTATATATTTTGTATATAATTTGTATATGATTATATACAATTGTATACAAATATATACATTTGTATATATTTGTATACGATTATATACACTGATAAAAAGAAACCTTTGAGTCAACTTGGTTTGAGTTGAGCCAAATACGCCACGACTTTAAATACGGTGAAACACGCTACGACTTTGGCTGAAAAGCCACTCGTATTTGGAGAGAATTATCTACTCAAATACATAGCGTACTTGTGAACATATCATATGCATTTGCGACGACTTTTACGCACTCAATTAAAAAATATATGTAATTGAGTCAACATACTAGAGACTTTATCCCGCCTACTTTTGCTTTTGTTTCTACAATAATCAAAGTTAATGTAAAAAATAATGATATTCTATCTATGTTTTTTTAATTTGAGTAAACTTACATTTAGTCGTAAGAATATAATTTTTTTTCAACTCGATTACTTTATATCTTTCTTCTAAAACACCGTAAATTGTACAAAATTCATATAACGTTACTGTAATTTATTCAAGTTGTCGAGTCATTAATGATCGATCTTGCATCAAAATAATACTTTGTAGAACAGAATGGAACCAGAGTGTATCTAGAGTATATGAATACTGAAAAAAAATTTTTTTTTAATTTACCGAAATTTATTATTTTTCAGATTATTCAAGAGCGTTTATTGAAAACAAAAATTACTTTTTCTATTGCCTGAAACGTACTTTATATTTCTGGATTATAAAAAAAAAGTTATCCAAGGAAACAAAAATAGCCATTTGGTGTCACAATGTAATATAGAATATACTATATTGCCAACAAAAGAGGCACTTGTCACTAGGTCGGACGACAGAAAAGTAGCCGTGCCAGAATTGTTTTCAAGTATGGAACATAACAACTCTGAAATATATATCTAACCAGGAACAGCACAAAAGGTTGCGTGCGATCGAGTGGCGACCACTGAACCACTCCTACCGCTGCTTATTCGAGTTCGGTGTCTTATGATAAACATTTATAAAAAAAAAATACATTAAAAATACATAAAAAGTACATAAATATATAGAAAATATGTATCAAAAGTAAATTTTTAATATCTAACTTTTGGCCGATATTTGTATATATTTTAAATGTTATTTAAATATTTTTAAAATAGATTTTAAGGTGTATAAGAAATACATGTTTGAAAATATGTAAAAATTATATTAATAATATAATTCAAATATAAAAAAAAAAAATATAATTATGAAAATATGAAAAATATATTTTTAATTTAACCAACAACATAAGAAAAAAAATATAATAAAATTATTTATTTTTTATGTATTTGAAATATCTTTTCTTTATATTTTCATGCATGTATTTTTTTATATATTATAAGATGTAAGAAAAAGGAAGGCAAAATGGGGTACCCCCCAAATCTCATAAAAAAATATTCTTTTTTTTAAATGTTTTTTAAACCTTCCAAAATCATTTTTGTAAATGTAATTGACCATTGTTTTGAATATTTTTTGTTAAACTTTTTCAAAAATCGAAAGTGTCAGTCAAAAAATGTTAATGAGTTTTGTTTTATGATAAAAACCATTGAAAAATTTTTTATTTTGCCTTGCACCTAATAATTATGTGAAATGTAATTTTTCTTTATGAAAATTACTTACAATAAAATTTAATGTAATCGAATTTATGTAATATTCAGAAAATTTTTTTTCTTTTTACTTTTTTTGAAGGTACCCTATTTTGCCCGCAAAAATGAATTTTTTTTTTAATGGTCTCTGAAAATTATTTCGAATATTTACTTTGGATATTATCGAAAAAAAAAAATCGGTCTTTCGGTTGACCCTGCGGCCCAGCCCCAAAACTTCCCGCTGTTTTCGACCTCAAAGAGCTCGAAAATATTAGTGCAGATATATTTTCGAGCTCTTCGAGCTCGAAAATGCTATCACATGCAATTGTTTTTTTATGATCTTTTCAAGCTCTAACAAGTTACCTGTTATGCTGAAGTTTGAAAATTTAAGAATCGAAAATCATCAATGAAGCGGTTTTTAAAATTTAGTTCCTGATTTTGTTCAGTAAAATAAGTGTATTGAGGCAGAAATCAATGTCGGGGATCGAAATCAAGATTTAAATAAATGTTGACTCATGTAAGAAACAATAAAATATGAAATATCCGATAAAAATATTAAAAACTACGTTTTATCGATTTTTTTGTTGATAATATGATTTAAACTAAAAACCAAGTTCGATGACATTATATGATAAAAAAAAACCATAAAAAAGATGAGTTGGTATGATATCAGGCACATTTTAGTACGTTATATTCTGATTTATCCGGAACAAATAACATAAAATGTTATTTTTTTAACTTTTCGACGCCGATATCTTTTGAACTAATCAATCGATTTTAATAGTTGACGTGGCAATCGGCGCGTTTTATTAAATTCTACAGCTGATAAAAATTTGAAATCGATCGCGTCAGTCGTTTCAAAAATATTTAGAAAAAACCGTTTTTCACCATTTATTTCTCCCGCAATAACTCTCGAACGAATTATCCGATTTTGATGTTTGAGGTGGCAATCGACGCGTTTTATTGAGTCCTAGAGATGATTAGATTTTGAAGTCGATCGTATAAGTCGTTTTTGAGAAATCAGTAAAAAACTAAAAAAAAAATTTTTTTTTTTTCGTAATTCGCCAATATTTTCGAGTCTATTCGATCAAATAATCTGAAATTTTCAGGAAAGTTGAAGGCCAACAAGCTCTTTCGATTGCCACCTCAACCATCTAAATCGATTTATTAGTTCAAAAGTTACAAAGAGTTTACATACACACACACACACACACACACACACACACACACACACACACACACACACACACACACACACACACATACATACACACACTCGGACATCATTCTGAAAATAGTCAGAATAGCTTCCTAGGACCTTAAAACGTCGACATCTGATGAAAACTCGATTTTCGAAAATCGGGGTGAAAACAATAACTTCCCGAAATTTTTGAAAATCGTCGATTTTCTTAGCGGGAAGTTAAAAAAATAAATAAACTGTATTTGAATTCTCAATAGCTTAGTATTTCCTTCAGTACCCCGTTTTGCTCTTCCCATCCTTTTTTTAGTATATTTGAGTTACATTTAAAATATGTAAAATATATACGAAAATCGGCCAAAATTTAACTATTAGAAATGCATTTTTTACACATATTTTATATATATATTTATATAATTTTTATGTATTTTTACTATATTTTTTTTATACTGAAAATATATAGTTTTTATATTTTATATTATTTTTCATATAAACGTTTTTCACGAGGAATGTTTTAGATAAAAGAAACAGTGATTATTGTATTCCATTCATGCTCTCGAATATTCTAAAGTTAATAAATTACTGTAAATTTTTTTTTTTTATTATATTCATTTAATCTGGATACACACAATCAATGATCCTCCAATCACAAAAGTACATTGCAGGTAGTAAGTAAGTAGTCATATAAAAATTAAATAACCCTGCTTTAAAAATCCGATAAATTCTTATAGCTGTATGTGTAAGGCCCTATACTTAACTATAGCACTTCTCATAGAACTCATTCATTCTTATAAAATTTCTATAGGAATGTATGAGGATCTATTGGATTCTATGAGATTTTCTAAACAGGGAAAGCTTAATCAGCGGTACTAGTTCCGTGTACCCAGAAAGTATCCAATTATTTCAAAGTAATTTGTATTATTATTGAGTAAATCATATGATTAACACACCACTATAATATATTGAGGAAAATAAAAAGTAAGTTAAGATGATTGCATAAAACTTTTCATCAACATTTGCAAAATTGATTGAAAGAAATCAATAATTTCCATCAACTCAAAACAGTATTTTTTCAAATTCATAGTCGTTTTTAACACAGACATAGACGACTTCAGCTCCATATCTTATTTTTTACTGTAATCTCACATTTCATTTCATCAAATACATCGTTTTTGACAGAAATATTTCTATAGTAAGCCTAAAACTGTAAAGTCTTCCATTCAAATCTCCCTATGAACTTGCTTCAATTTCCATGTTTTTAAATCAATTGAAATTCAGTTGACTCAAGTGCGGATAGGCCAAATACGCAGTGGATTTCGGAAGAAAACACGATTTTTATCAGTGTATAATTATATACAATTTTATATAATTGTAGACAATAATTGTTTCATCGGGTATCACAATATTTTTTTGTGATTTTACAAAAAATGATGACAAATCGAATCCTAAATACCGTTTGTAAACTTAGTACGCGTTTATTTTAAAATCAACATGCTGTTTTTTGTAAAAACATAACTCCTGTATAATAAATAAAAATCAATGATTAAATTATAATATACTTCGTAATCCTACAATAGAATTTATAAAAAAAATTTAAGTTTTGCAAAATTTCGATCTCTACATTGTAATAGTAATTACAATATTTCTCTTTAATTTCACTAAGAATGATAGCAAATTGAATTACAAATACCTGTTGTAAATTTTGAACGCTTTTTATTTAAATGAACGTACTGTTTTGTAAAATTACAATTCATGAGTAATAAATACAAATTTATTGAAAAATTACAATACATTTTGTAATTCTACAATGGAATGTGTAAAAAAATGAAGATTTGTAAAATGTAAATGATTCTGCTGTAATGTTAATTACAACATGTATTGATAATTTCACTAAAAATTATAGCGAATCGAATTACAATCATTCTTGGTAAACTTACATCGCTTTTTATTCAAAATCTACGCATTGTTTTGTAAAATTACAACTCATGTATGATTCCTACACAGAAATGGTGAAATTACAACTTATTTTAGTAGTTTTCCAAACGCATCGTGCAATTTTATATTGACATACAGTGATTTATATTTTACCATACCATTGCTTTGTAAAAATATTGTAATTTTACATAAATTTTGAACAGTGTAGTCTGATTTTATGAATTTACTATGAGTAGACCCAAACAAAGTAGTTACAGTTCTTCTAAGTAAGTTGGTGTGTATATGTAGAATGGTATATATTGACTCATGTTGTCGTGACACAAGGGCAGGGTCGACAGCAATCGTACAGTCAGTACGCCCGCGACATCGACGGGATATTCATGTTGATTCTAGTAGAATAGTATTAGTTGCAAATAGTAACCCTCAGCTCGTTGTATAGCAAATTTTAGTGATAAATCCTCTCATTATAATCTTTTGCTTTTCCCTGCATTAAATAGTCATAAATATATTCCATAATAATATTTTGTATTGATCAACATCTTAAACCATCCAATATATTTACATATAATTATTTTTGTTACATGTTTTGTAAATGGTGATTTTAAGCACGACCAATTTTGTAATGAACTAATAATTGTCATTGATTACTTTCAAAATTATATATTTCAATGTTTGTAATGTGCTTTCTTTAATAGTTTTTCTAATTGAATTCGAAAATAATAACTAAATTAATTAAGTAGCTAAAAATTAGATAAAAAAAAAAAGTATAGATTTGTTACAAAGTTTAATTTATTGAAAATTGTCATAACATAAAAGCAGTGGTTTATAAATTAATTAAAGATGGGATGCAACACTAGTAAAGACAGTGTTCAACCGGCATCAGAGGAAGCAAAGGAGGATGTTAAGAATGGTGGTGAGGGTTCACGCTTTTACGAGTCATTCGGCGTGCACATTTTATTCAAAGCTTTGATAGTTTAATCGCATTAAGAGCAAAAATGAGTATTTACTTAAAAAAATAATAATGATAATAAACTCTAATGTACAAATTATTTTGATGGTAAAATATTTCATTACCCCAACTTATATTTAGATAAAAAAGAATGTGTTACTTGTTTTCAATAATTATATGAAAGAATAACACAATGATTCAAAAAATTCATTGATATATATAGTACGTTATGCACATTTGCCATCGATTTAATGTGCTGATTACATCTTCACTATAAGGTTATTGTTGGAATTCGTATTATTTTAATCAATGTGCTAAAAAATCCATTAATCCCTATTCCTGTTATTGGTATAAATGTGACCTATTTTACTGTTATATCGTAAATTAAAGTCACCATGCTTTTTGTATGCTACGATATTTTGTCTGTGTCTGCTTCATAACTCATTTCAGGGTCAAACGATGTTGTTGTGGGTGTGTTAACCAACGAATCGATATTTTCATAACATTTTTTGGCCCTGTACTATATTGTTTTTTTTTTTTAAATTCAATGCATATTATAATACACTCTTCTTCAAATACATGTAAGCGAAGATATCTATTGGATTAAAATCTTTGTGTATCATCTCAAAAAAAAAAAAAACAATAGATTTATTATAATCATACATTCAACTATAATTTACAATTATTACTGGAAATTACTTTTATTGATATATAATAATATATGATACGTTATTTTATTAACATATTCATACAAAATAATTACACTTAGTGATTCAATCTATAAATTTTAATTTCTTGAAAAATGATTTTGAGTAGGCATAAATGAAATGTTATTAGAAGATTACAGTTTCATAAATGACAGCTAAAAGCGAGATGATAGATCCTTTGATAAGATTATAATAATTTCAGTACATAAACCTGTAATTTTTGTTTGACACTTTTCATCCATCAACTATTGTGGAAACAAGTAGAAAATAAATATAGAATAATAAACAAACACCCATTTTGTCTTGCGCCTTTAATACTGAGATAAGAAAAAAGTGTAATAATCAGAATAATCTTAGTTTATCGGCTCCTTACCTAACCTTGGTTCTACTTTAACAAGAATATGTATGTCAAGCTTTAACCAACCATTGGTATTGGAGCCTTGACCGACGAGAGGGTAATATACCTAGTTAACTATGACCACGTTTGTACTCGCTAACTCTACTGAAAGTTTTCAACATGTCCTTACGAAAAAATTCATGTTTTAAAATGTCGTGGGATTTATTACGTTAAAAGAAATTATAATTTCATGTTAAATGCTTTTTTTTCCTTAAAATCATGATGGAATTGTAAATAAGATTTAATGAATTATGAATCTTTTATACTCCAATAAAGGTTTGTAATTAAACATTAAAATAAGACTTCTACAAGTCACTATACTAGTTGTAGTCGTTTTGTAGATAAACTTCAAATTTAATTTCTTTACTTCAATTAATAAATAGTCTTGTATATGAACTTCTATTATTTCATGTGATCAGAAGAAAAAAATCTAGAAAACGGTCAACCCTGTAAGCCAGTCCCAAAATTTCATGCTGTTTTTAAACTCCTTGAGCCCGGAAACATTATTGTCAAAACTATTTCAAGCTTTTCGAGCTTGAAAATACTTTTCAGTACATTCGTATTTTTTTGAACCCTTCGAGTTCAAAAAAAGTTATTTCTTGACATGGACTGCGGGATCCGAAAATAATTAAAAAACACACAGCTCTTGAATTTGTGTATACGATTATTTTAAAAGAAATGCCTAGATTCAGACAAAAATAAATATAGGTAGTTAAAATGAAAAATCGAAGGGGATTAGATCAAAAGTCAAAACATAAAATATCTGGAAGAAATTTAGAGAACAGTTGACGCTTAACAAGCTCTCGAATGATGCGGAAATTTCTAAATTGGTTGATTCATGAAAAAGTTATAGGAAGTTCAGACACTCAAACATACGCTCGTACGGGTTTATTATTTTAAAAATAATCAGAATAGCTACCTAGAGCTTTAAAACGTTGAAATATATGAAATTTAATGAAATTATATAAAATTTTATGAAAATTAGCTCATGGTTTCTAATAAATTTTTATAAATTTAAAAAAACTACATAATTGCATAAAATTTCATAAAATTTTAAATAATTTCATGAAATTTAGAAAATATTATAAAATTTATACCAATAACTCTTTCGGATCTTGGTAATAAATATGTAACATTTTTTAAATTTTTATGGAATTTTATAAAATTTCAAAAAAATGTATATTTTTCATAAAATCTTAGAAAATTATACAAAATTTAAGATGAAAGTTTAAAACTCCATATCTCGATAAATATACTATTTATTCATACGCGATCACGTACGTGGGTCAGCACAGTGGATAGCAGCAAAGACTTCGAATCGAGAAGACGTAGGTTCGAGCTCAGCAGTCACCGGGATTTTTTCATCAATAAAAAATATAATTGGTCTGTCTCAGTTATGCCTTCATCCATTCAATCAATATGTAAGATCTAGTTACAATTTTTTTTTCGTGATTTAATATTTTTTTGACAAAATAAACACTGAGTGTAGACACTATGAAATTTTGTAAAATTTCATACATTTTCATAAAATTTTATCAGGCCATTTTAAGCATGAGATTCCATGAAAAAATATTTTTTTGGGAGGCAAAGCTTGTTTGATTTAAACTGATGACAACACTCATGAAAGGTGGAAGATTATATCAAGTCGTGAAAAATTACAATTGGTTTCACCCTATTACTATGAGAAAAACGTCAGTTTTTTGCTGACATGACTTGAAAACTACAATACCAACAGCTAACAAGAAGATAGATTGGTTGTCCATTCGATGATTTTCTAATTCCTTCTTTTTTATACAGTTGCACCTCGTTTTAAGAGTACGCGTTATAAGACTCTTCCCCTCTATTTGATAAAACTTGTTCGAAACGCTTTCCCTACCAAAAACTCAATAACTATTTTGTGCCGAAACTTCGCTACCCAGGTAGCATTCAAGTCAGAAAGGCTACTGCAAGAAGTCTTTAAAAAAACTTCTGACAGAAGTCCACTTTTGAGTTCCTAAAAACATCATATTTTAAAACTCCCTTGAAAAATTAATCATACATGGACATATATGAATGCTCCATATATGACCATGCATGAAAATTGGCCAGACATGGCCATATATGCCCAAATATGATCATACATGGCCGTGTATGGCCATATATGACCATATATGGCCATGTATGTGAATTGGCCAGGTATGTCCATGTATGATCATTGGGGTGGTCGTTAGAAATTAAATTTTCTCAAGCGCCTCATAAAAAACGTCTTTTTAGTGAAAAAATACCTGGGGAATGTGGTTTTTTCGTTTTACGTAAAAAGAACATGTGCCTCAGGACGGTCAAAGTTCACTTCTCGATACAATCGCGTTTTTTTTTTCAAATATCTCATGAAATATGTAGATTGAAGGAAAAAATTGTGGGAATAATTTTGTAGAAAATTAAATTCCTGACAAAAAAGGTGAAATTCATTTTTTTTTATAGAATGTGTATTTATGAAGATATATAAAAAAAAACTTTTTTAGATCTTATTAATTGAGTACTTTAAGGAGTACGAATGCTAAAAATAATGTTTTTTCTTAAATATAGACAACTTCATAACTCGTAACATATTCATCATCAATGCTTGTTATGGTATCAGTATATTTAGAAACATGTTATTTCAACAACATTTGTAGTCTTTAAAACGCTTAATTCATAAGATCTGAAAAAAATTTTTTTTGAAAATATCTTCATAAATACACATTTGATAAAAAAAATTAACGTGAGCTTTTTTGTCAAGAATTTCATTTCCTGCAAAAACTGTTCCTATGATTTTTTTCTTTACTCTGCATATTTTATAAGAAATTTTTCAAAAAACCGCGATTGTATCAAAAAACGAACTTTGATCATCCTAAGGCACGCGTTATTTTTACTTTAAAAGAAAAAACCAAATTCTCTACATATTTTTTCACTAATAAGAAGCTTTTTATTGGACGCCTGAAAAAATTTAATTTTTAACGTCTATTCTTATGACTATACATAGCTTGATACGGCCATGTATGACGATATGACTATGTATAGAAATTATAACTAAATTAAAAAAAAAAAAATATAAGTTTTTTTGTTATTATTTTGGCGTACGAGAGACCGACGCTTTGACGACGAGGCTATGCAACGGACAGTTACAACGAAGGAGTTGTGCTACGTAAAATTGAAATAATATATTCACTTTCGAAAAAGCAAAATATAATTATCGATATGCTGTTAGTGATATCAAAAAAATTTCTTATTGTTTTTTTTTTTAACTACATCCTCCTGTTTATAAGTAATTGTAGCAGTCAGCTCAAATTTTTTATATCAAAAATCTGTATGTCTATATATGACCATATATAGGCATATATGATATATAAGATAGTACAAAAACAGACAGTACGCTATCAAATATGATGATACATAACTACGCATTAGAAGTAAATTAATAGTTCGAACTTACGAGTTATTTATTTCGCATCTAATCAAGCTATTCATATTTGAAAATCATTCGAAACTTTTAGATATTATGTGCACCCTAAATTTTTTTAAAGTTATTAAAATTATTAGTAATTGTCAAATGTTACTAAAAAATAGCTCAGCTGGTACCTCTTTCCTAAAATCTCGAAGATATCGAGCAGCATTTAACAATTTATATTTTTACGATAAATTACAGCAATTCGTTTGCCCATTTATATAACATGGGAAAATTTTTTTCCGGTTTCAACTTGATTTTTTGGTGTTAAAAAATTTTTTTTTGAAAAGAAGCAATATGAAGTTTTTGTAGGACATAAGACTTGCTACAAAAAAGCTTATGAGAGCCAAGTGGGTACGATCAATAATACTCGAGTAACAGAGCTTGAAATGGTGGCCTTAATTATAATTGGCAAAAAATCGCATAAAATTCAGAATTCATTAGTTTACGCAACAAATTTAAACAAAATTTTTGCACATAGTTCATACATGCCCATTAGGGTGTCTGTTATTTACCAAATTGATTTTTTTTTTTAGAAACGTCCCCTCAATTTTCATTTATGTCTTAAGAAAAATTATCAGACCCATATAAGCCCTTAATATTCATATTAAACCGTGCCCCAATAGTCTACTTAATTTACTCTTAACCGTTGTTGGAGGAAATGAAAAAATGAATTTTTTTTTATCGATAATATGTCAGAAAATCCGTAGATCACGAAAATACAAATAAAAAAGCTCAATTCGGTCGCGTATTTTAAATAAATAATAAAATAACAATGGGGATGCCGAGACACCGTATATTTTTATTAAAAAACTTTAATCTATTAATGTAAAGCTCTATGATGACTGGTATTAAATTAAAGGGCGATAAATTCTGAATAAGAAAAGTCAGAAATCAATCTCCCTGGGTTTATTATGTTCGCGAAAAAAATTAATTAAAAAAACAAAATAATTAGTTGTTTACATTTAGTCACGCTGTCGGTAACAGAGCTGCAGAAACTGAACTAGAGGGCACGTGCAAGCCCGGGTTCAGTGGTTGTCATGGACTGTAATTTAAAACTGTAAGTATAAAGTATTTTTCTTGTTCTTTTCTTTATTTATTAACATGTTAATAATAATACTCGCGTGGAATTATTTTTTTTATTATTTATTAATTTAATTTTTTGGAAAAAATTAAATTAATAAATCAAAAAAATAAATATTTTCCATTATACAGAATGGTGAGAACATTTTAAATTGCAGTCCATAACAACCATTGAGCCCGGGCTTGCACCGCCCTCTAGCTCAGTTTCTGCAGCTCTGTTACCGACAGCGTGACTAAATGTAGGCAACTAATTATTTTGTTTTTTTAATTAATTTTTTTCGCGAACGTAATAAACCCAGGGAGATTGGTTTTTGACTTTTCTCATTCAGAATTTTTCGCCCTTTGATATAATACCAGTCATCATAGGGCTTTACATTAATAGATTAAAGTTTTTTAATAAAAATACACGGTGTCTCGGCATCACTATTGTTATTTTATTATTTATTTAAAATACGCGGCCGAATTGAGCTTTTTTATTAGTATTTTCGTGATCTACGGATTTTTTGACATATTATCAATAAAAAAAAATATATTTATTACTTTCTCCCAACAACGGTTAAGAGTAAATTAAGTGGACTACAAAGACAATACATTTTCCATTCGATTAACATGGGGTTTTGGCGCGTTTTACATTTAATTTTTTTTCTCCTAAGCAAGTTGATATACAGATATAAAAGATACATATTTCTATAGGAAATTGAACACTCTACAAAAAAGGTCTCTTATGGTTTTTTGATAAATTTATTAATTTTAAAGTTATTTAAAGTTAAAGGTAAACTTATAGTTAATTTTTTTTTTTACTTTCACCGCAAAATTATCATTATTTCTGTAAAAGTAAATTGTTTATTGCGAAAAATATTCAATTTTAGCTGTGTTATTGAAAAAATTACTGTACAATTTGAATAACATATTGTTTTTGATCTTCGTTTTTAGTTAAAGTATTAATATATTCTTCAGTCAATTTGACAGCGCTTTCTGCTGTATCAATGAGTACACTGTAATAAGAGTGGTGTTAAAAATGGACTCGTTTTCACTCCGCCCAGTGTTAAAATGAAATTAAACCGGTTTAGAAGGCGTAATTCAGCGGTGTTAAAATACCGGTGTAAGAGCGGGGAAAACTGTGTCCGCCTGGAGTATTAACTTTAAAAATTATAAATCACAAAAAACATCAGTTCTTTATGAAAATCAATGAAAAATATCATTTTTTACTCAATATAGTGATCGAGTAAGTAAAAATATTCACAAATTAAAATATTTTAACACCGGTAAAGAATATCTACATCACCGGCAGCGTTATTTTTATACTGGTCTAAAATATTTACACCGACGACGGCGTTATTTTATCACAGGGGAATTTTTTTTTAAAACCGGTACAGAATATTTACATCGGTGGTGGCGTTATTTTCACACCGCTTTTGGTGTTGAAAATTAATACCGCCGATTTTGATACCCACACCGCTTGGACTTACCCCGGCGAATTTTACAGTGTACTTGTAGGTGTTTAACAATTTTTAAATAATAATTTCCTAATTCCACCAAAGAATGTTTAATACAATCAAGTGTCGATTAGTATGTTAAAAAATGTATTTAATCTGTCATATTTTTTTCGTTAAATTGGAAAATTTTGAACTTAACTGAACACGTCACTCACATTATTTTTCAGTTATCTGAATTTTTGACAGTAATTTTTCCAATAACACAGTTAAAATTGAATATTTTTCGCAAAAAATAATTTACTTTTACAGAAATAATGATAATTTTGCGGTCAGAGTAAGAAAATGAATAATTAACTATAACCCGACTAGAAATTCCAATTAGGCTTGCCGAAAGACCAATTCGGACCGAATGAGGCTTTCCGAAATACGGCAAGCCTGATTTGGACCTTGTTCCGGCCTCATAATTAAAACAAAAATACGGCAGGCTAAATTCAGACCTTATAGTATTTGCATGAGGGAAACCAAAGCTCGGAATGCCAAAAACATGCCAAACTTGATTGTTATTCGGAAAAGGTGTGGCATGGCGTTAGTTAGGAATACTTTTGGAATTCCTGACTGATACTTAACAGTGATGACCAAAGGCTTGCGGAAGTTTGGTATGCGAAATTCGGTATTCAGTAGGAAAGAGAATGGCTAAGTGAACCTCGGCGTATCTTCGGAAACTGATACTGCTGTCTTATGGTGATTACCGAAGGTTTGCCCAAGTTCGGTATGGCAAATTAGGTAGTCAGTAGGAAAGCTATCCGACTAGAATTCCAGTGTGGCATGCCAAAACACCAATTCGGGACGACTGAGGCTTTTCGAAAAACAACAAGCATAATTCAAAATTTGTCCCGTCCTTATAAGGAGAACCGAAACTCGATATACCAAAACTTTTCCAAAATTGTTTGTCATTAGGAGTTTTTGGCAGAGCGTAAAAGTTCAGTGAATCTTTGGAATTCCTGACTAAAATCGAATTGGGATGACTGAAGGTTTGCTAGAGTTAGGTATGCCAAATTCGGCTACTATTAGGAAAATCTTCGTCATTGCCTAAGTTAGGTATATCTTTGGAATTCCTGACTAGTACCGAATAATATTTTAATACCATAACTAAACTTAGGAGTCACAATCGGTAGAGTAGCCTAGTAGTCAAAGCGTCGGTCTTTCGTGCGGTCCCGGGTTCGAATCCCACCACAGCGGTCGTTAGTAACTTTCGCGTTTTTCCTTGAATTAAAAATTTCTAATTCGATCAGAAATTAAAGCAACGTTCAATTAGAACATCTGATGATAAGCTGCTCCGCAAAAAAATTTTGAATGAAAAAAAAAAAAAAAATTTAGTAGAACAAAATTAGATTATTACAGTCATACATGACCATATATTGCCAATTTCTATGTAAAATCATTTTTCACAGATAGATTACGGTTTTTTGGGGTGACTTCGGATTTTGAATTTGCGCCGAATTCGGCTTTCCTAACTATGCAGAAATTCGGAAGTGCGTTATTTTCGTGATGCGAGCCTTATGCGGTTGCCTCATTTTGCGCAAACTCGAAATTCGGCATGCCTAATCCGGAACTAATAAAAAACGAACTGAAATTTCTAGTCGGGAAGTTTACATTTAACTTTGAATAACTTTTGAATTAGTAAATTTATCGAAAAACCATAAAGGACCTTTGTTGTAGAGTGTTCAATTTCCTACAAAGATATTTATCTCTGATATCTGTATGTTAACTTGCTTATAGTCTAATCACCAAGTGTCTTTTTGACGAAAACCTGTTTAACCTCATCGAAAATTATGATTTTGGACTTATTCGATTCGAAGTGGCATCTAGAAAAAATGTTTAAGTGGGAAATCGGGGATCGCAAAAATTGTAAAAGTTATAAACAATTTAGTAAAATAAAAGGGGTTTGGTTTTTTGCAAATAATTCGAAAACTAGTTGAGGTATCAAAAATTTAAAAAAAGATCCTTAAAGAGGAGGAAAGTTCCTAAAAAAAAATGTACCGTCCCCCCCCCCCCAATTGTACCGACAATATTTATAATTTTAATTTAACGGTGAAAATGGGACTAAAAACGGCTAACGGCGCGAGCACGCGTGTCGACCGAATCAATAGCATATTGAATAAAAATTATTTTAACCAACAAAATATAAATATTAAGAAATATAAAAAATTTAGTACTAATATTCATTCATATGTTTTGAAAGTACTAAATTTTTTATATTTCTTAATATTTATATTTTGTTGGTTAAAATAATTTTTATTCAATATGCTATTGATTCGGTCGACACGCGTGCTCGCGCCGTTAGCCGTTTTTAGTCCCATTTTCACCGTTAAATTAAAATTATAAATATTGTCGGTACAATTGGGGGGGGGGGGGGGGGGGACGGTACATTTTTTTTTAGGAACTTTCCTCCTCTTTAAGGATCTTTTTTTAAATTTTTGATACCTCAACTAGTTTTCGAATTATTTGCAAAAAACCAAACCCCTTTTATTTTACTAAATTGTTTATAACTTTTACAATTTTTGCGATCCCCGATTTCCCACTTAAACATTTTTTCTAGATGCCACTTCGAATCGAATAAGTCCAAAATCATAATTTTCGATGAGGTTAAACAGGTTTTCGTCAAAAAGACACTTGGTGATTAGACTATAAGCAAGTTAACATACAGATATCAGAGATAAATATCTTTGTAGGAAATTGAACACTCTACAACAAAGGTCCTTTATGGTTTTTCGATAAATTTACTAATTCAAAAGTTATTCAAAGTTAAATGTAAACTTCCCGACTAGAAATTTCAGTTCGTTTTTTATTAGTTCCGGATTAGGCATGCCGAATTTCGAGTTTGCGCAAAATGAGGCAACCGCATAAGGCTCGCATCACGAAAATAACGCACTTCCGAATTTCTGCATAGTTAGGAAAGCCGAATTCGGCGCAAATTCAAAATCCGAAGTCACCCCAAAAAACCGTAATCTATCTGTGAAAAATGATTTTACATAGAAATTGGCAATATATGGTCATGTATGACTGTAATAATCTAATTTTGTTCTACTAAATTTTTTTTTTTTTTTTTCATTCAAAATTTTTTTGCGGAGCAGCTTATCATCAGATGTTCTAATTGAACGTTGCTTTAATTTCTGATCGAATTAGAAATTTTTAATTCAAGGAAAAACGCGAAAGTTACTAATGTTATGTCCAAATAAAATTTTTTTTCCTATTCTAATAATTTTTTAAAAATAATTATTACAGAGCTCCTCTTTTCAAAAGCGCGCGAAAATGCAGCGTCAGCTTTTTCCACCTTTTTATGCGACAAAGAATAGTGGGAGGATAACTGCAATAAGACGAACGAACAATTAATAAACTGTCGTCACCTTCCACCAATGACAATAATTAAAAATTCCCTATCAATCGCTAAATCAAAGTTTATAACAAGCCTGAGCACCCATAGCTCATAGCTAGTCGGTTCATATAACTTACGGTCCGCGAATATTCGAACGTCGAACTTTCGTGCACTCTTATTGCAGGATTCCGCCCCAGGTGTTGAAAGGTCAATAAGAGGATATTCAATATTTTCTATTTAAACCTTATTGCAGGAATCCGCTTAGGCGTAGGAAAAGCAATAATCGACCTCTTTATCTATTAAAAATCCTCAAAGATTAATAGAAACTTTCGGTTCGATTGAAATAGTGACGCAAATCACGTGAATTTGCGATTCCATCTCGGGCTGAATTATTTTGGGCATAAAATAACTTTTCGGGTGTGTAGAAAGGATGCATTAAACATAAAATAAAAATCTTATAAAAATATCCGTGAATAATAAATATTCTAAAACTATCAATTGTTTAAAATTTGTGTAAAGGATTCAGTGTACGAGTGAATTGTAGCTAAATCAGTAATAAAAAGTCAAAAATCATAAGTTCAGCCTTCCGAGTTTCATTCGAAAGTAGCACATTAGATTACATCCTACTACCACAGCCGCGCCCATCCAACCAAATCCTACAGGAGGAAGCTGAGTGAGCTGCAACGTTCTGGAGAGATCTAACCTGCCGTAACTAGAAAGAAAGAAACATCAAAAAGTAGGTGAAAGATTTACGCTCTATTCTTTCATAAGATAATAGGTTCAACACAAGATCACCAGTCTCTTCGAAGACGTTTGGGTTCTTACTTTGCAAAAGATCCACCATAAATAATAAAATATAGTAAGATATCTCTTCCTCGTATTCTGTAATGTTGTCCGCAACCTCCAAATCGCTCGTCTAAATTTTTCTATCACTACCAAAGGGAGAAATCCCGGATAATTAATTTAAATTTAAGCGGCGGACACAACATAAAGAACACTGGTGGCAGCGGTGGGATTCACGAAGTAAAAATCCTTCTTGTTAAGCCACAGTTATAATTCTTCTACAATTTTTGAGAAAAGGTAGATTTTTGTGGTTATTTTTATTTTCTCTTCTCGAAATTTTCACATCTTAGAATTTCGAGTATCGTGGCATTTTCTTGAAAGTGCCACACCCTGCTTTCGTGGACTTGCCACACCTTAACAGGTAGCAATTCCACGTATTGTAAATTCAGCATTTTTCGCCCCTCGATTCGAGTTGCGAAACGCCTGAGTTTACCGTCCTCGACTTCGCGACCAAATCGCAAGGTCAGCAACAAATCGCACATCGACCTTACTGTACAGCTTTGAGCTGTTGGAAAAAAATTTTTATTAATTCTTTCTTTCTCTTTCTGACCAATTCAGCAATTTTGCTCATAGTTCAGAGACGTTTGACATCCTTATCTTACGCTTTACCTAAGGGTGTGTCATCACCATTACTCGTACCAATAAAAACAGGAGGCGAAGAAATTTAATGCCTCCTCCAGTTGATGGTCTAAGGGGCGAAACGGTCAATAACGAGGAAAGACCCGTTATCCGGCTAGATGCCACTTTGCACGGTGCAAACACTCCACCTTTTCAGTATGACATGGCCAAGGAGCTCTATTGAGAGCTCCATAAACTTAACGGAGAAGGTCCAAATTGCGAACAAGATTTCAAGGAATTTGACGCAATCGTACGGAGTTGGTTACCTTGCATCATCCCGGAACATCAGGACATGCTTGTTGCACAAATCGTAAAGAGAATTTCCGGTCGTGCTAGAGATCAAATTGAATACACTCCGATTCACAGCGTCGTAGAACTTCTCGAGATGCTGGGAGAAAGGTATCGAGACGGCGATTCAGCTCTTGTTTGGCACAAACGCTTAGCTTCAGCTAGCCCGAGAGAGGGTGAAACTATCGAAGATTTCTTTTTCAGGTTGCGCAAAATGATCAGAGGCCTTGAAGCCGCGTTACCAGAGGAGAATCGGGAAGCCATCATGTCGCAACAGGAGAAGGTTGCATTCGATACTTTTCATTCCGCTTTGCCTGACCTTCCAAAATGTCTTGCGAGTCTAAAAGATCCAAAGACGCTCGAAGATCTTTATGAGGCAGTAAAAGAAGAACGAACTCGCGAATGCATACGACCAAGGCGTAAACGCGAATCTAACGACTATCAGCGTCAGTTTCAGAGAGACAGAGGCTACGACCGAGACTATAACAGACGTTACTCGAAAGACGACCATCAGAGACCTCGTAAGGATTATGACGATTACGACAACCGTCGAGAAACCAGAGGACGAACGTTCTCTTACTCTTAAAAGCATTATAGACCGAGTAAATACGCTACAGACAGCGAAGACAGTGTGGACTCCGACGATAGCTCAGCGTCAGCTGACTACCGAACGTACACTTACACCTCAAGTAAAGGGGGACATGGACTGACCTACGACGAAGACTTGACGTCACGAACGTTAAAGAAAAGTTCATCACGTTCACGAACAGAGGAACCTTCTTCAACGAAGAAAAAGGTTGTGACCTTCGACTCTGCAGACATTGACACAGAAAAACTTGAACATCTGAAACTAGAGGCTCCTTGCTGTAACTGTCCCTTCTGCCCTCATCGCGAGGCAGGTAAATCTGTCTCTTCAAAAGACAGCGACGAATATTTAAACTCAACGGGCGCTCGACAGACCGAGCCGACTGTGAGTATGCCCCGAGAGTCTCGCCGTCCTACGAATCTTCATCAGAAAACTCAGACGGTGAAGGAGTTCAGAATCCTTCAACGACCGAAACCCTTACACTAGTCATCAGTAAAGGTCCACGAGTCTGGATCACATCTCCAGACCTCTTTCAGGACGGATGCGAAGTTTTATTGGATACAGGTTCTGACCTGAATCTCCTTTGCATCGATGCTCTGGGGGATGATACCACCTTTTACCCTGAAAATGGCGGTGTGGTGGGCGGCATAGCGACCAGCAGTATGCCAATAATTGGAACTGTGACCCTCAAGATCTTTGACGTAGATGTTTGTTACCAGGTTGTACCTAGACCATCAGGTGGTTATCTGGGCATCCTTGGAAATGAATTTTTCATCAAAGAACGAGCTGGTATTTCCTTTTATTGGAATACGCTGGTCCTCAAAAATCGACCTACTCGTCCTATTCCTTTTTCAATGGATAACAACCTTGATGTGAGATATATCCTGTCCCTAGGGACAGGGCCCAAAATTTTCGACTCATGTAATTCGCTTCATGGAGAATTACAATGCTTTCTCATAGATACAGGGGGGGGGGATGTGTGTTTGATAAATTCTTCCGCCCTTAAACCCAAAATTAGAGTGGATCGTGGTAATACGATGCTACTCCTTGGTTTGAACGTACAGTCCTTGGAAACAATTGGTACAGTAGAATTAAAGGTTTTGGGTTCAAAAATCCAATTCCATGTTTGTGATGGGAATTTACCCTTCCATGGTATCGAAATTTTGGGCAACAACTTCCTGAAAAATGAACAAGCGGAGATTTCATATCATCATCAATCTTTGAATTCATCATCTCGACCTTCCCGACCTTTACCTTTTAGTCTCGGAATAAAACCATCCTGTTCATACGTAATTCCACCCCGTATGCGAATGTCCGTGTTGGTACCTGTTGTAAATCCTGAGATCAAACAGGGCTATCTCTGTAAGGTTCCTCTTAAAGAGGGACTCCTAATGGGCGAAGCCGATGTCTCAGTTGATGACGATCAAGCAATGTGTATGATCATCAATACCACATCAAATCCAGCGGAAATCGAAATTGAACCTCAAATGCTTGAGGAATTCGAATTTGATCATCTTGATCCATCCGATGAATTTTCCGCCATAGCGGAAACTACATCTGGAACACACTCACTCTCTAAGCGAGATCGTATCCAAGCAATCTTTGATAAAATTCCTACCAATCATCTCAGTCACACCGAAAGGAAGCAAATTTTCCGACTTATTCAGAAAAATCGTGACATATTTCACCTCCCTGGTGATCACCTGGGACGTTCTAAAAAGTTCACTTGCAAAATCGAACCCACGAGTGACAAACCGGTTCGAATCAAGCAATATCGGTTTCCTCAAGAACACCGCGACGAAATTAAGAAACAAGTGGATAATCTACTTAAACAAGGAATTATTCGGAAATCAAAATCTCTGCATAATTCTCCTTTATGGATTGTCCCTAAGAAATCTGACGCTCAAGGAAACAAAAAGTGGAGAATGGTTATCAATTTTCGAGATCTGAATAACATAACCATTAGGGATGCTTACCCCCTCCCACTCATAATCGATATTTTAGACCAACTCGGCGGGGCCAAGTACTTCAGTGAATTTGACCTTGCTAGTGGGCTCCACGAAGTACCAATGTACCCCAGAGACGCTGAAAAAACGGCGTTTTCCACCCCTGACGGTCATTGGGAATATTGCTGTATGTCTTTCGGGCTTGAGTGTGCTCCAGCAATTTTTCAACGTATGATGGATTCCACGTTGAGTGGTTTAAAAGGTACAGAACTATTCATCTATCTCGACGACTTCGTAAGTTATGCATCTTCGCTTGAAGAACATGAGGTACGGGTCCAAAGACTCTTCAACCGCCTTCAAGAGGTTGGGCTAACTCTTTAGCCCGAGAAATGCAAATTTCTCTGCCTCGAGGTGGGATATTTGGGTCACATTATCAGTAAAGATGGTTTGAAACGAGACCCAAAGAAAATCTCATCCCTCAAAAACGCTCTGCACCCCCGTAATCATACGGAAGCGCGAAAATTTATGGGATTAGCAAACTACTACCGACGATTCATTGAAAACTTCGCTGAAAGAGCAAAACCGATCACTGACCTTACCAGAAAAACCAAACCGTTTGTCTGGTCGGTTGATTCGCAAAAGGCTTTCGAGGATATTAAGAACGCGTTATGCGAAAACTCATTCCTTGCTTATCCAAACTTCAATCAACCTTTCATATTGACAACCAGTTCCTCCGATGTCGGTATTTCAGGCATCTCGAGCCAGGAACTGTAGAACGAAGATCATACGCCTGGAAATCCCGATGAAAATGTTGAGAAAATTGTCTCCTGTACGTCCCGAGTCTTGCAAGAGACTGAGACAAGATACACACACAATGGAAAAGAGTGTTTGGCAGTTTTGTACGCAGTACAACAATTCCGGCCTTACCTTTATGGTAAGCCTTTCACCTTGTATACAAGCAGCCCTTGTATATCTTGGTTGAAAGACAGCCAAACTGTCACCGAACGACGAATTAAGTGGAGATCTAAACTGAGCGAATACAAATTTTTGGCTATCGTTCGACATAAAATCTCAGAACAGTATGCGGGAGGGTTGTCCTACAACCCTGAAGGTAGATCTTTAGAGAAAATGGCTTCAACCAAAAAATCGGTCGAGGAAGCAGCGATGATCTCGCTCAAGAAAACTTCTTGTCCCGACGAAGAAGCCATAGCAGCTGTAAAACAAGGAAGAAAACCTGGAAGTAAAAACAAACCTCGGGTTTACAGCGCTCTACAACCTCGTGACACAATTGCATCCCGATTACGAATGAGACAGGCTACGGAACTGACACAAAGCCGGAAAAAGGTAAACTATTGTAAAATAAGTACGACCGAACCCGACGTCTCAGAAAGTATCGAAGATGACGATTTTGAAGTAAATCAACCATGGCCATCCTCAGCACCTCAGGCTCCAGCCAACCCGGAAGTGGAGATTGAGCCAGAGCCCGGACTAGAACTAGAAGAAACAGATGAGGGGGAAGAAGAAGCAGTTCGACTCATGAATGGAAAATATCTGCTCAACGAATCGCAGAAAAGTTCCAGCGATCAGGGTGATGAAAATACTCCTGAAGCGATAAATCGACAGTGAATGCGCGAAGATTTGAGAAAATCATTTGAACGCTTCAATAAAGCCCTAGAAAAACGAGCAATTCACGTTTCAGATGAAGAAGCAGATCGTACTGTTCGTCCAGATGATTATTACAATTCACTGCCTGTAGTCAGCCCTCAAGTAGCCAAGGAAGTCAGAAAATATCTTGAACGGTGTTACTTATCAGACGAACACGACGAATCTAAAGACCCGGATGAGTCCGACAAAGAAGAAGAAGAAGAATTCCTTCGTGAAAATCAAGGTATAGAAGAAAATGAAGATTCAAGTGAAGCCAGCTGCTCTGAACCGGAATTCCAAGTGGAAATAACCCCTGCAACTCCACAGACACCGCGAGCTGATGAGATGCGAGAGAAATATCTCACCGCAGGTAGAAGTCCTTCGACTCCTATGTGGAAGAACACGGTGCTGAAAGCTGCGCAGGCTAATTGCAAGGAGCTTAACTACGACAATCATACAACTAGCTTTTATTAGGAGGACACCGGAAGCTCTGATGACAATACATCTCCAGAAAACGCCCAAACGCAAAGTGACATCCACAAGTAAAAATCTAGGACAAGAAAAGACCTTGCTGGGGGAAAATCAGCAGCCCAGTTCACCAAATCAAAACTCTGCAAAGGATCGTATAATCATAGCGGAGAGATCTTCTCAATCAGACCAATCAGATGCCAGCTAATCTGATGGAACCACAGTGATTCAAGTGGAAGTATATCGAGAACAAGACGACGGAAATGCTCAGGTAAATGAATCTGACCCTCTCCACACGACTCCATCGGAAGTTGCTGACGAACAACTGGGGGACGAGCCGGAGATGAATGTTGATTTACCTCCTAAACTTCCGAATCAAGCTCCGTATTACGTATTTGATCCTCCTTCCTCAGATATAGCAGAGGATTTGAGTGATCAACGCTATTCACCACCGGAAGTTTCGTCTTCCTCGAGCTCCGAGTCTGATAGACATCGGAAATTACCTGAAAATCGAATCAAATTCAAGGACAGTCGAGGTGAAATTACTTATATGAGAGACCACATGGTACATTTCCTGTCTCTGGATTGTGAGTTGGTGAAACCAGTTTCACGATTGTTAAGAGATCTCACTTTCATAGATCAGGAAGACCTGAAGACAGCCAAGCCAAAAATGGGCGATGTATTAATCACAAAATTGGGTCAGTGCTTTATCTTCACGGTCTTTGTCAAGAAGAGTCATTTCGAAAAAATCGATTTAAATAATTTAATTGAAGGATTACGAAATTTAAGAGTGTCCATATTCAAACACGAAATCTATACATTCCGCATGGCGAAACAGGGGGATGAATTCGATGATATAAACATTAAGCCTTATCTTATACAAGAATTGGGTGACTGTCCTATCGAGGTAACACTTTGCGAAGGAAATATAGAAGTTCCTACCGAAGAGTTACGCGATAAAATCATTGAAGAAAACCACTGCAGCCCTATTGCGGGCCACAAGGGTGTCGTAAAAACTTATTGGCGAATTCGAGAGAGATTCTACTGGCCAGGCATGAAGGAAAGAATCTATAGATTCATCCGGAAATGCGAAATCTGCCAGAAGAATAAACTCACCCGAATCAAAAAAAACAACCAATGATGATAACCAATACTCCCTTCGAACCCTTTGAGAAAATCTCTATTGATACTCTTGGACCACTTCCTATGACTAGGAGTGGGAATGTCCACATCTTGACTATTCAGGATAATTTTTCGAAAGCCGTAACGGCAATCCCGATACCTGATATCCGATCGACAACAGTGGCAGAAGCCCTTGTAGATCGTTATATGTGCTATTATGGTTGTCCGAGAGTTATCCTCTCAGATAAAGGTACTTCATTTACCTCTAAAATAATACAACAACTTGCGAAAGCTCTAAAAATCCAAAGATTAACGACTTCGGGTTATTACCCCCAATCAAATGGTTCTCTAGAAAGGAGCCATCAACCACTGATAGATTTCTTAAGAGTAATCTCGGATAAGTATCCGGACTGGGATCGATATGTGAGTCTTGTGGCGTTGAGTTACAATACCAATGTGCATACTTCAACCAAATTCACTCCATTTGAGCTAATGTTTGGTCGAAGAGCTCGGTTACGAACCCAATTCCCCGATTATTCCAGAATCGAAACTTATTCCGACTACCTCGCCGATCTTATGAGTAGACTGTCAGAAATCAGAGAAATCGCTGCTGATTGTCTCAATAAGGCAAAACAAGATTCCAAAATCCGTTACGATCGACACATACACGCCTAAACCTTCAAGGTAGGCGACTTTATTTATGTTCTAAAGGAACCAAGGAAAAATAAACTCGATGTTTATTATACCGGGCCCTATGAAATCGTCGAAATTAATGAATTTGGGAGTCTGATCTACCTGAACGACAAAGGGAACCGCAAATTGGTAAACCCTAATAAAGCTAAACCTGCTTTCGACCATAAGGCTAAACCTTTATAAAGTTCTCTGTTTCAGATCCTCAAATCTCTTGCCATCATGAGACAATTATTGATATTCCTGATCATCATCATCGAAGGGAGTCAATCCAAGGGCGACCTGACCATCCGGCCACTGGCAGACAACCCGGGTCTACTGCACGACCCGTATAAGAAGATTCACCTGGCAGAAGAAAACTGCTGCATCATTTCTTCCATTAACGTCCGAGGATTGGTCGATATGTATCCCTTTGAGTGGGACCATCTCCGCTCAACCATGCTAGGCTGTACCAAAATTATCGGCTCTGGGTCCTGCATGCACTACCTGAAGATGGACCTGATAACTGAAATACAAACCTCAATAAACCAAGCTAAAACCCGCTTGGACCAGCTCCTTGAAGAAACAACATTTAAAACTCCGCTGTTTGACCGTAATCAACGAGCTCTATGGTTCGGGTTCGTCGGCACAATTGCCCGAGAACTGTTTGGAACCATGGACTACAAAGACAAAGAACATATCACCAGGGAGATCGACAAATTATATCAAGACAATGCCGAAATGGTGCACCTAGTACAGAACGCCACTCACCTCGTCAAGAGTGAAATCAATACTATTCTCCAAAGCGAGGCGCAAATGCAGTCCAACCTGAATAATCTCGCAGACGCTACTAAGAACTTTATGAATTCCACCAATAATTCCTTGGGAAAAACTCGCATATTTAATGAAAGTCATGATGCTGGAGGATGAACGAAAAGAGATTGCCAGTAACCATCTTCGAGTCCTGAAGGAAGCTGAAACCATCATAGAGAAAGCCAAGGCCGGCCGACTCTCCCCACAAGCTATATCACCAAGTCAACTCTACCGAGCAACCGTCGACATCATGAGGAAGCATCCGGATCTGAATCCACCTCAACCAATTGACCGAATGGATATCTCAACCTAATCAGCTGTGTCTACAGTAGAGGTAGCAAGGGCGAAAGGTTATCTACTTATCATAGTAACCTTACCCCTGTTCCATAAAATTCCGTTATTATCATACGAAATGAGACCACTGCCAAAGCCCGAAAATCTGAATGGAAAAATTCAGACACTGACGATACTACCATCGAAAAGATTCCTAGTTACGAACCCAGGCTTGAGGAGATTCAACCTAGCAGATTCTGAATATATCAACAAATGCAAATCTATCGGGGACGATTTGTCTTGTCGTCCCGACATACCATTCCAGTCTGCGAAAGTCCAAGAAGAAGTAGACTGCGAAATGAAGCTGCTTTTGAAGTCAACTGAGGATATCTCAAGAACTTGCAATGTCCGCATCATCCCAGAGTGTGAAACCACGTGGATCAAGCTCAATCAACCAAATTCTTGGGCGTATTCGACTTGTAAAGAAGAAAAGCTAATCTTCAAGTGCTTAAATCCAGTTGAGAAAGAATATCACATCAACGGAACAGGAATGGTCCATGTTCACGGTAGATGCGAAATTAGAAGCGGAAAATATATAATCAAAAGCATAGATGAAGAGATCACTCAGCTGAACATCACCTTGCCAAGGTTAAACTTAACCTTGGAAACGCTATCAACTAATTTAACAGCTGAACCCAAAATATCTGGATTTCTCTTCAAGAAAAACGTCGATCCGTTAAAAACAGTAAACAAATTCCAACTCTAGGGAGCAGGATTGGAAAAAACGGAAAATCGAATGTCCGAAATATCGTTGCACCATCAAGAAGACGATATCTATCGAACGATGACGGTAGGAAACATGTCCATCCTAGCTGTCCTGGGTGTCATCCTCGTCGTTCCAATATTCTTCAAATGTTGCGTATGCTCAAGCAAGAAGCGCTGCTTCACCTACAAGAAAAACAAGCAGCCAGGCGAGGTACATCCCAAAACAGTAAAAAAAACCAGACGTACCTAAGACTCCAAATCGAAGTCTGTCCAAATCAAGGACCAACCAGAAGTCATCGAACTCCAGGAAACTTCACCAGCTCTTTCAACTCGTGTCGTCTTCTCTGCGAATAAACCAGCAACTTCAACTCGTAGCACGAGAGGCCTTCGCCTCTCAGATTTCAACGCTCCGATCTAATCATCCTAAACCAGATAAGAATATTGTATAAGTCAAATCAAAACTTCACGGAAAAATAGAAATCCTCTTTTAAAATACTTTAAATCCAGACCCAAAATAATTTTCGGGCCTTTCTGTGACTTTACAAAATTCTTATACATTTACCGACACTTTACGTCGTCTTGAAAGAGGATTCCTATTTTACCGGCATAACATTTCAAGTAAAAACTATATTACTATATTCTAATTAAGGAAATGTTTAAAATCTAAATTTATAAGATTAAGTTTTGAAAAATTATACATCTAAATTCAAATTCATTCAAATTATAACAAATTTTTAAATCACCTGGACATTTGAGAAAACAGAAGAATTGGTAATTCCGGTTAAAACTAAAGAAATTATTTAAAAAAAAAATCTAACTAAGAGACAAGTGCTTACCTCTCACAGCGCATGCGCAACTCCGAACATTATTAACACCCGCTTGTTACAGCCGTTGACATAACTCCTGAGGAAACACCCTTCTCCACTAAAATTCACCTTTTAAACAAAAACCTCAGCTCCAGGAAAACATCCTTAAAACTCCTATTTCACCTCCTACAAAAAAAAAATGGAAGCAATAAATAGAAAAGATATTTTCTCTCAAAAACGAACATCAGGACGTTACTCACCTCATAATGGTCACATGTTCCTTAAAAATTTTAATTAACTTGCCTGGCGAATTGCGCTAGTTAATAATAATAATAATAAATTTAAAACAAAAGAGGAAAAGAAAATAAAAACCGCTTTTTCTCTCCGTTTACACTTGCATATTTATTATATCCGAGATTGTATACGGTTATTAAAAAGGATGAGTAGGTTCTGGGTTAAAAGAAGAAACAAACGATCTTCAAGCTCATTTCCTCTTTATTGAAAAGAGAAAATTGACAGCTAAAAGTGACTCAAGAGTGATAACATCTCCTGATTCACTCAGCAAACGTTGGTGATGACCAAATTGCACCATTTTAGTCCAATTCCTCGAATTTTTTTCCCTCTGGCTCATCTTTCCCATCCTCTTCAAAGAGCCAAGAGATCGGTATCCAATCTTCCATCCAATCATCTAAATCCTCGTCCTTTTCACTCCAAAGATGTTTACTCCAGGCCAGGAAAAGCTCACGCTTCAATCGGTCAGGAAAATAGGGCAGAGAAGCACAACTTAAATAATACTGGACTAACGAATAGAATCATAACGTTATAAACACAATTGACCTTGACTTAACATTTGAACTCTTACGTGTAACAGATTATTGCGTACACCACACGAGTAGTAACACTCACAAATATGAATCCTGGGATCCCAGATTGCAAAAATCCTCCAAATTAAGTAAATTCGGCATAGGACCTCACAAAATAATAAATGGGATTCCTAAGGTCATACTTTTGACCGAAAGACACGCACATTGTGTCAGTTTCAAATCAGATGACTAAATGGTCGACTTTGCGTATAAACGCCCAGTCAGCAGTAATAAGACGCGCTAGCTGTGAGAGTGTTTATTCAAACACATGAAAAAAAATTTATGAATAAAATAATGAGAGTAACTTTTAAAAACTTTCAAAATTAAATTTTTAACATTTTGAAATTCACTCAAAAAAAAAAAAAAATTATTTCTTTAAATTATAAAACATTAACGCCTTTAAAAAAAAAAAAAACCAGGTGATGGAGGAACCTTCAAACTGGAATGCGTTCTGTAATAAGACGGTAGCCGGAGATCTTATTCGCTCGTGCAGACGCAGAAAAATCTAACTAACAATTAAATATCGCTAGATGTCAGCTAAATACAGATTTCCACCGTAACTGCAAATTATTCTCTCCGGTTTATTTCGTTATTTAAACACCTTTTAATTTTTCAAGGTCACAAAAAAAAAAAAAAAAAAAAACATAAATGGCTATATATATTTCATTTTTCACGGGCTCCGAATTAAAACCTCTTTGAGGCACCTTTTTATAAGGCATCCGTTTTGTGATATCTTTATGGATTTTTTTTTTCACTTCTTAGAGTTATCATAATTAAGACTTCCCCAAGAACTTATAAAAAAGACGATCAGTTTTATGAACGCATAATGTTTTCATTTTGTGGAATACTCATAGACATCATAACTACGAATTCTCTAATTCTCTTGCACATGCACGTGATGAATGATAAGAGCATGCGTATTATATATTTGTTTACATATATATATATATATATATATATATATATATATATATATATATATATATATATATATATATATATATATATATATATATATATATATTTATATATATATTAACCAAAAATGTCCAATTTCATTATTGCATGTTTTTATTATTTATAAGTTTATTATTAAAATAAAATAATTAATATCGACAGTCATTCATGGTAACTGAGGGATTGTGAATTTTTTTACATTAATGACTCCATAAGGTAATGTTCTTGATGATTTTTAATATTATCTTATTTTTTCCATAACATTGAATGTTTATTTTTTAAGCTGAGCAGAACTAACCTTATTTTTAGAAATTTAAATTTTCAATTTTTTTTTTAAACAAAGTTCGAAGTAATGTTATTGAAGCATCTTCTTTAAATAAAAAATTATAAAAAAAAAATTGTTCTAAAAATTGCGCCTATAGATTTTGAAGATTTTCTACAGGTGCATATTTTTAGTTTTTATTTTTTTGTAACTGAGTTTTTGAAAAAAAAAAAAAAAGATCCGAAAATTGTTAATTGTCTTTTAACTTTAGGATCATAAATTTTCTCTGACGGGTGAAGTTTCAATAAAATTGAATTAATTATTTTCATGATTTTAGGTACAATTGTTAATTGCAACCCACGATTTACGTTGCCAAACTTAAATGCCCAGTAAACACGGCAATGTAACGGAGACGTCACATTTATAGAACCAAAAACATTAGGTTACGTAAAACGTAAATAGCATGTAAGTCACTTGTGACGCACAAATTCACACTCATTGACGTAATATTCTTACGTAACATAATGAACTTAATTGTGATGTTAATGTGACGTACACGTTACATTGGTGATATAGCGGTGATGTTATTTGAATATCATATACTTATATAACATAAAAGTCGTAAAAATATTTTGAAAATCCAAAAGTGCACGACTCATAATGCTTATTCATTATGAATTAATAAAATTATAATAAAAATATGGCAGGAAGCACGAATAAATTTAAAATATACATAATTTTCTTTTATCAAATTTTACTGTATTTTTTTTTTTTTAATATATCAGTTTTTTTACAATATCAAAAGAACCTACTCAAAATGTCTCGATTAATAACAAAAAAAAAAAAAAAATTATATGTAAATAAAAAAAAATTGAATTGAAAAAATTCAGGCTTACCAATTAGCAAAAAAAAAAAATCAGCTGTACTAAGATGCGCAAGCGCCCCTGATGGAGTAAACGTATGTATAATGTATAGGTATAGGTATATCACCATCCATGTTAATTTTACATAGACATATATAGATATAGTTATGCAGCCTTTTTTATTTTTTTATTAATTGTGATTAAACGACACTCAGTTACCTAGCCATTCGCAATAGGAGACCTACAAATTTTTCAAAGAATTTAAAAAAAAAAATTTGATTCAATTATTGGATTTTATCGCGAGTTATTATGTATACGGGATTCGTACATAACGGACAGGAAATTTTTTTAAACTATTTTGATGTTTTTTCCGTTTTTATTGAACTAAATAAATTTTTGAAAAGTACGGAATTAATCTCCATTAAATTATCTTCAAAATAGTATGCAACATATCTTAATTCCGTAAACTAACAAAGGTATAATAATTGTAATAGTTGCCGAAGTGAGGCAAAAAAAATTTTTCGATCGTAAAGCACACTCTGATGCTTCGCATCATGAGTCGTGCAATAAATACAAATTTTCCGTTGAGGTTATATAACACCCGGGAAAAAAATTTATATACATTTATATAAAATTTTATATAAATGCTTACATATAATTAGATATGAGTTTTGGTTTGATCTAATTTTACATAGTTATATATAATTATATATAACTTAGGGATGGGCAAGTAAAAAAAATATATCGACATTTTTAAATAGTATCGATGATTATCGATCGAAAAATATCGATACATCGCTATATCGTTAGTTTTCGCATGATTATTCATACATATTCTCAAAGCATTCAAACTTCATAAAAAAGAATAGACGAAAATGGAAAAAAATAGTATTTTTTTTTATTAATGCTCAAGTCTAAACAATAGACTGGGCCAAAAAAATACACTATTTTTTTTTTTCGACACTGTGAAAATATTATTATTCAACTCATGCGCACTCGTCTTCGGTGCGCAGTATGCACTTGCTTCGCTTGTGCCTGCGCACCTACGACTTGTGCTAACCAAATCGCATTGACACATTATGAATAACTTACTCTACTAGTTACGCCAATAACTGTTCCTGATGACCAAAAAAAATTATTGTGCAAGTTTGAGCCCTTAATAATGATATTAAGAGGTGTATCGTTACAACTATTAGTTTTTTTTACAGAAATTCCATTTTCTACGCAAAACTCGTAAATCGTCTATCTAAAAATTTTGAGCAATGTATATTCTTTTAGGAAACTGAATTCCCTACAATAAATCTCTCTTAGTAAATTGACGTAAAACGAGTCGTTTCGTTGTAACCGTGCCTTAAACATTGATTTGTTTTTTAAATTCTTTGTTTCTATTTTGGATTTTTGTAACTACTAGAAATATTAAAATTATTTCTAGTCAAGATATATATTCTTGAAGGAAATTTAATGTTCTGCAAAAAAGGTCTCTTAAGATTTTTTGCTAAATTCACTCCTTCGAAAGTTATTCAGGTTATTGAAGTCGTTTCGACTCACCTTAAACCTTGAACAACTTCCGAAGGAGTGAATTTAGCAACAATGTTAAGAGACCTCTTCTGTAGAGCATTAAATTTCCTTTAAGAATATGTATCTTAACTAGAAATAATTTTAATATTTCTAGTAGTTACAAAAATCCAAAATAGAAACAACGAATTTAAAAAACAAATCAATGTTTAAAGCACGGTTACAACTAAACGGCAAGTTTTACGTCAATTCACTGACAGAGATTTTCGTAGGGAATTCAATTTCCTTTAAGAATATATATTGCTCAAATTTTTTAGATAGATGATTTACGAGTTTTGGGTTAAAAATGAAATTTCTGTCAAAAAACTAATAGTCGTAACGATACACCTCTTCATATCATTATTATAGGCTCAAACTTGCACAATGATTTTTTTTTGTCATCTGGAATAATATTTTTACAGTATCGAAAAAAAAATAAATAGTCGATTTTTTTGGCTCAGTCTACTAAACAATTGTATACAATTTAATCAAACCAGTAGTCTTCAGATATGGACGCATCCTCTGTTGAATATGCTCATCTGTCGAACGGCTTCTATTGTCGGGTACTGTCAGATTCACGGCTGAAGCAACCCTTTCGGAAGACACCGAAGAAACCTGGCAAATTAGGTATTTAAGGGCGACTTCTAAAAGAACCGGCGTGAAATGCTGGCAATTTATCGAAAATTTTAGTGGATCAGCTTTTCTCTCAGGGAGGTTGATCGAGGTATCGTTTTAGCTCATTGGGCACAGAGCCAGAGCTCGGAACCTTGAGCACAGTTGTTGACCACAGGGATAAGTTTTCATGCACAGACCAAATCAAAGAAGTCCCAGAGTTTTCTTGTGCTCGTGCTATTTGGATTGTTCTTAGATCAGGTAAACATTGACCCCTGCGTCGGTGTTCACTTTGAATATCATTGCTGATTTTGGTTATTGCATGTGAAACAGCCATTGCCGAAGTAAAATGAATTTTTTTAAAACGGGATCTAATATCGTTGATGCGGACAAATAGGAATTTTCTCGTAAAGGATCCGGTTTTTCTTGAACTTTTATCAGAAGAACCTCTCTCATAGTTAGCCCTAAACTCGTGGATGGATTTATACGCTCCGCCGCTTGGCGAATCACATTCGTAACCGGAATGGCTAAGCTAAATGTCACGGAATTAGAACCACTTATTTCTTCCTCGGCTTCTTCGAATGGGCTTAAAATAGAAACAAGGTCGCTTATTATATTGAATTGGGAAGTTGCGACCATGTCAGGTGTTTTCCTGTTTGTTAGACTTTTGGTAGCTAAAATTTTAGTTACTAGTGCAGAGAGTTTAATCAATCTCTCTAACATGTTAAAACACGAATTCCATCTTGTGCTGACAGCTTGTGCTAATGTCAACACCTCACCTTCTTTCTTTCCAGATGCCTCCTGTTCAGATCGTAATTGATCCGTAGCATTGATCGCAAAGATCTGAAAATGCGGTATTTGCCTTCAATACCCCATCGACAATGAGATTTAAGCAATGTGCCATACAGAGAATTCTGAGATCATTCCCTAAAAACATTCGCACCGCTGCCTCTATATTTGTGCCCCCGTCAGTTGCAATAACAACGATTTTATTTTTGTCATTAATCTTAAACTTTTCACAGATTTCTTCCCTTTGTATATATTTTTACAATGTGACGATAAATTAATATGTAATCATTGACATTACATCAATTAAAACAATTAGAAAGTCTGGATAATCTTAATCTTATAAATTACATAGCAATTCAAAAATATACCTGAGTCAGTTTCTGCGCACATGGGCTTATATTTTGAAGGATAGCAAGCGATCCCTTAATGTTGTCAATATAATGAACCGCTAATACTAAGAAATTCCTCGTAGAACTAGTGAGAGTAAGTATACAGCTTGTAAAACAAAAAATTTTGCTCAGTCAAGGATTTCATAAGAACTGCTTTTGTGGTATTATATCGATTTTCTACCAAATGAGTTACCTTAAAATTAAGAACAAGTATCAGCTATACAACTAAGATATGAAAAAGATAGAAATTTTTGAACTATATATGTTGTATTAATAATTTCATAAAAAATGTTGGAAAATCCAAAATTGCACATCTCAATCGCTCATTTGATTTTTAATCATAACTTTTATTTTTTTTTTTTATTATGAATTTTTATTCAACTTTTGAATCATTAATTTGATTATTTTATTTCTTAATTCCAGTTTAATTTTTTTTTTTTTAATTTTTTCTAAATATTCCGCATTTTTGTTGTAGATGTCGCTCTTTTTTTTCAAAACTACTGTTTTACGTTAGTGCTGCTGGTAGTAGCTATTGGGGAGAAAAAGAAGAAAAAAAAATTACTTTTGCAATAATAACAATAGTAAAAAAATACAAAAATGGCCGCTAAACTTTTCGTGAATAATCAGTTTTACATTTCTAATTAATTACAATTAAACTGAAAGGATTTAGACAGTAATTTTCAATAGGGTTCTTGTGATCAAAAATACAGAGATAATAAAAAAAAATTTAGAACGATTAATTGTTCTGTTGCGCAATTAAAACTATATTTAAATTCAAATATAGTTTCACTTCCGGCAGATAGAAACAGCACCTACTGGGTCCTAGACCATTAATTTAAACTTGGACATGCGCAAACGGCGCATGCGCATCTACTCTTTCCTGCCTCGTGTCGAGAAGACAGCCGCGATTGTCTTTCGCAAACATACATTCAAGTAAAAACACGTGTTTTATTTAATCGAATTATTTTGCACTCATCTTCATTAAATAATTAAAAGTAATTGATTAACAATCTTCAGTAATCATCAAGCTTCATAAAAATATAATTATTTTTATAATTGCTAGCCGTAGAGCTCAGTAATTAATTATTTACAAACTCAACAATTCAAGTGATCGACGACCACGTTTCTCAAGAGGTTATTCACAAGGAAGATATCATAGGTACCTTTTTATTAAATACTTAACTATCACCAGTGCTCAATCGAAATAAAAGACTCAATATCATGATTCATTAATTAGCATTATGCTCAATATTTTAATTCAACTGAAAGGAAATTTTCGCTCGGTAGCCTCTGCAATCATGATACCACGTATTCATAAAATAAATTCAATTCAGTGCAATTTATTATAAACTCATTCGAATCAATTAAATTGAGTGATCAACAATATTATAACTCAGCGAACTCAAATATTTATGCATTTTGTGCTATTAGTAAATAATCATCAAGTGTTCAATTATTAACTTCGCTCGGTAACCTCTGATTTTATATTACTTTTTATCATGACATTTTTACAATTAAATCAGTGTTCAACTAAATTCAAATCAATTACTTCAATTATTTAAATCAATTACTCGAGTTCAATTTTATAATTTGCATTCAATTATTTACGTATTCATGAGCTCAGACAATTAACAGTATTAGCACAGGTAATAAATTAAATCAACGATTTAATTTTGTAACCCAGTGATATTATGTGCTGTGAAAAATAAAAATATTGTTATATTTTTTATTATGTGTATTTTTCCAACATCCCGACAACCAACCAGTCCTGGCATGTATTTATTTAATTATTATTACAACATCTCTGATTAAACAACTGAATTCGATCAAATTGAATAAAATTAAATTTTTAATTCTATTTAATTCAGATAAATTCGGTTAATTCGGTTCCTAACTTAAAAATAAATTCTGTCTAATTCGGCAGGAAAACCAGAATTTGTCCAAATTAAAACAAATTCAAATAATTCTATTCGCTTTGATTCTGATTAATTCGAAAATAATTTTCCAATTTCCGGTCTGAATCCGAATTAAAATGAATTTGAAATTTTTAAATCGGTTTTATTCTGTTGAATTCAAATTCAAATTTTCAATTCAGTTGAATTCTGTTTTGCAGAATTCGACAGAATATAACAGAATTAAAATTTTCAATTCGGTTGAATTCAGTTGTTTAATCAGGGATGTTCCTATCGAGAGTTATTTGATTTACTAATTTTCATACACGACAATTGACAATTCGTGTCACTGGGATTAAAATAATCTATATTTAATTAATGGAATAATTAATCGACTTAACATTGGTTCGAAATTATTCTTTAATAAATTGTCTTTGTGTTAGTATAAAATTTGATCGATTTTAGTGTAATCGAAAAAGTCTAGAGATAATTTAGTGTGAGTGAATAAGTCAAAAAATTTAGAGCGATCATAAAGCGCCCTCAGCGCTTTCGCGCTTGAGGTGTGCAATACATGCCAGGACTGGTAGGTGGTTGGGATATTGAAAAAATACGCATAATAAAAAATATAACGATATTTTTATTTATCACAGCACATAATATCACTGGGTTACAAAATTAAATCGTTGATTTAATTTATTAATACTTTTAATTGCCTAAGCTCATGAATACGTAATTAATTGAATGCAAATTATTAGAATTGAGCTCGAGTAATTTGTTGAAATAATTGAGATAATTAAATTGAGTTTAGCTGAACACTGAGTTGATTGCAAAAATGTCATGATAATCAGTAACATGAATTTAGAGGTTACCAAGTGAAGTTAATAATTGAACACTTAATGATTATTTCTTAATAACATAGAATGCATAAATATTTGAGATCATTGAGTTATAATATTATTGATCACTTAATTTAATATAGTTGAATGAGCTCGTAATAAATTTTACTGAATTGAAATTATTTGCTGAACGCGTGCAGAGGCTACCGAGCGAGAATTAACTTTTAGTTTAATTGAAATATTGAGCATATTGATAATTAATTAATTATTATATAGAGTCCTTTATATTTATACGCACTTGATATAATTATTTCTCGAATAAAAAAGCCCCTGTAGTGGTTTCCGTCATAGTAACCTCTTCAGGAACGTGTTCGTTGATCACTTGAATTCCGTGAGTTTTAAAAAAATTATTTTCTTGAGTTATATTGGCTAAATTATACAAATAATTATATAATTCTGGAGCTCGATGCTGGATTAAATTAATGAACCTTTTATTTCTAATTATTTACTCGAGATGAGCGCAAAATGATACGATTTTATGTAACGAGTGTTATCACTTGAATATATCTAGTGAAAAATAATGGAGGCCGTCTTCTCGACACGAGGCAGGAAAGAGTAGATGCGTATGCGCCGCACTACGCATGTTCAAGTTTAAATAGACTAGGCCCCAGTAGGTGCTGCCTCTATCTACCGGAAGTAAAACTATATTTGAATTTAAATATGGTTCAATTACGCAACAACATAGAAATATCATTTTCAATATATATACCTTTTCTGGCAGGCAGTTTAGAAAGAGGGCAAGAAGTGCGCATAATTTTTCGCAAGCCTTTTTTTTCAATACATGATAATGGCAAATTGTCCTTAGATATCATGTAAATCAATGATTCTCAGCGGACACATCAACGTAACAGGGATGTTACATTTATAGAATGAAAACTTCCGGTTACGTAAAATCATAAGTCACAAGTACATCACATCTTCATAAAATGTATATCACAATTTTACACTCATTTAGGTAATATTGTTACGTAACATAATGAACGTGAATGTGACGTGCATTGGTGATATAACGGTGATGTTATTCGAATATTATATTTACATAACATAGAAGTCATGAAAAAATACAAATGTTACGTTGAGGTTATACACAGAGACCTCTAAGTGACATCATTTCCTATTAAATTGTACAAAGCACTTTTATGCGCTAGAAATTATAATTGCTATATTAAAAAAAAAATCGGTCTATCAGTTGACCCTGCAGGCCAGCCCCAAAACTTCTCACTATTTTCGAGCTTCTTAAGCTCCAAAAAAAATTATTGTGAATACATTTTCGAGTTCTTCGAGCTCGAAAATACTTCTGTATGCCTTCGTTTTAAAAGCAAGTTAAATGACATTGTACGATGTTCGAAAGAGACTATAAAGAGGAAGAGTTGGTATGATTTCAGAAACATTTTAGTACATTACATTTTTATTTATCCGGAAAAAAAAATTTTATGTTATTTTTTCAACTTTTCGGCGCCGATATCTTTTGAACTAATAAATCGATTTTCACGTTTGAGGTAGCAATCTGCGCGTTTTGTTGAATTCTAGAGCTGAATTAAATTTCAAATTGATCGGTTCAGCCGTTTCTAAGATATTTAAAAAAAACCCGCTTTTTACCATTTCTTTCTCCAATGATACCTCTTGAATGCATTAACCGATTCAAATGGTTGTGGTGGCAATCGACGCGTTTTATAAAGTTATATAGCTGATTAGATTTGGAAGTCGATTGTTCGAGCTGTTTCTGAAAAATAAAAAAAAAACTAAAAAAAAAATGTTTTTTTTCGTAATTCGCAAATATTTACGAGTCTACTTGATCAAATGATCTAAAATTTTCAGAAAAGTTGATGGCCAACAAGCTCTTTTGATTCCTATCTCAACCATTTAAATCGGTTCATTAGTTAAAAAGTTATAGAGCATTCACACCCACACACACACACACACACACACACACACACACACACTCAGACATCATTCTGAAAATAGTCAGAATGACTTCCTAGGACCTCAAAACGTCGACATCTATTAGAATTTCGATTTTCGCAAATCGAGGTGAAAACAATAACTTCCCGAATTTTTTGAAAATCGTCGATTTTCTTAGCGGGAAGTTAAAAAAATCATAAAGAAAAAATATAAGAGATATTTATATTTCATTTATTGGCTCAAAAATATATATACTTTTTTTTTTATACGAAAGTACATTTTTTTTTAATCAATATTTTAAAATCTCTATGTTCTTACTTTTGTTTATTTTTCTCAACTCTAAAATATTATTTTTTGTTTTTGAGTATCGTCTCACACGGGTTGCTACCAGACAAAAATGTGTCCGTTAGACTGGTTACCTCGAATGTACATTCGATTGGGGGATAAAAGATGGATCATATGTATCCTCGAAGACACATCAGACACTTTTTTAATTTTTCCGTCTGCTTGTAAGTAATTATTTTTATTGTTATTTATTTATATTTAATTTAATAAAAAGTAATAATTACAATTAAAATTAGAAAAACCAAATAAAATGTCCAATAATAAAATAAATATATTAATAACATGAAAATAATTATTTTAATTATTTATAAGCAAATGAAAATACCGATGTAAATTTATATATAAAAAAAAGTTTCCTTCACCGATTCGACATAATCATCAGCGCGTTTCAATAACAAATATTATTTTTTACATAAATTAAATGTAAAAATATTAATTATAGCAAATACATAATTTTTACGCATAACACTCCTATCGCAATGCCGTCGAAATACGTGCATCATTTTAAAGTAAATTTTTTTACATAAATGTGATGAAATGTTTTGATGAAAAATAAATATAACTATTTTTTATGTAAGAGAACTGTAACAGTATGAACATATTCGAAACATTACATTGTGATGTAAATATAACGATAAAATAGAATCACCAAGATTATGTCACTTATAAGTCGAATTTGTTACGTAATTTTGAGGTAATATCTAGAATGTAAAGCTAATGTTAGTATGCGATATGAATATAACGTCTCATTTAGGTCACCAATGTGATATCACTCGGTCAGTAACAAGCATGTAATCTTAGTGTCACATTTACGTCACAAATTTGACGTACCACTTACATTACAATTTATATAAATAAAAATGATGATAGGTGCTAATTCAAATTGATTGATTGATTGATGCTTTATTATTCCAAGACACAGGCCAAATGGCAAATTTCAAGTAAATAATACAAGTATACAATATTTTCAAATTAAATACTAGGTAAAAAATGAGAGTACATAATTACGAAGTATAGAATAAAATATACAATAGATCCAACTCAAAACTCCATTCACTATACAAAAAATATAACTAAATATTTACTCTGTTTCGATTTTTCAAATAAATTAATAATACTATAATTCACGAAATTCCTAATAAGCACTTTTATAATGGAAATGATATAAAATTTAATCGAAAGAAAAAAAAATCACACGATAATTTAACGATCTTAAGCTGAACACCATCTGACAATTTAAATGAATAGTCCAAGTTTAACAAATAGCCGAAGACTCTGTTTTTAAATACTTCCAAACTGCTTGAATTTACAGTTTCAATTGGAAGTTCTTCCGACATCTTTATGACCGAAATCAGGAATGCTTTCTCTGAGTAAGTAATTGTATAATTAGGTAGTTAGAAGCAAGTATGTTTGTAACCGGGTAAAATTTAATTTATCATCAAGAAAAATCGTGATTTTCCACGGCTGGTCAGTTACCCGAGCCGTAACCCCAAATAAGTACCCGTGAGAGTTTTTCGACTGTCGCCAGGTGCGCTAATTGAAGAAGCCCGGACTTCTGTCCCAAAATTAATTAAGTGAGGAGGCTATTTCTCGGAAGTTGCCAAAAATGGCCAAGCTAAAAATATATAACCACAGGACAGTCACAAAATCGGGGAAAGTCGATCGAGCCAGTAAGCTGGACGGACATACATCTGCTGTGAGTTTGATCCAGAAGACGGAAGCCCAGTGAAGACCAAGGAACCACACATAGACGCCAAGGGTATTATCTGGTGAATAAGTGCAAAGTTTAGTGTTAACATATTAGTGCTGTGAGTAAATTAATTGACATCGAGAATAAAGTTATCAGAAGTGTTAACAACTTAGCGTTTTCAGTAGAGTGAATTCTCGGCAGGGAAGTCAGAATTTATTGTAAAGAAATAAAGTAAAAATTTACCACGTACTTGGTCAAATAAATTCTCGGCAGGAGAGCCAGAATTAACTGTCCAATTAATTGTTAAAATTAATTTCTATGAAATTTAATTCTGGAAAGGGAATCCAGAATTAAATATAAATTTAATTTAGTATAATAAGAACTTAGCAATTAATTATAAATTATAAGAAAATTTCATTGAAATAATTGATCAAGTAAAGGTTATGGAAATTGAGTTTGGATAGTAAGTACGTGGATCAATGATGAGGAGCAGAACATGAGTCCAAAGTCCAAGAACGGAAGTCCAAAGTACAATCTTCGGCTTCACGTAAGTTTCCATAGTATAATAAATTCAAAGGAAAATTTTCATGAAATTGAAACGTGTTGATTAATTATCGTACAGTTACAATGAAATTTAATAGTGGAAAATTTATAATAAATAATTGTAGTATATTGAGATAAAATAAAAGTGAGTAAAAAGAAATTGTAATATATCAGAAAATGTGTGTGTGTGAGTTAAGTCCAGTGGACAATTGAATAAAAATAAAGTGTGTGTGTGTGTGTGTGTGTGTGTGTGTGTGTGTGTGTGTGTGTGTGTGTGTGTGTGTGTGAAGTATAATAATTCCAGGGGAATTAAATTTTAAATTAATAGACCTGGGGGATCTAGCAAGTTACCATTTTATTGTTGTAAAATAATTGATCCAGGAAATCAGGCGGCGGTCGATTTAATTGTAAAAATCCAAGGAACTCATTTAATAACGATCCAGGGGATCAGGCGGTGGCCAATTTAATTATAAAGTCCAGGGGACTAGTTAGGTTGTAAGAGTATAAAGTCCGGTGGACAAACTTTGTTATTAATAAATTATTAGTGGAATAAAAGCCCGGTGGGTATAATTGTTAAGTAATACATAAAAATTGATCATTATATTAATTAAATATTGTGTATAATTAAATTAATTCCTCATCCTTCCTCACTCTTCTAAATTCGACGACCCTGATTTTTCTAAAATTAACATCTCCGGTTCTGGAAGGCCGAGTCTTATCTTCCAGTGGCGCCCCTATTAAAAATTAATTAATAAAGGGGCCAAACTTAGCAAGGTTGGAAAATACCCTGTTACATGTTTTTTAGCTGAAAGTCTCTCAGACCGTCTGACATCAGCGTCTTCAGTTCAAATAGAGCAATCGTTTAGTCACGAGCTTGACTAATTTGAATCAAGCTATAACGTTCTCTACTATTTTACGCGTCCCACGGCGGAGTGTGGTTGGCGCTCAATAGCCGTTATGGGTCTCCGTTGGTTGAAAGACTGAAAATAAAATAATAACAAAACAAAATGTCCCACCTGGAGATATCCTGAATCTCCCTGGACCCGCAGCTCTGCTCAGGCTGGGTTAGACAACCTAGTTGGGCGCCAGTTCGTGTGCCCCACGAACAAAATTAACTCAAAATAAAACAACGGAGACAAATGAAATGAAAATAAAAATAAATACAGGACAGCGATTTTCAGATTTAGGAATAGGATAGCAAGAAAAAGATAGCAGTAATTAAAATAATAAAACTAAATAATACCGGGTTGCTGACCATTTGCATTTAATTATCATTTAAGTAATAAATTAATTAATCAAATATATCACATACTCACATAAACAATATCAAAAAATAATAGTAGATCACTTACAACAAAAAATAAAGATAGTATGCGTATACAAAATTATAATCATAATAATAATACTGAATAAACAATACGTATATCAGCCGCAAAATAGCTTATCGTATATACAGAATATAATCACTCGCCTGTGATTATCATAAGAATATATAAATATTAGTACGTAATAATCTCACTCGCACGTGAACATAAACAGAAAAACTAAGTATAATGCACGGAGAACAATCTCAGAATAATACTTCAATAATTATAAATTATTATATCACTCGCATGTGGCCATAGAAAATATTAAATATAATAATCTCGTATACGATTTTAAAGTATTTCCAATAAAAATTCCCAGTTATTTCCCATGGTGAATTTTACGGCATTTACAAAATAATATTATTCTATACCAAATAATAAATATGAATAGTATTCTTGGATAAAATAATTATGAATAATATTTAGACCTCCGTATCACTCTCACGTGATAATTAAAATAATAAAATAATAATACGCACCAGAAAATAATTATAAAAATAATAACTCAAATTATTAACAAATGTTAACTTATTAACTATAATATATATATATATATATATATATATATATATATATATATATATATATATATATATATATATATATACATTATAACACAAAATCTGTCCATTCAAGCATACATTAATACGCCAAGATTTTTGCGCTACAAACTTTGTTCTCTATCTTTAGCCTCCAGTCCCAATACTATCAGGGCGCCAGGTAATTTTTTTATCACTGGAATCACCAAACCAGTAAATCTTAGGAATTAGATAAATTTTTGATCTGTGGAACTATCTTAAAACCACGCATAAATAAAACTGGATAATTTTTGATCTGTGGAATTATCACCAAAACCACGCAACTAAATAGAAAACTAAAACTGGAACAAAAATGCTCAGAACTTATAAGCAAAAACAAAAACAGAGACTGGAAAACTAAAAACAGAGTTAGAGTATGCCATGGTGTCGCTCAGTGTGTAGGTTTATGGAGAGAGGGAGTGGTCCGGGTTACATCATTCCAAATTCATGTAGATTATCAGTGAATTTGCAATTTTTATTAAACAACAAATGATCTAAAATCTCCATTTAACAATTAACAAAATACTGTAGCTTCGTATAAATAAGTCTCCTTTATAACAAAGTACTAAATCTAATAATAATGAAATTAATCTTAACAAAAAGGTAAATTGACATCTGAAATTGATACATTGATATGTATCGATACATTAAAATAAATTAATTAATTACTAAAGCTAATTAACAATCAACTAATATTCAGTAACCTGGAACAATAAATTATAAAACCGATATTCTAGAACATTCTCTTTAACAAAACTAATAAAACTAACATACATGTGTCTAGCATTGACGTCAATTAGACGACAATTGGTTTACTAATTAAACATATTTCTCATAATTATTTTATACGATAATATTAACAATAAATCGTGAACATGACTCTAACTGTTACAATATCCTCATAATTCTTTCAGTTCTTAAATATTTTCTTTAATTCAAACAGTAGCATCATATCTCAAGACTCTGACTCGAACTCAATTAATTATTGATAATTATAATAATTATTTCATACCTGATTACTGATGAATAAAATATCGAGTAACGTCTTACACTGTTTAAAATAATACTTCTGTAACAATACTCTTGATCTGTAGCTTTCCGCAATGCCATGAACTGTAACGCCATTTCTGGACACGTCTGCTCACTTCGAGCGACCAGAGCTGAATGATCACGTCCGTACTCTTCGAAGGTTTCCCTTCGACTCCCGTTTTCTCAATCATCAAAATCCAAAACTAAATATTATCATTATCTATAACTGACCTCTATATTCTAAATCCATAAATCAATTCCCAACTCTACTATATCGATAACTGGAGGCTTATACCTCACCAAACGTACTCACTAAACCTGACTTTGAGTATGGATATCCTTGGTAGTTGCTCTCCTGGAACAGACTTTAGCTGGGATCGTAAAACTTAAAACTAAGTGACCTATGACTTCCTCAGCGGTACAAGTGGTCATGACGTCCTCTGAGGCCTGTCAGACAAAAACAATTAAAAATGACCAAACGGCTCCCACAACAGCAACGGTCACAATATTATTGTTGAGGCCTGCCAAACCAAAACTCAAAACTGATCCCAATCTGCATCCATCAGATTCCTTATATACTGGAGCACTAGCATTTCGGCTAGACCTCTGCAATCTACCAAGAAGTCTCATAGGGATAGAACTAGGTTCTATCATCAGATGATACCGGGTGACTAATTCAAGTCCCGCTCCACGGTAACACTGACTTCTCCACATACTCAAAATTCCAAACGGTAAACTAAAACTCAAACTTTATCATTATCTCAACTTTAAATCTCAAAACATATTCCATATCTTATTTCCATAATTCTGATTTTAAATCTTTACTATAATTTTTCTTAACAAAACCCATAACTGTAGCTAAACGTTACTCCATATTTAATTCTTAAACTATAACTTAAATCAAAAATCTGTATAAAATCGTTAATACCTGTACGCTAAATTCTAAGTCTTGAGTTACCATGCTCGTAAATACAGTAAAAATCAGTTGGTGTTTGTGACGTTCACTTTGATTTGACCCCTACATGAAAAATAACGTCACAATATATATATATATGTATATATATATATATATATATATATATATATATATATATATATATATATATATATTGAAAACCCAGTTGCATATGTTTGTCACAACAAAATTAATATTCATCACGTGACATAAATTATAAATAATATCAGAATATTCCCGGAATTACTAAACAATAATAAATATTCTCAATTATGACTGAAACATCCACTGGGCTAAATAACCACTCATTTCCTCATATGCATGTAGATTTTCATTAATACAGAATCGTTATCTCTGTTATGATCACGCGATTGCAAATGGCCACCAACGCGGGAAAGCAAAGTTACACGCCAATGAATTAACTCAAAGGTACTTACAGTCGTTGTTGTAAACAAACTGCGAACCAGCTCCCTTTTGTGCCACGATAAGTGATAATTACAACTCAGCAATTATCGATGCAACTTTGCACTGTTAGATAACAGAAATTGTTTTATGTACATAGCCAAAACCCAAGTGGCATCTAAAAAATAACTTAGCTAGCAACAAGCACACACCCTGCTCGTATAATGTTTATCCCATGTCTGACCATGGCAGCACGTGAATTTCATGCCGGCACCTCGGCCGGCGCCATCTTTATAAAGATATCTCACTTCAACCAATGGAGAACTAGCTCTGTCGCATGTTAATTTGACTAATACCAACGACAACATACACGATGTCAACTGTGTAACTTTGCCAATTCCCAACATTCAATGGCCAATGGCTCCTCGCATTACTGCTTAAAATTACTCTAAAATGCAAACTTAATCAATGATTTATGCATAACAACTCTAAATTAGTTTATAATATAATAAATTTGTCGATGACAACTGTTGCGTCGGCGCGCATGCGCCGACCAACTACAATAAATACAAGCATATAGATTAAATGCATGATTATTTCCCCAACTTCCTAAATTATAATTAAGCGCGTGCCTTCATCCCGTGAATTTTTCTGATTAATATACAATTTATACATAAAGAAACTTCATAGTACAACTAACATAATAATTAAAACAAAATTATACATGTAAACAGAATAATCTTAATGTATGGAGAGACGTGTGAGCAGCGTGTGCTGCCATCTGTTGCTCACCGACCTGATGTGAGACTGCCGCGATATTTAAATATCGTGACAAAGCTTCGTGCATTTCCGCTAAGTCCGGGAGTTGCCGAACTCGCTACTGACTGAAGGTCAGAATAGTGCCGGTTCACTCGCTATTTGGGCCCGGTACATACAATTTTTAATTCAGGACCGTGTCAAGACGTCTTGAGAACCCGCTACAAGCTGGCCAATCACATAATGCGTTTTATATTGGTCAGCCAATGAGGTAGTAGGCTATCAACTGCTACCTGTTGGCGCGCTTTTAAGCCAATGGGAAAATTCGTTATATGCAGTAAGGCTGCCACGTCGACACCAAGCTTCTCGACGACTCAACGACGCTACCATCTTCATGATTCTACAACGTGCTTTGCTACTTGTTACTTCGTGCTCTTGAAACCGCTTCGATTATTAATTCTTGTGTGATGTTAAATCAACCCGCTACCCTAACTTCTTTCTTTATTTAGTCAGTATACTAAGGCTGCTATTTACTGAGAGTAAATTAATTAATTGTGATTTATAATTATATTATAAATAATTGCCGCGTAGATAATCGCTCTGACCACGTGTCAATTATATACGTGAATCTTATCACTAAAGTTGCATTCACTATCGCGTGTCTGTTTTGTCGCATTCGCTATTAATCATAATTTCTTACAATTTTAAGTATAAATAAGTGTAAATAAATCTCTCATTTATTTATTGATAAAAAATGTGTAATTTTTAACTGTTTAATTCCTCACGCCTAAACCAGATCCATTTTAGTTTATTCGCTCACTTAACAGCAATCAAGATGGTTTTCGGGTCAACATAATCAAAAGCTTGGCTTAAATCAAATGAAACTAACAATGTCAGTTTATTATTATCCATTGAATGTCTGATATCATCAGTAAGTTTTAGCAAAGCCGTCTGTGTACTATGATTTTTACGAAACCCTGATTGATACCGGCCAAGAAAGTCGTTACTTTCTAGGTAGATTGTAATTTGATTTGCGATGATTCTCTCGAATATTTTTGCCAGATGAGATAGATTTGAAATCGGGCACGTGTCTGATGGTGATCTTGGTGGAGTGAATTTGTTCAGCGGAATGATGAAAACCATTTTCCAAACATCCGGAAAAATACCAGTATCAATCGATCTATTGAATAATGCTGTTAAAAAAAGGGAAATTTGCGGAAGGTAATCTTTTAGCCATTTTAAATCTAGTCCATCAGGACATTTTCTTTTGGATTTCGCAAGAGTTACGTGTAGTGCTTTAATGACATCAACTATATCGATCTTGGACCAATTAAACTGGCTATTGACTTGTCTTGTGTAGTTTGTTGGCAGTGAATTTAAAAAATACCTGATGCATAGTGGGTGTCTTTTAACAATATTAGCATAGTAATTGTTTAGTTCTAGACCATCAAAATCATTTAGTGGTGATGAGAGATTTGATTTGATCAAACCAAGATGCTTTAGCTTACACTATGCAGTTTGACCATATGGCAGATTTGAAAGAGCACTTCTTAAATAATCTTCTTGTCTACGATTTATCTCTAATTTTAGCTCCTTTCTTTTGAATCTGAAAAGAACGATTAAATCAAGAGCCTGATTTCGCTTGGCCCGCTTATAAATCTCATCACGCTCTTTACATTTAATCTTCAACTCTCTGGTGAACCAAGGGTTTCTAGGACAGGTAATTCTGCGTGTTAAAACTGGCGCATAGGAATCTAAGACAGATAAGATCTCAGTTTTAAAAATAACTAAGAGATCATTTGGATCTGAGTTGTCGAGAATAGTATTATCAATCTTCAGAGAGGTCATCAAAGAGTTTGACAATGCTAAATGATCACATACTCTCAGATTACTGAAGGTGACTAGTTTCGGTGATGGTGTAATACTGCCAAGATTACATTGACATAGCAGGTAATCATGTCCATCAATAAATGGAGTGTCTGACTTGGCAAAAGAGACCAGCTTACTTTGACTATCTAGTATAATAACATCTAACCAGGAATTCAAATTATTTTTATGGAAAGTAGCTCTATAAGGCACACAATATAGTGACGATTGAGTAATAAAATCCTTCAAGTGATTTGCAGTATTGCTGTTTTCTAACAAATTACAGTTCAGGTCGCCCGAAATAATGATATTGTTGTAATTAGGAGCGAGTTTACCAAAGATGAGAAAGAAATCGTTTAGAAAAAGTCTTTTTGGTCTTCTATAAACACATCAAAACAGTAGATGAGATCCATTTATCAGTGTAATGTCAGATATTAGAAATTCTGGTTTATTGAAATGATTGGAAGCAGAGATGTGTAACACCTTGACTTTTAAGGATTTGCGGATCGATTGACACAAAAAATCATAAATAATGGATAAAACATGATAGGAATGTCTAATGTATATCTATAAAACTAATCAATATTGAATAGTGGACATTAGGGTGCTTCGTTTCCGGCGAAAGTATTTTTTTTTGTTGCTCATCAAGCAAAATATATTTTTTTATGCTAAAACAAATATTCCTGCCAAGTTTGAGCTCTTAATTCCAATCCTAAGTACTTTCCATTTGATTTCAAAGATTTCCCGTTTAAAATACACGTAAATTAAATTACTTTTTTTTTAATTTTTTTAAAACTCAGCTACGTTTTATGATATCGACGAGCTTTTGGTCGCAAATTGTAGGGCATTTAGTGTTCTTCAAAACTGCCCATAGTAACTTAGCTGTAATTCCAGCTGTTTCACTGATGTCCGTTAAGAAAGTCTTTTTTTGTACCAAATTGACATTTACTGGCTTGCAGAACGTAAACCAATGAATGCACACCAAAAATGTTGATGGAAATTTTATAGGAAATTTTATTCTCTTCGAAAAAAGCCCTATGAGTCAAATCGCTAAAGTCCATAGTTTCCGAGTTATAGGAATTTTAATAATTTAAAAAATAAAATAGCAATTGTCATTTTTTTTTTTTTTAATATTATAGTTTTAAAATTATTGAAACTCCTATGATTCAGAAACTATGGACTTTAGCGACTTGACTCATAAGGCTTTTTTTAAGAAGGGAATAAAATTTCCTATAAAATTTCCATTTGCATTATTGGTGTACATTCATTGGTTTACATTCTGCAAGCCAATAAAGGTCAATCCGATACGAAAAATGACTTCCTTAGTAGACATCAATAAAACAGCTGGAATTACAGCTAAGTTACTATGGGCACTTTTGAAGAACACCAAATGCCCTACAATTTGCGACTAAAACCGCGTCGATATCATAAAACGCAGTTAAGTATTAGAAAGTTAAAAAAAAATCTGGGCGTCGGTTGACCTTGCGGGCCAGCCCCAAAACTTACCGCTGTTTTCGACCTCAAAGAGCTCGAAAAAATTAGTGTAGATATATTTTCGAGCTCTTCGAGCTCGAAAATGCTATCACATGCAATTGTTTTTTTACGATCTTTTCGAGCTCTAACAAGTTTTGACTCATGTAAGAAACAATAAAATATGAAATATCCGATAAAAATATTAAAAACTACGTTTTATCTATTTTTTTGTTGATAATAAGATTCAAACTAAAAACCAAGTTCGATGACATTATATGATCAAAAAAAACCATAAAAAAGATGAGTTGGTATGATATCAGGCACATTTTAGTACGTTATATTATGATTTATCCGGAAAAAATAACATAAAATGTTATTTTTTTAACTTTTCAATGCCGATATCTTTTGAACTAATCAATCGATTTTGATAGTTGACGTGACAATCGGCACGTTTTATTGAGTTCTAGAGCTGATTAAAATTTGATATCGATCGCGTCAGTAGTTTCGAAAATATTTAGAAAAAACCGTTTTTCACCATTTCTTTCTCCCGCGATAACTCTCGAACGAATTATCCGATTTTGATGTTTGAGATGGCAATCGACGCGTTTTGTTGAGTACTAAAGCTGATTAGATTTTGAAGTCAATCGTATAAGTCGTTTTTGAGAAATCAATAAAAAACTAAAAAAAAAATTTTTTTTTTTCGTAATTCGCAAATATTTTCGAGTCTATTCGATAAAATAATCTGAAATTTTTAGAAAAGTTGATGGCCAACAAGCTCTTTCGATTGCCATCTCAACCATTCAAATCGATTCATTAGTTCAAAAGTTACAAAGAGTTTGCATACACACACACACACACGCACATACACACACATACATACACACACTCGGACATCATTCTGAAAATAGTCAGAATAGCTTCCTAGGACCTCAAAATGTCGACATCTGATGAAAACTCGATTTTCGAAAATTGGGGTGAAAACAATAACTTCCCGAAATTTTTGAAAATCGTCGATTTTCTTAGCGGGAAGTTAAAAAGTAATTTAATTAACGTGTATTTTAAATGGGAAATCTTTGGAATCAAACGGAAAGTACTTAGGATTGGAATTAAGAGCTCAAACTTGGGAGGAATTTTGGTTTTTCCATAAAAAACAATATTTTGCTTGATGAGCAACAAAAAAAATACTTTCACCGGAAACGAAGCACCCTAGTGGACGTGGACAATTAGACCTCACTCAAATGTAATACATTATTTTTTTAATGAAATCATTATATAATCTATGTATGGCTATTAGGGAGGCCCAAAATAACCGACTATTTTTTTTTGATCTCGCATGAAAATTTGTTGGCTTACGGTGTTTTAAGAAGTCTTTTCAAAAATCAGCTCGATAAAAAATTTTCAAAAGGTCGCTTACGAATTTTAAAAATATCAAAAATGATTGAAATTCAAATTTTTTACTTCTACACTTTTTCTTTCTCGTAGCAGCAATAGTTTATATTTGTAAAATCATGTCTTTGCTGAAAATTCCAGCCCAAAATTTGAATGTTTAAACGGCGCTCAAGAATTTTGAATATTCACTGATAATATCCCGTGTAAAAAAAAATTGTTGAAAAAAGAATAAAAAAGTGTTGACTATTCTAAATATGAAAACGTGTCACAACGATGAACTTTTTTTAGACGATTTTCAAACCTCTGACAATACACAGAAAATAACAAGTGACTTAATACTATAAATTAACATTTTTCAGTGCAAAATACGTTTAGAAAAAATTAATTTTGAACTATTTCAAAACGTTTTTCGTTGTAGCATATTTTAATAATACAAGGATATTTATTGATTTTTTTCTTGAATTTTCAAAAGTTTAAAAAACGTTCAAAAATAGTTCGTCGTTGTGTCATGTTTTGAAGTTTACAATAGTCAACACTTTTTTAACCTTTTTTTAACAATTTTTTTTACACGGGATGTGACTAACACTTTGAATTAGTTGTTGTATTCTTTTATAACTCAATTATTGCCATTTCACTAAAATAAATTTTGCATAACGAAAAATATACAGGCCAGTCTCAAATAATAAAATTTGGTAAGTTTTGAATAAACGAAAAAACCTAAAAATTGAATTAAAAAAAAAAAAGTATGTAAATAACGTATTATTTCTATTTCTCGGGTGATATTTTCATTCATTGTGATGCGAATTGATGATGAATAAATCGAGAAGCTTCATTATTATTATTCAAGGGTCGCTCGAAAATGTTCAAAAGGCAGTACTCGGAAACATTCAAAATTCTTGAGCGAGGTTTGAATATTCAAATTTTGGGCTTCTATTTTTAGCGTAGTCATGATTTCACAAATATAGACTATTGCTGCCAGGAGAAAGAAAAAAATTCGAATATCGATTATTTTTGATGTTTTAAAAATTCGTGAGCGTCCCCTTGAAAATTTTTTATCAAGCTGATTTTCGGAGAGGCTTCTTAAAACATCGTAAACCAACAAATTTTCGAAAAAATCGAGGTGTTTTAGCATCGGTATGACAGTGGCTACAAGATGAAGTAGCGATATTGATTTTGGACTATTTTTACTAATTTTTTTTTTTTACCAAAAATTAAAAAAACTGAAAAAAGTGTTTTTTTTTCTTGTAGTTATTTAAAAAAAAAAATAGTTAAAATCAACACTTTAACATGATTATAGTTCATCCTGTAAGTATTTATGTGTGGAATATGTGATTCGAATTTCAGAAGGATCAGCCCACGGGTTCCGGAAAAATCGTGATTCGCGTCAGCGAAAACGTAGTTTTGAGATGAATGTGTTCAAAGTTTTTTTAAGTAAAAAATAAAAATATCTTACTAAAATTTAATCTGCGATGCCTGCACCGTACGAAGTGCCTTTATTTCATTCACAATTTTCATTTGCTGTCAATTTGGCCTTCTTTCTTTCCGTTCTGCCCTCTTTTAATGTGTCTAAGCTGTGGTGGTTCGCAAGCTCGATTTGCGAAAAAATTATGGTTGTCGCCGTAATCCACGGAGCTTGACCCGATTTTCAGACCCATCTCTTCCACAATTTTCAAACTTTGGAGTAGTCTTCATTAAATATGCATGTAGCTATTTTTGATGCAATTTTAACTACTTGCTTGCCATTAAAAAGGTGTTTAGCTACCATGTTCCACACACAATAGTTAAAACTTTCGTTATTATTTTGAGTTTGGCCACCTAAATACCTTTTGAATAGTTCGGTCTTCGTCAACTCTTCGTAGATCAGCTTAAGGACCTCTTAAACGTTATCAGAAAGAGCTGGTTTATGCTTGTATTTCTTAAGTGATTTATTTTCTTTAGCTTTAAAGTACTTGCACCACCTGGGTGAACAGTAGAAATATTGCGGCTTCTTATCTGTTGAGATTTTATGGTAGAATCCTGCCCAGAACTTTGTTCGGATATTTTCAACAGAATTAGGATTTCTGCGAATAGCTAAACCGTAGTTTACTGACACATCTTTCATTACTTTGATTGTTAAACCATGAGTTTCGGCTACGGCAATCTTTGCGACAGCCTTTTTTTTCGCTGCTACTTTGCTTGCTGCAGTTTTCTTCAGTATGGATTTTTTTGCGTGTTTGCAAATTTTTCGATTGAACACATAAACATTTCAACAATTCCGTTAACTTCCATCAAACCAGAACTACCGGTATGGTTTATATTACAAATCTTCTCGTGTTCTCCGGACCAGGCAATATACTCAGGCTCCTTTTCACTGCCTTTCCATTTATAGCACGCTTTGCTAATACTTGAGTGTGTAGTCACGTCTACAATTTTTCCAGTAAATTTTAGGATAAGAGAAACTATCCCTATCAAAGAGGAAAATCTTCGTTTCGCCCAAGAGCCGTTACCCGAAACAGTTAACACATCCACGGGAAGTCCTTTCCCTTTACTCCTTTGCTTTTCTTGCTCCTCGGTAACAGCTTTGCGCGCCACTGCATCAAATACATTGTTCACTGCAGTGGTGATATGACTGAGAATATCGTAATAAGCAGTTTTGTGTAATCCTCTGCCTAACTCCACCACACCACAAAATTTATTAATGCCCGCTTATCCAACTCCAATTTATCGCATTACATAAACTATGCGACGATTAATTTCATAACCTACTCCAACACAAGAACACGAATCAATATATCTTTTCCACAGTTATACGTTAAACAAAATCTAATTCCTAATACTCGTACTCCGAACTTAGTAAATGAAATATCTTGGTGGCATTTTTTACACATTAAAAATGCTGACAGCATTTAAAAAACACTCAGAAAGTTAATAATAACGTGCCCAGACATGGGATCGACTTCCACATCGAAACGAAAATCGCGTGAATTTTGCAATTTTTCAGCAGCTTTACTTGTTGATTTATTTGAATGTTGTTCATTGGTAGATATTACCATTGAATTTTCGTTTCTTGCTTCTATTTAAATTATTTATTTTGTTATTCATGATGCTTAGTTTAAGCGTAAAGTGCTGTTGAAATAACAGCAGAGTAATTAGGAGGTTAAGGTTAATTTATGCTAACTAAATGTATAATAGGATACAGAAAATCGTATGACTAATAGAAACAGTGCCTGAGTCAACAAAAAAGCACGGTCAGGGATCAGAGAAGATAAGTCGAGCGAGCGCTCAAGTATGTGCGCGCACGTAGTATTTTAACTTTAGAATATTAGAATAATCAAGCTATAGGTTTATAAAAAATATACTTACGCTGCTCGAATCTTTATAAAAATTTGATACAATATGCTTAGATAGATATACATTCGAAAAATGTAAAAAAAAAAAATTAATTTTTTGAAAATGACCAACTAGACTACACCTATAAGTATATTAGAAACGAAAAAAATTTAGTATCCGAAACCAATATGATTGTGACCTTAAAGTATGAGAATGATAGAAAACGTTTGAACTTAGAACAATTTTTTTCGTTTGTTGAATGAAACGTTTAATTTTGAAAAAAAAATTTTTTTTTATTATGAAAAAAAGGAAATGTTGGAAAAAAATTTTTTTTTTTGTTTTAGTATTATACTTTAAGAACATAATTACGTCGATTCCGGAAAAATAATCTTTTTTATACGCCCTCATGGCTCCCGATACCTACATCAGGAGCTGTAAAGGCGTATAAAAAAAATTTGATTTTTAGAAACAATTTTTTTTCTGTCTCTGTTATACTTATAAAATATTATGATGACACGGCCTTTGACCCGAAGATAAATCACCCGCGACAAAATACCCGGGACAAAACACCCGACGACAAAATACCCAATGCCAAACTACCCGACGACAAAATACCCGCAAACCAAAACACCCGCAATCTAAAACACCCGCCACACGGTTTGACGCATTTTAGGTCCAAGACAAATTATCCCCGACGATTCATCCCGAAAATCAATTAAAAAAAAAAAAATATGAAAGGAGAAAAAAATCTTATTGTTTTTTTTTTTCCGTAAAAAAAGAGTATCTCAATAAGGGGGTCCAGAAATGAAGCCCCGGTAGGGTTCAAGGCCATTTTTGACATTTTTTTCTGTGTGGGTATATTATTTTAATTGCATACACACAAAATTCGTGAAAAAAGGGCGCTATGTTTCACATCCTTTTATGTGTGGGTACATTTTTTTAATTACACACACTCAAAATTCGTATTTAATAATAATAATTGTTAGTATTTTATCTGATAGTATATTAATAATAGATATTTTGTCTTGTGAGTATTTTCTAGCGGGTATTTTGGTTTGAGAGTGTTTCGTCGTCGGGTATTTTGTCTTCGGGTCAAATGTTACGTAACCAATATTTTTACGTCAATTCCTGAAAAGAAAAAAAATTGTATACGCCCTTATGGCATCTATAACGCGATATGTTATATACCTCGTCGTTATGAAGTTATCAGTTTCTTCCAAATTGTCTAAAATTTCATAAAATCTTATATAATTATATCAAATTTCGTATGAAAGTTTAAAACTTCATATCTCGATAAATATACTATTTATTCACTCGCAATCACGTACGTAGCTCGGTATAGTGGATAGCAGCAATGACTTCAAATCGAAAGGACGTTGGTTCGAGCCCAGCAGTCACCAGGCTTTTTCGTCAATAAAAAATATACTTAGACTGTCTCAGTAATGCCTACATCCATTAGATCAATGTGTAAGATCTAATTGCAATTTTTTTTTTGTGATCTCATATTTCTTTCGAAAAATGGCGCGAGTTGACCGTGTGTCTATACCGGTGTCATATGCCTGTTTAACTTCTCTCGTATTTAAATTGATTAATAATAAATAAATATAAATTTTTAAGTTAAGATGTAACATTCTGCAATAAAACAATTGATAGATCGGTTCAATTGATATAGATGTACTTAATACAAAAAAGAAATTGGTAAAAAAGACGGAAATCATTAAAATATAAAGTATTTGAAATTTTTTTTAATTAAAGAATAAAATAAAATTTTTTAGAAAATATACAAATGAAAAAAAAAATTAGTTGAACGTACTTGGTGTGCGTTAACGCAAAAAACTTGTTATGTCATAATTACTATATGTTTTACAATCAGATGATATACTTATTTCGCTTTAATAATACACACCAAGTACGTTCAACTAATTTTTTTTAACTTCCCGCTAAGAAAATCGACGATTTTCAGAAATTTCGGGAAGTTATTGTTTTCACCCCGATTTCCGAAAATCGAGTTTTCATCAGATGTCGACGTTTTGAGGTCCTAGGAAGCTATTCTGACTATTTTTAGAATGATGTCCGAGTGTGTGTATGTATGTGTGTGTGTGTGTGTGTGTGTGTGTGTGTGTGTGTGCGTGTGTGTGTGTGTGTGTGTGTGTGTGTGTGTGTGTGTGTGTGTGTGTGTGTGTGTGTGTATGTAAACTCTTTGTAACTTTTGAACTAATGAATCGATTTTGATGGTTGAGGTGGCAATCGAAAGAGCTTGTTGGCCTTCAACTTTCCTGAAAATTTCAGATTATTTGATCGAATAGACTCGAAAATATTGGCGAATTACGAAAAAAAAAAATTTTTTTTTTAGTTTTTTATTGATTTCTCAAAAACGACTTATACGATCGACTTCAAAATCTAATCAGCTCTAGAACTCAACAAAACGCGTCGATTGCCACCTCAAACATCAAAATCGATTGATTAGTTCAAAAGATATCGGCATTGAAAAGTTAAAAAAATAACATTTTATGTTATTTTTTCCGGATAAATCAGAATATAACGTACTAAAATGTGCCTGATATCATTCCAACTCATCTTTTTTATGGTTTCTTTCGATCATATAATGTCATCGAACTTGGTTTTTAGTTTAAATCATATTATCAACAAAAAAATCGATAAAACGAAGTTTTTAATATTTTTATCGGATATTTCATATTTTATTGTTTCTGACATTAGTCAAAATTTATTTAAATCTTGATTTTGATTCCCGACATTGATTTCTGCCTCAATACACTTATTTTACTGAACAAAATCAGGAACTAAATTTTAAAAACCGCTTCATTGATGATTTTCGATTCTTAAATTTTCAAACTTCAGCATAACAGGTAACTTGTTAGAGCTTGAAAAGATCATAAAAAAAAACAATTGCATGTGATAGCATTTTCGAGCTCGAAGAGCTCGAAAATATATCTACACTAATGTTTTCGAGCTCTTTGAGGTCGAAAACAGCGGGAAGTTTTGGGGCTGGCCCGCAGGGTCAACCGACAGACCGATTTTTTTTATTTGTATATTTTCTAAAAAATTTTGGTTGAAAAATATTGACCGCCGGGTAACGATAAATCAATACCTTAGCGATATTCCCGACGTCAATTTTATAATTTTTAAATAATTATTATTTCAGTTACCAGATAAAATAAAAATAGGCATAAGTTATAAATAGATAGTTCATACATTAAATAATTATTCATGTATCATTCAGGTATTGAAGGATTGTCATTGTATTTTATATTTTCAATTTAAAACTAGGCCCAGGGCTACTAAAAATAATTAGAATAGTAATTAAGGGCGACGGTAGCGCCAGGTGGGCGACGACAAACAGGTGGAGGTCGGGAAAATTAAATTAGAAAGATACGGGCTATCATTGTGTATAGACGCTGTCTTTTGTACAACCTTATAAAATTTATATTATTTTCTGAAAAACAACAAGTGTAGTCGCTATAATTCACTGGGTGAATTAATTAATACTTGTGTTGATATTATTCGTTTTACTGAGTTATTAGAGATTTCTGAGTAAGTACTTTGGATTTCTTTCACGGCATATATTTTTCACGTGATAACCTCCCCCGGTAGTTGTTGGTCGCCGCGGCGAGGGGAATTAATTTATTAATAATTAATTACTGAATGATACATGATTTATATTATATATATTTATTGTTAGATATTTCGTCTACTATTGTTAAAAATATTCTGATAATTCCACACATATATATATATATGTATATATATATATATATATATGTAAGTCAGGTACAACGTAGTTAAACGTTGCCGGTAGACATATATATATCTATAGAGCGCATACAGTACTTGAGTAAATTCCTTAAGTACTGACGTCAGCACTTGGGGGAAAATTCCTAAAGTATTTAAAATTATTTTTTTTGTTCTCACTCAAGATATTAGTAGAAAAAGATTAAGCGTTATTATATATATTTATTATTATTTAAAATAATTGAGTAACTTTACTTTTTTTTTACTTTTGATTTATTTGTATACCCCAGCGGTTAAAAATTATCAACAAGATTTTTATTTCAAAATTATAAATTATTTAATGCAGAGGAATTTATTATTTTGAGTGTGAGTGAGGATAAATCCCGTGTCTTTCTCTCTCTCATAAGTATTGAGAGATAGCAAAAGAAATAGAAACACTGTTATTATTTGTCATTCTTATTTTGGGAAAATTTAAAAGTTGAATAATTAATTCAATTACTTAATATTAAATCCAGATTTTTAATTAAGAGAAATTATATTTATTTTTTTTGGTCTATTAAGCTCATATAATTTCTTGTAATATTGCGATCATATTTTGTGGCAATCACCAGGTATTATTGTTATTAATTTAACCAAGTTAAATATTGTGAAATATTATTATTTTTATATTGTTTATAAAAATTAAAACTCGGAAAGAAACAGCTGTCGGGGAAAGTTTAAAATTTATTTCTCTGGATCTTTTCCTACAGCTTAATTTCATTTTTCCTGATCTTATTTATTACTTGAATGTAATTATTTATTATATATTTACTAATTTTCTTTTTCATTATTTATTTTATTTCTTTTGAGTGTTGATCCGCTTCGTCGTGAGTCACTTGCTCGGATCTTTTCCTCGTAAGTTTTCCTCCTGAATAATTTTTGTCCGTTTTTGAATAAACGGTCTGGCGCCTGCGTGCACTAACCCAGCCTGAGGAGCTGGTCCAGGCACGACAACATTTAATTATTATTTATATTGTGACGATTATTTAAATCTATTTTATTTTAATTTGATCTCGATATTTATTATCATTTAATATCGTTCATTATTATTTATTATCACGCGTGGGCGACCGCATACGCTATATTGGGCTGTTCCGCGTCTCCGTCGCGAAATTTCAGCAAAGTATACGTTATATATTCTTATATATGTTTTCTTCTATATGATTTCATATATGTCAGTATAGCTTTCGTATACTTTCTATATATATATAAATTTAAACAATATATGTAAATAAATAAGAATACATATAGGGACTTATAAAATACCATATGTTATTATTCCATACATACTATTATAAGTGTCATATATGATTTAGAAATGTACGATACGATGTATGTGAAATATGTATTTATACTCATATATTCTCATATATTTTCTGATACATATGCTTTCATAAGTTTTCATATATTTTTCGATATATTAAACCGATGTGTGTGAAATATGTATTTACACTTATATATTCTCATATATTTTCTAATATATATGCTTTTATAAGTTTTCATATATTTTTCGATGTACAAAACCATATGAATCATCACATATGAAGAATCCATTCCTATATATATATATATATATATATATATATAAATTTTCTAAGATTACTAATAAGATCATTATTATTATTGTTATTATTTTCAGCGTATACATAATACATATAATCTAAATTTGATTTTTTTTTGTTTTTATTTTTTTTAAGAACTCAGATCAGAAATTATAATTATAATAACATTGTAACAGTGGAATATTAAATAATTATAAATAGTTTTATGAAGAGTCTCCATCATTACTCTTATTATCATTAACATTATCACCATCGTCAATAATATTGGACTGCTTTTGCAAACGACGCAAATCATTCAAATAATTATTTATGGCCATCCCAAATAAACCACGCTTGTATTCACGAGGAAACTTGTTTTTGACAGTTTCTGAAAATAAAAATCCATTTTTGTAAAATTTATTTGTTGTGATAAAAATAATATTGTAATTTCTATAACAATATTATACTTTTTGAGTTAATTAATAACTTAATAGCTTATTATATATACTGCTATAAAAACATCAATTAATCAATTTTTTGTCATAAAGGAATTCTAACAATAGAATATTGATCAGTTCCTTTATTTATATACGCGTGTCAATAGACGATAGACATATCTAAAATCCAGATACACCGGATTCCATAGAAAGGACTTACACATTGTCACGTAACGATTCAAATTATTTAATTTTTATTTAGTTATCAGTTGAATATTTTAATTATATATTTGAATTTGAACCATTACGCGGGCATTCCGCCATTTCGCCGATGGAGACAGCGGTCCGTGCACGGTGCTAGCGCATGCGCGCTGCGTGAGAGTGAGCACATGTGCGAATGAATTCTAATTTATAATTTAAAAATGCAAATAATTGATTTTTGTATAATATAAATTTTTGTTTATGATTTTGGAATAGTTGAGGCATAATCTAGTGTAACATTATGCCTCAACATCTGTTTAATGTATTGTTTTATTGAAACTTGTCATCCGACTAAGGATGTCAGTTTAGTCGAAAAATTGACCGCCGGGTAACGGTAAATCGATACCTCGGCTAAAATTCCGACGTCAAGTTAATAAGTTTTAAATAATTATTATTTCAGTTACCGGGTACAATAAAAATAGGAATAAGTTATATATAAATAGTTCATATATTTAATTAATTAATTATGTATCATTCAAATGTCCAGGAATTGTTTTTATAATTTATATCTTTAATTTAAGTAAGGCCCAGGGCTGACAAAAGTAATTATAATAGAAATTGAGGGTGACGGTGGTGCCACGTGTGCGACGACCAACAGGTGGAGGTTTAGATAATTAAGTTAGAAAGATACGGACTAGCACTGTGCATAGGCGCGAAAACTGATCCATTTACTATTGTATATTAAATATTTAGTTATTGAGAAAGTTAAAAATAATTTTATTGGATTAATTCACTGGGTGAACTTGATTGGTATTTGCTTACATTTATCATATTCCTTTTAATCATTGGAAACCGTGAAAATTTGAGTAAGTACTTTGAATTTCTTTCACGGCATATTTCTCATGTGATAACCTCCCCCGGTAGTTTTTGGTCGCCGCGGCGAGGAAAATTAATTAATAAATAAATTAATACGGGATGATACATGATTTCTATTGTTTATAATTATCATTAATTATTATTATCGTTTATTATTGGTAGATTTGTTCTGATATTATTGCGCATATATATATATATATATATATATATATATATATATATATATATGAGTTGAGTGCAGCGTTGGGAAAGCGTTGTCGGTATACCTATATATACACGTATAGTATATATAGCTATAGAGCGCATACAGTGCTTGAATAAATTCCTCAAGCACTGATGTCAGCACTCGGATGAAAAATTCCCGAATTATTATAATCATTATTTTTATTTAAAATATCTGTACGATACTATCAATTATTATTTATATTTATTATTATTCAAAATAATTAAGTAACTTTATATTCTATGATTTGTTTATTTATGTACCCCAGCGGTAAAAATTATTAATGAGATTTTTATACTCAAATTATAATTTAGTTTTATGTTTTATAAAATTATAAATTGGTAATACCGAGAAATTATTAACTTGAGTGTGGGTGAGGAAAAATCCCGTATCTTTCTCTCTCTCAAGCGTGTTGAGAGATAAAATAAAGTAAAATTATTATTATTATTTATTATCTGGGAAAAATTTAAGTGAAATTATTGTTTCTTTTATTTAATAATAACTTCATATTGTTAATTAAATTAAAGTATATTTACTTTGAGTATTGAGTTTATGTAATGTTATTTTTTTTATATAATCACCGAGTGTTATTATTGTCCTAAGTTTACCTGGAATTAAATATTGTGTAAAATATTATTAAAATTTATATTGTTTAAAATTAAAATACGAAAACCAACAGCTGTCGGGGAAAATTTAATATTTATTTTCCTGGATCTTTTCCTACTGCTTTATTTCATTTTTCTGATCTTATTTATTATTTGTAATATAATTATTTATTATATATTTACTATTTTTCTTTTTATGAATATTCATTTTATTTTTCTCAATTGTTTGTCCGCTTTGTCGTGAGTCACTTGCTCGGATTTTCCCTCGCAGATTTTCCCCTAAATTAAATTTTGTCTGTTTTAGGATAAACGGTCTGGCGCCTGCGTGCACTAACCCAGCCTGAGGAGCTGGTCCAGGCACGACATTTAATTATTATTTATATTTAAATTTATTATATTATCTTAATTGAACCTCAGTATTTAATATTGTTTATTATTATTTATTATAATTATTATTATAACACGTGGGTCATCGCATACGGTTTACCGGTTGATCCGCGTCTCCGTCGCGGAAATTAATTACGGTATACGTTATAACACAAACCCAGATTTCTATATGAATTTCTCGTATGAAAATCTAGGTACCTAGTTTCCTATACGGTTTCCACATGGGATATCAGATGCACATAGTTTTCTACATGGATTCTCATATGGGGATCGAGGTACCCATGGTTTCCTACATGGATTCTTATATAAATCCATAAACTCCAGCATTAATTCCTATAGATTCTTACATAAATCCATACTTTGGACGTGATATTAGTACCATTCACGGCATCAATAATTATTGGATTTAATCCAGGTCAAGTTGGAGCATCTTTTTGAATTCTACTCTTTCCACCGTAGCAATTACTTTGAATGAGGGTCTCTTTTGAAAATAAGGCGTTGATAAGAGAAATCGTCATTTTGCTAAAATTGTCGCGACTATTTGCAGTTTCATACTGTTGGCGTGTAACATGAACATTACTACCTGGATAACCAATTTCCACCTACAAATATAAAAATGAACTTTTTAGTTGCTAATTCTTATCATATGTTGACATTATACGGTCTGAGAAGAAATAACTTCTAATTTTTTTTTAATAGAATGTGCGCGCGCACGCTTGTGTGTGTGCCTATTATTTTTTACTAGATCTGCAACCGGAAGTTTAAATTTTTGTTACTGTCTGCGGAAAGATTAGTTCATCTGTTAATTTATTATGTTCGCTTTTTCTTAAGGTGACAGTGATATTTTTTTCTTAACAAAATGAAAAAAAAAAAATGTATTTTTGGCATAAATGTGATAAAAAAAATTTTTTAGATTCAAAATGTTAAAACACTTGCAAAAAATAAAAATAAGAAAAAAAAAAAAAAGGAAAAGAAAAAATATTAAAGATTAAATTAATTTTTACTTGTTCATTCTCAGCATTATTTGGATTTCTTGCTTTGCCATAATCTCGTTTTAGTTCATTCTGAGCAACTTTAATTTCCTGTATTTCATTAAATAATAAATTTAGACCATCTTTAATCTGTTGGTTATCTATAATTCGAAAAATACAATATAACTTTTCATAAAAATAACTTCACGAATTACTTTTGATAAAAAAAAAAAAAAAATAATTAAAAAAAAACGGATAAAACAAATTGCTCAATTTTTATTATCCTGTAAACCAGTCTTAAAACAGAACGCCGAGTCTCAAAGAAATAAGTATTCTACACTATATATAGTTGAATTTAAATAAAGGTTAATTGCACTTATAATTATGGTTGGAGTTTAGTATAATAAATTTCTTGACACTCAATGTTCTGTTACAAGTTTGGTCGAGAGTATACTAAAAATTAATTAATTTGTTATAAACATTTTTGCGTACGTACCTTTCAAAACTTTATTGCTCGTCGTAATAAAATCCGTGTCATTATCATCATCTTCAATGAAAATATCATGGTTATCACTGCTACTGCTTTTATCGTAACTATTGTTGTTTCTTTTAACAGAGGAACAATCTTTCTTTCGATTTTCTTTAACAATTTTAGGCTTTTTTGTATGAACTTGAATCGGCTAATAAATTACAAATAATTACCCTGATTCAGAAATCTAATTTGGAATAATTCAAACACGATCCAAAACAATTCAAAGTGGGCAAAATTGACTATATATAGGTATACACTCCAACATGTATTGAATCATTCGAAATTACATTTCTGAATCAGGGTATGTATTAATATAATAATAGTTGATGATCTAGTTTTCGAATTCATGATACAAATTATCGATATAATTTCTGATTCTGTATGGTAATCATTTTCAAGAGTTCTTTTATTAGTACTGTCAATAGTAGATGTTTTGGCTCGTTTAGGAACGAAATTATTTTGACCATTTCTTTTAACTTTCAGTGGAGAAACTATCCCTTCCAATCTTACTATTTCTCTTTCTAAATTTTTACAGGAATCTATAAAAAAAATATTTTTTATTTGTAAAAAAATGTATCTAGTAAAAATAATTTATTTAAAAACTTACGCGAGACCTCGATTACATAGGCATCATAATTTTTCCATGTTTCTATATTTCCTCGTCGCCACTGAACAATATAGCTTTCTTCTAAATTTTCTTTTTCTGTCAAATAGCGCTGTAAATCGAAATCCATGATCCATTCGATCGGGATACCAGGAGTATAAGTCTTATCATGATTCCCCCCTATCCATTGCACGAGTGCATATAACTGTTTCTTGTCATTTTTCAACATTTCGAAGAAGATAATTTGGCACAAACGATTATCATAAACTTATATAATAAACGAGTTAAATAATAAAGAGACTTTGATTAAATGATACACGAAAGTTAAGAAATATTTTAGGAAGTATTACTACGATCAATCAATACTTTATTTAGAAGTATTTAATGAAAGTAAAAAACTTTTTTTATCAAGATATATTATAGATAAATAAACAAAGTTAATATAGCAATGAATACTCATTTGTTTATTTTATATTTGATAACTCAAACATATATGTATCACATAATTATTTTTTTCAAGTATGGTACAATCATTTTTTAAAATGAGTTTAACAAAAAGAGCAATTGTAAAAAAAAGTCGTGGACCGTATAAAAATTACAATCAATTCAGAAGTACTGGAAAAATTCCAGCAAGAACGAAGTATCGATGGAAGATAAAATCTATGATGATTCTGCAGTACGGATAAAGCCTTTTTAATCTTATATATAAAAATTAAATTGCATCGTAAAAATTAATTCAAATAATGTTTTAAATACTAAAATATTATTTATGTAAAAAAATGACTATACAAGCCAGAGGCATAATGAAAAAAAAAAAAAAAAAAAAACAATTTCAGAAAAAAAGAATTTCATGAATATCATACGTTGGAATCAAATCACAGCAATGCACCTGTTTAGTTGGATTTAGCATCAAATTTGAAAAATCAAAATACAGAATCAAATTACCAACATGATATTGACGACATTGAAATGAGCGAAATTGAAATAGAAGTACGACTTCACTTAAATATTAGTTTATAACGTTTTCTTCTATTTCACGCGTCCCACGGCGGAGTGTGGTTGGCCCCCACGAACAAATTAACTCAAAATAAAACAATGGAGAAAAATGAAAATAAAATAAATGACAGGGTAACAGTTTCAGATTTCAGGAAAAGGAAAGCAAGAAAAAGATAGCAGTATTGTAAATAAATAAAATTTAAAGTAATACCGGGTTGATGACCATTTGTTTCAAATATATTTTAAATTATGAATTAAATAATGGTATCGCATAACCAAATAAACAATATCAAAGATAAAATAATATTAGTTCACTTACAAAAAAATAATGATAGTATGCGTATACCAAAATTATAATCAAAATAATAATACTGAATAACAATAAGTATATCAGCCGCACAATAGCTTATCGCATATACAGAATATAATCACTCGCCTATGATTATCATAGGAACATATAAATATTAGTAAGTAATAATCTCACTCGCACGTGAACATAAACAAACTAAATATAATGCACGGAGAACAATGTCAGAATAATACTTCAATAATTGTAAATTATTATATCACTCGCAAGTGAATAGAAAATATTAAATAAAATAATCTCATATAGGAATTTAAAGTATTTCCAGTCAGAATTCCCAGTAATTTCCAATGGTGAATTTTACGGTATTCACAAAATAATATTATCCTATACTCGAATAATAAAGATAAATAGTACTCTTGGATAAAATAATTATGAATGATATTTATGCCTTTGTATCAATTTCACGTGATAATTAAAATAATAAACTAATACGCACCAAAAATTAATTATAAAAATAATCACTCATATTAATAATAAATGTTAATGAAAAATAACCAAACATTTATCACACTCAACGTTTGGTAAAATAATACTGAATATTTTCACTGACTGTATTCGTATTTACTGAGTATAATATTCACGCATTCCATCATATGCTTATGACCAATTACTAATACTCAGTATTCCCTATCTTTCTTACTCTTATACTATAGATAAATGATCACCAACTCGGGAACCAAAATTACACGCCAATGTATTAGCCAAAAAGTACTTACAGTTTACGTATTATTCAACTCCCTTGGTTGCACACTAATACGGTAAATGTATTTTCCTTTATGCGGTTTACCAAAATACTCAAATAATGCCAATGGGTTTATATTATCTACACAAAATACCAAATGGCGACAAATTTATAATTATTTTAATGTAACAGAGCACACACGCTACTCTTACAGAGACTTTCCCACGTCTGACCATGGCAGCACGTGAATCTCATGCCGGCACCTAGGCCGACGCCATTTTGTCGTATATCTCACTTTGACCAATGGAGATATACAACTGTCGCATGTTATTTCTTTTTACAGTACCACCAACGTACTACATAACTTTGGCCGTGTAATTTATCAAGTTCCCGACGATAACGACCAATTGTAAATTTCATAAGTAATTGTTAATATGATTTACCGATAAATCAACCAATGATTTATTCATAAAACTAGTAAATTTATTTATAATAAATAAATTTACGGATGCCAACTGTTGTGTTGACGTGCATGCGCCAACCAATTCAAAATAATCATAAGCACATAAATGAAATGCGCAACTATTTCTCTCAGCGCTATAAAAATCCAAATATATGCTCACATTACTCAGTGAAATCTCCTGATTCAAATACAATTTATACCTAAGAAACCAATAAAGTATTATTAACGCCATAATTGAAACAAAATCTTATAAATAAACAAAATAATCATATTAACAAACTATCGGATGAGACGTGTGAGCAGCGTATGCTGCCCTCTGTTGCTCACCGACCTGATGCGAGACTGCCGCGATATCTAAATATCGTGACAAGTTCAATTACATTAAATTTTGAATCGATATTGAAAACTCAGAAAATTCTTTCGTTAAACAACATCATAAATTTACTCAGACATTAAAACGACTAAAAAATACTCACTGCGCATCAACTATTAATATTTAATCGAAAAATAGCCATAAATAAAAGTTTATAAAGGCTTAACATCTTAATCACTTTTGTCAGTTAGAATTTTTAAATAAAATATAATTAATTATCAAACTTTGCATTAAAATTTTTTCAATTAAAATAATATTAAAGATTTTATTTGTAATTATGAAAAATATTGAATATGCTATAAGTCAGTGGTTAATTATGAACTCAAGCTTTATTTTACAAATTATTTCCAGTTAATATTGCAGTATTTCAAAATATAACTTTTTAATAGGAATAATCAGACTTTAAATATTATAAAAATGATCTATCAATTGAATACTTTTTTTTCAAACTACTCCTTAACATGAAACATAAAATGAAATTACAAATTGAAATTTCATTTAAAAATTTTATTTTATACATTTTTTAGTATCAACAATATAGTTTCAATTTTTAATTTTTCAAACATTTATTTTTTGGTAGGATTACCATGATTCTTTGAATGGTCGCCAGCTCCTGAAAATTAATTCTCATTATAATCATGATAATAACAATGACGTCAATGATAATATTAATATTATCACAAATAATATCGAATTCCATAAGGTTGATGATAGTGAAGAATTATTTATTGAACAAATACCTAAAAATACTTTAATAAATAACTTACTAGCAATGACAGTCAAATGGCGTCGTAACATCACTAACACTGTTGCTATGGATATCGTCAGATTGGTTAATATTTCATCAGAAATATCCGATTCTAAAAGTACTAAATATTATTGGCAGAAAATAATAAGTCAGTACTCCCACCATGTATTAGTCCATTATATTTGTGTTGAGTGTGGTAGTTATTTAGGAAATGAAAAAGATAAACCTTTTCCTGTACTGTGCACACTAAACGAACTAAGTCCATTGGAACGACGTAACAATATAATGTTGTCTAGCATTTGGTTTGGGAAAGGCAAACCAAAAAATATGAACGGATATTTGAAACCATTAGTAGAAGAATCTAAAAAACTTCTTGCTAAAAAATTCACATATGTACATAATGGTCAAACGTATATGAAAACTGTAGCTCTTTTAATTGGGATATGTGACTCTGTTGCTTGACCACTTGTTCAATGTGTAAAACAGTTTAACGGGAAATTTGGGTGTGGTTTATGTTTAAACCCAGGAAAACAAGTGACAAAAGGCCTTGGGAAGGCAAGAGTATATCTAATTATTAAAGGAAATCCATTTGGTGCTGGTCTGAGAACTCATGATCAAACTCTGATCCACGCTAACGAACAAATAAAAAAAAATAAAAAAGGAGTAAAAAGCGAGCCAGTTTTATGTGATATCCCTAACTATGATATCATAAAAAATTTAAATGCTGAGTGGATGCATTGTGTAGGCCTTGGAGTTTGTCGTTATTTTACTAATCTATGGTTTGATTCATCGAATTCTAAAGAAAAATTTTGTTTCAGTCACATTATTAAAATAGTTGATGATCTCATTGTTTCTTTTTTTCCGACATCAGAAATTTCTCGAACTCCTAGGAAGATGATAGATCGTGCTCATATGAAGGCACACGAATGGACTATTTTTCTTCTAGGGTATAGTCTACCTGTACTGAAACTATGTTTCCCCAAAAAATATGTTGATCATTGGGCCCTACTAGTAGATGGAATATCTACGTTAATAAAAGACTCGATAGTAGAATCGGAAGTAATCTACGCTCAAAAATGTTTATTAGATTTTTACAATGGTGTTAAAATGTTATACGGTGAGACACATTTGACTTCTAATGTTCATTTACTAGCTCATTTGGCAGAAAGTGTGAAAGATTGGGGCCCCTTATGGACTCATAGTGCTTTTCTGTATGAAGATTTCAACCAGATAATTAAAGCTTATGTAAAAAGTTCAAATGGAGTGTCGAAACAAATCTGTGATTCATTTCGATTGAAATGTGTGATTGATAGATTATCGATTATATGTAAACATGGTCTCAATCAAAGATAAAAACAATATTTAGATAAATTACTGAATCGTAAAATTAAACCTTCATCTAATGTATACATTGATAATTGCGGGGTCTTAGGAAAATTAATTATTCTAGAAACGTTGCCAATGATTTAATAATCAATGATTTAAAAGGTGTCTTACAAACAATGAAATAATAACATGTACACGTTATCAACGAAAAAAAAAAACGCATAAATTATAATGTAATGTTAAAAAACGAAAAAATTTTTGAAATAGAGGCTTTTATAGCATTTAAAAAATCTACCAGTGAAAAAACTTATATGTTGGGAAAATACTATGAGTTATCTAATGATACTCTTATACCTGATCGAGAATTAAATCAATATATACTATTAAAAGTCAAAAATGATAACGTAGAAGCAGTCAAAACGAACTTATTAAAGAAAAAAGTTATGATATTTAACATGAAAAATAGCAAAAAACTTGTAGCATATGTAAATATATGCAATTCCGAATTATTAATTTGATATTATTTTTATCAATTCGTTGTCATTCATAATATATACTGGTCACAAGTTCTTAAAATCACAACATCAGCTACTATCAAAATTATATTTGCAAGGCAAACATTCACAAGTGCTTGATGTTATGAGAAACTGACGGTGCAATCATTCTGTGTCAATAAATGACGCAAAATTGCAATGTAAAGACAAGTACCACCAAATTATTTGAAGATCTGTACATTGATTTCAGTGTTAAAAAACTAGAGAACTTTTTAACTTCAACGATAACCTAAAAAAAATTGTAAATAAAAAATTTATTTAGTTCTAATGCTACTGCATTATTGAGATAGACAGCTAATAAAAATATTAGTGGTAACTTGACATTTTTTCTGTTTGTTTCTATACAAATTAATGAATAGTTTAATAATTATAGTTCATGAACTTTGATAGAACTTTAAATAAAAATTAATATTTACTTTAGTTGTCATTCTTATTGAATGTTTTGATTTATTGACTGCTAGGGACGTGACTCTAGAATGTATATATGTACATGCGTATGGTTTATAATCGAGGGAAATTTAATTTTTTTTTTATTTAATATTTATTAAATTTTATTTTTTTAATTTACGAAATGAATAAGTGCCAAGTTAATATTGTATGGTAAGTTTACATTCTTTTTTTTTTTTCTTAATAATAATTTCTATTGAAAACTTTTTTTTATTATAAATGAAAAATTACTAAAAATAATAAAAATTAAAGATTAAATACTGTCTAATTGATTTATTTCTTTCCTTTGTCAAGAAACATCACGAAAATAGATTTTTTTTTAAACTCAATTAAAATTTAAGGATAAAGTAAAAATTAAATTTGTTTAATAAAAAATACGTTAATTGCAAAAAAAAAAATTTAATCTAATTTTATAGTACATCCGTTTAATTAATGTAAATGCCAAATTAAAAAAAAAAATATTTTTTTTCATCTGTCAAAAAATTTTTATTTTAATTTTTAAAAATCAAAATGTATTCGTAATAAAAGATTGGGAAAAAAAGTTTTATTTTTTCAAGAATTAGTTATATACAAAAATAGTTTATAGTGTTAATTACCATGTACTTAATCTTAATTTAATATGGTTGTTATCATCAGAGATTCAGATAAAATGATCCAACTAGAAATGTTTGTTCGTATTCCACTAACATAGGTAATATCTATGAACTACACGATATCTCAAAAAAAAAAAAAAAAAATTGAATAATTTAATTAATTAAAATACTGATGCACAACCCTTATAGGGAAAAAAATATTGACAACGGTGCCGGTCTTGGCACAATGCTGGGCTACTCAGGCTAGGCCTCCAAAGTTGGTCCGAGATCCCACCAACGTTCAAGTGACGAGCCTCGATTTACCAGATTTGGACCAAGATTCGGCCACTACTTAAGTGGCAAGCCTTGGCTTGCCAGTCTTGGGCCAAGATTCAGCCAAGACTCGAGTAACAAGCCCTGGTTTAACGGTCTAAATAACAAATAGTACCTAAAAACCTCTGGCTTCTATGTGTAGCGTAACAGCCTACTGGATAAGACACATGCCTCGCAGCCATGAAGGACCAGGTTCGAGAGCCAGCAAGTCCAAAAAAAAATCAGTTTTATCGATCTACCCGATTTCTCTATCGTACAATTTTATTTCCATGTTACCATCACGCACATGTCTACAAATATTTTTTTTTTTATTATTTATTTTCAATAAGTGTAGGCGCTTATTTAGCTACAATCTTGGCACCATACTGTCACTCAAGCTTGGCTCAGTGTTATCATTATGATGCTGATGTAAAATATATGTGCCTATATATATGCATAAATATACGTTCATATATATATGTGTAACTATATTTGCATATATATATGTGTATATATAAATACATGTATATATGTTAATATGTATGAATTAAATTATAAATTTACATTTATAATTAAAATATATGTAATACATATATGTTCTAACTTATAAAAACTTATATGTCTGATAAATTATATCAAAACTTATCATGCTATATATATAATGAATTATATAATAAATATATGGCATCCATAAAAAAATAGGTATAAGGAAACATATATCGTTTTTGGCCACTTATATGGTCCCATATTTTTATATATTTTTCCATATATATTTATCATATATGGTATTTTCATGAGGGTGTATGTGTGTGCGCGCGCGTATGTGTGTGTGTGTGTGTGTATGGATGTAAACTCTTAATATCGTTTTAATGAACCGACCGATTACAATGTTTGAGGTGGCAATCAAAAGAGTTTGTTGGCTGTCAACTTTTCTGAAAATTTCAAATCGATCGATCAAATAGACTCTAAGACATGGAAGTAAAACAAAAAAAAAATTTTTTTTTCAGTTTTTTTCAAATTTTTCAGAAACGGCTCGATCGAGAAAGAAACCTTTTTATTTTTAATTCTACATGGAAAATGTGCCAGGAGATCACCCCCCATTTGCTGCCACTGAAATATATTATTCTACATAAAATTCCAAAAGACTAGAACTTCAAAAGAGTATATAGAAACAGTAGATACGTGAATTGGTGTTAAATATATATACATATATATTAGGGTGCCCGTTATTTACCAAACTGATTTTTTTAGTGACGCCCCTTAAATTTTTCGTTTATGGCCTAAAAAAAATTATCAGACCCATATAAGCCCTTAATCTTCATATTAAACCGTGCCCCAAAGATAATACATTTCCCATTTAAATAACATGAGGTTTCGGCGCGTTTTCCATTTAATTTTTTTCTCCTAAGCTAGTTAATCTATAGATCTCAGAAATACATATTTTTGTAGGAAATTGCATATTCTACAAGAAAGGTCTTGTGATGTCAGATCATTCTCATCTCATATATATATATATATATCCAATGATAAAATTTAAAGTTTAAACATTAAAGAAAAAAAAAAATGTTTAGTTTAAAATGTTCTGAGAAAGAACAAAAGTAAATTAGAGAAAATCTATTTCTAGTATTTCGTTATGAGAAAACCGATCGTGGGAGCTATGTAGGGGTACTCTAAAGGGGACAGCTGCATAACTCCCGCGATGAGGCCGAACATCACTTTTGAGAGTTTTCTACGAAATCTCATAAAAGTGGTAATAAAATAGAAAATTTATGTTTTCGCCGCATGGGAATGCTCCGACCCAAAGGTGAAACTTTCCAGATTACTTTTGGAAGTAACGGAAGTATTTTATTTAAACAAAATTTTAAATTAAAACAAAAAAGAATCAGAATATAAAATAAGAAATAAACAGTACTTGTAAAATAAACTGAACAGAGAAATAAATGGTTAAATAATTGAACAAATAAATAGATAAATAAATAACTAAATAACTAAACGAATGAATAGATAATCAAGTAAATAATTAAAAAAATAAATAAATGAATAAGGAACTGATTAAATAAATAGATAAATGAATAAATGATTAATAAAATAATTAAATAAATAAGTAGATTAATAAAGAATTGAATAAATAAATAAATAAATAGATAAGTAAATAAATAGTCAAATACGTAGTAAGTTTAAGTCAAAGATAATTTAGAGGAAGGGCAAAAGAGCACGCCTAGGACTAATGCGGAGGGGATGGTGCGATCCTCGAAGCATTGGGCCTTAAAACGAATGGGAGGAAAGTCAAGGCCAAGATGATTTTCTATTGGACCTGATTTTCCCCCGAACAAAATAGTTAAGAAACGCCTTTTTATTTTCTGTGAAACTCCGAATTTTTAACTAGGGGAGTCAGTCGAGGAATTTGGTCCAAAGTGGACGGTTGGATAATAAACATAATAGTAGAAAATCAGAGTCGGCTGGTTGCCACTCTACATTAGAAAATAAAAGCTGCAAAAGTTCACCGGAGGAAAAGTTCACAGAAAAGGGAAAGGACCATACTACTATTTAACTGTTTTATACATAACATAAGCTGTAACCGAGTGTCAGAAATTTATCTTGTTTATAATTTCTCTTTCAATATAAACCTATAAAATCGAAGAATTAGTATTATAACTTTCATTCAAAATTTCACCGATCCCCAGTCTATTAGTCGCAAGACTAAGACCGAATATTTAAATACATCCGATTTTGAAGTGGGTAGAGACTTTCGCTCATAATTTTCCATCCTTAACACCGTTGGCATATTATAGTTAGAGCTCTAAGCATGCTTTTGTTGTAAATCCGACATAACAGTCTCTTATGGTTTTTCGATAAATTTACTGCTTTAAAAGTTATTCAAAGTTAAAGATGAACTTATAGTTAATTTTCGATATTTTTACTTTGACCGCAAAATTATCGTTATTTCTGTAAAAGTAAATTGTTTGTTGCAAAAAATTTTCAATTTTGACTGTGTTATTAAAAAAATTACTATCAAAAATTCAGATAACTGAAGAATAATGTGAGTGACGTGTTGAGTTATTTGCAAAATTTTTCAACTTAACGAAAAAAATATGACAGATTAAATAAATTTTTTTAAATATTGATCAACACTCTATTTTATTAAATATTCTTTGGTGGAATTTGGAATGTTACGTCCAGCTCAAAAGCTGAACATTATTATTTCTCTTTTTTTTTTTTAAATTTATTTTACTTAAATTTATACATTGAAAAAAATACGTGGCGACCAGATTTTATTTTTTTTAATAACCCTAGAGTGACAAGAAATAATGTAGTTGTAAAATGTTTAGAATTAGTAAATTTATTTGCTCTGATGCACGGAGAAATCCTAGAGCAAACAACCAAATGCATTTTTAATGACCTCTCGGGTCACAATAGAATAAAGGCCCAAAAAACATCTGGAAACACTTTCCATAAAAATTAACAAAAATATTTTATCAACAAAAGTGTACTTAAAATATTTTAAAAGAAAAATTGAAAGTTTAATAATGACTCATTGTTAAATAAATAAAATAGACAAAGTATAAAATCTTATAAACCCTTACATTTTTTAAGTGCATTTTTGTAGATAAAATTTTTTTTGTGTCCACGTAAACATAAAACCTAAAGAAATGAATTTAATGACACGTGGTCCAGAATATTCAAATAAATAAGTTAATTAGTAAAATTCAAATAAATGAAAATTAAAAGAGTAAACGTAAAATTTCACATAAATAATTAAGTAAATTAATAAAACTCAAATAAATAAAAATTATAAGAGTAAATAAAAAAAATCTTTTACATAATTAAATAAATTAATAAAATTTAAAGAAGTAAAACTATGAGGAAAAACTATAAAGTTTTATATGAACAAATAAATAAATTAATAGAATTCACATAAGAAAAGATTCATGCAGATAGTTATAATTTTTTTTAAATAAGTAAATAATTAAACTAATAAAACTTAAATAAATAAAAATTTACATAAATAAATAAAAGTAAATAGTCATAAGGAAAATTTATAAATTAGATATAAATTTCCATTATTATATATTTGTTACAAATATCATAGAATATTGTGTATGTGGGTGTATGTGTGGATGCGCACACACATAGGCCCGCATCAGGGTATGCTTTTACCACTTCCCTAGCGGAAAATCCTAGCGAAAGGGAAAGGACCCAGACGAACTGTGTTCCGATTGGACACAGTTTTCCCCCGAACGATCCACCAAATAGGACCCGATCGGAAAACATAAAAAGAATAGACACGCATCAATCACTCTCAGTTGTTAGTTCCGGGTCAGTAACGACAGGAAGGTATAAACTAGTTCCGTACTAGTTTCTTTACAAGTGTTCTCACACTTCACACTAGTTCCGTACTAGTTTTTTATTCACAAGTGTTCTCACACTTCATTGTTTTATTTAGTTGTTCAAGTGTCCTCACACTTTATTTTATAACTATCTATTAGTGTTTAGTAGATATTGTTTCAGTTAGTAAATAATTAAATTAAAGATAGCAAGTTTACGTCAAATCAAAATGTAACCGCGAGTAGTATAGTACAGTAAAATCAGTGTAAGCCAGAAGTATACTCCAGACTCAACACCTTCAGATACTGTAAATTTAAGTTAAATTTTTTTTTTGTAATCAAACAAGTTTCCAACCAACAAAATCTCTTACGAAACATTTTACGTTATCGAAGTACTCTAATAACGAATATTTTATTGAAAAATTCTAATCATACGAGGAAGAGTAGGCACGTGGCCACCTTTATCCCCGTATTAATTTTAAATTTATGATAATTTTGTGTCTATGTAATTAGCGTTGGCGGGTCGCCTCCTAATACATTTATCAAATATTTCAAATTTTGAGATCTATTGTAAACATAGCATTAGAAATTTTAATTGTAGAATATATAATAGTTGAATTCATATTTACAACATTTTTTTTATTTCGAAAACCCTTCCAGATAATTACTCAGTGTGATCCCGGTCTAATGGTCGAAAGACTAGGGCCGAAAATAATAATTATAATAAATTGTCCAACATCACAGTACAAGCTACTAGTTGGACATAACAGGAAATTTTTATTTGAAAATTGTTAAACACCTACAAATAGTCATTAATACTGCAGAAAGAGCTGTTAAATTGACTGAAGAATATATTAATAATTTAGCTAAGAACGAAAATCGAAAACCATATGCTATCCGGGTCAAAAATAAAACTTGATTTGAACTTGGTTTACCAAATCGAAATTTGGAGCCGTTTTTCATAAGACAAACTCGACTGTTTTTTACGAATATTAAAAATACATTGAGTTTTCGCCTTGGTTCAGACTTAACTAGTTTACTTAGTCACGATTTAAGACGAAAAAGTTAAAATAAAGTCGAAACTCACTTGATGTAGACTTATTCGACTTTAATTATAAGGCGAAAAAGTTAAAACTAAGGTGAAATAAATTTTTACATACTAAGGCGAAGGAAAAGCAAATAAATAACATTTTTTCGCCTTGGTTTAGAAAGTCAAAAGTAAGGTGGATGATTATCGTGTTTGAAATGAAGACGAATAAGTTTAAACTAAGACCAGAAAATAAAAATAAGTTGAATCTAAGATGAAAAAAGTTCAAAAAGTTGAAAAAAATATAATTTAAGTCGAAAAAGTCGAGATCTTATCGAAAAATCGTCGGTAAACCGATAACTTCAAAAGAAAATAAGGCAAAGTGAGCCTGAATCAAGTTTTATTTTTGATCCAGATGTTCAAATCGTACAGTAATTTTTCTAATTTTTAAAGAATTTAAAATTTTTCGCAATAAACAATTTACTTTTAAAGAAATAATTATAATTTTGCAATCAAAGTGAAAAAATCAAAAATTAACTATAAGTTTATCTTTAACTTTGAATAACTTTTAAAGCAGTAAATTTATCGAAAAACCATAAGAGACCATTCTTGTAAAGTGTTCGATTTCCTACAAAAATATGTATCTCTGATATCTGTAGATTGGCTAGCTTAGGAGAAAAAAAAATAAATGGAAAACGCGCCGAAACCTCATGTTATTTAAATGGGAAATGTATTGTCTTTGGGGCACGGTTGAATATGAATATTAAGGGCTTATATGGGTCTGATAATTTTTTTTAGGCAAGAAACAAAAAATTTAGGGGGCGTCGCTAAAAAAAAATCAGCTTGGTAAATAACGGACACCCTAATATATATATCACACCAAAAACAGCACAGCTGTAATAGATTGCGCCGAGTACACGTTCAAATTGCAATAATATATTTACTATTCTACAAAAATATTTAAAATCACTAAATAATGCCAAGTTAAGATGTAACATTCTGCAATAAAACAGTTAATAGATCGGTTCAATTGATATAGATGTACTTAATACAAAAAAGAAATTGGTAAAAAAAAACGGGAATCATTAAAATATCAAGTATTTGGAATTTTTTTTAATTAAAAAAAAAAAAAAATTTTTTTAGAAAATATAAAAATGAAAAAAAAAAATTAGTTGAACGTACTTGGTGTGCGTTAACGCAAAAAACTTGTTATGTCATAATTTCTAAATTTTATACAATCAGATGATATACTTATTTCGCTTTAATAACACATCTCTAATTACCGACCTGAAATCTAACTAATTATATCGAATATCGATAACCAAGTAATTTCCATAGTATTTAATTGATTATATAAAATAATATAATATAATAATAGAATAATATTATTTAAGATATTCGAACGTTAAGGATATGAGTAATAATTGATAAAGTTATTTTTCTATATTTTATCAAATACAAATAAACGCTGACGCCTCGAGTAAATCCTCGAGACGTGCAGCTGCACAAACATCTATTTTGTTCTAAGATAACTTTTGTTCATATATAAGTGACTCATTTGTTAATAATAAAAACGGAGAAAGCGTGAGAACGGAGAACGGATCATTCGAGAATATTGCTTATAACGATCCACCCCTCTATATCGAACGACGCGCGGGCCTGATGCCCAAGCGCCTCGTATTGATAAGAGACTTACTCTAGTTTTTCTCGATCTAGAGAAGTCAGTCTGAAATATAGAATTATAGAGAGCAGTCAGGCTCAATACTAAACACTCAACTTCTTTCTCATCCTTTCGAAGTTATTGTTAGACGAACTTTAACAATTTATAAATTGATTCAATTGTATATTTTCACATTATTGAAATTATTCTTTTACAATTGAATAAATCGGATTGAGATATAAAATAATAACCAGTTTATTCCAACCACCGAATGGTGGCTGTTCAACCCCTACTAAATAATTATTTATAATTATATGTAAGTTCTCATTACGTCCAATTCAAATCGACCACTCAACCACGCCAGCGCCAAAACATCGACCAGGACGTAACACGTGTAAAAAATTTTTTTTTGTTTTTTATAGATAAAAGTATTTAAAAAAATTTTTTCGAAAATCAAAGTACGTGGTCTTGTATCAAATTGAATTCTCTCCAAAAAAGCCTTGACGTGTTTTCTTCGTACAACTAACAGAAAAAAAGTTATGAAGCTTGAAACAATAGTGAATTGAAAAACTTAACATAAAGATAATTTCCGGATTTTATTACGTGTACATATTTATATGGTGAATCTATATGCTATGTATAATCAGTAAAGTGTTTTAAAAAGATTTCTGAAATCTTACTTATTTTTCGTAATAATTTCGAAAGAAAAATATTTTTTTTAAGAATTAAAAATTTTTTTCTTTCTGTATTTTTAATTTAAAAAAAAAGTTCTGTTTTGAAAGTAAAGAAAATTTTTCCCATGTGTTAAAAAAAAAATTGACAGATAACATGAGTTCAGAAAAAAAAACCTAAATTTCTATTTAAAAAACTGTTTAATATAATGGAAACATGAAGTTATACTATTCAAGATAATTTAAAGCTTCATAACTTTTTTTCTGTTAGTTCTACGGAGAAATCAATCAGTAGCTTTTTTGTAGAGAATTTAATTTCCTACAGAACTGTGAGCTTCGATTTTCGAAAAAGAAAATTTTTTAATACTTTTATTTTTAAAAAACAAAACCAAAATTTTTTTACATGCAATCTGAATGGGAAAATAAGTATTCGTTGAGCTGTTAGTAGAATTGAAATTTCGAGCTGCTATCTTGAGAAGATTTTTTTTATACCTAAGACTAACTTTTGAGACCATAAGAAACAAAATTTTTTTTTCTGAAATACCCTTATATATATATATATATATATATATACAATCGGAGACATTAATTCGAGTTGGTTTCTCGAGCAAAGTAAATTTTACTTATCTCAAAAAATAATTTCAAGTTCAATCATTTTTATGCCCATTGAAAGATAATGAACTTCTTTTATTATTTGAAACCGCCAAATTTAGGGTTATCAATAAATCTCGAAACTCAGGAACCGACTCGAATTAATGTCCCCGATTGTAGGTGTATGCGATGTCAATTTTATAATTATAAGTGGCGAACAATTTTAAGCACTGCCTCAATTTTTCGCTAGATAGCGCCTAGTTTAAATCGAAGATAGTGCTTGTTTATTCTTATAGGGTAAACGCCAATTTTTTAAGGCCAGCTTTTTAATCAGAGATTCTTAATCTGCGACTTAGTTATTGCGAGTATACTTGTATATTTTCATATGAATGTACGAGCAATAAAAATCTAATCACGTATTAACAAAATTTCGTATTGAGAAATTACCCTTCAGTAAACGTGATTATATGTATAGACGTAGTTACTGATATTACATTTCGGATCAGTTTTTCAAACCGAGTTTATTATTAATCCGGGTTTAAATTATTATTGCTGGCATGTCTATATATTATTAATACCAGCACTTTAATTCAAACTCGGATTACAATGAACCCAGTTTGAAAGAACTGGTCCTTAATAAAGTCTGCTTAACAAATGCTATGAACAAATTAATTATACGTATATTCTAAAATATATATTGATGAAAATGTTTACAATTTATTGTGTATACTCATGTGCTAAGACACGAAAATATATACTAATGAAAATATACACAATTCATCAAAAATTAGAGATTTATAAATTTATTAAAATTATCAAAAACGGCGCAAGCAAAAATTTAGAAATTTAAAAATGATAACTCAAATATTAAGCTCAAAGATTTCTCATGGAATTGGTAGAGAATGACGAAAGATTTATAAAGAAATAGGTAAATAACAAATATAATTTATATTTATTTATTATTAATCAATTTAAATACGAGAGAGGTTAAACAGGCATATGACACCGATATAGAGACATGGTCGACTCGCGCCGCGACGTTCACACATATGTATATATATGTATATTCGTAGCATTGCTACACTGATAAGCATACACGCATCTAAGCATTTTCTATTGTATTCTCAATTTTATTGTGTTACATTCGTTCGTTACATAAAAATATTTAGTTAACATAATTAGTTGGTTTAAATAATTAATTTATAATATCTAATTTTACCTTTAACCACTAAATTGGTGACCCCGGCGTGATTTCTTTTTCAAGGGAAGCGTCGAACACGTGCGTTACACAGTTTATAAAAATCTCGCGAGGTCTCGTGTCGTTTTACCGTGAATGTCTTGTCGTGTTGTCGTTTAATCGGCGAGACCGTGATTTTTTCTTCAGTTATTTTTGTGTGAATTCATTTTTGAATTAATCAGTGCAGTGATTTTTGTTATCATTATACAGTTTTTAACCTATATCACCGCTAGTGCATTGCTGGGCATCTTATGGACGTTATGCCGCATCAGTGTTAATTCGAGGGACCTTTGGTGCAAATCGAGTAGTAATAAAAGTGTTCGCTAGCTGTTATAAAAAATTGTAATTACTTTTCCGTCCAGTGTTGCGTATAATTTTCTTTCCGCTGCCAGAAATTCCATCGAAGATTAAGCTGATTCGCCGGCTGCACATTCCTTAGCCGTGCGTCATCGATAATCTTTTGGTAACTCAGTACCGAATTACAGACATTGTTGACGGGTGATGTTAGACTCTGAAATCGACAGTGACAAGAAAATAAAATCCGAGCCATTAGATGAAGACACATTATAATCTCAATTATCGGGATCGTCACCGTTTATGTAACTGTTAGGTAACAACTGAACGCGCTAAATTCGACCTGGTGATTGCACTGCTTGAAACCCACATCGCCGCTGAAATGCAAGACACCATCGTCAATTCTCCAGCAAACACGCAATACAGCAATTTAAAGGCCGCGTTGATCAAATGATACGCAAAATCCGAGAATGCACGCATTACGCAGTTACTTGACAGAGAAAGACTCGGTGATCGGACTCCGTCGCAACATTTGCGCCATCTACGTTCGTTAGATCCCGGCATTGATGACGCTATCATTAAAGCACGTTGACTTACACACATGCCAAACGGGATTCAAGTGTGTCTTGAAGCCTTTAATGACACCACACTTGACAAACTCGCCAAGTCAGCTGATCGTATGGTTGAGTATATAGCCCAAGATGATCCGAATCGGGTCATCCCTATCGGGTCCCAATTGGGTATACTCAACTTTTTCCCAACTAGGCACACTCTATACAGTTTCAATTGGGTACACTCTACAGAAACTTTAGGCCATCCCAATAAAATCCCAACATAAAAAAAATTTGCTTAAATAAATGTTTTATTTAAATCCTCTCATTCTAGTACAATTTTTTCTTTATTTATTCAATTTTCGTTATTACTGTTAATTTATAATAGTGTCGGCTAACAGAAAAAATTAATTATTTCACAAATTCTCACTTTACACGAGACACAATTTTTATAACCTATATTCACTATACTAGCACTTTAATATTATTTTGATTAATTATATTGCACTGTATTAGCACTTTCTTTATTATTATTTCTGTCAATTATATTGCACGGTATTGTAACTGTAACGATGTCATTAAATTACGCCTTGATGAGTTACTTAGAATGTTTTCCAATGCAAGAGTCACGTGTATATGGGTTACTGTCCATTAGTTATTTGTTTAATGCGTGGACCTGTCTGAACTTGTCTACGCTTGTTTTATAGTCACAAGATTTTGTCGCCACGTGCATCACTGGTGTAAACATACACAACTATTCGATTTTCATCTTTACATATAATAATATATAAGCATATGAAATTTAGTAGATATTTCATATGGATTATTTATCCCTTAAAGTTTTAGTTTTTTATTCTAAGTTTATAATTAAATTTATAATCTGCAAGAGATCAAAAATACGTTTTACTATTGTTAAGTTTTTTTTCTTTATCCCTGATTAAACAAAACGATTTGTGACGATTACAACTGTTTTAATCATCACAAATCGTCATGAATCGTCAATTGATGATTAAAAACGATTAAATTTTTAATCGTTTGAAATCGTCGTGAATCGTCAATTGATTATTAAAGAAGATTAAAAACGATTAAATTTTTAATCGTTTTTTATCGTCGTGAATCGTCAACTGACGATTCGAGAGGATTAAAAACGATTAAGTTTTTAATCGTTTGAAATCGTCGCGAACCGTCAATTGACGATTCACGACGATTAAATTTTTAATCGTTTTTAATCGTCGTGAATCGTCAACTGACGATTCGAGAAAATTTTAAACGATTAAGTTTTTAATCGTTTTAAATCGTCGTGAATCGTCAATTGACGATTTGACAGGATTAAAAAAGATTAAAAATTTAATCGTTTTTTATCTTCTTTAATAATTAATAGACAATTCGAGAGGATTAAAAACGATTAAATTTTTATATCGTTTTAATTCCTCACGAAGCATCAATTGATAATTAAACAGGATCGAAAACGATCGAAAATTTTGAATCGTTTAATACCTAAGAATCGTAGACCGATGATTAAAGAGTTTTTATAATCTCTGATTTAAAAACATGATTTAGAATAATCTAAAACAATTTGAAATGATTTAAAACAATTTGAATTGACTAATATATAGATATACACTTATCATGGAGCAAATCATTTTTCTAAATCAGGGATGGTAATTGTTTTTAATATATTAACTTACTTACATAATTTTTAAGTCTTAAATGAATCTAGGTCCCAAATAACAACTATTATGCTTTTAACATTTCTTTAATATCGGTCATTATTTTTTTTGTTATAATAAAAATTGAAGATTGAAAACGATTCGTGACGATTAAAAATTTCAAGTCGTCATGAATCGTTTTTAATCTTCATTCAGAACCAGAAATTATAATATTATTTTACGATTGAAGACGATTCATGACGATTAAAAATTTCAAATCGTCATGAATCGTTATTAATCGTAAAATAATATTGTAATTTCTGGTTCCGATTGAAGATAAAAAACGATTCATGACGATAAAAAATTTTAATCGTCATGAATCGTTTTTAATCGTAAAATAATAAATCGTCTTTTGACGATTTAGGACGATTAAATCTGAAAATCCATGACGATTATGAGGATTAATGATGATTTAATTTTTAATCGTTTTTAATCGTCACAAATCGTTTTGTTTAATCAGGGATTATTCAAGTTTAATTAGTTTTTTTTTCATTTTTATGTTAAAATACAGAATAAAAGATAAATATTTTGCATTTAAAAATTATTTTTAATTTTTAAAAGTAAAAATTTTTTTTTCTTTATAAATTTCATGTTTAGTTTTCCCAACGTATTCCTAATTATTCCTCAATTGGGTAAGACCATCAGCTAGTTATTAATTTTGACGTTGGGGTATTCCAACAAGTTTCCAATTATTTTCAATCGGGCAAACCCATTGTCGAGTCATTAATATTAGAATTGGGTTAACCCAAAATATTCCCAATCCTATCCCAATTGGGTGAACCCAATCGCAATTTTTTATTTTAATGTTGGGCTTACCCAATATGTTACCAATCAAATCCCAATAGGGATAACCCTATCGGGCTTGCCCCATCAACACCAATGGGGATAATTTCTAGTCGGTACCGTGGGACCACCATGAGCTCACCGTAGAAATTACTGCAAACCACCGTGAAGTCATGATAGGAACATTGGAAATTCACTGTCGGAACACTGTGAACTCACGTTTGAAACACCCTTAAGCCACCGTAAAAACTTTGATAAAACTCAGTGGGGACATGGTCGGAACATAGTAGCATGACTACACAGAAACCTCCGTAGTTCGACGGTAAAATCACCGGTGAATCTCCGCCGCTTCACTGTCAGAATACTGAAGGCGTGTTTTCACGGTAAAAATACCGTGGTTCAACCGTGTTTCCACCGTCGCGCTGAAACCGTAAGGGTTTGTAAGATATACCAAAATAGATTGTTTATTTTTACATATGCCCATATATAGTGATATATAGAAATCATTCGAAAAGTTTATACGCTTATAAATAACCATATATGCCTTGATCAAGCTATATATAGTCTAGTATAATATCTAAGATATAAAAAATAGAAGGTGCACTTTTAAATATGACTACATGCAACCATATATATTCATGTATAGCCGCATATAAAACCATCCGAAAATTTTCTATGCATATATAAGTTCTGGTTAAGCCACAGATGGCCTTAAATAATCTATCAGCCAATATAAAAACTAGTTCTGTACTTTCAAACATGACTTTATATGGTTGATACAGACATGCAGAGAATTGTTAAAAAAGTATTATGCCCATATATGCTCTATATATGGCATATATGCTTCACATATAGTCACATGTGGCCATATGTAATTCGTTTCTCCCGGGATACTTGGTGATACATTAAATAGATAGGAATGATTTAGAATGAGTGCATCATATGACCTCGATTATAGATGATGTGAACATTTCTAATGAATTCGCGTTTGAGGTGTATAATCCAAGTTAGTTTTCAAAAAATTCATAACGTTATGTATGACGTAATTAAAATAATCTATGTTTTAGTTTCGGACGATCGAAAAATTGGAATAGAATTGTGTATTGAATTTGTTAAAAATTATCATTCTTTGTAAAAGAAAGTGCTAATTGAAACACCGATAATATCTGATGAGACGTTAATACATAATTTGAAATAGTGTATGAAGTCCACGTTAAGAAATTTGAACTATACAAAGTTTACCTACCTAGTAAAAAAAATATATTCTAAAAACACCAATCAGCATGGTGCCTATAGTTATAAAATGCATAGGTCTCTCCTAGAAGGTGAGTACAGAGACTGCGTAACAAATGCGCAAAGCAATTGCGCTGTTACAGCTTCAGTGTCATAATCTTTGTGTCAGTTATACGTTGAAGCTTGTATAAATTGTGGGTGTATAGTATCTTTAAGTCAAGGTGAGTTTCTTCGACTACTATAAATTCAATAGTTAAATTTTCTGATCGAATTCACTTAAAACAAAAAAAAAATCTAAGACTAATCATTTTCGACCTTTTTTCAATCTTGAATTATTATAATTTAACTTATCATACAATTTTTTTTATTGTTTGGTATTAAGTTAATTTATTCACTTTTGCTTGTGTATATTATATGAATAATGCTGTTTGCAGTAATAAATTTCATGACCTACTTCAGTCGATGAAAAAAAGAATCAATAGTTTCAATCGTTCATACCTACATCTACACACACGCACACAAACACACACCCCCACACACACGCGCGCGCACGCAAATATATATATATATATATATATTTATCACTATTTCTTTTGTTAGTTGTAAATAAAATCTGACCTCAAACATAATTGTATTATTTCATTTCATTAACTTGATTTACAATCACGATTGTACTGAATCACAGAAAATTAAAACCCATCAATGCTTCAAACGGAATAAGTAAATATTCTGAAAGTTACTCTTTTGTTGGCCATAACAAAGAAAAACAGTCAAAATCGTAAAAATATAAATTGAATGTTGTAAATGATGATCTGAAACACAGCTTCTGTATTTCAGTTGAGAATCTAATAGAGCACGAAAAAACAGTATTGTAATAAATCTTATCAACATTAATATTATCGATTTTTTTACGATCAAATACGAATAAGAGCAATTGGTGAACTCGTGTAATACAAATAAGTATCCTAGATTCATCTTAAAATACATCTAGGTGAAAGTATTTGGAACTTTGGAAAACTTATCAGATAACTATTCAAATATTCAAATATCGATAGCTATGGCACCTTTATTATTCTTTTTTTTTTCTGTTTTTTTTTCTTTTTTCCCATGGGATCCCTTGGGTTGCAACCCAAAAAAATTTCAAAGATTAAAAAAGGTTTGATTTATTCTTTTCTTTTTATGGCACATTCTTCATTCACTTGCTTCGTTAATTTAATCGATCATTGAGCTCTGTATAATAAATTCTTTCGTATTTTTTAGCTTATTATTTATCTTTGAAGAAATTCTCCTTTCCGATTTAATAAGCCATTTTGATACTTTACATTTGATAAGCCATTTTGAGATTTTAGAAGATAATTGTCGTGGAATCACTTTAAGGGTTGATCTGTTGAGCTTCAACTATTGTCTTTGAATTTACAAATTATTTCCTTGAAAATAAATTTTATCAATTAATATTAATTTATTTTATTGTTTATTATGGTTTTTACTATTATTTTAGCAAAAAATAAACACATATGCATATATAAGTGTCTTGACACTTGCTGTGAAAATTAAGGTGAGCTAAAAAACGGGGTAGCTACGAAAAACCTAAGCTTTCCGAGGCGCAAATACGCTCAATTTAGTTTCTTAATTGTATTTGAAGCAAATGAAAAAAAAAATATTTTTGCGGGCAAATCGGGATACCTTAACAAAAAGTGAAAAAAAAATTATTTTAAATTTATTTATTCATTTATAAACGCCCCTCAACAGTTATACAACTAATAATAACAAATATAATATAAAGTGTAAATAATTAATCCTCAACGTTACTATAACAACAATAATAACCAAAACAAAAACCATTAACGGTATTATGTTAAACTATGTGTATATATTGTACTCAATTTATTTCTAATGATTGTAAATAAGTTTAAATTATTTTCAGATTGTTTCATAAAATGATTTCAAATTTTACTTAATTTGTTATTTATTTCATTACACTGTAAAAAATTCTATCAAAATTCGAATTCACTCCGTTACTCGGAGGTACGGAATTTTAAAAAATCACTTCATGTACGGAGTTTCATTATTAAAATAAACTTCCTTTGACGTGAATTTTACTCCAAGGTGATTAAATGAATAAAAAAAAATCGCTTCTAATTCACAAAGCTTTGATTCTCAATTTAATCGGCATTCAGTATTTGAATTTTTCGCAGTGAATACATTTTTGTTTTTTTTTTTATTTACTAAAGAATTATAATCTAACCTATAGGATATTAATTAAATTGGAAATCTAATATTTTCATTAATAAAAAATTATCCAGTGATGTTTTTTTATTTTGACAGGAATTTTATTTGAGTGAAGCGTTGCGGAAGATCTAATGGTTTGGTTCTTTTTAATCACTTGACTTCTAAGCTACGATCTAGTAGTTCAGTTGCCAGCTTATTAGAGTGTTAAATCAATCTTGCGTGAAGTCTGATGCTATAAGCTGTACTTCTTCTTTGATGGTCATCATATGGAGGTCTTAATACAGGGGGCGTTGGATACATACTAGGACGCTTAGCTATTGTACTTAATGCTTTTGACTGGAATCGTTTAATGATTTCCCGGTTGTTGTTACTTGCCCGGGTAAAAAAAATTATATATAATGATATATAATTATGTATCATTATATATGAAAAATGGCCCTATATAATTATATATAACTATATATAGTTATATATAATTATGTAGAACTATATATAATTGAATTCCTATGCGATTTGTTAAATAAATTATGAATTTTTTTGTATAGTGGAGGCTCTATACTTTTTATTTAAATAATTTTTTTTTTGAAAGTCCAAATTTAATTTCTAAGAAAATTTATTCATGGAAACATTAATAATAAATATTTTTGTCATTATGTATTATAGAATGTACTATATTGCCATCAAAAAAGATACTTTTCACTCTGCCAAATAACGGAGGAATACCTAGGCCAGAATAGTCTCAAGTTTGGAATTTAACAGTCCTAAAATAAGTTTCTAACCAGGGACACTACAAGTGGTGGGCGCGATCTCGTGGCGAGCACCGAACTACTTCCGCTGCTACTTATAGCACCGGTGACTTCACTCTCCGACATCCATATATATTAGGCTTTCTCAAAAAAAAAAACAAATACTTTTTTTTTTTTCAACGCTTATAGGCCAAAAAGTTATTTTATATTATAAAAAAAATCTTCACCAAACTTTAGTCAGATATCTTTAGATTTGAACTATCACAAATAGGGGTCCCCTTTCCTATTTCTGTCGATCTTTGAAGCCCCGTAACTTTTTCCCAGTTTGCTTGACGTACATAATGCAGAAGCACTTTTTTATCGAAAATTTAATTTCCACAAAATTATACCAGGTTGAATTTAAAAAAAATTTTTTTTCACAGTCTTAATAACGAAAAACTAAAATGAAAAATGTTCGCGTGTATTTTATATAGAAAGAACCCTTATTTGTGATAGCTCAATTTTAAAGATATCTAGTTGAAATTTAATGAGAATTTTTTTAGTAATATAAAGTAACTTTTGAGCCCATAAGAGGTTAAAAAAAAAAACAAATTTTTTTTCTTTTGTGGTATCCAAAAATTGAAAGTATAAATAAAAAAAAAAATTTTGGTACCAATCCGGGCTCTTACTAATGATATTAAGGTTTGGCTCAATCCATTTTTCTATTTTCCATTTAAATAACACGGGAAAAAAATTTTTTTTTTAATTTCGTAGCTCACAAACCAATCAACAGATTTTTATGCACAATAAAAGTTTTTGTAAAAAATTGAACGCTCTTTAAAAAAAGTCTCTTATCATTTTTTGATAAATCCCACTGTTCAAAAGTTATTTAAGCTTCAAGTCAAATTTGTAGTAAATTTTGAGATTTTTTTTTATTTTTTCGGCAAAAGTATCAGTCTTATCAAAAAATGTCGTAGGAACTTTTTTGTAGATAATTTTATTCCTTACAAATTTTTACGAATAAAGTTTTTCGAAATTCCGCATTGTTCACAAGTTATTTGTATTTCAATGTCAAGCTCTTAAAATCAATCAGAAATCTATTTTTTTAAGAGCTTGACATTGAAATACAAATAACTTGTGAACAATGCGGAATTTCGATAAACTTTTTTCATAATAATTTGTGAGAAATAAAATTATCTACAAAATAGTTCCTACGATATTTTTTGATAAGACTGATACATTCGCCGGAAAAGTAAAAAAAAACCTCAAAATTTACTATAAGTTTGACTTGAAGCTTAAATAAATAACTTATGAACAGTGGGATTTATCAAAAAATGATAAGAGACTTTTTTCGTAGAGCGTTCAATTTCCTACAGAAATATTTATAGGGCATAAAAATCCGTTAATCAGTTTGTGAACTACAAAATTGAAAAAAAAATTGTTTTTTCCCGTGTTATTTAAATGAAAAATAGAAAAATGGATCGAGGCAAACCTTAATATCATTATCAATAGCCCGGATTAGTGCCAAAATTTTTATTTTTATTTATACTTTCAATTTTCGGTTACCACAAAAGAAAAAAAATTTTTTTTTTTTTTTAAAACACCCATATATACATATCGACGTTCTCATTAGCAAATGGTCTAACTCCATTTCAGGAACTCCTCCATTTATGTGAAAAAAAAGTAATTCAAAAATTTTTTTTTCATCTAAAAATCAATTCCATATCTAGTATATACATAATATTTTTGTCCAGGTTACTTAAACAATATTTTTTCTAACTATTACTATCTGAAAATTGCACAACATCACCTAATGAAAAATTCTAAGTTAGAAAATTTGCTAATTAGAACGTTGATATATATCTTTATTCCCAAGTTATTTTTCTCTCTGTTCTATTTTTATATAGAATTGTCTATGATTCATATAAAATTATATGTTTATATATATAATTACATATAATTATATGTAACGCTGAGAAAAAATTGCAAATGATCATATATAATTATATATGATTATATTGAATTATATATAATTTTTTTATCCGGGTGCCGTATCTCAGAGTTCGATCCTGTAGGTCCAGATTGGTTTGATTATAATTTACATGTAAGTAGTTTATTCTCAACTGATAATTGAGATTGTTAACTTCCCGGTATGGAAACTAAAAATTTTCGAAAATTAAATTTTCATTAGATGTTGACGTTTTGACGTCCTAGCAAGCTACTCTGATCATTTTCAGAATAATGGCCAAAAGTCTGTGTGTGTGTGTGTGTCCTGCTTAAAAAATCTCATAAGATTCGATAGCTTCTTATAAATTCTCATAGAAATTTTAAGAGAATCAATGAATTCTATGGGAAGCGGGAGTCCTCTTCTCATAGAACTCACTGAATTTTAGGAGATCGTATTAGAGTTATTTAAAAAAATTATTTTCTCATAGATTCTGACAAGGGATTCTTTATAAGAACTGTTATGTCCGACTATTATTTATTAATTATTTTGGTTGCGTGGATTAGGCGTTCGGACTAACCAATGAAATTTTCGGCTCAAATGTCTAGTTCAAGCCTTAATTTATTTAATTTTGGGATACGTTTCGATGCGGACTTTCTTTTATTTCTCTATTTTAACTAAACCAGAGTTATACCGACGGTAGATGGATATACAAATTTTTAATACTCAATACCTACGATTGGAAATTAACTGCGTCCTTATTTCCTCTTAAAATATTTGAGACTGATTGGAAAATTATCAAAGTTGGAGAAAGAAAGGCGGTCAGTTGAAACGATCTTACCTTTGCACTGATGAGTAAATATATGTATGTATATGTTAGCAGCCTATCCACGGATCTACATCGCTAGTAATACCTCGAGGAAAGGACAAAACATATACATACATATATTTACTCATCAGTGCAAAGGTAAGATCGTTTCAACTGACCGCCTTTCTTTCTCCAACTTTGATAATTTTCCAATCAGTCTCAAATATTTTAAGAGGAAATAAGGACGCAGTTAATTTCCAATCGTAGGTATTGAGTATTAAAAATTTGTATATCCATCTACCGTCGGTATAACTCTGGTTTAGTTAAAATAGAGAAATAAAAGAAAGTCCGCATCGAAACGTATCCCAAAATTAAATAAATTAAGGCTTGAACTAGACATTTGAGCCGAAAATTGCATTGGTTAGTCCGAACGCCTAATCCACGCAACCAAAATAATTAATAAATAATAGTCGGACATAACAGAACCTATCGGAAAATACAAATGTTTATAAAAAATGAGTTTTTATAAGGTTGGATGAGATAAAATATTCACGGGATTCATAGGAATCTATAAAAAAATAATAAAATTTACAAAATTTCTATTTAGATGAGAATGTATGAGGAAATGATTTCGTCACTAACAACTGGAATTCATGAGAAAATAATAAAATTTACAAAATTTCTGTTCAGATGAGATTGTATGAGGAAATGACTTCGTCACTAATAACTGGAATCTATGAGAAAATAATAAAATTAGCAAAATTTTTATTTCAATGAGAACGTATGAGGATATGATCTTATCACTAATAATTGGATCCTATGAGAATATAATAAAATTTATAAACTTCCCGTTTGTATGAGAACGTATGCGAAAATATTTTCATCAGTCACAATTGGATTCTAAAAGAGAATAATAAAATTTGCAAAATTTTTATTTCAATAAGACCGCATAAGAAAATGATCCTGTCATTAATAATTGAATTTTATGAGAAAATAATAAAACTTATCATATTCCCATTTGTATGTTCAATGACTTGTTGTCTCATGTAAGTTACGGTATTTACGCATGTAAACATATTAGTCTAGTCAACAAGTGCCTTTTTGATGAAAACCTGTTTAAGACCACCGAAAATTATGATTAAGGTCTGATTTGATTCAAAATGGCATCTATAAAAAAAATTAAAGTGGAATTTCGGGGCTGGCAGAAATTGTAAGTTATTAACAATTTAGTTAAAAAAAAAAAAAAGGTTTGGTTTTTTGCAAATAGTTCAAAAACTATTTGAGATTTCCAAAATCTAAAAAAAAACCCTAAAGAGCAGGAAATTTCCAAAAAAAAATCCTGCCTCCCCAACTGTACCAACAATATTTATAATTTTAATTTAGCGGTGAAAATGGGACGAAAAACGGGTAGCGGCGCATGCACGTGCGTTAATAGAATCAATAGCATAATCGAAAAAAATTATTTTAAGCGATTAAATAGAAATATTAAGAAATAAAAATAATTCGGTATTTTCAAAACACATGGATTAATAATAATCCACCGAAAAAAAAATTTTATCTCAATTTTTCAATTAACTATGCTTTTGTTATTTAGTTCATTTTTACTCGTTGAAAGTTTATATAAAAACCCTGATTATTTCTAAACTAAAACTCCAGAATTTTTTCCACTTCTTGGAGCTATTCTTGAAAGGGTTTAGAAAAAATCACCGTTGGAAAAATCAAAAAATTTCGATTTTTCACTTTTTTATTTACAATCTAAGGAATTGAAAAATAAAAAATGTAAATAAAGCAATCAAGAAATTTTATTTTTTATTTTTTTGGTTATTTTGTTTTTTTATTGCTAAAAACGGCATAACAATAATATCAAAAAATTTTTTACTTCCATCGTTCAAATGATTGTTAAAAACAAATGCATCTTTAATAAGATTTAAAAAAATTTTTTTTGGGAATAAAAATGCTTGATGAAAATAATGACTTTTAAGAAAAAAATCGTTCCTTAAAAAAGTTTTTTTATTGCTAAAAAGCGCATTTGCTAATTAACAATTTTTTTTTCTTGCTTAATATTAAGTAACTATTTTTTTTTTTAAATCATAATTTATCATGTTCTCTTGTATTATAAAAAAAAAAATAATTTTTCATTTGCTTATTAAACAAACAATTTGTTGTAAACAAATGAATTTTTACGCTATATTTTTTTTTTAATACTAAAAAAAATACTAAAAACAACCATGTGTTTTTTTTTATCGGAAATCATTTTAGGAATATCCGAGTTGAATTTGATCTGTTTTTTCTTGTAATTTAATCAATTTAAAAAAGTTTAAGACTGACATTTTTCAAGATTTTGAAAAAAAAGAAACAACTGAATAATTTTTTTTTAAAAACGTCAATTGAATTTAAAACTTTTACAAAAAATAAAGAAAACAGCATATCAAAATTTCAATAATAAATAAAAATAATTTTCTTTAAGCTTAGTCTTGGACATATATAGTAATCGATAGCTTTAAGTAAAAGAATAAATTTCTATTTTCAAATGAATGTGGTGGCCGAGCTGGCTAAAGCACTTGACTTGAACTGTTTTCAGAGCTACTTCAGTCGAAGGGTCGACAGTTCGAGTCCTATCACATGGAAAAAATAAAGATTTCTTCTTTACCGAAGTTGAAAAATAATATATAACTTCCAGTGATTTAAATGAGTTGTTACTAGGTGTTAAATTATTTTTTTAAACAAAGAAATAAATGATTTTATTTTCTCATTCACGTCAATTGAGAATAATTTCAAAATTTTAATTATTCCCCGGGAAAAATGATTAAGATCTGCCCAGATATAATTATATCTGATCAGATAAAATTATATCTTGGCAGATCTATTTATATCTGATCAGATCTAATATTTAGTCTATATTTCCAATTGATTCCCTTACGAAATGTAAGTATGACGCATTCCTATATTCATTCCGATAAAAATGTGAACATGTACAACAAATTTTATATAAGAATGAATGAGACATAAGTTGAAGGATTTGATAAGTTTCTATCGGATTATGCTCGGATTTGAATATTTTCATAGATTCTAATATGGACTATCATTTTTCGATGGGACATTTTGCCAATTCATTTTCATAAAAATTTTTTTATGAGAATCTATCGGATTTTTTAAGCAGGGTAGTCATTAATGAATAAATAAATTTAAAAATGAAATAAGTTGAATGATAAAAATTATAGGAATCAAATTTGAATAAAATAAAATAAAACATTGTCACGACATTTAATGTGTGGAAATTACACAGAATGATGTTCATGGTACTAAGTAACTGAGGAAAATAAATGTGTACAAAATATTTAAATGAAGTAAATTGTATTGAAGATAAAAATAATGAAAATTAATCTAACGAAATAAAATGATAATTAATTTTAATCAGAAAATAAAATTAATTTCGGAAAAAAGTTGAGTGAAATTGTTAAAATTTTTTAAATGAAATAGAATCCCATGGGAATGAGATAATATGTTAAAAGTCTGAATGATGGGGTAAAAGTCAATTGAGAATTTAATAAGTACGGCCAGTTGCTAGAGTATTTAGGAGTAAAGGTTTTGGATCAGATTTCCCGGCAGGACAGGTAGACCATTTAATGACAGATTCGTTAATTAGTTAAGTAATAAGTTTTAGCCACGTAGAGGTTCCGGGTGATTTGAATAAACTGAATTTAAGTTAAATTTTTAAATTAAATTTGATAATTTAATTCCTCATCCTTCATTCTTACTAATAAATTTACAATGACTCGGATTGATATCTCATTATGTCTTATTTTTTTTTTAATGAGTACCCGAAAATCTAACGTGTTTTCATACCAATGATTATTATTATACACAGCTAAAATCGTTATAATTGGTTTATGAATTGTAGAGTAAACATCATCCAAAAGTTTATAAGCTCATAATCACTTTCTTCTTTAGTTAGATACTTCAGAAAATCCAGATTTATTCCCATACTAATTAAATATTAGACTCATAATGATAATTTTTAACTTCAGTAAATTTATTTGATAAATATTTTGAACTAGTCATGCTGAATCACTTTTGTAATCAAAAGAGTTGGACCATTCTTTATTTCGTGTATGTTATAACATAAAAATAAGTCTGACCTCATGAAATTAAACAAAAAACGAATTTCGGAACAATGTTATTCTTTTTCTTTAACTAACCCAAGGATTCCATTTTTGTTATAACCATTCATATTTTTCGAATATTCTACGTAGTATATTTTTTTTTTTATCTTTGTTACAGTATATAGCCTTGTCGGCCTTTTTACACTTTTGCCTTTTCAATCGCTACTGCTACCTTTTCGTTTCGCTCCTCTTTTTTCATGCTGCTGTGGACCGACTCGTGTTTCTGTACTGTATCATTACATATACCCCATCATTTTGCCGTGGGAGTATAGTGGCAAGAAGAAACCACAGAAAAAACCTTCTGCCAGTACAACTGTCTTTTTCAGAGCGAGTGAAGTTCCAGTGATCGAAAAAATTCCCATTTTACCGATCACTGGATCCTCAGTCCGCGTCTAGCGCACAGAGACCTCCGATCAAGCGCAATGCATGGCTGAGCGGTTACCCAATCGTGCTCGCCGCTGCTTAACTTTGGTGATCGCCCGAGCCACACAAGAACTGATAGGCTGCCTCTGCCCATATGTTCTGCGTAATAATATTTTGTTTGTATTTTGTTATTAGATATTCCAAAGTCTACAGCAAGTATCGTTACTTCAACAGAAGAATCACCCGAAGAAAATTCAAAAGAAAACAGTACAGTTGACACAACTGAAAACAATCTAGAAAAAGCAGCTACAAAGATACAAGCCGTATTTAGAGGACATCACATCAGAAAGAGTATGAAAGGCACAGAAGCTGCATCTCTGCAAAAACAGAACAAGGGAGAAGAGAGCGATCCCACAAAGGAACAACTACAAGATGAATTTCGAGCGGATGATGTCGGTAAGGTCTTGGATTAACTTAATTGATGCGAAATCATGATTTTAAATATTTCAGAAAATGAGCCCTTACTGTTTTAGCACCATGAATAAAATGGCAGGAAACGCCTGCAGTATTACACAATACTATATTCCGTTCAATTTAATCTATAACTTATTGAGCCATTTTTTACCAGTGAGGCCAGTTATAAAACGTAAATTAGCTACAAGCACTTTTAAAGAGGAAGGATTCCTCTGTTATTTCCGCCTAATAGCGACTTAATATCTTGCAATGCCGCGGAGCTATAGATAATTAAAAAATAAATCAAAATTTACATGTTAATTAAATAGGAAACCTTCAAATTCATTTAGCTCGTACTTAAAATTAAAATTAAGAGCTCATTTTTGGTGAGAATTTTTTTTTACATGTTTAGAAGATTATTCTGTCGATGAGTGATGTTTATTCGATTTATATTTTTTTTTTCTAATTGAAAAGTAAAATTTTTTTAACCAGCCTTATTTCTCATAACACCATGCTAAAAATTTTTGAGAGTGCTCAGAGAGTGCTTTTAAATCTAGAAAAGAAAAAAAAATAAATACAATAAACTTAAATGGTTGTTACGTCCCAGCCTGTACGTCAGATGACATGGGCATTTACTTCTCTAATTACCGACCTGAAATCTAACTAATTATATCGAATATCGATAACCAAGTAATTTCCATAGTATTTAATTGATTATATAAAATAATATAATATAATAATAGAATAATATTATTTAAGATATTTGAACGTTAAGGATATGAGAAATAGTTGATAAAGTTATTTTCCTATATTTTATCAAATATAAATAAGCGCTGACGCCTCGAGTAAATCCTCGAGACGTGCAGCTGCACAAACATCTATTTTGTTTAAGATAACTTTTGCTAATAGATAAGTAACTCATTTGTTAGTAACAAAAGCGGAGAGATCGTGAGAATTAAGTATTTTCAACAAATATGGGAATGGTTCTTTCGAGAACATGCGTTATCTCAAATGGCCCCTCCATATGAATCGATGCACGGGTCTGATGCCCAAGCGTATTAATAAGAGTGACTCTAGTTTTTCTCGATCAAGAGAACGCAGTCTGAAACATAGAATCATCGAGAGCAGTCAGGCTCAATATTAAAACCTCAACTTCGTTCTCACCCTCTCAAAGTTATTGTTAAGAGTACACTAACAATTTATAAATTAATTCAACTGTATATTTTCACATCACTCAAAATTATACCCTTATAATTGAATAAATCGGATTTAGATATATGAAATAATATATATAATCAAACAACCAGTTTATTGCAACCACCAAATGATGGCTGTTCAACCCATACTTAATTATTATTTATAATTATATGTAAGTTTTCATTACGTCCAATTTAAATCGACCGCTCAACTACGCCAGCGCCAAAGCATCTACCAGGACGTAACATGGTAATCATCGAAAAAATTTGATTTATTTCAAAAAAGTCAGGTTCAAAAATAGAAAAACGTTCTGAATAGTTTGTATTTGTATTTTTTCTTAAACAGTGTTCAAAGACGAAGAAAATGAAAAAAAAAAGTTTTCGTTCGGTCCATTTTTGGACAAATGCTGGTAATTACAAAAAAAATTCTTTTACACTCATTGTTTTATGGCTAAAAGAGCTCGGATCCGAGTTATAAATTTTCAAATATCCCGAAAATTGCTTTGTCCATAATAATTTTTGCGGATAAGTTTTCATGTATCAAATGGATTATTTATTTGTTTTTAAGTTTGTTATCAAGACCCGATCGAAATTTTTTATGCTACTGCTGTCGATTCTGATTTAAGTAAATATTGCGTGTTTAAGATCGCTGCGATCGTCCCTAGTATTTAACACTTGTTACGTCAGGGTTTACGTACAAACTGTATTTGAGGTGTTTATATATAGCTTCTCGTGAGTCAACCCTACTAGCTCAGATTGAGACTCGTCTTTATTAATTTTTACCCGAACTGGTCTTGCAATATAAACTAATATTAGTACTTAGCCTAAATTGGAGTTCGGTAAGATATTCTAGATGTCCGTAAACTCGCTTACGTGGTGATCCTCCAGGGTACCCCTATTGGAACCGTGATATATGTCCTCAACAGCGGCTTCTCGTACACTTAATCATATGAGGTGGATAGGAAACTCAGGTGAATTCACTCAAATACTGGTTTAATGTTAATAGAAGAAATGTTTATTTATAAAATAAAATAAATAAATAAAAAGCCTGTATACTTCCTACTAATTAATAATTACATTGTTTTTTTTTTATTATTAACTGAATTTATATAATTAAACACTTTACTAGTTTTTTTTTTATTGAACTTAATATATTTCCTTATTGGTTTACCTATTAACTATAAGCTTAGCTAACATAATTTGGTTTTAAATAAACATAATTTGTAGAAAGCCTATTATTGGGTGAAGGCCTCCTCCAAAAATTTCCAATTGTCTGTCTTGTGCAATCTGTTTCCAGTTTGGACCGGCTGTACCTATAATCTTTTAATCCCAGCGTGTTAGTAGTCTTCCCCTGCTCCTTTTGCCCGGAGATCCTTTTCAAAAAGTCACTTTTGTGGTTCATCTCTGGTCTTTACGCCTTGCTACATGACCAGCCTATTTCCACTTAAGTTTTTGGGCATACTTCAACGCATTTGTTGCTTTGGTTATGGATCTTATTTTTGTGTGTTGTATGTCTTGTTTGTTTGTCTAATTTCTTTATTTTTATTATGCTGCGCTCTAGTCCTCTTTGGCAAATAGTGATTAGATTTTTTATTTTTGAAGTGAATTTTCATGTCTGGCAGCCGTAAGTCAAACTTGGTAAGAGGCTGGAATTCGTACTTTTCGTTTTGATGGTAATAACAAGGTTATTTTTAAAAATTTCTTTTAAACTTCAATATTTGTTCCACGTTTGTTGTGTCACGTAGCGATTCAAACGTGAATCGCTGCGCGCGCTTTTCCATCTCGCCGTGAATTTAACAACACCTCCTAGCTCAAATCAGGCGCATTTATTTATTATAATTTATTATTATTCAAATATTTATATTATTTTGATAGATTATTGTAGTATGATTTAATTATGGATTTATTGATATTATTGTTTATTATGTTTATATATATGTTTTGATAATTATTTTCAATTTATGTACTTAATTGATATTTTTATTTCAGTTAGTAGCACACGTGCGCGTATGTTGTAGATAAAAATATCGACCGAAGGGAGAGTAAGTCGATATAGTGGGGATAAAAATCGATATTTTTATCCAGCCACGTGGTGCACTAAATTAATTATTATTTTATTATTTGAAAGAGATAGAACCGATTATGTTTATGTTTATTGATAGGAAATATTATTTAATTTATTATTATGATATAACTCAGGTCGTGTGACAATTTTAAATATTTTATTTTAATTTATAATTTCGGGTCCGAGGTCATGAGAGGGGATAACACGTGAGTGATTACCCTCCGTCGGAAAAATCAAGGAAAGATATAGTCAGAGAGGACCGGGATTTTGTGAAGGTAGGACGTGTTGTTGTCCGTGATTATATCTGAGTAGATTGTTCTGGCCAAGTTGCCTTAATGAAATAATTACATAGTTAAAGTTTGTTTAATTTGAATAATTCGTTTTTTATTATATTGAGTCAAAAGTATAGTTTGAATATCGTATGGTTGAATAGATCCAGAAGTAATTTTTGTCAACGCCGGTAAGTCAATTGTGTTATCATTTGTTGCATCGGTTATCGCTGGTCCTTCAGTAGAGTTGATCGCGGTATTTATTTCATAGAAAATTGACACTGAGTTATATTGTTATAATAAGTTGAATTCGTTCGGCGTACGTTCCATGTACGTAGACGCGTCGAGCGAATTCCTTGAAGGATTAGACAAGGATAGCAAGTGTGGCTCCTTGTCTTACACTAGTATTTGATATGTTATTTTAAAAGTATAGTTGAATATTTAATATTATTTCTCTGGGTAAAATTTATTTTCTAATTTAATGGTATGCAACCCAGTGTTGCCACATGTGTTTGTAACGTAGACAGCCGTCCCAACGCCTTCCAGTTGCCAAAAAACGACGAGGCAGCTCGTCAGTAGAGGGTGGCGGTGCTGGACGTTCATCAATCCCTCCAATAACAGTCACCAGGGAGCGGGTTTCGAAGAGTTTACGTCGTATTGTTGTCCAGGCGGATATTCATGCTGTTTCTGATCCACCGTGCGAGGCCAAGTGTGAAGAAGATGCCACACTTGATGAAATAACCGCGGTAGACGATCGAACAGACATCTCACTCCCATTTATATACAAACATGGTGATGAAAATGATGATTTTTGGCGGCTACATCATGGTAAACCCCGACCGCAGGTTGTCATCCACGCGGGGACTCATCAAAAGGTCGCAATAATCGATACCGGGGCTAAAACAACTGCTTTTGGTGACTTCGCGCGAGAATTAATGGCTGATGGTTTCCCATGCCTGTTTGAAAGTCGACCGACGCGTTTTGGGATGGCAAACCGAACGACTGACGTGAGTGGAGGCGTGGTAAACGTGAAAATGACCCTCGATGGTGTTGAAGAGGTCATATATCCAGTTCATGATATTCCTCGGTTGGGAAGTCTGAATTTGATCGGTACTAACTTCATAAACCATGTCAATATGGAGTTGGATCTGAGAATGCGATCTTAGCGTATGCGCAACGGTACCTGGCACGAATCAATGTTCGAACCTGAAATTAATTCGCGACCTGAAGACGTTGCAGCTGTGCATGAACTCACTGGAGACGAAACCAAACAGTTACGTGAGTTCTTGGACCATCAACGGAAACTAATGCCACCTGGTTTGGGATTGACCTCGTTGGTTGAGCATGAGATTAGGCTCAAAGACGAGCGGCCTATTAAACAGCGGGTTTATCGTCGATCACCAGTAGTTCTTCAAGCATTACACGAGGCAATTGACAAGATGCTCGAAGATGACACCGTTAAGCCTGCTCCAGCGTCGGAATGGTCCAGTCAGCCTATCATGGTGAAGAAACCCGATGGAACATATCGCATGTGCGTAGACTTTCGCGATGTGAACAACGTAACTGAAAAAGACACGTATCGACCGCCGGATATAATCGAGATTCTCGAGAAATGTCGCGATGCACATTATATCACGACACTCGATATGAACTCAGCGTTTTAGCAAATCCTAATGAGTCCAAACAGTCGTAAATATACTGCTTTCTGGGTTCCTGGTCGTGGTCTTTTTCAATACAAACGTATGCCGATGGGATTATGTAACGCCCCGGCGAGTTTTCAGCGTGTAATGGACAAGATAATTACATCTGATTTATCTCCGTTTGTGTTTGCGTATCTGGACGACATAATTATCGTAACCCCGACATTCAAGAAACATCTGGAGATGTTGGAAGTCGTTTTGAGTCGGTTACGAGGCGCTGGGTTTACTTTGAACTTCGACAAAAGTAAATTTTGCCAACAGCAAGTACGATTTTTGGGCTTTTTATTGGACTAAGAGAGACTCAGGCCAGATCCTGAGAAAACAGAACCGATTTTGAGCTACCCGTGGCCGAAAAATGTTAAACAAATACGTCGTTTCAATGGCATGATTAATTGGTATCATCGCCATTTGAAAAACGTCGCGTGTGTAGCTGGTCCACTGTATCGTTTGACGCGGAAAGATGTACCCTGGCGATGGACTGAGGCTGAAGAAGAGTCTTTTCAGTCTCTTAAGAAAGCACTCGCGGAAGCTCCAGTCTTGTCGACACCTGACTACACGTTACCGTTTACGCTATACACGGATGCTAGTCAGTGTGGACTCGGTGCAGTATTAGTTCAACGTAACGGCGATCGTGAGTATCTGATTGCGTGTGCGAGCAAGGCCTTGAACAGTGCTGAAGCAAATTACAGTACGACTGAAAAATAATGTCTTGCGGTAGTTTGGGCCGTACGTAAATTTAGACATTATTTGGAAGGGTTTAAATTTACAGTCGTGACTGATCATGCTAGTCTCCGATGGCTTATGAATGCTCGAGATCCGACGGGAAAATTAGCCCGGTGGGCTATAGAGCTCTCCGAGTACGATATGAAGATCGAATATCGGAAAGGGGCGGAAAACGAAGCCCCGAATGCTCTCTCGCGTATTTATGAGGACCAGGAGCCCACCGAGAGTCAGTTCAACGCATTAGGCGAGGCTGGGAACGATGAATGGTACGAGGAAAAATGTCGCTTGTTGATATCTGATCCTGAGGCTCTACCTGACTACCATTACGAAAATGGTAGGTTGTATCGACGACGGCCCGACTCCATGAGACAAATCATAGGTGAAGAGGATAACGACTGGAAGTTAGTCGTACCAGCTGACCAACGAGAGCGTTTACTCCAGGAAGTTCATGATCATCCACAATCTGGTCACCTGGGTGTCCAGAAGACATACGCTCGGGCGATAGTGAGGTATTATTGGCCCGGAATGTTTCGAGATATACAGCGATATGTCAACAGTTGTGAACGATGTCTCGAGTCCAAGCCAATTCAGCGCAAACCAATTGGTTTTATGACGCCAAGGATACCCAGTGAGCCTTGGGAAGTCGTAGCAGCTGATACGATGTCGTTTACGCGTTCTCGTGCGGGCTATTCCTATTTACTGGTGTTTGAAGATCTATACACGCGGTGGATTGAGTGCGTACCAGTTCGAGCTGCAAACGGAAAAACTATTGCTAAAAGTTTTCGACAGTTCGTAATTAACCGTTGGGGCGTACCGCGCGTATTCTGGACCGATAACGGACGGGAATATTTAAATCGAGACGTTGTTGAGCTCATCCAAGAATGTGGTATTCAACATACTACCACACCACCGTATCATGCCCAAGCTAACCCGGTTGAAAGGGTCAACCGTAATCTGAAGACCATGATTATGAGTTACTTGGGTGATGATCATCGTGACTGGGATGTGAATATTCACGAATTCCAGTTTGCGTATAGTATTGCGGTACATGAGTCACTCGGTGTGAGTCCCGCGTATTTGAATTTAGGCCGTGATCCATGCCCTATTCGCAACTGTCGAATCGCAGATGACAACAATATTGTTGTTGATGATAATGTCGACCGCAGTGGTTGGGTTCAACGGATGGATCGTATGGTAGAATTACGCGATATTGTGAATCAACGTATTCGACGATCCTCCGAACGATACGCGGCTTATTATAACAAAAGACGACGAGATATTTTGTTTGAGATAGGTGATCAAGTCTATAAACCTACTCACGTTTTGTCGAAAAAGAGTGAGCAGGTTGTGGGTAAATTAGCCCCGCGCTATGCGGGCCCATTTGTAATCTCGAAGGTGGTAACTCCAGTTATCGTTGAAATGGAGACCCCCGAGGGCAAATATATCGGGCGCAGTCATGTAAAATTTTTAAAATTGGTCAAACGAGCTGAAAATGTCCGTCAGAGGCAGGCTGACGCGATCGCATGGCTAAATGCCGTATCTATTACTACTACTTGATTACTATGCTTCTATCCACATCTATCTATCACTATCTTTGTCTATTACAGATCTATCGCCGCCTACAACTACTGTCACTTGATTAATCTGTTCTGTATATACCCCAGGGAAATTGATAATGATTTAAATAATTATCTAGGAATGGCTCTAAATAAGGAAGGAATGATGAAATATATGGAGACTTATCACGAGCAAGGTGGAATTGGAATGATACCGCGGGGTTCTGAGACTTGGAAGGCGCACATGACACTGCTGGTGAAAACGAAAATCAGGGAATTAAAGAAGACCCAACAACAACGCAGGATGAATTTGCCCCCAGGGTGTGCAAGGTGCGGCCAAATAGGTTATCCGGCTCGTTTCTGCACCAACCAGCCCTGAGAAGACCGCCTGTTTTGCGAAGAATGCCTATGTTTCTATTCTGGGGAGTGTCCTGGGGCACATGGAAGGCTATACTTGGATGTACGAGACCGGTGTATGGTCTGTAGCCATCCGATGAAGCAAGGACGGTGCCTGAGGGGCCATGGTGAATTAGGGGACCAACTGAGCGAACTCAATTGGATTGGTTGGTTGACGTCAGACGACCGTATGCATCGCGTGTACAACCTAGATGCCATGGGACTTAGTGATCCCAAGACTGCGAACTTGCAGCCATGAAGTTATTGATATCCCTTCTTTAATTTCTATATTTTTTTTATTATTTATTATTATTTAACTATTGTTATTTTGTGTTATAAGACACCTGGCGTATGATGCCGATATACTAAAATATATCAAATAAAGTGGCGCAACCCAACCAATTGAGAGAGTACTTAATTCATTTGATGAAACTAGCTCACCCCCTTTTCCTCCCATCGACAGTTCGAGCAAGTTGGTAAGTGGCGGGGTTGATTGACATGTTGTTCGAGTTTTTCTTTTGTTTTTGTCGTTTTGGTAAAATTATTTTTCTTTTGATTTTTTTATTATTTTATTTTATATACCCGGTACAAAAGATCCAGGTATAAGTATTGAATTTAAGGTTTTTAGGTGATTGTGCCGGCGAATGGAATGCAGTCTCGCCCGTATTTTTCGAGGCAAAACACGGCCTGGTGGGGGGGGGGGTCACGTAACGATTCAAATCATTTAATTTTTATTTAGTTGTAAGTTGAATATCTTAATTTTACGTTTGAATTTGAGTCGTTGCGCGGGCATTCCGCCATTTCGCCGATGGAGACAGCGGTCCGTGCACGGTGCTAGCGCATGCGCGCTGAGAATGAGAGAGCACATGTGTGAATAAATTTTAATTTATAATTTAAAAATACAAATAATTGGTTTATATTAATTTAAAGTTTTTGTTTATGATTTTGAGACAGTTGGGATGCATAATCCAGCGTAACATTATGCCCCAACGATTGTCTAATGTATTATTTTATTTAAACTTGTCATCCGACTAAGGATGTCAGTTTAGTTGAAAATATTGACCGCCGGGTAACGATAAATCGATATCTCCGCTATAATTCCGACGTCAATTTAATAAATTTTAAATAATTATTATTTCAGTTACCGGATAAAATAAAAATAGGAATAAGTTATAAATAAACAGTTCATAAATTTAATTACTTACTCATGTATCATTCAGATGTTCAGAAAGTGTTTTTATAATTTATATTTTAATTTAAAATTAGGCCCAGGGCTAATAGAAATAATTATAATAGTAATTAAGGGCGACGGTGGTGCCACGTGCGCGACGACCAACAGGTGGAGGAAAGGGTATTAATTCAGAAAGATACGGACTAGCATTGTGCATAGACGCTATTTTTATTTCGTACAACTGTATATTCATTGTTTATTTTGGGAAAAGAAAAATAAAAAGTATTGTGATAACATAGAATTCACCGGGTGAATTTGGTAATTAATAATTTCATCTATTGAGTCTTGAAGATTGTTAATTTTGAGTAAGTACTTTGAATTTCTTTCACGGCATATATTTTTCACGTGATAACCTCCCGCCGGTAGTCGTTGGTCGCCGCGGCGAGGGAAATTAATTTATTAATAATTGACACTGGATGATACATGATTCCTATTATAAGCAATTGTCGTTAATTATTATTATTGTTTATAACTGGTAAAAATATTCAGATATTTTTATCTATATATATATATATATGTATATTTAATTTAAGTACAACGTAGTGAAACGTTGCCGGTATACATATATTTATCCTTATAGTATATGTATCTATATAGCGCATACAGTACTTGAGTAAATTCCTCAAGTACTGACATCATCACTTGGGTGAAAATTCTCACTCGAAATATTTGTAGAAAAATATTAAACATTATTATATGTATTTATTATTATTTATATTTATTATTATTTAAAATAATTAAGTAACTTTATATTATTTTATTTTTGATTTATCCGTTTGCCCCAGCGGTCTAAAGTTATTATTGAAGTTTTTATTTTGAAATTATAAATTAATTGTAATACTGAGGAATTTATTATTTTGAGTGTGAGTGAGGATAAATTCCGTATCTTTCTCCCTCTCACAAGTGCTGAGAGAGGAAATGAAATAAAATTATTATTACTATTTATTATTTTGGGAAAATCTAAGTGAAATAATTGTTTCTTTTATTTGATAATAAAAATTTATATTATAAATCAAATTATATTTATTTTGTTTTGGCTATTCAGTTTATATAATTTATTGTAATATTGCGGTATTATTTTTTTTTTGACAATTACCAGGTATTATTATTGTTATTAATTTAACCGAATTAAATATTGTGTAAAATTATAATTTTTATATTGTTTATAAAAACTAAAACGTGGAAACCAACAGCTGTCGGGGAAAGTTTAACACTTATTTTCCTGGATGTTTCCCTACTGCTCAGTTTTAATTTTTCCTGTTCTTAATTATTGCTTGTATGTAATTATCTATTATCTACGAATTTTTCTATTATTTATTTCATTTCTGTTGTATCTCTCGAATTTTCCGCTTTGTCATGAGTCACTTGCTCGGATTTTCCCGCGTAACTTTTCCCCCTGAATGAAGTTTTGTCCGTTTTAAATAAACGGTCTGGCGCCCGCGTGCACTAACCCAGCCTGAGGAGCTGGTCCAGGCACGATAAGTATTTATTATTTATAATTTAATCATTGTTTAAATAGTTTTATTTTATTTTAATTTGATCTCGATATTTATCACCATTTAATATCGTCTATTATTATTTATTATTATTTATTATCACGCGTGGGCGACCGCATACGCTATATTGGGCTGTTCCGCGTCTCCGTCGCGAAATTTCAGCTAGGTATACGTTATAGTTGTAGTCTTCTTTTCACTTCTGGTTCGTCATTTATCTGATCAAAACAAATTCGCTTCCCTAGGTAGATGTATGAATCTGTATAATTGAGAGGCACTCCATTTATTGTTATTAATCTTCTCCATCTATTTGTCATTGCTATAGTCTTAGAGAGATTAATTTTTAAACCCACCTTGACACTAGCTAGCTGTAGAGATTCCATTATGAGCTGCAGCTGGGTGCTGGATTCTAATAGCAACGATAGGTCATCTGTGAATCTTAAGTGACTTAGGTATTCTCCATTTATATACAGGCCAGACTTACTCCAATCTAACTTGCTGATGATAGCCTCCAGGATGGCTATACATATTTTTGGAGATAAGGGGTCGCCCTGCCTTATGCTTCTTTCGATAGCAAAACTTGGTCCGAGAGTTTTTAGCTTTATTCTGCCCTTATCATTTTTATATATGCTTTTTATGACTTTTATGTATACATCTTCTACTCCCTGCTGTTTTAAGCTTTTCCATCTGCTGAAGTGTGTTACTTTATCAAAAGCTTTTTGTCAATATACGCTATGTATAACAGTCTTTGTTGCTCTTGGTACTTCTCTATAATTAATTAAAGTGTGTTGATATGGTCAATTGTAAAGAATCCTTTTCTGAAGCCTGCTTGCTCTTTTGGTTGTTTTAATTCCAATTTACTACTGATTCCTTTATTTATGATGTAGATAAGAGTTTGTAGAGGCTCGGTAGCAAGCTAATTGGCTGTAGTTGCCAATATCCTTCGGGTCACCCTTTTTATAGATAAGTATGATATCTGATTCAGAACACTGTATGGATGTTTCAGAATTTTGTAGTATTAAATTAAATAATTTCACTAATGGATCAGCTACCGTTTTGTGTGCCAATCTCAATGTTACGTTTGTGATGATGTCCGGTCCAGGGCTTTTTTCTAATTCAAAGCTTTTTATTGCTTCTTCTATGACTTCCATTTTATCCACTGGTTTTATATAGTTTTCGTCCGTACCTTCTTCAATGTTTGAGATGTTATTGTTTTGAATCTTATCACGGTAAAATTTCTTATAGAAGTCTGATGCCGCGTTGATAATGTCAGCTTGTTTGCACAAAGTTCTGTCTTGTTTTCTTAGTCCCTCTATCCAAGTATTGTTCATTCTAAGTTCCTCAAAGACCTTCTTTGTGCTTCCTGTGTGTTGTAAGTGTCTTTCTATAATATCTACTCTATATTTAGTGTAATCTTTTTTTATGTATTTGTTTGTTACTTTGTAGAGAGAAGAAAGCTCATTTTTCATGGATCGAGATTTATTTTTTGTTTCTTGTAATGCTTTTCTTCTTTTCAATAACAAAGCCGTGCGATTTGATAGTATTTTGTGATGTCTATGTGGCTCCCCCCCTCCACTTTCTCGGGCTAGTTGCAAGCTCTGACTGATAATCTTTTTTATCGTAATAGGTTTGTACTGATATGTTTTCCAAGTTCTATGTTGGGTAGGGTAGCATCGACATTAAATTTTGATTATATCCTGTTACTTCGTCCTTGGTTTTTGGTTGGAATAAGTTTTTATTCGTAAATTTTGCTCTACTTTGCTTTTGTTTGGCTACTTTTACTGATGCCCTAATTAGTCGGTGATCTCATGGATATTTTAAATTCATGACTTCAAAATTTTGAAATATTTTACGTTGGTGGGATAGTATATAGTCGATCTCATTTTTATGCTGTCCATTTTGGGATCGCCATGTCCATTTCTGGTTACAGTTTTTCTTGAAGCATGTGTTGATGATAGTTAGATTGTGTTCAAGTGCGTAATCTACAAGTCTCTGCCCTCTATCGTTTTTTGCGCCGTCTCCATATTGTTGAGCTGTTAAGTATTCGCCTACCTTGGGGGCACCTACTTTCGCGTTAAAGTCGCCTATTAGTATAATGTTTTTATATGTTGTTTCCATAGCTTTGTGGATGGTTTTATAAAATTCCTCTATTTCTTCTTCATTTGCGGGTTCGGTAGGTGCGTGTACTTGTACAATGGATAACGTAAATTCTTAGAATTTTAAGTTTAGCAATGCCACACGATCTGTTAGACCAGTGAAGCTTTCTGTATTGTTTCTAAGAGACTTGTTGATTATGAAGCCCACTCCGTATTTACCTGGTGTGTATCCTATGAGGCAGATTATTATGTTACCAAATTCCTCTATTTTATTACCAAGTCGTCTCACTTCTGAGATACCAATTACATCGTTATTTATTTCCTTTATTGCTTCATTTAGTTCCAGCAAACGTACGTATAACGATAGAGTCCTGACGTTAAGTTACGATTTTTAATTGGGTTGAGCTTTTATTATGTCTGTTCTCCATCTGTGTGTTTTTGTTTGGAGGGTTTTGGTCATAATCTTCCACGGTGACTAGCCAGGTTGGAAGATGTTTTCTGTTGTTTCTTTTCTGTTGCTTGTTTGTAGTATTCATGCGGGAGGAGGGGTTTGATTGCTATATGTTGCTTTTCTTGTCATCATTTTTTTGCTCCGTTGTTGTGTTGTTGATATTTTTGTTCACCAAGAAGTTAAGCATGTTCGTTTTTACGACCCCTTCAAATATGTTGTTTGATCTTTGTACCAGTTTATTTGATTTCTGCGTTCAGTTCTTTTTATAGACTTGTGTGTTGGTATTGTTTTTTGCCTGAGAATTTGCGGTTGGTGTATTTTCTGGTGATGTTGGGGGTGACCTTTTGTTACTAGTTTGTAATATAACCAGCTTGTTATATTTTATTCTCACATTGTTACCTTTCTCTTTTACTGTTTTCACCTGTTCTTGCAGCACTCTTCGTTTTTCCAAAACTTGCAAAGCGTAGTCTTCTTTCAAGGAAAGTATTGTGTGTCTTTTAGTAACCCTTTTTGCTTCATAATATTAATTTTTATTACAAGAGTTGAAAAAATAACAGTTATTGGACGAGGTCTGTCACCTTTTATCCCGATTCGTCTTACCTCTTGAATATCTCTGAGTTCAATATCAGTGCTAAAGTGATTTTTTATAAAGCTGACGATATTGTTTTGAAGGTTATCGTATGATGATTCTTTTCAATACCAAAAAATACTACATTTCGTTGTCTTGCCTGTTTTTCGAAAAGGATCTTCTTTTCTCTTGACTATCTACCTTTTTCTTCAGCTTATCGTGTTGATCCTGGAGCTTGAAAAGTTCTTCATCCAATAATTTGTTGATGTTCTGTGTAACCCGTTCTGATACCTTATCTACACGTTTACGAATCTCAGATTTTTGTTCATCAAGTTCTTTTTGAATGTTTTTAAGTGCAAGCATGATTTCTTTCATGATTATCGAATTATTGGTTTTCACTGGAGAATCAGGATAGCCCAAATGATTAAAAGTTTGGTTAAACACTGTTTTTGTAGTTTTGGTAAAAAACACGTGCTCTGCTATTCCTGGCAGGGTTAACCTCACTTTTTCGGCAACCTTATCAAAATTAACACAATTGGCCGTCGTGAAATACAAAATGATTGTTAAAAAAATAAGCTTATGCACTTTAAGCCAGATTGAAGAGTAGAATTTAAATTAAATAAAGCAAAATCTGTTAAAAATATTAAATAAATCACAGCACTAAAAGAACACATGTATGCTCAACAGAGTCGCACCATATATTCAAACGTTTATTTAACTAACATTATTCTACTTGCCACAACGCACACATACTGGTTGCAAGTATCTAGTATTAATCGACTAAATGCGTTTAATACCAGTTAATGTTACTGTAACTACGTGTGTAGGACCTTTATCAATTGTACTAAATAACAGCCTGGTATTCACCCGATAATTGTACAATATTAACTGATTATTGTACTCATTAACTAATTGTAATTAACACACTGAATAACAAACAAAATCTAATAAGTTTTTCTGCATGATAATTGTAATATTATAATTTCTGTCGTTTCCTGATCCGTTTCTCCTCAACTGACCTGTGCACTGATCTCTATACTAACTGGGTAGCTGAGCCTATAGTCCACCATTGTCACCGATCTGTGCATACAGTAGCGCCGCCAGATAGTTGTCAGGGAACTAATATGGATATAAGAGCGCAGACGTTAAATAAAAAAGAACATACATAGGGAAAGTTAAATTACGAGAATTTTGCTTTGATGTATGAAAACTTATTTTACTAGAGTAATTATCGGCTTAAATAAATAAAAATAATTATTGAAAGAGTAGCAAATGTAATTAGCATATTATATATTAGTAAATTATATAGTATATTATATCACACTTATATCACAATGATAATATTTTCAGGCATACAAATTAATAAAATAACACTTATTTTCATGTACAAAAATTCTTTTTTTTTTAAATAAAAATAATTTCATATAAATTGCTGATAATTATTTAGCTTTGGTTTCCACAGAAAATATTTAAAAAAATTCTATACAATTATTTACATTGAAAAATTGAATAGATTACTTTTATAACTATAGCTATTACTAGGTATAAAAACATTTTGTATTATACGAATTTATAAGTTAATCTTAGATAAAAAGTGATTGTAATTTTATTTACAATTAGAATTATTATAATACAACAAAATATTGAATAAATAAATAAGTTGGTCCGCGGTGAAGCTTTAGATGCTGTAGACTCGAAACGGCATTCTGTTACAGCAACGTATAGCGTTCACAGGCCAGAATTTCGCTTGATTTGCTTGCTTGACAACAGAAAACTAGAATGTAACATTTCCAAAAATTTCTGTTGTCCAAGTTCCCGAGAAAATTTTCCTCAATTCAGTAATAATAATAATTATTATAATTATAGTCATTATTCCGAAAAAAAATGTTTATATATAATTATACATAATTATATCTAACTATTTATGATCATAAATAATACAATATTTAAACGGAAAAGTCATATGTACCTCCATATATAATTATTTATCATTATATATAATACTATTCCGATAGATTTTTTTATATGTAATCATATATAATTATAGAAAATGTGGTGGTCCTTAGCAGGGATGTTTTCGAATTTCTTTGCTCCCAGGAGCTCGAATGCTTCTAAATGGATAAAAAAAAATTCTCTCAAAATTTGAACTCTTAATATTAACTCTAAGATAGTCCGCATTCCAACCAAAGTTTCTTATGGAAATAACATAAGAAAAATTTATTTCGTTCTTCAAAATTTCATAACTTGGAGACAGCTTATTCTAAAATAATGAAACATTCATATTTCTACAGAGAATTTAATGCTCTACAAAAAAGACCTTTAATGATTTTTCGCTAAGTTTATTGGTTCAAAACTTATTCGAGCTCAAAGTTGAATTTTTATATAATTGTCAATATTATTAAGTATTTTTATAAGATTGAGCTGTAAAATTTGTGACATTTTTTCTAAGTTATTTTATTTATGATCAATTCATGTTAATATAACTTTTAGCTTCCCGCTAAGAAAATTGTAAATTTTCAAAAATTTCGGGAAGTTATTGTTTTCACCTTGATTTTCGAAAATCGAGTTCTCATCAGATGTTGACGTTTTGAGGCCCTAGGAAGCTATTCTAACTATTTTCAAAATGATGTGTTAGTGTGTGTGTGTGTGTGTTAGTGTGTGTGTGTGTGTGTGTGTGTGTGTGTGTGTGTGTGTGTGTGTGTGTGTGTGTGTGTGTGTGTGTGTGTGTGTGTGTGTGTGTGTGTGTGTGTGTGTGTGTGCATTAGCGGGAAGTTTTGGGGTTGGCCTGCAGGGCCAACCGATGCTCAAATTTTATTTTGTAACTGTTATCAATACGCATCTTTCGTCGATTAAAAAACTGGAAGTTTCTCAATATTTAAGAATACTCAATTAAGGTACAGATGAAATTTGATACCGTTTGAATACTTAACATTAATTAATTTTCCTATATTTTCAATGATTAAATTTTTTCAAGTGCCATCATAATATTGCTTATATTCTGTAAAAAAAATGGGTCTGTCGGTTGACCTTGTGGACTAGCCCCAAAACTTCCCGCATATTTCGAGCTCCTTGAGCTCGAAAAATTGTTGTATATACATTTTCGAGCTCGGAAATACTTTTGTATCCTTTTGTTTTCGAAAAAAAAAAAAAACGTTTTTAACGATTTTTTCTCAAACGAAATCTCCCGAACAAATAAACCGATTAAGACGGTTAAGGTGGCAATCGACGCGTTTTATTGAGTTCTACAACTGATCAGATTTTGAAATTAATATATTGAGTCGTTTTTGAAAAATTTCGAGAATACGAAAAAAAATTTTTTTTTTAATTCTGCCGACAATGGTTTCTCTTGAACGAATGAACCGATTTTGATGTTTGAGGTGGCATTCGACGCAGCTTATGAAGCTTCAGAGCCTAGTTGATTTTGGAATTAATCCATCGAGCACATAAAAAGATATTCGAAAAAAAAATTTTTGAAAAAAGTTTATATTTGGAATATCTCTGAATGAGCCCTGCCGATCAAACTAAATTTTTTCAGCTTTTAGATATTGACAAACCGCACCGAATGACACCTTGAAAATTAAAATCGGTTCATTCGTTCAAAAGTTTCAGATATTTACATACATACATACGTACGTACGTACGTACATACATACATACATACACTCGGACATCATTGTGAAATTAGTCAGGATACCTTCCTAGAATCTCAAAACGTCAAGATCTCTTAGAAATTCGATTTTCGAAAATCGGACTGAAACCAATAACTTCCCGAATTTTCGAAAATTTGCAATTTTATTAGTGGGAAGTTAAAAAACAACTATAAATTGCTGCTGCTCTGAATTCTTACTAAGTATACAATTGTAATAGTCATCTATCTCCATTTGTACACTATTCAGACGATTTAGGCTTAAAACTCCTGTACTTATTCCAAACCGTTTCAAAAACTGAAGTGACCTTAACGATATGAATAAGACTATGTTCAAATTATATATAAGCCACATATTTTTTATTTCTTTTGAATGGTGATTCGTTGAAAAGTTCTGACAAAGGTTTGGAAAATTGGAATGCTTAAAAATTAAAAATATAAGTTAATTTCGCAACACATAGGTTTATTTTTTAAATATGCTTGATAATATTAACATTTATATATAAATTAAATTTTGAGCTCGAATAACTTTTGAACCAATCAACTTAGCGAGAAACCATAAGATCCTTTTTTTGTAGAACATTAAATTCGCTATAAAAATATGTATGTCTCATTATTTTAGAATTAGTGGCCCCCGAGTTAGAAAATTCTAAAGAACGAAAGAAATTTTTCCCATGATATTTTCATCAGCAACTTTGGTTAGAATGCGGACTATCTTAGAGTTAATATTAAGAGGTCAAATTTTAAGAGAATTTTTTTTTATTCATTTGGAAACATTCGAGCCCCTGGAAGCAAAGAAATTCCAAAATATCCCTGCTAAGGACCACCTTAATATATAATTTATATAATTGTATATTATTATATATAATTATACATAACTTTCCTTTAGCAAGTAACAATCAAGTCAACTCGATGAGTTACCAAGTGTAGCCAAAATCAAGTTAACTAAGTCAATTGCAAGTCAAATAAGGCCATTCGGCATCCGAAATCGAAGTAGATTTCTTACAATAATTGTTCCACTTTTAATAATTATATATACACTAACCCCAAAAATTAAGGGATAGAAAAAAAAATTCGAAATTTTTGGGTGATTTTTAACATGCTGTAACTCGGTGAAAAATGATCGTAGAGTGAAAATAAAGGAAGCAAATCATAGCCTCAAGTTTCTATTTTTTAAATCTGGGCCTCACAAAAAAATTTTTTTTTTTTCAAATTGTTTTTTCTTTGTTGTATCCGCAATGATTTATCATTGTTAAAAAAATTCCTCAATTTTTTTTTTACCGCCGGCATCAGCGTTACCCAAAGCGTACCACGTTATCGTTGCTCGGTCGATTTACGCTTCTTACACACATACCAACGGTAAAAAAAAATTGAGAAATTTTTTTTGACAATGATAAATCATTGCGGATACAACAAAGAAAAAAATTTTGAAAAAAAAAAAAATTTTGAAATTTTTTGTGGTAATTAATCTTTTTGATCAAAGAAATAAAGATTATTGGTGAAAAAAACATTTTGAAATCGAAAAAATGAACAAAAACTGAGAAAGTACCAATGATGGTGATTTTTAGCAAAATCGATAAATTTAAAGCTTCGGGACACTAAGAAAGAAAAATCGCAACGCTTTGAAATTTTCAGGGTTTTATCAGGACACTTCGAGGTTGAAAAAAAAAACGACGATATCTTTTGTTCATCCGTTATATCCAAAGTTATAGCAAGATTTCCGAATATCCTTAATTATGCGAGTTTTCACCTGTTTTTCAATAAACATTATCGCTTCAAAAAAAATTTTTCCATCAAAAGCCACTAATTTTGTCGTACAAAGACTGCTTTTCAGTTTTCAAAGCCCTACTTCCATTCTCTGTACGACCAATACGTTCGGGTTATTGATTATCAAAGCCAAAATGGAATTTATTGCTTTGATAAATGATAACTCAGCGCCAAATCGTCATAGAGACTTTTTGAGGCCACCAAATTAAAGAGCATAAAATTTCCTGAAGGGAAAAGGTAATAACGTCAGATTATCAAAAAAAATTTATTGAAGCCCATAGACTTGTTGAAAGACGAGCGAAAATTTTGAAAATTTTTTTTTCGTCGGTTTTCTTAACATTACTTCGGAACCATGCATGAGAAAGAAGACTTGAGACCCAGATTTGAAAAATAGAAACTTGAGGCTAAGATTTGCTTTCTTTATTTTCACTCTACGATCATTTTTCACCGAGTAACAGCATGTTAAAAATCACCCAAAAATTTCGAATTTTTTTTCTATCCCTTAATTTTTGGGGCTAGTGCATATATTGTGACGTTATTTTTCGTATGGGGGTCAAATCAAAGTGAACGTCACAAACACCAACTGATTTTACTGTATTTACGAGCATGGTAACTCAAGACTTAGAATTTAGCGTACAGGTATTGACGATTTTGATACAGATTTTTGATTTAAGTTATAGTTTAAGAATTAAATATGGAGTAATGTTTAGCTACAGTTATGGGTTTTGTTAAGAAAAATTATAGTAAAGATTTAGAATCAGAATTATGGAAATTGAATATGAAATATGATTTGAGATTTAAAGTTTGAGATAATGATAAAGTTTGAGTTTTAGTTTACAGTTTGGGAATTTTGAGTATGTGGAGAAGTCAGTGTTACCGTGGAGCGGGACTTAAATTAGTCACCCGGTATCATCTGATGATAGAACCTAGTTTTATCCCTATGAGACTTCTTGGTAGATTGCAGAGGTCTAGCTGAAATGCTAGCGCTCCAGTATATAAGGAATCTGATGGATGCAGATTGGGATCAGTTTTTGAGTTTTGGTTTGGCAGGCCTCAACAGTAATATTGTGACCGTTGCTGGATTACCAACAATTTTTCGACCGAATTGAAGTGGCGCCGACTTCATTACAAAATGATAGCGGAACACAAAAACTCGATTGAATATGCAGGACTCTGCTGCCTCTATGACTAGGCTAGCGGGTGGGGCTTCTTAACAAAGAAGAACACCTATATGGGCCGAGCATTGATGGCGGCGGAGGCCCATAAACATTCGCAGAACCTCTAGCTTAGGTGTAAGCCAACGTGTCAAAGAATAAAAGAGGGAGTCCTCCACCACCAACGTTGCCCTTGGACAACAGGCATCCTCCATTGTATAAGTGCCTTATCTGACACAGTGGGCTCTGTAGGATGGACCATAAAACACCCACATTAACTTCCTAGGAGACAAAATTTCGGATGACAAGACCCCCTGATGACAAGGACACGACGTAAGATGGCCACGGCAGCTGGAAGCTAGGATTCATAGCGACGGGAGTACGACGATGGGCTTAGCTAATGCCAGGTTTCGGTTCTCCCTGAACTAGTGGGAACTACTGACAGCGGCTGTGTCCCACGACGTGTTTCCTTAGACTTGGGGTGGGAAATCACCGAAATAAAAACTATGTATCCTCCATCTATCAACTCAAAAACAATAGTATCTACAATAGTTAAAATTATATCTAGTTGTCGGAAGGACAGTGGGCTTGCTATGTTCATTGTTAGGTGGACTTGCAAAAATGCAAGGCCTAATAACTATGATCACCAGGACCGCGATCCTCTCCGACAACTGTAAGAATTGTCCTCAATGGGCCCGGGTACAATGGCTAACACAAGCTGAGTGCCCGGTTGAATTCAATTCAATTCCAGTTATTTCTATAACAAAAATCATAGAACCTATTATATATCATTTTTTCGAAAACTTCAGCTAAATTGGAAATCAAAGAAATAGGCCTATAGTTAGTCAGTAAGTGGGTGTCACCAGACTTAAAAATCATGATTATATCAGCTTTTTTCAAAGAAGTGGGCTAGATGGCACTACTTTTACATTTATTAAATATATGCTTCCAAGAGAGACTGAACCCTTTAACTACATACTTCAAAACCCTATCATAAATACTATCTACTCCACCCACTTTGTCCTTCATTTCCAGTATAATTTTCAGTAGATTTTATAAAAATCTAACTGTTGTATTTGTCCTCATGACGCAACTTTACAAAAATTTTAACATTTTCTATCTATTTGAGTTAAGTAGGTTCCAAAAATAGTATTGGCGAAAAAGTTTATGTATGGATGTATGTATGTATGTATATATATATATATATATATATATGTATATATATACGATATAACGCGTGGTTCGCTCACGATAGCGTCCACAATTCTGTACCGATCTTAATGAAATTTTTTTCGCATACTCTTTAGCTAAAGAGTTTGGTTCAGTTCGAAGACGAGCTAAATCGGTCGAAAAGTTTAAAAGCTATAGTCATTGAAAGATTTTTTAATTTTTTAAAAAATGCAACTTTTCTTGATTTATCTTTAAATAACTTTTGATCCTAAAGAGATAATCTATTTTTGGTGATTGAATCTTTATGTTCATTCGATTTGCTTTAATTTAAACTATGTTGCTTACTCTTCAGATAATTTTTTCTAATACTTTGATGAATTTCGAAATTTTCAGAAAAATAGAAAAAAAATTTTTTTTTTATTTTCTCATTTAATAACTTTCAAGTAAAACATAATAGTTGAATCTTGCTAATATTTTTATGCAGCTTATCTAATGAGCTTCATATTTCAGTAGTATTTTTTTTATATTCAACGAAAATTACCTATTTATTTATTGAAATTTAACTGTTGCATTCGTTTTTCCACTTTTTGATAAATTCATGTAACTGTTCCAATTTTGATTCCTGCCGTGTAACACTTTTAAAATCTCAACATTAAAGTATACATAAAGTATTTTTTTAAAATTGACAAGCATAAATATAATTGATCTTATAAGCTTTAGATGAATCTTTAAACGCCACCGCCTACCTTACAGATTTAAATAATTAAATAAATAATGAAAAATCTACTTCCATTTCGGCTGCCGAATGGCCTTTTTTTCAATTTCATTGCTATCAGTAGGTATAAAAAATAAACTATATTAATATTATATTTTACAGTTTTCTCAGCATCAAAAATAGCGGCACCCATTTTATTCGCCAACTTTTTGCCGACATTAGTAAAAAAAAACTCAACAAAATTATTAGCTATAGAATTACTATCAGAAATAACACTGTGGTCATCTCAAATAATGTAATCAATATCATTGGCTACACCAATATTCTTATCTAGCTTACAATTAACATATTACCAGAGTTTTTTACTATCCTTACAATAATTCTTAACCGTACTACTTTTATAATTACCTTTTGCTACTTTAATTATTTCATTGAGTATTTTACAGTATGAGTTATGTCGTTTTTTTAGTTCAATATTATTTTTATCTAATTTCCAAATATTATAAAGTAGCTCTTTAGTTTTGCGATAACTTTTGATCCTTTTATTAATCCATTCACAACGAGGTTTTCTATTCAATCTGTGCTTTTTTTACCTTAAACGTGGATTCATATACGATTGATTTCATGGTATCAGTAAAAACTTAAAAAAATTTATCCAGATCTTGCATATTCTTCTTGCTAATTCTCACGGTCTCTCCGCTTTTATTACTAACAAATGAGTCACTTATCTATCAACAAAAGTTATCTTAAACAAAATAGATGTTTGTGCAGCTGCACGTCTCGAGGATTTACTTGAGCGCTTATTTATATTTGATAAAATATGGAAAAATAACTTTATCGCCTATTACTCATATTCATAACGTTCAAATATCTCAAATAATATTATTCTATAATTCTATTATATTATTTTATATAATTAAATAAATATTCTGGGAATTACTGGATTATCGATATTCGATATAATTGGTCAGATTTCAGGTCAGTAATTAGAGAAGTAAATGCTCACATCATTTGAGTACAGGCTGGGACGTAACACTTGTAACGATATTTTAACGTACATAGCAACACCATCAGCTTTGTTTATACTGCTGTGATTGTAGTAATAGAAGTCATCTATAAGAGTAAAGAAGGAAGAGCAAGGTAACGCCCATGTCTCCGTACATATGATATCATTCTTTACTTATAAATTAGCATTAAATACTTCTAAATTTTCAAAATTAGAATTTAGACCCCTCACATTGAGATGTAAAATCAACAAATCATCATGACAAATAAAATCTATTTAAGCTCTTAAGATCATAAAAGTTTTTTTCGATTTTTAGATCATTGACATCCATTGACAAATTTATTGATTAGTACGAGAAACTACGTTTCATACATTGTCAATTGATTGAGATACAGTAAATTAATAGAAAAAGCAGTTTCATTGATTACTTTATTTAATTTGAGCACGAACTATTCACAACATGAATCTGTTGCCAGTAATCAGTGGCTTTGTTTTCATTGCATTTCTGGTTGTAAGAGACACAGTAAGGATACTTCCTATATTGACTCCAGCACGTTTTTGTTAGATGATCACTGGCACAACCCAAGTATTTTATAGCGTTACTAAAATTTCTGTGATTATGTTTGGATCTACCACAATGATAGCATTGATTGATGTTCAAAAAGTCAAATACTCGACAGCATTGATGACCAATGTACGATCTAAAACTATTATCTTTGAAATGTTAATAAGACTCAGCAGTAATTTCAAGTATTAGAGTACATTTGTCCATTTTATATTTGGAATCAGCAATTATGGTGAAGACACTATCATGCTCAAGGAAATAATGGTTATAAATATCATCAAAATGTTGATCTTTCATTAAGTCATAATAAACATTTGCAACTTTGATCCTTGACAGATTTAGCTGCTCCAGTTCAACGCAAAAATCACTACACAATTTCTCACTTAAAACTATCTTTGCTCTATTTACGGCTTCATTATTTTTACATTTAACAGCCACATAACCATTTTTATTTTCTTTAACATTACTAATAGTAATTAACTGATCACTAATTATCTAATTTTTTACTTTTTTCGCAACATTGGTATTATTGTTATTTTTAGTCTTAACGATAATATTAAGATCTTTTTCACCTTTCTTAACGTTACTTCTTGTTAAACTTGCATAAAAAGCTGTTGAATTCATATTAGCCCACGAATTATTCAAGACGACGTTGAGTAGATTATTTTTAGCTTGCAGTTCAGAATTTAGTTGATTGAGCAACTCATTTTCCATTTTCAACGCACATCACCCTGGCAGTCTTGGTTTACAGTGATTTATCGTGAATCAAGGTGACTCAGCACAAAAGCTCACCGTGAATCACCGTGATAGCTAACTGCAATGTTACCGTAAATCACCGTGAATCGTCCCCGAGTGGTTTTGATCTACAGTAAATAACGGTAAATCACTGTGAAATCTCTGCGATACGACTATGATTTACCGCGAATCACCGTGATTTATTATTTTTATAATTATTAGTAGTATATTATTAGTACTAGTCGGAGAAATGTAACCTTCCTCCAAAAAATTGACGTATCGGGACGAATAAGTAATTTTTCGGTCTATGCAAGGTCGATTTCAAAGAAAAATTATTCTTGGAGATATCAACAATAAAAATTAATGTCATAATGTAATCTAAAACATAATGAATTACTTGAAAAAAGGTACTTGTTACTCTTTCGAATCACTGAGAAGTACTCGTGTCAGAATTGCTTTCAAGTTTGAAATATAACAGTTCTGAAATATATTTCTTACCAGAGACACCACAAGCGGCTGGGCGCGATCTCATGGCAAGCACCAAACTACTCTCCCTCCTGTTGCCTAACACCAGTGACTCCCCCCTCTTCAATATTTATTCTATCTCCCAAAAAATTTATCTCTTGATTTTTTTGTTTGGAGGGAATAAGCTAGGTAGCAGCAGCCTGTGGACTAATGGTAAATCTTCACATGGGGATTTTTTAATTTTACGAAAATTCACCGTGAATCGCGGTAAATCTCCATTGCTCGATTATCGAACATCGCCGTGGATTGACATAAATCACTGTAATTCTACCTCAATTTTACCTTGAATCACCGTAAAAGATCACCGTGAATTATCGCGAATTACTGTGATTTTACGCTGACATTACCGGTAATCACACTTCAATGACTTCGATGTATCAGAATTTTTTTTTTTTTTTTGACATACTAAAATATCAGTTTTTATAAAGATCATTACGCGCATCTTCTTTATGAAACAGTTTTGTCTGAGTGAGGTGGCGTTTAGTGCATTTTATAGATTTTTAGAGCTGATGAGTTTTTTAAATAAATCCATGTATTAAGTAATAAGTTAGGTGGAACAAAACATTTTACAAAAATGTTATTTTTGGAATATCTTTAAACGTACTGTACTGATTATGCTCAACTTTATAATGATTGTAGAAATAATTTAGCCACTTTTAATGCCATCTCGACACTCTAAATCGGTTGATACGTTCAAAAGTTATAGAATATTTACATATGTCCATACATACATACACACATACGTATACTCAAACATAATCTTGAAATTAGTCAGAATAGTTTACTGAAACCTTATAATTTGTAGACCTGCTTAAAATTCGGTTTTCGAAAATTGGACCACAACCGATATTTTTCTTTTTTCTAAAAATTTCGAATTTTCTTAGCAGAAGTTAAAAAATATAATCTTGGGGCTTCAGTTTGCTTTTCTTTTGCACTATGATCATTTTTCACGGAGATCTGCTTGTTGATAATAACCCAAATTTCAGATTTTTTTTATCCTTCAGTTTTTGGAAGTCGTCTCTAATTTCATATATATTCATGCATCATTATTATTGATTAGACAAAATCTTTTTTTCCTGGAGTGGTGTAACGAACAGATGAAGTGGATGAGCAGAGTGACGATCTCGTATTATGTTGAGTCTAACTGACTGACTGAAATTAGAGTAAAAAGTGTTATTGGGGCTCACATCTCCTTCTGATATATTGATTTTCGGCATAAACATTGTGTATTTTTCTTTCATGTGCCTCTGAATTTGGGGATACAACCCGTGTTTTAGGCTTTATTGTGAGAGAATGTGAAAAGATACGAGTATTCAATTGCATTATAACGCGTACATCTATTCATCACAGTGTATCTATCGAAAGTAAGTCATGCGTCCACGAAGCGAAAGCAATAGCCCTCGAGGCAACTCATGACAATGCTTGCTTTTCTTTATTAATAACCATGGGAATGTTGGTCGATTTTGAATGAAGATCCCCACGAATGGTCTGCTTTATATGGTCAATTTCCACAATAGAGGACCGCGGTTGGCGTCAAGTATAGGACGATTATTCTTCGTGGGCACCTACAGAGCCAGTTTAACAATAACAATGACGTAGATCGCCATTTCTTTTTGCTATCACCAATGTCTTCAAAACATTACTTAAATAACTTACATAGAATTCCAGAAAGTCATTTGTAACGAGAGCGTAGACTTGCTACGTGTTGAGGTTTCATCGGGCACAGCCAATGCTGCCAGAACGTGCGATATTTTTACCCCCTCCTGCCATTACAGTCAATGCTATTTCACCTCAAGAGGGGGTAAAAATATCGCACGTTCTGGCAGCACTGGGCACAGTCCGTATTTCTCAACCACTGTCATATGAGACAGGCTGTTAGTCACTTGTGACTCACTACTTCTTGGTGTCTCATACTATTCTCTATGTTGCATTGATTAGTTTTTTAAGATATCCGCAAAACAATTTATAGCAGCGGCTATGCCGTAACAGTGGGCCAAATTCCAAAAGTAATGTTCAGAAAATAGGCATCAATTATAAATCTATACTTACATAATACTCTCATGACATGTAATTATCATTCTTTTAATAAAAGATTGAAGGTTTATTTCTTTTCAATCATAACTATGCTTCGTCATGCTTAGCGAATATTAGGCCATGATCATGCGTGATCAGGGGTGATGGTATTGTTCCTGGGTCTGTGAGGATATATCTTCCAGGTAATATAAATTTCATTCATTTCCAAAGCCTATTTTTATTACAAACTTTAATTAAAACATAATATTCTCAAATTCAAAATTTAGATTAAGCTGTCAATTTCGGTAATATATAATAAAATATATATATTTATATATAAATATATATTCAACTTCGAATTCTGATTATAAAATACAATGCAAAATGATTGAAAACGCATGTGTGTGTGTGTGTGTGTTTTTTTTCTTAACTTCCCGCTAAGAAAATCAACGATTTTCAAAAATTTCGGGAAGTTATTGTTTTCGCCCCGATTTTCGAAAATCGAGTTTTCATCAGATGTCGACGTTTTGAGGTCCTAGGAAGCTATTCTGACTATTTTCAGAATGATGTCCTAGTGTGCGTATGTATGTGTGTGTGTGTGTGTGTGTGTGTGTGTGTGTGTGTGTGTGTATGTGTGTGTGTGTGTGTGTGTATGTATGTAAACTCTTTGTAACTTTTGAACTAATGAATCGATTTGGATGGTTGAGGTGGCAATCGAAAGAGCTTGTTGGCCTTCAACTTTCCTAAAAATTTCAGATTATTTGATAGAATAGACTCGAAAATATTTGCGAATTACGAAAAAAAAAATTTTTTTTTTTAGTTTTTTATTGATTTCTCAAAAACGACTTATACGATCAACTTCAAAATCTAATCAGCTCTAGTACTCGATAAAACGCGTCGATTGCTACCTCAAACATCAAAATCGGATAATTCGTTCGAGAGTTATCGCGGGAGAAAGAAATGGTGAAAAACGGTTTTTTTTTTAAATTTTCGAAACGGCTGACGCGATCGATTTCAACTTTTAATCGGCTCTAGAATTCAATAAAACGCGCCGATTGCCACGTAAACTATCGAAATCAATTGATTAGTTCAAAAGATATCGGCGTTGAAAAGTTAAAAAAATAACATTTTATGTTATTTTTTCCGGATAAATCATGATATAACGTACTAAAATGTGCCTGATATCATACCAACTCATCTTTTTTATGGTTTTTTTTGATCATATAATGTCATCGAACTTGGTTTTTAGTTTAAATCATATTATTAACAAAAAAATCGATAAAACGTAGTTTTTAATATTTTTATCGGATATTTCATATTTTATTGTTTCTTACATTAGTCAAAACTTACTTAAATCTTGATTTTGATCCCCGACATTGATTTCTGCCTCAATACACTTATTTTACTGAACATAATCAGGAACTAAATTTTAAAAACCGCTTCATTGATGATTTTCGATTCCTAAATTTTTAAACTTCAGCATAACAAGTAACTTGTTAGAACTTGAAAAGATCGTAAAAAAACAATTGCATGTGATAGCATTTTTGAGCTCGAAGAGCTCGAAAATATATCTACATTAATGTTTTCGAGCTCTTTGAGGTCGAAAACAGCGGGAAGTTTTGGGGCTGGCCCGCAGGGTCAACCGACGCCCAGATTTTTTTTTTTTTTGAAGTTTAAAAAATACAAATAACTCTGCAAATAACTTGAAATGACAGATTTATATTGATTTGTCTTATTATGCATATCCACTTAATGCCATTAGACAGATATGTTGAAGCTCTGTATTTGTACATTAATAATCTTATATTTTATTTAGATTTGTGTAACGCAGCAACAAAGATCCAAGCATCGTTTCGTGGACACATGTCAAGAAAAGACCAAGCCATTTCATCAGTCGTGAAAGCTACTGAAGATGTTATAGGGAATGTATCGTCAAAACTAGAACAAAAGGTAAGCTTATGATCAATTTGTTTTTTTGTGATCAAGTGTACCAGATTTGATGTTAAGGCGTGTTGCTTTTCATATAATTATTTTACAATATAACGGTATGAAAATTGTGTATGTGATTATGATATCTTTAATTAGGTATTGAGGAAAAAGGTTTCATATGAGTTTCATGCGTTTTGAATGGATTTCTAAAAAATTTAGCTATTGCATTTGTCATCTATCAATAACCTCAATATAATCAAATACTGAATATATTAATTTTATTTAAAACCGTACTATGGACGGTGGCGTATAGGTTGAACCCATTTACAATTTTATGGTAACTTCAGTGTGAGTTATGAGGCAGGGTGTGATGGAGATGCCTCGCCGACGATTCCACCATCTTATCTGTTGATCTATTAATTAACCAAACAATGAATTAATTCATAAGCTAATAACGTGTACTCGTGTCGGCTTTACATTGATTATGATATCTTAATCGGTGGCATACGGCTTCGGCTGTTAAACCATGGTCGAACATCTTATCATACTGGATATTATTGTTGTTGGATTTTATTGCCATTGGATGTTTTTGTTGTGGATATTTTCATCTAACACCGTAGTATATATATACATATTAGGGTGCGTCATTTCAGAATAACATTTTTATTTTAAGTGCATGTGGAAAAAATTATAGTTCAACAAAAAAAAAATTCCGCGCAAGAAAAAAAATTTTATGTCGATTACAGACCTAGCTCATTGAAAAATTCGATTTCGCCATTTAAATAACACGGGACAATTTTTTTTTTAGCTTTAAGTATTTTTAAATCTTTAACAAATCAAGGAATCGAATAGACTAATACATATTTTCTTCGAAAATTGAACGCTCTACAAAAGAAGTTTCTTATCATTTTTTTAAAAATCCATCCGTTCAAAAGATATTAAAGCTCGAAGTAAAGTTGAAGATCTTTTTACTTTTCCGGTGAAACTATCAGATTTATGACAAAATACTGTGAAATCTTTTTTGTTGACAATTTTACTTTCTGCAAATTATCAGTCAAGTTTTTTCAAATTCCGCATTCTTTTCTAGTTATTTTCATTTTAATTTCAAGCTCTTGAAAAAGTGGTTCTGATCGATTTCAAGAGCTCGACATTAACATGGTAATAGCTAGAAAACAATGCGGAATTTGGAAAAACTTGACTGATAATTTGTAGAAAGTAAAATTGTCAACAAAAAAGATTTCGCAGTATTTTGTCATAAATCTGATAGTTTCACCGGAAAAGTAAAAAGATCTCCAACTTTACTTCGAGCTTTCATATCTTTTGAACGGATGGATTTTTAAAAAAATGATAAGAAACCTCTTTTGTAGAGCGTTCAATTTTCGAAGAAAATATGTATTAATCTATTCGATTCCTTGATTTGTTAAAGATTTAAAAATACTTAAAGCTAAAAAAAAAAATTTCCCGTGTTATTTAAATGGAAAAATCGAATTTTTCAATGAGCTAGGTCTTTAACCGACATAGATTTTTTTTTCTTGCTCGAAACTTTTTTTGTTGTGTTGAACTATGATTTTTTCCACATGCACTTAAAAAAAAAAAATGTTGCTCCGAAATGACGCACCCTAATGCATACATATGAGTTCAACATCTGTCTACAGAATAGGCATTTATTGGAATTTTTATCAAGGAGACCCTAGAGTCGATATTGTCACATATATATACAGAGTATGAATTGAAATAAGTATACATGTGTACATATATGTGGTAGCTTGTTACGAAATAATTTCAGCATATGCCTTCCAATACAGTGTCTTAGGTAAGATATATGATAAATACACCTAATTTGTAACGGGGTAAAATTTATTTATCATCAAGGAAAATCGTGATTTTCCGCGGCTGGTCGGTTACCCGAGCCGCAACCCCGAATGCGTACCTGTTAGAGTTTTTCGACTTGTCGCCAGGTGTGATAATTAAAGAAGCTTGGACTTCTGTCCCAAAATTAATTAAGTGGAAAGGCCGTTTCCCAGACATTGCAAAAAATGACGGAGCTAAAAATATATAATGAGAGGACAGAGCTGAAACAGGAGAGTCGTTCGAGCTGACAAGCTAAACGGACATCCATCTGCCGTGAGCCTAATTCATGAGGTCGGAAGCCCAGTGAAGACCAAGGAAACACAGATCGACGCCAAGGGTAACATCCAGTGGAAAAGTGCAAAATTAAGTGTTAACATAGTCGTGTTGTGGGTAAATTAATTCTCGGCGGGAAATCCAGAATTTATTATAAAAAAATAAAGTCAAAATTAACCACGCGTTTGGTCAAGTAAATTCTCGACGGGAAAGTCAGAATTTATTATAAATAATTTAGTTATCGCGAAAATTAACTTTCGGCAGTAGAACCAGAATTACCTAATAAATTAATTGTTCAATTAATTTCTATAAAATTTCATTCTCAGAAAGAATCCAGAATTAACTATTAATTTAATTTAGTATAATAAGAACTTAGCAATTAAATATAAATTATAAGAAAATTTCATTGTAATAATTTGTCATATAAAAGTTATGGAAATTGAGTTTGGATAATGAATGCACAAGTCAACTGCGAAGAACAGGACACGAGTTCAAGTTCCACATTGGAGTCCAATCATCGGTTTTACGTAAGTTTTCGTAGTGCAATGAATCCAAAGGAAAATTTACGTGAAATTATAATTAATAATAAATAAGAGAAATAAAAGCCCGGTAAGCATAATTGTTCATTGATAAATAGAAATTGGTTATTATATTCTCGGGAAAAAATTTTTTCATGAAATTTTTTAAAATTTTATGCTGAAAATGACCTGATGAAATTTCATAAAATTTTATAAAAATTCATAAAGTTTTATAAAAATTTATGCTGAAAATGGCCTGATAAAATTTTATGAAAATTTATAAAATTTACAAAATTTCATAAAATTTTAGTCACCATTAATTTTTCGAAAAAAGTATTAGATTTTGAAAAAAAAAATTGCAATTAGATCTTACACTGAGACAAACTAATTATATTTTTTATTGACGAAAAAATCCTGGCGACTGCTGGGCTCGAACCTACGTCTTTTCGATTTGAAGTCCTTGCTGCTATCCACTGCGCCAAGCCACGTACGTGATCGCGAATGAATAGATAGTATATTGATCGAGATATGGAGTTTCAAACTTTCATACAAAATTTGATATAATTTTATAAGATTTTATGAAATATTATATAATTTCGGAGGAACTGATAATTTCTCAATTATATTCTATAAGTTGTAACCGGTTTTTCACTGCCGGGAATCTACCGGAGTGAAGCCCAAGTACACTTACTACTTGGCAACCTTGTTCAAAATTAAAAGTTGGGCGTCAGGTGATGTTATAATCACCAATAAACAATTATCAAAAATACATCGGCTCAGGGTGGTGAATCAGGAAAAGGTCAGGCACTTAAGATTACGATAAAATAATTGATCAGAATTCAACACAAATAATTGGTCGTATATTAAACAGAAAATCAAGTGATCGTTATCACAAAAAAAAATTGGTTACAAAATAAAATATAATTTGCCGTGATCGGCTTGACTCGATATAAACAAAAAAAAAAAAAACAAATTGCTCGTAGCAATCATACTTGTTCAAAATACATAGTCAGTACGCTACTCAAAAGAAAAATAATAGTCGTTGACGAAAAAGAAAAAAAAGTTATTTTATTATCCGGAGACACACATACAGCGTAAGTAATAACGAAATACTTGACTAGTGACGTCCGAGTATTCTTACACAGCGAGGCTACAAGACTGCCGATGCGAATGAGAAACAGATAATCCGTAATTCTCAGAATTGCTTAAATGAAATAAAATAAAATATAAAATTATATTTTATTTTGGTAACACGTTGAATTTCACAAACATACAATTATTATACGTAACTAATTATTTAATTAATAATTATTACGCGAACGCGTTTCGTTTATTCAATAATAGTTTTACTCGTACACTTTATTCAGTTCGCGCTGATGCGTCGGCTTGTTCACAAAGGCGATCTATTGTTCACTCGAAATTTACTTGTCGCGATCAATTGTCCGTTTTTCGAACTCGGATTGTTCTACACGGCATAAATCAAATATTTCAAAAGTCGGAATCGGAATTGTTCTTTTGGTCGGGGTCGAATTGTTCAAATACAAAAACGCGGCCGTTCAATACGACGTCTATCCCGGATCTCTCGTTTCAGTCCATGCGATGGATCGATTGCTCGGTCAAAGTCGAAATTTCTGATTCAAGTTGTCACTAGAATTGGCTTATCAGGCAACTATTGATCATTTCAAATAAATTCAAACCACGAGTCTATGTCGAATTTTTCAACATGTTACAGAGTATGGCTGAGATAAAAAAATTTGTTCCCAAAAATCAATTTTTTTTTTACGTCTTTATGGCCCCGGCGTTGGTACCGGGGGCGATGAGGGCGTATGAAAGATTATTTTTCTGGAATCGACGTTTTCATGAAATTATGTAAAATATCAAAATTTTACATATTTACTACCAAGATCCTGTAACGGGGTAAATTCGTATTTACCGCGTTCAATGAAGTTCAAAATAAAATCTATTATGTGTACTGTCGGTCATGTGAAATTACCACTCCGGGTATTCCGAGTAGGTAGCGACTAGTCGTCCGGAAATGAAAATTTCACTTGCTCGACCGTCGACCCCACTTAGAGTTAAGTAAGAGAGAAAAGGACAACCAAAGTCAAGAGTGCGCGAGCAATTATAAACGGGGACCGGACCGAGAATCGGGCATTAACCATCGGGACGTCCGAATAGTAGAAACGTGGGGAGAGAACAACAAAGTGACGCGACAATAGACGCAGAACAGACGCCGTTAATTCCATTATATCAGGTAAATTATTAATTAATAGCTTGAGTTTACTGTGGAACCAAGCGATGATATTCTCAATTTTTATTAACAAATACCAGGCAGGTAGCCGGTATTTCTTATAAATAGTACTGGTTGCGTCTGATTATAACAGGTTGAAGGAGAGAGAGAGAGTTGAAGGAGAGAGAGAGAGAGAGAGAGAGAGGAGAGTATAGAGAGAGAGAGAGAGAGACGGAACCAGAATAAGACCACAACTCTTACGAGGACAATTAATAAAACGAGACCCGAACAAAGATACGACGAAAAAGGATCTGGAGAATTTGACTGTAGAGGTATATATAAAATTTATTCCAGACGGTAAGCCGGAAAATTTTATTAATTACTTAGTATACGTTTGATATCGTCGCGTCTTAAACCAAATTCTCGCAAATTAAATAAATAATTCCGTAAATGAAGATTTATAATTTAAACTCGGACATAATTATTAAAATTAAGTAATTAATTAACTCCAGGCAGGTTGCCGGAGCTTTTACATAGTCAAATAATTCTAGGCAGGTAGCCGGAATTATTCTAGAAGTTTCCAGGTGGGTCGGGTAACTCACGCACCGGAAACTGTTAAATCTAGTCTTAGCCGCTAGTCGAAGATTAATTAATTAGAAATAAAATTAATAAAATAATAAAATAAAATAAAATTAATAAGAAATCGTCTCGGGAAAATCTTATAAAAGGTCTGTGGTTAAAGTCGCCAAAAATTTTGGTAGGAAAATTTAAGTGATTTAATGAAACTATCGTTAATTAATTAGAAGAAATAATGAAGGAAAAGACATAAATAAAATAAGAATAATTATCGTGATAATAAAAGTACCTGAAGGAACGCGTCACTAAATTACTGAGTGAAAGTCGTGATATTAAAACAAGTGTTAAGAAATTAATAAAAGAGAATAATAATCAATAAAGTGGAAAAAGGAAAATAATTAATAATTTAATTAATAATTATATAATTCTTCAAATTAATTAATTTATTTATTGCGGAAAATTATTTTAACTCAGAGAGGGTAAATAAAGTTAAAATTATTGAGTGAGTGTGTGAGTGAAATAGATAAGGATTTAGTGGAAAATTTAGTAATTAAGTATCGTGAAGGTTAAGCGATTTTTAACAATTGTGTGTGTGAGTGTGTGGAAATGCCAAGGGTAGTTGGCTAATTTTAGGGAAAAATTAGTAATTAAGTATCGCGAAGGTTAAGCGATTTTTATTATTGTGCATGTGAGTGTGTAGAAGTGCCAAAGGTAGTTGGCCAATTTTAATAAAGAAATTATTGCGGGTCAATTAGAAATTAGATTAGGTGAAATATTGCGGGTTAATAAAATAAGGTTTTAATAAAGGTTCATATAAGGTTTAAGGTTTATATAAGGCATAAGGTTATAAGGTTTAATAAAAGTTATAAGGTTTATAAAAAGTTATAAGGTTTATAAAAGGTATAATATATAAGATTATAAAAGGTTATAAGTGAATAAGTTTATAAAGGTCAAACAAAGGTTAAAAAGGTTATTGGAAAAATAAAAGGGTTTAATTTGTGAATCGGAGAAGTAAATTATTTGTAAGTAATCCTTCCTCATCCTTCTCTTACAATTAAATAAATTACACCGACCCTGACGATCTAAGATCCGGTTCTGGGAGGCCGTTATCACTTTCAGTGGCGCCCTTAAAAAAGTAATTTAAGGACGACCAGAGTAACATCATAGCCCTGTTATAATCCGAAGGAGTATTGTAAAAATTTTATTTTTAATTTCTAAAATTTCTTGAAATTATACATGAATACGTAGTTTTATTGAACTAGTTCATAGCTACGAAATTGTAAAAATACTTTTAAAAATTAATTAGAAACCAAGAGATAATGTTTATAAAATTTAACATTATTTAATGAAATTTCATGAAATCTTGTAACATTTCATGTAAGGCCTAAAATTCAATTATGTAAATTACACGAAGTTTTTAGAATTTTAGAACATTTCATGTACTTCATAAAATTTCATGAAATTTTATGAAATTTTATACCACTAAGTCCTTGGAATCTTCATAACAATTATGTAAAATTTAACAAATTTTATGAAATCTCATAGAATTATCTCATGGTATCTGATAAAATTTTATGTTTTTTTCCAATTTTATAAACTTTTATAAAATTTTGTTAAACTTTGTAAAATTTCACAAAAATATGTAAAATTTAATACCCATAACTTCTTGGGATCTTAATAATAACTATAAAAACATTTAATTTTTATAAAATTATGTATAATTGCGTAAAATTTTATGAAACTCTATAAAATTTTACAAAATTTCATTAGTATGATTTCATAAAATTTGTTTAAATTTTGTGAAATTTTATAAGACTTTATAAAGTTTTACAAAAATTTATGAAATTATGGTGAACTCTATGAAATTTTACAAAAACAAAGTTTTGGCTTTTCACGAAATTTCACAAAATTTTATGAAATTTCACAAAATATTACAATTTCATGTTATGTTGCGGAATCTTATGAAATTTCATAGAATTATCTCATTGTTTCTGATAAAATTTTATAAGTTTTTTTCAAATTTTATAAACTTTTGTAGAATTTTGTAAAACTTTGGAAAATTTCATAAACATATATAAAAATTCATATCAATAACTCTTTGGAATCTCAATAACTATTATGAAAACTTCATAAATTTTTATAAAATCATGCATAATTTATAATATTTTATATAATAGTGTAAAATTTTATGAAACTTTATAAAATGTCACAGAATTTCAAGAAATTTCATTAGTATAATTTCATAAAATTTGACAAAATTTCATTAAATTTTATAAAACTTCATGAAATTTTATAAAAAAATTTTTTCCCGGGTTGATAAAAATTTTGTATGCATAAATTCAATTCCTCATCCTCTCTCACTTGTATATTTCAATGACCCTGATTTTAACAAACTAACATCTCCGGTTCTGGAAAGCCGAGACATCTTTTACTGGCGCCCTTATTAAGACCTATTAATAAAGGAGCCAAACTTGGCATGTTTGAGATATACCCTGATACAAATTGAAGAGTTTCAGCTGTTGTATACCTATACAAAGACACAAATTTATTTTTCCATCTCTCCTGATATCATTATCACTTCTAAAAACGACGACCAATACGTCCGCTCAGACACTTCTCGAGCCTGGTTCGTAATGTCCAGATGTACATAAGCAAAACACCACTCACTCACTTACTCATTCACTCACTTACGAGATCTCCAACACTATAGGTTCGATTGACTTCAAATTTGACGTATACACTCCGTTCATCATACAGATAAGTCCTACGAACAAATGTTATGAAACTTCTACTAAGAATGGATTTTTTACATCATTAGCATAACCTCCTAACGATTGGCCCGTAACTAGGGATGGGTGATAAAAATCGATTCATCAAAATATCGATAGTTTTTATCAACAATAAAAAACTATTTGATCGATATTTTTCAAACTTGATTAATCGATTCCCGATTTTTTTCTATGAAAAAACTTCGGATGTCGATAGTTTGAAAAAAAAAGTAAATAAATTTTAAGAAAAAAAAAATAATAATAAATTTAAAAAAAAATAAATATTGAGCTATACAACGTTCAAAATAAAAAATATAATCTATTGAACATAATTTTACGCATGTGCAGTAGGATATATTCGAATCCAAGTGCAAAATAACTCAATGGCTTTTTTCAAATCATAATAAACAACTTCTTATCAAGAGTGTTCATTTTTGAATATTAAATATTAATTTATTAGTACTCATTAAGATTGTTCTGTTTTTAATGAATGTGTTCCACGATGAATTCAATCAAAGGTAAAATATAATATAAATGTATTAATGAAAAATCAATCAACAATAAAATTTAGACATCTTTGTAACCTTAAAAACTACATATATTTTTCAATTTTTTTTCAACTTTGCAGAAGTGAAAGACAATGTTCACAACAATAATAATCTTCATGATAAGTATAAATTTTGGTTTCGAATCAACAACCAAACACTTTTTATAATGTCAGACTTAAACTACGAGTCTTATCTACTTTTAAACGGTATAAAAATCATTGAATTGTCAGTATCAATTTTTTGAGTATTATAATTAAAATTAAATTCATTTTTAATAGATAATGACTTCGAGTTATGTAAATGCATTGTGGATCGTCTTAAAAATATAACGATATCCAACAAAGATAAGCATATCAAAGCTATGTGGAAAACCAATGATGGTGTCCAATAGTAAGTTAAAACATTAATTTTTCTATCGTTTTCCTAACTCCCATGAACTCCATAATCATTTCGATACTTCTACAAATTACTTTTTTCTTTTCCTAGTAAATCCATTAATATTAATTTCCTTGATGTACCTGATTGCACTAAAGTTCAAGATCCAAAACAGCAGCAATTGTCATTGCAGTCCTTAGAATATTATAAAATAACTTTAAGTAACAGTACTACCATAAGCCAGTCATTTCAATTACCTGATTCTAATCCTGTCATAAATGGTACCTATAATTAAATTACTTTCGTAACCTGTCTTATTCATTTATCTTAATTATAGTTCACTGAATCATAATAATCTTTCTTTATTCACTTTTTTTTTTTTTTTTTAATAATTTTCGCAGCTTTAAAAAGTGCTTTACAACCTATCTCTTCAACGAAAGTTCCGCTCCCAGCTATATATATTTACGATGTTATTATTTGAAAATCCGTATGCTTCAACAAGTTATTTTTACCAATATTTAATAAATCATCCTTCTTATCTATTTCTGTGTAAAATATCTGATAAAATCATACAAAAATGACTAAATTCTAATTAATTCTGATAAAAGATCAATACCAATCACTTGGAATTTCGTTATTTTTTCAAGATTTAATCAGAATTTTAAAATAAGGATTATTAAATAGATGCAATTTATTAATTTTATAGTAAAAGTGATGCGTGGGATTATTTAAAAAAAAATAGCAAGACGGAAGCAAAATGCAATTCGTGCGAAAAATCGTACAAGTCGTCAGGTAACACAACAAACCTCAAAGATCACCTTAAGAGAAAGCACGGTCTATTCGTAAAACGGAAGATTTCCACAACCGATTCAGATACACTTGTTAATGATTTATAAACAAGTAAAAAAAGGCTTAAATCACAGGTACTCGTTGTTAGATAAAAAATTATTAATAAAAGTTTCTGTTGATTAAACTTTTTATTCAAGGAGATTCATTCAGGACCGCTTGCAAAAATTTTTGAGCGCACAAATTCATTCGCAGGTAATAAAAAAAATTTACTTTTATATAATTACTTACTTTTATTAAATTTAAAAACAATTTTTCATTCTAAATTTCTCTTAATTTTATTTATTTGTTCAAAAACAAAGCTGGTGGTACGAAAGCTGATGAAATCACAAATGCTGTTCTATATATGATAGCAGCTGATCAAATGGCATTATCTACTGTAGAGCACGATGGCTTTAAAGGACTGATGAAAACTGTACCTCCTCTTTACTCTTTACCGAGTCGAACAACAATGACAAGATTGATGCATGCTAAATATAAAATGCTAAAAGAGAAAATTGTCGATGAGTTGAACCATGCTGAAAGTTATTGTATAACTTGTGACGCATGGACAGATATAAGCAATCAAAGTTATCTTGGTATTACCATACATTATTTATCAGAAGATGAATGTTCAATGAAAAGTAGATACTTAAGTGTTGAACTATTGTATGAAAGTCATACAGGTGATAATCTTAGGATTTCTTTAGTTTCAAAATTACAAAATTTTCGTTTAGACTTTGAGAAGATAACAGCGGTAATCAGTGACAGCGCAGCAAATATTATTAAATGTATCGTAGTAAATTTGGGAAAGATCGACGTTTACCTTGTTTCGCTCACTTATTGTCCCAGTTAGTACCAGCAGTTTTTGGAAAAATGAATTCAGTGCAACTAATTATTGAAAAAGTTAAAAAAATAGTGACACAAGTGAGAAGAAGTGTAAAAGCTACAGATCAAATGAAAAACTTACAAATTTGAGACGGCACAACTGAAGGAACAATCCTGAAATTCACACAAAATGTAGAAACTAGGTGGAATTCATCTTTACACATTCTTGAAAGATTCCTTTTAGTAGAAAATTATGTTTATCTAACTATTTCAAAGTGTGCAGACCCACCAGATAAGCTGACTTCTTAAGAAATGAAAGTTTCAAAAGAACTAGTCCTAATTAAGAAACCTTTTGAATTTGTAATTACCGAAATAAGTGGTGATTCCTATCCGACACGCAGTGTGCTAATTCCTATTATACGTTGCATGACCCAAGCTATTAATAATATAACAGTTCAGACTGATATTTGTCAACAATTTTAGCAACATTTACTTGATTCTAAATTCATGAAATTAGAAAATTATTCATTATTAGCCACCTTGACAATTTCGGATCCTAGATTTAAAAGAATCTATTTTCATAGTGCATTAGCAGCTTCAAGAGCTATTTCTGAAATAAACAAAATGATTAAAAAAAATTTTAAAAAAGAAGATCGTTCTCAAACTAAAGTAGAAAAAACATCAAATCCTAGTGATAGCTTCTGGAGCTTCCATGATCAATTAGCTGTCACAAAAATTGACTCAATTAATGTCACAGGTGATAGCACTTGTTTTGAATTGAATGAATATTTAAATCAGCCGCTTTTGCCTCGAAAAGTAAAACCCTCTCACACATTGAAAAACATTAAAAAATTTGTTTCCGAATTTGTATCCTATCGCCATCAAATATTTGAGTGTAATCGGAACTTCGGTTCCATCTGAAAGGATATTTTCAGAAACTAGAGCCATTAAGACACGAGATAGAAATAGATTAACAGGAACAAATTTAGATGAGTTGTTTTATTTGAGTAGTTTTAATCGCGCTGAGCCGGGTCAATGAGGTTTTACTATATTTATTCGAAAGATTTCAAATTAAAGTTGTTAATTAATAGTCTTAAATTATATGTTTAATTACTATGGCTTTTAATGTACTTTGATTTGTAAAAAAAATATAATTAACATGAAATTTTTATTGTCTTTTATAAATTTTATTTAATGAGCCGTTACTTTAATTAAATATTATTTTTTTTTGATTGGCTTTGAATTAATAAAATATAATTGACTATTCTTTTTTCTGGACTATGAATATATCATATATTTTTTCACAGGGTAATAAGATTATGACAATAAACTTATTATTCAGTGAAAAAATAAAAAAATTTCCGCGCTAAAATAAACTATCGATAAATGTCAATGTTTTTTTTTCAAATATCGATATATCGATTGTTATGAAAAATAAACATCGATAGTGAAATATCGATATTTTTTCCACTATCAACCATCCCTACCCGTAATAATGGTTGCTATGATAATGGTTAGTCCTTAAAATCGGTTACAATAATAACCATTTCATTGAATTATGAGTCATTCATTTCTTACTACATTATGAGTCATTCCTTAGTTAATGCGTGATATGTCATCAATGTACTGTATAAGAAATTTGGAGAGCTCTTATCAGTTTGGCATTATATCTTTTTAGGTTCGGTTGGTAATATCGATTTTACTGTATATCATTTTGAGTTTGCATTAATAGCGTTTATTACAATGCGCTCTATGTACATTTTTTATCAAGACGGTAATAATAAATGAATTTGGCGTTGTATATATTACACCAATCGAAAATGTCGCAGTCGTTGTTATACTGCAGCAGCTATGCTACAGTATTAAATATTCATTATATGTTATGATTATTGATGGATATATGTTATGGGTTCGATATTAGAAAAAGTAAGGAATCTACAAGTAATATTATTGCTCGTGCCATCAGTCACGCATCGTTTACAGCTGGTGTTTTGAGTAGTCACTATAATATACGATGGATGATAGCGCGTATTCATCGTGAAAATGATGATGTGCCCAATGACCCGAAGAAAATCAATGATTTTCTCGTTCCTGCGGAGTACTGCAAGGCATGGAGTGGTGTGAATTCCAGTATGTCTGATTCAAATAATTTTCAAGTACCGACGAAATAGCGTTTTATCATATTTACAACCCAAGAAAATTTTAATCATTTACGATAGTTCGAGGTATGACTTGGTCATGGCATATTTCATTATGCAAACACCATTTTATCCATTGTATAGTATCTATTGTGATGTTAATAAAAAAGTTTTTTCTTTGGTGTACGTACCCATAACTGATAAAATAAAAAAGTTTATGAAAGCATACTAACACAATTGAAAGTACTAGAACCACGTCTGAAACCTAAAGTGATAATTAGTGACTTCAAAATGGCCTTTATTAAAGCTGCGCAGAAAGGTTTTGAAGGAGTTAATATACACGGATATTTTTTCCACTATAGTCAAGCTATGTATCGTAAAATTCAATTTACAAGTCTTCAAACAAGTTTTTTATCTAATGGTGATTATTGTATGCACTTAAATAATGATCAGACCATTAGTACTTGTTCCAGTAAATGATATGATTCAGGCATATGATGAATTAATAATGACCAAATTTTATATGGATAATCCTGGAAAGTTATTCCAACTGCTCGATTACGACAAAAAAAAAGTGGATCGGTGGACTTAACCATCGTGGACGCACTATTTCAGTATACTCTGTTAAAATTTGAAATCAATATTTACCAACACTTTAAACCGTTGCTCGAACATATAATCACATCGAGGGATAGCATAATTTTATGAATTATCGTATACAAGCAGCTAATATTAGCAAATGAAACTCCTTGATGTGTTATGTGATAAACAAGCGATATTTGATTTTAAAAAAGAGCAGCTTACCCGCGGTAATGCCCCAAAGACGTCAAATGCTAGAAATATTCGTCGGAATGAGCGTCTAATAAATGTTGTTAAAAAATATCTAGAAATTCCGATAATTGATTACTTACGCAGTATCGCTAATACTTTAATGATTTAAAAATATTTTAATTCAAGTATGGTGCCCATTTAATGTTCTCTTAGTAGAACAACTGCGTTTATCCATACTACTAAATGTCTACCTGCATATAATGATGAATTTTGAATGATAAATTATGTGAAAACTAAATTAAGTAGTGATATTTATTTAATAAATATGTAATGAGTAATGAAAAGCAATAAAAGAAACCAAATCATTTAAAACTTGTTTTCTATGGTCGAAATTTTTTTTTGACATTTTTTAGAAATTTTTCTTTTCTTTCCTCTTTACCTCACATTTACTGAGTAACCAATGCAAATATGAGAGAAAAGTAAAAAAAAAATTATTTTTTCATTTTGATGATCATTACACAATGAAAGGAACCAAACATTTTCCTTCAATTATTTAGCAAAGCTTTGATCGATTACCCCCAAAAAACGGTTCAATAGATCAACTTGAAAATTTACAGGGTTATTAGGGGAACATTAAGCTAAAAAAGCCCCTGGCAACATTAGACTTTTCATCAATATTTACAGAGTAGCGGTTGACTTACTAAAAAACCAAAAAAAGACATTTTTTTAACTTTCCGCTAAAAAAATTGAAAATTTTTAAAAATTCGGGAAGTTCTTAGTTTCAGTCCGATTTTCGAAAACCGAAGTGCTATCAGATTTTGAATTTTTGAAGTTCTAGGAAGCTATCCTGACTAATTTCACGATGATGTCCGAGTGTATGTATGTTTGTATGTACGTATATACGTACGTACGTACGTATGTATATAAATATTTATAACTCTTGAACGGATGAACCAATTTTGATTGTTAAGATGTCATTCGACGCGACTGTTTAATATCTAAAAGCCGTAGAAAATTGAGCTTGATCGGTCAAGTGCGAAGATATTCTAAAAATAAATTTTTTTCCAAAATGTTTTTTTAGAAAACTTTTAATGTGCTCGATGGATCGATTCCAAAATCTAATCGGCTCTAAAACTTTGAAAGCCGCGTCGAATGCTACCTCAACCATCAAAATCAGTTGATTCGTTCAAGGGATCGTTGACGAAAGAATTAAAAAAAAATTTTTTTTTGAATTTTTTGAAATTTCTCAAGAACAACTTGATGAACTAATTTCCAAATTTGATCAGCTCTAGAACTCGATTAAACGCGCCGATTGCTACCTCAACCATTTCAATCGGTGAATTCGTTCAAGAGATATCGATAGAGAAAAAATGGTAAAAAACATTATTTTTCGAAAAAAAGGCATACAAAAGTATTTTCAAGCTCAAGGAGCTCGAAAATAGCAGGAAATTTTGAGGCTGGCCCGCAGAGTCAATCGATAGACCAATTTTTTTTTCTTAATATTTTTTTACTAGAACGACCGATGTTATTTTGTAAAATTTAATAATCGAGATTTTAAGAAATAAAGATTTGCACTACGTAATTTGGCATACAAGAGACAGAAAAAATAGGTAAAAATTAAAAATGAATGATGTTAATGAAATAGTTTAGTTAGTATTGGTGAACTAACTTACAATTTTTACTCCTACATCACTATAAATTAATACAATAAATAAATATATCAATATTCTATATTCATTAGTTTACGTGGTATTTAAATAAATGGTTTTAATAAAATTATTAAATTTATAAATTATCTTGTATATTATGTGCCAATTAAGAATTTTGATGATGAATATAAATTAACTGATACAAAATTACACACGTCTATACTATACGACTGCTACCATAGTTCTGATTGCGAGTTACCGTCAACCAACTTCATGCCATGTCGAACGGAACTTGTATAATAATAATAATAGTAATATGTAGGTTGTGTAAACTCACCAGCCTAACTAACAAGCAGGCGCGATATTGGATACTGCTCGTGTGTATATAAGTTATATATCCCGCGAAAATTTAAATTTTATGGAATAAAAAAAAAAATTTTAATTTAATAATGAAAAATGGGTAATTTAAGGCCATTCTCAAACAGTGCCCAAAACTTTTGCATAAAATTTAGCTTTCAACTGTCATATCGTGTTAAAATTTTAGTAATTGTTTAAAAAAAATGAAAACCTCAATTGAAAGAAGAACAGCGTCTTCTTGTCAATTTTATAAATTGAATTTTTAAATTGTTTAGGCTAAGTTTATTCAACAAATTATGTTTAAGTCTTAATTGATATCAGTAATAAGTCATTTTTTTTAATTCTATAAGTCAGCAACATTAATACTACGTTTCATTGACCTTTGTGCTCTCGTAAAAGCCGAATGTGTATTTTGAGCGTTAATTTAATACATAATCTGACCTGAAATTTATTTAAATCAGAGACGAAGTTTCTGAGACCGGATATTGTCTCTCGATTGCTCTTTTACGCATAGTTCGTGTGGTGTTTTTTAATTCAAGGCTTTCTTTCTTATGCCGAATCGTGATTCTGAGATTAGCTTAGACGTGGAGTCTACAGGAATCGACAATTCTAACTGAGTCGATTCACTACAAAGCAGTCCTTCTATTAGACCGTCAAAAGGCATCATTGACATCTCCAATGCTTCTCGTTCAGTCAGCGCGTTACGTTAAATCCTGAAGTCACGGCTTTTGAATTCAACGCAATCAGCCCCAATCCCCCAACGGTTAAAAGACCGTCCAGTGCACGCTTACCTCGTAAAAGACGACCATCTAAAGTTGCTCAATTGCTCAATTGTTCATACAGAAGACGGTCTCATTCTGCGGAATCAACAGTATCCTTACTACAAAAAGCTTCGAAAAAAAAGACTGAGACCTAGGGATACCATCAACACCTCAGAACCTCAGCCCCCAAACAATTTTCCGCTCTTCGTCATCACTCCCAGCTCCGCCTAATTTTGGCTCTTCTAACTCTGCATCTCGTATTGAGAATCAATCAAGTCCTTTTGATTAACTCCCGAAGTAATCTGACTCATGGTGCAGAAAGGATCGAGGTCACCTAGTTGACATGAAGACTGAGCTTGTCGACAAAATTGAATTATCGTGCTGTTAACAACGCCAAGCTGGAAGAGGTCAAACTTGCTTTAACCCTAGAAAATGAGCTCCTATGAGCCGAGTTAGCAGGGGTGAAGTCTAGAATTGCTGCATTGGAATCAGCAAGGAGCAACATCATTCCAGCCTCAACATCTGCACCCTTGTGCCCACATTTCTTGTCTAAGCCTGGGATTGAAAAGAAACTGATACGTAAAAGTATCAACTCAGTAGAAAAGCATCTTCGGCGTCATAATGTCATCGTAAGAGATTTAGGAGCTGACAGCCATAACGCTTTAGATAAAGTCTCTCATTTCATTAAGGACAACTTTAAGCTCAGCAACTGTGTTACAAATGCTCTGGTAATCGGAAAAAACGTTAACAAGATTAAAGCAACACTGAACAGTCACCTTAGCAAGGTGGCGATTATGAACAAAAAAGCCACCTCAGGTTTCCAATCTTTACTTATAGCGATTTTACACCAATCGAGGATAGGCTAGCCATGAAATTTAGAGATGAGGCAAAAAAACTTAAGAGTGAAGGCAAAAGCATCATGATCAGACCTTACAAAATCATAGTCGATAATCAAGAGCTTACTTTCAATTTTGAGTCTAACACGCTCATTCCTACTGGCAAAGTTTCTGGCAATGCAACTGATTCTGGTTCCCTTGCTATGCCCACAAACACGTGACACTGTAACATACTGGAAAATTCCCAATATTAATTTTAATTATTTAATGTCCACGTTTGGCCTCGTTGAAGTGTCTATAGAAGCCTTGGTGAGCCCTGGTCGTTGATTATTCGATTAATTATTAATTTTATTTTTTTAGTAAATTTCTCAATTTAAAATTAATTTCGATGCTGATAACTGCCTTTATCCTCCACATTATTAAATACATAAATATAAGGATGTGGGTCTTTAAAGGATCCTGGACAGTAAGTGGCAGCGTCCACGCCAGGGTAAATTACTCGGTCGCCGGTGTCAGCGTTTCTCAATGTTCAGGTGAAACTGTGGGGTGCCAATGGCACCTCAAAAGATAGTTAATTGATTTATAATTAATTGTGAAGTTTATTTATTATATGGAGAGCAGAAGTTCGAGCTCTAAGAGCTCTATGCCAAGACTGACTGTGTAGTCGTTATAAAAATATAATTGAGCCAACAAAGTTGAGATAATGTTGACGCTGCATCTCAGGTTCCCTGTGATAGAATCATCGTGGCCTGGGTCTCATGCATCGTCATCTGTTTTGACTACTCGTGAGCCACGGTGACTCTCTTATCGTAACTGATTTCCGTTACATCAGATAAAATTAATTTATTAACAATAATTAATTTTATTCAATCAATGAAATATTACGGGATGTAACAACACGCTTCTCCAAAAAATGAAATAAACAGCATTGCGGAATTAAAATTTCTTTCTGAAACATTCATGGCCCCACCAATCTTGCTGACGTCAGGGATCTTCCAGATGCGAACTTTATTGGTCTTTATGAAACCTAGCTCATCTCTAACTCTGCTCTACGTCTCCCCCGCAACTGGCACAGTTTTAATGTTCGGGCTGACAAAACCCCTGGTACTTCTCGGCGTGCCATCTGCACTCGTTCCCGAAGGAGCCACATTTACGAGGATACGCTCAACGAACAGCTGAATTATTGGCATACTCTCTTTACTCAACTTTAAAGTGATAATAGTTCCTGTATATTTTAAACCCAATTCTGATCTATTATCACAGCTTGACTTGTCACAGCAAACTTTACACCCAATCTGAAGTGCCTACACTTTTGATATCATGATAATTGGAGGCAATTTCAATGCCCGATTAGGTGACCTGGGATTCCTAGATCACACTCTGCTGAGCTCTTCTGTTCTAAGTGGTTCAAGATCGGTGATGGATGCGGAACGTACTAAACGCGGCGCTCTGCTGCTTAACTTTATGACCAAAAATGGATTTGTACTGCTTAACGGTTGAACGCCTAGCGACAAACCTGGAAGATATGCGTATGCAAGTAAACTGGGTAAAATTACCCCCGTCTATATCTGGGTAAATTTGCTGGACGCGGATTTAATAAAAGATAAGTGGGTCAACACTTTTGTGCCCAAGTCCAATCACCTGCTTATCACCGTGGAACTCTAGATTGCAAATTCTCAGTTGCCTTCTAAGCACTCGCTTGTACAAAACCGCCTTCGTTGGAGACAGGATTTCTCTGAAAGGAACAGGTTTTACCTCTACTCTTTTCCATATGTAGCTATTAATATCGACAGTGACTACACGGATTTTTTGTACGGTAAACTTTGTCGAGCTATCACGGAAGCAGGCGCTTTTTCCCACATGCAGCTAGTATCTGCCGTCCACAACCAACGACATAGTCCTAATAATCCGTGATTTGATATCAACTACTCTAACCTTCAAAAAACAGCTTCTGAAATGCTAAAGATCTGTAAAAACTATTACTCCGATAATCCACACTGGACTGAATACTACAAACTAAAAAACAAATATATTGCACTCATTAAGGAAAATAAACGCGCCCATGATACTTTTGTACCAAAGAAGTTCGCAACCATCAAAAGTTCTTCTGATTTTTGGCAAGCTGTGGACTCGGCCCGTAATTTCAAGCAGCTTTTTTGCGTCTATCCTTATCGACCGCTGGGAACAATTCTACAAATCCGTCTATTCACCTAGACTTAGCGCAATCTTTCACTTATCCAGTCCGTTTTACCCCATATTCGATTACGCGATCACCAGGGAAGAACTCTTAATGAGCCTTAAAAAATGCAAATCTAGCAAGGCTGGTGCATCTGACGACATCGGGTATAAGCTTCTGAAAAAATCACCTTCTAACTGGCTCCATTATCTTCTTGCGCTGTATAACAAAATTTTGTATGCTTGTAATACACCTGCTGATTGGTCTAAAATAATCATGTGTATACTGCATAAGAAAGGCAACCTTACAGACCCTGGAAACTACCATAGAATTGCCTTGATAAATTGTACCGTGAAAATTTTTACCCAAATTTTATGTGCCCAAATTCAAAAGTAGGCTAAAGATCCGATGCTTATTTCAGAAGCACTAGCTGGGTTCCAACTTGATCGTGGCGGTGGTGACAACGTCTTTTGCCTTCTCACTATTCTTCAAACAGCTATCAGACTTCAAGGATCTCGGCTTCCACTCTCTTGCTTGACTTTAAACGCGCCTTCGATTCGGTACCTCATAACAAGCTTTTGGTCAAACTTTCTCACTTAGGTTTCAGTTCTAAACTTATCAGCATACTCGAAGCCTTCTATGACGTCACATGTATGCAGGTCAAAGGTGATGGGACGTCGTCCAGACCAATAGATATCACCACTGGCATTCTTCAGGGCGAAACGCAGTCCGCTTCTTTTTGTGTTGTACATTGCTGACCTTTTTAATTTTCTTATCGGAGATTGAGTTGTAGGACTCAATCTCGGCCCGCGCCGAGACCTTCTATGCCTCAAATATGCTGATGACCTAGCCCTGCTCTCCCGTACCCAAGTCTTGCTTCGCAAAATTCTTAAATTTTTAGAAATGTACTGTGATCTCAACGGTCTTGCAGTGGCAGGAGTGGTAGAGGCAGTGACGTTTTCCTATATAAGGATGAACTTATCGAAGTTGTCAGCTCATACCAGTATCTCGGCGTATACTTCACACCCTCGCTACAGGGTGATGCTGCTACTACTGCTGCCATCAACAAAAGCAAGCTGGCTTCTGGTGTGGTTTTGAATATCCTCACAAAACTGAAAGCTAACTTCTGAAAAGGTAAAATCCAGGTACAACAGTATGTCTAAAAGTATGCTGCTCTTTCTTGCGCATATCTGGTACTTAAAACAGAGAAACTTGGATCGACTGGAGTCAGCACAGCTGCCATTTTACAAAAGACTTTACTCTCTACCTTCTTGCACTCCTGGCTATGCAATTAGAATCAAGTTTAACTCAGGTCACGTCACTGTTAGTGTTTTTCAGCAAGTCCTCAACTGGGTTATCAAAATCTTGGAAATAGGAGATACCAGACTACCTAAAATCTAGTTCTATTGTCTTCACTCACTTAGTCTAACTTCATTTAACTTAAACAAACATAATTAAATTCAATAACTCAGAGACATACTTATCACAGTCAACGAAGACCATATACTGGACGACCTAGATGCATCGGTTTGGAAGTTTAAATCTAAAGGTATTTCCACTAAATATGACAGTCAGCTACGCAATTCTGACAAGGTCTGATACGCAAACCCTTCAGTCTGTCAATACATTTTGCCTAATGCTTTTCACAACTCTTCACTCGACCTTGAAGACACGCCACGATTCCTGTTAAAGTCCTTCATCTAACAGACTTGCCGACGCGTTCTCTTGCAACATTTCCATTGGGTACAACATCTTCAAGCTATTCCCGTCTCTGCCCTGCTTATTTTGTCGCCTTCAAGAAAATGAAACCATTCTGCACTTTATCTCTCGATGCCCTTACCTAGCTTATCTTCGTTGTCATTTCTGGTACCTGGATAAGTGTACCGGCGACTGAGTTTCTAGGAAATATCATTGGTGCTGTTCACCCGCCTAAACTCAAAGAGCTTTGCCAGTCCTTGAAGTAGTCTTGATGAGCGGGTCAGCCCCGGCTGATTCAGGTTTCACGTTACGAGTATTCTGTAATACTGCCTAATTTCTGTATCTTCAGTAATAAATCTTTATGCTTATTTCATAATACTTGTAAATAAAAACACACATTCTTTTTAGATTTACATTTTTCACTCTCTATGCTATTTGCATTAAAGATTTTTGTATCCTATTAAACACAAATAAATAAAAATTTTAAAAAAACCATTCGGCAGCCGAAATGGAAGGTCGATTTTTCAATCAATCAATATAAAAAGTTAGTTTTATACACTGAGAAAATAAAATACTATTGTTACGTTCTGACTTTAATTATATTTAAATAACAATTTTAAAATTTCTTTTGGTGAAATATAATAAATCTTTGGTCTCTGTAATGAAAAAAAAATTCTTCAACAGAGCAACTACAGCATATAAGCGACTTCCGCGAATACCGTCGTGGCCCGTAATCTAACCTCATGACGAGGCATGACACCCGGGCTTCGCCAACGTTCGCTTGGGTAAACCGAGATGCGACGTTGGACGATTTATCTATAATATAAAAATGAATCGCAAAATGTGTTGGTAAGCGCATAAATCAACAACGCCTGGACCAATTTGGCCAATTCTTTTTTTAAAATGTTCGTTGAAGTCCAAGGATGGTTCTTACGGCGAGAAAAAATCGAATAATTGTCGGGAAAACCCTAAAAACAGACCTTTTCTTTTTCACATACAAACGTTTTCTAACTAAAACGTAGAATCAATTTGAGCTTTATTGCTATTATATAAAGTTCATATTAAATTACCAGCACTCACTGTTATCTAAGAAATGTAGATGTGTTCCTAACGTCAAAAAGTAAATTTACACTTTCTTATCGCTATACAAAGTTCAAATTCAATCATATCTATCAAAATAGTGTGCGTGTGTGCGTTGGAGCACAGAATACGTCGTTGGAGGATTTAATGTCGCGTTCCGAAACTAAAAAAAAGTAATCGCGAACCCGACCAAATTGAATAGTCACAAAATATAATAATAACAACTTGGTCGGCTTCGCGATATTATTTCTTTTGTTTCACTTTCGGCAGGCGACAAAAAAAATAATTATTAATAAAATTATTATTTATTAATTAATTAGTAATAATTTTACTGTGGAAGAAAATTTTGATGATAGTTGTGTGTCAGATAATTATTAACAGTAAATTCCGAGCATGCTATTATATTAAGACATTTTTCTTAAAAATAAAGTGGAATATGAAATTTAAAAAATCTATAAAAAAATAAATCCCATCGTTGTCCCATTATGAGCATAGCTGGAAAAGTTGTAGAATAGGTGACAGTTTGCTGTGAAAAAATTATGAGGGAAATCGATCAGTACGTGTTTTTTGTAAATCGAAAATTTATACTTAAAAGTTCAAATTTCAACAGAAGCGTGATTCAAAAATTTTTTTGATATTTTTTATCGGAAAGAAATCTAAAAACAATCATTTTTTGACTCTTTAAAAATTTTGTTTAACCCTTTTTTCACGAAGTTACAGGCATTTGATAGAAAAATCTCTTCATTTTTTAAAATTCGATATTTCGAAAACGGTTGGAGGAAAAAATTTGAAAAAAATCATGAAGGCCTCTTTCAACCTATGCTGAAAGATAAAAAAATCAGAGGTTCAAAATAACTTATTGAGCCACACCGTCCATCGTATGGTATTACACCAATTTAATATATAGTGGAAACCTAAATCATGCAAACCTTCTCAATAAGACAATTTATAGATAAATTGAGAAAAATATAGATAGCCCGAACTGGGAATCGAATTCAGACCATGTCGGTATCGCACCGAGTGCTCTACCAGTTGAGCTATCCGGCACTATACTATATTCCGTTCAATTTGATCTATAACTTATTGAGCCACACCATCCATCGTACTGTAATATATCAATTTTATATAGTGGGAACATAAACAGAGTTGATTTTTTTATTTTGCTCTACAATCGATTGAGGCAGTACAAAGTCTGCCGGGTCAGCTAGTAATTTTATATTTTTTTGTACTGGATCTGCAGAGACAGGGCAGGCAGTCAGCCGACCAACATCTAAGTCACCGGGCCTCGGTCCAGTGACTGACTGACTCAATAATTAATTTTATTTATTAAAATTTACCTAAATTTAGTAAATGTAGTGTACTATTTATTATATAACCCTAGTCAAATATTTTAAACATTCATAATCACTAATAATCAACGAGGGACACACCTAGGGTCGATAGATACCCTAATAATGTCAAACCTGAACATTTAAATTATTAATATAAATTTATTTATATATTTTTAATTAATCTGGGGTAATACCCCAGAATAAAACACTATTGCCCAAACAAGAATTTTTCGGTCAAGAATTCGGTTCAAAATAGTTATTTTATTATTATTAATCATCAATTTTTTGAGCAAAGAGCATCAAATTTATTTTGTTATTCTATGAATTTGATATTATATTATGAGTAAACAAAAGAATAGCTTTACTTGAATTAAATAAAAATTATTTCTATCGATGCTACGAATTCTTGAGACCAAATGATATATTCTCGAAAATTATCACGAATATATGTATTCTTATTTCAAATATATATCCTTAATAAAAGTATTTTTTTTTCTCAGTGTAGATTAGGGTGAACAAAGAAAACCGACTATTGCTTTTTTCGAGTCACTTCTGAAAATTTGCTGGTTTACGATATGTTAAGGAACCTCTCCAAAAATCAGCTCGATAAAAAATTTTCAACAGGTCACTCACGAATTTGGAAAATACCAAAAATGATTGAAATTCGAATTTTTTATTTCAAATTTTTTTCTTTCTCGTGGCAGCAATAATTTATGTTTGTGAAATCATGACTCCGTTGAAAATTTAAGTTTGCATCACAATAAACGAAAATATAACCCGAGAAGTAGAAGTAATAAGTTATTTACAAACTTTTTTATTTTTTAATTCAATTTTGAGGGTTTTTTCGCTTATTCAAAACTTACCAAATTTTATTGTTTAAGACTGCCCTATATATCGCGTACTAAATGCCAAAAGGGCGTATAATTTTTTTTTTTTTTGGTGCCAATCGTTTTGTGAACATGTTTTAAGCGTAGAAATGAAAAAAAAATTTCCAAAGCCAAAAGGGCGTATATCTTGAGATACGTCCTTTTGGCGTTAGTACATCAAAATTTTTTTTCTGTTGATCTTTACGTTTCAGGCGATTCGAAAAAGAATGGCCAAAAAACATTTTTTTTATACGCCCTTTTGACATGGAATTCTATCTAACTGCTGTAATACACCCTTTTGACAATTGGCACGTGATATTTTTGATTATGTAAAAGTTATATTTTAGTGAAATGATAATGATTGAATTATAAAAAAAAACAAAAACTAATTGAAAGTATTAGTTACATATTATCACTTAATATTGAAAATTCTTGAGCGCCGTTTGAATATTTGAATTTTTGGCTGAAATTTTCAGCATAGGCATGATTTTACAAATATAAACAAATGCTGCCACGAGAAAGAAAAAATTTAGAAGTAAAAAATCTGAATTTCAATTATTTTTGATATTTTTAAAATTCATGAGCGACCTCTTGAAAATTTTTTATCGAGCTGATTTTTGGAGAGGCCTTTAGAGCATCGTAAACAATCATATTTTCATAAGAACCCTCGCGGTCTTGAATCACCCTGGGAACACCCTGAAAACACGGTGGAATCACGGCGGTTACATGGTGGATTTTTTATTATTTTATCACCATGATTCCACGGTGGTTACACGGTGTACCCACTGTGATTCCACGTACACCACGTGATCACCGTGGATACACCGTGGAATCTCGGTGAATACACCCTGTAACCACCCTGGATCCACCATGATTCCACCGTGTTTCCACTCCCAGGGTGTTTCCAGGCTGATTCAAAGCCGGAGGGAAACTTGAAAGGAAAAATAGTCGGTTTTTTTAGGTCACCCTAATGTACATACGTATCGTGTGATACATGTAAGTGTATAGTCATGATATGAAATTAGACTCGTTTTCAAAAAGTCAGGATAAAAAATGACAAAGATTATTTTCGATAGAGAACTTCAGATAGTTGATTTGACAAAACATTATATAGGTAATGCATAGGTATCGTATTGTTTACCGACGACGGATTATTACTCAGTGCAGGATGCACTGTCTCCACCCCCACCAAAACTGAGGCCCGAAGGTCCGACAGTTCTGACGACCGATACCTCTTGACTTCGATCTGATAATTGATTACCGGACTGCGAATATCTATTGCACATCGTTTCACGAAAAAGTAACTGATTCACCGCATCAGCTAGCCGATTTATCGCGTCCACGTGGGTGTTACTCATTTCGCCTTGTGTACAAAGTTGTGCTGTTAAATTGTCAACCCTAGAGTCAATACGAGCCAACACTGGAGCTAAGCTAGGAGTAGAAGGGTTGCTAACTCCTGCATTGAACTAGGATTGATTTTGTGTATTATTTTCAAGTGGAGGATCTTGGATATTTAAAATTGGAACTTTAGGTAGCGGTAGATTTGTTGAGGAATCAATAGGCGTTTTGTATATAATATCATTTCCTGTCTGATCTGTCAGAGTCCAAAATCCCGATGTATTACCCGGAGGTGTATGAATAACCTTACTACCGCCCGTTGGATCCGATGACTCTAAATTTACCAAATCGTCCCCTTGATTTTGTGACCGTGTTAAAACACCTTTACCCGATTTTGACTTAGCTGATATTTTGAGTAGAAAATTTTATAAAGGATAAAACCGATATATAATTTAATTATGGACAAAACAAGTGCAGAATATTTACTCTTATTTTAAATAATGAAATTTTATTTTATTTTTCCTTTCGTTAATCTTTTAATCCCTTTTAAAATTTTATTTATATCTTTAATACCTTATTAACATTTTTGACTGGTTCTATTTAAAAACTCAACTTTTTTCTACTTTACTTAAAATATTTTATGTCTTAGAGAAATTTTGTTCCGTCTCGCTTTATTATTTTATGTCTTCTGTTGCTACCAAAGCAATCAGTACCCTACTACAAAGCTACAAATGTTGACTCGATTGCCTTCACGTATATCCGACGCTATTTTTCCCACGTTGTTTTTATTTTTCTATCCTACTTTTCCTCACTCACCCACTAACTAATTTTCATGTGATAAAGGATTTACTATATATAAAGAAAAAATTTTTTTTTTATTTTAATTTTACTGCGTTTAATTTTAATTATATATTACTGTTCTTTCAAATTTAACTCTGCATGATAAGGAAATTATTACGTTGGGCGCCAAATATAAACAGGTACCCCTCGACTTCTGTAGTCTCGATGACGAGGCTTACGAGGTCACAATTTGGACCCCTTTCAAACTGAAAAGTTTTAAGGGCACCACTGAGAGTAGATTGCACGATCTCTCAGTAGCGCATGCAAGGCAACAAAGCAGAGAGGAAAAGAAATCTTAAGGACGAGTCCGAAAATTTCCTTACGGTGGCTGGACCACACAGCTGCAGAGTTAGGTTCTTATGTATTTAATGAAATTCCTTAATAAGCAGTCGGTAGACTCGGCGTCATTAATCGACCGAAAATAATCCTTGATTAAACAAAACGATTTGTGACGAATAAAACTGTTTTGATCGTTTTAAATCGTCACGAATCGTCAATTGATGATTAAAGAGGATTAAAAACAATTAAATTTTTAATCGTTTTAAATCGTTTATAATATTTATGCAGGACCAAAAATTGTTATATATTATTTTACGATTAAAGGCAATTCATGACGATTAAAAATTTCAAATTGTCATGAATCGTCCTTAATCGTAAAATAATATTGCAATTTCTGGTTCCGCATGAAGATTAAAGACGATTTGTGGCGATTAAAAATTTCAAATATTCATCTATCGTCTTGAATGGTAAAATTATATTGAAATTTATGGTTCCACATGGAGATTAAAAATAATTTATCACGATTTGAAATTTTTAGCATTCGTCGCACGGCCAAACGTACCAGCCAATTAGTGAAGTTCCAGTATATCGATTTTCTGCGACGTGGGGGCAACGGGAATGCGTGGGCCAAGAGCGCAGTCGGACGCAAATTCAAATTGATTGAATTAAATAAATCCCTGTTATAACATACCACCAATTTACAAAGAGAATTTTACTCAGTGAAATAACATATTAAAGACTATCGTAAGACAAGGAGACAAATACGCTACCTTTGTCTAATCCACTAAGGAATTTATTTGACGCGTCTACGCACATATGCACCAAACGCTGGGACGTACGTCGAATATATTCAACTTATTACTACAATAATAACTCAGGTTCAATTATTAATCGATTAAATATCACGATCAACTTTACTGAAAGTCCACCGATAGCCGATGCAACAAATGATAATACAAATGACTTACCGGCGTTAATGATAATTTACTTCTGGAAATTTTTAATAATAAATATTACGTAAACAAAACTTTTAATTTAATATAACAAAATACAAATGTTTATTGAATAAACTTTTTTTACTATTCAATTACTTTATTACAGCAACTGGGCCAGAACAATTTTACTTCAAAATCCACGAACAATAACACGTCCTATCTTTACAATAGCTCGGTCCTCTCTGACTATTTTTCGCGTCAGTTTTCCGAGGGATGGGTATCACTCACATGTTATCCTCTCTAATGACCTCGGACCCGAAATTATCAACTACAATAACATATTTAAATTTATCACATGACCTAAATTATATCACAATAATAAATGAAATAATATTTTCCATCAATAACCATAATCATAATTATTATCAACTCTTGGAACAATAAAATAATAATTATTTCAGTGCACCACGTGGCGGGAGAGAAAAATTGTTTTGTACCTCCACTATATTGACTTACTCTCCCTTCGGTCGATATTTTTATGTATACTCTACACAGGCGTGTGCTATTAACTAAAATGAAAGTATCGATTGAATAAATTAAATTCAAAATAATTATTAAAACATAAATATGATACAGAACAATATTAATAATTCATAAATATCACATGCACTTTTCATTAACTAGAAGGTGTTGTTAAATTCACGGCGAGATGGAAAAGCGCGCGCAGCGATTCACGTTTGAATTGCTAAGTGACATATTGAAAAATTATATTTATAATGACGACTTGTAGTTAAGCGTTATTCGTGATATCAATTTTGATCTTTGTTGGATATTATTTCATCTTCAGTCAATAATTAATATATTTATGTTATTAGTTAATACGTGAACAAGTATTTCTTACGTTTATAATAAGATTTATATGTAGCGAAAAACTATTGTTGTAATGACGACTTGTCGTCAAGTATTAATTATGATCGGAGTACGGAAGTTTGTGCCTAACAATAAGAATAAAAGAAAATAATTTGCACAAATGTTCCTTATTCAAAAGGACGATCGCGAGCAAATTTGCGTGAATCAAATAAAAAGATGCATTTAAATATCGAATGTCATAAAAGAACGTCAAAATTGAGGTTGTGAAAAAAAAATGTCAATAAGACAATCAGCAGCACCACCAACAAGACAATCAATTAAACCCGTACCCTGATCATGATATTATTTTTTTATCTTTGTTGGGTATTACATATTACATTACAATCCTTTGGTATTTAGTTAATATGCAATTTAAAGAAGGCATATTATTATAGATTATGCGTAAAATATTTTTAATTTTAAATTATAAAAGAAATTGCTAAACGATGCCGTCATTGTGAAAATGTGTGTTAAGTAGTCTATATTAAAATGTTTATGATAAAAAATTTTTGTATTTATTGATCGCATTTAATATCATTTTTTTTTATTAGTTTTTCTGTTGGATTGTTGAAGTATCCATCGTCATAGGCATGACTTCTTGCGGGGATGAATTATCTTGAGCCCAAAACGCAGTGAACCACTGAAGCATCCACACTCTGTAAGCCTTGACTTCATTAGAGTATCCTATAAATTCTTCATCTGAATTTGCTATAAATTTATCTCCCTTGTTTGTCTTATTCAGAACAAATGTACAGCTGCCGAAAATTTGACGATGCCTTCGATCAGGGACTTTACAAGTTCGTAACACATACTGTCCTATTTTGTAGAGATCTTGATATACAGCGATTCCTGATATATTTAGCTGTACATATCACTTCTCTCCAAAACGATAGTGGAGAATTAGATTGTAATATCATACATCTCTCCATCTCTACTAGTGTGCGGTTCTTTTGCACAGCAATACTGTTTTGCTGTGGAGATGAATTACTTGCCATTATCAGTTTGTGGGACTTTTATACGTAAACCAGTTTGATTCTCAGCTTGAATTTTATAAGCTTTAAGTATTTCAAGGATATCACTACGCTTTTTCGGAACGAATACTTTACACCGCCGTGAATAATCATTTATGAGCGTAGTAAAGTACTTTTCTATCCTATTTGATTCAGTCTTCATAAATCCACAGATATCTAAGTGGATGATTTCTAAAAAATTAGTTCTGCTCGAAGTTTTTTCTAAAAATGGTTGTCCATCCAGCTTCCCATTTAGAAAGATTTCACATAGTAAATCCCTACCACCCTGCAAATTAATACACGTTGCTGCTTCATTCTTAATCGTGCCGAGCAGGTCTCGTGAATTTAAGCAGCTTAATCACTTGTGCCACTCCTGTATGCTATTTGTATCTACTGTGTTGCTTGGTGAATATATCAAAGCTCTTGCCGACTCTTCTCCTTGATGCAAAAAGTCAAGATTACCTACCTTGTTTGCTATCAGCTTCATATCACCAGCTTTATTTTTGACGACCGTTATCTTCTTTTTAAATATAACTCCACAATTCTCATTGATTATTTTCGCTACTGAAAAAAGATTAGTGCTCAGATCAGGGACAAACAGTGTATTCTCATAATTAACTGACCTTATTCTATTTCCCATCGAAGTCTGGATCTTTACTGTCTCGTATGAAAAAACAATATATGGTTAAAATTTATAAATCATACATGTTTGCAACAAAAAAAAATATGGATGTCGATTGGCCCTGCGGGCCAGCTCCAAAACTTGCCGCTGTTTTCGAGCTTAAGGAGCTATAAAACATTGGTGTGAATATATTTTCGAGCTCTTCGAGCTCAAAAGTACTATTATATGCAATTGTTTTTTATGATCTTCTCAAGCTTTAAGAAGCTACGTTTTATGCTGAAGTTAGGAAGTTTAAGAATCAAAAATCATTAATGAAGAATCTCTTGTCCTAATAGCGCATCTAAAGTTATTGTAGATATCCAGACGCGTATTGCATAGCTGGAACTCAGCAGAGTTTTATGTATTAGTATTCCCATCGAATTAAATTTGTCTGAAGTGTCTAAAAACTTGTCAATGTGTGCACTTCAGTAACCCTTGGATTGTTCAAAAGCCTATAAGCGTAAAAATTAAACCTAGGATCTGTCTCGTTAACCCAGGTCAACGGAAGAGGTCTATCCTGGATTGTAACAGGAATCAACCGATAGAAATCATTAGGGTCAGGACTTACAAGCTTTGGGTTTTGGTTTTAATCGGTTAGACGAACGGCGGGAGGTTTTCATTTAAATAAAAATAATAATAACGTTTGATTTCACTTATTCCTCAGATTTTATTATAGACAACAGAAAACTTGAATTAACGGATTGACACCGGTAATTATAAAAGATTATATTAAATGAATTAAATTCTAATATCATCCACGCTTATTACCGAAGATAATAATTTCAATTATTGAATAGGAAAAGACCCCTTTTTATTATTATTATTAACGCCACCCGCCCGGCATCAATGTCAAAAAGATGACATAATGTTAGCAAAAAAATGTTATCTTTAATAGCTCAGAAAAATGTTATCGTTTTGATAACTTTATCCTGAGGTAATTTAAAAGAAATCTGAAAGTTAGAAAAATGATAACTATTTATGGATGTCTCTAGAACATCAAAAAAACAACTTTCTTATGAGACTGAAACCTCAAGTTTCGTCAGCTAATGTCATTGTAACCTATAAGTACCATATGATTGTAAACATTATTTATTGATTCTGCTCTCAAGTAATTACATATAATTATTTATTATAAATACAATAGCAAAATGTCAAAAAGAAAAAATTTAAAAAATTTATGTAAAGGTCAAAAAAATAAACGAATACATTGTTTTTTAAACAAATTACATAATTTTGAAAATTCATCTAGTGATGAAAGTAAAACAGTAGAAAATAATTCATTCTTTGTGAGTAATAATATATCTTGTGATAAATTGGATGATGTTGATAATGAAAGAAATATTAATATAGACAATAATATTGATGACGAAAAACTTAATGAAAATGAAATAAGTAATTACAGTTCTGACAGTAAAACTAGTGGCAATTCTGACTCACGTATATTATCGATCTGTTATTAAATAAAAAAGAATGCTTTGGTAGCTATCAATGAAACAAGTTTATCATTGAAACTAGCTTAGTGGGTGACTGATTTCAATATATCACGTGAAGCAGTGAATAAACTCCTAAAAATATTAAAAATATCGAATCAAGAAGAAATCAGTAATCTACTTCTTGACTCTCGGTGGTGAGAATCAACGCCAAAATGAGGTCTCAGCTTTTTGTTTAGACCGCAACTTTTCGTTATCTCGATACTGTATTCTCCCAAGAATTGTTATTTATTTAAAATATTAAATTACGTTCGAATCATTAAAACTTTATTATCAAGTTATTTAATTTAATCTCATCAGCAGTAAATATTGTTTAAATTATGAATGCAAAGCCAAGGAATAAGTTCAATGGATAACACACGCGATTCAATCATTTTATAAATTTTTTTTTATAAAAAAACTGTTCAGGCTACTGAACATCAACCTAGTTCTTGTTTATAAATATAGAAAGAAAATTCTTACGGGTGAAATTGATCCTCTTAGACGCTGGTTCTCATTAGAGAGTATTAGGCTAGAATAAACCCTGAAGAGCTTCTTTTCGCCTTATCTCATTCTATACCTACGACAATTATCATGTTATAGTAGCTTACGCTACGTATTTGTATATATATATATATATATATTAGGGTGGCCCAAAAAAACCGACTATTTTTTTTTTCGATCTCGCATGAAAATTTTTTAGTTTACGATGTTTTAAGAGACCTCTCCAAAAATTACTTCGATAACAAATTTTTAAGAGGTCGCTCATGAATTTTGAAAATATTAAAAATGATTGAAATTCAAATATTTAATTTTTAAATTTGTTCTTTCTCGTGGCAGCAATAGTTTATACTTGTAAATTGATGACTATGCTGAAAATTTCAGCCCAAAATTTAAATATTTAAACAACGCTCAAGAATTTTGAATATTAACTGATAATTTCTAATTGATAGTTTGAATTAGTTGTTGTATTTTTTTATGACTCAATTATTGTCATTTCAGTAGAATATAACTTTTGCATAACCAAAAATATACAGAACAGTTTTAAACAATAAAATTTGGTGAGTTTTGAATAAGCGAAAAAACCTACAAATTGAATTAAAAAATAAAAAAGTATGCAGATAACTTATTATTTCTATTTCTCGAGTTATATTTTCGTTCACTGTGATGCCAATTGATGGTGAAAAAATCGAGCAGCTTTATTACTAATATTTAACGGTCGCTCGAAAACGTTTAACAGACAGTACTCGGAAACATTCAAAATTCTTGAGCGAGGTTTAAAAATTTAAATTTTAGGCTTAAATTTTCAAGGTAGTCATGATTTTACAAATATAAACTATTGCTGCCATGAGAAAGAAAAAATTTGAAATAAAAAAGTCGAATTTCAATCATTTTTGATATTTTCAAAATTCGTGAGCGACCTCTTGAAAATTTTTTATCGAGCTGATTTTTGAAGAGGCTCCTTTAAACATCGTAAACCAACAAATTTTCATAAGAGACTCGAAAAAAAAAAATAGTCAGTTTTTTTGTACCACCCTAATATATATATATGTGTGGTGGTTCGGCTTCAGTCTACGAGATGGCATTCACAACTCGCGCCTCTCGAAATACCTCGACCCTATGCCTGTTTCAATATATAACATTTCCAACATGTAACTTCCAACACAGGGTCTTAGGTGGGGTATACGATAGACCCACCTAACTGAGGAGTCTCAGCTATCGTATACTTAGACGAAACACCTCTCACCCCACAATTTCCTTTTTCCATCTCTCCTTTTCTCATTATCACTTACAACGTTCTGCTCTTTGGTAGTTGGCGACTCAGGCAGTGATTATTACAATCTAAACCTAAAGTATCGTCGCCAAAGTGATTATCCTATCACGTCGGGGTCACTACTTTGGCGACGATACTTTAGGTTTAGATTGTAATAATCACTGCCTGAGTCGCCAACTACCAAAGAGCAGAACGTTGTAAGTGATAATGAGAAAAGGAGAGATGGAAAAAGGAAATTGTGGGGTGAGAGGTGTTTCGTCTAAGTATACGATAGTTGAGACTCCTCAGTTAGGTGTGTCTATCGTATACCCCACCTAAGACGCCGTATTGGAAGTTACATGTTGGAAATGTTATATATTGAAACAGGCATACGGACGAGGTATTTCGAGAGGCGAGAGTCGTGAATGCCATCTCGCGAAGTGAAGCCGATCCACCACATATATATGTATATACGGCATGCGTACGTGCAAATACTCGCATGTATAATAAAGAAATTAACTTAAATGAAAATTAATAAAATGATGGAGAATATTGTTAAAATTTGGCATGGCCTTATGCGCCTGATCCATATACAATAATAATATAAGATATATAATTGAAAAAAATTCTTATTAAGACTCCGGTGGTGCCTGGATGTTGACCTTGGATGATAATTCACATCCATGCTTGGGGTAAAATGCAACCCAACGTCGTCTTATGAAATTCTGATTAAATTGCCATTAGATTTTTGGATAAAGGGTTGGAGGGTGATGATGACATAACAATGTGATCACTAATATCATCCTCTTCTTTTATCTTTGGTAATGTAAGTTATCGAAAAATCTTCCAGCTTCGAAGAAAATAAAGTTGTAAGACATAGGAAAGTTGAACAAATCGCGGCAAGAACCTAGTTATTTTATCAAAGAAGTGCAGTATACTGACAGAGAAAAAATCATAAAAGCACGTTCGACACACAGCATTTTAATGGTGAAGCTATAGTTTAGCCTCCTAATATTTTGAATCTGTTTACAGTCTCACTTTCAAACAAGGACACTAGTTAGTCACGGTAAAATGATCATCTTATAACCATGAATAAAACATTCTTTACCAGTGATATAACGTCTCCGTATAATGACAATACAATCACGACGACATTACGATTAATCCACCGCGAAACCACCACGAAATATTTAATTATACATAAATCTTTTCTAAGGTCACGAATAATCGTATCTTATCCCTGCTTAATTCCGATGGATTCTTATAACTTTATAGGCCTATACTTAACTACAGTACTTCTCATAGAAATTTATTCTTATGATATCTTTACGGGAATGTATGACAATCTATTGAATTCTCTGAGATTTTTTAAACAAGGATGGCTGGCCCGCAGGATAAACCGTTCGAAAATTTTTATATTCCATTCCGTAAATTTTTTTTTTATTTATCGTTGCAGTGTACATCTTACTGAAGGGCTTTTTACACTTTTACCTTTACATCGCAACTGCTTGCTTTTCCTTTTTTCCTGCCTTCATTGTGCGGCTGTGCACGAACGTGTGCTTCTGTACTGCATCATTACGTAATGCCCGGTACCCCACCTTCTGCGTTAGTAGTATAGCAGCAAAGGGAACCACAGAGAAAACCTATTGCCAGTACCGTTTAGAACAGGCAGAGTTCCAGTGATCAATAAAATTCCCATTTTATCGATCACTGGATCTTCAGTCCACGCCGAGCACAAAGAGACCTCCATTTTAGCTCAACGCGTGGCTAAGCGGTCACCCAACCAAGTAGCAACTGAACTCGACGCTGCTTAACTTGGTGATTGCCTGAGCTACGCGCAAACGAACGGCTGCCTTTGCCACTGTCCATTCTGTAAATTTTTATTTCTCGCTGAAGTGATTCTACTATGATGAATTTTTTTATGAGCCTCTAGTTATACTCAATATATCCTGAAAATAATTAGCATCAATATAGCGGCATAATCAAAGATTTATAATTGTAAGCAAAGTTACAATGTATATATAATTATGAACAGTTCATTCAATGATTAAAATTCAATTACTGGCCGTTCATTCAGTTATTAATAATTAATTCAATTTATCATTCGCTAATTAACTTTTCAGTGACAATCTTATTGGTGTTTATTTAGGCAATTTACTTTAATATTTTTCAATCTAGATAACCTATAAAATTTTTATGTTTAAATAAAAAGTAGTTACAAACTTTACAATAAAAATTTACCTCGAATTAACCGTCAAAAACAAAAATTGCTGTTTTCAAAGCTTTAATCTAAGCTTAATGATAATTTACCCTCACATGTTTCTATGAGAATTAGAATACCTGATGTAATATTTTATTTAACAGTTAGGAATTGAGATGATATTGTTTTGTTTCACTTTATTAACAAAATATCAAAAGTTTGAATGAGTGAAGGCATCAATCTTTCTATAAATGCGTCGCAGTTATTTAAGTACATGAAAAAAACTCAATGAAATAAAATTTTCTTTTCTAGATGGATGACGCAGCTAGTGAATTAGAAGGAATCGATTTGACCGATCCAGATCTGCACAAAGCAGCAACTAAAATTCAAGCGAGTTTCCGAGGCCATAAAGTTCGCCAAGAAGTAGTTGTAACTGAGACCAAAAAATAAGGTTACATAATAAATATAATGGAGTGATAACTAGTGATCCTATCAATATGTGCAATCTTTACCTATAAATAGGAATAACATGCAATTAATGGACCTAATTTATATATAAATATAATTATATTTATATATATAAATATATATATATATATATATATATATATATATATATTCTTTTCCTTATTTTAAAAATTTTTCGATCTGTGACTATTGTTGAATGTAATAATAATAATAATAATGTCAATAAAATTTAAGAGAGGTACTTCACTTATTTATATATATATATATATATATATATATATATATATATATATATATATATATATATATATGCATGTCTCGCTAAGAACACCGTAGGTTACAAGTCATTTTAAAACAAAAATCATTGAAATTTACCCCGAGTGATGAATAATTCTGCATTCAGTTTATATTATCAATTTATTTCTAATGACAAACAAAGTACTGCACACAATTTTTAATAGCAATCTAAATGACATTGCTTAAAGAAAAAAATAACTATTAAAACATGTAAAAAATTTATGAATATTTGATTTAAGTGAAAACCAATGTATTTCGAGATTAGATTCTAGAAAAAAAAAAATTATCACAATGAAATTTTCGACGTTCTTGAGTGCAATCCATGCATCTAATGTGAAAAGTTAAAACAAAATCATAAGTTAAAAATCCAATATGATCAATCAAGCAGCTTATCAAACACGACGTAGACAAACATAATTTGAAGCCATTTCTACGCAACGTCGAACAACACGATAAAGAATAAAAGTTTAGGCAGTTAAAATATGTTCTTATTATTATTATTTTTTTTTCTGTTAATAGTATCAAAATGTAATATATATTAATTTTATAATTCTTGCCACAAGAGAAGTAAAAGTTTTTAGCTTGATAAAGATTATTCAGTCTTATTTAAAAAAACACTTTTTTAAAACATAGAACGTTTATGTACCAATTATCGGCACTAATTAATGAATGTAAAATAAGAAATTGAAGTCACCTTCTCGACTTTAAAATAAACATTTATTTTAAACCATTTGCAATTAAATTTTTTTGGCTATATTTTTATCATTGAATTTTCTTATTAAAATAGTATCATTTGAATAAGAAGTACTTATTGATGAGTTAATCACTGACGGTATTAATAAATATTTGTAGTGATCATTTTATTAGAGGTAAAATAATAGCGGAAAATAATATAAATTCGATTTATGAATGTATAACGATTTAGTTGAAAATCTTTTTCGCTGGAGATTTGAAACTTACAAGTGTTACGAAAAATTAAGACCGCAAGGGGGAACCGGCTGTGGAGGAAAATGCCTCACTGGTGTCTCCTTTCTCACGAATATAGTAGTGGTGAAAGGGTAGCCGGTGTATGGCAGCAGGAGGAGAGAAAGTACGCACATAGGTAGCATATTAGGTCAATACACATGATGAGCTAGATAATCCCTCGACTGCAGGAAGAGGTCCGTACACATTTCGATAGTCTAGCCGGGTGCTCGGACCTCTCCCACAATCAGTTGCCTTGTGCACGCGCTCTTTTTTCACTAAAGTGCGTCCGACGATAGATACACCGAAATTTTACTAAGATGTTTATATTAAAAATCATGACAATGAAAAAAAAAGTCGATAAAATATCGATACTACTAACCGACTATATTTTTCGCGAAACGAAGATATCGAGAAAATGGCCATAATTACTCTGTTAGAAGTATTAAAGTTCCAGCATACGACGTTCGGACTCAAAAACGCAGCTTGAACGTTTCAAAGATATAGCGATGGAATCATACAATCTGGACTTCGTATTTTCATACATTGATCACACCTTTAATCGCATCTGAAGTTGAAAGAAAGCACTTAAAACCCTTCAAAATTTTATTTCAACGTCTTGGTCATTACAGACTGATGATAAATGTTCTGACGTGCCAGCTAGAAAAAATCGAAGTTAAATTCTTTGGCTATATAATTAACGACTTGAATTAACGACTACTGGATTGAATTATTGACGAAAAAAAGTTTGATTTAACGTTAACTTTGATCCTGCTAAAGTCATCAGAGAACGTCGTGGATTTCTGAGCACGATAAATTTCAACAGGAAGTTTATGAAAAATGCTAGGGAAATTTCGGCACCATTAAATGAAATGCTCGAAGGACAAAAAATTATAGGATCGCATCCTGTCGACTGAATAGTCGTTTTGCAAAACGCGTTTAATACTGCAAAACGATCTCTCGCGACTGCACTTCTCGTGCACCCAAGAACTGATGTGAATAGGGAAGTTCTAACTGATGCGTGAGAAATCAAAGTCAATGTCGTTCTTAAGCAACGAGTTAACAATGATTAGCAGCCACTGGTTTTCTCTGACCAGAAATTAACTGCGAGACATTTCCAGCACATTTTTGCAAGTTTGCACGTTACGGTCTATATCGATCACAAATTGATTTAGCAGGCATTTGAACAGAGTACAGAAAGAGCTTCGCCATGGCAACAATGCCGGTTAGATTTTATCGGCCAATTTACAACTGACATCAGACATGTGTCAGGTAACAACATTGACGCTAATACATTGCCATGATTAGAAGCAATATCTACCGCTATTACATCGGAGGAACTTGCCGATGCACAGAAACAAGATGTCGAGTTTGAGCAGCTGTAACAACAAACAACATTGCTAAATTTAAAACGTATGAATTTAACAACGATCTAACAGTGTACTGTGACATTGCATCAGCTAGAATGCAATCGTAGATCCTAGATCTGCTGAAAAAAATGGTGTTTAATTCATTACACTCACTCGCGTCCGCGGGAGTAAAATCATTAAAAAAATTGGTCTCCAAACAATGCGTTTGTCTACCTATAAACAAATATGGCAGCGAACGGGCTAAATCTTGCACAGATTGCTAAAAGAATAAAGTGCAGAGACACATATCATCACCTATCACCAGTTTCTAGCCTGCAACTGAATGATTTTAGTATAATCACATAGATCTGATACCTAGACAAATGCCAAAAAAGTTCAATCAATCTTTGAGAATCATCTACCAGTTTACGAGGTTTCTCGAGGCTGTTCCGCTATTCAGTGGAACTGCAAAGACTACGGCACATGCACTATTACTGCACTGAATTTCCTGCCACAGATTACCTAACCATATGACTTCAGAAAATATACGTAATTTGAATTGTCGTTATTCTAAACGCTATTGAAAATGTGTAGAATAAAACACCTACATACCATGCCATATCATCCATAAGCCAATGTTCTTATTGAACGATTACATCGTCACCTGAAATCAGCGCTCCTGTGTCATAGAAAATCATGATATGGCGCATTGCCAGCCATTCTACTCAACTTGTGCGCAGCCTGGAAAGACAATATACAGAAAACCTCGGTTAAATTTGTGTACGGTGAGCTTATACAATTACCCAAAAAGTTACTTGCTCCTACAAACGAAATATCACTTCATGATGTTGCAAATACAATGAAATGAAATTTTAATTTATTAGCACCGGTCGAAATTTTGCGTCATGGCAAGCATTCTGTTTTCTGATTCAGGAATCTTAGTATTTGCTCTTACATATTCATGCAAAGAGCCTATACCACACAATTATTTGACACGATAGGTATTTCGTCGTTGATTTCCGACCAACCGCTATCTCAGGGATCAGATTGAAGACGGGTTATGAAGCAAATCTAGTCAACAAGGCAGACTCCTATACAAGTAATAACACAGAAGTCACAACTATGAAATAAAAAGTCCGATTAAAACTTCAAATAAATTCAATTAATTTGATATATTTTTTGCTTTTATAAAATTTTTTGTTTACAAAGTAATTGTTCATCATTTTATTGAATTCATGCATTTCCTTATTTATTAGTTCATGTCATTTGTTAAAGCTTCGTCACTTGAATTATTGAGTACGGAAAGTAAAATCTAGAAAAGAAATCAAAGGGTATCCTGCGTTTGCTACAGACACTAATCGATGATTTATTCGGCAATTTTCGCAGCCAGAACAGTTTTTGTCAGGTTTCTTTTTTTATATTCTCTTTTGTGGATATATTCATACACGAATGACAATGACAATTAAGGATCTAGCAGTCAGAGTAAACTCACGCGTACCGGCTGTCGTAAATAAGTTATAACTTATGATTCTCAACTTTTACTGTGTTACGTTGATAATAATAAAATTTTACTTTATTCCATTCAAGCAGCCAGCTTATTTATTTTAATTATAATAATTCACGGTAACAGTGCGTTTCTGATTTTCGACTTGAAAATCGAGCGAATAAGTCTGATAGACCGTACGGCCATCTATTAGAACCATTGTATGTTAATTGACACTCTTTAGTCACCCGGGGCCATGTCAGAGGCCCCCTAGATCGAATTCTATTTGAATTGAGACGATGGTGGGGTAATTCCACCCTATCTGAATTTTCCTATAAAAGGGCCAGCAAGCACTTGCTCGAGGACTTAGGCCCTGGCTACCACCCAGAGTGAACCAGTTGGGTAGTGAATTGATGACGCTTGGCGAGGTCCCTACTCTACAACCAGAGCTCATTAAAATTTATATGAGCTGGCCTAACGGTAAGTCTAGTTATATTTAGTCATTGTAACGATTGATACATACGAATTGCGATTTAACTTCTGAAATAACATTATTCCTTTTTTTTTTATTTTCTTTTATGAAAAGGTATACTAGCCGCACCACAAATCTTCGTATTAAGATCCTCTCACCTTTTGCAGGTACCTATGTAAGTGCATGCACGATGATTAAGATTAGACAAAGATCGATAGATAAGACAATATACCTGTCTCACTCTCTCTCCATCAAAAAGGGCAGAGCCCCTTTCTCAAACCCAACTACGTCATCTAGCTGTATACTCATCTTGCATCCACATTACCTGCGAACATCTACTTACAATACATTCACAAGAGAATGTGTATGCGTGTACGGGCGTAGTACCGAAAAATATGTATAGCTGCGACTCAGCGGGACACCTGTACGTGTGCACCGGACCTCTAATTAACTCAACGGTCATAAAAATTTTACGACCATCCAATTTCCATATTTCGAAATCGCCGCGTATGTTCTAATGATATGACTAAACTCGGACCTATGTGCGTGATCATTCGTTTTGTATTAGAGCACTTACACATTCTTTGTTGTTTACAAAAACGATATCATCCAATTTCCATATATGGACTTTTCTAAATTTTTAGAAAGCTATACCCGGAACTGCGTATTTAGTCATTTGTTTGTCGGAATGATGAGCTGGTCCCAACGATTGCATCAGAAAACACATGACTTTCCCATCAAAACTAAAGTATATAAACTGCCGAAAACCTAACGAAAGCAGTCAATCGCTAATGTGAACTAACCTCTGTCGGATCTCGAGTCACTCGCTCCGAAGTTCTATAAGTTTAAAATCTCCGATTAGTTCTATCGGCCCAAGTCCGATTAGTACCGTGAATCAGAGATAAAATCTTAATCGTTGTCCACGTGACGGTCCACCGCCTAGGCAATCGGGCTCCTTGGCCAAATACCTAGATTTTAATCTTGCAAAAATCGCGGTCGATTCGACTCACCAGGATCATCGGTCTCGTGACGGTCTATAGCCTAGGAAATTAGACTCCTAGATCAAAATCCTAAATAAAATTAAATACTCATACTCGTACTCGGCAGATAGGGGAGTGTATCCGCTTGGCACCCCAGTAGCTTCGAGTCCGAAAAGTGCATCAAATTCCGCTGATTAAAATCCCGAAGCCACGGGCAGGGTCCCAGCGAATTAAACAATTCCGCGATTATAAATTCAAAGTGGTGAATTGTGAGAGAGTGTGATCAGTGAGATTGTAAACCACCTCAAGCTGAGTGGTAAGTTCATTATAATTGTTAATTTTAGTACACACATGTAAAAAAAACATTATAATTTTATAAGAATATACAGATTCTTTTCTTTTATTTTAAAAATCATATTTCTCTTATTTATACCTCTTACTCTAACATTCCTAAGTCAACAGGTACAGAAAGAGACAGACGTAAAAGAACAGGGACTTCTCGAGGGCCAATATTCACCTACCTGCTTCCCTCTCGCTTTAAAATCCCTGACCTACCCTAAAGCCACGCAGGTCAACGATCGGGATTGTCTATCGTACTTCCGCTCAGTACGAAATAGACTTATTTAGTAATCAAAACTTGCCAAATATTGAACATTCTCACACTAGCCACGTGACGGTCCTATTAGGCTCCTTGGTTGAGTAATAGAATAAATATTGTGGGTAGTTTCACTAAATAATTGATTAATAATAACCCTTCGCCCGTCGCCTTCACGCTCTCCGATCGTGACATCATCAATTCCCAGCGCAATTTTCAACGCACCAGGTAACAATCGAGCGTGCCAAATTTGACTTGGTGATTCCATTACTCGACACTCACGTCACCGCAGAAGTAGAGCAGTTAATTCTTCAGCCTCGTGCGACAACCCCGTACAACGATCTCAAGGTCACTCTGATGAAATGTTTTTCCAAATCAGAAGAAGCTAGAATCACACAGTTGCTGGATGGAGAGAGATTAGGCGATCGAACTTCGTTAGCAGCAGCACTTACGCTAACTCCGCGGAATAGTTCCAGGCATCGATGATCTCATCATCAAAGCTCGCTGGTTCTCCCACTTGCCAAAAGAAATTCAAGCGTGTTTGGATGTTTTCAGCGACGCAACGCTGGACAAGCTCGCCGAGTCAGCCGATCATATGGTCGAGCGTAGATCGCTCAAGCCTCAAGTTGCCGCTGCCACTGCAAATTCATCATTATCAATCGCCGATCACGGCGAAATTGCGCAACTCACGAATCAAGTCAAAAACCTGAAAGTTAAACGCGGTAGATCCAGAAATCGATCACGGTCACGTGGACCGAAGAAGTTTGACTTCTGTTGGTACCATTATAATTACGGTAAAAATGCCCGATCGAGCATTCCCGGCTGCAATGGCAGGGAAACGCAAACGAGAATCAATGGAGGCGGCCAATGATTCTCAATCGATTTCTCGCCACCTGTTTATCCGAGATCGAACTACAGGAATTAAATATCTAGTCGATTCCGGCTCCGATTTATCCGTCTTTCCACGTGGCTGGCTGAAATCAATCAGTGCACCCATAGGTTATCAACTGTATGCCGCAAACGGCTCGATAATTTAAATGTATGGTTTAAAGTCGTTGAAATTAAACCTTAGACTTCGCCGTGAATTTTCATGGAATTTTATCATTGCTGACGTCACTAAAACGATTATAGGTGCAGACTTCTTGAGTCATTATGACTTACTAGTCGACCTAAAATGAAAATGCCTTCGTGATGGCATCAATGGTTTATTGACACCCGGAAATTCTCAAATGACATCGGCAGAAACAAATATCAAAGCAGTCGATGGTAATTCTGCGTCTATGGAATTACTGAGAAAATTGACCGATATTACACGACCTGATGCTACCCAGCGTCAAATGAAAAAGCATTCCACGGTGCATCACATTTGAACGGCACCTGGACCGCCAGTTTCGTGCAAAGCAAGACGTCTGGCTCCAGATAAGTTGAAAATCGTACAAGCAGATTTCTGTAAAATTATCGAGGAAGGTATTTGCAAACCATCCAACAGCGCCTGGGCTTCACCACTTCCTTTGGCACAGAAGTCCGGAGAAGGGAGGCCGTACAGTGATTACAGCCCACTTAACAATCGAACGCTCATCGATAAATATTCATTGCGTTATCATAAGGACCTTGCCGCATTTTTACACGGTAAAAATATATTTTCAGTCGTCGATTTTGTAAGGGCATTTTTGCAAATACGCGTTGCACCAGAGGATGTGCCGAAAACGGCGATCATCACACCGTTCGGATTGTTCGAGTTCTGGTTTATGATGTTTGGGCTTAAAAACGCGGCTCAAACATTTCAATGATCCATTGACGAGGTCACTCGTGACCTGGACTTCGTCTTTCCATATGTTGACGATATCTTAATCGCATCAACAGACGAAAAGCAACACATGGATCATCTAAAAATATTATTCGAGCGTCTCCGTGAATACGGATCAGTAATTAACATACCGAAATGCCAGTTTGGTGTACCAGAATTAAAATTTCTCGGCCATGTCATCACCAAAGATAAAATTAAGCCGTTACCGGAAAAAGTCGAGGCTATCGTCAATTTCGAGCCTCCTACCACCGTAAAAGCCCTTCGTCGATTTCTCGGCACAGTGAATTTCTACAGAAAGTTCATCAAGAACGCTGCAAAAATTCTAGAACCGTTAAACAAAATTTTGGAAGGATCAAAAGTCAAAGACGCTCATCAAGTCAACTGGACAACTGAACTTCAGGAGTCTTTCAAGTCAGCTAAACGAGCTCTCGCGGATGCTACTTTATTGGTACACTCTAAAATCGATTCTGACTGGGCAATATTTACCGATGCATTCGAAATCGGTATTGGAGCCGTATTGCAACAAAAAGTAGATAACAACTGGCAAGCACTGGCATTTTTCAGTCGAAAAGTGTCCCCGTCGATCCAAAAATTATCGACGTACGACGGCGAGTTGAACGCCATCTACGAGACTGTAAAATACTTTCGGCATATTTTTGAAGGCCGGCATATTGTAATCTGTACCGACTACAAGCCGCTTCAGCACGCTTACAAATAACACACCGAAAGAGCATCGCCTTGGCAATTTCGTCGACTCAATTTCATCGGTCAATTCACCAACAATATACGACATGTGTCGGGTACCGACAATATTGTCGCTGACACGTCACGTGTCGAAGCAGTATCTACTGCTATAACGTCGCAAGAACTTGCCGACGCTCAAGAAACCGACGATGAACTTCAGCAGTTGTTACGTCAGAGAACTGCTTTGAATTTAAAGACAATTCAAGTCGATAATGGACCTACACTGTATTGTGACACTGTGTCAGGTACAGTGCATCCATACGTTCCAGGACCGCTGAGGAGAAAAGTGTTCGACTTGTTACACACGCTCTCTCACCCTGGAATCAAAGGATCACTAAAAATGGTCTCTAAAAGATACGTCTGGCCGTCGATTAATAAAGATTGCTGTGAAGGGGTGAAATCCTGCATCGATTGCCAGAAAAATAAAATTTAGAGACACATGTTATCACCGATCGCCAGTTTTGAATCTCCAACGGAATGATTTGAGCTTATACACATCGATTTAGTCTCTCTAAAATCGTCAAGGGGCTTTAATCAATGCCTGACTATCATCGACCGATTTACGAGATTTCCTGAAGCTGTCCCGTTATCCAATGGAACTACGGAGACGATAGCACATGCACTATCGCTGCACTAGATTTTTCGCCACAGAGTACCAAAACGTATAAATTCGGACCAAGGTCCGCAATTCGAATCGTCGTTATTCCAATCACTAATGAAGATGTATGGAATAAAACACCTGCATACCACGCTGTATCATCCGCAAGCCAATGATCTCGTCGAATGTCTACATCGTCAGCTCAAATCAGCACTTTTGTGTCACCAAGAGTCATGGTACGACGCATTACCAACAGTTTTGCTCGGCTTATGCGCTGCCTGAAAAGACGACATCGGCTGAATTAGTATACGGTGAGCCTATCCGATTACCCAATGAGTTACTATCTCCCACTAACAAAACTACGCCTCATAACATTGTAAATACCTTAAAACGTCATTTTCACTCATTAGCACAGGCCGAAATGTCGCGCCACGGCAAGCATTCTGTTTTCTGTTTCAGGAACCTTAGTACTTGCAGTCATGTACTGGTACGGAATGACCAGGTTCGACCATCTTTCTCAGCACTGTACGAAGGCCCATATCGTGTAATAACTCGACACGATGAATACTTCATTGTCGATTTCCGAGGACGAAAAATCACCATTTCAGTAGATAGATTAAAGCCGGTTTACGAGGCAAATTCAGTCGACACGGCGACAACAATAACAAACAATAACACAGCAACCGAGACTCAAAAACTCTGAGTCCGGGTTAATATTTAAAAATTTACGCGATTTAATTTTTTTTGACATGAAAGTTTTTTTACAAAGTAACAATTCACTACTGTATTATACTCGTTCATTTACTTATTTATTTATTCGCATTATTTGTAAATATTCTATTACTTTGATTATCGTATATTAAATAAAAAAAAAAACAAAGGGAGTTCTGTAGCGTTGCTACAGTAATTACGATAGATTAATTTCGGCAATCTACGCCGAACATCATTTTTTCCATGTTCCATCTCTACCTCATTCGTAGAGACACAATAAGATATACAGCTGAACTGCATTCACGCATCTAAGCATTCTTCCTTTTTTGTATTCTCAAATTTTACTGTGTTACATACGTTGGTTAAACAAATCATTTATTTAACATAATTAGCTGGTTTAATCAATTTATTTTATTATATTTAATTTTTACCCTTAACCGCTAAATATATATGTATATAGCTATGTAGGGGAAGGAGGACAAACGGGGGTAGGGTAGGTAAAACGGGGTATCCCCAAAATTTTATGAATAAAAATTTTATTTCTTAAATATTCCGAAATCACTTTTGTAAACATCATTGAGTATTATTTTGAATATTTTTTGTTAAACTTTTTCAAAAATCGAGTTTTAGTCAAAAAATGTTGATGGCTTTCGATTTATGATAAAAACCAGTAAAAAGTTTTTTTTCTGCTTTTGTATCCAGTAATTGTGTAAAATGTAATGTTTCTTTACGTACATTGCTCACCAAAACATTTAACTTGATCAATTTTATTTAATATGCAGAAAAATTTTTTTTTTGCCTATTTTAGAGGATACCCTATTTTGCCCGCCAAAGTGAAAATTTTTTGCTGCAACGGAAACTGAAATTTTTGTTTATTTACTTCGCATATCACTAAAAACAAAAAGATTTAGCGTACTTGAGTCCTCGGAACCATAATATTTCCTAAGGTACCTCGCGTTGCCCCCCCCCCTACTCCTACATAATCAAATATTTATAGATTTCATATCATTGAAGTTTGATCAGATCTAATTATATATAGACTTATATATAATTAGACCTGATCATATATAGTCTTATATATGATTATACCTAGCTTTCATCAGTTAGATCTACTCAGATCTAATTATATATAGGCTTATATGATTATACCTAGCCTTCATCAGCCAGGTCTGATCAGATCTGAATATATATAGGTTCATAAATGATTATATATAATTATATATGATCTTATATATAATCATATATACTCATATACATTCAGATAAAATCATTTTTTATAGGACAGCTTGAACATTTAGAGAAACGTTTTAGTTTCCTTGCCATAAATCCAGCAATATATGAAACCACATAATTATTTGTTTGAGTTATACCATATAGTCGTTATCCAAAATTATATGATCGTCTGATGTTCCGTTAAAATCATCATAATCATTACAATGACTATTATTATCATTACTATTATCGTCAATCTTATTGATGCTATTATAGTATTCGTAATTTTTAGCTATATTACTATAATTAATACCATTAGTACAACTGTCAGAAGCTTTATTACGAGCATCACTTTCACTACTTGATTCATCCACCCATTACTCGAAAGGTAGATGTCTGTCATTACGAGTCTCGTCACAGAAATTTTGATCATCATTAGCAATACCTTTTTCAACAATAGAATCGATTTTTTCAAGCCAATTTTTGTTATCATTATTAGATGCAGCTTATAATTTTTGCGTATGCATAAGCGATTTTAATAATTCACCCCCAGATACATTAGAACCCCTTGGTGGTGTAGCTAATAAATAACTACACAGTAAGCGAAAAACGACCAAGAAGAATTGGGTCCAGATGGTCGTTACAACCACAAGCAGACCTCATGATTCCAAAGAATTTCTGTAAGAAAAAAAACAGCTTAAAAATATTAAGTTGACAGTGCACTGTCACCAATTTAATATAGTGGAAACCTAAAACATGCAAACCTTCTCAATAAGACAATTTATAGATAAATTGAGAAAAATATAGATAGCCCGAACTGGGAATCGAACCCAGACCATGTCGGTATCGTGCCGAGTGCTCTACCAGTTGAGCTATCCGGCACTATACTATATTCCGTTCAATTTGATCTATAACTTAATGAGCCACACCGTCCATCGTACGGTATTACACCAAGTGACAGCAATATTAATATTAATGATCATAATGTTATAACAATAGTAATTATTACTATGGGAATGGTAGCAATGATTTTTCTTACTGCAAAGATATTTACCAAAAAGAAAAAATAATCATTAAATAAATTTTTAAATCTCACCTCGTGAGCATCTTGATTCAGGGGTGATGTCATAAGGTAATTATAATTACACTTATCATAGAAAAAGTCTGATAACTCTACAGTAGTTCCAAGTGTAACTTTAAATCCAGTTAACGTACTAGTCGTAATAGAAAAATGAAAATTTTCTTCTATTTCATCAAATACATCATCTTCATTACTAATAATGAGTCATTAGACTTCTTTTTATTATTATTTTTTTCCTTTGTTTTTTTTTTTATTTGCTTTTTTCCCAATTACGAAGAAATTTGTCAAAGTGAATTGTGGCCTATCAATTAAATAAATGAATTATTAATTTATTAAAAAAAAACATTTTTATTGATTTATAACAACGAAGAAAAAAAAATGAGTTTTGTTATGTAAATAGTGAATTCCAGATTGCATATTAAAGCATATGACTGGAATAAAAAAGTCCCGATTTAAATAATGATTTAATGCATAAATTTTTGTATGAGTACGTGTATAATATATGAGGCATAAAGTATAATAACATGCATTAGGATCCAGGTTAATGATCGTGACATACATATTTTTTATTGTTACTTACACTTAATTCACTGTAGTTTTGTAATTTTTTTATTACGATTCAGCCTTAGTATTTTGATAACAGTCATTTTTGTATAATGACATTGCTACTCTTAACTGACGCGTGAATAACTACAAATTAAATATTACGTTACATTACTTTAAAATTTTTAAGCTGAAAGTTAATTAATACTATTGATCATGTAAAATATAAATAAAATAATATAAGATAACAATGTCAAATATATCTGTATTACAAGCAACACACTTATTTTTTTAAATCCCTCAGGCTTTAAATGGTGAGGAGATAATTTAAAACCTATCTTGAGATTCATTTTACCATAAGCTTCAAGCTTCAGGAGCGCTTGCCAATGGAGCATTTTGACAATACCATCAGGGGTCTACAAATTTTTTACTTATAGTACGTGGTTATACCGTTTACACATTTTGTTCTTACCCAAAATGAAGGAAATTTATTTATTCCATTTCGCAGGTTTTTCAATAAATGACACGTCTGACGCAAACCACAGCCGTCTCGTAGAATCGTAAGGATGCTCAAAGCTAAATTTCATATCTTCTATTCCAAACAGTTTCCAAGCCCCTCAATTCCATTGTGCTGCATCAGTAATTACACAGTCTACATAAAAACCAGCTTTCTCAAGGTGTCATGTACACTCAATAGTTAACTTGCGCAGTATATCACTCGTAACAGAATTTTTACTCAAGAAACTCCCAACAAATTGAACCCAATCGCCTTGAAATGGCTGAAACATGAATACAAAAGCATGATCGGCTCTTGTATTTATAAGATGTCGTGGATTGAAAGCTCACAAATCGACAAATCCATCCAATTTCATCGTTCAAGAATTTAATTTAACTCCTTGACTTGATGAAGGCTACTTCATCAATAAGAAGTGAATCTGTCGAAAAAATGTAATAAATTAAATATTGCTTATAAGAATTAATGAAAAAGTTATAAAACGTAGAAGCAAGTATAGAAAAATACTCAAAAATGATCAGAATAGCAAAAGGAATATGTGGAAAAGCTGCAACAAAGTTACGAATTAATGACTACGAGTACTTATAAAATGTTAATGTTTAAGCTGAAACTCGGTAAAAAAGTTAGATCATAACACCCCTATTAGAATATATTTCTATACGTAAAGCTTTATAACCGAGGTTGTCAAAAATAGCTTTAGGAAAGCCAAATGCACTGTCAAGTTTTTGTACATGAGAATTCAACGTATCCTTGGAAGGAAGTGGTAAAATTTGTCTTTCTCTGAGACGATCATACACCGCGACACTTTAAATACGCGTTATCAAGCATTCATGTATCCACTTGATATCGTATCATCTCTGCTTTGAATTCTTGACTTTGGCTGAATTAAAGCAAGCTTGAACGGCTTTCTGTTGAATTTCGAGTAGATCAGCTATTGCTTTTTTAATAACTTCAGCCTCAATAGCAGCACATTTAAATTTTTGTACATCAATTAATTGAGAAAGTTCAATGTTCTTCACATAAAATATAAGTCAAAAAACATGAATATCATGAAAATATTTAAACGGGCAATAACTTCATTTATTACCTTTCACGGCAAGCGTGTAGATTTTCTTCTTTGCAAAATTAATTGACGTTTCAAATTATTGTATTCCAACTTCAAGTTTTTCGTACATTTATTTCCACGAGTCTGTAGTTGGCATCTAAGAATTCGAAAATAACGACATCGGATAGTACGGGAAGACGTCCATTGGGCAGATTCCAATTGGAAAAGTAACCGATAGGATATATCCCAATAACCCAGATCCCTAATATCTGAATTACCAATTACTAATAATCCTTACAAAATTTCAACAAAATTACCACTCTTCAATGATTAAATAAGCTTAATAATCTTTTTGAGTTATTTACTGTAAGGTAAAAAATTATTATTATTATTATTATTATTTATTTGTATAAAAATTTATTCGTTTCATAGTTTAATAACTAAATTGTTTGAATAATTTTTCAATCATTTTAGTTAATAATTAAATTAATCAACGAAAAAATTGTTTATTATTTTTTAGAAATAATGCAGTAACTCCAATCACACAGCTTTTAATGACGTTACATTTTTGTGCTACTGGGAATTACCTTATAACTATAGGTGACTTCATCGGAATTACTAAAAGTTGTGCTTACAGAATAATACACAGTCTTCTTCATAGTATTGCTTCTTTGCGTCAGGAATTCATTCATTTTCCATCGACTCCAGATGAGATACTTCAAAATCAAGTTGAGTTTTATCAAACTGCTAGATTTATAAGAGTTTTTGGCTGTATTGATTGTAAACATGTGAAAATTGAATCATTTGGTGGTGGTGATGCAGAAATTTACAGAAATAGAAAAGGAAGTTTCTCCATTAGTGTTCAAGTAATATGTAACGCACGACTAGAAATCATTGATATTGTTGCAAGGTGGCCAGGTTCAACTCATGATTCTACTATTTTTAACAACTCAAGAATCCACTCTTTTTGAAAATAATAGTTTTGGAAGTGCATTACTTCTAGGGGATTCTGGTTATCCTAATCTCTCTTTTCTATTGACACCACTCCAAGATCCGCAAAGTCCAGCTGAACAACTTTATAACGAATCTCAAATTCGAACAAGAAATTTGATTGAACGTACATTTGGGGTTTGGTCAAGACAGTTTGCCCTGCTTCAAGGGACTAGATTTCGGAAAGTCGAGAAAACTTTAACTAGTATTATTGCCACTGCTGTTTTATACAATATTGCACGAAGAGAGAAACCGCCACCAGACACTGTCATTACTGTTGAAGAATACCGTAGAATTCCAGAAGTTGAAAATCCTGTGATTGGAGACGCTAATCTTAGAGCATTATTAGTAAATCAATACTATGAAAAGTAAGTAACTGACTAGATTGATAACAGTATTGTCAAAATTAAATAAACAAATTTTTAATTTTGCAGTTTGATTGTAAGAAATTAACAACAACAAAAAATATGATATATGATAAATAAACAGATGAGAGTAAATATTATTAAAGAAACCGCAACCGATAATATATATTCCACTAACAATTGCTGTTTATTACACACAATTAATTACTCTTAATGATTTATTATACTAAATTATAGTTAATTAGTATTAACAAAAAAAACATCTAAGGTAAAAGATATAGTACCCGATCACTCCATGTATTTGTAGATCTATATTTAATAAAATTTAGTAAATACATATATACAAATACAAATACATGAGTGATTGGATACTGGGTATCTTAACTTAATTATTACAATATATTATTGTTTATATTAATACTGTTAATTAAAAACGTTAATTATAATTTTACATTTTTCTTTTTCATTTTTCCTTTTTTTAACTAATGTCCAGTAATCCAAAAAATGGTCCAATGCGCCCAATCAGGAACATCGCCGAATCTATCATATTGTAATTTAAAATCCATAAATATGTCACACAAATGAATAATTCGATCCGCAACGTCCTCGATAGGTATCAGTGGATTCTTAAAGACAAGTTTACCTGAAATGCGCCTAAAATAAAATTTTTTTTTGTTAATTAAAATGAGATTTATCTTAGTATTATTATTTTGATTATCTTTACAATAATTGATAGTAATCGATGTCAGCAATATCATCCCAATCATCAGTTTTATACAGCTCTTCCGACAGAATAAATCTTTCCCGAAGGATTTTCCAGTCAATCTCTGCAGTAACTGTTCAGAAAAACATAAAAAAATTATTTTATTATAAATATTATTAATATACATAATTTAATAATTAAATTCATGATTTTATACTTACATCGATCCATTTTTTCTCTTTTGATAAATTGAGGAGTTGAACACCAATAAACAAAACACAGTTAAAAATTTATAACTTTTTCATTTATTTTATTTAATCCAATTTTCTTTTTTTTTTTTTCATTAACAAATTACAATCGACTCCTTAATACTTCACCTAATATAAGTCTAATTTAAAAAAAAAAATGGAAGCTTCAGAAATAAAGACACCCAGAATGAGTAATGACCAAAAGATTTTCTTAATTAAATTAATTGACGAAAAAAAAAAAATTATTGAATGTAAAACAACCGATAAAATTACCACAAAAGACAAGCAATCAGCCTGGAACCAAATTGCTAACAAATACAAAGAAACACATCCGTACCAATCTCCAGAAAACATACAAACATTTTGGAAAAACATAAAAACGCAAGCAAAATAATATTCAAGTAATTTTAAAAAAGAAAGTATGGGTACTGGTAAATTGAATTTTTTTCTCTTTTACTATCTTCTATGATAATTCAAAATCATACATTAATTTTTTTTAATCATAAAAGGTGAAGGGAAAATGACAGTTGAAAAAAATGCTGTGTTGGAGGCGGTTCTGGCTGTTATTCATCAGGTCACTGTTCAGGGTCTGCATAATCAGTACGATAATGATGTTAGTTCTACAGTTGGTGAAATTTTGGATTCTGATGACGATGACAATGGATCTGACGACGATTCAATTTTTAAGTATTTGATAAAAAACAACGAGGTTCAAGATTGGAAAAAAAAATAATCCATCAAACTTAAAATCTACGATTAGTGCTCCATTAAAGATGAACAAGGACAGACCTAGTTTTAAATCGATACTGTCAAAAAAAGACTCTCAAGGGCAAAGTAAAATCTCGCCGAAAGATGAACTTGCGGTTATTTTAAAGGAACAAGCTATTGAAAAACACAAGTATGAAATAGAGCTGCTAGAACTGAAAATTCAAAAAGAAACTTTATTAATTAAAAAAATTGAAGAAGAAGACTTTTGCACAGACGATTATAATTAATATTTTGTTTAAGTTCATTTATTTATATTTTGTTAAATAATTTATTTTACAGTGATTATATAATATCTCGTTAAATCTTTTTCTTGTCATTTGAACTAAAATATATATATAAGTTAAAAGACTTAATACCCGATCAGGGAACTAGTTCTCAATCATGAACTTATATATCTATATTCAATTAAATTTAAGAAATATAGATATACAAATATATGAGTGATCAGGTACTATGTCCTTGATCGGGTACCGGGTATCTCAGATAATAAAATAAATTATTAAATATTACTTTGTAAAAAAATAGTAGTTTCTGTAAAAAAAATCTGGGCTTCGGTTGACCCTGCGGGCCAGCCCCAAAACTTCCCGCTCTTTTCGACCTCAAAGAGCTCGAAAACATTAGTGTAGATATATTTTCGAGCTCTTCGAGCTCAAAAATGCTATCACATGCAACTGTTTCTTTTACGATCTTTTCAAGCGCTAACAAGTTACCTGTTATGCTGAAGTTTGAAAATTTAAGAATCGAAAATCATCAATGAAGCGGTTTTTAAAATTTAGTTCCTGATTATGTCCAGTAAAATAAGTGTATTGAGGCAGAAATCAATGTCGGAGATCAAAATCAAGATTTAAGTAAGTTTTGACTCATGTAAGAAACAATAAAATATGAAATATCCGATAAAAATATTAAAAACTACGTTTTATCGATTTTTTTGTTAATAATATGATTTAAACTAAAAACCAAGTTCGATGACATTATTTGATCAAAAGAAACCAAAAAAAAGATGAGATGGTATGATATCAGGCACATTTTAGTACGTTATATTATGATTTATCCGGAAAAAATAACATAAAATGTTATTTTTTTAGCTTTTCAACGCCGATATCTTTTGAACTAATCAATAGATTTTGATAGTTGACGTGGCAATCGGCGCGTTTTATTGAATTCTAGAGCTGATTAGATTTTGAAGTTGATCGTATAAGTCGTTTTTGAGAAATCAATAAAAAACTAAAAAAAAAAATTTTTTTTTTTCGTAATTCGCAAATATTTTCGAGTCTATTCTATCAAATAATCTGAAATTTTCAGGAAAGTTGATGGCCAACGAGTTCTTTCGATTGCTACCTCAACCATCCAAATCGATTCATTAGTTCAAAAGTTACGAAGAGTTTACATACATACACACACACACACAAACACACACATACACACACACACACTCGGACATCATTCTGAAAATAGTCAGAATAGCTTTCTAGGACCTCAAAACGTCGACATCCGATGAAAACTCGATTTTCGAAAATCGGGGTGAAAACAATAACTTCCCGAAATTTATGAAAATCGTCGATTTTCTTAGCGGTAAGTTAAAAATGATTTGTAAACCCTTGAGATTTCATAATGCTTGATGGTAAAATTTTTTATGAACCAAGTATTATTTTGTAGTAAATATTCTGGCGGTGTTAGTATTTTTGATGAATGTGGGCGTAGCATTATTTTTATTGTATTTAAATTAATCCAGCAGTATTCTCTAAAATTTAAATAATTAGTACTGTTACGTTTTGGGAAATTACCCAAAATTAATTAAAAATCAAAATAATTTTTAGTTATTTAATTTTATCCAGGTTTGGCCTCGTTAGAGTGTCTATAGACCCCTGGTGGGCCGTGGTCGTCGATTATTTTATTAATTATTAATTTAATTTGATTTTCGCGATTTTAAAATATGTTCGCGATCTGTTCTCCATATTATTTATGAAGATGCAGGATTTGAGGAATTCTGGACAGCCGGTGGCAGTGTCCAGGACTGGATAAATTATTGGGCAGCCGGTATCAGCGCCCAATATTTAATTGATGATTTTTGGATTATTGGGCTGCCGGTAGCAGCGCCCAAAATAACCATGGAGTCGTAGGGTATTGGGCTGCCTAATGGCAGCCCAAAATAAGGTTGGATTAATTTAGGATTAATTGTAATTTATTAAGGCTAGAGAGCAGAGGTTCGAGCTCCATGAGCTCTCTCGAAGGACTGACTATTTCGTCATTATAAAAATATAATAAAGCCAACAGAGTTGACAAAATGTTGACACTGCATCTCAGGTTCCCTGTGAGAGAATCGTCGTAGCCCGGGTCTCATGTATCGTCATCTGTTTTGCCTACCCGCGAGCCACGGCGACTCTCTTATCATAACCGATTTCCGTTTCATTGTACAAAATTATTTAATTAAAAATAACTAATTTAATTTAATCAATAAAATATTACGGGAACGTAACAGTACTTTTATAATTTGCTAATATTATTAGTTTTAATTCTATATGGATGTGCTACTTGTAGTTATTAAAAAAACGGTAATATGTTTTAATTTAAATAAAAATGTAAAGACAGCAATACTCGAAACTTGTGGAGTTTGGAAATTTTTTATTCCTCTTCTACTCACAAACGGAGTCCAATTGAACTGTTGTGATTTTCTGACAGCGTATTATTAAGATTCTCAACGCAGTAGTAGTAGGATTTCGACCACCAGCCTCACCATCTGGTTTCTCAAATTTTACTTTTTACCTTTGGACAATTTATAGAGAATAAATCTCATTAAGTACTTACTCGAAATTTTAACGACGTGATCACTTGATAAAAATTACTTATTTACTTGATAGTCACCCACTTTTAATTCAATATTTTTACGAGACGATCCCTTATAATTTAATTTTAATCATTTTCATTAATATTAATTTGTTATTAAACATAACGGAATTCGTGTATTTATTCTTAACTATATTGATTCATTATTAAAATCTTTTTCAACTACTTACACTTTTTTTTTTTTAATTAAGGATATTATATTTAAAACACACTTAAACATATATTTTCAAAATTAAATATACACATTCAGAATATATATTTACGGGCTACTTCACTTCATTAGTTACTTATTTTCTTATTTTGGCAGTTCTTTAAACTCGGCTTAAATAAATAACTCGATTTGAAAAACTGGCCCTTAATGTTCAGAGAAACAATCAAACTATTGATTAATAAGAAAATTAGAGGCATATTTTGTAAAATAAATAAACAATTAGCAACCAAAGGGAACAAAAATATTCTTCACTTTTACCAATTTTAAATATTTGAATGAATTATTACTAGCACCAACATTTATTAGTGACTTCACTGAAAAAAAATTTGTTATCTTAACAAAAGTCAAGATTACGCAGTTACTTGTTAAGATAACAAATCCATCTTGATCAACACAACGAAGTAAAATTTGTTATGGTAAGTAAAGTGAAGTTGCCGTTATAAAAAACGGCATGCGTTGAGCTAAATATTGAATTAGGTTTTATAAAGCTTTCTTGACTCGAGAAAATTTTACTTCACCTAAAATACTATCACGTCACGATATATTCTCTTGGGTCAAGAAAATCACTTCTTCAAGGCGCCTGCTTTTAACTATACTTAGACATATTAGTATACTTTTCAGAATAAATAGCGTGTAATATTTTAGCCATAATTTACACACATTTTATGTCCAAAATCCCAAACTCGTGATGAATTCTTGATGATATTGTTCACCTAATTAAAGCACAAAATTCTGTGCGTATTCAAAAAATTTATCCTCAACGCATATCATTTGTTACAACGGCAACTTCACTTTACTTACCACAACAAATGTCTTCGTTGCGTTAACCAAGATAGTTTTGCTATCGTAACAAATAGCTGTGTAATCTTGATTTTTGTTATTATAGCAAATTTTTTTTTCAGTGTTACTTAACTTAAAATTTAAGTAATTTCATTGATGAAAATAAAATAATGTAGACGATAAAATTGTTTAAAAAGTATTTGGAAAAACCCAAAGTGCACACCTCAAACGCTCATGCAACATTTTGAGTAGTAAATTTACTTTTATTAATTACCCGATGAAAAAAGTTTTCGTCTAATTATATATGATTATATATGATCATATATATAATCATATATAATTATATATAGTCATACATGAAACTATACATAATTATGGTTCCATGCGTTTTGAGCACCTGACAAAATATCTCCGGACAAAATATCCCTATGACAAAATATCTCTTGACATAATATATTCAAAACAAAATATCGTCAAGACTAATCATTTCCTGACATTATAACTCTAATATAAATATACTGAAAGAATAAATTTTTGAAATGAAATACAGATTGATGAAATTATTGAATAACACAAAACTTTATTAAACACTAATGACTTCAATTATCAAAAAAATTCAAATAATTACTGATAAACCATTTCAAATGATATTATGAATTTGTTTACTATCTACTTAATGACAATATATCTATATAATAATAGCAATTTGCCATTTTAAACATTATATGTTACATTATATCAAAATAAATAATTACTTTAATTTTATATTATTAAACTACCTATTTAAGTTTCATATTTTGATTTTAAATATTTCACGTATTATTGCATTAAATTATTGAACAATATTACTTTTTGATCTATTTCGTTACTTTGTTTCTTAATTTAAATATATAAAAAAATATATTATTTGGGAAGACGTCTATTGGACAGGTTCCAATTGGAAAAGTAACCGATAGGACATATTCCAATAACTCAGATCCCTATTACCTGAATTACCAATTACTAATAATCCCGATGATCCAAATTTTCAATCACCTAAAATCCCGATCACCAGTAATTTCAATTATCAATACTACCAATTACCCAAATTTCCAATAATCCTAAATTTCGATAGCTTAATTTTTCGTTAACCAGAAACATTGATGACAAGACATTCCGATTGGACAGGTTTCGTAAGCTCAAAATCAATTTCTTTGTTATACAACAAAGGTTAACGAAAAATTAAGCTATCGAAATTTTGGATTATTGGAAATTTGGGTGATTGGTAGTAGTGGTAATTGAAATTACTGGTGATCGGGATTTTAGGTGATTGAAAATTTGGGTCATCGGGATTATTAGTAATTGGTAATTCAGGTAATAGGGATCTGAGTTATTGGAATATGTCCTATCGGTTACTTTTCCAATTGGAACCTGTCCAATAGACGTCTTCCCTATTATTTAAACCAATACTATAAGATTCATAGATTACGAAATATTGTCTTTAATTTCAACTTTTGAATGCAATAATTTTAGCTATATTTTTCAAATAACTTAATTTATCATTTGAATCATAGTTTTGCAATCGTTTATATATTATCGTTTTTACTATATTATGCAATCGTTTGTCATAATCACGATAAGCTTTTCGCTTATTAGAAATATCTAATCCGCTATCAATTTGTGCAATTAATTGTTCAGTTTTGGACTGCTCATCTTTTAAACAATTTACAAATAATCCAATAGAAGCATTACATTTAGCAACACGAGTATTAAATCCATTGTGCCATCCTTCTGTTGGATTATTTGACCTCAAAAGATTATCAAGAACAGCCTGATAACAATTCCACATTCCAATTTCAAATTTGGGTTTATTTCTTTTTCGTCTATTATAACACGGCTGGCCAATCCAAACTGACTCAAAATATTTGATCAACTCTTCGAGAACATCACTGTTACGATCATAAAAATCACTCGAAATGATCATTTCGTAACCAGCGACAACATCCTCTGGTGAAATGAATGCCAATGCCGTAAGTAATTTTATGTTGGCCGCAAAGTTGACATCAGTATTGTACTGTCTTTGAAGTCCATATAATTGAATATGACGCCAAAGGCATTGATTATAATGAAAATTACAACCAGATATATGAATATCAGGGTATGTTATTTTTAAAGCGTCACGAACTGCCTCTTCGAAGTCTATCATAATAAGTTTAGGTGCAAAACTTGGTATGCTTTCCTTCAATACTTTTAAAAATTTGAAATAAGTACTCTTGGATTTATCAGGTGATAACATATAAACCAGTGGCACAGATTTGCTATTTTTAAATCCATGAATAGTATATAATTGATAAAAAATCTTGGGTATAGTCTTGAAGGTCCCATCACTTAACCATTGTTGACAATTTGATAAGAAATTAAAATTTTTGACTGTCGTGAATACTAAGAATCTTTTTTTACCATCGTTACTATCGTGTAAAAGAAATAATTTATTATTGTATGTTGTTCTTAATTCTTTAGACAATTTTAGATCATCTCGAGATTCTACGCGAGGTTCCTGCGGATTTTCTTTAACTCGAATTCGGTTAATAGTTTGAGACAGTGATGTAGACTTTGGTAATACGGCGGCAACGGGTAATAACACACCACGTAAAGAATTAGATATAATAGTAGCAGGTTTTGTGCCAGATTTTTTAGCTTTTTTCACTATTCTTGCTTTCACTATTTTAGATTTTACTAGAACAATATTTCCACGGTGCTCATGGATCGGTATCACCAACTATATTCCCTAAAAAAAAAAAAATAAAAGATTAAAACTAATAAAATAGAAATATACAATTTTTAAATATAAATCGACACAAAATAGCCAGATTAACAATAATTACCCATTAAAAAATAAATTAAATCATTGAATAATAATTTACCTGTTTTTTCATTAGTATCCGTATGGATCAGAACATTACATTTAGAATCAGACGCACAACTCCATGAAATATTACTCTTATTTACTTTTTTTTTTGTGTATAACATCCCTTCATGTAGTAATAAGGGTTTACCTTTTTGGAATAATACAAATGACAGTGGCATGATACCAAATAATTTAATAATGATTGATTTATTAATAATGGTGAAAAAATTCGTACGCACATGTATTACAAATTAAGATTTCAAGTTAATGATAAAATAAAATGGCTGAACGTAATACACATAAAAGTTTACTAGATAACGTAGTTCTCTCTAATAAATATTTCAATAATTAGCCACTAGGCGGCATTTCACGAAAATTTTATCGCCAAAATTCAAATAACTATACAATTATATAAATAAATAAATAATAATAATAATAATAATAATAATAATAATAATAATAATAATAATAATAATAATAATAATAATAATAATAATAATAATAATAAATAAATACTTACAAATATATATTGAGGAAGTAATTCACTAAATTTGAATACAATTCAATCTAGGCGTTACATGTTTGTCACTTGTAACATAAAATCTAAAATTTTTATGGTTAAAAAAGTAATCATCAGTTCATTTTTGTTTAAATTTATCCTTCCGGGATATTTCATTTTATAGTTATAATGTCAGGAAATAATTAGTCTTGATGATATTTTGTCTTGAATATATTATGTCGAGGGATATTTTGTCCGGAGATATTTTGTCGGGGATATTTTGTCAGGTGCTCAAAACGCCTGATACCATAATTATTTATGATTATACATAGAATTATATATAATTATGTATAAGTCTACACGGAAACAAATAATTGACAATAATTGTAGTTCAACTTCTAATTATTTATGTTATCTTCAATAACTAATGTCGTTTCAATCAGTAAAATTATGATTTTAATGTTTAAACTGCTACAATTGACAGTTAATTGTTGAAACATACTGCTTGACTATTAAAAATTAGTACTTGAACCTTAAAAAACTACACGACATTTGTCAAAAAAATGCACTTATTATTAATTTCTTAAGTTCTACTCCATAATATTTACTAGTATTCGGTCTAGGTGTGCTGTTGATGAGAATGTGAGTATTATTTACTAAAATTTTTTTCCGTGTCTACACTGATCATACCTGGCTATTATAACCCCATTATATAATTATTATAATTATATATAAGTCTATGTGATCAGATCTGATTATATATGAGTCTATATATAATTAAATATGATCATACCTGGCTATTACAACTCCATATATAATCATATAAAAGTTTATATATAATTAAATATGATCATACCTGGCTGTTACAACTCCATGTATAATCATATAAAAGTCTATATATAATCAGATCTGATTATATTTGTCTTTATATAATTAGATCTGATCAGGCTTGCATGGTCAGATGTTATCAAAATTTTTTCTTACAAAAAAAAACAAATATATAATGATGTATAACTATACACATGTACATATAATTATTTCTATACAAAGGTTAATTAACCTTTTTTTTTCTATCGAAATGTTACGTCCCAGCCTGTTCATCAGATGTCTCTGACTATTTTTAAATACTAATTATTAAGAGACCGATCTGAGACCTTACTAATTAATTAAGATGTATATTGATAAATTAGCAAGTTGCATAATTAATAAGTTACTCTATATTATAGGATATAATATAATATAATAATATAGCATAACATAATATAAAATGATAGAACATAAAATAATATGATATTATTTATAATATTTGAAACATATTGATAAAGTTATTTTTCTCTTAATATTTGTTATGTATAAATAAACGCTGATGCCTCGAGTAAATCCTCGAGACGTGCAGCTGCACAAACATCTATTTTGTTCTAAGATAACTTTTGTTCATAGATAAGTGACTCATTTGTTAATAACAAAAACGGAGAAAGCGTGAGAACGGAGAATGGATCATTTGAGAATATTGCTTATCACGATCCACCCCTCTATATCGAACGATGCGCGGGCCTGATGCTCAAGCGCCTCGTATTGATAAGAGACTTACTCTAGTTTTTCTCGGTCTAGAGAAGTCAGTCTGAAATATAGAATCATAGAGAGCAGTCAGGCTCAATACTAAACACTCAACTTCTTTCTCACCCTTTCGAAGTTATTGTTAGACGAACTTTAACAATTTATAAATTGATTCAATTGTATATTTTCACATTATTGAAATTATTCTTTTACAATTGAATAAATCGGATTGAGATATAAAATAATAACCAGTTTATTTCAACCACCAAATGGTGGCTGTTCAACCCAAACTTAAATATTATTTATGATTATATGTAAGTTTTCATTACCTCCAATTCAAATCGACCGCTCAACTACGCCAGCGACAAAACATCTACCAGGACGTAACAGAAAGATTAACCCGCTACCCGTTGACCTAAGAGATTGACTTGAAAAGTAAGTAATAATAAGTAAGTAAAAGTAAGTAATTAAACTTCAAGTAACAAAAATCTTACACGTGATAGATTCTTGGTCGACAAAATTTTATATTTAATTTATTAACTATTGCTTATAGTTATATGAAATTATATATAATTATAATTAAGATTTTAAATGTAATCCCATATATCAGGCTGGATCAGACATGAACAGATATGATCAGGCCTGAGCGTATTTAACGCTTCAGACATGAAAAGATATGAACAGACATTAACAGGCATGAACAGGCATGGACACGTATGATCAGGCCTGAGCGTATTCAACGCTTCAGACATGAACAGACATGGACAGGTATGATCAGGCCTGATCATGTCTAATTTTAGGCCTGATCATACAAGAACAGGTATGGTCAGGTCTGATCATTCTTTCCCGGGCAATTTTGAGTACAGAAAGTTTACAGGTTGAGAAATTTAATAACTAATAAATACAATAATATAATTATTTTGTAGTTGTCAAACGATTCTTTAATTTATTAAAACTTCTTAAAATTATCTTGAAACCTTGACGAATCTAATATTACGGTAGGTCTACGGTAGTATTACGGTAGGTTTACCGTAACTTACGGTATCTCTAACGTAACACTACCGTAAGCTACGGTACAAGTACCGTAAGTTACGGTATCTCTACCCTAACACTACCTCACGAGTCTAATATTACGGTAGGTTTACCGTAACTTACGGTATCTATACCCTAACACTACCTCATTTATCATCAATTATCCACATGCATCCTCATATAGGTCCGGACTCAAAAAATAAATTATTCCCAGGACTTTTTATGGCTTTTCCTACTACAGGACATTATAATGAACAAAAAACGTTATTATTATGATGGGTCATTCCCATCAGGAGCAAAGTTACGGGCTACTCTTCATAGAAAAACATGGAAAGTGTCATCCTCACCCATGTTCCCTCATCCTCATACGGCTCTAGATTCGAAAAACAAATTATTCCCAGGGCTTTTTATGGCTTTTCCTACTACAGGACATTACAATGAACAAAAAACATTATTATTGTGATGGGTTATTCCCAACAGGAGTGAAGTTACAGGCTACTCTTGTTAAATAGCCATAGACAGTGTCATCCTCATTTATCTTACTTACTACCGTAAGTCTAACCTCTTATTTTGGGAATTGTGATTTACTTAGGATTTTATTACCCGAATCAAAAATCTATATGGCGCTATCTGTCAAACAAAGACAAAATAAATCGATAGAAATGATGTGGATATAAGGCCCTTATATTCACGCAACGTGGATCTATCAGAACTTCTTAAGTATAAACTAACTTTCCTAAAATTAATCACGTAAAGTATTTACCGTAAATCACCGTAATGCAGTAGTGTACGGTAACTAGTAGGCTGTACTGTAACTCTACTGTAATCAACAGTAAAGATATTACTCATAATGAAGAATCAGAACTTTGTTATCGATGATCGCACAAATAGGTACGGTATTTTTATCACAGTTCTACCGTTAATTTACCGTATCTTGCAGTCACGAAATGGCAGGATTGAGGCAGATTACGGTAGAATTGTGGTAAGATTACATTAGCATTATGGTAATGTTATGGCAGAACTACGGTAAAATACGATAGAACGACCGTAAATTACGGTAGAGCTACGGTAAGACTACGGTAGGATCACGGTGACTACAGGAGGGGTACGGTAAATTACCCTAGTACCGGAATATCTTTACCGTAAATCTACTGTAATATCGGGTCCGCCAGGGAACAAAAAAAATTTTCAATTAATCTGACAGTAATGATGGTTGAATTGTGAATTCTATGCAATAACGCTTACAATATTATATATATTTTAGTAAAACGAACAGTAAAAATAATAAATACGAGAACTTATTGGTATTTATGTTTAATGAATTTAAAAAAATTCAGTTAAAGTATTTTCTTATTTTCCAATAGTGAATATAATTTTTCTTGTAGCTTATGATTTTATCTACATGATATTGTAACATTCATATAAATATATAATACATATAAATTCCACAATATTATATTATTGTACCAAACAAAAAAAAATTTTTTTTTTAAATATTAATATTAATATTGAAATTTCTACCGGAATAATTGACGTAAATTATTTTTATACAAAGTATTTTTGATGAAAGTGCACATATATATCTTATGAAGGGAAAAATTTAACAAATATAGGGGACAAGTAAGGTAAAATTATTTGTGGCGCCTATATTCATACTTACCAATAGTGTTCGGCTTTACATATTAATATCACCACCACATTGTGTGTTACTAAAGTGAACGACGCCATTTTTATTGCTACAGTGACTTCGTATTTAACGTGAAACCAAACTATTTATTAATAAAAATAAATGATTTTACATTATTTTATATTATTTGGATCAAAATAACAAACATGAGATACGCATTGATACGCTGGATTGATGAAAATAAGTCTGATGTAATACCTACATCTAAAATCCCTTCGACAGCATTAAGAGAAGGAGCTCTTACCTCTTTAACTTGGATGGATAAAAAAACTAAACAATCATCCAAGCATTCCGTGCAAATTTAAAATATTGATAGAAAGTAATGTTCGATCTTATTGTTAATAATTTATAAAATCTATTAGTGAATAACCATAATTAAAGGCTATTTTAAAATATATTGGAAGTTGAAGAAAGCTATTCAAGGTACATTAGTACGTATGATTTGCATTCGATTTTTTATTAATTTCATGTAATCTTACACTATTTACAATTTCAGATATTATAGCACATAGATTCCGAATCATTCTACTCAACCATACACTACTGTAAGTCCAGGCTATTTTACTTAGTTACATGTTACTGGAAATCTAAGTTATTATAATCAACCATCCACTGCTGAATAGCTACTAGCCTTCACTACTAGCTACTCCACTACTAGCCTTCATGCCCTGGATGGTGGAGTCACACCCGATCTTCAAGTCTGGTGACGGGAAGTGTAACAGTGCGTTTCTGACTTTCGATTTAAAAATCGAGCACGAAAGTCTAATTGACCCTACGGCCATCTATTGTAACCATTGTATATTAATTAACACTCTTTAGTCACCCGGGACTATGTTAGAGGCCCCCTAGATCGAATTCTATTTGAATAGAGACGATAGTGGGGTAGTTCCACCCCATCTGAATTTTTCTATAAAAGGGCCAGCAAACACTTGCTTGAAGACTTAGGCCCTGGCTATCACCCACAAGTGACCGGTAGGGTAATGAACTGATGACGCTTGGCGAGGTCCCTACTCTACAACTAGAGCTCATTAAAATTTATATGAGCTGGCCTAACGGTAAGTCTAGTCATATTTAGTCATCAATTCCCAGTGAGGAGTTTTATTTAATTTATTGTATATCCTTGCGTTTGGTCGTCCGGCTTTGATATATCTGCAGTGATTAGTTTAAGATATTTAATTGAAGAACGTTGAATTAGCCATACAAATATATTTCAAGTCAAAATTCTACACGCGGTCATTTAGTGTAAAGTTAAAATAAAATTGAATTATACCGATAAAATTTGAGAGTGCTACCGGATCGTTACTGTTCGTTTCCTAGAATTTTCTACCACCAAAGATTGGCCCTACACCGTTGCTGCCACGTTTACTGCCTGCACTTATTAAAGGTCATTTCCCATCTACAACTACAGGGATGAAACACGCAGTAAGGTACACCGTAAGTGGAATTCCGTTTTTCCCACTCTGAAATTATACTTGGTCTCCTCCCGCGTAGAATTCATTTAATAATTAATTGCTATGAACTTCAGTCAAATTGAGGAAACTTTCATATTGTAAAATGGGTACTTGGTTAAATAAATAAAATATTTATCTGTAATAATGAAAACTAAACCTTTTACTAAATAAACCACCAGGTCATTTCTTTTTATAGTTGATAAGCGCAGATTTCAAGGGACGAGGCGAGCCCCCTCCCCCTTCCAGCTCATAAAATAAATTAATTTAAGTTAATTAAAAGTAACCTTACGCCAGGACAAGAGCTAGCCCAGCGACAGGCCGACCGGTTCTATCACTTTCAATAACTGCATATATATACATATATATATTCAGTTATCACTACATTCCTACTAAGTTGAGTTCGGATCTATTCGATTTATCCACGAGCATTCAAACAACTAACTGGCATCAACGTGAGATAAATGTCGTGTCATGCTATTTATAGGCTCTTGGTAGGCTTGATAGTCGGGCTATTAATTGAGTGAACCCTGCTAGCTAGTCGTCACATCAGCTAATTTGGCGTCTGACTACAGTAAATCGGCGCATTTTCTAACCTGTAACGGGGTAAATTCGTATTTACCGCGTTCAAGTAAATTCAAATTAAATCTATTATGCGCACTGTCGGTCATGTGACATTACCACTTCGGGTATTCCGGGTAGGTAGCGACTAGTCGTCCGGAAATGTAAATTTCACTTGCTCGACCGTCGACCCCACCTAGAGTTAAGTAGGAGAGAAAAGGACAACTATAGTCAAGAGTGAGCGAGCAATTAAAAACGGGGACCGGAACGAGAATCGGGCATTAACCATCGGGACGTCCGAATAGAGAGGTGGAGAGACAAAGTGACGAGACAACCGACGCCATAACAGACGCCGTTAATTTAATTAACCAGGTAATTAATTATTAGCTTGAGTTATTGTGGAACCAAGCGATGAAAATCTTGATTATTAATAACAAATACCAGGCAGTTAGCCGGTATTTTATATAAAAACATTACTGATTGCGTCTGATTGAACAGGTTGAAGGAGAGTAAGGAGAGAGAGAGAGAAAGAAAAAAACAGAGAGAGAGACGGAACCAAAAGTAGACCAATTACAAGGACAAAATTAATTAGAAAACCTGGACAGAGACACGACGACGAAAAGAGCTGGAGAGTTTAATTGTTGAGGTATTTATAAAATTTATTCCAGGCGGGAAGCCGGAAAATTTTATTAAATACTAGTATACGTTTAAACTCGTCGCGTCTAAAGTAAATTCTTGCGAATTAAATTAATTTCATAAAGAAAATTAATAAATTAAATTCGGGCATAATTATAAAATTTTAGTAATTAATTAACTCCAGGCAGGTAGCCGGAATTTTTCTAGAAGTTTCCAGGTGGGTCGAGTGACGCGCGCACCGGAACTGTCGAATCTAGTCATAGACGCTAGTCAATTATTAATTACTTATAAGTAAAATTTAATAAAAATAATAAAATGAATAAAATCAATTAAAATTGTCTCGGGAAAATAAGAGAGGTCCGTGGTCGAAGTCGTCGTAAAATTAATCAGGAGAATTTACGTAATTAAAGAAATTATAATTAATTAAGAAAAAGGCGTAAATAAAATAAGAATAATTATCGTGGTGATAGTAGTACCTGAAGAAACGTGTTATTAAATTACTTAGTGAAGGTTGTGATATTAAAATAAGTGATAAGAAATTGAAAGGAAATAATACTCAATAAAATAGGAAAGGAAAATCAATTAATATATTAATTAAAAATTATATAATTCTCTAAATTAATTAAATTATTAATTGCGGAAAATTAATTTAAGAAGTGTAGGTAAAATAAGTCCAGGGGGCCGAGTGAGTGAAATAAAAAAAAAAAAAAAAAAAAGAAGTTAAGGAAAAATATTAGCAATTAAGTATCGCGAAGGTTAAGCGATTTTTAATCATTGTGTGTGTGAGTGTGTGGAAATGCCAAAGGTAGTTGGCTAATTTAGTAATTAAGTGTCGCGGAGGTAAAGCGATTTTTAACCAGAGTGGGAGTGTGTGGAAACGCCAAAGATAGTTGGCTGATTATTAGATAAAATTATTTCGGGTAAATAAATAAAAGGTTATAAGGTAAATTAATGTTATAAAGGTTATAAGGTAAATTAAGGTCATAAGGTTATAAGGTTTAATGATGTTATAAAGGTTATAAGGTTTAATGTCATAAGGTTTATAAGGTTTAATGTAATAAGGTTTATATAAGAAGTTATAAGAGCTATAAAAGGTATAAAATATAAAAGTTTATATAAAAAGTAATAAGTGAAGAAATTATAAAGGTAAAATAGGTCATTGGAAAATAAAGGTTTAACTTGTTAATTGAAATAGTAAATTATTTATAAGTTATCCTTCCTCATCCTCCTCTTACAATTAAATAAAATTACACCAACCCTGATGATCTAAGATCCGGTTCTGGGAGGCCGTTATCACTTCCAGTGGCGCCCTTAAAAAGGTAATTTAAGGACGACCAGAGTAACAGCATAGCCCTGTTATAAACCAATAGCAAAATTCACTTAGACAGCCATGCTGCACACGGCACTTCTACGTGGCTACCGAGAACGAAGACACCACCACTAAATTAAATTGTATTCTTGTGTCAACCTCTACGTCACGAGCTTACTTAATGTTAATCAAAGTCCTAATATATTGTTGCAATTTGAGTGTTCTGAATTCGCTAATTAATCATAATTTTACTCATTTCGTTCGTGCACTCATTCGCTCTCCTAGGTAATTGACAACACCGCCTGAGTTGCAGATAATATTTCTATTTTATTATGCGGGATAAATCCAACCTTAGTACACACTATTCGTTAGAGTAGTTACTATTTATCGTCAAGATGCTTTGCATGTGGTAAATGTTACTTAGCGCATGGGAATTTTACAGCGTACGCAAAATATCTCAACGGCAAACGATAACTGACAGCACAAAATTTCGGGCACTAAGATAGGACTTAACTCACAATAGTCAGAAAAAAAAATATTTACTTCATGAAATCATAGACATCAATCACAATAAATCGAAAATGAAAATAACAATTTTGATACTGGATTCTTAGAAGCACAACTAAGTAATTCCGGAATCAAGTAGTCACGTGCTTGTGCGTACATTTACAAAGCTCAAATGCAAGTATAAAACACCAATACTCTGACTGTCTCACAATAGGCCGGCGCGGTAACTTAATATTCACTCAATGCTCCAATCCTGGTAACGTCACAAAATAACATAGCACAAGTTGTAAAATTAAAATAATAAACAAGCTCATTGCAAATGGTGAATAAATAGGCAAATGACAAAAAAGAACTTTAAGGGCCACATACAATAATTTCCACTTATCTTTATGCTCTTAGCTAAACGCGCTACTACGAGCTCAATAAAATTACTATGATACTTGGCTATCGAGTATACATGATGGGGTTACATGAAGTCAAAATTAAAAAAAAAAAAATTTTTTTTTGTTCTATTTTCGTAATGTACATATATTTAAGCACATACAGAGAAATTTTTTTTTCAATCCAGCGAATATTTTCGAAGTTACACACACATATGTAATGATGGTAGAGCGTTTAGAGGCCAGAGCGTGAACTGTCTATTGTGATCCATTTTATTGTATTCCGATGCATGAAGTAACAGTGTAGTAATGTTGAATCTATATGGGGCATTCCACGCCAAATCGACCACTTTTGACCCCGACCCCTTTCGATTTGGCTGAAAATTTTTTTTGCTTTCCTACCCCATTATAATTATTTTTCAGGAAAATTTAAAAATTTTTTACTCAACCCAAAAAAAGTTATGAGTTTTTCAAAAATAAGGCTTTTATTTTTTGAAATAGCTATAACTTCTTCAAAAATTGACCAATTGGGAAGTTTTGTTTTTTCAAAATTTTTGTCTTTGAATGTACTTTTCAGAAAAAGATACAAGAAAATTTAAAGATGATAAACTCTCTGAAATTTTTGGCTTTTTTGAGAAAAACCGTCATTTTCTTAAAGTTCGCCCTTTTTTATCTTTTTTTTTTAATTTCTCAAAAAAAACTTCAATTAATTCTGAAATTTTCGCCATTTATTGGCTTAAAAAAATAAATTGAAATGAAAAAAAAATCCTTCGTTCAATAACTAGATAATGTTATTTTAAAGATGTGTACACAATTCGAACTAAATCGGTCCATAACTTCTCGAGAAATCGTGTCCATCGACTTCAAACATGGAGTTTTGAGAAAAAAGCGTTTAAAATTTTAAGTTGAAATTACATGCAAAAAAAAATTTTTTTTTTTAACTTATATAGAATCATCGATTCCAACACCATAAAGCAGAGTACCCGTAGCTGCAGCAATGTCTAGCGCATCCTTTTGCTCTTGCCTGGGACGAATTCTTGCTTTACGACTCTCAATGTCAGCTTTCTTTTCGGCAATGAGTATGCGGTTCTCATCTTCTTTTTGACATACTCATGGCTGTTTCGGCCAAGTTTCAAGTCCATACCATGCATAAAAAGCAACAAAGCTGAGGCTCCTTCGTTGAATGTGCCAGCAGCGACAAATGCAGCGATCCCAACTATTGTTAACCCAGCAGGGATTGTTTTAGGAGTAATTTTCCAAACTAACTCGTTGAAACTTTCATTATTATTTTGCGTGAATCCACCAAAGCACCTCTCCAAGAGCTTCTCTTTGCTGAGGTCTTCATAAAAGGGTCTGATAGCTGACGAAACCTCACTTGTTAATAAATCATATTCATGTTTGTATGATGACAGAGTGTCAATAGCCAGCTGCTTCCGTATACCTGCGGTGCGCTACACCGATGTGGCCTGATGGGCGGAACTTCTGAAGGGTCTACCTCTTAGAATTTTACTCGGATCGATTTAAAGTTTTGAGAGAATATTTTAAACATATTGTACTATTTAATAAGACAAAAAAAAATCCATTTTTTGAAATTTTCAAACCCACCTAACCCCTTAATGAAGGTACAGCATCACTATTATATTATATGAATGTCATGTGGGTCCAATGCGCATTCATATGTCGAAAAAGCGGATGCACAGCGCATGAGTTATTAGAAGCTGCCGAAGAAGTAAAAAATCAATTATATGACCCTGAAATAGATGAGTCAATGGTAACAGGGAAAATTTGAATTTTCCGCGTTAAAATTTTATTATTCTCTCTTATAGGTTGGTCGATAAAAACCATAACTACCCCAGGGTTATCCGGGGTAGAGCGCGACTTGTCAGGAGCGGAAATCGTAGGGGCTCGTCCGTTAGTCCCACTTAGTTGTAAGTAGGAGTGACCAAATTTTCCGGAAGTTGCTGAATCCGGACGATTGGGTAAAATACTATAAGTGTCGGTCGGACAGAGACCGAGAGACAGAACCGGACTGATCGAATTAAATTAATTTTCTAGGCCTAGGCCAGAATTTAAATTTCATTACAGTACTTAGTCGTTCGTCGGGGTAATCCGCGTCTAGGCCATTAGTAAATTAATTAGTCGTAAATTTGTTAAATTAAAATTGAGCCAGACGTAGTCTAACCGGATCCAGGCCCATTAGCCGGATCCAGGGCGTCATTCTTAAATCCAGGCCACTGCCAGAATTATTGCGTCGTAGAAATTTCTAGGCCTATTGTGTGAAACACAAGCCAGAAATTTCGTGTTCTAGTCCGTGTCTCACAATTGCAGATCGTGATGGGCGTAGGTACGATATTCGTATAAAATGTAGTGAATGAAAGGGTACTTACATTGATCAAGGACCGATCCTATGACCTGGGCTCACGTGATCAAATGCTCAGTCTATTCTATTTTATATTTAATTCCCGCCCACACAATATTGTTGAAGACAAAATTGATAAAACCCAAAATGATTTCCAATTTATTATGCGACTGATCTAATTTCACAATCAAACGTCGAGCGGTAGACGTAAGATTATGTACCCCTTACTGTGAACTATCGGTCTGAGCGGCTAGACAGGTAAAAAAATAAGGGATAAAGGAAAGTGGGTTGCCGAAAAGCCTCGTGAAGCTTGTATCTCATTGTCAAAGTAAAATTGTCTGATAAATAATGTTTTTCAAATGTTTTATGTTAACGAGTATTTATTTATTAAGGACTCAATATTCTCAAAATGCAAAAGGGTTACAAATGGCAATATTTAGAATAGTAAATATAAAAGTAAATGTTTCATGCATATGGTTGCAAATACTTCAGAGTATATAAAAAATAAAAAATACTAAACAATGGTTACAATGTTAAAACTTACCCTAATCAGGTTTTGGTGAGGTGTCAGGACTGTCAGCAGTTACACAGGACACTTATTCACAACGTGTTCTCGCGGTCAATTAATGTGATTCTAATTTATCGAATTATTTATTTATTTAGTATACTTTGTTGTATCAATATCAATGTTTATGCGTTTTTAAATCTCTGTAGGTTAAGTTAAAATGGAGGTCTTCGCGCTTCTCGCGGTAAAATAATTTCAATGTATTCAAATTCTTCGCGTCTTCGCGGTAATAGAAATTTATAAAATCTTCGCGTATTTTCGCGGTAAAAGTATTTCAAAATATTATTCAAATTCTTCGCATTTCGCGGCAAAATATTATTCAAAATCTTCGCATTTATCGCGGTAAAATAATCTTTGATTTTTCACGTTTTCGTGGTATATTTCAATATAAAAATAATAAAAAATGAATGAAATTAAATGGATTAAAAATAAGATGAAGATAATCAATGCTGTAACGGTGCTAAACGGTTGATATTAGTTCACGACTTACAACGATCGAGGACCAATCGTACGATCTGGGCTCACGTGATCGGATGCTATACGCTAATATCGCGTTGATTATGCTTCTGAAGCTAGTAGAAAATAATATACCAATTATACGAGTGCTTACGACGATCAAGGACCGATCCAATGATCTGGGCTCACGTGACCGAATGCTCAATCGGGATATCAATCCTCCAGCCACGAACACCATTAAGTGTCCGGAGTTCGGTAAGGTTCAGAATTTGATTCCCAAAAGAACTGATGAGCTAAAGTCCATGGTCTTTTTATATGATCCTCACATATGAAGAGTGGTGGTAACCAGTTTCCCATATGAGAGGATTCGGACTCGCCCGAAAGTTCTAGCCCCATGCACACGTGTGATCTCTGGGAAACAGATTTTGACTATTAAGTAGGCTGAAGACCTGGCGCCACTCTGTCGCCGAGCATGCCCGTGTAGGAAACCATAAATTTGGAGATTTTCATTAGCTTTCTCTAATTTCCAAGAATCACATGCAGGTGCGCATGAGTTGGGTGATCTATAATTTTAAGATGAAAAATCAAAGAAGACTACCGCTTCTCTGCTTAGATTAGTTAAATGGGAACGGATACATAAATTTTGAAGGTACGTTAAGTAAAAATGATGAAATTTCCAGAAAGAGAAATATATAATACGCGTGGTCCATTAGTACAATACGACTTAATTGTAAAGCGTTGACAACGCTCAAGTAGGTATATTTGTCCCGTACGACTTCTGGCGTCAGTAAGTCTGCGTCATAAAAAAAAAGGTCTAAGTGCATGAGGTTTTTGGGTTTTCACGTATTGGGTGGACCGTTATGCGATCTACACTACTGATGGTCACTCTATTATGATATATAAAAAAAACTGAAGGTCTATTCGGAACGCATCGTTTTGTGTTGCCGCCTGTGTCTTACTGTTCCTGACTATGTCGTTATAGTTCTTGAGAAAAATAGTTTTCTCATGTACTTTTTCCTCCCAAGAGAAAAAATAATATATAAAAAAAAATTCTTTTATATTTTTACAACTTGTAAGGATACGAGTTAAACGTATCAGCCGTGACACGTGTAAAATTATTAATTAATTAAAATAAATAGATAAATTAATAACAATTAAAATAAAATACATTAATATGATAAATCGAAGATAAATTAATGAACAGTTAATTTAATAATCGGTAAATTGTCCAATGCCAATTTAAATACTTAATAATTAAATTAATAAATAAAATTAATTAATAATTCACTGTAAATAAAATAACGATAAGTAAAATTAAATATCGAAAAGAAAGAAGTTAAATAAATAGAGATAAAAAATGGAGGAACTTTGGGTTGAGTGAGAATCGGGTAATAGTGATGCTGATATTTACGGATAAAACTCGACTTGTTAATTATTGTGATTCCAGATTATTGTTAAAATGAAAATTAAATTAATTGTTATTGAGAAGGAGTCAATTTAAAATTAATTAATTAATAACAATCATTTTTACAAAGTTACGATTAATTATTTTATTATCAAGCGTGGCGGGAACAGCCATTTTAAACTTAGCGTGTGTGTGATATAAAGTCCAGGGGACTCGAGTGAGTGTGCGCGTGAATAGATCAAGTAGATTAGTTTTTAAATAAAATTATTGTGATAATTAATTAAGTTCGTCAGGTAAAGCGATTATAAATAAAAGTAAGATTTAAAATAATTGCCAAAAGTAGTTGGTAAATTAAATTGAATGTGTTTGTCGTCCACTTTTAGGATTTTTATGACCAAATTAAAGGCTTGCTAAAAAATTGTGACCGCTACATGCTCTATGTTTTATTCAGTGCGGATCACGTAGCTGGGGGTGCAAGACGGGAGACTGAAGAGTCTTTTGTAGAAATCCCTTTGGGACGCTTCCAGCTTGTCGATGTTCTTTTGAGTCAGACACCAGATATGAGGAAGGTAGAGTAGCATACTCCTAGACATACTATTGTACACTCTGGTTTTACCCTTCCATGAGTTTGCTTTGAGCTTAATGAGGATGTTTAGAACTGCACCAGAGGCTAATTTGCTTTTCTTGACGGCAGCAGACGCAGCTGTATCTCCCTGTAGTGAGTTAGTGAAGTATACGCTGAGGTATTCATATGACTTGACCACTTCAACTCCCTTATGAGAAGATGTCGATCCTGCCAGACCTCCCACTTGAGCTTAATGTGAGAATTTTCGTCTTTAACGTGTTGACAGTTAGGTCATTGTGATCACAGTAGAGTTCAAGCAGCTTAAGAAGTCTTCTGAGTTTGACTTGAGTGCGGGCAAATATAGAGAGATCATCAGCATATTTTAAGCAGAGTAGTGAGAACCAAGGTTGAGACCCTCAGCATCGTGATCAGAGAGAAAGGAAATCAGATAAGAGATGTCCAACACGAATAATAGTGGGCTGAGCGTTTCACCTTGTAGAACGCCAGTGGTGATATCAATCGGCTTAGACAGGTCCCTACCGATCCTGACTTGCATGCAGGTGATGTCTTAGAGAGCTTTGATGACGTTTAAGAGCTTGGGGCCGAGGCCAAGGTAAGCAAGCTTCGACCAGAGCTTATCATGTGAGACTGAGTCAAATACGCGTTTCAAGTCCACAAATAAGGTGAATGCAGCAGAGCCATGGAGCCTGACGGCAATTTGAAGTATAGCTAGTAAGTTGAAGACGTTATCTCCACAGCCTCGACCCGGACGGAAGCCTGCTTGCTCTTCAAGGATAATATTTAGGCTTTCTGCCCATTTCTGAATTCGGTCGCATAAGATTTGAGTGAAATATCTTAACTATGCAGTTCACCAGGGCGATACCTCGGTAATTGCTGGGGTTGGTAGTGTCACCTTCTTCGTGCAACATGCACATTACTATTTTAGACAAGTTGTCAGGTATGTTCCCAGTTGACAGTATTTTGTTGTGAAGCGCTAAAAGATATAAACGCCAATTCTGTGGAATCTCTTTTAAAAACTCGTAGTATATGCCGCCTGATCCGGTGGCTTTACCAGGCTTGCATTTCTTGAGGCTGATTGCAAGGTCCTCCTAGAAGATCTCGTAAATAAAAGGTATAAGTTAAAGGGTTTATAAAATAAATAAAAGTTAAAATTGTTATATTAAATAAATCTAATTTATTTATAAAATTATCCTTTCTCTTCTTTCTCTTACAATTAATATTTACACCGACCATGAACATTAAGAACCGGTTCTGGAAGACCGTTTAATACTTCCAGTGGCGCCCTTAAATAAGGACGACCAAGTTAACAGTACCTCTATTATACAATGTAAATTGGAAAAAAATCTTTTTTACTGTAAATAAACTGCTTTTGAAACTTTAATCACGTTTTTTCAAAACTATGTTTTTAATATCGGTGAGTAAGATTTCTCAGAAATGGCTGATCTGATCACTCTTAAATTTGAACGCAAGCTTTTAAGCTCTTTTTTTAGTAATTAATGAAAGGTTTTTTCTCACCGATGAATATATTTCAATTTATAAACAATTTGAGGTCTAATTTTTGGTAAAAAATCGTTTTATTTTATTATTTTTTTTTTTTTTTTTGAGAAGCCGCCATTTTGTCAAAAATTATTATTTTGGTTATTTCTTCAATTAATAACAAGATAATACATTATATGAACGAAATATTTTTGGTTGCTCCATTTTAGATGATCCAGACCAGAAATATCGTGTTCATCGCAAGACGCCTTTTTTAAAGATGAAATAATTATTTTTACAAAAAAAAAGTATTTAAATACAGTTAAGATTTACCGCAATACGTATAAAAACTTTCTTTTTAATAAATTAAAAGGTCTTCTCAAAAAAAATCCTGAAAAATCGATTTTTTAAGACTCCTGACGCATGTAACCCCTCTTAACGAACTCGATTATTCAACGAAACATAAAAACAATTTCAATAATACAAGTTAACAAGATAGGTTATTCGTTAAGTATGCAAAAAAAAAATTAACAATAAAGTACCAAAAATATAGCCTAAAACTGCAGAGCTAAAACACTCGCGACTCGCTAGCACAACATCTAAACAGAAAAGACAATCGAGTTAGCCTTATGCTCTTCTCTGTATTTAAATTAAAAATAAACAATTACTCCGGGTCCTCAGATCAACTGTAACGCAAGAAATGCTCCTCTGAACCACGCGGATAGTTTCAATAATAAATAATACGATAATGACAAACGTCTTGTCAGAACAATGGTATTCAATAAGTGAAATTTTGTATAACTTACAACTTAACAACAGAGTAGAAAACATGACAGGGAAAAAAAACTTATTTGTTGCGTAATTGAAACTATATTTAAATTCAAATATAGTTTCACTTCTGGCAGATAGAGGCAGCACCTATTGGGGCCTAGACCATTAATTTAAACTTGGACATGCGCAGTGCGGCGCATGCGCATCTACTCTTTCCTGCCTTGTGTCGAGAATTCGGCCGCCATTATCTTTCGCATATATACATCCTAGTGATAACACGTGTTTTATATAATCGTATCATTTTGCGCTTATCTCGAGTAAATAATTAAAAATAAACGGTTAATGAATTTAACCAATCATCGAGCTCCATAATTATATAATTATTTACATAATTCAGTCAAAAGAACTCAAGAAATTAATTCTTTGATACTCACGGAATTCAAGTGATCAACCACCACGTTTCTGAAGAGGTTAATTAGACGGAAACCACTACAGGTGCATTATTATTTCTTAATTAATTAATCCAAGTGCTCATAAAAATAAGACTCTATATAATAAATAATTAATTATCAACATGCTCAATATTTTAATAAAACTAAAAGTAAATTCTCGCTCGGTAGCCTCTGCAATCATGCTACCACGTGTTCAGAAAAAACGTTCAATTCAGTGCAATTTATTATAAACTCATTCAAATCAATTAAATTAAGTGATCATAAATAATATATACTCACTAACCTCATTTCTGCATGCATTGGTGCTATTAAAAAAGTAATTCAAGTGTTCAGTAATTAACTTCGCTCGGTAACCTCTGAATTCATGTTACTTATTATCATGACATTTTTGCAATTAATTCAGTGTTCAAATATATTCAAATTAATTATTTCAATTATTTACTTGAGCTCAATTTTATAATTTGCATTCCATTAATTACATATTCATGAGCTCAGACAATTGACAGTATTAATAAATTAAATCAACGATTTAATTGTGTAACCCAGTGATATTATGTGCTGTGACACATAAAAATATTGTTATATTTTTTAATATGCGTATTTTTCCAATATCCCAACCACCAATCACTCCTGACATGTATTTATTTAATTATTATTACAACATTATTAAACTCATATTCATACTCTGTTACGAAAATGATGTACAGCTTAATTTTCTTTATTAGTCTTACTATAAACATAATCACACTTTATAATATAAAACTTTTAAATGAAAGTATTACTATTTTTAATTAATCTCCAAATTTTTTATGATTTAAAATAAAGACCCCATTTTTCGAAATTTGAATCAGTGACATGTTTAGATGTCATCAGCGAAAGTGAAGGTGGCAAATTTCCATAGTTTTCTGAGTTGGTAGTAGTATTCCACACTGGATAGTTGACTTGTGAGTAATCAGTGACAAAAGGATTTTCAAAATATTCATTGATAATACCATATAAATTAGATTTTTTGGGAATAAAGTCTACGCTTTTTGATTGTTTCCTCCATGCGACTGAAAAATTTATAATTATCAAAAAAATATATATGACTTAGTGTCTTTTTACAATTCCATACAATGATAGACAAAAAGTCAATCATAAAAATACTTGAAATTTTTTATACTTTAATATAAATTATGTTACATCTCTTAAAAGTAATAAATATAACATATTTTAAAACATCTGGGCGTCGGTTGGCCCTGCGGGCCAGCCCCAAAACTTCGCGCTGTTTTCAAGCTCAAGGAGCTTGAAAATATTACTGTGAATATATTTTCGAGCTCGAAAATGCTATTACATGCGATTATTTTTTTATGATCTTTACAAGCTCTAACAAGTTATGTTTTATGCTAGAATTTGAAAAGTTAAGAACCGAAAAAATCATTAATGAAGAAGTGGCTTTTAAATTTTTATTCCCGATTATGTTCTATGAAATAAATGTATTGCGGCAGAAATCAATGTCAGCGATCAAAATCATGATTTAAATAAGTTTTGATTTAGGTCAGAGCAATGATATATTAAATAATAATCCGAGAAAAATATTAAAAACCGAGTATTTTCAATTTCTTGCTGACAATATGATTAAATCTAAAAAACAAGTTAGATGACATTATTTGATGATCGAAAGTGACTCTAAAGAGAAAGAGTTGGTATGATGTCAGACACGTTTTATTTGGCACATTGTATTTTGATCTATCCGGAAAAAATAACATTTTATGTTATTTTCTTAAGTTTCAAGCTCTGATATCTTTTGAACTAAATAACCGATTTTAAAGTTTGAGGTGGCAATCGACGCACCTCATTAAGTTCTAGAGCTGATTAAAATTTGAAATCGATTGGTCTAGCCGTTTCAAAGATATTTGGAAAAACCCGTTTTTCATCATTTCTTTCTCCCAAAATATCTCTCGAACGCATTAATCGATTGAGATGGTTGAGGTGGCAATCGACGCGTTTGATTAAGTTTTAGAGCTGACTAGATTTTGAAATTGATCGGATGATTCATTTTAAAGATAATCGAAAAAAAACAGTTTTACCATTTTTCTTTCCAATGATATCTCTCTAACGAATTAACCGATTGACATTGTTGAGGTCGAATTCGACGCGGGTTATAAAGTTCTAGAGCTAGTTAGATTTTGATGTCGATCGTTCAACTCGTTTCTAAGAGATCAATAAAAAACTAAAAAAAAAATTTCTTTTTTTCGTAATTCGCCAATATTTTCGAGTCTACTCAATCAAATGTTCTGAAATTTTCAGGAAAGTTGATGGCCAAAAAGCTCTTTCGGTTGCCACCATCCAAATCGGTTAATCAGTTAAAAAGTTATAGACCATTCACACACACACATACACACTCAAACACACACACAGACACTCGGACATCATTCTAAAAATAGTCAGAATAGCTTCCTAGGGCCTCAAAACGTCGACATCTGATGAAAATTCGATTTTTGAAAACCGGAATGAAAACAATAACTTCCCGAAATTTTTGAAAATCATCAATTTTCTTAGCGGGAAGTTGAAAAGTCGTAAAATATTTCTATTCAAATAGCTCTTGACTATATATATGCAATTATTTCTTGCCAAATTCTGAGCCAGCGAATAAAGAAAAGCTCACCTTAAACGTGGCAGCATTAAGCGTGCTTGACCTTGACTGTCGTATAAACGTAATCAACTATTTCAATCAAGTTGAATTGTTTCTACGGTTATTGTGATAACTCACATAGTATGAAGTGCACAGTAGTAAATAAAGTTACTTATCCACTCATAAGCGACGCTATTATGTATATTGCCGATAAAAATTTCCGGACCAAATTTTTGTACAGTACTAAACTAAAATTTTTCATTCGAATGAGTATTTCGACCCATAAGAAATAATTGTGTTTCAGTTCAAAAAAGGTTAATGTTTGTGTCCTTGACTTTACTTTGACACCTCTCCCCCACTTTTCTCAAATAGTTCTATGAAATCTCTGAGGCTAATATTAAATCCTGTTCTTTTGAAGACCTCTGAGGAGCCTTTCAAGCATCTTGGAAATGCATATCAAACACTATGTTGGATAAACTAATGAAGAGAATGAATTTTTCAGTTAATAACACTTTGTTTGCTAAAGGTATTTATTTTGAGGAGAAGAAAGTGTACTGACGTGAAATACGATAAACAAGGAGTTTTGATTATTTTATTCTTAGAAATTCATCTCTAACTATTGCTAGATATAATTAATGAATTCGCCTTAACAATGGGCTTGGAAGAATTCTATTAGCGATTTTTCATATTGTCTGAAAGCTTTCTGTCATCACTGTACATTATACTGAGCAAAATAAAATCGATATATTTTACTTCCCGCTATGAAAATTGAAAATTTTCCAAAAAAAGGAAGTTATTGGTTTCGGTCCGATTTTCGAAAATCGAATTTCTAACAGATCTTGACGTTTTAAGATTCTAGAAAGCTATCCTGACTAATTTCAAGATGATATCTAAGTGTATGTATGTTTATATGTACGTACGTATGTAAACATACGTACATGCATATATACATACATATAATATATAAATATCCTGTAACTTTTGAACTGCTTAACCGATATAGCTTTTTGAGGTAGCGTTTGAAGCAGCTCATTAATTCCAACAAATTTTGAGAAATTGAGCATAATCAGTACGATACGTTCAGTGATATTTCAGAAATATGATTTTTTCAATAGTATTTTTTTATGGATAACTTGTAATGAACTCGATGGATTGATTCCAAAATCTAATCAGCTGTGAAACTTGATAAGCCGCATCGAATGCAATCTTAACCATCCATATCGGTTCATTTGTTCAAGCAAAATTGTTGTCGAAAGCATTTCGAAAAAGTGTTTTTTTCTTTATTATTTTTTGTGTTTTTTTTCTGGTTATTTTTTTTTTTCATTTATCATTTTTCTATTGGACACCAAATGTGCTCTTTGGAAAACTAAAATTCCACGGATAAATCAAATCCTCGATTCCAGCGTAAGGTATTTGTACATACCCGAATGCAACAAACTTTTTTTAATGAAGACATTAGAAAAATTATATTAATAGTTACTCAATAACAATACACAACATAAAAGTTTGATAAATTCCCTGATTCCCTGGAGGGTCTAATATTACAGTAAGTTTATAGTAGTATTACGGTAGATCTATTATAACTTACGGTAAATGCACCGTAACTTGCAGTAATGTTACGGTAGCTCTGTCGTAAAATAACGGTAGTTCTATTCAGCCGTTTTTAGTTTTTTTACACTATTACTTTAGGGATTGATATTTATTGATATTTATTGCTATTTATTCATTAATATTCACTTGGAATTTTAACACTCGAATACGAAGTTTACATGATTTCATTTGCCAAAGAAAGATCAAGTGAACGTATACAACATTCACGATAAAATTATAGAAGTGACTTGCGTGATCACGACTTTTTTACGTACGAATAGACATGTCCTACAATTAATCACGTAAATTATTTACCGTAAATTACCGCAGCACGGTAGCGTTCGGTAAATGATAGGTTTACTGTAACTCTACTGTAATTAACAGTGAAGATATTACTTTTAATCAAGAACCAGAATTTTGTTATTGATGACCGCACAAATAGTTATCGCATTTTCATCGTAGTCCTACCATGAATTTACCGTATTCGTACAGTCGTAATACGGTAGGATAACATTAGTGCTACGATTGTACTGCGGTAGGACGATGGTAAGATTACGGTCAGACGGTATATTACTCGTGCCGGAATATAGGTAATTTACCGTAATCCCGCCGTAATATTGGGTCGGCCAGGGTTAGTAAATACTGTTACAAATGGAAGTGGAGTTTACATTTTTCACGGGCACATAAGACTTGCCTGATATACCCACCACACCGTTTTGGTGGGGTCTTCCAACCGGCACATTCGATTATATCTACAACTTGGCCGTGGAGATGGTTCCGACAATTGGGAGTGGAGTTTATATTTTTTACGGGCACATAAGACTTGCCTGATAAAGCTACCACACCGTTAAGGTGGGGTTTTCCTATGGGCACATTCAAAAATATCTACAACTCGGCCGCGAAGGTATTTCCGACAAATTGGAGTAGGGTCAATGCTTCCAATGGGTCAAATACATCTTTTACTGTAGTTTTAATTCATATTTTACTAAAATCTGAGGTTTAGAATAGTTACACTTCAAAATCTATTTTCGTTCAATGAACGTTCGAAACTTCAGTTACATTACTAGTATACATTCAAATATTTTCATACTAACGTACTCAAACACTTTATATCTATAGAAATATAAATAATCCTATTAAGTTTAAGTTTTATCTCTACTTTAAATTAAAGTATTTCAGAAAAGTCAACAGACCCAAATTAACTGTCGAATCATATTCATATGTAATGTTATGCCTTAAGAATTTTTGGTATCTTCTTGAATAATAACGTCATTTAAATTTTAATTTTAATAAAGTTTCACTTATTTATTGAGAAATAACACAGAAAACTTCACTTTAAATGTATTAGAAATATAATGATAGTAAATTGATTTGAATGTCTTACAACTATGATAATAATATTTCTAATAATAAAACTAAGGAATAATACTTCTATTCTATTTAAATCATAGTTATTCTCAATCAATAATTCTGTAATTAATCTTAATTCTTTCGGTCCTTCGTTTTGACTAACAACCGTCAGTCAGCGATTGCAGGTGATGCTACAACTGATATTATTACGCTCTGAGAAAGGTTAGACAATAAGTAGTCATGCGGCTGAAAGCGAGCGTAAGAACATCACTGTTAGCACTTTTAGAAGTGACCGTGAAAGTAATGTACGGAGACATAACAGTAAACACAAAATCTTAATGAAACTATTTCACGTCTATTTATTACATTGTATTGGTTCTTGTCAAGACATTGCAAGATTTTCTTTAGTCTTGGTCTCGATATTGCAATCTATAGTAGGGTGGGCTTTAGCAGGGATGTTTTTGAATTCCTTTGTTCCCAGGGGCTCGAATGCTTCCAAATGGATAAAAAAAAATGCCCTCAAAATTTAAGCTCTTAATATTAACTCTAAGATAGTCCGCATTCCAACCAAAGTTTCTCATGGAAATAACATGGGAAAAATTTCTTTCGTTCTTTAGAATTTTCTAACTCAGAGACAACTAATTCTAAAATGATGAGACATACATATTTTTATAGGACTTGGGTAGAGGGAGTGTCTGAGAGCGGATGTGTGAAAGGCTGTGCGACAAATAAAAGTGAAATTTTTAATAAAAGCGATAATGTTATTAGGACCAATTGGGTTCATTTTACGTAGGAAAACGCGAAGGCCTAATGTGATATGAAAAAATTGAGTCTAATAAGATTGGGATAAGTTTTTGCACAGTGAAAGAAAATATTTCTGGGAGGAGGTTAGGTTATTGGGGTCCAGTAATAGCTGAGGTACGCATAACAGGTAAAGTAGTTAGCTACCATGGGTAAAGTAGAAGAAACGAAAGTTACCGGACGACCGTCGGCAAGTGCGAGGGTAACAGACGCGGGAAATAATCAAAAGACAAAAATAGATAAATACGCCATCAACACGAGAAGTAACATAAAAGGTAACAAGGAGGACCCTGTAAGCACAAAAAAAGCACTCAGTATGATTATGGCGGAATTAAAAGGAATAAATGAAAAAATGGAGGAAAATAAGGAAGGAATTAAATATGAATTAAAGAAAGAGATCGATGTACTGAAGGAAAGCATTGCAGAGAGGGACTTAAAGTAGGAAAAAGAGAAAAATTTATTGTGGGAACGAATTGACCTAATGGAGGATAAAATTCAGAAAATGGAGGAAGGAGAACTACGTCATACAAATGGAAATTATAAGGAAAATGACAAGTGGAAAAAGAAAAAAGAAAAGATACTACAGCAGCAAGCAAAAATTCAGGTCGAGATAGAAAAAATGGAGCAAATGAAAATGAAACAGCTGAAACTCGAAAGAAAAAATAATGTAGTGATTAAGGGGCTTAATGAAAAAGATGGAGATCTTCAGCAAGCAGCAGAAAAGGTTATAAAGGAAAAATTCAGTGTAGAAATACAACCAAAAGACACACGGATACAGGGAAAAAACAAAAAGGTGGTTGTAGTTAAGCTAAGCAGTTGGGAAACAAAAGAAGAGATTATGAAAAAGAAAAATGTGCTAGTAGGCACTGACATATACATCGAAAATGATCTAACAAGAGAAGAAAGGGAAGTGCAATGAAAGATCAGTCAAGAAGCGAGGATCGCGAGACAAAATAATCACAGGGTAAAAGTGGGATATAGAAAAATGTGTGTAGATGGAAAATGGCACACGTGGGATGAAATAAAAAAAAGAACAGAACAGCAGGATTTTTAGTAAACAGAGCCGTAGAAGTTGCAGGTGAGAAGTTTAGCGCGGTATTTTAGAATGTTGCAGGAATAGGAAAAAAAAACGCTGACTTCTGGGAATTTTCAAGAAAATATGACGTAATCGGGCTAACCGAAACATGGGTAGAAAGTAAGGGGTGGGAAAAGTTAGAGGAAAGATTGCCAAGAGAATATAAACGGAAATGCAAAACCGCAAAGCGAGAGAAAAAGAGAGGAAGAGCAAGTGGGGGAATAATAAATGGAGTTAGGAAAGACATTGTAGCAGAGGAGAACGAAACGGAAATAAGAAGTGCGGTGAAGAACACAGTTAACATAGGTAAGGAGAAGTGGGTAATATGGACAATATACAATCAAAGTAAAGTGAAGCAGACATTAAAAAATATAAGCGAAGAAACAGGGGAAGAAAAAATCATGATCGGGGGTGACTTTAATGCAAGAACAGGAAGCAGAGGAAGCTGGTACTCTGGAATAGAAGAAGAAAACAGTATAAGAAAATCGAAAGACAAGAAATGTGATACTGAAGGCATTGCGTTGATTGAAATTGTGGAAGAAGAGGGATGGTGTATGTTCAATGGAAATACAGAAGGAGTTAAAGAAGGCAGCTTTACCTTTGTAGCAGAGACAGGGCAATCTGTTATTGACTATATTATAGTAAGTACAGAATGCATGGAACAAGTGAAGGAATTTAAAGTGATAGACAGAATGGAGTCGGATCATATGCCGGTGATGTGTAAACTAAAAAATAAAATAACAAGTAAAAACAGTAAAGAAATTATAGAAGTGGGGGAAAAAATTATTTGGGATGAAGAGAGTAAAACGAAATTTCAGCTCAAAACAATGGGAAGGATATTCAGAACAGAAACAGATATTAACAGTAATTGGAAAGAAGTAAAAGAGGCGATATGTAGTAATATGTGCAAAAAAAGTGGAAAAGGGTTATAGGAATAATTCTGCGCAAAAAGTGGTGGGACAAGGAGTGCAAAACTAGGAAAAGATTAGTTAAAAGAGAATTAGCAAAATAGAGACATGGACAAGTGGAAAAAGAAAGTTATCTAAAAGAGAGGAGAGCATTCAAAATTTTATGCAAGGAAAAAGAAAAAAAGATGAACGAGAAGGAAATGGAAGAAATAAAAAAAGCAAACACCGAAAGGAAAGTATGGGAGTACATCAATAAATATAGAAAGCAAAGATCGGAGATAAGCAAGGACATGGAGATAGAGAAATGAAGAGAACACTTCAGGAAGCTACTGAAAGGAGAACAAACAAAAACAACTGGAGACTGGAACAGAGAGAAAGAGAGAGAAAAAAATGAAGAGAAAGAGCCAGACATAACGGATGAAGAGATTAGAAAACAGATCAGAAAACTAAATAAAGGATAAGCTGCGGGAGAAGATGGTATACCCGATGAAGCATGGATATTCGTACAAGGCAACACAGAACAAGAGATATGTAATTTATTAAAAAGGGTGTGGAAAGGTGAGGGGATACCAGAGGAATGGAAAACAGGATTAATTGCACCCCTGTATAAAAACAAAGGGGATAAGGATAACGTGGAAAATTATAGGGGTATTGCTCCATTAAATACAGCGTATAAAATATACGCGATGGTGTTGAACGAGAGATTGAAAAGTGACATAGAGGAAAAAAGCATACTCCCAGAGACACAATCTGGCTTTAGGAAAGGACGAGGAACGATAGACAATATCTATATTTTGAAGCATGCACCTGAAAGAGAACTTGCAAATGAGAAAGGGAAACCCTTCACCTTCTTCATGAATTTAAAAGCAGTATTTGATAGCGTGGATAGGAAGGTATTGTGGGAAGCTATGGAAAAAAGCGGAGTAAGGCAAGGACTGACCGAGAGAGTCAAAGAACTGTACAAAGAGACTAAGAGCAAAGTAAAAGTGGGAATCATTTTATCAGAAGAAATCTGGATAAAAGAAGGAGTGAGACAGGGTTGTCCCTTGAGTGCTACACTTTTTACGGTTCTAATGGCGGATCTGGGAAAGGCGCTAAGCAAAGGACAATCAGGAGGAGTTGTGCTAGGAAAGGAAAAAATTTGGAGTCTAGAGTATGCTGATGACGTGGTACTGCTTGCAACAAGCGATGGGGAGCTGAAAGAAATGATTAAGAGGCTCGAGAAATACTTGGACAAGAAGAGATTGGTTTTAAATGAAAATAAGTCTAAGGTGATGGTGTTTAGAAATGGAGGTGGTAAGAAAAAGAAATCAAGCTGGCTCTGGAAAGGTAGAACGATAGAGGAAGTAAATGAATTTGCGTACTTAGGGTACGTTTTCAGGTGCAACGGGAAAAACAAGGCACACGTTCAAGAAAGAGTAAAAAAATCAGTAATACTGATGAAACACACTTGGAGTATAGCAGAAAGGATTTTCAAAAAAGACTACAAGAGAAGAATAAAGATGTTCGACAGTTTGGTGATAAGTATAATGGCATACGGGGCAGAGCTGTGGGGGTGGGAAGAGATGGAAAAAATGGAAAGAGCATAGAAAAAATATCTAAAATGGACGCTTGGGTTGGAAAGATGCACACCAAACTTCATCTTACTAGAAGAAACTAAACACGAAAAACTGAGAATAAGATTTGCAAAGCTAGCAGCAGATTATGAGGAAAGGAGGAATTGTGAAAGAATGTCTGATGGAAAGAACCAAAGGAAAAGGTTGTAAAAAGAATTTAGAATGTAGGAGGAAATTTCTTAACGAGTGTGGGCTGAGCCAAGAAAGAGTAGATGAAATAAAAAATGCAAGAGGGCATGTTAGTGCTGAGATAAAAGCACGAGGAATGGATGTGCAAAGACAGCTACAATGGAATAGAATAGAAAAACTAAAGTACAACCAAAGATATAAAGAAATACATACAGGAGAACTACCAGAATACCTGGAGAGAGCATATGAAGAAAACTACGTTATAATAGCAAAAGCAAGGTGTGGGACGTTAGAAGAAGCTAACAAGATGTGGAAAAGTGATAAAGAAAGGGCATGCTGGCTTTTTGGCAAGGGACAAGACCGATTAGAACACTGGTGAATAGAATGTGGTGAAGTAAAAAGAACAGCGCTATCAATTGAAGAAATATTGAGTAATGAAGGTCTGAAAGAGGCAGCTATTTGGTTAAAAGAAATAGAAAAAAAGAAACGTGATATACAGAGGAAGAACAAGGAAACGGGAAAGAAATCTGAAGATTGATAAAAGGAAGAAGCAGCAAAGCATTGTCTTCCATTGCTTTGATATTTATGTGTGTGATAAATTAAAGATAGTTAGGACAGATACCAAAAATAGGAAGTTAAAATTTAGAGAAGATCTTAAAAAGAATTTAAAATAACATTAAAAGACTATTGACTATTGATAGAAATTATGAAGTGAAAATGCATATAACAGAAAATATATAGAAAATAAATAATATAATAATATATAATATATAATAATTTAGAGAAAAAGTACGCATTGTATAAAAGTAAAGTAAAATTAATTTAAGATAATATAATGTAATAGGAAGTAAAAGAAACAAATACATGTAAGATTATATGTACCCAGTCCTATTTCTAGGCTCTAAAGCTGAAATAAATAAATATAATAATAACATATTTTTATAGCGCATTTGATGCTCTACAAAAAAGGTATCTTATGGTTTCTCGCTAAGTTCATTAGTTCAAAAGTTATTCGAGCTCAAAATTTAATTTTTATATAAATGACAATATTATTAAGTTTTTTTATGAGATATCTACTTGTGCTGTAAAATTTATGACATTTTTTTTTAAGTTATTTTATTTATGATCAATTCATGTTAATATAATTTTTAATTTCCCACTAAGAAAATTGTAAATTTTCAAAAATATCGGAAAGTTATTGTTTTCACCCTGATTTTCAAAAATCGATTTTTTATCGGATGATGACGTTTTGAGGCCCTAGGAAGCTATTCTGACTATTTTCAGAATGATGTCCGAGTGTGTGTATGTGTGCGTGCGTGTGTGTGTGTAAACTCTTTGTAACTTTTTAATTAATGAATCGATTTAGATGGTTAAGGCGGCAATCGAAAGAACTTATCAGTCGTCAACTTTTCTGAAAATTTCAGATCATTTGATCACGTTGACTCGAAAATATTGGCGAATTACGGAAAAAACAATTTTTTTTTTAGTTTCTCAGTGATTTCTCAGAAACGACTTAAATGATAGACTTCAAAATCTAATCAGCTCTAGAATTTGAAAAAACGCGTCGATTGCCATCCTAGCCATCTCAATCGCTTAATTCGTTTAGAGATACTGCGGGGGCAAGAAACGGTAAAAAACAGTTATTTGCGAATATCTTTGAGAAAACTCAACCAAACAATTCCAAAATCTAACTAGCTCTAGAACTTAGAGGAACGCATCAATTGCCGCTTCAACCATCTCAATCAGTTCATGTATTCGAGAGATATACATCGTTGGAGAAAGAAATGGTAAAAAAACGGGTTTTTCCAAATATCTTCGAAACGACTGACCTGATCGATTTCAAATTTCAATCGGCTCTAGAACTCAATGAAATGTGCCAATTGCTACCTCAAATGTTAAAAACGGTTACTTAGTTCAAAAGATATCAGCGTTGAAACGTGAAAAAAATAACATTTTATGTTATTTTTTCCGCATAAATCAAAATATAATGTACTAACAAGTGTCTGAAATCATACCAACTTTTCCTCGTTGTGGTTTCTTTCGATCATAATATAATGTCATTTTTTTTCTTTAGTTTAAATCATATTGTCAACAAAAAAATTAAAAAATTACAGTTTTTAATATTTCTCTCGGATATTGTATATATATTTTTGCTCTGACATGAGTCAAATTCTATCTAAATCTTGATTTTGATCACTGACATTGATTTCTGCCTCAATATACTTATTTTATTGAACATGGTCGGGAATTGAATTTCAATAACCGCTTCTTCATTCATGATTTTCGGTTCTTAAATTTACAAACATTAGCACAAAACGTAACTTGTTAGAGCTTGTAAAGATCATAAAAAAACAACTGCATGTAATAGCATTTTCGAGCTCAAAGAGCTCAAAAATATATTCACACTAATGTTTTCGAGCTCCTTGAGTCTACATTTTTTTTTAACTGTTATCAATACGCATGTTTTGTCGATTAAAAAATTGAAAGTTTCTCAATATTTAAAAATACTAAATTAAGGTACAGATGGAATTTGATACTATTCGAATCCTTAACATTAATTAATTTTCATATTTTCAACGATTAAATTTTTTTGAGTTTCAACATAATATTGCTTATACTCTGTAAACAACAATAAATTGCTGCTGCTCTGGATTCTTACTCAGTATACAATTGTAATCTTCAATTAGTTTAACTGCACGCTTAGCTATGTCATTAACAGCTTTCAGACTTCTTACCAATAGTAAACCCTTCTTGAAATCTCCAGTTCTACACCATTTAGACTGATTTAGGCTTAAAACACCCGTACTCATTCCAAATCGTTCCGAAACTGCACGGAAAAAAAATTCCCGGATTTTTTATGATTTAACTATTGTAATTTTCATTATATAGTATTGTAACGTTGGACTATAAAATTTAAATCATATTTTTTATAATAGACTATCGTAAATTTTGTTTTATAATTAATACTACTACAAGAAAGAAAACATCAGATACTATAGAGTAAATTATACAAGTTGTGTTAATATAAATTACAATACAACTATCGTAAAATGAATGAGTCGGTAATGTAGAATTTTTTTAAATACAAAAGTACAATTAGAAGTCAACCGAGTAAAATTTATTTTCTTAAAAAAGTAGAACTTATAATAAAAGAAAAAGAAAATTTATCATTTTGTATTTTTTTTTTTTTTAATAATTACATTGAGAAGGTGAATACAATGTCGAAATAAAAATAAAAGATGTTGAAGTAATAATAATAAAACATATATTTAATACTTTTTTAAATATATTTTTTTGGTATATAAAATTTATTAATTATTATCAATTATTCATTAATTTAACATATAAGTTATAATATCACATCAAGTTTAAAAAGTATTATGCTTGTTTCTTTTTGAATAAAAATAACTTATTTTTTTATATCCAAAATATGCACATATAGGAATTAAAAAAAATCATAGGTGCAAACTTTCGAAAATTTTTTTTTTTCATAATTTAGCATTTTTAAAAAAATCCAAAAATTATTAGGCGTCGGCTAACTTCATAAAAAAACATTAAATGTCCATAATTTGAGGTTATTGAAATGTTTTCATCGCCAAGTCGGATAAAATTATTCATTGTCGACAAATGAATAATACTCTGTAACAAAATCGGGAGAATTGAATTTATTAAAAAAAAAAAAATTCGTTTATTTATAATCATTCATCCTATGACAATAATACTACTTATTTATAAAAATAAACTTCATGTCCAGATAAATAATTTTAAAACGAACGATATACCCACAGAATATTTAGTTTAATAAAAATTGAATAGTAGACTTATACTTTCACCACCAAATTATTATATTTCTTAATTTATGTAGGTTAGTAATGAAGAAAGCACAGTTTTTTTTTTTAATTTTTTATTTATCATTGTCCGAAAAACGTCATGAAAAATAACCTCTATTTCTGCACTACAGTGTAGATAAAGATGCACTGATTCATATATATGTATAGTTGAACCACAAATAATACGAACAAAATAGATGTCATGATTTGTATATACATATATACTGTCACACAAGCTTCACATCATGGTATTGTGACAACATTTGTCTTTCATACGTAAACGCTTCAGGTGGCATATACTATACCATTTCAGAAAATTTACAATCCAACTATCGTAATCAGTGATGCCAGAACGTGTGATATTTTTACCCCCTCCTGTCATTACACTCAATGCTATTTCATCTCAGGAGGGGGTAAAAATATCGCACGTTCTGGCAGCACTGATTGTAATTTTTGTGGCTTGTATTGTAAAAACATAGAGGCAGTACTGTAAATTAAGAGGAAGACTAAAAGAATAAATATTATAATTAAATCATATTTTTTATTCATTTATTATTTACGATAGTAAGATTGTAATATTTCTTATTGAATTTTATACAACAATCTCTTAATGAAATTACGATAGTGAATAGTAAAAAACTTTTAATAACTGTAAATTTTCGTATCATTTATTTCAAAGTTACAGATAATAAAAGTATAGTCCAGGATTACGATAGTAATATTGGAATTTTTCGTCGAATTTTTTTTCCGTGTGGAATGACCTTAACGATAGGAATAAGACTATGTTCAAATTATATATAAGCCACTGATATTTTTTATTTTTTTTTTAAATAGTGATTACGTTGAAAAGTTCAAAGAAAGGTTTAGAAAATTGGGAAGCTTAAAAATTAAAAATATAAGTGTATTTCGTAACACATAGGTTTATTTTATAAATATGCTTGATAGAATTAACATTTATATATAAATTCAATTTTGAGCTCGAATAACTTTTGAACCAATGAACTTAGCGAGAAACCATAAGATACCTTTTTTGTAGAGCATCAAATGCGCTATAAAAATAGGTATGTCTCATCATTTTAGAATTAGTTGTCTCTGAGTTAGAAAATTCTAAAGAACGAAAGAAATTTTTCCCATGTTATTTCCATGAGAAACTTTGGTTGGAATGCGGACTATCTTAGAGTTAATATTAAGAGCTCAAATTTTGAGGGAATTTGTTTTTATCCATTTGGAAGCATTTGAGGCCCTGGGAGCAAAGAAATTCGAAAACATCCCTGCTAAGGACCACCCTAATCTATAGTATCGTCTTGGTCTCGTCTTAATAAGTCGAGACGAGATCAAGACAAGATCAAAATAATCTCGATCTTGAGTGCAGCCCTAACTACAATCCAGCGATAACCAGAGTTAAGCAGCACCAACGTGGAACATTAATTGGACAGGTAACCGCTTAGTAAAATAATAGGTTAACCGATCGTAATTTATTTATTTATTATTATTATTTTTTTTTTTTTCAATTTAAATTTCACCGAAATTGATTGAAAAGAATAAATCCGAATTAAATTATTTAATTAATAATTTACAAATATCCAAGGTGATAATATTTGGCTGAAAAAAGGCCGAAACAGCTTAATTTGCCTGAAATCACGCCGAAACTATAAAATTTTATTGAAAGAAGCCGACATTTGGCCAAAAAATGGCCGAAAAATTTTTATTCTTCTTAAAGAGGCCGAAATTCGGCAGATATTTGGACGACAAATGAATCGGTCGTTTTTCGGCCAGTTTTCGCCCAAATTATCCCTGGCAGTTTTGAATCACGGTGGAAACACGGTAGGTTTGTGCCATTTTACTACCGAGATTACAAGGTGTTGCCACCGTGGTTCCACTGTGTACCCAGAAAATTGAACTGGATTTCTTTTCAGGAAGGCAGGGGAAGAAACCACGTCCCCTCTTGACTAACTGTGGTATGTCGACCAATACATGAAATTGGTGCTATGGAGGGCCCATTCCAAGCCCCACTTCGACCAGAGTCTCTTTACTTTCTGAGATGGGAGGAGTGCATGGGCCCAAGTGAGGTTGGGCTCGTAGTGGATGTGGTTAGATACCACACGTAATGAGGAATTTTGATTATACCTCCGGTTAATGTCCAACTTAGTTTTGACTAAGTGTGTCGTCTGGGTAGAAAAGATGTGCAATTTTACCACCGTGTATACGAAAATATATTCACAACGGTGTTCTCGAACTCAACGAGCTTGAAAACAGCGGGACCTTTTGGGGCTGGCCGATAGACCGATTTTTTTATAAATTTTTTTCACGGAGGATATTTAGACATTTATATTGACGACGGAATAATTACGAGTTCCCTTTATATATATTCATAAAAAATAACTGTTTAAAATTATAATCTGTTAATAATTAAGAGAGGGGGGGGGGGCTGAAAATCGAATTTTTATTTCTTTCATTTTCTTATAACTACACATTTTAAGAATATTGTCTCCAAATTTGAAGTCGATCAGAGCAAAACTCTCAAAGTTATAAACTAATTGGTCTTCTTAGAAATTAGAGGCTGGAAAAATCGAAGCTGCTGCAGGAACTCTACTTTATGGAAATGGAATCGATGATTCAGTATAAGTTAAAAAAAAAAATTCTTTTTTTTTTTTTACTTTTTTAGCATCTAAAACTTTACACGCATTTTCCTCGAAACTACTTTTTCAAAGTCCGTGAGCACTGCTATTTTAAAACTACATTACCGATTCATTTCAAACTTGGTACACACTTTCTACGTATAAAAAACCTCCCCCCAACGTTGAGTTTTAGAATTTTTTTTTACATCAAGGGGGTTTCCCACCCCCAAAATGACGCAAATTTCCAGAAAAAAAGGTAGTTTTTATTTAAAATGACCACAAAAAATTGAAAAATTAAAAAAAAATAATCAGGGAACGTTGGGGGGAGGTTTTAATAATGCTTTGATTAAATTTCAATGGTTTTTTTTTCCAGATAATTTGCTGCTGAGATACACTTTTCACCGCAAATCATCTTTTTTTAAAGACGTTCTGGGAAAAGCTCCATCACCGGCTTGTTTGCAAATACTATTACCTAAAAAAGTTACTTAATGTTGTTGAATATAAACTTAATAATGTTCAAAAGGTTTTAATAATGTTGCTCAATCCATACGCCTATAAAAAATTCATGAAAAAAGCGTTTTTTTTTTTCACGATTTAGCCCATACCCCACCCCCTTAATAATGAAAAATTTTGCTCATATAAAGTTAAAGAAATCGATATTTCATTTTTGCTCGTTTATATATTTTCACTCAACCACGAAGTGTCATATAACTTACATCAATGATACAGCAAACGAAAATTTTATATTGTACCAAAATGTAAACTATTCCTATAAAAATTATGTCACTCTAACTATTTAATAATCAAATGTTTTTACTATGTCTTGTATAAAATTATAACTTAGTGAGTTACTTTAACATTTTATAGATTGAAAACATAATTTTTCTCAAAATTTTGAATTACATTTTTGGGTACCACAACTTATGTTCTATTTTGAGTTGCATGAAAATTTTTTTAAGTACCATAATTTTATTTAATAAAAAATACTATAGCCGAAAACAAGACGATTCGACTGTCGGCCACATATCGGCCATGTTTCGGCCGGTTTTCGGCCAAAGATTATTATTTGCGATAATTTTATTGAAAAAAAATATACCCTGGCAGATTAGAATCACGGTGTGGCTTGTTAATATCTTGAAGCCGTGAAAAATTGAGCTTGATCGAGGTCCATCGACACCCTAACGACGTCAACCTGGTCAATTTAAAAATATTCTGTCTAACATATAGAGAATTCAGAATGTAACGACTATATTCGTTCATGCATGATTATATATGATCAGATCGGGCCAATTTTCAGGTATGATTATATACGGAGTCATATATAATCCTACCAAAAACAGATTCTCTGTATAAAGTCGCGCCAAGTACACGTTTAAAATTTTTTAAAAGTAAAAAAAAATTATTTTTTACAAAAAAAAAAAGTCAAATCGAAAAAATACCAAGTACCTAGTATGATGCAAAATCATAACAAACATTTTCATAAAATTTAAAAATAAATTGTATAACAAAATTTCAATGTACTTGGTGTGCTTACAAAAGAGTAAAAAAAAAAAACATATTTGATTTTATTAGAAATTAATTTTGCTTGAGTACATGTAGTAACGCACACCAAGTACATTGAAATTTTGTTATACAATTTATTTTTAAATTTTATGAAAATGTTTGTTATGATTTTGCATCATACTAGGTACTTGGTATTTTTTCGATTTGCCTTTTTTTTTTTTGTAAAAAATAATTTTTTTTTTACTTTTAAAAAATTTTAAACGTGTACTTGGCGCGACTTTATGCAGAGAATCTGTTTTTGGTAGGATTTATTTTTTTTTTTTTAGTGTTATTATATTTTTCAATTTTTAGTATTATTTGACGCATAATTCATTGTTTGTCAATAATAAAGTATTAATTAGAGATCTATACATATTTTCAACGCAATTACTAAATAAAAATGATAATTTAATTAATCTGTAGATGGCACTAAATTATATATATATACACTGTAGATCCCTTATTAAAGAGTTAGTTTTTAAATATAGACATTGCGGGTAGCTAGATAGAACATAAGAAAGTTAATCACGGATTATATTTTGAAAATTTTTAAAATTATCTGATGCATTATTAATTGTTAGTCAATAATAATTACTTAATTAGAGATAATTATACGTATTTTTGAAGCAATTACTACGTAAACATACTTCAACTGATCTACATTTATATCTATACATACACATATATATAGCACTAAGTTGCCCGATTTTGGTACTGTTTAGCGGATATAACTTTATATACAACAGAACGAAATTCAAAATTTTGACGTTATTATTGACTACAAGTTGTTACCAACATTCCTAGAAAGTTGACGATAATCGACTGCCGCAACCTGACGCCAACTTTCTGAGAAAATTGAAGTTAACTTTCTGTCAACCCTGTCAACTAAGGGAATGCCAGCTGCTGGCACACATTTTCTCAGAAAATAGGCGACTAATTGCCGTCAACTTATGGAAATGCCAACAATCTTTGCGGCCAACTTGATAACAAGTTGCTGCAGTTGGTTGCCACTAGCTCGCTCCCAACTTGATTATCAGAAATCGCTTATGGCTGAAGTTGTATATCTCAGCTCCACTTACTTAACTCCTCATTATAAACCAACTCAATGTAAACCGATCTGATTTATTCTGATTGCAATCGTTTTTTGGTCGTTTGTCGATCAATGTCGGTCTATCAAAGTTGTTTGTGAGTTAATTGCTTAATTATGAAAAAGAAAATAAAAATTAGCCTTTAATTTTTTCCATTTGACCCCTCTACTTCGATATTTTATTAATTTTTCCATTTAAATCACTAGGAAATCATTTGTCGATAATTGCCGGTTAAAACAAAGAAAACAGTAATTTATTTGTAATAAAAATGTAATTAAGAAACTAGATTTGCCATTAGTAGTCTTCAATAAAAATAATATTTTTTTTTGTATAACGATAATAAATCTTCCGATTAAAAATAATTATATGTTTCCATTCGTTAAAAACCCGATTTTCAAATTTTGCTAATAAGATATTGACAGGTAGCGCCACAATGTTAGATGTACGAAATAACCCTAAAAGCAACCTTAGCTTGAAATTGATAGTAATTTGATAATTAAAATTATCGAAGTTTGCTGTCCGAATTGGCCGACAATTTAATATCAAAACTTGGAAAAAAAATTAACGGTTGATTTTTCCTTAATTTAGAGGTCACTTTTTGATTACTAGAAAAAAACACTAATAAAAGTTCCCATGAAATTTTCGTCAAATGTCTGATAACTTCGGGCTTTTCCGTTTTTGACGGTATTTTGTATACGACTTTTAAAATAAATTTGGATTCGAATTCGGATAGTAAGTTTACGTCAAATTGTTTCGCAAGTTTTATGCAAATTCTCGTCAAAAACGGAAGAGCCCGAAGTTGACGGACATTTGACGAAAATTTCGAGGAAACTTTCGCAACTTAAATTTTGCTAAGTAAACTGTACGATTAGGGAATATCCTTACAATTAGCATTGATTTTTTATAATATTACTCGATTAATATTATTGTACGAATAATTATTATTGTACGGCTAAGTAAGTAGAGCTCATTTTGGTACGTCCTAGCGAATATAACTGCAATATCAAGAAGTTTAAATATTTTAAATAGACACCCTAATACCACAGTTTGTTAAGCAAAAGTTTCCTGGGAAATTTCATCAAATGTCCGTCAACTTCGGACAATTCTGTTTTCGAGGACAATTTATATACAACTTGCTATACAACTTGACGTAAATTTACTACCCGAACTAAAACGCAAATTCATTTCGAAAGCTTACTAGAAAAATTTTTCGTCAATTTCCAGGTAAATTTTTACTCCAATTTATTGTTAATTTCACTTGAAAAATTGTAAACTATTTTTTTATATTCGAGTTGAAGACATTTTCAAGTATAAATTTGATTACCTTCTTAAATGGTAAGAATGACCATTACCGACTTTTATGTGTAGCAAAAAGTGTTACCTCGAAATTGAGCAAAAATTAACCGTAAATTTTTCTTTTTAACTTTTGTTGTTAAATTGGCGGCAAATTCGTGCAGCAAATTTTCAGTAATTTCAATGTCAAATTACTGTCAATTTCAATCTAAAATAGCTATACGGAGTTCTTCAATTTAATTTTATTTAAGCTAATTGGTAAAAAATTGACATTAGTTTGATTGAAATAGTTGTCAAGTTTTTTCTTCTACTTATGACAATTCGCATGCAACTCACAACAATTTCAAGTAAAACTAAAGTAAGATGTATGGTTTTTCTGTAGTATTTATGCAAAATCGGGGAAAATTGATTGAAATTATAATAATGAACACTGACTTCAAATAAAGAAAATTCATCTTAAATATCAAAACGGATTTATTTATGATTATGAAACGTATTTATTTATGCTCATAAAAAATTTCCGTATGAAACTATAGTAAAAAATACAGACCGAAGCACCGCTGGTGGCGCAATAATGAATCATTGCAAAAAAAAAATTTCAATGTTTTACTGCATCATGGCATTTCTTATGACTTTTTATTCTCTGGCAGTGCCCTTTTTGCATGAAAAAATTTTGAAAACGTCTAAATTGGGGGTGCTATAGTACATGCTGGCCTAATTTCAATATTTAAATTAGTTCTCATAACTAAAATGAATAAAGTTTCATAATTTTAAGACGAACAATCAATTATCTTTCGAATATAGAAAGAATTTTTTGAAAATTTACTATTTTAAAAAAGTTTATAAAAATGAGTGCTAGAATGAGCCAAAAACCACTCTGTCTACGGTATATAGTAGTACGGTAGCTCGCGCCATGACACTTCACACATATACAACTGTTTAAACGTGTACTTGGCGCGAGACCCTACCGTGTCTCCTGATTGTAGATAACTATACAAAATTACTTTTCATCGAGACTTGAGACTATTTATAGTACTATCAGCGATTAAATATGTTTGGAAATAAATAACCAAATTTCATCTAAATCATAACGATTTCGCCATAAAAGTAGTAGAAGTCTCAAATTTAGAATGAGTTTAACTTTAACCTTGAATAATTTTTGAAGAAGTGAATATATCAACAAATTATAGAACTTTTTTGCAGAGCACTCAATTTCCTACACGAATATGTAGAATCCATTTTTGTATCTTACTTTATTCAAGAGAAAAAAAAAATTTTTTAAGTGGCAAAGTTCTATGTTAGTTGGATGGAAAATGCATCGTCTTTAGAGTAAGGATTAGTATGATTATTAAGAACTTTTTTTAGTCTGATATTTTACAACTTCCCGCTAAGAAAATCGATGATTTTCAAAAAATTCAGGAAGTTATTGGTTTCACCCTGATTTTCGAAATCGGGTTTTCATCATAAGTCGTCGTTTGAAGGTGCGAAGATGCCATTCAAACATTTTCAGAGCGGTGTGTGTGTGTGTGTGTGTGTAAACCTCTCATATTTTTGTAATGAATGAACTAATTTAGATGGTTCTAAATTTCTCAAAATTTTTGCCAATAATGCAGCCTGGAAGAAATTTACAGAATTGAATGAACTTTTTACAGAAATGTAACCTCGACAGTTAGCAAGTATAGATTTCCTAACTAAAAATATCTACATGGAAAAATCTTTTGTGTGTATGAGTATAAATGTGACAATAAATTCCAGCAAATGTACCCTTAACCGTGTAATAATTTGAATAAATAAAAAAAAATGATAAACAAATGGAATTAAAAATATACAAATATTATTTTTGAGTAGTCCAATAACTACTCTATAAAATTGTCTTCAATCATAAAAGTCGTAACTTCAATAGTTTAAAAGATATAATTATTTAAAAATTCAAGTAATGCATTTTTTTATAAACAAATGCTTATAAAAATTGAACCATAATAGATATCGAGCATGTTAAAAGTTTATTATATAAATCAATAAATTGTCTAAATGATCGTCTTGAATGTCTAAGACCGTATCATCAGTAGTTTAAAAGTTATAACAATTTATAAGTTGATAAAATAGTTGACTGCTTCAACTTTGATGGGGTAAAGTATTTTAAAATTCAATAAAAAATAGAGAAAAATTTTTATTACAACTTTAATGCACATGGCTGTATTTGAAATTTTTGAAAGCGACGGAAAAAAAATATAATGAAAATGAAAATTTGTTTATAACAAATTGTTTATAAAGTAAACGATGAAAATTTCAATAGACAAAAAATTTTTTACGTAATTATATTGAGAATTGTAAATAATGATTTAAAACAAAAAAATTATTTTTTAATAAATAATTTAAATGGTGGATGAATGAAAAAAAACAATTAAAAAATTTTTTTAAGAAAAATTTTTTTTTAAAAACCATTATCCTACTAAGACAACAGAATGATAAAAAAAAAATTTTTTTAATATACAATTTGTCTATTAACATTAGCCGGATATTTCAATTTTTGATAACTTTGAAAAATCATTGTAAACAAATGAAAAAACTTTTATAAACTATTACAACGGAATCTTCTTGTTCATTATTTATATAACAAGAGCTCCCAAAAAAAGAAAAATTTATAGACACATTTTTTAAACATTTTTAAGAGATTTTATAAAAACTCAAGTCTCCGAAAAATTTGTTAATTAATAATTAAATAACTTAAACAAGCTAAAAATTTTTTTTATGTGGGGATATATTCTTTCAAGTGTCTAGATGGCACTATAATTTATTCAGATTTTTAAATTAATATTTTATGCTATAAAAAAATTATTTTGTGTTGATTCACAAGAAGAAACTCGGATTTTTGTCGAATTTTTGTTCTCTAGCGAACTTTATGTCATAGTATGGCATGACAGTAGCTGGCTCAAATGTTTTTTTATTGAAATTTCTTTAGGTAGTCAACTTAACAAAATTATATTTATACAGTATGTGTATTTTTTTAGCAACCTCATACTGTCGAACCTCGTTATAAGACTAGTTCAAGGCTGTAAGGAAAAAAATTCTTAGAATTAAGGTTCCCCCACTATTGTGCTCAACAACGTTTGCGCCCAAGCCTCACTATAAGACTCGTGCCGTTTTGCTTTTTATTTATGTATTCGGTTCAACTCTACTCTATTATACAGTCAATATATTTTATATATAGTTATAATTATATACAAACTGAATTTTTACGTTATTTTCTCTTCATCAATTATCAAAAACCATATACCTGAACATTGGAACATTTTTCGCGCAACGAAAAAAAAATTTTATAATAAAAAAATGCCATCTAGCAGCCAGAATGGAAAGTAGGTTTATCAAAAATTTTCAGCACTGCCCTGATTTTTTGATAGCTCACTCTTTGTTTAAGGTAGTTCACTCGCAAAACAACTCTTCTTAGGAATTCGAATAAATTTAAACATGAGATTAACAAAAATGTCTAATATTTAATGAAAAAAAAACGAAATTTTTTCACCGATTGTAAGACGAAATATTAACAATCAAAAAGTGTATAATTAACATGCTGGAGATCTACCAAGTATAATAAAAACATGTAGTTTCCTGAATATCTTGGAAACGGTTTTTACCATTTTTTTAACAAACTTATCCACTGTTAAATGAAAAAGTTAGAAATTTAAAAAAAAACTGAATTTTTTGACCGATTTATTTACAAAATATTGATTTTTAAAATATAAATAATTTTAAAATACTTGACGTGTGGTGGAGTACAGCAATTAAAACTCGGCAACGTTGCAGTCGTCATACTTAACCCGCGGAAATTCAAGTGTCACTTAGTTAGGTTAAGTTTTCAGTATGAAAGTATTGGAGGTCAAAAAATTTTTGGAAAATTTTTGGAAATAATTTTTATGAATGTTAAGCATTTATCCAATGATTTTAAACAAACAGAAAAATTATTTTTTGATATTAACTTATATTAATGATAGCTCGGCTGCCCACTTCCAAAACACAATAAGTGTCAAATTTTTCAAAATCGATTTTTTAATATTTTTAGTTTCAATGGAGTTTTGCGAACATGATTCTCTACATATTTCAAAAATTTTATTGTTGTCAGTTACTGTGTTTTGAAATTGGTCAGCCGAGCTTTTCTAATAGTTTTAGAATTTTTACAAATTATGATATTGAAAGTAGCACACATCGAACAATATTTTTTCTTTTTAATTGCAATTTCCTTGCAAGTTTAAAAATAAATTATGAAAATATGCACAAAAATTAATTTTATCCAAAATTTGTGATTGTCAATAATAACAAACTACATGTATATTAAACTCACACTATATAAAGATTGCTACCTATACGTTTAATCTATTGACTATTCTATATAAATGTTTGCAGCGTTACCACATTTATTATACTCGTCAGTGTGATTATATTAGTGTGTATCTATATATTTAAAACTAAAATGTATTGGATACAGTCTCTCACAAAAATAAAATATTCTCGCATTGAGTATCTCCAACTTTTTGCAGTTACGATTACGTTATACTTTTGGCTATCAATCCGAAATTCTTAATCCGCAATTTTAATATTGTTAGTATACTCATATATTTATATATACATGTACGAGCAATACTAATTTAAATACGTATTACTAAAATCTTGGATTGACAAACAGGCTTTGAGTAAGCGTGGTTATATCTACCCTGCTTAAAAAATCCGATAGATTCTCATAAAAAAATTTTTATGAGAATGAATCGGTAAAGTGTCCCATCAAAAAATGATAGTCCATATTAAAACCTATGAGAATATTCAAACCCGAGCATAATCCGATAGAAACTTACCAAATCCTTCAACTTATGTCTCATTCATTCTTATATAAAATTTGTTCTACATGTTCACATTTTTATCAGAATGATTAGGAATGCGTCGTACTTATACATTTCGTAAAAGAATCAATTGGAAATATAGACGTCTTGTTTCTTCTTGTTGTAAAAGAATGAATGAGAAAATAGTTTTATTTTTTCACGTGAATTCGTAAGTGGCATTCTTATGGGAATCTATGAGATAATAATTTGCAATGCGTCAATTTCTTATAAGATTCTATGGGTACAAGTTTATACCAGTCTTACCGCTATATAAGAATGAATGAGAAAATAGTTTTATTATTTTTACGTTAATTCGTAGGCGACATACTTATGGGTTTCTATGAGATAATAATAAAAAAAATGAGAGAAATATCGTATATTTCTGTTTCCTAAGATAATTAAAAATTATTTGGAGTAATTTAAATTTTGAAATTATTTTCAGTTGAATTGAATAAGAAAACAAAATCATTTATTTCTTTGTTTAAAAAAATAATTTAATTACTAGTTGACAACTCATTTTAACCCACTGAGAGTTATACAGTAGACTCTGGTTATAAGTTACATCGGACGCTCTACTCACTCTCACGTCAATTTCATTTTTTCCTGTAAGTAAGAGTATAGACAGAAATATAACTTATAACCAGAGTCTACTGTACATTATTTTTTAACTTCGGTAAAAAAAAATCTTTAATTATTTTCCAACATGTGATGGGACTCGAACTGACGACCCTTCGATTAAAGCTCTGAAAACAGTTCAAGTCAAGTGCTTTAGCCCGCTCGGCCACTACATGCATTTGGAAATCAAAATTTATTCTTTTACTTGAAGCTATCCAGTACTATATATGTCCAAGACTAAGCTTGAAAAAAATTATTTTCATTTATTATTGAAATTTTGATAATGTGATGTTCTCTTTATTTTTTCTAATAGTTTTAAATTCATTGAATGCATTTTTTTAAAGAAAGTTACTCAATTGTTTCTTTTCTTTTTTCATAATCTTGAAAAATGTCAGTTTTAACCTTTATTAAATTGATTAAATTACAAGAAAAAACAGATAAAATTCGACTCAAATATTCCTAAAATGTTTTCTGATAAAAACAAAACACATGGTTGTTTTTAGTATTTTAAAAAAAAAATGTAGCGTAAAAATTCATTTGTTTACAACAAATTGTTTGTTTAATAAACAAATGGAAAATTATTTTTTTATAAAACAAGAGAACATGATAAATTATGATTTAAAAAAAAAATAGTTAATTAATATTAATACTAAGCAACAAAAAAAAATTGTTAATTAGCAAATGCGCTTTTTAGCAATAAAAAAATTTTTTTAAGGGACGATTTTTTTCTTGAAAATCATTATTTTCATCAAGCATCTTATTCCCAAAAAAAATTTTTTTTAATTTTATTAACAATTCATTTGTTTATAATAATTATTTGAACGATTTAAGTAATAATTTTTTAAAAATTATTGTTAAGTAGCTTTTAGCAATAAAAAAACAAAATAATCAAAAAAATAAAATTCCTTGATTGCTTTATTTACATTTTTAATTTTTCAATTCCTTAGATCGTAAATAAAAAAGTGAAATATCGAAATTTTTTAATTTTTCCAACGGCGATTTTTTCTAAACCCTTTCAAGAACAGCTCTACGAAGTCAAAAAATCCTGGATTCTTAGTTTAGAAATAATCAGAGTTTTTATATAAACTTTGAACGAGTAAAAATGAACTAAATAACAAAAGCATAGTTAATTGAAAAATTGAGGTAAATTTTTTTTTTTTTTTGGTGGATTATTATTAATCCATGTGTTTAGAAAGAACCAAATTTTTTTTATTTCTTAATATTTTGAGACAATGTGAATTGTCTTCGTCGTCCTCAGCCTTGCGGTTTCCATTTTTCCCCGTCTTGTTGCCGTCTGAAACTATACAAGTCATAGTGCCGTGGTCACATGACTAATTTTCACGTCGACGCATGACCGTAAGGGTGAAGTGGGGACAGAGTTCAGAGGCAAGTCCCAGACCCTCAATCATGAGTCAATGACTTCGATCCTGGATCAATTAGCGTACAGACGTTTTTATATTAATTATTCAGTATTAATTCCGGCAATTTACTTGCAAAACCTAATTGTAATTCAGGCAATTAACTTGCGATATTCTGTACATTATTGGCAATTATCTTGCAATTATATTTTATTGTTTAATTATTAATTTCTAAAAGTAAAGTTAGCTTAAGTAACTATCACTGTACGTACTGGCGAGATCCTCGTAATATAAATTTATACTGTGCTACACATCTCTCTACATTACACCCAGCGCTTGCATTTTCTTGTAAGTAATTTTTATTATTATAATTAGCAATAAACTTGCACATATTGTTAATCATTCATTTTACCTACTATTTGTTCATCTTATTCATATCCTATTTTACTGGTAAGATCCTTCAATAGTTTAATAAAAGTATCATTAATTAAGTAAGAATTGATAAGTTCGTCAACAATAAGAAATTTATTGATAAGTCATAAGCCGTGAGGCAAGTTAGTGAATTTTACATACGCGTATGTAGGAACTTACAAGCTCTGACAACGGGGCTAAGCACGGACCAGGACTGGGCAACCTAGCTCTGGCTTCCCAATGTCGGCCCTAGCTTAGGTCCAGTCGTGGGCAACCTAGCGCTGGCTTTCCATCCTTGGCCCGAGATTAAACCAGAACTAGTAAGCCCAGCTCTGGCTTCCTAGTGTCGGCCCTAGCTAAGGCCCAGTCGTGAGCAACCTAGCGCTGGCTTTCCGCTGTTGGCCTCAAACGAGACCCAGTCAAGGGTAACCCTGCTCTAGCTCTTCAATATTGGCCCAAGCTTGAACCAGAACTAGTTCACCGAGCTCTGGGTTTCCACGGTAGACCCTAGCTAGGACCCAGCTATGAATAACTTCTACCCATACAGGAAGCCCCCGAGTTGAATGACGGGGCCATGCCTGGGACATTATTGGGAATCCCGTCTTGGCAAACCTATACTGTCCCATGCCTGGGCCATAACTGGGTAATTAGTATTGGCCATTCCAATGATTACCCAGGCTTGGGCCAAGACTGAATACCTTAGCTTTGGCCAACCCTAGAGTCACCCTAACATGGGCCAAGATTGAATAACCTAGCCTCGGCCGTTGGATGGTTACCCTAACATCGGCCAACACTAGATAACCTAGCCTTGGCCAAGCCGAGAGTCACCCTAACTTGGGAATTATGGTGGTAGAGTAAGATAATTAAGCTGGGTTCTTGATAAATAATCAATTAAATTTAATAAATTTTATTTTAAAAAATTATGTAATTATAATATAAATAATACGAAATTGTTTTCTTCTTTCTTAATCGAAAATATAAATTAAATTGCTCTTTATATTTCATAAAACCGAGTGGTTGTAGTAAAATGAACAAGTAGAACATATAAAAGTTTCAATTGAACGTTAGTAGGTTCGTCCAGTAGCCAGCGTTCAAACCCAGCAATCAGAAGGACGGCAGTTCGCGCCCAGAGCCCAGCAGAATTTTCACCGAGTTTTTTTTCACGTTATTTACTTTACTTAAATAGTTTAAACGTTAATGATCACAAACTCTAGTACTTTAATAATAATAAATTTTTTTTTTAATTGAATTTATGTGTTTTTTCGATGCATGGGTCAAGTCTGGCAACCAAGCATGGGTCAGGTCTGACAACCAAGGTTGGGCCAGGTCTGGCAAGCAAGCATGGGTCAGGTCTGACAACCAAGGTTGGGCCAGGTCTGGCAAGCAAGCATGGGTCAGGGCTGGCAACCAGGCTTGGCACCCAGTTATCATTCCAGACTTCTACCAAGGCTGGAACAAGGCTGGCTTACAAGCTTGGCCCAGAGTTCAACATAGTTGAACCAAGCCTGAGCCAAGCCTGGGCCCGTCGTACTTTCCTGTCTGGGGCGTTGCCATGTTTGAATAAGTGCGGGTCTTTGCTTTGCAAGAACCCCAGCCCACTGCTCTGTCCAAGTAAAATAAAAATTTGTTAGAAGCCAGCCTAAGCCAGGGTTCAACCCGCGAATTCTGGTGGCTGCTGGTAAAAATCGCGAAAGCGAAAAGCGATTTGTCTCAATATTTAATCGGTTAAAATAATTTTTTTCGATTATGCTATTGATTCTATTAACGCGCGTGCATGCGCTGCTACTCGTTTTTAGTCCCATTTTCACCGCTAAATTAAAATTATAAATATTGTTGGTACAGTTTGGGGAGACAGGACTTTTTTTGGAAATTTCCTGCTCTTTGAGGATCTTTTTACAGATTTTGGATATCTCAAATAGTTGTTGAACTATTTGTAAAAAACCAAACCATTTTTTTTTTCTCACTAAATTGGTAATAACTTACAATTTTTGCCAGGCCCAAATTTCCACTTTAATTTTTTTTTTTATAGATGCCATTTCGAATCAAATCAGACCTTAATCATAATTTTCGGTGGTCTTGGACAGATTTTCGTCAAAAAGGCACTTGTTGACTAGACTAATATGTTTATATGCGTAAATACCGTAACTTACATGAGACAACAAGTCATTGAACATACAAACGGGAATATGATGAATTTTATTATTTTCTCATAAAATTCAATTATTAATGACAGGATCATTTTCTCATGCATTCTCATTAAAACAAAAATTTTGCTAATTTTATTAATTTCTCATAGATTCCAGTTGTAAGTGACAAGATCATTTCCTAATACATTCTCATCCAAATAGAAATTTTGTCAATTTTATTATTTTCTCATAGAGTCCCATCATTACTGACGGAATGATTTCCTCATATGTTCTCATTGAAACAAACATTTTGCTAGTTTTATTATCTTCTCATAGATTCCAGTTGTTAGTGACTAAATCATTTCCTCATACATTCGCAACTGAATAGAAATTTTGTAAATTTTATTATTTTCTTATAGATCCCTATAAATCCCGTGAATGTTTTATCCCATCCAACCTTATTTAGCTCATCTTCGAACTTAAGCGTGATAATCACACATAGAATAAGTGTGGAAAATTTCATTGGGATCCGATAAGAATTGTAAGCACAATCATGTCTTTAGAAGTCGGTTCTATTACATATATATATTGTGACGTTATTTTTCGTATGGGGGTGAAATCAAAGTGAGCGTCACAAACACCAACTGATTTTACAGTATTTACGAGAATGGTAATTCAAGACTTAGAATTTAGCGTACAGGTATTAACGATTTTGATACAGATTTTTGATTTAAGTTAAAGTTAAGAATTAAATATGGAGTAACGTTTAGCTACAGTTATGGGTTTTGTTAAGAAAAATTATAGTAAAGATTTAGAATCAGAATTATGGAAATTGAATATAGAATATGGTTTGAGATTTAAAGTTTGAGATAATGATAAAGTTTGAATTTTAGTTTACAGTTTTGGAATTTTGAGTATGGGTTGAATTAGTCACTCGGGATCATCTGATGATAGAACCTAGTTCTATCCCTATGAGACTTCTTCGTAGATTGCAGAGATCTAGCTGAAATGCTAGCGCTCCAGTATATAAGGAATCTGATGGATGCAGATTGGGATCAGTTTTTGAGTTTTGGTTTGGCAGGCCTCAACAGTAATATTGTGACCGTTGCTGTTGTGGAAGCTGATTGGTCATTTTTAATTGTTTTTGTCTGACAGGCCTCAGAGGACAAGCCATGACCACTTGTACCGCTGAGGAAGTCATAGGTCACTTAGTTTAAGTTTAACGATCCCAGCTGAAGTCTGTTCCAGGAGAGCAACTACCAAGGATATCCATACTCAAAGTCAGGTTTAGTGAGTACGTTTGGTGAGGTATAAGCCTCCAGTTACCGACATAGTAGAGTTTGGAAATAGATTTATGGATTTAGAATATAGAGGTCAGTTATTGATATTGATAAGATTTAGTTTGAGGTTTTGGATTGTGGTGATTGAGAAAAGAGAAGTCGAAGGGAGACCTTCGAAGAGGACGGACGTGAGCATTCAGCTCTGGTCGCTCGAAGCGAGCAGACGTGTCCAGAAATGGCGTTACAGTTCATGGCATTGCGGAAAACTACAGATTAAGATTATTGTTACAGAAATATTATTTAAAACAGTGTGAGACGTTACTTGATATATTATTCAGCAGTAATCAGGTATGAAATAATTATTATAATTATCAATAATTAATTGAGTTCGAGTCAGAGTCTTGAGATATTATGCTGTTTTGATTAAAGAATATATGTAAGAACTGAGAGAATTATGAGAATATTGTTACAGTTAGAGTCGTGTTCCCGATTTATTGTGAATATTATTTTATAAAATAATTATAAGAAATATGTTTAATTATTAAACCAATTGTCGTCTAATTGACGTCAATATCAGACCCATGTACATTAGTTTTACTAGTTTTGTTAAAGAGAATGTTCGAGAATATCGGTTTTTATAATTTATTGTTCTAGGTTGCTGAATATTAGCTGATTGATAATTAGCTCTAGTAATTAATTAATTTATTTTTAATGTATCGATACATATACTTTAGATGTCAATTTACCTTTTTGTTAAGATTAATTTCATTATTATTAGATTTAGTATTTTGTTATAAAGAAGAATTATTTGTACAAAGCTACAGTATTTTGTTAATTGTTAAATAGAGATTTGAGATTATTTGTTGTTTAATAAAAGTTGCAAATTCACTGATAATCTACATGAATTTGGAATGATGTAACCCGGACCACTCCCTCTCTCCACAAACCCACACACTGAGCGACACCATGGCATGCCGTAACTCTGTTTTTAGTTTTCCAGTCTCTGTTTTTATTTTTGCTTATAAGTTCTGAGCACTTTGTTAAGTTTTAGTTATAGTTTTTTAACTTCCCGCTAAGAAAATCGACGATTTTCAAAAATTTCGGGAAGTTATTGTTTTCACCCCGATTTTCGAAAATCGAGTTTTCATCAGATGTCGACGTTTTAAGGTCCTAGGAAGCTATTCTGACTATTTTCAGAATGATGTCCAAGTGTGTATGTGTGTGTGTGTGTGTGTGTGTGTGTGTGTGTGTGTGTGTGTGTGTGTGTGTGTGTGTGTGTGTGTGTGTGTGTGTGTGTGTGTGTGTGTGTGTGTGTGTGTGTGTGTGTGTGTGCGTGCGTGTGTGTGTGTGCGTGTGTGCGTGTGTGTGTGTGTGTGTGTGTGTGTGTGTGTGTGTGTGTGTGTGTGTGTGTGTGTGTGTAAACTCTTTGTAACTTTTGAACTAATGAATCGATTTGGATGGTTGAGGTGGCAATCGAAAGAGCTTGTTGGACATCAACTTTCCTAAAAATTTCAGATTATTTGATAGAATAGACTCGAAAATATTTGCGAATTACGAAAAAAAAAAAAAAATTTTTTTTTTAGTTTTTTATTGATTTCTCAAAAACGACTTATACGATCGTTTTCAAAATCTAATTAGCTCTAGTACTCAGTAAAACGCGTCGATTGCCACCTCAAACATCAAAATCAAATAATTCGTTCGAGAGTTATCGCGGGAGAAAGAAATGATGAAAAACGGTTTTTTCTAAATATTTTCGAAACGACTGACGCGATCGATTTCAAATTTTGATCAGCTTCAGAATTCAATAAAACGCGTCGATTGCCTTGTCAACTATCAAAATCAATTGATTAGTTCAAAAGATATCGGTGTTGAAAAGTTCAAAAAATAACATTTTATGTTATTTTTTCCGGATAAATCATAATATAATGTACTAAAATGTGCCTAATATCATACCAACTCATCTTTTTTATGGTTTCTTTTGATCATATAATGTCATCGAACTTGGTTTTTAGTTTAAATCATATTATCAACAAAAAACGTAGTTTTTAATATTTTTATCGGATATTTCATATTTTATTGTTTCTTACATGAGTCAGAACTTATTTAAATCTTGATTTTGATTCCTGACATTGATTTCTGCCTCAATACACTTATTTTACTGAACATAATCAGGAACTAAATTTTAAAAACCGCTTCATTGATGATTTTCGATTCTTAAATATTCAAACTTCAGCATAACAGGTAACTTGTTAGAGCTTGAAAAGATCGAAAAAAAAAATTGCATGTGATAGCATTTTCGAGCTCGAAAATATATCTACACTAATGTTTTCGAGCTCTTTGAGGTCGAAAACAGCGGGAAGTTTTGGGGCTGGCCCGCAGGGTCAACCGACGCCCATATTTTTTTTATTTAGTTGCGTGGTTTTGGTGATAATTCCACAGATCAAAAATTATCCAGTTTTTATTTATGCGTGGTTTTGAGATAGTTCCACAGATCAAAAATTTATCTAATGATTAAGATTTACTGGTTTGGTGATTCCAGTGATAAAAATTACCTGGCGTCCTATTCGTATTGAAACTGGAGGCTAAGGTCAGAGAACGAAGTTGTAGCGCAAAATTTAGCGTATTAACGTATGCTTAGATTTTGTGTTATAATATATATATATACATACATAAATTTTTCAACGAATGGTATTTTTGAACTCTACTCAACCAAATATGATATCTTATGACAAAATTCCTTAAAAATCGACCATGAAGACAAATACAATACCTAAATTTTCAAAAAAATCTACTCAATAACTAGATTTCAGAAATTTTCTTATATAGATGCTGGTATGCTAGCCAAAAATCTTAGGCCGGCCCCAACCTCCGGAACTACCCCTTAAGCAGTTAAATTACATCATTTTTTCTATTTTCGGTACGCGAAAAACGTTCCGATCTTCAGGTATATGTGAAACCACGAAATTATAATTAGACTTTATGAAATTAAAGTAACCGTAAAATACCGTAAATTTACAGTAAATTAGGTCCGTGAGAATACGCTAACATTTATTGAAAATTACAATGAACCTACTGTAAATTTACGGTAAATCAACGGTAAACTTCATAGTAAAATACGGTAAATTGGGTCCGTTAGGGACACTTTAATGCGATAAAAGAAAAGTACGCAAATGTATGCTCGAAAAAAATATTAATAAAAGTTTTTAGTTGATGAACTTACCAATTTTTTCGAGCTCTTGGATCATTAGAGGTGAATAATGGGAAAACTTACAATTGTTCCCAAACGCACATTCACCACTAGTAAAAAGTTTTTTGCATGTTATTTTCCACGATTCATCTTCAAGAATATCTTGCGGATCTAAAAATACATACAGAACTTTACGTAATGAAACTATTGATTTAATTTATGGGTATAGGTGGACTGTATCCTTTTTTGGCTTGAACAATTATCTCTTTGGGATATATTTAAAATTTATTCTATTTAATTACTTCTATGCGTCAGTTCAAAAACTGTTATACCAGTTCAAAAAATGTTATACCAATAATTAGTTTATGTTTACATGTAACACTCAACATGATAGCCAAAGACGATAGATTGATTTTCCAATTTTTTAAATTTCGATAAACCTTTAAATTCTGTATCTTACGCGATTATGATTTTTCTTTAATATTTTTGTTTAGGTAATGGTTTAGAAGTAGGGTCAACAGGTATTTCTGAAAGCGAAAATCCAATATTAGGCAAATTGCTATGAAACCGATTTCAACAGCAAGTATTTGTCTCTGGATTAAAGATACATTTGCTTCATTTGGTGTTATATAAACATCAATAATCTGTAAGTGTATATCAATGATATAAAATATGCTTATTTTTAAGATTATTTTTGAGATTTTTGAGTCCCGTGATACAATGCACTAGTTGACATGATTTTCTTACTTTTCTGTGCATTGACTCTTAATTCAACCACCAAAACTTAAGTTATATATCTATGTCCCATAGTAAGTAGTAGTTTTGTTCTGAGTACGTTAACGTTCTCATCAGCAAGGGCATTTTAACGTACTCTTGCCTTGGACTACGCCATATACTAATACGCATCGAGCTAAAACTGTGTTGCGGTCTTCAACCCAACATTATACTAGTAGAGGAAGGCGGATAACATTCAAACTACTTGCATCTCAATGTTAGGTGAGCTGTTGTACACCATAAAAGTGAGGAAATAACAACTAATTTTCGAGAATGAACTCCACCGTCCATCTTATGGTATTATATAAAAATTTCAATTATATATTTGAAAATTTATTTTTGAAAATTAGCAAGATTTAATGTCACTTTCATCAAATGTACACACTTAAAGTGAGAGTCCTAGATAGGTATCTACCCTGTTTAGAAAATCTTATAGAATCTAATAGTTTCTTATAAATTCCCAAAGACATTTTATAAAAATGAATAAGTTCTATGAGAAGTGCTATAGTTAAGTATAGGGCCTTATACCTTGGCTATGAGAATTTATCGGATTTTTTAAGCAGGGTAGTGTTAAAGACAAAATACATACACAAAATTTAATCTGCCGTGTAGCTGAGCACGGGGAAAAAATTTAATTATGGAGATTTAAGGTGTAAGCACTTGGAACTTCGAAAAATGTGGTTGACCCAGATTATGCACAATTATTTTTGTTTATTATCATAGAAAATTTTTCACAAGCAAAACTAGGACAAGCTCCACTAATGCACGATTATTAACTATGACAAAAAACTGTGTAAATCACCTTTAAACTGCTGATAATACTCAGATCGTTTATTCACGTGCTGTAAGCTGGATATATGTTTTTTTCGAGCCTCTGGATCATCTTTAAAAGATCTGTCACAGTAATCGCAATAATATCTCTTACCCATTTATTTTTATAGTTATCAAGTTCAAGTAACTTTTTCAATGAAACACTAACTAAAAAGTGTAGCTATAAATCTGAAAAAATTTAAATCATTGACAAATACAATTTAAAATGATTAATCTTCATCATGAAAATTTCTATCGAAACGTTAAAAACTTACAAGACGTCACCCCTAATGGGCCCTTAGATTTCGAAACGACAATTTAATTTATGTTGCCAGCACATCGGGAACATCGAAAATACTAACTAAGCATTACAATTCCCACCTATGCCTATAGATGTTTACTGATGGCTTTAAGGAATTTTTTTTTCTTCCTGAAAATAAAAAAATTCAAGTTTAAGCACAGATAAATCTCAACATAACCAATAATAGATGTAAAGATTGTGCGTAATAACAACAGTGTCACTTATCGGAAAAAATTTTTCATGTTTGAAAGCCACTAATTAGATTCTGGAGCCCTATTCATGAAATGATGACCCTAAATTTTGAGATAAAGTTTCTATGCTGAGGTCAAGGATAATTGTTACAAGAATAGCCCCACTAAAAATATCTTATAAAATATGAAATATTCTTATCAGTTCTCATAAAAGATTTCATAAGAATGAAAATGCGTTCATAACAAGTGTCATAATATACCGTAGATATATATTAAACTTATTCATAAAAATGGGCTATTTTTTTTTTTTTTTTTTTTTTTTTCTCAAAGATTATATGGAAAATATTGTTTGAGATGACAAAAAACAATATTGTTAAAATTTGAGCTGTTAATAATAATATTAATAACTGCCTTATTGCAATTTTCAATTCCCCATTTAAATAACATACATGGGAAAAATTCTTTTTACGTTTGGAATTTTATCACTCACCATAAAATCGGTGTATCGGAAATAACAATAAGTATTTTTTTTTAAATTAAATGCTCTACAAATAAGGTCTCCAATCATTTTTCGATAAATTTCATTTTTAAAAGTTAGTCGAGGTCAAAGTTGGATTCACCTATGCAAGAGCTGCCAGAGTTGAACGACGGGCCCCTATTTGGCCCAGCACTGGGAAACCTAGCTTTGGCACAGGGCCGATTTTTGTAGATCATTCCACTTCCTACAACTTATTTTCTACAAAATTTTCTAAATGCCTAAAAGCCCCTTAGTTATTTGCGTTTGAATGTTAATTCGTTCCAAGAAATTCTTTTCTGGTCAATTTTATTTACTTACTTTAAACGCAAATAACTTAAGAACTTTCAAAATTTTCGGAAATTTTGTTATAGATAATTTGTAGAAAATTAAATGATCTACAAAAAAAGGTCCCATAACATTTTAAGATAAGTCTAATAGTTTCGCCGAAAAAGTCAAATAATATTAAAATTTACTATCAATCCAACTTTGACCTTGAATAACTTTTAAAAAATACATTTATTGGAAAACGATAAGAGACCTTATTTGTAGAGCGTTCAATTTTTAACAAAAATACTTATTGATTTTTCCAATACACTGATTCCCTGATGAGTGAGAAAATTCCAAACCTTAAAAAAAAATTTTCTCATGTATGTTATTCAAATGGGGAATCGAAAATTTCGATGAGGTGGTTATTAATATTAATATTAAGAGCTCAAACTTTAACAGTATATTTTTTCGTAAATTATCTCGAACAGTATTTTCCGTAGAATTTTTTAAGAAAAAAAAAAATGGACATTTTTTTTAATCAATCTAATGTATATATAGTAGGGTGTTTTAAAAAAAAATTTTATGGTCTCCAAAAATTGAAAGTATACCTAAAAATAAAAATTTTGGTATTAATCCGAGCTTTTAATAATAATATTAAGATTTGCCTCAATCTATTTTTCTATTTTCCATTTAAATAACACGGGAAAAAAAATTTTTTTTTTTTCTAGAATTTTCTAGTTCACAAACCAATCAACGGATTTTTATGCATGATAAATATTTTTGTAGGAACTTGAACGCTCTACCAAAAAAATATTTTATCATTTTTTGATAAATCCAACTGTTCAAAAGTTATTTGAGCTCAAAGTCAAATTTATAGTAAGCTTTGAGATCTTTTTACTTTTCCGGCGAAACTGTCAGTCTGATCACAAGATGTCTTGGAACCTTTTTTATAGATAATTTTTTTCCTTACAAATTATAACAAATAAAATTTTTCGAAATTTCGCATTGTTTTCTAGTTATTTTCATTTCAATGTCAAACTTTTAAAATCAATCGGAAAACTATTTTTTTCGTGCGTCATGCATAAAAATCAGTTGATTGGTTTGTGAGCTACACCCCTGATTAAGAAGTCTAATTCCCTACGGAATTCCATACGGAAAAAAAATAGTAGTGGCTACTCTCTGGGATAGTACTGAGTACTTTCTGTAAAAAAAAAAAAAATTTCAGACAGTACTGTATGCTATCTAGACTATATCCACTACTCTCTGGATAGGACTGAGTTTTTTTTTACAGAAAGTACTCAGTACTATCCCAGAGAGTAGCCACTTCTATTTTTTTGTCCGTGTAAAAGATTCTAAAAAAAAAAAAAAAGTTTTTTTTCCCGTGTTATTTAAATGGAAAATACAAAAATGGATTGAGGCAAACTTTCATATCATTATTAAGAGCTCGAATTGGTACCAAAATTCTTATTTTCAGTTACACTTTTGATTTTTGGATGCCACAAGAAAAAAAATTGTTTTTTTTTTTAACACCCTAATACATAGCTATAAGAACCTATCGTTTATTGTAAGCGCGAAGGGGCTCGTAAGCTCCATTCTTGGAATGTTTTGAACACAGATCTTTACATATGTTGACATATAAAAAACTAGGGTTATCGCTTCAAAAATAACGACCCAGTTTCCAGTTGCTATAAAAATTATTTCAAAAAAATATTCAAAGGCATGAATCTTACGTATTTATAAGTAAGTAAAAATATATGCTAACGTCGATCTCCCTGATTAAATCACTGAATTCGATCGAATTGAATAGAATTGATATTTAATTCTATATAATTCAAATAAATTCTGTTAATTCGGTACCTAACTTAAAAATGAATTCTGTCTAACTCGGCAGGAAAAGCAGAATTTATCCAAATTGAAACGAATTCAAATAATTCTATTCGGTTTAATTCTGTTTTATTCAAAAATAATTCTCAAATTTCTGGTTCTGACTCCAAATTAAAGATGGGCGGCGGAGTCGGATGTGAGATTTGCGAGAAGAAAACGCATGGTAAACACATGGTAAAAGCGTGGTAAAAGCATAAGAAGGATAATATATCCATGATATTTATCCTCATCCATTTTCACAAATTCCTCATTCATTGTTCAAAATATTAAACAAAATCAAATTAACCTCCAAATTGAACTGAATAAAAACAGATTCAAAATATTCAAATCGGTTTTATTCTGTTTTATTACGAAATAATTGTTGTTTTTCTGATTATCATTTTAAATTAAACCGTGTTAGCATTTTTTAAATTGATTTGCTTGTGTTTATTTCGGAAATAATCCGCGAATTTCTGATTCAGATTTTGAACGTTACTGAATTTAAGTGAAGAAGAAAAAGTTTTACTTGAAGAAATGAAATCCTTGATAGAAGATGTTATTCTGCTTAAAATTTCTTAATTTAAAACAGCAAAATTTTTGAATTAAAACTTGAAATTCTAGAATCAAGGAAAGTTTCTTAGGACAAGAAATTTTTATTTCAGCTGAAGAATAGGTATTAAGACCTCAGTCTTAACTCAAGAAATACCTTATTTGACTGCAGATTGTTGGTTTTATTGGAATAAGAAAACCTTTCTTAAGATAAGAAATGTTAAGCCTTAGATATATTGAAAAAAAAATCAATTAGTCAGAGATGGGACTCAAGCCTAAGACCCTTCGAGAGGAAATCTCACGCTTTATGCCTAAAACCGAGGTGAACGATTGAAACGGAATAACATTTTTAAATACAAGTAGCCCAAATGGGATTTTTCCCTCTTCACTTTTAGCTTACTTATGACTCCCGTATCCCTACTGCACGTTAAGATTCGGTTTTTGGTGATGGGACTTTCAGCCAAGAAATTTTCTTGGTGCACGAAAGCAAATTCTTGCCATTAGAATTTATCATTCTTGGTATATGAACGTAAAATTTTTGGTTGAAATATGAACATATTTGAATTAAGTAAATAATAGTCTAGAATGGAGAGAACTATTTATCTAGATCATGAAATAAAATTTCGACAGAATTAAAATTTTAATTCTTTTAACTTCCTTTTTACCGAACTTAACAGAATTAAAATTTTTGATTCGGTCGAATTCAGTTATTTAATCAGGGCTGACAATGTTGACATAAACCTAACCAAATTAACTTACAAATTTTAGATTTTATTCCAAATATTTCGATGAAGCAGCTCTCTTTCTAATCTTCTAAATTAACGTTTTGTTTTTTCTCCGTTGCACTTATGTACTTGTCACACGGTCGAAACCATTTGTATTATACATTCCAAGCCCTGCCATTTAATGTTGTTACATCAAATTCGATTAATCGAACAATCGATGTTTTTGTTTCGATTGTCGATATTTTCTAATCGATTGTTAAGGATTCGATTAATCGAAAAAAGTCGATTTTAATTTTTAAAAACGATTTTTTAAAATCGGTGTTTTCAAAAATAGCTTTTATTCAAGTTTATTATGGAAATAAAAATCTTTTACTTCAAATTCAAAAATATTATTCTTCGTTCGAGAAAAAATACCGTAGACTTTTTTCGTCATTTATAACCTTCAAGTTCCAGCTTCCAAATCCTTTGAATATTTTGTTTATTTACTTGTTTTTTCTTTAAAATATTCGATTGTTACAATCGATTTTTGGCGAGTCGATTGTACAACTTGAACGTTGCTCTCAAATAATCGGTTCTTCTGTAAATTTTTTTTTTTTTTTTAAATCATTTATTATATTACGACAGTCCATCTTAAAATTGATTTAGCCTTGTTTACTTATTGCTTTAATAGTATTATAATTAAATCATTGGTCATAAAATAAAATTTTTGTAATAAAACATTACTAGTTATATTTTTCTTTTTATTTATTAAATTCGTCCCATTTTAATTCGAGTTAGAAGCAATTTTATTTTTAACTTCCCGCTAAGAAAATCGATGATTTTCAAAAATTTCGGGAAGTTATTGTTTTCACCCCGATTTTTGAAAATCGAGTTTTCATCAGATGTCGACGTTTTGAGGTCCTAGGAAGCTATTCTGACTATTTTCAGAATAATGTCCGAGTGTGTGTGTGTGTGTGTGTGTGTGTGTGTGTGTGTGTGTGTGTGTGTGTGTGTGTGTGTGTGTGTGTGTGTGTGTGTGTGTGTGTGTGTGTGTGTGTGTGTGTGTGTGTGTGTGTGTGTGTGTGTGTGTGTGTGTGTGTGTGTGTGTGTGTGTGTGTGTGTGTGTGTGTATGTATGTAAACTCTTTGTAACTTTTGAACTAATGAATCGATTTGGATGGTTGAGGTGGCAATCGAAAGAGCTTGTTGGCCGTCAACTTTCCTGACAATTTCAGATCATTTGATCGAATAGACTCGAAAATATTTGCGAATTACGAAAAAAGAAAAAATTTTTTTTTTAGTTTTTTATTGATTTCTCAGAAACGACTCATACGATCGACTTCAAAATCTAATCAGCTCTAGTACTCAATAAAACGCGTCGATTGCCACCTCAAACATCAAAATCGGATAATTCGTTTGAGAGTTATCGCGGGAGAAAGAAATGGTTAAAAATGGTTTTATTTTCAAATATTTTTGAAACGACTGACGCGATCGATTTCAAATTTTAATCAGCTCTAGAAGTCAATAAAACGCGCCGATTGCCGCCTTAGACATCTCAATCGGTTAATTTGTTCGAGAGATATCGCGGGAGAAAGAAATTATGGATAATGGTTTTTTCCAAATATTTTTGAAATGACTGACCCGATTAATTCCAAATTTTTTTTTTTTTAGTATTTTGAAAGTATTTCAAAAACGACTTGATGAATCAATTCAAAAATCTGATCAGTTATAGAACTCAATAAAACATGTCGATTGTCGCCTTGAACGTCTTAATCGGTTTATTCGTTCAAGAAATATCGTTTGAGAAAAAATCGTAAAAAACGTTTTCTTTCGAAAACAAAGGCATACGAAAGTATTTTCGAGCTCGAAGAGAAAATGTGTCTACAACAATTTTCTGAGCTCAAGGAGCTCGAAATAGGCGGGAAGTTTTGGGGCTGGCCCGCAGGGTCAACCGACATACCGATTTTTTTTTAATTTTGGCGCCGTTATTATTATTTTTTAGCTTTTTATTAATAAACCTTTTTTTCATAGCAATATTGAGCTTCAAATTCAAATTTTAAAATCGACTTTCTCAATCCATTGTTGAATTATCGATTGTACAACTATCCAGTTAATTAAGAAAAAAACTGCTTTTTTTTGCTGAAATTAATTGATTTTTCGATTAATCGATTGTTCATGGACGATTAATTGATGACATCAATTGTCTAGTTTTGATTGTATTCGATTATGAATAATTGAATACTAGCACCCAATTTTAAAGTTATTCAGAATTTTTAAGTTACATAAAGAAACTTTAGAGTTTCTCTGATTCTTCACTCTCCAACTTCTTCCACTATTCTTACCCTCGCGGTTTTGGAAATACTGAAATAATACCGGAATTATACGGTATAAGTACTGCATAAATATGGTATTACTCGAGTTATTTTAGCCAGTGTTTTTGCCGCATTATTACCAAAAATTTACAAAATAAATTCCTAATATTTACGGTTATAAAACAGAAAAAATACGGTATTTTCACAGAATTAAAACAGTAATTATACAGCATATTTATAGTATATTTTCGGCATTTTTGCAGCATGAAACCGTTCTACCCGTAAAAAAATGTATATATAATTATATAAAATTTTATTCAGTTATATATAATTTTATATAATTATATAGAACCTTATAAAGTTATATATTAAACAACTGTCATGAAAAAAAAAAAAAAATAATAAATAAAAACACCCGTTAACTCGTGGACTCGATCCCGAGACCTATTTATTCAAAGTCTGATCTGGTAGCCATTATGCCAAATCACTTACTTGAAATATGTTACTAATTGTATTCAGATGGATACAAACAAACTTAAGAAAATTGAAAACATCAATTTTCACAGATAGTTATTTTGACTTACATGTTTTTGTTTGAGTAAAAATTGTGTGAACCAATAAAATAAAATAAAAAATATTACATTTTGCACATTTTCAATGATTGTAAATGCAGAAGCGAACAAAAAATAAAACCATATTTTTTTACAATTTTCTTTTTTATCAGTGTAAATCTGGCGAAATTGCAGGATACTGACGGTATTATTATCACAAAAACAACGATTTTATTATTACTACATTATCGTATTATAGTTTTTACACAGCATTTTATTGGTAAAAGTTCGGCATTTTTACAGTTTTTTTAGAGCATTTTTTTGGTAAAAGTTCGGTATTGTTATAGTTTTTTTACAGCATTTTTTCGGTAAAAGTTAGGCATTTTTATAGTAATATTACTGTAGTAATCTGGTAACTTTACAGCATAAGTGCAGTAAGTATATGGCATAACTGCAGGAAAAAAAGGGTGCCATCTTTTTGTCCTAACAACCAGTTCTTTCGAGTCGAAAAGTATTTCGATTGAATATTATTTCCGGTATAGTTAAGAGTCAAATGATCTTAATAATGACTGTATTTATTTCTAGTGGATGTTTGAGACAGATTTGTATTTAGTCAGTTGCATTTAATGTTGTTTCCTTTAAATACAGATGGCTGATAGTAACAGTACGAGATGGTGACTTAGTAATGTAGAAAGATGTCAAATTATGAACAGTTGTACATCTAACTGATGTTATGTATTTGCATACAGTGATTAAGTCGGACATAAAATGTTACATGTGTATTTGTTGCTATCATGAAAAATAGTCACTAATCTATTAAAAAAACGATAATTTAATGCATTAGTATTTTATACTTTTTTTAAAATGAGTCAAATAAATTGCGAGCAGTTTGCTGATAATGCCAGTTGAATTTTTGTCTAGCCTTATTTAAGTTTACAATAATTTCGAGTCAGCGATTGTATGTTGCCAACATACTTGGTAGCATCGAAAGTTGTAGCAAGTGGAGGTTTATGCTCGTGCAATTTAGTGGTAGCAGTATATTATACCAAATTAACTTTATACTAGAGTATACAGCGGTACCAACTTTTTTAATTTTTAAATCTCTGAAGGTAAGGTAGATCTCGAAAGGTAACTCTAACATTATACGCGGGTAGGGATCGGAATAAGAAAATTTAAATTCATATAAAATTTCTATTAAAACATTTATTAACAAAAATAAAGACATTAAAATTTACGACTATCATTAAAGATTGTTATTTTGATAACTGTATTTTATATTTTCTTAAAAATAGATAATTTAATTAACATATTTTTTAATAATTTAAAATATTTTATTGTCATAATATAATTTTTACTTTATTTGAAAAATTTAATTATTTACACATAAGTTACATAACAAAAAATCTGGGCGTCGGTTGACCCTGCGGGCCGGCCCCAAAACTTCCCGCTGTTTTCGACCTCAAAGAGCTCGAAAACATTAGTGTAGATATATTTTCGAGCTCTGCGAGCTCGAAAATGCTATCACATGCAATTGTTTTTTTATGATCTTTTCAAGCTCTAACAAGTTACCTGTTATGCTGAAGTTTGAAAATTTAAGAATCGAAAATCATCAATGAAGCGGTTTTTAAAATTTAGTTCCTGATTATGTTCAGTAAAATAAGTGTATTGAGGCAGAAATCAATGTCAGGGATCAAAATCAAGATTTAAATAAGTTTTGACTCATGTAAGAAACAATAAAATATGAAATATCCGATAAAAATATTAAAAACTACGTTTTATCGATTTTTTTGTTGATAATATGATTTAAACTAAAAACCAAGTTCGATGACATTATATGATCAAAAGAAACTATAAAAAAGATGAGTTGGTATGATATCAGGTACATTTTAGTATGTTATATTGTGATTTATCCGGAACAAATAACATAAAATATTATTTTTTTAACATTTCAACGCCGATATCTTTCGAAGTAATCAATTGATTTTGATAGTTGACAAGGCAATCGACGCGTTTTATTGAGTTCTAGAGCTGATTAGATTTTGAAGTCGATCGTATAAGTTGTTTTTGAGAAATCAATAAAAAACTAAAAAAAAAATTTTTTTTTTTTTCGTAATTCGCCAATATTTTCGAGTCTATTCGATCAAATAATTTGAAATTTTCTGAAAAGTTGAAGGCCAACAAGCTCTTTCAATTGCCACCGCAACCGTCCAAATCGATTTATTAGTTCAAAAGTTACAAAGAGTTTACATACACACACACACACACACACACACACACACACACACACACACACACACACACACACACACACACGCGCGCGCGCGCGCGCGCGGACATCATTCTAAAAATAGTCAGAATAGCTTCATAGGACGTCAAAACGTCGACATCTGATGAAAACTCGATTTTCGAAAATCGGGGTGAAAACAATAACTTCCCGAAATTTTTGAAAATCGTCGATTTTCTTAGCGGGAAGTTAAAAAATAATAGTTAATTGAAAAAAAGAAAATTATAAATTATAAAATAATTAATTTACTAATTATATCAATATTATTCAAATAAAATATTAGTCTTCACTTTCTATCCATAAATAATAAATAAATTATTTAAAGAAAAAAAAAAATTCGGCAACAAAATGCCCAACATTATCAAAAAAATTTACTTAAATCATTCCTTTAACGATACAAAAACATAAAATAAATTTCACCAAGTGTAACATTTTAATTTCTTAAATTATTCAATTTGGCGTGAAATACGCTAGAATTGAACACTCTCCAAAAAAAGTCTCTTATCGCTTTTTGATACATCCATTCTTTTAAAAGTTATTTAAGCTTGATGTCTAATTTATATTAAATTTTCAGATGTTTTAACTTTTCCGGCGAAACTATCAGACTTATTACAAAATATAATGAAACCTTCTTTGTAGACAATTTTATTCTCTAAGAACTATTTCTAATGAAGTTTTTCGGATTCCGCATTGTTTTCTACTTCTTTATATTTTAATGTCAAGCACGTAAAAAAATAGTCTTCTGTTCGATTTTAAAAGCTTGGCATAAAAACGAAAATAACTAGGAAACAATGCGGAATTCGAAAAAACTTTATTGGAATTAATTTGTAAGGCATAGAATTGTCTAAAAAAAATGTGCCGTGATATTTTGTGATAAATCTGATACTTTCGCCAAAAAAATGACAAAATTCTGAAAATTTAATTTAAATTCGACTTCACGCTCAAATGCTTCACCGGTTAACTCAAATTTCCATGGCTTATTAGCTAAGAGTTATTTTAGAAAATCTATTGGAAATACATCAACCGGTGAAGCATTTGGCTGCTTAGCCAAGCTAATGAAGTTAATCTGTTAAATTAGCTAAGCTGACGAGCAAGCCAGCTAATTAGCCTACTTAACTTTTTTAATCGGTTATGCTGATTTAGATGTGCAGTCCTACTAGCTAACAATTCGCCGTAGGAAAAATCTGCAGACATAATTTTGTTGAGAATTGAATGCTCTACAAGAAACGTAATCTATCATTTTTTTTTTATAAATCCAATTATTCGAAAGTTATTTGAGCGTGAAGTCGAATTTAAATTAAATTTTCAGAATTTTGTCATTTTTTTGGCGAAAGTATCAGATTTATCACAAAATATCACGGGACATTTTTTTTAGACAATTCTATGCCTTACAAATTATTTCCAATAAAGTTTTTTCGAATTCCGCATTGTTTCCTAGTTATTTTCGTTTTTATGCCAAGCTTTTAAAATCGAACAGAAGACTATTTTTTTACGTGCTTGACATTAAAATAAAAAGAAGTAGAAAACAATGCGGAATCCGAAGAACTTCATTAGAAATAGTTCTTAGAGAATAAAATTGTCTACAAAGAAGGTTTCATTATATTTTGTAATAAGTCTGATAGTTTCGCCGGAAAAGTTAAAACATCTAAAAATTTAATATAAATTAGACATCAAGCTTAAATAACTTTTAAAAGAATGGATGTATCAAAAAGCGATAAGAAACTTTTTTTGGAGAGTGTTCAATTCTAGCGTATTTCACGCCAAATTGAATAATTTAAGAAATTAAAATGTTACACTTTGTGAAATTTATTTTATGTTTTTGTATCGTTAAAGGAATGATTTAAGTAAATTTTTTTGATAATGTTGGGCATTTTGTTGCCGAATTTTTTTTTTTCTTTAAATAATTTATTTATTATTTATGGATAGAAAGTGAAGACTAATATTTTATTTGAATAATATTGATATAATTAGTAAATTAATTATTTTATAATTTATAATTTTCTTTTTTTCAATTAACTATTATTTTTTTGTTATGTAACTTATGTGTAAATAATTAAATTTTTCAAATAAAGTAAAAATTATATTATGACAATAAAATATTTTAAATTATTAAAAAATATGTTAATTAAATTATCTATTTTTAAGAAAATATAAAATACAGTTATCAAAATAACAATCTTTAATGATAGTCGTAAATTTTAATGTCTTTATTTTTGTTAATAAATGTTTTAATAGAAATTTTATATGAATTTAAATTTTCTTATTCCGATCCCTACCCGCGTATAATGTTAGAGTTACCTTTCGAGATCTACCTTACCTTCAGAGATTTAAAAATTAAAAAAGTTGGTACCGCTGTATACTCTAGTATAAAGTTAATTTGGTATAATATACTGCTACCACTAAATTGCACGAGCATAAACCTCCACTTGCTACAACTTTCGATGCTACCAAGTATGTTGGCAACATACAATCGCTGACTCGAAATTATTGTAAACTTAAATAAGGCTAGACAAAAATTCAACTGGCATTATCAGCAAACTGCTCGCAATTTATTTGACTCATTTTAAAAAAAGTATAAAATACTAATGCATTAAATTATCGTTTTTTTAATAGATTAGTGACTATTTTTCATGATAGCAACAAATACACATGTAACATTTTATGTCCGACTTAATCACTGTATGCAAATACATAACATCAGTTAGATGTACAACTGTTCATAATTTGACATCTTTCTACATTACTAAGTCACCATCTCGTACTGTTACTATCAGCCATCTGTATTTAAAGGAAACAACATTAAATGCAACTGACTAAATACAAATCTGTCTCAAACATCCACTATAAATAAATACAGTCATTATTAAGATCATTTGACTCTTAACTATACCGGAAATAATATTCAATCGAAATACTTTTCGACTCGAAAGAACTGGTTGTTAGGACAAAAAGATGACACCCGAAAAAAACTGGCCAAAATAACCATTTTAATACCAAATTATTACGGTAAATTTACAGCATGTACATAAATCCCGAAAATTTACGGCATTTTTACGGCATTCGCAAAACTGCGAGGGTATGCTCACCACATACTTATACAATATATGTACTTGTATATCTACCCAGTAAAATTTAAAACAGTGTCTATAACAATAATATTTTATACATGTTCTTATGAACATTAATGTTAATGATCTTTTAATTATTTTAGGAGTATCTAATGTAAATGATGCATTAAAATTAGTTTTAAATAATGCTGCTCATGGCTCTTTAAAAAGTGTCGACCACCTGTGTGAAATGCTTAAAGAAGTAGGTAAAGGAAGCCAGCTTACCAAATTAAGATTACTTCGAACAAAATGTTCAAAAATTATTCTGAATGCCATTGCGCCTGGTATGTTAAGAGAGCTACTCGAAGATTTTGGTGAGGAAAGTTATTCTTTGTTGCTGGAGGAATCCACAGACATGTCAACAATGAAATATATGACCTATTGTATCAGACACTTTAGTAAAAAACAAAAGAAAATGTTAACAGAAACCAAATATGCACCACCAGAATATATGCTTAAATTATTTAATAGTAAAATGTATGAGAGCTCTATCAAAACCATAGACATAGCTAATCGAGTTGAAACTGATGACGGCCTACTGGAGTCTATTACTTTGATTGCGAGTATAGATGATGATGATGAGAATAATGAGTATTGTACCGAAGAACTTATCTAAGTCGATTACAAAGTGCTATATATTAATTATAAGTATGTTTTAGCATCGAAAATTTGTGATACTAAGCGTAATAACTTGTAATAGATTAATCAAACGTATTTTTTATATTCAAAAAATGTAATGACTGAAGTGAGAATTCTGCTTTGCTGATAGAATATTTACAATTGATTAATCATAAGTATTTTTTACTTTTAAGAATTTTATAATAACGATAATTACTTGGCCTAGTCAATTAGATTTTTGCTGTGAATTGGCCATAATTATATTTACGACTTTGTGATAGTAATAATAATTGTTTTATTATATTACTCAAATGAATATAAAATACTAAGGATTTAACTTCTCAAAAAATTTATCAAGTTATAATGGTACTAATATAAGAAATTCTAAATTATTAATAAAAAACTATAATTTGAGAAACCTTTATCAAATATAAAAAGATAAAAGTACAAATGCCATATGTAAATCTTATGGACTATTGAATAAAAGAAAAATTATTATTTTTTAAGATATGAAATTATTATTCTTTTACGAAAAATGAAAACCTCTAATTTAATCATTTGTTTATTAATTATACAATTATTTTATACTTATATTCAATACTTCACAAAATTGACACACAATGAATTTGAATATTGGCGCTTATTTTAAGTTTCAACTTCAGCGCCACACTGTGTTTTTTTTAGTAACTCGATGAGCTCTGTGGCTCGGTTACTTCGAAAAAAAAATTTTCTGACAACCCTGTATCTACGTTTTTTACCAAATATATATACTTATGCAATTCTACTTTCTGCTATAATACAGTAAGCTTACACGTCTACGTTCTTTACTTATCCCTCGCGGACTTGGAATCACTGGGAAATCACAGTGAATTCACTCTCACCGTAATTTGACGGTGTATTTACGGTGATTTCATAGTGAATTCACATTGATTTTGTGCCATTTTGTCATGGTGATTTAGTAGTGATTTCACTATGATTTTACTGCGAGTTTACAGTAAATTTATGGTGATTTCACCATGATTTCACAGTAAAGTAATGGTGATTTCACAGTAAATCAATAGTGTTTTCACCATGATTTCGCAGTGAATTAATGACGATTTTACCATGATTTCGCAGTAAATTGATGGTAATTTCCCCATGATTCTACAGTAAATTAATGGTGATTTCACCATGATTTCACAGTAAATTAATAGTGATTTCACCATGATTCCACAGAAAATTTATGATGATTTGCCTATAGTTTTATGGTGATTTTAGAATAGCAAAAAAAAAGTTGTTCAAACATTCTTCAACTTTTTTATGTACTTTTTTTAAATAAACTGAATATTTGTGTCATGATGGTCATTTTTAATTTTTGTGTGTATTCTTTTTTTTTTATTTTAAAGTCCTCTGAACACTTAAAAATTTTCAAGATGTGTTTTGAGAAATAAGCTTAATGGAAAAAAATAAAAAAAGCTTCAAAGTTTGATATTATAGAATGACAGAAAAAATAAAAAATGGTAGTCATTGAAAATTTTTGTTTTTTTTTTTATTTGAAAAAAAATGATGGTAGGTTTTAATAATTTTTTTGTATTTTTTTTCCACAGTGAATTTCCAGTAAACTTACAGTAAATTCACGGTGAATTTACTGTAAGTTCATTGGAAATTCACTGTGAATTCACTATATATTCACTGTAAATTTACTGTGAATTCACTATATATTCACTGTAAATTTACTGTATATTCACTGTGAATTTACTGTAAGTTTACTGGAAATTCAGTGTGGATTCACTGTGAATTTACTGTAAGTTTACTGGAAACTCACTGTGGATTTACTGTGAATTGGCTGTGGTACCACACTAAAATCACTGCAATACCACTGTGAGGTAACTATGAATCGACTGTGATAACATGATAAGATCACTCTAAAACCACTATCAAATCACTGTGAGACACCCTGATAACACGAGTTGATCGAGAAAAAGTTGGTCATTCATTAGTTTCCGACCAACTTGACGACAAGTTATCGACAACTTCAGCTTTTGCAACTTTTGGCTACAAGTTACCGCCAACTTTCTCAGAAAGTGATCGTCAACTTTTTGGATTTACAACTTTTGCCACCAACTTTCTCAGAAAATGTCCATCAACTATTGGAGGTACCAACTGTTGGCGATCAACTTGGTTCCAGTTGCGACTGCAAGTTTCTCGTCAGTTTCTCGCCAACTTGGCTATCAGGGTAACCATAAAACTGCAGTGACCGAATGGCACAAATCACGGTGATTTCACTGTAATTTCATCATGGTCTCACAATGTTTTTACTATAATCTCACTGTGATTTTACAGTGATTCCAGGTCCGCGAGGGTATCTATTCTATTACGAATTTACTTGATACTTATGTTATTTATATTCTATTTTCCTGTACTTGGGTCCAATCTTCCGGTTAAATATTCAAGTCTATCAGATATGTATTTCTCTATAATTATTTTATATTTAATCGATAAATACAACTGACGTTATTACTCATCATGAAACAACGTTATAATTATTCTAATGCTATATTTCTATTATTTTGTTAATTTATATAAGTCACACTTTATGTCATATATATACATTAGACTGTTTCAAATTAGGGGACTACTTTTATTCTTTTGATGAACATTGAAAAATCGAAGGAGTATCTTAAAATATGGTGACAGTTAAAATTTGAGCTCTTAATGTTGATATTTAGAGGTGGCTATTGATAATTTTCGATTTTTCATTTAGTAACATGGTAAAAAATACATAACTTCCGAAAAAATGAAGACACAAAAAACCTCTTCTGAAACATTTTGTAGCAAATTTACTGATCTACAAAAAAGGTCTTTTATGATTTTTGCATAAATTCAACCATTCACAAGATATCCGACGTCAAAGTATAATAAAATTCAAAGAACTTATTTTTGCTCGTTCTGAATTTTATACCATATCAACTAATGAGAATTCAAAAATTTTCGATATAGTTTTTTTATAGGAAATTAAATGCTTTACAAAAAAAGTCTCTTATCATTTTTTGATAAATCCATCTGTTCAAAAGTTATTAAAGCTCGAAGTAAAGTTGGAGACCTTTTTACTTTTCCAGTGAAACTATCGGACTAATCATAAATTGTCATAGAATCTTTTTTGTAGGCAATTTTATTTCTTACAAATTACCTCTGATAATTTTTTTTTAAATTCTGCATTCTCTTCTAGTTATTTCCATTTTAATGTCAAGCTCCTAAAAAAAGTGTTCTGATCGATTTTAAGAGCTCGACATTAAAATCGAAATAACTAGAAGAGAATGCCGAATTAAAAAAAATTTATCAGAGATAATTTGTAGGAAATAAAATTGCCTACAAAAAAGATTCAATGATATTTTATGATTAGTCCGATAGTTTCACCGGAAGAGTAAAAGGATCTCGAAATTTACTCTAACTTGACTTCAAGCTCCAATAACTTTTGAACAGATGGATTTATCAAAAAATGATAAGAGACTTTTTTTGTAGAGCATTCAATTTCCTATAAAAAAAAACAATATTGAGAATTTCTGAATTCTCATTAGTTGACGTGATATAAAATTCAGAACGAGCAAAAACAAGTTCTTTGAATTCTATCAAACTTTGACGTCGGATATCTTGTGAATGGTTGAATTTATGCAAAAATCATAAAAGACCTTTTTTGTAGATCAGTAAATTTGCTACAAAATGTTTCAGAAGAGGCTTTTTGTATCTTTATTTTTTCGGAAGTTATGTATTTTTTACCATGTTACTAAATGAAAAATCGAAAATTATCAATGGCCACCTCTAAATATCAATATTAAGAGCTCAAATTTTAACTGCCACCATATTTTAAGAGACCCTTTCGATTTTGTAATGTTCATCAAAAAAATAAAAATATACCCCTAATTTAAAACAGTCTAATATACATATATATATTAGGGTGCTTCGTTTCCGGCAAAAGTATTTTTTTTGTTGCTCATCAAGCAAAATAATGTTTTTTTATGCTAAAACGAAAATTCCTGCCTAGTTTGAGCTCTCAATTCCAATCCTAAGTACTTTCCATTTGATTTCCAAGATTTTCCATTTAAAATACACGTAAATTAAATTACTTTTTTTTTCACTCTCTAATACTCAGCTTCGTTTTATGATATCAACGCAGTTTTGGTCGCAAATTGTAGGGCATTTGGTGTTCTTCAAAAGTGCCTATAATTACTTAGCTGTAATTCCAGCTGTTTCACTGATGTCCGCTGAGGAAGTTATTTTTCGTAACAAATTGATCTTTATTGGCTTGCAGAACGTAAATCAATGAACGCACTCTGAAAATGCTAATAAAAATTTTATAGGAAATATTATTCCTTTCAAAAAAAGTCCTACGAGTCAAGTCGCTAAAGTCCATAGTTTGCGAGTCATAATCATTTTAATAATTTGAAAAATAAAATATCAATTATAATTTTTTTTTTTTATGTTATATTTTTCAAATTATTAAAATGACTATTACTCGGAAACTATATACGTTAGCGACTTGACTCATAGAACTTTTTTTAAAATAAAGTAATTTAATTTACGTGTATTTTAAATGGGAAATCTCGGAAATCAAATGGAAAGTACTTAGAATTGGAATTAAGAGCTCAAACTTGGCAGGAATTTTTGTTTTAGCATAAAAAACAATATTTCGCTTGCTGAGCAACAAAAAAAATACGTTCGCCGGAAACGAAGCATCCCAATATATATATTAGGGTGACCCAAAGAAACCGACTATTTTTTTTTTCGAGTTTCTTATGAAAGTTTGTCGGTTTATGATGTTTTAAGAAGCCTCTCTAAAAATCATCTGGATAAAAAATTTTCAAGAGATCGCTCACAAATTTTGAAAATATCAAAAATGATCGAAATTTGACTTTTTTATTTCAAATTTTTTTCTTTTTCGTGGAATTATAACTACGCTGAGAATTTACGCCCAAAATTTAAATATTTAAACCTCGCTCAAGAATTTTAAATCTTTCAGAGTACTGTCTTTTGGAGGTTTTCGAGCAACCCTTGAATATTAATAATAAAGCTTCTTGATTTTTTCACCATTAATTTGCATCACAATTAATGAAGATATATTTCAAGAAATAGAAATAATAAGATATTTACAAACTTTTTTATTTTTTAATTCAATTAGTAGGTTTTCTTGCATATTCAAAACTTACCAAACTTTATTGTTGAAGACTGTCCTGTATATTTTTGGTTATGCAAAAGTTATATTCTACTGAAATGACAATATTTGAGTTATAAAAAAATACAAAAATTTATTCAAACTATTAGTTACATATTATCAGTTCATTTTTAAAATTCTGGAGCGCCGTTTAAATATTCAAATTTTGGGCTGAAATTTTCAGCATAGTCATAATTTTACAAATATGAACTATCGCTACCACGAGAAAGAAAAAATTTAGAAATAAAAAATCCAAATTTCAATCATCCATGATATTTTCAAAATTCGTGAGTGACCTCTTGAAAATTTTTATCGAGCCGATTTTTGGAGAGGCTTCTTAAAACATCGTAAACCAACAAATTTTCATAAGAGACTCGAAAAAAAAAAATAGTTGGTTTTTTTGGACACCCTAATCTATATATATTAACAATAATAGTTATTCCTGTGATATGATTTTCAGTTAAGAAGCATTTATTTGTTATATGTTCCTTATCCTTATTTTTTTATATAAAATACGCATTTATTTCTAACCATATTTACCGTTCACTAGAACAAGGATCTACTCATGATTCTTATGCGCGTGTTTTGTTTAGGTTTTAGGAATTGGGTGATAGGTAACGTTTCAAGACCACCCAAACTGTATATATATTTGTCTGAGTACAATATAATGATTTACTTATCTATTTATTTCAACTTTCTTATAATCTAAATATATGATTTGATAAGTATGTGCTATAACGATTTAGTATTTAAATTATTGGTTAATTACTAATAACCCTAATAGCATAGTTTGCTTTAGCAAAAGTTTACTTACAAAAGTTTCCTTCAAGTTTTCGTCAAATATCCGTCAACTTTAGACTTTTCTGTTCTTGACCACGAAGTATAGGGTGCCATCTTTTTGTCCTAACAACAAGTTCTTTCGAGTCGAAAAGTATTTCGATTGAATATTATTCCCGGTATAGTTAAGAGTCAAATGATGTTAATAACGACTGTATTTATTTCTAGTTGGTGTTTGAGACAGATTTGTATTTAGTCAGTTGCATTTAATGTTGTTTCCTTTAAATACAGATGGCTGATAGTAGCAGTACAAGATGGTGACTTAGTAATGTAGAAAGATGTCAAATTATGAACAGTTGTACATCGAACTGATGTTATGTATTTGCATACAGTGATTAAGTCGGACATAAAATGTTACATGTGTATTTGTTGCTATCATGAAAAATAGTCTCTAACTTATTAAAAAAACGATAATTTAATGCATTAGTATTTTATACTTTTTTTAAAATGAGTCAAATAAATTGAGAGCAGTTTGTTTATAATGCCAGTTGAATTTTTGTCTAGCCTTATTTAAGTTTACAATAATTTCGAGTCAGCGATTGTATGTTGCCAACATACTTGATAGCATCGAAAGTTGTAGCAAGTATGTTATGTCCTCAACAGCCTCAGGTGCCTCCACCTGTTAATTAATTAGTAAACTTGAGATATATAAGAAGCGCGCATTTGAATTCCATTTGAAATTATATATTAATTTCTTACAACACTTATTGCGTCTTAACAATATTGAGTCAATAATTTAAATGATAAATCGTCGTGGCACATACTCATTAAATTATATATTTTTATTATAAGAAAGTTTAAATAAATAGATAGATAAACCTTTATTTTGTATTCAGAGAAATATAAATACAGGTTGAGTGGTCTTGGAACGTTTCCTGTCATCCGATACTTAAAACCTAAACAAAACATACGCATAAAAATCATGAATAGGTCCTTGTTCTAAAGTTAACCGTCAACATGGTTATAAACAAATACATATTCTATCAACAAGTAAGAAAAGAAAATATATAATTAATAAATGTTACTTACTAATGAAAACCATGTCTCACCAGAATTTAACTATTACTGTTAATATTAAATAAAGAGTGACGCGTATAATAAATAAATTAAAGAAAATATAGAAATATAGCATTATATTAATTATAATAATGTTTCACAATAAATAGTAATGTCAATCGTACTAAATAATTAAATATAGAATAATTATGGAGGAATACACCTCTGATAGCCTAGAATATTTAACTGGAAGATTGTATCTAAGTACATATAAATAGAATAAGTAATAAGAAGTTGTAGAATGGATAAAGTGAAGAACGTATATGTGTAAGCTTATATCCCAAATTTGAATTAGTAGAAAGTATAAATGTATAAGTATAATATTTAGTAAAGAACATAGATATATAAGAATATATACATATAAGCATGAGTGTGAACATAAGAGTAGTGGGGAGAAGTTGGAGAGTGAAGGTCCGAGATCTCTCTGCCGTCTGATGTAACTTCACTTCTCTCCGAGAACTCTTTACGAATACAACTGTTATTACTGATCAAGTTTTATCCATACTTTATAATAAAATTCAGTCTTCAGATAAAAGTTATTTTATCAATTACATCTATCCTTAATCATAGTTTAATTATTTCATTAAATAACAATCATAATTATCATCATCTTAGTAAACAATAAATTTATCCACTGTTTTCAAATTCAAAATTTGGTCCCGCGTGACAACGAACTGCCCACTGTCCAGGAGGTGGCGTCAGCTCCGATCCTAGTAACCTCCCAGGACATAACAAGTAGAAGTTAGTCTTGGGCCTAATCGGTCACCACTGAGAGCGCTCAATTTAGTTCATAATCCAATGGCGAACTAGTTCGTTCTTTTAGTTCATTAGTTCTTTTGTTTAAATAATTTAATAAAAACAATAAATAGAAAAAAAAATATATTTATGATTAATGCTGGTTCTGTTTATTTATGGAACATAAAATTTTTTATTTAAATAAGAATGAAAAAATAAAAGAATTTATATTAATAATTAGTCAACAGCTAGTCTCGTTTCTAGTATAATGCGTAATTATATTACAATACTTAAAAAATGCTAATTATTACAATTAAAGTTGACATTTTTTTATAGCACATCAAATCTTTTACTTAAGTAAAAATGAAAAAATTCAATAATTTATATTAATCATTAGTCAACAGCTAGTCTCGTTGAGTAATGATCTAATATATAAAAATAGTCTCTCGCAATATCAAGGCGCGCACAGAAAAAGTAAATAACTCGGTTGGTCACATAGCGCCAGTGTCTAGTTAAACCGACGCTAAAAAAAATATAAAAAGAACTATATAAGAGCGAGATCATCGACGAACTAGTTCGCATAGTTCACCTAAAGGAGCGCTCTTCCGACCTAGGTCGTTCGCGAACTACCCAAGACTAGTAGAAGTTTGTGCTCGTGCGATTTAGTGGTAGCAGTATATTATACCAAATTAACTTTATGCTAGAGTATACAGTACCGTAAACTAGTTGACGCCAAATATTTTTTTTTTTCAAAAACCCAAATGTCAAAAAATTGCTCATCAATTGCTCTTTCGAAATTATTAATTGCTCTACTGCTATAATTAACCGTTAATTAATTAATCGTAATTAAAAAATCAAAAATTCAAGTTCCCATTATCTCTAATTGTAAGGGCTTATTTTTATCGTAATTAGTCCCGAAAAATTGCTCACTCTGTTTTTAATGAGGAATGATGGTTGCTCTGTGCAAAAAGTTGTTTTTAATTAATTAATAATAATTATTAATTTTTTTACACCTTTCAACCGCCAAACATTAATTGTGACGTCATCGACGCGACAATTCGCTTATCGCTTTTATGAGAATAGACCATGGTGACTCATTTGGTTACATACGTATAAGTCAATGTAAACAAATAAAATGTTTTTCATTTTATTCAAAATATCGACCATGTTGACTTACAGCCTATTACGTACAGCTTACTTCAATAAATAAACAGAAAAAATAATAAGTTACTTATTCTAATGAAAATATAAAGAAAAAATTGACAAATGTTTAAAGGGGAAGGACTGATAAAAACGAAATAAAGAGTTTATTTGATGATTATTGATAATGATAATTGAGAGTATGGGTGAGATGAAAGGAATGTTACACATGAAGATGAAAATTTTCGTATTTGCATTTTTGTATTGTAATTCATAATCGATGAGTCTGTAGAATATGTAAAGATTCATTTTCTGCAGTTGATTGATGTTTTATTTCAAATAGTTTATGATACAATTTATAAAAAAAGTGATCAAGAATAAAATATTTAATCATGAAAGATTTGATAATCATTGATTAAACCTTAATCATTTACGCAAATATATTTTTTAACGTTTTTTTAATTTACATTACACCGGTTTATGAACAAAATTCTCGTTTTTGACTTTATTTTAAAAATCTTATTCGTATTATTTTCAAAACTGACAAACAATGAATTAGTATTGGTGGTCATTGAATAAAAATAATAATTGTAGTGACTAGATAAACGATAGAGTAATAGTTTTAGTTACTTTTACTAAGGCTAAATATTATATTATAATAATTAATTGATATATAATTTATTAATTGCGTACTGCACATTTGTTGTTAAAAGTATATTGGATCTTTGTTTAGGATGAAAAAAGAAATATAACTTCAGTTCTAACTCAATTTTTATTATTAATTTCAATTTTTATTACATAAAAAAAACTTATTGTAAATATTTTTCATATATTGCTAATAAGACTTTGTATTAAAAAAAGCTAATTAGATCTAAAATGGTTAATATTTTATCTTTATTGCATTCCACTATAATCAAGTTAACAAAATATAGTTTTTATCAAACTAAGACATAAAATAACAGTGAAATATTAATGTCAATTGTTTTTGAGTTACAATTAACTTAAACTACATTAATAACGACAATATTCGATACCCAATTAAGCATTTATTATAAATACGCTATTCAATTGTTTTAAAAATGGTACATCGAGATGCGCAGAGCACAAAAAATTTGGCGGCAAACCAAAGTAATTTAAATAAATATAAACAATTAAATTTTTACAGTTCAATTAATTTGAATAAATAAATTATTATTATAATTCATAAAAAATTTATGAGCATAATTATAAAAGTCATTAACGTCATAATCAAGAATACGAATGTTACGACGACCAAGTCGATATAACAAGTAAACTGACAACGTTAAACCTTTTAATAAGTCATGGGCTACAACTTCGGTACCTTTATCTCGGTTTACATATTTATTCTCACTTTGTTATTTAACGCTTTATTTATAGCGTTCGTTAAAAAAAATTGGATTTTTACTAAATACAAAAAATACCTCAATAAATGAACTTACTACAGTTAATAAAGTTGTAAAAATACACCGGGAACATTCATTAATATACCACCAATCATTCGCCTATTTATAACATTTCTGAATAGATAGCTGAAGATTAATGAACCCAGTGTTATTCCTTGAATTTTATCATCCCAGTTTAATTTTCCTGGAGTCTGTAAAAATAAATCCTATTAACTTTTATGTCTAACATTAAAAAATTAAAATTTTTTACAGAAATACTAATGATTAATTTTTAAATAACTATAAAATGACTAGTAAAATAAAAAAATTTACTTTCGAAAAAATAAAAAATAATCAAACATTTACTAAAACCATTAATAAAATGATTTTATTTGACCGAATTTGATGAAAAAAAAAAAAAAAAAGAAATACTTACAGTAGCAAATGTAACATTGAAAGAAGTAATTTTTAAGCTCATATTAGTGGCATTATTATCAGAGTAAGCCATCTGATAAACCAATGACATAATGTATCCAACATCAGATTCACTCGCGTAACATAGACCAGCGCAAATTCTTCTAAATATCGTATGTATCTTGCTTTCAATAAGAAGTTTGTATCTTCCAGTAGTTTACCTCATTGTCGCTATCAAAAAATAAACAAAAATTAGTCATATTAAGTTTAATTGACTGTAGACAATAAAAATGAGTCAGAATATGAGAAAATATCTTTTCATTTAAATACTGAGAACAGTATACCGTACATCAGAAAATGATTACTATGTACTATTATATCACAACAATAATTTAATCATTATAATTTATGAGATAAAATAAAAAAATATACCGGTACGTTAATATGTTGACAATAGATATTAAAACATGCTGAGTAAGTTCATAGTCACAACATAATATCATGTTTATCAACATACGTACATTTCTCAAAGCAATTTAATTTCAGGTTTCTCTAGATCTAAAATAGCGCAATACACAAATATTTATAAATTGTTCTTCTGCGATCTGGTCTCTTATTATACAATTGTCTTATTATCAATTACTAATTGTCTTTATAATTACCGATTGGTGCAGAGTTATTCTGATTTTTTTCTTCTTCCAATTTTTGATTAGCGTCAACTGGATCCAAGTCAAGAAACTCAACAAAACCATGTCTGATTGTTAGAGACATCTGAGATGTCGATGTAAATGTAGAAAGTAATTCTGAGTCTGCTCCAGGCTCATTTGCTTGAATCTTGAATTATTCCAATAGATACATAAGCGTGTTTGGGTACCCACGAGTTTAAAAGTTAAAAGTCATATACATTGCGATGTTGATCATGTGGTCTGGCTTTTCTGTTCTTAGATTTACACCTGATGAAAGCTTAAATAAACCTGTTAAAATTTTATTCGACCACGCTCATGGATTCTCAGACAGTAGAATGTACTGTTTTCCAAGCTATCTTTACTTAGCAAGTAGTCGTAAGTTTCTGAATTATGACGACCTTCGTCAAGAATGTAGAGAATCACGTGTAGAAATTCTGAAATAGAATATAGTTGAGTCATTATATGATATCCAGGTTCAGGATTTACCAGAGTAAAATCACCGTCTTGTAATTCTATACGATAACCAATGAAATCTTCAACATTAGGCTCGTATTGTGCGATTAATTTATTGAAAATCTTTAAATAGGTATCAGCAACTAGCCACTTTTCCTTGGGATCTTTGTACGACCGGATATTAAATCTAAGAAATACTGTTTTAATAATAAAATAGAGATAAAGATCAAAGCCTGGGTTTCGTTGACCAACACCCAGTAGTCATAGAATCAGAGTCTACCAGAGCATCAAAAAGTTCAAACATTGATCGAGTTAATGGATATTCTTCATTACGCGATTCAGTTTCTTCTAACTCTGTCTGGATACCTCGGGATTAGTAACTGCTGGTTGTTGGAATAGTACACAAAATTTGTGCCACTTTTAAACTTTGCCAGATAGTACTTGAGCTCTCGGATGATTTGGGTAGAGCAGCTGTTGTACGAACTAGAACTCTTTTGAGCCGTATAGGCATTACACAGCGTGCAAGACCTATCAGAGCTGGTATGACTTTCCAACCTGGATGCTCACAAATGGCAATGCGAGACATCTCATCGTATTTAGCGACAACTTGTACTACATCCAGTACTGCTTCCGGACCATTAACTTCATGCGGCGTGATTCCTTTTAGATGACAGTGCTGATGATTAACTGTATCGTAACTTGGCGGCAATTCTTGACGTAAGTTGTAATAATATCTGTCAAGAGAGTTGAAAAAATGATCCCATGGTATTGTTGATCCACTGGAGCCATTAGGTTTCAAGAAATTGAAAGCATGTCTTGCTGCTTGTGGTGATGATGCCAATGACGCTATCATTTTTAAGTATGGCACAAATAGTCCTGCAGGTAATATTTCACTAGCTAGTCGTACGAATTTAAACAACGTCCCTTGACGAACTGATAATCTTGCCACGTGGGCATTCGATGATACGTGCGTAACGTTATCGTTTCGACACTAGTACTCTAAAACAAAATTTAATTTTAGTGGATCTTTTTTGTACAATTCTGATACTGCAAACAGTAAATACTCAAAATAATCATCAGGGTTGACAAGTGGTTTTACTCCTTCTTGCTGATCCGCTGTCATGAATATCATAAATTCATCAGCTTTGCTTAACTTTCATCGGCATCGGTTTTATAAAATCTGATATCAACATATAGAAGTATCAAATATAAAATTCTTCGTAATGAATGTCTTCGTGCCCTTTAAGTAATATAACGCATGATTATGCTTGACACTCTATAATCCGTAGAACCACCTTTACTTTTATAAATATAATATTGAACACAGATTTAATGCCACTAATTTAGATAATTGGTTTGACTATCACTACTATTTTCATCGATAGCATCTAAATTACCATTCCACTTGAAAACAAGATCTCGGAGCTTCCTACTCTTTTTTATTATTAATCAGCCTTTAACAATAAGCAAAGCTGAATTTCCAAAAAGAAATCTGTAACATATCGAAATAAATGTGTCATTTCAGCGATTTATAACACAAAAATAAACATTGAATAAAAAAATTTTTTTTTATTCATAAAAGATAATACCAGAAAAGAGAACTTACTAGTTAATTTCAGGAGTACATAAGCACTTTCCTAGTGATAAATAAAATTATTGTTATTAATACTATTATTATTATTATTATAATTATTATTAAATTAACAAGCTATAAAAATAACAATTTTTCATATCAAAGTAACCACGGAGGCTAGATGGTCATCTAGCCTCCGTGAAAGAAACGGAACAAAATTTGTTTACATATTACGCATGACTTATACGTATGTAACCAAATGAGTCACCATGGTCTATTCTCATAAAAGCGATAAGCGAATTGTCGCGTCGATGACGTCACAGTTAATGTTTGGCGGTTGAAAGGTGTAAAAAAATTAATAATTATTATTAATTAATTAAAAACAACTTTTTGCACAGAGCAACCATCATTCCTCATTAAAAACAGAGTGAGCAATTTTTCGGGACTAATTACGATAAAAATAAGCCCTTACAATTGGAGACAATGGGAACTTGAATTTTTGATTTTTTAATTACGATTAATTAATTAACGGTTAATTATAGCAGTAGAGCAATTAATAATTTCGAAAGAGCAATTGATGAGCAATTTTTTGATATTTGGGTTTTTGAAAAAAAAAAAATATTTGGCGTCAACTATAGTTTACGGTGTATACAGCGATACCAACTTTTTTAATCTTATATCTCTGAAGGTAAAGTAGATCTCGAAAGGTAACTCGAACATTATACGCGGAGGGTAGGGATAGTTTCGCCGAAAAACTAGAGTGGTAAAACAGAGCGCCTAAAGCAGCAAAAAGAAATGTTGATAACGAAGAATGATGAAAACATAGTTTGTGTAAATTCCGATAGAGAGCCAGTAAAGTACTTGTTGAGACATAAAATCAAATACGACGACGAAATCACTGAACACCAGAAAAAAAGGCTCGTTCATGAAAAATGGGCAAAGGATGATTTTGTTGTTCATACTGCTATAGTTTGCCCGTTTGAAAAGACGGACAAATTAATTTTTTTTATTATAATGAAGAATTTTTTTTATTTATTTAATAACTGATGAACTTGGTTTACTTTCAGAAAAGTAAATATTATAATGTGATTAGAATATTTCGCGGTTAGTTGAAAGACAGCATTGAAAATATACTGTAAGTCATCCATTTGAAAAATCAGCTGTTTGAATAATATTACTTCATTGATAAAATTTTTTTTTTCATTAAATTAGTAATGCAACCACTTTAAAATTAAAAGGGCGCTGACACTACAATGCCTATAAGAACAGTACTACTTTGCAATGTGCAGCTGACGGGAAACTGTCGGTCGACCCGTTCAAGAAAACGGGTAGATTGAATTTTAAGTTTTAATTAATAATTTATAATTTTTTTTTTTTTTTTTATTTAACGGCGTAGTGACGTCCAGTCGTACATAGCTGTAAGAGAAAAATGACACATCCACGTACTGTCTTGCAGTATGCCAGCGTATAGAGAAATCATCAGCCCGCCCGTTTGAACAAACGGGTAGATTAATTTTTATGTTTTAATTAATAAATAATTTAATTTTTTTTTAATTAGTACCGTAATGACTTTAAGTCTTACTTACTATGAGAGAATCATGACCGTAACTTAAGTACATCCTAGCAGTATGCCAGCGTATATAGAAACCACCAGCCCACCCGTTAGAAGAAACGGGTAGATTAATTTTTATGGTTTAATTAGTAACTAATTAAATTTTTTCTTAATTAGTACCGTAATGACTTTAAGTCTTACTAACTATGAGAGAATCATGACCGTAACTTAAGTACATCCTAGCAGTATGCCAGCGTATATAGAAACCACCAGCCCGCCCGTTTGAAGAAACGGGTAGCTTAATTTTTGTGTTTTAGTAATAACTAATTAAATTTTTTTTTATTAGTACCGTAATACCTTTAAGTCTTACTTACTATGAGAGAATCATGACCGTAACTTAAGTACATCCTAGCAGTATGCCAGCGTATATAGAAACCACCAGCCCACCCGTTTGAAGAAACGGGTAGATTAATTTTTATGGTTTAATTAGTAACTAATTAAATTTTTTCTTAATTAGTACCGTAATGACTTTAAGTCTTACTAACTATGAGAGAATCATGACCATAACTCAAGTACATCCTAGCAGTATGCCAGCGTATATAGAAACCACCAGCCCGCCCGTTTGAAGAAACGGGTAGATTAATTTTTATGGTTTAATTAGTAACTAATTAAATTTTTTCTTAATTAGTACCGTAATGACTTTAAGTCTTACTAACTATGAGAGAATCATGACCATAACTCAAGTACATCCTAGCAGTATGCCAGCGTATATAGAAACCACCAGCCCGCCCGTTTGAAGAAACGGGTAGCTTAATTTTTGTGTTTTAATTAATAACTAATTAAATTTTTTTTTGATTAGTACCGTAATGACTTTAAGTCTTACTTACTATGAGAGAATCATGACCGTAACTTAAGTACATCCCAGCAGTATGCCAGCGTATATAGAAACCACCAGCCCGCCCGTTTGAAGAAACGGGTAGATTAATTTTTATGGTTTAATTAGTAACTAATTAAATTTTTTCTTAATTAGTACCGTAATGACTTTATGTCTTACTAACTATGAGAGAATCATGACCATAACTCAAGTACATCCTAGCAGTATGTCAGCGTATATAGAAACCACCAGCCCGCCCGTTTGAAGAAACGGGTAGATTAATTTTTATGGTTTAATTAGTAACTAATTAAATTTTTTCTTAATTAGTACCGTAATGACTTTATGTCTTACTAACTATGAGAGAATCATGACCATAACTCAAGTACATCCTAGCAGTATGCCAGCGTATATAGAAACCACCAGCCCGCCCGTTTGAAGAAACGGGTAGCTTAATTTTTGTGTTTTAATTAATAACTAATTAAATTTTTTTTTGATTAGCACCGTAATGACTTTAAGTCTTACTTACTATGAGAGAATCATGACCGTAACTTAAGTACATCCTAGCAGTATGCCAGCGTATATAGAAACCACCAGCCCACCCGTTTGAAGAAACGGGTAGATTAATTTTTATGGTTTAATTAGTAGCTAATTAAATTTTTTCTTAATTAGTACCGTAATGACTTTAAGTCTTACTAACTATGAGAGAATCATGACCGTAACTTAAGTACATCCTAGCAGTATGCCAGCGTATATAGAAACCACCAGCCCGCCCGTTTGAAGAAACGGGTAGCTGAATTTTTGTGTTTTAATTAATAACTAATTAAATTTTTTCTTAATTAGTACCGTAATGACTTTATGTCTTACTAACTATGAGAGAATCATGACCATAACTCAAGTACATCCTAGCAGTATGCCAGCGTATATAGAAACCACCAGCCCACCCGTTTGAAGAAACGGGTAGATTAATTTTTATGGTTTAATTAGTAACTAATTAAATTTTTTCTTAATTAGTACCGTAATGACTTTATGTCTTACTAACTATGAGAGAATCATGACCATAACTCAAGTACATCCTAGCAGTATGCCAGCGTATATAGAAACCACCAGCCCACCCGTTTGAAGAAACGGGTAGATTAATTTTTATGGTTTAATTAGTAACTAATTAAATTTTTTTTCAATTAGTAACGTAATGACTGTAAGTCTTACTAACTGTAAGAGAATCATGTGCTTAACTTAAGTATATCCTGGCAGTATTCCAGCGTATAGAGAAACCACTAGCCTGCCCGTTTACGGAAACGGGCAGATTAATTTTTCTGTTTTAATTAGTAAACAATTTTTTTTCTTTTGTAATTAGTACCGTAGTGACTTCCAGTCCTAATTAGCTGTAAGAGAAGAAAGACACATTCAATATTCGTCTTGCATTGTGCCAGCAATAGAGAAACCTTCAGCCTGCCCGTTTAGCGTAACGGACAGATCAATTTTTGTGTTTCAATTAATAAATAATTTTCTTTTATTTTTATTAGTAGCATCTCGACTTCGACTTTAAAAAAGTCGTAATCGGAAAATGTTTATCATTTGAGTTTTGTTTCGCAGTATTACAGCAATACGGAATCTGTCAGTCTATTCCTTTGGGGAAAGCAGTCAGATTTACTATTAAGTTTAAATTAATACATAATTTTTTTTTATTTTTTTTCGTAATGTAGTTACTTCAAGAGTTAAAGAGCTGTAGCAGAATAATGCTACCCGTTTCTTCAAACGGGCGGGCTGGTGGTTTCTATATACGCTGGCATACTGCTAGGATGTACTTGAGTTATGGTCATGATTCTCTCATAGTTAGTAAGACTTAAAGTCATTACGGTACTAATTAAGAAAAAACTTAATTAGTTACTAATTAAACCATAAAAATTAATCTACCCGTTTCTTCAAACGGGTGGGCTGGTGGTTTCTATATACGCTGGCATACTGCTAGGATGTACTTAAGTTACGGTCATGATTCTCTTATAGTAAGTAAGACTTAAAGTCATTACGGTATTAATCAAAAAAAAATTTAATTAGTTATTAATTAAAACACAAAAATTAAGCTACCCGTTTCTTCAAACGGGCATGCTGGTGGTTTCTATATACGCTGGCATACTGCTAGGATGTACTTGAGTTATGGTCATGATTCTCTCATAGTTAGTAAGACTTAAAGTCATTACGGTACTAATTAAGAAAAAATTTAATTAGTTACTAATTAAACCATAAAAATTAATCTACCCGTTTCTTCAAACGGGCGGGCTGGTGGTTTCTATATACGCTGGCATACTGCTGGGATGTACTTAAGTTACGGTCATGATTCTCTCATAGTAAGTAAGACTTAAAGTCATTACGGTACTAATCAAAAAAAAATTTAATTAGTTATTAATTAAAACACAAAAATTAAGCTACCCGTTTCTTCAAACGGGTGGGCTGGTGGTTTCTATATACGCTGGCATACTGCTAGGATGTACTTTAGTTACGGTCATGATTCTCTCATAGTAAGTAAGACTTAAAGTCATTACGGTAGTAATTAAAAAAAATTCAATTAGTTATTAATTAAAACACAAAAATTAAGCTACCCGTTTCTTCAAACGGGCATGCTGGTGGTTTCTATATACGCTGGCATACTGCTAGGATGTACTTGAGTTATGGTCATGATTCTCTCATAGTTAGTAAGACTTAAAGTCATGACGGTACTAATTAAGAAAAAATTTAATTAGTTACTAATTAAACCATAAAAATTAATCTACCCGTTTCTTCAAACGGGTGGGCTGGTGGTTTCTATATACGCTGGCATACTGCTAGGATGTACTTAAGTTACGGTCATGATTCTCTTATAGTAAGTAAGACTTAAAGTCATTACGGTATTAATCAAAAAAAAATTTAATTAGTTATTAATTAAAACACAAAAATTAAGCTACCCGTTTCTTCAAACGGGCGGGCTGGTGGTTTCTATATACGCTGGCATACTGCTAGGATGTACTTAAGTTACGGTCATGATTCTCTCATAGTAAGTAAGACTTAAAGTCATTACGGTGCTAATCAAAAAAAAATTTAATTAGTTATTAATTAAAACACAAAAATTCAGCTACCCGTTTCTTCAAACGGGCGGGCTGGTGGTTTCTATATACGCTGGCATACTGCTAGGATGTACTTGAGTTATGGTCATGATTCTCTCATAGTTAGTAAGACTTAAAGTCATTACGGTACTAATTAAGAAAAAATTTAATTAGTTATTAATTAAAACACAAAAATTAAGCTACCCGTTTCTTCAAACGGGCGGGCTGGTGGTTTCTATATACGCTGGCATACTGCTAGGATGTACTTAAGTTACGGTCATGATTCTCTCATAGTAAGTAAGACTTAAAGTCATTACGGTGCTAATCAAAAAAAAATTTAATTAGTTATTAATTAAAACACAAAAATTCAGCTACCCGTTTCTTCAAACGGGCGGGCTGGTGGTTTCTATATACGCTGGCATACTGCTAGGATGTACTTGAGTTATGGTCATGATTCTCTCATAGTTAGTAAGACTTAAAGTCATTACGGTACTAATTAAGAAAAAATTTAATTAGTTACTAATTAAACCATAAAAATTAATCTACCCGTTTCTTCAAACGGGCGGGCTGGTGGTTTCTATATACGCTGGCATACTGCTAGGATGTACTTAAGTTACGGTCATGATTCTCTCATAGTTAGTAAGACTTAAAGTCATTACGGTACTAATCAAAAAAAAATTTAATTAGTTATTAATTAAAACACAAAAATTCAGCTACCCGTTTCTTCAAACGGGCGGGCTGGTGGTTTCTATATACGCTGGCATACTGCTAGGATGTACTTGAGTTATGGTCATGATTCTCTCATAGTTAGTAAGACTTAAAGTCATTACGGTACTAATTAAGAAAAAATTTAATTAGTTACTAATTAAACCATAAAAATTAATCTACCCGTTTCTTCAAACGGGCGGGCTGGTGGTTTCTATATACGCTGGCATACTGCTAGGATGTACTTAAGTTACGGTCATGATTCTCTCATAGTTAGTAAGACTTAAAGTCATTACGGTACTAATCAAAAAAAAATTTAATTAGTTATTAATTAAAACACAAAAATTAATCTACCCGTTTCTTCAAACGGGTGGGCTGGTGGTTTCTATATACGCTGGCATACTGCTAGGATGTACTTAAGTTACGGTCATGATTCTCTCATAGTAAGTAAGACTTAAAGTCATTACGGTACTAATTAAAAAAAAATTAAATTATTTATTAATTAAAACATAAAAATTAATCTACCCGTTTGTTCAAACGGGCGGGCTGATGATTTCTCTATACGCTGGCATACTGCAAGACAGTACGTGGATGTATCATTTTTCTCTTACAGCTATGTACGACTGGACGTCACTACGCCGTTAAATAAAAAAAAAAAAAAAAATTATAAATTATTAATTAAAACTTAAAATTCAATCTACCCGTTTTCTTGAACGGGTCGACCGACAGTTTCCCGTCAGCTGCACATTGCAAAGTAGTACTGTTCTTATAGGCATTGTAGTGTCAGCGCCCTTTTAATTTTAAAGTGGTTGCATTACTAATTTAATGAAAAAAAAAATTTTATCAATGAAGTAATATTATTCAAACAGCTGATTTTTCAAATGGATGACTTACAGTATATTTTCAATGCTGTCTTTCAACTAACCGCGAAATATTCTAATCACATTATAATATTTACTTTTCTGAAAGTAAACCAAGTTCATCAGTTATTAAATAAATAAAGAAAATTCTTCATTATAATAAAAAAAATTAATTTGTCCGTCTTTTCAAACGGGCAAACTATAGCAGTATGAACAACAAAATCATCCTTTGCCCATTTTTCATGAACGAGCCTTTTTTTCTGGTGTTCAGTGATTTCGTCGTCGTATTTGATTTTATGTCTCAACAAGTACTTTACTGGCTCTCTATCGGAATTTACACAAACTATGTTTTCATCATTCTTCGTTATCAACATTTCTTTTTGCTGCTTTAGGCGCTCTGTTTTACCACTCTAGTTTTTCGGCGAAACTATCCCTACCCTACGCGGATAGGGATCGGAATAAGAAAATTTAAATTCATATAAAATTTCTATTAAAACATTTATTAATAAAAATAAAGACATTAAAATTTACGACTATCATTAAAGATTGTTATTTTGACAACTGTATTTTATATTTTCTTAAAAATAGATAATTTAATTAACATATTTTTTAATAATTTAAAATATTTTATTGTCATAATATAATTTTTACTTTATTTGACAAATTTAATTATTTACACATAAGTTACATAACAAAAAAATAATAGTTAATTGAAAAAAAGAAAATTATAAATTATAAAATAATTAATTTACTAATTATATCAATATTATTCAAATAAAATATTAGTCTTCACTTTTTATCCATAAATAATTAATAAAGTATTTTAAGAAAAAAAAAAAAAAAAAAAAAAAAAAAAAAAAATTCGGCAACAAAATGCCCAACATTATCAAAAAAATTTACTTAAATCATTCCTTTAACGATACAAAAACATAAAATAAATTTCACAAAGTCTAACATTTTAATTTCTTAAATTATTCGATTTGGCGTGAAATACGCTAGAATTGAACACTCTCCAAAAAAGTCTCTTATCACTTTTTGATACATCCATTCTTTTAAAGTTATTTAAGCTTGAAGTCTAATTTATATTAAATTTTCAGATGTTTTAACTTTTCCGGCGAAACTATCAGACTTATTACAAAATATAATGAAACCTTCTTTGTAGACAATTTTATTCTCTAAGAACTATTTCTAATGAAGTTTTTCGGATTCCGCATTGTTTTCTACTTCTTTATATTTTAATGTCAAGCACGTAAAAAAATAGTCTTCTGTTCGATTTTAAAAGCTTGGCATAAAAACGAAAATAACTAGGAAACAATGCGGAATTCGAAAAAACTTTATTGGAATTAATTTGTAAGGCATAGAATTGTCTAAAAAAAATGTGCCGTGATATTTTGTGATAAATCTGATACTTTCGCCAAAAAAATGACAAAATTCTGAAAATTTAATTTAAATTCGACTTCACGCTCAAATAACTTTCGAATAATTGGATTTATAAAAAAAAAATGATAGATTACGTTTCTTGTAGAGCATTCAATTCTCAACAAAATTATGTCTGCAGATTTTTCCTACGGCGAATTGTTAGCTAGTAGGACTGCACATCTAAATCAGCATAACCGATTAAAAAAGTTAAGTAGGCTAATTAGCTGGCTCGCTCGTCAGCTTAGCTAATTTAACAGATTAACTTCATTAGCTTGGTTAAGCAGCCAAAGGCTTCACCGGTTAACTCAAATTCCCATGGCTTATTAGCTAAGAGTTATCTTAGAAAATCTATTGGAAATACATTAACCGGTGAAGCATTTGGCTGCTTAGCCAAGCTAATTAAGTTGACCGGTTAAATTAGCTAAGCTGACGAGCTAGCCAGCTAAGTAAGCTACTTAACTTTTTAACCGGTCATGCTGGTTTAGATGTACAGCCCTATTATCAAGTTATGAAAATCAGAAGATGGGAATAGTATATTACACACTTAGGGAAGTAAAGTAAGAAATGTCTCAGATCACATGTTTCTTGACCTCGGCTTCGCCTCGGCCAACAATTACATGTGATCTGAGGCTTTCTTATTTACTTCCCTAGGTGTGTAATATACTATTTCCCATATTATTCATACGGAAAATAGAAAAGTGCAATGCGGAACCTCCTCTTAATGTTAATAGTAAGAGCTCGAATTTTGACAGGCGTATTATTATACCCAAATGAAACTTTTGAACCTGTTTCCGAGAAGAAAAAAATTATATATTGGTCATTCCATGTCAAATCAACAAATGGTTGTTGGAATTGACCCCCTCTGATTTGAATAAATTTTGGTGGAGAGTTTTGTCTCATCATAAAACGAAGTTCTGCCAGAGGAAATGATTTGAAAAAATTTTTCTTAAGAGTTTTGCAAAATTGAACATTGCACTGTTTTTCTGGTTTTTTGAGTTTATTTATTTAATATTTCATAACCAACTGTATATATTAAAAAAAAACCGCCGATGCGTTGGAAGAGGACACTTGGAGGTATGAGAAAAAAATTTTAAAGAAAAAAAATTATGAAAATGACCACAATCGGAAAATTTTGAATTTTTCAAAATCGTAAAAAGTTAAGTTCGCAGTGAAATTTTGGCCTCAAAATTTTTTATATTATACCTCTAACATATCTTAAGAAATTCTGAAATTTTCAGGAGGGTGTTTATTTTTTTTTTTAAATATGAATTTTTTAATTTTGGCCAAATAATTCTTTCAACTTTTTTATTGAATATAATTATTGTACCACATTATTATTGAACTCTTAAAAAAATTTTTTTTAATTATTTCCCCTAGCAGAACTTCGTTTTATTATGAGACAAAACTCTCCATCAAAATTTATCCGAATCCGAGGGGGTCGATTCCAATCATTTGTCGATTTGACACAGAATGAACCATATATATATATATATATATATATATCATCTTCGAGATGGATTCGCTCCCTTTTGACAATAAAAATAATATAATTTTATCTCTTACAATTTGACAATAACATAATATCGAATATCCTAGAAAACTGTTCTTGAGTTTTAATACTCAGTTATTGTTCGTTGCAATTATAGTCAACTCCATGTCATTTTTGCTAATCGATCTGAAAGTAAAATTAAAAACAAATTATTGTTATTATAATTCCTTAATGTTAAAATTTTTAATATTTTGTAATAAGAAAATTATATTATTAATTTATGTAACAAGAAAACAGCAGAAAATACTTTTACTTATCTACAGTAAGTATAAGACTCATGTTATCCTGACTGGTTAAAAGTAGAACAGCTGAAAATTATTACTCGTTGTATTAATATTAAATAAAAAATATTTTTTAAATAATGAATGAAGTATATCTCAATCTATTTATTTCACACTTTAGTCGTACTTCTGAATAACAATGACTGTATTCGATTTATGTTATCATTGCAGAAATAGTGATCAATAATTAGAGCCATAACTAATAATTCAACATGTAAGGTAATTTTTAATTGATCTAAAATAAAAAACCTTAATTATTTATTTATACAGCGTTAAACTATTGGCATTCAGACGTTACCTTCATTTTTATGACATCAGTTCTGTTTCTAATTACTTCTTTCCTCTGGCTTTCTTTGGCTTATGCACTCATCTTGATTCTGTTGTGACTACTAATCACGTCTTAAGACTGCTGAGTGTCAATTACATTACTTTTTGGAATGTAGTCTGCTGTATAGTATCAACTAAATACTTCTTTGAAAGAATCTATTTTTTGTTTAACAGTGTACCGGTTGGCTCTTTCTTCTAATAAGCAAAAATTTCTGAGATTTTTTTCAAAGTACCGTGCACAAATAAAAAAATTTTATGAATTTATAAAATTAATTATTATTTATAATAAATACGAAAATAAATATATATATAGCTTCAAATACGAAATTATTTTTAAAAATGTACGTTATATATCTATATTTTCTTAGGGATCTTTGATTTTATTATTATTTTATTTTGTTCCAAATCACATAATTATTTAAAAACGGAACAGAGGTTTAAAATTAAATATAATTATATTCTTTTAACGGCAGCTTATTGGTTGTCAATTCTAATCAACGACACTATAAAAAAGAAATACTTACAATTACACAAAGATAAATAAATAATTAATTTCATAAATCGATGCTCCTGATATGTTATTAGAAACTTCTATTTTTATTAATTATTCATAACGAAAATATTTTTTTTTTTTACTGCAATTTTTCATGGATACATTTTCAGTACTTGTGACTTACTGATTGTTTATTCAACTCAAAATAAATGTGATATAAACAAAAAATACCATGAATGCATTAAGGTTAAATATAATTGATTGACTATATGTATTTTTTTTTCTTTTTGGTTATCGTCCCTATTGGGCCACGTACAACTTACTGCTGTGATTGTATTTATTTCCTTTATTTTAGCTGCTTAGCTTCTCATGTAGTGTTGACTATATGGGCGTGTTCAGAAACACACTCTGAAGGAGAAATATTCAACTCCTGCGTTCAGAAATATCCTCTAGTCGAATCAGAGGTGCGATTTCAATTCTTCTAACAGGTTTTTTTTATATTCATATTTATGAATTATCTACTGATGTAGTTTCGATAAAGAAAATTGAAATACTAAAAAATATTTTTCTTACGAGGAATTACTTACACTCTTTTATTAATCATTTTTTCAATATTACTTTTCTATCTAAGTAGAAGATTTTTAATGAATATTTATATTTGAATCTAACGGCTGATAATTTTACAAGGCCGATGACATGCATTGAGAGTACGGTAACATTTTGGATCAAAGTAAAAAATTATTAGTACAAAGAAAATATTTTTTATATTTTTAATTTATTATTGTATAGAATATTGTAAAATACAAATACGTTAATTTTATACATCGATGTGATTAATACCACTTTTTTTTTGTTTATAGATCAAAAGACAAAAATAAAGTGGTATTAATTTTAAAAATTACTTATAAAACATTTTTTATTATAAGTTTTACCCAACTTCAAAGATCATGAACATCAATTTCTAAAAAAATCAACAACCTTTCATAATTATCATTGTTATCTGCATTATCTGAAATTAAAAATGATCACTATTTCTTTCTCTCTACATGGAAAAAAAAACTATAGAAACGGTTCCCATAATTCTGTGACATTTTTTCCTATACCATTATAGGAACTACGACCATATGTTATGGGGGCAGTTGCTATGATTATAGAAATTTATCACATAATTATCGGAGTAGTTCGTATACTTATGGGAATGCTACCTATAACATTATAGGAATGGTTTCTATAAAATTATCGAAATGATTCCTATTATATATGGGAATAAACCCTATATATTCTAGGAATCATTCCCATAATATTTTAGGAATGATTCTCATAATGCTATTGAAATAGTTCCCATACTTTGATAGAAACTATTCGTATAATATTATGGGAATGGTTCCTATATTATCATAAAAATATAAAATTAGACAAAAATGTGGGAGTCACTTCAATAACCCACAGAAATATTAATAAATAAAAAAAAAATTCAAACATTGAAAAAAATTCGTATTTGACAAAAACATTAAAACTTTCAACAACAATTTTTTATCAGTTACAACATTAAAAAAAATACAAATTTTCGGAAAAAAAATTTTAATTTTAAAAAATCTCAAATTTTCAAAAAATCTCAAATATTGAATACTGTTTATTCATTCGTGCATGAAAGTTATCCCTGTATAAAAAGGGTTCCCTGCTTAAAAAATCCGATAGATTGTTATAGCTGTATGTATAAGGCCCTATACTTAACTATAGCACTTCTAATAGAACTCATTCATTCTTATAAAGTCTCTATGGGAATTTATGAGAATCTTTTGGATCATCAAAAAAAATTAACTTGATTCGAGTGAAATATTCTTGAACCAAGAATACGAGTTTGAAAAATTTCATTTTTTTTATTCAAGAATTTATTTCTTGGCTCAAGAAGCTTCAAGATTCTTAAATCAAGATTTGTATATGCTTGGTTCAAAAGTACATTTTTTTCACACAATAAATCTAATTCTCAAACCAAGTAACCCTGACGGTTTTGAATCAGCCTGGAAACACCCTGGGAGTGGAAACATGGTGGAATCATGGTGGATCCAGAGTGATTACAGGGTGGGTTTGTGCCATTTTATCACCGTGTATACACGGTGGTTACACAGTGTTTCCACGATGGTTACACGGTGTACTCACCGTGATTCCACGGTGTATTCACCGAGATTCCACGGTGTATCCACGGTGATTACGAAGTGTACGTGGAATCACGGTGGGTACACCGTGTAACCACCGTGGAATCATGGTGATAACATGATAAAAAAACCCACCGTGATCCCACCGTGTTTCCAGAGTGTTTCCAGGGTGATTCAAAACCGCGAGGGAACAGATTTAATTGGGTGAAGTTAAAATTTTGACGCCACATGGCGCCTCTATGAGTATATCGTATTTGCTTGTTGTCCTCAATTCTCAGTTTTAGTCGTAGTTAGTTTAGAATTGTAAGTTCACAACTATGTATGAATATCAAAACATAAATCTCGCCGTTGATAATAATTCTTGTTAAATAGATATAAATATGAACAAAATTTGAAATCATAATACCTAAGGTATTAAATAATTACTGTGTTCAAACTTTAAAGATTTTCACAGTAAATGTATATAATTGTCAATGTTTATTTAGTGGGTAACCTCAAATTTTCTATTATTGAAAATGTGGTCATTGAACGAAAATATTATTTTAATTTTTAGCATAAATAAATTTTTTTTTAAATAAAAATATGCATTAAACTTCCAAATTAAAAATTAGTATAAGTAACTATTAAAGTAATAAACTGATCAATAATTTTAAAAAATATATTTGTATATTTTTGAATCGAGTAAAATAACATCCTGATTCAAAAAATGCGCCATACTCAAACTAACCCTGATTAAAAGAAACGATTCGAAACAATTTGTAATGTTAAACTTCGATAAAAATGGCGATTCAAAAGTATTTAACGTATTCAAAAGCATTCAAAACTATTTAAAATTTTTTTTTCAAATCGTTTCAAATCGTTTCTTTTAATAAGGGCAGTCGGTATCGTCCTGAGTCAATATTTTCGGCCTCAAACCAAGAGAAAAAAATTCTTAGGAGAAATAAATATGCATCTTGTTTGAACACAAAAAACGCTTCTTTCAAGAATAAAATTTTTGGAAGAAAAGTTTTTATTCTCCATTGAAGAGTTATAATTTGTTTATTCAAGATTGAATTTTTTTTTGAATTGAGAAGTTTAGATGTTTTGAAACAAGAATGATATTTTAAAGAAAATAATTTACTTGAACCAAGTTAATTTTTAACTTCCCGCTGAGAAAATCGACGATTTTCGAAAAATTCGGGAAGTTATTGTTTTCACCCCAATTTGCGAAAATCGAAATTTCATCAGATGTCGACGTTTTGAGGTCCTAGGAAGCTATTGTGACTATTTTCAGAATGATGTCCGAGTGTCTGCATGTATGTATATGGGTGTGTGTGTATGTATGTAAGCTCTTTATAACTTTTCAACCAATGAACCGATTTAGATGATTAAGGCGGCAACCGAAAGAGCTTGCTGGCCACCAACTTTTCTGAAAATTTCAGATCATTTGTTCAAGTAGACTCGAAAATATTGGTGAATTACGAAAAAAAATTTTTTTTTTTTAGTTTTTTATTGATTTCTCAGAAATGACTTGTACGATCGACTTCAAAATCTAATCATCTCTAGAACTTGATAAAACGCGCCGATGGCCGCCTTAGCCATCTCGATCGGATAATTCGTTCGAGAGTTATCGCGGGAAATAGAAATGGTAAAAAACGGTTTTTTGCGAATATCTTTGAAACAACTAAACTTTACAATTCAAAAATCTGATCAGCTTTAGAACTCACTAAAATACGTCGATTGCCACCTCAACCATCAAAATCGGTTAATTCGTTCGTGAGATATCGTAAGAAAAAGAAATGCTAAAAAACGATTTTTTTCAAAAACAATGGCATACAAAAGTATTTTCAAGCTTGAAGAGCTCGAAAATGTATTCACAACAACGTTCTCGAGCTCACTCGGGAAAAAATGAATTTGCCTAACCATATATATTTATATATGATTATATATTAAATATATATAATTATATATGAATATATATAAATTTTTATATAAAATATATATAATCATATATGGACTAATGTATTGAATGTATGTTTCATGTAAGTCTATATATGATTAGATCTGATTAGATCTGACTTATATAGGTCTATATATGATTATATATAAGTCTATATATAATTAGATCTGATTAGACCTGAGTTATCTAGGGCTACATATGATTATATATAAATCTATATATACTTAGATCTGATTAGACCTGAATTATCTAGAGCTATATATGATTATATATAAATCTATGTATAATCAAATTTAATCAGACCAGAGTTATCTAGGTCCATACATGATTATATATAAATCTATATATGATTATATATAATCAGATCTAATTTATATAGGACCATATATATAATCAAACGTAAAGCTATGTACATAATTATATCTAATCAAATGTAAATTATAATTTTATTAATAATTGTTGATTTTATGTTCTTTAGTGATTTTAACATAAATATAAGTATCTGAATTTTTTTATTAATTATTACAGATGAAGAGCCAAATTATATTTATTTTATTTTGCCATTATTATTATTTATAAATCAATACTAAATTAATAATACATTTTGCTTACATTTATCGAAGTAATACATTTATTATAAATTATGTGTAATATTTCCTAAATTTTACATGATATATTTATTAGTATTTTAATAAAGTATACTTTGTTAATGTCATTTTTACCACACAGTTTTCAAAGTATTTGGTTTTTTGCATACACAATTTTCGACTCTTATAAGCTGTGTCATTTTTTTAACATCAGAATACTTGATCAGCACTGTATCATTATTTTCTTTTATAGGAATAACGTGTTCAATAATACTTTAGGTTTTTATGTGATAGAAGACTTTGGTATGTTCAACAGTGAACCGATTTACGATGAAATATAAATTCTCTTGAAATTTAAAAATGTACCTAATTGATCCATTGATAGCAGATTCACCAAGATCTATCTGTACAGTGTGACTATTTGTTTTCGTCATTTTATAAATCTCTGATGTATAGATACCTTATTAGATTAAAAAAATAAAATAATATATACTTGTTTGTACTTAAAGTTTGATAATATTCAAATGAAAAATTCTTTGGTGACTAAATTCAATTGCAATAATTATTATGTAAGTTTGCGTACGATTATTTAAAAAATTTAAAAATAAGTAACACTAAAATTAACAAATTTTATAGATAGACATGAAATATATTAATAGATATGATGGATATCTCGATAATTTATTTAAAAAATAAATAATTTATGTTTATAAGTACTTACAATTTGATAATATTCTAATGACAAATTCATCGTTTGGTGATAAGTTGATTTGTAATCATCATTATATAAATTTACGTGTAATTTTTTAATAAGTCTATGAATATTTTGTGTTGCTCTATTAAAATAAGATTGTCATTTTTCTTAAAAATTTGATGAATATTGAATAAAAATAAGACATAGTGGAAAAATTATTGATTCTAATTTGTATTAGATTATAAGTCAACTGTAATTCAGCAATAACTTTCAAAATGTATGATTTCATCAAAATTTGACTCCAAATATTTGATTCAATTATACATGAAAACATATGATTATATTTAACTGATTAAATAAGGCCAATGATTAGGTCTCATTAAATAATCATTGGCCATATATAATTATATAAACCTTATATATAATCATATATAATTTTATATGATTATATATGATTAGACCTGGCCAATTTTCAGGTCTAATTATATATAAGTGGTTATATATCAATATATATGATTAGGCAAATACTTTATATAATTATATATGATTAGATCTGGCCAATTTTCAGATCTAATTATACATAAGTGTTTATATATGATTAGGCAAATTCATTTTTTCCCGGGCAGGGAGTTCGTAAACAGCGGAAAATTTTGGGGCTGCCCCGCAAGGTCAACCGATAGACAGATTTTTTTTTCTGTGTATAGGCGTTTGCGGGGGCGTAAGAAATGAAAATTTATCACGCTTTTCCGCCAAAACACCTACAAACTTAGTATCCTAAATGAAAATTACCTCGGATACGAGAAAATTAAAGGTGTGAATTTTTTTTTTCTAAATTGACGCTAGTGAAGCTGTGAAGAGGAGTAATTCATGAAAATTTTAACGTTTTTGATCAAAAGACCGACAGTTTTGGAATTTGAATTAAATGTTAGTTAAAATACGAGAAAATTAACAACGATACAATTACAAATTTTTCATTAAAAATTTACTCCCGAGTCATTAGTAATCTTTTTTCTATAATTCGGCTGTTATAGGGCTAGCCAGAGTATTTTAAATTGTCTTTATCCTATGGTGTCATCACTTAGAACTTTTTTTACATATAAAAGTACAAGAGAATAAGCATATTTACGAATGTTCGAACGGTAAATGTTAAGTTATTGATATCAATAATACAAAAAAAAAATAAATAGTCATCTAATCTAACAATACGAAATGCCCAGCGAAGCGGGTGGGTAACAGCTAGTGTACATATATCTCAACTGTCAGCTTAAAATCCGCCATTTTTTTTTTTTTGACTACTGTGGGATTCAGACCTACTCCTTGCGAATATTTCAGTTCGAGTGCAAGCATGCTAACCACTCGGCTACAAATACCATCCAAATATCTCGAAGTATATGGCAAATATAAAAAAAATGCAATGAATCCGATATAATATCTCACGTATTAAAAGTTACAATGTGAAATCATAATTTTTACCTGCTATGTGGCAATTTACATTATCGATGTTTTAAAAACTACAATACCTCAAGAAAATTTCATTTGATATTATGAATTTTAGAATACTCTAGTTCTTTTTACAATGTTTTCAGTAATAGTTCTAAAATGTTATGGAGTAAAATTAATAATCTTACAAATTGTACTAATCAGGATAGCAATGAATAATTTTTGCCGAAATCATATAAACATAACGGCCGCCCAATTTCATAACACAGTAACCGACAAATTTTTCAAAATCAATTTTTTAGTATTTTTAGTTCCAATGGAGTCTCGTGAACTTGATTCAATGCATATTTCAAAAATTTTTTTTTGTCAATTACTGTGTTTTGAAATTGGGCAGCCGATAACTTAGAAGTCATGTGTAACTTTTCTGTCGTTTCCAAATAAAAATCACTACCTACTCTATACTTTTATTTTTTATTTTATCTACTGAATTTTGCAGAATAGATAAAAATAAATATGTTTTATAGAAATTTATTGTTAATAAATTGTAATATTCAACTTCTATTACAAATATTTTTAACTCACACGGAGAGAAATGTAAAGTAAATATGCCTATGCAGCACAGTAATAATTACATTACTCTATAGTTTGTATGTAAGAGCGGCAGGACACAGACTATAAAGTAATGTAAATATTACTGTGCTACATAGGCATATTTACTCGACATTTTTCTCCGTGCAGAATCGTAATATTATCAAAGAGATTTTTGAATATTGTTATTTCCAGAATGATCGTTATAAAATAATTATGGATTATTACCATTCTTTTTTCAATTTTTACTAATCTGCATTGTAATTTTTACAAATCGTAAAATTTACAGTACTGATTGTAAGAATCGACAAAAAAATGGAAGTTTTCATTAATAATAATAATTTTTGGTTTGGATTATGAATTTCTCTTCGGAAAGTAATTTTTATTTGATGACTATAAATATTAGCTAATTTTGAGCTGTGTTTTTTTCCGTGGAGATTCTTAGATCAATAATGTCAAAAAAAGAAAAATCTTCACAGCTGACAGCCATAAGCAGTGTAAAAAAAAATAGTTTTCTGATGTAATTTAAATGGAAAAACTTTGAGATTGATGATTGACCTCTTAAAATTGGAATTGAGGGCTGAAATTGTGACTGAATTTTTTTTTAGGGCTGACCAACAAATTTTCAATGTGAAAGTCAAAAAAAAAAAAAAAAATAACCAATTTTTTAACTTCCCGCTAAGAAAATCGACGATTTTCAAAAATTTCGGGAAGTTATTGTTTTCACCCCGATTTTTGAAAATCGAGTTTTCATCAGATGTCGACGTTTTGAGGTCCTAGGAAGCTATTCTGACTATTTTCAGAATGATGTCCGAGAGTGTGTATGTGTGTGTGTGTGTGTGTGTGTGTGTGTGTGTGTGTGTGTGTGTGTGTGTGTGTGTGTGTGTGTGTGTGTGTGTGTGTGTGTGTGTGTGTGTGTGTGTGTATGTATGTAAACTCTTTGTAACTTTTTAACTAATGAATCGATTTGGATGGTTGAGGTGGCAATCGAAAGAGCTTGTTGGCCGTCAACTTTCCTGAAAATTTCAGATCATTTGATCGAATAGACTCAAAAATATTTGCGAATTACGAAAAAAAAAAAATTTTTTTTTTTAGTTTTTTATTGATTTCTCAAAAACGACTTATACGATCGACTTCAAAATCTAATCAGCTCTAGTACTCAATAAAACGCGTCGATTGCCACCTCAAACATCAAAATCGGATAATTCGTTCGAGAGTAATCGTGGGAGAAAGAAATGGTGAAAAATGGTTTTTTCTAAATATTTTTGAAACGACCGACGCGATCGATTTAAAATTTTAATCAGCTCTAGAATTTAATAAAACGCGCCAATTGCCGCCTTAGACATCTCAATCGGTTAATTTGTTCGAGAGATATCGCGGGAGAAAGAAATGGTGGATAATGGTTTTTTCCAAATATTTTCGAAATGACTGACCCGATTAATTCCAAATTTTTTTTTTTTAGTATTTTGAAAGTATTTCAAAAACGACTTGATGAATCAATTCAAAAATCTGATCAGTTATAGAACTCAATAAAACATGTCGATTGTCGCCTTGAACGTCTTAATCGGTTTATTCGTTCGAGAGATATCGTTTGAAAAAAAAATCGTAAAAAACGTTTTCTTTCGAAAACAAAGGCATACAAAAGTATTTTCGAGCTCGAAGAGAAAATGTATCTACAACAATTTTTTGAGCTCAAGGAGCTCGAAATAGGCGGGAAGTTTTGGGGCTGGCCCGCAGGGTCAACCGACAGACCGATTTTTTTTGGAACACCCTAATCTACAGGTATCATCAGACTCGATGATTTTTCCCGGGATTCTCATTTATACTTGACAGTTCTCACCCCATACAATGTCGCCGTTAATGGAAAAAATGCCGTAGATCAGCCGATGTTTGACTGCCGTCACTCGGCCAAGCATTGGCAATAAGTAATGGCCCAAGCATGGTTAATTACCAGCAGCCATTTAATATTTTCAACGACGATGCAGATGGCTGGCCAATGAATGGCTACTTATGACTGGCCGATTATCGGTTCGCAACGTTGGGATATTGTTAGTAAATCTGTAACGGGGTAAAATTTAATTTATCATCAAGGAAAATCGTGGTTTCCCACGGCTGGTCAGTTACCCGAGCCGAAACCCCAAATAAGTACCCGTTAGAGTTTTTCGACTTGTCGCCGGGTGCGCTAATTAAAGAAGCTCGGACTTCTGTCCCAAAATTAATTAAGTGGGGAGGCCATTTTCCGGAAGTTTCCGAAAATGGCCGAGCTGAAAATATATAACAACAGGACAGCCGCAAAATCGAGAGAGAGTCGGTCGAGCCGACAAGCCTAACGGACGTCCATCTGCCGTGAGCCTTCTCCAGAAGACCGGAAACCAAGGAAAGACCAAGGGAAGCTAGAGAGACGCCAACAGTATCATCCGGTGAATAAGTGTTAAGTTTAATGTTAATATCGAAGGGCTGTGCATATATTAATTCTCGGCAGGTAAGCCAGAATTATTAAATTAATTTACATTGAGAGTAAAATTATTAGAAGTATTAACAACTTTGTGTCTTGAATAGAGCAAATTCTCGGCAGAGAGGCCAGAATTTTGAATTATTTTTATTATTTAAAATACTTATTATTATTTAATAATTAAAAACGACGGGATAAATTAATTAATTACAATTAACTAATAACAGCCCAAAATTAATAATTTTATAATTAATTTATAATTACTAATAATTAAGATTGGAAAAATTTCTCGGCGTGGAGCCAGAAATTAAATTGGTTATAAGCCAAAATTTATTATAGTTTAATTAATAATAATTAATAAGAAAATATATACATAAGAATTAGTGAGACTAAGAAAATTCAATAATCAAGTGCTGTGAAAAGTAGTGAGAAAATATTGAGAATTTAAATAAACAAAAGTTGAAGAGAATAAATTGATGTCAGTAAAATCAGTAAAATTTTGTAATGAAAAATCTAAAGTTTAACGCAAAGAAAAGACGCGAAATAGAGAGAGGTAGCGTCAGTTACTCGAGTTAGAAAATTTACGGGAAATTATTAAAAATTAATTAAATGATTATATATAAGAGAAAAATAAAAAGTAATTAAATTAAGTAACCTAAAATGTTAGTGAGAAAAGAAATAAATTAAATTCTGTGTGTGTGAGAATTAAGTCCAGTGGACAGAAACAAGAGAAAGATAAGCTCAACGTGTGTGTGTGCGTGAAATGAAATAATTCCAGGGGAATTTTTAATTAAATATTTTGGGAAATAATTAGATCCAGGGGATCTGGCAAGTTGCCTAGTTGTTTAATATAAAGTCCAGGGGACAAGATTTAATTAAGATCCAGGGGATCAGGCCGGTGGCCAAAGTTAGTATAATAAGTCCAGGGGACTAAATTTAATTAGATCCAGGGGATCAGGCCAGGGGCCAATTTTTATATAAAGTCCAGGGGACTAAAGTTTAATTAGATCCAGGGGATCAGGCCAGGGGCCAATTTTTATATAAAGTCCAGGGGACTAAAGTTTAATTAGATCCAGGGGATCAGGCCAGGGGCCAATTTTATATAAAGTCCAGGGGACTAAAGTTAATTAGATCCAGGGGATCAGGCCAGGGGCCAATTTTATAATTTAATTTATAAAGTCCAGGGGACTAAGTATTGTAATAAAGTAAATATAAGTGAAATAAAACCCGGTGGGTAAAATTGTTTTGAGATAAATAAAATTTGTAAATTATATTAACAAAATATTGTGCAATAATTTTAATTCCTCATCCTATCTTATTCTCATAAAATTCAACGACCCTGAAATTAATTTAATATAACATCTCCGGTTCTGGAAGGCCGAGTCTTATCTTCCAGTGGCGCCCTTATTAACAACAATTAATAAAGGGGCCAAACTTGGCAAGGTTGAAAATTACCCTGTTACAAATCAGTGGTCCATGACTTTGTCAAATAAAAAAATCTATTAATCAATTATTAATTATACAAATAACTTATTATTATAGTTTTTTTTTTATTAATAATTATTTTTTTTTGGATTTAAACTAATTTTTAATCAATGATATATTTTAATTTTCCGATTAAAGTTATTTACAACTAACGATTAAAATATTTTTTAGTTCGTTATTATTTGTTACCAACAACCGTAATTTTATAACTTTAATTATAAATATTAATTTAATAAAAAAATAATACATACATTTTTATAATAAATGTCATTTTTAATAATGGTGGTAGAGCAAGATATTTCAACTGGGTTCTTGATAAATAATCAATTTAATTTAATAAGTTTTATTTTTAAAAATTATGTACTTATAATAAAATAGTACGGAATTCTTATTTTTTTTTTCTAAATAATCGAAAATATTAATTAAATTGCTCTTTATATTTCATAAAATCGAGTGGTTGTAGTAGAATGAATATCTAGATCATTCAAAAGTATCAGTTCAACATTAGCAATTTTGTCCAGTAGCCATCGTTCGGACCCAGTAATCAGAAGGACGGCAGTTCGCGCCCAGAACCCAGCAGAATTTTCACCGAGTTTTTTCACATTATTTACCCTACTTATATAGTTTAAACGTTAATGATCATGAATTCTACGAGGTTAATACAAAAAAAATTATTTTTTTAATTAAATTCATTTACATGCTTGGCTGATTGCCGGCTGCCATTAATCGGCAGATAGTCGAGCGCCATTAATGGGCTGGGGTTATCATTTATATATTTAGCCGTTCATGGGCCATTAAAAATTGTCAATGACCGACCGTTAATCATCATACTTCGCCCGGCGATGGGCCATCCAAGGGCCGGTTTCCAAACTTTGTATGGGTACTGAGGACTTTTGAGTGTTAATATGAGATTACTTTCCGTGCGTTAAATAAAAGGGCAAAAGAATATTGAGATTCCTGAAACTGAAATCGAAGTTAAATTTTTGTTTTGGGTAAATTTCTTCTACATCACATAAAAAAAAAGAGAAACATTTTATTTACTTATATATTTTTGATGAAAAGTATCTGTTTCAAATTTCTGAATATTTTTAAATGTCTAACATTAAGTTTATTTGAGCGTCAACTTTTAATTAAATAAAAATTATCGTTTGAAAGTGATTAATAAAATTTTATTATAATCTAAAACAATGTTGCATAGATTAGTATAGAGCTGATATATAAAAATCGTGGGTAGCTTCGTTCATAATTTAATACTTAGGAAACCAAAATTTCAAAAGTTAAAACGAATTTTAATATGCTTATAAAATTTATTTATTTTATAGAAAATGATGAGACATCATAAACTGAGTATAGATGATGGACTTTTTTTGTACCTTAAAAAAACTTAAGAAAGTTCAGATCAATAAAAAAACGATATATTTTGAATTAAAGACTTGATATCACTTATTATTTTTTTTGTATTTTCAAAAATGTTTTAATATATTAACAATTTTTTTTATCTCAAACTGAAATGGAAAATTAATATTTTTTAGATGTAAGCAACGCATTCTTGGAAATGTTCGGTAATTTCCGCCATCATTCGATGATTTTCGTAATGCCATCTGCCTCGGCTACATTCTCCTTTCACTTCACCTCCATGCTCATATCTTGCCGTCATTGCACGTCATTGGATCAAGTTGTGAATACTGGTGGATACATGTAAAACTTCATAGTATCATGGAGATCGTTGCCACGATTGAGTTAAATTGTCGATTCTGTGTTTTTACATCAGTGCGATACAATAGCTAAATGCAATAGATGTGATATACTTGAAATTAATATTAATCTTAAACTATGCAAATAGCGCGTTTAAAAATATATAATTATTTAAACTAAGTGTCGCGTAAGCTCTGCAATGAAATTTTAAAGGCTTAGACAAAACTTTTATCCGTTGTATCGGACGCCGCTTGAGTTGTGTGGTTAAGATCTTCGATCGACACACTAGCTCGATCTCACTAGTAAGTCTTTTTTTATTTCTTGATTTATGGAATATTTACAATATGTCAATATTTGAATAAAAGCCAAATTTCTAAGATTTAAAATTCAAATTTAATTTATTTCTATCAACGTAGATCACTGAATTAGAAAAATGACCATAACTTAGTAATGATTTATTAATTTTATAATAATTAGGTTTAAAAACAAAGAATAACAACTGTTTTTTTGTCTATTCTATGTATTTAAATTCAGGTCATATCTATATATTTTATAAATTTATTGACCATACTGATTATGTCATGATTCAGATATGGTAAATTGTAAGAATTGACAATTTTATTGCATGGACTTTTTAAATATAATCAATTACAATGGAAATCAGTGAAATAATTCTCTACGCAATTGTTTTATTATTACAAATAATTATGCAAGATCAAAAATATTATCACATTTTCAAATATTGTGTTGAGAAAGTTTATTTGATTGATTTTGAGTTTGTAAGTACTTGATTAAAAAACGAAAAAACGCTTAATAAAAAAAAAAAAAATTTATGATTATGTTATATCATTGAATCACTTATTAAAGTAAGATAAACAATATGACGTTGTAATTTTAAAGTAGATTCACTGACAGTAAGTGCTATAGGGACTTAAATGCACCTAAGCTGTCAAACGATTTTATGTATATTGGTTTAAATTCAATTTCGTTTTTTATAAAATGAAATATAAATTTTTGTTTGTAAATCTTAAATCTCTCAATTCGAAAATCTAATATGAAATAAAGCGATGCGAGAAAACGATAAATTCTCTGTAAAACAATCGCGCCAGTCAAATATTCATCATTAGTTTGGATGTGGTCTGGTAATATTTTTTTTTAACAATAATTTTTTGCATAATTAATTGTCACTGAGTTAAAATAAAACAGATAAACGGTCTTTTTATGATGTTTTTAGTAGTGTTTCTCTAAAATATTGAGAGAAACGATAATGATAGTATTTTTGTTTTACTTTTAATAGTTATTAAACATTTTTATTGTAGTATGCCTAACGAATTTGTTCATGTCGAAAATTTAAGTTACTTTTGGATTTATTTCCGTATAGTAGAAAATGAATAACATTTCGGTATGTTTCAAGAATCATACCCAATTCATATCCACATTATACTCAAATCTTCTCATGTTTTGGGTATGTTTTTAAAATTTCCATACTCAAATGATACCGAGAAAATATCCATTTACAGCTCGATTTATGCTCAAATTATACTGAAATCGGATAGGATGAGGACTTAATTTTTCTATTTAAGGCTATCTGTGAAAAAGGAGATATATTTCTTTGAAGTTTGAAGTAAATAAATTTATTGAATACATACAAAATTTTAAAAATGCTATTTTATTTAAGCATTTGGCATTGTAATGCTTTTTAGTAACAAATAGTTCAAATAATTATTTTTATGATACATTGCCTTTCGATTTAATTATTTACTTATTCTGTTATTTTTTTTTTTTTTTATTAAAAAAGTAAAATTTCAATTCTGAAGAAAATATTTCTGTTTATGTTTGATAGATATACGGTTATCATTAATTTATTATTTATTTGATTAGATTGTAATAACAATATAGATAGTTAACACAAACATAATCGCTATAAAAATAATCTGGGCGCCGGTTGGCTCTACAGTCTAGCCCCAAAACTGCCCGCTGTTTTCGAGCTCAAGGAACTCAAAAACATTAGTGTGAATATATTTTCGAGCTTGAAAATGCTATTGTTTTATTTTTACATGCAATTGTTTTTTATGAGCTTTTCAAGCTCTAACAAGTTACGTCTTATGCTAAAGTTTGAAAATTTAAGAATCGAAAATCATTAATGAAGAAGCGGTTTTTAAATTTATATTCCCGATTATATTCAATAAAATAAATGTATTGAGGCAGAAATCAATGTCAGTAATCAAAATCACGATTTGAATGAGTTTTGACTTAGATCAGGGTAATAATATATGAATTATCCGAGATAAATATTAGAAACTGTGTTTTTTCAATTTTTTGTTGGTAATATCCCAGGAAAAAATAGTTAGACATGAACAGGTATGAGTCTTCAGGCCTGACCAGACATGAAAAATGACCATGTCTGACGAGACATATTCAGGTCTGCTCATGTCTATTCATGCCCATCCGGGTAAAAAAATTATAGATAAAAAATGGCCCTATATAATTATATATAATTATGCATAACTATATACAATTATATACAATTATTTCAATAAAAATAAAAAAAAATTCGGGCGTGTGTAGGATTTGAACTGTGGACCTTGCGATCGAAAGTTTAACCGGCTCCCTGTTGACCTAAGAGATTGTCGTCAAAAGTTAGTTTCGTATGAACTTCGAGTAATAAAAATCTTATGCGTGATAGATTCTTGGTCAACAAAATTTTATATCTAATTTATTAATTATTGATTAATAGTTATATGAAATTCTATGTAAGTTATATATAATTATAACTAAGTAAGTTATATTTAATTATAACTAAGACTTTAAATTTAGTCCCATATATCAGGCTGGATCAAACGTGGCCAAGCATGGGCAGGTATGATCAGGCCTGAGCGTATTTAACACTTCAGACATGAACAAACTTGGACAGACACGAACAGGCATGATCAGGTCTAATTTCAGGCCTTATCATACATGAACAGGCATGGTCAGGTCTAATCATTTTTTCCCGGGATGATTTAAACTAAAGAACAAGTTATATGACATTATATAATGATCGAAAAAGACTGTAGAGAGGAAGAGTTGGTACATGAAAAAAAAAAAATGTTAAAATTTACTCGAATTCTCAATACTTTTTATTGTTTCAAATATTACTGCGGCGCCCGGGTGTGATTTTGTTGTATATTATAAGGTACAAGGTTAAAATATATGAGTGATCTGTTAAAATATACTTATAGTTAAAGAAAAAAAGTACAAGATAAACATATAGTTTTTAAAATTTCCTATAATAAAAATTACGATTTTTAATTGTATAACTATACAATTAAAAATCATAATCGTTTCATTGGCGGGATGATATTTTTCAGACTGACTATGATAAAAATTACAACTTAGACTGTAAATTTTAAGGTTTCAAACAATAAAAATCTCCAAGTCGATATATATATATATATATATATATATTAGACTATTTCAAAATAGGGGTCTATTTTTATTTTTTTGATGAACATTGAAAAATCGAAAGGGTATCTTAAAATATAGTGACAGTTAAAATTTGAGCTCTTAATATTGATATTTAGAGATGGCTATTGATAATTTTCGATTTTTCATTTAGTAACATGGTAAAAAATACATAACTTCCGAAAAAATAAAGATACAAAAAACCTCTTTTGAAACATTTTGTAGCAAATTTACTGATCTACAAAAAAGGTCTTTTATGATTTTTTCATAAATTCAACCATTCACAAGATATCCGACGTCAAAGTTTGATAGAATTCAAAGTACTTGTTTTTGCTCGTTCTGAATTTTATATCATGTCAACTAATGAGAATTCAGAAATTCTCAATCTTGTTTTTTTTTATAGGAAATTGTATGCTCTACAAAAAAAGTCTCTTATCATTTTTTGATAAATCCATCTGTTCGAAAGTTATTGGAGCTTGAAGTCAAGTTAGAGTAAATTTCGAGATCTTTTTATTCTTCCGGCGAAATTATCGGACTAATCATAAAATATCATTGAATCTTTTTTGTAGGCAATTTTATTTCCTACAAATTATCTCTGATAAATTTTTTTTTGATTCGGCATTCTCTTCTAGTTATTTCGATTTTAATGTCGTGCTCTTAAAATCGATCAGAACACTTTTTTTAGGAGCTTGGCATTAAAATGGAAATACCTTGAAGAGAATGTAGAATTTAAGAAAAAATTATCAGAGGTAATTTGTAAGAAATAAAATTGCCTACAAAAAAGATTCTATGACAATTTATGACTAGTCCGATAGTTGCACCGGAAAAGTAAAAAGGTCTCTAACTTTACTTCGAGCTCTAATAACTTTCGAACAGATGAATTTATCAAAAAATGATAAGAGACTTTTTTTGTAGAGCATTTAATTTTCTATAAAAAAACTATATCGAAAATTTCTGAATTCTCATTAGTTGATATGGTATAAAATTCAGAACGAGCAAAAATAAGTTCTTTGAATTTTATTAAACTTTGACGTCGGATATCTTGTGAATGGTTGAATTTTTGCAAAAATCATAAAAGACCTTTTTTGTAGATCAGTAAAGTTGCTACAAAATGTTTGAGAAGAGGTTTTTTTGTATCTTTATTTTTTCGGAAATTATGTATTTTTTACCATGTTACTGAATGAAAAATCGAAAATTATCAATAGCCACCTTTAAATATCAATAATAAGAGCTCAAATTTTAACTGTCACCATATTTTAAGATACCCTTTCAATTTTTCAATGTTCATCCAAAAAATAAAAGTAGTCTCCTAATTTGAAACAGTCTAATATATATAATTTCATAGTTGAACGTTATTTTATCTTGTGCAACCATACTAATTTTTATTCTAACCCCTCATTTTTATTATTTAAAATAATAAAAATATATATATATATATTTTTTTCGTTCTATTCTATATTTGTTTATTTTGAATTATTTATTTCTGGCTTTTACTGTTGCTCTCGTAGTACAAGGTTACATTCGAGCTTCTGATTTCACCCCCTCCCTCCGCCTTCTCCCATTGTCTGTTTTCTTATCGTCGTACATCTTTGTCTGTATTATGAATAACTGATTTAGTCGATACAGTATATAGTTGTTCAAATTTTTATATGAAAAATCATCAGAATAATTTCAGCCGATTCACGGGCTCGAATCGTTGAACCTTTTGTGAACAGAGTCCTGTCCCTGGCACTTAAAGCGCTCGGCCACCGCATGCGTATGAAAATCGAAAGTTATTTTCGAACTTAAATGGATGATGGTAGCGCATGTAATTTTACTGCATCAAACAATAAAATTTGCTGAGGCTGATACATACTTTTTACAAATTGATGAAGTATAATATACAGTTTCACATAGTCAATCTTTATTGATTTCAGCGGGAATATTTATTATTTCTTTTAATAATAAATATCCGTGAAAATTTATTTATTCCCATTTATGTCATTAAATTTGACTGATGACTAATATTAAAATTTAAAAACAACTCCTGGTAAAATTTCTTATTTAACGGACTTTGCAAAATAACGTCCTAACTAGTGATGCGAAATGACGGTCATTTTTAGCTTTGGTCTAATCAGGAGCAATTGATGAGCAAATGCTCATCAATTGACGTCATTTTTTTTCGGTCAGTCACAAAAATTTATGAGCATTTTTTTTCTTTCTACGAAAATTCCTTTAAAACAAAAAAAAACCAACCTATTTTATATGCTACCTAAATATTTTAAATATTCAAAATAAAATTTATCCAAAAATTCTGACGATAATAAACAAATTTGGCTTGCTCAACTACTTAGATGGAAAATGACCGTCAAAAATTTTTCGGTTATTTTTTGGTCAATTTTTTAATAATTTTTTATTCTCATTTCGCGAGAATCGCCATTAAATTTAAAGAATGACCGGTGGTCATTCTTTTTAGTTGGTCAATTGACGTCAAATGACGAGCAGTTGACGAGCACATGCTTTGCTTCACATCACTAGTCCTAACTAAATTTATTATTTTCTATCTTTTATATTTTATTTTTTGAGACTTTAATTTTTTATTTTACAAACAACAGATATTTAAGCTTTGGCTGTTAATCTTTAAAGTTTAATTCTTTCAGCACTTACTTTGTCTTTTTTATAATTTTAAATAATAATTTTATCTAAATGAACTGTATACCCAGTAAACACATTGACGTAAATTTAACATCAGAGTGACGTTACGCTACGTCATTATTTATGTAAGACATAAGTCATGAATGAGACAGGTGTGACTCATTATTTCGCACTTTTTTTACGTGAGATTATGATGTAAAACTAATGACGTATACATGACGTAAATGTGATGTCTGTGTGACATTCCATGACGTCAGTATGACATATGGGTGATGTCAAAATCATTAATCCGGAAAAAATATTTTTGAAAAAAAAAAAAAGAAAAAAAAAATTAAATACCGAATTTTTGATTTGATTATTACCGGGTGAACGCATTACGAATTTAGAAGCAACATTTGATAGCAGTAAATGATGAAAAAATCCTGGGCGTCTGTTGGATTCGAACACGGTTCCTCTTGGCTGATAGTCCTGAACGTTACTCACTAGTCACATCACGAGAATTCATATTATATGCTTAATTGATGTATCTAGAGTAAAATGCCGGTAAAAACAGAGTTCATAAGTTTTCGTGATAGATTTTTACAAAATTTAAAAAAACTTCATAAACTTTTATAAAATTTTATAAACACAATATTTGTCGGCCTCGATGATAATTATAAAAAATTATGTAAAATTTTATTAAGTTTCTTCAAACTTTTTAATTTTCTGTTGTGATGTGAAAATTAAAAAATCTTATATAAAATTTTGCGAAACATTAAATAATTCCACAAAATTGTATGAAATTCAATCGATTGAAAAATTGAAATACTACACTTTAGAATCTTAATATCAAAAGAGATCAAACTGTCGCTACATTTTATTTTTCATCCTCAATAATATTTTCGGTATATCAACTAAAAAAATAAAGTTAATTTTTTTATGCTCACGCTAATGTTTTAATCTAGAACGTCTGAAATCTATTATTGAGTTCATCGATTACTTTGGCACGAAAAACGTTCGACATTTAGTTGTTATTTGTACACATTTACACATTTTTGAAAATTAATTCTATGATTTTTTTATTGTAATAAATAGATGATGAAAACACTATGACTCAGAAATTACTTCAGCATTACGTAAAATACTGACTTGTCACTGATGTAAAGATATGATTTAAGATTGACATTCATATTATGTATAACCGTGACTTTGCTACTGACATAAATGTATGATTTTAAAATTACGTCATTATGATATACAATAATTACTTTAATACTACGTAGCAATGTAATGTAGATTTTATGTTAAGCGTACGTAATTGATAAGTCATAACTGTGTCGTCATACAAGAGTCTAGTTTACATCAATATGATGTCAAGTTTTTACATCTTATTCAGGGAGTATTCTAGTGTAGACGCATGAATTTGAGGTGTTTTTTCGGGTGCTATAAATAAAATACAAAAAATATTTTTATGATTCATTTTTTTAACAGGCATTCATTAATGTTTGAAGAATTCAAAGAAAAAAAAAGTCAAAAAACATAAAACTGAAAAAGTTATATGGTGTTGAAGTGGGGGGTACGAAAAAAATGGCGCGCCAATCATGTCACGATTTCAAGCTTTCTAATGATCTGAAACAAAAAAAAAAGATTATTAATTTCGATAAATGCTGCTATCGTACTAACTAAGAAAAAGTGGAAAAAAAATTTTTTTTCGCATAATTACGGCTGTCTGAAAAAAATGATACATTTTTTTCAATTTTTTTGGACTTTTCGGAATTTTTTAAAAATATTAAAAATTTTTATTTTGTTATAATAATAGTTAGTGCGATAGAGACATGTATTGAGAAGACTCACACCAAATTTCAAGTAAATCGGTTTAGTAGAACTTGAGAAATCATGCCAAACGTTTTGAAAAATGTAGTTTCGAGAAAAACGCGTTTAAAGTTTCGGGTAAAATTACGCTCGGTGTCAACTATAATATGACATTTTATTCTTACATTTCTTCAATCCGTGATTCCTGCTCCATATATGGAGCCTCCCTCTTCTCCAAAAAAAACATTTTTCGCATATCTTTCTTTTAAAGGAGCAGTTCAGGCTTCCTTTGAGGCGTTAGAAGTTCGGATTTCTGAACGATTAATTCGGGCATCATCTCGTTTGGTGGCGAACGCGTGAGCTTCTGGACCGATGTCCATCCCCATAAGAGACATCATTTTTAAAATAGGAATGAAGTCTTCATTAAATATGGAAACTGCAATGAAAGTTGCAATTTCTATTATGTGTACGATCGAAGAGGACCGCAGGTAGACAGATGATCCCTAAAGCCTTTTGTTCGATTCGTTTCGGCCGAGCCAGTATTGAAGTGTGTCATTAAAATAGCTATATCTCTGGAAATAATTAAAATTTTGACTAATCCTTTGAAGAACATATTCTTGAAAGGTTAAGCTTTGAAAATATAAAAAAAAATCGATTTTTTCAAATTTCTACACTAGAATACCCCCTTAAAGTCATGTAGGACGTCAGATTGACATCAAATTTACCTAAAATGTTAATAATAATTAAATATTATTTTAAAATAACAGAATATTTATTTAACAATTAAATAAATGCATATTCAGAAAAATAATTTATTTTCTCGACACGAACTTTTTTTTTGCACTATGACAAAAATTGTTCAGGGTAACAATAATATTAAATATTAATGTCATCATAGTGTAATACAGGAGGACCCTTTGTTACTATCAAAAAGGGTTAGCGTCACTCTGCTAATTTATAGCGGGTAACCCTTCCCATAAATGCTTCAAGTTGGGAATACAAATACTCTGAAATAAGTTTCTTACCCGGGACACTACAAGCTGTGGGCGCGATCTAGTGGTGAGCACCGAACTACTCTCGCTGCTGTTGGCTTGCATCAAGACTTAAACTAAGAGAGAAATTTTTGAGAGAAAATATAAATATGGTGGAGAGGAAGTTATGGTGCTAGGCAGCAGCAGCGGGAGTAGTTCGATGCGTGCGACTAGATCGCGCCCACAGCTTGTAGTGTCCTTAGTAAGAAACTAATTGCAGAGTTTTTATATTCCCAATTTGAAGCATTTATGGGACGAGTACACCTCTGTTATTCAACAGAGTGACTACAGCCTTTTTTTATGGTAATATATCTTGTATAACGATAAGATATTAATGTTTTCTTGAATACTTATTCTCGATATGTACAAAAATAAAAAGTTCATTTTAGGTAAAAATTAAAGAATTTTTTTTTTTACTTCATACTTACATATGGAACATTTTACGCCAAATCGAACGGTTTTAAAAGTTTTAATTTTTAATTTCCATCATTTTTTGATATTTTTTAGTACTCATCAAAAAACTCATCCTTCAAAATTTTGAGATTTTTTTTTACCGTTGGTTCAAAAGATATGGAAATTTTAAAAAAATCGCTCTTTTCATAGGTTTTTGCTTATAACTTTTTGAAAAATGGTTTAGGTAAAAAACTCGAAGAATAAAAAAGTTTCGTTTTTCCATGTACTTTTAGAAAAAAAAAATACGAATTAGTTTTTGGAAAAATTTTTCCGCGTTATCTTCGAGTTTTAAAACTTTTATGTCGTTTTCTGAAAATCATGCATATTTCGATCTTCTTGAAAATTTGTGACAACAGAGTACTATCTATTCCACAACTTTTCCAGTGGTTCCGGTCATGGGATTTCCGTGGCTACCATTTATTTTTTATTTTTGAAAAATAAAAAAAATTTTTTTTCCTAATGAAAAATCATTAATTGCTATTTTTGTCATTATATATTATTTTTCACATCATTTTTCGGTATTTTCACACAATTCTACGAAATCAAAAGATTTTTCAAATAGCTCGTTGAATTTGTTGACTTTCAAAAACGCATTTTATAGCAAAAAAAATTTAGTGGAAAAAAGTGAACAAATTTAACGAGCTATTTAAAAAATCTTTAGATTCCGTAGAATTGTGAGAAAATACCGAGAAATGATGTAGAAAATAATATATAATGACAAAAGTAGCAATTAATGATTTTTAATTAGAAAAAAAAATTTTTTTTAATTTTCAAAAAAAAAAATAAATAGTAGAGGTCCCATGACCGGAACCACCTGAAAAGTTCTGGAATAGATAGTACTTTGTTGTCACAAATTTTCAAGAAAATCCAAATATGCATGATTTTTAGAAAACGACATTAAAGTTTTAAAACTCGAAGATAACGAGGAAAAATTTTTCCAAAAACTAATTCGTATTTTTTTTTTCTAAAAGTACATGGAAAAACAAAACTTTTTTATTTTTTGAGTTTTTTATTTAAACCATTTTTCTAAAAGTTGTAAGCAAAAAAACCACGAAAAAAGCGATTTTTTTGAATCCATATCTTTTGAACAAATGGTCAAAAAAATCCGAAAATTTAGGAGGATGAGTTTTTTGAAGAGTACTAAAAAACATCAAAAAATGATGGAAATTAAAAATTAAAACTTTTTAAACCGTCCGATTTAGTGTGGAATGCCCCATATATATTATTTTCTCATTCAATTTAATTTAGAATGATTCAAATCATTTTTATTTTTAATTGATATCTATTTACAACTAAAAATTTATATAATTTACATTATTCATGACTAATTATTAATTAATGACGACAGCACTCTGTTATTTATTTAAATTAAATGAATTTCTCATTGTTGAAATCAATAATTATTAGGTTTATATATATATATTTATTAACCTCGAACCAAAATACACATTTATTCTAAATGTACCCGGGCTATATATATCTAGCTATATATCTGGCTATATATAATTAGATATGACCATATAAAATCATATATGAGTCACACATGATTATATATGAACATATATGAAGGAAAAAACATTTCCTCTAACTCATACACAAATCATATAAGATTATATATGGTCATATATGGTTTTAATGGAATTTTCTTTCCGTGTACAATTGCTCTCGATTAGATTCTTTTGATTTACTTTTCAAAATAATAATTCATTTAAAATTTTCGTATATCTTGTTAGTTTTATAATTAATTGACTATAAAAAATTCTCTCGATTATATCAACTATCCATAAGTGTATTTAATAAAATTATAACAATATTTAATGAAGTCATATGTATAAACTGAGAAAGCAACCTACGCGTTCGTCTGGTTATATCATTATGCCTTTTATTGCTTGTTAAGTAAAGTAAATGATTTCAACTCGGTCATTGACACTGCCTATTTTTCTTTTCTTTATCTGTTGTCATCATTAATATCATTTATTATCATTTCAAGGAGTTTTATCTTCACAAACTTATAATTTGTGAATATTTTACTGTTACGGTGAATAAAAATTACTTTTATACTTAGTGCAGTTATAGATTTGGTTATTATTTCACATGAAAACAAAATAATATCATTATTTAAAATTTTTTTGGGAAGTAGGGAATTCGCGGTAAAATATTCATGTAATTACAAGTTATAGTTGCTAATAATGTGCTAATTATGATTTAGCCCACTGATCTGAGTAAAAAGTACACAAGATTTCACAGATTAGTTTAATTGCTGTTTTGGTTCTCTAGTTTTGAGTCAACTACAGTAAAATAACGATAGTTATCAAGTACACAGAAAAAAATTAATTCTTGGGTGAAAAAGAAAGTCGTTTCCAAAATTTAATTTTTAAATCAAAATATCTTGTTTTCTCATTTGAAAATTTTTTCTCTTGATAAAAAATTTTTTTTTTTTTTAAGTAAAGTATATAAAGCTCTTCAATAAAGAAATTCAATCTCGATTTAAAAATATAAATTTTTGCTTTAAATGTTTTTAGTTTCTTTGAATAAGAAAACAAGTTACCCGGGTGAAAACATTTCAAGTTGAAAAAAAATTTTTTATTCTCGGCCGAAAATTGGCCGAAAAAAGGCCCAGGTAGTGAACATGAGGCCGAAACTCACTAGGCCGAAAAAAGGCCGACAATGAAGCTTAAAAATAGCTGACATAAGAGACGAGGATTTTTACTATTATTATTATTATTTTTTTAATTTCCCGCTAAGAAAATCGACGATTTTCAAAAATTTCGGGAAGTTATTGTTTTCACCCCGATTTTTGAAAATCGAGTTTTCATCAGATGTCGACGTTTTGAGGTCCTAGGAAGCTATTCTGACTATTTTCAGAATGATGTCCGAGTGTGTGTGCGTGTGTGTGTGTGTTCGCGTGTGTGTGTGTGTGTTGTGTGTGTGTGTGTGTGTGTGTGTGTGTGTGTGTGTGTGTGTGTGTGTGTGTGTGTGTGTGTGTGTGTGTGTGTGTGTGTGTGTGTGTGTGTGTGTGTGTGTGTGTGTGTGTGTGTGTGTGTGTGTGTGTGTATGTATGTAAACTCTTTGTAACTTTTTAACTAATAAATCGATTTGGATGGTTGATATCCGCGTTGAAATGTTAAAAAAATAACATTTTATGTTATTTTTTCCGGATAAATCATAATATAACGTACTAAAATGTGCCTGATATCATACCAGCTCATCTTTTTTATGGTTTCTTTTGATGATATAATGTCATCGAACTTGGTTTTTAGTTTAAATCATATTATCAACAAAAAAATCGATAAAACGTTGTTTTTAATATTTTTATCGGATATTTCATATTTTATTGTTTCTTACATGAGTCAAAACTTATTTAAATCTTGATTTTGATCCCTGACATTGATTTCTGCCTCAATACACTTATTTTACTGAACATAATCAGGAACTAAATTTTAAAAACAGCTTCATTATGAATTTTCGATTCTTAAATTTTCAAACTTCAGCATAACAGGTAACTTGTTAGAGCTTGAAAAGATCATAAAAAAACAATTGCATGTGATAGCATTTTCGAACTCGAAGAGCTCGAAAATATATCCACACTAATGTTTTCGAGCTCTTTGAGGTCGAAAACAGCGGGAAGTTTTGGGGCTGGCCCGCAGGGTCAACCGACGCCCAGATTTTTTTTTTTTTGTTAAATGCTCAAGGGGTTATCCCCGGTAGTCTGACTCCACCGAGGGCCTCACCTGGGCGCCAAGTCGTTACTGCTTCGATGCTTCATCAACAAGATGATCAGCATGCGCAGCAGGCCAAGTGTCGTCACCTAAGTAGACGAAGGGATCCGAGAATTACAGCCTTTTGCATCCGCGATGCCAAAAACTCAACTTGCGATAAACAAGTTGGGATTTTAGCCAATGCAGACACAAAAGTCTGTTTCATCCCTCCTAAGACGCCAACAATGAGTACGACAAGCTTGACACGGTAACCTGTGTAAAGTTTGCCAATTTCAAATAGGAGATCCTGACATATCTCGTGTTTGTGCTCCTCTTTAACCGTGATGTTATACTCAGCAGGTGCTGAGATTTCGATGACATAAATGTCATGAGCGGTTGTATCGAAGAGCACAACATCAGGTTTATTATGGTCTATTTTCCGCGTTGTTACGAATAGCACGTTCTAATAAATACGGCAACGGTCATTCTCAACAACTTGCGGAATATCTCCTGGCAGATAAGGCAGCACTGGTGTTTTATCGATACCGTGCGTATGTCTGAGGTGGTAATAAAGTACTCGCAGAGCAACATTATAACGCTGGATGTATGCATTTCTTGCTAGCACAGGACATGCTGACAAAAGATGCATAAGCGTCTCTGGATGTTGTTTACAAACCCTACACAAAGTATCGGGTAGCTGCATCTGGAGCAATTTTGCATGGTATTCGAGAGTGTTGATTACACCACCTTGGCAGGCAAAAATATACCCTTCGGTCTCGGACATTAGGCCAGCTGGCTTAAGGAAGGAAAACGTCAGCTGAGTGGGCAAGATCTGTGTGTACTGAGCAGTTTTTGCTGCTCAGCATTCCTGACGACCGTCTTAAATTCTTTCTTAGGGAGTGCAATAAGAGGGTTTACTCTTCCGAGACCGAGGGATTTCGCCGCGTACATTACTGCCTTATATAAGAACGCTCCCTTATGCCTATTCTCATGACTATGATTAATTTGCATAAGAAAGTCGTCTTCATCTGCTGAGAAATTGACAACTTCGTATGTTAAACCCAAAACCAAACGATCGTGTAGACACTCCAAGCTTTGTAGATCTCTCCCTCCGATGTGTCGGGAAAGGTATAATAATATGGTGACTGAGGACAGGGTGCATGCTCCGATTCATATTCATGACTTTGCCTGTCTTGATATCGAGGTCTCTGAGCTCTTTTCGGGCCTATTTAAGGACACCGAAAGAGTAGAAAAGTAACTGGACAGCAAGCATGTTTGTTGCGGAGGCAATCCCTAGGTATATGTATGACTCTCCGGCGTCTAGATGATCGATGACGCTCCCATCTACTAACTCGATATCTTCGTGCAAATCAGAGCACTTACCTTTTACCAGATTGATGTCCGCGAACTTGTCCATCCCAAAAGCCATGCCGACATCCCGGTTATACTCTCCTACAATGTTCAAGGCTGTCTGAAGCCTTAGTGGGCCCACTGAGTATCCTCGGGTACGGCGTAGGGCAACAGATATTGGTAGCAGTGAGATTTAAAACGGGAGAGGGCTCAGGGAATCTCCCTGAAAGACTCTTTTCTTGTACTGCACAACTTCGATCACATGTTTGTCGTTGCCACATGAAATGTGGAACCGTGTTCGCCAAAGCTGCACCCTACGCTGAATGCATCCCACTGTATTGCGATTGACCCCAAGGCTTTTCAGCAAAAAGAGAATAAGCTCATGAGATATTGAGTCAAATGCCTTGCGGTAGTCAATCCAGGCCATTGACAGGTTGCGCTGATAGTAGATCGCTCCTTGAATAACACAACGATCCACTAACAGATTCTCTTTGCAACCTGAAAGGCCTCTTTTACTGCCACGTTGTTCGTATATCTGCTACCATACAGGACCTATCACTTCCAGAATGCGATTGTTTAAGATTTCAGTATAAATCTTATAAACCGCATTCAAACAGGTGATAGGCCGGTAGTTCTTTGGGTCAGACAACTGTAAAATGTAATCTTATATTAACTTTTGAATAGTATTGTAGTGTTAGTATCCTTTTAAAATTAATAAAATTCTAATTTTGGATTACAATACAAGTAGTTGAGATAAAATACAAAGAGCAGTCTTTGATTCATATTCCCGTTTTAATATTAAAATAATGAAGGACTATTCTTTCATAAAATTTTCAAATTATCAACTGCCAGCTCATGTCTTTCAATAATTAATATGATTCAGTATAAATTAATACTCAATTCACTTATTTTTATATTTACTTATGTAAGCTAAAAACGATTAGATTGAGGTTAACTCCATAACATCTGTTTGTATACAATCCACATGTACATCAACAAACACAAGTACACCCTCTACGGAAACCTTCGAACTGCACCGATTAGACTCGATTCCTTAAATTCTGACCCCTTATTTTACTATAACAATGAGAAAATATCTCATAAAGTTAATAAATTTTATTTTATTTTTCTATGATTTGAAACGATTGAAAGAATAGTATTGAAATCTGAAGTAATATCAATTATTTGACAGATAAAAAAAAATCACGTCATCATTCCGTTTGAAATTTAAAAGAAAATTGTAGTTATTCATGAGCGTGCGAGAAAACTTCATAGCGAGAGTGCTGAAGGGTTAATAAACTAATATTATTCAAATATCGGTATCAAGTATATAAATACACATTGACGGAGCCAGCCGTAAGCAGACTCGTTCGATTTTTTTGGACTCTTCGGGCGTCTATGTGTGTACACAAAGTGGTATTCGAAGTAGAGAAGCAGCATAAACTCGAGTTCCACTGTCACGCGAATGCTGCTATGGACGGAAACCAAGGGCTTGATTTTCTTGACTTGAATTTTTTTTTTTAATTTTTGGTTCAAGCAATAGCCACTAGTTGGTTTAAGAAACTTGAATCTTACGTAGAGACATTAAATTTCATAATATAAGATATCTAATATATGAATGAACACTGAAAAAAAATTTCTCTTCGGACAATTAAATAGGTTTTGTTAAATTCTATTAAACTAAAATTTATTTGGGACAACTAAATTTTATTACGTCAGCATAATCTATTTTGTTATTTTTAATAAATGGTTTAAATGATTCTATTTGGTTGACATTAATAATTCTCTCTCTAAGATAATAAAATCATTTGGTAAAGTTAAGAAAATATTTATTTAATTGACAACTAAATTATCTTACAGTGCCAGCAAACCCAAAAAATATTAAAACAAAATATTACTATATTAACTCTAATAAATACTACTTAGACACACAGTAGTAGTTCATCTATCGATTGCGATCGTGTTTAAGACGCGAGGTGTGAAAATTGGTGCCCGAGCCGAAGGTGAGGGTACCAACAAACGAGCATCTTAGACTCGATTGTACTAGATATATACATTTGTATTTGTGACAGATATTTGAAATTTACTATATTTAGTGCCTATAAATCATCCCGGGAAAAAATGATCGGACCTGGCCATGCCTGTTCATGTATGATCAGGCCTGAAATAAGACCTGATCATACCTGCTCATGCCTGTTTATGCCTGAAGCGTTAAATACGCTCATACCTGATCATGCCTGACCGTGCCTGATCCAGCCTGATATATGGGGCTAAATTTAAAAAACTTAGTTATATTTATGTATAAATAACTTAGTTATAATTATATATAGCTAACATAGTTATAATTATAAATAATTTTATATAACTATACATCAATAATTAATAAATTACATATAAAATTTTGTTGACTAAGAATTTATCACGTATTAGATTTTCATTACTTGAAGTTCATACGAAACTTACTTTTCAAGTCAATCTCTTAGGTCAACAGGTAGAGAGTTAAGCTTTCAAGCGCGAAGTCCAAGGTTTAAATCCTGCACACGCCCGAATTTTTATTTTTTTTTATTTTTATAGAAATAATTATACATAAATAATTATATACAACTATGCATAATCATATATAATTATTAGACTGTATAAAAAAATAACTATTTTTAACTTCCCGCTAAGAAAATTGCTAATTTTCAAAAATTCAGGAAGTTATTGGTTTCACCCCGATTTGTGAAAATCGAAATTCCAACAGATGTCGACGTTTTGAGATTCTAGGAAACTATTCTAACTACTTTCAGAATGATGTCCGAGTGTACGTATGTAAATATTCTGTAACTTTTGAACGGATGAACCGATTTTGATCTTCGAAGTGTCATTCGACGCGGCTTGTTATTTACTATAAACACCGAAAATTTGAGCTTAATCGGTAAACTAGGTTCGGAGATATTTCAAAAATAAAATTTTTTCAAAAATGTTTTTTTTTAATAACTTTTAATTCGCTCGATGGCTTGATTCCAAAATCTAATCAGCTCTAAAACCTTGTAAGCCGCGTCGAATGCCACCTCAACATTCAAAATCGGTTCATTCGTTCAAGAGAAACCGTTAACGAAAGAATTAAAAAAAAAAAAAATTTTTTAGTATTTTTGAAATTTCTCAAAATCGACTCGATAAATCAATTTCAAAATCTGATCAGTTGCAGAACTCAATAAAACGCGTCTATTGCCACCTTAAATGTCTCAATCGGTTTATTTGTTCGAAAGATGTCGTTGTAGAAAAAATGGTAAAAAACGTTAGTTTTCGAAAACAAAGGCATCCAAAAGTATTTTCGAGCTCGAAGAGCAAGAAAATGTATCCATAACAATTTTTCGAGCTCAAGGAGCTCGAAATGGGCGGGAAGTTTTAGGGCTGGCCCACAGGGTCAACCGACAGACCGATTTTTTTTTCTTCATTATATACGGAGAGAAGAGAATGGTAATAATTACCAAACTACATGGTAGCAAGTCCTATTCTTAAAGCATCGGAATCATTACTATGTAGTATGGGAATGATCACCACTCTTCTAGTAATATTTACTATACTACACAGTAATCATGCTACTGGTAAATATTACTTTGTAGCATAGTAATCAAAGCCATGCTAGAATGGAACTGAGTCCCATGCTGAATAGTGTGAAAGCAGTTTCAATATTAAGCGCTGCTATATAGTATACACGTCCAATATAACCTGCACATGTATTAATCTTAATTACTACGTATATCAATGAATATTATTTTAATAAAAATTATCAATCATACGAAACTCAAGTATTATTTGACAAAGTATCATTGTCTATTGTACTCTGACTTAAAATGTTATTCCACCACACGTATCGTCACTGCATCAGACGGAAAAATGTATATTCCAAAGCGCTGGATTTAATATTATATTTTTAATTTAGATAATTGTTAACTTCCTCTACATTAATATTAGGTGTACAAAAAAGTTCTACCCGTTTTTCAAAGATGGAGTTATCTAACAGCTATTTATAGGTTAGCTATGAATACGTATATGTACATGCACAGCTGTTTGTACTCTTTAAATTCATCAAACTTTTAATATATTAATCTTCGATATATATATTTTTTTATTAAGTTAAAAATGGAAGTAAGTAATGAGCATATCCGCCATTGTCTTTTATATGAATTTCATCAAGGAAAAAGTGCTGCTGAAGCTCAAAGAATAATCTGTGCAACTTATGGTGACAGTGTTATTGATGACAGTACTTGTCGAAGATGGTTTCGGAAATTCACAAACGGAGATTTTAATTTAAATGATAAACCACGCTCTGGAAGACCTTCAACAATCAGTGACGAGAAATTGGAAGAATTACTGAATCAAGATTCTGCACAAACACAACAAGAACTTGCGAAAAAGTTAAACGTTACTCAACAAGCTATTTCTGAAAGATTACATGCTTTAGGTAAGATTCAAAAAGAAGGAAAATGGGTACCTCATGAATTAACTCCAGAACAACGAGAGAGACGAGTTGACACCTGCCTGTCGTTGCTTTCACGACATAAAAAAAAAGTTTTTTGTGGAAACTTGTAACAGGGGACGAAAAGTGGGTTTACTATGAGAATCCTAAACGTCGAAAACATTGGGTAGACCCAGGACAACCAACGACATCAACACCAAAACGTAATGTTTTTGGGAAAAAAATATTGCTTTGTATTTGGTGGGATGAGTGGGGCGTGCTATATTATGAGTTACTCAAACCAGGAGAAACCGTTACTGGAGAACGCTACAGTTGTCAATTAAAAAAATTAGCAGATGAAATCAACAGTAAAAGACGATTTGCGGGACAAAAACCTCGACCAGTGATACTGCAGCATGATAACGCCAGGCCTCATAGAAGTTCAATCGTCCACTACACTATAAATGATTTACAGTGGGAAGTTTTACCGCACCCGGCGTATTCACCAGACCTTGCACCGTGTGATTTTCACCTATTCCGTTCATTGCAAAATTACTTGGCTGACAAACACTTACAAAATGAAAACGAAATGCAAAAAACAATAGATGATTTCATTTCGACAAAAGATCAAGCCTTTTATCGCCGTGGGATCCATCAGTTGCCTGAGCGTTGGCAAAGGGTAGTAGATGCTGATGGTGGTTATTTTGATTAAAATTTGTATTTTATTTAAAATTTTTAAATATATTTTTTTTTGACAAAAAACGGGTAGAACTTTTTTGTACACCTAATAATTCATAGTTAATAATTTTACTCACAATAAAATATTAATTAAATGCATTTTCAATAAATAATTAAATTATTATGATACTTTTCTAATAAAAATAACCCATATAAAAATATATTAATGTTAATATTTATTATTTTATTTAAAAATTTTTTTAATCAGTTAAAAATTTTATCAATATCAATTAAATAACCTAATTTATTAACTATAAAGCCTTATTTTAATATAAACCTTACTATCTTCGATTGGAAGGAGCTTCATCGAAATTATAATAATACCAATGGTTAGCGTTACCATTCAACATCGGACAAATTACTACATGGAAAAAAGAAAACAGGAATAATTGCTGTTCGAACGAGCATTTATTACATTTTCAAATAGTAACGCAGCGCTTTATAAACGAAACTTTAAAACTTACAGTTTGGCGCCGCGCAGTAAGTTTTACATTTTAACTATGAAATATTACAGTTTGAAAATGTATCAAGTTTACTTTTTCACACTGTAATATTTGATGAAAATTATCAAAGTATCATTCGATAAGCTTTAAAATTTACAGTTTTTCTCAGCAAGTTTTACGTAAAAATTATTAAAACTTGTTTCTTAAAATAACGATAATGTCTCTATAAACTCTAAGTTTTCTATTTTCAATTAGTAATATTTGTGTTTATTCCTTTCAATAATCTAGTTTAAATAGTGATAGAACTCACTGCGAAATGTAAAATGTTTTTTATCTTTTTTATTTAAACGTAGTTTTTCGTTTTTTTATTTCGAGAAAATTATTCAAGCAAAAATTAATATTATATATTAAAGGCATGATGTATTATAGGATATACTATAGTACATTCCAAAAAGGTACTTGTTACTCTGTCAGCACCGAACAACTCCTGCTGCTGCTGCCAAGCACTCGTGACTTTCCCCTTCTGCATATCTATCTTTTCTCTCAAGAAATTTTTTTTCTTGGCTTAAGCAACTTTTGTTTTCTTGGTCGGAGCATATAAAAATACTTGCATGAAAAGTATAGTACTTGTTCCGAGAAATTTTGTTTTCTTTAAACAAGAAAATACAATATTGCTGCAAAAAAAATAAGTATCTTGCTTAAAAAAAAATATCTCTTGCTTTAAGTAATATAAGCGCTTCAAGCAAGTGGAAATTTTTTGATTTAAACGTAAAAATATGTTGACATGAGAAGAAAAATTTTGATTCAAGATAAAAATTTGAAGATAATTGTTTACTTGGTGCAAGTATATTTCTATTTTCCGAATCGATAAAAAAAATTCTTGAATCAAGAATATTTTCCTTGATTCAAGTTAACTGTTTTTTCTGTCGATAATCTCTAATATTGGAGCATGGGTCTTGGCTTAGTGCAACGTGCACTCACATATACTATTTCAAAAATATTTACTGACAATTGAATAGAATTAGTATTTTCGTACATCCAGCTAATTACCGTGATACGGTCCAAAATTTCAATATCTAAAATGTAAAACTTACAAATTCAAATGCAAGTGCACGGTAAGAAATATTTTGCGGAAATCACTATGCCAGTATAGGCGTAAACGCCATACTGTATGGTATCGGAGATTTTTATACGTTATAAAATTGTATGCATAGATGATTCAACTATTGCGGGAATAGTGACATTGATGATAGTTCTCGCAGTCGCGGCAATGTCAGTATGGCGATATCTATACAGTTTTGGCGGTAATACGATAGTATACATTGATTGGCACGCCAAAAATTATGGCGGAAAAAACTAGTAGCATTGTGCTCTCGGTATTGTAGTATGGGCCTCAAGGCCATGCTGTTTCGCCGTGCTTGCTATGCATACGTGCGAGCAATAGCTTCAGTACTATACAGTATAGTAGATAACGCCATACTTTTGGGACTCGCTACAATACTGTATTGGAATATTTCACATACTGTTTTAGTATCTGTTTGGAGACCATACCAGCATGGTGTTGAACGCCAACCATTTCTTACCGTGTGATTTCATGGAATTAAAACACAAATTTTCAATTTTCAACCTTTAATGAATGGTTGTCAAACTGCAAAAGTTAAAAAAGTAAATTTTTAATTTTATGAAACTTATTAACGATATTTGAAAATGTAGTTTTACATTTTAAATAGTAAAAGTTCGTGATTGCTAAGGCATTGATGATACTTGATATAGAAATTTTAAAAATTAGAGTGTGAGATGTAATAGTTCCATTTTCTACATAAAGATTGATAATTAAATGTCCGCACTGTAAATCTTCTTGAACCACTCAACAAATTTTCTTATTTGATACTTTAATTTTTACACAACGGCTAAACTGTAATTTTTACAGTTTTAAAAAGGAATAAATGATTTTTAAAGAAAAGAACTTTCTGTAAGCAAAAGGTAGTAATTATTTTACATTTTGTTGTATTCGATTTACATTTTCAAACTTTAAATATTACTGCTTAAGTTGCAACTAATTTTTTACAGGATAAAATTTGAAAATTACGGTACACATTTTAACTTTTGTGATTTTTAATATGACGGGCTTGTTTTTACATTTTATTCTAGGGCTGGAAATAACCTATCGAACAAGGTACTTGCTTACCACAGCGTAGGACCAGGTTCGATTCCGACATGCACCAATGAATTTTATTTTCACAATACTGTTTATGTGCATTACATTGGCAGCCCCCTGGTGGTGGAATACCGACGATTTTTCGAGCGAGTGGAAATGGCCACGACTTCATTACAAAATGATGGCGGAACACAAAAACTCGATCGAATCTGCAGGCCTCTGCTGCCTCTATGACTAGGCTAGCGGGTGGTGCTTCTTATCAAAGAAGAACACCCGTATCGGCCGAGCATTGATGGCGGCGGAGGCCCATAAACATTCGTAGAACCTCTAGCTTTGGTGTAAGCCAACGTGTCAAAGCTATGGTAGAGGGAGTCCTCCACCACCAACGTTGCCCTTGGATAACAGGCAATCCTCCATTGTATAAGTGCCTTATCTTACACAGTGGGCTCTGTAGGATGGACCATAATACACCCACATTAACTTCCCAGGAGACATAATTTCGGTCGACAAGACCCCCCGACGACAAGGACACGACGTAAGATGGCCACGCCAGCTGGCGGCTAGGACTCATAGCGACGGGAGTACGACGATGGGCTTAGCTAATGCCAGGTCCCAGAACTAGTGTGGACTACTGACAGCGGCTGTGTCCCGCGACGTGTTTCCTTAGACTCGGGGCGGGGTATCACCAAAATAAAAACTATGTCTCCTCCACCTATCAACTCACAAACAATAGTATCTACAATAGTTAAAGTATATATAGTTGTCGGAAGGACAGTGGGCTTGCTAAGTTCATTGTTAGGTGGACTGGCAAGAATGCAAGGCCTAATAACGATGGTCACCAGAACCGCGATCCTCTTTGACAACTATAAAAAATTGTCCTCAATGGGCCCGAGTACAATGGCTAACACAAGCTGAGTGCCCGGTTAAATTCAATTCAATTCAATTCAATACATTTTATTCTGTAACTATTCAAGTTTTCTTTTTTCCGTGTATGTCAAATAAATAATACGGCTAAAAAACTTGCGTTACGATGCCACATAGTAATAATTACCATATTACATTGGAGAACATACCATTCACTTCTCTCTGTAGGGAATTGAATGCTCTACAAAAAAAAACCTCTTATCATTTTTTGATAATTCCATTTATTCAAAACTTATTTGAGGTTGAAGTCGAATTTATATTAAATTTCGAGACCATTTTACTTTTCCGGCGAAACTATCAGACTTATCAAAAAATATCATGGGACCTTTTTTGTAGAACATTTTATTTCCTTCAAGTTATTATGGACGAAGTTATTTCGAATTCCTCATTGTTTTCTAGTTCTTTTTATTTTAATGTCAAGCACTTAAAATCGATCAGAAGACTATTTTTTTTATGAGCTTGACATTGATATGAAAATGAATAGAAAATAATGCGGAATTCGAAAAAACTTTATAGATAATAATTTGTAGAAAATAAAAATGTCTACAAAAAAAGTTCCATAATATTTTATGATAAGTCTGATAGTTTTGCCGGAAAAGTAAAACGGTCTCCAAATTTAATATAAATTCGACTTCAACCTCAAATAAGTTTTGAACAAATGGAATTATCAAAAAATGATAAGAGACTTTTTTTGTAGAGCATTCAATTCCCTATAAAATAATGCCTGTTGATTTTTTCTATGATGCATGTATAGCATGTAGCTAGTTATAAAAATCAGAAGACGTAAAAAAAATTTTTTCCATGTTATTCTTATAGAAAATAGAAAAGTACAATGTGGAACTTCTTAATGTTAATATTAAGAGCTCTAATTTTCACAGGCGTCATTTTATATCCAAATGAAACGTTTGAACCTGTTTTCGAGAAGAAAAAAAAAATTCGTTAATTTTTGAATCACCCAAATATATATAGATCTTAAATAAATCTAGCACAAGTCATGCGTGAGTCATTTCTGGCTCAAGTTTTCCTCAAGAAATTCCCAAGTAATTTTATCAACAAGCTATATGTTAGCTTACACAAATCTTAGGATACAGCATATCACAAAAATTTTTGGCGTCCTGCATAAAACCTGCCATTCAAAAGTTTTTACGTGTTTGCAGCAATATAAAAACGTAAAAACTAGAACACTCGTAAAGCAGCTTGTGCAAGATTTCAATGAAGTTATTATATTGGTATAATATAGCGTATTTAAACTTGTCACGGCCTAACGATGGCAGTGAGTATGTCATATGTGCCAGACTCACAAAGAGTGAGAACAAATTAAGAATAGTGAAATGTTATATTAAGCAAATTGTTTGTTTTTAATACCCCAGTGAAATAAATTCAGTACACTTTGACTTTCAAGTAAATCGTCTATATTATTCTAACATATATGTGCATACACACGCACACTTTTACTTATATGTATGTACATTTATACATGTATATGTTCTTGTACGAATAACAGAATGGAGCATGAATCAATTTAATGATTGACAAACCCATCAGTGTAAAAAGTAATAGACAAATAAATTGTTTGTTTTAGCATACACAATTTACAATAAGTTCAATAACTAATATTCATTCAACTTTTAATATTTCAGATATTATTAGCACTTTTTTAACAATATTCTAATATCATGAATGGTAAAATTATTTTATCATGTAGTAATAACAGTCATACTTAATTATTTGAAATAATTTATCTATTTAGTATTAGTGATAGTGATAAATGATAAAAAAGAACTTTATTAAATCAATACCTATTTTAAGATTTATATTTGTAAAATTGAACACTACATGTGCATATTTTACTTTTATTTTCTTTAAATTAAATAAATATTATAGATTGATTGATTGTTTTTTTTTAATTTCTATATAGAAATGGCAACGGCAGGTTTGGAGGTAAAAGAAGCAGGCAGAGCTCTTCGGGTTCAAGCAGAGGCACCCCATCTCGTTTCAATGGGAAGTGGAAGATTGTCAACAGCAATTACTCTTCATCCATTACCTGAAGGTAATATATTTTGAAAATAATAACAAAATTTTATAGTTGATAATATTACTACATAGAATGTAGATGATCTTATTAAAATTTTACCTTATCTATCCGAATTTTTCGATACTATTGTTCGGCCTTTAACAATTTATATTTTGAGGTGAAATTTTTGAGATCATTTATTTTAAAGTGGGTTCGGGGTACCCTCCATGTAGTAACATTAGCCGTACCACGAAAAAAAACTCTTGAAAAAACACTGGATTTTTCTGATATTTTAAAAAACTATCAAAAATCTTGAGCAACCTCTTGAACTTAAATTTTTAACTCGAACTTGGTTAGAGTTTTTTTTTACCATACTCTAACTTTTCAAAGGTAAAAAAGTAATTTTTCATTACAGAGGTTGCTGGGTCACATCATGATAAATTTTTTTATTGATTATGAATATTATGACTGTATAAATATGCATGACTTATTCAATCTTGGTTGACAAAATCTTCTAAAAACTTTCATACCGAAGTTGTAAGAAGTTAATGCAGTCTTAAATTCAATATATGTACTTTTAACTTCGCATTCTCAGTTCTAAATGTATTTCCAAAAAGACTTAAGATGTTTTAGTCGTTTGGCCAAAACTAAATATAATTCTTCCGGGCTTTGTAGAAAGCTTAATGAAATATTCTCTTAGTATATACGAAGATTACGAATATATTCGCTTATAAATTTATGATGATATTGTTAGGTAATCATCTTAATTACTTTCCATTAGTAATTTTGAACCTATTGATATAAAAAAAAAATTTGCTAGTAATTGTAAAAATATTTATTAAAACTTTTTTTCTGCTTTTTTCTTTTAGGGCAAATAATAATAGGATCTGATCAAAGTGCTGACATTTCTATAACAGGAACAGGTGTTGAGCTTATTCATTGCACAATTGAAAACCATAACGGTATCGTTACTCTTCATCCTGTAAGTGGGGATACATTAGTTGACGGAGTCATCATGAACTCACCTATTAAACTTACTCAAGGTAAACCAATTATTAATGTCATTATTGTAAGTTATATTGCCTATTATAGAAATCATAGATTGGATGGGAAATAATTATTAATTTATATTCTATAGTTACTCGTTTATAGTTTGAAGGGAGTTCATGTTTTTTTCTGATTTAATAAGTTATATATTTGTTATTAATAATTATTATGAGTAATTGGGGTGTGCGCTTTTGAATTTTCTAACATTCGCTAAAATATCATAGCTAAATAATAAACAATATTTAGAGAATTCCTGTTTGCTTGTTTTATTTATTAATTATCATTATATTATTATGTGAGAAGTGCACGAAAAAGTTTTTTTTCTATAAACAAACGATAAACAAATTTAGAGAAAAAAACGTCAATTATAACCACTATCAGCCCTGCTCGAAAAATTCGATAGTTTCTTATAGCTGTATTTATAAGGCCTATTGTCATCCCAACAAGAGATTGGACTTCGGGTGCCATCGGTTTTTACTCCCACTCTGGACATTGTATGTACTAAATGTTCTCCCACTCTTCTGTGCGCACGCGCAGTTCATAAATGTTCGATGGTGGGGGAAATTTCCGAGATCTATTCTCTGACGGGGACCACAATGTAATTAACTATAACAGATTGTAACCTCACTCATTGAGTCTAAAAAAATGTCTTGAGCTAAAACAAAAAAGTTTTTAAACCCAGAAAACTAATTTTTTGAACCAAGAATTTTTTTTTTAGAACCAAAAAAAAAGTTTTTCAAACAAGGAATAAATTTCACCAGTTAAGGAAAAAAATTTATCGAGTTAAAAAGTTTTTTTTTAATTTTTCTATATATATTATCGGAATATATTTAAATCTATTCGGCCGATCAATTTTAAAACATAATCAGATCTAAGTCATAATAAGTACTTTTAATTGTCGTAATGCATATTTGAATCGGTCGATCCATTCCAGCGATATCGTAAGAAAATAATGATAGAAGTCACATATAAAAATCAGCACGCTCAGAATGTTTCAGTATTTAAACAATGTCCAAAAAAATGAAAAAAACATCCTAAACTCAAATCATTTCCGGTATTTTTTTTTTTTTTTAATAACTTGTAAGCAATGGTGGATTACTACTTTGATTCATAATGTATTTGTACCTAATATAATGTTTTTCTTTTTAGGGTGTATACTGTCAATAGGAAGATCGAATTATATGCGGTTTAATAATCCTGCTGAAGCAAAACAATTAAAATCTGTTCTGCCAAATTCAAGAATATCGATGACGCCCATTAATTTCTGCTTATTATCCGAAAACTTATACGAGCATCTAGAACGTAAACCACCGACAGGACCAAGAAAATCACTTCGTGATTCATGTCTTGATGATGAAATTGGTTTTCAAAGCAAACTAACTAAATTTGAAATGCTCGCAAGGCAAAATAGAAACTGTGTATCACCTAAGGTCTTTCCAGCAGGTTCATTAACTACTAATGTTCCTGCAGTGCAAATTCTTGGGCATTCAAGAACAACAAATTTAATTTCACTTGGTAAAAATGAAAATTCTCCTCTTCGAAATCTTACCAATTTTGATAAAAGTCGATCAAGTACCCCGAATCATAGTAACTCTAACAACCATATTAATTACATTGACGAACAACAGCAAAGGATAGACAGCAAATCTTCAAGTCGCTCAAATATTTCTAACTCTGAGTACTGTATCCCAATATCGAATCATAATCAAATTCAATTGTATACTACAACTGAAGCATTTCTTAAGCATTACAAACCACAATATAATGAGAATAATAATGGAACTCAAAATTTGCCGCCACGTTCAAAATCGTTTAAGCATGAAAATAATTACGATTTAATGTCAAGAAGTTTAACTTGTCAAGTATCTTCTGAGATAGATAAATTTAGCCGAAAATTCGATATGAGCCAAAGCCTTATCGTAGCTAAGACTACCATGACAGAATATTTTCAAGTAGATAAGTTTGAATCCAACCCTAATCTATGTAATCGTCCGACTACTCACGGATCTCATTCATCTGTTAATAATATAAAAAGTAACATAAATTTTGGCTCTAGTCCCAATATAAAAAGGATCCAAGCACCCAGTCCATCATTTAATCGTAACCCAAAGTATAGCGACCATAAAAAACTTCATGAAAATATGATAACTCCAAAACTTAGTACAAGTAATAACTGTTCATTTCAAGAACTTCAAGAAAGGGAAATAGATGCCGAAATAAAAACAGAGGAAGCACAGAAAAAAATAAAAATAGTACAAAAAGAAAGATTACGTGAGCAAGAAATTGAAAAGCAAGAGAAAATACGACTTGAAGAAATATTAACGTTGTGTGCAGAGTATGAAAAGCAAAATACATTAGAGAAGCCAAAACAACCAAATAGGTATAAAATTTAATATTACGTAATTAAAAGAAAAATCCCTGATTAAACAAAACTATTTACTCAATTATGAATGTATACGGGGCATTACACGCCAAATCGATCACTTTTGACCCTGATCCCTTTCGATTAGGCTAAAATATTTTTTTCTTTTGCTAACCCATTAAAATCATTTTTCAGAAAATTTTCAAATTTTTTTACTCAGACCAAAAAAAGTTATGAGTTTTTCAAAAATAAGGTTTTTATTTTTTCAATTAGCTACAACTTCTTCAGAAATTGACTAATTAAGATGTTTTTTTTTTCAAATTTTTGTCTTTGAATGTACTTTTCAGAAAAAAAGCTTTAAGATGATAAACTATGAAATTTTCGGCTTTTTTGAGTAAAACCGTTATTTTATTAGAGTTCACCATTTTTTATTTTTTTTTTTTTTTAATTTTTTCAAATAAAACTTCACTTAATTCTGTGATTTCTCCCGACAATCTCAGAGTGGGCGGACTTTTCCTTCTAATTTATTTGATCAACTGAAAAGAAATTTTTTACCCAATTGGGCTTATTTTACAAAACATTACTCTGGAAATTTTTGGGATTTATAGACGACTTCAGAGTTTGACAAATTGAGACGAAAAAATTAATTGAAAGTGGTAATCCTCGAAAAAATTTGGATTTTTTTCAAAAAAGTAAAAAAATTGGTCTATCGATTGACCCTGCGGGCTAGCCCCAAAACTTCCCACTGTTTCCGAGGAGCTCAAAAGCATTTTTGTGAGTACATTCTGGAGCTCTTCGAAGTCGAAAACACTTTTGTATGCCTTTGTTTTCTAAAAAAAACGTTATTTACCATTTTATTTTTAAGGATATCTCTCAAAAGAATTGACCGATTGAGACGGTTGAGGTGGCAATCGACGCGTTTTATTAAGTTCTGGAGCTGATCAGATTTTGAAATTGATTTATCTAGTCGTTTTTGAGTAATTTCAAAAACACTAAAAAAAAATTTTTTTTTTAATTCTTTCGTCAATGGTTTCTCTTGAATCAATGAACTGAATTTGATGGTTGAGGCAGCAATTGACGCATTCTAGTGAGTTCTAGAGCTGATCAATTTCGGGAATTGATTGGATGAGTCGCTTCAAAGATAATCGATGAAAACCGTTTTTCACCATTTCTTTCTCGATCGATCTCTTGAACGAATAAGCCTCTGAGATAGTTAAGGCGGCATTTGACGCGTTTTATTGAATGCTAGATCTGATCAAATTTTAAAATCGATCGATCGAGCCATTTCTGAAAAATGAAAAAAAAAATTTATTTTTTTTGTATTCCTTCTACATCTTAGAGTCTATTTGATTGATCGACTTGAAATTTTCAGAAAAGTTAACGGCCAACAAACTCTTTCGATTGCCACCTTAACCATCTCAATCGGTCAATTTATTAAAAAGATATGAAGAGTTTAAATCCACACACACACACACACATACACACACACGCACATACACACACACACACACACTCGGGCGTCCTTCTATAAATAGTCAGAATAGCTTCCAAGGACCTCAAAACGTTGACATTTGATGAAAACTCGATTTTCGAAAATCGGGGTAAAACGAATAATTTCTCGTAATTATAGATACCTATAAATAATTTTTTTGTATTTTTTTTAAAAAACTAAACCTTAAAAGAAAGAAAATGAAAAAAAAAAAAATCGGTCAATCAGTTGACTCTGCGGGCCAGCCCTAAAACTTCCTGTTGTTATCGAGCGTGACATTTTGAGGTTCTAAGAAGCTATTCTGACTTATTTCAAGATGATGTCCGAGTGTACGTACGTATGTAATATCTGTAACTTTTGAACGGATGAACCGATTTTAATCGTCAAGGTGTCATTCGACGTGGCTTGTCAATATTTAAGAGCTGTAGAAAATTGAACTTGATCAGTAGTTTGCGTTCGAAGATATTCAAAAAATAAAATTTTTTCAAAAATGTGTAATTTTAAATAACTTCTTATGTGCCCGTTGGATTGATTTCAAAATCTAATCAGCTCTGTAACTTTACAAGCCGCGTCGAACGCCAGCTCAATCATCAAATTCGGTTCATTCATTCAAGAGAAACCGTGAACGAAAGAACTAAAAAAAAAATTTTTTTTAGTTTTTTTGAAATTTCTCAAAAACGACTGGATAAATCAATTTCAAAATTGGATCAGCTTTAGAACTTGATAAAAAGCATCGATTGCTACCTCAACCGTCTCAATTGGTTAATTTGTTCAAAAGATATCGTAGAAAATAAAAAACGTTTTTTTTTTTTTTCGAAAACAAAGGTATATAAGTGTTTTCGACCTCGAAGAGCTGGAATATGTATTCACACCAATTTTTTCGAGCTCAACGAGCTCGAAAACAGCAGGAAGTTTTAGGGCTGACCCGCAGGGTCAACTGATGTACCGATGATTTTTTTTTTCCATTTTCTTTGTTTTCAGGTGTAGTTTTTTTTTTAAATTACAATAAAATTATTTATTGGTATCTTCGATTTTTTTTTTTCACTTTTTTGAAAAAAATCCAAATTTCTTCAAGGATTAACACTTTCAATTGATTTTTTTTTGTCTCAATTTTTTAAACCCTGAAGTCGTCTATATAAATCCTCAAAAATTTCCAGAGTAATGTTTTGTAAAATAAGCCCAATTGGGCAAAAATTTTTTTTTTCAGTTGATCAAAAAAAGTAGAAGAAAAAGTCCGCCCACTCCGGGATTGTCGGGAAAAATCACAGAATTAATTTAAGTTTTTTTTTGAAGAAATAAAAAAAAAAAAAATAAAATAGCGAACTTCAAGAAAATAGCGAACTTTAAGAAAATAACGGTTTTTTTAAAAAAAGCCGGAAATTTCATAGAGTTTATCATCTTAAAATTTTTTTTTTTCTGAAAAGTACATTTAAAGACAAAAATTTTGAAAAAAAAAAAAAAAACGTCGCAATTAGTCAATTTTTGAAGAAGTTATAGCTATTTGAAAAAATAAGAGCCTTATTTTTGAAAAAACTCATAACTTTTTTTGGGTTGGGTAACAAAATTTGAAAATTTTCTGAAAAATAATTTCAATGGGGTGGAAAAGAAATAAACCATTTCAGCCTAATTGAAAGGGTTCGGGGTCAAAAGTGGTCGATTTGATGTGGAATGCCCCATATCTATAATATATTAGATTTGAATCGTTTTAAATAGTTTCTAATCGTTTTAAATAGTTTTTTTTTTTTTTTTTAATCAAGGATATGACAATTAGTAAAATATGGGGACTAGTCTTAAATTTTCTCGTACTCGTCTATTTCTTTATTTGTTTTTGATATCGAAAATTTGTTTTTAAATCCAATATAACCCGAAGAAGCGCGTTCATTAAAAACCAAATTCTAAATCTGGGTTATGGTTAGTCTTCTAACAGCGCTAAAACTTCCGATGATTTCGAGCATAAGGAATTAAGAGACATTAATGCGATAAAGGTGGAATATTTATTTACAAAATAGCTCTACTAAATGGGCTATTCTGTAATTGTCGCGAGCAATTTTCATTAGTAGTTAAGAAACAGTAAATATCCTCATGGAATATTTTTTCAACCAAATTTGATAAATCGTGATACATTCCCACTAAATCAGTTTATTTGTTTGAGAACATATTGAAAAAAATCTTCGAATGTTGTTCATTTATTACCTTACTCTGAATTTTAAAAATTTTTTTATTTCATGATAAAATAAAACTTTTTGAGATATAAGAACTCCGAAATATCAAAAGTATTATGAGCAATAGAATAAGAAATTGTTGTTTCAAAATTCTGTCGTGGCCAAGGGAGACATTAGTTAACTTTATATTGAATTTAAATTGGTTTTGGTAAGAAAATAATAAATTATTAACATAAAGTTGGCAAATTAAATGCCTACTTTCGTCATTTGGGTATCAGTTAAAAAAAGTAATTTAGCTCCAGATAAAAGTTATTTGTTTCAATTGAAGTGAAAGTTTTTAAATTTCATTAATTTTTTTCAAAATGAGTGTGATTACAAACAGTCATGTATTTTTATTTTTAATTTTTAACAGTAAAAACAAAGAACTCCTTACATTTTCGGAACATATATTTTTCTTTTTTCTTTTTTTTTTTTTTTTTAGGATTAAAACTAATGGATCACTACCTCGAGATAGGAGACCAGGTCAAAATTCACCATTTAATAGCTCTCAAAACTCTCCAATCAGCCAATCTTATTTTTCCTTTGATTCTTCGAACCAAAATTCATTGCTCAAAAGCTTTCAACAAAATGGATCGACTTCTTACAATACACAAAATGGATCGCCTTTACCAGATAAATTAATTTCACCAAATAATAATCGACAAATAACATGGCAAAATAGTTTGACACAATCGGAGTCCAACTTAACAACTAAAACATCGCAATCACAAATTCTTCAAGAAATTAATGAGTTTCAAAATTATAAAACTGATAACTATATTGATACCGGAACAAGCAATAGCTCACCATTTAGTTTTGAAAACATTTCTATTAAAGAAAATATTAATCATTATGAAAATGTGATTAATTTATCGCAACGAAATAACAATCCAATTTATGCGACAGTAAAAAAAAATGGAAATTTAACTAATTCATGTGAAATTATTGACAATAAACTCGCAATATCGAATGATGACCTTCTAGAAGCTATTGAACAACTGTCTATGTTATCAAAATCCAAAGAAATTTATAGTAAACCAAAGAACAATAAAATTGAAAAAAAGAATACGAAATCAAATGAGGTGAAAGCTGATAAAGAAAAAAAAGAACTTGAAGATGAAGACAAAAGAAAATATATTGCATTTTTACAAAATGAAAAACTCCATATTCTTGGAAATATGGATGCCCTCAAACGTGGCATTACTGATATCGAAACACAAGAAGAAGAAATTAGTCGTGAGGTATTTTTTTTTTTCTTTAAAATTGAAATATCACTCATTCGACATTGGTGCTGATGTGGAATATCTATTAAGCATTATCTTACTGATGGGTCATTCCATGTCAAATTGACGGTTGAAATCGACCCCCTCGGATTCGGATAAATTTTAATGGAAAGTTTTGTCTCATCATATAACAAAGTTCTGCCAAAGGAAATAATTTAAAAAAATTTTTCTTAAAAGTTATGCAAAATTGAAAATTTCACTGTTTTTCTGGTTTTTTAAGTTTATTTATTTAATATTTCATAACCTACTGTATATTAAAAAAAAACGCCGATGCGTTCAAAGAGGACTTTTAGAGGTATGGGAAAAAATTCTTTTGGAAAAAAATTTTTTAAATTACCAAAATTGAAAAATTTTGAACTCTTCAAAATCGTAAAAAATAAAGTTCGCAGTAAAATTTTTGGTTCAAAATTTTTTATGTTATACCTCTAACATTTCTTAAGAAATTTTGAAATTTTCAGGAGGGTGCTTTTTTCGGAAGTATGAATTTTTGAATTTTGGCAAAATAATTTTTTTCAATTTTTTCAACTTTTTTGTTGAAAATAATTATTCTACCATATAATTATTGAAGTTTGAGCTCTAAAATATTTTTCTTATGTTAATAGGATATTAAAACCGAAATATCTCAAAAATTGAACATTATTAATTAAGCTTTAAATTAAAACTTAAATAATGAAAGAAGTGTCACACTCTGCCATCTATGTACCTTTTAATAAAATCACTATTATCTATAGGGCCCATGACAGAACTTCCTGGAGGGCTCTATTTTTTGTGATTATTACTATTATAAGAATCAGAGAGTTGTTATTTAGTCGTCAAGAACATAAAATCGCTGAGTCTGTTCGTAAATATATTTTCGATCAAAATATATTATCAATGTATATCAATAAGATAATAATAATAATCACAAAAAATAGAGCTCTCTAGAAAGTTCTGTTTTGGGCCCTATCGATAATAGTGATTTTATTAATAGGTACATAAATGGCAGAGTGTGACACTTCTTTCATTATTTAAATTTGAATTTGAAGCTAAATTAATAATGTTCAATTTTTGAGATATTTCGGTTTTAATATCTCATTAACATAAGAAAAATATTTTAGTGCTCAAACTTCAATAATTATATGGTAGAATAATTATATTCAACAAAAAAGTTGAAAAAATTGAAAAAAATTATTTTGCCAAAATTCAAAAATTCATACTTCTGCAAAAAAAAACACTCTCCTGAAAATTTCAAAATTTCGTAAGAAATGTTAGAGGTATAACATAAAAAATTTTGAGCCCAAAATTTTACTGCGAACTTTACTTGTTACGATTTTGAAGAGTTCAAAATTTTTCAATTTTGGTAATCTAAAAAATTTTTTTTCCAAAAAAATTTTTTCTCATACATTTTTTCTCATCTGTTTTTTCTTTAATATACAGGAGGTTATGAAATAGTAAATAAATAAACTTAAAAAACCAGAAAAATAGTGAAATTTCCAATTTTGCATAACTCTTAAGAAAAATTTTTTAAAATTATTTCCTCTGGTAGAACTTTGTTTTATGATGAGACAAAACTCTCCACCAAAATTTATCCGAATCCGAGGGAGTCGGTTCCAACCATTTGTCAATTGACATGGAATGACCCTGATAAAAGAAGTAGTTTCGGAATTAATTTATTTTCAAATGTTATAGATTCTTTCTGTAGAAAAACATTTCTTATAAATTACTCAAAAAAGGAGGCAGATATAATTACAATAATACCATAATCTGTTTCAGCTTGAACTAGAAAAAGCGTTGCTATCGGCTGAGTATGAGTCAGAATCATTAAAGTTAACAGCTGATGAGACTGAAAAAATAAATATTCAAATAAGAATTAATAAACTTGAACGTGAAATGGCAGAAGATACATCGATACAAGCAAATCTTCAAGCTGAAGCCAAATGTCGAGTTGAGAAAGTACATCAATTATGTATTCAATTAGGAAATGAATTAAAAAATTGCGATGACAATAAACAGAAATTACTCACTGACAAGTTGCATGTACAACAGGATGCACTGGAAACAGAAAAAAAAACATTTGAGGACCTTGAATTTCATCATCTTGAAGAAGAAGCTAGTAAGTTAGCGACTAGAGAAGAATTGCAGAGGTAAGTTTTTTTTATTAACTATTTTTTATTAATCACTTATAACTATAATATTTGTATTTAAAATAAATGGTTAATAGGTACTTGAGTGAACTTTCTCATAAAATAGAAGAACGAAAATTGCAACTCAATCATTTGGAATCCCAACGGAATGAAGCAAAAACGTCAGCAATGAAAGACTCTAAAACTCTTGAACGTCAAAAATTGGGACTTATGAGAAGACTAGAAGAAGTAAATTATTTTTTATTTTTTGTCGTGATCGGGGAGACTAGACGTAATGGGGTACCTATTAAAAAAAATCAATTGAAAATCCAAAATACTTTTCAAGGGTTATACAATATTTGCAAAATATATTTCCATAATTCAATATGAAAGGAATCATGGGTAATAATGTCCTAAGTAATTAATTTTTTTTTCATTGCCCACTTTGAATGCTAAGCGTTCAGAGTCATGCAGAGCTGGTTCGTTTCGAAAATCACTCGTTGTCGGTTTCATATTTAGTAAATTTCATAAAAATCTAACTATTGAATGTGTTTTCATACTCTTCATGGTGGATTTTTCAAAGAATTTTGTCATAATCTATCACGATTAGTCGAGTAGGTTCCCAAATCATCATTGATTCAAAAGTGTATGCATGTATATGTGGGATATATCGCGTCTTGTGGACCCGACAGAGTGTACAATTCTAAACGGTTTTGAATAAAATTTTACATACTTATTATTAATGACTTTCGAAATTTCAAAAAATATTAAAAAAAAAATTTTCGGCTTTAGCTCTCAATACTTTCTGAATGATATGTTACAATTCAATTTCATTTATAGCGTGTTTGTAACTAATAAAATGACTTTTAAATTACACTGCTATGACTCGATCTGAAAATATAGACTTCGTTTATTTTTGAAAGCAACTATATAATTAATTATAAACCAATTAAGCCTTAGATCACAATAGCAACCACAATTCTGAACGGACCTAATTGAAACTTGGTACACATATTTTTTGATATCATAGCTTGATAAAGGTGAGAAATGAGCTAAATCAGTCAATCACTTTGAAAGTTGAAGGTGGACGGAATTTTTTACATTTCGGGGAAAAAATATCTTTTGCTGACTTACTTATAAATAACTTTGGAAACAAAACTCAGTGCATTATTATTGAAGATATTTAAAAGCTCATCTAATTAACTTGAGATTCGGGCTATTTCTTAACATACTTTGATGGTCTTGAAATCCATAAAGAATGTTAAAATGAAATTTGTTTTTTGGTTAAATTTTATTCGAAAACTTGGAAATAAATAAATAAATGATGAGAAGCATACTTTTACTTTGGCTGTCGAATGTTTTTTTTTTTTTTTTTTTTTTTACATATTTTTTTTAATTTTAATTGTTTTCTAGTGTATAGCCGCAATTACGGCCTTTTACACTTTTTGCCTTTATATCGCAAACTGCTTTACTTCTCCTCCTCTGCCTTCCGTTGTGCGGCTGTGGCCCGACTTGTGCTTATACTGTACTGCATCATTACGGTGATGCCCTGCAACCTCCCTTGTGCAATGGAGGTGCAGTGGCTAGGGAAACCACAGAGAAAACCTAGCCAGTACAGTTCGGTTTGGGCGAAACTCCAGTGATCGATAAAATTCCCATTTTACCGATCACTGGATCTTCATCCCGCGCCTAGCGATCAGAGACCTTCGTTCGAACCCGACGCACGGCTAAACGGTCACCCAGCCAAGTAGTAATCCTGCTCGATACTACTTAACTTTGACGATCGCCCGAGCCACTCGCGTGCCGAACGGCTGCCTCAGCCGCTTTTTTTTTTTTTTTTTTATAATAAATCATTGTTGTTAAAACTGACGATTCCTTTCTGTAATCAAACACATACTGAGGCCATTTTTTATTGATTGTTGTAGCTATATTTTATCGAGCAACAACATCGACATAGCATCTTATACGAAAAAACGCCGATGATTCAATTTTTAACTTCCCACTATGAAAATTGAAAATTTTCCAAAAAAAAGGGAAGTTATTGATTTCGGTCCGATTTTCAAATATCGAATTTTCAACATATTTCGATTTTTTGAGATCCTAAGAAGCTATTCTAATCATTTCCGGGCAGACGTATGTGTGTGTATGTGTGAGTAAACTTTTTTTGTTCTACGATAACTTTGAAACGGATCACCTGATTCAAATGGACTTTGCGGCAATCGATAGAGCTCGTTAAGGCATATAGCTAATTAGATTTTAAAGTCATACGATCAAGTAGTTTCCAAGTTATTCAAAAAAAAAAAATTAGAAAAAAACATTTTCTAATTTTTGTTGCATACTCGTAAATCGTTCGGCTGATTTGTTTCTAAGTTTGATCAAATCTAATCAAAGACTTAAGTCTCAACAAAGTTTCGATTATCACAGAGCACGTGCAAATCCGTCGGGGTATTCCAAAGATATCATTGGATAAAAATTACTTTTTTTTTTAGCGAAATGTATATTTTCGTGGTCCAACAGTTTTTTGAGCTCGGAAAATTCCGAATACCGCCTCAAATCGGTCCAGTAGTTCAAGAGATAATTAATGAAGGAGTCTGAAATTTTTAGGGCCTCTTATTATTATTTTGATATATGAAAATATGTATCCAACAATTCTCAATGTCTCAAGTACCCCGCTGCGGCTCAATCCTCTAATAAGATTATATTTCCGTATAAATAAAATATGAATTTTGTAAATTATAATTTATTATTTATATTATTTACTTAGGGTCGCAACAGATTACGTGCCATAGACGATGAATTACAAAACTTAACAAAAAATACTAGAGAAAATTCTGAAGAAAAACGATCTCCGAGTAGAGAAGATTTTGATAGGATTTCAAAAGTTACCCATAACTCACCAATTGTTAATAGCCAAGGAAGTTTAGGAAGAAAGACAATTGAATCACTTAAAGAAATCGAAAGGAACCGTCAATTACATCTCGCTAAACAAGGAAGTCAAGTTATATCAGAAGAACGAAGAAGAGTTGAAGAATTGAAAAGAAGAGTTCAAGATGAAGTGCGATCACAATGGGAAGAAAGAAAAATGAATTGCGCTTCATTCAATAGTGTCGAATCAGGTGAAGAATCGTCTAATTATTCAAATGGTCCTACTGAAAGGTAAAAATAAATTTTCAATTTTTATAGAAGTATTAATATCCGTGTTGGATCCAATTTATGATAAATTTCCATTAATTACCGGACGATACATATTTACTATAAAATTACGGCAAATCAATGGTAAAATACAGTGTTTTACTATGAACTACGAGAATATGTCGTATTTTAAGGTATATTTACCATAATTGTGTAGTAAATGCCTACTATACGATAGGTAGATGCTTATCATAAAATACGCTTAATGCTTATCACTAAGTACAGTAAATTTACCGCAGTGTCCGAAAATGTAACGTAAAATAGACGAACCCGCCGTAAATTGTGGTCATTCGCGATTAATTACCGTACAGCTACTGTAAATTAGATCCACTAGAGGTGTTAAGTTACGGCAAACGTGGTGGAAAAACTTCTACTGGAAATCTTCCCTTGCTACTTGAAGTTGACACTAATAGTTAGTAGTCTATAGGAAATTATATGTGAAGCAGGAAAATAGTAGGAGTCAGAAAGTTATAGTCAAATGATGAAGGGAATTAGGATTCTTCGCTCAAGTCGGGCGAGGGAATTATCCCTGCTTAAAAATCCGATAGATTCCTATAGCTGTATGCATAAGGTTCTATACTTAACTATAGCACTTCTCATAGAACTCATTCATTCTTATCAAATCTCTATCGAAATTTATGAACAGTGTTACCAGACCCTGTCTCTTGAAAAGAGGTAGCGCCACCTAAACAAAGCGGTAGGTTAAGGAAAAAAGCGGTAGATTCAAAAATACTGATTTAAATAGTTTTAATGAATTAATTTTAATAACATAGTTTAAATAAATACTTTTACTTAGTACAAGAAACATATTACAAATAATAAATATATATCAATTTTTTATAAAAGGTTTTTTTAAATAACAATATTATTAAGTATTTGTACTTAGATGCATTTGTTGCACTTTCTATATTTGTCGCTTGAAGCGATGAAATTGCCATTTTAAATTGTTCATTTTCAGTATTTTTATAAATATCTGAAGTGAACCGACTTCGCATTGACTTCGTTATGTTAATATCAAAACAAAAACTATTGCGTAGCAGCTGTTTAGTACATGACGAACCGATGAGTAAATCATCTCCTAATTTAGACCTTTTATTAGATTTTATGTCATTAATTGCTGAAAATTTTCGCTCAACATTAACAGAAGAATGAGGCAGACTAAGTACACTAAAAACAAATTTAGTTAGTAATGGAAATATTCGCTGACCATCAGGGTGTTTAAGATTTCCAACTTGTTTCCAAAATTCCGTTACCGATGACTTTTGAAAGTCGAGAGACTCAATATTTTTAAGCATTCTCCACTCAGTTTCCAAATTTCGTAAATTGTCACTCGATATTATGTTCGGGAATCGAATCATTATTGGAGCGATGGTAGACATTGATCGGATTTTTAATGGGTTTATAAAATGCAAATTTTCTAAAATCGGATCAGCCAATGATATCCGAGTGATAATTTCTTTCACAGCCTCAATGTAGAAATCCATGCAACGAAGTCAAAAATTTTATTGCATCAGCAGGTACAGACTGTTCTTCATTTAACATAAGTGTTTCAACATACGCACCAAAATACATTTTGTCAATAGGTGAAAAATTCCGAGGATTCTTATAATCAATATCTTTAACATCACGAGATCTTAAATAATTAGGATCCAAATAACAGTCAACAATAGTTTTAACAGCAAGCTTCACAGAACTTAGTAGGTTGTAAATTTGTGGTTCTTCAGATTGCATCATTTTGTTTAAATTATTGAATATCGGTAGCACAAATGACAAGAAATGTAAAAATAATTTGGTTGTTAGATCATTTAATTGAGCTAGAATTTGATCTGCAATTAGTAAACGATCAGTAATTACAGCATCAATAAAAAAAAGTCGCACTGCTTGAGAAAAAATGTTTATATATAATCATATGTAATTATATATAGTCTGATATGATTATATATAATCTTATATATAATTGTAAACAATTATATATAATGCAATATTAAAACGGAGAGTGTCATATGTAGCTCCATATATAATTATATATATTACTATTCCGAGAATATTTTCTTATATATAATCATATATAATTATAGATAATCTTATATAATTGTGTATAATCATTAGGGTGTTTAAAAAAAAAATAATTTTTTTTTTCATGGTATTCAAAAATTGAATACATATGACCTTGTTTTGACGTCATACGTAGGTCATAGAAGTGTCACGGAATCTTGTGTAAATTTGATGTCAATCTGACGTTCTATATGACTAATATGATGTAAAACTGGACATCATATGGATGTAAGCATGACTCTTGTTTGACGTCACAGTTATGACTTATGTGTTACGTACGCTTGACATAAAATTTACATTACATTGCTACGTAGTAAAAAAGTCATTATTGTATATCATAATGACGTAATTTTAAAATCATACATTTATGTCAGTAGCAAAGTCACGGTTGTACGTAGTGATGCGAAATGACGGTCATTTTTAACTTTGTCAAATCACGAGCAATTGACTAGCAAATGTTCGTCAATTGACGTCATTTTTTGTTTGGTCAGTCACAAAAATTCATGAGCATTTTTTTTTCTTTTTACGAAAATTCCTCTAAAAAAAAAAAAAAAAAAAAAAAAGCAACCTATTTTATATGCAACCTAAATATTTTAAATATTCAAAATAAAATTTATCCAAAAATTCTGACGATAATAAACAAATTTGGCTTGCTCAACTACTTAGATGGAAAATGACCGTCAAAAATTTTTCGGTCATTTTTTGGTCAGTTTTTTAGACTTCAGAATCCGGCGAAATTTGTTTGTTGAAATTGATTTTACAGATTATTTATTAAAACCATTACTATATCTATCAATACGAACACAAAATTTAACTAAAAATTCTGATGGTAGTAAGCAAATTTGGCTTGCTCAACTACCTAGATGGAAAATGACCGTCAAAAATTTCTCGGTCATTTTTGGGTCAAATTTTTAATAATTTTTTATTCTCATTTCGCGGGAATCGACATTAAATTCAAAAAATGACCGGCGGTCATTCTTTGTAGCTGGTCAATTGACGTTAATTGACGAGCAATTGACGAGCATTTGACGAGCACATGCTTAGCTTTACATCACTAGTTGTACGTAATATGAATATCACTCTTCAATCATATCTTGACATCAGTGAAAAATCAGTATTTTACGCAATGCTGAGGTAATTTCTGAGTCATAGTGTTTTCATCATCTATTTATTACAATAAAACAATCATAGAATTAATTTTCAAAAATGTGTAAGTGTGAACAAATAACAACTAAATGTCGAATGTTTTTGGGGCCAAAGTAATCGATAAACTCGATAATAGATTTCAGACGTTCTAGATTAAAACATTAGCCTGAGCATAAAAAAATTGACTTTATTTTTTTAGATGATACACCGAAAATATCATTGAGGATGAAAAATAAAATGTAGCGACAGTTTGATCTCTTTTGACATTAAGATTCTAAAGTGTAGCATTGCAATTTTTCAATCGATAGAATTTCATACAATTTTGTGGAATTATTTAATGTTTCGCAAAATTTTATATAAGATTTTTTAATTTTCACATCACAACAGAAAATTAAAAAGTTTGAAGAAACTTAATAAAATTTTTTGATAATTATCATCGAGGCCAACAAATATTGTTTTTATTAAATTTCATATAAATTCATGGAGTTTTTTTAAATTTTGTGAAAATCCATCACGAAAACTTATGAACTCTGTCTTTACCAGCATTTCACTCTAAATACATTAATTAAGCACAAGACTTGAATTGGATTTGATGTGGACCATTGATCAACGTTCAGGACTACCAGCCAAGAGGAGCCGTGCTCGAATCCAGAAGACGCCCAGGATTTTTTCATCATTTACTGCTATCAATTCTTGGTTCTGAATTTGTAATGCGTTCGCGCGGTAATAATCAAATCAAAAATTCGGTATTCAATTTTTAACTTTCCGCTATGAAAATCGATGACTTTCAAATATTTCGGGAAGTTATTGTTTTCACCCCGTTTTGCGAAAATCGAAATTCTAACAGATGTCGACGTTTTTAGGTTATAGGAAGCTATTCTGACTTAATTCAAGATGATGTTCGAGTGTATGTATGTATGTATGTATGTAAATATTCTGTAACTTTTGAACGGATGAACCGATTTCGATTGTCAAGGTGTCATTCGACGCAGCTTGTTAAATACTATAAGCACTGAAAATTTGAACTTAATTGGTGGGGTAGTTCGGAGATATTTCACAAATGAAATTTTTTCAAAAATGTTTTTTTTTTTTAATAAGTTTCAATTTGCTTGATGGATTGAATCCAAAATCTAATCAGCTCTAAAACTTTGTAAGCCGCGTCAAATGCCATCTCAACCATGAAAATCGGTTCATTCGTTCAAGAGAATCCGTTAACAAAAGAATTAAAAAAAAAACTTTTTTTTAGTTTTTTTGAAATTTCTCAAAAACGTCTTGATAAATCAATCTTAAAATTTGATCAGCTCTAGAACTCAATATAACGCGTCGATTGCCACCTCAACCGTCTCAATCGGTGACTTCGTTCGAGAGATATCGTTGTAGTAAAAATGGTAAAAAACGTTACTTTTCGAAGAGCTCGAAAATGTATTCTCAACAATGATTTCGAGCTCAAGGAGCTCGAGACAGCGGGAAATTTTGAGGCTGGCCCGCAGGGTCAACCGACAGACCGATTTTTTTTTTTTCAAAAATATTTTTTCCGGATTGATGATTTTGACATTTCCCATATCCCGAGAAAAATTTTTTATATATAATCATATAAAATTATATATAACTCGATTATATATAATCATATATGAAAAATAGCCAAATATAATTATATATAGTTATATGTAGTTATATATAGTTATACATAATTATATATGATTATATTTGGCCATTTTTCATATATGATTATATTATCATTAGAGTGCTTTAATTGTACAACTTCTGCAGTCTTTTACAATGTTTACCTTCTAACGCCTTAAGTTCTTTTTTACCCTTTTCATACACTCTAAGCTCTTATTCTCTTTATTTTTGCGGCTGTGGCCCGACTTGTGTTTATACTGTACTGCATCATTACGGTGATGTTCTACTACCTCCCTTGTGCAATGGAGGTGCAGTGGCTAGGGAACCCACAGAGAAAACCTAGCCAGTACAGTTCGGTTTGGGTGAAACTCCAGTGATCGATAAAATTTCCATTTTACCGATCACTGGATCTTCATCCCGCGCCTAGCGATCAGAGACCTTCGTTCGAACCCGACGCACGGCTAAACGGTCACCCAGCCAAGTAGTAATCCTGATCGATTCTACTTAACTTTGACGATCGCCCGAGCCACTCGCGTGCCGAACGGCTGCCTCAGCCGCTTAACATATATACACCGAATTATATATAATTTTATATGATTATATATAAAAATTTTTTCTCGGGTGTTGCATCAATCGATCTACAACTTGTTGTTATGATAACCATCGTGTTTGTAAAATTTTATTCGGCCCGACTTCGACAAAATTATAACGGTGGGCCCTGGTTATTGCATGTCCAATAACCAAGAACTACAGTTAATAAAATTTCCCGAATAATTTTAATTAATTAATTTTAAATTATCAAATATAGATATAAATTAAAGATTATTTTATTGTTGGTTCGGAAAGACGGGAAATAGATCTCAGGATGTAGGTAAACTCGTTCTGACCGGAGACGCGGCTGAAACAAAATATTCTAGATGACGCTGGAGATGAAAGAAATTTCTTATCAGAGACTCAATTAACTTATATATAATAAATTTTATTTAACCAAATCCCCAAATTTTATTTACACAATAATTTCCCCTTTTTATTAATTTGATTTATACTTTATTAATTAAAATTTAACGGCCAGTATAAAATGAATTGATTATTTTAAAGCGTGAAAATTTGGACGGGGGAAGTAAAATTTATAAGTAATAAAATTTACGCTACGTTGAAAAGAGAGAAAAAGTTTGCGAATAATTTATCGAGACTTATCTGGTTGTAAGTGGATTTCCCTGCTTAAAAAACCTCATAAGATCCGATAGCTTCTTATAAATTCTCATAGGAATTTTATGAGAATCAATGAGTTCTATGAGAAGCGGGAGTCCTCTTCTCATAGAACTTACTGAATTTTATGAGATTGTATAGGAGGTATTTAAAAAAATTATTTTCTCATAGATTCTGATAAGGGATTCTTTATAAGAATCTATCGAAAAATACAAATGTTTATAAAAAATGAGTTTTTATAAGGTTGGATGGGATAAAAACACTCACGGGATTTATAGGGATCTATAAAAAAATAATAAAATTTACAAAATTTCTATTCAGTTGAGAACGTATGAGGAAATGATTTAGTCACTAACAACTGGAATCTATGAGAAAATAATAAAACTAGCAAAATTTTCGTTTCAATGAGAACTTATGAGGAAATCATTCCGTCAGTAATGATGGGCCTCTATAAGAAAATAATAAAATTGACAAAATTTCTATTTGGATGAGAATGTATGAGGAAATGATCCTGTCACTAATAATTAGATCCTATGAGAATATAATAAAATTTATAAACTTCCCGTTTGTATGAGAACGTATCCGAAAATATTTTTACCAGTCACAATTGGATTCTAAAAGAAAATAATAAAATTTACAAAAATTTCTGTTTTAATAAGAACGCATGAGAAAATGATCCTATCATTAATAATTGAATTTTATGAGAAAATAATAAAATTCATCATATTCCCGTTTGTATGTTCAATGACTTGTTGTCTCATGTAAGTTACGGTATTTACGCAAATAAACATATTAGTCTAGTCAACAAGTGCCTTTTTGACGAAAATCTGTCCAAGACCACAGAAAATTATGATTAAGGTCTGATTTGATTCGAAATGGCATCTATAAAAAAAAATTAAAGTGGAAATTTGGGCCTGGCAAAAATTGTAAGTTATTGACAATTTAGTGAGAAAAAAAAATGGTTTGGTTTTTTACAAATAGTTCAACAACTATTTGAGATATCCAAAATCTGTAAAAAGATCCTCAAAGAGCAGGAAATTTCCAAAAAAAAGTCCTGTCTCCCCGAACTGTACCAACAATATTTATAATTTTAATTTAGCGGTGAAAATGGGACTAAAAACGAGTAGCAGCGCATGCACGCGCGTTAATAGAATCAATAGCATAATCGAAAAAAATTATTTTAACCGATTAAATATAAATATTAAGAAATAAAAAAAATTTGGTTCTTTCTAAACACATGGATTAATAATAGTTCACCGAAAAAAAAAATTTTACCTCAATTTTTCAATTAACTATGCTTTTGTTATTTAGTTAATTATTACTCGTTCAAAGTTTATATAAAAACCCTGATTATTTCTAATCTAAGAATCCAGGATTTTTTTCACTTCGTAGAGCTGTTCTTGAAAGGGTTTAGAAAAAATCGCCGTTGGAAAAATTAAAAAAATTTCGATTTTTCACTTTTTTATTTACGATCTAAGGAATTGAAAAATTAAAAATGTAAATAAAGCAATCAAGGACTTTTATTTTTTTGATTATTTTGTTTTCTTATTGTTAAAAGCTACTTAAGAATAATTTTAAGAAAAATTTTACTTACATCGTTCAAATTATTATTATAAACAAATGCATTGTTAATAAGATTTTTAAAAATTTTTTTTTGGGAATAAGATGCTTGATGAAAATAATGATTTTTAAGAAAAAAATCGTCCCTTAAAAAAATTCTTTCATGTTCTCTTGTTTTATAAAAAAATAATTTTTCATTTGTTTACTAAACAAACAATTTGTTGTAAACAAATGAATTTTTACGTCATATTTTTTTTTAAATACTAAAAAAAATACTAAAAACAACCATGTGTTTTTTTTTTTATCGGAAAACATTTTAGGAATATTTGAGTCGAATTTTATCTGTTTTTTCTTGTAATTTAATCAATTTAATAAAGGTTAAAACTGACATTTTTCAAGATTATGAAAAAAGAAAAAAAACAATTGAGTAACTTTCTTTAAAAAAATGCATTCAATGAATTTAAAACTATTAGAAAAAATAAAGAGAACATCATATTATCAAAATTTCAATAATAAATGAAAATAATTTTTTTTAAGCTTAGTCTTGGACATATATAGTACTGGATAGCTTTAAGTAAAAGAATAAATTTCGATTTCCAAATGCATGTGGTGGCCGAGCGGGCTAAAGCACTTGACTTGAACTGTTTTCAGAGCTTCAATCGAAGGGTCGTCAGTTCGAGTCCCATCACATATTGGAAAATAAGTAAAGATTTCTTTTTTACCGAAGTTAAAAAATAATGTACAGTAGACTCTAGTTATAAGTTATATTTCTGTCAATACTCTTACTTACAGGAAAGAATGAAATTGACGTGAGAGTGAGTAGAGCGTCCGATGTAACTTATAACCAGAGTCTACTGTATAACTCTCAGTGGGTTAAAATGAGTTGTCAACTAGTAATTAAATTATTTTTTTAAACAAAGAAATAAATGATTTTGTTTTCTTATTCAATTCAACTGAAAATAATTTCAAAATTTAAATTACTCCAAATAATTTTTAATTATCTTAGGAAACAGAAATATACGATAATTCTCTCATTTTTAACTTCTCGCTAAGAAAATCGACGATTTTCAAAAATTTCGGGAAGTTATTGTTTTCACCCCGATTTTCGAAAATCAAGTTTTCATCAGATGTCGACGTTTTGAGGTCCTAGGAAGCTATTCTGACTATTTTCAGAATGATGTCCGAGTGTGTGTATGTATGTGTGAGTGTGTGTGTGTGTGTGTGTGTGTGTAAACTCTTTGTAACTTTTGAACTAATAAATCGATTTGGATGGTTGAGGTGGCAATCGAAAGAGCTTGTTGGCCTTCAACTTTCCTGAAAATTTCAGATTATTTAATAGAATAGACTCGAAAATATTGGCGAATTACGAAAAAAAAAAAAAATTTTTTTTTAGTTTTTTATTGATTTCTCAAAAACGACTTATACGATCGACTTCAAAATCTAATCAGCTCTAGAACTCAATAAAACGCGTCGATTGCCACCTCAAACATCAAAATCGGATAATTCGTTCGAGAGTTATCGCGGGAGAAAGAAATGGGGAAAAACGGTTTTTTCTAAATATTTTCGAAACGACTGACGCGATCGATCTCAAATTTTAATCAGCTCTAGAACTCAATAAAACGCGCCGATTGCCACGTCAACTATCAAAATCGATTGATTAGTTCAAAAGATATCGGCGTTGAAATGTTAAAAAAATAACATTTTATGTTATTTTTTCCGGATAAATCAGAATATAACGTACTAAAATGTGCCTATCATACCAACTCATCTTTTTTATGGTTTCTTTCGATCATATAATGTCATCGAACTTGGTTTTTAGTTTAAATTATATTATCAACAAAAAAATCGATAAAACGTAGTTTTTAATATTTTTATCGGATATTTCATATTTTATTGTTTCTGACATGAGTCAAAATTTATTTAAATCTTGATTTTGATCCCCGACATTGATTTCTGCCTCAATACACTTATTTTACTGAACAAAATCAGGAACTAAATTTTAAAAACCGCTTCATTGATGATTTTCGATTCTTAAATTTTCAAACTTCAGCATAACAGGTAACTTGTTAGAGCTTGAAAAGATCATAAAAAAACTATTGCATGTGATAGCATTTTCGAGCTCGAAGAGCTCGAAAATATATCTACACTAATGTTTTCGAGCTCTTTGAGGTCGAAAACAGCGGGAAGTTTTGGTGCTGGCCCGCAGGGTCAACCGACAGACCGATTTTTTTTATTATTATCTCATAGAAACCCATAAGTATGTCGCCTACGAATTAACGTGAAAAAAATAAAACTATTTTCTCATTCATTCTTATATAGCGGTAAGACTGGTATAAACTTGTACCCATAGAATCTTATAAGAAATTGACGCATTGCAAATTATTATCTCATAGATTCCCATAAGAATGTCACTTCCCGATGAAAAAAGTTTTTGTCTAATCATATATAATTATGCATAACCGTCTATATATGATTGAATCCAAAAATTGGCCAGGTCTAATTATATATAATCAGATCTGTTTATAGATGATCATGCATAAATGAATATAGTCATTTTTAGAATCTCATTTAGAATACCTTTAAATTATTAATTAAGTAATTTAAATAGGATTTATTGATTTCATCAATATAAATATCAATTAAATTTAAATAAAAAAAAAAAAATTACTATTCGTTGACCACCACTTTACTACGAGGTCACCCATCCAATCAATGACCTACGCCGATGCTGCTTAACTTCAGTGATCGCTGGATTGTACTCTGATCCTCTAGTCTGTTATGAACTTACAATAAAGAAAAGTTTATGGCATTACTTAACTCAAATAATCAAGTCGATACATCATACGTAAATAATGCACCTAATAATGAATTTAATTTTGTACATAAATTACAATAGAATTCAATAGATACATATAATCAAATCTATTTATCTATAAACTTATAAATATTTTTATATAAATCGATATCGATTAATACCTTTAAATTGCTGCCGAAACCTTTGAACATTTTTTAAGTATTGGGAATTTAAGTTTATTTGATAGTTGACAAAATAAAAATTTAATAACATTTATATTAAAAAATTTTCATATTATGTAATATATATATATAACTACACATAACTTTATATCAGTCATGTCTGATCAGATCCAATTATATATAAACTTATGCACGAGCATACATGAATTTATAGTAGCCATGTCTGATCAGATCTAATTGTATATGGATTTGTATCAGTCATGTCTAAACAGATCTAATTATGTATAGACTTATATATACTTAGATCTGATCATATATAGACTTATATATGGTAGTAAATGGAGTTGACAGCCAAGTATTATCATGTCTAATTATATATAGAGTCATATATAATTAGATCTGATCTTATATAGACTTATATATGGTTATATATGGAGTTATACCAGCCAAGTATGAACATATCTAATTATATATAGACTCATATATAATCAGATCTGATCAGATCTAATTATATGTAGACTTATATATAATTAGATCTGATCATATATAGACTTATATATGGGCTAATAACAGCCAGGTATGATCAGATCTAATTATGTATGGGGTCATATATAATTATATATAATCATGCATGAGTATATATAACTTCATATATGATTATATATAATCATATATGATTATATATATGAACATATATAATTATATATAATTAGACAAAAACTTTTTTCATCGGGTTACGAATTCACATGAAAAAATAAAACTATTTTCCCATTCATTCTTTTACAACAAGAAGAAACAAGACGTCTATATTTCCAATTGATTCTTTTACGAAATGTATAAATACGACGCATTCCTAATCATTCTGATAAAAATGTGAACATGTAGAACAAATTTTATATAAGAATGAATGAGACATGAGTTGAAGGATTTGGTAAGTTTCTATCGGATTATGCTCGGGTTTGAATATTCTCACAGGTTCTAGTATGGACTATCATTTTTCGCTGGGACACTTTACCGATTCATTCCCATAAAAATTTTTTTATGAGAATCTATCGGATTTTTTAAGCAGGGTTATTACTGGTGGAATCAGTCTCCGGTTTATCACAGGTTCCTTGGACTCGATGTCGATCCTCTTCGGGCAGACGTTGCACACCAAACCAACACACTCACTTAGCAATCAAATTTGGTTTTCTTTAACTAGACGAAGGAGTCGCAAAATCTCTTTATTTAATTAATTCGAATGAACAAAAATATCACTTATAACAAAATCAATAATTTAGTTTAATATATAAGAAAAGTTACAATAGATAAAATTATTTAGGTAACAGATTGACCGAAATAGAACTGATTGTTCGACTGAATGACTAGATATAACAAAACTTATCGTTATGCCGACTCATATAAATTGTGATGAATCCTGGTGCTAGAGTAGGGACCTCGCTAAGCATCCTCAGTCCACTCTAAGTGATGGCCAGGGCCTAAGTCCTCGAGCAAGTGTTTGCTGGCCCTTTTATATGTTAATTTTGGAGGGGTGGAACTACCCCACTGTCGTCTAAGTTCGAATATAATTCGATCTAGGGAGCCTTTGACATGGCTCCGAGTGACTAAGGAGTGTTAATTAACATACAATTGTCAAAATAGATGGCCTTAGAATCAGTTAGATTTACGCGCTCGATTTTCAAGTCGTAAAATCAAAACGCACGGTTACAAAATGTTGAAATTCTTCCAATCGACTCAAACGCTTTGGACTATTACTAAAATAATTATAGATTCCTCTTACTATGTTTTCAATTCCACGAGGAAGCTTCGCACAAGCATGAGACGTACACAAATTAAAGCTGTGACAAATACACCGCATTACAAATGAATTGGGTATTTCCTTTAAAAACATTGCAGCCACTGACTTATTTTTTCCCATCATGTTTGACGCATTATCTGCAGCAAAACCAATTATATTTGTTTTATAAGGTATTCCAGTTCTGTTAAAAACCGAAACAATACTATTAAATAGTGTTTTTGAGTCAGCTTCAGTAACAGGTATTAATTTAAAAAATTCGTCCTTAATAATATTAAAATTAGAGTCAGCTACTCGTACAACATCACATAGATATTTTCTACACGCTTTATCAGTAGACTCATCAATAACTGTACTGAAAAATTGTTCTTTCATATCACTAATTAAATTGTCTTCAGCTTCTTTGCCTAATACATTTTTAATGACATTTGATGTTTTAGTTCTCGATGAAGTAATTTTTTTTGCAATTTCAGAATCAGGTACAACTGTTTTTATTAATTGAGGTAGATGTTCCATGACAAGTAACAATAAATTATGTTCTGCTACAAAAGCAGCTAAGTGTATTTCAGCATTTTGAGTTTGCTCAGCTAATTTTGAAACAGGATTAATTAACACTAATGAACGTAGAGTTGGTTGAGTTCTCATAGATACAGTGTTAGTTTTATGTTTATCAGAGTTCATGTGACGAGTCAATTGACATTTGCCGGATTTTATTGCAATGTCAACTTATTTTACATAATTTACAATATGCAAAGGAATTACTTTTACTGCTTGCACAAACCCATCTGTTAAAGTTAGAGTCTGCTCCCCAAAGTTTATTATATTTTTGACTGTAGTGAGTTTTAATTTTTTTATAGCAGGTCCTGATTCAGACTCACTATCAAAATCCTCATCACTTTGCTGAGCATTCATTATAGTAAACCCAATTTTTCTTTTCTTTTCTTTTTTTTTCTTGTAGCTGAAAAAGTAAAACAGGTTAGACGGATAAGAATATCAGTAAAAATTATTGACTTCAAATGAATAAAACTGACTTACTGTTTAACACACAAGATAATTATTTGTCTGTAGAAGAAAAAAAATATTCATTTATTTATTTATTACATATTTGAAAAATTGAGTAACACAAATCCAATTGAGTATAGTGTATTACTGTTCACTAACACTATAGTAATTTGATGCTATATAGTATTGTTATGTACGGTAGACTTAATTATTAGCTGAAGGTAACATAGATCAGAAAATTGAAATGAAAATTTAAAACGAAAAATTTCATAAATTTTTTTGTTAGTTCAAAAAATTTTAAAAAACGGTAGATTAGGAGAAAAGACGGTAGAACGGTATAAATAGTAGAAAAACGGGAGATCTACCGCTAAAACGGGAAGTCTGGCAACACTGTCTTGAAATCGAACAGAATAGCTTCCTAGAACCTCAAAATGTTAAGATCTGATAAAAATTTGATTTTCGAAAATCGGGCCGAAAGCAATAACTTTCCGAATTTTTTAAAATTTTCAATTTTCTTAGCGGGAAGTTAAAAATATTAAAATGCGAAAAAAACATAGGATAATTTTAATTAAATCTGAAATTTAATCTAATGTACTAGGAGCATCACTTAGAAGAAGTTTACATGATTTAGATTGATGAAAAAATCCCGGTGACTGTTGGGCTCAAACCTGCATCCTTCCAATTCAAAGTCTTTGATGCTATCCACTGCGGTGACCCACGTATCTGATCGCGGGAGTGTAAATAGTATACTTATTATGATACTAAAGAATAACAAATGAATTAACAAAAAATGATCATTGGAGTGTATAGAAAAAATTTCAACTGCCATTAAGAAAAATATGTTTATTTTTTGCGGCCAAAATGAGATAGCCCCTAAAAAAGGTGAAACATTTTTTTTTTTATTTTAACGTCGGGTTTCCCCACTTAGATCCCACACAGAATCCAATGGGGAAAAATTACAATAATTTGTTTAATTAGGAAATATTGACGATACCTTTTTATTTATTTTAACATTGGGACTTCCTACTTGAGCCCCACTTAGGATCCAGTTGGAAAATACTGACCATAAATTATTTTATTTTTGTTTGGTATTTCCCGATCGGGTTATGATTGGTCCCTCATAAGGATTTCTCTATTGGGAATACCCTATTGGGACCCAATGAGGTCCAGATACATACACTGGGTGCCCCAAAGTAATTTCTAGTCGGGCACATATACACGCGCACGGACGAATGGACATCACTCTGAAAATAGTCAATATAGCTTCCTAGTGTCTGAAATGAAAAAAAAAATGTCTAATCTACTAGATAAACTATAATAATTTGTACACGGAAAGAAATGCCAAGTAAATATGATTATGCAGCATAGCAATGGTTACATTACTTTATAGTTTGTATAAGCACATAAGCAGTCACATAAGAGCGACGTGACGCAAACTATAGATTAATGTAACCGTTACTATGTTGTATAGGAATATTTACCTGACATTTCTCTCTGTGTAATTGATAGAGTTTTGTAATTATCTACTTTTATATACTTTACGTATAAACTTATCCGGTCATGGGGAGCATTAGTTTCATGATCACAAATAAATAAATAATTAAGATAAAAAATGAAAAAATTATATGAAAATTTAAATCGAATCTTCTAAAAACGAAAAGAGTAATGCCAATGTACACACAATGTATAAGAAATTTCAATTTTATATTCTACAAATTAAATAAACATCATTCAAACGTCAGTATTGTAAAAATTATCTATAATATTCGGTAAAAGTAATTTCTAAATTTTCTATACAATCTATTATTGGAAAATATCATAGCATTGATGTACGAGTAACTATCCATGTCATTCCTAAAGTGGGGCGTTATCACGTCTGATATGATAACATTTTTACTCGCTATAATATGACAACAGTTGTGTCAAATACTAAAAATCAAGATAAGACCTCGAATATTACTTTGAGAAATTAAAATGACTACTGCTATAAAATGAATAGTTAATATTTAAAAAATTATTCTATCATTTACTCATAATTATTAAATACTATTGGGATATTTACATTCAGTGAATCAGAGCGAGGAGAAAATATGTGAAGATGAATGCGCGGGAAATGGGTGCGGCTATTGCTAATGAAACGCGTGTGCAAGGATGTAATTTAATTACGCTTATTACTAGTAATAAATTTTATATGGTCAGTAAAGATTGGTTTGTTGAAAATTGTTATCAGCCGACTCAAAATTACATATTTCAATATCATAGTCAATGGTTGTAAGTTACTTTAGTATAGTTTTACAGACCGAACAAAATATTAATGTCTAAATCTAATATTAATTAATATATAATATTCATATTATTTTCTATCATAGTGTGATTATTTTTAGTGAAATAAGTTTTTTTTTATGTTTTAGCGGAAGTAGAAGTAGTGATGGTGCAGACATCGGTATAAATGAAAAAATGTCGCCATGTAAACTTTCGGAATTTACTTCACCAAGCCTCGGAACGTCAAATAATTCTTTTCCACTTTTAAAAAATGAGAATGTGAGTATAATTTTAAAAGTTTTGGTAGATGTATGTAATTCAGTATTTATCAAACGATGACATCAGTTTTCAAGTAAAAAAATAAATGATGTTGATAAGTTATATTATTTTTTTTAAATCTGTATAAACTTTCATACAGAATAAGTATTGATCAATGCTTCATACATGCTGTTTTATCATTTTGACCCTCCGTTAGGGAGTTATTTAACAAAGAGATCTTTGAAAATGGTGGGGAATGTTACAATGGTTGACTCAGGGAGGGGGAATGGACAAATATAAATGAAGTAAGCTATACAATTCTATTCTATCAGTGGTTACATATCATTTTCTGTTTAATTTTTAAACATTAGTTTGAAATTTCAATAAATAATAACTCAAGTTTCAGTCAATATCTATATATAAATATATCGATTCTGTGTAAAAACTAATGCTATAATAATCGGAAAACTAACCAAAATGGTCAGTAAATAATTATCATAATCTTTGCGTGATTCATATCAATTGACTTTAATTTGAAAAATAAAGTATGAACCAGCTAATAAGCACGCAGACTTCAAAAATAAGTTTATTTCGAATTTGATGTGTATGTACTATATCTTTTGTGAATGAAAGTCGCTGTGTCACAAGTGAAGGTATGTTTTGTAAGCTAACACTAAGAGAGGGAAGTATGTGCTTGGATACTAAATAATAATCGTAAACTGGTGGCAGTAAAATACAGTTACTGCTACACTCTAGTTCAGCGCGTCGTATTTTGTTATCATATACAAAAAAGTGATTATCATATATTATTGTTATATGTTTTACGATGTTCGTCAGACAGAAGGCCGTCAAGTTTGTGATTGCGTTATAAATTTCTAGTATTTTCATACAAATAATTACTAAAAAAAAAAAATGAAACGGTCTTTGTAATTACATATATTGAAAAATATTATTGTTACGGCATTATGTCTTTAATGTGGATGAATTTTCTAAAATCGTCGTACAGGAAAAAACATATAAGAAAAAAAAATGTAAGTTCAGAACAAATTAAAAGCTGAGTAGTACATTTTGAATGAATTTATTATCATTTTGAAATATTTTGTGCTTAAATCCACTGAGTAATGAATTTAATTAATACAATTTATATAAGTTTCAAAGGTCGGTTAGATTTTTTATCCCCAGAAGTTATTTTTTTTTTTGCATCAAATTCACTTTTTTTCCATATGTTGAAAAAGAACATACAGTTTATTTCGGGAATTTTTGTCTCTATTCATTCTTGTTGGATTTTTTGTTTATTTTTTTATTTATTGTAATTATTTTTAACTTCCCGCGAAGAAAATTGTAAATTTTCAAAAATTCGGGGTTATTGTTTTCACCCCGATTTTCGAAAATCGAGTTTTCATCGGATGTCACTGTTTTGAGGTCCTGGAAGCTATTCTGACTCTTTTCAGAATGATGTGTGTGTGTGTGTGTGTGTGTGTGTGTGTGTGTGTGTGTGTGTGTGTGTGTGTGTGTGTGTGTGTGTGTAAACTTTTCATAACTTTTAAACTAATTAATCGACTCAAATCGTTCTTGCGGCAATCGAAAGAGGTTGTTGGCCGTCAACTTTCCTGAAAATTTCAGATTATTTGATCTAGTAGACCCGAAGATAATTGAGGATTACGAAAAAAAAAAATTTTTTTTTTTTTTAGTTTTTTTTTCAATTTCTCAAAAACAACTTGATCGATCAACTTCAAAATCTAATCAGCTCCAGAACACAATGAGACGCGCCGATCGCCACCTCGAACATCACCATCGGTTAATTCGTTCGCGAAATACCATGGGTGAAAGACCCGACTAGAAAAAAAGTTGTAAGACCTATTGGAATCCAATTCGGAACCCAACGTTGGGTTGTAACGCATAGCCCAAGATGATCCGAATCGGGTCATTCCTATTAGGTCCCAATTAGGTAGACTCAACTGTTTCCCAATTAGGCTCACTCTATAGGGTTTCAATTGGGTACACCCTACAGAAACTTTAGGCCAAATCAATAAAGTTCCACTAAAATCCCAACATAAAAAAAATTTGCTTAAATAAATTGTTTATTTAAATCCTCTCATTCCAGTACAATTTTTTTTTTCTATTTATTCAATTTTCGTTATTACTGTTGATTGATAATAGTGTTAGCTAACAAAAAAAATTAATTATTCCACAAATTCTCACTTTGCACCAGATACAATTTTTATAACGTATATTCACTATACTAGCACTTTATTACTATTTTGATTAACTATATTGTACTGCACTAGCACTTTTTTATTATTATTTCTTACTATTACATTTTATTATTATTATTATTACATTTTATTATTATTAGTTACGTGTATATGGGTTTTCGTCCACTAGTTATGTGTTTTATGCGCGGACCCGTCTGAACTTGTCTACGCTTGTATTATAGCCACAAGATTTTGTCGCCACGTGTATCACTCATGTTAAGATACACAACTATTCGATTTTTGTTTTTACATATAATAATATATAAGCATATGAAAGTTAGTAGATATTTCATGAAGATTATTTTTCCCTTAAAGTTTTATTTTTTTTTTTCAAGTTTATAATTATAATCTGCAAGAGATTAAAAATACGTTTTGCTATCGTTAAGTTTTTTTTCTTTATTATTAAAGTTTAATCAGTTTTTTTTTACGTTTTTATGTTAAAATACAGAATAAAACGTAAACAGTTTGCATTTAAAAATCGTTTTTAATTTTTAAAAGTAAAAATTTTCTTTTTTTATAAATTTCATGTTTAGTTTTCCCAACGTGTTTCCAATTATTCCCCACTTGGGTAAGACCAACAGCTAGTTAATAATTTTGACGTTGGGTCATCCCAATAAGTTTCCAAAAATATCTCAATCGAGCAAACCCATTGTTGAATCATTAATTTTAGCATTGGGTTTTTCCAACAGGTTCCCAATTATTTCCCCATCGGGTAAGCCCATCAGCAAATTATTAATTTTGACGTTGGGTCGCCTCAACAAGTTCTCAAAAATATCCCAATCGAGCAAACCCATTGTCGAGTCATTAATTTTAGCATTAGGTTAACCCAACATGTTCTCAATCTTATCCCAATGGGGTGAACCCAATCACAATTATTTATTTTAATGTTGGGCTTACCCAATATGTTCCCAATCAAATCCCAATAGGATAACCCTATTGGGCTTGCCTCATCAATACCCAATGGGGTCCTAATGTATGCTTGGGGATAATTTCTAGTCGGGGAAATTTTAAAAATCAGTTTTTCACGAATATCTTTGAACGATTAAATTAAACGTTTTCAAAATTTAATCAGCTCTGGAACTCAATAAAATACGTTGATTACTGCCTCAACCATCAAAATCGGTCAATTTGTTCACGAGATATCGTGGGAGAAAAAAATGCTAAAAAACCGTTTTTTTCAAAAACAATGGCACACAAATGTATTTTCGAGCTCGAAGAGCTCGAAAATGTATTTACGACAAAGTTTTCGAGCTCAAGGAGCTTAAAAACAGCGGGAAGTTTGAGGGCTTGAGAGAAAGAAGATTCTTTGGCATTCAATTTATTTTCTTGGCCTAAAGATATTTTTTAGGTAGATTTTGTTAAAAATCTAGGTATTGTATTTGTCCTAATGGTCGATTTTTCAAGGAATTTTGTCATAACCTATCATAATTGGTTAAGTAGAGTTCAAAAATACCATTCATTGAAAAATTTATTCATGTATATATATATATACCCGTGAAAAGTGAATCATACATGGCCATGCATTGCCGTATATGGTTTATAAATGAAACATATGTAGCCATACATGGGTATACAAACTTTTTTTAATACAATTGTGCATGGCCATATATGAATCATTCAAGTCCGTGTATGGCCATACATGGTTTCGTACATACATGGCATACATGCTCACACAAGGCTATGTATGGAAATACATGACCATGCATGTCCGTAATTTATTAAACATATATATATGGCCCATGTATGGGCATAAATAGTCATACATAGCCATGTATGACTATGTATGCCCGTGATTAATTAAATCCGTGAAAAATGAATCGTACATGGCTATGCATGGCCGTATATAACTAATAAATGAAGTATATATGGCCATACATGGGCATACCAACTTTTTTAATACAGTCATGCATGGGCATACATGAACCATACAAGGCCATGTATGGCCATGCATGACTGTATTAAAAAAGATTGCCCATGTATGACCTTACATGCTTCATATATGAGCCATATACGGCCATGCATGGCCATGTATGATTCATTTTTCACGGGTTTCTGTTTTTAAATGCATGTGGTGGTCGAGCGGGCTAAAGCACATGACTCAAATTGCTCTCAATCGAAGGGTCGGCAGTTCGAGTCCCATCTTACGTCAAAAAAATAAAAATTCCTTCTTTAACGAAAGTGAAAAAGTAACATTCAACGCTCCAAAGGGTTAAATAAGTCGTACAAAGAGTTGAATAATTTTTTTTAACAAAAAAAATTATTTCTTAAAAAACCAAGAAAAGAAATACTTGGACTGAAAATTAAATCACTTTATACCCAGAAAAAAAATAAAATTATTTTAAACCAAAAAAAAATCTGGGCCTGCGGGCCAACCCCAAAACTTTCCGCTGTTTTCGAACTCAAAGAGCTTGAAAACATCACTGTGAATATTTATTCCCGCTTGTGTTCTATGAAATAAATGTACCAAGGCAGACGTCAATGCCAGTGATAAAAATCAAGATTTAAATGAGTATTGATTTAGGTCAGAGCCATAATATATGAAATATCCGAGAAAAATATTAAAAACTGAGTTTTTTCAATTTCTTGCTGACAATATGTTTAAATCTAAAGAACAAGTTAGATGAAATTATATGATGATCGAAAGACTCTATAAAGAGACAGAAGTGGTATGATTTCAGATATATTTTAGCACATTATATTTTGATTTATCCGGAAAAAATAACATTTTGTTATTTTTTTAACTTTTAAGCGCCGATATCTTTTGAACTAATTAACCGATTTTTACGTTTGAGGTGGCAATCGGCGCATTTTTTTAAATTCTAGAGCTGATTAAAATTTGAAATTGATCGGATCAGCCGTTTCGAAGATATTTGAAAAAACCCGTTTTTCACCATTTCTTTTTCCAAAGATACCTCTCGAACGCATTAACCGATTGAAACAGTTGAGGTCGCATTCGAAGCGGCTTATAAAGTTCTAGAGCTGATTAGATTTTGAAGTCGATCGTTTAACTCGTTTCTGAGAAATCATTAAAAAACTAAAAAAAAAATTTATTTTTCCGTCATTCGCAAATATTTTCGAGTCTACCTGATCAAATGATCTCAAATTTTCAGGAAAGTTGAGAGCCAACAAGCTCTTTCGATTACCACCTTAATCATCCAAATCGGTTAATTAGTTAAAAAGTTATAGACCATTCACACACGCGCACACACACGCACGCACACACACACATATAGATACTCGGACATCATTCTGAAAATAGTCAGAATAGCTTCCTAGGACCTCAAAACGCCGACATCTGATGAAAACTCGATTTTTGAAAATCGGGGTGAAACTAATAACTTCCCGAAATTTTTGAAAATTATCGATTTTCTTAGCGGGAAGCTAAAAAATACTCAAGTCAATAATTAAATTATTTCAAGCCAAGAAAAAAATACTGAAATCAAAAATCTACATAGTTTAAACCAAGAAAAAAAATACTTGTGATACGTCTGAAATGTTTCTGAATAAATACAAAAGTTCCTCAAGCTGAATAATTTTATTCTTGAATCGAGACAGTTATTTATTCAATAAAGAAATTAGCTTCTAAATCTATATTTTCTTTTTGTTTTAATCAAAAACAAAATGTAAGCTTGATTCAAGAAAAAAGTTGGGAAGAACTTAAATTCCTTAATTTAAGTAATCCGTTTTTTCTGTGTACATTTAATTTCTAATATTTCGATTAACCAAAAATATTCATTTATAGTTTTTCTTCATATTACTTCACCAAATTGTCAAAATTGAGAATTTTAATCGTCTGTGTGAAAATTTAAAAAATTGTATCTTTTTGTTTTTATCTTTAATTACCAGGCTTAGTGGGTTGATAAAAAAATTTTGAATAATAAATTTATAATCGAATAGTTACCTCAATTATTTTTAGATTTTAACTGAAATGTGCATTTCAGGTGAAAGATGGTAGAACTTCCTCAATAGAAGGCGAGCGGGTCAGTAGCGGTAGCATAGGAATTACTGATGGTGACAGAAGTCGTCCACTTTCACAAACCTCTAGCGAAGTAGAAAGTATCGGATCATTGCAAATTGTAAAACATCGTGACAAAACGAAACTTCAGGTATTAAATTTGAATAAAGTAACAATCACAAAAATAAACAAAATTTGTTTAATAATATGAAAATTGTTAAATAATTATAACTTAGCCGTTGTTTATTTTTGTTACAACTTCGTAGTGACTAAGAGTTGCCATAGATTATTAACTTTTTTTTATATGTATGCAATCTAAAAAATTTTGATTATCTCCGTAAAATGATCCCATACAAAACATTATTATTCTCGATTGTTTATAAGTAAAATTGTGATTTTAATTTTTGGGAATTAAATAGTTATTTTGCAATTGTCGACCTTATTTTAGATCTTAATTGTCTCATAAAACCTGTTCTTTCATAGCATTAAAAGTAGATATTGAAAAAAAATTTTACACATTGTTGTAATAAAGATCTATTTATTAAAATGACAAAAAACAATGGAATTTTGTTTATTTGTCATTAAGATATGGTCCACCTTCAAGAGCATAATGTAATGTGGAGATAATAGAATGACTCCACGTTTCCCTTAATTATAAATTGACCAATTAATTTTATCACAACAATCTTAAAAAATGAAATTTCAGATAATAGAAATTTTTTATTAGATTATGATATCACAGCTATTTCAAATCATTTAATCATAATTGTAATTAGTATTAAAATTTACATTTTTTTCTTTCTTTAAAATTTTTATGCATCAAACAATATTTGTAAACAAAAAATCATTTAATAATGATTAGTGTAAAAATGTACAAATTAAAGTCAAATCAAAAAAAAAATTTAAAACGAATTAGTTTTATTATCTTCACAGTATCATGGTACCTTTGATGTAAGATATATGTTTGTATAGAAGCTTATAAGCTAAAAAAATCGGAATTTTACTTTTTAATTTTGTAGTTATTAAATAGTGCTTGACAAGGATGTAAATACTTTTTATACTTATTAACGATGTTTCGTAAATTATCAAAAATATACACACTCTTAAATAAACCTGTTTCAAATTGATGAGATTCTGGAATTTATGGATCTACTCGTTCTCAAAATTTCTAAAAAAATTAAAAATTTGTGAATTATGAAGCTTAACGCTTTGCATTTAAAGTTTAAAAATTTTGTTTTTTAATTTTTCAAATAATTCAGAACTTACAAAACCGATTGATTTCAAATACGGACCAGATCTAATGGCCACAAGATTTTGTGATTAAATACAAGTATACAATAGCAAGTTCTTCAGCTTTTGATAAAAGTATATACTTGTCAAATTTTTGACGCGTCAAACAACGATTCGTATCATAAGTAACTTGCATTTCTTCAAAACATTCATACCGATATTTCATGTACTCTCTATAATTCAATGTTCTCGACCATAAGTAAAATTTTGAGTCATTCAAGTCATTTAAAGTAATAATTTTAAGCTATTCTCCAATACTACATCATTTTTAAAATCTTCTCTCACATGTAAAGTTTTGTGTACATTGGTATACTTTTAGTACATGTTGAGAGTCAAAGACTAATGAATTATTTTTAAAATAGTGAAAAATTTAATTAATAAAACCATTAAAATATTTTTCTAGCGTCCATTGACGAGATATCTCCCTATAAAGTCTGAATCATTGGACTTGAGACATCATATAGAAACAGCAGGTCATCAATTATCTCTTATAAACGATGTAACTATCGACACAACAACTTGCAGTGGTTACCTCTTAAAAATGAGCAAAAAATTTCATCATTGGAACAAACGTTGGTTCATTTTTGATCGTAAACGAAAGACACTGTCTTACTACAGTGATAACTCATCAAAAAAAACTCGTGGACTGATATATTTTCAGGTATGTTGAATAATATGTTATTTATTCAATAAAAATTAATACTAATAATAAATTTTTACTATTTTGATCTTAGAGGAATATATTTAAATTGATTACCATTATTTCTAAAAACTATAAACTTATTTTTTTAAAGAAAATTATAAGCTTTTTTAACACTACTTCAACTGATAGTTTAAAATGATAGTGATTGTCATCCACAATCTTTTTCAATATTTACTTGTTTAAAGTAAATGCATAGCTCAGAAATGAGATCACAATTAAATTTTTATTAAACACTTGAACACAATATAACTTTTTTTTTAATCTGTTATCATAATTTAACTTCTGTTATGACATTTCAAGTTCATTGGATTTTTCAGAAATAAATGGACAGTGTCTAAAATGTTCTTTCATTATTCAACAAATTAAGTTTATGATTGATTAACTTTTTCTTTTAACTTCAAAATCGATGAAGAGTTTATTTTTATTAAACTATATGCCCATGCAATGTATTCTCAGGAAGAATGATAGGTTCTTCTCTTTAATTAATATCTAGTAACTTAATAAGTATTTTTATTTTCCATTTATTTCCGTTGAAGCCTGTAGAAGCATTAAAATTAGTCCTTAGAGACATACTGGGTTTAAATCACCTGTTTTTTCTTTTCAATGTGCGAAACTTATGAATGCATATTCTAGAAAAAACTCCTTATTGATTGAAAAATAAATTAATGCAATTTATTCGGTTCAATCACAAAAATCACACGGAGAAATTATTCTCGTTTGAAATGTTATGGTGCCATAGTAATGCTGGACCATATTGGCCACCTGACGGAAATTGAAATAAACGCATGAAAAAATTACTATGACCATAGTAAAATTTCCAATGGTTATATCACGATTTACTGAAACTACTGTAAATTTTACTAGGGTCATAGATAAATTTTTGTATGTGTTTACTTCAATTTCCGTCAGGTGGCCAACATAATCGGGGTTTACTATGAAACCATAGCATTTCAAGCAATAATAATTTCTCCGTGTATTTATTTATTTATCTTACGTAACTTTTTTAAATGTTTCTCTTAAGAATTAAAAAGAACTTTGAATAAGATTCATTCTTTAAAATTCAAATTCTCAGTTTACTATAAGTAAAATAACTATAACAAAAAATTTTGATTGTTTAGTCAATTGAAGAAGTTTACGTTGATCACATGAATACTGTTCGATCACCTCAACCATCGCTTACTTTTATTATTAAAACTTCAACAAGATCTTATCATTTGATGGCGCCAAGTTCAGAAGCGATGAGGGTATGGGTTGATGTTGTATTCACTGGAGCTGAAGGATATCATGAATTTGATCATCAAGTTTGACTAAATATTAATGTTATAATACTTTTAACAGGATTTCATATAATAAAAATACAAAGCCTAATTGTGCCTAAAAATTTTTTTGCCATAATTTGATGAAATTAAATTATATTTGTATATGTTAAATTATCAACTTCAATAGAAGTGACTTATTAATTGTACGTGATTATCTTTCAATCATAGGTGTTATTTAACTTTAGAGACATATTCATTATATCAATGAAAAAACAAAAGACTAGGTAATTCATGTTGCTAATTTCTTAAAAATCTTCTATATTCAAAGATTTTAATCGAAAATTGTAAATTTATATACAATTTATTACTATAGCCATTAATTTTTTTGAACACCCACTATTTAGATTCTATTTGAATAATAATGTTTAATCTAGTCTTCCAATTTTTAAGTGAAGTACAGCATGTAAGTTATTATATTTCACGAATAATATATTTTAAAGATATTGCAAGTTATATGATTCTGGACTGAACAGCATATTTTTCAGGCCTGAAATAAATATTTTAATGAATTTAATAATTTTGCATGTTTCGAATCTATTTGATAGTACGAATTTTTAAATCTAGAATAAATATTTTATGTAAGCATGTATTTTTGGACAAATTTATCAATTAAGTTACTTGTATTTGATTATTATTATGATTAAAGACTATTCAATGATCAATAAATATTGTTAAAAATTTTTTAGCACAAGAAATTATTGTTTTCTTTGCAACGCAAATTAGAATTTTTGAATGGGTATTATTTTATAATTTTGGTAATTAATGATTAGCGACCATTGTGCGCATGCATATTGGTTATAAAGTACTGAAAAGAATAATTAAATTCAAAATAAGGATCTATTATTGATTTTATGGAACAACTCGAATATTAACACACTTTTGTTTTTTTTTAAGAAAAAAAAAAAAAAAAAAACAATGGGGTCATTGCTTAAAAAAATCTTATAAAGCTCAGTAGATTATCATAAATTTTCAGAGAGATTTTATGAAAATGAATGGATGCTACGAGAAATTTTATAAGCTTTATAAAGCATAGCTATAAGAATCTGTCGTTTTTTTTAAATTTTTCTTTAGAGTATGTCAATGTTGAATTACTGGCAGTTCTCTATAACTGTATAGCATAAGTCCAGATCAGTTTCATAATTACTTATATGTATTTATATGTATATATTTATCTTATTGACGAGTGATAGTTTGGATTTTTCGTCAATGACCTAATACAATCTTGTAACTTTGAGTTGTATCTCTTTTCTTTTGGTTTTGATATGCTTAGTTCAGGTCAGTTTTCTGTCCAGATCCATTTCCAGGCATTTCACACGTCACATTTTATAAGTAAAGGAATGTTATACAACGGGACTCTGGAGACAGATATATTCTGCTAGTGCCTCTCTTAAATTTTAAATAGTGAAAATAGTGGCTATTCACTGTTTACTAGTGAAAAGTATGTCACTAATTCAAACAGAAGTATATTTTTCACTGGCAAGAAGTGACTATTCTCTGCCAAATAGTGATTTTCAATAATTCGTTTTAAGAGTAGTTATCACAATTTAATGCGTCATATTTTTATCAAGATTAAAGAAAAACAAAAATCTTTGCCCAGGTGAAAATATTTAGCTGAAAATAGGCAGAAAAGAAGTCCATTCGGCAGCCGAAATGGAAGGTAGATTTCCCAATTAATCTATATAAAAAATTTCATACATACATATCTTGTGTTACATGTTAGGGTATAGTCATGATATAAAATTAGGCTCATTTTCTAAGAGTGAGGATAAAAAATGACAACGATTATTTTCGATAGAGAACTTCAGATAGTTGATTTGACAAAACATTATATAAATATTATTTAGGCATTGTATACACTGAGAGAAAAAAGTGCATATTTTCAAGTAAAAATTCTTGATTCAAGTATTTTAGATACTTAAATAGTGCCAAGTAAATAATTTCTTAATTCTAGTGAAAATAGTTGTGAAATCTATTAATACTAAAATCTTAAGTTTAGTAAAAAAAATACTAATGTTAAATAATAGATAATTAAAATTTTTTATTTAAAATACGTAAAATAAATGATTTAAAAAATTCAATTTAGTTATTGAAATACTCCAATCGAATAATAAAAATTCACATCTAGTAGTTGAAATACTTAAGTTCAATAATTCAAAATTAAAGATTATTATTTAAAATACTCGTGATCAATATTTGAATATTTTAATTTAGCATTTAAAATACTTAAATTTAATAATTATAAGTTTTCATTTCTTACTTAAAACACTGAAATATAATAATTAAAAATTTTCATTTAGGATTTGAACAACTTAAGTTCAGTAACTAAAAATTTATATTTAGTAATAAAATCCTTAAATATAATAACTAAACATTCTCATTTGCTTCATAAAATATTCAAGTTCAATAATTAAACATTTATATTAAGTATTTAAATATAATCCGTGGATCCTTTTACGGATTCCTCTGCGCTGTTGGATATGCCTGAAAATCATTCTAAAAATCTACTTACGAGTATTATCCCCAGGGGTACTTATACTCTTCTACTATGATAAACTCCTAAAGCGTGTAGTTACCAGGGTGACTTTTCTATTCCTTTGAACGGAACTTATTACTTCTATTCTAACTGTCCAATTAGGAAAATGTTGCAGCGGTCTTCTGCGCCTAGTGGTGACTCCTAGTACTAATTTTTTCTTTTGCACTCTGCGTCTCCGCACTTTGTTATTTTCATTCGCTTTATTTTTTCTCTCTCTCTCTTATTTTTTTTTTACACGCATTATATTTTTTTGCGTTTATTTGTTTTTCTTTTAATAGTTTTTGGAGTTTACCCCTTAAGAATCGATTTTCATATCAGGAGCCCGGTATGGAAAAAATATAAGGTGTAAAATCTACTCAACGAATGACCTCGTTACGTTTTTGTACGCATCCTATTCTGCACACCTTTCACTTTTCAGGCGTGAGTGTATAGGGTATCATACGGGGCAGCGTACGAATGAATTGTGTGTATACAACATACTTATATATATATATATATATATATATTAAGGTGTTTTAAGAAAAAACAACAAATTTTTTTTTTTTTTTTATGGTATCCAAAAATTTAAAGTATGACTAAAAATAAAAATTTTGGTACCAATTCGGGCTCTTAATAGTGATATTAAGGTTTGCCTCAATCCATTTTCTATTTTCCATTTAAATAACACGGGAAAAAAAATTTTTTTTTTTTAGAATTTCCTAGTTCACAAACCAATCGACGGATTTTTATGCCCAATGAATATTTTTGTAAGAAATTGAACGCTCTACAAAAAAAAGTCTCTTATCATTTTTTGATAAATCCCACTGTTCAAAAGTTATTTAAGCTTCAAGTCAAATTTATAATAAATTTTGAGATTTTTTTACTTTTTCGGTGAATGTATCAGTCTTATTAAAAAATGTCATTAGAACATGAGGCAAACCTTAATATCACTGTTAAGAGTCCGAATTGGTACCACAATTTTTATTTTTAGTTATACTTTCAATTTTTGGACACCATAAGAAAAAAAAAATTGTTGTTTTTTTTTTAAACACCCTAATCTATATATAGGTATATAATATATACACTACGGTGTCTTCAAATGATAATATATATATATATATATATATATATATATATATATTAGGGTGCTTCCTTTCCGGCGAAGTATTTTTTTCGTTGCTCATCAAGCAAAATATTGTTTTTCATGCTAAAACAAAAATTCCTACCAAGTTTGAGCTCTTAATTCCAATGCTAAGTACTTTCCATTTGATTTCAAAGATGTCCCATTTAAAATACACAGAAATTAAATTCATTTTTTTTTAACTTTCTAATACTCAGCTGCGTTTCATGATATCAACGCGGTTTTGGTCGCAAATTGTAGGGCATTTGGTTTTCTTCAAAAGTGCCCATAGTTACTTAGCTGTTATTCCAGCTGTTTCACTTGTGTCCGTTGCGGAACTAATTTTTCCTATGAAATTGACCTTTATTGACTAGCAGAACGTAAACTAATGAAAATACACTAAAAATGCTAGTGGGAATTTTGTAGGAAATTTTATTCCCTTCAAAAAAAGTCCTATGAGTCAAGTCGCTAAAGTCCATAGTTTCCAAGTTATAGAAATTTTAATAATTTAAAAAATAAAATAGCAATTGTCATTTTTTTTAAATATTATATTACTTTAATTATTAAAATTTTTATAACTCGGAAACTATGAACTTTAGCGACGTGACTCATAGGACTTTTTTTGAAGGGAATAAAATTTCCTATAAAATTTCCACTAACATTTTTGGTGGGCATTCATTGGTTTACGCTCTGCAAGCCAATAAAGGTCAATTTCATAGGAAAAATGACTTCCGCAACGGACGCAAGTGAAACAGCTGGAATTACAGCTAAGTTATTATGGGCACTTTTGAAGAACAAAAAGTGCCCTACAATTCGCAACCAAATCCGCGTCAATATTATAAAACGCAGCTGCGTATTAGAAAGTTGAAAAAAAAAGTAATTTAATTTACGTGTATTTTAAATGGGAAATCTTTGAAATCAAATGGAAAGTACTTAGGATTGGAATTAAGAGCTCAAACTTGGTAGAAATTTTTGTTTTAGCATGAAAAACAATATTTTGCTTGATGAGCAACGAAAACAATACTTTCACCGGAAACGAAGCACCCTAATATATATATATATATATATATATTAGGATATATATATATATATATATACTGATATATATTTATCTATATATTTATATATATATATATATATATATATATATATATATATATATATATATATATATATCAGTCGTACTCTAATGATACGTACAGAGAGCATTATTATTTTGTATTTTCAAGTGTTTTTTTTTTTAATTTTAAGCTATTACTGATTTTATATTTTTGTTAGGCATTATATGGTTACTTTTCAAATTTTTTCATGCCATTTTATAAACTTTATAATCTATTTATAAACAAATGGATTAATTCAATATTTTTGAAAAATTTTTTTCTTAAATTTATAATTTTTATAATTAAATGCGTTTTGTTAGAGGACAATAACAGATAAACGTTAGGTTCAAAATTTATAAGAACGCTTAACTCATACTGTATAACAACGACTCAAAGAACGACTTAAAAAATTGAAAAAAATTGTTTTTGCCATATTGTTGCAGGTTGCTGTTTTTGTAATCTTTTATGGTCTAGAACAAAATTAAAATTAAAAAAAGTTGTTTATAACAAATTGTCAAAGAAATAAATGAATAAATGGTTGACAAAAAAAATTGTTTATTTGCCATTATATTTAAAAATGCAAATTATGATTTAAAAAAAAAAAAACGATTTCTTCATTATTTATTTAAATAATCAAAATATGAAAAAAACGATTAAAAACAATAAGATATTGTTTTTAAGAAAAAATTTTTCTTTTGAAATCATCATTTCCTTACGCTAACAATATGGTGAAAAAAAAATTTTCAAGAATATTTAATTAATCCATTTGTTTGTAAAAAATTTATAAACAAATGGCAAGAAAAAATTTCAAAAGTAATAATATAATGTCTTACAAGAATATAAAATCAGTAATAGCTTATAATAAAAAAAAAAAATTATTTAACATACATTATTTAAATTTTTAATCTTTTTGTTAGTTCAAAAATTAATAATTAATGAAATAAAAATATTTTCTAAACTTTCATACCGTCATCTTGTTGAGTATGTTTATAAAAAGAGTTACAAGAAACAAAAAATTTATAGATTAATTATTTAAACTTTTATACCGCCTTTATGACAACACAAACCCGTAAAAAAAATATTGATCAACAAGTGAATAACTTTTTGAAAAATGGTGATACAACTTTCATTACTGCGGAATCAAATTCTTTGAAGTGTCTAGATGACACAGAATGTTTTCAATGTTTTTAACTAATATTTAATTGCATAAAAAAATTATTGGAAAACTACGCTCAGTAGAGTGGCGGCGCGCGCATGCCGAAACTGCCGCGCAAAAGCCGATTTTTAATGTTAAATTAAAATTATAAATATAGAAGCTACAATTCGAGGAGTCGAGATTTTTTATACTAAAATTTTCTGCTCTTTCAGAAGCTTTTTAAATATTTGAGCTATCACTTATACTTTTTAAGATTTCGCCAAAAAGCTGGGCGGCTAATTTTTCTAACGGTTTTTTGTTAATAACAATTGTAATTTTATTTTTCCAGAAAAAATCCAAAAAATGTCTTTTTCTGGACGCCATCCCGGATCGTTTAAGCCATCAACCATATTTTTAGGAAACCTGCAACTATTTTTCGCAGAAAATCAACTTCTTGACTAGACTAAAATAGAATCAAAATACATTATTTAGGTATCTTCATTGATTCGTTTATTTACCATTTGATATGGTATTAATCTTTTTCTTAGACTAGCAAGCCTTTCTCGTGCCTATTTAGACAGTCGATCTGAAGGAGTAAACTCCAATCGTGCGTCGGAGTTGACACACACACTTTTTTTTTTAACATTTTCAAATCTGTCTGACACAATGTTAATCGCGCGATAATGGTCTGCCATTGTTATTTTCCTTTAATAATAATAATATATTTTGAAATTTCAAAACGGCAGACGTGGTCAAATGCATTTAAAATTCGCCAAAAATCGATACCTGTCTTATCTACACACTCGCCGCATCCACCACTTTGGGCTTAGTGAGTCCTCACCTCATATACGGTAGGTATAGGGGCCTCAATGTGCAAAAACCCAGGTCTGGTCAAATACATCCAGGTATCCGCACACTGGCTCTTGACTATATATAAAATGAATACGATTTATAAACTTGAATTAAAGAAAAAATATTTGAATTTATCATCTATCTTAAAACCGATCTAATTTTTGGACTCGGGTATCGATGTAACGCCAATGATCTACAAGGATATCCTCGTCAAATACTTATCAGGGTTGCCTTATTACAGTAGACTCACAATTTTCTTCCGCTTTGATTTTCTTCCGTTCGACCCTTTTTTTATGTAATTTCTAACTCTAACTGCCTTATAGCTCCGCCTGTAGAATCTTTTCCATACTGGTTTACCTAACAACAGTACGTAGTGTTAGTGTATAGTAAGCAATGTACTCCAAAATTAATTTTCATAAAAATATGAATAACTAGCTGACCCGGCAGACTTCATACTGCCTCAATCGATTGTAGAGCAAAATAAAAAAATCAACTCTGTGTAGGTTTTCACTATATAAAATTGGTGTATTACCGTACGATGGATGGTGTGGCTCAATATGTTATAGATCAAATTGAACGGTATATAGTACAGTGCCGGATAGTTCAGCTGGTAGAGCACTCGGCGCGATACCGACATGGTCTGGGCTCGATTCCCAGTTCGAGCTATCTAAATTTTTTCAATTTATCTATAAACATTCTTATTGAGACGGTTTGCATGTTTAGGTTTCTACTATATTAAATTGGCGTATTACCGTACGATGGACGGTGTGGCTCAATAACTTATAGATCAAATTGAACGGAATAAAGTATAGTGCCAGATAGCTCAACTGGTAGATTACTCGGCGCGATACCGACGTGGTCTGGGTTCGATTCCCAGTCCGGGCTATCTATGAGGCGTTCCACGCCAAATCAGACACCATTTAGCTTTTGAACCTCGGATTTTTTTGAAACTTTTTTTATCTTTTAGCATAGGTTGAAATAGGTCTTCATGATGTTTTTCAAATTTTTTCCTCCGAACGTTTTCGAAATATCAAATTTTGAAAAATGAAGAGATTTTTCTTTCAAATGCTTGTAACTTCGCGAAAAGTGGTTTAAACAAAATTTTTAAAGAGTCAAAAAATGTTTGTTTTAAATATCTTTTCGATAAAAACTATCAAAAAAAATTTTTGAACCACGCTTCTATTGAAATTTTAACTTTTAAGTATAAATTGTCGATTTTCATAAAACACGTACTGATCGATTTCTCTCCTAATTTTTTCATAGCAAACTGTCACCTATTCTACAACTTGTCCAGCTATGCTCATAATGGGACAACGATGGGATCTATTGTTTTTAGATTTTTTAAAGTTCATATTCCACTTTATTTTTAAGAAAAATGACTTAAAATAATTGCATGCTCAGAATTTACTGTTAATAATCATCTGACACACAACTTTCATCAAATAATAATTTTATTAATAATAATAATAATAAATTAATTAGTAATAATTTTTCTGAGGAAATAAAATTAGAAAATTTTGATGATAGTTGTGTGTCAGATAATTATTAACAGTAAACCCTGAGCATGCTATTATTTTAAGACATTTTTCTTTAAAAAAAACTGGAATATGAAATTTAAAAAATTAAAAAAAAATAGATCCCATCGTTGTCCAATTATGAGCATATCGGGAAAAGTTGTAGAATAGGTGACAGTTTGCCGAGAAAAATTATGAGGAAAATCGATCAGTACGTGTTTTTTTGTAAATCGACCGTTTATACGAAAAAGTTTAAATTTCAATAGAAGCGTGGTTCAAATAAATTTTTTGATATTCTCTACGGATAAGATGTCTAAAAATGAACATTTTTTGTCTCTTTGAAAATTTTTTTTAAATCACTTTTCGTGAAGTTACAGGCATTTGAAAAAAAAAATCTACATTTTTGGAATTCGATATTTCGAAATCGGTTGGAGGAAAAAATTAAAAAAAAACCATAAAGGCCTCTTTTAACCTATACTAAAAGGAAAAAAAGTTACAAAAAAATCTGAGGTGCAAAAACTAAATGGTGTTCGATTTGGCGTGGAACGCCCCCTAGATTTTTCTCAATTTATCTATAAATTGTCTTATTGAGAAGATTTGTATGTTTAGCTTTTCACTATATTAAATTGGTTTCCACTATATAAAAAATCAATTTAATATAGTGGAAACCTAAACATGCAAACCTTCTCAATAAGACAATTTATAGATAAATTGAGAAAAATATAGATAGCCTGAACTGGGAGTCGAACCCAGACCATGTCGGCATCACGCCAAGTGCTCTACTAGTTGAGCTATCCGGCAATATACTAAACTCATATTTATTCACCTTTCAAACCTTCTTTGGACTTCCACAAATAATTCAAGACCAAAATTAGCCAAATCGGTTCAGCCGTTCTCGAGTTTTAGCGAGACTAACGAACAGCGATTGATTTTTATTTATATAGATTGACAAATTATGATCTTCACAGACTAATTTTTGCAATTAAGAATGTTACTTATTTTACAAAGTAAAATTTTTTCATTTCATATTTTTCCGTATTCCAGTAATTTGAAGATATATTTAAAGACAAATTAAAAAGTATCTCTTGTGCTCTTGCGATTTTCGCATTAATTAGTACACATAATGATCAAATAAAATAGTTATTAACATTGTAAAGGAAAGTTTTTCAGAAATTTGTGGTGAGAAAATGATTAATAACAATTTATAACAGGGCTATGCTGTTACTCTGGTCGTCCTTAAATTACCTTTTTGAGGGCGCCACTGGAAGGATTAAACGGTCCTCCAGAACCGGTTCTTAATACTCAGGGTCGGTGTAAATTTTAATTGTAAGAGAAGGAAAAGGAAGGATAATTTTATAAATAACTTAGATTTATTTATTATAACAATATTCACTTTTATTTATTTCATAAACCTTGTAAATTAAACCTTATAATTTTTCCATAAACCTTATAACCTTTGACCTTTATACCTTATAACTATTAGCCCTTATAACTTCATATACCTTTTGACCTTATAAAATTCACCAATTACCTATGCGACCCGAGAAAAAATTTTTATATATAATCATATAAAATTATATATAATTATATATAACTCGATTATATAATCATATATGAAAAATGGCCAAATATAATCATATATAATTATATATAACTGTATATAATTATATATAACTATATATAATTATATTTGGCCATTTTTCATATATGATTATATATAATCAAGTTATATATAATTAAAAAATATTTTTGAAAAAAAAAAAAATTAAATACCGAATTTTTGATTTGGTTATTACCGCGCGAACGCATTACAAATTCAGAAACAAGAATTGATAGCAGTAAATGATGAACAAATCCTGGACGTCTGCTGGGTTCGAACACGGCTCCTTTTGGCTGGTAGTCCTGCACGTTGATCACTGGTCCACATCACGAGAGTTCAACCATATGCTTAATTGATGTATTTAGAGTGAAATGCTGGTAAAGACAGAGTTCATAAGTTTTCGTGATGGATTTTTACTGAATTTAAAAAAACTCCATGAACTTATATGAAATTTTATAAAAACAATATTTGTCGGCTTCGATGATAATTATATAAAATTTTATTAAATTTCTTCAAATTTTTTAATTTTCTGTTGTGATGTGAAATTTAAAAAAATTTATATAAATTTTTGGGAAACATTAAATAATTTCACAAAATTATATGAAATTCAATCGATTGAAAAACTGGGCACTTTCAATTTTTGAATACTATGAAAAACAAAATTCTTTTTTTTTTAAACACCCTAATGATTGTATACTATTATATATGGATATATATATATAAGATTACATATAATTATTTATGATGCTATATGAAAAAAATTTCTCGGAATAGTATTATATACAATCACATATAATTATATATGGATCTACATATGACACTCTCCGTTTAAATATTGTATTATATATGATCATATATAATCATATATAATTCTATATGGATATATATCCGAATTCACGTGACATAATATTTTAAGTTTTAGTCAGTAAAAATCTCATCTCCGTTTTCTTTACCCGATACTCGCCTCACTCGAGTTCCGCCGTCTCTTCTTACTTTACAATCTTAATTTTTACTGAGTATAATTTTGTTTTGTTCTCGAAATTTCTTTAACTAATTTTAATTATAAATGATCAATTTTGTTAGTTTAATTATTTCAATTAATCTTAATTTATCACAACGCTGACTAGAACTTGAAAATTTCTGGCTTGTGTCATTCACAATCGGCCTAGAAATTTCTACGACGTATATGATTCCGGCAATGGCCTGGACTTATAAGACGACGCCCTGGACCCGGCAATTGGGCTTGGATCCGGTTAGACAACCGTCTGGCTTAAATTTTTGTTAATAGACTTTATAACTAATTATTAACTACGGGCCAAGACGCGGATTGCCCCGACGAACGACTAAGTATTTTTTTCATTAAATTAATATTCTGGCTTCGGCCTAAAATAATTAATTTAATTAATACTTGATTTCTTTTCTCGGTTCGGCTCCTTTGAGTTTTTTTCACCGTCTCTCGTCAGGTCCTCCGTTTTCGTCACGTTCGTCACGTCCTCCTGTTCTCGTCCCTCTCGTTGTTTTCCTTTTTGTGCTGGCTCCTTCACCTACTTTTCCAAATGATTAATCTAATGTTATCAAGGATACCGGCAATTGGCCTGGTATCAATACTAATTAATAGAAGTATCGCTTGGTTCCACAAAAGAATCCAAGTCTATAAATTATTAATTACCTGTATTGGCTGAGCGTCTTAAACTTCGGGCGTCTCGTCCGGTTGTGTCTCCCGGCCTGGGTTCTCTCTTCTCTTATCATTGTGCACCCACTCGACCAAATTCGGCAACTTCCGGAAACTTTGACACGCCTACTTATCACTAAGTGAGACTGACAAACAAGCCCCTACGATTTCCGCTCGGGACGACAGTCGCACTCTACCCCGGATAACACTGGAGCAGTAATAGATTATATCGACCGTGCGCATGATAGAAATTCATAGCAACTGAGCGCGGAAAATTCAAAATTCCCTGTTACAAATTTTGATAGTACTTTGGATAAAAGCAATAATATTAGGACCTTGTCAATTAATATTTGTAACGTGATTTCAAATAATGTTAATAATTATATAATGGATACATTATTGCCTCTCTAAACATGAATTAGTGAAAATCTCATGAATTACGTTAGTGAAGCAGTATTCACTTTATAATCAGTGTATTTCAACAACAAACTAGTAAATCTTCACTAATAAATTTAGATCTATAATTTTCATTAACAAATTGTAATGATTTTCACTAATGATCTTGCGATATTTTCATAATTTCCACAAGTGAAGCTGTTATGCGCTTCATAATTTGTGAATTTCACAATTCCACTAGTCAAATTCCACTATTAATATTGATTTTACGATTTCCCTTAGTAAATTAATGATTTTTACTAACGAAGCAGGGAAAGTGTCAAACATGGAATTAGTAAAACTTTTATGCACTATGTATTCAGTGAATTTTACTATTTCACTAGTCAAACTTCCCTTACTACTTAAATGGTTACACTATCCACTATTTAATTAAATGTTTTAACATATTACATTGTGATATTTCTACTTTTTGCTGAAGCGAAATTGTGAAGATTTCACTAATTCAATTATTAGTTGTAAAATTGAGAGAATGCACAAAAGGATTCTGGTGTAGGTGTGATTGATTCAATAACTAACAATTAACACAAAAATTACAGTTTATCAATTAGATGTTTTATTAACAATATGTACACTGAAAACCTGTGAAAAAGATACTTAATAGCGAATGCGACGCAATATATACACGATAGCGAATGCAACGGATATAAGTTCACGTATAAAAACTCGACACGTGGTCGATAACGGTTAGATTCACGGAAATTACTTTAAATAATAATTCCACGCGAATAACTATTTATTTATTTTCAATAAATAGCAGCCTTAATTTACTGACTAAATATTGAAAATAATTAGCAAAGCGGTTTAGATTTATGTCACACAAGAATAATTTATCTTGACGAAGCGGTTAGACGGATAACTGTATTTGTACTGATCAATCCACGATGATGTTAATGGCTTGAGCAGGCGTCTTCTTCTTCGGTGCCGCTCGATGGTGACGTGGCAGCCTTGCTGTATGAGACGAATTTTCCCATTGGATTAAAAGCGCGCCAACAGGAAGTAGTTGATAGCGAAGTCTCTCATTGGCTGGCCAATATAAAACGAATTATATGATTGGCCGGCTTGTAGCGGGTTTTCATGGCGTCTTGATACGGCCATGAGTTAGAAATTGTATGTACCGGGCCGAGATAGCGAGTGACCCGGCACTATTCTGACTTGCAGTCAGTAGCGAGTTCGGCAATTCCCGGACGTAGCGAAAGTACACGAAGCTTTTCAAAAAATGATCATGCTCGTGACTGAACATGAGTTCTATGTTCATCAGCTTTTGAATGAGTGAGAATATAAACAACAGCAACGCCATCGATAAAGTCTCTCCGGGAAAAAATGATCAGACCTGATCAGACATAAACAGGCATGAGTCTTCAGGCTTGATCAGACATGAAAAATGACCATGCCCGACCAGGCCTGGCCAGGCATGTTCAGGTCTGATCATGTATGTTCCTATCTGTTCAGGTCCATCCCGGTAAAAAAATTATAGTTAAAAAATGGCCCTAGATAATTATATATAATTATGGATAACTATAGTATACAATTATATACAATTATTTCAATAAAAATTAAAAAAAAAAATTCGGACGTGTGCAGGATTTGAACCGTAGACCTTGCGCTCGGAAGTTTAACCCGCTACCGGTTGACCTAAGAGATTGACTTGAAAGGTTAGTTTCGTATCCCTGATTAAAAACTCCGATTGAAACTAATTGAAAACGTCCTATCAGATTTAATCGGAAATTTCTGATTGACTTTCAATCGGATTTAATCAGATATTTCCGGAAGGTTTCGATTGTAAATTAATCAAAAATTACCGATTCCCGGGAAAAAATAATTTTATATATTATTAAATGGTAAAAAATTAAAAAATCAAATATATTAAAAGCTACGTTGAATCTATATTAACAATTAGATTTCATGTCATGAAGTAATATAGGATATACTATATTACCACCAAAAATGGCACTTGTCACTCTGTCAAAGAACAGAGGAGTGCTCGTGTCAGAGTTGCTTCCAAGTTTGGAATATAATACGTCTCAACTATGTTTCTTACCAGGGACACTTCACAAGTGGTAGGCGCTATCTAGTGGCGAGCACCGAACTACTCCCACTGCTATTGCCTAGGACTGGTGAATTTCCTCTCCTCTACATATATCTTTTCTCCTAAGAAATTTTTCTCTTGGTTCAAGCAACTTTTTTTTCTATTAGTTGGAGCATACGAAAATCCTTGCGTTAAAAACCCCCCACGAAAAAAATTTATTAAAAAAATATAAGTTAAAATACAAAAAATATATTTTAGAATTTATAAAAAATCAATCAGAAAACTATTTTTTTAAGAGCTTGACATTGAAATGAAAATAACTAGAAAAAAAAAGCGAAATTTTGAAAAACTTTATTTATAATAATTTTTGAGAAATGAAATTACCTACAAAAAAGTTTCTATAAGATTTTCTGATAAAACTGATGGTTTCGCCGGAAAAGTAAGGACTCAAAATTTTCTATAAATTTGACTTTAAGCTCAAATAACTTTTGAACAGTTAGATTTATCAAAAAAAGATGAGACTTTTGTTGTAGAGCATTCAATATCCTACAAAAATATCTATCGCGCATAATAATTCGTTGATTGGCTTGTAAGTTAGAAAATTCTAAAAAATAAAAAATTTTTTTCCCGTGTTATTTAAATAGAAAATAGAAAAATTGATCGATGCAAACCGTAGTATTATTACTAAGAGCTTGGATTGGTACCGAAATTTTTAATTTTAGGTATACTTTCAATTTTTGGATAGCAAAAAAAAAAAATTTTTTTTTTTTAACCAACTTAATATATATATAATTTTTTATTGATGTTTCCTTTTATTTTAGTGATAGTTTCAAATTCAATCAATACAGTATTTTAAAAAAAGTTTTTATATAATCCTGAAAAATGCTTGTTTTAACTTTTTATAAAATTGATTAAATTGGAAAGACAGATCAAATTCTATACTCGGATATTTTAAAAATTGCTGAATTAATGATAAATGAAATTCATATCTGCCCAAATTTTAATAATTATCAATACTATCTGAATTGTTATTTTTCGATTGAATCCGATTGAAACTGATTGAAAATTGTCTGTCGAATTTAATCAGAAAATATTCGATAAATGAATTATTATTTTCTGATTGAATCTGATTAAAACTGATTGAAAAATTTCTGTCGGATTTAATCGGAAAATAATCGATAAATGAATTATTATTTTCTAATTGAATCCGCTTCGTTCGAAACGAAATTTTTTTTTCTAGCCGACACAAGAAAATTTTATTGTTTATATTGAGAAAAAAATTCCCTGAAAATTTCAGCTCTTAAATTCAATTTAAAGTACTTTCTCTCGAGTATCAAATTTTTCGATTTAAAGAGTATGTTAATTGAATAACATTTTTTTTAAATTGTTATAACTTAGCCAGATTTTAAGCTATCTTTTTGAAACCAGTTTTAATTTGCAAAGAATTTGTTGAATTTGAAAGTCTATAAAACAAATTGCTCTAACTCGATCTATGTCGATTCTATCTGCTCCGAAAGTCTATTTTTCACTTGTTTCATATAATTTTGTTAATAGTGAAAAAAAAAAAAAACGGCTCATCGTACGAAAAAGATGCATAGCACCCATCTTTTCGAAAATTTCGTCCTCTACGGAATTGTTTATTATACTTCCCGGCTAAAAAAATCCGAGAGATTTTTATAATTGCATGTATAAGGCCCTATACTTAAACATATCGCACTTCTCATTGAACTCATTCATTCTCACAAAATCTCTATGGGAATGTATGAGAATCTATGAGATTTTCTAAACAGGGTGATATTGCTAAAGTGCACTGTTTATAAGATACAATCAGTAGAACATTCTACAGTAAAAAAGATTTATACTGTATTAAGCTTACAATTTTTATACTGTCTAATGTTAAATTACTCGTATCTCATAGATAATACGCACACCCCTATTAAAAATAAACGAGGGCTGCCTCGTTTGTCATCTACCGTTAGCATTGATTCTAGCGACGCTAGCGAGACGCTAGCCAGTGCCTCGTTTCATTTTTACTAAGGACTTTAGCTATATATCTATCTCATCAGGAAGAAAGTTTAAAACCAATTAAAACATTCAACACGAGATAAAATCGATAAATAAATTATTATTTTCCGATTGAATCTGATTGAAACTGATTGAGATATTTCAATCGGACTTAATCAGATTCAATCGGAAAATAATCGAAAATTAAAAATATTATTTTCTGATTGAAACTGATTGAATTTTTCTCAATCAGTTTTAATCGGTGTCAATCGGACAGTAATTTTTAAAAAATTATTATTTTCCGATTGAATCTGATTGAATTTTTCGGAATCAGTTTTAATCGGTTTCAATCGGAAAATAATTTTAAAGAAATTATTATTTTCCGGTTAAATCTGATTGAAACTGATTGAATTTTTCTCAATCAGTTTTAATCGGTTTCAATCGGAAAGTAATTTTAAAAAAATTCTTATTTTCCGATTGAACCTGATTGAAACTGATTGAGATATTTCAATCGGATTTAATCAGATTCAATCGGAAAATAATCGAAAATAAAAATTATTATTTTCTGATTGAAACTGATTGAAATATTTCAATCAGATTCAATCAGAAAATAAAAATTATTATTTTCCGATTGATTCTGATTGAAATTCAATCGGAGGCCTCAAACACTCCCGAACATTTCTGATTGAAAATTCGTTTCCGATTGAAACTGATAGAATTCTGATTGAGTTTCAATCAGATTCAATCGGAGTTTTTAATCAGGGATGAACTTCAAATAATAAAAACCTCATACGTGATAGATTCTTGATCAACAAAATTCCATATCTTATACATAATAGATTTTTAGTCAACAAAATTTCATATCAAATTTATTAATTATTGATTAATAGTTATATGAAATTCTATATAAGCTATATGTAATTATAACTACGTTAGCTCTATGTAATTATAACTAAGGTAGTTATATTTAATTATAACTAAGATTTTAAATTTAATCCCATACATCAAGCCTGATCAGACATGAACAGGCATGGATAGGTATGATCAGGCCTAAGCGTATTTAACGATTCAGACATGAGCAGGCATGGACAGACATGAACAGGCATAGACAGGTATGATCAGGCCTGAGCGTATTTAACGCTTCAGAATGAACAGGCATGGACAGGTATGAACATGCATGATCAGGGCTAATTTCAGTCTTGATCATACACGAACAGGCATGGTCAAGTCTGATCATTTTTTCCCGGGTTGATACAAACACACTTGCTGTTTCTTTCATCAAGCTTGTTTCTAAAGTAGCTCGTGAATTTTGTTTTAAAATATTGTTAATTATAACCGTACACAACAATAAGGAAATTTAATTGTAATAAAATTACTATTCGATATTATTATTATTATTATTATTATTATTATTATTATTATTATTGGTATTATTATTATTATTATTGTTATTATTATTATTATTATTATTATTATTATTATTATTATTATTATTATTATTATTATTATTATTATTATTATTATTATTATTGTTATTATTATTGTTATTATTATTATTATTATTATTATTATTATTATTATTATTATTATTATTATTATTATTATTATTGTTATTAATATTGTTATTATTGTTATTGTTATTATTGTTATTGTTATTGTCATTGTTATTATTATTGTTATTATTGTTATTATTATTATTGTTATTATTGTTATTATTATTATTGTTATTATTGTTGTTATTGTTATTATTATTGTTATTGTTATTGTTCTTGTTATTGTTATTATTATTATTATTATTATTATTATTATTATTGTTATTGTTATTGTTATTATTATTATTATTATTATTGTTATTGTTATTGTTATTGTTATTGTTATTTTTATTGTTATTGTTCTTGTTATTGTTATTATTATTATTATTATTATTATTATTATTATTATTATTATTATTATAATTATAATTATAATTATAATTATAAATGAATGATTCTATTTTGTTTTACACTTAGATTTTGGTAAGTATTTTCTTTTTTTTTCAACTTCGAAAGTCCAGAAAACGGTAATTTATTTTGTGAGGGTTTTTAGAGCTTCCTAAGAATCTAAACACCGAGAAAGAGTTTGAATCTAGTCCTCATAATTCTCATCGAGGATTTAGTGCTAATATCGTATTATTTATCGTGCGGTAAATAAAAGATCAAAAAAATTGATATTTCTGAGGTCCAAACTAGAATTTGTTTTTTGACTCGGGTTAGTACTCCTCAAAAGAGGATTTCTGGTAAATTTTGAGATATTTTTGATCAATGGTTCAAAAAATATCGAATTTTTGAAAAAACCGCTCTTTTTATGGTTTTTTGAAGCACAAAGCATGAAACAATCGTTTAGATAAAACTTTCGAAAGAACACACGGAAATAATTAAAAACGTTTGTAATACAATTTCGTCGCTTTTTCGAATAATTATATGGAATTTTTGAGCTCCTGTAATGGACTTAGCTGTATTGTATAGCAAATCTAATGTTTCTTTTGCTTCGAAATAGTTGCTTCTTAATAAATAAAAACATTTATCATAACTGCTCATAAATAGCGTCAACTTTTACTTACTGCTTTTAAATCCCTACTCAGAACAAACAAATATTGAAATCAATTTATAATATACAAGAAAAACAAGTATACACTCTCTTAATCTGAATCAGTGAATATTCACTGATTATCAATGAATATTCACTGATGTAAATAGTCTCAAGTAGATCATTGCAAATCAGTCAAATGTTACTGATTCAATTAGTAAAAATTGATTTACTATTAGAATCAGTAAAATGTTACTGATTCAATCAGTGGAAATCGCTTGACTATTCTAATCAATACAATTGTTACTGAATAAAATAGTGATCGTAACAGATGTATTCATAACTTTATTCGTAACTACCGAGTCAGTTTTTGATGCGGAGAAAAATCAGTTTTTATTGATTAATGCACATTAAAAAATACAAAAATTCATATCATGATCATATATTAAGCCGTTGATGAAAATAGAATCAACAAATACAAGTTTTTTGATTAAATACGTTTTCCATTCCGTAACCAAGTGGTATTTCTTCAGGCTCTACATATTCACTGAATTCTTTTGATACATCGATTTGTTGATTTAAATTCTTTGATCCATCAAATGGGTTTTGAGAGTCACATTTGTTTAATAAGTCTTTCATTTCAATGTCATCAAGTAATTATCTGTTAAATTATAGTAATTTTCCATTAAAAATGATTACTAACATTTATCTGAAAACAATAATGTTATTTATTTATAAACATAAAATAATTAATAAGACAATTTCAGGTTATGAATTACCTAACATGTAAATCAACTGCATACACAACAACATTTTAGAATTATTCTACTCATATTCAATCGAGACAAATAAATAAGTTTCATTATAGTATATAAATTATAAATTAACTTTTGTTTGTTAAAATATTTTAAACTTACCGTAATAATAGTGTAATATAAATAATATCTTTGATTGTAACTTGAAAACAACCTCTGTCTAACGAAAAAGCTCCCAAATATAGATTGCACTCTTTACTGCCGTGAAGCTAAATTCACTGATTAGTCAGTAAATTGATTCAAAGCTACTGATCTTTCAGTAAATTTTGTAACTACTGGAAGAATCAGTAACATTTTTACTAATTTAGTTTAAGAGAGCAGTGTCAAAAATCGGAACTGATAATCATTTATAGCGAAAAAAACATTATTTCAATTTTCAAAAATCGAAAAAGAAATAGTAATTATGGAAGGCTTACTACCGGACCGGGCTTAAAAGTTGCAGAATGGATATAAGTTTAAGATAAAAAATTTCCAAGAAAATCGAGGAATACATCTTTTTTTAAAAACACAGTTGAAAACTTAAAATTCAAAAATCTCGATTAAAAACATTCCGTATATTTGTTTTGTATTTTTTGCTGTAAAGGCCATCTAAAAACAAAAATTTTGAAAAAAAAAAAAAAAATTGAATTTCGATCATTATTACGAAAGTTACGATCGAAAAACCATAAAAAGGGCGGTTTTTTCTGAAATTCCATATTTTTTGAACCATTGATCAAAAAAGTCTCAAAATTTACCTGGAAGCCTCTTTTGAGGGGTACTAATAAATACCAAAAAATTAAAAAACTCAGAAAAATCAATTCTTGAAACCGTCTGATTTGGCGTGGAATGCCCCTTATAATAAAATAAATAATTGTACATGTACTAAAATCAACATTATTGTACATGTTAACAATATTAAACATTAAAATATTACACTATGTTCCTTGAAGACCTTTTATTCTTGTACAAATACACGGAACATTCACACAGACGTATCCCCACCACCATTTACCAAACCTTTTAACCTTTTCTCGATTTTCTTCCAAACATACCCGAGGACCAGAAGAAAATCGCGAGTCTACTATAGTAATTATTAAAAAAAAAATATAAAATTGCGAAAAAAAAATATGGGCGTCAGTTGGCCCAGCGGGCCAGCCCCAAAACTTCCCGCTGTTTTCGAACTCTTTGAGCTCGAAAATATTAGTGCGGATAAATATTTGAGCTTTTCGAGCTCGAAAATGCTATTACATGCAAATGTTTTTTTATGATCTTTTCAAGCTCTAACAAGTCACGTTTTATGCTAAACTTCATAAATTAAAGAATCGAAAATCATTAATGAAGAAGTGATTTTTAAAATTTAATTCCCGATTATGTTCAATAAAATATGTGTATTGAGGCAAAAATCAATGTCAGTGATCAAAATCAAGATTTGAATAAGTTTTGACTCATGTCAGAGTAATAATATGTAAATATCCGAGAGAAATATTGAAAACTGTATTTTTTCAATTTGTCTGTTGATAATATGATTTAAACTGAAGATCAAGTTAAATGGCATTATACGGTGATCGAAAAAAACCATAAAGAGGAAAAGTTGGTATGATTTCAGAGACATTTTAGTACATTAGATTATGATTTATCCAGAAAAAATACCATGAAATGGTATTTTTTCACTTTTCAATGCCGATATCTTTTGAAATAATTCACCGATTTTGACGTTTGAGGTAGCAATTGGCGCGTTTCACTGAATTCTAGAGCTGAATAAAATTTGAAATCGATCGATTCAGCCGTTTTGAAGATATTGGGAAAAACTTGTTTTTTAGTATTTATTTCTGCCACGATATCTCGTTAACGAATTAACCGATTTTGATAGTTGAGACGACGATTGACGCATTTTATAAAGTTCTAGAGCTGTTTAGATTTTAGAATTATTTGGTTGAGTTGTCTCAAAGATATTCGCAAATAACTGTTTTTTACTATTTCTTTCTTCCGCGATATCTCTCGAACAAACTAGCCGATTGAGATGGCTAAGGAGGCAATCGACGCGTTTTATTGAATTCTAGAGCTGATTATATTGTAAGTCAATCGTTTAAGTCATTTCTGAGAAACCACTAAAAAACTCAAAAAAAAAATTTCTTTTTTTCGTAATTCACCAATATTTTCGAGTCTACATGATCAAATAATCTGAAATTTTCTGGGAATTTGATGGTCAACAAGCTCTTTCGATTGCTGCCTTAACCATCAAAATCGATTTATTAGTTAAAAAGTTACAAGAAGTTTACACACTGTAACGTAAGTATTTCTTAATACTTGATAAACTTAACAAAATTACACGTAAATTTTTACTCAATAAAAATTACTCAATTACTCAAACTCAAATTGCACAAATTCAGGCTACGTTACACTTCACCCACCGGTCACTTTTCTCATTCCCTCCTCATCCTGACGGGCGCCAGCTGACTTTTATTTCCCCGGTATCGGCAACCAGTCTAAACATACACGTAAATCCTATAATAAAATTTAAATGAAATATATGTGAAGCCAAACTATTTGTAACGTGATTGGTCGAAAGCAAACAAATATATGCAAACGACACGAAAATATACAATTTAAATAAATATATGAAAAACGATACGCTCGTGCTTGCGCGCGAAACATGTACGCTAGTTAAAACCTAATATCTAAATCCTTCGGAGATGAGAGCAACGAACGGTGGTAGCGGCATGTCCTGGTGCGCTCAGTATGCTAGATTGTGGAAAGAGGTTTGCGGTTCTTACGACGCGGAAGAAGCCGATTAATTACATTAAAATTAAAACAAAATAGAGAAAAAAAACTACAGAACAACCTGGTTATAAGTTAATGTTAGGGGCTGTAGGAGAAAAATTTCTTGGAAATGATTTTCCCCTACTCTTATCATTTACTCGGTGATCGCTCAGTTTCTGCATATGTATGCGTCGTGTTCGTGTTTGTGCCTGCAGTCCTTTTATAAATTAGTTGACGTTTGTCATTTATCTACGCATATACTTTATTAGCCTATAAAAGGACTGCAGAAGCAATCGCTTCACGACAACCGAAAAACTGCGTTAGTAGAACTGGACTGGGGATAGTATTTCAAGACGAGCGAAAACAAATAGAGGGGAAGTAACTTATAACCGAGTAACTTATAATAAGGTTATACTGTAAATAAAACACCGTAACAATGGCGAGAGTGACGCGGAGGGCCCGAACGGCCCGCAGTCGAGTACCCACGGTCCATCAAACAAACATACAAGCCGTGGACTCACAGGCCTTTCCGCAATGTCGCTCCCCGTGATATCTGAAGTTAACAAACCTTGGCTTCCTCGAGCATCACAAACGAGGCCTGCCATCCCCAAATAAACGTAAACACACCCCTAGTAACTCCGGGTACCAACGTGATGGGGCGGCGACATCTCAAACGCTCCTCCGCGATCACCACGTGAACCCCCAGGGCTAACTCTAGGGCTAGTCGTCATCACTGGTCGGGAGACACGTTATCTTGGCCGCTATTCGCGACATAGCTAGACATCCGCCGTTAAATCCACAGTCAAACACACAGACACTCCAAAACAGACAACGTATCGTACACGTTGTCGTACTCTTAACACACTTAACTCACCGCACACATGCTTCATACTCTCAACTCACTATCTATCACACTCAACTCGAATCACATACCAACTCTATGTCTTTCTAACACACAGACTCACACCTACTCTACCTTCAACTCCATTTCTTCGGCAATGTAACGTCACAATACATATATACATACATACACACACGCACGCGTGCACGCACATACACATATACATACATACATACATTCAGACATCCTTCTGAAAATAGTCAGAATAGCTTTCTAAGACCTCAAAACGTTGACATCTGATGAAAACTTGATTTTCGAAACTCTGGGTGAAAACAATAACTTTTCGAATTTTTGAAAATTTACAATTTTCTTAGCGGGAAGTTAAAAAATAAGAAAATTTTAATTAGATCGGGAATGTAATCTATTGTGTTAGGAGGGTTACTCAGAGAAAGTAAACATGTTTTTATTGATGAAAAAATCCCGATGACTGCTGGGCTCGAACCTGCGTCCTTCCGATTCAAAGTCCTTGATGCTACTCTTTTAAAATGAACCAGTGAATTTCACTGGTTGAATCAGTGAATGTCACGCTCACTGGTTTCAACCAGTAAACTAAAAATATGCAAGCGTGTGGGTATAGAAGCATTCTGTACATGAGCATATTTAACTGTTTTATTGTGTCAATAAATAAGTAATATTTATTTATTATCTTTATGTAATATTTCAACTAACTTTTTTATAACGATAATAATTATAAGACACAATTTTTACAGAGTATAAAAATACATAACTTTGGATCCCGTCAATGTCTTCTCAATTTTACATATGTTCAGTCACGAGCTTGACTAGTTTGAATCAAGCTTCGTGCATTTCCGCTCGGTTCGGGAGTTGCCGAGCTCGCTACTGACTGAAGGTCAGAATAGTCCTGGGTCACTCGCTATTTGGACCCGGCACATACAATTTCTAATTCAGGACCGTGCCAAGACGTCCTGAGAACCCGCTACAAGCTGGCCAATCACGTAATTCGTTATATATTGGCCAGCCAATGAGAGGCTTCGCTATCAATTACTTCCCATTAGCGCGCTTTTAAGCCAATGGGAAAATTCGTTATATGCAGCAAGACTATCCAAGGTGCTGCCGCTAAACCAGTACAGGACGCTCCTGTAGCTGACCAAGGTACCGAATAGTTCCAATTTTGATACCTTTTTGAATTCGCTAACTTAGTCTGCTTTCAGCTCATTCGCTCAATGTTTTACTCGCTACCGCTATTGTTAAGTTGAATTCGCTAACAGGAAGTACATGTACGGCCCATGTACTTATTGATCAAGGATCGGAGTTATCCTTTGTGACGCATTCGCTAATCAAGAAGTTGGATATTCAACTCAGTAAAGCAGCTGTACCATTACGTGGGATTGGAAATGTGTCAGCTGGGCATTCGCTTGGGTCATGCAAGATGACGCTGCATTCGCTACACAACAACACTTCTATTACTGTCCAAGCTCATGTGCTTGCTCTATTGACGGTAAGCTTACCGTCATTTACGCTAACCAAGAAGAAGAAATGGCCGCATATAACTGGGCTACAACTCGCTGATCCAGACTTCTTGACATCACGACCTATTGACATCATTCTGGGTGCAGCACCAGCTGCACATATAATCAACGCTAAAATACGAAAGGGGAGTGACAATGACCCAATCGCTCAGTCAACATCGCTTGGCTGGATCATATATGGATCTGTGGACACCGCTACATCAAAATTGACTGCTTATGGTCATCATGTCGCTGTTGATGATCAACTACAAGACTTGTTAAGCAAGTTTTGGTACCAAGAAGAGCCACAGACAGAATTCGCTACATGCTATACTGAAGAAGAAGAAGAGTGTGAACAACACTTTGTCAATACACACTGCAGACAGTCTGATGGTCGATATGTCGTTCGCTTGCCGCTTAAATCTTCGCCAAGTCAACTGGGTGATTCGCTCAGAGCTGCACAATACGCTTTACTACGTCTTCGCAAACGATTGGAAGCTGATCCAGTCTACAAGAAGTTGTACTTCGACTTCCTGAAGGAGTATGAAGACTTGGGACACATGAAACGTATGAAATTAAGGATCTACCACCGAACAGCTACCTGTTACCTCATCATGGGGTTCTGAAAGAGCAGAGCACTACCACCAAGCTCAGGGTGGTATTCAATGGGTCCTGGAAAACAACATCTAGCGTATCTGTCAACGAGATACTTCATGTGGGCCCAAAGATTCAAGTTGACATCAGTGATGTACTTATTCGCATCCGCTGCCATCGCTATCTATTCGCTACTGACGTAACAAAAGTGTTTCGTCAGATCGCAGTTGACAAGGAAGAGCATTATCTACAGTGCATACTCTGGTTTGACGAAGATGACATCCCAATAGTATTTGCACTCGCTACTGTTACTTATGGAACAACATCGGCTCCATATCTCGCTGGAAGAGCACTTTTACAACTCGCTGAAGACGAAGGAAATAAATTTCCGAAGGCTGTCGAACCGCTAACTAACACACGCTACGTTGATGACATCTATGGAGGTGCAGATGAACTCGCTGAGGCAATCCAAGTTGCTCTCGACACAAAAAATATGTGTGCCACAGGATGTTTTCCGCTGGCCAAGTGGGCAAGTAATTCAACTGAATTACTCTCTCAAGTCGCTCCAGTTGAAGCCCAAGAAGATACACCAAGAGAGCTTGGGGATACTACAGTAAAAGTGCTCGGGCTAACCTGGAATTCAACACAGGATAAATTCCAGTTCGGCTATTCGCTTCCAGAAGCATCACCATCTACTAAACGCACAATTTTATCTGAAATTGCTCGCTTGTTTGACCCACTGGGGTTTTTGGCACCGATCATCGTGAGAGCCAAGATGTTCATGCAGAAACTCTGGCTGCAGAACTTTGACTGGGATGCCACGCTATCACCGTCGCTTCTTCAAGAATGGAATTTGTTTCGAGATGAACTACATCAGATCTCGAAGATTCAGATACCTCGCTGGAATCATGTAAAAAATGGTGTATCAATCGAATTACATGGATTCTCTGACGCTTCACAACTCGCTATGGCTGCTGTCGTTTATCTAAAAATTACTGACGCTACTGGAAGCTCCAATATTTTGCTAGTGTGTGCCAAAACGCAAGTTGCACCGCTGAAGCTCATAACTATACCAAGAATGGAGCTCAATGCCGCTGTCTTACTCGCTCAACTGGTACTCTACGTAAAGAAGGTTTTGAAACTTGAAAACGTTCCAGTTTTCATGTGGACAGACTCCGCTGTATCCTTAACGTGGATACGAAACAACCCATCTAGATGGAAAGTTTATATTCGCAACAGAGTTACCAAGATTCAAGAATCGCTACCAAGTGTCAACTGGGATTTTGTTCCTGGGAAACTTAACCCAGCTGACTGCGCTTCAAGAGGTTTAACAGCAGCCAAACTAGAACAGCATTCGCTATGGTGGACGGAACCAAAGTGGCTCAGTCAATCAAAAGATAACTGGCCATCCTTTGATATCCCTACGCAGACGGTATCACATCTTGAAGAACGTCCAGGTCTGGTTTTTACCATCTTTAAGGCAGATTCACACTCTCTATGCATGCTACTAGAAAAATTCTCTAAGTTGTCACCTTTACTTCGCACTCTTGGAATCTGTCTTCGTGCCATCGCTAAATTTAAAAAAGTGCCATAGTCCACACTGGCCACACCACTCTCTACAGTTGACCTGGAACTCGCTAAGACTTTGCTGATCAAGTATACTCAAAGTCAGTACTATTCGCAAGAGCTAAAGCTATTGAAAGATGGTGATTCTCTACATCGAAATCATCACCTCGCTAAATTGATTCTCTACGTCGACTACAACGGAGTACTCAGAGTCGGCGGTCGCTTGAAGAATTCGCTGCTGGATGATGAACAGAAAAATCCAGCCATTTTACCAAGGTCATCACGCTTAAGTACGCTATTGATAGATCATTCGCATCGAAGAACATTCCATGGGGGAGCTCAATTGACTCTCGCTGATCTACGGAGATCTGTCTGGATAGAAGGTGGTCGAGTTCCAGTCAGATCACACATTCTTCGCTGCGTCGTGTGCACGAGACATAGAGGTGTTCGTGCACAACAATTAATGGGACAATTGCCATCATCTCGTGTAAGACCATCTAAAGCATTCTTACACACTGGAATAGACTACGCTGGGCCAGTAACACTGAAGACTTTCCAAGGTCGAGGTGCCAAAACCTATAAAGGATGGATCGCTGTGTTCATATGTCTCGCTACGTCCGCTATACATATTGAAATTGTCACCGATTACTCTACTGACGCTTTCGTCGCAGCATTTAGAAGATTCATTAGTCGAAGAGGCGCCTGCAGTATCCTATACTCGGACTGTGGTACAAATTTTGTAGGAGCAGACGCCACGCTAAAGAAAGAATTCGCAGCAGGATCGAGACAGCTAAAAGAACTTCAGTATTTACTCGCTACAGATGGCACAGACTGGAAGTTCAACCCACCAAGCGCTCCTCACTTTGGTGGCAAGTGGGAAGCAGCCGTAAAGTCAATCAAGTTCCATCTCATACGATCTATTGGTGAATCGCTATTGACTTACGACCAACTCGCTACAGTCTTAACACAGATTGAGGCTGTGTTAAATTCAAGACCGATCGCTCCGCTATCTGAAGATCCTGCAGATTTAACCGCTCTAACTCCTGGACATTTTCTCATCGGTGAACCGCTAATCGCTGTACCTGGGCCCTCGCTACTAGAAAATAATTCAGCTACGTTGTCACGCTGGCAACAACTACAACAAATGTTCCAGAGATTTTGGAGTAGATGGTCATCAGAGTACCTGCAACGTCATCAATCTATTTCGAAGTGGCATAATCCGCAAAACAACATCAAAGTGGGTTCCTTAGACTTGTTGACTGATGAAAGATTTCCACCATCGAAATGGCCGCTTGCTCGAGTACTCGCATTACATCCAGGCAGAGATGGCCTGACTCGAGTAGTCACGCTGAAGACCGCTACCACGGAACTTGTACGACCAATCGCTAAGCTGTGTGTACTACCAGTTCACTCTCCAGAGGACAATCCAGTCGACACCGTCCCCAGCGCTGAGGAGAATGTTCAGTCATGAGCTTGACTAGTTTGAATCAAGCTTCGTGCATTTCCGCTCGGTTCGGGAGTTGCCGAGCTCGCTACTGACTGAAGGTCAGAATAATCCCGGGTCACTCGCTATTTGGGCCCGGCACATACGATTTCTAATTCAGGACCGTGTCAAGACGTCCTGAGAACCCGCTACAAGCTGGCCAATCACGTAATTCGTTATATATTGGCCAGCCAATGAGAGGCTTCGCTATCAATTACTTCCCGTTAGTGCGCTTTTAAGCCAATGGAAAAATTTGTTATATGCAGCAAGGCTGCCACGTCGACACCAAGCTCCTCGAAGACTCAACGACGCTACCATCTATTTATTATTCTACAACGTGTCTTTGCTGCTTGCAACCTCGTGCTTGAACCGCTTAAGTAATTAATAACTTTTGTGATATTAAACTAAACCGCTACGCTGAATTATCCTCAATATTTAGTCAGTATATCAAGGCTGCTATTTATTGAGAATATATAAATTGTTCTTTCGCTAGTAATTAATTGTGAATTAATTTTCCGTTGACTTAACCGCTACTGACAACGTGTCAATTTATACGTGAATTAAATATCTGAGTTTGCATTCGCTATCGCGTATTAATTTCTAGTCGCATTCGCTTAAATATAAGTTCTCATAATTTTTAAGTGTAAATAAATCTATAATTTATTTTTTGATAAAATCTGAGTAATTTTTAATTGTTTAATTCACCTTTCCTAAACCAGGTCCAACTGATTTATTCGCTCATTTTACAAAATAAGTTATTTTATATACTTAATTTAAATTATCCAATCAGCTTAGATAATTTTTATAATTTTATTGATCACCACATTTATATATGAAATAGCCACAGTCCGTAGTGCTGTCTCTTTTTTAAACATAAAATTAAAGAGTATAAAAAGCCCATTGAAAATGGAAACAAATTAAATTTTTATAATTCCTAATAAATATTATTTATTTTGTTACTAAATAATTTATAAATCAATATAATTGTTATTAAGACTCTTTTAGTTCACTTCATTTTTAAATAAACGTTTATAAAAAAAGAAAATTAACCTAACCTATTTTCTTTATATTTATATAGTACACCGGTATATCACTGGTTGAGCCAGTAAAACCCACCGGTTCAACCAGTGAGCCAAGCGATCATCTTAGTCCACTGGTGGAATCATTGGACTTCACTGGTTCATTTTAAGAGAGTATCCATTGCGCTGACATACATATGTGATCTTGTAAGTGTAAATATTATATTCATTATAATGTCAAAGAATAACTGATAAAGAAGTAAAAAATCTATACTGCAATGATTGACGTGGTTTTTATATAATATTCATTTGTACTTTGTTTAATTTTTAGCCTTTAAATAAAATATATAAAGGGATCGGATAACTTTTTTTTTAGATAAGGATATCCTGATGAGGTCTTTATAAAGAACTCGTCAGGTTGACCCGATGGCAAATAACTTTTTTTTGAATCAGGATAAATTCTAGTCGGGTTGGAATATTATTATTCATTTTATCATCTAATAATCATTACAAGAATTTTGTTAGAAATTGACTTTGTCATTTACAGTACATTTTCTACGGTCGACATTATCTTCAGAGTTTGGAAACGGAATTAGATTGGAAGAGACTGGATAGACATATAAATTTTAAATTATACTGTATTATAGACAATTGACCATATATTTTATCATACTGTATTAAATACAGTGATAGATTAATGTAATTAGATTTAAATTACAATTTTATGTCTACTGCTCTGAAATTGCTGTTATTGTTTTCATACGTTTATTATATATGCCATTAATCGTTATGTTTAAGTATCTATGTCTTACTTAATTCTTTTTACTAGTATTTGCTTTTTTTATGACTCCTTGTTATACAACAAACCTATTATATTTCTGAAAGTATGTAGGATGTTTATAAAATATTTTTAAACAGTTCGCATTACAGTATATTATTAAGTTATTAATTCTCTATGGTAAAGATCAAACAGTTTTTTATAATAGACTGTAATTTAAAAATATCTTTTAGTTAGGATATTTTATTACAATCACAATTTGTTTGTAGTACTTTTTATTCATTCCGATCGAAATAACCGATTTGAATAAGTTTGGTGACATTCGGAAGGATAAATAAAAATTTATGTTTAAGGGGGACCACCAGGGTGACCGCCTAAAAAAAAATTTTTTTGGGAATTTTTTTAAAGAAAACTACTGTATGGGATATTTTAATGTTTTAAGGATACATAATGAATACAAGATAAAATTTTTGGACCGGAAAATTCAAAATTCGGCGAGTTATTCACAATCTCCCAACGCTCCAAAAAAAAGTCCCTACACTGCTGCAGTGATAGCGACCTTCACAGTGCACAAAATAAAAAAAAAACAAAAGCTTTATTAAACTAGAAGGTATTTTCCATACCACGACCTTCAGGCTAAAAAAAAAATTGAAATTTATCAAAACGGCGGAGTTTTTTAAAAAAATTTCAAATTTTTCACGAAAATTAGATGATTTTTGGCCTGCCAAAATTACATTTTCGATTCGATCGAAAAACTTGAAATTCATGATACATAGAAACATATATAAAAGCAGCCGCAATTCAAAAGCAGCCGCAAGCAGCCGTCTTCGAGTTATAACTACAGCAATTTTGAAAAATGTATTCTTGAGAACCGACAAGTGCTCTTCAGATGACTGTGACTCAAGAAAAACTATTTGAGACATGCTCTTGAAATTTTAGTATGTTATTTTTGAAGGTATGGACTATCGAAATATGCAAAAAAAATCATTTTTTAAAAATTTCACATTAGTGGTCCCCCTTAATTGAATATATTTGATAATTTTATTTTATAAATGACATTAAAACGATATGCTGATATTCAAACCCATCGAGTTTTAAAATTCAGATATATACGTCTTGATAAGCCCAAGTGACCTGTAAATATTTCTAAAACCAATTAATTAAAAAGATTTCTTTCGATGAACTTTTATATACACAGACATGAAATATGGAATTGTCAAACTATAGGATCAACATTAAAAATGAGTTAAAATTGCATAGTTTCACGATATTTATCTTGAAAATCAGTTTCAAAAATTAAGTTTTTAACGGATTGCTGAAAAAATTAATTCTTTTAGAAACAGAGCAAAGATTATAGTTGCTGTCTATTAATGGTGATCATTAAAAAAACATGGTAAGGCATTGACTATGAATCACTTATCACTGGTATTTTATTCCAATATGTATGACCTAATTGTAAAGTGAGAGGACACTAACGAAAAAATATAAAACTAAAAAGAACACTTTTAATAGTCGCATCCCTGACTAAGCGTTGAAGGACTACGAGAGCCCCCTCTTAAGAAAGAAGACGGTAATTTCTGATGAATGACATCATCTCCAAGTTTGGCTGGATATCCGAGGCCACGTGTCTTACTCACGAAAATTCAATACCCCAGCTTCAACATCGATGTTGTTGGGCGGAGAATTCACCCGCTTGACAGTGGCTCTCTTAGCTGCTATTCAGTTTAACTGCGACTATCAGAGAGTGGAGAACATTCAATGTGCTTGTGGAATCTTGGTGTTTGTAAACAGATTTATTAAAATATTATAATAAATTTCAACTTATAAAAATAAATTATTAGAAAAAAATAGAAGATATGGCGTGCAATAGAGCAACTAAATCTGGATTTGCAGCAGAAGCGCAAAAAAAGGTGAGATAATTTAAATATGTTTTTTTCTCGGGGATCTCAAGAAATTTTGAATCATCGAATGACTTAATACTCTGTTAAGAAATTTATTCTATTTCGAATAATTCTTTTAATTAATAGGATAATTATTTTCGGACTTATATAAATGAGCATATATTGTCTTATCACTTATTTTTACCCTGACCTGAAATCTCCAGGAAGTTTTATCTTACTCTTTTATTCATAATCATGAATACAACAACTAAAGCATTTCTACTTTGTTTTATTTCTTTATTTTTTTTTTTTTTTTTTTAATGTTCGAAATTTGTAGTCTTTAATTACATAAAATTTGATTAATTATAGAAAAAAAAAATAACTACGGCTATATGTGAAATATTTCTATCAGAATTAATTAAAAAATTGCTAGTCTGCCTCTAAGAAGAAAGCGTTTTTGGTGATGAATAAATGTAATATGTTTCGTCACAGATTTTTCAAACTTTCTTAAGAAATTAAAACGAATATAAATTTTTTTAGATTTTTAATGCTTAGTATAATGATCGTGAATATAATATAATACTATTTGTGTAAAAAAAAAAAGAAATGACATTGTTTTTGAATTATCATGCATGAAACTGTTATTCAAAAGTTATTATAATGAATAGTTTAGTATAAATTACTAAAGAACAATGGTTTCATATAACTCAACTTTCTGTGAAAGTTTTTAAGACATTATATTGGATGTTACGAAATTTTGAAAACTATTATATGTACAATTAACTTTAACGGAATATCATCTGAGTAATTACTTCAAATCAATTCCAAAGTAACAAAAAATTCTTAATTTAATACTATAATTTTATCAGCAATATGTATTAATCTGGGTCAGATTTACTACATGCCGCAGGAATGTCTCACTGATTCTAAGAAAAACAATATTACTTTATCACCTTTCTGGGCTGCTTATCATTAAGAAACGTGAAATGTTTTTTTCGTTTAAAATAATAAGAGACAATTTCTTTAATTTTTTTAAAACTGGAATTAATATAACATCAAATAGATTAGTAGCGTAAAATGCTGTTTAAATACATTAAATTGTATACTGTCTTATTGTGTCAACAAATTCATAACTTGAGAATCCTTCACTTAAGTTTCAATGTGATTATGTCCTGACAAAAGTAGTTACTAGAATTCAAGTTCAGTGAAACCTGCATAAGTGGGGCCCGGATAAGTGAGAAACCTCTATAATTGAGACTTTTTGTCAGGTCCCGGCACCTTCACAACGAAAAACTTTGTTAAGTGATACTGCGGAACCTCTCTAACTAATAATTTTTTTTTGAACCTATTCATTATTTACTTTTATAGTTAAAGCTATTTATTTTAATATAAAGACAAAATTTCTTTCGTATGCGTACATCAATGTGTATTAGGTACTCGTTACGTGTTTATAAGCTTTACATTAATATTTTAAACATTCACCTATCGGTGATCAAGCAATATTTGACAAATTATTCGCTGTAGAAAAACTATTGACAAAAAGTTATTTCAAACAAACTAACATAACGGAATTTTTAAGCTAATTTTGATGTCAGTAAATAAAGTATTATTATTTAATTCTATGTACATTAATTATATGTATTTCACTTTTATTTATCATGCTGATTTTGCCTGTCTGACTGTCCCCCTATAACTGAGAAAAAAATTTTGGTCCCTTCGAGTCTCACTTATGCAGGTTTCACTGGAATTTCAGTTGATAACTGAAGAACTCAAGAAACCATTGGTAGCAGACACCGCAACATTTCTTGATATGCTATATACGGATATGTTTATCGAAACTTATATTTATAAACTGATGTAAAATATTTGCTGTAAAAACAATTTATTGCAATTAAATACATAATGTATACATATAAAATTTATTAATAATAAACAGTTTCTTTTTTTTTTTGTTTTTGATGAGTCACCTGAAATCATGCAAATTTTATTTCATTTATTTGAACCATTTTAGTAGCTGTGTACATAAAAGTACGTATATATAATGTACTCATTTATTTTTATTGGACGAATTAAAACTGTAAGCATAATTGATGCCTGATATCTAAAGCAGGCGTGATAATAGCTCGAAAAATATATCAATACGTGATATTATTATATATAGTATCATCTTGTCATACAAATAGAGATAATCTTCCTACATTAACTTAGTTCTACTTTTAACAAACATTAGACTAATTCTTTTAATAAATGCTCAGTTATACGAATAATGTTAATAATATTCGATAAAAAGAGTCAAAAATATGACAATAAACAAATTGATTATGTAATTTTAAAAATAACAGCAATAACTCTTATTTTTGGATATTTACCTCAAATATTTTTATAGAAAACATTGTCATAAGTCTAAATTTTTTTGATTTAGTTAATCATTTTCATTAAATTTTTTATTGATTATATTTCTAACACAATAATTTTTAAAGTTAGAACAAATAGACTTAAATAAGCATGTAATTATATTATATATAATATATATAAAAACATTCTTATGTATATAAATATTTAACAGAGGAAGAAACACGAATAAGGAGTGATGGAAATTTACTGTAAAGTACAGACACTATGAAAAGTTTTTTTGTGAGTCACACATAATTTCTTCAGCATGTTTCATAAGATTTTTATACTAAGTTAATTAAATTTAACTGACTTTTCAATAAAAATTAGACTTCTGTATTATTAATAACATTCTTATATATATATATGTATATATATGAATGTTCTTATAAATATATATAATTTTTATTGCAAAAGAGTTGTTTTTTTTTATGTCAGAATAAATTAAAAACAATAATCTTATTTTAATTATTAATTTTTGTATAACTCAATAAATATTCAAAAATATTGAATTATTAAATAAAAACATATTATACCATATAGTCGATTCATAAAATGGTGACCTTGAAAGGTTGTCTTTATTCAAGATCGTATATAGCGCTTGATATTTCTTTCGTATTTATGAAAAAGCTTCAATTATATAAAGTGCATTGTTTAAAAAATTCTTAATTGAACTAAATTGAGTATAGTCAACTTTTGGGAGTGGTGAAAATTCATTTAAAGATACGGCAATACCAGTTCGCAATTCAAAATAAATACACCTCATATATTCGTAAACTAGCCTTATGAGGAGAAAAAAATGAAGGCCGTCTTCGCTGCCAATCGTTCTCGAACTATAGTGAGACTCATGACTTGCCATGGTGTGTCCTTGACTTGTAAAATTCTCAACAAACATACCATTTTACGAAACAGGTCACTAGTTTTATGAGTAAATAACAAACTAGGCAGTAATTAATTATGTTATTAATATTATATATTAATTGTTTTTAACTGTAAAAATATACAGCCAAGTACCAATGTTAAATTTCAAGTACTTAATTATTTTTTTTTATCAAAATATTTATTTTAAGATTAATTCTACTAGTCAGAGTCCATTTAAAGATATTGAAAATACTGATAGTAAAATCAATTCAGATAACAATGATAATAATTGTTTATTTTTAAAACAATGCCAATCAAGTGTTGATAATTGGAATTTTAACTTATTTTCTTAAATATTAAATATTGTAAGTAGCCGAGTGAGCTAAAACGTCAAGACATTATTCTCCTTGCCCTTGAAAAAATGGATTAGATCTACATCGATCCAAATTTTGAAACTACGTAGATCTATACAAATCCACATAGACTTATGAAGATCAATGTTAATCGACGTAGATCAACGTACAGTGTAGCCACAAAGAAATGATTTCAAAATTCCCTGATATTCTACGGTATTCTAGTAAAGTTTTTCACATTTTTTCCTGATTCAGAAATTTTATTCGTATCATTAAAATATTCAAAGTTTTAATTATACTTTCAATGTCAATAATTAAATTTGATGATTAAATCATGCAAGAAAGCGAAAAAAAGTCAATAAAATAAATCAACATGGCCTACTTTTGATTATTCGATGTTAAAAATATGTAAGTTAAAATATTTATAATAAGAAATTTTATGATTACAATAATTTCAAAATACGATAGCCACAAAAATTAAGGAATATTAAAAAACTAAAAAGATCAATCATAATTATTGAAAAAAATTTATTAAAGCCTGTAGACCGATTTTAAGATAAGCAAAAATTTGGGAAATTTTTTCTGGTGGTTTTCTTAGGATTACACCGGGACCGTACATAATAAAAAAATTTCAAGACCAGATCAGAAAACTAGACACTTGAAGTTACAATTTTCCTTCTTTGTTTTTGTTGCGCAACCATTTTCCTTCGAGTTACATCCTATTGAAAATCACTTAAAAATTTGAAATTTTTTCAATACCTCTTGATTTTTGTGACTATTGTATTATTTAGAAAATTTAGAATTTTTAACTGCCGCAATTTAATTCACGGATACTTTTTCAAATTTCCTGATATTTTCATGATATTTCCTGGTTGCATAGAATTCCCTTATAATTCCGGACATTCCCAGTTTGTAGCCGCCCTGACGTAGATCTACAAGTATCAAAAATTATTTTCAGAAAAAAAAAGTTTATTGGCTTGAGAGTCTAGAAATCTTGGTTTTAGATTTTTCGTGTGATTGGTCTGAGAAACTACTACTCAAACCAAGAGTTTCAATTTTTTAATTTTTTGCCCTGGATTGTACTGGTGGCATAGTATACAATTTATCCTATTTTAGAATTCTCAAAAAAAGTTTACAAATTATTTAGCGAGTAAATTTACACTTTCGCTTAAGATGTGCAAATATGTGTATGAACGAAATTTTACTATTTATATCTTGAGTATTTCACATATTCACATATTTATACCATTACGTATAAAATTTTTAATAGAAAAAAAATTATCAAAATTATTATAGAATATTAATAACTAATTAAGGATTTTTTTTTATTAGATTAACAGCAAATACAGTGAAGAATTAGCTCAAGAATGTCTCGAATGGATAAAAACCATTACGGGTGAAGACATTAACACAAACGGTGACATGGATAATTTCTATGAAATCCTCAAGGATGGAACAGTTTTATGCAGGTATAAATAATAGATCTAGGTATATCTATAAATTTTACTTCAGAACTCATGATTTTAAAAACGATTTTAAATTAATTTAATGTAACGTGATTGACTTAGTATAGAAAATTGACTTGCGATTCATATTTTTGTTCAACTTTCAGAAAAAAATAATCACAACAGATATAGAATATTAATACTTGTTAAATTCCTTCCAATTGCTTATTAGTTAACATTCATGAAAATAAAGTTTCTTAAAAATTATAATAACAACGGTATTAATTTTTTACTTAAATAAACCGATTAGCTTATTTTTAAGTTTTTACTAAAAATTTATAAGAAACCCAGGTGAAAATATTGAGCCAAAAATAGACCGAAACAACTTAATTTGGCCGAAATCACGCTGAAACTGTAAAATTTTATTGAAAGAGGCCGAAAGTTGGCCGAAAACACGCCAAAAAATTTTTAATTTTATTAAATTAAGGCCGACAAATGAATTGGCCTGTTTTCGGCCAGATCATATTTTTTTTTCGATAAAATTATCGCAAATAATAATCTTTGGCCGAAAACTGGCCGATATTTGGCCGACAAATGAGTTGGCCTGTTTTCGGCCAGATCATATTTTTTTTTTCGATAAAATTATCGCAAATAATAATCTTTGGCCGAAAACAGGCCGAAATTTGGCTGACAGTTGAATCGGCTTGTTTTCGGCCATAGTATTTTTTATTAAATAAAATTATGGTACTTAAAAAAAATTTCATTCAACTCGAAATAGGACACAAAAAATTTTTAAGTTGTAGAACTTAAAAATATATTTCAAAATTTTGAGAAAAATTATGTTTTCAATTTATAAAATGTTTTAGTAACTCACTAAGTTATAATTTTTTATAAGACATAGTGCAAACATTCAATTATTTAGTCGTTAGAGTGACATAATTTTTATGGGAATAGTTTATATTTTGGTACAATAAAAAATTTTCTTTCGTGGTATCATTGATGTAAGTTATATGACAGTTCGTGGCTGAGTGAAAATATAATGATGAGCAAAAATGAAAAATCAATTTCTTTAACTTTATACAAGCAAAATTTTTCATTATTAACAGATTACAGTTTTAAACAGTCATTTCTTATGAATATATGTAAAGGAAGCTCGTAATTATTCCGTAGTCAATATAAATATCTAAACATAAAAAACCTAACTTCACTATGAAATTCACTCCGGGGGATTAAAGAAATAGAAAATCATTCACTCCACGTTCACTCCGTATTCATTCCGTGTTTACCCGCAAATTTTTTACAGTGTAAGCATAGTACCCCTATTTAGAAAATCTCATAGAATCCAATAGATTCTCATAAATCTCCCTAGAAATTTTATGAGAATGAATGAGTTCTATGAGAAATGCTATAATTAAGTATAGGGCCTTATACATACAGCTATAAGAATATATCGGATTTTTTAAGCAGGGTAGTTAATCATATAGAAAAAATGAGTTATATATGACCATACATGGCCATATATAGAGTAGGGTGATTTATTTCCGCAAAAAAATTTTTTTTTCAAGTGCTCAAGCAAACTTTCAATCTACATAAAAAAAAAATGCTCATCAAATATGAGCTGTTAATTCCAATGCTAAATACTTTCCATTTGATTTCAAAGATTTCCCATTTAAAATACACGTAAATTAAATTCATTTTTTTTTAACTTTCTAATACTCAGCTGCGTTTCATGATATCAACGCGGTTTTGGTCGCAAATTGTAGGGCATTTAGTTTTCTTCAAAAGTGCCCATAATTATTTAGCTGTTATTCCAGCTGTTTCACTTGTGTCCGTTGCGGAACTCATTTCTCCTATGAAATTGACCTTTATTGGCTTGCAGGACGGAAACCAATGAAAGTACACTAAAAATGCTAGTGGGAATTTTGTAGGAAATTTTATTCCCTTCAAAAAAAGTCCTATGAGTCAAGTCGCTGAAGTCTATAGTTTCTGAGTTATAGTCATTTTAATAATTTGAAAAATAAAATATCAATTGAAATTTTTTTTTTTTATATTTTATTTTTTATATATAATTTATTTATTTATTTTTTATTTATAGTTTATTTTTCAAATTATTAAAATAATTATAACTCGGAAACAATGGACTTTAGCGACTTGACTCATAGGACTTTTTTTGAAGGGAATAAAATTTCCTACAAAATTCCCACTAGCATTTTTAGTGTACATTCATTGGTTTACGTACTGCAAGCCAATAAAGGTCAATTTCATAGGAAAAATGAGTTCCGCAACGGACACAAGTGAAACAGCTGGAATAACAGCTAAGTAACTATGGGCACTTTTGAAGAAAACCAAATGCCCTACAATTTGCGACCAAAACCGCGTTGATATCATGAAACGCAGCTGAGTATTAGAAAGTTGAAAAAAAAAAAATGAATTTAATTTACGTGTATTTTAAATGGGAAATCTTTGAAATCAAATGGAAAGTATTTAGCGTTGGAATTAACAGCTCATATTTGGTGAGAATTTTTTTTTTTATGAAGATTGAGAGTTTGCTTGAGCACTTAAAAAAAAATTTTTTTTTGCGGAAATGAATCACCCTAATGTAGAGCCTATATACTTTTTAAACTATTTTATACATAACTGTATAACCACAATTACACATATCACAATAACTTACATACGGATTTTATAGCGCACGAAAAAAAATAAAATAAGAAATTTTTTTGTC